>NC_136852.1:8902940-11775440 GCF_951799975.1 Gobius niger | reverse complement strand
CTCTCTCTCTCTCATCTCTCTCTCATCTCTCGCTCCTCTCTCTCTCTCTCATCTCTCTAATCTCTCTCTCTCTCTCTCTCTCTCTCTCTCATCTCTCTAATCTCTCTCTCTCTCATCTCTCTCTCATCTCTCGCTCCTCTCTCTCTCTCTCATCTCTCTAATCTCTCTCTCTCTCTCTCTCTCTCTCATCTCTCTCTCTCATCTCTCTCATCTCTCTTTGAAGTATTGCAGTTCTTAATAATAACATGTATCGTATCGAGCCCTCTGTATCATATGTATTGTATCACCGCAAAACTGTGTCATCCCAGCCCTAACAATTATATATCTTAAAACCATCTGAGGGCCAGAGGATGTACTGAATAGCGGGGGCTGGATTTGGCTTAGAACAACTGCCAACCCATCCCATTAGTGCTCTACAGCTGAGCTTCATAAAAACATTCAGGTCCGTGTTAAGTTCCGTTCATTGCCCCTGATAGAGAGAGAGATTTGAACATATCAACATAGAAATAAATAGACACGTATGAATTAGTCCTTGTGTGTCTGGTAAACTAAATACAATTCCCTAAATGTAGCCGCGTGTCCAGCTGCAGGATGTTTATATGAACTCCCAGCGATCATAAATGTAACATGTCAATACACTCTTTGCTTAGCTGTCCTTATAAAGTCAGCGCACACATCCTGGATTTTTTTTTAATTACCACAGCAGCCATACACCGGCACCATTAACAAATTACGCAGAGCTCTCTGTAAATCCGCCTCCGCTTTCCATTTTCCATCATAAACTTCTGAATAGTCGCAGTGTGTTTAAAAGTAGCATGATATGTGCGCGTGTTTACGTTAGCGGGGAAGCCACCGGCCGGCGCTCGGATGAGTTAAAATGTCTCTGCTTTGTTTTTGAAGGCTGGAGTTTCGAGGCACACTTTGCGTCCACTCTCACGCGTCCTCGGGGAGCAGTGCAGTTGAAAGCAATACCACTATACGCGTAGTGGAAAGGACCGGGGGTGTTTTGAATAGCCGAGGGAAAGACAGACGGGATTTTATGGAGGGGAACAGGGACTTTAATTACATTGTCTGTGTCAATAGGACTTAGTATTTTCCGAATCTAGAGAACGCAGAGAGAAATCTACAGCTATACAGCCTTTAACTGTCATATACTGTTCTTTATTTACATGGTCAGTACTTAAGTGGAGTTTTTGAGGATATGTACTTTACTTGAGTAGTATTTTTGTTGAGAACATTTTAATCCACGACATCTGAAAGGTAAATAAAATACTTTATAGTCCACTCCATTTAAAAAAGGCTATACAAAACCATTAAACTTAAAGCAGGGGTAGGCAACGTCAGCACAGAACCTCTGGCCCTCAAGGTGATTTTGAGAAACATAATGACACAAATCGGAATGTACTTTAACATTTTTAAGGTTAAATGGGAGAAATACTGTCAATAAACAGGTTAGATCATAACATGTACAACTCTGGCATTTGTAGAAAGTGCACTGAAAAAAAATTATAGAAGAAATGCCAGAAACGTTCTTGGATTAAGAGATTCGATCTAAAGTTTGAGTAGATTTGGTTCGCCAATGGAACAAGTCATTATTCTCTTAACAGTCTGTATTGTATAATTTCATGTGAAAAACAAACAAAGTTAATTTGTCTGATTTCAAAGTGGGTTTTATACTTGTTTCATTGGCATTAGCATTTGTATCTTTATCTCAGATTAGACTCAAATTCAACATAAAGAACCTTTATTCAAGCAATTTTAAGTCATTTATCTCATTTAAGATGGCATTTTTTCCAGTGTAGTGCTTTACTTTGGCCTAAAACTGGCGGCTTCAGCCCTCTGTCTTTTTACAATGAAAAAAACTGGCCCTCCGTTAAGAAATCTTGCCTACCCGTGTTATAGTGGGTCATTTGATGGTTTGGGTTTCTCAAAGACAGAGACAGTTCAATAGGCAATTGTTTATAAGAGGCTTTAGTGACAAGTATATAGAGATCTGAAACAAGGCCATTGTTTTTTTCCTTATACAAAGCGGTTTGGAGGGGCTTTCTAAGTCTTTAAATTCTCTTAGTCCATTTTGGTCCATTAATTTTCTAAGTGTGTGGAATTGAATGTTTTTTATTTTACATTTATTCGACTTAAAACAGAAGATACAGCATCTGAAGCCAAGGCAAAACAAGAGCAAATACAATCTTTAAAACAAGAATATAAATTAAGACAGCAGAAAAAATGGCATGGAAACACTACCAGTCTGTTTTTGTGTTGTTTTGATCGTAACTAACTCCAAATTAAAGGCATCCATCCATCCAACCAACCAACCAACCAACCTTCCTTCCATCCATCCATCCATCCATCCATCATCCATCCATCCATCCATCCATCCATCCATCCATCCATCCATCCATCCATTTCTAAGAGCACTGACTGCATGTGTCCGGATCTTGCACATAATGTCAAAAGTTACAAAAGTAACCACTGGTTTATATGACGAGAGAAATCTGATCATAATACTTAACTTACTTTAATCTTTATTGAAGATATTAAGCAGACTGATGCAATAATGTCATCTATTATGTAAACTGGCTAATCTGATAAATTAATCCGATAACTAGCATTATGTGAAGTCGACACAAAGTCCTCAATCACCTGACTCTGGCACCAGGAGACCCCTCCCTGACGTAAAGAATGAAAGAAATAATGGTAAACAAACAATTTTCCATCTTCATGAGGCCCGAAGCGCTTTAAAGGAAAGGAACCAGTCACCCATTCACACTCTCATTCATACTCCAATGTACGCAGACACTGGAGGCAAGGTGGGGGAAGTGTCTTGCCCAAGGACACAATGACAGTGTGCACCTGCAGGAGCTGGGATTTGAACCCCCGACTTTCCAACCACGAGACGACCCACTCTACCACCTGCACTACTGTCGCCCCAAACGAAAAGAAAGAAAGAAGGAAATAAGGACGGAAGGAAGGAAAGGAAGAAAGAAAGAAAGAAAGAAAGAAAGGAAGACAGAAAGAAAGAAAGAAAGAAAGAAAGAAAGAAAGAAAGGAAGGAAGGAAGGAAGGAAGGAAGGGAGAGAGAGAGAGAGAGAGAGAGAGAGAGAGAGAGAGAAAGAAAGAAAGGAAGGAAGGAAGAAAGAGAGAGAGAGAGAGGGAGAGAGAGAGAAAGAAAGAAAGGAAGGAAGGAAGGAAGGAAGAGAGAGAGAGAGAGAGAGAGAGAGAAAGAAAGGAAGGAAGGAAGGAAGGAAAGAAAGAAAGAAAGAAAGAAAGAAAGAAAGAAAGAAAGACAGAAAGAAAGAAAGAAAGAAAGAAAGAAAGAAACAAACAAACAAACAAACAAACAAACAAACAAACAAACAAAACAAAAAAAGGAGCAACAGTGATGCAGTTGGTAGAGTGTGTTGGTCTCATGATCGGATGGTTGGGGGTTCATCCCGCCTCCTGAAGATGCACGCTGTCATTGTGTCCTTGGGCAAGACACTTCACCCACGTCGCCTCCAGTGTCTGCGCACACATGTCTGGTGCATGAATGAGAGTGTGAACGAGTGAGTGGATCCTCGCTGTAAAGCGCTTTGAGTGCCTAGTTTAGGTGGAAAAGCGCTACAGAAGTTGAAACCATTTACCAAAGAAAGAAAGAGCTGACATGGTCTCCGTGGCTCCAACGCCATTAAAGTAAAGTAAAGTAGTACTTGTGGAAATGATCTTAGCAGAAGCAGAAAGCCCTCCGTAGTCTGGTGAAGAAGCGAGTTGAGAGCGGTTTAGGCCGGTTCAGGAAGGCTTTGAGCTCAATGTTAAGATGCTTCACCGAATCTTCTTTAAAAGCAGCCAGTTCTGCTGCCTTCAGGAGAGCGCGGGCAGAGCCATGCTCCAGCACCAGCTGTTTAGCTGCTGCTTTTCCAATCTTCTTCAGGTCCGTCAAGCTGATGTCACATTCTCCACCTACGATCAGCTGTTCCTTGATCTTCTCACTCAGGTTGATGGCCATGTGCTCACAGCCCTGTCTGTTGTGCGATCCGGCCAATTTAAGCACTTTCTTGACCAGCGCGTGAGAAAGAATGTAAGACACAGGACGTTTACGAGAAAAAGTGACGTTACCTGGATCACTCTCCCCAGGAGCAAGGAAACTGTCCTCTCCAATGGGTTCAGCTGATTGGGGAGCGTTAGTGATGAGGGAACAGTCCGGACGCTCAGTAGGAGGAGTGGATTCATCACTCCCTCCAGGAGCAAGGAAACTGTCCTCTCCAACGGGTTCAGCTGATTGGGGAGCGTAAGTGATGAGGGAACAGTCATCCTCTCCAACTCTTTCTGCAGGGTCAACACTAGCCATGCTGATCATCACACTTCTCTTCTCTGCTGACCTCTTTCCTTGATCATTGTCTTCAGGTAAAGTGTCCACAAAAGTTGCGTCCGGCACTGGTGGACTGGCCTCTGTTTTCCCATCAAGTGTTTGAGGTTGAACTAAACTGCAGACGTCTTGAAACTCCTCAGTATTGGGGTTGGTTTCCACCCCCATGAAGTCCAACAAAGGCTGGACATCTGCCAACAGTTTCTGCAGCTCGAGCGCGAGCTGAGCGTCCAGCTCCACTTCTGAAGGTTCATCATTAGCTTCAAGCTGGGATGTCGTAACTTCAGGTGTCTGTGCATCTGTCATTTCTGCGTTGTCCTGAGACACCATGTCGACGAATAATGAATCCTCCATATAAACCTCTTCCTCTGGGTGAGAGCTGTCACTTTGGTCAGCTGACGAAGTGTTGCCCTGAGGAGCCACTGGATACTGGACCACCTCAGGTTCCTCGAGGACTGGGGCATCGTGAACAGGAATAGAGTTTACTTCTGTCATAAGAAGAAGCTCTTCCTTTGTGTTCTCTGGTTCGACACAGAGAAAGTTATAGCCCCATGCATTCAGTATTTTAGCTGCAGCGTTTTGTTTGGCCTCTTTCTTCGAGAGTCCAGCTCCCACAACAGTCTCCTCTGCTACAGTTAATCTAACGTAGAAGACCCAGGTGTCAAAGGCTTTGTCCACGTTGACGACTTTGTACGCTGCGGGCTCCCCTCTCCACTTTGTCACTAAATCGTGCAGACACACAATGGGGTTAGAGGTCGGCTCAAAAGAAGGCCGTTTTTTCCAGAGCTTGGCCTTTTGTGCGGAGTTTCCGGACAGCGTTTTCCCTGGGAGGGGGAGACGCCGTAGTTCGGGCAGAATCTCCTGTGCGGCGAGTGTTTTGGCCATGATTTTCGTCGGGCCTTGAGCCTCAGCCGATAAACTTCCCACCGTTAAACGCAAGGTGAAAGAAGCGTTGTGGATTGGACCGTCTTGTTTCAGCTCTAGAAAACAAGCATCCAATCTGTGTTTCGCTGCGAGTTCGTAAACCTCACAGACTTCGTTCTTGTAGTTGATGTCCACTTGCTGCTGCAAGGACATCGTAGGTGCGTGAGCGTTCTCCATTTCAGTCGGAAAAGTCTCGTGTTTGTGTCTTAGTTAAATACGTCTCGTCGCGCTGAAGCTCTGAACAGGAATGATCTGTGATAGAGGCTGACCTATAAGCTCAGAATTCTCTTGTTGCTATGACGTCAAACTGAGATGGAATGGATGAGTTGAATTATGCAAATGAGCATGGAATGTTTTGGGCTGGTTACTTCTTGGTTACCAGTGTTGGGTAACGACGACTTCCTATCCACACAAACTACAAATTTACATTAATGTTAGCCTTTATATGAACAAAGAAGTGTTTTGTTTAATGAAAATCCGCCTCCGAGGGTTGCACGATACGGCAAAATAATGTTGTTGTTTTTGTTCTCCTATTGATCCGTCTAAATTTTATGTTTTATTCCATAAATTAATTAAAAAAAATAGAAAAAAGTACGATCCAAAGCCCATTCAACTGCAGGTTTTAAAATCAGTCCCATTGTGATTTAAAGGGACTATACAGAGTTTTAAAAATTTAAAATTATGCATTCCCCCTACATGTTCCAGCAATGTCCTAAGGCAGGGGTAGGCAACGTCAGGCCCAGAGGCCAAATCCGGCCCTCCACACAGAGCCTCTGGCCCCCAAGAGCTCAAATTTAAAAAATGCCAGAAATAGTGTCGTTGTTTAAAAAAAAAAAAAATCCTGGCAGAGCACCCCACTTACTCATATATATATATAATGTAAAACATGATTCTCAACTTGTGGGTCGGGACCAGAAAGTGGATTGCAGAACCATTTGTGTGGGTCGAGAGTCTAAAGGAAATTTTCAAAAAATTCCATTGGAAACCGCGTGAATCAGTTAAAATGAATGGTATTGGGCTGTTTTTTTTAAAATATTAAACAATATAAGATGTATTTATTTATTTATTTATTTACAGTTTGTCACCCTTGGGTAATGGTATCGGCATCTCGTCATAGAAGGGGGCGTGGCTCCGCCAAGAGGGATAATAGAATCTTTTGGAAAACATTACTGTTTCCTGGCGAAATATAAACTTATTTATCACATACGAATAAAGGCAAGTCTAAATCGGGTCCATATGGATGTTTATTCACAGCAGATTGTTCAGTAGAAGCAGAAAAAAAAAATGGCAGTCGTAGCAGGCGCTAGCTAGCGTTAGCATTAGGACGGTGCTAACATGTAGCATCATGTCATTCTCTATTTTTTTATGTGTTTATGGGCTGTTGAATCACTTTACTCCACTCCATGTCTTTTTATCTTTATTTAGATATAATATATATATATATATATATATATATATATATATATATATATATATATATATATATATAA
The DNA here is from genome assembly GCF_951799975.1 of Gobius niger. Taxonomy (NCBI): domain Eukaryota; kingdom Metazoa; phylum Chordata; class Actinopteri; order Gobiiformes; family Gobiidae; genus Gobius; species Gobius niger. The sequence goes on along the minus strand of NC_136852.1, from coordinate 11,768,681 downwards.
AATATAAATTGTAATTGTAAAAACTGAGACTTCATGATGTTAAGTAAGTTAATTTAACCTTTAAATCTGGTGGTTCAATTTACCCCAAGATCTGGGGGTAAAATGAGCCACAAGACAAGTTTTTTTTGAAAACCAACATCTTTATAACATATACTTCAGATGATTTTTGAAGATGTAAAGGGATAGAAAACATCCCAAAATGTCTATAAACAGTACAATTTTGCATCTATTGTTTACTGTTTTTACACAACAACCACCACTAATCATCTTGCCCCACTCTCCCCTATCTGTACTTTTGCTCAAGTAATGAAATCAACCTGACAATCACACAGTTCTAGTTGTAGGTTGTTTGTAGAGAAACGTAATGGTGGGAGTGGATCAGGTCTCACAGCTGTGCAGACGTGAGGCCGTATCTAAGGAGCCGCCGCTCAGAGGTCAGTCCCGTCACAGCCTCGCTCAGGCCTCCAAATGGGCGAACCAATCGGCTCAATTAACACCAAACTACTCCTGGATCTCTGCCCTCCTGCCGCCCGTCACCACCTCCGGGGGCAGGTCTCTCTGATCTCAGGACATAAGACGAACCCGACCCGTCGCCGACTGGGACCGGCCCGAGGAACAGTCCCCTATCAAGCTATAGCCACATAACTCCAGCCTGCACTCACACACACTACCGTCTCTCCCGGGCCTATTTTTGTACATCACATCCTGGCAACGCGCATGGGAAAACAAGCCCCCCGCACTATCAGTGTATCCAGTGTTGTCTCTCCCTTCGCACTGTTCTGTCCTCGTCTGATACCGAACGGGACAGAGACACGAGATAGCCGCCGTGGATAGCTGAAAGAAAGATGGCGGCTTTAGATAGTTGGAGATCCCAAAACAACTTGATGTGTCCTGGCAGCGGCGAGGCTGTGTGTTCTTGTCAAAAATCTGTGCAAGCTTTATGGGTAGCATTAGCGACACAAATGAAAATAGTGCTACAAGGCTGCGATATCTATATCCAAAAAATGTGTCACCAAGGTCCTCCATTTGACTGAGATTTACGTGTTTCTTCATAGCCTCGTTTTGGTTCTTATTTAGTATTTTGTAAGCCTCGTTTAGACACAATAAAACCAAAACATTTCTTGTGATTTTTGTTCAAATTTAAAGGAATATGCTGCTTGAAATGGTTTAGAGACAAATCGTAATAACACTGTTGTCGTGATATCCAAGATAGTTACTGCATATTGCATCTTGTTGCTTTCTCGTGCCGTCCTTGTCATGGTTTGAAGGAGGAGCGAGGAAAATAAAACCTAAAAGCCCAGGAACGCACACAAAACTGATGAACTGAAGAAATCCAAAATAACAAAATCCATGAAAAAGCTGACAAAATGGTGAAACAAAACTCAAAGGAACTGTAATGCGTGGAAAATGTAGCTGAGTTGCAGTACTTTCAGATACTTAACACCTTTGGCAAGATATGGACTGAAATGGTAGTGATGCCACCGAGCCGTCAAAGATTTCCTTTTCCCCATTCTTTTGCGTTTTGTTTTGACGTTGGCTACAAGCTCAAGCAGATCTTATACAACAGCATCCAACAGGATTTGGCATGCTGCGTTTTATTTGTTTTTACACAATGGTCTGGGTGAATACTCGATTCTGATTGACTGGAAGGTGTCCGTTAAAATGTGATAATGTACATCGAGCCCGGCAACAGTGAAGTAACAGTGAAATCACGTTCTATATCACTCCCACTGCAGGACCCAGGACTTAAGAAAATAAGCAAACAGGCCCCAATGAACAGTTTCAGTTGGCGGGACCATGGTATATGCGGGACAATGCATTCCGAGGTGTCCATTATCAGAAATAACTGGACCTCCGCTTCGTGTCGGACGGTTCGCGCCTCCGCGTCGTCCAGTTATTTCTGATAATGGACACCTCGTCGTGCATTATCCCTTACGTAACTCGAGTTACCTGAATTATAACTAATATATTACCATATTTTGTGTTAGTATGCTATATTCCTTAGGTACAGGAAAAAAGTTATATATTTTGTAACTGTTGCTTTTGTAATTTGTTACCCCCAACACTGCTTCTGATGTAGCAACAAATGTGTGAAATTGTGGAAATAAACTAAGGCCCTGCCCATACAAAGTCAAGGTGAGGACCAAACGCGAAGATATTTTATCAATCCAGTGTATCGTCCATACGAGCCGGCGCTTTGGGGGTCTGTAAACGAACATTTTCCATACTAGGTCCCACAGTGGAAAGATCTCAAAACGCCGTTTATGTGGCGCCATTGTTACGACGTTACCGCAACTTTTACTGAAACGATGACATCACAGCACCAGAGTTGTGTCTGTTATCCATAATCTACTGACCTTATAATGAGTTTTACTCTTGGATCTATGGTGGTTTTACTCCGCTCCTCTTTGCTCCACTACAGACCACAAGCCACAGGTGACAAAAACACGGCCGAGTCAGTCTGTGTTTTTGGACTGACAGTAAAAGTCATTGACAGGTTTTTCTGCTTTAGTCCCGTTAAGTTGGAAGAATAAACTCGGCTCCTCATCGTATATCCTTGAATCAGTTTCATTTTCACTGTTTACATTCCACAAACGTTTACTGTGCATGTGCCCTCTAGATCTTGTTCTATTTTCTGTGTTAGCGTCACAGCGCCTCACACAGGCCTGGAAGATGAATTGCTCTGTTTTCACAGACCTGACATAACCCATGTGGACGCTCACATTTACTAAACTGGCTTCATGCTTACAAAGAAAATTTCTGAAAATATAAATGTTTGTATTCATGTGAATATAGCCTACGAAACTTAAGAAACTAAATACATGAGGAAACAGGGCACAGATGTACCACATCAGGGCGGGGCAGGCAATTAACACAGGGGAAGTAAAGCAAAACCATATGACAAATAAACATGTCAAAATAAAACACATGTCAGACCAGAGACAAAGACAAGAAAACATACCAAAACAGGGGAACAACAAACGAATCATGATATTTTTAGCAGAGGTTGACCGATATATTGGACCGATATTTGGGTATTTTGCACTATGGGCTATCGTCGCTATCATGCCGCTAAAAGGCCGATATCTCCAAAAGCGAAAGTGATGGAGACTTTCCGACTTTTGTAATCTGCTGATTTTTGTCCTGATTTGAGCTCCCTCTGAAGAACCTTCTAAACACAATTGTCCAGACATTTTGAAATATCGGCGGTGCATATCGGCTTCGGCCTGAGAAAAACACATAGCGGTCAACGATCTTTTACTTTGACAAATTACAAGGGCCTTAACAATTGAACTCTTCAGTGTCAATAAATGCTCACCTACTGTGACCATTTTAAGCTCCATCCAAGCTTTAAAACAGCACCTCTGGTTCACACATGAGCTGTCAGTGTTGGGAGAGCAAAACTATGTTCATTGTAAACATTTTTGGATTTGAAGAAAAGCAGGAAAGCACAGTGTTTTGTTACAGTATTAGGCATGTCTGTGGTTTATAATAATGTGCTCCAGCATTCGGTCGTGGTAGTCAGCAAATACTTGAACTAAAGTATGTACCTTTTAGGATATTAAACAAACCAGCAATTTATCAGCTTTATTTGGAATAGGATTAATTTGTGAACCGAACGTGATACATGTTTTATTTATAGAATTAGATCAGGAACTATAGTCAGACGTTTTGAAGTTTAATGTAGAATCTCACGTTGCTTTTTTTTGTGGTTGGACTGAAATATGTTGTATTATCAAAGCAGAAAAGGACACATTGTTGTTTTAGGGGTGAGCAGTGGGGATTTAGATAATGCGGTTCATGAGAAATCGACCACTGTTTAGTTTGACAAAAATATCTACAGTACATCATTATTCTGTCACATTCCATCTCCGTCTTTTCTATCGCTGATAAAATAATACATTTGATATCCATTTTAACCCCTCAACCCCCGCCTTAACCAAGTGCATTTTCTCCAGGTCAGCTTTACCCAAATCAAACAGCCCACAGCCTATAGGCCAGAGTAACGCCTCGTTTGAAAGCTAAGACCTAAAAAATTCATTTAAATGGATCTTTTTCCTTGCGTTTTTGTCACTTTGTTGCCACTTTTATGTTAGTCTTTTGTGGTGTTTGTATTGCTTTTTCAACACTTTTTTCAGATGTCATTCATTGTCATTTTTTGGTCACTTTTTCGTCATTTTTTTCACGTTTTCATCACATTTTTATCCTTTTTTGAAAAAGTGACAAAGAAATGTCATTCTTTGTCACTTTTTCATCACTTTTTTGTCATTTTTTCCATCACTTTTTCATCACTTTTTTCGTCACTTTTTCGTCACTTTTTTGTCCCTTTTTTGTCCCCTTTTTGTCACTTTTTCATCACTTTATTGTCATTTTTTGGTCACTGTTTTGTCACTTTTTTGTCACTTTTTCATCACATTTTTGTCACATTTTTGTCATTTTTTCGTCACTTTTTTGTCACTTTTTTGTCATTTTTATCACTTTTTTCGACACTTGGTCATCACTTTATCATCACATTTTGGTCACATTTTCATCCTCGTTTTCGTCTCATTTCTGTCCCTATAGTGTCACTAGTTTTTTTTCAAAAAGCTTTTAGATTTGGGTAAAGCCAAACTGGAGAAAATGTGCTTGGTTAAGGTGGGGGTTAAGAGGTTAAGTGTTAAGGTTGACTTCACTTTTTCATCCCTTCGATTGCTGATAAAAATACAATAATAGAAAATATTGTTTTACATTTTAAGTGCCTTGAACCCAAAACTTGTCACTTACTGATGTACAAATAGACAAAGCATTATCGCCTCTTCTACCTGAGTAAACATTAGAGATACAGTTACCGTTTGGGCTGTTGATGGACTCCAGGTCAGCCACCCCGCACGATACTTCCTGTTTTATCTTGTAATCTGTCTTTATCAGTTTCCATCAGGACAAAACCTCAGAGAAGTTTCATTTGCCAGCCCTGTTTAGCTTAGAGCTTAGCTGAGAGGGATCACCAGAAATAACACTGAGTTAGCCAAAAGTTATTCGCTCCGGCTCAAGGCTGGATAGACGCTGCTTCCAATTTGTCTGAGCTTCTTAAATCTTTGGATATTTTTGCGAGAAAAGCAAATCATTATTCCAAGTCACTGTGCACTTACTCGGTTTGTTAGGTACTAGACTTGTATCTGATAAAGTAACTATGGCGTGAAAACCTGTCCACCACTGTGACAAAGGAAAAAAAAAATGTCATGCCATTTTTGTTGTTGTTGAACATTCATGTTTACAGTCTTTACCTTAACAAACTAGCCAGATGCTGTTTCTATTTTCCATTGGCCATTTGAGATGTGTCCGTCTGATTCTAAATGAAAGAATCACGTTCTGTTATAGGCCTGTGTACCTTTGTGCTTACTTTGATTCATTATTAAACCAAAGCTAACATTTATTTTGTAACCAATGGCATTTTTTTTTTACAATTCGAAGCAAAACAAATTCGAAGCTGCACAATATATTGCAAGAAGTATCGTATCGCGATATTAGGTGATGCAATATCCGTATCGCAAGAAGCCACAATATATCGCAACAGCCCTAAAGTCTTCATTGGACTGAGACAGATACAGACGGCATCAGTGGATTCGCCCATATATGGTCATATTTTAAAACAGTTAAGGGGGAAAAAAATTGTGAGAAAAATCTAAACTTTCTCTAATTATTCAAAATCTACTTCAACAAATGCTGAATTATGGATCTAGATTTCTACTATTTCTACTTTCTACTAAATATAGATACAATGACATGGAGAGGAGTAAAGTGGTTCAACAGCCCATAAATACATAAATAACAGAGAATGCTAACATGATGTTACATGTTAGCATCATGCTAATGCCAACGCTAGCTAGCGCTTACTATGACTGCCATTTTGTCACTTCTACTGAACAAACTGCTGTGAATAAACATCCATATGGACCCGATTTAGACTTGACTTTATTTATGTGTGATAAATAAGAAATAAGAAATGGCTAAAAAGAGTGGAAAATTGTGTTTCCCAAAAAATTATGTTCTTCTATGTTCCCCTTCTATGATGCGATGCCGTCTGTATCTATAGATGCACTGAAAAATGCACTGAATTTATATATTAGTAGTTCTAAAGTTTTTAGTTTTAGTTAAAGTTCTAGCTAAACATTTTGTCTTGTTTTGACAATTTGCTGAATAACTAGTTACTTATAATTTGTGTTGGAGTTTGTGTTGTCGGGTTGAGAACCACTGATGTACAGCACTAGTATTTGCTGAAAGTGGTGCTTCAGTTTGAGCCAGTGCTGTGAGGCTCAGCTCTTCATCCTCAATCCTCAAACTTGCCTCATGTTATTGAGTCACTGTTTGGGAACTTAAAGCTCCATTTTATTAACCCGAAAACTCTGACAATGAACATGTAGTATCTCCCACCATTTGCTGCGTTCATTTGCAAGCTGTCAACCCGAGACAGAGAGAGAGACTTTGTTATGACGATGCTGCAGCTCGAATGCCTCCCTCACCATTTGTCATGTTTTCATGTGTTGGACCATTTCAATTACATGCTGTCAGCTGGGAGCCTGTGAAGAGAGAGACAGAGAGAGAGACGGGGCCAGCGCATGCCAGGGAGAGTGCGAGTGACACATGCTCCACAGAGCCATCGAGGTCCAACACATGGCGCACCAAAAGACAGATAAAGAGAGAGAAGACTGGCCCGGGACAGAGAGCGGCAACAGTTGAGACGTTCAGGCCTGGGGGGGGGGGGGACACAAGCATTGGCGTATCAGCTATCTGTGACCCCGGCCGTGCCCCTCCTGCTCCTCCTCCCTGCTGCTGCATCTGCCCTGGCGCTGGGACGTCAAATGAAACCTATTTATAACCTGCGGAGAGATGGGGGAATCAGGTGGAGTCTCGTCTGGACCCGGGCCAGTTTTGAAGGGTGTGTGTATGTGTTAATGTGGAGATGTGTGTGGACGTGTTTACAAGGCTGAGAAGTTGGCATATACCGGGAGCGTCTAGCAGATAAAGACAAAGGCAGATATGCGAAGTATAGAGTGACACAGTCTGCGGATAAGAAAGAGTGAGATATGAAATAGGCCAAAGCTTTTTAACGGGTGCGATAATACTCCGCACTAGCGACGGTCCCTGTTTGCTCAAGGCGCTTGGCTGGATGTACGCGCAAAGCCACTTGGGGCCCGTGGATCTGCAGCATAAAAGGAGCCGAGGCACAAATATCGCGGGAATTCAGCTGGCATGCAAGGTTAGACAACTTCTGCAGTGGCTCTATTAAATCGAATGGAGTCTATTTGCTTCATTCGCCAACTTGTTGCTCTCTGCACCCACATCTGCATCTATTTCTCTTTATACCATGCATGGGATACAGGAAACTTAAGAGTTAAAGATATAACTGTATTTATTTTATCCTAATTTAGTGTTAAAACATACCAAACTGACCTAAATGTGCAGAAGAACATGCATTTATTTTTATATTCAGCTGTAACAGATGTGTATAATTACATTGTATGAAAGAACATTAGTTAAAGCAGTACTAAGTAACTCTTGCCCCTAGAGGCCATAAGCGCAACTGCAGGTGTCGTAGCAAGTTACGATATTTTAACGTATTAATTGTCTTGGAGAGTAAATACTTCGCTGACAGGAAAGGCGAAGTATTTACTCTGTAAAGGCTGTAAATACTGTTTAAAGTGACGTTAGCCCGCAGTTAGCTTTGCCCGTTAGCCTGTTAGCTTCTTCTTCGTGATGCCATTAGTGTGTATTGGTGGCTCCGGTCCGGTGGCAGTCAAGTTCCAAACATGGTTTTCTGGCCAGAGACACCAGGGGGAGATGAAAGACCCTCCAATCATCCCATAAACACTTGTATTACCCCCACAGGGACAATGAAAAGAATTTATTAAGAATTTATTAAGGTTAACAAGTTACTTAGTTACTGCTTTAAGTAAACATAAGAAGTTACAGTGACTTAAGCACATTAGTCATGAAAGCATATGACATATAACAGCATATATAAGATGCATTTTGCAAATTTTTTGTGTAAAAAAAGTTAATATTTTTGTGTATTTGACCTTGTTATGACCCAGTGGCTTTATGAGTGGTCAGCATGGCGCTTTTACTTCCCATCACGTTTGTCTCTAGGCCACTCCAGAAAACTTACAAAACAATTGATCCTGGAGCGTTGTAGAGGCCACTGTGATCGAAAGTAAAGGCACAAATGCTGATCACTTATACAGCCACTGGGTCTCTACCGGGTCAAATACACACAAATATCAACTTTTTTTCTTGCAAAAAAAAGTTGCATAATGAGCCTTTCAACATGCCTGATTATTTACAGTCGTGCTCAAAGGCTTGCATACCCTGGCACATTTTTGATTTGACTATTTTTCAAAGAATATAAACGATAACACAAAAAATATTTTTTCATTCATTGTTAGTGGTTGTGTGAAGCCATGTGTGGTGAAACAATTGCTCATTTTAAATCATAATGAAAAAAGAAAGTACCGACAGGACTCTGATCAAAAGTTTACTTACCCCACGTTTTAATACTTTTGTGGTCGTTGTGGATGAGGGTCTTTATTGTTTCTGATGGTAAAGCGGCCCATTCTTCTTGGCAAAAAGCCTCCAGTTCCTGTAAGTTCCTGGGCTGCCTTGCGTGAACTGCATGAAACCACAGTGGTTTAGTGATACTGAGGTCAGGAGACTGAGATGGACACTCCAGAACCTTCACTTTATTCTGCTGGAGCGACTGGCATTAGTGAACCACCTCCATATTTCACAGTAGGTTTGGTCTTTTTTGTTGTCAACAAGGCCTATGATGAAATTCTGCCAGCGTATGTAAACCTTTGAGCACGACTGTACTTATTATATCATTTCATTTAAACTAAAACTGATTTGTATGTGCCATTTGGAAATGAGTCAAGTAAGCTAATCAGTGTTAGTGAAAACGAATAATTGGTATGTCGAATGAGCTTATATTGTTTAGATTTACAAATACGATAAACTTATCTTTATTGTGGGAACAGTAAAGATAAGATCACAACTATTCGGGTTTACAGTGACAGGAACATAGAAGTCGGTGCAAATAACAAAGCAGGATCACAAAGCAATCCAGAAAAACACAAGCTGTGCCACAAAAGGAGGGAAAGATATAAAAAAGCACCGAACAACAACAACAACAACAACAACAACAACAACAGATAAATGACATCCTTATATTGCTCTCCCTGTGTGACGACAGAGAAACAACCCTCCATCTGCTCAACATGATTTACACTGACCTTTACCTTGACCGTATTGCAACTTCACCAATAATATACGAGTTTCTGAAACTGAAATGTGCTCACATTACAAAATCCTGGTTTAATGTTGCAATCCGGCTAGACTGTCCCATTCTTGAAACCCCGAAGAGTCCAGACAGCGCACTGAATCCGCACCAAAAAACGAATTATTTGAACCATTAAAGACTTTTCCAGAATGTTCTACCAAAACCAGCCATTACTTTGTGAACTGTCATGTGGTCAACCAAACAACTTACAAAATAACGACTATGAAAATACAAACTCCGGGGGAGAAGTGATTTATGGCGAGTTTTTGTTTTTTTATGAATGAAATTTATTGACTGCAACGCCACAAGCCGCCCCCCAGAAGAAATACTCGGAAAAACAAGCGAAATGCTACGATTAGTAACCAGAGTATGAAGGCCTACAAGCTGGCAGATCCGCCGTTACAGTTTGTCATCAGTGTCTTCTTATTCTCTCTCAGCTCCTTACCGCCTTTTAAACATGTAATTGCCGTCTGCCACGAGGCCACCATTGCTGGGGTGTAAGGCTAAACCCGCGCTAACACTGGACAGCTAATAGGCTCATCCATCACACAGGAAATGAGACAGCCCCCCCCCCCGCCTCGCTCAAGGCCCAGACGCACTATCCTCTCTTTATTATTCTAACTAAAACAAGGGGGCCCTTCATAGTCCACTTAATTCATCCAGTGTCTCATTTCGGGAATAAAAAAGAGCACCCCCCCCCAAGTATGAAGCGCGGTGAGTGAGAAGGTCGCTGTGGTTTGAGCGCCTCCAAACCTCAGCAGCCTGTATGTGAGGGCTGAGGCCGGAGGGTCGTGCGGAGGTCCGCTCACTCCTGGTTTGGTCAGGCTTTGACGTGGACGAAAACACATATCCATCAGGAGCGCAGTTTACACAACCCCGGCATTCCTACACTTTGTAATGTATGCACTACCGTTTTAGACCGCGGCGGATTCTTGTGTGAAGTATAGGAGTGTTGGGAGCTGGATGAGCAGAGGAAAAAGGTTGTGGAAGTTGGAAGTTGGAAGAAAGCCTTGTCTGCAAGTCTAGATTTTATAACGTTATGCTGTCATCCAATCAGATATTATACCACTGCAAAAAGATTAGTTTAAGTGTCTCAATTTGAGCATCAAAATTCTTGTTGTTTTGGCTAGTTAAAGGCACACCGCGTAGAATTTTACTTATAAATAAAGTTGAAATACTAGCTTTTATTTTATGATGATGAGATGTTTCTGAAGCATTTCAATACATTTCGTCCTTATTTCAGGTCATTTTCTTTGCCAATGGGGTAAGAAAATTGGTCTTATCCCATTGGCGGTTTTACGTTCTTATTTAAAGCTAGATTATCGTAGAATCAGTCTGAAATGTCATCAAACAATAAAAGTATTCCAGGCCCGATTAGGAAAAAGGTTCGTGAAAACCGTTCAAAACAAGATACATTTCCTCAAATCAAGTAATTTAAGCCAGTGCTTAATATGACTTTCTGTAGGGTTTCTGAAGGCGGAGAGTTTCGCGTAGGCCTTCAGATCCACTCCTGTAGGCTCTCCTCCATAAGAAACAACAGGCGAATACAACATAACATAAGCAGACCCTCCAACCAATCAGAAGCCTGGGTTTTACATGGCCCCAGTGCCTTCGAAAAGGGCCAAGGTGATGTTGACGCATCTCATTGGACAAAGCCGCTGTCAATTAATTACACGACGACAGCCAGTGGATAATGTTTGAAATAGATCTTTTGTTTTTATCCTTGTATGGCTGAACTTTGTTTTGAAATTAGTTTTATTGCAGATGTGTTTGCCAACCGTACATCTATTGTTTTGCTTTTTTACACCGGACTTTGCTCGGAATTGAAAAATGGAGATGGAGAGAGATTCAGATAACAAACAAACAAAAAAACACAAAACAAACAAAACAAAACAAAAATTGATTGTGGAGGCTGGAACTCCTAGAATTCCTTCACCCCAGACACTTCCTCCAGCTCCTCCAGGTGGCTCCCGAGTTGTTCTCAGGCCGACCTCCCTTTCTCTTGGTACAGCTGAGTTTTTTGCCTTTTTCTGCGAACTACATTTGTGGTTCCTGTGCTCCACATTGTTTTGCTGGATACTTTTGTACGTCTTTGCCGTCTTTTTGTGGGGTTTGGTGGATTTTTTTTTTTTTCACTGCAAAGAGTCTGTAATGGTCCTGAAGAAAGGAGCTTTTAAAAAGTAAACAAACAACTTTATGAGCTAAAGACATTTGAGACCAACACATTTCTTCTTCTGAAACACTGAAGAGGCACCAAGAGCCCCCACAGCTGCAGCACAGTGGAGGCGTCACAAGAGGAGCTAAAGGAAACAAAAACTGAGACAAAGGAGGAGGTATCTGGGTAGGACTCACAGTTAAAGGGATATACAGAGTTTAAAAATGTTAAAATGATGAATTTTCCTCCCCCTACATGTTCCAGCAAAGTCCTAATGTGTAGAATGAGCCCAGACCTGTTGCCTTTAAAATCCTGCACTGTCACTCAAAAAGTTGTTACTTCGGGTCAGAATTGCCGTCATATGAGCTTAATATAGAAGGTGCAGTTACAAGTATTACCTGAGGTGGCAGTAGTGAGAATAAACTGGCCAACTTGTATCTAGCCCCTTTAAGCCAAACAAACAATTGTTCTGGCTAATGGACGTTCACTGGAAATTAAAGACCGTTGTGGAATGGAGGGAGCGGATGGAGCAGTGCAGGACACCACGCTCTGAAACTGGGACAAACCCAGGAGGCGCTGCACCGTTTCAGAGACTGAATGCAGCCAGCCAGGTTTCCTCCAAAAACATGCTGGTCAGGTCGGCCCACAGCATGGCTCAGACGCAGCGGCTTAGGACTAACACCTGAACACAATTTCGTTGTACAGTTGTACAATGACAAATAAAGCACTTACTTACTTGTTCATTTCGGTCTTCCTCAGGGAATCGTCCCGAAAAGACCTACTGAGGGAGTCGCCACTTCTCGATATGTAGGAGCAGTGACTCTACTGTGAGCTCTTCTTGCATTATTGACCTTTTCTCTCTATAGTAGAGACTCTGCAACAACCAACAAACAAAATGATGTTTCATGCTTGAGTATAATATTTTCTTAACATTTCTTTATTAGCATTTTTTTTTAAATTTCACACAGGCAGGATATGAGGACAATATATTGGTCTGGAAAAAAATAAGAAATAAAAAAAAAGTATAATAAAAAATGTCCCCACCACTCCTATCCTGTCTCTAACCCCTTCACTGAACCCTCCCCCCCCTCCCCCCCCCCCCCCCCCCCCCCATCTGCTAGGGGCCTGAAAGAAAGGAAAACCTGTAAAGCAAGAAGAGTCAAGAGAAAAGGAAGAAAGACAAGAAGCAGTAGAAAATAAGTTTAGAAAGAAAAAGATTGGAAGAAAAAAGAAAAGAGAAGAAAAGGACAGTAGAAGAGAAAAGAGTAAGGGAGTAAAATAAAGGAATGAGCAAAAAAAGATATAGTAGAGTAAAAAACAGAAATGCACTCAAACATACATACCATGAAGAAGGGAAGGAAAGGAGGGGAAAAGATAATAATGATTAAAAAAAAAGTTTATCTTAAAAAATGTAAAAAAAAAAGAAGAAAAAAAAAAGAAGGAAAAGAAAGAAAAGAAAAGAAAAGGGAAAAAAAATTAAAGAAAAAAAAAGAAAAAAAGAGTATAATATTAAAGGGACTATACAGAGTTTAAAAATGTTAAAATTAAGTATTTTCCTCCCCCTACATGTTCCAACAATGTCCTGATGTGTAGTTGTTACTTTGGGTCCGAAGTGCCGTCATGCATGAGCTTAATATAGAAGCTGCAATTACACGTATGACCTGAGGTGGCAGTAGTGAGTATAAAATGCTTGCATCTAGCGCCTTAAAATCATTCCCATTTTCAATGCCATTAATTAAAAAGTCCCTGGGAAAATTACAGAACACTACGAGTCATCACTAATCTGTAATAGTGTGTTGAACATTGAGGTTTACATTTATTCACTGATGTGTCCAAATTGGAGCCCAAAATGTTCTTCTCCTGAACAAAATCCCTCACACATTCAGTATTATGGTATTACTGTAAATGCGATATATAATACAATTCCATGACAAATGTGTTCCATAATTTGGAAAACTGTCTTGGAGTTACAGGAAATGAAAACAGTGTAAGAGAAACTAACATTGTTAAATAAATACAAAGATATGTGACAGTTAATATTTATTGAGCTGGAATCGGTTAAACTAAACACAAGAGCTGCATTAAAGTTGCCTCTTTGTAACACTCCATCTATATTGGGTAAGTGCTCTGATCGGGAAAAGGCGCTGGCACACAAGACCGCCTTTTGATGGTAAAAGGTGTCTTTGATTCGGCCCCAAACTCTACCCAGAAGTCTGTATGTTTTCCTTAGGTAGGGAAATATAAAAAAGCGTAGGTTCCTAAATTACTGTCTGTCAAAGACGTTCTTTCTCTCTCTCACGCCAGCCCCGCAGACTCCGGGCCCTTCCTGCTTCCACCAGCAGCAATGGGGGCTTTCTCTTGTTTCCTGGTGCTGGCAGCGCTGGATAAACACACGGGCTTCCCCTCATATAAAGGCTCAATTCTTCTCCATCATGTTTAAATATGGATACAAAGAGAAACTTGTATGATAATTTTCGGCATATGGCGGTGGGAGTCAGCGGGTGTGCGTGTGTGCGGGAGACGAGGTAACACCGGCGAGACAGACTTGTGCCTTGTTCTTAAACAGGTCTTAGATTTCCAAGTTTTGTTTCATGCAAGACCGGGCTGATGCCATCTTGACGAGAGCGCCCGGACAAGGTGACGTTTAGCGAACGCTTAAGTTCTCTGCTGATATGATAAGCGCTGGCAAATAAAGCGGCACTGTTGTGGAATTTGGGCATGTTTGGGAAATGACCCGAGCAGCTATAGAAAAGCCTTATTAGGTTTGCTTTCAAGACAAGCTTGGATTTGATGGTGTGATTTTGTTGGGCTGGGGCTCTGTACAACTCAATGGACTATTCTTTGTTTATTGTGTGTTAGTAATTAAAGGGATATTGCAGGATTTTTGACATAGGGCCTCATTTCCTAGTTATCCAGAGTGTTGCTGATTTCTGGAGATATTTATTTTTGTAATTCATGCAGTTTTTATTTTAAAAGAGTTTCGTGGTGCTAGGCTAGTGCATTTCTACTGTATCAGCTCGCCTGCATTAAAGGGACTATAGGGAGTTCAAAAAAGTTAAAACTAAGTATTTTCCTCCCCCACATGTTCCAGCCACAACTGCCTCTAAAATCCTGCACTGTCACTCAAAAAGGTGTCACTTCGGTCCGAATTGCCGTCATGCACAAGCTTAATTTAGAAGGTGCAGTTACAAATATGGCCTGAGGTGGCAGTAGTGAGTATAAAATGGCGAACTTGCATCCAGCCCCTTTAAAAACAGTCTGACCCGCTCCACAGTCCACCTGAGGCAAATCACTTATAACGCCAGACTAACCATATAAATGTCTGTGTCGATAGAATAATTTTTGGAATATAACTGACCTTGCATCACATGAATGATCGCATTTTGAGGGACTATTTTCTAGCAGATCACTCCGCCGCTGCGTAGCTTATACAACCACGAAGCGGATGCTGCTCAAATGTAAGTTATTTTAAATGCAAAATTGTTAAAATTACTCTATTGACACAGAGATTTATATGGTTAGTCTGGCGTTATAAGTGATTTGCCTCAGGTGCACTGTGGAGCGGGTCAGACTGTTTTTAATGCAGGCTAGCCGATACCATAGAAATGCGCTAGCCTTGCATTAGCCTAGCGCCACGAAACTCTTCAAATATAAGAACTGCATCAATTGCAAAAAAAATTATCTCCAGAAATCAGCAACACTCTGGATAACTAGGAAATAAGGCCCTATGTCAAAAATCCTGAAATATCTCTTTAACCAGCTTTATCCAAATCAAAAAGCTTCTTGGCCAGTGCAACGGCTCATTTGGAAGACCTGTAAAACTGATCGTAGCTTTTTTGTCGAACTGTCGCCGCATTTTTATCTCATTTTTAAGCCGTCTTTTTGTTTTTTTCGCGTCGTGTTTTTGTTGCCTTTTCATAATTGTTTTTTTTTTCCATTCCTTTTTTGACGCTTTTTTGTCTTGTTTTTTTGTTGCTCTTCTGTTGCTTCTTCATCACTCTTCAGTCGTGTTTCTGTCACCTGAAGTGTGTTGTGTTATTGTTGCTTTTCTGGCACGTTTTTGCCGCTCTTATCGCTTTTTTCATCCTGTTTTTTTTAGATCTGGGTAAAGCCAAATTGAAAATAATGCTCAATTCATGCGCTACAACATGGATAGGCAAGTTTGCGTTGTGAAGGGCCGACTTTAATCGTTGCCAAAACACCAAGGAAAGAACCTTTTTATGCAAATGCCAATGTTCTACATTAGTGGTTCTCAAGTGTCATGGCTTTGGGACCAACCACTACCCAAGGGTGACAAGCTCCAACCCAAATAAAACTGTAAATAAATAAATAAATCTTGTATAGTTTAAAAAAAAAAAAAAAACAGCCCAATACCATTCATTTTAACTGACTCCAAAATTTAGAACATTTCCTTTAGACTCTCGACCCACACAAATGGTTCTGCAATCTACTTTCTGGTCCCGACCCACAAGTTGAGAATCATGTCTTACATTATATATACATGAGTAAGTGGGGTGCTCTGCCAGGAATGTTTTAAAATACCGACACTATTTCTTGCATTTTTTTAATTTGAGCTCTTGGGGGGCCAGAGGTTCTGTGTGGAGGGCCGGATTTGGCCCCCGGGCCTGACGTTGCCTACCCCTGCACTACAAGAACACATTACCAATTTTTCACAGCGTCATATTGATGTATTGTTACACCCCTAATTGAATAATGACACAATTTTTAATACTGTTGTAAAAAAAACTGGGGATAAAAATGTGACCTTTGAACCAGATTTTATTTCAAGTGGATTCCAAAGGTGTTAATCATGATAAACTACATCAAAACATTTATATGCTAATTAAAACCATCTTCTGGCAGCTTCCTCAATATTTAACTAAGGACACTTTGAAAAGTCATGATGTCACATGAACGAGTGGAAATTCGCCACTCAGCCACAGATTAAACAAAGGCTTAATTGGTCAAAGTCAAGCAGAAGGGGATCACTTGTCCTCTGGGGCGGCGGGCCGTGCACAATCCATCTCTCATCTTTGATTTTTTGTGATGCGGCAATGGAAACGGAGACACGGTCTGGCCCGTCGGTCGGAACATGCCACAGATGATAGAGATACGCCGGATGATAGTGATGGCCCGGCGATAGCCCCGAGATCACCTTACCGCCCCGGTGCCAACATAGCTGCAACCAGGCAAGTGCAAGCCCCTGAGGAGAATGATGTTACCCCGAACGGAGGCTTCAAAGGCTGCCGGAGCTTCCCCTAACTCACAAAGGTACCCGCCAGCCTTGAAATACAAATGAACGGTGCTTTAGGCTTAAGGCTAAAGATAAACCCAGTGACTTGTTTTGAAGTGTGATGACACGGACCCAGAAATCTCACATAAAGCACACGCTACTAAACTCCCTTCTTTTACACTTTGCTTTAAGGTTAATTTGAGTTGTTAAGATAATGAGTGTGTCTAGAAAACGGGACAAGGAATGAAGATGTTAGAAAATGTGGTGTAAAGGGAAACAGTTCAACATAAGATTAAAAACATGCTTTTCTGCGCAAGGACAAGGATCAGAACAAGTTTGGTGAAGATTTCTGGACTTTATAACTAAGAGGAAGTTCATGGACTGTACTGTGTGATGTACATCAGAGTGCACTGTAAATTCCAACTCATTGCGCTTACTTGGAATAAGTTGTAAACCCAATGCATAATTATCAAGCCCAATGTTAAGCCGTGATTACTAGTAACGTTAGTATGATTAAGACGGCTTTCACAGTATTCATTGCTTATGATACAAGTTCTGATTACTAGACATGTTAGTACTGGCAACTGGGAATTCCTAGTACTGATTACTTTTGTTACTTAAATATGGCCTTAACCTGTACTATTATTCTTAGTAATGGTTACTGGAATATTCCTGTTCCCTTTATGGTTTATTTGTTATTCCCGTTAATGAAGTTTTACAAATGTAGTACAAGATATAAATGTAATAAAGCAAAACAGTGTAAAACACTTTATTTTTTTATCATGTGTCACATGACAGTTACGTGACGGTCAAGTTCCCGTTACGGGGGGCAGTAGAGGACACTGGGGAGGTTAATGAGCGTTACTAAAACCATGTACTGGATAAAGAGAAAAGCAAGTAAAGCCAATATGAAGCCTATATTATTCAAAACTGGCAAATCCTAGTAAATGGAACAGAATCTTATAATGGATGCTTTAGAATGAGCGTGAGCACAACAGGACGACAAATAATCATTACTGGCATCATGTAAAGTTAGTCAGTACTTGCAAAACCCTGTTATTGGAACGGAAACATGTTGCTGTAAAATGGAAAAGCAATTAATCACAATTTTCTCTTCAAAATGTACTTCTTACATGGAATTGAGGGTAATTGCTGAAAAATTCAGGTCTCCTAGTATTTATAACATTCTATTTCATGTTACGACCTTAATCGGAATTTACAGTGTGTGGGCTGGCATTCTGAGCGCAAAAGTAATAGTAGTAGCTTATTCGGTCCAACAAATACGGATGCAATAAGCTAACAGCATCAAAGAGATGGATTAAATAAGACAAATGAAACAAACACCACTGCAGGTATGTTTTTGTTTTGTTTGTTTGTTTGTATACTTTACTTTGATGAGGTTATGGTCATATATCATGGTAAACCTCTTAACCTCCACCTGAACCGAGCACATTTTCTCCAGTTTGGCTTTACTTTCCTTTAAATCTAAAAGCTTCTTGAAAGAAAGCATAAAAATAGCGACGATGAAAACTAGGATTATAATGCAACAAAAACGTGATGAAAAAAGTGACAAGAATGTGTGACAAAAACACAACAAAAAAGCCAAAAAAGAGCAATAGAAAAGTGATGGAAAAGTGACAAAAAGCAATGAAAATGTGGGTGTTTTTGTCTCTTCTTTTTGTCTCTTTTGAAGGGGAGACACTACAGGCAAAACTCAATTTTTTCAGTTTTCAGGTTTTGGGCCAAATTGGTCTCTGAATATAAGCTTTCACCCGGAAACAAAAAATATACCTAATCTTTACAATAACATGTTTAAATATTGCGCTGATTCAATGTTCCCCCATAGACTTATATGGGACAATACAATTTCAAGGGCCTTTTTCTCAAAACACATTTTTCTGTCATTGTGGCGACACTATGTCCACGTCAGTCGGACCTAAAGACTTCACATTTTCCAGCCTTGGACTGAACAATATTTGGAAGATTTTTTCAGAGGGATTTTTTATTATTTAATCCCTAAGCCCCATTTATTGAGTTTTGAATGTCAAAAAATAAGGTGAAAATTACATTTTTACAAATTTTTCCACTAAAAAACAGCTTATTTTAAAACTAAACAAGAAATCCTACATCCCCTCTGAAAAAGTCTTGGTAGCTCATTTATCAATAAAATGAAACCATAAATTTGAATGTAGCTCTATCCATTATTCAGATTTCGTTGCCGAAAAGATGGGAAATTTGGGGCATTTTTAGGCATAAAACACCTTGTTCTTATATGAAAAGATAAAATGACAGAAAACTTGCAATGTATTTTTTTCTCACATTTATGCCAGTGATCTACAGCAAAAGTTTCAAATTGATATCTGTAAATATACATTTTTTCCCTATTCACCTGCAATGTCTCGCCTTATTAATTGTGTTGTTGCTTGTGACATCACATCGTTCTAAGGGCTATTATATAGAGGAAAAAATATTTTGTTTTTGAGGAAATGTTTGGTCTTGTACAGAGAGATTATGGACCCAGTGACTGATATAAATGATCATATTTTTAATTCATATATTTTCTTTTTAACTGCGAGGAAAAACTGTCTCCTGCTCCCCGCTGGGTTCGATGACATCATCATATTAGAACCTGCAACCCAGCAATAGCTGACAGCGACATGATATTCAGGTTTATTAACTTCTTTACCCCCACATGAACAGAGCACACTTTCTCCAGTTTGGCTTTGTCCACATCTGAAAGAGAACAAATAAGAAGAAAACGAGCATGAAAACGCAAGGAAAAAAGTCAAAAAACAAAAACAAAGCAAAAAAGTACCACAAAAAAAAAGTGAGAAAAAAAAGCAGCGAAAGTGCAGCAAAAAAGCGGCAAAAATGTGACAAAAACTCAACAAAATAGTGGCAAAAATGAGATGAAAAAGAATGTGAAAAAGGTGACGACAACGCAATCAGTTTTGTATACCTTAGCTTTCAAATGAGACGTTCCTCTGCTGTAAGCTCCGGTCCAGGAGCTTTGAGTATTTGGGCAAAACTGGAGAAAATGCACTTGTCGAGAAGAGGTTTAAACAAAAATACTGTACGTTTTCTAAAGTATACTTGCTTGTTGACTTTCTATGGTATGTTATCTCATTGTTATCCCGCCTGGAAATGAGACAGGAAACCACAACATGAGTCGGTATCTGCCCGTGCCGCTCATGCCGTGAGTCCGCTGATAATGGGAGATTAGCAGCAGGTTCGGTATGCGGCTGTGGAGGAGGCGGAACGTAGGTGGAAAAGTGAGATAAAACTACAATACGGTAATGCCCTGGGAATTCACCAAACTGTTACATGCTACGCCGAACGCCGCGCTTGTATCTTAATAGCTCACAGGCCCCGCTTGTGTTTGGATACGGCCGGATGATTGGCGGGCGGGCAGTAGACCTAATAAAGCCGGTCATTCTTCTCCCTGTCAGGACATAGAGCGCACATTCACCCGCTGCCAACCGCCACAGCCTGCTCGCTCAAGTGCACACATATAAAATCCTGTTTCTCTTGTAATTGTCCCAAAACCCGATTTGATATTTTAATCCCACCTTACCTAGAAAGCCCCCCCCCCCTCACTCCCAAACTCCCAACAGATCTGGAAAAACAACACAGCTAAATATATTCCGTTTTGATTTGTTCCAGACTGGAATATACCCACACAAAAAAAGAGAAGTCCACATCGCATGAAATGAAATGACCTCAGAGGGAGCTATTGACAACTGCAGCGAGAGTTGGAGCCCTGTACAAGATTTCCAACCAGATAAAGCACAGTGGAGCTTTGTAAGAAGGCACCCCGACCCTTTATAAAAGCTTACAATACAGCACTGACCTGCTTTCAAAATGTGCACTCTCTGCTTCTGCCTCGACGACAAACATTGGCTGCACCGTGTTTGACAATCACACTCAGGAACATCGTGTGGAAGAGGTGATCGGATGTTGTCAACTGGACTGGGTTAAAAACCACTTAACCCCCATGTGAACCCAGCACGTTTTCTCCAGTTTGGCATTGCCCAAATCTAAAAAGTGGCAAAAGAGCGACAAAAAACTGTTAAAGAGGAAAACTATTTGGAGAAAAATCTAAACTTTCTCTAATGATTCAAAATCGACTTTAAAGGGACTATACAGAGTTAAAAAATGTTAAAATTTAAGTATTTAATTTTTCCTCCCCTACATGTTCCAGCCATGTCCTCAGGCAGGGGCAGGCAATGTCAACGTTGGTCCGGGGGCCAAATTTGGCCCTCAGAGAGTTTTGAATTAACATTTATTCAGAAATTAGATGTGAAAAGGACTCCAAAATGTAAAAAATACTGTCAATATTTTCACATTTCCCAGTAAAAACACCGCATTAGGTCATATATTATGTGAAAAACTTATATTTGTAGAAAAAAGATGCTTCACTTTGGGCTATAATTGTGCGTTTTGGCCCTTGCTGTTTTGGAAATGAAGAAAATCGGCCCTCCATGACACCAACTTGCCTACCCCTGTCCTAATGTGTAGTATAAACCCAGACCTATTCACCACAAGTGCCTCTAAAATCCTGCACCGTCACTCAAAAAGTGGTTACTTTGGGTCCGAAGTGCCGTCATGCACGAGCTTGATATAGAAGGTGCAGTTATAAGCATGACCTGAGGTGGCAGTAGTGAGTATAACATGGCCAACTTGCATCTAGCCCCTTTAACAAATGCTGAATTATGAACGTAATTTTCTACTAAATAAAGATACAAAAACATGGAGAGAAGCAAAGTGGCTCAACAGCCCATAAATACATAAATAACGGAGGATGCTAACATGATGCTACATGTTGGCATCGTGCTAATGCTAACGCTAGCTAGTGCTAGCTATGACGGCCGCTTTTTCGCTTCCATTCCAACAATCTGCTGTGAATAAACAGCCATATGGACCCGATTTTGACTTGACTTTATTTGTATGTGATAAATAAGTTTCACCAGAAAATGACTAAAAAGTGTGAAAAACAGTGTTTCCCAGAAGATTCTATTTTTCCCCTCGACGAAGCCCCGCCCCTTCTATGACGCGATGCCGTTTGTAGGCTATCTCTAACATAATTTTAAAGGCGACAAAAACACACGACTAAAGAGGGATGAAACAGCAAAAAAAAGTGACAGAAACGTGATGCAAATGCAACAAAAAAGGCATAAATAAAGGACAAACTGAGATGAAAAAGTGACGAAAACACGACAAAAATGCGAACTAAAAAGCAATAAAAAATGACAAAAAACCCTGATTTAATAGACGAGAACACGAGTGACAAAAATGCAGCAAAGGAGCGAATAAAACGTCCTGGAAAAGCAACAACAACACAACAAAAAAGCAACAAAAACATGACTAAAGAGTGATGAGAAAACAACAAAGCCATGAAAGAGCAACCAAAAATGGGATGATAAAGTGATCAAAACACGACAAAAAACAATGAAAACACGACAAAAAATGCGTCAAAAAAGTGGCGACAACGCATGAAAGTTTTGTAGGTCTTAGCTTTCAAATGAGGCGTCACACTAATATCTTCACTCCTAAAGAATTCTGAATATATTACTGCACAGACGTCGAACTGCTCCTAAGGTGTTATTACGCCTGACAATATAGTTCCTTTTTTTATCCTCTCAGAAAATCAAGATGTTTAATTTTGTGTAACTATACTTGGATCATGTAACTACTCACGTATTTAAATAAGGAAAACGTGGAAGAGCTTGGTCGCTTCTAACTTCACCCCCATTTGGCCCCATTTAGAAAGTTCGGATTAAAGGCTCTACATATAACGAAACTGACTATGACTTGTATTCTGGAACAGGCTAATGTTTGTTAAAGCGTTGTGTGGTGTTGCAGTTCCATTGCAGCTCTCCTCTGTGACCGACCAGGCTGTTATCTGCACACACTCAATTCCATTCTGACCTTGAGAACGTTTGCTTGATGAAGTATATAGTTGCACTGTGGCGTGCTCCTGCATAGAAAAGTATCCTTTGGGTCACACGTGCATGACTGAACCTCCTGCCCTCATGTGGAGTTGATAGACAGAGGCTAAAGCTTTGGGAGGATGATAAAATGCCCCTATGCCAAACTGCACAAGTGGAAACTGATCTGAGAGATAATAAGGATCTAAAAAACAGTAATGTTCGGGTTTCAGGCTACTCGCCCCGACTCATAACAACCGCCTCGGTGCAGCGAGCATCAAAGAGGGAGCTCTACATGAATTAGACATGTGGAGGAGGGAGAGATATGGCTGGTGAGAAAAGCAGGAAGAAAACACACCAGGCTTTTTGGAGTTTCCAGGGAGGACTGCCTACATTTTATATAGTCTGTCTGTGTGGGCAAATGTTTACATGTCTGACTATGTGAGCTCTCTGTTTAAATCAGTCATGTTTTTATGTCTGCAAAATATAGGCTTAATCATCGCAGACTTTAGTTTACCTTTGGAATACTAAGTCTTTGGCAACTTCACTTGAAGTGCGTTCAATGTGGGAGGCACTTAGTCATATATTACTCTTTATTCCTGAGAAATACCAAGTCATGCTCAACCCAAATAGAATCAAATATTTACAACATTACCAATTTCTAAATAAGCTTGTTTGTCTTCCAGCTTAGCCCGAGAGATAGATACAGACGGCATCTCCTCACAGAAGGGGGCGTGGCCTCGCCTAGGGGAAAACAGAATCTTTTGGGAAACACAATTTTTCACTCTTTTTAGCCATTTTCTGGTGATATATGAACTGATTTATCACATACAAATAAAGTGTAAATTGGGTCCATATGGATATTTTCTCACAGCTGATTGTTCTGTAGAAGTGAAACAACGACACTCATAGCAAGCGCTAGCTAGCGTTAGCATGAGCACGACGCTAACATGTAGCATCATGTTAGAATTCTCCGTTTTTTTTAAATGTGTTTATGGGCTGTTGAACCACTTTGCTCCTCTCCATGTCTTTGTATCTTTATTTAATTTGTTAAAGTATTTTTTTTGAATAATTAGACAAAGTTTCGATTTTTCTCAAAATTGTTTTCCCCCTTCAAACATGACCATATATGGGCGAGTCCAGAGATGCCGTCTGTATCTATACACCCCCTGCAAAAGGAATCTAGAATATTATAATAATTACTCCCAGCAATGACAAATTTCCCATTCTCACAGTCTTGTACATACACCAGTGTCAGACACTGAAGGCAAGGTGGGTGAAGTGTCTTGACACGACATTTTGTACCTGTGGGATTTAAACAGCCGATCCTCCAGTCACAAGGCGACCTGCTCGACCTTCTACGCCACTGTGGACAATAGAGTCGGTGGGCAAACTAAAACTAAGGCCCATCTAGTCCTTTATCCTGGCTCACAATCAAGGCCAAACTCCAAATGCATTGGCTAAAAAGGTTAAACAACACCGACTTTCAGACGCATAAAGAAAGGTAACGCTGCTGCTATTATGTCTTTTTTTTTATGTGTACTTGTTCAAAATGCCCAAACCGTGATTGTCCGGGTCCCCAAGGCAAGTTCATCAATTCAGTGTTGCCCTTGTAGCATCAATACGTGTGCCCATACCTGACCTAAGCTCTCTGAGTACCACCAGGAACCAGAACTGTATCAGGTCTGAACTTTAGCTCAATCAAGTCTAAAACAGGGAAATGGCACATCTAAAATTAGACAATGGGTTCTGAACAAAGATTAACCCAAAAAGGACAAAAGAGCAAAAGCCAAACAGTTTCTAAAGTGAACTGAAAAATAATCTGAAGCAGCCGCCCAGTGTGAACAGTTTGAAAACCACTGCTTTTATTTGAGATTTCCTCGTTGATCTAAAGAAAGACATTTTTTGATTATGTGAAAGGAACGTTCCCAAAGTAATGCTTCACTTAAAATACAGGGTTGAAATCAGCACTATTAATTGAGTAAAGTAAGAATTTGTGCTCATTTTAAAGCATTTTATTAACAATTTGAAAACCAAGAATCAGAATCAAAAACAGGCTAAAACTGTGGTCAGAAACATGTAGATTTAAAGACTGAACATTTAGCTCAAATTAATGCAAACATTTCTGATTATAATTAATTTAACAAATATATAGTATTTCATAAACAAATGTTTTCTTAAGAAGAAAAATAACACATTTCAACAAGTATTTCCAGAAGCAGTGTTTAAAAACTCAATTCAAATAAAATAAATCACTTGCACTTGTACAATTGATTGATTTTACAAGGCCAAAAAGAACAATCTTAAAAGGTCTGTGTTAACCGACATGTAAATATATTTTTGATTTAGACACAATAAACAGACAACTTCAGAAATAAAGACAAACTGTTCTAAATGTTGAATGTTGAAATGTGCTTTAAACACGGTGTGCCTTCATGTGTGTTTTTAGATGACATCTCTGGGTAAATGTTTTCTGACAGACGATGCAGCTGTAAGGCTTCTCCCCTGTATGTGTTCTTCTATGTGTCTTGAGGTGAGAGAAGTATGTAAACCTTTTCTCACAGATCTGACAGCTGTAAGGCCTCTCCCCTGTAAGTGTTCTTCTATGTATCTTGAGGTTAGAGAGCTGTGTAAACTGTTTCTCACAGATCTGACAGCGGTAAGGCTTCTCCCCTGTATGTGTTCTTCTATGTGTCTTGAGGCTAGAGAAGTGTGTAAACTGTTTCTCACAGATCTCACAGCGGTAAGGCTTCTCCCCTGTATGTGTTCTTCTATGTATCTTGAGGCTAGAGAAGCGTGTAAACTGTTTCTCACAGATCTCACAGCTGTAAGGCTTCTCCCCTGTATGTGTTCTTCTATGTGTCTTGAGGTTGGAGAGCTGTGTAAACTGTTTCTCACAGATCTGACAGCGGTAAGGCATCTCCCCTGTATGTGTTCGTCTATGTACATCTAGATTCCATGCACGGGCAAATGTTTTCTGACAGGTCGAACACTTGTGAGGTTTCTCTCCTGTGTGCACTTTAATGTGTCTCGTTAAAACCTTTTTTGTGCTCAATTTCTTGTCACAAACATGACACTGGTGCTTCTTCCTCTCTGCTCCTCCGTCAGCTCCCGACGTCTCTCCATTGTTGACCGCAGCGCTCGTCTCTGGTGCAGACTTGTTTTGGGCGGAGACTTTGGTGCTTGTGTCTCTGCTGTGGACCTGGTTGTGGTGATCTCCCTCAGCCTCTGTCTCCATCTGTGCCTCTGAGCGGCTGAATGGAGGTTCCCAGTCTTCATCGTCATCGTCAGTGTCAGACGAGTGCTCAGTGCGTCTCTTCGTCTCTGAGTGGAAATGTGGCTTCCTGTGCTCAGTTTGTCTTTGTGGAAGCGGGGAGGGCTCTTCTCTCTCCACGCACACAGCACTGGACTCTGGGAAACACCTGAAACATGATTTAAATATGAATACACTGAACAATAATGTGAGACGTGTTTGAAAGTGTGTGAGCCTACACTGGCAGCTCCTCCTCCTGTGTGACGCTCTGCTCTTCTGGCTCCTCTTTGATTCGTGAGGTTTCGGTGCTTTCTTGTTTCAAACTTGGACCAGTGTCCACTCTGACCAGTACGACTTTCGGGCTCAGTATGTTGTCCAGGAGCCGCTGCTTCCTTCTATTCTCCTCTTCGGAGCGACGAAGTTCCTCCTCACACTCCGCTGTCGTCCTTTCAAACAGCGTACGTACCTCACCAGCCGCGGCAGCCAGACGCTCGTTCACAAAAGCTCTGAACGTTTGGCCTTCACACATTTTTACAAACAGGCCTAAACAGTGACAACAGAGAAAACAGAAATAAACAATGAGGTTTTAGCTGATCATTTACATGTTACTCTCCTGTCAAATAGTGCTAAAGCTATTTAGTGACTTTTAAACTGTCACCAAAATAAATGATGGGAAAGAACTTGGGAAAGTAACTTCTACTTGTGCTTTCAAATATTGTTGTGTAATCTGATCATAAAGTGGCCACATAATAGTAACGTTAACACATATTTTCTGTGGCAGTTACTCTCCTGTTGAGCTAACTGCTAATTAGCCTTTAGCTCCTGAGAGATTTAACTTCAACCTCATCAGGATTAAGGCCAACAATCATGAAAACAAATCCCTAAAGAGGTGTTTATCAACCTTATAAAACATTATTAACACAAACTGAACACATTTACTCACCTGCTCCGTGTCTAAAATGATTAAAATCTCAGTCACTAGCTTCACACAACAGCAGCAGACTTTGGGAAACAGCAGAGTGGGGCTGCGTTGCCGCGGAAACAGATGTAACTGTTTCCCTCCAGGAAAAAGTCTGAAATAAAACCTCTATAAACAGAAATAAAAAGGAGAAATGGCGTTCAGTCCTAACGTATGAGGACAGTAAACAAGTCGGCTACTCCTGGAATATTTTCAGAACACT
This sequence comes from Gobius niger, assembly GCF_951799975.1. NCBI lineage: Eukaryota > Metazoa > Chordata > Actinopteri > Gobiiformes > Gobiidae > Gobius > Gobius niger. The sequence continues at coordinate 11,741,619 of NC_136852.1, read as the reverse complement.
TTAGCCAGTTCAATGTGATTTAACCTATAGCCGTTAGCATTTAGCAACCTAAAGCTAACATCGCAAATTATGAAAAAGCCAAATGATTTCAGCTGTTTTCAACCCATCGACTACATTTAGGTGATGTCAGAGCCTGATTAGAAATCATTACTGAACATACAGAGCTTTTGAGATTTAACTTCAGTTAGGAATTAGTGTATAACAGTAGCATAAGAGCTAAAGCATATTGCATTTTGTCGGGTTGGATCCAGTGAAAAATAAACCTATTTTATTCTGTTTATGATGGGGAAACCACTGAAATGATAAATTAAATGGACACGGTGTACCTTTATATCTATACACACGGCATCTCTGGATTCGCCCATATATAGTCATGTTTGAAAACAAAAAATCTAAACTTTCTCTTATATTCAAAAACGACTTTAACAAATGTTGAATTATGAACATAATTTTCTACTAAATAAAGATACAGACATCGGGAGGAGCAAAGTGGTTCAACAGCCCATAAATACATAAACAACGGAGAAATCTGCTGTGAATAAACATCCATATGAACCCAATTTAGACCTTACTGTATATGTATATGATAAATAAGTTAATATTTCACCAGAAAATGGCTAAAAACTGTGAAAAACTGTGTTTCCCAGAAGATTCAATTCCCCTCCTCGGCGAAGCCACATCCCCTTGGTTGCATCTTTAAATATGGAATTGTCCTGTATTTGTTCTTTTATTTTTGCCTCAGAGCTGAGCCCGGTTCTGCAAAAGTTGTTGACAGTGTTCAGAGTGAGTCAACATATCTAAATGAACGCAGATTGTGGACATTGCAAAGCTTTAAATGTGTGCTTCAGCCCACAATATTCGATACACTTTTAATATTCGTGATTATCTACTATTTCTATGACCTTTACATTGTTGTTTAGCATTTTACCTATCTAAATACATAAACAATTTCTTTAGAATTTGTGCTAATCTTCAGCGTTATGAATTTAGGAGGTGTCCTGATTACGTCCTCACATCATCAGCTCACTGAACTTAAAACCGTAGCAAAGTCAGGCCGTGATCAGAACTGAAGTGAATCTTAGGGAATAAATAATCGCGCGGCTTCTATTACGATTAAATTCCCATCGTCCGCGAACATGTCGTGAGCAGCAGAGTTTTCCTCAGTGCGCCTGGCAGCAAAGGCAAACAAAAGCCACAGACACAATCACAACATGGTAATTGTCGTAATGAGGCAGCTGCCGGGCTATTAACCTTATAAACACACGAATCTCACGCCGGGGCCCAACTGTTTACGAAACACGCTCGAACCCTCGGTTGGTGGTCTCATCTTTATGTGCAGGTAAGTTGTGGGAAAGGCCACTCGCGTGAAAAGAACTCCCTCGCTTCATTATTCTGCTGATGACTCATAATTTCCATGTCGAGTTTAAAGATGTGAAAGAACGCTGTGTCCCAGTGGGGGTATATCTACATTTGCTGCACAATCACAAGTTTGTTGCAATCAAGAAAAATGTGTGATCCACCATTTCTCATCATCCTCCTTTAGGCCTTGCTTTATTTTTAACTCTCAACCACTTTGGGAAACTGAAGCCTTGGTATTTTTGCATTTTATAACTTAAGGCGAGACACAGCAGGTGAATAGGAAACGTTTGCTGTGAATTACTGACATAAATATGAGGAAAATATTGTTATATATATATATTAATGATATACGGTTTTAGTTTGTTGACTGTTAAGTTACAAAGATTTGTGAGTGCTTTAATTTGTCATTGTTAGTCCTGAGCCACTGCAACTGAGCCGCGCAGCCGCTGTGGATCAACCTGACCAGCATGTTTTGGGAGGTCATGGAAACCGTAGCACCAGGAAACCTGGCTGGTTGCCTTCAGTGCTCCTTTGATCCTCTGAAATTGTGAAGCATCTCCTGGGTTTACCCCTGTTTCAGAGCGTGGTGTCCTGCACTGGTCAGTGCCAGCTCCTCCTTCCTCTTCCTCCTGCGCAGCTCCTTCCACTCCCTCCAATGGTGAAACAGTCTTTCACCATCTTCTGGCCAGAGCTTAGCAGTTAATCTGTTTTATTCTCCAGTGAACAATAGAAGGCATGTGTGGCTTAGCTGCGAGTCTTGCCCGGATACCTCTTGTTTGTCCCTTTTTTGTGTCCTGTGGCTTCTCTTGTGACGCCACCACTGTGCTGCAGCTGTGGGGGCTCTTGGTGCATCTTCAGTGTCTCCGGAGAAGAAATGTGTAGCTCTCAAATGGGTTTGGCTGATAAACTAGCTTTTTGTTTACTTTAAAAAAGCTGCTTTCTTCAGGACCATTATGGACTCTTTGCAGTAAAAAAATAAAAATCCACGAACCCCACAAAACATGACAAAGACGTACAAAAGTATCCAGTAAAACAATATTGAACACAGATACAACTAATGTAGGCAAAAAACTCAGCTGTACCAAGAGAGAGGGTGGTTGCTGCTTGTTTACACATCGCTCGGAGTGGATTTTAGATTTTTGAATGAGAAAAAATTGTGGAAAAATCTGTAAAAAGTCAAGTTTTTCCCTATTTCTTTGGGTTCAAAGCTCAATAAATCCCACTAGGAATGAGACATTGAAAAATCTTTTTGACTAAACCTTCAACATATTGTTTGGTACAAGATTGGAAAAAAATTATATCTGTAGATGCTACTAAATTGGAAGTTTGGTTGCAATAATTGCCCTTGAACTTTGCCAAAAAAGAACTAAACTAAATTAGTTTAACCTGCAGTTTCTCCACTTAAAATGATGTGTGGAAATTGACCGCCCAGTCCGAAGTTACTTGTCGCTTTGGTGCATTTACTCCATTGCCATGAAATAAATTAGGTGCGTGCCCCATTTACTGGTTCAGTTTAGTAGAATATGGGACCTTTATATTTGGCCTGGTTTGACAGAGCTGTGTTTTCTGGCTTCAAGCTGCAGGACAAAGTGATTCATGTCCACTCTTTTACTTAATAACTCACATAAATATGCACACCTTTCACTCTTATGAGACACCGCATTCATCCTTTCCACATCAGTCTTCTCGGAGTGGCAGCGTAATGACTTGATTGTGGGAAAGCTGCCACTTTACACACATTAATCATTTACTCGAAGTTGAAGAGCTCCAGAGTCTCACCGTGTGTCGTGGATGGATCACTCTATAAATAGCAGGACGTGATAGTTTTACCTGGAACAGCTGTTTTAAGATGAGCTCTTTCTAGGATTAATGACGTTTTAATCTGGCAAAGCTGTGTATTAGGGAGTTTTTCAAAAGCCGTCTTTGGGGAAGGTATAAGTCTGGTACAATGATCAATATTGCATACCAGTGTTTAATGTTTGCAATATTTTAGTTTATTTATTTAGTTTTTTAATGCAGCATCTTCAAGTTTTTCTTAGCTGCCCGAAGTTTCAATTTGTCAACCGTCACATCTAACTCTATATATTTTTTAAAAAAAGTTCCACTTCCCATTGTTCAACCTGGTGTAACAATCTTCAACACTCGGTATGTCCAACATTACATCTGCAAAAAAAGAATGACTCATCGTAAAAATCTGAATCAGAATACTTTTTATTGCCATTGTCAGTGAACAGGTCCACAAACTTGGAATTTTCTTTGGTGCAAACGTGCAACATGAAACACAGAACATAAAACTTGGTAGAGATAAATGATAAACATTAAAACATTAAAACTATAAGGGCATTCGTAACATAGGAGCCCTTCTTTGATAGCAGCTTCAAAATTCTTTAATTCATTAAACTTGAGAGTTTTTGGACAGTTTCTGCTTGGATTTCTTAGCAGGATGTCAGAATAGCCTCCCAGAGCTGCTGTTTGGATGAAAACTGCCTCCCACCCTCATTAATGTTTTGCTTGAGGCTCCAAAGGTTCTCAATAGGGTTGAGGTCAGGGTAGGAGGGGGTCCACATCATGAGTTTTTCTCCTTTTATGCCCAAAGCAGTCAGTGATGCAGAGGTATTCCTTACAGCTGTTAGGGAAAGCACGGTTCTTCTTTTTGTACAATGGAAGACAGTCAGTCAGAAACTCCACATATTTTTCAGAGGTCATTTTTACACCTCCAGGGGCCGACCAGCTCTCTCCCTATGATTCTGTCCCAAAACATGACTCCGTCCCCTCCTTGGTGATATCACAGCCTTGTAGCAGCTGTTCTCTTAATCTGATGTATTTGTCTGTCAGAAACCGTCTTCATTGTGCATTTATCTGCACAAACCCGAGTGTGCTCTGAATCAGCCACAAATCTCTTAACAGTACGATGATTATGCTTAATCTTTCATGAAATATCGAAGGTTTTCACGCGTAGACTAAGGCATTCAACTATTTCATACTTTTCATCAGCAGAGAGATCCTTTTTCTTTCCCATATTGATTGAAAATGGTGGTCTGCTTAATAAAGTGAAACGTCCTTTTTCAGTAGTTTTTTCTGACAACTAATCATCCCAGGCATCTGAGATTGATGTCAGTGATTCAAAGAGCCCTGAGACACAATACCATCTATGAGGTTTTTTTTTTTACCTTTATGGCACTGAAATACAATTTGCATAATAATTTGGAACATGGTGTAAATCTCATATTCCTTCCCACACATTTTGTTCACGTGAGTTCATCAAAAGCAAGTTTCAGGCTCGTGTGTTGAGCAAATCACCATGGAAACATATTTTATTCATTCATTCTTTATTTAGTACAGACACCGACAGTATAAAGAAAACGGCAAAAGGAGACAGTAAGTCCATAGATTATCCAGTCTCTCCATTCAATGTGTCCTCGACAACGACTCAGCCGAGGGTTAGTCAGAGACTGGAGGAGTCTGGTGTTCTCAGACTCCTCCAGTCTCCAGTTTGACTTTTTTTTTTACTTTTCTGGAAAAAAAAGTGTCAAAATAGCAACAAAAATTAGCTGTAAAACGAGGATGAAAATGCAACAGAAGAGCGACAAAAACATGATGATAAAAAGTGACAAAAGCACAATAAAAAAAAGCAAAAAAATGTCAAAAAAAGTAATGAAGCGTGGCAACAAGCAAGGAAAAATATTATTTTTATAGGTCTGGTTTGAGGCGTTTCTCTAGCCTATAGGCTGTGACCTTTTAGATTTGGATAAAGCCGAAAAGGAGAAATCGCACTTGGTTAAGAAGGCGGGGGTTACACTTAAATGTTAAGTGTCTCACAGGTGGGAACAGCCTAAAGGTGTCATTATAGGCCACAGTCAGTCTATGGATGGTGCTCTTTTATTTACAAATTGTTGCGTTTACAATCAGGCCTTTGGTAGAAGAACATTTGTATTATGTACCACAACAAAACGAATGGGACACGTCAGCTCGAAGTTACATCAAACCATGACCACAACATCTGCTGAGCACAAATGCAGCAGCTTATGACCAGGCTCTGTGATATCACAACTGAAAGAATGTGGTTTACGCTGAGAAATGTTGGAGACTTGTCAGCTTCGGTGAAAGATTGTGACGTGTGACCCCCATGTTGCTACTTATGTCGCTGTGTATTACAAATTACGACCCCGGGGCTCCCGAACGCAGTGGGACAGTTGCGTTATGTGAACCGTGTAGCGATCTGACATCTTAAACAGTACCGTAATATGAACGGGTCTTTCGCTGTAGCTTTTCAGCAGCAGCCGCGGCGCTCACTTTGTTTTACTGCGCAGCTCCGCGTTAAGCAGACATGAGTTACGAAGCATGGGAGAGCTTAAGCTTCCACGGGTGTCATTGTTTTCTGATTTACTGCGTGTGTCTCTTGCGTGTGTTCCTTAACCCGACCCGAAACCTGCAGAGGGCTCTCGGCCAATCGGGAGCGAGAAGGGCTCGGGGTCAACTCTGTGCGACGCTGTCCCGCGGGGAGCCATACTGGTGTCTAATAAAGCTCCAGCCTGTCTGAGAGGAGAGAGGCCAGGCTCCGAAGGGGGGACTCAAACTGTCATGGCCGATCAGTGGAGCCCTAAAGCATGCGGGTCTCAGAGGGTCCTGTTTGAGAGCGCTGCTGCCCCCTCTGGTGTGACGGTCCACACTCCTACAGGAACACAGCGGGTCAGCTAATTTACTAACCAGAAACACGACAAATAAACATCTTCAGATTTAAATAGTAAAGTTATAGCCCCCAACAATCTGAGTCTGAGGGGTTAGGTGCATAAAGCATTTTTCCTTTTACTACTGATTCCATAATAGCAGTACTTAATAACTCATGCCCCTAGAGGCCATAAGTGCCACTGCAAGCAGGTGTCGTACCATGTTGCAATGTTTTACTTATTAATTGTCCGTGAGAGTAAATACTACGCTGACAGAAAAGACAAAGGGAGAGAGGGATATTGTACATCCAATTACACAATGGAGATATTTTTTTCACTCAAACTTGGTTGCAAATATTGTTTAAAGTGGTGCTAGCCTGCAGTTAGCTTTGCCCGTTAGCCTGTTAGCTTCTTCTTTGTGATTCCATTAGTGTGTATTGCACCTCTGACCCGGAGGCAGCCAAGTTGCAATTGTGGTTTTCTGGCCAGAAGCACCAGGGGGAGATGAAAGACCCACCAATCATCCCATTAACACTTGTGTTACCCCCAGAGGGACTACGGAAAGGATTTATTAAGGTAAACAAGTTACTTAGTACTGTTTTAACTTCTTTACCCACATAAAACTGAGCAGATTTTTACCAGTTTGGCACTGGAAAAAGGATGAAAACTCACCAAAAAAGCCACTTACGAGCAACAAAAAAGAGACAATTCGCCAAAAGAGTGTCAACAGCACGACAACAACGTGAGGAAAAAGATCTGTTTAAATCAGTTTTGCGAGTCTTAGCTTTCAAATGAGGCACTGGCCAAAAGGCTGTAAGAAGATTTTAGATTTGGGTAAAGCTGAACTGGAGAAAATGTGCTCGGTTAAGGCGGTGGTTAAGAGGTTAACCCCCCAAAGTGGGATTCGTGAGCACTGAGCTGAAGAAGATATAAAAACAAATATATCTTGAAATTGTGGTAGCAGATTCATATTACAAAAGCTGCTTAATAGTATCTATAATATTAATTGGTCTTTACAGTGGGGATCCAGGACTGAAAGTTTGGGAAGTCTCGCCTTTACCAAGGATCTCCAGAAGAACATTTAGGTAAATATAATCGCGAGGAAAAATGATACTCAAGTCTTCTTTAAATCATAATGAAAGATCCTCTTAAAAGCATAATGTAGCTCTCCTTTTTTATTACGTAAAAGTAGTTCACGAGGTAAAAATGTTTGGAAACCTCTGCTCTAAACATACACACCAACTAAATGTTAAATGTGGAAATGTGAAAATAGCTTTTCTTCCTGTTAATGTTTGCGCAACTGGAGCTTCTTGGGCGTGTGGCACAACAGACTGTGAGGGACGGTGCTGCTGGTTTGCAGTCACTTATAGACTTGTTGACAGATGCATCTCTTGGGCTGGGTGCTGTTACATTACAATACTGGTACTTTAACAATACTTGGTTTTTGATACCGATACTATTTTCGATACCTACACTAAAATATTAACAATAATGTTGATTTATTCTGTTTCCTTCCATTTCATTTCTTTTGCATTTGTTTCATTTGTTTGAGGTGAAACGACCAAGAAACTTCCTTTAGCTACAAAAAGGCAAAAAAATAATAATATCTTTTTTTCCTCCCAAATATTTTTTTTTTACCCAATTTTGCCCCAAATTTCTCCAGTTTTTTCTAAAATGTTGAAATGTTTTCCCCAAATTGTTTCCCCATGTTTACATATTTTTTGTACACACATGTAGAAATGTATTTATTTTTTTCCTATTATTTTTTATTTTTTTTCAATTTTCTCCCCAATTTTTTACCACATTTACCTACATTTTCCCACTTTTTTCTCAATTTTCACCCTTTTTTTTCTTTTTTTTTTCAACTTTAAAAAAAAAATCCTTTAAGTTTTGATGACCAACAGCACCAAAACTTGATCTTCAATTTCTTTTTGGTTCCTGCTTTTCGATACCAGTAGTACTTAAACCTTTTTTTTCTGAAGCTCAGACTGGACATTAATAAAATAATTCTCATTTGTTTATAATTCCTCCTATTGTTGTATAATCTTCATAAGCACTAAAAAACACATCCACTGTAGATGTTTTACTCTATTTGGCCAAAGTTTCTCGTCATTGACGTCCTCTCAAGCTCAGCAATGAAGCGTAACATTTGATGATGCAATTCTCACTCTCCCTCACGTCGCTCTTCTGAAATCACATGCCAAACGCCAGCCTTAATTAAACACACTGTAGGCTAAACTTTGTCAGTGTGGTCGTCTTGGCTGGAAACAAAAATAAAACACCTGGACCTTCAGCTGCCAGTCTCCCGTCGAGAGGCATCTCCACTTTCAAACTTCTGACGAGGATTGAGGAGCTTTGCTGTTCAAAAACTTCTCTGAGAACGGCAAATACTTTAGGCAGTAAACTTACTTGAAGGATTCCTGCGGATGTGTTTCAGTAGTTAGGACCCCTGCCATCCACAACACTTACTGGAAATGAGACGAGTTTGATGTTCCCAAAGGCCCCCGGCTCGAGACATGCTCCACTTAAGGGAACACTTGACTTGATTTTGGACTCCATCCCCGCGCATTAGTCACAGTGGCAGCGGCTCTGTATCCCCTACAATGCGCTGTGCAGCTGACTGAAGCGTGCCCAAAGTGCTCTCACATCAATGGACAGTACGGGGGGGACTACAAAGGGGGCTCTGGCTCTCATCATTTTCTCCTCTGCTTTAGGATTTAGGGGTCACCTCTTCACAATATTGTGCCACTGTTGGAGCCAGAAAAGGCTTTCCTGAGCAGAACGAACGGCGTCTAAAACTGCACTGCAATGTAAGGCACAAATGCACAGGTTTCTACTCACAGGATCAAGTCGGCATCACAGACAGAAAACAAAACAAGATGCCATCATACAGTGTAAGCCAGTCTCTCTGGGATTTCATGGGCATGTTTGTGATTGTTGTGGACTAAAAAGCCTGATTTCGTGGTCCATTTTTCCTAAACTTGTGAAGAAAAGTTTTTTTATTCTGCTTATATCAACATGTTTTTACATAGAAATCAAATGTCTCTTTGCCTTTACATCATTTTAAACCAGACATGTCAAACCGGCAGCCTGCGGGCCAAATCCGGCCCGGGAGATGATATAATTTGGCCCCTGACTTATAGAGCACAAATTCCTGAGTATGTCAAAGTCTCGAGCCCATTCCTGTGTGGAGTTATAATTTTTTTAAAGGAAAAAACTAGTATGCTCATTCCAGCCACTAGGGGGCAGCTTGAATTTACAAAAGGAAAGAGTTCCCCACATGTCCAGGAGAGGGCACTGACATAATAAGAGATAGGATATAAACAACACAATATGGTCTGTCTGCCCCAAAGCAGCTGTGGCTACAAGTATTGAGAGAGTATTGAGTGAATGAATAATGACTACAGTATAATGACAGTGTACTTTGAGACACTTGTGACACAGGCTTGTAAAGCGCAATACAAGTATAAGCAGTTATTATTTATTACAGTCCTGTTGGCCTTTTGACCAAATCAGCACTATTTTAAAATCACAGCTCATTATTATTCATTTATTGGAGAAAAAGAATTCTCAATAGTATTGCCCTGTTTACATTATGTGCGACCCGCCGAAGAAGCTGGATTTCTGCCCACGACCCAAATGAGTTTGACACCCCGGTTTAAACCAAACAGAACCATGTGTAAAAGAACGAAACTCGGACAGAGGGCGGAATAAGATGCAAAAGTCCTCGCTGAGCCCCGCTTCAGTCTGAATGACCAAACCTGTGCACACACTGCTCACCACTTCCTTCACGCAAATATAACAAGGAAAGGTTTATTTGATCCCCGTAGTGGGCCGGCACTCGGGGACCCATCTCTGTGGTTACATTCAGATTACAGACCCTAATATTCAATGTTTGCTTGATTTTCTTTTTGTAAAGTGGTTCATGTTACTCATAATGCAACCTGTATGTGTCTGAACCGGACAATGTTAAATCTGTGGGAACACAACAAGGAAGAGATACAGCGACGTCTTTACAGAGAATCATGCCGGTGTGGAGTCCGGCGACGAATAATGAGGGCAGACACTTCACTCCCTCTAACTACATTCATAACAAGTGCACGTGTTGATATCCTCCTCCCCGCTCCCGTCTATTTCACTGCAGAATGAATGGCAGTAGTAGAGCATCGATGACGTGCTGCTCACATTAATGCAATTTGGCCTTTCAGACAAAAGTCGCATTGCAAAAGATCATTTATATTGTATCTGCAGGTTGTCGCAGAGATCAACACAACTGTGGCTAAACTGTGTCAGCGATACTAAACTTCCTCTCAATGATCAGCTCGACACCAACCGCCACGACCTGAAGTAACCTGCAACCAGGGGCGGACTGGGACTTAAAAACGGCCCTGGACTCTGACCAGTGTGGCCCAAATGAGCGTAAATGCACACAGCACAAATACATGTTGACATCACCCAAAGCTAAAAGCTCCTGAACTGGAGAGCAACAGTGTAACGCCTCATTTGACAGCTAAGACCTGCAAAGAGAGAAGAGTGATTGCAACTTTTTGTCATGATTTTGTTGTTTTTTCATTACTTTTGTGGCTTTGTTATTGTGTTTTATCACTTTTTTGTTGCTTTTTTCATTGCTTTGTTGCTGTGTTTTTGTCTCTTTTTTGTTGTTGTTTTTTTTGTCATGTTTTTGTTGGTTTTTGTCACGTTTATGCCACGTTTGTCACATTTCTGTCACATTTTCTGTTGCTTTTACGGCACATTTTTGTCCCGTGTTCATCCTCGTTTCCGATTTTCTGTTTTGGCGCTTTTCTTTTGAGCTTTTAGATTTGGGCAAAGCTCGGTTAAGGCGTAAAAAAATTAGCGATTAAGGAGAAAATTGAGAGGCCAAACCGGTGGCCCTAGAGCCAGTGGCCCTTCTGTGCTCTTCCAGAATGGACATATGGCCAGTCCGCCCCTGCCTGCAACTCCTCTGAGACGAGCTGCTGTCTCCCTCCCAGCAAAGCCCATGACCATCCGTGTGGACAAAGAATGGATCTGACTCATGAACTAATTCCAGGTGTTTATCGCGCGACTCTCTAATCGCAAACATCTGACGACCCTCCAGTTCGTTGGAGGTGGAGGACGTTGTGTTTCACCTGAGCAGAATGGAGCCCTGTGTGCGTGTGTGCTGGGTCCGGGCTTAAGGAGTGTGTGCACCTCTGTGGGCCCATGTGAACCTCCAGGAGCTGACAGGTAGTGTTTGTGCTCCGTCCGCTCGCTGCCAATGTAAACCCAGTCACTGTGCAGCACTGTGCAGGCGCCAACGCAAACACGCCGCGGCTCGAGCTCAGGAGCTGTTTGTTTTGAGTGATCGCAGCCATTCAACTTTTACTCCTCAATAATGTGATTTAGGAGTGCCTTTTGCAGCGCCCCTGATCTAACTAGTAAGAGCTTTGCCCCCGTTCATTTATCAAGGTTTTGGGTCCAATTCTTCTCCTCAGATGTCAAATTATCCCAACGAACAAAAGACTGTTGACTTGAGACCAGTCTATAAGGGTTGGTCCATATCATACTGGCCTCTCACTTTACCTTACCCTTACCCCCGGGCGTAACCGAGCTGCACCCAAATCTAAAAGCTTAAAGGAAAAGCATCCAAAAACAAAAATGTGCTGGAAAAGCAACAAAAAAGTGACAAAAACACAACAAAATGTGACGAAGCGATGAAAAAACAACATGAAAGAACCCCCCAAAAAACAAGAGACGAAAACACAACGAAAAGGTGACAAAAAAGTGACGAAAAAGCAGCAAAAACATTACAAAAATGCAGCGACAACGTGACATAAAGTTACCATCACTCCATATTTTAGCTTTCAAATGAGGCGTTACAGTGTTGCTCTCCAGTCAAGAAGCCTTTTGGTTTGGGTAGATAGGAGATATAGTGAATCCTTTGAAAGTTACAATTAATTTAACTTATGTTTCTGGCAAACACAGGTCCTAAACACGAAGTGTAAACTGAGGAGGGTGAACTTACAGGAGCATTTTACTGTGATGGAGATGAAGGTGCAAATAATTGTAGCAATATTATTTGATCTTATCTTCTGTGTTTTTCCAGATGGAGGTAGAGATTTAGATGAATTTAGATGAATAAAGAGAATACAATAGCTGCAAATGAATTTTCCCCATGGGCGAAAGGCCTTGATTTTTATGTATTTTGCCAGGTGTAAATTATATACCATTATCGATATATTTCATGTTCATACCGTGATATACATTTTTGGCCATATCGCCCTGCCCTATGCTCTTTTTCTCCTTTTCATTCTGTAGATGCCACATTTCTTTCTAGTTTAGGGTTGGACAATTCAATTTTTCTCTAATGGAACTTATACGATAAGAAAAATATGGTTTCCTGTTACACATCCTGCATTAATTGTTATACATAAAACCATGAAACAAAACAATAATGTTTGCAAATTCTCTAAAGCAAAGTGCGACCCTCAGATCGGTCTTTTTGTGTGACTGAGCGCACACGTAAAGACCAGACAGTTACAAATCAATTCGTCTAAGCTCAGGTAGGAACATATCTCAGTATGGAACAGCGGGGGCCTGTTCCTTTAAATGCACCAGAGGGAATATTTCACATACTGACCACGATCTCTGGCCCTCCACACTGCACACACTTCGATATGCAGTGAGAAAATATATAAGTTGAGTCCATTTACTCAAGTACATGTATTTACTTTTTGAAGTAATTGTACTATTTTTTTTACTTTTTTACTTCTACTTGAGAAATAATATAATGAAGTATCTGTTGCTCTTTCCACAATGAGTAAATCTTAACGTGCCAAAAGCTTCACATGAAATAGATGTAGTTTGTCCTAAAAATAATTATTTCTTCAAGCAAAACTAGTATTTTTTATTTTGTGTTCTGTGGCAACTAAATAACTGTCTTTCATGCTTCAAAACTTAGCATCTAAAGAAAATAAAGATGATTTTGTTTTTGGCTCGGTGTCTTTTAACAGTGTCCAGCCAACTCCTGTTTCCTCCAGTCCAGAAGTATCTTTCAAGAAATACTATTTCTGCAATTTTGTATTTTTAAATTTTAGTACAATGTAATGTGCTCTGTAACAATCTGTAATAACTTGTACCTATGTAGTACGTACACAATGGAATAACATATATTAGTACTTTGTAAGTATAATGTAATAGGACACGAGACTCTTAGGGTTAGAGGTTAGGGTTGGGGTTAGAATTATGTCTTATTACATTATGTACCTACAAACTACAAATACATATTATTCCATTGTGTATCTAACCCATAGGTACAAGTTATTACACATTGTTACAGAGCACATTACATTTTACTGCCTAAACTATGACGTCTACATTCACATTTTAGCACATTTGTATCACTTTATGAACATAATCAATAAAGTCCAAAGAAATATTAGGGGTTATTTCCTGCCTCTGCTACTGATCTTGTAAAAGTATGATTTGTGCAGTTGTTTGAAACGCACAGAATGCTCTTTCCCTTTTGCCCTGAGCCTCTCAGTGATGTCCAGTATGTTTTGAATGTCGAGAGGCACGTTGGCTCGACTTCCCCCAGACATGAGGTCTTCCCCTCTGACCATAAAGGCCACTTTATACAGCTGTACATGTGTGACCCAGTGGAAATGTCACAGACTCTTCCTGGACATGTGTTCCACTCTGTTATTCCCTCTCACACTCACCAGTCTGTGTGCAATTCACGGTTCTCCACTTCTGTTCAATCATCCGATAGTTTTTGACAAGGTTTTTACGAGGCATTAAGTAATTGAATTAACTGTTCCAAAACGAAGGCCTGAAATAACATTGAAAAGACGGAAACTGACATTACATCTACATTTCTTGGTAAATAATAACATGGCTTGACTGAAACACAAAAATATGGCGCATTCAACTGCAGTTTTGGCTGAAATGTTGCCAAATTTTCCCTCTTTCTTCCTTTTGATGGAATATTTTTGATGGAAGTATTTCTGCCATTACAAATGTAGTATTTGGGCATTAAAGGAATAGGCCACCGTTTTTACATACTGAGATATGTTCTTACCTAACCTTAGACGAGTTGATGCGCACCTGTCTGGTCTTTGTGCATGGAAGAGCGTGATCGCTTCTAACTTCACCCTGTGACTTCACCTTCACCCTGTTTGGAGCCATAGGAACATGCTGGGAGAGGCAAATGCTAACAACATCTTTAGCCTTTTTGCGTGACTGAGGGCACACAGTTTTTACATACTGAGATATGTTCTTACCTGAGCGAGTTGATACGTACCTGTCTGGTCTTTGTTTGTGCCCGTGGAAGAGCGTGGTCGCTTCTAACTTCACCCCGTTTGGAGCCATAGGAATATGCTGGGAGAGGCCAAATGCTAGCAACATCTTTGGTTGTTTTGCGTGACTGAGGGCACGCACAAAGACCAGACAGGTAAATATCAACTCGTCTAAGCTCAGGTAAGAACATATCTCAGTGTGGCAAAACTGTGGCCTGTTCCTTTAAAATGGCATTAAAAACGATTTGAACGTTTGAATAAAAAAAAAAAACATGTCCACTACAGGCTTATGCACCAAAGTCAACTTAGACATAGAGACATACAGCTCCCTGAAGACACATTTCTCTTTGGGACTTTGGGAGAGAGAAAGTAAACCCTATATGTCCTGTGTATTCCAATCCATATGTACAGTACAATGCAAAATCGACTGTTGTGAGCTTTTATCCATGTAGTAACATTGTTTCCTTGTGAAAAAGAAAACTGGACTTGTGTTCTGCTTTACTCACACAGTCACTTTAGTCGAAGTACATAACAGATCACTGGACCTGTTCTAAGCAAGTGTCATGTCAACGATTTCCCCACATGTCATTAACTTAAAGTAAAAACTTGTATCATCACATTTCACTCCCGTTGCTGCCTGACCAAGTCTCTCACTCCAATTGCCTTTTTCCTCACGTAAAAATGTTATACCTAAATATATAGATGCTGAGGTGCCAGTAATGTTTTAAAGCCTCATGATGTGTCCACTTTAAAAGTTAAAGAATGTTATAGATCCCCCTCTGAGTCCATTCAGTGCTGGTTATTGGTAAAACGAAATGTGGGTCAAAGAGCGGTGTCTATTTTAGCACAAACACACGGCAGAAACATGAGCAAACAACACGGGCGCACATGTATGTTGGCGCCACAGGATCTGACAAATGGCTATTGAGAGACTGTGCCCTGTTATAATAGGAGGTAGATAAAGAGGGTTATATAGTCTTAGCAAATAAGGAAATGTGCTATAGACATTAAGACTTAAGGATTATTATCATTTTTGTAGCAAAAAAATGTGAGAAATAAGTGCACTTTCTCCAGTTCAGCTTTATCCAAATCTATGAGCTTCTTGCTTTCAAATGAGGCATTACATTGGCCCACAGGCTGTACAGGCAAGAAACCTTTGGATTTGGGTAAAGCTGGAGATAATGCACTTGGTTATTGTGGGGGTTAAGAGGTAAAGCTGCATATGAAGACACAAGCACAAGTTGGACCATATGTTTGACAAGTCATTTGTCATTTGAAAGCTAAGAACCTCTCCATTTCAGTCCCTGGAGGCGGCACTAGTTCTAATCTAGGGACAGACACTCTTTTTCTTCTTCTCCTTCTTCTTCTTCCTTCTTCTTACTTCTTCCTCTTTTTCTTCCTTCTTCTTCTTCTTCTTCCTTCCTCTTACTTTCTTCTTCCTCTTTTTCTTCCTTCTTCCTCTTTTTCTTCCTTCTCTTCTTCCTTCCTCTTTTTCTTCCTTCTTCTTCTTCTTCTTCTTCTTCCTTCCTCTTACTTTCTTCTTCCTCCTCTTTTTCTTCCTTCTTCCTCTTTTTCTTCCTTCTTCTTCTTCTTCCTTCCTCTTTTTCTTCCTTCTTCTTCTTCTTCTTCCTTCCTCTTACTTTCTTCTTCCTCTTTTTCTTCCTTCTTCCTCTTTTTCTTCCTTCTCTTCTTCTTCCTCTTTTTCTTCCTTCTTCTTCTTCTTCCTTCCTCTTTTTCTTCCTTCTTCTTCTTCTTCTTCTTCTTTCCTCTTACTTTCTTCTTCCTCTTTTTCTTCCTTCTTCCTCTTTTTCTTCCTTCTTCCTCTTTCTCTTCCTTCTCTTCTTCCTTCCTCTTTTTCTTCCTTCTTCTTCTTCTTCCTCTTTTTCTTCCTTCTTCCTCTTTTTCTTCCTTCTTCGTCTTTTTCCTTCCTCTTACTTTCTTCTTCCTCTTTTTCTTCCTTCTTCCTCTTCCTCTGCTTCTTCTTCTTCTTGTAGAAGAAAGAGAGTCCCCTAAGTTAACTTACAAACTGTTTTTAGCCACAGATCGGATCAGTCAAAGTGTGGGGCTCATTTTGTTTTATGAAAGTGTAAATACATCAACTCAATTGTAATCAGTAAAACCATTTGATTTTTAAACATGTTTACCTCATATTCGGGGGCACAAACAGCTTGTCCAAATGTTTTTTTTCCCCCACTGCTGTAAACTGATTCCTTTTCCCCTTCACGCAGGTAAGATTAGTCTTTGTCATGGCATGCGCTAGTTTCAGTCTGTCAGGAGCTCTTGGCCCGGGGTCCCTGGGTCCTTGTGACTGGTCTTGATAAAGTCCTCCGCGGCAGCACATGTGCGCATCGCCACCGTGAAGCGTATTTGCAGGGGATTAGCACAATGATATGCGATAAAGTGCTCAACTGTTTTCCACACACCGCTCTCACGGCCACAAGGGCATTGCAGCCGGATGGTGCGCGCGGACAGAAATAGCCGGCGAGATGGCGTCTTAGACAAAAGTGTGCGACAAGGCGACATTGAATTGTGAAGAGATAGAGACAGAGAGAGTGAGAGAGGGGCAAAAAAAGAAAAAACATAAGGGGGGCAGAAGCGACAGACTGCGAGTGCGGAGATGGCAGAAAGAGGGAGAGAGGGGAGAGAAATGGGCCCCGAACAAAGAGCGTATTGTGGGTGCCGGGGCGCTAATCGTCTCCTCTTGGGCTGCCAGAGACAACAGGTGAAAGCAGTTTGACTCCCCGCAGGCTCCACCAAGCTTTCAGGCCAATCTGCGCGAGGAGAGGCCGGGCGAGGGGGGGGGGATTACTGTAGATCACTGGCATAAATGTGAGAAAAAAAAACATTGCAAGTTTTCTGTCATTTTATCTTTTCATATAAGAACAAGGTGTTTTATGCCTAAAAATGCTCAAAATTTCCCATCTTTTCTGCGACGAAATCTGAATAATGTATAGAGCTACATTCAAATGTATAGATACATACGGCGTCTCTGGAATCGCCCATATATGGTCATATATGGCTCTAATTATTCAAAAACTACTTTAACAAATGCTGAAATATGAACATAGTTTCTACTAAATAATGATACAAACACATGGGGAGGAGCAAAGTGGTTCAACAGCCCATAAATACATGAATAACGGAAAATGCTAACTTCATGCTACATGTTAGCATCGGGCTAATGCTAACGGTTAGCTAGCGCTTGCTACAACTGCCGTTTTTTCACTTCTACTGAACAATCTGTTGTGAGAAAATATCCATATGGGCCCGATTTACACTTAACTTTATTTATGTGTGAAAAATAAGTTGATATTCCACCAGAAAATGGCAAAAAAAAGAGTGGAAAATTGTGTTTCTCTAAAGATTCTATTTTCCCCCTCGGCGAAGCCACGCCCCCTTCTATGACGAGATGCCGTCTGTATCTATAGTTTCATTTTATTGATGAATGAGTTGCCAAGACGTTTTCAGAGGGGATGTTGGATTTCTTGTTTTGTTTTAAAATAAGCTGTTTTTCAGTGGAATTTGTAAAAATTAAATTCTCGCCTTATTTTTTGACATTCAAAACTCAATAAATGGGGCTTAGGGATTAAATAATAAAAAAAATCCCTCTGAAAAAATCTTCCAAATATTGTTCAGTCCAAGGTTGGAAAATTTGAAGTCTTTAGGTCCTACTGACGTGGACATAGTGTCGCCACAATGACAGAAAAATGTGTTTTGAGAAAAAGGCCCTTGAAATTGTGTTCTCCCATATAAGTCTATGGGGGAACATTGAATCAGCGCAATATTTAAACATGTTATTGTGAAGATTAGGCATATTTTCTGGTTTCCGGGTGAAAGCTTGTATGTTCAGAGACCAATTTGGCCCAAAACCTGAAAACTGAAAAAAAAAAGAGTTTTGCCTGTAGTGTCTCCTCTTAACCGGCGAGTGAAGGGCGCACCATCAAAGGCTTTCTTTCTTGTCAGACGCGCCAAAGGTATCGAATACGCGTCTGGACATTGTGCATGGCCAGTATTTATAGTTTATCTTCACACCAGCGTTAATGAAAGCGCTCCGCCATCCGTTCAAAGGAAAACAACAGCGGGCGACGCGAGCCTCCCCCCTCGGACACAAATAAAAAATAAAATGCCACCCTTTGATGTTTACAAGACGCCGTGGGCTTGTTTTTTTTGTTTTTTTTGCGTTAACAATCTGCCAGGGCCACGTGAGCCGCAGCAGCTGCCCGAGGAACTCTCACCTACGGAGGCCCAAAAGTAACAGCAAAGGCTTTGAATGGCTGGGATGGCATTAGGTATTGAGTTTCCAATTAAACATGTTAAGTCCTGAAAATGTAACCGGTTTAATCGCATTGAGAACATGATCAAGTCTCACTGGTTGATTGACAATTTATCCAGGCTCGGGACCAGCAGCATGTAGAGCACATTTCAGGTTAATAAAAAAAAAAACACCTAATAATGGGCCAGGATTTACTAAGCCAAATCCCAGTACTGTTTTATATATCGTGTTTCTCCTGATTTATTAATATGAACTGTTATAAGTGGCGGAAATGTGATAAATGAGTCTGCGCTGTGGCCTTTTGGCTTTAATGAGAGACAAACATCTCAGCTGCACCTGCTTTTGCACCACTTTAGCACAAATCTGATCTAAAATGCTCAGATCAATATTGATTTTTAATGATCACACAACTTTACTTAACTTTACTTAACTTTCATTATCATTATCTTTGATTCTTGAGACAATTATCATCAGAATGGGCTCACTTGTGGATATCGAATGGCAAACGTTTTCAAAAACATACTTTATGTTATATTTTCTCTCTCTACAAAAATCTCCGCACCTGTCAGTCCTAATCAGGGCCACGAGAGCCTCTTTAATTAAAGCCCAGTTAATGAATTCTGGAGAATCTGAGCTTGTCTTTCAAGGTCACGTTTTGGGGTCACTGTCTCAATAATGCTAACAGCAGCTTGCCTTCTTTATCTTCCCCTCTTCTCTTCCTCTTCTTCATTCTTCTTCCATCTCCATCTTCTTCTTCCTCTTCTTCCTTCTCTTTCTTCTTCCTCTCCTTCTCTTCCTCTTCTTCTTCCTCTCCTTCTTTTATCTTCTTCTTCCTCTCTTCCTCTTCTCCTTTCTTCTTCCTTCTCCATCTTCTTTTTCTTCCTTCTCTTTCTTCTTCCTTCTCCATCTTCGTTTTCTTCCTTCTCTTTCTTCTTCCTCTCTTCTCTTCTTTTTCTACTTCTTCTTGTTCTTCTAGTTCTTCCTCTCTTCTCTTCTTGTTATTCTTCTTTTTGTTCTTCCTCTCTTCTCTTCTTCCTCTCCTTGTTTTTCTTCTCTTCTTCTTCCTCTTCTTCTCCTGTTCTTCTTCCTTCTCCATCTTCTTCTTCTTCCTATTCTTCTTCTTCTTCCTTCTCTTTCTTCTTCCTCTCCTTCTCTTCCCCCTCTTCTTCCTCTCCTTCTTTTATCTTCTTCTTCTTCCTCTCTTTCTCTTCTCCTTTCTTCTTCCTTCTCCATCTTCTTTTTCTTCCTTCTCTTTCTTCTTCCTCTCTTCTCTTCTTTTTCTACTTCTTCTTGTTCTTCTAGTTCTTCCTCTCTTCTCTTCTTGTTATTCTTCTTTTTGTTCTTCCTCTCTTCTCTTCTTCCTCTCCTTGTTTTTCTTCTCTTCTTCTTCCTCTTCTTCTCCTGTTCTTCTTCCTTCTCCATCTTCTTCTTCTTCCTATTCTTCTTCTTCTTCCTTCTCTTTCTTCTTCCTCTCCTTCTCTTCCCCCTCTTCTTCCTCTCCTTCTTTTATCTTCTTCTTCTTCCTCTCTTTCTCTTCTCCTTTCTTCTTCCTTCTCCATCTTCTTTTTCTTCCTTCTCTTTCTTCTTCCTCTCTTCTCTTCCTTTTCTTCTTCTTCCTCTCTTCTCTTCTTCCTCTCCTTCTTCTTCCTCTCTTTGTTCTTCCTCTCTTCTCTTCTTGTTGTTCTTCTTGTTCTTCCTCTCTTCTCTTCTTCTTGGTATTCTTCTTCTTGTTCTTCCTCTCTTCTCTTCTTCTTGTTTTTCTTCTTTTTGTTCTTCCTCTCTTCTTCTTCTTCCTCTCTTTATTCTTCCTCTCTTCTCTTCTTCCTCTCCTTGTTCTTCTCTTCTTCTTCTTCTTCTTCTCCCTCTTCTTCTCCTCTTCTCCTTCTTCCTCCTCCCTTCTCCTCACCGTGGTCAATAATCTCCAAAGCAACACAACACACACTCTAGAGTCTGGCTTGTAAATCTTAAATGCATCGTCTGACTAGAGATTTTCATGATACTGCAGAAGATAAGGTGTCAGTTTTTCTCATTTTTATGCTAAGCTCGGGTTTGTCAGCAGATATAAAGTCCATATTCAATAATGGTTAGTTCTTGATAATCTATATACTCGGGACAGAGCAGTATGTTGTGCGTTTGGACTAGTTACTATCCCCTCTATTGACAGTGTAATATGTTAGCGTGGTCGTCCCGTGTAGGCACCTGCTGTAACATGTCGGATAATGTGGTCATGGAAATACGAGCGGGTTCACTGGGGGTGTCTCGCGCCAGAAAGCAGATGTGTGTGTGTGGCCCGAGCGGTGACATCTTCTGGCACAGCGCTGGCAGTGAACCGACCCGTCTGCAGAACGTACTCTTCACGTTCTGCTCATTGTGCGTGTTATTAAAGGAGGAAGAAGGAGAAAAAGTGAGTGGAAAAGGGCGGTCTCCAGAAGGTTATGCAGAGTTAACTATGCGAGCACGGATAAACAAATGTATAGCAGGCACAGCAGACCATGTCGAGGAACATCTGGGGGCACTGAGCTCCGTCAGAGAATAGAAAGTTCTTCACGTTAGCGACTGATAAAACATTATATTTAGATGTAGATGTGGTTCTTTTTTCCTCGTCAGGTTTATCGTGGTGAAAGACACTAGTACAAAGAAGCAGAGGTGCATGTAGAGTTAAAAAATGTTTTTACTCAAGTAAGATATAATTTAACGCCTTCACCAAGTACATTTTCTCCAGTTCATCGTTACCCAAATCTAAAAGATCACAGCCTACAGGCCAGTGTAGCGCCTCATTTGAAAGCTAAGACCTACAAAACTGATCTGAAAGGATCTTTTTCCCTGCATTGTTGCCGTGTATTTGTCACATTTTTGTTGTTTTCATCACACATTTTCGTCTTTTTTTTTGTCACTTTTTCATCACTTTTGTGTCAATTTTTCATCACATTTTGTAGCACTTTTTTATCACTTTTTCATCACTTTTTTTATCACTTTTTCATCACATTTTGTAGCACTTTTTTATCACTTTTCCGTCAGTTTTTATCACTTTTGTATCACTTTTTTATCACTTTTTCATCACTTTTTTATCACTTTTTCATCACATTTTGTAGCACTTTTTTATCACTTTTCCGTCAGTTTTTATCACTTTTGTATCACTTTTTTATCACTTTTTTGTCACTTTTGTGTCACTTTTTTGCGCAGTATATAACAAATGCATTATAATTATCATTATTTAAACAGTTGAGAGCTCAAAGTACTTCACCAAATGCATTTTTTTTTACTTTTACTCCATTACTAATTTGGATTACTACTTCCTGCTTCTATTCTATTATTCTGCGTATAATTGTTTTAACCTCTTAACCCCCAACTGAACCGAGCACATTTTCTCCAGTTCAACTTTAATCAAATCTAAAAGCTCCTTGAAAAAAAGTGTCACAATAGTAGCAAAAGCGAGAGAAAAAGGTGATGAAAAAGTGTCAAAAAAGTGCGAAAAACACGTCAAAAACATGACAAAAACAGAAGAAAAAAGTGACAAAAAGAAAAAAACAACAAAAACATGATAATAGGAGACGAAAACACATCAAACACATGGCCTATGGGCTGAAGCTTTTAGATTTGGGTAAAGCTGAACTGGGGAAAATGCGCTCGGTTCTGGCAGGGGTAAGAGTTCAAAGCACTGTATCTGATTTATTTTTTATATTATTGAAATTAAATTTGTTGTGTCCTCATTTAGTTACTGCAAACTCACATTGTGCATCTGTATCAATTTCATGAACTTACAGGTTTGTTTTCTGGCATTTCTGTTAAAGTGACCCTTTAAGCTGTGAAATGTGCCGATAAACTTGTCCCTGTGAAGAATTGGGACGCTACAAATGTGTTGGGAAAGTGAGGGATGTGTTTGGACCAAAGCTCACGTTTTAATTTAGTTAGAAATGTTTGCTTTTTTAATTTACTGCAGAATTACAAAACCAAGCAGAAGCCTTTAAACCACCACAATAACCGCAGCCTTCGTGATTGTTTCCATTCCAGTTTGGTTTTCACGTGCGATTATTCATGCAGGCAGCGCTGCACATTTGTCATCTGTGCGTCTGGTGTCCCACAGACTGCGTCCGCCGCGATAAAGCCCGGCCCAATAATCCATCATACATTTGAGTATAAAACGTCATTCACCAAAGTTAAAAATATGACTGATTGGGTTACACGCGGCGGAGTTTTTAGACGACTGGCATGTTACAGCTGAAAGCATTCTCCGCGGCAAAGTTATGGCCGCCGTCGCTGGACTGGCAACTTGAGCCCGGTCGGATTTTAAAGGCCGTCGAGAGATGGCCCGTAACGAGAAAAGCCCAAAGTAGCGCTCCCTAAATTAGTCTGTCTGTCCAAACAAGATGCAGAACGGCCGAGTGGACAATCGACCAAAGTCTTAAAGCTGGTTCCTGCTCATGTTTTCACAAAGTTGCATTCTGTCTATTCCTATGGTAAAGTTTGATACTGAAAAAGCTACAATGATTTCTTTAATTCCTTTAACAAAAATCGTGTTTTACCTTTCTTGATATTGGGCAATAGGTTTTGTAATGTTCAAAATCAGCTAAATTAGGATGTGGTGCAGAGGAATGGGTTTGCAGTTGTTGTACTGATGAAAATGGTAGTCTAGGTCTCTATGACGTTGCCCCGTAGTTAGATGTCCGACATATTCAGTGAAGCTGTTCGAGTAACTCTTATGGGCGTCTGTGCAGCAAACGCCAAACAGGTGTTTAGTGGCAGGTTGCACCAAAAGAAATCACATCAACTGTGTTCTGAGCGTGTTTGTGCACTTGTGAAACGGGTCTGGAATGGTGAAGCTACTATGGCGTTTCATGGCATTGAAGTTTCTCCATAATGAACAAATGATTAGATGATGTTTAGTGGCCATTAGATGTGTCCAAACCGCAATATGCAGAAAAAAACTGAATGTGTTTTAACATTTAGATCAGAAGCCACTTTTCATTAATGATTTATAACCTTGGCTTTGACATTGTCTTAACCAGGGGTGTCCAAAGTAAGGCCCGGGGGCCTAATGCGGCCTTCAGACCAACACATCACCAGAGATGGTCCCTAAGTTATACTTAATTAATCTCTGTAGAGAAATCTCTGCAGAGAAATCAGTTCTCTGCATTTGACCCATCCTCAATGTCGCATGGGGCGACCTGAAGGAGCAGTGAGCTGCCAGCATGGCCTGGCGCTCGGGGACCCATCTCCATGATGTGGGGCCACAGTCATATTACCAAACCCTCCCTTTAAGTGGAGGGTTTTAACAGATTTTTTTCCGTCTATACATGGGTGCAATGACATTCTGATACAGTCAGGATGCTTATGTCACTGTGACTTGATCCACTGTGCATTTTTGCTATTTCTATGTCAGTAGTTAGTTTAAAACTACTGCTTAGAATTTCTGTGCCACCCGTCTTTGTAAAAGGATGTTCCACATTGTTTTAAGATGCTTTTGTACATCTTCACCGTGTTTTTTGTGGTTCTGCTATCAGATGATCTTAAGGTCTTTGAGCGGCATTTGAAAGCTACAAAACCACAGATTTCTTCTACTGGAACACTAAAGAGGCACCAAGAGTCCTCCCCTCATGTCTGATGAAGGGCCCGAAATGTCCGTCCGTCCGTCCGTCCGTCCATCTTGTTCACATTGCACCAGCCCCTATGGCTCCTCCTGCAGGTGGTGGGTCCATAGAAGGACGACCTCATGATTAAACGGGCCTGCTGGTCTCCGCTCTTTGTCTGACCCATCACCTAGGACCTGTTTGCCATGGGAGACCCTACCAGGGGCACGAAGCCCCCGACAACAGAGCCCCCAGGATCATTTGGGCGCTCAAACCCTTCACCACATTAAGGTGGCGGTATGTCACTTTGCGGTGTAAGGAAATAAAATAATTTTGTGGACACTCTTGATCATCTCACCAAGAGCCCAGCCACACCTGCAGCACAGTGGAGGCGTCACAAGAGGAGCTACAGGAAACAAAAAAGGGGCAAACAAGGAGGTATCCGGGCAAGACTCACAGCTAAGCCACACTGGAGTTTGCACGTTCTCCCCGTGTCTGCGCGGGGTTTCCTCCGGGTACCTCGGCTTCCCCTACCTCTAAAAACACGGCGGTCGGGTTGGCCCACAGTGGCAGCTTGAGTTATGCAAAACCTTTTTCAATAGACAAACTACCATGACCACAAAACTCTCATGGCGCTTGAAGAAGACGGTTTGGCGAAGAGCGACACACACTGACGACGCGTGTTAGAAAATGCCTCAATAATTAGCGGTCTTATTTAGAGGAACATTAGGCGTAACGTAAACTGTGGGCTGCACGCTAAAAGCCAGTTAATTCCTATGTCATGGTGGCGGCGTGCAGCCTGGCATACCACAACAGCTGATGTATGCGAGCTGCGTTTATCTGTCAAGTGACGCAGAAGGAGTGAGTAAGTGGTTCAGCATTCAGGGCGCAATTTGCCAAACTCTAAAGCCAATGAAAACTAGGGCCAAACATGCCAACAGGAGTTAACTGTGGAGAAATGTAGAGAAAATTAAATGCACTTTAGCGGAAAAGCTTAGGCCAAAACTGGTAGAAATGCTCTATTGGACTTGGCTAGTTCAGAACAGACTATTAGCTTGTTTTAAAAAATGTCTGCAAAATATTTGAAATGAGCTTCCCAAAAATAAAACTTTTGTTTTAGATTGTCATTTTGTTACGGGTTTTGCTGATCATCCAATCCACTTTGTCGTTACTATGGAAACAGCTGCAGTGGAGTGATCAATGGTGCGTTCATGTGGTCCTCGGGAACTCGGGCGAACGACTTCCCCAGTTGTGGAATTTACCTGAACGCTCGCTCGGGTCAAAACAAGCTTCCCGACTTCTGCAGCTGACTGTGTATCGATCTGGTTGGTTGGATGGATGGATGGATGGATGGATTTTTTAAAACATCAAATGATATCAGAATCCCCACTTTCCCACATGAAAACCACATGAACACAAACCAACTGGGGACAATGATGTCACATCTCAGCTCCCCAGTCCACATGAATGCACCATAACTGTGCATTATACAGTTTTAACGCACAAGCCAATCAGAACTGAGTATTCATAATGCGATTTAATTACTGTCATATATTTTGCACCACAAACTAACATAAAATACTGGTTTAAAAAAGGAATCTTCACTTGGCTTTTTACATTTGGTTTCACTGATAAACCTCTTGGTAAATGGTGCCCATATTTAATTTTGGGGGCACAACGGGCTTTACCAAAACATAAGGTCCTGGGAAGATAAACAAGATTAAGCCTGATGTATCTGTAAGGCCTCAAGAAACATAATTCACAGACTTTTCATTGTACTTTGACATCATGTTGCGCAAATAATCAGTCAGTTCTTGAAATGTTGGGTGTACTGTGGCTAAATGTAAAAGAATCCGCAGTTTTTGCAGGAAATAAGGCTATAATGTAAGAATTAGTTATTTTTTCCTTTACAGAAACTTTGCTAAAACACCCTTGAAACCACTGGAATAAGGATCTTGTACAGTGAGATTGTGATGACAGATTTAATGTAACTCTGCACTAACATTTTCATTCAGAAACTTCTCGAAGCATTGTCCATTTGTCCAGTCTGTGCGAGGAGGAGTTTGAAAAACCTGCCGATCCCCTTGTTGAGGCAATTCTCCTATAATCTCTCACTCAATTAGCCTCCTCTTTCCTTTTATAGACTCCGCAGCTGTTACTTTTTGGCCGGGTGAAGTGCCTAATGCCTAATGAAGAGAGAAGACTGCATCAGTTTCAAAGACCGGTGCTGCCAGGAATGTGATTACATCTCTGCTCCGTCCTGCCCCGCATCTGTGAGCGAGCCCGTCAGAGGAGTAGCTCAAAGGGGTACCACAGCACCGCGAGTGAAGACGCCGTCTCTCCGCAGACCTCTGGCATTAAACAAGTGGTGGTTAGTCTGTACACACACATGCAGCTTTGAGCACAGCGTCGGCCATTAGCGGTCGTAAATCAACACAGCCCAGATGTCTATGGGATTGTGTGACCGGAGCGAGGCGCATAACACAATATACAGAGTTTAGGGGAAGTGACAGACTGAAAGAGGCAGGTTATGGCCCTCACAATGGACTTGGATCAAGTCCAGACTGGCCGCTGCGCCAACTGACAGTCATATTACACTGCTAACAAAGAATGCTTTACCGGCTAATTAAATCTCACTTTAAGAAAGTTACACCGTTTAAGCTAGAGTTTCTGTTTTTGTGTCAAACACAACCAGCCCTGAAGAGCCATGGCAGTTTTACCTGCCTCAGAACTTCTTAAAGGCCGTACACCTGATTTTTTTTTTCAAGTGGTGGAACAAATGTGTTTTGTCCACCTTTGGCATAAGACTGAGCAATTAAAGGGATATTTCAGGATTTTTGACATAGGGCCTCATTTCCTAGTTATCCAGAGTGTTGTCGATTTCTGGAGATATAGATATTTTTTAATTCATGCAGTCCTTACAGCTGAAGAGTTTAGTAGTGCTAGGCTAGTGCTAGGCTAGTGCTAGGCTAGCGTATGTCTATGGTAACTAGTAGCCTGCATTAAAAACAGTCTGACCCAAGCACAGTGCACCTGAGGCAAATCATTTATAACACCAGACTACAGATATAAATGTCTGTGTTGACTGAATACGTTTTTAAATAAAACCATTTTGCATTTAAAAGAACTTATATTTGAGCAGCATCAGCTTCCTGGTTGTAAGCTACGCAGCGGCGGAGTGATCTGCTCGGTTGCCAGATCTACAGCAGTGTATTTACCTGCGGCCGACATTACTACATGTGGAATTCACTAAGGAGCTTTCTACAAATCAGATATGGCAACGTTTGGAGGACTACCCCATGATTTTGAAGAGGTTTTTAATGCAGGCTACTAGTTACCGTAGACATGCACTAGCCTAGCACTAGCCTAGCACTAGCCACTAAACTCTTCAAACATAAGGACTGCATGAATTAAAAAATTATATCTATATCTCCAGGAAATCAACAACACTCTAGTCAAGTAGGAAATGAGGCTCTATGTCAAAAATCCTGAAATATCCCTTTAATAAAAAATGTAATGGAAATTGCAATCCCTACTTTAGTAAATCTCAATATTTGTCATGGGACTTTATAATCGTCATGTCTTACCCCCCACTTAAACCAAGTGCATTTTTTCCAGTTTGGCTTTACCCAACTCAAAAAGCGTCTTGGCCAGTGTAACGGCTCATTTGAAAGCTAAGACCTGCTCAACTGATGGCTATTTTTTTGTTGCATTGTCAGTGTGTTTTTATCACATTTTTAAAACGTTTTTGTTGTGTTTTAGTGTCTGTTTGTCACTTTTTCATTGCTTTTTTTGTTGCTTTTGGTCATGTTTTACTTTTTAGTTACTTCATGTGGCTTTTCTGTGGCTTTTTTCCACTTTTTTGGTTGTGCTTTTTTATCGTGTTTTTGTTGCTTTTTCATTCTCTTTTTTCATTCCTTTTTTTGTCTTGTTTTTTGTCAGTTTTTGTCACTATTTTGTGGCTTTTATGCTTTTTCATCACTCCTCAGTTGTGTTGTTGCCGCTCTTTAGTCACTCAATTGCCACTTTTTTCAAGCAGATTTTTTATTATGAAAAAAATCTAATCAAATTGAAAATCGATTAATATGAGGAAAAAAAAATTGTTACACATTGTTTTGCCATATCGTCCATATCATCCAGCCCTAATATATTGTAAACTCAGACATTTATGGAAGTTTCTTAGGTTAAATGTGGAACTTATTTCTCATTATCAGACGCTGATTCAACACTTCCTCCAAATGCAGACGATTGCATTCCCACCTGCGGCCTGTAGTTTTCCCTTTGTGTGTGAGAAGTCTTCCCTGACATTGATACCGGACTCTGTGCTTTCATCCCTCTGTTTGATATCCTGCTCTGCGCTGGAAGGGCACGAACATCACACACTTTAAACCTCAGCCGACTCACATTTCAGGATGCAGTAACTTTCCCAAATGGAAGTGGCTTCCTCTGGATTTTGTGCTGCCGGGAGAGAAGTTTTGTTCTTGGCGACAGGTGAACAGCGCACGAACCTATAAAAGTATTTGCAGTATGTCATACAGGCCATACTGTCACTTCATTTCGTAATAAAACTGCATTTTGTAATAAGCTTGGTATTTGTGGTAACTTCATACAATGACCAGCAAAAAACACTTATTACTCATCATACTTATCATTTATAAGCTCCCAAACAGAACCATAGCAACAATGAGCATCATCCCCTTGTCTGGTTAAAGGAATAGGCCACCGTTTTTACAGACTACTATGTTCTTTCCTGAGCTTAGATGAGTTCATTTGTACCTGTCTGGTCTTCACGCGCGCCCTTAGTCACGTAAACACAGCACGAGATGAAGATAGAAGCTACCAAGCTCTTCCACGTTTTCCCTATTTAAATATGGTTACGTGATAAAAAAGGGGAACTATATTGTAAGGCGTAGTAATACCAGGAGTAGTTCTAAATCTGCGCAGTAATATCTTTACTTTACTGGCCTACAAGCTTTACTAGACAGGTCAGTATAATGTGAAAGAGGGTGAAGAGCAAGGAGACCATTCAGCAAATAGGCAACATTAACTTCCTACCCCAACTTTAACCGAGTGCATTGCTTTACCCAAATCTAAAAGCTTCTTGTGATGGTATGATGGTTGTGAGGTATCTGTACATATACAATACAATAAGTAAAAGCAAAAATCTTAAGGGGCAGAATTATAACAATACGGAAATAAGAATAAATAAAAATATAATAGTGCAAAGTTTACAGTTCTAGTGCAGGTTGTCAAGGGAATAAAGTGGCACTGATGCAGAGATTATTGCACGTAGTTTTGCACATGTTACTTTACAAAACGATTAATGCGACTAAAGTGACTAAAATGTTATTTTTTCATTTATTATTATAGGACAGTGCATATCAACCAACAGTGCAATTGTATGATATGCCAGAATTAGCCAAAAGGCTTTCATCTGTAGTCCTTTGGGATTCCCTTTTACAAAACGGACCTCAATATCAACAAAACTAAATTATATAAATTATCAAATTTTGTTAAAGAGGGGGTATTATGCTTTTTTCAATAACATAGCACGAGTCTATATCACACTACAATGATGACGAAACCTTCTGTTGGTCTGTAAATGCAGTAAAGAAAAACTGCCTTGTATAAAGTTGCTCTTTCAAAATGGCTGTAGCG
This sequence comes from Gobius niger, assembly GCF_951799975.1. NCBI lineage: Eukaryota > Metazoa > Chordata > Actinopteri > Gobiiformes > Gobiidae > Gobius > Gobius niger. The sequence goes on along the minus strand of NC_136852.1, from coordinate 11,711,819 downwards.
AATGTCTTGAAATAGGCCTCTGTCTCTTTAAGAACCTCTGACCCTTTCCGACACGCCCGCTCCACATGCTGTCTGTGGCATCAGTGGGGAGGGGGTTCTGCTGAGGAGCAGTGGTTGGTTTCTCGGCTGGCGACGAAAGCTCGGAGGCGTCTCCAGGAGGTGGGGGCGTTCCTAGGAGGACTCAGGCAAACCTATCCCTAAAATGGCTGCCATCAGAGTTTTTACAGATTACTCAAACATACGTGAATGTGCCAAGGCAACACTTCAGGCATGTTTTTAATGAGGGAATGACATAATAACATAATGTAAAGCTTGAAAAAGTTGATTTTGCATAATACCCCTCCTTTAACAAATAAATACAGAAGGCAACCTACAGGGTTAAATATAAAGCAGTAATAAATCAATGTATACGTTGTAGGGAGAGAGTACAACAGTGAAGCACACAAGCAAAATAAAGGGAGAGATGAAACACAAATGACAGGGATAGTGCAGTACAGCAGCAAACAATAAAAGCAAGACAACATCAACAAGTAAGAATAATAAAAACAACAGCAGAAAGAATAAAACATACAATAAACTATCTACAAAAATGTTACAAAAGAGTGGAAAAAAAAAGCAATGAAAAAACAAAAACGGCAACAACGCAAGGAAAAAGATCAATTTATATCAGTTTTGAAGATCTTAGCTTTCAAATGAGGCGTTACACCGGCCTATAGTCTGTTATCTCCAGTCAAGAAAGCTTTTAGATTTGGGTAAAGCCGAACAGGAGAACTCGGTGAAGGCCCCGTCACCTGGGTGGTCTACACTGAACATGAACGACATTTATTACAATACAGAATTATAGAGCAAGTGCTTTATACTCCATATATTTTCCGGCACTCGTGGTAATAAGACAGTTTCCCGTGTTCAGTCCAAGTTCGTGTTGTTCATATAAACATACGACGAGTCAAATGATAATCTCATTAAAAATCATATCGGAGGATTACTTCTACTCCTCGGGCTGCGTTCCCCCCTCGCTAAAGCTGAATATGACACTAAATTACACAGACAGATGACTTTAGCCGAGCCTTTCGCCAAAAATGGTCAGGAAAGAGTGGAGGGGAACTGTTTACAAGCGGATTAGTGTCCAGAGGAGCGGTGTCCGGAGCGCAGCGCTGGTCCTGGCAGCGCAGGGGCTCAGAGAGGAACACATGGAAACTGCCCATGGGCCTCTCTGTGTGCGCACATTCACCAGCTCTGTTTCTGTTGGAGCGCCCGGCAGGAATTCACTTATTTGTGGAAATGTTAAGAATTCTAGCAATGACGCTTAGAGCAGCAAGTTAACCCCCAAAACTAAACAGCTCGAGGGTCGCAGCGGCAGACCCCGAATCGAAAGGAAAACATGGTGGGTGGCTCTGAATTGAGTGCATTGAATTCAAGAACCCCATGATAATGACCTTTTTCTGAAACTCAAATTGCATATCTAATGTAATCAATAAAAGGCCAATGATTTGTAATCTGATAAAAATAAACATGTTTAATCCCTGAAAGTATTAGAAGAAGTATCTGACCAGCCTGTAAGTAAGGGAAGTATCTGAACAGCCTGTAAGTAAGTAAGGGAAAATGCACGACGAGGTGTCCATTATCAGAAATAACAGCTATTCTGATCATGGACACCTCGTCATGCATTATCCCATTTACACCATGGTCCCGCCAACTGAAACTGTTCACTGGAGCCTGTTTTTTCATATTTTTTTTGTTAAGTTCTGTTGAGTTATTTTACTTTTTAATCAGTTTTACCTGAAAGTAGTTCCAGCTCAATTGTTTAGCGTTACTATGGAAACAGCTGCAGTGGAGTGATATAGAATGTGATTTATCAGTAAATTATGCCAGGTTGGGTGTACATTATCACTTTTTAATGGCCGGCCAATCAGAATTAAGTATTTACCCAGACAGCTTCCAGCCAATCAGAATCGAGTATTCACCCAGACCATGGTATAATTTTGATGAATTGCCAGTTTCTCCAGTCCATATTGATGTTGTTTTATCTGCATTTATTTATATTCATAGTGAGGTCATAGGCTGGACAAATGACCCGGGATGTGAATCTAATCCTGCACACAGGATGGCAGCAGTGCACCTCTTCTCCCTCATGACTGACTCTTACTTTGCACACAATGGCCTCTCTGTCTCACCACGTTCTCACCTATCCAATGGTCATAGACTGGTGCCGGCACACCCATGCACGCTGACTGACCAATCAGGGAAACTTTCACTTTTACTGCTGCACAGCTGCTAATCTGTGTGGTTCGGGAGCAGGGACAGCTGAATGCAGCCAGAGGAGGCTCAGCCACTACATGAGTGCAGTGATAGGAGCTGAGGATGCGAGGCCAAACTAATGTGTGACACATGCCTTTGAAGTGAATCCAGAGCATGGGCATGTAACAAACGCAGATACTAAATTACAGCCGGCTGCTTTGATCTGCAAAGCCCCGTGCCCGCGCTCAGAGGAAATAAGATTGTGTGTGTGGAGGCGTGTATTTAGAAGCTGGGCTTGTCTGTGGCTTTGGCTGCTTAAAAGTGGAAGCAGAAAAATGCAAAGGGAAGTGAAAGCAAGAGTTCCTGCACAAATGTTCATGATGTTTATGTGGTGAGGGGCAGTTAGAGCGATGGGCCGCGGGGAACTAAACCCTGGCAGACTCTTGTAGGCGCCTGCTAAAAACATGTTCTGCAGACCTGCTGCCGAGCTTGTCCTGTCATCACATCATCCACAGTGGACTTCCCACTGCCCTTCTCAAGCCTTCATGATCAGGTTGCGTCTTGGATTTCTATCTGAAGCAGCCTCTAATCTCATGACAGTGGAGCGTGAATGGAAGCACTTCTCAGGCTTGTAAGGTCAGCCATCAGTGGAGTTAGAGCAGCACATGTTTATGTGTCCCTGATAGCCCAAATGTGTCTGAGGGTTTGAATGATTCACTGAGTGATACAATTAGAGATCAGGCTGACATTACAGATGTATACTTGTGGTTACGTGTGATTTTGGGCTGACCCCGGACACTACGACAGCTGATGACAGATGACATCTGTGGTTTGAGACGACCAACAAGAGGATCATCAAAATAGCAGTGGAGCTGTCACCTGAAACATTCATGTCATCACTGAGACTCAGTCGTTAACAAGCCGTGGTCAAACCTCAGACAAAAGACATTTATTTTATTTCAACACTAGTAACGTACATTATACAAAAATACTCATGTTCTTGCAAAATGGCTTTCACAGGCACTCTCCATTTTCAAAAATAAACCCAAAGTTTTGTTTATCATCAAGTCTTGGTCAGAACATTCCTGCTCATTGGTAGAAGTAAGTCCACTCCATATTTGGATAGGCACTGATCTTGTGAAATGTATTAAAATATATATCTATACTGTGGTTTACTGCCAAAAAGAGACCTATGTGAATAATTATCACACTTAGCAGTTTTTGGAGAAAACCAACTCAAAGTCCACGAGATGAAGTGGAAATAATATAAATAGTGAAATGTGTCCCCTTTCATCTCCTTGTTCAAACGCATGCTGTGCTTGTAAAGAGCCACATCATGAGCAGATTGAAATGCACTTAAATGGTCTATGGCGGCACCTAGTGGTGAAGGTCTACTACTGCATGGATTAGCACTGAAGACACATTAGATCATCCACTCACATGAGCAAAAGGCATTCATGGCACACAATGACCCCTAGTCTTATCAGTCAGCGTGGCGTAGAGCTGCAAATAGTGATAATAATTATGATGCCAGTGCCACAACAATGCTGCGTGTTTACAAACACATGTCAACACTTTGATATGCCAGACAGGCAGTGATGTAATGGAAACTCTGAACACTGCAGGACTGTTGTCTCACCAGGAATAGAGGACTAAGAATGAAGCTGCCACTACAATGTCCTCTATAAAGAGTGTGCTGTTAAAAGTTACGGATCACATGTGACACTTTGAAGTTTGAGATATTTTGAATTGTGTGAAATGCACTTAGTTCATGTGCCGCACTGCCAGTGCTCAGTGATTACATAATGACACATGTTCTGGATTTCGCCGTCTCGTATCCATGTCCATTTCTTTGGAAGCAGTTCAGTTCATCAAACACTCCACTCTCGATCATCTCCCTCTGCCACCGGGTTGGCACAGCGCCTGTGCTGAACTCTTTGAAGAATTTCTCATCCTTTGCATCAAGTGCCACATCCTCTTCCTCCGAGATGTCTTTGAACTCACTCATATCCTTGGCATAAACTACATTGGACTTTGGCACCCAGGGAGGTTTCACCAGCCCCGCCTCCAGATGACGAAAGTTGATATCCTTGAAGAAAGCGTGTTTCCGCAGATCATCTTCACTTCTGCAACATAAGGAGTTTAGTCGTGTCACTGTTTATATTTACAGTATGCACAGTATACTTCCAAATTACTGCAGTATTAGGTGACGCAATTTTGGCAAGAGGCCGAGGTTCATCTGACATTGGAAGCTTACTTGTATAACATTGTATAATCACAATATTAGATACAGTTTTTATCTTACTTGCAGCCGAGGCGATACTCAGTCTTCTTCTTCAGTAAGCGGATGATGATATCTTTGGTGGAGTCATCAAAGTTTTTGTGTTCGAACTTGCAGCTGTCCTCAAGAGTGCGTCGCGTCACTTCAGTGTTATGCACCTTTTCCCTGAAGTCCTTGAAAGGCAGTCGCGCAGCCACCATCTCATAGATGCTGCAGCCCAGGGCCCACCAGTCCACGGACGTGCGGTAATACTCCTGCTTCAGGATCTCAGGTGCCATGTAGCCTGTGGTCCCGGCCTGACAGGACAGGGACAGAGAGGAAGCAACACTGAGATATAAACGCATACCAGCGCATAGTTAAAGCCAGTGGTGGGCAGGAACTCTTTCTTCACTACATTTTAGAGGATGTGTCCGACCTTTATACTCCATTACATTTGAACTGAATTAAAGTAGAAGCATTTTGAATTATGGTTTACTGTAATTGCAATCTATTTTTGCAGTGATCTCTGTGTAGACACGCAACAGGTGAATCTGAAAGCTGCTGTAAAGTGTTCTGATCAGAAACATCACAATAAAAGAGTCAGAAAACACCAGCGGCTCTTGAGCAGCTCTCTTTCAAAAGTGTTCAAAATCCGTGTCAAATACTTTTACTTTTTTAATGCAGTATATGTCATAGACAAAGGTTCTATAACCGTCATATGTACTCTATAGTTTTCAACTGTGCCTACACATACATTATACTTTTATCATACTTTTAAATATTTGAAAGTGGATGCTTTTATACTTTTCATCTGATACAAATACTAAATTGTGCATGTTAAAGGGACTATACGGAGCTTAAAAATTATGTATTTTCCTCCCCCTACATGTTTCAACAATGTCCTAATGTGTAGAATGAGCTCAGACCTGTTCACCACAACTGCCTCTAAAATCCTTCACTGTCACTCAAAAAGTTGTTACTTCGGTCCGAAGTGCCGTCATGCACGAGCTTAATATAGAGACTGCAGTTACGTGTAAGACCTGAGGTGGCAGTAGTGAGCATAAAAATGACAACTTGCATGTAAACCCGCCATGCTGGATTGTAGCCATGAGCTAATTTGCATCTTAGACAACGTACTTCCTCCACCACTGCTCACAGCACAGTTTGGTACAGTGATGGACTGTCTGACCAATAAAAAGTCGCCCCCCCCCCGAAAATGGTCACACGTCAATGGTCAGCCCGATGAATCCTGGCATTGTCATCTTAGATTATGCCCACGCCATCAGGGAAGAAGAAATCCATTGATGGAATACCTGGTCATTAATGTTCAGGATGTTCAGCTGATCTCATTCTTTGGGCACACAGTGTTGCTGAACGTAGACCTTTCTTTGGTCAGGCAGTGTAATAGAATAATAAAAACAATATATTAATGTCACATGCAAATCCTCTCAACTAAATCTTTCCTTTCCTGCTGCAGACCATCTCCAGCTTTCACATAATATATTCATCACGAGGTGTGGTCTTGGCTATTCCCTCTGCCTCTGCTCTCAGCGAACACTCTATTGGGTCAAAGCCTTTGCTACTGGTGAAGGAGAACAATCGTTGCAGATTTCTCGGGCTACGCCTCAGGTCAATCACCTTTTAACAAGATTAGACAAGACACACATGGCCACGCTTTCTTGACTTCAGATTAGAGGTTCAGACCCCTTTATTATCTGTGTAGGTCTGTTTAGGCTTGTTTGCAATTGCCCACCAATGACAAATAATGAAACAAGATAGGTAGCATTATAAATGATCACTGCTTGAGTCAAATGAACTGTTCTCTAGTTAGATATTAAACTATGTCAGGGTCAACGGGTTTTTACTGTAAAATGAAATAGATATCTATAATATTTGTTTTATGGCTTGTCGTGATGAGTTAAAGGTGGACCTGAAGCCACTGATGCAAAGGGCCAATGTCTCTTACAAAGCTGTCAATTAGTGCGTAGAGCTCGTGTTCAGTAAGTGTAGGTTAAGCTGCCCACAGGTCACCACACTAACCTTTTGGAAAACAGTTTTACCCTTTGGCAGTTCCACGGCGAGGCCAAGGTCAGAGAGTCGACACTGCCCTTTTGCATCCAGGAGAACGTTCTCTGGCTTCATGTCACGGTACACAATGTCCAGGGCGTGCAGATGCTGGATCCCACATGTGATCTGAGCGGAGTAGTAAACAACACGGTCCATTCGAAGGCCCCGCGTCCCGAGATGATAGATATGAAACTTGAGGTCTCCTCCGTTCATCAGGTCCATGACTAGGCACAAGTGGGTCTTGTTCTCATAGGCATAAGCAAGATTTACAACAAACAGACTGTTGACTTTCTCTAAGATCTGCTTCTCCAGAAGGGCCAGGCGTTCACCACTTTTCTTTTTGAGGCATCTTTTGTGAAGCTTCTTGCAGGCATACATCTGGCCAGTGTGTTTCACCTGCACTGCACAGACCTGTGGGGCAAAACATTATGCTGTTGCTTATGCATAGAATGTCAACACACACAATCAGAAATGTCAGACACTTACCTCTCCAAAACCTCCTTTCCCCAATATTCTGAACTCATAGAAATATTTGTCACTGATTGTTTGTTTTTCATACTCTTTCCATTGAAGAAACTTGTAGTAAAAAGGGCTATCCAGATATTCCGAAAAAGGCTTCCCTTTCAAGAATTCAATTGTGCATTTTTTTAATGTGCTGATAACTTCTTTAAAGTTCTCTTGAGAAAGATGTTCCAAAGCTTCAGCCTCATCTCCAGTTAAAAATGACAGAAAAGTACATGAGTTCGTTTGACTTAACTTTTTCATGATTCTCCTCTGGACAATACTGCGCTTTTCACTGTCAGCGTAGTCCCAGACACTCAGCTCCTCCAGGAACCTTGCAATTGCGATGTACTGTGGGTCAAAGGTGAGGAGAAACTGCTGAAACAGCCTTTTTCCTATGGGCTGCTGCTCACACAGCGACTCGAACTGCTTTACTGTAGCTTCTGGAGGATTCTTTGGTTTGGGCAGTGAGAGGCTGAGCCTGCGTTTCCTCATTGCACACCGGTCAGTCTGCTGAGCCATCAAGAAGGTAGTGTTCGCCACCAGGTTGTCCAGCACCCCCAGGTCATCCATGATGGATGTTTCCTGTTGTGTACATGAAGGTTCATTGATGCATCAATTTTCAAGAGCGCAGACATGCACAGCTCAGGTCACCACGCTCCCTCCCGAGTCCTGTTATGTGAACAGCCAGTCCTCAGGGATTTGTAGGAGGCTAAGTGTCTTGGATACTGATTTGCAGACAGCACCAGGGAAAGCAACTTATGTGGTTTGAACTTAAGAGGCTTTGTGAGGTCTTTATTTAGAAATGCAAAGTGCACACTGACTGGACTGCCAGTACCATGTGGTAAAACCATGACAAACCAAATTATCTTTTCAGGGCCAACATTTTAAATCAATTTGTTACTGCTTGAAGCCTTTTCATTTTACATCACTTTCATTATGTTTCTCTATTGGTTTGCTTTTTTTATTGGACGATTGGAAGATTCTTTACAACAATAAAAATAATAAATTAATCATGTATGGCGCTCATGAAAAGCAACATCCATCCATCCTCTTCCTCTCGTCTTGTTTCCGGGTCGTGGGGGCTTCCATTGGAGCTGCCCAAATCACATTGCACCAGCCCCTTATCGCTCCTCCTGAAGGTGATTGGTCCATGGGAGGACGGCCTCAAGATACAAACCAGCCTGTTGATCTCTCATAAAGGGGCTTCTGAACCGCTCTTTGTCTGACACATCACCCACAAGTGTCTCTTGCTTCACTCTTACCACAGTCGACATTTATTACTACAATAATATATGGGCAGATTTTAAGTGGTAATTTGACTAGAAACTGTGATTTTCATCTGGCAACACTGAGCCTTTTGTGTGTGAGAGAAACTGTGCCTTTCTAATCATGCTGCATTGCAGATTACTCAATATGGATGGGTCTTTGAAATGAAAATGAAGTAAACAGATTAACAACATCGCACTCTTTTATTTTTACACACTCACCACTGGAAAACAAAACAAAAGATCAACCTTGTAAAGCTCACATGGGAACACAAACACTGCTGCAACTATTTCACCTCTTGTAAAAATCCATAATTTCCAGTCAGTTCAGCTTCTGACCAGTCCGCGGTGCTTGTGTGTTTAAGTCCATTCTCCACAAAAAGTCCAGAAACATGCAGATAAACATAGGTGGAGAGTTGGTAGTGTCGGTGACTCTGCTGATGCATCAATTCAATATCAAGTCTATGGGGTCATTCAGATCCGGACAGGGGGGGCAGATCACCAGCGACAGCTTATTTTCCAATTCTCTGAACGACCCAGTCCTGCTGGCAGAGAGGGCAACGGTTGTTCTGCTTCACCCACAGAGACATGCAGCAGTTGTGAAAAGAGTGGTTGCATTCTCCCCAAACAACTGAAAAATAAATGGGACAATGTGTAAACAAACGCCACAGAGAGCAAGATTTTATAAAGCAGGAGAGTTTGCCTGGTGACATGGAGATCAGGGGGTGAATTTTGGAGTACTTGAAAGAGTTTTAAAGGAATAGTTCACCGTTTTTCCATACTGAGATATGTTCTTACCTGAGCTTTGACGAGTTGATGCGTACCTGTCTGGTCTTTGTTCGCTTCTAACTTCACCCTGTTTGGAGCCATAGGAATATACTGGGAGAGGCCAACGCTAACAACATCTTTGGTCTTTTTGCTTGACTGAGGGCACACAGTTCTTCCATACTGTGATATGTTCTTACCTGAGCTTTGACGAGTTGATACGTACCTGTCTGGTTTTTGTGCGTGAATGTGGAGGAGCGTGGTAGCTTCCAACACTCTACCCTATTTGGAGCTATAGGAATACATTGGGAGAGGCCAAATGCTAACAACATCTTTGGTCTTTTTGCTTGACTGAGGGCACACAGTTCTTCCATTCTGTGATATGTTCTTACCTGAGCTTAGACGAGTTGATACGTACCTGTCTGGTTTTAGTGCGTGAATGTGGAGGAGCGTGGTAGCTTCCAACACTCTACCCTATTTGGAGCTACAGGAATACATTGGGAGAGGCCAAATGCTAACAACATCTTTGGTCTTTTTGCGTGACTGAGGGCACACACAAAGACCAGACAGCTCGTCTAAGCTCATGTAAGAACATATCTCAGTATGTAAAAACGGTGAACTATTCCTTTAAGATCTGTTGTGTGCAATCATTTTATCACAGGATCAATGCTTTGACAGATTAATGATTAATGATCGCAATTAGCAAATCGCAATGACTGAAATCATTCAGGTGGCATAATGTCCACTGAAGTGATTAGTTTGGCAGTTCATATTTCACTCTACTACTGTCAACACATATTTCATTTTCATACAGGTCCTTAACAGTAACTTCAAGAAAAAATAAAAATGTGCATTGTGAAGAGAACTTGATTCCAGTATACACAATGTAATGTAATCGCATTTACTAAAAAGCTATTCATTCCCTCAGTGTATAATGCATAATTTACTAGCAAGGATAGGCTAGCTTTGCAGTACAACAGCTGATGTTTAGTTTTCAGAGCAACTCATCAGCTAATGTAAATATAGGTTGGATGTGTGCACTCACCAACACAGTCCTCTTGTTTATTTTCAGCCTGGCATCGGAGACAGGCGTCTGGAAATAAGACCAAAGACATGTTTTAAATAATCCACGCAAGTATTAAAAGGAATAACGTGACAGAGCCTTAGCTGTGTAGTTGTCATGTTAGCTAACTTAGCCACTAGCCGGGCAAAGCTAACCAAGCTGTCATTTTTAGACTCACCCATTACTTGAACTCGACAAATGGCACAAGTGTCACATTCTACGTCCCAGCTCCACATGGCTACAGCATTCCACTTTTTTAGAGAAAACATCTTGTCTCCGCCGGACTTTGAGCCTGAAGAGGTGTTGTGCGAGAGGACTAGCCCCGGCTCGTCACCGTCATCCATCTCTGAGCCGCGGTAAACCCTACGAGCCAGTGTTAGCTCGTGAAGCTAAGCTAAGCTAAGTAAAATGGATGAAAAGCAGAAGCTGCTAACCCGGCTGCTAACCCGTCTGCACCGGTCTTTCTATGGTCTGCACACGGTTAGCAGGATACGCACTGTGCTGGGGTGGACTGCCCACAACTGTGTCACATTATGGTCGAAAGAGGGCAGTGTTGGACAAGGTTTGCGTTTGGATTGTGGCATCGAAACAGCAAAGAGGGATTCTTGGCTCATTTCATGATTATATGATAATAAAAAAAAAAATATTTGAACACTGTAGTGGGTTAAAGGAACAGGCCACCGTTTTTCCATAATGAGATAAGTTCTTACCTGAGCTTAGACGAGTTGATACGTACGTCTGGTCTGCGCACGTGCCCATGGAAGAGAGCTCGGTCGCTTCTTACTTCACCCCGTTTGGAGCTGAATATGCTGGGTGAGGCCAAATGCTAACAACATCTTTGGTCGTTGTGCGTGACTGAGCGCATGCACAAAGACCAGACAGGTAAGCATCAACTCGTCTAAGCTCAGGCAAGAACAGATCTTTGTGTGGAAAAATAGTGGTCTGTTCCTTATAGTATGATATTTCTACCAGTAGTTGCTCTGCAGATTTTGTATGACTATTCTCTATATGTTATTATATATTCTTGCACTGCAAAAAGTAAATATCAAGCATTGGCTTAAATGACTTGAATTGCAGGAAATATATCTTGTTTTGAGCGGTTTTCACTCATTTAGACACTTTTCCTGATTGGACCAAGTTTACTTGTTTGAGGACATTTCAGATCAGTTCTAATGTAAATCTTGCTTGAAATAAGAAAGTAAAATTGCCAATGAGATAAGAACAATTATCTTAACCCATTGGCAAAGAAAATTACCTGAAATCAGGGCGAAATGTATTGAAATTAGTCAGAAACATCTCAGAGCACGTGAAATAATCTAGTTGTTCGAAATCTAAATTGGATTATTATGCTCAAATTGAGATGTTTATACCAATCTAGTTAATGACTTTTTGCAGTGTGCAATATTTCCTTGGACCCCTGAGTGGCCCCTGTACACTTGGTTGGGAGCACTGCCTTACATGTCTGAGGTATGGAGTTAAACAGCTGTATTCAAATACTTCAGTTTTCAAATATTCTGTGTGGTGCACATAAAATATAATAAACTGGCTGCTACTGTATGAGATGGTAATTAACATCTGTAAACAGCAGCATATTTCCCAGGATCCTCTAAGACAGCATATGCTGAAGACATGCTTCTGCACCTCCCCAAAGTTCAGCTCCCAGCCTCCGCGTGACAGAGACAAACTGTGGACCTGCACTTATGAAGAAGTAACAGAGCTGTTTGGATATGACTGCAGTAATCCCCACTACAGGGAGCAGAGGGAAAAAAGCCCAAAGAGACCAACCAACAGGTAAAGATCTCAATTCCAATATAATATAATCTTTTCTTAATTTTCTGTTTTTTCAATTTGTGAAAAGAAAATATGTGGTGTTATAGTTGATTTTAATGTTGCTTTGTAAAAAAGGAAGTGTCACCTCTCTAATCAATTACATTACATCTGCAGCTGGGAGAACTGTCTGTGAGAGTTTAGGTCTTTACTGCAGTTTAAGTGCCTGTACAAGGTGCATGCTCCAAATACATACTCTCTAGCTACTTAAAAATGTTGACAAAGTTAAATTAAGACACATGATTGAACAAGCAACATTTGCTTTACATTAAAGGAGCTATTTTTTTCTGTTATTGGAATAACATTTGTTTTGTTCTTTAGTATATAGTAAAAGCAGACATTTATCCAAAAAACACTGGTTTTAAAGCCTTTTAAACAGTCATGAAATGTCAGGCTAGTATGCATTTTTTTTTTTATAGTGAAGTGACAGTTTTCCTCCCTGAAAGTTGTGAAACCTGGTTTAAACTCAGTCCCTGTGACGAATTTTGATGTTGTATGTTGCATTAGGAAAGTTTGAGATGAGTTTGGACCAGAAAATAGCAATTTGAAATTTGAGTGACCCTGTTTCTTTGTACAATCAGCTCCTTTAAGTTATAGCACAGTCCACACAGTAACAACACAGTAAAGCTGCAGTCAAAATATTGGAGCAAAGAGGACTTAGGACTTACCTGGTGATTTTTTTTTTTCTTATTCTGTGTGTGCCAGAGCTGATGGTGAGAATCAGGCGAGCGCTGTGGCTGGTTCTGAGCCTGCTCGGTCTGTCTTTGCTGCTTGTGGCACTGGGGATGTACACAACCACGAGGACAGAGACTGTGGCTGTCTCCGGCTACATTTCAGGGGTTATTGTAAGTACGTCACTTTCTTTGGCATAAAATAAATCATCGTGAACAGCAAAGTGCTTCAGTGTGAGATTCGAATTGTAACCGAGTACATTTTATGTGAACATCCCATACGTTGCATGCCGGAGAGGCTTTAGTAACGCTCCCACAGCCAACAGTGTTGCTTCACCCTTTTTGATGTGCAGGTGTAGTTTTATGAGCAATGTAACTTTCAAGCATGCTGTGTGTGAAACTGATAAATCACTGCTCAGTGCTCCTGTCAGATATCGGAGTTTACAGGCATCAAACGATACTGCTCTTCTCGAGTTATATTTCAGGTTCAAATGTTAGAAGAAAATACACTTAATTGCTTGAAAAATTCCATATATTTTAATTGTTTGGTGAAGGTTCAGTGATGAGCTGCAAGATCCTTTTGCAACTACATGGCATAATATTTTCATACCTGACTACAAAGTGCCGGTGTTGTCTTATGAATTTGAGCCGTTTTCCTTTGTTGGTCTATGACTGCTGAGAGTGGAAGATGGACTTTGTTTTGATTTTGTTTTATCCCACTTGTATTGTATTGTCTTTACAGCTGACCATGGGATCCTTCCTGGGGCTTTTGGGACTTGGCTTGGAGGAAAACCGCAGGCATCTGGTATATCCCTCTCCATTTCCTTTATCTGCTCATCTGACGCACGCACCTACATCCCCCATGACACGCTTGTTTTTATTACACACTCCCCGTCCTGATCTGATAAAGCCACACGACACTAAAGATATTTCATTTGGACCGCATAGTTGTCACTTTTTATTGTTGACAGCCCATTGCAAAAGTTATGAATGTTTAAAGAAATAACCTGAATGTTCTCCCTCACCACTAAGGGGCAGCTTAGATTAAAAAAAAAAGAAAAAAGGAAATAATTCCAGAGGGCACTGACATAAGAGATCAGGGTATACATACACATTATAGCCACGTGGTCAATGGTCAGTCTTACCCACGGCGGCTGTAGCTACAAAAGTATCTTGCCTCATCCAAGTGGGGAGTGAATAATATTGACTACAATGTGAGAAACTTGTGACACAGGCTGGTAATGTCCAGTACAAATGTAATCCATTGTTTTTCATTAGGCTACAGTCCTGTCCTTGACTAAATCAGCACTATTTTAAAATCACAGTGCTCATATTATTTGTAACAGGGGGCTCCAAGCTTTTTTACCCGATATGCTACTTTTACACAATAATAACATCGGAGAGCTACTTATGCTCAAAAAACCCTTGAAAAATGCAACTTAGGGACAGGCACAGAAGAATTACTTGCCAAGATGGTATTTCAAAGAAAGTGACTTGAGTTTAGTCCTTATACTTTACTATATTTAACCAACTGTTCACAGATGTTCAGAACAAACAGAAAATGCATCTAAAATTTGAGTTATCAAGTGTGTAGAGATGTAGAAAGTCTTTGGCGAGCTCCCTGGAGAGGCTTGGCGAGCTACTGGTTGGAGATGCCTGATTTATAATTTCTGAAAACATGTTTTCCCAATAGTTTTTTCCTGAGATCCAAAGAGCTATCACTATCAGTGAAGTAAGCCATTATTAGGCTGAAAAATCAAAACAAACCCATCAGAGAGATATCAAACATATTAGGCTTGGCTAAATCAACAGTTTGGAACATTATTATAAAGACAGGGCTTTTATGGGCCAATGGAACTGGTTCACTTCATTTATTGATGACATAACTGTTGTAAAAAGCAGCAGGATGAATTCTGAAGTGTTTTGGGCAAATAGTTTATAATAACATAGCTTCAGCCAAATGCTTGGACGCCGCTTCACAGTGCAGATGGACAATGACCCGACAATGACCAAAGAGCTTTTTAAGGCAATATCGTGAATCCAATTGAACGGAATTTCACTTGTTGAAGATCAAACTGAAGGGAATTTGCCCCAAGAACAAACAGGAACTGAAGATATTTGCAGTTGAGGCCTGGCAGAGCATCACCTGGGATGAAACCCAGCGTCTTGTGAAGAGTGGGAGGCACACATACAAACGTTCATCTGATTTGGATGTAAATAGCCTCAAATTAAAGCTGAAAGTCTGCAGTTTCACTGTCTCAGAATCAGAATGGTTTTGAGAACAGGTTCACAAACTAGGAATTTTTCTCGGTGCAGACGTGCAACATAAAACATATAACACAGAATTTAGACACAAATTCTAAATTATAAGGCTCTAGGAGCATGCATAAAGAATATTAATATAAATAAGATAAAAAATAAAAAGTAAAATATGATAAGACGACAATAATTGACATAGAGCAACAGCGGGATTATATTTACAGATGTGTAGGTGTATAAAGTGATATAAAGTGATAAAGTGATAGCAGTGGATCTAAGTGTGGACACACCACACGGTGCAACAGGGCAGATTACACCCATGATTATTTATCATCCATTGTGGTGGTTTATTAAAACTAGGGCCAGGACTTTTTTAGATTAATTACCATTAATTAATTACATAAGGTTTAGTGCGATTAAAAATATGAATCGAAATTAATCGCACTTGACTTTCAACACTGAAGTTTCTTTTTTTCCTTGCTTAGGCACAAACAACACGTGAAGCCAAAAACAATTTGAGCGTCAAAGTTGTTTATTCACACAGTTAAGCGCCGACATAAACCTATTTAAAAAGATCATTCTCCAAAAAGTGTTTGAAACGTTCACACAGGCCTCACATCTCCACTTCAGATGAGTTCAAATGCAGGAAAATACAGAAGCATCTACAATATACCTCTAAGTACCATTCATCAAAGTATAAGATGTTGATCAAGATATGTTTGAAATTGTAGGATCGGTCATTGAGTCACTGAATTTGACTTTACATCTGTGTACGTACAGTATTTGGCTGAGTTGAGGTTTTCAAAGTTGTCGCCTGGATTGGCTTGAGTTGTCCGAGAAGCTTCACACTGACCTGAAAATACAAATGTTTAAGGATAGAATTGTAACTTTTTCCCTTTGTTTGTAGATCACAGCCTCTATGGTTTTCCTCAGTTTCGGAGTCATTGCATCTTTCCTGTGCCTGATGATAGATGGAGCCTCTACAATCTTAAATATGGTAAGCTAATTTAGAGACAGTTTTACTTTTGTGTCCTGTTTTGGGTCAATCTTTCTTCCAAGCTACTTTATCCGTTATGTCTTATTACCGTCCTATTTTAGATATTGTTTAGAATGGATTAATTCCTGGTATAGCTCTGTTACAGTCCTAGTTATAGACTGTGTTTAGCGCTTGTGCTACTTGTAGAATTCGCCTTTTTCTTTGGTGGCGCTGAACATTTTGAGTTTTCTTGATGTGTTTCTTCATGCATTCTACAATATTGTGATATACTATGTTTGCTGCCTGATCCTCCTCCAGGAGCAGTTCTTAGAGTTAAAGATTTGTGATCTGTGAAAGTGTTCCATTTTTAAGACTCCGTTTACTGTAGCCGTCCACATTTTTGTTTTGCCTCATGTTTATTCCCAGTGGACTGAACATGTGGTCTTTGCCTCACAATAATAAGTGTGAACCCTCACTGCAATGACTAAAAAGTTTATAATGAAACTTTATTGCATTAAGTTACACAATATAAAAATTATCTCTACTGTTACCATCCCAATCTCATTTAATGCCACCAAACTATGTGTTTTTTACATTATTATCTTAAAGGCACTTTACAATATACTAAAGGAGGACAAATAATGAATATAAACTTAGAAATAAGAGTAGAT
This sequence comes from Gobius niger, assembly GCF_951799975.1. Classification (NCBI taxonomy): domain Eukaryota; kingdom Metazoa; phylum Chordata; class Actinopteri; order Gobiiformes; family Gobiidae; genus Gobius; species Gobius niger. The sequence goes on along the minus strand of NC_136852.1, from coordinate 11,695,253 downwards.
AAGAATGAGTTTGGACACAACTAACATTAATTTAGTGGCTTCCTAAAAAAAAGTAATTTAGAAAATCAGGTATTGGGACTTTATTTTATTATGCAAAATCAGATTTTTCTTTTTACCTTGTTACAATGTTGTTCTCATGTTTCGAGCCACTCACACATCATTGAGTAATCTTTGGATCCTCACTGGTGACTAGTCTTAGCAGCCCAGTGTTCGTGCCTTACAGCTCGAAGGTCCCGGGTTCGACTCCCACCTGGACGGGGCCTTTCTGTGTGGAGTTTGCAAGTTCTCCCCGTGTCTGCGTAGGTTTCCCCTACCACTAAAAATATGTACAATAGGTTCCCCTATGGGGCCAGGTCTCCCCGGAGAAAGAGATTCTTAATCTCAGTGGGACTTTCCTGGTTAAATAAAAGTCAAATAAAAAAAAAGCGCCCTTCTTGAGGTCCAGGAAATGCTTTGAAAACACTCGTCATGGCTCTTTATTGAAACAGCTGCGCAGCGAAGGGGAGCAAGACAAGGTCACATTTATATCCAGTGAAACCACTAGATATTTTGTTTCAGCAGTTTTACATTATTACCAAATACCAGAGGCCGACTGATAAGGGTTTTTCTAAGGTCGATATTTTGGGATGTTAATTGCCTGATGCCGATATTTGTGACTGATATTCTTGACCGATATTTTTGGCCTTTTTTTCCAAATGTCTGGTCTATAATCCTGTACAAACAAATACTTGGCCGCTCCAGCACTGGGGGATTTTATTGTATGCTTTAGGCGATCCAATCATAGTTTCTGTCCCAGCTTTGATTAGTTGTCATTAGCATTAGCATACTGCAGTTAGCATTAGCATATTGTTACTAGCAGCGGCATTTTGCACGGCGATCAAAAATACAATAGTGGAGGTTAAAACTAACTCAGCGATTGAATTCTCCAGATTCTGCACTTCAAAATTACATGCAGCAAGTCCATATTGATGGAGGTTTAGTGAAGCTTGTGTTTAACAAACTTGAAGCTAACCAGTTTCCATTGCGATGTTTATCACCTCCCCTGAGGCTTATGGAGTTGTGGAAGGATTTGTTTTAAAGCCCTGACTTTGCATGGGGAAAAAAACCTCGGGAAGGCTTTTTTCGGCACTAGATTGGCCGATAGCCGATATTGTAAAATCCCCAAATATCGGTCGGCCTCCAACAAACACAAACAAAAACATAATACCTGCTCTTTACTGACTTTACTTTCTATAGTAATATGTCATTCTCCTTTGTAAAATAACATCATACTGAATTAATATTTGAACTAAAAAAAAAACTCTTACTGAATTAGCTGTATTTCTCTAGTTATCACATAAACAATACTTTTGTGCCAAACTTTCTGTCTCACATATTCACTCTGGATGTTGCTTTTATTCAGGATATGCGTCCACTAAGAGCAGGAAGATGCCAGTATTACAGCAGTGGGAATGGATACCTTTATGAAAACTATTACACCTCTGTAAGTTCATCACACGGTTATTATCACTGTGTGTTAACTTAACCTGAGCTGTGATGAACTGTTCATATTCCACTTGTTTTCAGGTTTCGTGTAGGACGTTGGAGGAAGCTTGTAACATGACGGTCAGAAGTGGGACCTGCTATTGTTGTGACCTTTACAACTGCGCCAAGTAAGACCCAGGTCGGAGATAAGGTTGTCAAATCTATGCTTTTATGTGATTTATCCTGCTGTGATTTTAGCGGCGGATACATGAACAGCTACTATGAGTTTGTGGGGGTCCGAAGCTGCCAGGACATTCTCACTCTGTACCTCCTGATGTGGAGTCTGACTGGGCTGAACCTGGTGGCTGTTTTCATGGGCATCCTGACCACCGCAGTGCTGGGCAGCATCATGAACATGGTAAGACTGACAATCTCTGTAATATTCTAGTCTTACGCTGTTTTAGAGTAATCAATATATGAGTTACTTCCTGTTTCACTTCCTGGTTCCCAACTTGCTTAGCTTAGCCTGAGGGTCAGGTCATAAAGAATATTGTTTGAGCGAATTAGAAAGTAGAAATTAAACAGATATGATTGTGAAAGGAGTGCAGGTGCAGATTTATTTGTATTTGTTTGAAATAAATGATGATCTTGTGTGTCAAAATGCAGACTATAGTGCAACATTTTGTGCTAGGGAGGAGCACACTTTGTGATCTTGCCGCTCGAGACTTAAGTACTGGGGTCGAGTTCACACCAAGCGGGGCGAGACATGAACATTGTTTAGCTCACGAGGGTGTAAATAAAGTTGAGCGAGCCTATCATGCTTAAAGAGACTAGATGCAAGTTGGTCATTTTATACTCACTACTGCCACCTCAGGTCTTACGCATAACTGCAGCTTCTATATTAAGCTCGTGCATGACGGCACTTCAGACTCGAATTTACAACTTTTTGAGTTTTTGGTGAACTCAAAAGGGCTAATTCTACACATTAGGACATTGCTGAAACATGTAGGGGGATGAAATACTTAGTTTTATCATTAAAACTTTAAACTCCATATAGACCCTTTAAGGAAGAACACAAGGCAGCGCAATGCCAGCTAGGAAATGAATGTCAGCGGTGCTCCCATCAGAGCAGTCACCTCCTCTTGTGACGCCCCCTCAAGTGGCGAAGGCTCAAAGCACATAGCTCCACCACTCGGAAAATAATTAGCCAAAAGCCTTCGCCCCTCCGTGTGCCAGCACAAGATCTGGCCCTTAATCTCTTAACCCCCACCTGAACTGAGCACATTTTCTCCAGTTCGGCTTTACCCAGACCTAAAAGCTTCTTGAAAAAAAGCGTCAAAATAGCGACAAAAACAAGGATGAAAAAGCAACAAAAAAGACACGAAAAAGTGGCAAAAATATGATGAAAAAAAAAAAAACACGACTAAAAAGCATTAAAAAAAAAGACCAAAACGCAACAAAAATGTGACCAAAACACGGCGACAACACAACAAAAAAAGTTTAGATGAGTTTTGTAGGTCTTAGCTTTCAAATGAGGCGTTGCACTGACCTATTGGCGGTGAGCTCCAGCCAAGAAGCTTTTAGATTTGGGAAACACTGAACTAGAGAAAGCGTGCTTTATTTGTAATTGGGCCGTTTTAGACCACTGGTTCTCAATTCGTACTACATGGGGACCCAAATACAAACTCAAAATATTATTCTTTCCTTGCTCATTTAAGCATTAAATAGTCCCATAAAGCTAAAATAACAACTTGGCTCCAGTCTTTTTTACAGATCATGTTTTGCTCCAAACTGTCGATCAAACCGCTGTTTTGGCACATTTGGGGCAACGTCCTGGAAAGACCCAGAATGTGAGGGTGCATCAGAGTTTGAACACAAATTCTCATCACTAAAAAACATTATGAGGCAAATGTTTTAAAATGAGGTTGTAATTGCATCCTTTGGCACCGCTGTAAAACCGGGCCTGCAGTGACAACACATTCACGACACTTAACTCCAAATGTTTTTGACATTTCTGACCTACCATTACTTCTATTTGTGTAAATACCATGGATAGTTTTGTTTATTTTTTTTTACATAGAAGAGAACAATTCCCCAATTTTATTTTAATTTCAAATTACATCAGATTGAGGAACTTAATCTCTTAAGATTCTTCAAAACAGCGTCAATACAGCGACAAAAACAAGGATGAAAATGCAACAAAAAAGTATAAAAAGTGATCCCAAAAAAAGACCCAAAACAGCAACAAAAAGTTGCAAAAATTTGACAAAAACAGCCATGAAAGTGCAGAAAAAAGTGACAAAAAAGCGAGAAAAAAATGAGAAACAAGTAATGAAAGTGCAGCAAAAAAATGAGTCAAAAACTCAATAAAAAAGCCACCAAAATAATCAACAAATCTGCAAAAAAAGTGACAAAAGAGAAACAAAAAAACAAAAAAAGGAAAAAGATCCTGTAAAAAGCTAATGCAGAAAACCTATATATATAATAAAAAAAAGCATATTCGTTAAAAATACAAGCTTTTTGACCTATTGTAAGTTTGTAATGTCCTTCCTTCTGCACCTTCCACTTCCTGGCTCACACTTAACTCACAACAGGGTCTATTTCTCCAGTTCACTGTGTTTTGTTCGTATTTTGATAAATATTTCCAGCTCTGAGCAGGTTCAGCCCAGACCGGTTTGTCATAGATCTGTGGTTTTCACTCTCCACTTTGTTCACGCCTAATAAAATCATATCAGATCGAGGCAGTGGCTTCTCGACTTCGAGACGCGTCTGTGGTCAAAGCTTTGTCCAGCAAAAACAAGCTATAGGGCTCAACGTAAAGCAGACGAAAACAAGCTTGAGATGCTGAACTGGAGGATGATGTTTAATATAGATTTAGGACTGTAGTTATTCCTGTATCTAAACTAAAGATCTCATGAGGAGGCGTTTATGGTCAGAGAGTCTCCAGGTCACTGTGAGAGTAATTCAGTGCCTCGCATCCATGTTGTAATAGTACCTTGATTGTAGATAACGTATATCGTCTCCCGTTGGTTTGGGAATGGCTGTATAACCCAGAGTTTTATGGAAGGCTCTGAAATATAGTCCATTTTAATGTACTCTGCCGTCAGATTAGATTAGACTAGTTGAAAAGGAAAATGGCCCTGGACTCTGACCAACCTGTCCCAAAATACGACACTTCCACAAAGTCGTATTTTAACATTTTACCCCCGCCTTCAAGGGGCAAGATGCAAGTTAGTCATTTTATACTCACTACTGCCACCTCAGGCCTTATGCGTAACTGCAGCTTCTATATTAAGCTCGAGCATGACGGCACTTTGGACCCGAATTAACACCTTTTTGAGTGACAGTGCAGGATTTTAGAGGCAGTTGTGGTGAACAGGTCTCATTCTACACATTAGGACATGGCTGGAACATGTAGGGAGAGGAAAATACTTAGTTTTTACATTTTTAAACTCTGTATAGTCCCTTTAACCGAGTGCAGTTTCTTCAGTTTAAATCTTAAAGCTTCTCGACAGGAGAGTGATAGCGTGATGCCTCATTTGTTGCATTTTTGTATTGTTTTTGTTGCTTTTTCTTTACTTTTTTTTTTGGCGTGTTTTTGTCACGTTTTAGTCACGGTTTCGGTTTATTTCGGTTTGGTCATGTACAAATGATTCAAAACATTCAAAACATACAAGTCAAGCAATGTCAAGCAATGAACACAATAAACTTTTTGTAGCTGTTTCATTGCATTTTTGTTCCATTTTCATCCTCGTTTTCGTCACTATTTTCATGCTTTTCTTTGAAGTTAAGGTGGGGGGTACGAGGTTAAAGGAACAGGCCACCATTTTTCCATACTGAGCTATGTTCTTGTCTGAGCTTAGACGAGTTGATGCGTACCTGTCTGGTCTTTACCCGTGGAAGAGCGTGGTAGCTTCCAACTTCACCCCCATTTGGAGCTATAGGAATTGCTAATGCTAGCAACATCTTTGGTTGTTTTACGTGACTGAGCGAACGCAAGACAACCAGACAGGTACGTATCCACTCATCTAAGCTCAGGCAAGAACATATCTCAGTATGTAAAAATGGTGGCCTGTGCCTTTAAGGGGGAAATTTAGAGGTCAGACTGATGGCCTTCTGTGCTCTTCCAGAATGGACATACTGTATGGCCAGTCCGCCCCTGTTCGGAGCACAGAGTCATTCGATTGTACTTCTCACTTGGAACTGATTTTTGTGATAGTTAGGCATTATTCTGCAGCTGGAGGCGTGGACTCCAACACAACAGCTTATCCAGCATGTGTCTCGACTATTTCATTACCATTTCAAAGCTGAACGCCGTTTGTAAAAGATCCAGAACTCAGCGTAAGAGCTTACAGAAGCTGGAACAGAAACAAGCTACAGACCAAATTACATAAGAACTTCTCGCAGTCGCCTTCATGTTAGGGTTCACTTTATTGTCCCATTAGTTTTGTAGAGCTGACAGATTTTACTTTAATTTCCTTTGGCCAAAACCACACTGGATCACAGACAACACTGCAAATCAGCAAATAGTGGTAGCAGTTTGTGTCATTTATAGTTTTTTAGCCTGCAGCGGTTATGGACCACCCAACACCAGACCACGCCTCACACACAACCCTTTGTCAAAGATCATCATTATCAAAGATTACAGGGCAGTAAAGTAAAGCTGCAGAGAGTGCCCTGAACCCTAGAGGCGTGAAGGAAAGGCTTCATCGCTCGCCACAAAAGACAATGCCCCGAAACATGTGGAAACAGATTGGAAACAGATAAACAACTGTCAGACATTTTAGGTTGGCGAACTACCAGCTTTTTCTTTTACTGCCGTTTGTTTTCAAAGGACACATTTAATTGTTGCTTCACTCGCTGAATGACAATAAGCTTTAACTGTATTTAACCTTTTCTATAGATCTGCCTTTGGAGCGATGAAAGTTAATTCAAGAAGAGCAACCTTTTGAGTTTGGTGCTTAGTTGTTGTTGTTTTTTTAGGTTTAAACTAGCTGGGCGACGGTGGTGCAGATGGTAGAGCGGGTCTCATGATCAGAAGGTCAGGGGTTCGAACCCCGGCTCCTGAAGGGCAAGACACTTCACCCACCCTGCCTCCAGTGTCTGCATACACTGGTGTATGAATGAGTGGATCCTTGCTGCCTAATAGATGGAGAGCGCTATACTTGTTGAGAACATTTACCATTTACCAAACCCATTCACTTAACCCCTTAAAGGAACAGGCCACCGTTTTTTCCATATACTGAGATACTGTGGCCTGTTTCTTTAACTTTAAAGGGACTATACAGAGTTTAAAAATTTAAAAAACTAACTATTTTCCTCCCCCTACATGTTACAGCCATGTCCTAATTTGTAGAATGAGCCCAGACCTTTTCCACAACACCACAACTGCCTCTAAATCCTGCACTGTCACTCAAAAAGTTGTTACTTTACTGTCCGAAGTGCCGTCATGCACGAGCTTAAAATAGAAGGTGCAGTTACACATAAGACCTGAGATGGCAGTAGTGAGCATAAAATAAGCAGCTTGCATCTAGTCTCTTTAACCTACACATGCATTTTTTCTCAAGTTATTATCCAGGTATCCAGGCATCAGCCAAATCTAAAAGCTTACTGAAAAAAGTGTCAAAAAAGACCACAAAAACACGATAAATGATCAGTTTTGCAGGTCTTCGCTTTCAAATGAGGCGTTTCACTGGCCTGGAGGAAGTTTTTAGTTTTGGGTAAAGCCGAACTGGAGAAAATGCACAATATCAAAGTCAGTAAAACATTAAAGAACTACAGGCTTTACAGCTGCCTTCCGTGGAAAAAGCTTGAAATTCTTTGAAATGCTTGAAAATGTTGCAATTCTCACCTGGGGGAGACTAAACCTTATGTTATTGAAATGCACAGGGCTCTATACTGAAGAGAGGAGCAGACGGGAGGGAGAGGGGAGGATTTCATGGAGATGTTTTGTCCAGTTTTCTGGCTCTGGCAAAGAAAGTGTCTGTTGTCGGGCTTGACTTTACATTTCACGTACGCATCCTCAAAACGCATCATTTCTTCGTTCACTTTTTGGCAGCTTGTGTTCCTGCACATTTGCGTCGTCCTCACTTTGGTTTCCTTCACTCTTTTTATCTCTTGTTTTCTAATTCAGATATTCTTTATGTTGATTATCTGATCTGTGTTAAAAGGAGAAACGCCCAGGACCACCCGGCGCGCTGTCCCGTCTCCGTCTGCAGCTCTAATGAAGTGAATGTTTGTGTTTCAGAGGGGTCCTGATCCCGGCGTGAGTGGGGCGTCCTCTCCCACTGCTCCTCTGCTGACTGATGCCAATGCTCTCATCGCCGCGCATCTCCACCCAGTCAGTGTCCCAAACGTCTGACCTCTCACACGCTTGACCCAAAAAGAAGTCGCTACCTTCATTTAAATGTTATGCTCTGGGGTTGCTGCTGTAGGTTTGCAACTATATGTATGAGAGCAAAGAATGAGACCTGAACATCCTGAATGACCAGCTTATTCCATCAATGTATTTCTTCTTCCCTGGTGGCAAGAGGTTATTCCAAAATGATAATGCCAGGTTTCATCGGGCTCGCATTGTGAAGGAGGTTGAGGGAGTGTGAGACATCATTTTCACACATGGATTGTCCACCACAGAGTCCCGATCTTTTGGATGTGCTGGAGAAGGCTTTGCGCAGTGGCCGCACTCTCCCAACGAAATATTATGAGTGACCTTTTTTTTTGTGACGACTATTTTTTGGGTCAAGCAGTGAATGTAAAAAGAGACTTTTTGAGCTTTTAACCATGTCACACCCTCATCAAAAGCGTTCCTGGACTCGTTTTTAACCCTTTAATAGTTTGCTTTATACCGTTTGGTAGAGCACACTTTATTGAATCATGTGTTGTTTCAAATTCTCCCTATCTCTACCATTCTCTACCAAGTGTGTAATACTCAAAATATCCAGTTTAGATAACGGTTGGACTAGTTTGGACTGGTTTATGTTGGTTTGGATTGGTTTAGACCTGGTTTGGATTTGTTTGGACTGGTAAAGACCTGGTTTAGATCAAGTTTGGACTGGTTTATGCTTCTTTTGACAACTTTTAGACTTGGTTAGACCAGTTTTAGATTGATTTAGAACTTCTTTACCTTAATAAATCCTATCCGTAGTCCCTTTGGGGTAATACAAGTGTTAACGGGATGATTGGGGGGTCTTTCATCTCCCCCTGGTGTCTCTGGCCCCAATACACACTTATGGAATCAGGAAGAAGAAGCTAACAGGCTAACGGGCAACGCTAACAGCGGGCTAGCGCCACTTAAGTAGTATTTACAGCCAAGTTTGAGTGAAAAAATGCATCTCCATTGTGTAATTGGTTTACAATATCCCTCTCTCCTTTTTTCTTTTCCGTCAATGTAGTATTTACTCTCACCAACAATTAATGAGTAAAAAACACAACGTGCTACGACACCTGCAGTGGCGCTTATGGCCTCTAGGGGCTTGAGTTACTTCGTACTGCTTTAACACATGATTTTGAGTAATCTGGCTCACATTGGTATTGTTTCTTCCTCTAATCCTGGATTTGTTGTGTCGTAAATGGAAAACAGAACTGTCCTGACCTTTATTTAACCGGGAAAGTCCTGAGATTAGGAGTCTCTTTTTCAGGTGAGTCCTGGCCCCAGAGGGGAATCCTATTGTACATATTTTTATCGGTAAGACAAACTGGAGTACTCACGGTGAGAACAGGAAAACTCCACACAGAAAGGCCCCGTCCAGGTGGGGCATGAGTGCTAACCATGGAACAGCTCAGCGCTCAAAGCAGTAACAACACTGTATTAATAATATGATCAAAATGAGTCCAAAATATGTTCCACAACTATACCATATCTTTGTTTTTGCTGTTTATTAAAATATCAAGAATCCAGAATGTGTTGCTGAAAACAAAAACAGTCGGTTTCCTGGTCCTGTGCCCGTGCAGATGGATCGACTGTTTTGGCACTTCGCTCAAAACATTCCTCCACTTTTATTTGTTTGACTAATCTAATTAAGAGCCACATGTTTACTACTGGAACGTGGCATTTCACGGCGCAATAAGCGGATCGAGCCTAATTAAAAAGACTAGTCATCCGAGATCATGAAACCTTGTTGCTGCAGTGTGCCTCTTCACAATATAGAAAGTCTAAACTGGTTCTTTTGTCTGTCTTTCAGGGAACATCTCTGTACTTCCCATCATCAGCGTCATCTTCATCCTCATCAGCAGCAGCTTCAGTCCAGCAGCCCAGTGTTTCCAGCGCCCCCCAGAGTTTTCCGGTCGCATGTCCTGGCACAGACTTTCAGACGTTCCCCTTTGCCCCGCTGTCCTACCGAGCATAAGACCACACTTTGCCAGAGCTGCAGTTTACCATGGTCACAATAAGTTACATTGACTTGTTCTTTCTCTGACTTAAGTATTAAAAGTAGAGAGGACAAATCTGTTTAAGTAAGTGTTCTGTTTATAACTTTGCTTCAAAAATGCAATTGAAAGCACCTCTGCACAGCGCCACCTACTGCCCATAGAGAGTGCAGTAGGTAAGGGATAATGCATGATGAGTGCATTATTATCAGAAAAGGACAGGGGGGGTCCAGTTGTTTCTGATAGTGGACGCCTCGAAGTGCATTGTCCCGCTTAAACCCTGGTCCTGAAATCGTTCATTGGGGCCTGTTTGCTTATTTTTTAAAGTCCTGGGCAGGAGTTATTTCACTTTTAAAGGTGTTTTACCTGAAGCTAGTTCCAGCTCAATTGTTTATCGTTGCTATGGAAACAGCTGCAGTGGAGTGATATAGAACGTGATATAACTTTAACTGTTGCCGGACTTGGTGTACATTATAGATACAGACGGCATCGCGTCATAGAAAATAGAATCTTCTGAGAAATATAAACTTATTTATCACATACAAATAAAGTCATGTCTAACTCGGATCCGTATGGATGTTTATTCACAGCAGATTGTTCAATAGAAGCGAAAAAAACGGCAGTCGTAGCTTGCGCTAGATAGCGTTAGCATTAGCACGATGCTAACATGTAGCGTCATGTTCTCCGTTATTTATGTATTTATGGGCTGTTGAACCACTTTGCTCCTCCCCATGTCTTTGTATCTTTATTTAGTAGAAAACTATATTCATAATTCAGAATTTGTTAAAGTAGTTTTTGAATAATTCAAGAAAGTTTAGATTTGTCTCTAAATTGTTTTCCCCCTGAACTGTTTTCAAACATGACCATATATAGGTGAATCCAGAGATGCCGTCTGTATCTATCACTTTTTAACACCCTCCTGCCAATCAGAATCGAGAATTCACCCAGACCATGGTATAATAGGCTTTTAAAATCAACAAAACACATGGACCAATACTTTTTACTTTTATAGAAATACAGTGGAGCAGAAAGTACGATATTCATCTTTCAAATGTAGTGGAGTAAACATAGAAAGTGCTCAACAAAATTACAACTCTAAAGAACAGATCCTCAAAAACTTTTTGGGAAATCTACACCTCTGTGTATTATTATCTGAGGACATATTACCAGAAGCACAAACTTATCACTGTATGTTTATCAGAATAGTAAAATCTGAAGGCTCTATGCTCTTTTTGCTTGTTTTGTTTTTGCCTTCATTTTAAACTGTTTAGACTCACTCCTAACTTTTCTAACAACTAAAATCTTCACAGGGATGGTAGCTTTTAAGCATAACTTTCGGGGAGCAGTGCTTTAACGTGAACAGATCGATTGAAAAAAAAGCTTTGTGGATTGTGCACAATGGTCCTTTTTCACCAATGTCGGCTTTTACAAGACACTGAAGGACAACAGTATTAATATTTTCCCATTTATTGGACCGTTACATGTTAAGTCCCACTCATTTGTGAATAACACACTTACACTTACACCGCCAAAGTGCACGTTCTTGTTAATACTGATATTTTTGTATGAAATGTGTTGAATTGCATAGTTGTAATAACATGTGTCTTCATTCACAAGTAAAAAAAAATTAAATAAACTTGGTTCCACATGAGTTTATTATTTTGTTACTCCAGTAAGATCACACACAGTGACTCCTGATTCAATCATTTCCCAGATTTCCTCTTCTGGTTCACTAAAGGTTGCCCTTGCCCTCTGAATGAATGTCTGCAGATCTCAAAAATGTATTATGATTTCTTGCATTGGTGGCTTTAAAAAATGTCATATTGAAATATAAAAATGGCTTCAGATCTAACATAAAGCCCTCTGGCGAGATGCCTTGTAAATAGATAGATATTGATCAGTTTCTGTCGACTTTAAATCCATGGAAAGTCTGTTTTATCCCATTATGGTGCTGACTGTCCTGCATTGCCATGGAGAGCAGCTGCGACACGCTGGTTTTAATAGACTAATATTTCACTTTCACGCACTGTGCTTGTTGCATTCTCTGGTAAGTACACACTGTAGCGATTCTTTCCCCAGTCCCACGTAGTTTATCTGATGCTATAACACTGCGGGTCCCTCACAGGCCCCATACTCTACCACACTGAGCAGTGGCAATGCCGTGGCTATGAATCAATCCAAGTTTATGACGCGTTTAATGTGTAAAACACCTTTCACCAGAGCATTATCCACCGTAATGAAAAGACGCAGGCTCATAATGCGCCAGAGTGCTGCTCCTAAAGCCTAACAGATGGGTTTACCTCCGTCAGATGGACCGTGTGGCAACATATACATCAAATTAGACACTACCACCACCTCCCAGGAACCCAGGGGGCGCATTTCATTTAATTTCATTTATTTGAATTAGGACAGTACATATTAATCAATGTGTCGGCCGACAGCTTCCACATAAATATGCTGGAATTAGCACAAATGCTAAATTGCATCCATTGTCCTAAGGCAGGTTGAAAAAAAAAAAAACACACACAAGACAATATTAGTTAAGCAATAACAGAACAGGAATAAAGAAAAAGAAAAAGTCCAAGGAAAGGCATAAGTTCATTAATGGGAGCATGACTGTTTCGGATTTCAACCAATTTGTAAGGACCCCCTTAAAGGCTTGGAAGGTCCCACAGTTTCGTATCTGCTCCGGCAAAGTATTCCATAATGATGTGCCTCTGATGGACGACACCGTTTGACTGAATTTAGTCCAGCACCTTTGCACAAGTCTCCCCTGGTTAGTGCTCTGGTTCTGGCTCCAGTATTGTTTTTTCTACATATAAAATCCGTTAAGGGTGGAGGAGCCAGTCCATTTAGAACTTTAGAAATAAGGCAAGCATCCAGAAACTTCTCAAAGTCTAAAACGTTAGATTTGCTTACAATGTTACAGTAATGGTAATGCAAGGGCTTCTTACCTAAGGTTTTAAGCGTTTTCTTAAACAGAGACTTGAGCGGCTTTGAGAGGGGAGAGGGGTCAGGTCGCTCTCGGAGACATGATCTACTCCAGTCTGCAGCTCTCAAACCCCAAGGTCGTCCATTATAATATTTTCAAAATGGCACCAATGGTTTTCACGGAACTGTGGCTGTTCATTAAAATGACTTCTGACCAAACTGATAACACCACAGCTTGTAAAACAGATATTTTTAAACTCAGTGTGATGTTGTTTTGCTCTGTGCAGTGGACGAGACTCGTGTAGATGTTTGAGAGCACATTGAGAGAGCGAGGCAGGTCTTTGGCAAAAACGCTCTGTGGCAAAGGCAGAGGAAGTTTCCCTCATTAAACACTTCTGTAATAACGTCAGAAAAGAGTCACATTGGTCACAATACCACATTTTGTTTTGTGTGGTGATAACTGAGAGACATTGCACAATAGTCATACAAATTATTACTTCTCTATTATGTGTAAATGGAGTAATAGTAAATATGTTAAAGGGGCTGGATGCAAGTTTCGCCATTTTATACTCACTACTGCCACCTCAGGCCATATGTGTAACTGCACCTTCTATATTAAGCTCATGCATGACGGCAATTCGGGCCGAAGTGACACCTTTTTGAGAAACAGTGCAGGATTTTAGAGGCAGTTGTGGTGAACAGGTCTGGGCTCATTCTACACATTAGGACATGGCTGGAACATGTAGGGGGAGGGAAATACTTACTTTTAACATTTTTAAACTCCCTATAGTCCCTTTAAATGTTACTCATGTTGTGCACTGGAAGTTAGAGTAGTTTTTTAAGTCTGTGACTGTGGGAAGTACTTCTGAATTTGTAATATCATACCACCTCTTGCTGAATCTCTTTTAACTGCAAAAACTGTAACTATGAAAACAGCACCCGACGGGGCTGCCCCCTATCCCCACTTTTATTTGTTATTGCTATTGAGCCATTTGCTGTGATAGTGATATTACAGGAATACAAGTTGGTGCTGTGGACGAAGAATAGGTCTTTATGCTGATGATTCTTTTTCTCACCAATTTGGAAAGTTCTATTCCAGCAATAATTCATATTAAGGTATAAAAGAAATACTTCCAAATCCTCTCTAATGATGCGTAAAAGCCCAGATGTACCTGTGCCCTTTAATACACGGCTGTCCAACTCATTTACATTTTCACTTAGGTATCCGTACTGTCCCTGACTGACATAGATAATATCCCGACAATTACTGATAAGAACTTGCTTTAAAATCAGTTCTCAGTCGAACGATGGTCAAATGTACCAATCTCTGCTAGATTCTGCCTGTATCTCTACCATAGGCCGAAGCAATGTGGTTAAAATGAACATCTTGCCAAAACTTTTGTACCTGTTTCAAAATCTACCCCCCCAATATTTGTTCTCTAAATTGAAGAAACATTTAAGTAACTTCATATGGAACGATAGGCGACATAGGCTTAACACTGATGAATTTGCCCTTAGATAGGAGAGGGTTAAAAGTCCCCAAAAACTTGGCTGCACAATTACAAACAATGAGGTTCTACAACTCTTCAGCTCCTCCTCCAGAGTGAAATAGAAACCTCATCATTGGAACCTAAACTGTATTTTAAGTAAATGTATTGTATGTATGTAATCCTATCATATTAAATGTATAAACGTCTGGCACAAAGCACGTTATATAGACGGGGAAATGAGCATTACCGGCCAGCTTGTCATGGTGGAGGTGGAACGAGAGAATAAAACCTAAAATGAAGGACTGCAACTAAACCGGTGATGTTTAATGAAGGACAAAAACCAAAATAACAAAATCCAGAGATGACAAAAACAGGAACACACCGGGGCTGACATAGACAATGACACGACAAAGGACAAGGGAAACACATGGGTATAAATACATAGGGAAACAAGGCACAGGTGAAACATCAGGGCGGGGCAGGTCATTAACAAAAGAGAAGTAAAGCAAAATAAAACACAGGACTAGACCAAACACGAGAAAACATACAAAAACAGGGGAACAAAAGACGAATCATGACACAGCTAAAGCAGATGAAGGTTTCCACCAGTGGCCGAAGAAACTTTAACATCTATATTGTGACAAAATCCTGATGTCATTTGAACAGCTTTAAAATAAGTTCAATTTACTGCCCTGTCATTTTTTTAAAAATACCTCCAAATGAGGAGTTTCATCACTTCCGCCCCAAATAGTCAGATTTTATTGCCTACTGTATCTATGCTGGAAGAGAACGTGCTTTACCTCCCGTATAAAAAGGGCATCTCTCCTATCTTTACAACATGTTTGTTCAGAGTTCAACAGATTCCTCAACCGACAGAATAAATGCAGGGACTTAAAAAAAAAAAAAAAAGACTTAAAAATTGACATTTCTCTTGATGAATGGGAAAATGCATGTTGAGAAGCACATACTCATACAATAAATACCAGACTCCAGCTCCTCCAATTACACCTATATTTCACCAGCTAAAGCTCATAAATTTGACATAAACCATTCCGATGCATGTAGTAAATGTGGAATGGGAAATTTATTACACTGTATGTTGGAATGTTATGAGATAAGGACATTTTGAAAAGAGATAATGCAGTTTGTCCAGAACATGATGAGCATTAATATACCATGGTCACCTAAATTATAATTTTGTGTATCTGCCCTTCCCGTCCAACATTTAAGAGCACTGAAAAGACTGTAATTAACATGTGTCTGCTGAAAGCCAAACGTCTTTTCTCACAACACTGGAAAGTAACACAAAGACCTTGTTTAGGCCACTGGATCAGAGAGATGTCCTTCTGTTGAGCCATGGAGAAAATTACATTTATATTGAAAAATAACAAAGAAGCCTTTTCTGACATCTGGAACCCCTTTATGACCTTCATTAAAAAGATGGACCTTTCACAGATTTTTTTTTTTTTTAATCTGGGGGGAGACCATACAAAATTAAACTAATAATCTTTCAATATATGAGTGTGTGTATGTGTATGTGTATGTGTATGTGTATGTGTATGTGTATGTGTATGTGTATGTGAATGTGAATGTGAATGTGAATGTGAATGTGTATGTGTATGTGTATGTGTACGTGAACGTGAACGTGAACGTGAACGTGTACGTGTACGTGTACGTGTACGTGTACGTGTACGTGATCGTGAACGTGTACGTGTACGTGTACGTGTACGTGAACGTGAACGTGAACGTGAACGTGTACGTGTACGTGTACGTGTATGTATGTATGTATGTATGTATGTATGTATGTATGTATATGTGTGTATGTGTGTATATATATGTCCATATGTATCCATTATTACATATACACGTTTTGTTCTGTTTTATGCAGTAACAAAATGTGTATTGTGTATAAATGAAAACACATGTATATTTCAAATGAACCGACAGTATCATAGTATTCATGTGTTTTGTGTTATTGTTTTGTTGTTTTTTTTGGGTGTGTTTTTCTTTTTGTCTGTGTGTTTTGTTCTGTTTTTGTCTTGCTATTGTGTTTGAATATTACTTTATGATTTTGGTTTGAAATAATAAACATATTCTGGTAAAGAAACTATGAAAACAGAAGTTGTATTACAAATTATTCTATATAATACCAAATGAAGGTACTTACAAAGTAATTTGCAAGTAAGTAAAATTTGCCTCTGATTTGAGTAATTTATTATAAAGAAATATGATGAGTACAGTTTCTATTACACTTAAATTAAGAAAAAAAAGATCACACTCGAAATTAGACTTGGACTGATTTCTTTAATTATATTTAAAACTACATATATTTTTTAGAAAACCTTTGTGTTGAACCTTGTCCTTCAAAACTTGTGCTTTCAACTAGATATTCACACATGTTAAAGAATGACTTAAAACGGTGTCAAAAGTACAGAGTTACAGTAATATTACGGATATTAAAATGTAAATTTCTTGGAATCTAAAGACGTTTTTAAACAGAAGTTTGTCAAAAGTAATAAAATCTTGGTCCAAAATGCTTCGACTGAAGCTTTTGTTGACACTGTGCACATTTTTTCTCGAATATTGAAGTTTCCTGTTAATGATAAGATATTGAATATGCACCATTTCTGGCATCGTTGGATTAAACATATAGTGTTTGTGCTTTAAAATGACATCAAAAAGCGGGAAAACAGAGACTAAAATATGAAGCTAATTTCGCATCAACAAGGAGCTGAAATGTAAGTTTTAAGATATCTATTTTAAAAAGACCATGTTGTTGATTATATTCTCAGGCCTTTATTTTTTTTGGCTCAAACTTGTGCAAACTAGAAACAGAGAAACCGCGAAGCTTTGTACGACGTGTTGACAGGAGCTTGAACCAAATGCGCTTTTATCATGTGAGAATTTGTGAGTCGGGAAATCAAGCGATGATGACACCGCAGTGAAAGAGCGGGAACAGTCTGATTTGTGGGCGATAAGTGACCACTGCTGAGGGTTGAGCAGTTCATCACTTCCTCTCGGTAACTCTCACCATTTCTCAATCTGAAAGGACTTTGAGAGGAATCGGATCTTGAACATGTGTTTGTTTTCTGTGTTAAAGCCATGAATGAACCAATTACAGCAGGGTTAAGATGAAACAGTAGTGATTATGGACGGAGCCACAGTGTGGGTGAGCGTGTTGTTGTTGTTGTTGTGACTGGAAGTTGATTGGTTCAATGCATGATGTCATGGTGTCCTTGAGCAAGACACTTGGCCCACATTATGAATGTTGTGTGTGATGGTGAGAAATGGTGGTGTTTCAGGGACCGTAGGAACAGACAGTCTTTCTATGATGGTCCATCGCAGAGCAGTGTCTAGAAAGGAGCTGTTTACATGCATTAGTTCAATGTGAGCTGTTAACAGTGTCCTTTACTCCTTTATACTTAGTGAAATATGCATAATGTCGTATATGAATCTTAGTTTGCAGTTCCGAACCCTAATCATATGAGGGTAAGAAAGGGCAAATATGATGTGGAGTTGTGTTTCACTCACACAGATCTTACACTTTAGAATCTAGGTTAATGTTAAAGTTAAGATACTTTATTGTCCCCTTAGGGAAATTTGCCCTCTGCATTTGACCCATCCTTCTATGCCGCTGGGACAACCTGAAAAGGAGAAGTGGGTGGCGGCAGTGCTGCGCTTGGGGCACCCATCTCCAGATGAAGGGCCAGGCTGAGTTACCTATTTTACATGTTTTTTAGTGGTAGGTGAAGCTGGACTACCCGGAGAAAACCTACGCAAACACAGGGAGAAAATGCAAACTCCACACTGGCTCAATCCAGTTGGGAATCGAACCCAGGACCTTCTTGATGTGAAGAACCGCTGTGCTACCGTGCCGCCCCCTCTAGAGGGTCCATCCATCCATTTTCTTCCGCTTTATCAGGGGACGGGTCGTAGGGGCAGCAGTCTCAGCAGAGATGCCCAGACTTCGGGATCCACACACACCTCCTCCAGCTGTTCTGGGGGGACCCCAAGGCGACACCAGGCCAGCTCGGAGACATAGTCCCACCAGCATATCCTGGAACTTTTCACGAGGCCTCCACCCAATAGGACATGCCTGGAACACCTACCGAGGGAGGTGACCAGGAGTCATCGGGAACAGATGCCCGAGCCACCTCAGCTGGCTCCTTTTGACATGGAGGAGCAGCGACTCTACTCCGAGCTCCTTCAGGGTAACTAAGCTCCTCACCCTGTGAAGAAAACTAATAGTCTTAGGTGAGGTTGGGAACCTAGATCGATCGATCTTTGCCCCCTGACTCAGCTCCCTCTTCACCACAACAGTCCGATACAGCGACCGCATCACTGCTGACGCCGCACCGATCCGTCTATCGATCTCACACTCCATCCGTTCCTCACTCGTGAACACGACCCCGAGATACTTGAACTCCTCCACTTAAGGCAAGGACTCCCCACCGACCTCAAAAGGGGAACCCACCTTTTTCTGGTGGAGAACCATGGCCTCAGATTTGGAGGTGCTGATCCTCATGCCGACCGCTTCAAACTCAGCTGCAAACCGCCCCAGAGCAGCTGAAGGTCCTGATTTGATGAAGCCAACAGAACAACATCATCCGCAAACAGCAGAGATGGAATCCTGAGGTTCCCACACTGGACAACCTCCGGCCCCCGACTGCGCCTAGAAATTCTGTCCATAAAGTGAATAACAGCATGACTGCAGCAGGAGCTTGGTTCGCATTGCCAGCAGTAAGTCAGACCTGCTCCCAGTGCGTGTTGGTCCTCACCAGGGCTGCCCTTTGTCACCTCTAGAAGGTCTTCAAATGAGGCATACTATACATCTCTAACCCTAAACTGGAAGCTAACAGATTCATTGAATATTTAGCATTTGAATGGCCATCATGGACATTTCTATTTACATTTATTTGATATTTATTAAGTGCTTCTGAGATCTCAACAACAATCTTTACGCAACAAGCGGAATACTCACAGAGAACATGCAAAACCCACAGAAAAACCTCGTCTGACCTGGCGATCAAACTCGTCTTACAAAATCAACCATTGAGGTCCATATCCATATATATAAGAGGTGAACTGATGATGGAAGTACAAGCAGTGATTTTTGGGCCTAATCCCCCTGATCTCGGCAGACGTCCTGCAGCGCAGCAGGAGCTGTCATTCCCGCTGTTTGAAAGAAAAATGGTCAGAGGCTGCACAGCGAGGAGATGAAAAACATAACATGCTTGTGGCTCCGCAGTTAATATGACGACTGAGACAGGTCCAGACCACAGTGAGCACGAAACTGCAGCAGGACCATGAAATAAGGCCTTGTCATCAAAACTTATATTTCTAGATGTAGAAATTGCCAATAATTATCCATTACATGCGTATAAATTACATTCACATAGGTTTTCACAAGCTCAGCCGTGTGTGAGTTATAGACGTGAACACATATCGTTCACAGACTGACAGGTCCAACTCTGCCTCCACAGACTTTACACTGTGATCTCAATCCCTGTATTAAACTGTAATATCTATAATAGCGTCAGCAAACCCAGAGCGGGACGTCTGTTAAAAACCACAAGGTCTGAGCAGCAGGGCGCCCCAAAAGCACAGCGCACGCCTCAGTGATCAGTGCAATAACCATTTCCACAGTTTTGTTCCAGTGCAACACAAGGACACCTCACTCGGCAGCAGCGCAGGTCTGACCCTCAACATGCAAATATTTTCCACGCGCAAGGATTTCCCTGGAGCAGCAAATAAAACTGCCCTGACAGAGACAGATGGAGTCGAGGTCAGGGCTGCCTCATCTATGAGAATGTCCCAGTGCAAGTTTATTTGAGTGAAGACTGAACATTGTAGAAGCGTAACCAGGTTTTATATCAAGATTGTCCAACCAGGGGTGCACAGGAACTTACCTGGAAGTACTTGGAATTATGATAGATTATAAAAATTGCCTGCTTTCTTTTACTGAACAGTTAAAATAAAATGAAATCAACTATTGTTTAAATGCAAACCAATATACTGTATTACATAAACAATGGTGGGTAACTATTAAAGGGATATTTCAGGATTTTTAGGGCCTCATTTCCTAGTTATCCAGAGTGTTGCTGATTTCTGGAGATATTTTTTTTTGTAATTCATGCAGTTCTTATATTTGAAGAGTTTAGGGACTATTTTCTAGCAGATCACTCCGCCGCTGCGTAGCTTATGCAACCACGAAGCTGATGCTGCTCAAATATAAGGTATTTTAAATGCAAAATGCTTAATTTGATCCACCATTTGGGGGAACGCATTCCCCCCAATTCAGGGTAAAGGATCCGGGAAATATTTTGGAGGATCTAGCAAAAGATGTATCTAATATAATGGTGTCTTATGAGAGTTTTCGGGCAAAAGTTTTGGCCTGTTCCCCCAATCCATCACATCAGACCAAAAGTGCTAATTTATACAAAGAAAATACAAATTAAGCACTGTTTATATAGTTAGTCTGGCGTAATAAGTGATTTGCCTCAGGTGCACTGTGGAGCGGATCAGACTGTTTTTAATGCAGGCTAGCTGATACCATAGAAATGCACGAGCCTTGCACTAGCCTAGCGCCACGAAACTCTTCAAACACTGTATAAGAACTGCATGAATTACAAAAAAAATATCTCCAGAAAGCAGCAACACTCTGGATAACTAGGAAATGAGGCCCTATGTCAAAAATCCTGAAACATCCCTTTAACTAAGTAATCCTTTAAAGGTGCATTATGCAACTTAAAGCAGAACTAAGTAACTCATGCCCCTCTGCCAGTTATGGTTCATGATTCTAGTGTGTATTGGGGCCAGAGACACCGGGGGAGATGAAAGACCCCTCAATCATCCCATTAACACTTGTATTACCCCCAGACGTTCTACGAAAAGGATTTATTAAGGTAAACATGTTTCTTAGTGCTGCTTTAATATGCGGAAAAAAAAGTTGGTATTTGTGTGTGTTTGACCTTGTAGTGACTTAGCGACTGTGTGAGCGGTCAGCATGGCACCTTTACTTTCGATCACAGTGGCCTCTACAACGCTCCAGGATCAATTGTTTTAGGTTTTCTGGTGGGAGGCTCCGTCAGCAGTAAAAACCTACAAAACAATTGAACACGGAGTGTCCTAGAGACCACTGTGATGGAAAGTAAAGGCGCCATGCTGACCACTCACAAGTCACTACAAGGTCACACACTTTTTTTCCACATAAAAAGTTGCATAATTCACCTTTAACCTGTCTATAATGAGTATATTGAATAAAATCCAGTAAAATAATAATAATAATTTAAAAAAAAAATACTACTCAGGTCCAAAAAAACTTGTGGCGTTTGATCTTGCGACACGGGATCTTGGCCACTCCCTACTGTTTCCCCACTAAAAACATGTACAATAGGTCAAACTCCCAGCCAGGTGAGTGTGACCATAGAAATGCAAGACTAGAAGCGGCGTTCCTTTATAGTTTCATAATCTAGAAACCAAATCTTTCACATGTAGCTGTGTGTATTATCTTGACTGAATTATGAAGTGTTTATGTGTGACTATGTGTGTACAATGAGTTTTATCCCGGATCAATAAAAAATATATATTGCATTTCCATGTAATCAGTGTGTAATGTGTGATCCTATGTTATTAAATCCTGGATGAAACAAACAAAGTTGACACGAGCCCGACTGGCAACTGGTTTATTGTTAACTGGACAAAAAAGACAAACAAGTGGAAAACAAAACATAAAAACGCACATATTTTATGGAATTTTGAGGATTCCTTACAAATTCCAAACATATAAACGGTAAAAACATACAAAAATTGAAATGTTTTGAAGCACAGTGGCAATGGGAAGATTGCACTGAGAAGCTTATTCACCAAATAAATTACAAAACGTCTGTAGATTTTCCCCTTAAATTTGTTTTGTAAGCGCCGTTTCACACACACTGTCAAATTTTGCTTTCCGACAAGAAAACTTTTCCTGATTTTTTTTTGCGCTCGAAAGGCAAGAAGTTCCCTTTGAAAACACAGTGAAGTGACTGAAAACGTGGTCCATGTCGCGTTATGGAAAGTCTGTAAACAGGATCAAGCTGCTGCACTGACTTTTGAAGCAACTGCACTTCTTAGATTCATTTTACCACACAGTACTTTTACTTCTACTTCAGTAATATCATTTCAAAGCATCAACACTCTTACTTGAGCAAAAACAAGTAGTTCTTCCGACCATCATGTTGACATAAAATAAATATCGAAGCTCAAACTTTTGATTTATTTTCTGTTTTATAATGAAGCCTATTCTCTGTAAACCCCAGAATTTCCACATTTCAGGTTTTGTCCTTTTACGTCAACACTAAAACTTCAATCACACTTTAACGCATGTAAGAACCGACAACGTAATAACGATTTATTCATTATTACATTATTGCCCTGACAAGATGCTTCGGCAAAAATCCATATTAGGGCCCTACAGTACACGTCCCATGGCTATTCGACGAAGAGAGAATCCATTTACTGTCAAAAACACTGTTCACTGTGCATTAGTGCAGGGCAGAAGGGGCACATAATGACCTCAATTCAGCCCCTGCCCCCTGTGTGAGAACCACTAAACCACTGTGAGACTGGGATTTAGTAAATGGCAAATGGTCCCATTCTCTCACCTCTGGTCCCCGACCCACTGATTTAAAACTAACTTGCACCAGATTGTTATTTCTGTCTTACCACTCAGAATTAGCCTGCGAGTCGCCCAATTCGTTTTAGACTGTGCACATTCAGAGAACCATGTGGATTCAACTCCTCTGTGAGACAAATGTACAACGGCTTTACTCTCGTCAATTTGCCAAACTACTGTCCTGATTCTCCGCTAGAGACAATAAGAAGAGAGTTTAAATGAGTGTGTGGCCGATGCAGCCCTGACTTGCGTGGTTTGCGTATAGGAAAAAGTGTCTCTGGTTCTGTTTTCTCTGACTTGTTAGAGACCTGTTATTTTGTGTTTTATTGTTTTTATTTTTTTTATCTTGTCGTATCTCACACGCCTCTTCCTGCGACTGTGGCCCAGAGACTGTAAAGCCGGTTCTTATGATGGAAAGGTCGCCGGTTAGAGTCCCGCCTCAAGACACTTCACTCACACTGCCCATTAATGAGAGGCCAATGGCACAGTTTGGCAGTCGACCCAACCGCTCACCCTCACATGCCCCGTATTCATACACAGGCAGGTGGGTGAGGTGCCTTGCCCAAGGAACGATGCACTTGTGGGAGCATGGATTGGAACCGGCAACATATGAGCTGTGACAAGTGACTTCAAGTGAAAAAAGATTGGGATAAAAACAAACAAAGAAGGAGAAATTAGTGATCTTTCTCATTACTATACAAGAAAACGTTATTTTTTAAAGACGCGGTGCTTATAGACTGACTCAGTGTAAAGACATAACATTACTGAAGTACAAGTAAAAGTACATTTTTCTGCTTTTAAGTCTCTAGCCAGAACTGTTTCAAGTTGCAGCAAAAAACTTGATATAATGATACTTGATTGACTTCATATGATGATGAGGGATTCCCTTCAGAGCTTGTACAGTTTCATCCAATTTCCACCGATGATTAGGCCAATCTCCAGCAACTTAAAGGAACAGGCCACTGTTTTTACATACTGAGATATGCTCTGAGCTTAGACGAGTTGATGCGTACCTGTCTGGTCTTTGTGCGTGTGCTCAGTCACGTAAAAAGACCAAAGATGTTGGTAGCATTTAGCCTCTCCTCCTCTCCTCTATGGGGCCAAACGGGGTGAAGCTGTTCCACGTTTCCCCTATTTAAATACAGATACATGAGTAGTTACACGATCCAAATATAGTTACACAAAATTAAACATGTCGATTTTCTAAGCGGATGAAAAGGGGAACTATATTGTGAGGCGTAATAACACCTTAGGAGCACTTTGACGTCCGAGCAGAAATCAAATATTTATATACCACATTAAAAAGCAACTCTTGTGGACCGAAGTGCTTCACAAAAAGGTAAAACAATACACAATATATGGGAGCTAGACAGCTAGACAGTAAAAGCTTTGGAGTAATATCTTCACTTTACAGCGTGGACGACGAAGTGCTCCTAAGGTGTTATTACGCCTCACAATAATATAGTTCCTCTTTTTATCTGCTTAGAAAATAAACATGTTTAATTTTGTGTAACTATACTTGGTTCATGTAACTACTCACATAACAGTGTTTAAAGAGGGGAAAGGGGGAAGAGCTTGGTCGCTTCTAACTTCACCCCCGTTTGGCCCCATAGAGGAGAGGAGGAGAGGCTAAATGCTAACATCTTTGGTCTTTTTACATGACTGAGCACACACGTAAGAACATATCTCAGTATGGAAAAACGGTGGCCTGTTCCTTTAATATTGACTATTTTTGTCAAGAATCTCTTTTCTGGTTCGAACTAAATTCAATCCTGGACATTGACGGAGCAGTGAGAGAAAATACGAGGAGAGATCTGCACCAACAACGGTGGCTTAGACACTTTTGATTAAAAAAAAAGAGCAAAAGATACAAAACGTCTCCATTGAAAACTGTTAAATAAAAGTTAGAGCCAAGTCTGTCGTTAACCGTTACACTAACGCCACACCGCGTGACATTTCACCCAAAAAAAAGATTGGAATAAAAGCATGAATTTAGGTTTTGGGTGTTGTTTTTTTTGCTGCTTTGTGCCTCGACGAACATTAGGTTTAAATACATCATGTTTTGAGTTTGGTGCTTTTGTAATGAAACACAAAACCTCGAATGCTCCGCAGTGTGGCTTTAGCTGTCGGCTCTGTCAAAGAGCATTCAAGTCATGTAAGTTCTGCATTAACACTTCATTGTTTGTATGTAGGCATTACGGAACGGGATTCGAGTGTTGCAAGTGGATAAACCTGACCATCAGCAGACACAGGAAAATACAGAGTGAAAACATG
The DNA here is from genome assembly GCF_951799975.1 of Gobius niger. NCBI lineage: Eukaryota > Metazoa > Chordata > Actinopteri > Gobiiformes > Gobiidae > Gobius > Gobius niger. The sequence goes on along the minus strand of NC_136852.1, from coordinate 11,670,074 downwards.
TGCTGGTGTCGAGTCAAAACCAGATTAAGGAGGATAAACCAAGTGATAGACGAGGAACATGTTTGTCCTGGCAGTTCAGAGCATGGACTTCATCGTATGGCTAAAACAATAATGCGTTTAAGTTCTGTTCTTTTCGCTGTGCATGTGAGCACCGTCACTTAACACCTAGGCCATTATTGTCCACACAGCGGCACGTGTGTGATGTAGCAGTACCACAAAGACGTCATGAGCTCTGGCTCTGAACACAATCTGCTCATAACTAACTGCACATGAAGAATATGTTAGCTAACACACAGACTCAGACATTTGTCCATTTTAAAACATCTCAAGAAAATACATTAATCCTTTATTTCCTTTTCAAGTTAAATCTATGAAATTTTCTTTGGTCAAGAAAAATATCTTTATATCTACAGGCATTAAATGTCATAGAACAAATGAACACGTACTGAAGATCATGGAACTGATCGAAGGGGAAGCTGATACTAAGTATCTAAACATTTCCATTTGGAAAACTCCAAATATTTAAAGTGCTTTTGCATTATTCCCTCAGCATTTAATGTGAGAAAAACATCCATCAAAGTAAGGCAGATTGGTCTGATCTACTCAACGCACTCTAAAAACTTTAAAATAAGTGTATCTAAAGATGAAATATATACATTCATTCAAAAGGGAAAGACACTGGGGCAGAAAGATTGTGTGGGTCAAAAGTAGAGGGCGCTCCGCTGAACAGATGATTGTCCTTCAAAGGACGCTTTTCAAATGACCACAGGTCTCTTATAAAAGTGGAGGAGTAAAAAATTAGCAGCCTATTCACACACCATCTAATGATGTCTCCTTCACACAGCTTTGGATATGAGTGAGGGCATTGATGACGTGATATAAATAATTTCAACAATAGTCCCCTTACGATGTGCCCATGATTCAAACGGGGAGAAAGGCGTAATGCCAAACCCTTCTGTGCCTCTGGACTCTGCAGCCACAGGCTTCTTCACATTGAACTCTCGCCCCCAGTGTTTCCACAGCTCTGGACCTCTCCAGGGCTCACTGGACATTGGGGCAGGGTACACGCTCCTCTGTCGTGTTTATGAGGTCTTCCCAATAATGGGGTTGTCCCTGGAACAAAGGTTGTACATCAGAGTCACTTGTACAGGTGTTCATAGTGTGAGGAGACTGAGACTCACCGACTGCCGTACTGTGCCCTGGTGTCGCCGCGGCGGTTGTGCTGCTGCTGCAGCTCCTCCATCACGTTACGCAGCTGTTTGAGCGTCTGAAAGGTCTCTTTGGGTTCCTGAATGGTGAACTTGGAGTATTCTTCCTGCTCGCGCTGAGGGCCCTGGTAAACCGCCAAAGTGGCACAAGCATCTGCAACACAACACATATTTTCAACTCTAAAATCTGAATGTTCAGGACACTGAAGCACTGAAGGCTTTGAGAAGACGGAAAGATACTGCACAAAAACAGAACTCGTACGAACCCTCCATGTTTTGAAGCCTGGTGTCGTTTAAAGAAAGAAGAGAGAAGATCCTCTCTGTTTCTCGATCACAGTCGATGTCCAGCTGCAGGTTCGCCAGCATCGTGCTGCAACACACAAAAGATACCACTTAGTGAACCACATTTAGACCTTCCATAGTCATGAACAGTGTTTTCTGTCTTCAGATACTGACGTGGTGCAGGGTTTGCAGCCCAGGGCAAAGCTGTACTGGCTCTTGCAGCACTGCCACATTCCCCCGGTGAACGTCAACGGGTGGAAACTCTCCAGACGGCCCTCATTACAGCGGCTGACCTGGCCCAGCACCTCCAGCCACTCACTGGCCTCCACACAGTTCCCCGCCTGTACGTACAGAGGCTTCTCCGAGTGGACCACCTGAAACATCTGACACAGGACAAACATGAGACAAGACTCTGACGCCATGACAAATGAGTCTGTCTACTGCTTTACTAAAAAACACCTGCGTGACACTACTGTATTCTCAGCCATTTCCTGATCTTTAGAGGGACCGTTCTCACTTGCAGCACTTGTGAGGGGTTCATGGTAACGTGATGACGGGAGTCTGCGGGGACTGGACTTACATTTTTGCGGTTGAAGGCACTTTCATCCAGCTTCTCCACGGCCTGGATGTTTTTGACGCTGATGATGCAGAGGGCCTCTTTCCCTGAAAACACAAGTCACTCAGTCAGAACCACTGCAACAACAAACACTGGGCCTGAGCTGCAAGTCCACGTCACATGTCCGTACAAAGATCACATTGTGCCCCATTATTCCATATTAATGAGTTCTCCTGCTACGATGTTATTACTGTGATTTAACAACGCCTCTCACCTTTATGTTTGTGATACGACAGTTCTCTGTTGGTGACTCGAAGCCATCTCTTCTTGAAGTTTTTCTTGCCGAGTCGCCTTTTCCCTTGGGCACGTTTCTGAACCTCCCTAGAAAAAACAGGATTTAGAACAATCTTATGAGTCCAATTACTTCACGTCAGTCCTTTGCTTTGTCTGAGCTAAATGTCTTCATGTAAAAATCCAATTAGCTCTGATTATCGATTAACTTATCAGAGCTGGATCTATTGGCTCTACCAAAAATAGCACAGCCTTTTCAAAATGAACAAAAAAACAGCACAAAAGACTAAATCAAAAGACAAAAACACAAAGACGTTTAAGTCTCTTTCACACTCACCCTTCCTTTAGGACCAGCGCATCCTCCACGCCACTGAATTCCTTGTTGACGTTGGAGGAGATCTCATCAAGAAACTGGACAGAGAAAACAGAACAACACTTAACTAAAAGCACGTTCACTTTTGACATTTCAATTAGCTCTCGGACGTTTACCTTTTTAACCTTTTCAATGCACTTCTCCTCCTGGAATGACTTGAAGAAGTCGTACATGTACGTTTCCTTGAAGCTGGACTGAAAACAAAAAATCATAAACATAAGCTTTAGCTCAGCTTTACCATTAACCAGTAATCATACATACACATACATGACCTTTTTTTTCCTAGCCTGTTTTAAAGTTGGTCCTTTATCAAAAATAAACCTGCACTTGGTTACATTCTTATATTTTAATGTAATCCTTTCAAAACCATAGTTGTCTCTATTCTACTCTGAAGATCCCGACCAATCAGGAAGCACTGCTAATCCTATTTATTTATGTATTTTTACACTTTATAATTAATTTGTAATTAAGAGGTTCCCAAAATGCAGCTCAGATTAATTTCTGTTGGTCCTCAGGTTTCTTGGTACCAGAAATCGTACATTTTACTCTTAATGTGGCACAGAGCGTGTATGAAGCAGAATAAAGGTGTAGTTGCGTAATTAAAACCTCTGCTAAATGCTCACAGTATTGACCACAGTCTGTGACCCTCCATGGATGGATGAAGCAGTTTATATTTGTTGTGTCTCACAGCAGAAAAGCACTCTGCTGCCCTCTGCTGGCCATTTACTCCCTACTTTTGACCAAAACGTAATTCATTGGAAAAGCCTTTTGTTAAGAGATATATCATTTCATAGGATCCTAAACAGGGCTGGATGAAATGGAAACAAAATAAACCACATTCTTACATTGATCAATCTCAAATTTAGTTATTAGTTACATGGATCCATACAATGGATTTTACTAACATTGTTCATGAGATTTGTTTCAAAATAAACCTCAGCTTTACAACAAATGAAAACTTTCCACTGCAGTGTCACTTAAAGCAGTACTAAGTAACTCTTGCCCCTAGAGGCCATAAGCGCAACTGCAAGTGTAGTAGCAAGTTACGATTTTTTAACTTATTAATTGTCTTGGAGAGTAAATACTACGCTGACAGGAAAGGCGAAGGGAGAGAGGGATACTGTGCATCCAATTATATAATGGAAACATTTTTTTTCACTCACACTTGGCTGTAAATACTGTTTAAAGTGACGTTAGCCTGCAGTTAGCTTTGCCCGTTAGCCTGTTAGCTTCTTCTTCGTGATTCTATTAGTGTGAATTGCTTTCTTGTCCGGTGACAGTCAAGTTGCAAACATGGTTTTCTGGCCAGAGACACCAGGGGGAGATGAAAGACCCTCCAATCATTCCATAAACACTTGTATTACCCCCACAGGGACTACGGAAAGGATTTATTAAGGTAAACACGTTACTTAGTACTGCTTTAAAACAAAATAGTTTCCATTTTACTCCTAAAAATTAAGATCCGCTATGTCACCATTCATTTAAAAATATACAGGACTCTATAATATACAGAGCACTTTGCCGAAGGTTGAGAGAGAAGCAGTTGCAATAACAACTGAGGCTCGATCCCGTCAGACCTCGGAAGCTAAGCAGGAAGGGCCTGGTCGGCACTTGGATGGGAGATGGTTTGGTAACACCAGGAAGCCTAGTGAATGTAGTGTGTGAGTGGTTGGTGGTGGTCGGAGGGGTCCGTCAGTCTACCCCAGGGCAGCTATGGCTACAGTGATACCATACCACCTCCAAGCATGGAGTCAATAAATAATGCAATGTAAAGTGTGTTTGAGTGTCCAGAGAAGCTTTAACCGATGCATTATGATTATGATTACACAATGAAAATATCTTTTAAATGTAGGTCTTACCAGTTTCTTCGACAAACTGCCCCAGCTGCCGAGAGTCTGGATGGTTTTGGAGATGAGAGTGAGCGTCCGTGAGATTTCCGGATCCTACAGTGAAATGCAAAGCGTTATCGGGTTGTTTTCCTTTTGGTTGGGTGAAGGCCGGGGCTGTAGCGAGGGCTCGTACTCACCGGGTGATGGGAGCGGAGCTGAAAGGAGTGAGGAGAAAGTACGGCGACGGCAAAGAAGCGCAGGAACACGAAGCTGCTCACCGCGGAGTACTGGACATGAGGGTCGGCTGTGGAGGGGAAGAACAACAACTTCACTTTTTATTGTGCTTGATTTAAGTTTTAAAAAGTAGAGGAAAAAAAAGAACAGAAATGAAGTGCTGACAGGGTTTTGTCACTAGAAAATATATAAGTTCTGGCTCCAACTTCATGTACAAACACTCTTCTGGCCTCCGCCTTGTGGGTTTGTGTCACGGATCCGACAGTTTGCTGAATGTCTCTTCATTTGAACTAAATAACTTGAGATAATTTTGAGTCTTGCTGCTCTATGTGCTCCAGGCTCCATGTTTAGATACAGGCTGGGCAAAGAGATCGATGGGAACAAGGAATTTACTTTACTATAAGAACGAGATTCTGGATCATGAGTCAAGTACTCCAGGTTTAATTGTAACAGGGTTTATACTAGAACCCGGTTTGCTTTATAATGTTTCTGGCCCAAAAAAAAAGCTACTTCTTTTCTACTTCTGCAAACGATGAGTGCCTGGACCTGATCTTTTTCTGCATATTCTATTGCCTCCTTGCATGAGCACCGTCTTTTTGCTGGATACCAGACACTCCCTGTTCTAATTTCTGTTGACGGCTTATGCTATATTTAGAATGTAAGAAATGCAAAATGTAAATATTAGAATTGTTAAAAGTCTATTGATTATAAGGAGGAGGGGAACATGTCTATATTGCAAATAAATGTGTTTAAGCTCATCTCCTTGTTTTTTGACAAACTTCTGCTGTGAACATAGTTGAAATGTTGGTATTTTCCACTAAATGTAGATTTGGAGTCCGATTTAAAGCTTTGAATGACATTTAACGTCTTAATGGCACGATAGCGAAAGTGTTAGCGCGCTCGTTTCACAGCTCGATGGTCCAGGGTTCGATTCCCACCTGGACGGGGCCTTTCTATGTGGAGTTGGCATGTTCTCCCCGTGTCTGCGTAGGTTTCCCTTTACCACTAAAACTATGTACAATAGGCCAGGATGAATGATGGTGTTGGTCAGAGGAGACGTGTGCAGTCGCGACAGCGCTTCTGTCAGTCTCCCCCAGGAGAAACTGAACCTTCAAACGTAGCTTAACCACCACCGAGTGTGGAGTGAATGTGACCATGTCTGTGAAAGGCGTTATATAAATAAAGATCTTCTTCTTCTTAACCAAGTGCATTTTCTTCAATCCAGCTTTACTCAAATCTAACAGCTTCTGGACTGGAGCCAGTGTAACACATCATTTGAAAGCCAAGACCCACAAAAATGATCTAAACTGAGTGTTGTCACATTTTTGTTGCATTTTTATCTTTTTATTGATTTTTGTGTGGCTTTTTTCATTGCGTTTTTGTCACTTTTTTGTTGTGTTTTTTCCCCCCTTTTGTTCCTTTTTTGTTGCACTTTAATCACTTTTTTTGTGTGCTTTTTTTGCTCTTTTGAGGTGTTTCTTGGTCATTTTTTTTAACATATTTTTATTGCGTTTTCATCCTCGTTTTCCTTTAGTTTTTGTTGCTATCTTGATGATTTTTTTTCAAGATGATTCAGATTTAGTCAGAGCCAAACTTGTTTCTTCATGTGGGGGTTAGATCACCCATTGCACAACAACATACAATACTTAACACGTTTGTCTTCAAGATAAGTATCGAAAACCCACTTTCGCATTGACCACGGAGCACCGGCTGTGACGTAGGAAGAGGCCTGATCAAGACGATCAAATACCAGAAAATGATTTATCTTCAGTGCAGATCAGCACGTCCCTCTCTGTCTACGTCACTGATGAGCTTTCTGCTGTTGCTAAGGTGTTGCTAAGGACAGATCCCTATTATCTCAACCATTGATTTCAACATTTAATGATTACACTTTTCTTCACAAATATTATTTTAATGCCGTAACTATGATCTTCCTTACCGCAGGCATTCTACCACCAAGAAAATAATTACATAACAAAAACTTAACGGTGAGGCCTTTTGGCACAGTCACTTTAATGACAATCGTTAAAATACCTGGGAATCGCTTGCAGGCCAGGTGTCGGAGCGACCTGAACACGTCGCACATGAGTGGGGGGCAGTTGGCGCTGGACTGAGTGATGGAGGAGAAGACCTTCTGCACGTAACCCTGGAGGTTTTCCTTTGACAAAACAACAAACAAGTCACTTCTGCCTCTGAGTACGAGACTATTCCCCAAATAAAATGAAGTACCTTATTGACCATGACGTTGTCCCCTTCTCGGAGTCGAACCGGGTCAATCTCACAGGTTTTATTGGACTCGCAAATCTAATGAAACATTTCAAATCCTTATCAGCTGCTGACGCGTGACCTGAAATATGACCCGTCTTTTCTATTTCCTCACCTCGTCAATCACTGGCTTCAAGGTCACGGCCAGGTAACTCTTCCCCACAATCTTCATCATGTCGTCAATGCAGCGCGTCGCCAGGGAGTTACCGCGGAAAATAGTGTTTGCCTCCCTAAAATAAAGAAGAAGAGAAGAACAGTTTATCAGAAATTACTCCATAGATATGACGAGTGATGGGTTAAGCCTCAGTGATGTAATGGAGTGAGATGAACTAAATGTCTATGATCTGCAGCTTGTTTCCTTTTCCTTTCGCTTCTAAATGTTCCAGGATCAATTGTTTTGTAGGTTTTCTGGTGAGTGCGTCCATCAGCAGGGAAAACCGACCAGAAACTCTAAAAACAATTGATCCTGAAGCATCATAGCGGTGATGGAAGTAAAGGCGCTATGCTAATCGCTTATAGAAAGGTCCAATACGGATAAATACTGTACAAAGTTTTGTTTTCACATAAAAGGTTCCAAAATGCACTTTTGAAAAAATACAAATGGAAAACAGCTTGAAAATGTGACAGTCTGGTACAAATATATCTGTTCTTGAGCTTAATGTTATTGTATATTGTCGTGATAAACACATTGATTTGCAAAATGTAATAACATTGTCTTTTGTGGGCTGCATGGTGGCGCAGCGGTTAGTGCTTGTGCTTAGACGTAGGCAATATATAGTTTACAACAATGGTTCCCAAAAGTAAAACTACTATACTATACTACTTGTTGAAACCAGTATTTAAAGGAATAGGCCACCGTTTTTACATGCTGAGATATGTCTTACCTTTGCTTAGACGAGTTCATGTGTACCTGCACAGTCACGCAAATGTTGTTTGCATTTTTCCCCTCCCAGCAAAGTATTTAAATACAGTTACATGAGCCTTTACATGATCCAAGTCTAGTTACACAAAATTAAACATGTCGATTTTCTAAGCGAATAAAAAGGGGAACTATATTGTGAAGCGTAATAACACCTGGAGTACTTCGACATCTTGGATCATGTAAAGGCTCACGTAACTGTATTTAAATTGGGAAAACGTGGAACAGCTCAGTAGCTTCTAACTCACCCCAGTTTGGAGCTGTACGGTAAGAACATAATCTCAATATGTAAAAACTGTGGCCTGTCCCTTTAAAGTTGACTTATTGTTGTAGAGTAAATTTACTTTTGCCATCGCAGAGTATGTTGTAAACACAGCAAAAAACAGACCTTGTTGAATTGTCTTCACCTAATTTTTTATTGAATGATGGAAGAGAGAAGTAGAATCTAAATGAGTACAATTTTGGGGGTGGTCCCCACTTTGCCACTACTCGCAGCTCTACACAGGTGTGAAGCATGAATATAGTTAATTTGGCTGAACAATTTGTGTGCGCAGGAGGGATTGTGAGAGCTAGAAATGAGATTTGCACCGCAAAAAGTAAATATCAAGCATTGGCGTAAATGACTTGAACTGAGGACACGTTTGTTGTTTTGAGCGGTTTTCACTCATTTCAAGTTTACTTTGCTTGTTTGAGGACCTTTCAGACCAGTTCTAAGATCAATCTCGCTTGAAATAAGAAAGTATAACTGCCAGTAAGATAATAGGGCTGGGATCAAATATCGGATCGGATTTGGATCGCTTTACTTTTATCAAGTATCCTTTGTTTTCTAGTAACAGCACTTTGTTACATTTTGTGTAAATACATTTTTCAATCTTAACACTTCAATAAATGTCAAATGGTCTTTGGTTTCTAAACTTTGGACACATGACTGTTTTCCTTATACACATTTTAAGATAAACATATCACTTATCATAATTACTTATTGTTGAATCGAGATACGTGTCGGATCGGCCCCTGAGTATCGTGATTCATATCGGATCGTAACAAAAGTGGATCGCCCCAGCCCTGTAAGATAAGACCAGTTTTCTGGTTTTCTTAAAGAAAATTACCTGTAATAAGAACGAAAAGTATTGAAATGATTAAGAAATATCTCAGAACAAGTGAAATAATCTAGGACAAACCAACTAAATCTTAACTGGTCAAAACAACTCAAATTTAGATTATTATGCTCACTTTGAATCATTTATACTAATCTAGTGATTTACTTTTTGCAGTGTGGGCCAAAACATGTCACATTTTGAACAGGAAAAATCAGGGACCCCAGCTTTAATCTACAGTCATTGCTAGATTAGATAATACCACACCCCCCCCCTTTTATAGTTGGTTCTCAAAGAAATCAGGCATAGAGACTTAAATCTGACTGTAAATCACTGTCAAATACATAAACGTTTCACTGACAGCTTCAAGAGGCTTAAAATCTGGTTAAGAGATAATGATCAATGATTGTGTGTGCAGTCTGCATGAATATAGTTGATTTCTGACTCACTGAGTGTTGTCCAGCTCCAGCGCTGCCACGGCGGAAACAAAAGGCACAAAGCGATTGTGGTAAAGCAGGAGTCGCACCATCGGCAGCACGGCCTCGTACCGCTCTCGGCAGATTTCCCCCAGAATATGTGCCGTGGACGCCGAGATGGGCTGAGGGGAGAGACGGGGACACACTGGATGAGCCAAAGGAGACAAACAGGGGGAAAAACGTCTGAAAGTAGAAGCACTGGACAAGTACCTTCACATCAGGGGATTTGAGCAGCAGCGTGCAGAGTGGCGTGTAACAGGCAGAGGGCAGCACTGTGTCTTCTATGTAGGTCAGCCTCAAACGCAACGATCCCAAATCATCAGACCTGGACTTGTTGCCGTTCCCTTTTGGCAGAAGGCGATACCTACGGAGCCAAGACAGGACATGGTAATTGAGAAATCCACTCTCTTGAGTTTATAGATCAACATTCAAGGACAAAGGTTTTACATGAGGGCAATGTCTACATGTTGCTGTAAATAAATGAAAACTAATTGTGGAGAAACTTCATTCACACTGCCAGGTTTGGATAATAAAAATAACACATTTTTGCATCACATACTAAATCATAAACCTTTTGTCTTTCTAAGTATCATCAAATCCCTACTTAAAGGAGCTACACCTGATTGTACAAAGAAACAGGGTCGCTCAAATTTCAAATAGCTATTTTCTGGTCCAAACCAGGTTTCACAACTTTCAGAGAGGAAAACTATAACTATACAACTATACAAACTATAAAAAATGCCTACTAGCCAGACATTTTATGACTGTTTAAAAGGCTTTAAAACCAGTGTTTTTTGAATAAATGTCTGCTTTTACCATATACTAAAGGACAAAACAAATTTTATTCCATTAACAGAAAATAAAAAAAATCAAGGATAGCTCCTTTAAATTGGACTAAATTATGTCTAAACTGGGTGTAAAGTAAACCATGTAATAAAACCCATACACCAAACCTAGACAAGGAGAAAACTCTAAAATGAAAGGCCTCTATATGCAAACTTTGTTCTAATATGCTCCAAATCTTGAATGTTTTGGAGGCTTTTATCTTACTTATCTTCTCTGTTTTCATATATTTTTCTGTGTTGTCAGTGCTGCGACAAAGGACCAACTCCAGATCTTTGCTATTAATCCAATAGTGTAATAATAAACTTCCAGGAGAAGATTTCTACATAGAAATGGTAATCAATGTTATAGGAGTTGTTCTGTAGGTTTCACATTGTAGCAGCAAATGAATAAAGAGAGTAGAATGACGTTATTGTCTCCCATTCATAAAAAGTGTCCGTTCATGTGCAAAGCCTGTAATAAAACAATATGTAAATGACCAACAGGTGGAGCACACTGCATTTGCCTGTGAGTCTGCGTCGGGACAGAGCCTCTTCTTGTGCTCGTGGACACATTACCTGAGGTGGGTTTTAATAAAGTGCTCTTTGTTTGCGGCGCTGAAGGCTTCTATCATAAACACAGGACAGCAGGTACTGCCACCATGCAAAACGCCGCCCACGCACTTGACTTTCAGCCCTCATGTACTGACAGATTGCTATCTCGCATAATCCCACATCGCCTACGCTGACGCAAAGCTAGGTGACACCCACACCGCAAACTGCTGAACACTCAGAGATCAGCCGGGATTTTCACATCACCTGTTACTAAAGCGCCAAGCTGCGACTCAGAAGTATCAATACAGCGCACGCACTTGAGCGTTTTATACATGTATGAAGCTGAACGACAAATAGTTTAGCTTTGAAATGTATAAAAAGCAGCACTTTGTAGAGCCTTTGGAAAGATGTCGACCTGCTATTTTTCTGTAAAGTTTTGCAGTGTTAGTGTTGTAAAATCAAAATCTGGTACATTTTATTTTACTTTCAAGGAATTTTGGCCCATGTGCTTAAATTCACATGGGCCAGTTCAGAGCGAAAGTGGGCGAAGTGAGGACTTAAACCCATGACGCTGAGATCAGAACGGTGTGGCAGCTGCTTTAACCACTAGGCCACCAGCCGCTCAACAGCAGTGGTTCTGGTGTCAGATCCCACCATGAGCCGAGGATCACAAGCCGGGACCCAAATAAGAATAAAACTTGTTATATATAATGTAATATCTTGTATTTTTCACTCAAATTATTGCATTGACTGAGCTCATAAAGCTGAAATTATGATCAAAGCAACTCAATAACCTTAATCAGAGGCAAATCTTTTGTCTCGATACTTCTTTACTAGAAAAATATTGAAAAGATGCCTGGGAAAGGCCCACGACCTTCTGAAAATGAGAACCACTGTTCTACAGAGCACTTTTTAAAAGCATCCAGGAGCGTAAACATTTGAGAGACGACTGAACTGCTGAAGCATCTTTGTAGAGGTCTAATTACACAATTAGTATATTCATATATAATAAAACACAGTGGAGACAAGATATAATGTTTGCAAAAGATGCCTAAATAAATGCAGAATTTGTGATATTATATTTAATATTGAATTATAGTTTGACTGTAAAAAAAAATGTACACTTGGCTTTGCTGTTTTTATGTCCAAAAAACCACGAGAAATGGAGTAAAACAGATTATTACTGTAATAGCTTCGATTTAAAAAGTGTTTTATCCAAGTTGCTGCTGAAACAATTTGTATTACAGCCCAAAAGTTCCATGTGTAGATACAGGTAACAAGAAAGTAAGTACAGGTAATTACAGGTCATTACACATTAAAGTGTATGATTTAATAAAGGTGTAAAGAGAGTAATAAAGGTGTACAACATGTAGGTGTACGTGTACCAAAGGTGTATAGGTGTCATAAAGGTGTACAGTGTCTCACTTTAGATTACAGCCTGCGCTGACGTGCAGTTACACTAGTATGCCTTTAATAAAGCTGGCATTTCTATATGATGCCAAAACACCTGCAACTACACCTTGTACTCCTGTTATACTTTGTCCTCCTTTATTAAAGGAGCTATACCTGATTGTACAAAGAAACAGGGTCACTCAAATTTCAAATTGCTATTTTCTGGTCCAAACTCATCTCAAACTTTCCTAATGCATTTACAACATCAAAATGCGTCACAGGGACTGCGTTTAAACCAGGTTTCACAACTTTCAGGGAGGAAAACTGTCACTTCACTGTAAATGTGTCTACGAGCCTGACGTTTTATGACTGTTAAAAAGGCTTTAAAACCAATATTTTTTGGATAAATGTCTGCTTTTACCATATACTAAAGGACAAAACAAATTTTATTCCAATAACAGAAATTAAAAAAATCAAGGATAGCAGTGCACTTTGCTGTGTAATTACCTGTACTTACATGTTTAATTACTTTCTCATTCCCTGTACCTACACAACTTGCAGGCTGTAATCCAAAGTGTTACCCCAAAAAATACTATAACAAAGCCTGGTTAGAAATCCAGCAGCAACTGGGATAAAACACTTTTGAAATCTATGCTGAGTTATTAAAACACATTCATGTTTTGGGAAAAGTCTGTAATTTTATTTTTCCAGATGATTTCAGTATGAGTGTGAATATGAATGAAGAATCAATGTCAAAATGAATAAAGTAAACAATGCTGTGCTTCAGACAGGAGGCTGTGTGGAAATAGCGTAGTGCACCTTTAAGACGAGCGCTTTGTGAGCTGTAGTTAAATCTGCAGCGTATTATTTACCAGGCTTTGTGAATGTGGTCATTTTGCAGAATCTTCACATGAACTCGTGTCTCTCCCAGAAACACATCCTGAGCCAGGTTCTCGTTGTTCCACAGCTCCACTCTGCAAAAACAATCGCCACATGTCAGTATAAATTTACAAGTCATTAGCGCACGAGCTTCAGCCACGATGTCTCTGTGCACAAGTCAAAACGCTTCATCACAAAAAAGTCACGCAAGTCAGTGATACTCACCTGCTGCCTGCGTAAAGCTACAAAGACACTATGCAATGACACCACCTCAAATCAAAGCCTCAAACACCATGCATCATATGGGACTTTACCTGTTTAAGGCTTAGTCTCACCCAAAGGGCTAAGAGTCCACTGTGACGGGATCATATCCTTTACCATGAACCAGGGCTCTCTCTATCAGCAGCCAAAAAACACCAGAGCCAAATTTCACTTTCTGTCCTCACATACTCAACACAGGACGTTATTTTAGCTTCAAAGAGTTGAAACAAGTTCATCTGCAAATGAATCAACAGACGAGAAAAGCGTTTTTTTTTTTTTTTTTTTTCTGAGGGGTACTGTAAGAAGAAGAGACAGGGATGAGATTCGCGGATTGTTTTAAAAAAGAAGGATTTAGTTCACGGTGCACATTTTAAACACGTTCAGGAGCATGAGCAATATCTGACAAAACACTGAAATATTAAACTAAACTAATACTGGGTTTTGTACGAGGCAAACCACAGCATTAGCGGGTTAATTTTTACGTAATTTTAAGAGCACATGGATATTTGCAGAGGGTAAGACAAGCTTTCCAGATCAGTGGTTTAAGCCGTGGGACTTAAGCTTCATCTGTAATTTTAGACATTATTCATTTTAATTAGAGATCTTTTCATTGCTTTAGTAACGCATTTACCTCTTAATCCCCGCCTTAACTGAGTGCATTTTCTCCAGTTCGGCTTTACCCAAATTTAAGCTTCTCGACTGGTGTAACGCCTCATTTGAAAGCTAAGCCCTACACAACTTGTCTAAGCTTCTTCCCCGTTATGATAGATACAGACGGCATCTCTGGGATCGCCCATATGTGGTTATGTTTGAAAACAGTTCAGAACAGAAACTTTCTCTAATTATTCAAAAACTACTTTAACAAATGCTGAATTATGAATATAGTTTTCTAATAAATAAAGATACAAAGACATGGAGAGGAGCAAAGTTGTTCAACAGCCCATAAATACATAAATAATAGACAATGCTAACATCATGCTAATGCTAGCTAGTGCGAGCTACGACTGCTGTTTTTTCATTTCTACTGAACACTCTGCTATGAATAAACATCCATATGGACCTGATTTACACTTGACTTTATTTGTATGTGATAAACAACTTCATATTCCACCAGTAAACGGTTAAAAAGGCTGTAAACTTTACACTCCAGAAGCTTTTAGATTTGGGTAAAACTGGAGAAAATGTGCTTGGTTAAGGCGGGGGTGAAGGGGCTAAACTTGGTGCTTTTTTGGTTGCTTCATTTAGTCTGTATTAAAGCTGAGGCACCTGATTTTTTGTTTGTTGTAAAGCAGACATATTATTTAATCCGACCTTGTAGAGCACAAATTTCCGAGTATGTAAAAAAAAAAAAGGAAGTCTCTAGCCCATTCCTGTGCAAAGTTATGAATTTATATAGAAATAACCAGTATGCTCACTCCAGCCACCAGGGAGCAGCTTAATTTTTTTTAAAAAAGGAAAGAATTCCACACGTGTCCAGCAGAGGGCACTGACATAGTAAGAGATCAGGATATAGACAACACATTAAAGCCACGTGGTAAATGATCAGTCTGCCCCAGGGTCAGCTGTGGCTACAATAGCAGCTTACCGCCACAGAGTGTGGAGTGAATGAATAATGACTACTGGGTACCTTGAGAAGTATAAGCAGTTATTATTATTCATTACAGTGTAAAATAGTGTAATTTATTTTGTAATTTGCTGGAGCAATTCAAATGTGCAAGAGGGAACGTGAGAGCTAGAAACGAGTTTGGCCAAAAGTAAAAATGTCGCTGTTTGAACAGGAAAATCAGGTACCTCAGCTTTAAGGACACAAGTGTGGACACATGATCCAGAGCAGTTGGACGTGTTTGTTTCGTTAGACATGGTCAGTGGTGGTCAAAGTGCTCAATTTTGTAACGTGAGTAAAAGTACAGACATTAATGGTCAAATATTACTCCAATGAAAGTACAAATTGATCAGTCAAATTATTACTCAGTATTTGCTATAGAAAATACTCCAATATTCAACTCCAGCTTTACTTCAAAAACAGGGAACTCGATCTTCTTACTCGAGTCATTGGCATTAACAGCACAGTAGCACAGCGCCATCTACTGTTCTGAAGTGTGCATTACAAGGAGTACAAAGTGTTATTATATTTATCTTTCAAATGTAGTGGAGTAAAAGTAAATAGTTCTCTACAGAAATACTACTCAAGTGAAGTACAGACCCTCAAAAACACTACTTTAGAGCAGCCCCTCGAGGCCATAAGCGCCATTGCAGGTGTCGTGGCGTGTTGTGTTTTTTTACTCATTAATTGTCCGTGAGAGTAAATACTACACCGACAGTAAAGACAAAGTGGGAGAGGGATATTGTACATCCAATTACACAATGGACTTGGCTGTAAATACTGTTTAAAGTGGCGCTAGCCCGCAGTTAGCTTTGGCCATTAGCCTGTTAGCTTCTTTTTTGTGATTCCATTAGTGTGTATTGCGCCTCTGACCCGGTGGCAGCAAAGTTGCAATTGTGATTTTCTTTCATTTCTGGGAAAAATTAAAGACCCCCTAATCATCCCATTAACACTTGTATTACCCCTAGAGGTACTACGGAAAGGATTTATAAAGGTAAACAAGTTACTTAGTTCTTTTTTAAGTGAGTTTACTTCGTTACTGACCACCTCTACACATGGTTCACCCATAGTTTGATGTATTTTAGACCCGGTTAATTCACAATTTGACTTGATCTGGGCCTAGTGCTACTAAGAAGGTGAAATACTCTATGAGGCGGAAGTGGTAAAATTGTATCAGAAATTGTAATTAATTTGCTATATTGCCTTTTATATTGACCTTTCTTGAGGAGACGACAGGCTTAAAGGCAAAGGTCAATCTAGCGAACACTCACTTGATTTCCAGTTTCTCGATGTCCTCCTCCTCCACCTGGAAATGGGACTTCTTAGAGTAGCTGCTCGACCTGGTGACCTTGCAAGAAAACCAACAGAACAGTGAGACGCGGCGCCACAACGCAACATAAAACCAACACTTACCTCAAAGAAAAAGGTCTCTTCGAACTGAGGGTTGCTCGTTTTCTTCTTCACTTTAGTTTTCTTCTGATCGGACCTGACGGGGAAACAAAATCTCGGATATTTGATGCAACACAAAGCGGCGTAACATCCGTAGATAGTTGCCGGACGCGGCGTTTGTTTGTGTGGTAAACAGCGCTCACCTGGCTGGTCCGACGAGGGACACAGTGGCATACGGGTCACAGTTCTGCCCACTGATCAATGGCAGGCCTTGGCACTCGATGATCCTACAAGAACAAGCAACGGCCCACATTTAATTACACTTTACATGGATTTTTTTAACCAGTAAGTTGTGTTTCATGTTTATTTTTGGATATATCGAGATTAAGTCCTTTTCAAACAAGGCTATTCTGTCATTCTTAAGCTTTAGAGTTCATTTCAGTGGTATTTCTTTCCTGCCTCAATACATCGAACTTCAAATCGTGTTAATGTGACAAACCTCGCGAAAGCCACATCACAAGAAACCATTGCAAAATCACTAAGGTCTTCCATCTGCCTCACAGTTTTTTGGTAAAACAGATGTGCAAAAGTTCAGTTTTAGTCCTGAATGCCATAATATAAGGAGATATTAGTGTCCATGAGTGTCATTGTCAGGAGCCAACAGGAAGTGTTAAAATAAGTGGTTTAGAAAAGAATAAAAACTCAGGAAAAAAGGCAACTGAATCAAAATGTATATTTAAATGGTAGCAACTAGTAAATAGCTGGGGTTGCAATTATTAAAACTTAAGGGGCAATAAGGAAAATAAAAAGGTCTGCATTAAAACCTCTTAACCTCTTAAACCCCGCTTGAAACAAGCACATTTTCTTTAGTTTCACTTTACCAAAATGTAAAAGCTTCTTGAAGAAACTAGCGACATAATAGCGACAAATATTAGGATGAAACGCAACAAAAAAGGGACAAAATCGTGACAAAAAAAGCAACCAATGAATAACAGTAAAGTGGCAAAAAAGCGACGAAAATGTGACAGAAATGTGAAGAGAAAGTGACAAAAAAGAGCGACCAAAAAAACAACAAAAGAGTCACAGAAAAGTGGCAACAAAGCGACAAAAAAAGCAAGGAAAAGAAATGTCAAAAAGGTGACTATAACCCGACAAAAACGAAAGGAAACTGATTCATTTTAATGAGTTTTGTAGGTCTTAGCTTTCAAATGAGGCATTACACTGGCCTATAGGCTGTGACCTTTTAGATTTGGGTAAAGCTGAACTGGAGAAAATCACTTGGTTAAAGAAGAAGTAAACTGAGCAGGATTTTCTCCACTTTGCCCAAATAAAAGCTTCAAACAAAAACGTGATTTAAACAAAGACAAAAAAAAGACAAAATTGCAACAACAACATGACAAAAAAGGAGATGAAAAAGTGACAAAACGTGAAAAAAAAAGTCACAAAAAAGTAACAACAACGCGAGGAAAAAGATCTTGCGGGTTTTAGCTTTGAAATGAGGCACTGGCCTATAGATTTTGGGATATTCCACAGTTACCATGGAGATCCACCATCTTTGCAGCTGTTAGCATACATTTCCATTGACTAGCATTAGCTAAAAACAGTATAAAAAATGGAGAAAATAGCTGTGGAACAACTCCGTTAGCTGCTGAGTTACTGCTGGTAAATACATCTAACTCACTGTGGTGTCCAAGTGTTTTAATGTGAACAATAACTCCAGTATTTTAAACTTTTAAAATCTCCATTAGTTTACAATTGCTGCTAATCCCACAATGCTTAGCGATATGACGTCACATTCCCGAACTCTATAGGCTATAAGAAGCTTTTGGATTTGGATAAAGCCGAACTGGAGAAAATGTGCTCGGTTAAGGCGGGGGTTAAGTAAGGGATAGTTTTGTTCATGCTTTCGTAACACACTTAGTAATGCGTTTTTTGAGTTTTGACATGGTTTACACCTAGTTTAGACATAATTCAGTCCAATTTCAATATATTTTAGATCCTTTTCAGACCTCGAACGGTCCAGATTTGATTTTGATCCAGGCCTAGTGGCATAAGGAGGTCAAAAAGTTTTAGAGGTGATGCTTTGTATGAAAGGTTTGAGAACTAATGGCACTTATGCTTGTAGGCTGACAAAATGCAACTAGATAGGTTTCCAGTATCCAGTTATCTAATGTCTATTCATTTCTTTCATTAACTTGATGGAACAGACACAAAAAGGTCATTACGGAACTTGTTAAAACTTCAACAAAACCCCACACAAATAAGAATAATAACAACGATAGGAGATGAATTTAATGAGCTGACCGTCCGTATTTGTCACATAAAGCCGCTTGTTTGCCGCGGTCACGTGGGGACCCACACGGGGACCGCTGCCTTGTGTTGTTTCAGATGACAACAGACACTCTGTCGGCACCCAAAACAGGATGTGGCTGTTGAGAAGGCGTCGCCGGGGAGCGCAGCGCTTTGAGTCTATCTTTAAGTGAGGCCAAAGGGACGGGACGCTTAGACACTCGCGCTCGGGCTGTTTGCGTTACACCTGCTCCCGTGTCATGACAATACTCCCCAGCTCCCACAGGTCCATGTGTTTTTCCCCCAAAGCTTCTTGTTAACGTATGCGATTAATTATAGGTCTCATTTTTTTTTGTGTGTGGAGATTTTAACATCTAAAGGGTCTTTTATTAATTACAGCTAAAGTACAGGCTTAGTTTAGATTTTGAAAACCTGCTTAAATCGTAATTTCCTCCAGATACTCTTCTCACGCCACTGAACATGTAAATAAATGCCAGGATGAATGAGAGAATCTGTCTCTTGAATATGAACTCAATCTTTGTCTTGCCACTAAACCTGGTTCAAATAGACCACAAATCTGTTTTTTAAGAACAATTGAAGAGGTATATTGGTGTTGATTATCTCTGAGGATGCAGAATGGTGTCAAGTTTACATTGTAATTGTTGTATTTTCTATTGTTCAAATAACATACAGTGGGGAAAAAAAGTATTTGGTCAGTTTCACATAGACATTCTATTGGATTTTGGCCAAATACTTTTTTCCCCCATTGTATGTCTATTATCTGTCATGTTGACTGTTTTTTGTACATGTATGCTTTTAGCAAGGGCCCCAGGAAAACTAGCTGGCTATAAAGCACAGCTAATAGGGATCCTAAAAATAAACTAAATAAAAATTAAATTAAATCTTTAGGGTCTCTTCATTTCAATGAGCCAGTTAAAGCAGTACCAAGTAACTCATGCCCCTAGAGGCCATAAGCGCAACTGCAGGTGTCGTAGCATGTTACGATTTTTTAACTTTAACTTTTTTTAGGGATATTGTAAATCCAATTACACAATGAAAATATTTTTTTCACTCACACCTGGCTGTAAATACTGTTTAAGTGGCGCTAGCCCGCAGTTAGCTTTGCCCATTAGCCTGTTAGCTTCTTCTTTGTGATTCCATTAGTGTGTATTGGTTGCTCCGGTCCGGTAGCAGGCAAGTTGCAACTGTGGTTTTCTGGCCAGAGACACCAGGGGGAGCTGAAAGACCCTCCAATCATCCCATTAAAGGAATAGGCCACCGTTTTTACATACTGAGATATGTTCTTACCTTAGCTTTGACGAGTTCTTTAGGACCTGTCTGATCTTCACCCGTGCCTTCAGTCACGTAAACACAGCGCAGTAGTTTGGCATCCGCACAGTAAAGTGAAGATTACTGCGCAGTAAAGTGAAGATTACTGCGCGGATTTCGAACTACTCCTGGTATTATTACGCCTTACAATATAGTTCCCCCTTTTATCCGCTTAGAAAATCCACATTGTTTAATTTTGTGTAATTATACTTTGTAGTGCAACACTTCACGTAACCATATTTAAATAGGGAAAACGTGGAAGAGCTTGGTAGCTTCTATCTTGACCTGTTTTGGAGCTATAGAGGAGAGAGGGAGAGGCTAAATGCTAACACCGTCTGCGCTGTGTTTACGTGATTGAAGGCACAGGGGAAGACCAGACAGGTCCTATAGAACTCGTCAAAGCTAAGGTAAGAACATATCTCAGTATGTAAAAACGGTGGCCTATTCCTTTAACACTTGTATTACTCCCAGAGGGACTACGAAGAGGATTTATTAAGGTAAACACGTTACTTAGTACTGCTTTAAAACACTGGCTCAATTTATGAACACTTTTCAGGAACCAACAAGAAAACTCTTGTTATGTGAGACCTAATTTGCAGAGGGGAACGCCTTCTGATTAAAATGAGTAATATTTACAGCAGAGATGTTTTTATCCGTACAATAATAGCCTGTAAGTCTAAGGGCCAGACGTAAGACCGGCTTTATCTTAATGTTGACTCTCCTATAGCAGCCTTCACATTCTTTTCCTCGTTTACATCGCGCTGCCTCGTGTTCTTCCTTAAGCATTACGGGCTCTATCGGTCAAACTAAATACTTGAGTTAAACACTGTCCGAGTCCACCCCCCCCTCCCCCTCCACCCCTGTCCCCCGCCCCTTTCCTTGTTGGAGGAAAAGGTTGTCCTACATATCATCGCCATTGGCCAGGGGAGTCTGTCCTGACCACTTAATGCACTAGGTCTAGAGCTGCAGGATCTCACAGGGCGCTCCTCCTACACACAAACTTACATAATAGTCTGCGCTTAGAAACATAGGATTGGGCCCTAAATGTTTCACAAATTGAATACTGACCTTCAGGGCCTGCATCCCTTTATAATGTGTGTCATGTTAATGAAACATTGTGTTACGATTAAACAAAAGAGGCAACAACTGTTTTGCCAAGTGCTTTTCAGAGCTGTTCTGCTGATTTGAGCATTTGGTCAGATACTTTTATGTAAAATTGGATTAAAATCAATCTCAATCCTGCTCTTTACATAAACGAAATGCAGTTCAGTCTGTTCACATTAAAGAGCCATTCAAAAGAGCTGTTTCGGTCACATGACAAGTTGTAAGTAACGCTGAGGCATTGCCGTTATAACCAGTAATCAAACTATTACCGCAAACGTCTGCAGAACACAAGAAAACAGTGCCTTGTTGTGCTTCTGGCGGATGTAAATACGTGGTTTGTCTACTCTGCACATTACAGGAGCAGGTGACACTTAGAGCAAACAGTGCGACTGAAAAGACGGCAGCACAAACCGCTGCGGTCGCACTGACTTCCTGCTCTCATGACATCATCTCCTCCTCGCTCAGAGCATGAATGGGAAATCCGCATGAACAAGACCGCCCTATGTGCAAGACTTTTATCACCACCTGTGACTTGTGCCCAAACTTGTGCATGACAACGTATAACTGTAAAACATTTGGACCATAGAAATCATAGAAGCGCTGTTGTCTATCTGAGTCTATTCCTATAAATGCGTACTGCTTTAAGTCAACGGCCTCCTGGACCTGTTTGAAATTATCGATTCTTCCCTATATAAAAGAGTGGGGAAGCCAGGCCCTATACTTAAGTATGGCGTGGAATGACATGTCCGTTTCATGGCATTTATATAATATTCTGTGGTTTCTTTATAATTGTTGTATTATAAGATGATGCTTAGTAGCCATTGGCTGTGTATCAGACTCCAAAAAAAGCAGAAACATAACTGAATAGGGCTTAGAGGCTACACTTGTACACTAATTTGTATCGAAAGTAAACTCTAAAAGGTCTCTACATTCATTAATGATTTCTAACTAGGCTTTGACCTAAGCTAAATGTGGTTGATGGGTTGACAACAGCTGAAAACATCTGGATCATTTCATCATTTGCGATGTTTGATGGCTAATGCTAATGACTCGCCAACTGTCCGCATTTGTTAGGGTTGAACGCCACTTCTCCTTTTTACTTCAATGACTCAGGGGCTCCCAGAGTGGGGGTCAGGACCCCTCGGGAGGTCACGAGTCACTGAAGTGGGGCTCACAAGATCATCCTGAGGCAATACTTTTTACATGTGTGACATTTATGATTTGATATATTTTTGATTTAAAACAGTATGTATACAGCATTCCTAACAGTATGTATAAAGCATTCCTATCTATTTCCATTGTAGCTGTTGTCATAGTAACGATAAACAAATGTCTAAAGTTGTTGGAAATATCAGATAAACCTTATTTTAGATAAACCTTTTTTATTGATACAGACAGCATCGCGTCATAGAAGGGGGCGTGGCTTCACCGAGGGGGAAAATAGAATTTTTGGGAAACACAATTTTTCACTCTTTTTAGCCATTTTCTGGTGGAATATTAAGTTATTTATCACATACAAATAAAGTCAAGTGTAAATCAGGCCCATATGGATATTTTCTCACCGCAGATTATTCAGTAGAAGTGAAAAAACTGCAGTCTTAGCTAGCGCTAGCTAGCCATCAGCATTAGCCCGATGCTAACATGAAGCATCCTGTTAGCATTCTCCGTTATTTATGTATTTACGGGCTGTTGAACCACTTTGCTCCTCTCCATGTCTTTGTATCTTTATCTAGTAGAAACTATATTCATAATGAATAATAATTGAATAAAACAATTATGACCATATATGGGCTATTCCAGAGATGCCGTCTGTATCTAGCTTCTCAAATGTCATTCCTCTTGTTCTTGCACCTTAAGCCACAACAGGACCACATTTTTTAGTTGTAGTTTTACACTTAAAATCGCTAGTTTTAGTTTAATTTTATTTCTCTTGATCACTTCCTGCCTCCAGCTGATGTCACTGATGATGTAAGCAGTTAAAGGGTCTATTGTATTGTGCTACTTCTACCTCAAAATCTGCAAAAATACAAATGGGGTCTAAGAATGTCCAGCTATGTGGATTTGGTGGACATTGCTTATTTATTATCATGGATGAATGAGAATTTGTGTTAAATCCAAATTTGGAGCTGTGGGATTAAAGAGAAGTGGTGATTAAATAAGGGTTTTAATAGATGTCTCATGTGATTTTAGTCCGAAATATTATAAGGATGAACACTGGACTATTCTAACACGTATTTTGAATGAGCGGCGCTTTGCATAATGTGTGCAAATGTCCGTTCAGTGAAACCAACGGCGTGTGTCGCCATGTTTTAGTGCAGCCTCGTGTCTTGGGAAATGGGCGCTTCACTATACTCACCGGACTCGTAAGTGTTGACACAGCGAGCCGTTTTCTGTGATAACTTCATTCAGTCGCATTTCCAGATGAACGTTACCCTGTCAGGCGAGAGGAGGAAGACGGAATGACAAACTGGATGTTACAAATTACTCCCACGGGTCATGGGATTTCAATCTGGCAACAAGTTTCCCTCAATGAATACCGGTTTGTGTACTGTAGGTGCAGCGCGTGGGACGAGGACAACAAAGCGTGTGAAATTTGGTGTTTTTTTTGTTTTTTTTTGTTGAAAGATCTAAGATTCGGATGTGGTTAAGGCTGCCGGTATGGCCATCGGAAGTGTCAAAGTGAGCGATATCAAGAGGAAAGAGAGATAAAGAGAGAGAGAGAGGCTGCTGCACAAAGCGCCCACACACTTTGCTCCGTGTCTCTGCAACTTGGCATTTGGTGAACGCCGTAGTGCTTTCTAATGCAAGATTACAGGCCCTTAATCCAGCGTAATACTAACCGCTTTGTACTATTTAGGAAACCGACGTGGCCTAATCATAGTAACACCTGCTGGCTCACCTGTTTAGCGGCACGTGCCAAAAAAAGGACCAAAAAAAACAACAACACACATCTTACATAGAACCTTTAGAAAAACCCCAGATGCTAGTGTCAGAAGTAACTAGTGTGATTTGATGGGAAAGTGCAGGAAAAAAAAGGCATTAACAATATAAATGTCAGACGTGCGCTTAAAAGTCTCTGTTGTGATTCAGTGTAGCAGTGCACCAAGAATAGACAGGCGTGGGTTTGGGAGCGAGAGTTAACATGTTAGCTACAGTTACTCAGCAGCACAAGAGGAAAGCAATTGTATTTTCGATGAACACCAATGCTACCGTTCAAAAGAAAGTGAAGAAAATGCGGTAAAACTGTCCAATTTAACCTCTTAATCCCCACCTGAACCGAGCACATTTTCTCCAGTTCAGCTTCACTCAAATCTGAAAGATTTTTGGTAAAAATTGTGAAAATAGCAACAGAAATGAGACGAATACGAGGATGAAAATGCAACAAAAGAGCGACAAAAACGTGATGAAAAAGTGACCAAAATGTGTGACGGAAACGCAACAAAAAGGCCAAAAAAGAGCAACAATAAAGTGACAAAAGGCGATGAAAATGTGGCAAAAATGTGACGAAAATACAACACAAAAGCGATGGAATAAAAGAAAAGAAAACGTGGTGACAAAAAATCTGGCTGTAACCTTTTAGATTTGGGTAAAGCTGAACTGGAGAAAATGCGCTCGGTTAAGGCGGGGGTTAAGAGATTAAATGATTAGTCTTGATCGACGATAAACACGAGATGCTACTTGCATGGGAACTTCCTGTGTGTTTTGGTGATTGATATCTAGATTGATTTCGATGAGAGTGTTGCAATAAGCCTCACAGATGCTCATCTTTCTGACACGTAAAACTAGAAATACAAGTCAAAGATGGAGTATATCATATTTGTGTTTCATGTTTAATAAAACATGATCTGTTTATCCAGATATGGGGTAAACAGGTTCAAATAAAATATTGTTTTTTTACTGATAATAACTATTGTATTGTTGCTTCACAACAAGATTTTATGTGATGGAAACGTTTTGTTTACTTTTTTGTTTGTTACCATGGTGATATTCTAAAGCAGTGGTTCTCAACTGATATGTTGATTGGGCGAGGGTTGGGTACAATTACATTTTAACAATATTAGTTTCACTGCTCATCCGTTAAGGTATTGTGTTACGACCAAGAGTGGAGCGAGACGTACGGGACAGTTTACGTTACCGATGCCCGAACAATACTTTTGTCGATACTTATAGATACAGACGGCATCTCGTCATAGAAGGAGGCGTGGCCTCGCCAAGGAGGAAAATAGAATCTTTTGGGAAACACAGTTTTTCACTATTTTCAGCCATTTTCTGGCGAAATATAAACTTATTTATCACATACAGATAAAGTCAAGTGGATATTTATTCACAGCAGATTCTTCAGTAGAAGCGAAAAAAAAAAAAATGGCAGTCATAGCAAGCGCTAGCTAGCATTGCACATAACATGTAGCATCATGTTAGCATTCTCTGTTTTTTTTAAATGTATTTATGGATTGTTGAACAACTTTGCTCCTCTCCATGTCTTTTTATCTTTATTTAGTAGAAAACTATATTCATAATTCTGCATTTGTTGAATATGAATTATTCATAGTTTTTGAATAATTAGAGAAAGTATCATTGCAAAATTAATCAAGGGAAGGGAAAGGAAGGGATTCATAATTGTAACACTTTTCACCAGACACAAGTCGCCCAAATAGTTTTTCATTCGCTCCATAGCCAGTGGTGCTAAGCTCCGTTTGTGACCACCGTTTCCCCTGGGGCCGACTGACTGAAGCTGCAGACATCTGTGTCAATGAACGCTCCAACCACCAACCAAATACTGAGCATATATAGGCCTGTCACGATAACAACATCTAAAGCCCGATATATCGAGGCAGGAAAATATTGTGATAGACAACATTATTGAGGACCACTTGATGCCACTGAAACTTAAAACTTATTCTAAAAGTACATAGTAACATATCCTTTATAACGCATGAGTTGCAATTAAATTTTCTGATGGACGTTAAACTCAATGAAACCCAATTTCCTTTCGTAAAATTGTATTAAAGGTGCATTATGCAACTATGAGGAAAGAAAATTTGATATTTTTGCGTATTTGACCTTGTAGTGACCCTGCGGCTGTATGAGTGTTCAGCATGGCACCTTTGCTTTCGATCACGGTGGTCTCTGCAACGCTCCAGGATCAATTGTTTTGTAGGTTTTCTGGTGAGAGGGTCCGCCTGCAGTGAAAACCTTCTAAACAATTGATCCTGGAGCATTGTAGCGACCACTGTGATGGAACGTAAAGGCGCCATGCTGACCACTCATACAGCCACAAGGTCAGAGAGGCACAAATATCACCTTTTTTCCTCATGAAAAGTTGCATAATGCGCCTTTAACAAAATAGGATTAAAAATAAGTAAATGTACTGACGATAAATATTGACCCTAAAAATATATATCGTTTTTCTGTCATGTATTGGCCGATAAGTCGATATAGTAATTATCGTGACAGGCCTATGTATAATGTAAAATTTTGTAATTTCCCATGAACTAGGGCTGGGCGATATGGCCAAAAAATAAAATCGCATTTTTTTTTTTTACTCAGTTTGGGCGATTACAATTTTAATCAATTTTATTTCAAATAAACTTTAAAAAGTCTCTTGATCTTTCATATGAAGAAAACTGCTCAGAGTCCTGCTCATTAATAATAATACAACAAACTTGTATAGCCCTTTTTTGGACACTCAAAGACGCTTTACATGGGGAATAAAACAACATTAATATTTCATAATGTAGCTACAATTAGGCCCATTAAGATAACATAACCCTTTATTTCTGTTTTAGATATTCCTTGTCTGCTCTCAAAAGTAAAACCTCTTAATTAGCCATGGAGTTTTCAAAAGTGTTTTAGTTTTATCATATATCATATCTCCATGGAGACTCAAGGGAAAGGGGCGGAGTTAAATGGTCCGCTCAGAGCAGAGTGAGAGAAAGGCACAGGAGCAGATTCTTGAATATGCATGGTATAAATCTGTAAAGCTGCTAATTATTATTAACTTGATAATTCCTTTTTAACAGACTCAAATGTGTAAAATTTTCAGTTTGAGGGAAATGCTCCCTGGGAAAGGCGCGCGACCCACTGAAAATGACTCTGCAACCCGTTTTTGGGTCCCTCTCCACCAGTTGAGAACCACAGATCTAAAGCAGAATGAGCCCCACACATTGAGTTGCCAGGTCCCAAAAACAGTATTCAGTCAACCTAAAAGGACTCTCTCTGATATGTGAAATCCCTGCATGCGCAATGAAGTCCTGCTTAGTGCCGGTGAAGCCCTCTCAGATTACAATAAAGCCTGGCTCGTCCACAAAGTGAGTACATGCTACATACATCACCTTTAAAGTTTAGAAACAGCCCCTATTTTACCTGCACTTCCGAGTTGGGATCGACAGGCTGAAGGCTAAACCAGTCCTCCTTCCCGGTGTATTTACACAAGTCATCCTTTCGTATTGACACTTTGCCTGAAAGAAAAGAAAATCAGTCTTTAAACACGCATTACGAGCATTAACAAATGTAAATAATCACATTCCCTCAAATAGTAACTCACCAATTGGTAATTCCCTTTGAAAGACGCTTTTGGCATAAACGTAGAAAGATAAACACTGAAATGGCCGAGGGATTTCAAAGTAAAAATCCTCTCCGTAGAAAGGGCTGCAAGACAAGAAAAAGAGAATGAATTGATGCGTTTTACTGAAGAACAATGTGCCTAATTTCACAACAAGAGGCCGGTCCGATCTCACAGAGGTAAAGTGACTAATAAAGAGACTGATTCAAGGAATACTAGGAATTTGCTGAAGCGCAGTCGTATTAAAAGTACATTTCACACTTCTGTGTTATGCAATAGTTCTGTGAAGCCTGTGCATTTGTAAAGGTCTGTCTTGTTGCGATTGTGACGAAGCAGGTGGACTTTAGCTGAACAGACGGTGGATACGGGGGCTGCTCTGACTCAGGGATGGACAGAAAACATTATTCCCAAAGTGAGTTACATTTAAAGCTGAAAATAAAAAGGATAAAACTATATTTTATCACGTTTAAGTTGTAAGAAACACATATTAGAGTCGAATATTATGAGAGCTGGACAATTTTATATTCCTGTATCTATGGGGGGTTGTTTTGTCTTTTGCCGTATTGCTCGTCCCTGGCGCCTGTAAACTGGCGCATGTCAGAAGGCCAAGCGTCTGTGGCCTGGAGTCCTGCCAAGTTCATCTGACGCTGGAGGTTAAGCACGAGGAGCCACTGACCAACCACCTGTCCCGGCAGACTGACCATGGTTTAGGCATCTGCGCTGGATAGATTACCATGCATTATGTTCAGTTCAGCTCGTACTGCAGCTAAAGTGTTATCCTGTAAATCAACTGTGTAATCAACTATCCAGCTCTTAACCTCTTAACCCCCACTTGAAACGAGCACATGGTCTCCAGTTAAGCTTTACCCAAATCTAAAAGCTTCTCGACTGGCGCTCACCGGCTGTAGGCCAGTGTAACGCCTCAAAAGACCTGCAAAACTGATAGTGACTTTTTTTGTTGCATTGTCGCCACGTTTTTATGTTATGTTTTTGTCTCTTTTTTCTGTAGTCTTTTGTCACGTTTTAGTTCTGTTTAAGTCGCTTTTTAAATTGTGTAATTGTTGCTTTTCTGGCACATTTTTTCGTTTTTTGTCACTTTTTTGACAGTCTTTTGTGGCTTTTAAGTGGCTTGTTTTTGCTTTTCTTCATCGCCTTTTTTCCTTGCGTTTTAGTGGTGTTTTAGTCACTTTTTTAATGGTGTTTTTGCTGCTTTCTCAGCACATTTCTGTTGTTCTTTTTTTGCTTCTTTGTTTCGTTTTTGTCGCTTTATTATCGCTCTTTTGTGGCTTTTTTGTGCCTCTTTCTTTTGCTTTTTCATCCCTTTTGAATCATGTATTTGTCGCTTGTTTATTGTTATTTTGTCACTTTTTTTGTTGTATTTTCTGTGTCTAACAGGTCCGCAAGACAAAAAAGGTTAGAGTTCGATCAACCACTGATATGTTGGGGATTTTACAATATCGGCTATTGGCCAATCTAGCGTCGTTAAAAGCCAATATCTCGTCTTTTGCAGTGGAAAGAGCTAAGTCAAGGCTTTAAAACGAGTCCCCCCACAACTTCCTAGGTCACAGGGGAAATTTGTTAAACACAAGTTTCACCAGCTAAACCTCAGTCAATATGGACAGGCTGATGTCACTTTGAAGCACAGAACCTCAATCGCTGAGCTAGTTTTCACCTCTGCAATTGTATTTTTGATCGTCGCACAAAATGCCGTGGCTAGCAACAGCATGCTAATGCTAACGGCAGCTAATCAAAGCTGAGACAGAAACTATGATTGAATCGCCTAAAGCAGAGAGGCCGATTTTCATCATTGCCAAAACACCAAGGACCGGACCTCACCATTGTAGCTCAAAGTAAAGAACCATTTCCTGCAAATGCCAACGTTTTACATTATATATACGATATATTGGGATGTTCGGTCAGGAAACTTGAGAAATATTGACAGAATTTCCCACATTTCAGAGTACTTTAACAGGCATTTGATAGCTTACTTGTATAATAATATTTCTCAAAATCACCTTGGGGGCCAGAGGTTCTGCGCTGGAGGGCCGCATTTGGCCCCCAGGCCTGATGTTGCCAACCCCTGGCCTAAAGAAATAAAATTGGCCACCGCTAGAGTGACCAAGTATTTATGTTTTTACAGGATTATAGACCAGACATTTGAAAAAATCTGCCGAAAATATATGTTGTATGTCAAAAATACCGGCCTCCCATATCGGCATCGGCCAAAAAAAATCCCCAAAAATCAGCATCGACCTTAGAAAAACCCATATCAGTCGACCTCTAGTTCACACAATAACACATGCTTTCCTCCAGTTTCATTTAACACACAAAATCTTCCACTGTCCCATCCAAACTCCAAAACTAGGTGCTGTTTCTGCCAAAGAAATGGCTGTAAACTCACTTACTATTGAGATTGACCGAAGGAGGGATTGCGTTTTTGATTCAATTTCGATTAATTGACCAGCCCTGCCTCAAATTATCATTAAACTCTAAGCACTTGAAGAAGGTTGTGTCACGTGAGCGCAACCTATGAAATGCGCAGCCTTTCCATATAACCAGAATCCCATGGACAAACGAACATTGATCGAACTGGAGTGGTTCTTCTCACATGTTGAGACTCAGGTAGGTGCGAGTGACACAGAGGAAAGACAGGGGAGTGCGTGGGAGGACACACTTCCTCTGAGACTATAAAACCCTTTTGAACAGCACCAACGCCACGAGAAAAAGCCTGTTGTGAAACGCTGGGCGAACGAACGAACGCGCACGCCGATGTTTACAATGAGCTGTGCAACGGAGCAGATAGGAAACTCAAATGGGCTCTGCTTCAAATGGGCCATATCTGTGTTCAGGCCCGCTGCCCAGCTGTAACATGGCGTTTACTCTGCAACATGAGTCATTTTGGTTGGATAATCATTTAAGTGTACAGCAGATCGTTTTCTTCTACACTGGTTATCTAAATGTAGGGCTGCGCAATATCTGGAAATAACGGCTAATGTTCAGAGTAAGACTTTAAAATAATGACTAACTCAGGGTCAAAACAAAGCGATGTCTGAATTACATACGAAAGATCAGGACTAAAACCAAACATTACAAGACATCTTTAAGCAAAAACAATGTGTGAATCTCAGATGAAAGATATATTGTCTTGTGATATGGATTCTGCATCACCTAATATCGCAATGACAATCCTTTGGTGATACATTTACACAGCCAGAAGTAAATGCTATAAAACTCAGGCAGTCTGAAGTAGGAGAAATGGTTGTGGAACATATTTGTGTTGTCGCCTTTTTAAAAGGTTTGTACAAAAATGAATCAGTGACAATCATGAAAATAGACAGTGTTTTTCCTCAATAATGTACGTGAGCTCTTAAATACATTTTGATACATGGTATTACAGTTAAAGGGATATTTCAGGATTTTTGACATAGGGCCTCATTTCCTAGTTATCCAGAGTGTTGTTGATTTCTGGAGATTTTTTTTATTTTTTAATCCATGCAGTCCATATATTTGAAGAGTTTAGTGGCGCTAGGCTAGTGCTAGGCTAGCGCATGTCTATGGTAACTAGTAGCCTGCATTAAAAACCTCTTCAAAATCATGGGGTAGTTCTCCAAATGTTGCTATATCTGATTTGTAGAAAGCTCCTTTGTGAATTCCTTGGGTAGTAATGCCGGCAGCAGGTAAACAAACTAATGTAGATCCGGTAACCGAGCAGATCACTCCACCGCTGCGTAGCTTACAACCAGGAAGCTGATGCTGCTCAAATATAAGTTCTTTTAAATGCAAAATGGTTACATTTCAAAAATTATTCAGTCAACACAGACATTTATAAGGGTAGTCTGGCGTTATAAGTGATTTGCCTCTGGTGCACTGTGCTTGGGTCAGACCGTTTTTAATGCAGGCTACTAGTTACCATAGACATGCACTAGCCTAGCACTAGCTTAGCACCACTAAACTCACCACAGAAATCAACAACACTCTGGATAACTAGGAAATGAGGCCCTATGTCAAAAATCCTGAAATATCCCTTTAAAACAAAAAAAACAACATATTATTAAAACACAATTCTTACCTGACACTTTTATCAAAGACTTTTGTGCGAAAAACCTCCTCCTGGTCCAGGCTTATGGTGCAGAATGTACAGAGATCCCTTTGACGATTTGGTCCAGAGACGGGAGCCAGATTCTTAGCTTCACCTGCCAAAGAAATAAAAATATTAGTCTTTGCAAATGTTGTATCAAGGCTTCACATTTAGCAGGATTATCAAATGTTACTCAATATATAACAAAGCACCGTCTCCCTACATCGTGGATAAGCTTCACAATTGTGTTTGCTGATAATTCCAGTACAACACATAGTACAAAATATGGATTTAAAGCCACACTGCCTAACATTTCACCTACTACATAGAAAAAATACAAGCATTTACTTTGTTACATTATATTTTTTATTGTAATTTTACAGAGAGCGGGGACGTCTCCAGCTGGTTTCCATGGAGATGCTGACAAAAAGGCAGCCATGTATGAGATCCTCATCCAAATCCATTGTTTGATTACCCACTGCAATTATAGACTTTCTTTGTAGCATTAGGGGCAACAGTAGAATCCAAAATGTTACGCAGTGTTCCTTTAAAGAAGGGTAAATTTTCATCCAGGACAGAAATATTAATAAGGCCCATAGCTGTTTTTTTGTGTGTTTCTTATCAACACAGTATTTTTTGTGCAGTTTACTGTGCATCTATATAGAGTGTTTGAATACATTTTCTGAACTTCAGGCTCGTTTGTTTGCATTTCTGTGACAATGACCCTGAAAAATGACGCTGAAAGTTGTGAAAAGTGCTTAGAAACTCATCCCTGCGAAGAATTTGAAAATTAGGAACGAAGAAACAATAACTAATAGTTGAATCGCTCTCCCTTTCATTCTTTGTAAACAAAACAAAAATCAAGTACAGGGTCTTTAATTCTATGGTAAAAAACTCTTTGTAACAATTACTTAACCTCTTACCCCCCGTTATTCTCCAGTTTGGCATTACCCAAATCTACAAGCTTCTCGACTGGAGACTTTATAACCTAGCTAGGGCTGGGGATAAAATCTATTTGATTTAAAAATCGAGTTGGTAGGTCAAATCGATTCATATTAATATACATTTATTTATTTATTTATTTTGGGGGGGGGATTTATTTATTTTTGATATTTTTCTTTGTTAGATTATTATTACTATTAAAGATTATTATTATTTTTTTTAATTATTTTTATTTTATTATTACTTTTTTGCTCTCTGTCCTCTGCTTAGAGGAAGAAGGTCCTGATGTACAAATGTGCCTCAGTTACCTCAGGATTTTTCGTTGTTTTATTGCTTAATCCAAATACAGAGTAAATAATTTGGATGTTTAACAATCTTTGTTGCACAGTGACTTTTGAGTTAGAGAAAGGGTTTGCCTTTGCAATTTTGTTTATTTTGATACACTTGAATTAAATACAATAAATATATATATATTTAAAATATATTTATAGTTCGCAGTTATTTTGTTTTAAGTGGAGGGGGGATCAAATAGTAAATCTGTTTTTTTAGGAAAAAATTGTTGATTTTTTTTGGGGGGGAAAGCTCTAGCTATAGCCCAGTGTGACGGCTCATTTGAAAGCTACAAACATGATCTAAACTGATCTTTTCCTTGTGTTGAATCACTTTTATGACTTTCCTTTGTCGTTGCTTTTTTGTCACATTTTTGTTGCTCTTTTGTTGCTTTTTTTTGTCACTTTTTCATTTCTTTTTTGTCTTGTTTCTGTTGCTCCGTGGTTGCGTTTCTGTCACATTTTGTCGCATTTTCATCCTCATTTTCCACTCATTTTTTTAATCACTGTTTTGACTCTACTTTTCAAGAAGCTTTAAGATTTGGTTAAACCCAAACTGGAGAAAATGTGTTCGTTCAGGAAGGGGTTAAGAGGTGAAGAAAGAACATTAGACATAAAAATGCTCATTGTGTTTACTATGTTAATTATTATTCAGATTTGTAAGTTTCGGAAGTTGAAAGC
Source organism: Gobius niger (assembly GCF_951799975.1). Classification (NCBI taxonomy): domain Eukaryota; kingdom Metazoa; phylum Chordata; class Actinopteri; order Gobiiformes; family Gobiidae; genus Gobius; species Gobius niger. The sequence goes on along the minus strand of NC_136852.1, from coordinate 11,636,330 downwards.
ATAACTTTTCATTGCTAGGGACAATTTGGCTGAATAATGTCATGATTCTGCTCTTGTTCTTGCCAAGACAGGCGACCGTTGCGGATGTAGCACAAGTCGACTCGGGCTCTTCTGTGGTTAAAAACATGAAACATTGACTTCCTCTGAAAAACCAACACTAATGGGTCTGATTCACAAGTGACGAGCGCCTTTGCAAGCACGCACCATTCACATAATTTCACGTCGACCACTGTACGCGTGTGTGTGTGCGAGGCCGACTCTCACACCTCGTACCTCTGCGCAGTGTAAACAAAAATAGCGCTCAGGAGGTTAAAAAGTTAATCCTCAAACATCAACAGAATCCTGATGACATCTTTACAATGAGTCACAGATTTAGAGCGCTGGATTAGCAGGGCATACACGGGGCTAAATTGGTCGCTCTCTGGACAGGTAGCCTAAGCCAGCCGAGCCAAGGCACCCGGTTAGAAAACGCCAACGCATAGATCAGCTTTTCAAAACGCTATAAATAAAAGAGGATGGTGGCATTAGTGGTACGGGAGAAACAGCAAAGTTGAGCCTGGATCACGACAGAAGTGAGCAAAGTATCGGCTCTGAGAGAATATTTAAATGAGTATCTTCACTGACAGAAAACGTATAAAAAAACTTCATACTATTGGTGAAAGATGTAGTGGGATACGATCTTAAAAGTTACTGAAAGACAGTTCACAAGCCAATATTTAGAACATTTGTGGTAGTTTGCAAAACAATCTGTTGATTATTGTTATTGAGAAAGTAAAAAAAAAAAAAAAATAGATATTCATTCTCATCAGTTATTTAATTGCTTAGAATATATGAATGGGGATGGAAGTAAATAAGTTTGTCTTTTTCCCTATTTATTTTATTCTGTGTGTGTATGTAAAGGTAAAGATCTCGGACAGATGAGGCATGTGCCCTTGTCTCTGTATCTGTATTTGTTCTTGAACACTGTTTGTGTAGTTTTGTTGTTATGGCTCGAAATAAAATGTTCAATTCAAAAAAATTTCAGGGACCATTTCCAACCATTCGATCTATATGAAAATGAGTGCGATAGAAAATGTCAGATCTTTTCATTTCCCACAAAAATCTACACACATTTTCACCAATAAAGCAACAGTTGTAGCGAATATCAAGGGTCTGCAATGATCATAAAATAATTCACCCAGAAGCTTTTTTATTCTGCTTACAATGGCGGTTCATAAAAGCGTTTTGGTCAAAGTAATAGACAATTGAATTTGGAGAGTAACAATTAAATGTTGCCAGGCGAGAGGTGGCCCTGAAGTGGCGAGACCACAATGACCTAACTGTATTTCCACTAAACATAAGAGTCACTCAGACCAAATCATGTTTATGCTGCCTGGTGCAATATTTACTGTCTTTCGCCCTCTATTAAATACTATAACGAGAGCAAAGGTTACCTGCATTAGGGGCAGTGTTGCCACGATACTCAAATTTCAATACTAAGAAATAACTGACTACAAATACCAGGTACAAGGCGATTTCTTACAGCTTCTGTGAAAGACCATGACCGTTCTTCACTATTCCTGAATTATCTAGTTCAGTAAAGACGGCGACAATAGTATCAAGACCTTTGCAAATGATTATGTTGTGACTCTATGATTCTACTTTGAGTATTTTGGCATCTTGATTCTTTTGACAGGCTAAAAAACATTACATAGAGTGGCACCTTCATTAATGCAGGCGGCTGGAGAGGAAAAGGACAAAGTGTGAACGAGGAAGAGTGGAGTTTCGTAAGACTGCAGTGAGTTACATGCCATGATAGTTCCTCTATTTTGTTCTGCTTACTGCTTTCTCATTAAAGTATCGTAGCGTAACTGACTTTTGTGTGCAGATTATGTGCACCTTTCGTACCTGGAAATCTTGTCTCGAGTTTCTATGTTCAAACCTTATATGGGAAATCAAAACTGAAGATGTGGAGAAATGTTGAAACAAATGTCAGAGGGACTTGTGCCAAATACAGTCAAATATCAAGGTATTGATTATAACAAATTACATCTTACAGTAAACAAATGTATTCAGTTTTTTCTTGCAGAAATGTACAAATGTAGCCCACTCCTGGGTCAATAACAAGATCATTTTCTTAAAATAATATGTGCAAATTGTGCAATAACAACATATGCACTTCTATGGAAAATGTGATGGAGATTGTCTCCTACAAACATGGCAACACATGACATAAATGAATGCTGGTGTGTTATATTATGTGGTATTTCCAAATGCCTTCAGTGACTAAAGGCACTGGTAATTGAACTGTTATGACAGTATACAAGCCTAGTGTTAGCTAGCCTGTTCTGCGATCATCCAGCTTAAGCTTCCTACTGGGTTAGGTTTAATACACTACAGTGACCAAAACGTGTGGTCAATTTGCATCATAGCTAAATTTTCGGACGGGCATGAAAACGGGCTGTGGCTCAGCCCTGCACGATGAATGAAGCCATTCACAACACGCTAGCGGGTGTTAGCACGCTAGGCTAACCTGCCGTTCACTACCAGCAGCAGCAGCAGCAGCCCGACCTGAAGAACGGGTGCCTCCACACAGAGCTGCCGCCGCGCCCCTCCAGGAGCCAGCACACCCCTCCACCCCACACACGGGTTACCTGCACTGTCAACTTACATATTTTCCCCCGCAGACTCTGTAAAATCCGTATCTTTGCGTCGTCTTCCTCCGCCATGGTCAGCGCTGAGTCCCGGTGCGTTCAGTGCTGGTTTATCATGTCCCTGTGTGAATGCAGGCAGAGGAGGAGAGCCAGCCCCACTGCCGCGTCACATCAGCCCCTCCGCACGGCTCCCTTCACGCTCTGGGCAGGGGAACAGGGCAGGCTACTGCTCCTCACTCCGCCTGCCTCTGATGGTAGGAGTTTTAAAGGCTTTAACTCTTAGTGGTGTCGCATATTATACAGTTATGTAACTGTAAATGCTGTGGTCAGTGCGCAGGCTACATGCTCACGTTAGCGTGCTAATATTCACGTCAGTCTAAAAGTTAGCCACAGAAAGTTGTCTAATTTGCCTTGTCTAATATTCTCCTGAGACTTCATCTACTTTTTATTTCAAATATATTGTGATATTTATGTATGTTTCTCTCAGTTCTAAAATGTTTATGACACTAACAACTTCTTTCTTTCACAGGTTGTTTTTGTAATGCCATCTGAAGACAGGTACTCAATGGTGTTTTCTCTACTTGTTATAATCTAGCACACACTAGTGGACACTGCCTGATGCTGTTGTTATTACACTGGTATAACTTCCAGTGCACATTGAAAGTGAAAACATTTGTTTCCTTTGTTTTTTTATATTACTCACTGAACCTCTCCTCTCAAACATCTGGAAACTAACTCAGAATACAGATGTGCACAAAGGAAATATGGACAGTTCCGATGCTGGTTCCAGAGACCCATGCAGTCTGTAGTATCAACTTTTATTTAAATAGCTATAATAATGCATTACAAACAGAAATTGTTAAATATTAAACAAACTTAGAAACTTCATTTTTCAGTGGTTGTATTAGAAAGTATATTGCAAAGTTTTGTTTTATTATTATTCTTTAAACTGAACTATTAACTGTTGGATCAGCAAATTTTACATAAAGTGCAATTTACAGTGAGCAGAACAGTTAAAAATGTGCAATTTACTGAATGCAGTTTCTGAAGGATACAATAAATTAATAATGTAAAAGAAAAGCTCATTGTGCATACAAGAAAGCTATATATGCATAGACATTACAAAGGTACTGTCTGTGTTAGGAAGGCCTAAATATATATATATATATTTTTTAAAAACAAGGGAGGTGGAGAAAAACACTGAAGGATGTGCAGAATGAATCAAATATCTTTACTGATTGGTTCTTCTTTGCACACCCACTTTTCTGGCCGGTGCTTTGAACTGGCTGCATCTTTAGACTCACCTCTCCATAACAGTTTTTTAGATTTCTTAAAGCCATTGTTTAATTCTGACCAAATGTCCTTCGTTCCATCATTACTTTTAAACTTCTTTTTGGGCGTCAAGTGCCGAGAATCCTTTGAATATGATTCTTCTAATCTCTTTTTATGCTTGATATTTGGGGTTGTCTGGGAAAACTGTGGCACGAGACAAGGCGAGGGTGGACTTTTGACATCCGGATATGGATCGTCCTCATATGTGGACGTGAAATCAGTATCCTCAGACTTAGGTTGGTCTATTAAATAATTTTCCTCCTCGCTTTTTATAACGATGTTGTCACTGTCCTCTGCTTTGATCACGTCTTGCTTATTTTCTTCACTTTGGTTTGCTGAATATTTCGGCGAGAACCCTTCATACTGAAACTCGCTGTCGTTCGATGAATTCTGATGCTTCTTTTCGTGGCTTTTCTTGGTTGCCAGGTAGAGGAATCGCTGCGGGCAGAAGGAGCAGCGGTACTTCTTCTCCATCCCGGGACTTCGGGGCTGGCTGTCGAAACAGGATCCGTTCTCCATGCATTTCTTGCAGACATAATCTCCGCCGGCCGGGACCTCGCCTGGGGGGCCCTGTTTTCCACATGTTCGGCAGAAACACGGGTGAGAACCGATGATATGCGCTCTCAGGCCGTTCTCTGTTATGAAAGAGCTATCGCAAATGTCGCAGTTGTATCTTAGGAGGCTTCGTTTCAACTCCCCGTTCCCGGTTGAGGAGCACTCTTCTGACTCCTTGCTACATTTTCCGCCTTCAGGGTCAATTAGCCCGCTATACATGTGTTTGCTAAACTTGATTTTCTTTTTCTTCTTTTTGGTTTTGTAGGAATAATACGGGCGCCAAGGCATATCATTAGCATCTTCTTCCATGGCGGGAGCGTCTTCTCTGAGCCTTAGCCGTGGACTTGTGTCTAGACTAGATTTCTCCATCTGACCAAATTCGTTTATTTTTCTTTTCTTTCTAGGAAAAAGCTTTGAGCCTTTGATTCGGCGGCGGATGATGGCTTCGTTGCCTATTTTGACGGTTATCTGACACAACGGAAGGGGGTCGCCGTTGGCGGATGGACCCAGGCACGCGGGTTTGGCGATGTACGTCTCGGTCAGTTCGTTTCTGTTGTGAAGGAGGTCGCCCGGCCCTGACTGCAGTAACTCCTTGGTCATGTCCTCGACTCTTTTAGCCGAGGCGGACAGTTCGCTCAGCTTTTTGACGTTGTTCAAAGAGCTGATGAGTAAACTCGACGGATCTGCATAAGCCTCTCTGTCCGACTGTAAAGGGAGAGTGCTGGCATAACTCAAGAACGGGGTATCATTCTCTGTGTTTGTCTGCATTTCCGGTTCGTTGCTTTGGCCGAGGCCCTGGTCACATGGTTTGTCAATAGTGATATGTGGAACAACTGGTGCCATGGTCTTTGTCGTGACCATGAAAGTCAAAGGGAGAGCTGCATTGTGGGGGTTTTCCTCAAATGAAGGCAGAAATGTGTTATTGTCTTGCGCGCTCAGCTCTCCCGCTTCAGAAGCTGCAGTGTACGTGTTGCTGTACGTCTTGTAGCGGGTTTTGCGGAATTTCATCGGCAACAGTCTGTAAAGCTTGATTGGATAAACGCTGGCTTTGAGTCCACCGTTGGCAGATTTCTTTTTCACTGCCAGACTGGGGTCGATGCCGTGGAATGACTTCTGATGGTTCTTTAAGATATAGTATGTCATGAACGTTTCCAGACAAAATATGCACTGATAGCGCCTCTCTCCCGTGTGCCAGATTTCATGCTTGGTCCGGTACTCTGCCAATGCAAACACTTTGTTGCAGTAATGGCACGGATAGGCTCTTTGCCAGGAATGTACGTTTTCATGGCGCTTCAGACTAGAGAGCGTGACATAAACTCGTTTGCACACGCTGCAGTTGTACCTCCGCTGATTGGCACTTGGCATCATTGACCTAACTGTTTTTAACGGTTCTGGCAGGTCTGTACTGTCTGTACTGTCTAACTCTGGGGCGTCAGTGGCGGAGAGGCCAGCGGACGGGAGCTCCCTCATAACGTTCTCTTCATTTGACTGATCTTCCACACAGGATTCCACTTCTGGGGGCATTGTCTGTGTAATATGTTTGGGTGGACCTCTAACAGCTTTAGAACAGACTTGCTCATGGTTGCGAAGACGTTTAAGATGTATAAATTTTCGTCGACAAAACTTGCACAACAAATGACCGACAAAGCGTTTCTTATGGATTGTTTTGTGAACGGCAAGAAGGGCTTGACTTGTGAAAAGCTCTGGACAGTGGTTACAACTAAAGACTGAAATGCTTTCCTCAGTTTGAGGGGAAAGTGTTGGTGGACCCAGTTCATTTGAGGCTTCATCGACATCCATGGGTGGTCCAGAGTCGAAAGTCTTGTCAGTGTTGGCTACTGAAATAAGTGGGGGTGGTGTCAGCACTGCAGCAGGTGCCACGATACCACCACTATCTAATGTTTGAGCTGTTGCACTCACGTTATCTGTGTGTGATTCGACTGGCGTGGGAAGAATACTTTTGCCCAAAGTGACTCTCAACCTGTGGCGCTTTTTAAGAGGGCCTGCATTCCGATACATGAGTTGCTTTGACTGTGATATTGAGGGCTTACAAAGCTTCTTGTCCCTTTGGCTGTTATCTGCAGCATCTGCAGTGTGGCTCACTGCGTATGAGTGTTCTGAAAGTGCGTGGGTGGTCTCGTTGCTAACACTGAAGCTTGAGGTCGCAGGGCACCTTGACGGAAGCTGTCCCACATCAGGTGATTGCCTCTCCCCACTGGGCTGTCCCAGAGGAGTGAAGGGGTTGTTTCCAGGACACACCTCAGTCATTGAAAAAGCATTGGTGATTCTAGGGCCTCTGTCTAAGTCATCAGGTCTGGGAAGCTCCTTCTTTGTTATTTTAGGCACTTTACTGGAGTCTGTGTGTCTAACAGAGTCATTCTGAATGTGCTGTGTGTCTTGTTCTGCAAACTTTTCTAAAAATGGAATTCCAAGTCTTTTCCCTGCAGCCATCAGGCTGTCTGAGTCCCCCGCACCGCACGACGTCACCTTTGAGCAGTAGATAAAGTTGAGAATATTTGCGAATACCTCTGATTTAAGATCCATCAACTCCAGTACTTGGCCTGAGTTCCAAGTTTCAGGCGCTGTAAGTGCATTCTTGAAATAACCACTACTGGCAGCAAGGATGTTCTTGTGTGCTCGGAACTTCACATCCTCCACCACTATAGTAACATCACAGAAGAGTCCCTGTGAGCGCTGCTCGTTCAGTTTACTGAGCACAGTGTGAGGATGAGCACTATCCATGAGGTGTTGAGTACATGGAGAGGCCACAGTCATCTGCAACAGATACAAGAGAAAACACTCAACTTTAGCTTTTTAAACAGCCTGACCGTGATTTCTATTGAAAGTTGTATCACTAAAATGTTGTTAAATGTCCAAACACTAGATGGCAGTGCTAACACAGACAGTGAACTGTCAGCAGTGCTGTGTGGGCACTAAACAGTGCACATAAGTCAGGACATCCTGTTCTTTTAAAACATGTAACTCTTTATTCCCAACGCAAAATTTAATCTTTGGTATTTATTTTGTATGGGCACATGATTCCTGGATAATCCTGTGTTAATACACATATACAGTACTTCTGTTATCTACGCCCTAAATACGATGAGAGGTTACTCACAGAGGATGTATCAAAGGGTGACATGCTCTCTCCTGTGCTGTGGTTTATCTACATTGACTCATTCAGTGCTGTCTACTAAACACTGAGCTAGCCTTAGTGATAGATGACTCATCACCTGCCTCACCTACTGAGCTAGAGGTCACTGGTTGCTGATTTCCGTTAGTTGCAACAGTGTAATTGAGCATAAAACAACATTTATTAATATTATGGAATAGAAAATGCATTGTGCCATTTTTCTTTGTTAAACAAGCTGTAATCAACATTTCAACATGGCAGCCTGTCGTAGCTCTCATGTGTTGCTGAAAACGCAAGCCTTTTTCCTCTGACAGGCCTCTGTTGTCATAGCAACATGCTATGGCGCAGTACTTATTGGCATTCAGCAGGATAGCATGTCTGCTAGCGCTAGCTGCACGGTTATTTGGTCACTTCTGTTTCCAAACTGCATGGTCTTCTTAGAGGCCTAGACAGCAGTCTGTACATGGATTTTTAAGTTTAAGATAATGCCTGTAGATTGCTTGTTTGCCTGCTCCTGATGGGACGCTTAATTATGAACTATTAGCAACTGATTCTAAGATGCTTTCATTGCTTTGTTTTCCAGATTTTATGAATAAACTCATTTGGCCTACCCAATATATGCTTAGCGGAAAATTTAGAAACCGCTATGCTCCCTTTTTCACTGCCACACCCTGCCACTTATACATTACTTTTTGATCACATATGATTCTTCTTTCACTATCTATACATAAAAGCCCCACAAACCACAGACCAAGTATCATGGTCTCTATTGTGAGCAAACTGTCTTCTAAAACAAAGAGCGAAAACTCGTAGCAAAAGCCACAATGCACCTTTGCAAAATCTATTTCCGCAACAAAACGATCTGAGCAAATTGAGACATATCACGCGAAACATACCTTAGTAAATCTGAGAGAATGATGCAGAGCGAGGAGGAAAAGGCGTCACGCTGTGTCCTTTCGCTAAAGCCCTCTATATACTCGCTTTACTCAGAAAACACGATTTGGTGAGAGCGAAAAGGCGAAAGTATTTTTTCCTGTGATGGCGGATAAACAGAAGGCTAGCCCAAAGCTGACGCCTTTTCTTTCTCTCCCTCCCTCTCAGTGCGGATGACTCCTAGCTCCGATGTCCTTTGCCTCCATGCACGAAGCCGACCGTGGTCCTGGGCTAAAACTGCCCTGCCCTACTTTGGCTGGCTTGTCCTTTCATGTCCTAGCGGCGTCAGAGTAAAAATACGCCTCATACAGCATGCGCCGGGGTTAACATAGCCCTATATTCTGGGTGTTCAATGCACAGGCGATGAGCAGGAAACGACAACTTTTATTAAGCATGCCAGGGTGCTTGCTGTGCAGAGCGGAGAGAGATGCAGCGCGCTACATCACACACCACGCCAGACTCCAAACGCTCCACTGTGCAAAATCCAACATCACAAAAGCCTCCCAACATAGAAACAAACGCGTCGGTCTTAAGAAGAAGAAAAAAAAGTCTCTTATGTGTTGCATCTGTAATCATGCTCTAACAACCGCTCAATGCTCCACAGAAGAGCCTCAGCATCGCCTCAACCATGTCACACATTTCATGTCGCCCTCTACATTGTGCTGCTGGGATGCCATTGCCCCGGTATGTATCCCCGTATCCCTGCAAGTGTCACACGTGTGTCTCGTCTCGAATGCGGCAATCACGCAGCAGGAGCTGACGGTGGGGGGAGGTGGGAGGGGGGTGGGGGGGGGACAGCGGGTGCGCACACGGACACGGGGGTTACCTAGAGCGGGAACTCGAAGTGATGTAAACGGCGCCAGATGCGTCAGCGCTGCAGACGGAGGGGAGGGGGAGGGGGAGGGGGAGGGAGCTAAAGCCGACATTGCACACCGAGAATTCAGGCTGGCCTCTGCAGACACAAACAGCACTTTTATTGACACACGAAACATTCGCTCACGCGCTGCACATTGACCCGCGCCATAGCATACGCGGCGTTTAGGGATGCACGGATTTAGGCAGGAAATGTAATCACTGCGATCGTTGTGTTGTATTGTGGTTGCGATTAGATTTGCTGTTTGTTTAAGACCTGAAGAAATGCTTATCTAATGCAAGAATCACATGTTGTACAAATTACTATGAGCAGTAACATGGCACTTCCAATCTCTCGCTTTAAAAGTGTGAAAGTAAGATTAGATTCAACTCATCTAAACAACAGTAAACAACATTTTTTTACTGTACAGTAAACATTTTTTTTTTATCGTAAGCCCCCAAAGTGCTTTGAGAACTCTGTCCATCATGTTTTAGTCGATATAGGTATTTTCTTCTAAGATTGAACAAGCTTAATAATAAAATAGGTACAATCTCTTTATTACAATCTTTACTGTATTTGGAATTCTTCAAGTTCAATCTACAAGAATCCCTTTTTTAAATAAATGAATCAATATCAGACAAAATTCTGCTATAGAAATATAAAATATTTCACATTTTTTTACATTGAATGTAAAGTTGTTATTGATATTATGATGTCATTTCCATATATAGACCGAAATAGTCATACATATGAGGTAGACGTCTTTTGAGTTACAGCGAGTGAATTCAGGAGAGGGACAAGAAGAAGACTTTTGTAGTTTGGTCTGGAGTAAACACATCTCCGCCTATTTTAGAACCTTCTATTATAAATCATTCGGTGATTCTCCATGCACAGACTTTTAGATGAAAATACCCCTTGGCTCACAAATAGTATATTACATTGTAGGATTTTGTGTAAACTCTTTTTGGTTAGAATGAATGTTATTAGGAAAACAAGTTGTCAGCTCAACTTCCTGCTTTGATCAAAACCTCTAATTAAACAAACTCACTGAACTCAGCTCTGGCCTACAGGGACAGGAAGCCGCACAGACCACAACGCAAGCCTGACTGTGCCTTGTCCTGCCACAGTCGTCCTCGCACTCTCACACTTACGCACAATAAAGATGAACATATTACTTTTAGTTGCATACCAAAGCTCTGTCAGACGGTCTTTCTGTGGGTCGCCTCTTTCGCTGTGGAACTCTGTCTGTTGTTGGTTTAGACGTGTAGCAGCAGACTACGCCGCTGACATTCCTTCTCTGGAGTTAGACCGGGACATCACCGTAGAGTGTCCGGTTGTTGTTGTTGTGGTTGGATTTCTCACTGGTTTCCCCCCTTTATTTCTCTTCTCGTTCTCCTTCCAGAGGCTGCGGCCGCTGCTGCGTCACTCTCGCTGCATCCCTGACCCGTACAGAGGAGAAGGAGGGGTCGGCTTAAGTCAGTGTGCGGAGGCAAAGGGAAACATGGAAAACTAACACCGCTGCTCTGAATGCGTACAGCTACAAACAAGTAGGATCTGAAGCTACTCTCTCCCCGGCTTGCGGCCTAGCTGCCGTTGCGGGATTCAGGAAATAGTAGGACTGGGAGACAGATAGCTCATTGTTACGTAATGAATATTTTTCCTCCGAGACCAGACTCAGCTGAGAAGGCGGTATCCAATGTTCAGAGGCTAATAATAGGCCATAGTCCACACAGGGCTGTAGGTGCTGGACACAATACTCACCCAATCTGCCAGACACACTTTGGACAAATGGCAACTCAATAAATGTAGGGGCTAAAAATAGGTTTCCAGTGGCATTAACTTTCCATTAACAACTGCTCTTATGATAACATCTGATGCACTGACAGCTAGGTGATGGATTGCAATAATGTTCCCATATGTTGTCTGTGCTCAGCTTGGAATCAAAAGAGATAAATTATTAACAAGAAGAAATACGGCCATACCTTTTGCCTTGTGTTACTGTTTTCTTGGGTGACTGTAGGAGGAAGTATTGGTGTCCTTGTGGGCGATTTGTGTCCAGAATAGGTTTGTTGTAGTGTTTAGGCCTTGACCTGGGAACCAGAATTACAGCACTTTGTTTTGCACACGTTACTCAAGAGTTACATGCCTGATCCTCCTCCCATCATCCGATTTTACTTTCATTGACATAGTGCTCCCTCTACTGGATTTACTGGGGATTGCAACGCCCGCGTGCAGTTTGTCCAATAGACAACAGAGGGCACTGAGCAGTAAACAGAAATGTAAGTTATTACCTTTATTTGCAAAAAATATTTTGTAAAAAAGTGCATTGAAGCTCAAGGTGATGTGATGCTCTGTCTAGTTTATTTTTCACTCTTCTTCATTTCCATCCTGCTTCTGGAATAAATGGAAAAAGGCCTTTTTCCATCCAATAAAAGTGCAGACTTCCTCCATATCATTGGTAAATTCTGGCACAGCTCTCACTCTCTTTTCCCAAAGCGTGTTAGAATCGCAAAACTGCAGAATCCATGAAAAAAGCAAAACAAACAAGTATTTCATTTGTGATTAGGTTTGCATTTATGTTTTACAACAAAGATCGAGTGCACAAACTTGTGAAAGGCATTTAATGTACAAAGAGTAATATTTGAATGCACATTTACTGGTGTGTCGTAGTGCACAGAATGTCTCTTTTATGAACTTGGGGCGTTGAAGGTGTTGGTTGTGGTTGGTGTGGAGGGTGCCAGACATGATCTCTCACCTCTCTGAATCTCTGTGAGACTTGCGCAAGCTGTGCTAGATCTTTCAGCCCAAGGTAGGAAGATATTTTAAGCAAAATGTCTTCAGGAAGTCTTTCCAGATAATCGAACTCCCCTTCACAAATCAACATTGTGTAGTCCAGGATTCTTTGTCCAAAAACACCCAATATTTTGTCTGCAAGAGTGTGAAAGGTTCGTCTTTGAAAGTGCACTATGCCTTGTTCACTGACATTATTAACATTTCATTATTGTTTGAATAGGCTTTTGTTCAATAAAGTTAAATAAGATGCCAATAAACTGCTGTGAAAATGCCTTTATGTTAAATTGAAAAAGCTTACGCTGAAATCTTTTATCTTGTTGAAAGTCCTGATGGGACACTTTGTCCTCTTTGGGTCCAACACCCCAGCTTCCACGTCTAAGAGAAATTCTCCACGATATCAATGTGACCTTTAAAGGAAATCTAAATTGTTTGACTTCAATTGTTTGAACACAATTGACCAATATTTGTTATACATATGTCTTGGTTCAGACATAACTTAAAACATAAAATTGAATATATATTTTTGTTTTAGGCAGAAGTAATTAAGACCTATCACAGAATTGATCTAATCAAAAGTAATTTAATCATTGGCTCTTCTCAAAAGAAAGGTTGTCAAAGGTTTCCCAAAAACACATGAACTCTGGAAGAATAGAAACTTTACTTACCTCATTTTTGGAAATAATGAGCTGAAAGTAGTCTTTTTCAGGAGGTGGACCTTGACCTTTTATTTCATAAAGTTGCTCTCCAAGTAAAGATGCCATTTCCAGACCCAGAGCAGTAACTGTGACAACAAAAAAGCAAAAGACTTTTCAAGTCTGAAGTAAGTAAGTATCAAGTAAACATTATTTATAGAGCAGCTAAGGAGCTAAGATGATGCAGGGCTACTGTTATAGAATACAGCAGAACAGGGGGAAAAAACGATTTCAATCATAGAAAAAAGATAAACAGTTCAATATAAATGAGTCTGCAGAAAATTGTTATAAACTTTAATAAAAAATAAGTCTTTTGACTCAGAAAGCATTATTGACTTCCATAATTGGGAAGCACAGAAGGCAAATAACAAAAAATAACATCAGCAGCTTTTTACCATCTGAAAAACATTGCCAAGATTAGGGCTGAAAGATATATTGATATTGTATCGATATTGAGATATGAACATTCAAGACATCAATATCGCGAAAGAAAAATATATCATTTTCGCATTCATATCGAGATATAGAACATTCAAAATATTAAAATCGAAAAGGCAAGATATGAACGATATAGATGTTCATGAATAAAACTGCACTCTTTTGTATTATGATTTTATTTTTCTGAAAAATGCTTAGTTTTTTACCTAACTCATAGTTATATCGTATCAATATCGAGATATCTGGCACTGGTACAGTGTCGGAGCCAGACTTAAGGAGATTTATCCATGCATTTATCCTGTAGGTTAGTCTACTGTAATGGCCTGCTCGCTGGCCTCTCTAAAAGGGCAGTTAGACTTCTGCAGTACATCCAGAACACTCGAGTTCTGACTAGAACCAGAAAATACACGCATATTAGTCCAGTGCTCTGGTCTCCAGTCTCTGCGCTGACTTCCCCTCGCTCAGAGAATAGAATTAAAACAGCCCTGCTTCTTTACAAGTTCCTTCACATGGTCTAGCACCAAAGTACATCTCTGACATGAGCCAGCTCAGGCCCTGAGAACTTCAGAGAGGGGTCTCCTGGTGGTTCCCAGAGTCAATAATAAACACGGTGAGGCTGCGTTTTAGTTTTACGCAGCTAAAATCTGGAAGTCTTCATGAGGATGCGAGACAGGCCTCAACTCTGACACTGTTCAAATCCAGGCTGAAACAGGTCTTTTTACCCGTGCATGTGACAACTGAAAGTATTATATCTAGAGTCTTACTGCTTACTGTAATTAATGATTTTTTATGTTGATGATTTATGGATTTGCTTCTTGATCTGCTGTATTGTAATTGTATGCAACTGCGAAGCACTTTGAATTACTTTGTGTAGAAATTGTGCTCTACAAATAAACGTGCCTTGGGAACTATGAGCAGACTGTAGAGCAACTGAAGTGCGGGACCAGAGTCTCATCATAATTAACTGACTTTAAAATATTGATTTGTGTGATCTGCGGCTGTTGCAAATATTTTAAATACATGCACTGGCAGCAAAAAAAACAAAACCAAAACAATATACATTAAATTACTCTCATAATCTATTTGTCATACATACTTACATTATGTTGAATAACTGGGTCGGGTTGTTTCAATACTATTTTCTGGAGTTGTCAGGCCAAAAACTTACGGCGAGTTGCCATAGTTACTCAATTTAAGTCTCAACACTGAAAGGTGAATTGTTTGACAATCATGGTTACAATGCATGACACTATTTAATAATTTGCGGCAGCACCTCGAGGGGGGTGGAAGGTCACGACCTACCCTTATGATACGAACCGAAATCAGACGAACAAGTGGTGACGTGTGCCTTTGTCGTTTTATACACATACATATTTCGAATCTTATGCATTTGAGGCATTTCAGTTTGTGTTTGGTTGTTTACGTGAAAGACTGTTCTAAAATATACAAACGGTTGCGGTAAAGTAGTCCCCTGGCGGATGAATGAGGCGGATGTATACTGCAGTAGTCGGTCCTCAGCTGATGTGAAACTATCAGCGGCAGAGAGAGACAAGAGGAGCTACTGCACTGTCTGAACAACTACAACACTGGAACAAATAGGTAACAATATTATCACCAATTACTACTCATCTATGACAACTCTGTACACAACCATCTGGACACTCGAGCTTAGCCAAAGGCGAGATATGTCGAGGAAATGTGATTCAGTGTTAAGAAAATATGTGTCGAATCCCGAGCCTGCTTTCCTGTTTTTGTGTCTTAAGGCATCAGAGGCCATTTCTCTTTTTTGCTTGCTAGCATAGACATGCTAACGTTAGCTTGATATGTTGTCAGTTGAAGCTAACGTTAACAGTACAACAAACACTTTAGTTGTTTATGGCCCTGACATTATTATTCTGTGTTGATAATTGATTTTAGTGGTCGATGTGGCATGAGAATTTGTTAACCGGGGTACGAATTTAATAATTAGCTTTGTGTCGATGTTAGCCAAAAACAAGTAACGTTACAAGGCTCGATTTATTTGACACGTCGTGGATGACACGACTGGAAAAATATGTGATAGAATGTGGTGTGTTGTGGGGTTTTCCAGACATCACATAAAAGAGCAGCAGAGAGCGGACTGTCGCCCTAGCCAGGTGTTTATTTTTGTCAGTCCACTGTTGGCTAATAGCTGTTAGCGTCATTCAATAAACACTTTGAGCTAAGCTAGCGCTAGCTTGCTAGTTATTTCTCGTAGTATTTAGAGAACATTTAACTATAACTGCAGAGGTAACGAGTTAATCCTGTGCCTTACTTCGTTAAATTGGTGATTTTACACTGCTGACATGTTGTTACTTAGTGGGGAATTTAAATGTGTGACATATTAGCATGCGCTCGAGCGTTAGCATGCACTGTTTGGTCTTCGTGTTGGCCTGAAATCAACACAATTAACTTGAAGACAAGATCAGAAAACCCCGTAAGGTCTCATGTGCGTAAATTGTTATGTCTAATCTGCGGATGCTTGGTTTGGTTCTTCGAAAATTATATATTTACACAATGTAACGAGTTAACGTATCGACGTGACCCTTATATACTTTGAATTTTGGTCAAAGAAAAATAATAGGGCTGGTCTAATGACTGTTTCTGTCATAACGTTGACACCAAGAGACAAATAGAAGCAATACTGCCTAGCACATACATTTTTTACATCTTATTTAGATTTGAGTAAGTTATAGCATGCTAGTTGAGCTGTCTTCCACCAAAACTGCTTCGGTAAGACCGTGCTGTAATGCTGCCATTTTCGACCTGTAACTGTCATCTTGTGAATTTTAATGTAAGCTATTGTGTATAAATGTGTGTAGATTTTTGATGTAGAGTTCCAGACTCTAGACAGTGTGTTCGTGTTGTCACCGAACTGTTTATTTTGCATGGTGCCTGAAGTACATTCTTGTCCTGTTCAGGAACAGGGTTGACAGACCGGTAGCTTACGCCAACTACGCATTTCTTCTGCAACTGCAGCGTTAGCCCACGTAACTTTAGCGAGCAGTGTCTGTTAAGAGTCTGTACATTATCTTTTGTAGCAAGTATGATCATTTGGTATTACGATCTTATGTAAGACAAACTAGTCCCCATCTACAGCTTTGCGGACTCGGCAATCCTGACACACTGCTGTCATATCTAATGCGCTAGAAGCTAAAGATGCTAGTCGGCGCTACTGAGAACTACAGAAACAGGCCTCTAAATCTTTTGGATTAAAACTGCACTTTGTCGTAGCTTTGTGCTATGGTAGGTAAATGTAACACTGCTTTATATTTCCTCCTTAGTTTTCTATATTTTCTTCTACCTCATGGAGCCGTATCGCACACCTTTGTGGTGGGCTAGTTGTCAGAATGGACGAATAAACAAAGACTAGCATGCACTGTCAGTGCGGGCCTAAAATGGCCCTGTACTTGTCAAGTGTGGCGTATTTTATGATCACTGTGCAGTGAATTACTATATATACAATGTAGCTACTTTATATACTTATGATTATAGCATTCACGTATATCTCTGTTTCTGCTTAATTTATGCAATGGAAGGAGTGAATAGTATGCAGCCACTTACAGTGCCAATACCTGAATCACTGCATCAACAGCATTCATTACATATAACCATCAAATTTGAGTTGGCATCAAAATCATGCATTGCATCTGATCTTTCATATTTATGTCATACATTTATATTTACGTAAAACATGCAGTCAGCTTATAATGGTTACTTTCCATAAATATTCTCTTAGACATTTGTGGAAAGGATAAATATCACACAACCCGACACAAACAGCCTCATTAAAGAAACACAAATCTAATTGAACTTTTTTCCTTTTCTTTCAGTGAATGGTAGTATCTAGAAAGGGTATGTCCCTTCAGGAGAGAGGTGCCAATGTCCAACCGGCCTAATTCCAATCCAGGGGGGTCACTGCGCCGTTCACAGAGGAACACTGCTGCGGCTCAGCCACAAGACCAAACAGTCGCGGGAAGGTGAGTGCTCCTATTACCAACTCAAGTTGTAAAATTGTAAAAAAAAATACAAAATTCTAAATAATCCTTTCCGCAAAGACCTGATTAGAAACATTGAAGACATGTTCTATTGCTATCTTAAGCCTTTTTTTTTTCTTTTTTTTTTACTTACATCGACGAGTGGCTGTTACCTATAACTGTATGCAATCACCTCAAGTTTTAAGACTTGTGTGTTTTGATTATTCTTGTCTCATGTGGTTATAGTACTGTAACCTATGCCCCTTGCTCTTTAATTTTCAACCTTACAGGTTGCAGTCAGAGCAGGTTAAACATAAAGCAAATTCCCCTCCAGAGCATAGAAGACCTAATACTAAGGCTTCCAAAGCCACAGCCAGCTCTGCCACTGGCCAGTCCAGGGGGCACAGCACAAGAAGGTACCGCTTCTCTCTATTTGGTCCTCACGGTGTGTGCATGCATGCATGTAGGGTTGGCATTGGCTACTTACTCGCTTCATCAAAAAGTGAATACACCATTCTTCGGGGTTTTAAATGTGATGATGCATTGTTGTTTCCAAGGACCTTAAAATGTGTTTTCCTCCGTTTTCCCTGGCAGAAGTGGTCTTAGTCTGTCCGTGGCTTCATTTGTGTTAGACGGTGACACCGAGGCTGCAGGAACATCTGAACAAGAACGCCAAGGCCAGCCATCAAAAAGTGAAAGTAGCCGGGCACTAAAGCGAAGTGAAGCTCCTGACCAAATTAGTACCTTTGGACCGATTCCTGCTAAGAAACCCAAATCAATCTTGCCACCCCAAGAGAATACCTCAGAGACCAAGAAAGGATCAGCTAAAGCCAAGAAAAGAGCTGTTGCTCAAGAAGTCCCAGCACCGGCAGGTCGAGGTCAGAGTAAGAAAAGTGGGGCCAGTGCGGCCTCACCAACCCAGAAACGCAAGAAAGCGGACTCTCTACCTGGGCTGAGTAGCACCACTGGGTCCCTCCCCAATCGTACCGAGGGCAGAACTGCAAAACTCACCAAGCTGGCGTCTAAATCGGCCGCCTCAGCCAAAGCTGGGTGTAGCAACGTGACGGATTCCTCCTCTTCTGCCTCCACCTCATCCTCTTCCTCCACCACAGGTGCTAACAGCACTGCCACGCAGGGGGCCCGCGTGAAACAGCGAAAAGATCAGACAAAAGCTCGCCGTTCTCGATCAGCT
Organism: Gobius niger; assembly: GCF_951799975.1. Lineage (NCBI taxonomy): Eukaryota > Metazoa > Chordata > Actinopteri > Gobiiformes > Gobiidae > Gobius > Gobius niger. Next base: position 11,617,781 of record NC_136852.1, on the reverse strand, counting down.
TCAAGCCCCTCCCCACGACGAAGTACCCGGGACAAGGAGCAGGCCAAATCTGCCAGCTCATCAAAGTTTGAGTGGGCAGCGCGCTTCAACCCCAAAGTAAATCTGACAAAACCCAAGCTGTCCCTGCCCGGCTCTTCCAAGACTGAAGCGTCCAAACCTGGGCCATCCGGATTACAAGCTAAACTAGCAAGTGAGTGATATCAGTGTTCTATCAAAGAATACATGTTTTTAAATGCTTTTATCAAGGGGTTGTTGTTTGCTAAAAAGTTTGTGAGCAGTCAGTGGAGGGTCAGCAGCACATTATCTGTGTGCGCTTGGATGGAGGTTACTCCTCTGGGATTAAATGTCACAGGGCCAATGATCCACGCAGCGTCACAGCATCGGTTACAAAACCTCACTCTGCACCACTAGGAGGACATGCATTTGGAGTTTGCACTCAAGACCGATACCAGACAGCTTTTATACTTTACTTGCAGGTAGTTTTCATGGTACTTACTGGTTGCAAATATAAAGGCTGTTTTCACAACTGCATGCTCTATTTGTTGCTTGGGCAAACGTATTTGCACGTGAAGACTGCTAGCTTCAGTGAGCTAAGACACCGCTCAGATTTCAGACTGGAAGAGCTGTAGCCTGAAACAAGAGTGGATACATGTGTCATCGGTGTGAGGCAAGTGTGATTGTATGATCTCTGAATGTTACTAAAGGACGTTAATGCCTAGTTATGTGTAAAGACCTTTATGACACTGACACTTGATTTGCATGGACCTATTGTTGGGAAGTGAATGTTATGGTTAAATGGATTATAATCGTAAATAATACAGGTGTGTCTTCTTGCCCACTATTTTGTTACAACTAGTGCAACATTTGTCTTTTCTAAAAAAAACTAAACTTGTTTCACCAGCTGACCAAGGTGCCAGAGAAATACTCAGAAAGCCTCCTCTCCAAATCTCACCTTTCAGCCACTGTTGCAAATGTTTTTAAGTTTTACTGTGAGGACATACCCTTCTGCATGTGTCCATTGCATAACATTTTCTATGAGTTGTTGTGCCTTATTAGTCTTACAAGACGATAGAAAACCAACCTAATCCACATTATGCTGGTGGTGTTTAATGTGGAGCAACTGTTGTTCAGATAGTAGAGTGGGTCGTCTTGTAAACAGAAGGCGGTTCAAATACCGCCTCTGGCAGGTGCAGACTTTTGTTGTTTCCCTGGGTAAGATACTTCACCTTCATTGCCTGTGTGAATGGAGTGAATGTTGTAGTGCTTTGAGAAGATTCTACACAGCAGTGCAAGTGTTAGCCAAATGTTTTTTTTCTACTGTGTTTTTCTATACTTCATTACTGTGAACAAATGAATGTTCTTGTGTTAACTTTCCTGCTTTAGGTTTGAGAAAATCTACTAAGAAGCGTAGCGAGTCTCCTCCAGCAGAGCTCCCCAGTTTTCGGCGGAGCACACGCCAGAAGACCACGGGCTCCTGTGCCAGCACTAGGTAACGCACCTTCTTTAGCGCATCCTTAAAGTCCAATCAAAGCCACTTGTACTGAGCAGTTTCTCTTGTGCTCAGTCGGCGGGGCTCGGGCCTGGGCAAGCGTGGGGCAGCCGACGCTCGCCGACAAGAAAAAATGGCCGACTCCGACAACAACCAGGATGGGGCCAACTCCTCTAATGCTCGCACTGATGAAGCTTCACAAGGGGCTTCAGGTAATTGCAACCATAGTACTGCTTCTACACAATGTCGTTTTCCGTAAGCATTTTGTTGATGCTCACTCAAACAATGCTTCAGCTTCCAGTTCAGTAGCAGGAGCAGTTGGCATGACCACCTCTGGAGAAAGTGAGTCTGATGATTCTGAAATGGGAAGACTTCAAGGTATGTTCAACTACTTAATTTGTTGGACACGTGTGCAGCTAATGAATGATGAAACATTTGTTTTTCACACAATGAGGTTCTTTCACTTATTTATAACAAATTTGCAAATGTGTCTGATGATCTCAAGTGTGGCTTACATTTTGCCTGTTTGATTCTTAAAGCTCCCTGTGTGTTTCTCCTCAGCGCTGCTGGAAGCCAGGGGTCTCCCTCCACATCTGTTTGGGCCTCTTGGACCCCGGATGTCACAGCTGTTTCACAGGACCATTGGCAGTGGAGCGAGTAAGAGTGGCTTTACTGCTTTTTGCCTTTGCTATTAATGTTGTTCAAGTAAAAGTAAATCATTTTAAATGATTTGTTTGCAGGCTCCAAAGCTCAGCAACTACTGCAAGGCCTTCAGGCCACAGGAGACGAGTCTCAGCAGCTCCAGGCGGCCATTGAGATGTGTCAACTGTTGGTCATGGGCAACGAGGAGACTCTGGGTGGATTCCCCGTCAAAAGTGTGGTTCCTGCTTTAGTAAGTGTTCAGCGTTTTTATGATCACTGCTTAGTGAATTTTAAAGCATGAGACTAACGTCAACATTCAATCATTTTTATTTTGCAGATAACACTGTTACAAATGGAGCATAATTTTGATATTGTGAGTAAAAATGCGTTTGTTGGAGGGTGGGGGGGGAGTGAGTGGAGGGTTTGTTGATTTTACGCTGTAATTCTGTCTTTCCAGATGAACCATGCCTCGCGGGCACTCACCTACATGATGGAGGCTCTCCCTCGATCTTCTGCTGTGGTGGTTGATGCCATTCCTGTCTTCCTTGAGAAGGTATTGACACTGGGCTTTCTCTCTGCCCAATACTGTTCATTTCTAATGTTCTTTTAATATGCTAATGTTTTGTGACCGTCCCCTTTGCAGCTTCAGGTGATTCAGTTCATTGACGTAGCAGAGCAGGCCCTCACTGCCTTGGAGATGTTGTCAAGGCGACACAGCAAAGCCATTTTGCAGGCTGTAAGTGTCACACTGTGTTCCGGTTTTAATGGTAACCTCACCATACTTGACTGGTCTCAAAATAATACTATCTTTTCCAGGGTGGGCTTGCTGACTGCCTTCTCTACCTAGAGTTCTTTAGCATCAATGCTCAGAGGAATGCATTGGCCATTGCAGCAAACTGTTGCCAGAGCATAACTCCTGATGAGTTTCATTTTGTTGCTGATTCTCTTCCACTGCTGACACAGAGACTAACACATCAGGTATTGGTTTAATCAACAGTATTTATCGTTAGAACTGGCAGCACTGGTGAATGATCTCTGCTCACGTTCTCGTATTCCTTTCAGGACAAAAAGTCTGTCGAAAGCACTTGTCTCTGTTTTGCAAGGCTTGTAGACAACTTCCAACATGAGGAGGTTTGTAGACTTTGAGTTAGTTGAATTTCTTATTGAATATACTTATAATTGCGAACACATGATCACTTCCATCTCTGCTTCCATGAGCAGAACCTGCTACAGGAGGTGGCCTCGCGGGACTTATTAACAAACATTCAGCAGCTGCTGGTCGTCACCCCTCCGGTCCTCAGCTCGGGCATGTTCATCATGGTGGTGCGCATGTTTTCCCTCATGTGCTCCAACTGCCCCTGCCTGGCAGTCCAGCTCATGAAGCAGAGTGAGTTCAAACTTGGTTTCATTTAGATGTTTAACCTAATCTGCTTAAGGATGTGTCTACTGATAATTGTTAACATATACACAAACTCTAACAGCCTTTTTTTTTTACATTTCTAACAGACATAGCAGAAACATTGCGCTTCCTCTTGTGTGGTGCGTCTAATGGCAGCTGCCAAGAACAGATTGAACTGGTACCACGAAGCCCTCAGGAGCTCTATGAGCTGACCTCCCTAATATGGTAAATCCATCATGTCTTTGACTTTAAATTGATGAAGAGATGCCCAGTTAGTTATTTTTGCTAATAAAATGTTCTACTGACAGTGAGTTGATGCCCTGCTTGCCTCGGGAAGGCATCTTTGCGGTTGATGTTATGCTCAAGAAGGGCAGTGCTCAGACGACTGAAGGAGCCATCTGGCAGTGGAGGGATGATCGGGGACTGTGGCACCCATACAACCGCATCGACAGTCGCATTATTGAGGTACAAGCGTAACCTTCATTAACCTTGGACTTTATTAACCACGGTTAAACTCATGAGTTTTAAACTCATGAGTTTAACCGTGAAGTGGACAATGCAGTGTCTCAACATAGTGTTAAAGCGACTTTATAAAGGATCCATTTTCTGTCCACTATGTAAATACTCTTCATAATGAGTGTCTGATGTTTCTGCTCCATAGACAGCCCATCAGAATGGCGAGGATGAAATTAGCTTGTCGACCCTTGGCCGTGTCTACACTATTGACTTCAACTCTATGCAGCAGATCAATGAGGACACGGGAACAGCCAGAGGAATTCAGAGGAAACCCAACCCTCTCGCCAATCCAAATACAGGTATTTCTCTACGACCACCACATTTATTTTGATACTAAATGCATCGATGTATAGATGAGCTGACTGTTGCCTTTCTTCACATTTGTAGGGAGTCACCAGGAGGTGCGACGGGAAGATGCACGAGCCCAGCTGATGAAGGAGGACCCTGAGCTGGCCAAGTGCTTCATTAAAACTCTGTTTGGGGTCCTGTATGAGGTGTACAGCTCCTCGGCCGGTCCCGCTGTTCGACACAAGTGCCTTAGAGCAATCCTCAGGATCATCTACTTTGCAGACGCTGAGCTGTTAAAGGATGTACTGAGGAACCACGCTGTGTCCAGGTGTTTGTCGTTCATCGGCTGCTGCATCTATATGGCCTTCATATGATTCATTCCCTTCTAAAATATGTCTTTCAAATTCCAGTCACATCGCCTCCATGCTGTCCAGTCAGGACTTGAAGATTGTTGTGGGGTCTCTACAAATGGCTGAGATTCTGATGCAGAAACTGCCTGATGTCTTCAGTGTTTATTTTAGAAGAGAAGGTAATTAACCAGTGATTCTTAGTATCCAACCCAAAGTCATTTTTGTAAATCTTTTTTTTCTCTCTCTTAAGAATTCTTGATATTTTCCATCGTACATTGGTAAATTCTGCTTGTTTCTCTAGGTGTAATGCACCAGGTAAAGAATTTGGCCGAGTCTGAGAGTTTTCTCGTGACAAGTCCTCCTAAGGCTTGTCAAAGTGGGATCGCCAGCTTGTGTCCTACCAGCAACAGCAGTGCATCCACTACATGTACGAATAATGCTACTGCAGACCTGGGCTCCCCGAGTTACCAGCACAGCATGGACGACTCCCTGGACCTCAGTCCACAGGGGTGAGTGCCACCTTGCTCTTTATATTTGTGTTTAAAAGTAGGAACTAATCAAGCTGTTACTCTCATTCAAGGCGCTTGAGTGATGTCTTGAAGCGGAAACGTGTACCGAAAAGAGGGCCCAGGAGACCAAAATACTCTCCTCCAAGGGATGATGATAAAGTAGACAATCAGGGTAAGTGCAAATCTTGGTTTTCTGTTGAATGATGTACATTTTGAAATGGTTAAATTTTATGTTGTTTTTTTTTGTGAAATTTCAGCCAAAAGCCCAACCAGTACTCAGTCACCGAAATCATCATTTTTGGCGAGCCTAAATCCCAAAACATGGGGTAAATTAGGTGCCCAGACCAACAACGCCAACTCTGAACCCTCTCGCACGGCAGGAGTGAGTGGACTTGCTAGAGCCCCTCCCAAAGACTCCATTTCAAATAACAGGTTGGAGAAAGATAACTTGAAACTCAGTGAATTATTTACTAATTGACAATTGACTTATTTTCAGAGACAAAATAAAAGCCTGGATCAAAGAACAGGCCAGCAAATTTGTCGAACGCTATTTTAATTCTGAAAATGTGGATGGCAGTAATCCTGCACTGAATGTACTGCAGAGACTTTGCACAGCCACTGAGCAACTCGGGCTGCAGGTATGAACACAAGACTATCCAGGACAGCTCGACCCAAGCCGCCCCTCACTGCGACAAACTGTTTGACCTTTACCTGTTGTCTGTTGATAGGTGGATGGTGGTATGGAATGCCTTGTGGAGATCTCAAATATTGTTTCTGAGTCAGACGTGTCGTCTTTTGAGATCCAGCACAGTGGGCTGGTGAAGCAGCTCTTGCTCTACTTGACCTCCAGCACAGACAGGGACTTGCTCAGTAGAGATTTGCGGCTGAAGAGGTTTCTCCACGTTTTCTCTGACTGTCCGGTAAGGCTTTATCTGTTATTTTGTTTTTCTTTTGTTGATATTCTGGATTGTTCAGGTGTTTTAAAAAATGTTTCTTCTATTGAAAGGTTCCTGGTATGGTTCCCATTACTCGATTGGACCCTACAGAGAATGGAGCCTACTTGGCTTTGGTGCACAAGATGAACAGCTGTCTAAGTCAGATGGAGCAGTTCCCTGTGAAGGTTCATGACTTTCCCAGTGGCAATGGAAATGGAAGCAGGTTTGTGATATTATTTTTTGCAGTTTGTGATACCATAATAAAAGTGACGTTATAAACCTTGTGTATTTGTGTCTCCGCAGAGGGTCTCAGGCACTGAAATTCTTCAACACTCACCAGTTGAAGTGTCAGCTCCAGAGACATCCCGACTGCACCAATGTTAAACAGTGGAAAGGCGGCCCAGTGAAGATCGACCCCCTGGCCCTGGTTCAAGCCATTGAGCGATATCTGGTGGTCAGAGGTAAAAGTCTGCCCTGTCAAAAGTTACACGCTCTGCACATTTAGAGCTGCTCTCTCTGATCACATTTCCTGTGCCATGAAGGTTACGGTCGAATCAGAGAAGAGGATGAGGACAGCGATGACGATGGTTCAGACGATGAAATCGATGAATCATTGGTATGTATAAATGAAAGATTTCTGCAACATTCTGAAAGTACAAGTTCATAAATGAGTAACACGTGGGGCTTTTTCATGCCTCAGGCGGCGCAGTTCCTGAACTCAGGCAGTGTGCGACACAGACTCCAGTTTTACATTGGTGACCATCTTCTGCCGTACAACATGACCGTTTACCAGGCAGTGCGACAGTACAGTCTGCAGGCCGAAGAGGAGCGCGAGTCGACAGATGATGAAGCCAACCCACTGGGGAGGGCAGGCATCTGGACCAAAACGCACACAATATGGTAAAATGATCGTTTACAGTGGACATTGCTGCCCTCATTTCTGCTTTTGCGCTGAGTGTGTTAAAAACTGTGGATCTGTTCCCTACAGGTATAAACCTGTCAGGGAGGACGAGGATGGCAGCAAAGACTCGGTCGGTGGGAAGAGGGGCCGTGCACAGACCGCTCCCACCAAAACCTCTCCTCGCAACGCCAAGAAGCAGGATGAGCTGTGGCACGGTGGGTCCCTGTTCACCCACTTAATGGTGATAATCATTAATAACAATAACTGACTGGATTTCACTCGTCACATAGATGGTGTTTGTCCCAGCGTCATCAACCCACTAGACACATACCTCACTTCGGAGCCACCGGAGAACATAACCTTCGATGACCCTTCTTTAGAGGTCATCCTGCTGCTGAGGGTCCTGCAGTCCATCAGTAGATACTGGTTTTACTTATATGATGTAAGTATTCTGCGTAGCCTATCGTCCCATTGTGCCGTGTTCTACTCTAAATGGATGCCCTGACTGTCGTTCAGAATGCTGCGTGTAAGGAGATCATCTCCACCACCGAGTTCATCAACAGCAAGCTGACCGCCAAAGCCAACCGTCAGCTGCAGGACCCTCTGGTCATTATGACAGGCAACATCCCCACGTGGCTCATTGAGCTGGGGAAGACATGGTAAAGGAGGGTTTATTTAGTTTAAAACTGAGCTGCACTTTGAGCTGGCTGCTGACATATCCTCTTTCTTTCCAGCCCGTTCTTCTTCCCCTTTGACACCCGGCAGATGTTGTTCTATGTAACGGCCTTTGATCGCGACAGAGCCATGCAGCGGTTACTTGACACAAACCCTGAAATCAACCAGTCAGATTCTCAGGACAGCAGAGTGGCACCGCGTCTCGACAGGAAAAAGGCGGGTTTTTACTGCTTTTTCTTGTGTTCTGTTCATTATCTTTATTGTACGTCACATTTAATATTTTCTTTTGTGGCTGCAGAGGACGATAAATCGCGATGAGCTGCTTAAACAGGCAGAGTCAGTGATGCAGGACCTGGGCAGCTCCAGAGCCATGTTGGAGATTCAGTACGAGAACGAGGTAATGAACTGTTGCTCTGTAGGAAACTATAAGTCTTCCCCTTTAACCTCTGTCAACTTGTGTAGGTTGGCACGGGACTGGGCCCTACGCTGGAGTTTTATGCCCTGGTTTCTCAGGAGCTCCAGCGGGCCGACCTGGGGCTGTGGAGGGGAGAAGAGGTCACTCTGGCAAATCCTAAAGGTACATCATTTTAACAAACAAAAAACAAAACTGCTAATAATACATTATATGATACCTCATAAAATTGGACACATGGACATTCAACTTTGAGTGGCATTTATGGATAAGAATGCACTTTATGTTGTGCCAACAATGGAAAAAATTTGAGCGGGTCGACCTGCACATCACTATTACACATGACATTACAAACCACTGCTCCACTTTAACCATTAAAATACAGCAGTTTTACGTCATTAAGCTGCATCTTGTTTTTGCTTTTCTGTCACAGGGAGCCAAGAGGGAACCAAATACATGTTCTGCTCAAGGGGGCTGTTTGCTGTTCCCTTTGGCAGGACGACCAAACCAGCACACATAGCCAAAATAAAGATGAAATTTCGCTTCTTAGGAAAGTTGATGGCCAAGGCCATCATGGACTTCAGACTGGTAAAGATATGCCTTTTTCTTACATAGTTTGTCACTACTGATGACCAGTTCTATAACGGTGCTTTTCTTTCAGCTGGATTTGCCTTTGGGCTTACCCTTCTATAAGTGGATGCTGCGGCACGAGATGTCCATCAGCTCACATGACCTGGTCAACATTGACCCTGCTGTGGCCAAGTCCATCCAGCACCTGGAGGATATAATCCGGCAGAAGAAGAGACTAGAACAGGACCGATCACAGGTACGCGACACTCCGAGCTACTTCAAAGGTTCAGAGGTTAAAGAGGCCACAGTCTAAGTGTTGTGTTTGTGACAGACGAGGGAGACATTGCAGCAGGCTCTGGAGAGTCTGAACATGAACGGCTGCTCGGTTGAGGACCTGGGCCTTGACTTTACCCTCCCGGGATACCCCAACATCGAGCTGAAAAAGGGAGGAAAGGACATCCCTGTGACCATCTACAACCTGGAGGACTACCTCAGGGTACTGCTTTTGCTTTGTGACTTTAGGTCTTGCACTTCATAGCAGATATTTTTCACTGCTTTCCTCTGTTTCAGTTGGTGGTTTACTGGACTCTAAATGAAGGAGTGTCCAGGCAGTTTGAATCATTTCGGGAAGGATTTGAGTCTGTTTTCCCACTGCATCACCTGCAGTATTTCTACCCAGAGGAGGTAAGTATGTTCTGTGCACACTGGCACACTGGACGAAAGCGCTGCAGAGTCTAGAGCCTGTTTTTGTGCTGCAGCTGGACCAGTTGCTGTGTGGCAGTAAGTCCGAGACGTGGGATGTGAAAACGCTGATGGAGTGCTGTCGACCAGACCACGGCTACACACACGACAGGTGGGTCTTTCAAAGTCAAGTTAGACTCTCACTTATTTCAGCAGCTCATAGATACAAATATTATTTGGATTGTACTTTGTAGGTGGCTTAACATTACTCCACCCTAACTACAATCATATTGAGATAGCAATATTATGATCAATATAATTAAATTTAGGGGCCTGGGACAAAGTGAGTTGAGCTAATCAGGCCATAGCTAACTACTTTGATCATTATCTTCAGTGGGAAATATTTGTGGTTTCAACTTTAAAGCACTGAGGACTCTTAAGTGATGGATGGATCGATGGATAATTTAGTATGTGTGATTTATTGTGTTGAACCAAAATTACCAGACTGTGTTAAAAACACTGAATAAAAAGTAGACAGTGGAAGTGTAAAAAAACAAAGTCCTGCATTGACGGGCATCATTATTAAAAACTCCAGAAATGACACACTCTCAATTTATATCTGTTTAGTTTCCAAACCGATATAAACTGAGGATCGGCTCGTCCTAGTTAAAAGTTTATTTAATTGCTGTTGTGTTTCTCAGCCGTGCTGTGCGCTTCCTGTTCGAGGTGTTGAGCAGCTTTGACGCTGAGCAGCAGAGGCTCTTCCTGCAGTTCGTCACAGGGAGCCCCCGGCTGCCTGTGGGAGGTAAGAGATGGCCTTCGACACATACAGAATAAATGCTAAGAACATGTAGTGTCCATAACTGTGTCCATGAAGTGCTTGTTTGGCTTTATGTCGCTGAGGCCTGTCCTGTCTCTTAGGGTTTCGGAGCTTGAATCCTCCACTGACGATTGTGAGGAAGACTTTTGAGTCGTCGGAGAATCCGGATGATTTCCTCCCGTCAGTCATGACCTGCGTGAACTACCTGAAGCTGCCTGACTACTCCAGCATAGAGATCATGAGAGAGAAACTGTTGACTGCTGCTCGAGAGGGCCAGCAGTCTTTCCACCTTTCCTGATCTCCTCACATCCACATTCAAATGCCTTCAACAGCGACTGATGAAATCATGACTTCCTCTTTAGTTTCTTTTGTAATCACACACATCAAGGCTCTGTGTACAGCCTTCTTGTTAGAGAAAGCAGCTTGCAGAAGAAATAAGACTCTAAATATATATTTGCTGCCCCCGTCTCTCAAAAAAATTTAAAAAAGAAAAAAATGGAAAGGCGCTCCAAGCCTCACAGAAGTAAAAGTATAAAAAGAGTAAAACCTATATCAGTAGTTGAGTAATGTTAAAGATGAAAACATCTGGGTGACATTTTAAACTGCATTGCTGTGTGATATTTAAAAGGGACGATCCTCTGCACAGCGACGGACTGTCTCTGACTGTGGGGGAGGAGGGGGGGGGTCCATTGAGCAAGCTAGGTTTACTTTAGCTCCAAAGATCATTTGTACAGACAAATTTGCAGACTTTGCTCATTCTACTCATTTGATAGAATAGTCTTTTGTTCTGACGCCGCGCCCTCGGTTGGTCTGTTCGGTTTTGTATTATATCGGCCCCAGTTTGTGTGTTGCATTTGGGTTGGGCTTCTCCTTCTGTGTGTCTCTGCTTCCGGTTGTGACGATGAGAGTTGCTGTTGGTTGAGTGCGGGTAGTGATGAGCGGCCATTGCACAGAGGTGGGCAGAGTACAGAGGGCACTGAGTAACTGTTTGGATGTTTTTTTTTTTTTAGTTCAATATGTCAACGGTTGTGCTATTTTGACGCTGTTAAGTGAAATTTAAAATAACCCATGAAAATTACTTAATCCTCTTTATCATTAAAAAAAAAATACCCGAGTCAATGGAAAAAAAGCAAGATTTAAGATCCAAAAAGTTACTCAAGTTATAAGAAACTAACTCTACCTACCTCTGACGTTCTCGTTTTCCCTCTACCCACTTTTGAGATTGTGTTCTCGCCTCTTTTATTTTAGACGGCTTCAGCCAGGTGTTCAGGTGAATTTGCTTTGTGCTCCCTTTTAAAAAAAAAAGGAAAAAAAAAGAAGAATAGTTAGTCGTTTTGTTGGGCCCTACCTGGATGTGTAGGGTTTTCATGGCGGACCGAGCTCTTGAGCAACCCTCCACACATTAATGTAGCTGGGCAGTTTGGCTGGTGGTCTCCTTGTTTCACGGCCAGAGAGCATTTCAAGTTAATTTACGGAGTTTATAAACGCAGCCTCACGCCCTGTTCGCCGGGTCTGCGTTACCTTTTTTAATTTTCTATTTGGTCTTTATTTCTTTGCTGTAGTTGATTATTATTATAATATTTTTTTTTCTCTGCACTGCTGGCTTGGAGCAAACCGTGGTGTGCACCTGCAGTCTGTGGCCAGGGGAGGGCGCCACTGTATGCTCTCCTGGCTCAATCGTTCATGTGCTGGTTTCTAAGATCTGCAATAATTTACTGCATCAGGTTCATGTTTTTACCTGAACATAAATAAAGTAACTGTTTGACTCATGCTGGTTTATTCTTAACAAATCTTTTTTTTAATCCGATCAAGATGTTTTTACCGGTGTTCTGTGTAAAACAAAATCAACTTTATTGGATTGCCATGTTAACGTAGTAATGATTTCTTGTCTCTTCATATGCGTTGAAGTAGATGTTCTATTTGTTTTTTCATATTAGTTTTATGGGGTATCATGTGTTTTAAGTTTCTTTAACACCACTGAAGTGCAACAGTTTTGGAAATTCTAACTCGGTCACAGCATAAACTATAAAACAAGGGATAATATTAGCACAATTCAAACTATTATGCTTCAGTTTAGTTGCCTTTAGTTGTCTCTGGACATGTTTTGACCTGTGTATGGGGAAAAAAACTCAAATGAGAGCATGTGAAACTAGACATTACATCAGTCCATTTCCTGTCAGAAGGGTGACAGTTGTGGCTGTTGAAACTTTTTTCATTGAGGGCGACACACTGAAGAGTATACATAGCATGGATGCCTGCAGATTGATGGTCAGCGCAATCATTCAGCTAGGGGCATTTAAGAGCGGTTTAACAGTTTCCCGACACCTTTTATTTATGCTTGGAACATCAATACCAGCTCTGCCTCTCAATAAAGTCTTAGTTTCTCAGGCTTTAATCTTGTGGAATTCAATAAGAAGCCTGTGGGGCCATTAAAAAAAATGGGCTGAGGGCCGTATTTGGTCCCCGGGCCGCACTTTGGGCACCCCTTTACAAAACGTGATTGGCTCATGGGTTGCTCGTGTAGCTCCGCCTCTCGTTCGAGGCCGTAAAATAAAATAAAAAAGTATAAAAACATCACACAAAATCAACTGTATTCAACACATATCAGCATTAAAATGAGGCCAGACTTTTTTTTTTTTTTTTTTTTTTATATAGTTAAATAATTTACTTGACGAAAAATAACGAGACGAAAGTGCGGAAGAAGCAGCTCTGCACATGCGCAGTTGTGTTTTGTGACGCGGATCGTGCTGCGGCCTCAGAGTGGGCGGTTACATGAAGGCAATGCGTTTCATCTGCTTCTGCCAGATCGGTGTGCGGCGTGCGGCGTTCTAGCTAGTACTTCCGGGTTGTGCCTTCTGTCATTTCCTCCGTGCGCATGTTTAGCACGTTGCCCCTAAAAGAAGCAAGTTTGCGTTGTGTCAGGGTTTGTACCCGTATATAAGCGTTTTGACTTTGATAAACGATCCGAACTTCGTGTCGGACATGGCGCTGCTGGCGGATTGCGTTACGGGACAGTTCGATGACGCAGAAGAGGAGCCCAGCGACGTAAACAGTCAGAGTCATGTGGAGAGTCAGATAAGTGTTGTTGACCAGGAGTTTTCTGATGATGTGGAGGATGAAGAGGAGGATGATTATGATGATGACGATGATGACTGGACGTTGTGTTCAGACCTCACCGGCCCTCGTACCACTGGACCCAACTGCCAGGCAAAGCGGCAGGTGTCCTCGGGTAAAACTCTACATTCAACACCCGCGGACAAGGCTCTAAGAAAGTACGAGAATAAAATCAACCTCGATAAACTGAACGTGTCGGACTCTGTGCTCAATAAGATCACACTGATGCAGAAGCAGAAGGACAATGACACGTTCAGAGTCAAAGACAAGGCGGACCGGGCCACAGTGGAGCAGGTCTTGGATCCCAGGACCCGAATGATCCTGTTCAAAATGCTGAGCCGCGGCGCCATCTCTCAAATCAATGGCTGCATCAGCACCGGCAAAGAGGCGAACGTGTATCACGCCCTGACGTCAGAAGGCCTGAGCAGAGCCATTAAGATCTACAAGACCTCTATCCTGCTGTTCAAAGATCGGGACAAGTATGTTTCCGGGGAGTTCAGGTTCCGTCACGGCTACTGTAAAGGGAACCCTAGGAAGATGGTGAGAACGTGGGCTGAGAAAGAGATGAGGAACTTGCTCAGATTGCAAACAGCCGGGGTTTTGAGTCCGGAACCGCTGCTGCTAAGGAGCCACGTCTTGCTCATGGGCTTCATCGGAAAAGACAACATGCCCGCTCCTCTGCTGAAGAATGCGGCCCTGAGTGAATCCAAGGCTCGGGAGCTGTACCTTCAGGTGGTTCTCCAGATGAGGAAAATATATCAAGATGCGAGACTGGTCCATGCCGACCTCAGCGAGTTCAACATGTTGTATCATGAAGGCGACGTCTACATCATTGACGTGTCTCAGTCGGTGGAACACGACCATCCACACGCGCTGGAGTTTCTCCGTAAAGACTGCACCAATGTCAATGAGTTTTTTGCGAAGCGCGCCGTGCCTGTGATGACTGTCAGAGAGCTCTTCGACTTCATCACTGATCCATCGATTACCGACATCAATATTCAGCCTTACCTGGACAAGGTCATGACTATGGCCTCAGAGCGGACGTCCGAGGAGCGCTCAGATCAGGACTGCATCGACGAGGAGGTGTTCAAGCAGGTGTTCATACCTCGGACTCTGACACAAGTGAAGCACTTTGAGAGGGATGTGGAGCAGGTCCGAGCTCTGCCCGAAGCTGCCGGGCAAAATGACCATGTCCTGTACCAGACGCTGACCGGCCTGAACAAGGACCTCACGGGAGTGCAGACAGTCCCGGCGTTACTGGAGAACCTGGACTTAGATGAAACTCAGGACACGTCATCATCTGAGGAAGAGGAGGAGGAGGAGGACGATCCGGAGAAAACAGAGGAGACGCTGGACAAAAAGGAGCAGAAAAAGCAAGCGAAAGAAGCGCAAAGGGAAAAGAGGAAAACAAAAGTGCCCAAACATGTCAAAAAGAGAAAACAGAAAGTGTCTCGTAATAACGTCAAGAAATGATGCTCATCAGTGATACGTGGACACAACATACTGCATTTACGGGAAAATAACTTGCAGTACTATTTTATCCAATAAAAGGTGATTATTTCAAATACGAAATGTCTTTTAGAGCGTGTTATTGTTTAAACCGGTTCTGGAAGACAGTAAGATAATGATTGTAATGCAGCGGTGGCAAAAGTGTAAAGATATAGAGGGAAAATGACTTGATATTAAAGTCAGAAAAAAAAAATTACCTTCAAAGTATTCGAGGACAAAATTTATGTTTTCAGACTTTATTGTGTTTGGCTGCAGTATTTAGACTCACCTGCTGCACAAAGTCACAAAGGTCAATTTGAAAATAAATGTGTTAAACCACAATGAGATTTTTTTTTATTAATTTAACCCAGTTTAAAAAATATACATATATATATATACAGACAGACATACAGGCTCTAAAACAAACATTTCAAAATTTCACACCAAATTCCACCTCAGAAAATGTTTGACCAAATCAAATCAGGACTTGATCAGGAGCGTGTCTAAAAAGGATTAAAATTTGATCTATATTTGAGTTAAGTGCAACTAAACCTGGTGTAAACTGAACATTAAAGCACGGATAAAGTATAAAATTGCTGCACCATCTGAAGACGCCCACATACCACAGTTTGGGAATCACTGCCAAATGACACTATAGTAGTATGCAAGTATGTAGTAAATTGATTAAGGATATGTTAATACCTCATTATGTCATGTAAACAGTTCAAAGTTATCAGATAAAGTATAATGGTGTGCACTAAGTAGAACTAACAGATAAAAGAACAATGGATGTGTCCGACATATCCATTCTATTTAAAGCATAAAGACATTCCTATGTGCGTAAAGACCGGGATCTAATTTCACAAAGTCTCTGTTACCATGGAAATCTGCCATGTTTATGGATACTCACAAAGCTCACAGACACAGCTACAAACAGTAGTATATGAAAAGTGGAGGAATACAGTTAAATGCTTTTATGTGAAGAAAAACGCCAGCATTTTACATTTTGAAAATCTCCTTAATGAACTTAAGTGTGCTTTTTGTTTTTGTCTTAAAGTTATTCATGAAAAGAAGTTAAAAACAGGATTCTGCTCCATGACATTTGCTTCTTCGTTTCAGCACCTTCACCTGGACAGCTCCTGCTCTGAAATGGCTTGCTTTAATTTGAAAGAAAGCAAAACAGTCTTTCTGCTTTAATTTCTCAACCAATTTGTTCTGATAAAGTGAGGGTCAGGTCTCACTTTCACTTTCAGGGGGGAGGAGGAGAGTAGAGTCACTCTGCAGCACGACAACTTACGTCCTGACCCCGGGGCTCGCATTACTATTACTATGTTTTGGTAATGACTTTTAGTGGAACACCAGCATGACAAGATCAGGTTGGGCTGTCAGAAAATACAAACTTTCACGCTTTTTCCAGACATAAAAGATTATTATTATTTACAGTGAAAAGAGTAACCAAATCTTTTACCTAAGTAAGAGTAGTATGGGCTACAGAACAAAATAAAAGTTGTGTGAATTGGGTGTTATTTAATTTTTTTTTTTTTTACAACTCAAAAATCAAGTAAATGTAAAATGACTAGCATAGATTATTATTATTTTTTTTTTTAAGAAATAAAAAGAAAGAAACGCAGCTAGATGGCGCTATAGCATCGTCCGATCTTCATTGGAAATTCAACAAAATGGGAGAAAAGAGCGCGATAGCAGTAGCTTCAAACATGGTACATTTGCGGCAATTTGATAACAGACATGATCAAAACAAGTCTAATGAAGGCATCTGGACAAAACACATGAAACACAACTTCAGGTATGTTTTAGGGTTTGTTTGTTTTTATGCAGGAGAAAAAGAAAGTTGATTCAAGTGAGAAAGTGATTTAGCATACCATGACGTCATATCGCTAAACATTATGGGATTAGCAGCAACAGTAAACTAATGGAGATTTTAAAAGTTAAAATACTGGAGTTATTGTTCACATTAAAACACACGGACACCACAGTGTGTTAGATGTATTTACCAGCAGTAACTCAGCAGCTAACCGAGTTGTTCCTTGGCTATTTTCTCCGCTTTTTGTTTATAGCTAACGTTCGTCAATGTAAATGTATGCTAACAGCTGCAAAGATGGCGGATCTCCATGGTAACTGTGGAATTTCCCGAACTCCTCTACAATCATCTCTGCAAAAAAAAAGTAACAAAGTAAAAAGAACAAATTATAGGTACTTTTACTTTACTTAAGTACACTTTATGATGAATATGCTTTTTACTTTTATTCACTATCTGTGCTTTCTACTCCACTACATTTTTAAATTGGGTTAAAAGTAAAAGTATTTTATTTTCAACGTGACCTCTCTACGAGGAACTGGTTTAGTCCCAGTTTAGACTTGGTCTAGTGGTTTACTCCTTTAGACCTTGTTTAGATCTGGTTTAGACCTGGTTTAGTTCCTGTTTGTGACCTAGTTAGTGGTTTACTCCTCTAGACCTGGTTTGATTCAAATATTTAAAAATAAATCCTGCACATTAAAGCAGTACTAAGTAATGTGTTTACCTTAATAAATCCTTTTCGTAGTCCCTGTGGGGGTAATACAAGTGTTTATGGGATGATTCGAGGGTCTTTCATCTCCCCCTGGTGTCTCTGACCAGAAAACCATGTTTGCAACTTGACTTCCACCGGTCCGGAGAAAGCAATACACACTAATGAAATCACGAAGAAGAAGCTAACATGCTAACGGTCAAAGCTAACTGCGGGCTAACGTCACTTTAAACAGTATTTACAGCAACGTTTGAGTGAAAAAAAAATACTTCCATTGTATAATTGGATGTACAGTAACCCTCTCTCCCTTCGCCTTTCCTGTTGGCGTAGTATTTACTCTCCAAGACAATTAATAAGTTAAAAAATCGTAACTTTCTACTACACCTGCAGTTGCGCTTATGGCCTCTAGGGGGAAGAGTTACTTAGTACTGCTTTAAACTCTCAAATAGTTGTTACTCACTACTGCCACCTCAGGTCATACTTGTAACTGCACCTTCTATATTAAGCTCTTGCATGACGGCAATTCAGACCCGAAGTAACAACTATTTGAGTGACAGTGCAGGATTTTAGAGGCAGTTGTGGTGAACAGGTCTGGGTTCATTCTACACATTAGGACATTGCTGGAACATACTTAATTTTAACATTTTAAAACTGTATAGTCCCTTTAAAGGTACACTGCGTAACTTTTTGGACTGGACTGTCGCCATCAACACAAAACATGCTACCAATGACCAGCACGACACAGAAAAGGCAGTGGGTGATCAAAGAATGGATGTGGATGAGGACCTAACCTGATTAAATCTCAAATTCTGCTGCCATTAGTCACCATCACCATGGAGACGAGCTGGAGACATCCCTACTCCCGGTAAAGTTACAGTCATGTTTTATGAGAGCTGAGCCACTCACAGCAAAGCACGTTTGTTTGTTCATTTATGAGGTATTTTTTCTATATCTGTCATAAAATAAATGCTTGTATTTCAATATTTTTTATTAGTTAAAATTTCACGCAGTGTGGCTTTAAGTAAAAAGGTTATCAGATACTTACTTTTACCTAAGTACATTTTTGGTCCTGTATCTGCACTTTTACTTAAGTAAGAATATTGAGTACTTCTACCACCACTGACCACCACTTACTTACGCGCCGCTAACTGTTATATCTTGCTCTAATTTGACTTATCTCAAGTTATTGTAGGCCTATACCTTTATTTCATTGCTGTTGCTTGTTTGCACATTGCTTTTCTTTGATTGCACATTTTCTCACTATCTACACCTCACTGTGTGTTTTAACAGCGAGTTTAAAAGTCTTGCAATGTTAGAAAATAGTAACACCAGATTGGATTATGTCTGACCATGAACACCTCTGATACCCTTTTGCAAGTGACAAGTGCCCTTGAAATAATCATCTGCTAAACCTGTTTAATGCAGAATATTTCGAGCACAGCACCAAGGTTGCATTAAACAGAGTTTTCAGTGTCCTGCCCTGCACTTGGACACCTCCATATATTTTTGGTGGCATCTGGTGGTCATAAGGCACACTGCACTTCTAAACTGGCAGTGAACATGAAGCACACTGCAGTAAAGAATTGTAAATAATGAGACAGCTTCAATCAATGTTACAGTGTTGTGTTTCTAAGCTGCTTGTGTTTCTGTGTATAAGCCATATTCAGCTATACAAGATTTTGAACTGAGGGGATCTCTGTGTGATGTGGATGAAATATGAGTGTTATTTATTCTATGTAAGAAGAATGTCTCACAATATCTCTGATCGAGTGTTGTATTGATCTGTTTGTTGCTGGAATGTGCCACTTCACCCTCTGTCATGGAGCAACAGATGAGCCCTGGTCTCCTGTGAAGGTGTGTGTCGTCATCGCTTGTCGTCACCAGCGAAGCCTCCCCCTCCCTCTCATCCCTCTCTCTCCTCTCCTCCTCAGCACCAGCCAGTCCGCTCGAGCTGCCTACTCCTACACAGCTCCGGCTCAGCATCCCCACCACCTGCCTTCTGCTTCCACCGCTCCAGAGAAGTCCGTGCCGGCAGAAGAAAAAGAATCAGCTCAGAGCAGATGTGGGCAGTGCGAGTCTGCAGGATGAGCCCCACACCTCCATGGATGATCCTCGCCTTGTTCTTCTTGGGGAGCACTTTGGCATCTCCGTTCCAGCTGGCTCCGGACACCCCTGCTCCGGCTGAACCTGTGCCCACGCGCCCCACGCCGCGGCCGGACCCCTGCGAGGGCCTGCCCTGTCTGAATGGAGGCTCCTGCCTGGTCCTCAGCCCTGGGGGGCGGCCACACGACACCTGGGAGTACGTCTGTACCTGCCGCCCGGGGTACACCGGACACAACTGTGAGGTATGTGCTCAACTTGACTCATTGTAGATTTACTTGGGCTTTTTCAACGCCTGTTTTAATATTGATGCTGGTTGGTTTTGAAAATGTTGTCTTGAGTATGATGAACACTAAACTGATGCAACATTAGCAACAAGAGTCAATAACCACAGAAAACAACCTAATAAAATGTTTACAATAACTCAGCAGGAGATACAGGCAGGCTGTAAAATAGCACGCACTTAATACTTTCAGATGAATCCGCAGCATTTGAGTCCATATCATGTACTTGTTGATGGCTTTGACATTGCTGGAACGCTGTGATGACACTGCCATCTTTACTTCTCATAGTCTTTAAGACTTTTCTACTTTTATCAATTTGACATCAAATATGAAACACAAACTTACAGCCATCCACTTTGGTAAATCTTAGCAATGTAGATATGATATGTTTATAAAAGGAACCATTTCCCCTGTTTCCACAAAGCATTAAGTGTTTAAAATGACATGGTTCACTTTAACTCATCCAATCAGTCGAATAATCTGTTTTATTGTGAACTCGAGCCTTTCTTTTAGACAAAATGGCAGCTGCTTGTTTGAATAGACCTTGATAGTTGAACTCTTCTGTTGCAGTCTGCATTATTTGTCATTTGAACCTGGCTTTGTCTCTGCTCCATCACAATATGCTCTTGAGAAATGACCTGAGTGTGTTTCTTCCCCTAATGTCCCTCTGGCCTTGTTTCCTTTGTGGGCGACGTGCAGCTCGTAGCGGTCGTAAGATCATAGTAAATTCCATTCTTTGCTCAGCTGTTTTAGAGTACATTGGCGAGCGCCGTGGCTGTCGACGTCACAGCCTGTTGTGTGTTTCTTGCCGCTGCCTTCGGGATGCTTTTCTAGCGGCCGCTGGTGCTGTCACTGAGACACGGAGATGAATGCCGGGGTTGCTGTGGCAACAGGAGAGAGGAGAGGAGCTGCACAACTGAAGGAGAGTGTGTCAGCGCTGTTTTATCACCTTTATGACACGGGAGATTGTGTTTAGTCTGGGAGTAAGTTGTTTTTCTATTGTTATTGCCATCCGTTTGGATTATATGGTCAAAGAAGAGAGTACTGTTTTAGCCACTATTTTGCCCTGCACTGTTGCTTTGAAAAAATGTCACATCCTGCTGCACAATATCGCCAAATTATGGTTATCGCTATAGTGACGCTATATCCATGAGCCTCAATATATTACAAAATCACCAAGGTTTTCCATCAGACTGAGATCGAAACGTTTTTTTGTGTGAACACAGCCTTAAACAAAAATGTACGGCAACTTAAACATGAGCAAAAGTTCCGTTTTAAAGTGATAGTCTGGAAGTACTAAATGTTATACACATTTTATAAAGTGCGCAAAATCGACCACCGTGTTTTGCATTTTCACGTTAAGTAAGTAATAATATAGATATTGTTTTTGGTAAAGTCCCTACTTCCTTGATCTCAGCAACTAATCAGAGGCTAGTATCCTCCCGCGTTGACCAATGAGACGAGCTTTTCCTGGAACCAGCCTGTCAGATCCAATCAGGAGAAGTGGGAGGAGCCTGATCGTTTACTTTTGAAAATTCTGTTCCCGCTCCCCTCATTTTGCAAAGGGCTTTGTGGTTAAAGAGGGGAGGCTTTTTGAATGTTTACTTTCACATTTCAATCTCGCTCTCCTCACTTTGCAAACTTACAGACAATCACTTTAATGTCATTCTAACAACATTTAAGATACAAACAGTAAATTCAAATTACGTTGATCTCAATCACTAAACAAACACAGTAAACAAGAGCCAAAAATACATACTGCATTAAGAGGTAACTATAAGGAAATCTGCTGCTTCTCATTTCTCTGTGATTGAGCACAACAAGCAAAACATACTAGAATTGAATGGGCAATTTGAGAGATGAAACCATGGTGTGTGGTAGGGTTACAAAAAGAAGAATGGGCACAATTATTGATTTCAGCACTTTTAAAGGAGATGACAGAATACGTTACAAAGCCAGATATTTAACACGAACAAACGTAGAAGTAAAAACAGTTTAAAGGTTGAACTAAATGTCATACACACAACTGTAAAAGTGATTTCCGCACCATTATCATTTCCCAACGTCGCTCTGTACATTTCCCGGATCCACAAAGCAGTTCTCATGTCCAGCCTCGCTCTGTGGCCCCTCTGTGGCTGTACTCTGAGTCACGCTGAGGCACACGCACCGGGCTGGATGCTGCTGGCGTCACAAAGGAGGGAAGGGACAAGGTGACCGTCTGGGTGAACCTCAGCGCGGTGACCAACAGGTGGCAGCCATAAGCCCCAGGCAGCCTCTCCCTCCCTGCACAATGATATGCACTGGATGGGCCGGGAAGGTTTCTATGGATACTGTGGTGCACTTTGAAGGACTAGGGGAATTAAATTAAGTTTTTTTTACCCCTCCTTGAGTATATATTTGTATATTAGCAGACATTTGTGTGCAGTGCAGCTAACTACACTGCATGACCCCAAAAAAGTCGCCACAATAATAAGCCTTTGAGCTATGATTACAGCACACATTCACTGTGGCATTGTTTCTATAAGATTCTGCAAAGTCAAAAGATCCTGTGTTGCATTCTTTTTTCACCGAGATCTTGTACTAATGATGGGAGAGTGTGTCTACTGCGCAAAACCTACTCCAGCACCTCCCAAAGATTCTCAATGGGGTTAAGATCTGGATTCTGTGGTGGACAATCCATGTGTAAAAATTAAGCCTCATGCTCCCTGAACCAGCCTTTCACAATGTGAGCCTGATGAATCCTGGCATTGTCATCTTGGAATTAGGGATGGGACGATAATGAAATTTGGGGTCACGATTATCTTCGCTGAAATAATTGCGATTAACGATATTATCACGATGTTTGCCTATGGTTTAAAAAATCACTGAAACTGCAGAAATGATGGGGATTGGGCAATTATTAAATATTCCTCTTCATTGTCTGCTGAAAATGTCATATTGAGTGAGACATATAATAAGTATTTAAAGGCACACTGTGTAACATTTTGGACTATACTGTTGTCATCAATACAAAACATGCTCCTAATGAGCAGCTCGACACAGAAAATGCTCTTTCTGCAGGGTGTAATCAAAGAATGGATTTGGATGAGGAACTAACCTACTGAAATCTTAAATACTGCTGACTTTAGTCACATCTCCATGTAGATGTACCCACTCCTGGTAAAGTTACCGGCACTGGTTGTCTGATGGATTTAGCGATTATCTTCTAGCGCGATAATCACCCACGATAAACAGTCCCTACTTGGAATATGCTCGTGCCAGCAGGGAATGGGAATAACCTGGTCATTCAGAATGTATTGGGCACAGAGTGTTACTGAACCTAGACCTGACCAAATGCAGCAACCCCAGATCAGAACAGTTAAATCCAGATGGCAACTTTCTTTTTTTGGGAGTGTATAATGCCATGAAGGGCCTGTAGGGTGAGGGTGATAAAAAGACATGAAATTGCAAAACGAATTGCAACTGTCTTTTATCTCAACCTAAAGCATTGGTCACATAGATTCACATAGATAGATCACATAGACAGTGGGAAGAGTAACTCGTTTTTTTTTTTCGCTTGATGCTTTTTAACAACATAAAAAAAAGGCCTCCTCTTAAGACGTACATAACTTAAGGAATATATGTACTTGTAAAAGAGAGCAGCCCGCCTCTGCAGCAGCTTATCTGTGAATGAGCAGTAGACAGTTGAACCTTGAGGCTGTCTGTGCGCGGTGACGTCCGAAGTCTTTTCAAAGAGTCTCCTTGGCTGTCCTGGTTACATGTCTCAAAATGGGAAGAAATCATTGCATGAAAATCCCACCTGAATTACTTAATCTGGAAACGGCTGTCAAGGTCACACACGACGACAGCCTTATGTTGTATTTTAATGCTGCAACAGACAAAAACGCGAGATCAGCGTAGGCCCCAAGATGGCGCCGTGAGGAACTATTGATTTTCACTTACCGTTTGCTACACATTATTGACACAACTGGCTGGATGTTTTGGGCATTTTAGCTCAACCCGACATGATGCATTTTTAGTTTATATTTCACTCATTCTCGGAAGTTTGAGTTCATCATCAGTACTGATGATGAGTACATCATCAGTACTGATGATGAGTACATCATCAGTAACATCAGCTGGAGGCAGGAAGTGATCAAGAGAAATGAGATTAAACTAAAACTAGCAATTATAAGTGTAAAACTACAGCTAAATAATGTGGTCCTGTTGTGGCTTAAAGCAGTACTAAGTAACGTGTTTACCTTAATAAATCTTTTTCGTAGTCCCTGTGGGGGTAATACAAGTGTTTATGGAATGATTGGAGGGTTTGGTGTCTCTGGCCAGAAAACCATGCTTGCAACTTGACTGCCACCGGATCGGAGCAAGCAATACACACTTGGTGACGAGCGTCTGACTTCAATAAGCACAGGCGTCCAACAACGGACGTGACGCGCGTTTTTGACGCCCAAATCGAGTTTGGTGTGGACGGAGCATAATGGAATCACGAAGAAGAAGCTAGCATGCTAACGGGCAAAGCTAACTGCGGGCTAACGTGACTTTAAACAGTATTTACAGCCAAGTTTGAGTGAAAAAAAAATATATTTCCTTTGTATAATTGGATGTACAATATCCCTCTCTCCTTTCACCTTTCCTGTCAGCGTAGTATTTACTCTCCAAGACAATTAATAAGTTAAAAAATCGTAACTTGCTACGACACCTGCAGTTGCGCTTATTGCCTCTAGGGGCAAGAGTTACTAAGTGCTGCTTTAAGGTGCAAGTTCAAGAGGAATGACATTTGAGACAATAAAATAAGGTTTATCTGATATTTCCAACAACAGTTAGAAATTTGTTTATCGTTACTATGACAACAGCTACAATGGAAATGGCTAGGAATCTAGCTTCCTGCCTCCAGCTAAGCCCAGAAAAAAAATTAAAAAGTAAAGCTAAGCCCAGAATGTTTACAAACAATTAAAGGGTCTGTGTGTGATGTCACGACTTCCGCTTCCGGGTCCCAGCATACCAGCTAGAAAAAAAAACATGAAAAACTCTTTAGTACAACAATACATTTTTCAGAAACTCAACGGAGAGTTACTGAACCTACTCATTTCTCAGCCAAAAGTGCCGCACCTACTGCTAAAAAAGTATTATTTACTAAAGTCGGTACTTCCGTGGTTAGCGTAGCTGCTGCGCCATTAGCATTCATCTCCGGTAAACCGGAAGTACCGGTTTTGGTAAATATTACTTTCAGCATTTCTGGCTACTGGGCCTGATAAATAAGTATGTTCAGTAACTCTCTGTTGAGTGTCAGAAATATTGATTGTGGTATTAATGAGTTTTTTGTAGTTTCTCACACACTGTGACGTCACCACTTAACAAATGTATAGAGTTTGGGAAATTCCACCGTTACCATGGAGATCCGCCATCTTTGCAGCTGTTAGCATACATTTCCATTGACTAACATTAGGTAAAAACAGTATAAAAAGTGGGTGGGAAAGTTAGCTGCTTAGTTACTGCTGGTAAATACATCTTACACATTGTGGTGTCCAAGTGTTTTAATGTGAACAATAACCAGTATCTTAACTTTTAAAATCTCCATTAGTTTATAGTTGCTGCTAATCCCATAATGCTTAGCGATATGACATCACATTCCCAAACTCTATTGACTTTATGTATTTTATTGTGAGCCGTTTTCCACATATAGCCTACAAAGTCCATTAACCATCACCGGACTCATTCAGTTGACTTGCTAGCATGCTGTTAGCCAAACATGAAGCCATGTATTTCCCTGTTTCTCGTTCCTACTGCCGCGTAAAAATGCCAAGACTGAGGCGCCCAAATGAATGTTCCTAAGCCACAATTATGCGCGATATATCCAGTTTAATCCGTACAACTCATTTTGAAAAGGTGTAGGATTAAAACATCCCCGCTGACTACAAGGCATTTTTCACAGTATCTTGGCTAACGCGCTAATCTGACTCCGCGACGCCCCCTTTTGCTTCCCCTACCGCGAGACTCCGAGCCGCTGCCAGTGCCCGCGGCAAAACATAACCCTCCCTCCCAAAGTTCCAGCTTGGGTTTTACTCCAAGGCAGCCATCGCTTTTTTTCCCCGTAGCCTTCGAGCTGTTTTCGCACTGCTATTTTCTGGGTGTTATTAGCTGCTCAGCCAGTAGCTTATTTATTATTGAAGGGCATGTCGTGATGGATTCGGTAACTTGCTGTAGTACACAATAGGGGAAGCAGCGGCGGTAAACAGCTGTGCGTCATTGTAAAGGGGTAGATACAATAGAAGTGCATCTTTTTTTTTTTTGCTATTGTTATGACAAACGCTTCAACTCGGTGCTGCAGTTAATCGACATTTTGTTGGAATCGCAAGCTCAACTTTCACTCTCAATAATTGTAAGATAAGATTTATTGGTCCCGAAGTAGAGAATTTCATCATAGGGGTTTTTTAATTGTCAGGTTTACAGACAATTCTCTGGCAGCAACAGCGCCTCGTTTTGGAGTTTTCATTAGTGCATTGGGAGATTGTTGTCCGTTGAAGGATACTGGCGTGGAAAGCATCATTTTATATAGTCACTTTGAGCTGAGGTTTATATAAAAGGTCCATTTTGTTTTGTCTTTGCTCATGAATCAGCTCGATGTATCTGTTTTTAATACGGCTACTGGAAAAGTCACGGAGAAGGTTTGTTTAATGTGGAGCGTGGCATGTTCTGATCATGTTTCATCAATGCAACTGATTTGAGGATTAAAGAAGAACTAGGCCTAAGTAACTTGTTTACCTTAATAAATCCTTTTCTAGTAATACAAGTGTTAATGGGATGATTGGGGGGGGGGTCTTTCATCTCCCCCTGGTGTCTCTGTCCAGAAAACCACAATTGCAACTTTCCCTATACACACTAATGGAATCACAAAGAAGAAGCTCAAAATCTGAAATCATCCTCTCCACACCATCTTGAGTAAAGCAAAAACCACCGGTATTGTCTCTGATTTGTATAAATTATCTGTTAGTTCTTCACACAAAATTCTGCCTATTGAGCAGCTTTGGAAAAATGAACTGAAAGACTTCTCAGAGTGGGATTGGAATTTTATTTGGGCAAATGTTTCCCTCTCTTCTAGAAACCCTAATCATTTAATGATCCACTATAAAATTATCCATCGAGCGTACTTATATCCTAGAAGACTACATTTAATGAAAATAAAAGACAATCAATATTGTGATTTTTGTCCAGATAATACTATTGGTACTTTTCTCCATATGGTGTGGCAATGCCCGGAGGTTCTTCAGTTTTGGGAGAATGTCTCGAAGATACTCTCTAATATTACTGGAATAGCCATACCCTGCACTCCAAGGGTTATTCTGCTAGATGATACATCAAAATTAATTATATTTTGGGTTTCGTTTGATGATTCAACAGATATGTTGCCCATCTCAAGAGGGATTGGGGAAAAGAAATGGGGGAAAAAATGTGCTATGCCTGTATATTGTACTGGAAAAATTGTAAATTGCAATAATAATAATAATAATGGCATTGCACCAATAAAAAGTTGATCAAAAAAAATAAAAAAAAATGACATGAGTTACTTAGTACTTTAAAGTGCGCATGACAAGTTTTAATGCTTTTGACATTAAGATAGATTACACCAGTTGCAAGTTTATCATTTTATTTCATTGAAGCAGCAATTTTAATGAATAATTGTTGGGAACAAATTTAATTTTTTCTTTGAATTTTTAAGCAGAGGTAATGTTCCACAGCAGTTTGACTCATATCCCATTGACATAACATGGTTGGCATGGCAACAGTTTAAAATTGCTTGCCTCTTTCTATGTCACTTCCTGTCAGTGTCCAGTAAGGAAGTGAAACTATAAGTTTACATCCCAATTAAGTGGCCACAAAGATTTTTTCATACTTTATTGTACATTTGTGTTTGTTAATTTTTAAAAACCGTAACACCCGCAGAAAACTCACACACATGCGAGGAGAACATTCAAACTCCACACAGAAAATCCCCACCTGAATCTAACTACGGTCATTCCTGCTTTGAGACGATGGCTGTAAGTTGCACCCCAAAGTTCTCTGTTTCATGTTTGAGTAAGCCATACAGGACGCTAAAGAAGCATAGTTTGTGTCTTCATTTGTCTATAAGTGCAGAAATGTAGTAACACCTGTGTAATGTTTTCCTGCGGCTGTTTACTGCCCAGTGGAGATTAACGCCTCTCCTGTGGTGAGTCACTGTTGTTTACATGCAGCAGTTTCCAAGTGGTTGTACTCCAGTGATGAGCAATCCGAACCCCATCCTCTCGTTCTCTTCAGCATTCCAGTTATAATTGGAGTTAGCCTGGCCAGCCATCCACACTCTACTTGAGTCTGGTACCTGTCCAGTGTTCACAGCCAATTGAACACCAGACCAAAACTTCTTTACTGCTTCAGTCACAGGCAGAAACTTTTAACTTGTTACTCGATTGCGGATGACTGTCTCAAATCTGTATCATTCAGAACCATACATATAAGATAGAAGAGGTAACTGGTTAGTGGCTATCCATTCTGCCCCATTCACAGTAATGATCCCGAGTGTTCTGTGAAATTAACATGGCTGTTAAATCTCCTCCTACGAAGCCTTTTCCTTAAAAGGGCAAAGAGGTGGGAAGCCACGCCCTCACGGGGTGGGCAGAGCCTCCACAGAGCTCCAGAGCTTGTCAAATTTATATTTAGGCTTCCACTTTTTATTGCTGGTATACAAAAAACACCTAGCCCAGCTTTGTAGATGTTTATTTAGTAGTAGTTTATTTTCTTCGGCCATTTAAACATTTAGAACACATGTTTTCAAAGATCTTGTACATTACAATAAGAAAACATGTACTTTAAAGGCCCTATACCTGATTTTTGAATAACAAATAATGAAAGAGGAAGCCACAGAATTTAAATGTTAGCTGTGGTTCAAACTCATTCCTAACTTTTCTAACATATTTTTGGCATACTGATTCTTCCCAGGCACAAGTTTATCAGCACATTTGCCAACTTGCAGGGTCACTTTTTGTTTTGTTTTTCCCACAGAAATGCTACAAAACTAGCTCAAGTTCATAAAATTGTTCAAAATCTAAATTATAATTAGAAGCACAGTGTTTTTTCCCGCAAATTCCTGAGTTTTACATACTAAAGGAGGACAAAGCAAGGGTATAGCGCCTTTAAGTATTTTAAGTGCTAAATGATGTCGGATGTTACGTGGGTCATAGCTTTTGTAGATTTTTAGAAAAAGTTAAACTCTTTGGAGCCAGGCTTTTAAGCTTTTTGAGCATTAAAAAAAATACAGTTTCAAGACCTGAGATTTGGATCCACAACTTCATTGCAAAGAAACCCAAGCACTAAACACAGGGGCTGCATTTTATGTTTTAAATCAAGATTTTGTTTTCGGTCCACACTTCTCCACTAATATAAAGCATCCCCTGCATTTCTGAGGTCTAAACTATGGGGTTGGGAGGCTTTATACATCATAAGTCCTAATAAAGACAAGATAATTTCAAGATAACTGCACTCTTTCTGCTTTTATTTGCTAATTGTATCAAATTGTCATTGTGATAACCACTCCTTCACTGCACTCTTACCTTCTTTAAGGACGCACAGGAGATGAAATCTTAATTGTAGTCCGTGGGCGAATTACTTTTTCATCTTTAATAATCTTTCTACACACGTGTCAAGGCAGTGATGGACGGAGATGCTCGACTTTAAAGACATCACCTTTTTCTTAGCTCCTGGAGTTAACAATTCATGAACAATACTCTGAGTCTGGAACAAAGAGAGGCGACAGAAAGGATAATGAAGTTGGAGCGTTGCGGTGGTGAGAATTAGCAGGTACATTTGCGGCGAGGAGGGAGCGCTGTCGCTGTAAAGGCTTCATCTGGAGTTGGCAAACACAAGCTAATCCTGCTAATTGCTCAGGTGCAGACAGAAATCACTGTGGGGTTTATGCGGAGTAAAAAAAAAGAAATGGACTGTGTAAGTGTGCAACAACAACTATATGTTAGCAGAAAGATGAGATTAGACTATAATGTTTGGGGAGTTTAGCTTCGGGCGTGCAAAATTTAATTTATGTTGTTCTATGCTGCTGTGAGAATTTAGACTTTATTCTTTCCCCGGAAAAAAAATATGTTTACTTTATTTGATTTATCCTTCAATACCTCTGGGGAAGCCTGTTACGAGCATTCCTATGAAACATTTAATTCAGATCATGTTCTTTATGGTTTAGTAATACATTTCAACTTAATTCAGTCCAATTTAGATTTATTTTAGACCCGGTTTAGTTCTTGATCTTGGTCTGGTGTTACTTGGAAGGTCAGATTTGGCTGTAAACAGACAGTTTTTGGTTTAGCTTCTTTGTTAGGTGGTTACGTGGACACCATGTGAGGTGAGAGTCAAGGGTTACCCCCCTGATATTTAGAGCTTGGTACTATTAAGAGTTTTTTGTTTGCAATGGCAAGAAGATGACAGAAGTCTTTGTGGTGAGTAAAAATACATGCATTCTGTTTTCTTGATGTTGATAGTAAAATGCTTGTCTTGCAGCCACCCATGTAAAGACTGCACGTCTGAATTGTGTTTTTGATTACTGACATCTGCGTTTGACACTGGTTAACTACCATTTAAGGTTAGGGTTAAAGGAACAGGCCGCTGTTTTTCCATACTGAGATATGTTCTTCCCTGAGTTTAGACGAGTTGATGCGTACCTGTCTGGTCTTTGTGTGTGCGCTCAGTCACGTACAGCGACCAAAGATGTTGTTAGCATTTGGCCTCTCCCAGCATATTCCTATAGCTCCAAATGGGGTGAAGTTAGAAGCAACCAAGCTATACCACGGGCACGCACAAAGACCAGACAGGTACGCATCAACTCGTCTAAACTCAGGTAAGAACATATCACAGTGTGTAGGAACTGTGTGCCCTCAGTCATGCAAAAAGACCAAAGATGTTGTTAGCATTTGGCCTCTCCCAGTATATTCTTATAGCTCCAAATGGGGTGAAGTTAGAAGCGATGAAGCTCTTCCACGGGCACACACAAAGACCAGACAGGTACGCATCAACCTGTCTAAGGTCAGGTAAGAACATATCTCAGCATGTAAAAATGGTGGCCTGTTCCCTTAAGGGATACTTCATTAATCCCATAGGGAAATTCGTTCTCCGGATTCTTCCTTCCGGATCTTCAATGCCACAGGGGCAACCTGTAGGAGCAGTGGTCAGAAGCACCTGGCTGGAGGATTAACCTATTCTACATGTTTTTAGGGGAAACCAGAGTACCTGGAGGAAACCTATGCAGACACAGGGAGAACATGCAAACAGAGAGGCCCTATCCAGGAATCAAACTCAGGACCTTCTAGCTGTGAAGCACCACTGTGCTACACACATGATAGACAGCAGGAGGCCCAGAATACTCCCTTGTGGGACTCTTATTGAACAGCCCAGCGGCTTAGATGTAACTGAGCCTACTTTTACAACCTGCCTCTGAGATAAGAGATGATTAGATCTATGTCAAGAAAAGTTTAGCGTGTGCAGTTTATTTTGAATAGTCTAATGATGGATCTTCAAAAGCTTAGCGGGAATCAATCAATTTGTTGAGAAACATTTGAGAATCACTGCTGTAGTTTATCGGAAAAGTGGTATTTACTGTAGATTTGTAAGGAGTACATACATTAGTACGCTGAGAAGATTATCAGTAATTATACGGGACACTGTAACATGATGTCATCTTCAATAATCAAAGAACTTAAAATCATAGAACTTTTTGCATTTGAGCTTCCTACATCACTACGTTTGGCCCTTTTCCCACTAATGTTTCATCTTGGCCCTCCCAGATAAAGGTTTGGGCCCTGTTAGGCTATTGTTGTGTGTTGATGTGGAAAACTGGATTGCCACTCTACTCATGCTGGTAATGAATAATACAAGTATTATTTTAGTCCTCTACCCCCTCACTGACAACACACCATAAATTAGTAAATGAACAAAGCTTTGAGACAATGTGTGCGCCCTCGACTTTGCTTTTGTGTGTGTTGTGCAATCTTGGGACAAGTTTTAGTTTAGAGGTTTGATTCCTGCTTTGACAAGAGCCTACTGTCGCTGCGTCCTTGGGCAAGACCCTTCAAAATCGCTATTCAAGGCTTCATCATCAATCTGCAAGCAAGATCTTCAGTACTTCCTTCATATGTGCATCTCTGTGGCAATTTGTATCATTTTTCATTGATACTGCACTTTTGACTGATCCTTCTCCAGCCTTCACCCAACATATATTTGCGCTCGAAGCGACTCCGGGCAAAACGACCCAACTGCATCTCTCTTGTCGTAATTGCGAGTTGGTTGACTCTGTAACTTAGTGCTTGTGTGTGCATCCAATTAAGCAGATCCCTGTGCGGTGCGCTCTCTGATACGGCTGGCTCGTTAGCTGCCGATGCCGAGAGGGGGGCTGCTTCCCAATGTAGATTTATCTGGACATCAATGCGTCGCACTACTCTGGGATTTATTATACCCCTTTATACAGCTCTATTTGCCAAAGTACTCGAGTAGAACATCCGCTGGCATTTGTTCACTGCATCATCCATCAGGACTGCAGTGTCCCAACAAGACACTAACAGCCAGCACTTTGCAAAGTGGGTCAACTATTTTAAAACCAG
The DNA here is from genome assembly GCF_951799975.1 of Gobius niger. NCBI lineage: Eukaryota > Metazoa > Chordata > Actinopteri > Gobiiformes > Gobiidae > Gobius > Gobius niger. The sequence goes on along the minus strand of NC_136852.1, from coordinate 11,585,454 downwards.
GCACAGCACTATTATTATTAATATGTTATTGTCCAGAATGATATTTTAATTTCGTTCTCAATTCTTCAGGTGGTTCTTGTGGGGTCATCTGCAATTTTAGGCTTAAAATAGACTTAAGAAGATCATTTCAGTTATGCATTATAATTACAGGGTTTTCACGGGACATTAAAGCAGTACAAGTAGCTTGCTTACCTTAATAAATCCTTTTCGTAGTGCCACTGGGGGTAATACAAGTGTTGATGGGATGATTGGGGGGTCTTTCATCTCCCCCTGGTGTCTCTGGCCAGAAAACCACAATTGCAACTTTCCTAATACACACTAATGGAATCACGAAGAAGAAGCTAACAGGCTAACAGGCAAAGCTAACTGCGGGCTAGCGTCACTTAAACAGTATTTACAGCCAAGTTTGAGTGAAAAAAAATATCTCCATTGTGTCATTGGATGTACAATATCTCTCTCTCCCCATGTCTTTTCTGTCAGCGTAGTATTTACTCTCACGGACGATTAATGGATAAAAAAACCACAACATGCTACGACACCTGCAGTGACGCTTATGGCCTCTAGGGGAAAGAGTTTTCAAAGGCAATAAAAGTCATTAAATGCATTATATTGGATTCAAACTGACATTCAGTCTAAATTTATTGAAAACTTACAGCATTGCTCAGTTTTTACTCAAAAAGTTAATCGAAAAAACTAAATCATGGTCTAAAACATATTCAGCTGCAGTTGTGGCTGAAATGATCTCTTTGATCAAACAGAGGAAAGATTAATTTGCAAATCTTAAATTACATATGTTATGCACTGATTTGTGTGTGCACTTGAGGCATTAAAATAGAGTATTTGGGCAGTAAAAATGGCAGTAAAAAGCATTCAATTTGACTTTCTTCATCCTCTATAAACCCTGAATTTAAATTAGGTGGTTTTATAGTTTGGACATGGTTTACACCTGGTTTAAGCATTGTTTAATCCAATTGATCTATTTTGGTTCTGATTTGATATAGATTAAGGCCTGTTAGCACTTTATGAGATAGTTCTTGATATGAAAAGTTTGAGAGTCAATGGTCTAGTCAAGACACAAAGGATTTGTATTATTTCATGGACCACTTTCCATCATAAATGTATTTCTCACTTTAGAGACATCTTGTAATGCCACACAGTAAAATGATCCAGTACTGCACTTCAAAAATACTATTTTAAAGAATGTTTTCCTTTGGATTTATTGCTCTTTAAAACCCAAAAGACTAAAACTGAATGAAATGAAAAACTCCTTCTGAACAAGTCATTACCTCTCATTTGTCTACATAAACAAATATGATTAAACCTGGTTCTTTCGATTATCCAGATTCTTTTTTTTCTCCATATGAGTTTTTTCCCCACATGAGAAAATGCTCAAAGAGAAAAGTGCATTCAATGAGAAAACCAAAAATCCTTTTCCCTTCTCACCTGCAGTGTCTCGCCTTGACTGAAAATACTGTAGGTTTCTGAACAAATAAAACACTCTCCATTTAAAAGCGTGTCGAGTTGCTTTGGGCTCTTCAAACGCCACTTGGATATTTATTCAGAGTTAAAATACCTGCTTGGTCTTGAGTGGTCCACAGATCCTATTCACGCCGCGCCCCTCAGATGTCAGGATAAGGACCGGGGCATTGAAAGCCAGAGAGATGAAGACAAGCACTTTACTGTGGATTTGTATATCAGACATTATCCTGCTTTTGATGAGTGGGGCCACAGAGCGAGCGATAATTTCTATTAATACTTCCTCTTTGTGTCGTCTACAGTGGATTCAGGAAGTTATTTGATTTATTAAGTGCAATAAATTGGACTCACACAGGCAGAAAATCTAAATTTCTCCGGGATAAAGGACAGGATGATTTCTTGAATGTTTTTTCCAATGCCCTTTTTTCACATTTTCTCTCACATTTTATTTTCCTACAGTAGGACAAGCAGTGCGGAACAAAAGAAAATAAGTGTATGTGCTTGTTGCAGTATGTATATTGATTCAAAAGGGGTCTAAAAAGTATTTTCCTGGGCCCACACCTGCAGCACAGTGGAGGCTTCACAAGAGGCGCTACAGGAAACAAAAAAAAGGGACAAGCAAGGAGATATCCGGGCGAGACTCGCAGCTAAGCCACACATGCCTTCTATTGTTCTGGCTAATTCACGTTCACTGGAGAATAAAACAGATAATACCCTGGTCTGGGTGAATACTCGATTCTGATTGGCTGGAGGGTGTCCGTTAAAAAGTGATAATGTACGCCTAGCCCGGCAACAGTTAAATAACAGTTAAATCACGTTCTATATCACTCCACTGCAGCTGTTTCCATGGTAACGATAAAAAATTGAGCTGGAACTAGCTTTAGGTAAACCTGATTAAAAAGTGAAATAACGCCTGCCCAGGAGAAAAAAATAAGCAAACAGGGCCCCACTGAACAGTTTCAGTTCACGGGACCATGGTATAACCGGGATAACGCCCTCCGAGGTGTCCATTATCGACAATAACTGGACTCTGCGGAAGCAACCGTTCAGGCCTCCGAGTATTTCTGATAACGCACACCTCGTCGTGCATTATCCCTTACTATTAAGCTCTTCCCAGAAGATGGTGAAAGACTGTTGTGGAGCGGAGGAAGCAGAGGGAGCTGCGCACGAGGAAGAGGAAGGAGGAGGTGGTGGAGCTGACCAGTGCAGGACACCACGCTCTGAAACAGGGACAAATCCATGAGACGCTGCACTGTTTCAGAGGAGGACCGAAGGCAGCCAGCCAGGTTTCCTCCGGGAGCTACAGTTTCCAATAATGCACTTACTTACTTAGTCTGGAGCTGAAGATGTCGCAGTGCGCCCCACGTCAGGTCTAAGATCGGGCCCCTTAGAGTTTGTTGCCTGCTCCCCTCACTTATTCCGGGTCCAAGAAAACCCAAAGAAAGATGATTGATTAGAGCAAACTGAGGCTAATCGTGTATATTTAGTTGTATCAGTTGTTGTTACTTATCTTTGTAGGTTAACAATATCATTCTTTAATATTTTTTTTTACTATCAATCCCTCTTGAGTTCATAATTAGACACTATAATCTCTACTGCCTTTGAATCCGTGTCTCGTGCTTTTAACTAAATCCCATAATTTTGCTGTGTTCACAACGTAGCATTAGCTTCTCTTCACTGCCCCCCCATTGTCCTTAATTTCATCTTGCGCTGCTCTTGGTCGGCCTTGCTGCGTTGCGTACTTGTCCCTAATGGATGGGTGAGCCGGGTCATTATCCCGGGTGTCATGTAAAAACGTCCTGATCCGCAGTAATTCAGGCTTATAATAGCGCTCGGCTGCTACTCCGTCATCGCGCTGCCTCTTGTAATGATCAGTCTCGTTGGCACTGCTGTCAACATAATGAATGTGTGTACGGCTGTAACGCTCCCCTGTTTGTGGATATACACACGGCTCGTACGGTGTGGGGGAGACGTAATGCAATGTGGGATATCTTAATAAGGCGCCGAGAATATGTTTGGGTGCACGGGTGGGAGTGTGGGTGTTGATGGATGGACGGTGGATGTTTGTTTCTGTGATGATGCAGAGAGTTGAGAAATGTTCTTGGCTACTGCTTATATATCGAACAAAAAGTGACAATCTCTTTAATATTTTTTGATCGACGTGTTACCGGAGGGGCTTCAATATCATTGACTGTGTTAACAAGGGCTCGAAATTCCCGGTTATTACCAATATTCCGGTTATGGCAGTTTTCGGAACATGGTGTTTATATGACGCTGAGAAATCGGGAAACTCAAATCCCTTGTTTACATGATCAAATAAAGAAACCCGGCGTTTTGTATTTAAGCTCTGACCGTGCACAGTACAAAAAGTAATTAACTAGACTAGTATAAACATCTCAATTTGAGCATAATAATCAAATTTTTTGTTGTTTTGACTGGTGAAGATGTTCTTGGGCATTTGTCCTAGATTATTCCACTTGTTCTGAGATGTTTCTGACTCATTTCAATACATTTCGTCCTTATTTCAGGTAATTGTCTTTGCCAATAGGGTAAGAAAATTGGTCTTATCTCATTGGCAATATTAGTTTCTTATTTCAAGCGAGATTTACATTAGAACTGGTATGAAATGTCCTCAAACAAGATGAGTGAAAACCGCTCAAAACAAGATACATTTCCTCAATTCCAGTCATTTAAGCCAATGCTTGATATTGACTTTTTGTAGTGCAGGTGCATACATTATGTTTTTGAGCACAATACGGTGAAAATATTAAAAGCCTAAATGTGTGGCTTGTTCTTTTGAATGCCCACTTCGGGCTCGATGTTTTGCTCATCCTCTACATCCTGAGCTGCTGCAAACGACAACGACGGCAGATTGTGGATAATTCCTTAGCTTTACCCGTCCTGGGTCTGTCTTTGCCATCGACGCGGGCCGGGGAGCACCGGGAGAAGGTTTGAAGCCGGGGCTGGTGTGAGAGGGTGGAGCTGATGGAGTTCACCGATAGTTAGTGGAGGAAAAACTTTACCCGTCTCTGTGTTGTGGTCGACTCCTCTCTGCGTCCGGAGGAAAACCAGCCGCCTTGATACTGTCACCGACACTTTTCATCTTAAATATTCACTGCTTTTAGGAAAAACACAGTCTCCTCTTCACTCCAGAAACGGGAGCTCTTCGGACATGCTGCCGCCATGTTTGTTTTCTATGAACGGCGCATGCGCAAGAAATGAGAAGTTTCTTAAAACCGGAAAATAGCGTATACATGCTGTTATATCCTGGTTACTGACGGAAAATCCCAGCCAGAAAATCCGGGTTTCTCAAAACTGGGAAACTGCTATTTTCGGTTTTTTATAATCGGGAAACTGCGTTTATACGATCAAAGACAAAACCGGGATATTAAAAATTCCTGTTTATAACCGGGAAACCCGAGCCCTTATAAACACACTCACTAAAAAGCATTAAATTAGATTCAAACTGGCATTGGATCTACAGGTCTTGGAAAAAGGTGACTTCAGCTTGACTATTTTCCAGAAAATGTTAGTCAAACATCAAACAACATTTCCCCTCATTCCTCTGTTTGATGGGATGTTTTCAAATCTTTAGAAATGAAATATGCACAGATTTTTTTGTGTGTGTTTGTGGCATTAAAAATATAGTATTTGGGCATTAAAATGGCACTAAAAAGCATTCAGTTTAACTTCCTGCCGCCATAATAAACCCTGTCAGATATTTAATCTCCCAAGTACCACCAGGTTGAGATCAATACCAAAGCAGGACTAATCTGGGTCTAAAATAGATCTAAAACTCGGTGAACCATGTCTAAACCTGCAAATCACCTGACTTAAATGTTTTACTGAAGCATCAAGGAAATCTCTAATTGAAATGAATACTTCAAGTCGCAGAAGACTGAGAAAGTAGTACGGCAGTTTGAAAAGTTGCCTCAAAAAGGGCTGTCACGATAATTTCTATAACGAGTTATTGTTCAATAAGTGACAGAAAAACAATGAGCTCTATATTTATCGTCTGTACATTTGCATTTTCTCAATTTTTCTACTGTAATACTTTATTTTTTGGCCAAAGTAAGTTGTATCTCATTGTATTTCATAATCATTGTGGCATATTTCCAGATTAAGTGCTTTTCGAACAGAGCCTACCTGCCATTTTTAAGATTTAGTGTTAGTTACTGTGGCATTATAACGGTCTTCAATATTATCGTTTATCGCGATATTTTCTGTCTCAATATATATCGAGTTTCTGATTTTTTTCTACCATGGCCTCAAAAAGGTTTTTGAAGAGAGGTTTTAAAGAGAAATGGACTTTGCGTATCTTTGAGTAATCTTTGAATCTTCTTCAGTGGCTATTCTTAGTACCAGCTCCCAAAAAGCTCCACCTAGCGTCCTACGTATCCAATATTTCACTATGCATCGTTTCACTACAGCTAAACAGGGCACATGGTCGGTCTGTTATTATTAGGGCTGTGTACGGTTATATTGTTTTTGATACCAGTACTTTAACGATGCTTGGTTTACAATACTGATACCTGAGCGATACTTTTTTCAATACGTATGTATTAGGGCTGAAACGACTAATCGATTAATCGACGACTAATCGATTATTGAAAGAGTCGACAACTATTTTAGTAATCGATTAATCGTTTTCTGGCTCACACCGACTAAAATGGAGCAAAAATGACGAAAAAAATGTAGTATTTTTGATGAAAACCTACTTTGATTTTATATTTAGGGTCTGTAGTGGTTTGTACAATGTAAATTTCATGAATAGAGTCTTCAAAAAACATTTCCCTTTAGTTAACTCCATCAGCACTTCCTTAACCCCTTAACCCCCGCCTGAACCGAGAGGATCTTTTTCCTCACGTCATCAGATTTTTTTTCCATAATTTTTTTGTAGGGTATTCAACTCATTTTTGTAACTTTTTTGTCATTTTTTTGGTCATTTTTTTGTCACATTTTTGTCACATTTTTGTAATTTTTTTGTCACATTTTTTTCATTTTTTCGTCATTTTTTTTAATCAAATTTTGGTCATTTTTTGGTCATATTTTTGTACATTTTTTGTCAATTTCTTGTGACATTTTTGCCACTTTTTCATCAATTTTTCGTCACTTTTTTGTCAATGTTTTCGTCACTTTTTTGTCACATTTCCATCATTGTTTTCGTCTCAGTTTTGTTGCTATTTTCACAGCTTTTTGTAAAGCCAAACTGGAGAAAATGTGCTCGGTTCAGGTGGGAGTTAAGGGGTTAAACAGCGCGACTTAAGCTATAATGTGATAAAAAAAAAATTGAAAAAATAAAACTTTACTACACCATTCACAGCCAAGCGATTAATCGTAAAAATGATCGGTAGTTGCAGCCCTAGTATGTATACAAAAATATTTGGCATCTGAAACAGAAAACAGAATAATAAGGTTATTATATAGCTATAAAACACAATTTATTTTAAATTTCTGTCATATACATATATATATCTTCCTTTAAGTCTGTCATTGGACCAACAGAACTTTGCCTCTAAAGATTTTTTTTGGTACCTGCTCCCGTTACCTTTTTTTCTGTTACCTTTTTCCGGGTCTCGATCCCACACTTAACGGTACTCAGCCCTAGTTATTGCCCAGCGAAGCGGATTGAGAGGAGGAGGGGTGGGAGGGTGAGGGTGAACCTAATGGATATTTCTGTTTTAGCTGTTTTAGGTAAAATGGTAAATTAGGAATCATGTTTTTGATGATGATTGTGTAAGAAAAAAATATTTGTCATGTGAGCTGGAAATGACAAGCAGCTTTCTTTAGAGCTGGCTGGTATTGGTATTGAAGCTGAACTTCAATACCAACAGTTTTTTTTGGCATCTGTAGTCCTTTAACTTCCTTCCATTCCCAGAAGCCCTAGAGAAATCAGAAAAAGAGATTCTGAATTTCAGTGCGACTTTCTTGGTAGACCTATACAGTCGCCGTTTCTTGTTTCAATCTAAAAAGCCCAAAGTTGCTCAAAGTCGCATAGTTTTGAGTTAAAGAGTGAAAAAAAAAAACTGAAACAGAAGTCACTCCCGCTGTTTCGCCCCCGTCTCGACGCGGCACCTTGTCACTTTCATCTGACAACATGACACTTAATGAGTCCGACTGGGAGACGGACGGGGACACTGCGGCGCGGAGACAGTGCCTTTGTGTGCGTACATACACCCCACTTTCTCGTCCAATCCTCAGCTGCAGCGCATCACAATAAATGGCAGCCTAATCCCTCCCCACAAATCCCCCCAGGAGCAGCGGAGCACCTCGGGCGGAGAAGGGGGAGCGGCGCAGTCACAGCCGCGGGCGTCCCACTCAGATTAGAAGTATTAACACGGCGGCCCTGTCTGCAGGATGAGACACGAGGAGAGGCACAATTTGGCTCTCTCGAGTTTTAGAGTGGAATTTTAAATGGAAACGTGTGAAAAATATTGATGGTCCCACACTTTTTGCACACCTCGGTAGACACCTTGGGTCTTCTAGTATACAGACTTTGGAATTGCCAATATATGGTCATGTTCGAAGCAGCCAGAGGGGAAAACAAAGATGGGGAAAAAAAAGAACTTTCTCACATTTCTAACAAATGAATCCTGACCCGTTCGCTCGGATAGTACGGTTCGTTTGAGGTGTTGTGAGACTCTGATCCAGGCCAAAGAAGTGAACCCTGGTCTGGCTGAAAACGTGGGTCTCGGTTCGGTTAAGACGAATAATTGCGAAAAGAAGAATTGCGAAAAGAAAAACCAGCACGGCCACATTTTGTAAACAAGAGACGGAAAAGGAGGTGGAGTTTATTTTTCACTGTTTTTCCTGTCGAAGGTTACAATTTTGGTCAAACCGAATCTCAGGTGTGAATGCGACCTAAAAATACGTACAATGCTAATCAGGAAACTACATTAGCTTCATGCTACATATGCTAATGTTGGTAACCAGTGAAGAATCTGCTGTGAAGGCAAGGCATGTTTATTTAGACCACACATTTCATACACAAGAAATGTTAGTGCGAAAAAACATCCACATGGACTCGATTTTGGCTTGACTTTATTAGTGTGAGATAAATATGTTTTTAGTCCGCCAGAAAACGACTAAAAAATGGGAAAAATAGTGACTCCCAGCAGAGGTTTTCATCCCCCTCGGCTGGTGTCTGTATCTTTAGACTAATGCAGCCATTCCCAAAGTCCGGGACATCGCGGCCTCCTTATTGATCCGAAAATCTCTCGGGGACCCCCTAATCATCATAACTGACACCATTCAAAAGCATTTCTTATTATTTTACAGCTAAATTGACATTAAAAGTAACATATAGCTATGACAGGAGGCTAAATAGTGGTTTTAACTGGTGCATATGTCCAGATAGCTGTATTTTCCCTTTCAAAATTGACTTTTTTCATTGTACTTGTTGTACAGACAAGCTTTGGGGGGCCCCCTGTAGTGCCTCGGAGGCCCCCTGAGGGCCCCGGACCCCACTTTGGGAACCACTGGACTAATGTTTGCATTTAGAGAATATCTCCAGGACTCGTTGAAAAATATGAGGGCACAAGCAATGGACATCTGGTGGAAAAGGGGAAATGAAACTGTTCAAAAACAAGGTAAAAACAGTGGCAGCTACTGTCAAACCCTCAAACTTAAAGGAATAGGCCACTGTTTTTACATACTGACATATGTTCTTACCTTAGCTTAGATGACTTCTTTAGTACCTGTCTGGTCTAAGCTCAAGTAAGAACATATCTCAGTATGTAAAAACAGTGGCCTATTCCTTAAACCCCCTCATGAAATATTTGGCCTTCTAAGTGACACAACACTTAGATCAAGACTACTAACTACTAACAAGATCAGGACTAAACCGGGTCTTAAATAGATTTAATTGGACTAAATCATGTCTAAACTGGATATAAACCATGTCTAAACATAAAAATCACTGAATTTGAATGTATTAAACCTTAATCGAAATGATCTCTCTTTGAAATGAATAAACTCTTAAACTGCTCATGAGCTTCGTGTCTAAATAATGGAAAGCAGTAAAATATGGTCTGTTTGTGATACGGTTTGCGATGGGGCTTACTGTTACGCCTCGTGCAAACGGAGTTAAACCAGTACAGATCGATGCCGTCTGGTTCCTGACTTGCCGCCGCTCCATCTGGCTCGCTCCACTCCGCTCCCTTCACAGCGGGATCATTGATCTGCCCTGCGCCTCTGTCAGTCTCCGCCCAACACTCCTTCACGACACTGGCCTGGGCCGCATCTTACAAATACTGCACTTATTTGAGCTTTTAACCATGTTACAGTGTTGTTCCTTAATCAAAAACATACCTGAAGTAGTAGTTTTACCTCATTCAAACAGTTTTGAGTAATCTTATTCTTATTGGTTGTTTTTTCACACCGATCTGTATTTTCTGTATTTTGTTTTGACACAGGAGATGCGAAACTGTCCTCCACAGTTTTAAAATCGATCTTTTGTGACCGGACCTGTTCTGCGCTCTAAGGGAGTCATTTATCAGTGCAGGTGTTAAATAAGCTGAAAAATAAAATATGCTCCTTGCTTTGCACATTAGCAAACGCTTACTAAATGATCCCCTAAGTGTGTTCATCGCCAGTTTGCTACTAGCATGTGGATGTGGCTAACTATAACGGGTCAGGGATTAGTTTATACAGTAGGATACAAAGACATGGAGAGGAGCAAAGTGGTTCAACTGCCCATAAATAAGAATGCTAACAGGATGCTTCATGGTAGCATCGTGCTAATGCTAACGGCTAGCTAGTTTTTTCACTTCTACTGAACAATCTGCTGTGAGAAAATATCCATATGGGCCCGATTTACACTTGACTTAATTTATGTGTGATGAATAAGTTCATATTCCACAAGAAAATGGCTAAAAAGAGTGGAAAATTGTGTTTCTCTAAAGATTCTATTTTCCCCCTTGATGAAGCCACGCCCCCTTCTATGACGCGATGCCGTCTGTATCTATATTGGTCATAAAATATGGTCTGATCTTTATTTAAATCACAAGAATGAGTAAAAAGTGTCTGCTTAAACTAATACCACCCAAAAAATTACATTTGATCATATTTTTATTGGCCATAACATGCAAATTTCACAAGACAGCGTGGAATAAGGATCCTCCTAGAGCTAATTACACAAATCTTCGCAGACATTTGTGAGCCAACCTGAAGTCCAGCCGCTGAGGGGTGGCTTGACGCTGCCCTTGCCACTGAAAAACACACACTAGTTAAGAATTGTCTCTTGTTGGAAGCATTGAAGCTTTGTCTGATGTGCACCACACATAACGTCATGTGTGTAGGAAAAATGGAACAGCATATCAACAACAAAGCCCTCTCCCCTCTGTGAAGTATGGTGCCGGGAGAATCATGGTGTGGGGGTGCTTTGCTCCTCAGGGCCTGGACAACGTGCTATCATCAATAGAAAAATGAATTAACAAGTTTATCAAAAATATTCACAGGACAGCGTGGAATAAGTAAGTCAAACGATGGAGACTGGTCATATCAGTTATGTCAGTTATGATTGGTATTTGCCAACATTGGGTGTAAAAGGACTAAATAGCCAACTTAAGATAAGATAAGATAAGATAAGATAAGATAAGATAAGATAAGATAAGATAAGATAAGATAATCCTTTATTGATCTCACAAAGGAGAAATTCACTTGTTACAGTCGGCATTCAAGAAGATCACTCAGAGTTAATAAAGTGCAGCTGATGCAGAGATTATTGCACATGTTACTTTACAGTCTCATTGTACAGTCTGACAGCAGTGGGGATGAAGGCTTTGCGGTAGCGCTCCGTGGGTGGGAGGTGTTGTCCATGATGGAGGTGAGCTTGGCTAACACCCTCCTGTCCTTCACCTCCTTCACAGAGTCCAGGGGGCAGCCCAGGACGGAGCTGGCCCTCCTGACCAGCTTGTTCAGTCAGTTCTTGTCCCGCTCTGTGCTGCCCGGGGCCCAGCACACGGCAGCGTAGTGGAGAGCAGAGGCCACCACAGAGTCATAAAAAGTCCTGAGCAGAGGCCTGCTCACTCCGAAGGACCTCAGTCTCCTCAGAAGGTGAAGGCGACTTTGGCCCTTCTTGTACATGGAGTTGGTGTTGTGGGACCAGTCCAGTTTATTGTTGAGGTGAACACCCAGGTACTTGAAACTGTCCACCTCCTCAATGTCCTCCCCCTGGATGTTCAGTGGTGTGTGCGGTAGTGGCTTCCTCGTGAAGTCGATCACCATCTCCTTCTAGTAGTATGCAGGATGTTGTGTTAACATTATCCTTCACGACAATACCTTACAGAGGAATGTCTTAATACAGATGTAGTCATGCTGCTTGTACTATAAGATGTATGACTCAAATAATGTACAGTAATCTTTATACCTTGTGACAATATACGTTTGATGTGGAATGTAGTGACAAGCTCTTACCATGTCAAATGCTGCAAATTGTAAGGTCTATATAACTGACTGCATTGTTGAAAATGTAATTGTAATAGGAAAAATGTGGTTGTGTGTGTGCATGGGTGTGGAAAAGGTATACTTGAATTTATGGTAACTTGATTAATGTAATGTAAATTACAGTTACAGTTCCCAATGGGAATACAAATGTGAAATGTACGAGTGCAGTGAGTATTAAATATAGGGATAGGCGCACATAAGCTTTTGCTTCAGCCTCTCCTTTTGAGCTTCCATTACTGTGTAATGATATGACGTCTGTGACTAAATAAATGTAATCAGCTCAAATAAGCTAAACTAAACCTGGATTCAACAGCTTGCTGACCCTTCTTTGGCAGCAATAACTGTGTTTTCTGTAGTTGCAGATTAGACTTGCACAACGATCAGGATGAATCTTGGACCATTCCTCTTTACTAAACCTCCTCCCACTGTAGTTTCAAGGTTATTCAAAATGTTCTTGCTGTTTTAATTCAGAAGTTATGCCTGATAGGGAGAGCAACTCGAACATAAAACGTGAAAAAAAAACACCAATAAGTACTTTTGCAATGTTCTGACGCCTCAGCTCACACAACTACAGTGTTAAAAGCTGTTTATTACTTCCTCAACTGTGATTGTTTCTCTCTCCATTGTTTGACCTCGATTCGTCGGCCTTCAATCACGATAGATAACCTTTTCGCCGCCCCCCAAACCCCCGGTTTCCGTGGAAAGTGTGTCCCCGTTTTTACTGTCCCTCCCCTCGTCTCCACGGCAACGCATCTGACAATGCATCAACAGGTGCAGCCGTCAGAGCGGGAAATGTCAGGGCTGCCCCTACGTGTGTGTGACGTTAGACAGACAAAAGGGGGAAATTGAAAAAATTGCCATTGCGTTTCACAATTGCCGGATGATACCGAGTGCTCCAGGCCCATTTTTGCCCGAGTGCCGGCGGCATTTTTACCCAGCAAGTACCTATTTAAAAACAATAGGATGTGGCCTAGAAATCAAGTGCAGGTTGAAAGTGAAGGCTGTCAAAACGCTCTCGGACAAACACCGGGATGGTGTGAGCTGCTTTGATGCCTGCTGCACCTGTTTAAAATCACATCAGAGCTCTGCGTGTCACCTTGTTTCACGCGCTGGATGGCTTGTTTTGATCCGGAGTATGTAGGGCACAGACAGAGACGGGAAACTGGCTGCAGACAAGTCATGTAAAAAGAGGCATCTGCTTCAACAAACCCAAGTTACCCAACGACATGACTCAACTCTGTGTCAGGTTGTTGCCTTGTCTTATAAGCTGTAAGACTTTAACAGTGAACAGCTCGGAAGTGTGTTGTCTGTCGCAATAATAGATTTCTTGTTAGAATTGGCGAATAGGGAACCAATAGAGATGAGAACAAGTTCTTCCACACGACGGTATTGTCTTGTTGTTGTACATGTATTCAGAGGTGACACAGCCGTTGTCCTAGTTACTCCGGGCGACATTTTCTCCAGTTTTGCCTAAATCTAAAACCTTCGCGACTGGAGCTTACAGCTTAGAGGCCAGTGAAACGCCTCATTTGAAAGCTAAGACCTACAAAACTCATCTAAGCTTCTGCCTTGTTTTTGTCATTGCTTTGTTGTCGCATTTTTGCCACATTCTTATCACATGTTTTTGTTAAAGCAGTACTAAGTAACTTGTTTACCTTAAAGGGACTATACGAGTTTAAAAATGTTTTTTAGGAACATACTTTCGTCAGAGCTGGGGAGGGGGAGTCTGTAAACCTGCCATGATTTCCCCCTCGAGTGTAGTCATTGTGGCAAACGGGAAGGAGTGAGCAAGAGACGTCTATTCTTTTTAACGGTCTATGGTAAAAACCCGTAACATGCTACGTCACATTTTTATCACATCTTCATTGCTTGTTTGTTGTGTTTTTTGCCACTTTTTTGCCACATTTTGTTTTTTGTTTGTGACGTAACTGTGATCAAGCCACAAAAATGTGACCAAAACATGTAGAAAAAAAAAAAATGATGAAAACACAAACAAAGTGGTAGAATTAAGCAGGAGTCAGAACAAGGAACAAGCTTTGGTTAGTTTTGTAGGTCTTAGCTTTCAAATGAGGCGGTACACTGTAATCCTCAACTAGAGAAAATGCACTCAAGAGGTTATTGAACACACATGACCCATGCATGTTTTAGTTGTAGGGAAAAAAAAAACTCTACATGCAAACTCCACACAGGCCTGGAATCTAACCCGGGACCTTCTTGCTGTTCGCTAATCGCTGATGGATTTTGTGCATATGTTTGTGAACGTAAATGTAGTTTTTCTAAAGCTGCGTATCAGGCATATTAGGAGTAGCAGTCCAACTGTGCTTCTCCTCTGTATACATCTCTTTCTATTTCTCACAGCAAAGCATATTGTAAACATTTATCAGAGTAATTGACTCATGAGGCTCTGCTGCGAGTCTTATATAATCGTATTTTCCGTTGCACTACTACGCTCCCCGGTGAGAGAAAGCAAGACGCATAGAGTAGCAACCATATGTCGAGGTGTTTATGTTGTTACAACCATAATCTACGGTACAGGAGACCCTTATCCAGATTTGAGGTGTAATTCTTGTCAAGATGGAGCAATAGCTTTGTTTTTATTGCTGCTTCCTGTAAAACGGTGGCTTCTCCCATTATTTCACAGCGACTCTGTTTGGAAAGCGGGAAACGTGGAGCGCTTTGTTTGACCTGAGCTTCAACTATTTGTCAAATAAACTGCAAGAAATGATAAGCGAACCCCACATTGAGGCGGGTGGCACGTCGACTATTGCAAGCACAGCTTTCACTCACATTTTCAGCCGCCCAAACACATATTGTTATTTAGACAACTTTCCAGCTTGTTGGTTCAGAATACCGCCATCAATACCCACAGTACACAAGCCATTTTTCAAAAAGACACTGGCACATTCTCTGTCAAACCTTGCTTCAGTGAACTTTCTCTAATAACCAGCCCTTCATCTTCTTAGTCAGTCGGATCACGGCGGGTTGTAACATTTTCTTGGCAACGTAATGATGAAACAACGCGCCATACTGCGAGACAGCTTAAGAACCCGGAGGGGGCTTCGGAGCGCACCGCAGTCCGCATCTGATTTCATGGTTTAAAGGGAAAAGAGCAAAAAACAACATCAAAAGGGCACTTAAATGAGGGGTATATACCTCAGCAGTGCCACTAAAGACAGGTATTATGTATTACAGATGCCATGAGCCTTCTAATGATGATTAAATTGTCTTTAAGTTGTTACAAGTCCGTGGGGTAAGTATAAATATGAATGTGCATTTTCTTCTTAGCGGTTATTTAGGTTATCAGTGAAGTTATTATAGCAGGAGTCGATGTGAAGCATTTTAGTAGTTTCCATTATTTATTGTCATTAATTATTGAAATCAAGTGCACACGCTAAGAGTAAGAAAGCTGCTGTTCTACACGGCATTAGTTGTTCACTATCGATGGAAAGGGTTGTTCCAGAATCCACTTTCGTGTTACTCCTGACCAAGATGCTTCAAAATCTGGAGCTGAGTCCCCGGGCGCTGCTCTGCGGTTGCCACTGCCCCTGACAGGCTGCCCAGAGGCGCTGAAGGATGGGTCAAAATGTGCAGAAGAGATTGAGAGACTAATTTCCATCCGTCTCTTTTTGTAAAGATGTTTTGGACGGGACAGTAGAGGGTGAAAGGAAGGGAAAAGCAAAGTGTCACAGCTGGGACTCAAACCCATGCCTTTCCAGCCAAGTTATACCGGGCTCATGCATTAGTAGCTTATATTGCTTTTAATAGGGCTGCAGCAACCTCTTACTTTGGTGATCGATTAATGTGCAGGCTATTCTTACGATTGATCGCTTGGCTGTGAACGGCGCATGAAAATAGCATTTTTTTCAAACTCTTTACCACATAAAGTTAAAGTGATGCCGCTTGAGGACGTGTTGACGGAGTAAACTTAAAGTAAATGTTTTTTGGAGGCTCTTAGTGTTTTGAAAAAGTCACAACAACTGAACTTGGTTTACTCAAAGCTGCTCATGAACTCAAGCACATGTTTCTGTGAACAGGCCATTCCTCATGTGAAAGCTGAGAACCTCTAGTGTTCAGCCACTGAGCTTTAACGACAGGAGGCCGTACTGGCATTGATTTGGACTTTATCTGGGACAGGAGCTATACTATAGGTCAAGGTCAAATTTATTTATAAAGCACATTTACAATATATACTATACTATACTATACTATACTATACTATACTATACTATACTATACTATACTATACTATACTATACTATACTATACTATACTATACTATACTATACTATACTATACTATACTATACTATACTATACTATACTATACTATACTATACTATACTATATGGTCTGGCAACAATAAGAGCTCATTCTGCTCTCTGATTGGATAATTCTCCAAACAGACACAACCAGAGATAATGTTTATGAAATGTACATACCCATGCTTTAAAAACAAAGTCGTTTTCCTATCATAAATATAAAATGTAAAAGTTATTTTTGCTCTTTTTGAGTCTGTGTTAACCAGACAACAATTCATCAATTACTAAAATAGTTGTCAACCATTTCAATAATCCACTAGTGGATTCAGCCCGAGCCTTTAAAGCAGTACTAACTTGTTTACCTTAATAAATCCTTTTCGTAGTCCCTCTTGGGATAATACAAGTGGTGATGGGATGATCGGGAGGTCTTTCATCTCCCCTTGATGTCTCTGGCCAGAAAACAACAACTGCAACTTCGCTGCCACCGGGTCGGAGGCCCCAATAAGCTAACAGGCTAACGGGCAAAGCTAACTGTGGGCTAGCACCACTCAAACAGTATTTACTGTTACTGTTTATTTACTCTCACGGACAATTAATGAGTAAAAACCACAACATGCTACGAGACCTACAGTGGTGCTTATGGCCTCAGCAGTTGAAGGTTCACCAATAAAGGCATCAAAATGGAGATCAACTAATGCAGTTGTTTAGTTCCCACAGTCGTCGTTCGTCCTCACATCAAGTCAAACGCGCATTAAAGAAAAAACTTTCCCAGTAATAAATCAACTCCCGAATGAACAAAAGTGTGGGTGGCAAGCTGTGAACGCGCCATAATTCTTTCTTTGGAACTTTTAACTTGAAAATCATTTTCATATTTAATAACAAGCGTGAGCGCTTCAGGTTTGAGACATTGTGGTGTGTGTTGTGTTGACGTGACAGCCGTCTGCTCTCTGACAATGAGCCGTATTAAAGACAGAGCTAATGAAAAATAACTGCAGTCGTGCTATCAAGAGCGTTCGCTGGAGAAATCATCCATCAAACTGTCACACCACAACTGTCATCAGAACAAGAAGAGCAAAGAATATCAGATCTGTCATCGCAATCATCATCAGCAGCAAAGGCAGAGGAGGAAATGACCTAAATACTCATTTTGAAGAGAAGCCTGTAGATAAACTTGTAGGGTAGTAACTTTTGAGTAAATGGATGATCTATTTCACTTGTCGGTGCAGTGATATCCAATCGGCAGGTCTACAACCAATTAACATTTCACTGATTTAGAGTGGTAATGGTCTCAACTTATACAGCGCTTTTCTACCTTCATCAGGCCCAAAGTGCTTTACAGGAAAGGAACCGGTCACTAGGGGTGGTCCATATCGTATCGCGTATCATTATCGCAATCTAATTGTTTATATCGTTGTGGACATGACATAATTTATGTTACGCTCGGCTCCATGAGAGCAGCATAAACAGTGACTAGAACACGGGGACAGGTGCTAAAAAAAGTAAAATGAAATGAAGGATGTAAACTGCTTGAGTAGATCCAATTTGCGAGGGATTAAGTTTGCTGTTAAAAAAAATAAAATATCAGTATTTATCTTCCCAATAAGCGTAAGGCTGGGATTTTGAAGTAATTTGTCATTGTCAATTATATTGTCAAATATATAGTTATTGTGATATTTCTTTTTTATATCGTGATATAGATTTTAGGCCATATCGCCCTGGCCTACTAGTCACTATTTTATTTTATTTATTTTAAAAGGGACAGTGCACATTAATCAACATTATACAATGTGAATGTGCCCGAGGTGGCAGAAAAAGCACATTTTCATCAGTTGTCCCTTTTGGCAGATGTCAAGGCCAGTCTAAAAAAGACAGAATTAAAATCACACAGCAATTTACAAAACAATATAGTTACACACATACAGCACACAAAATGAGCAAAGTATACTTTTTCAATATAACTAGTGCTGAGTCTCCACTAGCCACTTTTTGACATTCTTTTTAAATGAGTAAAATGAGGGAGACTCGCGAGTTTCTTCAGGCACTGTGTCACCCATTCTCACTCTCATTCATACACCAATGTACGAAGACACTGGAGGCAATGTAGGTGAAGTGTCTTGCCCAAAGACACAACGACAGTGTGCATCTGTGGTTAGAAAGTTAGAATCGACCAAGCTCTGCCATGGCACGCACAAAGACCAGACAGGTATGTATCATCTCGTCTAAGCTCAGGTAAGAACATATCTCAGTATGTAAAAACGGTGGCCTGTTCCTTTAAAGAGTCCTTGGGACGTTCAGGAGACCCTGACCTGAACACCGCAGGCTGCGCCCTGAGGATTAGGGGCACAACAAGTCAGCAATACTGAAGAGTCTGACCACACAAAGTCAAGACTAACATTTTAAAGTCACCGCGAAATTTGACGGAAAGCCAATGAAGACTTGATAGAATGGAGCTGATGTGGGCTATTCTGAACGCAGCAGTCAAAGGTCTGAAGTCTGTTTAGAGTCGTCTTGTTCAGACATGGGAAAACAGAAATGCAACAATCAGTGCAAGAAAAGATGGAAGTGTGGATGATCGTTTCAAGACCCGATTCTGACAACATTTTCCTCACTTTAGAGGCATTTCTCTGGTGATAATAACCGTAAGTTCGTGCAGTCATTTTAGAGACGCCCTGTGTGAACTGGTAAGTGTTAATTACTGTATAGTAGTAATGGCAGTCTTCCTATAGGGTGTTATTTGCTGAATATACTTAACGTAAATTGAAATCTAGAGAGTTGCAGAAAGTCTTCGCAACTGGTTCACAATGTACTGCAAGTTTTTCCAACCGCTGTAGTTTTGCAGCAGCGTGTAGCCTTACAGAAGTCACATTAGTGTCCCCTGCAGGCCCCTGTAGTTCAAATATAAATAGACTTTCAGAACACCATGTCTTTACTCCCTCGTGATCCTCCCTCCATCCCTCCCTCGCTCTGCGCTCCCCGGGTCCAGTCCTGGTTTATTGCGCTGTCTGTCGGCGCGCTGAAAGGTAATATTCTCCTGAGCGATGATGCCAGGTAATGATGGCAGTTCATTTAAAGCCATTTGTTTGACGACAGCACGAGCACCTTCTTCCCGAGCACAACAAATCTGCCCCCGCTGCGCTGGCACTCACACGTCAAGTGCGAAAACTCAACCGGAATTACAACGAGACAGACATAAAAGAGGAGATCGCAGTGACTAAATTATACCTGCTCTTGAGCGTTAGTGTGTTTACTTAAAAGCTTGTGATGAGGGCTGCGCAATATCAGAAGAAATCGAGTCAGGAATAGGCTTGAAAGGATGGTAAATACGGACCGAAGCGAGGCTGGAGTCGAATTAGATAAGGAAAATCATGACTAAAATGGAACTTTAGCACAGTTACCTGCATTTTTGTTTCGGCTTTGCAGGTATTTGGTAATATTCTTGAACAAATCTTTAGAAAATGCATGAGGCAAGGCAACTTTACCACACATTTTAGCCTTACAAAAGAAGATATGCGAAACTACAATCAGGTTAAAGTTAAGGCAAAGCACATGCATAGAAACAACAAGACATGGGAAATACATAGTACATGTGGTCATGTGTTGGAATTCTTTCTTGGGTAGGGGAGGGGCACCTCCCTGGCTACTGGAGGGGGGGGGGGGGGGTGAGGGTAGTCAGGTTGGTTGCGAAAAAAAGGCCATGGCTGTAATGAAGCTATGGGTAGTGTTTTTACTTTGTGATGAAAGGATTGACCCCTCCTGGAACCGCCACCTCTGTTGTCGGGGGCTTCAGGGTCTCCCATGGCAAACAGGTCCTATAGGTGACGGGTCAGACAAAGAGCGGTTCAGAAGCCCCTTATGAGAGACCAACAGGCCCTGTTAATCATGAGGCCGTCTTCCTGTGGACCCACCACCTGCAGGATGAGCCATAGGGGCCTGGTGCAATGTGAACCTCAGAACCTCAGGAGGAGTTTTTTAGGAGCTGTGGTGCTAAGAATTGCCACCGGAAAAGAATCAAAGATTACTCAAAGGTGCACGAGTGGGTTGAAATACAGCTCCAGGTATGTTTTTGAGGAGAGAGAGACGTTGTAACATGGTGAAAACCTCTAAAATGTTGATTTTGCATAAACCCTCCCCATTTAAATTAAAGCAAAAGTGTAATATAAGACCTCAGTGATTCTGCGATATACTGTATTGTTGCTTTTTGCGATATGGTTTAGGGCTGAAAGATATATCGTGTCATATCGATATCGAGATATCTGGCATGAACATCGAGATATGAAATTTTGTCCATATCGTTCAGCCCTAATATGGATATTGGCTGGGACAAAATATTGGATCAGATTTGGATCACAATACTTTGTACTGCAATACCAAATATTGATACTTTTTCAAGTATCGCAATACTTTCAATACTTGTGTTTGGAGGTATTCTTATCCTGCACTCCTTTTTACAAATTTGAAGGTAGACATATTACAAATCATACTTACTTACTTTCTGTATCGCAATTCGTATCGGATCGGCCTCTGATTATCGTGAAACGTATCGGATCATAACAAAAGTGGATTGTACCAGCCCTAATGGTTTTTGCCCTCCTAATGGAGCGATAACAATAATTTGCTGATATATACTTACTTGAAGACACGTTCCAGATGCAACCCTGGTCCTGTTCCGACATAGTTGCACTTTCTAAGCTACATCCCACAAAAAACCTTCAGCTTTTTAACAATACGCTACTGCCAAGGTAAACGCGAGTAAGGATCTTTTGATGATGTAAAAACCTTCAAAGAGAAAGCTTGATTGCCGATGCTTCAATGGTAATTTGAGAAGCTCTCTGGGAAGTGTTTATCGAAAAACAGCTACTGGAATGTTTATTTACTAAGCAGTATTCTGAGACTTTGTTCATTAAATGTGGGATATTTCTCGCCAACTTGAATTAATCAGAATGTCTCTTCGTCCTGTTCGGTGTCAAGAAACTGTCAATCTGAATTTGCGTGTTTCATTTGAAGTACTTATTCTCCGGCTCCTTATTGCTGCTGTTTTAATCAACCTTCGCCATTTATTTTCCATTCCATTTACAAACTTTAGCCGCTTCCGCCGCGCCTTATTAGCATGTCTTCAGCTGCGTCCTCCCACAAGCCGCCCCAATTTACATGCCTTTATGCATCCAGAGCCAGATCCATCAAGGTGCTTGGTTTCACTCGTGTGCCGCTTCCTCTATGAAGTTTTTTATTCATTTTTTTTTTTTTTTTTTTCTCCGCTGCGTGGCTCTTTGAAGCCACTGGCCCAGGAAGTGATGGACACGAGGAGAGAGTGAGCTGGGGAGGCAGACACTTTGATGTCCTGAAATAGATAACTTTAAAGGATCGCTCTAAAAACACGTCGCTAGCTGCTAATGCATGATCTACTTTTAATTATGGGACAGATTTTAGAGTTTGTAAATATTTTTTCCCCCTGTACCCCATGCTTTCAAAGTTAAATTTGCATGCGACTGATGTCTACTGATACATGTTTTTGTTTGTGAAAGAAGAATCGGGCTTCAGGACGGGAATGGCGTGGCGTTTGGTAGTAGCAAACACCATATTTGTCAGGAAAGTAGATATAAAGCAGCAGATTCAGGCTGGAAAGTGGCCTGTGTAATGGTAGTAAATGTAGTAATCCTCAAAGTAACCTGTCCTGGTTTTTGATGCTGATATTGAAAGGTTGGAGCTTGTCCAATACTCGCACTTCGCTCTACACACTGCAGTGAAGTGCCTTTTCTGAAAATGCTCTAAGTGCAGGAGTGCACAAGGGCGCTCTCGGGACAGTCCATACACTTCATAAAACGCGCCTTGTGAGCGTGATCGGGTTTATTCAATGTTAAAACAGCTGCCTCTTTGCTGTATTTGCTGAAGTCCTCAGTAAATGTATCAACTGCATCGCTCCACACACTGTCTCGAAGTGCGAACTGAACTTGGAGAGACTGGGACCAACTTCTCACTTGGCATGAACGCCCATTTGAGGTACAAGAGCAACAGTGTACAGGGGACAGGGCCTAACGTTTTGGTCAATAAACTGAAACTGCCAATCACCAAGAATAAGAGCAAACAACATTCAGCCAGCATTTGGCCTCCTGCCCCCTTCGAAACCCTGCCCTCCATAGAAATAAAATGGAGAAGCGGCATTCGATCCTCTGCGGAGTCCGCTAGTGTGTTTTTTCTATAGCATTTAGCCATCAAACATCACAAATTATGAACAATCCAAATGTTTTCAGCTGCTGTCAACCCATCGACCACATTTAGGTGAAATCTAAGCCATGTTAGAAATAATTTATGAAAGTACAGACCGTATTAGATTTTACCTTGGGTCAGAATTAGCGTATAAAAGTGTCCCCTGAGCTAAATAACATTCTGTTAACTTTCTGCTTTTTGTGGGGTCGGATACACATCCAGCAACATCATCTCATAATATGATAATAGAGAAACCACAGGAATTAGATAAATACATAAACAAAAATATCATGAAATATATAATCAAATATAACATAATATATCATACCTCACCACACTTATATAGCGCTTGGCTTCTCCATTCAATTGTGTGGGGATAGAGTGCTCAATTTTAAGGTGCTTTGGCTACAAAAAGCACACATTTGTATCAATACGCTCACATAGCTGATTTCTATGACCCGCCACCTCCAATGTCTACAAACACATATTTTTGTTTTTGTTTTATCTGATTGCTATTTTAAATTTTTTTGTTTGTCACTTAACTAAAAACTTCTCTCCTTCTCCCCTTTCGATCAGGTGAGGAGCTAATAATAAGGAGCTTGCGGAAGTAAAAGTATTGGACTGGTATTGTGACACTAGCCCATATTATTTATTATCACTATCGCCGATAATCACAGCGGTGTAGTCCCACAAAAGTTACAGTACAAGTAGAGGTCGACCGATATGGGTTTTTCTAAGGCTGATGCCAATTTTTGGGGATTTTTATTGGCTGATGCCATATGCCTTGTTGATATTTTTGACCCTATTTTCGGCCAATTTTTCCAAATGTCTGGTGATTATTCTTAAGGTGATTCAATCATAGTTTCTGTCCCAGCTTTGATTAGTTGCTGTTAGCATTAGCAAACTGTTGCTAGCTGCTGCGGCCGTGGCGATCAAAAATGCAATTGCGGAGGTTAAAACTAACTAAGTGATTTAATTCTCCAGGTTCTGTGCTTCAAAAAGACAAGGACACACATGTCCATTTTGACTGAGGTTTAGTGAAACTTGTATTCAACAAACTTGTAGCTAACCAAGTTTCATCGCGATGCTTCTCTGTTCCCCTGGGAGTTGTGGGAGGACTTGTTTTGAAGCCCTGACTTTGCTCTTTCCAATGCAAATGGAAGTCTATCCCGGATATATCGGCTTTTATCGGCGTTAAATCAGCCGATAGCCGATATTGTAAAATTCCAAAATATCGGCCTGATATCGACCGACCTCTCGTTACAAGTTGTTCGTGTGGCAGGAAGGGCATCTTTCATAACGCTTATGACAAATTAAAGTTTCTGCAGAGATGCAGTGACTTACTGTGGCCTGGAAGAACAGTCTAAAAGAATATCATGATGTGAGTAATGTTGAATTAAAGCTGTTATTCAACTTATTCCTTGCCTAAGTGAATTTCCTCTCAGCTCTGCTGCAGAGAAAGCCAGGTTTAGTAACTAGATGATTTGGCAACTTCACCCTCATGGTTTATTCAGGCTGATAATTTACTAGGATTTAACAGAGCCAGGAAGAGCGGGTCACAACAACAAATTACCATACACAATGCAGCGCGAATGATCCAAACAACTTGGAAAACAAAACATGAAAATAGGACGGGCTGGAATGAAATTGGATATAATTACTTTTTACTTTGATCCCGTCTGTTTACGATTCTCATGATAATTTAAACAGTGTCCACATTATGATGAATTGACTTGACTTAACCCTAACTCTGCATAATGTTGGGCCGCGAGCCTTTCCCAAAAATAACAGCTGATAAATTGTTTCCAAAGTTATACTCAAGCCAACTGATCAATGCAAAAACAACAGAGGTTTGTGAGGAAATGTATTTGAATTCTTGGTTGAAGGTATTTATAATAAATCATGAAACATCAGTAAAAACCATTAATGTTCTTTTTTTCAAACAACTTTGTAGACTTTTACTCTCAATCTGCCTTTTGCTTTTCAGGTCACTGTAGGTGAAACCTCATCAATGTTGGACACATTAGAATTCTTTGCGCATTTCCCTCTGGCTCTATCTCAGTGTACAGTCAGCAGAAATCTGAGTGGGAAAAAAAGTATGCGTTAGAAAATGTCCTTATACTCTAAAAAGTACATTACG
This sequence comes from Gobius niger, assembly GCF_951799975.1. Classification (NCBI taxonomy): domain Eukaryota; kingdom Metazoa; phylum Chordata; class Actinopteri; order Gobiiformes; family Gobiidae; genus Gobius; species Gobius niger. The sequence continues at coordinate 11,560,930 of NC_136852.1, read as the reverse complement.
CTTTTCCGTAGTGCCCTAAAGCAAGGCGCTTAATAGCTATAATGACAGCTTTAAGAAGTGATTAAATAAATGTCATCAGTCTTTCCTCACGCTCCCCCTTGGCTTTGGTGCTTAATGTCCGTCTGATATTATGCATAAATATGGTGTTTAATATGTTCATCCACATAATCATTCCAAACTTGTACTTACAAAGTTTATAGGCACAATTTTTGTTTAAGTTTGTTTGACACAAATGGCTGTATTACAATTTTTTAACAGATGCAATATTTTAGTTGAAGACGTGTATTTAATTTGTATTTCTTAGTAGCAGTTTCTGTTTTTAAAGAAATTGGCCACCGTTACATACAGTATTGAGATATGTTCTTACCTTAAGTGGAACTCCTTCACTTGAGGACCCCCCACCGACCTGAAGAGGAGAAGCCACCTTTTTCCGGTGGAGAACCATGGCCTCGGATTTGAAGGTGCTGATCCTCATCTCGGCTGCAAACCGCCCCAGAGTGCGCTGAAGTCCTGATTTGATGAAGCCAACAGAACAACATCGTCTTCTGATGAACAGAGATGAACAACAAACAACTGAGGGTGTCCGGTTTGGGGACACCCTCCGACCCCTGCCTGCGCCTAGAAATTCTGTCCATAAAAGTAATGAACAGAACCGGTGACAAAGGGCAGCCCTGGCAGAGACCAACACGCATCGGGAACAGGTCTGACTTACTGCCGGCAATGCGAACCAAGCTCCTGCTGCAGTCATACAGGGAACGGACAGCCCTTAGCAGAGGGCCCCGGACCCCATACTCCCGGAGCACCCCCCACAGGGCACCACGAGGGACACGGTCGAACGCGTTCTCCAGATCCACAAAACACATGTGGACAGAAGGATATAGAGCTGGTCCAGTGTGACGAAAACCGCATTGTTCCTCCTGGATCCAAGGTTTGTCTATCGGCCGGATCCTCCTCTCCAGCACCCTGGAGTGGACCTCACCGGGGAGGCTGAGGGGTGTGATCCCTCTGTAATTGGAGCACTCTCTCCAGTTACGTGAGCAGTAGTGCCCCTTTTCATCCGCTTAATTTTGTGTAACCATTGGATCATGTAAAGGCTCAAGTAACTGTTGTTAAATAGGGAAAACGTCGAACAGCTTGGTAGCTTCTAACTCACCCCAGTTTGGAGCTAAACCTTTGCTGGGAGAGAAAAAACGCAAACAACATTTGTGTGACCGAGCGCATGCACAAAGGCCACACAGTTTTACACCAACTCGTATAAGCTAAGGTAAGAATATATCTCAATATGTAAAGACAGTGGCCTATTTCTTGAACATTAGCTTAGTTCATATTTTTATTTAGGATTGCAAATAGTTCTGATGTTAGCCGCTGGAGTACCAAGCTTTTTCATTTTGGAAAAATATGGCAGCATTTTAAACGGTCATAGTTTTCCTTCTCTGGAGTTGCCAAACAGAACTTACTTTGCATTTCAGCCAGAGTTCTTCAAAGCAACATATAATTCAAATTGTATTTTGTTTTGTTGTGTTATGAAGTTTAATTAATCCTGTTCATTGAGGCAGTTAATTCTGCGGCAGCATAAAGAAATATGCTGTTTTGGCCTTTCTGCATTTCATTGTGTAATATATAGAACCTAGAACTGTCCTCCATATTGTCAAAGTACATAAATCACCACTGCACTCGTTCTAAGCAGCTCTATGCTCTACAGCGAGTGCAAACTGGAAAGTAGCACACTGCTTTTTGGCACACTGCGAGAGGTCCCGGGTTCAACTCCCGGACGAGCCCCCACTTACAACCCAGCTGCCAGGGTAGGGGAAGTAACAAAAAACAAGATGTGAAAATGTATTAAATAAAGTTGTCATTTAATAAAAGGGATGTAAAGGGTAAATGTAACAAAGTAGAACCAAAAATAGCCAAACAAAGGCTTTTTACAATACTTACAAAGGTTAAACCAAAACAAAGTTACAAAAACTAAACAAGTGTCTCAAAAATGACGAGTGTCACAGATAGGCCTAATAGAAACGGTGGTCCCTGCTACACAAAGTCAGTAATGACACGAAGGGGAACACAACACGGATTGGTCAGTACGCCATTCGTTCAGTGTCTCTTTATGGTTCAAGTTCAGGAAAATTAGAAATCATGCTTTACAGTTGTTTTTTAAAGTGTCTAAAGTGCTTTCTAATGGAAAACAAGCTTGTTTTGCCGCCAATGGCTGCTCTGCTTTGTGACGACGACACTCAGGGCTGCCATTGGTTCGCCATTAGTACCTCTGTAGCCGCTAGTCTCCCATTGGAAAATATTGGGCTTTAGACACATCAAAAACAACTTTAAAGCCTGGTTTCTAATTTTCCTAAACTTTCTACAGCTAGATACTTCTCCTGTGATAATGCTGGGTTAGTTACAATTAAAGAAACCAGGCTGGCTTTCATAAGAATTCTTTTCGTATACTAATGAGGACGGGACTTTGATTGACAGGCCGTTAGCATTAGCGCTAATGGCACGGGCGCGGCTACGACTGAACCCTTATGCCCGTTTTAGGAACATGCTCCATCACAGCAGGGAAGGAGGAGTCTGTAAATCCGCCATGATTTCTCCCTAGAACGTAGTCATTGTGGCAAACGGGGAGGCGTGAGGAGGAGCTGTCTATTCTTTTTAACAGTCTATGTTTTCCGCCTGTATATTGAGGTACTACAGCAATGGAGGGTAATGGCGACACCCAGCGTCGTCGTCTTGAAACTCTGCTACAAGTGGCCATTGGTCCTGATCAGCAATATCCACAATCATACATATTATTTATATATTATATATCATATTGACGTTAAGTTGCAAATGATAGATTATCAATGCTCAGATGCGCGAAAGAATGTTTTATAAGGCACAATTATTCACAATTTGTCTACAACTTTTCAAATGTAGTAACTCATCAAATCTGTACATTTCCCTGTAAACAATAGCCAATGACATGACTAGCATTTCCCTGACTGTTGTATGTACCCCGTTAGTCATCATTTCACTTCAGAAACAACAAACCCAATTCTGTAAACACGTCATTCTTTTTCATCTCGATGAGTAAAGTCTTAATTAGGTTCGGAGGCTGTTTCCCCATTTTTGCTGAGGAGTCTATTAGTCTTTTTCTATCCATCTGATCACGTTCTCCCGCGTCAAACCTCGCGGGAGGGCTCCGGTCTGAATACCAAAGGGAGTAGGGCAGAGCTGAGGGATGATTTTCAAGTATAATGTTGTCACTATCATGAATAAAATATGTTGTTTTAGCACCATCGCAGCTACTCAATACGCCTTTGCACAGGAGATCAAAATGACTGCCGGCTATATAAAAGTTTAATTCAGTGCATCTCTCGCTAATTGCTGGCTGATTGATTTTATAATCAGGGTATTTGTTTCCACGCTGGAATAGGCATATTGATTGCAGCTCATGTGCCTTTCGTCATTAAAAGCAGTAAGGTATAGGGCACATATGGGCATTGTCTTAACATTTTTTCCAACTGCAATAAGGTTTTGTAATGAAATCCATAGATAAAGCCATTGGTGAAACTGTGATGAGAATTCCATATATAAAACCATTGGTGATACTGTGATGAGGAAGTCGACTTGAGAACACAATGCAAGCTCCGGTTTTACTATAATTTCAGCGTTTATACTAATTTCAAAATGTCTGGATTCTTTTCTACGATTTTGATACATTTTTTTTCATTAATACTGATGATAGTGATAATGGAAATGTATCTAAAAATCCATACTCGGTTGGAGCATAACATAGAAACCAGTGCAATAAAGATGGGGTTTATTTTTATATTTTAGTGACATTATGTCCTGAAAGATGGACTTCCCTGTGTTATTGAGTTATCATTACTTCGAACAATCCTTTTTTCTTACAGTACTACTTTTAATAAGAGATAATAGGCTCGTCCGTTGATCACAAGATGGCCGCCACATTTGCCATGACGACAGTTGCCATGGCCTCTCCAGAGCTGTTAGTTGTAAGTAACAATCTTAAAACCTCTTCACTAGTTTCTAACCATGACACTATATTCAGCAAATGTTTTACAAATCTAGGCTGGCTCTTATAAATCATATGGATGTGATTCAGTGGCATTAATATTTAATATGATCTCATTGGTTAAACATGAGAAACATGAGAATATGTAGACCACAAGTTGTATCTGACTGCGGGACACACTCTTTTCTTGTGAGTTTCCCTGAGTAAGAGGAATTGTTGGAGATGGGTCACAGCTATTATCCATGTATGTCAATTAATTTTCCTTTTTTTCTCTCAATATAATCTGTATTTCTGATGACACATGGTCAAATCCAACTCATCATTGCTGCTTGTTCTATGCGACTGAAGGGAAGGCCTGGCTGGGACATCGGAAAAGAGCAATGGCGCTAAAACTAGAAACATGCTTTACAAATTACGGCCCCATCATCTGTTTTTTTACTTATTTTTTTCCATTCTGGGTCTGCATGTCGCCAAACTACGATAAGCTCAGCACATTTTTCCACATTACGGCAAGTCTTTCTAATCTCAAAAAGAGGTGATCCACAGCTGAAGAGTTTGGGATAGCTTATTATAAATTTAACGTTTTTTTGTTAGCATTTAGCAATGTCCATAGTAAAATACTATGTTCAAATGGTATACTTTTATACGAGTGCAGGGCTTCCCGCCTTTTTGCCCTTTTAAGGCACAGGAGGAGACAGAGCGGCCATTAAGGTTCACACACGACCCGGGAACCTTTTCAATGAATGGGGCTGAATGGGACCCGCTCATCTTTATTATATTATATCTATGTTCTAAGCCTATTGTGTAAGTCCCATTTGAGTTTTAGCATATTTATCAACTCAAATAGTCCGGTACTGCTTCAAAGTCCACCCTAACAGCTTTAAACAAACTTCATGAATATATTGCCACCCACATGACCCTCCTCTGACGGGACGTCCCCTGGAGGAGCCATCGTCACGCATGCTGCTCTGCACTGTGAGTGTGTCCAGATGGATGACTAGCAGCTCTTAGCCCTGTAGCCTCTTCCCTCAGCGCCGCCATTATATCTGCCGTGACCTCCTGAATCTTCCAGTGTCTGAAAGTTTTCTCACACCCCCATGTTTCACTGGACAAAAACACTGAGCAGGCCTGCAGATGTTTAACCCCGGCTGCTAGCAGTGTCACTATCGCAAAATCAGGCACGAGGAGCACTTGTAGGAGGACGTTTTCAAGAAGTTTAATTGTACAAGAAAGACAGACCTAGGTCGCAATATTTAGGGAGTTGAGTCTTACTTGACCAATGAGTTGACTTAGGACTTGCCTTTTGTGACTTCATTCGAGACTTGAGGCCAATGACTTGCTGTAATATTATTTTTATTATTGATTTGAGTTTAACCTCTTAAACCTGAGCTGAGCACATTTTCTCCAGTTTGGCTTTAACCAAATCTAAAACCTTGAAAAAAAAAACGTCAAAACAAGAATGAAGATGAGGATGATAATACAACAGCAAAGGGACAAAAAGCAACAAAAAAGAGCCGCAAAAAGTAAGTAAGGGCTTTATATGTCATTGTACAACTGTACAACAAAATTGTGTCTCCTCTGATCCTCTGAAGGAGGCTGTGCACCGTGCGCCTCCTGGGTTTGTCCCTGCTTCAGAGCGTGGTGTCCTGCACTGGTGTCCTGGTCAGCTCCTTCCTCTTCCTCCTGCGCAGCTCCCTCCGCTCCCTAACAGTCTTTCACCATCTTCTGAGAAGAGTTTAGCAGTTAATCTGTTTTATTCTCCAGTGAACGTCCATTAGCTGGAACAATAGTAGGGATAGAAGGCATGTGTGGCTTAGCTTTGAGTCTTTCCTGGATACCTCCTTCTTTGTCCCTTTCTTTGTTACCTGTAGCACTTCCTGTGACGCCTCCACTGTGCTGCAGGTTTGGGGGGCTCAATAACACAATAAAAAAGCGACAAAAACACGACTAAAGGGTTTTGAAAAAGCCACAACAAAAACACTGCCAAAATGTGAGGAAAAACTTGTGCCTGTCGAGAAGCTTTTAAATTTGGGTGAAGCTGAACTGGAGAAAAGACAACAGGCTTCCAGAAGTATGACATCAGCTCTGCGCTATAACTGTACAGCCCTCTGCTAATTACTGTCACGTTACCTAGCTACAGTCGCTATGGCAACTGCTCATCATGATAAAGGGCTAGCAAACAGATCTGGCAACATGCTGAGTAACCCCAACGGGCAAAGTTACTCAGCTTTTTTCATATGCTTTCTTGGAGGTAAATTCTTCATCCTTTTGCCCTTCTGTGTAATTTTGAGTGTGATTAGCTGAACTATTTAGCCGCCAAAGTTGAAACCCCCGCCGTATAATGCTCCAAATGACTTACTCATGAACGGTAAGTGGTCGGGAGCGGGCCGAATTTGAGCGCTCATTTAAAAGGCTTTTGTGAAAGAGCTGATAGATTTAGCTGCGCAAAGGGCAATGGTTCATGAGAGCTTAGCCCATTAAACCAAATCTGTTAAGCCCCCGACCTGCCAATTAATTTTAATTTTTAGACAAGGGTATAAAAAAATCCATGAGTGATTCTTAGCTAGTTGGAGAGGACGCTATAATGGACGGTGTATTTAAGATTAACCTATTAACCTCCACCTGAACCGAGCACATTTTCTCCAGTTTGGACTTACCCAGATCTAAACACTTCTTGAAAAAAGCATCAAAATTGTGACAGAAATGAGAGGAAAACGCAACAAAAAAGCATAAAAATCATGACAAGAAAGTGATGAAAGTGCAGCTAAAAAGTCACCAAAAACCCAACAAAAATGTGACGAAAACACAATAAAAAAGTGGCAATTTTAATTTCTTTTTTGTTGCTTTTTTGTAAATTTTTTCTGCACTTTCATCACTTTCTTGTCATATTTCTGTCGCTTTCTGTTGCTTTTTTGTACATTTTTTCTGCACTTTCATCACTTTCTTGTCATATTTCTGTTGCTTTTTTGTTGCTCTTTTGTCACTTGCCCTTTTAAGGCTTTTTGGTTGAGCGTTCATCCTCGTTTTCTTCTCGTTTTTGTTTTAAATTTGGGTAAAGCCAAACTGGAGAAAATGTGCTTGGTTCAGGTAGGGGTTAACGTGATAGTCTGTAAGTTTAAATGTTCTGCAAATTTAATAGATTGTGTCTACTTGACTGCCTGGGTCTGAAATTTGAGGTAGTAAAATTAGATAATAATATTTTTTCCCTCACTTCGATGATTTCAGTAACTGATCACAATTCCCAGGATGCCACGTTGACCAATGAGACGAGCTTTTCCTGTGAACCGGCCTGTCAGGTCCAATCAGGAGGGAGGGGGAGGAGCTTGATCGTTTACTTCTGAAAAGTCTGTTCCTGCTCGCCTTCATTTTGCAAACTAGGAGTGGCTCTCTGGCTAAAGTGGGGAGGAATTTGATTGTTTACTTTCAGATTTCACTTTGCAAACGTACAGACTATCACTTTAAAGGAACAGGCCACCGTTTTTTCCATACTGAGATATGTTCTTACCTTAGTGCAGTAATATCTTCATTTAATTGCATGGACGTCGAAGTGCTCCTAAGGTATTATTACGCCTCAAAATATAGCTCCCCTCTTTATCCGCTGAAAAAATCAACATGTTTAATTTTGTGTGACTATACTTAGATCGTGTAACTACTCACGTAACCGTATTTAAATAGGGAAAACATGGAAGAGCTTGGTCACTTCTAACTTCAACTCAGTTTGACCCCATAGAGGAGAGGAGGAGAGGCTAATGCTAACATTAGCTTTGGTGTTTTTGCTTGACTGAGCACACGCACAAAGACCAGACAGGTGCGCATCAACTCGTCTAAGCTCAGGTAAGAACATGGAAGTATGGAAGTTCTCAGTATGGAAAAAATGATGGTCTGTTCCTACACAACTAGATCTTTGGGGCTGAATGTTGTATATACAGACAGCATTGCGTCATAGAAGAGGGCGTGGCTTCGCTGAGGGGGAAAACAGAATCTTCTGGGAAACAGTTTTTCACACTTTCTAGCCATTTTCTGGTGAAACATTAACTTATTTATCACATACAAATAAAGTAAAGTCTAAATCGGGTCCATATGGATGTTTATTCACAGCAGATTGTTCAGTAGAAGAAAAAAAAACGGCAGTCGTAGCTAGCGCTAGCATTAGAACGATCCGTTATTTATGTATTTATGGGCTGTTGAACCACTTTGCTCCCCCCATGTCTTTGTATCTTTATTTAGTAGTAAACTATATTCATAATTCAGTATTTGTTAAAGTAGTTTTTGAATAATAATAATAAGTTTAGATTTTTCTCCAAATTGTTTTCCCCCTTATCTGTTTTCAAACATGACCATATATGGGCGACTCCAGCGATGCCATCTGTATCTATATTGCAACAGTAATTCATTATTAAAAGTACAAACCGTTGTGGCTGCACTTGGTATAGGTGTGTCTTATTGTTGCAACTGTATTTTGCTTTCCTGAAGGTTATTTAAAATGGAGAAGCACACGATACGCTAAACAAACGACCTTCCTTGATAAGACCTTTTCCAACAGTCTATTAGAAATTCAGATGATTATTATTCAAAGAACATTCAGTGCCGTACTGTGCCAAGAAAGAAAAGATGCTTCATCACTTTATCAACAGTTGCAGCTTTTGTTGCGAACTTGATTTTCTTTTTAGCCGCTCTTGTGTGATCTGAAAGACTTGGTTGATAATTAAAACAAAACTTGTAAGTAAAAAAACATTTCTTTCTCGATGCGTCTTGCAGAGGGTTGGACGGAGTGGGAATATGCAGCCAATTAGCGGAGCTGTTCTCGACACAAAGCCAGTGCATAAAAGAGCACTCTCCTCCTCAGTACGAGCTTTATTATGCACGGCGCGTCGCACTTCATTACTAAAGTTACCCATGTGAACAGTTCATATCACTTTGCTCAATCGGTGTCATGCAGTTCTGTGATTTAATGTATTTCGCTCAAACTTCCTCCTGAAAATCGAGATCATTGATGGACTTCACTCCACAAAAACTGGGAAACCTCAATATAATTTCATTTATTTTGGTCATTGGTCACATTTCAGATGGATGACGAATGCTAATGCTTTAACCTCTTAAGCCCCTCCTTAACCGAGCACGTTTTCTTTAGTTCGACTTTGCCCAAATCTAAAAGCTTCTGGAAAAAAAGCAACAAAAATGAGAAGAAAACGAGGATGAGGAGGAATAAAACCAGGAACAAAACAGGCGACAAAAAAGTGATGAAAAAGCAAAAAAAAGCAACAAAACAGGTGAGAAAAAAGTGACGACAAAGCAACAAAAAAGTGATGAAAAAGCAACAAAAATGCAACAAAACAGACAACAGATAAATGTTGAAAAAGCAACAAAAACGAGAAGAAAACTAGAATGGGGAGAAACAAAACGAGGAACAAAACGAGGAAAAAAAAGTGATGAAAAAGAAACAAAGAGCAACAAAACGGGTAACAAAAAAGTGGTGAAAAAGCAACAAAAATTAGAAGAAAACGAGGATGAGGAGGAACAAAACAGGCGACAAAAAACTGATGAAAAAGCAAAAAAGCAACAAAACAGGTGAGAAAAAAGTGACGACAAAGCAACAAAAACGAAACAAAAAAGTGACAACAAAGCAACAAAAATGAAACAAATAAGTGTTGAAAAAGCAACAAAAACGAGAAGAAAACGAGAATGAGGAGGAACAAAACGAGGAACAAAACGGGCGAAAAAAAGTGATGAAAAAGAAACAAAAATGCAACAAAACAGGCAACAAAAAAGTGATGAAAAAGAAACTAAACAGACCAAAAAAGTGATGAAAAAGCAACAAAGAGCAACAAAACAGGCAACAAACAAGTGTTGCAAAAGCAACAAAAACGAGAAGAAAACGAGGATGAGGAGGAACAAAACGAGAAACAAAAAATAGTGGGCAAATAAGTGATGAAAAAGAAACAAAAATCCAACAAAACAGGCAACAAAAAAGTGATTAAAACGTGACATTAAAGCACCTAAAAACACTGAAAAAGTGACAACAACGTGAGGAAAAGTCTTAGTATTGTAGATCTTAGCTTTTTAATGAGGTGTTACACTGGCCTTAGGCTGTAGATTTGGGTAAAGCTGAACTGGAGAAAATGAGTTTTCAAAGAGTTTTCAATTATACTTAAATGGCTTTACTTAAGATGTGCTACAAGGTGCTTCGCTTCTTACTTTGACACGCCTATTGCCTCTACAAGCTGCCGACGAGCCAACAACTTACAGCTTAATGTAAAACCAGCACTACAGCTCTTGGAACTCTCCCCCTTCTGTTCTGTTTGACGTTTACCGTATGGACTTCTAGACAGACAATTATAGAATCAGACAGCGGCGTTGAAGTAGTGCACAAAGCTCATTTTCTTCTCCAGTGCCACTCTGCCTCTCCTTTATTACTCCCTGACTAAGCTCGCACGCCCGCAGTGACAGTGTCTTGGTTCAGCTCTGCTCCTGTAGGCTTTACGGCACGCTTGTAGATCACAGTGCATTCTCATTAGGGCGCCACAATATGGGGAGAAACTGTAATATTCGATAAATTGCCATGACAATATCTTTGCGATATAGATACAAAACCAGGACAAAAACAGATCCAAAATGGTGTCATGATGATGTCATAATATAACAGCATGGCAGTTAATTTGACGATTTATTGTGCAGCTCTTATTCTGGCATATAGTCCAGTGTATAGAGTTTGGGATTGAATGTTTTGGAAATCCGCCATGTTTGTGGATACTGACAAACATTATCCATTGACTAACATTAGCTAAAAACAGTATAAAAAATAGTGGAGAAAAAAGCTCCGTTACCTGCTTGTAAATACATCTAACACACTGTAGTGTCCAAGTCTTTTAATGTGAACAATAACTCCAGTATTTTACCTTTTAAATTCTCCATTGGTTTATTATTGCTGCAAATCCCATAATGGTTCTCGATCAGTGTTGGGCAAGTTACTGTAAAATCTTAATATATTCTATGTTAGTTACAAAAATGTAATATGTTTGTATTACATTGTACGGTTTCTAAAATGTAACTGAGGTAAAGTACTTTGAGCTACATCTGAGTTACTTTTGGTAAAATATAAAATGAAAATAGTAATAATGCCACGGAGCAAAAGTGCAGTAAAAGATTTCCTTTTCTTTCTCTTGTGATTTATTCTGACAATGTAGCTACACACAAAGTTCTGCAGATCTTATACAATAGACTGTAAAAATAATAGACAGCTTCTCCTCACTCCTCCCTGTTTGCCATTATAACTATGTTCAAGGGGGAAATCATGGCGGATCTACAGACCTCCTAACCTGCTCGGATGGAGCATGTTCCTAAAAAGGGCATATGGGCGGGACTCGGCCCTCGTGGGGGGTTTAGTTGGGTCGTAGTCGTGCCTGTGCCATTAGCTCTAATGCTAGTGGCCTGTCAATCAAAGTCCGACCCACATTAGTATACGAGATTTCTAGAATGTACCAGTCTGATTTCTTTAATTGTAACTAACCCAGCTTTATCACAGGAGGAATATCTAGCTGTAGAAAGTTTAGGAAAATTAAAAACCAGGCTTTAAAGTTGTTTTTAACGTGTTTAAATTGCAATGCTTTCTAATGGGAGACTAGTGGCTATATGGAAGTACTACAGCGGCCATTGTCTCATACACCAGTGTCCAACTTGATTTGGTGCGGCATTGTTTCGTTCATACATTTTAATGCACTTGTAACTCGAGCTACTTAAATTGTATTGACTAGTACTGTATTAAATATTCCCATATTTTGTATAAGTAATTTGTTATATTCCTTAGTTACTGAAAAATATTTATATTTTAGTAACTTGTTTCTTTTGTGATCCTGAACTCTACATGCTTAGACTGCTGCCTGAATGGGTGAATGGAATAAACTCTTTGTGCTGAGCTTTTCTTAGGGCTATTGCTTAACCATCTATTGCATATATTCAATAAATTAATGATTGATATAAGATTAATTTTTGATACCCATGCAATCCTTGCTATGAAAGTGCCAGGTTCAACTACGCTTTCCTCTAGATATTACTAACATTTTTAAGTCTTAATTGAAAACACCTCTTTTTAATTCAATATATTGTGTGTAATGTGGCCGAAAACGGGTTCAATAACATTATTTTTCCAACAGCAAGTCAAGGGCACTAACTTTGATGTCGTGTTGTGTTGTGCTGGAGCCAGTGAGACCGTGCGCAACAGGACAATGGAGCGGCATTAGCAGTCTGCTCCCCCCACAGCCCAGTCACAGCTCATTAGTGCTAATCGGCCTCTGCTTTTGGTGACACTGTATCAAACTTCTCCAGCGCAGGGCCGTCTCTCAGCAGGCTTCTTCTCCACTCCACTGCTCTTATCTGCACTCCAGCCCCGCACACGCCTTTGTCTATGCCCGCGTGGAGAAGGCGCAGTTTGCAAACGTTTTTGTCCAATTCTTTTTCGTAATTTCTTTTCTAATCACAAGCTGCAGAGATTTAGCTCTACTAGCAGAAAAATGCAAGCAAGAACTTTTCACGTAGAGGGAAAAAGTGAGCTAAAGATGGTTTCTAAAGCCTTTAGGTTGTGTTCGATTGAGGTCAAAGCATTCTGAAACAGCCAAGACGCTTTAAAGCTGGAGGTCGGCTTTAATTTTTAATTTCCTTTTATGATTTACCCCGAAAACGTTGTTTTGATTCAACTGGAACAAAAACTGGCATCATTCTTTATCGCACAACACTTTATTATCTTTTTCCCAAAGTTTTGTGGTAAGTAAGTGCTGCAAAGCTAGTTACGATATATACACGCACACTGTATTTCAATTTACTGGATACAGACGCCATCTCTGGAATCGTCCATATTTGGTCATGTTTGAAAACAGTTAAGGGGGAAAACAAAATCTGAACTTTCTCTAATTATTCAAAAACTACTTTAACAAATGCTGAATTGTGAATATAGTTTACAACTAAATAAAGATACAAAAACATGGAGAGGAGCAAAGTTGTACAACAGCCCATAAATACATAAATAACGAAGAATACTAACACGATGCTTTATGTTAGCATCGTGCTAATGCTAACGTGAGCTAGCGCTAGCTGCAACTGCCGTTTTTTCGCTTCTACTGAACAATTTGCTGAGAATAAACATCCATATGGACCTGATTTAGACTTGACTTTATTTGTATGTGATAAATAAGTTTATGTTTCACCACCAAATGGCTAAAAAGAGTGAAATATAAAATAAATAAGTAATAATAAGTAAATAATTTCCCAAAAGATTCTATTTTTTCCCCACAGCGAGGCCATGCCCCCTTCTATGCCGCGATGCCGTCTGTATCTAAAAAAAGGCAGAAAAATGGGGCATTCTGTTTTTATAGAACTTTCTATAGCTTTATTGTTGCATGACTACAGGTTACGTAAAACAAAGTCTTTGGTACTCATCAGGATTCAAATGGATCAAGTCTCTTTTTTGTCATGTTTTTACTTTTTTATCATTTTTCATCTCCTTTTTGTCTCTTTTTTGTGGCTTTTTTTGTTGCTTTTTCATCACTCTTTTGTCGTGCTTTTGTCGCTCCTTTGCCACCTTTTTGTCATGTGTTCATCCTCGTTTTTTTCTCTATTTTGATGCTACTAATCTGTCTTTCATAGTACTACTTCTAGATATGTTTATTTGCAAACTGTGAGACATAAGAAGCTGATCATTGCTTAAGTGTTACTCCATACTAATTCAAATTCCATTCGTCCTCAGCAGCTGATAATAGCGCACATTAATAGCTTCATCCACACGCTGTGGGACCGGCTGAACTCGGAGGCCAAGGCCCCACAAGGTGCTGTGATGTATTCGCTAATTTGGGACGCTTGCCTCGAGAACTCTGGATCAATACGGCCAAATGGAGGGAAACAACAGCGCAGCTTAAACAATTGGCATCATCATTTATTGTATTGTGTGTAGAGAACAGGGAGAGTTAGCAGAAGCAGTTATGTATTTCACGAGCACATTTACAGTCGTGGCAAAAGGTTTACACACCCTGGTGGATTCTTTTATTTTGTTTTGGCCATTTCTCAAAGAATATGAATGAAAACACAAAACCTTTTTTTTCCATGTATTGTGAAAAAACTATGATGGCCTATAATGAAAAGTGCACCATACCTACTGTGAAATATGGAGGTGCTGCAGCAGCATAAAGTGAACCACTGTGGGGAGAGCACAAATGCCCTGTTCATGCAAGACAGCCCAGGAACTTATAGGACCTGGAGGCTTTTTGCCAAGAAGAATGAAGAAGAAACTAGGGATGTATCGGGTATCGGGCCGATACCACATGCTTGTACTCATACTCGTACTTGAGGTCCCAATACCAGAAACCGATGCCATTTGACGTGCGGCCTGCTCATCTCTCCGCTGAGGAGAGAAAATACCAACAAACTGGAGAATTCTTTAGTGAAAATACAATGTTCCACATAGAGCTGACTTTATTACAGTCTACACTCCCTAAATCAGAGTCTGTGCTGGATTTAGCCAGAGCTAAATGTTGTTAGTGCTGCACCGTGGAGTCTGCACTGTTTACAAGATACAGGCTAATGTTGCTAGCTAGCCGCTAACTCGCGGCTAGTAGTTTTGGCGATTCTTACTCCGCTTTATGCCAAGGGGGAAAAACTAACCCAGCGACTAAAAAGTACTCAGAAAATCTAAAAGAGATACAGGATGTCCATACTGAGTTAAAATGAGCTGCAACAAAACAATCAAAAAACAAGAAAATCTACACGGAGCTGTAGTAAAGGCGAAAAGAGACCATTTAGCTGCAGTAATAAGTATCTCTTGTTAATAGATAAATGCATAAAGCACAGGCATTGAGGAGCTTTTGGACATGAGCTGTTCTGTCTATGATGGACAGTGCAATAAAAATTAAAAATAATATGGAATGAAAAATAAAATGGCATCTGTTCAATTCTGATGTAACTTCTCATAAACGTATAGCCTATAAGGAAATGTAAATGAGTAATTAACTAATTACAAACCAATCTGCTGTGAAAAAGTCAGTCTATAAACCGCCTTTTCACTTCAAAAAGTATGTTGAAGAAAATGCCTTGTACATGGCTTCACAACTTTACTGACCATGAGTTTTTTGAGTTTTCATTCATATTCTTTGAGAAAATGGTAAAAAAATAAAAAATCCACCAGGGTGTGTAAACTTATTGGCACAACTGTATAATATTATCCTGCACTTAGTTTAACTGACTTTTTAAAGCTTTGAACCATGTGTAATGGTCTGGTATGTGGATCTGCCTTTGTGTTTTGGCATTTATTGTGCAGTATACGCTTCTTCACAACTTGGTGCTGTGACTTAAGGGAAAAGTTACAATTTAATTTAGCACTGCAGAGAAAAGCTAGACAGTATCTCAAATGTATTTGCAGAGTGGGCGACCCACACCTGCACTTTACATTTCACATCTCTCTGAAAAAGATTGGTCCAAGCAATAAACACAGCACTGTTTCTTCCAGTCTTTTGAGAACAATGTACATAATGCAGCTTCCAATAAATATTTAATACTTAATTACATAAGGGCCATTCTGTGCAAAGTGTGTTCTAATTGGGGAGAAAGGACTAAAACTGATTAAAATGAGTGTGGAAAAATATGCGATAATTTGTCAATTTAGAAAACGATTAATTAATCATGTGACTCACGAAATGGATCCGTCAGTTTATCAGCCTTTACCATTATAGCGCATGGAGTGAGTGAACAGAAACGCAATGTTAAGTCCAAAAAAGTGCTAAAAAACAAAAGCATTATTATTCCTGTTATGTTGCATGCAATGTGTGGCAGCTCACTTCCAATTGCATCATTGCAGCGTATAATTGCTTTATTTCCCCATAATCTAAATATATTGCCTGGTCTTTTAACACATTGTGTGCCAAAAACTAAATACTCATTTGTGTGTTTTGTTTTGCTTTTAATTATGAAACTAAACACTCTAATACACCTTATGTGTTGTTTTGGTAGCTCTGTGATGAACAGAACTGAAATAAATGACGATCAAAAACTTGTGAAAAGTCACAATCTGGACATTTCATATATATAATAGCCTTTCTTTTCTTTATTTAGTCCGATGGGTCGTGGTGCTGCGCAGCGAAGGGCTGTAAAGCCGACACTTCTCTCTCACTCTCTGGAGCACGTTTGACAAAGCAAAGCGGCTTCCCATGGCTTCACAGTTGAGATTTTAACGTTTCTCTGAGTTTTTGAATGGTTTAAATCGGTCCAAGGACGACTGAGAAACATCCTGTTAAAGTCTTCAATCCGAGAACCAGGCTGTTTAAATGCACACACGATAATGAGCGAAAGTGATCGATCTGCAGCAACACGCAGTGTTTCAAAACATGTCAACAGTGTTGTTGTTGAAAATTGACTTGAAACAGAGACATTTAGGCATTTGCCTCTTACCATAATGTTAGTTCCTGTCGAGAGAGGAGGAGAGAGAGGAGTTAATCAGAAAGGAGAGTGTTTCATAAAACACACATTATCTGCGTTTCTAGAGATTTTGATCAAAACTAGCCTCTGTTTAGCTAGGATTTCTCAGGATCCGAGGCATTTAGAATTACTTTACACTGGGTTTTCACCTACGGAGAGCTTAGAGTCTCGCCTTTTAAATGAGCCATAGCATGTGTCCATAGCTAGAACATAGAATACGCTGTGGTGCTACAAATATCATGAAAAATGGTCTGGATTGTTGGCGCTCTACAGCTAAATCCCCAAAACAGTGCAGCACTCAATGTGTTCATAGCTAAGTGCCACATTTTATGCGTTCAATAATAGCCTATTCCGACCTCATTTGTCAGTGTCTATTTATGTCCGTAGTTCAATCAATATGCAATTTAATATGCACAGTGGCACAGGCTATATCATAAAACATGACCCAATCCCTCCATAAAAAACCTCCCAGATAATTAATTCAGAATGTTTACTTTCATGCACCACTGAAAGGACATATCTAGCCTGTATCTACAAATATTCTCCAAAAATGGCCTTGGAAGTTGATGTTTGAAATGAAAACGCTATGAAATATTACAGGCCTATCATTTATTTAAAACACCAGCATGTCCATGGGAGCGGGTCTCTCCTTTAATGCGGTTTTCCTTCAGGTTTCTTTTCCCTTTGGAGTTTTATCTTGCCGTGAAGGAGAGTCTAAGAAAAGGAACCACCTGCTGCTTCTCTGTCGACTCCTGGACTTTTGGATGTTGTAATTGTCTATTTATAATCTGACACCAGTGTAAATGTTCGGAAATTTCTATAATGCCCTACGAAGTGACTGCAGTTGTATTATGGGTTGTACACACATGAATTGATTGGTTAATTGAACATGCTGGTTGAATATTGATTTGGTTTTAGTCATTACTGTCCCCACATATGTCTCATCTTAATGGCCCTCGCCTGATTTTTCTTCCTTCTTTTTTATTCATTGTATATAAGGTTCCTCTATTTTACTGTTTAGTTGTTTGCACATGATCCTGTTCTTTGTACATTTTCTTGACTCTTTGCACCCCTGAGTGTTTCTTGATATAGATATTGATCAGTTTCTGCCGACTATAAGTCCATAGAAAGCTGTTGTCCCACAGTATGGCGCTGACAGTCCTGCGTAACCATGGAGATCAGCTGTGATATGTCTGTTTTAATCAACTTGATAAAATTGATTATGGATGGATGAAAAAAAGCACAAATAACTTATTTTACGTGATACTAAAGGACAGAATTATTTTTATTCCACTGCTAGAAAAAAAATCAACTTCAGGGCCTTTAAAACGAAGGATGTCATTGATTTTATTGAACTCCTTCACTTCCTGCTTTGTATTTACTTGCTTTTCACTCTCCAGTTCTTCACAGACCCGTGTGCCAGCAGCCCCTGTCTCCATGGAAACTGCAGCCATAGCGACGGCGATGCTGGCGAGCCGGCCTTCACCTGCGAGTGCAGCGACGGCTACGAGGGGGCGAGGTGTGATCAGATCCTGCTGGACCTCCCGCCGGCCGAATGGGAGCCCGCCACCCCCTCCGCGCCCGAGCCCGCCACCCCTGTTGCCCCGACAACCGTGGCCGCCACTCAGCCGCCTCAGCCAACCACGGTCCCCACCACCACGGCGCCTGCCCCGCCCACTCTGCCGCCATGGCAACCCAAGCCGGGACAAAGGCTGCTGGTGGTGCCCTGGGAGGCTGATAGGGTAAGACAAGCTCAGGAGTCTGCAACCTTAACCCAAAATACTCATCAGGAGCTACACCAGATTTGAATGGTAGTATGTTTACTGTAACCATGACAACTAACAAGGCCTAAACTAAAAGTACAGGCGCCTAAACTAAGACTAGTGTTTTGATACATTATGACTAGTCATACTTGTGTATGCTCTTGTTAAGTGATCATGTCATCACTCTACTTCAGTGTCCAATGGAACTATAATATTATAACTTTGTACAAGGCTCGTTGTAAAGATCCGATTGCACAGAAATATGACATTTACTATTTTCTTAAGCAATACGAGCGATCTCTGTTATTGTTTACTTCCGCAATTTTCGCCGGATGTTTTGGTGAATGGTAGGCAACAGCTGATGCATCCAGGTCTCTATCTCGGTTTTATAAAATGATAGATCTGTTACAGCGCAAGAGAAGCAATGCCCTGTTTATGGACATATTTTTTGCCGATTTTTAAATTGTTATTTATTATTTTAAATAACATTTTTATCAAATATGAAAACGTAAAATGCCTACCACGGCAACGGATGTGACGACATCGCGATCGCTCCTATGCATATCTGACTTATTTTAGAAATAAAAATATATGAGTAAAAATAATATTACTCCCGCGTACTGCCAACCTTGCAAAAATCGTTTTTTAGGATGAGTTCAACGTTTCGGTCCTGAGACCTTCATCGGACACATTGCTGATGAAGGTCTTGAAACCTTCATCAGCAATGTGTGGGAAGTAATATTGTTTTTACTCATGTATGCTGGGATTTTCCCTCATCTCTTACGCACCTGCCTCTAGTAATTGATGTGCGAAGTTTCTCTTCTAGAAATAAAATTATATTCATTTTGAGAAATACTTACTATTATCATTATAACTAAATGCAAAAGTTTTATACCTTTTATTTGTTGTTATTTCACAGGAACATTAAGAAAAAGTTGCAGTTGTTGTTGTGTTTGTCCATGGACCATGTGTGATGTCACTTTTAACAACAAGGAAAGTCCCGCTTTGATTAAGAATCAAAAGCTATTTTATATCAAACTGAAGCAAATCACTGCTTCCTGGCTGTAATAATGACGTGCACATAGTTATACTGATTATCTAATGGCCCAGACTGACACTGGGCTCTCAGTCCATCCAGGCTTTGAACTGCAGCAACATTTATAGGGCTAATTTTAGGAAACACTATTACACATCTAAAGTAATTGATTCTCTGATGCTCAACATTTACTCTTGATGTAAAGGAAAATTAAAGCTTCAGGACTCAACTTCATGACCTCAATGGAAATATGAGTTATACCAATTAAAAGCGTTAGCTGACCTGCAGTTTATCCAAATTCAGAGTTCTGTTGACTCACTTTCATTGAGTAATTGACTAAAGGGTTCAGCAGCACACTTTAGGGTCCCATGTAAATTCTAAAAGTTTTACAAATTGCATGTACTCGTATTAAAAGTAGTGGTTTGTATAATTTAGATGCATGAATTAGTGATGCTGTGCTGTTGTGCTGCAGGTGACTGAAGGGCTCCACTGTTTGAGCCCAGAGCTGTGTGAGCTGACATCTGGCACCCTCACTCTGGCTCTGGAGGTCCCCGAGGAGACCGCCGTCAAGTAAGCCCGCTCTCCCCTCCACTGTTTTCTTCATCGCGGCCCTGTCATGTTGCTTTGGCATGAGGGATTCTGTCTAGTACAGTATTTTCAAACCTTTAAAACAGCCCCTTGATTAAGTTAAACAGACAATGATGTACTATTTTAATCAATCACATAAAGCAGGGGTCGGCAACGTCAGGCCCGCGGGCCAAATCCGGCCCTCCAGCACAGACCCTCTGGCCCTCAGGAAGTTTTGAAGGATTTTGAAGATGACACAAATCTGAAATGCCTGTTGGAGTACTCTGGAAATACAGTCAATTCTTTCCACATCCAATTAGGTCATAGGGTTGTGTACGGTTCATTTGTTTTCAATACCGATACCTGAACCATACTTTTTCCGATATATATACCCAAATATTTGTCATCTAAAACCAGAAACAGAACAATAATGTGTGGAAGGTCTCCAGATTTACAATAACAGGTTAATCTCCATTGTCAATGAATGTGGAATAAATGGGGGAATAATTTGGGGGAAAATTGGTAATAATAGGGAAAAAAAAAATCGAAAAAGGATCAAATAAAATAATAATAAAAAATGTATTTCATTTCTTATTTTTTTCCAGACTGGTATATGTGACGTCACAGCTCTACTTCCGGGGTCGTAGATGTGTGAAAAACTACAAAAAACTCTTTAATACCACAATCAGTATTTCTGAAACTCAACAGAGAGTTACTGAACATACTTATTTATCAGGCCCAGTAGCCAGAAATGCTGTACCTACTGCTTAAAAGAAATATTTACCAAAATCGGTACTTCCGGTTTGAATGAATGCTAACGGCGCAGCAGCTACGCTAACCCCGGAAGTACCAACTTTAGTAAATAATACTTTTTTAGTAGTAGGTGCGGCATTTTTGGCGAATGAGTCTGAGAGATAAGTAGGTTCAGTAACCCCCGTTGAGTTTCAGAAATATTGATTGTTGTATTAAAGAGTTTTTAATGGGGGGTTTTCTCGCATATTAGCCAGTATACTAGGTCCCAGAAGCGGAAGTCGTGACGTCACACTTAACAAACGTATTGTTTAACTGTACCCAGCCCTAATCATGCACATACAACACTGGCAATTCAAGAAAATGGTGCTTTACTTGTCGAGCAAACTTGCCTATACCCCTGACATAAAGCCTCTGACTTAGATACAACCTTTTTCATTGTTTTGGGTTTATATTCCTATGTGGAGCTCTATAAATACTCATTGGACATCTATAGGAATCCTTGCACCACGTTTTTATTATTTGACAGCTCAGCACAAGTTATGTAACAAACAACAAAATGCTTTCTCACAAAATCCAAGAGCTCGTGTCGCTGGGTCGCATATGCTTCGACTTGCGTGTTGAACTAGGCAGAATGCTGAAAAATAAGATGTTTAATTCATGCCACAACATCTAATTTATCCATCGCACTCCCTCCATACACAATTTAAAGGTTACTGCATTAAACCTTTAAATATAGCAGTGCTGTATAAATCAGAAGGCTGAATCTTGGACAAAAAGTATCCTCACTGTTCAATCCTTTTAGGAAGTTTAACGACTCCTTTTGCTGTGTCATCCTGCTTTTTTTGTAGGAAGCGGTTTTTTTTTTCTCTACTCAAAAGAGGTCACTGAATTGTTGGTGTCAGCGCTATTATGTATTTTAGATGAAAACAAACATGAACAAGCTTCAATTAATGATATCCGCTTCACAGCAAAGTGTGCAGCACAGAGAACCTGGAAATAGAACCTTCTTTGCTCAGCATTTTCCACATCTTTTACACCAGCTATAACAGCGCGCCCTTACTCACCGTATTACACCATTTTGATAAGGCTCTGCGTACAAGGTTTGCTCATAAACAACATTAGGCCTCTGTCAACATGAGAAAATGAAAAATGCAGAGGAAATCTTGGATCAAGGTGAATTGGCAAAAGTCCTTGGTGTTATTAAAACGGCGTTTGACTACTCAACAGCTGCCGTGTTTTTGTGTTGATGCAGCATAACGACGAAGCATAAACACGAGAGCCAGAATGGTTGTAAAAGGGGTGATGTATAAGATAAGATAGAACTTTATTGATCACACACAATGGTGAAATGTACTCGTTACATCAGCTCCCAAGAACATTCAGGGGTAAATAGGAAAATAAGATTATAATATATTCAAAGTCAAAGTTCAAAGGCAAACTCAGCCATAGAGTCATAAGAGAGATCAAGTGTGCAGGTTTATTTGACATAAGCATATTTCTTTATTAAGGATCCCCATTAGTCTTTACCAAAGCAAAGACTACTCTTCCCATTCTCATTTTAAAGACATTACAAAGTCAAGGCGTAATTTACACAACACACATCAACAATACAGACACATTCAATTCAATAATTGAGGTAAGACATTAGAAAACAAGTCAGGTGCAATACAATATGCATGTTCCACCCATGTCCTAATGTGTAGAATGAGCTCAGATCTATTCACCACAACTGCCTCTAAAATCCTGCACTGTCACTCAAAAAGTTGTTAATTCGGGTCCAAAGTGCCGTCATGCACGAGGTGGCAGTAGTGAGCATAAAATGACTAACTTGCATCTAGCCCCCTTAAGCTCAGAACAGGTCTGAGCTCATTCTACATATTAGGACATGGCTGGAACATGTAGGGGGAGGAAATACTTAGTTTTAACATTTTTAAACTCTGTATAGTCCCTTTAATATAGAAGATGCAGTTACGCGTAAGACCTGAGGTGGCAGTAGTTAGCATAAAATGACCAACTTGCATCTAGTCTCTTTAAGTCAGGTTATTTTTTGACTGATTACATATTTCTTCAGATTTATCTCAAAAGAAACATTACTTATTCCCTTAATTTCCTGAGGCAGCACATTCCAGTGTGACATGGCTCGGTTTATAAATGTGCATAATATGTAGCATGATGAGAGGAAAGGACATTCAATGCTCCAGATTTCTCTAATATACGCTGTTATACGTGAATCGTTTTGTAAATTGTTGCGCAGATTAGCAGCATCGCTTCCTTCAGTCAATATAACTTAAAATGTCTCAAATTGAGCGTAATAATTTAAGTTAAGTTAAGGAGTTTCTGACGAGCCAGTTAATTTATGTGCTTTTGGGGAAAGGAAATGGCTCTTATCCTATTGGCAGTTTTACTTTCTTATTCCAAACAAGATCAACTTAGAACCAGTCTGACATGTCATCTAACCAGCAAAGTAAATTTGGTCCGATCAAGAAATAAGTCTAAATTAGTCATTTAAACCCATGCTTGATATTCACTTTTTGTAGTGTAACCATCACGAGTATGGATTGACTGTATAATGCATTAAAATGTACTTGCTTATATAAAGCTGATGCATTATCTTAATCTGTATTGAATTTTAGCAATATTGTTAGTTATGGAGTTGCCACAGCAAAACCGATCTTTTCATTTTTGCATGTTGTCCCTAACCAGCCAGTGAGCACTCAGGCGAAGTTTGAAACGACTCTCCCCCAGCTGGTGGATGAATACTAGAAGATTTCATACCTAGTAAAACCTTATATGGACGGATTTAAATACTTTTTTTTGCACTGCCTAAGTAATTGCATTGTTTTGCGATCTGCTATATTTGCAACCACTGAAATAGCGAGTTCAATGAGATTCTGGTTTGATTGCGATTAACTGTGGACTAATGAAACCTCTTCACTCTGCACCACTTTTGCCCCACATTCTTACTTTTGAAAATAATCCAGTGCAGCCTATATATCATGTGCTCCCAAAAACAGCACATGACTGGAGTCGGGGCAGCTGCTGAGTCTCCCCCTGGGGCGACAGTGGACACTGCACTCTCGTTTCACCTGCTGTACAACGAGCCTGTCCACTCACTTATTATTTTGGTGACTGCCCGGAGCGCGACTGTCACTCCGCGAGTCCGCTAAGTGAAAAACCCCGGACAGCTGTAGTGATCGACCGTGTCGGATGTATCTGATACTGCAATTTACCTGTGAATGCCAGCGTGACCCAGAAAATGTGGGGTCGCTTTTTTTTTACCTGCCCTGAAAATTGTACAATAATCGTGTGGCATTTTTGTGTTGAATATTGTTTATGTTCTTATTCTTATTACATGTATATACAGAATGACCTGCTAACTTTGCTATTTCACATTAATTCATTAATACGTGCTGTTTTAAAGTAAGAATGTGTTCAATTAAAGCAGGCACCAAGGAACTCATGCCCCTAGAGGCCATAAGCACCACTGCAGATGTCGTAGCATGTTGCCTTTTTTTACTCATTAATTGTCCGTGAGAGTAAATACTACGCCATAAGCACCACTGCAGATGTCGTAGCATGTTGCCTTTTTTTACTCATTAATTGTCCGTGAGAGTAAATACTACACTGACAGAAAAGACAAAGGGAGAGGGATATTGTACATCAATTTTTTTTTTCATTCAAACTTGGCTCTAAATACTGTTTAAGTGGCGCTAGCCCGAAATTAGCTTTGCCTGTTAGCTTCTTCTTCATGATTCCATTAGTGTGTATTAGTGGTTCGGACACGTAGGCAGGAAAGTTGCAATTGTGGTTTTCTGGCCAGAGACACCAGGGGAGATGAAAGACCCCCCATCATCCCATTAACACTTGTATTACTCCCAAAGGGACAACGGAAAGGATTAATTAAGGTAAACAAGTTACTTAGTACTGCTTTAAGTATCAATATCATTCTTGTTTGTGTCTTGAAATCATCTTGGGACTTCCCTCGTAGAGTCCCAAGTGTATCCCTTGCTTCAAGGGTGTTATTATTATTTAGAAAGGATCAATCAAACTACTACTCTTTAATAGTAACAATGGTGGAGCTCGATTGCATTTCAGAATCATTTATATACATGCGTTTCCAGTGACATTACGCATAGTTCCGGTGGCCATTTTGAATACCGAAGTAGCATAATGCAGTACTACAACATGTAGCAATATCTCTACTCAGGATATAAAAGAAAGACAACTGATTGACCGTGGCATTTGTATTTACTCGTAATCATTGCACAGACGTAGCAGCTCTGCCTGTCGAGCTACAGCAGGATTTACTAAAGATCTGCTTTACTCTGAAGTATGAAGGTTAAACAAGCACATCAGAGAGAAAAAAAAGTAAACCTTTCTCTGTGATTTTGTCAGTGTGTTTCAGGGTTTTCCCTTGGAGAGTGCAGAGCTGAGCAGTTGAAGCAAAATGCTAACCGGTAGCAACATCTTAAACACTGACTCACTGGTTTCTTCACATAAACGTGCATCTCTGGGGCCGTGTTTTTACTGTTTTCTTCTTGAACAATGATTACGAGTAATTAAAAATGCCACTGTCAATCAGTTGTCTTCTTTTATATCCTGAGTAGAGATATTGTTACATGTTGTAGTACTGCATAATGCTACTTCGGCATCAAAATGGCCGCCATAACAACAAAAGTCACATGACTGAAAAGCATGTATAGGGGTTATATTTCTTTTTCAGAGGTACATATGTTTTAGATACTTATTTAAAGTGGAGATGTGAGGCCTGTGTTGTCATTTCAAACACTTCAAAGACAATTGCAGTTTAATTATCAATCAATCAGTCAATGGTTTAGTATAGCCCAGTATCACAAAAGGAGTTGCCTCACCGGACTGTCCAAACATTAAAGCAATGAAACAAAACAGTAAAGAAGATGTAAAGTTCAAGCAGATGAAGTTCCCAGGCAAACATAATGTCCAAAATATTTGACAATAAAGCTGATTGACTTGAATGAATCTGAAACAGTGCTGCACAAAGCTAAACTAATTGAAATACATTTTATTAGCAGCACTCATGGATTCGTGCTCCAACTCGTTTTACCAACACGGTGATGCATTTTGCTTCTGTTGTTGTTTTTGTTCTAATTACGGCCTGATGAGCAGCCTAACGATGCTCTTGTGCAACATGATCCTGCGCCACGCTGGGTCCTCTCGGCGGGGGATTTGGCCTCTAATTTTCAGCCCGGGGCGAGAACATGAAACGGCCTGGCATCATCAGAGTCGAACACCTTGTGGCCATTTTGGACCGGAGGATTTTCTCTTGATAGCTGTTATCTTTGGAGCCACGCTGGCAGCTTGGCTCAGTCAGTGGATTCATCATTTATGCGCAAAACGAACTGTTTAAATAAATATGGGAGGCTTTGCATTGGTAATCAACAAAGAGCCAGTAGGCCTGACAGCTTCATCAGTGTTTTTTTAGTTTGACGACTAAACAGTTGATATGTCAGGATACACAATTCTGCAATTCAGAAATATACAGTGTTTTAATCTCCTGTATTTGCCATCTCAAAGCAGCACTGTACTAATGCAAAATAAAATATTTCTCTTCTATTCTCAGAGAACTGGAGCTACAGCTAGATAAGTTGAAGTTTATGACTGGCTTTACGTTTATTAGGCTATTCAAAATCATG
Source organism: Gobius niger (assembly GCF_951799975.1). NCBI lineage: Eukaryota > Metazoa > Chordata > Actinopteri > Gobiiformes > Gobiidae > Gobius > Gobius niger. The sequence continues at coordinate 11,534,674 of NC_136852.1, read as the reverse complement.
TTCAATTTTACACCATGCGGCTCATTGACTAACAGTCTACGATGTAAGTGTTGAGCTGTTTTATGGTCCTTTAAACAGGTTGGATGACTTTGATAAAATAGGTGCCTCATTGTAAGCTTGACAAAGTTTTACAGTTGTTGCGCCGCTTAAATCATGTGCTATCATCAAAGTGGAAAGACTGCTTTCTAGAGTCCATTCTGTGTCATTTCCTGCTCTGTTAATTGTTAGGGATTTAAGGCAATTGACTGTTAATGGGAGCCAAATCTTTGGACTTTGTTCAGGTCAGAGTTGTAACAATCACTTGAGTCAGTTATGTAGACTGACCTGCAGAGCCACCTTAACCAATGGGCTAGCAGGGGCTGGAGCCCAGGGGCCTACCATAGTCAAGGGCTGATTCGTTGATTTTCAAGTCAATCACTTCACTTTGCGGCATGACTGACCGTATGCGATGATGTGGTACTTGGAGTAGGCCCGCCCTACCTGGCCCAGAGGGATGCATGTAGGAGTAGCAGGGTTAGGGTTTTTGTGGGGGTTAGGGTTAGGGTTATAGGTTAGTGTTAGGGTTAGGGTTTGCACTGAGGATGGTGGGGGCCTACAATTCTGTCTAAGCCCCGGGGCCTATGAGTACATTAAGGTAGGCCTGCTAACTTGTATATTATATGTAGAGTATTTTTTTATTAAGCTTGTATACTAATTATCACAAGATTGTATTAAAATCACCCAATCTTAGAGCGGGACTGGTTTTGCGTTTCAAATATGTGCATGCAAATGGGAAATGGGAAATGGACTCAACATAGCGCTTTTCTACCTTCATCAGGCCCAAAGCGCTTTACAGCAGGGGACCCAATCACACTCTAGTGTACGCAGACACTGGAGGCAAGAAGAGTGAAGTGTCTTGCCCAAGGACACAAACCCAGTGTGCATTTGCACCAAACTCCCTGCATTTATTAAATAATTTTAAAAATGAATATGCGGCACAAAGGAGGTCTGCGCTTCACAGGTAGAAGGCCCCGGGCTTGATCCCCTTTCTGTGTGGAGTTTGCATGTTCTCCCCATGTCTAGTTTGGTCTTACTAAAAACCATGTAGGATTAGTGAGAGCGTGTGTACGACTGTGGGACAATGTGTGGAATTTAGCCCATTATATATAAAAAATAATAGAATGAAATAAAATCAGAGCTGTCCTTCACATTTTCAGAGCTCAGAAATCATGACAGGACCTGTGCTCAAAGTGTGTCCATACTGCAGAGCTGGTTTGCTGTTTACTTACTTACTGTTTCTCTTTCCCCCTGTTGTCTGCAAAGAGCACATCAAAATCCAGAGCAACACAGCCCTCACTCATAAACAACAGCGTCGCGCCACCGTTTGTGACGTGGGTAATCTCCCATGATGCCGTCTCCTCTGTGCAGGGTACTGGTGGACGCCAATGGAGCTCCGGTGCTGTGGCGCGTCAGTGAAGATGGCTTCCTCCGCTCCTCCATCCTCAACGGCACCACTTTGTCCTTCCTTCAGGCGGCGGACGGGCTGGTGCTGCCCGACCTCCTGCTGCCGCTGGGACAGAACTACTTCCTCAGTAAGAAAGAAGAAAACAAACTGCACTAGCAAGACAAGGTGGTGGATTAGGACTGGGCAATAGGAAGAAAACCTGTGAGGATTGACAGCTGTATGGAATATTAAGATTCTGATATTGTACTACTTACTTTCTAGTAAAGTAGATTTCAGTTGCGTAAGCTATTGTTACTTTAAGCTTAGAGAGAGGCATCAGCGTTAGGGTCCCTAAAGTTCTAATCCACTCCCCTGCTTATTGTATAGATATTGTAGACATCTTGACATATCTTGACAAACATAATGAAGATCTTGTTTTATCCCAGAAGCATCAAAAAGAGGAATTAATCAATCGAAATTGCAGTCAGTGTAGATAGGATTCGACAAAGCATAAGGTAATGTGTGGACTAGTGAGAATCAGTAGGTTCTCTATTTTAGAAAAGGTTTGTTAAGAGCAGACATTCTCACCTGGTGCATCAGAGACGGGAATATTTTACTGAACGACAACAATTTCAACGACGAGAGACGAAAGCTTTGAATAAATACGAGTGATCGCGATGCCGTCACGCCCTGGAAATTAAATCAATAATAGCTTTAGACTCAAAAGGTTTTATTGTCAATTCATGTGAATAGAGATTTTTTTTCTTTCAAGTTCTTGGTGTGGGGCGGGAGGGTGATGGGTGAGGGGTGGAAGCACAAGGAGGGCAGGGACGGGAGTTCAGCTTCCTGATGGATAAAACTGTTCCTCAGTCGACTGGATTTCACAGTCTCCTCCCTGAAGGCATTACCCTGTGTGTGAGATATGTTCTTCCCTGAGCTTAGACGAGTTGATGCGTACCTGTCTGGTCTTTGTGTGTGCCCCCAGTTGCGCAAAAAGACCAAAGATGTTTTTAGCGTTGGCCTCTCCCAGTATATTCCTATAGAAGTGATGGAGCTGGTGAGGATGCTCTCTATAGTCCTTCTGTAGAAGTTGCACATCACTGAGGCTGGGACTCTGGCTCTTCTCAGCTTGCGGAGAAAGTAGAGACGCTGATTACTTTTCTTGACCACCGGTGATGTAGTGTGCATGGTCCAGGAGAGCTTCTCTGTGATGTGCAAACCCAGGAACTTAGTGGTGGTCACCCTCTCCACAGCAGCACCGTTGATTTTCAGAGGAGCATGCTGAACCCACACTCTGCGAAAGTCCACAACAATGTATTTTCTCTTGTGATAGGCAAAAACAGTGCATTGCATTCCTTGCGCTGTAAGCGATTTTATAAAGCAGGATTAGAGGCCAGTATGAATAAGCTGTTGCCTACCTTTCACCAAAAGTAAACAAGAACAGCGATCTTCAGGCAGAAGATGCAAGGTCCAATGAGCAAAGACACGTCTTTCCCCAAAAAGCGATTCATCCTGTCTGCAAAAGAAAAGTGACTATTCAGGCTAATAAAGAAACATTGTGCAGTCAAAAAAATACAGTATTTCACAGAGTTGAGTTTAGTCAATCACAGAATAACAACTAAAACTCTCAAATGAAAGCCAGTTGGAGTTTGTACATAAACTCCTTGATGATTCCAAGACGACTTCCTCATTATGAAAAATTGACAGAGATAAAAAGTTTGCCTTTAAACACTTTGTGAAAAAGATATTTATCATGTCTGCCTCATTTACCCAATCCATTCATTCTCCCAGCCTGAAATAAAAGCAATTAAAAACTAACTGCTCCCAATTATCTCAGTTTTTGTCATTAAACCGTTTGGCTCTGAGCTCGTGCCCCGCCACCAGAGAAAGGAACTTGATTGGGGACTAAAATAGCCGCAAAATTGCTCATTTACGAGTGAGCCAAAACATCAGTGGATTAATGAATTTCAATCAAGTGTATTTACTGTGTTTATTTACTCCGTTTGTTCCTGACTCGTCTACAGGGAGCGCTGCCTTGCATTAGCATCCGAGTCAAAAGATTGTATTAGCATTTTGCAAATAGGGAAATATTAATGGAAGGCCCGTGCACGTCGTCACTTCCTAAAGAGCGCATTGATTCGTATTGAGAAACAGGGACAGGACTGGTAAAATCAAAATGGCTAATATCTCAGTAGTTACCGGGCCGAACCACGTGAAACAAAAAGTGCCACAAGGTAAAATCTCTTCTCTGTCAGCACAAATGAACAAAGGTGACATATCTTTCCTCACTGTAGTAATAAACAGTGGCTTTACTCAATAAAACTGGTGCAATTCACTCTGTGCATAACTTCAAATCATAACAACGGCGCCCAAGAAGTGACTTCCTGTTTCGATCAGGCGCGCCAAAATAAAAGCACACAGCTCGTCTCATTGATTATTTCAGCAGATACTTAAACATTGCAAGAATATAATTAAATACACACATTTTAAGTGCTTTGTCTGTTAATAGTTACGAACTTGAACTAATGAAAAAGATGGTGCTTTTATTTTGTTGTGCTGGATCGAAACAGGAAGTCACTTCTTGGGCGCCGTTGTTATGATTTGAAGTTATGCACAGAGTCAATTGTTGTTTGAAAGGACTTTAAAATACAAGATTAAGGTGAGAGATTTTGTGGATTTGTTCATTGTAGTGAAGGATTTCAAGGTCATCAACTGGACTGGGTTGTCAGATGAAGAGGTTTCAGCTTCTCTCCTCCTTCTTCTCTCTCATAAGTCAGATAAGAGGACAGTTTTATCACCACATCCTCAATTCTAACACCCCAGTCCAGTTGGTGACATTAAAATCCTTTGCTACAATAAAAAAAAAGAAGAGAAGAGAATTAATCACAAATATCGTGAATGGAACTTACAGTATCAGTGTAAAACCACTTTAAGTTAGAATTTTGGATAAACCCTTTAACATAAAAAAAATCCACTTTTTAAAGCTTTTCGCCATTGTTCTCCCAGTAAAAAACATACCTGGAGTTGTATGTTGAGCCACTCGCATATCTTTGAGTAATCTCAAGTTGTCTGTTCTTAGCAGAGTGGTGACAGCTCTCGAAAAGGTCCTCCTAAGGTCCTAAGTTTTCCAGGAAATGCGTTCCTCACCTCTCGATCTTTATACTCTCATCGCGAAGTAGAAGCACTCGCCATAGCTTCATTACAGCCACACACTGGTCGAGCGGTGCATTTTGGTTTCTTTATTGAAACAGCTGCACAGCAAAGCGGAGCAAGAGGAGGATGGATATTTTGTTTCAGCTGTTTTAGATCAATATTGCACTTTCTAACCAAGGATAGGATAGAGATAAAGATGTGTTTTTATCACATTTTTGAAAGCGTTTTTGTAGGGTTTTTTTGTGTCTTGTTTCTGTAGTACTTTTGTTGCTTTTTCATTGTTTTTTGTCGTTGCTGTTTTGTTGTGGTTTCGCCATGTTTTATTTTCACCTTTTTAGAAGCGTTTCTGTCATGTTTTTGTAGTGTTTTTATTGTTTTTTTCCTCGTTGCTGCTTTTTTGTTGGGGTTTTGTCCCTTTTTTATTGCATTATTGCTGCTTTTCTGGCATGTTTTTTTGTTGCTCTTTTGTTGCTTCTTTTACGCTTTTTTGTCACTTATTTTTTGCATTTTCATTCATTGTTTTCGATGCTATTTTGATGATTTTTTTTAGATTTGGGCCAAACTGGAGAAAATGTGCCCAGGTCAGGTGGGAATTAATCTATTTACTTTTATGTTTGTTTTTTGCCAGATTCAATAGAAATGTAGCATCACGATAACATTTAATTTATTTGACATGGATTCAACAGGTTTGATTTTGAGGTCCTGCTCTTTAATAAAAACAGATCAATAGAAAACTGTTACCATTGCAAGTTTTTACAAACGCCTTAGCAGAGGTCTCTACTCTTTTCCTTCTCATTGTTGCCATTTCCTTTCCCCCCCAACACACCTGGAACTGATCATCGCCGTCGCTCATCCTGTCTAATCCACTTCACGTTCCGACTCTCCGTTTTGACAAATAAATCGGCCGGGTGTTAAGAAGGGTAATTGGAGTCTCGGATTTTGATTGAAAGCTTGTCCGACCTCGACGCGGGGTTTTAACATACCCGACGCTCGTTCCACCCGGCTGCTCGTCTGGTCACCTTGGCTCGGCCTCGTGTGGAGTCAGAATGAGCTGGGAGGGGACGGGGTGGGAGATCTGACGGGGACACTTTGACATTGGGGAGAGGAATCGGAAAGGAGGAGGGATAATGGAGAAACGGCCTGATAAGTGCTACAACGCCGTAAGAGGATTAGAAGGCGCGGTAGAGGTCATACCGCAAATAAAACGGGAGAAATGATTGTCTTTGGTGCAATTTTGTTTCACTTATTCAATCAGTTTCTTTGACGTCACTGCTGACACTACATTGGCCGATTAAGGCGCTGCTGCGATTGAGTTTGACAAGGTGCCTCCCGATTGGTCCGTGAGATTGCAAAGTCATTTGGACGCGCGAGGCTTATTGGCTGAGATAGGCCTCCCTAAAAATGGCGTGCAGTGATTTTTATGTGGCTATTTTTAGCTGCTAGTGTCAGATTTGATTGAAGATAGTCCGGAAGGCCACGGGAAGAAAAGGCAGGCTCTGTTGGTCATGTAACAGCGCTTCTTCTTGGCTCTGTGTGGAAACAAGTTTGAGATCTTTTTAGTGAGGATTTTTTACTAATGATCCGACACGTGTGCTGTGAGAATATGTTGTTATTCATCAGGTGTGACGTTTAAATATAGAAACTGATTTATATAGGTCTTCATCTGCTGCGATACATCAGACAGTCTTTCGTCCTACATTTTAGACCTGGTTTAGTTCTATTTTAAACCTAAAGTTGTCCATTTATAGACACAGTTACAGCAGGTGGAAGAGGCTGCAATATTTCATCATGATGCTTCAGAAGTGTGAGAAACACTGGTCTAACGGCATTCTTGGAAAATTAAAAGAGCTTTAGGTGGTGGTTTGATGTTTGATGATTTTGAATGAATACTAAAGTTTCAAAATAGATAAACACACGTTTTTAAAGTCAGTGACAACAACAGAGGAAATCAAAAAGAGAATTGATATGACAGCGTAGATCTGTAATAAGAGGTCAAGTCAATTTAAAGATAGGGACAACATAATTCAGCCAGAAGGAAGGTTGTCTTTACACAGAACACCGCTAAAAGTTATCTTTAAAGGCTTTCTGTTCCAACATCTAATAGAGACGAACTCTAACAGAAGAAGAACTGACTAAAATCTGAAAATAATCGGTGTCCTTCTATAAAATACGTTGTGTCCTGCCCGGTAGGAACAGTTGAGAAAAAAAACTCTATTTGTTAGTGTGATGAGATTTATTTTCTTCATTTAAGTGTAAAACTGGCAGAGAAAATAGTGACTCAATTCAAGGGCAAACGTACTCTTCTTTGCAGGAACTTGCAGGAACACCGTTTTTTCTTACCTGAGCTTAGACAAGTTGATACGTACCTCTCTGGTCTTTGTGCGTGCCTGTGGAAGAGCTTGGTATCAACTTCACACCCATTTGGAGCTATAGGAATATGCTGGGAGAGGCCAAATGCTAACAACACCTTTGGTCTTTTGAGGACTGAGGGCACACACAAAGACCAGACAGGTATGAATCAACTCATCTAAGCTCAGGCAAGAACATATCTCAGTATGTAAAAACAGTGGCCTGTTCCTTTAAGTTAGCATTTGACTTTTTACAGTAAGCTGAAAAACAATATAGTAGAATGGCTGTTCCTGTTTTTGTTTAACCCAATAGAGTGAAATCCATTTTGCCCCCCTCCCTGTCAGTATGTTCTGTTCCAATCCAGAAATACCGTAGTATCGATGCTAAGAAAACAAATAACCTGGTGCAGGTATAAACATTCCCGTCCTGCACTGCTCCCTGAAAGTTGTGCCGATAAACTCCTCCTCGCAAAGAAATGAGATGCACTAAGATAGGATTAGGAACGATTTTCGACCACATGCCAAAAAATTAAACTTAACTCGCTTTCTCTGCTGCAAATGTAAATGCACTATTGATTTCCTGATAATATTGTAAACTGGAACTATTGTCGCCTTTAACTCAACATCACAGCCTAAGTTTGCCCCTGACTCTGTTGACCACGACAACCACGACACATCTGCCTTGAAATTGCTCTTCATCACGGCTAATATACCTGTCGGTTGCAGGTGTGTTGCGTGTGGGCGCCCCCACAGCCCCGGAGGTCACACTGCGGTTGAACCTGACAGTGAAGGCCAGCAGCTGCGTGGAGCCTGGGAGCAGCTTCAGCGACCCGCAGTGCTCCGGCAAGGGCAGGTGCATCACACAGCCCTCGGAGGTGAGTCACTAAACTACAGCGTCTTCCCTGAAAACTATAGCCACTTGTTATTTATCTGTACGGAGTAGCTGACAGTAAAAAATGGAGCTAAGACTATTTCAGCACTTGATCATTACTCACTGAAAAACCAGTAGCTGTGAGAAACAATGGTATTATGGCAAGATGATGAAATACTCTGAAACGATGCAACTTATTTAACTTTTCTGTTGCTGTAGTGAGCGCGCATGCAAACTACTTAGGTACAGAGAGAAGACAAAGTGCCTCGTCATTGCCTTCAGTGTCGTAATGTAACCACAGAGTAAAAATCAGCGTAGAGGATGTGTAAACAGAGTGCAATGTTCTGAGCGCATCAGAAAACATACCAAACTTTTAAGCAGAACTGTAAGTGCGTAGTAGGAACAGTCGAAAGTTTGGAGACGGGGAAGAAGTCGGGAGCAGCTTTGTGCAAGCAGATTAGAGAGACTATGACCTAAGAGGCTCTGTAGATGTATTAAAAGACGAAGTTGCATATAGTGGAGCCGATATTTGGGTTTTTAGGCAATCGGAGGATCGAATGCCGAATAAAAGCCGACATCTCCGGAACCGAAAGTGATAGAGACTTCACATTTTTTGGTGGTGCTCAAGCTTTTTGTTGAAATGACACACGCCTGAAATGGTACTTTTCACAAGAAGTTTCATAATACTACACTATAGTAACCTCAAAAACATTTTTTTTATTGTGGGAAAGAGCTGGTTTTAAGGTTCCTGTACTAAATAAAGGTGTGGGGCATGGGTTAAAACTCTGCTAAATACACTCCATTGAAATTGTCACTGCATTGACCACCAATCTGAAGAATATCAACATCTATCAACAATCAATAAAGCTGCCATGAGTATTTTTGTTTTGTAATCTGTTGATTTTTGTCTTTCAAACGTGCTCCCTCTGAAGTACCTACTAAACAGGAATGTCCTGAAAAGAAATCAGCCTTAAAGCAGTACTAAGTAACTTATTTACCTTAATAAATCCTTTCCGTTGTCCCTGTGGGGGTAATACAAGTGTTTATGGGATGATTGGAGGGTCTTTCATCTCCCCCTGGTGTCTCTGGCCAGAAAACCATGTTTGCAACTTGACTGCCCCCGGTGCGGAGAAAGCAATACACACTAATGTAATCACGAAGAAGAAGCTAACATGCTAACGAGCAAAGCTAACTGCGGGCTAGTGTCACTTTAAACAGTATTTACAGCCAAGTTTGAGTGAAAAAAAATATTTCTATGTATAATTGGTTGCACAGTAACCCTCTCTCCCTTCGCCTTTCCTGTCAGCGTAGTATTTACTCTCCAAGACAATTAATAAATTAAAAAATCGTAACTTGCTACTACACCTGCAGTTGCGCTTATGGCCTCTAGGGGGAAGAGTTACTTAGTACTGCTTTAATAAAGCGCCCCCTGCTGTCACAGTTCAACACTGACACATTTTACAGTTTAGAAGCATCACACACAGGATTATAGACGAGACATTTGGAAAAATCGTCGAAAAATATCGGCCGTGCAGATCAGCATCAGCCAATAAAAGTCCCTAAAAACTGGCATTGGGCTTAGAAAAACCCATATCTTTAATAGTAATACTGTAAGTGGAGCAACATTCATAGCTCTTTTCCACCGTGCTGGTTCTGGGCCAGTTCCAGTTTCAGAACCGGTTCTTTTATTCTATTCTTTATTCTTTATTCTGTCAGCAGCTGGGGGCGTGGCTCTCTCCTCCAACAAACAATCAATATTAGTTAGTTTGTGCTTATAACTTCCTGGAGAAGCCAAAACAGTCTCTGTGGAGGAAACTGTTGTTTTGCTTTATGCTCTTTAGCTAAAACAAGAGTTAGAAAGAAGAAATCAAAATGTTAACGGCTGCTGTGACTGAAACATAAACTTATTTTTCTGTATTTTATAACCAGAAGTGGCTGTAGTAAGATGTTACTATCCATTTTTGATGTTGACTTCCCAAAGCGTTGCTATGACAATAGGCACAGCTCTCATTTTGGTGGAAAACCAAGTCAGTATGGAACCAACCCGGCACCAGAACCAGCTCTGAACCAGCTCTGAACCAGCTCTGAACCAGCCCAGAACCAACACCTTGCTGGAAAAGCCCTATCTGTCTGGTGGTGTCAGCAATGTATTCCCAACCAAAAGATTCTGAGTTTGAATCTCACATGGAAAGTTTAGGCTGCAGCATATTTTTTCTTTTGAATTTATAGATCCTGACATTTCCAAATAAAAAAAGTGTAGATTTCACTACTTCGCTTCACAATTACTGGTTCTGCCCCATGTTTTTAGTTGGTTCTTCTTTTCTCAGCAGTGTCATGTTTGTGCATTTATGCTCCAGATAAAGATAATTAAAGCAAGTGTTAATAACAAATCATTTCAGTAACTGATTAATCACGATTAGTAACATTAGCAGACAGCTTTAGCATAAAAAGAGTAATCACTGAATGGGAATCCAATGTTAAGCATACATGTGTTTCTTTGTGTCGATTTGGGGGATAGTCGTAACGGCAGCAGTTGTGACGCCTCTGGACCAGCAAATCAAAAGACGTTTCATTACAAAACGACTCATTTTTATTTTTATCATTGACTCTTGACCTGACGCGTGTTTTCTTTGTTCTGCTCAGAGCACTTTCTTCTGTGACTGCGACGACAGCTACACCGGCATCTTCTGCGAGGAGTTCGACGCCTGCCACCACAGGCCGTGTCGAAACAACGCCACCTGCTCCGACGTGAGACAGGGGGCCCAGGGGCGCAACTTCACCTGCTCCTGCCCCCCAGGTGTGTTCCCCTATCAACACCAAAGAGATCAATTTGTAATGTTTGCATTTTTATTCTGTGGCCTAGTGCGTTTAAGATCCACATTTGGTTGATGCCAAAGCCTGGTTAATTATTATTCCTGTACAAACCTTTTAAGATTTTACTTCAGAAAATCAAAAGTGCCGCATCTGAGACAAATGCTAAGGTTAAGTTTCCTGTTTTTCTGGGGTCAGAAACGCAACTTGTCGTCACTAAAACTCCTCTTTTGATTTGTTAATGATGGAGAAACCACATAAATTAATTTCCAAAATGCGTGTTTGGTCACTTTGTGCATGCACAGCTGTTGGGACATCATTGTAAATGAGCCAGAACTGTAAAAATATTTGTGTGAGGCGAAAAGCATCTTAATTATTAATTATGCTATGTGGCCATACCATCATTCAATAAATAAATAAATTGGCTTATCGCAACACATCGCTAATGCTAGCACAGCTAATGCTAACACAGCTAATGCTAGTGCTAATGTCCACAGCAGCTTATAAATCCTCTGACTGAGGAGGGAGACTTACCTTAGCAGTGCTTCCATGTCGCATTTAGAGTAGAAGAGTTGTCTGAACTCAAGTAGAATCGAGTCAAACAGCTGTAATCGGGAGCTCACATGGATACCTATGCACAGACAAAAGGAGGTAGTTCAGCACTCCTGAATACAGCTGCCAGTCTGACTCTCCGGATGGGCAAGGAACGTGCTTCTCTATGGTCCGTATGGTGGGGAGCTGACATTGCTGTAATACCAACCCCTGGTGGCCAGGGGCGACTCCAAGAGACTGGGAAGCATTGATCCTAATGAGACTTCCGACCTCCCAAGAACGGCTTAAAAGCCTGGCTCCAAAGAGTTTTTCTTTTTCTAAAAATCGCTATGACCCATATGACAACGCTGGGGTAGGTGAACTATTTTTAACCATGCTGGTTTTTGTTTATCAGCCAGAAAATTGGAAGCATTTTCAGTGCTCCAGAGCCTGTTAATCAAGCTCTTCCCGCCTTTTTGCCCTTTTAAGGAACAGGCTGCGTCGGAGGAGTCTGAGCGGCCATTAAGGTTCACACAGGACTCAGGACCTTTTCTATGAATGGGGCTGAATAGGTATTAATCTATCTCCAAATACTATATCTATGGACTCTCCTCTAAAGGCCACATGTGTGCACAGCAAATGTAAGTCTTTCCTAAAAATAATGACGTTTTGTCTAGGTGCAGACCCTCATAAGCTGCTGTGGACGCTAGTTCTAGCTGCGTTAGCATTAGCAATGTGTTGCGATTAGCCTATTTATTTATTGAATGATGGTATGTCCGCATAGCATGACCTAATATGATAATTAAGATGGTTTTAGACTGTGATTTCGCCTCACACAAATATTTAGCATTTAGCATTAGCATTAGCAATGTGTTGCGGTTAGCCTATTTATTTATTATTAAGTCATGACTGTACTACAGAGCTGGTATGGCTTTACAGCATGACCCAATATGATCAATTGAGATGCTTTTAGACTGTGATTCACACAAATATTTCTACAGTTGTAGCTCATCCCAACCACGTCCCAATGTCCGATCGTTCAAACTTGTTTTAGGCTTGCTGCGCATGTGCAAGTGGGCCAACATGTATTTCGGGAATGAGGAATTACATACATGAAATCCACATCCCGTACATTTAGATAGGGATCGGCTTCATCTTTCATTTATCTGTGGTTTGAACTTTCGATGACGCAAATATCTGTCAACTAGTATTATTAGTAATATATAGCCAAGACCGCCTCTCTGATTCCAGTGTGTCAGCACAAGGTTTGAAAGCCTTGCTCTCCCCAGTGGAACTCATCATTAACATATCTGAGGCCTCGGTGCGCTCTTCGTTAGGCAGATCAGAGCGGCGTGAGGGTAGAAATGTGTGGCGCTCTGTTTGGGAACAAAAGTGGGTCGCACCTTTGATATTTTCAGATGCATTTCATGGCAGCCACTCCGGATGAGGGCCTTGGAGAGCTAAATGTCAGCCATGTCTATTGCTTCCATTTAGTGAATGAAAGGTTAAAAACTGGCCCATACAAAAACAAAAAAGGGAAACTGAAAGAGATATTTCAAGTGATTTTTTTATGAATCAACCTCATTATCTACTTGAAAAGAAGCAGATGGTCAGATCCGTTACCATTCAGGCGAAGATGAGGCACTTGCTGAAGAGAAAATTCAATATTAATTGGATCAAGCACCAGCCAGAACCATATCAAACATCTTTCGACAACACTGCGCTGTTTTAGAGTCTGTTAAAATGTTTGTTGAATTCACCGACCGTCCACTAACCACGTAGCTATATTCCTGGTTTGCCGTAGATTTAGCCTCACAATTTATAGCAGAGATTACAATGGCTTTGGGAAGACACGGTGGTGCAGCAGTTAGTGCTCGTGCCTCACAGCAAGAAGGTCCGGAGTTCGATTCCCACCTGGACACCTTTCTGTGTGGAGTTTGCATTTTCTCCCCGTGTCTCTGTAGGTTTCCTCCGGGCACTCCGGTTTGCCCTATCTCTAAAAACATGTACAAAAGGTACCCTTCTGAGGCCAGGACTCCCCTGTAGAAGAGGTTCTTAATCTCAGTGGGACTTTCCTTATTTAAAGGTGCATTTCGCAGTATTTTATGCTGGGGAAAAAGTTTGTATTAGTGCATATTTTACCTTTGACCTAATGTAATGCTTTTGAATACCCTTTTAGTGCCAAATACAATATATTGGAAGCCGCATATGCAACAGATTTATGCGTTGGTTTATTATTTCTAAAGACTTTAATGACTAGACGAATGACGGGAAAGCAAACTGGACACAACAGGTTGCCCCTGAGCAAGGTTTGTGTAAATGTCCTTCCTTTCAAAGAAGTGTGGAATTAATTACTGTTGGATGTTTTTTATTGTCATTGTAGGCTTTCATTTTATAGAATGACTCCAATTTTAATGAATGACTTCAAAAGCAAGAAAGGAAGCAAATAAAGGAAGGGATTTGGTGACATGGTAGAAAAAGAAAATTACAATTATCTTAGAGACTTTTTTTTTAACCTTTATTTAAAGGTGCATAATGCAACATTTTATGCGAAAATATAAGTTTATGTTAGTGCATATTTGTAGTGACCTTGTAGTGGCCCAGTAGCTGTATGGGTGGTCAGCATGGCGCCTTTACTTTCCATCACAGTGGTCTGTAGGATGCTTCAGGATCAATTATTTGGAAGGTTTGCAAGGTTTCCACTGTTGATGGACCCTCTCATCAGAAAACCCACAAAACAATTGATCCTGGAGCGTCCTAGAAACCACTGTGGTTTCTGTACCACTCGTACAGCTGCTGGGTCACTACAAGGTCAAACATTCATTAACATAAACTTTTTTTTCCACATAAAATATTGCATAATGCACCTAAAGGTAAGGTAAAAATAAAGGCTCTATGATAATTGTGATTTTATTTTTCTACCATGTCATCCTATAAAATTAAAGCCTGAAATGACAATAAAAAAAATATCCAACAGTAATTAATTCCACACTTCTTTGAAAGTAATGACATTTACACAAACCTTGCTCTAGGGCAACCTGTTGTGTCTAAATTGCTTTCCCGTCATTCGTCTAGTCATTAAATGTTTTCAAGTCTTTAGAAATAATAAACCAACGCATAAATCTGTTGCATTTGTGACTTTCAATATATTGTATTTTGGCATTAAAAAGGTATTCAAAAGCATTACATTACAGCTCTAGACTTCACCGCATTAAATCCATTTTCCAGAGAGTCTGTTTTGTTTTGATCCCGGTCTACTCCTCCCTCATCATCATTAGCGCTGTTTTCATCCCTCGCTTTTGTGTTTTCAGGTTTTGAAGGCGAGCGTTGCCAGCTCTTGGTGGACCACTGCCTCTCCCAGCCCTGCAAGAACGGAGCCACATGTTTCAGCAGCTTGGCCGGGCCCAGGTGCTACTGTCCCGAAGGTATTACGAGCCAATCACCGCACCACGTTTACCGCTGCCAAAAATAAATGGTCTTTTTGCACCTCATGTAGCTGAATTTTAATGCCAGCGCTGCCAGTTATTCCGTTTGGAAACAGCTTGCCGCCAGCGTTTCATGGGCAAACACGTAAAAGTAGATGTGAAGATGTTGGGTCATTTTGAATGCACAGGCGGCTCGGGGGTGCTGGTGGCAGTGAATGCTGATAGAGGCTTTAAGGGAGCAGAAACAGCACAGAGGGTGTGTAGTGCGAGGAGATATGTTCAAGCGCTCGGTCAAACATGCACTGAATTAATATGTTACAAGCCACAACAGCCAGTTCAGACTGTACTATGAAGACATCTAATGTGAGAAGAGCAACTTCAGTTACTGCACTGATCATTAGGTAGATATAGAGCCTGAACAAAAAAAGAGTGTGGCATTTCAATAAGCTTCTGCAATGTCATAAGATCCAGTGTTGTGGTAACTTTTCACCAAGATCTTGTGTTGATGAGGGGAGAGTGTGACCCCTGCACAAAGCCTTCTCCAGCACATCCCAAAGATTCTCAGTGGGGTTAAAGCAGTACTAAGTAACGTGTTTACCTTAATAAATCCTTTTCGTAGTCCCTGTGGGGGTAATGCAAGTGTTTATGGGATGATTGGAGGGTCTTTCATCTCCCCCTGGTGTCTCTGGCCAGAAAACCATGCTTGCAACTTGCTTGCCCTGCCACCGGACCGGAGCCACCAATACACACTAATAAAATCACAAAGAAGAAGCTAACATGCTAACGGGCAAAATTAGCTGCGGGCTGGCGTCACTTTAAACAGTATTTACAGCCAAGTTTGAGTGAAAAAAAATATTTCCATTGTATAATTGGATGTACAATTCCTCTCTCTCTTCGTCTTTTCTGTCAGCGTAGTATTTACTCTCCGAGACAATTAATACGTTAAAAAATTGCAACTTGCTACGACACCTGCAGTTGCGCTTATGGCCTCTAGGGGCAAGAGTTACTTAGAACTGCTTTAAGACTTGACTTTCTGATGGTCGCCAATCTTCTGCTTTTTCTTATGTGGAATTAGCGGTATCTTGCAGACTCACTGGAGATTTAATTTTTTTTATCTCAGCTTTAACATTAGCTAATGTTAGCTACAGTAGCTTTGAAGCAGTACTAAGTAACTTGTTTACCTTAATAAATCCTTTCCGTAGTCCCTCTGGGGGTTATACAAGTGCTAATGGGATGATTGGAGGGTCTTTCATCTCCCCCTGGTGTCTCAAGCCAGAAATCCACAACTACAACTTTGCCTGCACTGGGTCGGAGGCCCCAATACACACTAATGGAATCACGAAGCAGAAGCTAACAGGCTAACGGGCAAAGCTAACTGCGAGCTAACGCCATTTAGACAGTTTTTACAGCCAAGTTTAATTGAAAACAATTATCTCCATTGTGTGAATGAATGTACAACATCCCTCTCTCCCTTTGTCTTTTCTGTCAGCGCAGTATTTACTATCACGGATTAATGAGTAAAAAACAGCAACATGCTACAACACCTGTGGAGGCGCAATAGCCTCTATGGGCGTGAGTTACTTTGTACTGCTTTAACATTAGCTAATGACTAATGTTAAATGAAAGCAACATAACTACAATTTAGGTAAAAGACCGGCCAACTATTATTTCTATGCAGGTTAGTTCAAGTCTTGTGCCATTTTAATTTAGTTATAGTCATTATTTTGGAGACAATAACACATACCGTTATGAACACAGTATCATCCAGTGAAGTTCCAATGTAATGTTCTCAACATGCTGCCAGTGTCGGTCCATCAGTAACTCTGTGACTGTCACGAAATCTTGTTCGAGACTCTGCTAATCCCTCATTAAAAGAAAAACAACTGGAGCAGCGGATGTCGCTTCTGTGGCTTCTGTTGTCAGCTTATGAGGTGCAGCACATTTCACCAAAATGTCATATAACTCTGGTACATAACGACATCTTCTCTTTTTAGGCAATTTAGATTTTGCCAGAGGTCTCTAGCTAGTAGAGACCTATGATCAAAAGTTGTTCCAATGACTGTACTGAATGCTTGTTTGACATTAAGTATCATACTGGGATTCACAAAGCAAGCCAGGACACTCTGTTGAAAATATACATGTTATCTGTTGTGTGATGGGGAAAATAAATCTTGTGCACTCCACCTGAAAGACCTTTAAGAACACACTTATTCTGAGTAGCGTCAGGCCTGAGCACGTTTCTCAACACTGTTCCCCGTGCCGGGCGTTGAACCATATCTGTGCCAGCACGATGCTTAATTTAAACCTTCCCTCTCGTCTTCTAATTAGTCTTCGTAGCCTCAGCGCCCTGCATCCATCTCTCGAGGGGGGAATGTGGTCACAAAACTTCGACTGCAGTTTTTTTCCACAAAAACATACACCGACAGCATTGTACTGTGTAAGAGCTGCGTACAGTCAGTGTTCTGGGAAGAGAAACAATGGTGCATAAATAGCTAAACAGCAGATGGAAATAAAGCGCTGGCACAGTGTTGTTGCTTTGTTGCCGGCGCCATCTCCCTACTGTGGGCTGAGATCGTGATGTGGAGGTTTCACACGCTCTTCAACACCTGACTGTACTTTTCTGTTGCGAAGGAAAAAAATAACTCCGAGAACAGAAGTTGAAGAAAGTGAATGTAAAGTGTGAAGCAGCCGTTGCTTTTAGACATAGAGCCTCACTCCAGGGCATTGATCACAACTGGATCACAACTTTTGTGTGAGCGCAGAATGTTAGAGCTGAATTACTTTTCAGGGTTCCCACAGGGCATTATAAGGTAATTTAATTAATTGTGCCAAAATCAAGGCCTTAAATGTCATTAAAAAAAGCATTGAATTGGATTAAAACTGGCATTAAAGCTAATTTTTGGGGAAAATTATGACATTGCTCAACAATTTTTACTGTTAAAGGGCATAGAAAATACCAAAAGTCTGATCTAAAACATAGTCAGCTGCAGTTGCCCTTTTCGACCAATCGTCTTTCCTCTTTGATGAAATGTTGGCAAATCTTTAAAAAAAAACAAATTTGGCATTAAAATATAGTATTTGTGCATTAAAAAGCATTACATTTGACTTACCTTTTATTTTTTTCTATAACAATTGTAAACTTTAGAGCCGAATAGATATATAATTTTACAATAAATTTTACAATTGGCCATAATTTTGCAATGGTTGGTGGTGCTCTAACCTGACACGAGAGGTACCACCAGTGTTATTTTCATTATAATTTCAGTCACATTTTTGCTGACTACAATTACACTTAAACAAAATTCAAAGTAGTTAATAAGAATAAAACTATGACTTCTCCAGATATATTTGTCAACTAATAAAAGCTTAATCAAAATGAAAAAGGGACACTTTGCTGGTACCATATATTGAATAGTAAATGACATAGAAAGGTTGCAGTGCAAAATCTTTACAGTGAATAATAGAAACAATCAAATGACTGATAGCCATTCAAGCAATAAGATCAATGAGCTCAATTCATAAACACAAAACACTATAGAAATTAGCAATATCACATATAAAGGTCTGCGATATAGATTCCTCACAAACCAAATCAAAACCCAACTCCGCCCATATTTTAAAGAAGGGAACCCATGACTGGGTTTTACGGATATTGTCCAGGGGGATTAAGTGAGAGTTTGTGAAGATTTGAGTGTGCGTGGGGCGAGGAGAGAGACAGTAGGGTGAGAGATTTGCGGGCTGCAGAGTTCTTTAGGTTCTTTAGGCCAGGCCTCCTTCATTGCTCGCCATCAAATCTTGGGAACCTGGCCTGTAGAGCAGATCTAAAGTCCCAGTAAATCATAATCCAATTGAACACTGGTGTGGAGTTTGCATGTGTGGTATATTGAGATTACAGATAAAAAGAACACAAGGTAAAAAAAGGACACGTTGACTTCCAATTTAATGCAGTTTATTGAAAATGAATTTGGAGTGGAATCTTGAGGATTGGCTGAAACGTAAGAAGTTAAAGCAGGACGCTAAATTAAGAAATATATGAATTTATTAATCTACAAGAGTTAAACAGTTTAATTTGAAAGACCTTTTATTTGAGATAATCTAAAATTTGAAGATTCCTACAGTTTAAAACCACTATAGAGTTCAGGAAATTCTACAGTTACCATGGAGATCCGCCATCTTTGCAGCTGTTAGCATACATTTCCATTGACTAACATTATCTAAAAACAGTAAAAGTGGAGAAAATAGCCATGGAACAACTTCATTAGCTGCTGAGCCACTGCTGGTAAATCTGACACACTGTGGTGTCCAAGTGTTTTAATGTGAACAATAACTCCAGTATTTTAACTTTTAAAATCTCCATTACTTTACAATTGCTGCTAATCCAATAATGCTTAGCGCTATGACGTCATATATTAGAATGAACAAATATTAACTAATATAAACAAAATAGCAGCAGGTGACGGTTCACAGGACCCTGAGCATCATTAGGAAATGACGGCCACCAGTCGAACCATGTAGCATACGGGACGCCATTGTGAGCTAGAGCCAGCACTTAACGCCAGGATTGGAGACATGCAGAAGGCACCCAGATAGCAGCAGCAAGAGAGGACGCCATATTGGAAACAGGTGTCTTAAATAGCCTTCCTTACTAGGGGGTGGGCTAAAAGACGAGTGGGAGCACTTCAGAGACTGTAGAGGAAAAAGAAACCACCCTACTCCACATGTCCTCCGCTTCTGTGTAGGTTTCCTCCCCGTTTCTCTAACAATATGTACAATAGAGCGTGAGGCCAGGATTTCCTGAAACAGAACGTCCAAAATCTCAGTGGGACTGGTTAAATAAAGGCAACAAACAAACAAAGTCTTCTGGTTGTCAGTCTCAATCAACTCATTCCGGTCGACGATTCAAAGCTTCACTACAATGACTACCTCCTGGACGACTGAGGTACTTGACACTGCATTAGAGAGCATAACATGTCCTAAGTAAATCGTCTCTCAGCCGCGAGCTCCACAGCGGTGACAGAGACGTGCTGTTGATGCGCGTCCCACCGGACCACCCTTCACTCTTTGGCCCCGCTCGCTTCTTTCTAATGAAAAACTGTCACTTTCTCATCCAGAGGCATGTCTTTTATATGCGTACTTTCCACTGCGACTGTTAGAACGGTGTCTGTCATGAGTTCTTCTGCTGTCACCGGTGATGCGCACTCACAGATCACAGGAGATGGATTTGTTATGCAGCCTTCAAAAACCACAGACCGTATGCATCCGTCTTTGCTGCATGTTATCTCCAGACCTCTTGATAAATCTTTAAGTACCCGAGTTGGACAGTTTGTGTCTGTCTCAGCGCTGTTGTTGCTACAATCAGTCGCAACTTGAAGATGCTCACAAAAAGATGAGCATCTAGAAGGAGCTACAGGGTTAGAAAGAAGACATTTTGTAATAAAAGTTTTTAGTCAAAGTTGGTGAAGGTGGGAAGGCACTCGGAGTAATCTAAATAACTATCAGCGTCAGTCAACAGCCACAGACATATGGATCTTTTGTAATTTGTGATGTTTGATGGCGATTGTTAACGGCTATAGGAAAAATACACTGAACAGGAAGGAACAGGCCACCATTTTTCCATACTGTGATATGTTCTTGCCTGAGCTTAGGCGAGTTGATGCGTACCTGTCTGGTCATTGCGCGTGCGCTCAGTCACGCAAAACGACCAAAGATGTTGTTAGTATTTGGCCTCTCCCAATGTATTCCTATAGCTCCAAAAGGGGATTGGAAGCTACCACGCTCTTCCATGGGTACGCACAAAGACCAGACAGGTACGTATAAAATCGTCTAAGCTCAGGTAAGAACATATCACAGTACGGAAGAACTGTGTGCCCTCACTAACGCAAAAAGATCAAAGATGTTGTAGCATTTGGCCTCTCCCAATGTATTCCTATCGCTCCAAACGGGGTAAAGTTAGAAGCGACCACGCTCTTCCACGGGTAAAGACCAGACAGGTACGTATCAACTTGTCTAAGCTCAGGTAAGAACATGTCTCAGTATGGAAAAACAGTGGCCTGTTCCTTAAAAAATGGCAAAAATTACTTTTACAGTTTTTGAGACCATGTGTACAAGTGGATAAACAACTGTAACTGTAATGTTGTGGACTCTGCGTTGTGCGTTAAAACTGTTTAATGCCTCATTAACTATAGTCTAGCACCAGTTCCGGGTTCGCAGATGTGCGAGCAACTACAAAAAGATTTAATCTCTTTAATACCACAATCAATATTTCTGAAACTCAACAGAGAGTTGCTGAACATACTTATTTATCAGGCCCATTAGCCAAAAATGCTGAACGTACTGCTATAAAAGTAATATTTACCAAAATCTGTACTTCCGGGTTAGCGGAGATAAATGCTAACGGCGCAGCAACTACGCCAACCCCGGAAGTACCGACTTTAGAATTTTTTTTTTTTTTAGCAGTAGGTGCGCCATTTTTGGCTAATGAGCCGGGATCAAACAGGTCCCCAATGAACAGTGGTTGAACATGGTTTGTGGGAACATGGTACTTTGCGTCGGACAGTTCACGCCTCCGCGTCGTTCTGTTATTTCTGATAATGGACACCTCGTCGTGCATTGTCCCTTACGTAATGCACAGCTCCTCACTGTTTAATCCATACATATTTGAATATTTGCAAAATGACATCCAGAACAAGCAACATGCGGCTGAAAATCATGGATAGAGCTCAAGAAAACTGCTGATTTCTGAGATTCTTGGCACATTCCACTGCAATAAACCATTAGCCATTACTCACAGTTATGTTGTGTAATATATGAAAAGTGTTTTCTGATGCCCCATAACATGGCGGATATCCATTGTATTGTTAAATTTATTACGCTCCATCCTGAGCTCTATGGTAGATTAATACTGAAAATCCACTTTGTCAAAGTGACGTGCTTTTCATCGCTGCTTGAACAGTCTGTCAGCGAACAGACGGCTGCATATCTGTAAGTGCCAGGACAGTCCCACGTTAACTCCAGTTGCTTATTGAAAAGAAAAATGCTATTTTTAAAATGCACATACAGCAAAGTCTCGCTCATCCTTACTACTAGTCTGAACACAAGCAGGGAGATGTGGCAGACTCCAAATCAACACAGACAAATTAGATTATTTATGCAAAAGCTTTGTTTGCAAGCCGAAGCAAAAGCGACAGTGTTTGCAAAATTAGACTTATACAAGTAGAACAGTATGGAATATGCACCACAATGTTTGAAATATAAGATAAGATAATCCTTTATTGATCTCACAACGGAGATACGTTCGGCATTCAATAAGATCACTCAGGGTGTGCAAAGTAGACAGAAATGTGCAAACAGTTAAATAGTATCTTATATACAATAAGTAAAAGCAAAAATCTTAAGGGGCAGAATTATAACAATAAGGAAATAAATATAAAATAAAAATTAGAACAGATTATAAAAAGTAGAATATCGAGGTGCTAAGTTTACAGTCCTCATGCAGGTTGTCAATAAGTGATGCTGGTACAATATACAACTTCAGATTTTGGATGTGACCAAATGTTTGTCACAATGAAGATGGATGTTCTCTGTGGTATTTCTCACCTCTGTCTTGGTACAGCCACGTTTTTTTTTTTTTTTTTGCCTTTTTCTGCAAACTTCATTTGTAGTTTCTGTGTTCCACATTGTTTTACTGGATACTTTTGTACATCTTTGTTGTTTTTGTGAGGTTTGGTGGATTTTTTTTACTGCAGAGACTAGCCATGAAGGACCCACTTAAACAAACAGCTAGCTTCTGAGCTAAAGACACTTCTTCTGAAACACTGAAGAGGCACCAAGAGCCCCCCACACCTGCAGCACAGTGGAGGCAGCACAAGAGGCGCTACAGGAAACAAAAAGGGACAAACGAAGAGATGATGGTGAAAGACTGTTGTGGAGTGGGGATGGCTGGGCAGGAGGAAGAGGAAGGAGGAGGTGGAGCTGACCAGTGCAGGACACCATGCTCTGAAACAGGGACAAACCCACGTTTCAGAGGATCACTGAAGGCAGTACTCTGGTTTCCTGCAAAAACATGCTGGTCAGGTTGGCCCACAAAGGCGGCGCGCTCAGTCGCAGCAGCTCAAGACTATAACCCAACACTGGAACTCAATTTCGTTGGACCTGTGATGAAAAACACTTGGATTTCTATTTTCGCCTACTTGGTGTCCTTATACATAAAATGTTACGCTGTGTGGCTTTAAGCTCTTCAAATTCTCATCTTTGCCTCAGCTGAGGTTAGGACAGCTCCAGATCTTTGCGAGCGCTGCTCCCCTGATGCGGCCTGTCTGTGAGCGCCCAAATGATGGATGCTCTGCCCGCGCCGTGAAATAAAGTCCCGCAGATCAATGCACGCTTTGTGGGAGAGCTCTTCATTAGCCCAATGGATTGTGCACGTTGGGTGCAGTCAGCGGTGGGATTTAGCGGGGCGTTACTGTAAATGATGTTAGCACGACCTTACGCGCAATTCATCACGCCAGAGGTACGCGCTGTGTCCGTTCATGCTGAATATGGAGACTGATTTTTTTTTTTTTTTGCATTTTACGGTACAATAGGAATCTCAGGGGAGGAAGTGAAGACAGTGGAAGGAGATAGGAGCTATTTTTAGAGTCGGCGAGGGTTAGGGATGCTGAGGTGCACAAGCTAATGAGAGGAGGTGCGCGAGAAAGCTGCTCTCCGGGAAGAGACAGGCATGTGGTGGAGAGGAAAAAAAGCCAATCTTGTGCCAATCACTGAATGCATTTTCTGCTTTGAAATTTGATTAGACAGGGACACAGCCAAGAATAGTTTGGAGATAAGTGAGCATTCGTCATAAAACTCACTTATGTTTCTGTGAGGCTGTGGAAATTCTACATTTTATGACTAAAAATCGCTCCCTTCCTGATTAAATGTTGGCTCTGCCCATTCAAGGCTTTCAAATAGGCCATAATCATATTAGGACGGACAAGGCTTTAATCGGAAGGAACAGTGGTTCTCAAAGTGTGGTCGCGGGCTCCTCGGAGGTCACAAAGACGCTGCAGGCGGAAATTGTTCACACAGTCAAACAAAAAAGGGGTTATCAACATATACAATAATATTAATTTACTGTATAACACACTTTCTTTATCCTACCAATACATATGATCTCACCTCAAAACAAGAATCAAGATAATGTCACAAATGTCCTGTGTTTTTTTTTGGTCCCAGGATTCCAGGGCCCCACGTGTGAGCAGAAGGTCGACCCATGTGCCTCCAGCCCGTGCCATAACAATGGGACGTGTTACCCCCAGGGGCCGGGGCCTCTGGGCTTCGGCTGCAGTTGCCCCTCCGGCTTCACTGGTCCCACCTGCGCTCAACTGGTGGACTTCTGCGCACTCAACCCCTGCGCCCACGGGGTCTGCCGCAGCGTGGGCAACAGCTACAGGTGTCTCTGCATCCCAGGTGCTGATTATATTATTACATTATTATTATATTTACAACAGGCAAATCATTATTAGTTATTCATGGAATTCTTCAAAGGTGTAAGTAACTTGTTTACCTTAATAAATCCTTTCCCTCTGGGGGTAATACAAGTGTTAATGGGATTATAGATACAGACGGCATCTCTGGAATCGCCCATATATGGTCATTTTTGAAAACAGTTAAAGCAGTACTAAGTAACGTGTTTACCTTAATAAATTCTTTTCGTTGTCCCTGTGGGGGTAATACAAGTGATGATTGGAGGGTCTTTCATCTCCCCCTGGTGTCTCTGACCAGAAAACCATGTTTGCAACTTGACTGCCTCTGGTCCGGAGAAAGCAATACACACTAATGGAATCACGAAAAAGAAGCTAACATGCTAACGGGCAAAGCTAACTGCAGGCAAACGTCACTTTAAACAGTATTTACAGCCAAGTTTGAGTGAAAAAAATTATTTCCATTGTATAATTGGATGCACAGTAACCCTCTCTCCCTTCGCCTTTCCTGTCAGCGTAGTATTTACTCTCCAAGACAATTAAAAAGTTAAAAAATCGTAACTTGCTACTACACCTGCAGTTGCGCTTATGGCCTCTAGGGGGAAGAGTTACTTAGTACTGCTTTAAGGGGGAAAACAATTTAGAAACAATTTAAATTTTCTCTAATTGTTCAAAAGCTACTGTAACAAATGCTGAATTATGAATATAGTTTTTTACTAAATAATGATACAAAGACATGGGGAGGAGCAAAGTGGTTCAACAGCCCATAAATACATGAATAATGCTAACTTGATGCTACATGTTAGCATCGGGCTAATGCTAACGGTTAGCTAGCGCTTGCTACAACTGCTGTTTTTTCACTTCTACCGAACAATCTGTTGCGACAAAATATCCATATGGGCCCGATTTACCATTGACTCTATTTATGTGTGATAAATAAGTTGATATTCCACCAGAAAATGGCTAAAAAGAGGGGAAAATTGTGTTTCTCTAAAGATTCTATTTTCCCCCTCGGCGAAGCCACGCCCCCTTCTATGACGAGATGCCGTCTGTATCTATTGGGGGGGTCTTTCATCTCCCCCTGGTGTCTCTGGCCAGAAAACCACAATTGCAACTTCGCTGCCTTCAGGTTGGAGGCCCCGATACACACTAATGGAATCACGAAGAAGCAGCTAACAGGCTAACAGGGAAAGCTAGCTGTGGGCTACCGCCACTTAAACAGTATTTACAGCCAAGTCTGAGTGAAAAAGATTATCTCCATTGTGTAATTGGATGAACAATATCCCTCTCTCCCTTTGTCTTTTCCGTCAGCGTAGTATTTACTCTCACGGATAATTAATGAGTAAAAAACTGTAGCATGCTACGACACCTGCAGTGACGCTTATGGCTTCTATAGGGGCACGAGATACTTAGTACTGCTTTAAACACTGTGTGGAATGTAGTATATTTATTTTCAATGAAGCAGACATAACACTGCGTTATTCAGCTTGAAAATTGTTTTGAATTTGTTGTAGAAAGAATTGAATTGAAGCTCGAATCCAGAACGAGCACAAGAAACACAGGAACAAATCAAAATACTAATACAACTGTACTGAGTTGTTATTTATTTCTTAAAGGGAAATTATCATTAGGACTTTTTGTGTTAGTAGGCCAAGCGTGTCACATAAAGACACATACGTTTTCAGAAAGTTGTCCTGTGAACTGGGGTGTTTTTGAGTTGAAGATCTTTCGCCTCTCGTCAAAGACGCTTTGTAAATTCAAATTGACCTAGTCCAACTTTCTAAAAAGAACCAAGAAGTTATGGAACAATATAATTACATAAACGAAATGCTAAATTCAGATATTCAAAGAGCTGAAATGTAAAGTACTGTCAGTCCAACTCTGTAGCCCCGAATAGATGATAAAATCGGGCTCAAAGATGCGTTTTCTTGCACTGGGTGATGGTGCAGTGCATGCTGATGCCTCTGTGATAAAATCAATTGACCGGAATGATGACTTATCATTATGCATTTTCTTGCAATTACTTTTCTGCAGAGCTGAGATGGATGGCTCTCCCCCATAGGCCATAAACATAATATGACACTGCTGATCCCTCTGCATTAGCTTCACCAGCGGTCACACTCAATCTGCTACTACCCAGATCCTTTCCCACTTTCTGATTAGTGGATATTTGAAGCTGCTATAGCGCTGACCTCTGTGTGAGTTGGTATTGGCATATATTAGCACTTTGGAAATCTTTGAGAAGCTGCTAACTCGATGCAGAGAAGACGCCTACGACACAGCTGTTGAACATATTGTCCCAGTTGAACATTGGTCTGATTAAGATGCAAATATGTGGCTATATTAACAGAACACAAGGGAGATGGTATTACTATGAGGTTTGTTCATTCATGCTGCAGCTGAGTCAAACACTGCACAGTCTTTGCCTTTCTGAATATTAGTATTCTGCCTCATGATGGATGTAAAAGGCAAATGAGTGAGTGTATGTGGCTGTGTCTTCATCCTTTTGGTAACATATTCTTAAAAAAACTAACCTGACATCCAATCTGCAGGCAAGTGTCCTTGGGCATCAGGACTTAGCAGACTACCTTTTAGTAGAAAGCCAAAGAGCAGGCTTAAAGGAACAGTCCACCGCTTTTCCATACTGAGACATGTTCTTGCCTGAGCTTAGACGAGTTGATACGACCACCACCACCAACCACTCACTCACTACATTCACCCTATTGAATGCTGATTATTGTTTGGGCTGCTTAATACTGCAATATGTGATACTGCTGTGCAATATTGCTTCACTAAGTCATTTCAATACGATATATTACATTCTAGTCAAACACAAATCGTAAGTAACTAGTTTTTCAGCAAATTGTGTCAGAAGAAGCCATCCGTAAACTCCGGTCAATTATAATTTCCCTACATGTACGTCTGGGTCTGATCTCAGTGGCCGCTTTACATCGGTTGACTTTCTACCTACCATTCAGCGAGCGGGGGAGGCGGCCGCATTTGCTGGTTGTAGTTTGGCAATGGCAGCGGATGCGAAAGGAATGGAAGCTCTTCAATCCGTTCTGGATCGGCTCCCAAATATCCAGAAATTAAAATTGAAGCCTTGGAATACACAAGGAGAGTTATGATAGCTGCTTCACTCACTCGGGTTCACCCCTTCCACCTGATAACAGGGCTCAACTGTGAAGATCCAGACCCTTGTACAAAACGCAATGAGTGCGAGAGTCTGGTGAAACCAGGCTACATCAGGACCAAAACGAGACTAAAACTTGGTAAATGTTTAACTAAAACTGAACTTTTACACATTTACAAGTTCAGTGCATTGCTTGTTTTTGGCTGAGTTAGCAAAAAAAAAAGTCGATTTCAGTCAGAAGAAGACTTTAGTGATGTGATGTATTGTGATATATTGTGCCTTCTTGTGATACCTAATATTTTGTTTTATTTGACCTTTATTTAACCAGGAAAGTCCCACTGAGATTAAGAATCTCTTTATGTACATATTTTAGTGATAGGGGAAACCGGAGTACCCGGAGGGAAACCTATGCACATGCAAACTCCACACAGCAGCCCTACAGGGAACTTATAATTTGCTTCATTTTTAGCCTTGTTATGGTCCAGATTACGTGTGATTTGCATTTAAATTGAATGATAAATACTGTGTTGAAAAAGTTTAGTAAAATATCACAGTAATAGCCTATCACAATATCTCACAACTCTATTTTTTTATATCGTGCTGCCCTAATAATTGTTCTATAATAATGTATAACATAATAATATTATAATTGGCTTAAAATAAAGTACTTGGTGTCAGTGTTGTTTAGGTCTGCAGTGAAGTAGGGTCACTGAGAGAAAAGGGTTGGGAGCCACTGTGAATAAGTTATTCACCCAGTGTTTCCGGCCCGTCCCTTTGTCCTTCTGCGTCTTCATCGCCCCGCTGTTTACCTCACCTCATTTCCCTCTCCTCGTCTGTTGTCTGGTTGCCATGGCGAGGCAATTGCCCGATGTGTGTACGTGGCTTTAATCAATTCTCCGCTGTGACTTTGCTGCCTGGGCAGATGCTCCCATCCAATCCAATGACTCCGTGCTCGCAGCACCGTCTAATGGGACCCGTGAATATTGGAGATGTGCAATTAGCAACACGGACGTAATAAATGAAGACACAGTGCACACTCGGCACCGGCACTTCGCTCTTGCGTGCGCCGCAGTGGTCCGAGACTGACCTTTTCTCTGGCTCATCAAAATGCCGTGTCCGTCTGAGGAGGAGAGAGTGTCTGCCCTATCCCACCTCGCAGACGTGCTTATGAGAAATGCCCTGGGAGCCTCTGTGGAGCTGATATGTCCAGTTATTCCTCCTCCACTTTGCTGTAATCCGGAAGATTAAACATTGCTGGCTGTGAGGGCTGGAAGTGCAAAGAATTTATACAATCACTACCACGGGTTTCCAAACTTAATGGACCAATGAATGGACTTTTTGGAGCTTTTAACTATGTTGTAAAGTTATTTCCTCATCAAGAACATTCCAGAAGTTTTTAGATTATTTTTAGGATGTAATGTTAAAGGAATAGGCCACCGTTTTTACATACTAAGATATGTTCTTACCTCACTTTAGTCGAGTTAATATATCCCCGTCTGGTCTTTGTCCGTGCGCTCTGTCACGCAAACGGAGCACATACGCAGCCTCTCCCACATGTCACATAGCTCCGAAAAAGCTCACGATAGAAGCTACCAAGCTCTTCCACGTGTTCCCTATTTAAATAAAGTTACGTGAAGTGTTTTCATGCGAAGTATATTTACCCAGAAATGTAACATGTCGATTTTATAAGCAAATAAAGAGGGGGACTATATTGTGAGGCGTAATGATACGAGGAGCAAAACGTCCGCGCAGTAACTCCTAAAGGTTATTGACGGAAGTGAGCGGGGGAAGTCTTTAGGAGTTACTGCGCGGACGCTGTGCTCCTCGTATCATTACGCCTCACAATATAGTCCCCCTTTTTATTTGCTTATAAAATCGACACGTTACATTTCTGTGTAAATATACTTCGCATGAAAACACTTCACGTAACTTTATTTAAATAGGGAACACGTGGAAGAGCTTGGTAGCTTCTATCGTGAGCTTTTTCGGAGCTATGTGACATGTGGGAGAGGCTGCGTATGTGCTCCGTTTGCCTGGCAGAGCGCACGGACAAAGACCAGACGGGGATATATTAACACGACTAAAGTGAGGTAAGAACATATCTTAGTATGTAAAAACGGTGGCCTATTCCTTTAAAGAAAAAAACTAAAAATGAACAGAGGTAAAGGAAAAAGTGTTGCGGTCACATTGCCGTGACTGGTTAGGGTTAGGGTTAGTCTCCTCAACGTGTCCGCAACTCTGACTCATTTTGCGCATACAAAGGGTCCATAACTCACCGGCCAAGAGACTAGTTGGAGATGTCTCCGATATGTCCCCTGGAGATAAGGCGAGTCTCCAGGTAGTCTCGGTAAAAATGAACAGGTTTGATTTCAGCGGAGTCTCTGCATGGTCTCCGAGAGGTCTACACTGTCTTAAGCTGCTGTGGCAATGTTGCGAACACTATTTGTTGCCCTCAACCTGTGAGACGTTTCTGTGACATCCTCGCAATGTCTCCGAGACCTGTCGGATACCAAGGAGATCTCAGTCGTATGGAGTCTCTTTGAGATCTTGGAAACATTCCAGGAACGTCACAAAAACATCTCACAAGTTGAGGACAACAAATAGAGTTCACGACACAACCACTTGACCATGCAGAGTGGTCTCCACAGACATTGAACCTGTCCGTTTTCACAGGAGACTCGCCTTATCTCCAGGGGACATCTCAGAGACATCTCGAGTCTCCAACTAGTCTCTAACTAGTCTCTGGGCCGGTGAGATCGGCCTTTAAATGCTGTTTGGGCCTTTTCAAAAATGTGTAATGTAATACAGGCTGTGATTAATGTTGTAATGCTAGTATGTGAGTTATGTTTGCGCGCTGGTTGTTGATGTGTTTTTCTTAGCCTATACTTCATCTCCAGGTTATAGCGATGCTTTACATTTAACACTGAGACTTAAGACTAATTGCTTTTGCCTGGGTGTGTGGGTCATTGCTTCTTGTGCTGTAGCATCGTGACCCGTACATTGCCAGCTCTTGCATCTTTTCTTGACCCTCTCGCCCACATGGACAAGCTGCTGACCAAATAACCAGGTGTGCACACATTGGTAATTGGATGAACGTTGAGCTGAATTCGACCTTTTGTTGTACGATGCCCTGTCTGTCTGAGGTGGGAGAGTGTGCCTTATTCATCCACACCGACAGGGGATATGTGATTATCCAAACAATATAAAGCAGTGCATTAGTGTTGTTAGCATTTCCGTGCACTGCTCCTCTCCTCCTCGTCTCTTCTGTATGTTAATCCAGGGAGCGGTTTCATAATATCACACAGCAACCACACATCATCAGTAGGGTGAATCTAACATGTCTTACGACGGTCTAAACCCAGCTCACGCTTCCTATTAGTGGGTGAACAATCCAACGCTTGACGAATTCTGCCTCACAATGATAGAAAGAGCCGACATCAAAGGATCAAAAAGCGGCGGCGCTATGAACGCTTGGCCGCCGCAAGCCCCTTATCCCTGTGGTAACTTCCTTGACACCTCCTACTTAAACCTCCAAAAGTCAGAAGGACTTATCGTGCTCTGTTCCTCTCCTCCTCGTCTACGTCAAACCATGGAGCGGTTTCAGATTCACCACTGTGTTATTGTTTTTTATTCCAGAAAGTTCACGGTGCGTACGTTATCTACTGTTTCGTTCTGTTTTCCGTGGTAGCATCACAGACCTGGCTCATGTGAATCAGAGTGTGTGTTTTGTAACCCACTGAAAACTGGGTACTGTGCCTTTAAAGGAACTATACAGAGTTTAAAAATGTCAAAATAATGTATTTTCCTCCCCCGACATGTTCAAACAATGTCCTAATGTGTAGAATGAGCCCAGACCTGTTCACCACAACTGCCTCTAAAATCCTGCACTGTCGCTCAAGAAGGTGTTACTTCGGGTCTGAACTGCCGTTATGCACGAGCTTAATATAGAAACTGCAGTTACACGTATGACCTGAGGTGGCAGTAGTGAGTATAAAATGGCCAACTGGCATCAAGCCCCTTTAATCCTCCTACCTTTTGTATCTGTTCAAATGCAGGACACGTCTTTGTAAAGAATAGGAAATGTGTGTATTCTGGCTGGCCAGGCTTACATTTGAAGTTAAAATCACATACATTTCTTTTCTCTTTACAGTGATTACCCTTTAATAATCTATTCAATATATAAGATTGATTGAACTGATTTAAAGGCCCTGTATCTGATTGTTTTTTAATACAAACAATGACAGAGGAAGCCACTATATTGAAATATTAGTTGTGGCCCAAACTCATTCATAACTTCTCTTAAAGGAACAGGCCACCATTTTTCCATACTGAGATATGTTCTTACCTGAGCTTAGACAAGTTGATACTGGTCTTTGTGTGCGCCTGTGGAGGAGCGTGGTAGCTTCCAACTCCCCCCCTCCTTTGGAGCTATAGGAATACATTGGGAGAGGCCAAATGCTAACAACATCTTTAGTCGTTTTGCGTGACTGAGCAGGCAGGTCTGGTAAGAACACATCTCAGTACGTAAAAACGGTGGCCTGTTCCTTTAAATATTTGTAGCATGCCAATTCTTCACAGGGATGAATTTATAGGCATATTTAGCAACTTGCAGGGTCACTTTTCAGAGTCACTTTAATAGAAAAAGAAAAAAAAATGTGCCTGAAAGTTTATGGTATTGATATATATTATAATGCTTTACAGTGTTTTTCCCACAAATGTCTGAGTTTAAAATAATATAAGGGAAGAAAAAGCAAACTTCGTTCCTACTTGAACAAAATCAGGTGTTGTGCCTTTAAGTATTTATTTCTGGGCTGTTGAGAGCATGCACAAGTGACATTAATATTCTGAGCCTATGCAGCGACTGCAGGACCTAGCTCTCACTCACACAGTGGGTCTGCGGTACATTCCAACGTAATAACATAGGAATAAATTGCGGGACATGAACACTGTACCCACTGTAGTTGGCCCTGAATAGCCATGTTTTTCAAGCTCAGCTCAGTGATAGAGACAGTGATATTGGAAAAGGACTGATCCTCCCGCCCGCAGTAATCCGCCGCACATGAGAGGTTGCCAGCCCCACTGCCTGTCTATGGGAAAGGCACTTGACATTTCAATGGCATTTCAGAGACGCGTTCCCCATAGGCTGACACAGAGATCCTCATTTATTTCCCGTCTTCTCCTCAAACACACACTAGCCAAGGCCCAGGGAGGGATTTGTAGAAAGTTTGTCAGCGCTTGCATCCAAATAAAAACTTCAGTCGCTGCAAGTGGGAATGATGGAAGCAGATTGCACCTCCAGTCAGACAGAGGCTTGGGAGACGCTCTTGGATGTACTGTTCATAGGAACAGGGACTGTAGATGACAGTCAAAGCAGTGCATTTCAGTGGGGCTTTTTTGTGTTTGAAAGTTTGCATGCAGTTATTTTCCAAGTGATGTTTATGCTTAACATACTTCACCATTGGCAGACCGAAGCGAAGCGATTGTTGTCACAATCAGCCACGTCACTGTGTCTTATTAAGGTACACAACAATTTGTGCTTGGGAGTTATTTAAACTGGTGACCTTTGGCTTAAAGGGACTATACAGAGTGTAAAAATGCAAAAAATAAGTATTTTCATCCCCCTACATGTTCCAGCCAGTAATGTGTAGAATGAGCTCAGGCCTGTTCACCACATCTGCCTTTAAAATCCCCTGAACCCACTTTGTATTCAATCCCTCCTGTTGAGAACCAGGTAAAATAGTTTGTGTAACATTTTATAATAAGTACAGCTTATTTAGCCTTGATAAATGATGAGTTAACTAATGAATTGTTCATAATGAATTAAGTGTTAAGTGTGACTAACACTTGCCGGTAATAGGTGGGGTAAGTAGAACTATTCATTATGAGTTAGGCATTAACTGTAGTAGTTGAGTAGTTGTTAAGTGTTAGTTACACTTAACTAACTAAGTGTTCATGATGAATTAAGTGTTAATTCATCATGAACCAAATTAGGTGTAGGTATTATAAATGTTACCATAGTTTGTTTGTTTCCCCTTTTACAGACATGTTGATTTTAACATTCTACTTTCTCCTCAGGCCGTTTTGTTTCTTTAAAGGGACTATACAGAGTTTCAAAAATATTTTCATCTTCCTAAATGTTCCAGCAATGTCCTAGAGTGTGTAGAATGAGCTCAGACCTGTTCACCACATCTGCCTCTAAAATCCTGCACTGTCA
Source organism: Gobius niger (assembly GCF_951799975.1). Taxonomy (NCBI): domain Eukaryota; kingdom Metazoa; phylum Chordata; class Actinopteri; order Gobiiformes; family Gobiidae; genus Gobius; species Gobius niger. The sequence continues at coordinate 11,501,304 of NC_136852.1, read as the reverse complement.
CTCAAACAGTTGTTACTTCGGCTCCAAAGTGCCGTCATGCACAACTTAATATAGAACCTGCAGTTAAGCGTAAGACCTGAGGTGGCAGTAGTGAGCATAAAATGACCAACTTGTCATCTAGTCTCTTTAAAGCCACAGTGCGGACCATGCCAGACTCTTTTTAGACATTACAAGAACAAATAAACTACTTTCGCTCATAATTAAACAGGCCGCCCAACAATACCAACATGGTCGTGGAGACAGATGTGATTTTCGCATTGGGTGATGTCAAAATAGAGCATTTGGAAGAGGACGTATTTAAATATCTGGCTGGCAGCAGTCAAAGCAAAGTCGATGCCATACAACCTTTTGCTTAATTCCATTTTTTGGTAGATTTGTTGCACAGAATTGTCATATTTGTAAAAAAAAAAAAAAAAAGTGTTGCTTAGATTTCAATAACCTGTCTTGAAGCCAAATATATAGCCTACAACTACTCCAAAAAACAACAACTCTGCTTTATTGTGCTCGCAAGATGAGGATGAATGAATGACCAACCAACCAGTGTTTCCAAGCCAGTGACCACAGTTGTCAATCAAATCTAATTTTATTATTGTCCAGCCGTCTTATAAAAATCACCCAAGGCCACACACTAAATGCCAGATGTGGAAGGTCAAGCATGAACAATTAAATCTTTAAAACACTATTCCCAACAAGCCCTGAAACGCCTGTCGTTATTATATGAACCTCTTTAGGAATTGCTGACAGATTTAGGTCATATTGTTTACTCAGTTTTTGTTGTTAGAAGTGAAACTGAAGATGTAGCAGTCGTCTGGTGTTTAGGCTTCACTTTGTTCTCCCCCGAGCGCCGAGGCTCCTTTGTGCGCCAGCGGTACACAGCTGCCATCCTATGGAAACACAGAGCACTGCATTATATCCAGGGTATTGATGGTGACAGTGTGAAAGACAAAACAGACGGAACAGATGACAAAACAAAGGAAAAGCAAGAATACTGACAAGTCGGCTGGTTTCCTCCACATGCCTCGGAAATATGAGCAAATGTCTGGTAGAGCTGTTTGTTAAAGAATTTCAAGCAGCTGTCTCAGTAACTAAAAACACATCTCCCCCTGCAATTGCACTGCCTGACCCAAAAAAAAAAGTCACCACCCAACTGTTGTGGTCTGGGGTCGCTGCAGTTGGTCAGGTCTGGGTTCAGCAACACCATGAGCCCAAACAATGAGATCAGCTGATGACCTGAACATCCGGAATGACCAGGTTATTCCATCAAGGGATTTCTTCTTCATATTCCAAGATGACAATGTTCGTTGGCTCACATTGTGAAAGAGTGGAAGCATGAGACATCGTTTTCACGCATGGATTTGCCACCACAGAGTCCAGATCTCAACCCCATTGAGAGTCTCTGGGGTGTGCTGGAGAAGGCTTGGCAAAGTGGTCACACTCGCTCATCCTCAATTCAAGATCTTTGTGAAAAATGAACACTGGATGGAAATATATCTTTTGACGTTGCAGAAGCTTATTGAAACAATGCCACAGCAAATATGTGCTGTAATAAAAGTTTAAGTCGGTCAAATGAAATATTAGCGCACTTGTCCTTTAGTTTGTGGACACTTTTTTTTTTGGTTAAGACCAGGGGTGTCAAACTCATGTTCAGCCCCCGCGGCGGATCACGGGCCACATGTAATGTAAACAGGAAAATACTATAGAGAACATTTTTCCAATGAATGAATAATAATAATGAGCTGTGATTTGGTCAAAGCCCCAACTTGACTGTAGCCTCATCAATAACAACGGCTTACATTTGTATTGCACTTTGCAAGTACAAGTACAAGTTCTACATAGTAGTCATTATTCATTGACTCCACACTCGGTGGTGGTAAGCTGTTATTTAAGCCACAGCCGCCCTGGGGCAGACTGTCCATTTACTACATGGCTATAATGTGTTGTTCATCTCCTGATCTCTTATTATGTCAGTGCCCTCTGCTGGACACGTTTATTCTTTAAAATGCATAACTATGCACAGGAAAGGGCTAGAAGATTTCCTTTTTTTTTTTTTTTTAACATACTGTAATCTATGCTCTACAGCCCGCGGGCCGCATGTTTGACACCCCTGGTTTGAAAAGTCCATGGGGAAAATGTATGAGAAAATGCACTTTCAGAACCAGAGCGAGTTTTGAGGTGGGCAGATTGTTGAGCTCTATAGGAGAGGCATCTGGCATCAAATCTCTGCTAATTGTGCAAAAAAACAAATATTTAACAATTACAATTTCTTTTGTTCAGGCTACCACGGTCTGTACTGTGAGGAGGAGTACAACGAATGTCTGTCCGCGCCTTGCCAAAACTATGCCACCTGCAGAGACCTCATCAATGCTTACGAGTGCGTCTGCACCTCTCAGTTTGAAGGTAAACACTGCATTATTATAAGTTTTATTACCTTATCCTTTTCCGTTGAGTAGCCGGTTGAGCTTGTGTTTCTTGCCGCTTTGTACAGGCAGACACTGTGAGATCTACAAAGACCCCTGTCTGAGGATGCGCTGTCAGAACGGCGGGCGCTGCGAGAGCACGGGGCTCAACGTGACTTGTGTCTGCGCGCCGGGATATCACGGTGAGAACGCTTTGATTTTGACCTCGAGGTGGAAGGAACATGGTGTCTACTTTTCCCACAGCCTTTTCTCCTATTGGTCAGTCTCACAGAAGCAGAAGATTTATTTGCCTTAATTATACAGCCATCAAGTGCATATGAGTGATGATGAAAAATAAATTAAACATTGGCCGATTTCCTTCCATGTCAAAAGACCAGGGGCTAAAAAAAAGTCCTTCTTTCTCCAAACCCGAGGGCATCATTTGTGACTGTACTTTTTGGGGGATGATCCTGAAGAAATTTTGTATGATCTTACAGTATTTTCTGCATTTTTAAAGAACCGATATTTATCAAAATTAGGCTTTAAGAAAATGAGTGTAACTTTGCGAAATTGTCCACCTGTGTCACTGTGACTTTAGTACCAATGACTTGCCCTGGAGGTCTTCATGGAAAGCTTGTTCTGTTTAATGCGCTACAGTAACTACAGTATTGGCTTTTGAGTTAAATTGAAAGAGAGTTTAATATAATGTATGAGGGTCCATTGTGTGAAACAGTTGAACATTTTAAGAAAACGCTTCCTTAAACACTTAAAGCTGTCGAGAAATGGTGACTCAACAACTGACTTGAAAAGAAATGCTGGAAGTCTTGATCTGGGCTCGAAGAAAATGTGCATCCTTTGTCTTTCTTTCTTTCTTTCTTTCTTTCTTTCTTTCTTTCTTTCTTTCTTTCTTTCTTTCTTTCTTTCTTTCTTTCTTTCTTTCTTTCTTTCTTTCTTTCTTTCTTTCTTTTTTCCTTCTTTCTTTCTGTCCTTCATTCTTCCTTTCTTTCCTTCCTTCCTTCCTTTCCTTTCTTTCCTTCTTTCTTTCCTTTCCTTCCTTCCTTCCTTTCATTCCTTTCTTTCCTTCCTTCCTTTCTTTCTTTCTTTCTTTCATTTCCTTCATTCCTTTCTTTCTTTCCTTTCCTTTCCTTCCTTTCATTCCTTTCTTTCTTTCCTTTTTTCTTTCTTTCTTTCTTTCTTTCTTCTTTTGCTGACTCTTGCTGTGGACATTTGAAAGACTTGATGATGGTTCATTCTCTGTTATGCTCTTTATGTCTAATAATTGGCTTTACATCAATCGAAGTTAAAACAGAATTTAAAGTTATGAGGGTCTATTGTGTGAATCAACTCTTCTTTAGACCCACAATGCTCTCAAACTGTGACTTGGGCTTGAGGCTGAGAATGGAAGAAGGACTTGAGATGGACTTGAGAGGGACTTGGACTACAATGCTTGATTTGAAAAACGCTTTCTTGTGCTGGCAAACTCCGAGTGCAGCATATGTGTGAAGGTCGCGCCTCCTCACGAGTCTAACCTGTGTCTCACCAGGCGAGAAGTGCGAGATCGACATGAATGAATGTGAGAGCAACCCCTGTCACCATGGCGGCACCTGCGTCGACCAATCAAACAGCTTCACCTGCCGCTGTCCACCTGGGTGGGTGGGGCCCAGCTGTGAAATCCGTAAGTCACCCTGTCAAATGGCATCTGTTCCATCGCGTTCGTGGACGGATCTGTGTAAAGCAGGGCTGCATAATCAATCAAACTGAAATTACAACATGATTAGTCGCAGTTGGACATTATTTAGTCGGTATGGCCGTACACTAAAATAAAAGCGTGTTTGTCCTTAGATTTGCAGTGGAAGCCGGCGCACACGGATGACACGCTGACCAACATGCCTCGCCACTCCCTGTACATCATCATCGGGGCCCTGTGCGTGGCCTTCGTCCTCATGCTCATCATCCTCATCGTGGGCATCTGCCGCATCAGCCGCATCGAGTACCAGGGCTCGTCCCGCCACGCCTACCAGGAGTTCTACAACTGCCGCAGCATCGACAGCGAGTTCAGCAACGCCATCGCCTCCATCCGCCACGCCAGGTGAGTATATCTGCTCTACAGAGAGACGGTCGCCATGTTAGGGGTCACTAGCAAATATTGTCCAGACTGAAAACAATATAAAAAGTAGAGAGCTAAAACATCCAGGGGCTTTATCTATTAGCCCTTTTTGAATTGAACCAACAGGATGGAGCCAACATTGGATGCTTAAGACACGCATCACGGCACTTCAGAGGCTTTTCTCAAACCGTGCGGGCTTTTAACACGTGATTTATACATTTATCATAAATGAAAGAAGACACGTAGGTCCGTGTTGTCAGAGAGAAAGCAAGCGTCGCTCTTTTTTACAGGTTAATAGTGAGTTGGTGACGGAGTTTAACATGCTTCCCCTGAAACAGGAGCCCTGACGATGGTTTCTGTGTCTTCGCGGCTTCTCTCGTCCCTCCCAACAAAGTTTACGCCGGTCTCTTTGTCGGCCACAGGCAGAACCGCGTCTGTGCCTCTGCAGGATGGTTTAAAGCCTGTGTTTTCCTCAGCGGCGCCGCGTCCGGGTTTCAGCAGATCTGAATCGTGGAGCAGGGTCCAGCGTCGCCGCGGGTCACAGCAGCCTCGGTTTGCGCTCTCTCATAGAAAATAAAGGAGGCGGCTCGGTGTGCATTGGGCTTTACTCCTGACAGATGTAAAACACCTGTGCACTATCACGTAAACACATACTGTTTGAAAATGTGGCACTGGCCCAGTTTTTGAAGATTCTTGTGGGTTTTGATAATACATTTTTGGGCTCTATGCCGGACTTAATGGGTCCATAAATAAGCAAGTAAAGTACATTTGGTCCCGACTTTTTTTCAAAGTCAAAGTTTGACACAGTTTTGAGACAATTTGAGACAGACAAAAATCAAAGAGTGGTCCTCATGTTACATAGTGACTTAAGGACTGGTACAATAACAAACAGGTATTCAGAACAAAATATTTCTTCATAAAGGCTTTCTTACGGTTTGTGTTCACATGACATCACAACATTTGATAAAATCTACAGTTTAATATTGAGATGGAGGAATTCCTTCTCTCAAAGTGCAGATGTTTTGACCTGGTTAACAGTTAATAGTTAATACACCTAGTTAATATCTCAGACATTTCTAGGCCTATCCACAAGAATCAATAAGTGTCAATATATGATCTGTCTTCTGAAGCAGTGAAATGCACTCAGGTGAATTTTTTACACTGTTATAAAAAAGTGTCATTTTTCAGTCACACAGGCGCAGTTGTGAACGTGTCCTGTGAATTTGCCTAAAAGTAGCTCAGCGGCTTGTGCATGTGACCACTTCTTTTATTACATTCATTATGTATATTACAATACGCTTAAAGAGTTCTTCTGGAAAGACTTTGGGAAGAAGTTGTTAATTTATGAAGACAGATCCCATACCAAACACATACCACCGCCGTGTCCCTCGGGAAGACACTTTATGCACTTCCACTTCCAGTCATAGTATAAAAACCTGATTTGCTGGGGAAAAAACTGACAAGAAGTTGTAGTAGTAGGAAAGCGGATGTTAAAATGAACTGTTAATTGCTTGTGTTTTCTAGATTTGGCAAGAAGTCTCGGCCCGCCATGTACGACGCCACCCCCATTGCATACGAGGACTACAGCTCCGACGACAAGCCTTTGGTTACTCTCATTAAAACGAAGGATTTGTAAGGGAACGACCGTGTAAACTTTTAGGAACAAACACATGCTGCAAACACACACACATCAACATAAAGCGTAGGATTTCTTACAAAAATAAATAACAGCGAAACGTAAGTGAATGTAAAGCAAAATTAAAAAAAAAAAAAACAATAGATTGTAGTTTCAAGAGATCAAATCTGGAATTTGATACGTCTATTTTCCTGTTTAGGGCTGTCTTGTAGCATTAGGAGTAAACCTTTCATTCGACATCTGATAAACGGGGCAACGTAAGCAGTGACTTAGCGACACCATTCGTTTTTACCAGTGCGTCTGTCCATATGACATAGGTGCGCTCTTAGGATGCACATATTGTATATTTTCTATATTCAGAAACTGCAGTAGGTTGCCTTACATTGTGCATGATTACTAGATATGTTGTTCTACACATTATTTGACCTTGTATTTCGGTTGTATCGTACGTTGGATGATCATTTTCATCGCAGTAGTCAAGATTGTGCCAAATATTTCTCCGGACAGTACGTGGTTATTAATACTTGTTATAAAATTATGATTCATGTATAAGCTTTATTTTCAATGTACACGTTGTCTAGTTTGTTACAGACCAGTTATCGATGGTATACACACATAGAAAAGAAAGCGACTGTAGGGAGTCCAACGACACTACTGAATCTGTGTATCAATATTTAACTTACAGAGGATAATAGAGTGGTTTTTGATGTTCTTGCAATGTGCCAATATACTCCCGGGACGTGGGTCTGTGAGAAATGGAGGGTAAAAGTTAACATTGACCGCACCAGTGTATACTCTCTATGTGCTTTTGTGTCAATGGGAAACTTTCTGTGTGCCGCGGTGTTGTTCTCCTCAAGGTTAAGCTGTGTGTTTAATAAGCCCAGCTAATCTCCTTGTTTCTCCCTCCCCCTCATTTTAATACAGAAATACACATGCTTATCTATTCTCTCTATTGAATGATGTAAACAATAAAAATTAAGTGAAAAAAACACCCACCTTTTGTATGTTGTGTGCTCTCTGACATAGACCGGCAGCCACCACATTGAGAAACATTACCATAAGCTCTCGACTTTCCACCCCCCACTGACGACAAGAGTGAGAAGAAGCTTCTGAAGATAGAAGCGACACATCCTCAACTCAATCGACCCAGTCCAGTCGTCGATATTTAAATATCCTCGGATGTCCTTGGCAATGACACCTCAACTACCTCGCCTGTGTGAGTGATTGATGGTTTCAAGGGGCCAATAGTGCAGATTGGCCTTGCTTTCGCCAGTCAACTCCAGGGCAGCTGTGGCTACATTAGATAAGATAAGATAAAATAATCCTTTTTGATCTAACAATGGAGAAATTCACTTGTTACAATCGGCATTCAATAAGATCACTCAGGTTGTACAAAAACAGACAGGAACTGCGCAAACAGTTAAATAGTAGAAAAAAGAGACATTAGTGTAGGTTGTCAATAAGTGATGCTGGTACAGGAAATAAGTGGCACTGATACAGAGATTATTGCACGTAGCTATTGCACATGTTACTTTACAGTCTTATTGTACAGTCTGACAGCAGTGGGTATGAAGGCTTTGCGGTAGCGCTCCTTCTTGCACTGAGGGTGTCTCAGTCTTCCACTGAGAGAGCTGCTCAGCTCCTCTACAGTCCCGTGCAGTGGGTGGGAGGTGTTGTCCATGATGGAGGTGAGCTTGGCTAACACCCTCCTGTCCCTCACCTCCTCCACAGAGTCCAGGGGGCAGCCCAGGACGGAGCTGGCCCTCCTGACCAGCTTGTTCAGTCTGTTCTTGTCCCGCTCTGTGCGGCCCGGGGCCCAGCACACGGCAGCGTAGTGGAGAGCAGAGGCCACCACAGAGCGGCTTTCCACCACTAACTTGGGTGAATAGATAATGACCATAATCCTACGCTTTGAGAATATTGTGAAGCGCAATCATCGACTAGAGTAGAAGGTTTCAGTGCGTGCTAAATGAAGCTTGTTCATGCTAGCTGCTTGTTTAACTGGGTTTTTGGAGCCAGTTCATATATGAAGAATAGGTGAAGATAAAAATAACAAAAGGGGGGGAAAAAGGACAATGTAAAGCATGTTATGACAAATATGTGGAGATAATAATGACAAGCCCGAGTTAAACAATGAAGGGGGGCAAAAAAGTTCAAATGGAAAGTTTATAGGAGCCTGGAACTTCAGAGGTCTGCCCCCATTTTCTATTAGGCTTCCCGCAGCTAATACTTACGCTACGTCCATGTTATTAACAGTCTATGAGCCCAATGCAAGTGTTAGCCAGAAGTATTTATTTGTAAAAGGTTACAATTAATGAATCAAATAGACCAAACATTTTGTTCTTGTAATTTTGCCATTACTTTCAAGTTGGTGGGTCTCGAAAAAGACTGACATCAATGGCTTCTTGACTTGTTTTAAGCTGTAAACAAAGGTCAAAAAGCCTCAACTTATTCCATTTTGGGCTTGTTTTTCCATCGCATCCCAAGATCACATCACCAGACTAAACTGTCAGCCGTGGGAAAGGCCATTTATGGGCTGGTGGTAAAGTGAACGGCCTTTGTGACCTCAGGCTTTATCCAGATGTGCCTCTGTGTAAACACGTCTAAATACAGCCTGCCACAGCCCGGCCATGTCGCTCAGCACACCTACATACGTTACAAGTCCAAGCACAGCGGGGAGAGCACGTTATTGATGCTCCCTGCACCTCTCTTATAGATTGACACGGAGGCCTAGAGTGTTTGACATTTGCCCTCTGTGGTCCCTGGGGCCTCAGATCATTTACTGTTTGGAGTTACTACGGTCTAACAATACACACCCATTCAGAAAATCACTTTGAAGCGTTTGAGTTTGGATTGTTTCCCTGCAGTGATGTTGTTACATCTGAACCTTCAGTCATTTTTGGTTTAAAAATCATCAGACTTGTTGACTTTAAACTCTTAAGCCACAGTTCAAAGAGTGGTTTCTCAACCAAGGGCGCAGAGCAATTATTTCAGGTAAAAAATATATATTTGTGAGGAATTGTATTAAGTTCGGAACCTTGGAAAACCTTAATGATGTACCTTGGCTAGACTTGATTTGGTAAGATCATTTTATCTTGAATTTCATGATACAAATACAAAATTTTAATTGAACGGCACATAAATCGTTTTCATGAATCTCTTGACCCCCACCTGAACCAAGCACTTATTCTTTACCAAAATCTAAAAGCTTCTTTAAAAAGCATCAAACAAGCAAGGATGAAAACGCAGCAAAAGAGCTGAAAAGATGCAACAAAGCAGGCGACAAAAAAGTGATTTAAAAAAAGCAAAAAATAAGCGATGAAAAAGTGATGGAAAAGCAACAAAGCTGTTCTAAAATGTATCAAAAACACAGGAAAAAAGAGTAAAAAGAGCAACAAAAATGCAACATGGCAAAAAGTGATCAAAATGCAACAAAAACTTGACAAAAATGCAACGAAAATACAAGAATGTGTCGAAAGCGTGGCCACAACACTAAGAAAACTCGGGATATTTCAGGATTTTTGACATAGGGCCTCATTTCCTAGTTATCCAGAGATTTCTGGAGATATTTTTTGTTTTTTATTCATGCAGTCCTTATATATTATTGAAGAGTTTAGTGTTGCTAGGCTAGTGCTAGGCTAGCGCATGTCTATGGTAACTAGTAGCCTGCATTAAAAACAGTCCTACCCAACCACAGTGCACCTGAGGCAAATGACTTATAACAGACTACCGATATAAATGTCTGTGTTGACTGAATAATTTTTTGAAATATAACCATTTTGCATTTAAAAAAAAGTTATTTGAGCAGGATCAGCTTCCTGGTTGTAAGCTACGGTGGCGGAGTGATCTGCTAAGTTACCGGATCTACATGTGGAACACAAAGGAGCTTTCTATAAATCAGATATTGCAACTTTTGGAGGACTACCTGATGATTTTGAAGAGGTTTTTAATGCATGCTACTAGTTACCATAGACTTGCGCTAGCCTAGCACCACTAAACACTTCAAATATAAGCGCTGCATGAATTAAAAAAAAAAAAAAAAAAAAATCTCCAGAAATCGACAACACTCTGGGTAACTAGGAAATGCGGCCCTATGTCAAAAATCCTGAAATATCGCTTTAATAACTAACTACAGTCGTAAATAGCATGCTAACGTGAATACCGACTGCACGTGAACGCACCGTGATGGCGGGGGGGGGAGGGAGAAAAGCAGGGGCGTGTGGCTCCCCCTGCTGGCCACTGCTCCCCTCGCAGCCAGGCGGAGCAACACCTTCACTAAGCCCCACGACCAGTCCACAGGCTCGGAGACCCAAGGAGGACAGAGAGGCGAGCTGCGAGAAGGCGACCAGATGTGAGCTGGACAACGCGAGCACCAGACGCCGCTGAAAACCACGGAGAACTTCTCTTTCCCTCCCGCAAAAATGTGGCAGCCCGCGTCGGAGAGACTGCAGGTAGGACGCGGCGAGTTTCTTCGTGTGTCGCGCGCGTGTATTATTGTCGACATGGCAGCTGTAAATAAAACGGTGCAGCCGCGGGGAAACACACGCTAACAATCCCCGGGTGCATCCCTGTTGTGATGCCACTTTAAAAACCGAGCAAACGTGTTGAGTTATCACCGCTATTTGCACATTGATGCTGCTTTTTTTTGGCCTTTTTTTGCGGGGGGGATATCAACGTCTCAACGGTCTCAACGGTCTCAACGCACCTATTCACGTTACGCAAGACGGGGGGGCACCGTGCAACAAATACCCCCCTCTCTGCATTCCCCTGCTCTGTAGCTACTAGTTTTGGCCGCTACCTGCAAAAAAAAAGCAGCTGTACATTTTCATGACGTTTGTGTTTCTACCTATTTCAATACGATTGGTGCAGGGATCACATTAAGCAGCAACAGGCCCGTTCGCATCGCCACACTCTCACTCCCCCCCTTGAATGTGTTAGCTAAGATTGGGATGCTAAATGTGTTTTTATCCCCCCCACGCGATTTGGGGATGGGGGGGAAAAAAATCAGACTGCGACCGGTGTAGGCAACCCCCGCCGGCCAGTGACCCGCAAAAAGATGTGGAGAAAACGGTGTTAAATGAGTCGTAGGTTGTGATATTTAGGGGGGCATAAAGCGTGCGCGCCGAGCCCCGGCTTCACGTCTCCAGCACAGGCGTAATGCTCTCCAGATGTGGGCCTCTGTGGAGTGTGGCTGCCAAAGGGAACTTGCACAATCCACTCTTCTGCCCAGGCGTCAAGAGAGATGGAATCACAGCGTGTTTTAAACCGTGTTCCCGAGTTTTTTTGTTGTTTTTTTTCACCCCCCCCCCTTTAAACTTGAGATATGGAGATAGTTTACCCTCAGCTGTGAATCAGGCAAATGCGGGATCCCTGCGAGGAAAAAAAAACATCACATCCATTTTGTTCTAGGCTTGTTATATGTCTAGTTACAATGCGACTTTTTTGTGTAGTTTATGACATTAAGAAAACGCTCCTCTTTGTTATACTGGGCACGTTTTAAAGTTGAGAGTGCATGTGCTCAACAGGTGTGTACATAAAAAGTCTATCTTTACCCAGTGTTTCCCTTTTATACAGGACATATGTTGCCCCTCATAGTCTAATAAATGTCTCCCCAAAAAAGCTATGGAATAAATTGCTGTATTATCATACCTACTTGTATTATAAACATGGAGGTAAAAATACTGTTTAAAACAATAAGACATTTCACTCCATAAACTGTGTTGAATAACAAAATAATGATTGTCTGTGATTGTCTCTCATCCAAAGTCTGAGAGAAGAAACGCTGCTTTATGACGTGTAATAACCAACATCATCTCACTATGCAGTAGTCCAGGGATAGGCAAGTTAGCATTGAGGAGGGCCGATTTTCATCATCGCCAAAAAACCAAGGGCCGAGCCTCAACGTTGTAGCCTAAAGAACTTTTTTCTGAAAATGCCAAAGTTTTACATCAGTGGTTCCCAAGTCGGGACCCTATGACAGGCCCAAATAACACAAATCAAACCTTCATTTGTCATATATCGTACACAATATTGTGTTTTCCCACACACGTTTTCATTGAACAAGCAGTAGATATGCCTCTAAATCTGAAACTCCATGCAGTTTCAGGTGGAAAATATTGAAAAAAAAAGTTTCCTATAGACTCACGACCCACTGAAAAAGGTTCCGCGACCCACTTTTGGGTCCCGACCCACCAGTTGAGAGTCACTGTTTTCTACGTTACATACTGTAGGACCAAGTGGGATGTTCTGCCAGGGCATTTTTAAAATACTGACACTATATCTATAAAGGAATTTGATCTCTTATTTGCGTAATAATGTTTCTCAAAATCATCTTGAGGGCCAGAGGTTCTGTGCTGGAGGGCCGGATTTGGCCCGTGGGCTTGACGTTGCCCACCCCTGCAATAGACCATTCTAAAAATGTGCACAAAAGCTCTAACTTTGTCATATCTAGTTTAGTATCATTTAGTATCTGGGCATTTTCCCTCCAACCTTTATCCAAGCATTCCTGAAGAGAACACTAACTCCTTGTTGTAGCTTACTTATTGCTCATTTTGATCAACAATCTGGAACAAAAGGCTCACATGAGTTACTTGAACAAGTCACTTACAGCGAGTTCTACGTGTATCAGTCCTGTTTTGCATGCATCCATTGGCATATTGTAATAGAACATTTCATTAGCTGCCAATGTTACAAATCCTACATTAAGAGGCTGATTGAAAACTACTGGGCCACAGCAAATGGTAATTACGCTTGTGTGTATTTGATTCTACTAAGATTTCTTTAAAAACTGCATTTTATTTTTATCTCTAAAGGCATCCTGTTTTTCATGACCTTATGAAAATAATGGGGAACATAAATTCCCGTTGTCCCGCTCACACGAGGTGTTTTCTCAAGTGGACTCTAAGGCTTTATGTTGATCATCTGCTGTTGGTTGTTTTCATTCACTGTGGCATCCGTCCGGATTATTCTCACTTGTGCTGTCCTCTGTTGCCATAGCAACACCTGATGTCTTGCTGCATTTTTGTCTCAGTGATGTCGGTGAAGAGGACGGGACGTGCGTGGAGGTGTTATCACTGAGAGGGTCGGGTCACGGTGGCAGTGACGTGGACGGCTGATACACTAAACCGAAAAACATAACGTAACAAGTATAAGTCAAGTTTAAGTTTAATTATTCATGAAGCTCATGGGAAAACACTGACACAGAATAGCAAATTAAAAACTGTTCATGTGACAATGTTAAAATGTACAATTTAACAGTTAAGATGAATAAATGTTTAAGATGTGTTTTAAGATACAATAGAGTGGGAGCAGTTAATGCTTTGTTTCTCTTTTGTGATGAGAAAGTGCTGATCTAGGACTGCACAATATGAGAGGGCCAACTATTGCTGTTATAATTCATTACATTTACACTAAACGATTTCTCTACAAACTGTTCAAATTAGGACTTAAAGATACAAAAAAAAAGATTCATCATGACTAAAATGTAGCTTTTGAAGTATTTTTAGCAAACAATCCTGTGTGTGATAGCAAAGTACATCAGTGTGTGTAGGCTCAGTCGTACAGGAGTCCATCTTAGATGAAGGTTCTTGAGTCATCTTCTGTACTCTGTAGTTGAAGTGTAGGACACTTCGCCTCTCATCCAAAAGGCTTCGTCAGCGACACTAAGGTTTCCAGCTCTCACGCAGACTAGATAAAGACCAGTTGGGAGCGTGGTCTTAAATAGAGGGGAGGGACTTAGCCAAGCTAACCCTCCCAAGTGGTCTTTGTCTAGTCTGCGTGAGAGTTAGAAACTTTAGTGACGAAGCCTTTTGGATGAGAGGCGAAGTGTCCTACACTTCAACTACAGAGTACAGAAGATGACTCAAGAACCTTCATCTAAGATGAACATCTCAGTCAGAACATCTGATATTTGGCTGTTTGTTATTGACATTGTGTCACCCAACATTGCACGGACAATAATGTTGCGATATTTTGTGCAGCTCTACTGAATATTTCAAACAACTTACTGTTTGACCTCATGTTATATTAATCCATAAAAAAGACAATATTGTCTAATATGTTACAAAAACAAACAGATAGTGTAAAAGCCACCATGTTTTGTGTTGCTGCCATCGTGGGTTGCTGTGTCTTTCTGCTTCAGGGACTTTTTCCAAAAAGAGGCTATGCCAGTTCAACAACAGATTGCACAATAAGCAGTGGTCTTAGCAAAAATGCGGACACACTGACTGCACTAATCCAAGCTGGCAGAATGCGCCTATGGCTACTGCTAAGTATGTTTTCTCCCCCTGTCAGCAGCGCTTCTTTTTTTAGTGAACACTTTTGACACTTGACTGTACGAGGCGCAGATATGGACATTGCTGGACAGAAATAGCTGACTCAAGAGTTTACGTTGAGAATCAGCCGCGGAGCATCTTGTAGCGGCTCTAGCTTTGTCTGAGGATATGATGAAAATGAAAATGATGAAATTATGATGCACAACAATGGAGTTTTTAACTGAAATAAACAATAATTTCCTTGTTTTTGTAACTGATCACCAAAGATGTCTTTTAACTCGGCCAACATGTGTTCTTCTTAAGACCAGAGCGGGAAAAATATTTAATGTCAAGTCTGTTTAACATCATTGGTAATGTAGCAATGCTTTTCTGCAGAAATGCTGTAGATAGTTAATCGGTTCGACCAACACAAGAGGCAGTTGTTTCTAGATTTTAGATTATTGACTATTTTGGCCGTAATAAGTAGGTGCTTAGGTGAGGCAAGGCATGTTTATTTATACCGCGCATTTCATACACAAGGCAACTCGATGCTTACACATACTTTCATATACTTACAAAATTCGCAGCAGTTGTCTCTATTGACAGTAATTCATTCACGTTAATAGTATTTTCTTTGCGGGGGGAAAAGGGGCAAAATTGAGACTTGGATAGACATCAATCAAATTTACAAACATGTAATTTAAAGTTAGCTTTTTCTTTCACACCCTTGCTCGTGAATGTCCATTGTCTTTGGGCTATGCTTGGAAAACAAAGCTGAATTAGAGGCTTTTGAAGGTTCGTGTTTGTACAATAGCTATATCTTAAGGACAGGCCCGTCTTGTTTGCCCGTGATTCAGTTTGAGTGGAGTTAAAGGCTTGCAGACATAAAGTTTGTGTCTGGAGTGTGTCTGGACTTCCCTTCACATCCATGTACACCCAGTTAAACTTGGGTTGTAACCAAAAGTGTCTTGGGGAGTCTGAGGAAGGCTTTATTTAACAACCTTGCTGAAAGACGAGCCACGTCCGAAGATATTTACTGCACACGCGTCGCACACACACAATGCCAGGTGATGAATAACGGCACATTTTAACCGAGCGCATATTTTGTCGCTTGTTGACGCGCCCCGGCTCTGCTGAAGCAATTTAGCTTGTTTGCTGTCTTCATTGTCAACGTCAAAAGACTTGTTGAAGCTTTTATTGCCAGTCGGAGATTGCCACCCCCGGGCTTTGAGGTCGTTTTAGTACCCACTTCCTCCTCCAGAAGTAACCGGCCAATCGCAGCGTCCCGTCAGCCCTCCCTCAAAGCCGATCCCTCCAATCGGCGCGGGGAAAACACAGCCGCGTAGACCTCTCAGCTTGTTCAGACAGATTTCCTCTCGTAAACTATCCCAGGATCAGAGGGGGAGGCTGTAAACACGCACACAAAGTTACAGTGGCCCGGGACGACGGGACCAGGGGGTACCTCGGACTTCATTAAAACAAAGCCCCACCGAATTATGTTCTTTTACCTCTAAACAACGGCTAATCGCTTCAGTACGCTCACAGAGGAAGCGGAGGATACAGGGGCTGACGTAGTGCGATGCAAAAAGCAAGTGAAACAATGTGCAAAATCAAGACAATATGGCCGCTCTGTCCTGTTTACTGCAGCTTTCCTCTTCAGGTTTAGGTCTACAGACAACTGTCTCTAAAGATTTTCCCCAATGTCTACATCAGGGATTTGGCCTTTGCAATTGTGCCTGAGGATAAACTGTCTGGGCAACCGCAGTGCAGCAGGATCTCGGTCCGGCTTACCTAGTGGGTTTTTAGCCTACTGTGCATGTTTTGGCTTGATTGGGGGAAGCCGGAGTGCATAAAGGAAACCCACCCAGACAACTAGAGCTCCTTCAACATTAGTATTTTCATTTATTTTTAGTCTTAATATTGTTAGGGGGGAAAAAATGTAACATGGTTTCAATAAGGGCCTTGCCTTTACGATCCTTTTTTTTTTCAATACCAGTACTTTATCGATATATACTACATTATTTGTCATCTAGACCGATAATACAGTAAACAACAAGGTTCATATATTCCATAAAAGACAATTTCTCTTAATTTTCTATCATTTATTTGAGCTGAAACAACCAAGTGACTTTCTTTCTGTCCCTGGACCCACCCGGCGTCAAAACTGTCCAACTTTGCAGTAAAAAGAAAATATTTTGGCTTTGATTTTGAACACAGTGTCTTTTTATCACTAAATAGGAGTTTTAGTTGATGACGTTCATATAAACGGCCGCACCCACGATATAGGGGGGTGCTTAAAGTTACAAGAAAGGTCCAAGGGGTACACGAGACAAAAAATATGGGGATCCACTGATCTAGAGAAAAATAGGTTTTCGGTACCAGTAGTAGCTTAAAGTGATAGTCTGTAGGTTTATATGTTTTATTAATTTAATAGATTGCGTATAATTGACTGCCTGGGACTGACGTATTGTGAGTAATAGTCATTATTATTTGGTTATTATTAAGTCCCTCCCTTCTGAGACACTGACCAGAATCCCCATCACTTTGACCAATGAGACGAGCTCTTCCTTTGAACCAACCTGTCCCGTCCAATCAGGAGGAGAAAGGGCCTGATCTTTAACTTTAGATATCGTTTTCTCCCTTTACTCATTTTGCAAACTAGAAGTGGTTTTCGGCTTCAATCAGGAACGCGGTGGGACTTGATAGTTTTTGAAATCCGTCTCTCTCTTGTCATTTTGCAATCTTACAGACTATCACTTTAACTTTTTTTTTTATGTTTAACACTGGTGCACAGCCCTAGTTTTAGTCAAGATTTCGTTAAATTATTATTTTCAGTTTTAGTTTAATTGAAAGTCGACTAAATCTAAAAAATAACTTAACTTTTTTTTTTTGTATTGGATTTAATCATATTTACTGAATGATATGAGGCTCTTTAACTGTCATTGAAAGTTTTCATGTTTTTAGCCTCTTCTTTTCACTTTGTCTTTATAGTCAATGAAAATATCTGGACATCTTAGTGAATAGTTTCTGTCGGCATTAACTACTTTTTAATCAAGTTGTAGTATAGTTCTAGCCACTCAAAATATTACCGAGACTAAAATTATGACAATACATCTAAGTCGATGAAAGTAATACTGCGATCCACTTATCTTGTTTGAGTAATCTGTCAAGCGTACTACAAATTATCCGACTTTTAGCATGGGGCCGTTGGCGTTATCTAATCCGAAACAGCGAAATATTGACACTCGCTCTGAAGCCACTGCCAAAACCATCTGCTGAGTCATAACTGGAGATATCTCTCGGCTAATTTGGGTTCTGCTTGTTTAATTGTTGAACCAGTCCACTGAGGATATTTTCTTGCCCTTTATCTCATGTTTTATTCTCCATTGACAACAGTTCATTCATGTCGGGTCCGTGTCTGTGATGTCGGGCTGTACAGATGTGTGGCAGACTAATGATAATGTTGTTTTGGTGCCGTGGTCTGCCCTCCACAAAACGCACTCATTCATTACAGCATTAACTCCTCCGTTTGGGGATGAACAGCTCTTTACAGCCAGTCTCGCTTCCATCCACAGAAGTGTAGTTTATTTGAGGGAGTTACAACATTTTATCGCACAAAAGGACACAGAGATCGCAAGATTCGTAATATTCCCTAAAACAAAAATGTATGGTCAAATTTAGTGGTAGATTTTTGACGGGGAAAAAAGTAGCTCTAGGTGTTTAGTTTTAATCTGATGGAATGTACTGTTGCCGAATACCGCAGTTTTCGGTATGAGTCTTGCCGTGATGGTAGTGACTGTGACCTGAGAGAGAGCTTCCTGTGGACAGCTCCTCGGGGTCCATCAGAGGAGATCAGCATCTGTGTTCTGTTACAGCCATGACCGCAGGAGTCAGAGGCACAACATGTGTCCCATTGACTGAACTGAAGATGCAACTGATCTGTTCTCACTCACGCCACTTCTTTATGTGCACCCCAGTATGTTTCATAGCGTTTTATGGGCTAAAATACACGTTTCTGATGACATTTGTGACCAACATAAGAGGCTATTACCACTGTCATGGCTATTACCAGTCAGGATTATTGTAGTTTTAATATTAAGAGTTAGGCAATTTGCCAAAAATGAAATATTGTTCCGGTTTTCTCCTGGCAGTCTCCACAACGTCTTTGCAACTCGGCCTGATTGTTCACATACTAAGGGCCTGCCTCATCGGCCTGGAGACTCGTTGGGGACTAGTAAGAGACTAGTTGGAGACTAGTAAGAGACTAGTAAGAGACCAGTGGGAGGCTACAGTCGCTGCTGGTCATGGAGATATCTCCAATACATCCCCTGGCAATAAAGCAAGTCTCCAGGTTCGATTTCAGCAGAGTCTCAGCATGGTCTCCGAGAGGTCTCCCAATATTTTGTGTTAATGGGGGAAACTATGGGCCCATTTTACGTTGCTTCATTGGGTCATCAGAAATTGGGACCGGCCAATAGGGCCGATATAAAGGCTGATATCTGAAATGGAAAGTGAAAGCGACTTCCCATTGTGAAGAGCTCAGCCAGAACTTTAAAATGAGCCCTCCCACAACTTTCTAGGCCTCGGGCGGAGAAACATCACGGTGAAAATCGGTCATAAGTTTGTACACCTATTTTATGTTGTAGACTTTTGCGTTTATAATGCGGATTGCAGAACCATAAGAGATGGAGACTTGCCGTTTCTTTTTTTTAATCTACTGATTTTCGACAAGCTCCCTCTGAAGTACCTACATGAACATCAGGTGACCTCTATTAGATATTATATTTCTATATATTTTGATGGTTGGAACTTTTACTATAACAGTAAATGTTTAACTATATTCGATTTGAGAGATTTAAAAATAAATAATGGTACATCAAATGATATTACTTAAAATATTGGCCTGTATACCGGCTATCGGCATTGCCAACCCCCCAAAAATCCCTATTGGTCTGGCCCTAGTCACCAGTTACTCCTCTTATTTTCTAAGGCAGATTTTTCAATACAATGTGGCTTATACCTGTGAAATGTATGATCTATTTATTTTCACAGGATTAATGCCTGAGCCTCGGATTCTGAGGAGTTACTTAAAGTTTGGGCGGATTTCTCGGTGAAAGTCAAGTTAATTCAACATTTACATAGCCTTTGTGGGAACACTTTGATAATTGTGGCGCTCTGAAAATACTTCTGATCACTTGTGTAATTGCGTGACTGTCAATCTCAGCGCAAGACTTTGTTTTCATAATCTGAAATCCTAAAAAGGGCCATTATTCAGAGATTTGCGGCTTTTCTCCTGAGTGCTGCCATTGTTTGGTTTCAATCCTGGGCGCAGACAAGACGCTACGTTAGTGCTGATACTGCTCCAGTGGTGACCAGAAAGTCCATCGGCGTCAAGTCAATGCTGGAAATAGATTTCAGAACAAGAGGCACTTGTTTTGGAGGCTTTCTGGGAATGGGGAAGTCTAAAAAATAGTTGTAATTCAGTGAAAATATTATGAATAGACGACGTGCAGCATTAGGGCTGCTGGCTTTGCTCCTTGTGGGGGGTGAGGAGTCCGGAGCGGGGCCAGCCACAGGAATGTGAGCCGCTGTCAGGAAGCAGTAAAGTGCTGACGCCGAGGTCAGCGAGCGTTTACACACATGTGGCTTTACTTTCACAACTCCATTTGGACGTTTCTGTCTCCTTCATCTCCAGCTCCAGCTCTTCTGGCCTTATCTTCCTCTTTCCAGACACTTCACTTTTGTTATGAAAGTTATTCTCGTGACAGGAAGGCACCTTGCGAAATTCTGTGGAAAACCGAGCATCATTTCTGAACTTCTAATATCCCTCGCCCAGTCAGGTTCAGGTTAGTAAGACTGAATAACTATTGTAGTTTACACTTTTTTACTAAGTGAGTGTTAAAGTAGACTTACGCATTTTGGTCAAGTCCTGAAAGTCAGAAGTAGTTGAGCATAAACTGTCCCTTAGGCTCGTGTTTGCAGCTTTGGGAGATGGTGAAGTAAAGCAA
This sequence comes from Gobius niger, assembly GCF_951799975.1. Lineage (NCBI taxonomy): Eukaryota > Metazoa > Chordata > Actinopteri > Gobiiformes > Gobiidae > Gobius > Gobius niger. The sequence continues at coordinate 11,480,905 of NC_136852.1, read as the reverse complement.
GGCGGACCACCTTAGAAATACAAATTTGCAGATAGGTTTCCCCCAGCACTGAGAGAGAAATGGCCTGGGACCCTTTATCCACTAAATTTAAAGGCTTGACACTTTCATCCACGTTCACTGGTGACTTCATATCCACTTCATCCAGTCTTTATATATTTGTGTGAACTATAATGTGCTTATATCCACTGATTCTTGGGCCTTTCTGCCATTCAGTGAGAAATAGCCCAAATGAGAGTTAAACATCTTACCAATACTTCCTAGAGTAACAATGATGTCCTCCCAAATTTGCGGCCGCGCTGCAGGTAATAGGTACAAAATGCCGTTTCCTGAAGTTGACTGAGCAGACTCTCTCCCTGGCTTCTCTCACAAACCAGCGCAAGATTGATGTGGACCTTCATTGGCAGAGTTTACGGCTTTCACCGGCTATAAATGTTGACCAGCTGCTGCACAAACAACCTGCACAACGTCAACTTAACGCAAAACACTTTTTCGATACATGAGTCATTTTTGGTGAAAGTTAAGTTGTTTGTATCGGAACATTTAAATATGTGGTATAACAATCAAACAGACAATTTCATTTAGTCATCGGCTCATCTTTTTCTTTATTTTTGACTGAATCTTTACAGCTTGCCTCTTTCTAGGGCTGCATTGTCTCATATCACACAGCCGTGCTCCGTAACCATGAAGTATGAATGATCTTTATTGCTAATCTCACTCCCCGACTGTGGACTTGGCCCTCCTAAATGTAAATTCTCCGACCTTGATGAGCTTCCACATGAGATCGCGAAGAGAAACATCCCAAGGCTAAAGCTCGGCTACAAAACCCAGGAGAGAATGTAAACATCGCATTTCTCGCATTTTTCAATTACACGAACCCCCAAACTGTATAAATACCGTAAGTTTAGTCAGCTCGGAAAAATCCCTCAAAAAGCCTTTCCTTGACAGGGGAAAAGTAGTCGAATTTTCCCTCAACAATGACTGGCTAAAATCAAAACACACTTCACTATCGAGGCTTATTCCATTAAAAAAAATCAGCCTCGTAACCAGGCCCTTCTGTCTCATCTATCAAAGTCGTGATTTCATTAGTCGTGTTTTGTCTGGGCTGCGGTTGAGAAAGGCCAGAAATTCCAGCAGCGAAAGTGCGATGTCGTAGCCAGCTCCAGCATATGTTCCCCGTTCAGTCCAGAGGAGCAGAGCTACGGTCCACTCTGGGGTCGCAACTCCAGCGAAACTGCATTTGGATAGTACTGTTCTGTCCTCAACGTCGTGAGTTCAGACTCCGACAATTTGCTGAATGTCTTTCCTTTCACCCGGTGCTGTCCCGCTTGAAATCTCCTACAGGCCAAATATAATGTATTGGATATAAATCACAAATGGTTGCAAAGTAAGAGGTTGCCTTCACATGACGTCACAACTTTCTAAACAACCTGTAAATGAAAATAGAGTTGGTGCAGCTAAGACCTTTTTTTGTGGTAACTGTTTTCAACTTGGTTTATGGTTGGATGTATCCCCATGAAACAAAAACTATCACACATTTCAGCGTCTTCTCTCTCAGCACATATGAACTAAGGTCAAATAACTGTCTCATAAATGCGTCCAAAAGTGGTGACAATATTCGCAATTTTGGTCAAATGAACGCACTTTCAGCCATAAGATGAATGTGGCAAGTCTGTGAAGAACTCCAATCACTACAAAATAATGACCTGTATCAACATCTGTTCCAAAACTGTATCTCTCTTTGAGTTGGCCCGTGCTTCAATGGAAATTATGACATTACTTTGTATAATGCCGGGGGAAAAAATCTTTTCTCAAGGCTGTTTTTGGTTTAAGGTTGTACAATAATATCCGAAAACAACAATTTTGCTGTCTCTTGGGGCTTTACACCATCAGGCCGAGATCAAAATCAAATTGGGGATAAACCGTGTCTAAAACTATTATGTAACTGGGTGTAAACCAAGCCTGAACCAGAAAAACACCAAACTTGAATGCATCACCTCTCATAGAAATGGAAAAATAAAAGTCTAATATTGCAGATGCTCTTGAATATCACTTGAATCGATCCACAATTGCAATTACTCGCCTGAAAAGTCGCAATAAAAGCTTTTTTTCCTAAATCTCGCGCCCTCATCCACTCTCCCCTGTTCTGATCCAGCCTCTACACCTCGCCTGCACATTCCTCACGGCGTAAAATAAACTCCGCACACCATCTCCATTTCTGTCGACAAATTTTAAAACTTAGCTTTTTACAATAACAGCTAATGCAGGGAGCAGCGTATCATGACTTTAGTTTATACGCAGATTTCAGCTAGCGATAGAGCCATTAGCCAACTAGTAAATATTTTACATTTTTATTTGTCAGCTTTTTCCATTATACTGAAGGGTACGACTAGAAAGAAATGTTGCACATTGCTTTTGAACTCGAAATCCCGATTGAAAAACTAGGTCCGTGCTGACAGCTCTCCTTTGTGTTTGTTTTCTCTCTTCATTAGCACTTTCAGACTATGCTCAAGACCAAGCTGAATGTGTTGACGTTGAGGAAGGAGCCTTTGCCCACAGTGATCTTTCACGAACCCGAGGCCATCGAGCTGTGCTCCACCACGCCGGTCGCCAAGAGCCGCAGCCACGCTGGATACAAGGTACAGTCACATGAACTGTAATCCACAACAGCAATGAAAGATTTCACATGCGCAACTTAACACCCAAGCTTTTAATCTGGTACGTTTGCTGGGGGAGTCAAACAATGCAGGGTCGAGCCGGCCACGGTGACCGCTTTGCTAATACTATTGTTCGTCATAACAACAAATAGCAATCTGGGGCTTCGCGAAGGAATTTTTAAATGAACTGACTGAATACTTTGCAATAGTTTGGATCACTCGACTGACGTTAAGTCAATGGTGCTCAGGATTAATAACTTAATGTGGACATATCATATGAGGCTTAAAAATACAATTTAAAACACCATTTTGAGTGCCTCAGCATTGATATTTCCCGTTTGATCTTTTTTTAAATGTTTCTGTGTGAATTAAATAGGAACAATTAAATCTTCCTGGCTCCTCCTGCTGGCCACAGTAGGAATAACTTACTAGAAAACTGTCAGTTTCGGTTACGGCGTGGTTTACAGCTTCAGCACGGCCTGATAAACACACTGATTTCGTTGGATTATGGGCTTTAAAAATGTGGACTTTCAGGTTTTAACAACGACACAATTGTATCCAGGCAGTACAGAACAAAGTGCCCCATAATCGATGTAATACACAATTACATTTCACAGTGATACAACACAGTGCAACATGAGGGTCATATTTACAGATAAGGATTTGGAAAATAATCATTTATTCCGAGTGGAAAAGTGTCAAAATGGCATCTTCATCAAAGAAAATTACACGGCTGAAGCACATACAGCTGCATACATTCCCCAGAGGGATGTAGGACTAATTGCAGCGGTAACAACAGAAGCAAGAGAGAAAGAAACAAAATGTCTAAAAATACCCAAAACAAGAAACAGAAAAGCTCCATAAAGGTGATGTAGCTTTTCACTAAATACAAAAGACAATTTTACCAGCGGAAAGCATTGAAAATCCTCATGTAACAAGTCATTTCAAAAAGCTGGCATGGTCTAAAAACTGGGGGAAATGTTTAAAGAATGGTCAAGAAACAGTCTAGGAACGCTTGGTCCCAGAGCTCGTTGCTGGTAAAAGTACAAAGAAATTGAAACAGTGAATCACAGATAAAATGTGGCACAAAACATTGTGGTCTGAAGGAGCCGACTGAGGCCAGAGTGTCTTTCTGCATCAAAGAACAAATGGTTTATGAACAAACCTAATGTTCTGTATGTTGGACAGGACTGTACACACACAGCCCATTTTATCACAATATTGTCAGCCAAACTCACATGTTATTGTTTACCTGATGAGGAATGAACTGCAACTGCAGCTTGAATCGTTTTTAGCCCGATGATGAAGACATAAATGAATGGTTGTATAATACTAACAGAATGTTCTCTGATCATGGGACCATTGTGTTCAAGCTGCCGTCACAACAGCTAAATCCTCTATTGTTATTTAATCCTATTATACAGTATTTTCTATTTTCCCCCGTCTTTTGCAATCACACTTTTGGCTTAAAATGCCTCCTGGTGCACAACATTTTACACTGCCACCTGGATTTAACTAACTGATCTGGGGTTGCTGCAGTTGGTCAGGTCTTGGCCACAGAGTCCAGATCTGAATCCCATTGAGAGTCGACTTTCGACTTTGCTGTAGAAGGCCTTGCACAGTGGGCACACTCTCCCATCATCAATGCAAGATCTTTGTGTAAAATTAATGCAACATTGGATCTATGAAGGATTTTATAATTCATAAACATGCTTTATCTCCATCCCAGATTTGTGGCCGACTTTGTCAAATCAAAGGTTTATTTGATTAATAATGTAGCATGTATGTCCTCACAATTATAAAGATATTTTACACAATGTAAGTTCTTTAACTTTGCATTATTTAGTTTTGGCTCTCAAGCTGTTTGTGCATTCAGAAAGGAGCCCACGTTGCCAAATCTAGGACTAAAAATTACATGAAGTGTATCAGTGCATTGGCAATACCACAGCTATGTTATTTTATAGTTTTAAGCAGTTAATATACATGTAGTTCTTATTTCTACACCCCCCCTTGCCCCCCTTGAAAGGGTAGCAACATAATAGATCAGGTTAAAATAAAACCTGAACTTCAAGCTATGCTAATTTTTTTAATGATAAAATTAAATTGCGATTGTTACATGAAACAGAAGCCCTACTTCTCGAGACGTAGACGGTGTGGATGGGAAGACAGAATGACTCCAAACTGGACTTTGCCACCGCTCGCTGTGAGGTGCGTGAGTCTTTCCACTCACAGTGCACTCGTCTTTTTCCAGTCCCGCTCATGCACTGACCGTTGTCGTCGCCATGGAAACCACTACAATTATTTGCTGGAAAACCGTCCTCCTGAAAAGAGAGACATCAGCTCATGTGTCCAGCGGCTCCTCACACGCACATGCGCCCGCTCCGGTCGGCTTGTGTAACTTCCTGTCTGAGTCACTACCTGCCCGTCTGTGTGTCTGTCTGCCCACCTGCTCCGCGAAGCCCGCGGCTTTTTACGCTTCAAAATGCCACTGTTTTCATTCCTGCCTCGGGTTTCAGGGAAAGAAGACACCGCGGAAACAGAGCGCCTTTGTACTCGCTGCCACGCTCCCTCCTTTCGCTTCAATATGCAAAAAAACAAAACCATTTATTATGCTCTCGGCATCTTCCATATATCGCTCTTCCTTTTACCGCTCCTCAGCCCCCCCAGTCGGGCTCCCGGTTTTCAGGCAGGCGGGCAGGAAGGCTGGCTGAGGGCTGCTGTCCCACTGCCAAAGCTAACAGCTAGCGAGGATGAAAGGCCACCTCTCATTGCCCTGGCCGGCCTGCGGCTGTCAAAGCACTCCACTCTTGCATCCATTGAGAAAACGTGTCTCTTCTCTGCCTCCTCCGCTCCCCAGGCGTGCCTCATAACAATGATCAGATTGTTCAGGGCTTGGCTCGGAGACCGTCTCCAAACCCCAGCGATAGAAATCTCTTCTAATAAGTTGTTTTGAATTCTAAGTAGAGCTGCACAATATTATCGTTATTGCTAAATTAAGTGAAGCAATCTCCATATCCCAAAAAGCCACAATCGCTAAATCACTGAGGACTTCTGTGTGACCGAGATTTACACATTGTTTGCTCATGTCATAAATCAAAAATGTTTTGAGAAAACTTGAGAAAGTGCAAAAGTTCAGTTACTGACATAATTTAGTTCCATTTTATGCCTGTTTTGGTCCAGAGTTTTTATGTTTTTTACAGTTTTGTTTAAATTTAATGGAACATAATGTGTTGCAACGGACATCCTTAGTCTCAAAATATGTCAAGATTAACTGGTTTTACAATTACCACAGTTATAAAAGCTGACGGTATTAATCATAAGAATTGTATGACCCACAGTAAACCGCTGGCATGTCTCATGAGCCACGGTGTATTTATGCCAAATGGTGCCAATCACCAGTAATGGCTGAAAAAACGTGTCAAATCTTAGATTTTGGTTCATTTATATAGGAATATTATAGTGAATTTAATGGCACAACAGATCAGAGAAGGAATGTCTTCTTTTTACATAATATATTCTCTGTAATTTGTTTCTTAATTTCGCTAATCGTGAACTATTGTGAAATCACAATATTTTTCCCCAGACTCAAAAATTCTGAATCGTGACGTCCCTGCATAATATTTGAGAGCTGAAGTTGGCAAATATCTTTTCTCATATGATGCAGCAAAGTCTTAAGCCAGGGAGGGCCGAACCTCAACATTGTAGCCTAAAGTAAAGAACTTTTTTCTGCAAATGCCAGAGTTCTACAACAGTGGTTCCCAAGTCGGGACCAACGTTGCCCTCGGATGACAGGCCCAAATAACCCAAATAAAACCTTCATTTGTCATATATCGTACACAATATTGTGTTTTCCCACACACGTTTTTATTGAACAAGCAGTAGATATGGCTCTAAATCTGAAACTCCATGCAGTTTCAGATGGAAAATATTGAAAAAAGCTTCCTATGGACTCACGACCCACTGAAAAAGGTTCCGCGACCCACTTTTGGGTCCCGAGCCACCAGTTGAGAGTCACTGTTTTACGTTACATACTGTTGGACCAAGTGTTCTGCCTGGGCATTTTTAAAATACTGACACTACATCTTGCATTGTTAGAGTACTGTAAAAGGAATTTGGTCTCTTATTTGCATAATAATGTTTCTTAAAATCATCTTGAGGGCCAGAGGTTCTGTGCTGGAGGGCCGGATTTGGCCTGCGGGCCTGACGTTGCCTACCCATATTCTCAAAAGAGCTATTGACATGCAGCACAGACCAGGCGAGTGACGGCTTTTTGTCCCTTTGTGCCTGCTGTAGCCTGTTGTCTGCCCCTCACATGTTTGTGTCACAGATCAGAACAAGCAGTGATGACATTTACACTACATGCTTTGTCTCAACACTGACATCAGCGAGTTGTTTTTGTGTTAGTCAAGACATCACTTGTCATTGGCCTCCAGTCGACCAGTGCGTGTCTTGGAGCAGGTTAAGTATGAATCTGTTTGACAGTTGAGTGATGCGGTGTTGACAGTCAGTTTGCGTGTTGAACCATGCGGCTGTCTTTGCTGTGCCCCTCAGGACATCTGATCTCTCGGATTCGCCAACCGGCCAGAGCGAGTTGGCTCTTTTTGAAAGAGCTATTTGCACTGCACCACTCGGGAGGATCATGTTCAAGATCAGACTCAGATGCGCGGTGCATTTGGTACAATTTTGATCAATAAACCTCACTCCATTTTGAAGTCAAGTCAATTTAGGAACATGGAGTTGTAAAAGTTACAGCAACGGTAGCTGTCTGGAGAAATTTCTATTTTTTTAACCACGTTTTAACGTTGTTCACTTGTCAAAAACAGACCTGGAGTCAATTTCACGTTTGAGTAATTATGTTTTAACTCAACTACACAAGGGGATGCAAATGAACACAGACATTGCTGATAAAGTGCACATACTTTTTGAAGTTTTACTGCAGCTTTAATTTTGTGTGATGTGTCCACTTTAAGAGAAGACAAGTTAAATATGAATAACTAACAAAGGTCTTAACAACAGGATTATTGTTGTTTTATTTCATTGCCTGAAAAAGATTAAAACGTTTTGTCCTCATGCAGACAAGATATGAAGATGTTTGGAAAGGATGCAGCCTAAATGATTACAATCTCTGTTATCTGCTTATTTCGACCATTAAAAGTGCAGTTGTGCTTTGATTGTATGTTATAGTGTAGCCACAAACACCAGTGAAGTTGTGCGTCAGCGTGTGCCGTCGCCAGCCTCTGTAGACGTTATAGTGAAGGCGTCTTTCATCCACACTGAGCTGCTCCTGTCCGAGCAGAACATTCAGGGACACGTACACACCGCCCGCATACAGAATAAACAAGCAAACACGGCGCACTGAAACACAACTCATCCGTCTATGCAGCCAGCTGTACTCTGCTGATTCAATATGTTGAGAGGAATGTTAACAGCCTCCTCAGGAATGCAGCATTCCAGTCAGTGGATTTCCAGTCATGTTGGGGATCCAGACGCAGGGGCCTGCACAGGGAGGAGCTGGGATAACCTGCAGTTATGACAGAGACAGAGAAACGCTTTACTGAAAGACCTTAGTCACAGTGATACAGGGATTAGCTGGAATTCTTGACTTTTAACACCAGTACCAGCTTTGAAAGTGCCACAGATTTGAACCAGCCCCCTATATGTGCATCTTAAGCTTTTTCTTTTCTCTACAGTAGTTATCTGGAACCTGGTGTTATCTCTGCAAGTTCTGAAGGGTGAGATGTACAGGCGGATTAACCAATCAGATAAAGGCATGGTCTGTCCCATAGCGGCTTCTCCATGTACCAAATCTGCCAAATCAACAGGGACATTATGCAAAAAGTTAGGAATGTTTCTTGTTTGCGCAGATTTGAAAGACAAACAGTGATTAGTCCTAAATCACAGATTGGGAGATGATGTGTGTTGCTGCCACCTGTTTGTTTTGTCCATAATAATGGACTAATGCTGACACTACGGAACATGGAGCAGTAAGTGTCAGTGACGGTTTGTGCTTTGGCGTAAGACTCTGTTCCCAGGCTTCATCCAAAGGGACCAATCTGCCTCCTTCAAAAAACATTCTTGTCTCCTCCGGGACAGTTTTTCCTCATTGAAGTCCCGCAGACACTTCCTTCTTTCTGCTGATAGACAATCCAGCTGTGACTCCAGCAAAGACAGCTGTAACTCTCTGCACACATCGGTTAACTCTTAAAGCAATGAAGGGCAGTATACAGTTGTTCTTCAGCTTCAGATAGTGAATATTTGCTGAATGCTTTAATAATACGTAAAAATATAGTTGTTTACAAAGGAAACATCATGCAAAATAAGCTTACCTACAGTTGTTCACACAGTTTCGACGTATTCTTTTTCTTTTATGCATTATATGTCCACTTAATACTTCTCAGTGTGAATTATCAGATTAAGAAGTGAAAGAAGGGAATTTTTTATCAGGAACTGTAATATTTTGTCTCACTTCCCAAAGTCATGGCGCTGTGTTGGCACTTTTATTTGATGATCAGTAAAAAAAATGTAATGTCTGCTTTTCCTTTTGGTGCTTACACGACAGTTTATCTTGTGTGACCTTTATTTTTTATATCGAAAGGCTTTATCTAAAGTCGTGACCCTCTTGTTCTGAGCTTCTGACTTCAAAGCCGCCCTCAGCGCATCCTGAGAACAGCATAGAAGGACGATATATCCTCAGAAACTCAGAGCCCTAATAGTGGCCACATGTTTAGCACACATGCAAATGCTTAGGCACGCTCCGCCCGCTCTCTGTGTCCAACTGTGTTTCTTTTTCTGTGCTTTTGTATAGAGCGCATTTTGATTTAAACATGTTTACTGAGGCTCCTTTAGTCTGTGTGAGAGTCTTACTTGTTTTGCTCATCTTTCATTCACCCCGCTTGATGTGAGCTGCAGTGGAAATCCCCTGTTACATTTGGGCCCTGTAAAAAGAATAATTGCAAAGAAAATTGCAACAACAAAAGTTCCAGAGAAAGATTAGAGTAACATGTTGGCATAAACCTTCAGTTGTGTTAGTTTGCTGAAAAAGCTTTCGAAGTTGTTGTCTGTTCTTCTTGGCAAAACCTCCTTCATTCTATCAAGCACAGATCACAACTTGGACACTTTTTCTACAATAAAAGTATACAACTCAGTATTTAACTTTCCTGAAAGTGTAAAACTCGCAGACATCCCTCCCAACACGATTGAGGACGTGCAAGGCCCAGGACATGATAAAAATAGTGGGGAATGAAGCCAAAGGATTGCGAGCAGGAAGACACATGGAAAGTTGAAACAAAGCGGGGGGACTCTGGAATGATTTTAGCTGCCTTTCGGACGACCCAGAGCCAGGAGGAGCGGTGAGCTCACACTGCCAGAGGTCCGGACGGCAGATGTGAGCTGGTCTGAGAGGGCTGCATGCACTCAACGCTCGTAACCAAAAGCTCAATCACTACAGCCCCGCGACACACAAACGCCACAGTTGGATTGATTCATGCGCTCCACAAGGCCCACATCTGCACAGCTTTGCTTGGAGAGTCTGAGGGAGTCATTTTTCTGCTCCGTCACTCAGTCCAATATGCACACGGTGGTCTTAAGCCTTCACATTTTTATGCACACCGTTTTTGACTTAAAACTGTTAATTCTCCTTAAAGGGCCTCTGCCACGGCAAATCATCTTACCGTAATGTTATGTCCTTGTCTAAAACATGCATAGGGTGTTGTTTTCTTTCACTCTTCCATTTTAAATTGTTTGAGTTTTGTGAGGCCAAATTTTATACCATAAATGAATTAAATAACAAGGCCAAAAGTTATTGAAAAAGCTTGATTAACGCATCATACACAATGTTTGATTATATTTGCGGCAGAATTGCAGACGGCATACCACAATCTGAATTCCTCACTTCTCAAAGCCTGAAGATAAGTGTGTTTTATGGGGGTTGATTAAGATGTGTCTTTTTTTCTCATCTCACACTTTCATGTTTTTAACTCATTCCTCCCTGCGGCCTGTTCTCATCTCGGCACATCTGGATTACAAGCCGAGCTCACGTCAAAATAACTTACCTTCAACTTCTAAACATTTGCGACTGATTTGAAAGTTCCCCTTGGTGTCCACATTCTTGTCTCTCGAGGGTCCGTCAAGAGTCTCTCACGTAGGAAATGGCAAAGTAAACTTTTCAATCTTCCTGCCTGTGGGATCTGGTAAAGTAGTACCTAACATTGTTGCCCATTGTTTAGTATTGTTATTATTTACATTTTATGGCAGAAAAACGTCCAATAATGCACACAACAATACACTACAAATGTATTTTTACGATTTAAACTCCGTGACGTTTATGGCCTTTCTTTTCTGGGAAACGAGCAATCAAACAAGACAATACAATTCAGACAAGGAATTGAATACCAAAATAGCAGAAGAATTACCCTGTAATCTTTTTGCTTTTGTGTCCAACTTACAAACAGCTCATTGTCGACGTTTGTTTCCCAGAGCGCACTGGGGATTTGCTGGTTGTCTGAGTGACTTTTGGCAGCGAGCGGGTGTCAGTGTGGTCGACCGTCAAACCGCTGCGCCAGGAGATGGTGTGAGGCCGTGGCACTGGGCTCAATGATGTATCTGGTGCTCAGGCCGAGCGTCCCACCCCGCGGTCAGCGCTAATGAAAAGCAGGCAGAGGAGACAGCTGCTTCACTACAGCTGCTTGTCACACAGGGTTTCCTGAAGGACCACAAATTAGTACTGTTTGGTTCCACAAATGACAGGCTTAATGCCACATATTCCCATGGAAAGTGAAGAACATATTAGTTGTAATATTAGTTTACATAGAAACATTTATTTGGAATATGGAGAGTATATTTAAGGTATTAAGATTTGTGTAATGTAATTTCAACTCAGGCCACGTCATGGCTTTACTACTGCCACTTGAACCGTGCAGTGTGTTTGTTTTCTCTTTATTGAAACAGCTGCACAGCAAAAGGAATGGGAGGGGATTATTTTAACTTGCTCATAGGATCAGGCAGTGAAACTACTGGATATTTCATTTCAGTTGTTGTGCTGTCAGATGTGGCACTTTTTTAACCAACAAAGTGTGAGATGATTTTTTTTTTTTTTATCGGACTCTTAACTGGACCACCACTAGGCTTGTCCTGATAAATGGAGAAAACACGTTTCATTCTTGTTGCATAGAGAGAAGCATTATGGACTGTATGTCTAATTTAGGTGATCAAATATTCCTTTGATCGGTTCTCACTCTTGACTTTGCCTGGAATAAAAAAAAACGAAGCAATCCATCTGTGAGGCCAGTGGGTAGTGAGTGACTGGACAATTGTTCTCGCTCCTCTAAGATCACATTTACATTGTGGCAGAAGAGGCCACAGAGAATTTCAGCGTCAGACTAAACAAAGTCAAACAGAAGAGAAGCAGACAGGTCATGTGACGAAGAAAAAACAGGAAATGTGACCGCTGCCAGGAGTCTGTGTGAGATCTACGGTCTTGTTTCATTTCTCTATAATAACGGAAATTAAAAGACCTTGCGGATTTGTGCCACTTATTGGTATTTGTGGGCAAGTTGAGGAGGTGCATTTGACCTTAATGGGCTTCTTCATGGTCTATGTAACTTTGGCATGATTCACCCTTTGGTGGTAAAATGTGTTTTCAAACTGTCAATAGAGATTTCCCCAAATAGGAAATACATAACATACACAACTTGTTGTGTTTTCTGCTTGTAGTTGTTGAACTCATGCCTTAATTGCTTGTTTCATTGTGTTGCAGGTGACATACCTGGGGAAAGTTACCATCTCTGGGAGTCATTTCTTGTCAGGCTGCACAGAAACGGCAGTGGTGGGCCTCGTGGAGCACAGGGCCCTGGCTCAGCAACAGGGGACATGTCCCAACGGCAGCGCTGTGCTGGAGATCCGACCCTTCCAAGTGCGTCTCCATCACGTGGATGAGCACGGAGAGGCCTCACTAAACATGGACACGTACCAAGTTGCGCGGATTGCCTACTGCACGGCTGACCACAGTGTCAGGCCCAATGTATTTGCATGGATCTACCGAGAAATCAATGACGACCTGTCCTTCCAGATGGACTGCCACGCTGTTGAGTGTGAAAACAAGTTGGAGGCCAAAAGACTGGCCCATTCCATGATGGAGGCTTTCCGCAAGACCTTCCACAGCATGCGCAGCGAAGGGCGCATTCACAAGAGTGGCTCGTTGGACGACTTCGCCGAAGACTCGTCCACTCCTGAAGACACCACTCCAGACGACGGCTGAACGGACTGAACACAACTCCTCATCCCAGTCCTGACGCAAGGATGGACAGCTCTCTCATTCTCCTCTAGTCTCTCTCTTTCTATTTCATTTGGAACAAACATCAGCTGACCCTGTGAACCACGTGCCCAGGTTAATGAAGTAGCTCTGAAACAAAGGGAAGGTTGAAGTGACATTTAGATACATGGATAGCATAGTGCTGCCACTCTGAATCAAAGAGGCCCTCAAAGACCCATGAGGACATCTTCAGCACCTCCAGAGATTGACTAGACATTGCCATTTCCTGTCTCCTGTCCATACTCCTTGAATAGGCACACTTTGTGGTTCTTAAGCTTTTTTCATTTATGGAACTACTACAAAAGTCGTTCCTGTTTAGACTTAAGCTCTTGGATCCATATGCTATTCTTGCCATATGGGGACCTTGCACAAATAAGACTGTCTTATTGTGGGTTCCATCTCCAGAGTTCCTAAAACGCTGGAGCACATCAGTTCTCAATTAAATGTATGGATCTCTGTTACAATGCCTTTGACCTTGATAATGGTGATTGCAGAAGTGAAAGAAAAGCTACAAGCACTATCCATATCATCACTATGGTATCACCCAAAATGGTACTTGTTGTTCGTACCAAGTGTGTGTCTCTGTCCAATACATCATGAACAGAGAGCGTGAGGCACCTGGCTGGAAAAAGGTGCTAAACAAAAAATATTTAACATTTTGTCTGCATTTCTCAGTCATTCATCTTCTGTTCTTAGTATACCAAATCAGGGCTGTGTTTTTGCAGCCTGCCAGATTATGTGCCTCACTTTCCTCTCATATTACTTTCTGTCTAAAACCCTGGTCTCATCCTATACATGCGGCCAAGTACTTGTGTTACTTGTATGTGTGGTAGCTTCCTTCTGCACGGATTGTGTATATGAATGTACACACGAGTGCTGCGTGTGACTGACTGATGAGTATGTTTGGTCTGGGAGACTTGTATCCAAGGCGTACAAAACTCATGGTACTGTGACCATACTGCCACGTTATAAATTCTTTTCAACTTTGGAAGGAAAGTACAGAAGTGGCAACGTGCGAGGCAGGGCTATCGCAGCGACAGTGCTTGATAGAAAATCTTAGCGGGCCAAGGCAACAGAAGAGTCCAGCAGTTGAATGCACTATACTCTTGTTATAATAGCAAAGCTTTGGGAGACAGCAGGTACTGATCAAGGAGCATCAAACAAGAGCTCCACACACCACTTAATTTCCTTCTAACTTGACCAGACAGTACTGTGATCATTGTGGCCATAGACAGTACAGCAGTGGACCAAAACTAAACCTTGTGGGGCTCCAGCAGTCCTGTTTGCTAACTCATATTTTGAAGCCATTTTAAATTCATGTTGCTGATCAGAAATGCTGTATAATATTCATATGTGTAAGTTCTCAAACGTCCAGGTGTGTTTTATAATAGCAAAATCGTTTTAAAAAGTCGTCACCTGGACTGGGTTATTTTTTTAGTTGACAACATTTCACCTGAAAGAAACTTTGAATTCGGATGTTTCACTTCAGAAAAGTACATCCCATCGTACATTTTTAGACATGCATGGCTCAGTGGTGCCCAAAGTGCAGCCCGGGGGGCAAATGCGGCCCTCAAACCAGTATATGGTGGCCCTGAGGCTTCTTGTTGAATTGGCACTACATTGCCAGAGATGGTACATTTTACTACAAGTTTCATAATTCTACACATTTAGGACATCGCACACTCACTTTTTTATTGTGGGAACTAGCTGGTTTTAAGGTTCCTAAATAAAGGTGTCGAACAAGGGTTTAAAACTCAGCTTAACTCTTGACCACCAATCTGTGGCCCTCCACACTTCAATATGCCGCCCTCAATGGATAACGTTTAGACACACTTGCTAGTCAATGTTTTCTGTTTTCATTCTATTTTAACTTTTTTTGACCTATAGTGAATTCCATGTTGCCCCTTGAGGAACATTATGTTTGCTGATGTTTGTGAAAAAAAAGAGGCTGCAGTGTATTTTTAGAGACATTGAGGAGTTAGGAATGTGTTATTAGAGTGAGTCTCACAACTGACCATTTCAACTCACTTAACTCCCTAAAATCAGGTACAGGGACTTGAACCTTTGTGACAACGATATTGGGAGGATTAAAACCAGGTAACTCGGAGCCCGAACAGCTGCGCCCGAGACAGCCCCCGGGGTAGGGATCACAGTATATCCTTCGAGCAGGTTTAGCACATGGTTCAAAAAGTCTAAATCATCCTGTTACGTCTGCCTCCGTCACTTAGAAAAACATTCCCTCCAGGTCGGTCCTCAAGAGTCACACATCAGATAAAATGTAGGGCAATGTACAGTGGGGTTTTTAACAGTAATCGTACTATCCGTTCACTATTAGTATGTGGAAACTACAAATGCTAAAGGCCACTGGCTAATGTCTAGGTACTCAAATGTTCTGTAAAACCAATTGGTCTTTTTGTCTAGGTTTACCCATTCAAGACCTTAAATCCTACTCTTTCCTTTTTTCTAATCTTATATTTTATGCTTCTTGTTGCCTTCCAGCCTCACATGGCCGATGCACGGTTGATTCTCATTTGGTCCACTGTTTTGGTACTGTCCATTCGCTGGGCTCCAGATTACTTAGAAATAGATGAGACATACAGTATGATATTGAACTAGTGTACGGTACAGAGTAGTACGCAAAGACATATTTAAATCTCGCTTGATAAGCTTATATACAAATCCAGATGTAATCACTTTCCAAGTACAGTATAGAAATGAATAGTTATAAGAAATGATAGAACTTATGTTGAGAACCATAGTACGATACAGAAGCAGTGTTATGAAGCCTACTGTGAAATAAGACTAGTGGCGTCCGTGTGTATGGAGACGATTGTGTGTGTGGGTGATGATGAGTGAGGGGTGTGCATGGACAGGCCAGAGATGAGTTTTTATAAAGCTGTATATTACTGTGTCTTGTCTGTCGGAAAGCTTGGACGCGCTTTAAATGTTCAAAAATGTTACCTTAAGTGTTTTCTATACAGTGTTTGCAAAGATCAAGAACAATTGCATATAAAGTATCTACCGAGACCGAACAACGGTGTGGTCTGTCTGTCTATGTTATTCTTTTTACTTTACCAATGTTTATGTAATAGTTTAACAATACACTTGAGTACTCGCAGTACAGCAAACCTTTGGGGTCATTTCCGTTTCACAACCACTGGCTTTCATACTGTAGTCATAGCTTAAAGGGATATTTCAGGATTTTTGACATAGGGCCTCATTTCCTAGTTATCCAGAGTGTTGTTGATTTCTGGTGATTTTTTTTTGTGTGATTCATGCTGTTCTTATATTTGAAGAGTTTCGTGGCGCTAGGCTAGTGCAAGGCTAGCACAGTTCTACGGTATCAGCTAGCCTGCATTAAAAACAGACTGACACACATATAATCACACATATAATCAATTTGCTTAACCAATTTGAACAATAGAAGTCAGACATTTCAGGGAAGAAACACTGTGCCTCTAATTATAAAGCAATTGTTTAAATTTCTTGAACTTGCAAACTAGTTTTGTGGCATTTCTGTGACTATGACCCTGAAAAGCGACCCGTAAGTAACTTAAATGTCCAGATATTTTAGTTGACTAAAATAAAAAATGAATAAAAATGAAAAAGAGAGCCTAAAATCATTCGAACTTCTATTGACAGTCTGAAAGAGCCTCATATCATTTACAATCACTGCCAAAGGAGCAGCTCTGAGCTTTATTCATGTGGGAGAAGCTCCATGAAGCAGGACCTTGATTAAATATGATTATAATTAATATTATAAATGCAAAGTCGACTAAATTTGTCTTTAATTTAGTCTATTTAAGACTAAATTTAAATTGACTTGCAATTTTATCTCGACTAAAATTGAAATACATTTTCTAAGACTAAATTAAAATATGTTGTCAAAATTAACATTTCTTTGGAAACATAATGAGTTAGTACAATAACTAACATTTGTATTTAGTGGCTTCCTCGTCATTGTGCGTAATAAAAAAATAAAAAATAAAGCAGGTGAAGGACCTTTAAGTTCAAGTGCATACACACTCAATAATACCAGTTTGCCAAGATTAACTAAAAGTCAGTTATATTGAGTATAACACAGTATTTGTAGAAAGTTTCAGTTTTATATGAACCGAAAACCGACATAACAAACATGTTTGTATAGGCCAGAAACTGTAACAAATCTCTCATATTCCTGCTTTTCCACTGGGTCATAAATACCAATGTAGTGGGAGTATGTTTGAAGTGACTCACTGGTTTACGTGCGGTCACACATGCCCCACGAAAACAGCCCTTTTCCACTCTTTCACTGGTGGCACCAAGTCAAACTTAATTCCCAGCATTCCTCACAGTTGTCAGAACTTTTACTGTGTTTTTCTTGCTGTTGTGCTGTTCGCTTCACCGCAACGCTTCAAAAGGACCACATCAGTGAGGAGATACAAGGGGCCTCTGCTTCTACTGTACGGAAAGCAAAATGGATGCTGCTGTTCTGAGCACGTGGAAAAGAGTGCACTGGCGCCCTCTTGTGGCAGGAAGACGATTTGACCCACTGTAAGGTGCACTGAATAAAGGTGTTTTTGTCTTTACCCATAGCAACAATATATAGGCTCCTTTTTATTACATTATTACAAAATAATAAAGTTTCAACCATTCAGGATGTGGTTATTTGGCCTAAATTGATCGGTTTTCAGTAAGGTTCTGCCAAAGTTAAGCGATCAGGAGACAGTCCACTTAAAGTGATGGTCTGTAAGTTTGCAAAGCGAGGAGAGATTGAAATTTGAAAGTAAACAATCAAATTCCTCCCTCTCTTTAACCAGAAAGTCCTTCTTAGTTTACAAAATGAGGATCAAGCTCCTCCTGATTGGACCTGAAAAGCCGCTTCGCAGGAAAAGCTCATCTCATTGGTCAATGCGGGAGGATACTGGATTCTGATTTGTTGCTGAGATCCGGGAATGAGCGACAAAAAATTTTTATATATAATGTTACTTACTTAATATTAAAATGCACAATTTCTAAAGTTTGTAAAACATTTAGACTCCCAGACGATCACTTTCAAGGAATAGGCCACCGTTTTTACATACTGAGATATGTTCTTACCTAGCCTTAGACAAGTTAATATATACCCGTCTGGTCTTTGTCCGTGCGCTCTGTCACGCAAACGGAGCACATACGCAGCCTCTCCCACATGTCATATAGCTCCAAAAAAGCTCACGATAGAAGCTACCAAGCTCTTCCACATGTTCCCTATTTGAATAAAGTTACGTGAAGTGTTTTCATGCGAAGTATATTTACACAGAAATGTAACATGTCGATTTTATAAGCAAATAAAAAGGGGTACTATATTGTGAGGCGTAATGATACAGGAGCACAGCATCAGCGCAGTAACTCCTAAAGACTTCCCCCGCTCACTTCTGTCAATAGAAGCTGCGTGACTTGTAGAGAGCCAGCAGAGAACAGTTGAAGAAGCGTCGATAACTTGTGGACAATGCCTTTTACGTGCATCGTGCCGGGCTGTGATAACAAGCAGAAAGTATATAGTGTAGTAATGTTTCACAGATTTGCAACTCACCCCGGACGACGACACAGGACTCAGGACCTCGACCATGAGGTAGGAATGCGCAGCACTTTCCCAAAATATATTTTCTGCTTGTTGTAAAAGGCTCTCTACAAGTCACGCAGCTTCTATTGACGGAAGTGAGCGGGGGAAGTTTTTAGGAGTTACTGCGCGGACGCTGTGCTCCTCATATCATTACGCCTCACAATATAGTCCCCCTTTTTATTTGCTTATAAAATCGACATGCTACATTTCTGTGTAAATATACTTCGCATGAAAACACTTCACGTAACTTTATTTAAATAGGGAACACGTGAAGAGCTTAGTAGCTTCTATCGTGAGCTTTTTTGGAGCTATATGACATGTGGGAGAGGCTGCGTATGTGCTCCGTTTGCGTGACAGAGCGCACGGACAAAGACCAGACGGGGATTTATTAACTCGACTAAGGTTAGGTAAGAACATATCTCAGTATGTAAAAACGGTGGCCTATTCCTTTAATGGAGTTGATGGACATCCTGCTTGTATGCGAAAGTATTCTCCTGAGGTGAATACATGTTTCACAGCAAGTTCAAGTAGGTCCCAGGTGCAATTCCCAGGTCATGTTTCCCTTGTCAATCTGTGAAAGCAGCAATCTAGGCTAATGTAATTGTCGGGTCAAATGCAGAGAATCATTTTCCCTTTGGGGCAATATGCTAATATGTAACTTGCTGCTTGACACACAACACATTGGCCGCTTGTCTCTTCCTGACTCACGTCCAACGGGGCGTGGGGCTGTGAGGGGCCCCAGAAGGAGGCCCCCACAGGCAGCTCACGGCTCTGCTCCACTGAGGAATCCCCCACAATACCACACTGTTACTGCTCCAAACCAGGCTGCCTGTCCACACGCCAAGGCCCCACACTCTGAGCTCCAGCTGGGGAGGGGCCCCGTGCCAACCCTGGCTTATAGTCAGCCCTCTCTGCGGCTTTGTTTTCACTGGGCTCCCTGTGCCAGAGCAGGGGGCCCGGCTCCTGCAGAGCGCTGTACTGTAAACATGTTGGTAACAAAAGTGAACTTTCTTTCTCTCATCGAGTTCAATCGTCTCGTATTGGATCATCTCATCTGGTATCAAATCTGGTATGTTTACAACAAAATGAACAAGTGATCTAGTTGAATGTTTATGGATTTAATGGATTCAGCAGATTGCACAGTAGTTTTTCACCATAGCTCCCTAAAAGCTTTCGACATTTCTATAGAAGAATGATACGTCAAATTTGATTACTGTCTTGGTGAAGCAACTCGTATCAAAACACATTTATGGATGCATGACCAGTTTATTCCATCAAGGGATTTCTTCTTCCCTGGTGGTACATTCATATTCCAAGATGACAATGCCAGGATTCATCAGGCTCACATTGTGAAAGAGTTGTTCAGGAGCATGAGACTTCATTGTCCTACATGGATTGTCCAGAGTCCAGGTCTTAACCCCATTGAGAATCTTCAGGATGTGCTGGAGAAGGTTTTGCACAGTGTTCACACTCTCCCTCATCAATACACGATCTTGGTGGAAAATCAAGGCAACATTGGATCTTTTGACATTGTTAAAGCTTACGAAAACAACTCCATTGTGTGCTGCCAACAAAGCATAAGACGGAGCACGTGACCTTTTTTGTGGCAAATCATAGATATACAGTATTACGAGGAGAGTCTGGAAACAACATTAATTATCTTTCTTTGTGTAGATCTAGGCTATGATCTAGGCTATGATCTAGGCCAGGGGCAACGTCAGGCCCCAGGGCCAAATCCGGCCCTCCAGCATAGAAGCTCTGGCCCTCAAGATGATTTCAAGCAATAACTTTACACAAATTAGATATCAAAGGCTTAAGACCCCTGCTGCACCGAGCACATTTTCTCCAGTTTGGCTTTACCCAAATCTAAAAGCTTGAAAAAAGTGTCAATATAGCAACGAAAACGAGGATGAAAACGAAACAATAATGTCACAATAAAGAAACAAAAAACGTGACGAAAATGTGGTGAAACCAAGAAGACAAAAAAGCAACGGGAAAAAGATGAAAAAGCTACGAAAGCACAACAACAACAACAAAAACACGACCCCAAAAAAATGAGGTTACAATCAGTTTTGTAGGTCTTAGCTTTCAAATTAGACTGGCTTGGCCTATAGGCTGTAAGCTCCAGTCCAGAAGCTTTTAGCTTTGGGTAAAACCGAATTGTAGAAAATACGCTTAAGGTGGGGGGCAAGTGGTTAAAGTACTCATAAATACAGTCAATTCCTTTAAATTTCATAGCAAAACACCCACTTAAGTCATATATGATGTACAACTGGCATTTGTTGGAAGTGATACTTTACTTCGGGCGACAGTTAGGTGGGGTTCGGCCCTCGGTCTTTTGACAAGGCAGAAAATTGTCCCTCCACCCCTGATCTAGGCCATACTGTCCATAGAGTATTCCTCCTTAAAGTCCCAGTTGGACCTTTTCAAGTGTCTATTTTCAATGGTTCAAGGGGGGGGGAAATGTGAAGGCATTTCTGAACATAGAAATCACAGTGAATCGAACAACAGATGAAGTGCTGTCAACTTTTCCAAGCTCATAACCTGACTCTTTTTTTTTGTTACCACAGTGAGACATGTCTGCGACGTCTACAAAGGCTCAAAAAACAGTTTGAGGAGAAAGGCAGGCTCAGTAGTAATCCTGCAGGAATGTTGGCATGCGCGTCAATCTCCTGATGTTTTTTTTTTTTTTTTTTTTGAAGTATTTTGTCTGCAAAAACACCTGGGGCAGTTAAGTGGGGAGAAGTCATCAAATGCACCGACCGAGGAGCCGCTGAAAACCCAAATCAATCTAAAACAAACTGCAGTTGTGAACATAGTAATTTCAGTAAGTTCAGGGTGAATTAAAAAGGAAATGACAGCCTCTCGGGTAGTGGTAACTGCTGGGTGTGTTTAGTGACATTAAGTATTTGAGCTAAGTGAGGCTACACAATTAACACAACTTTTAAGGGCCCCACCTTTAATTACAGGCAACAAAAAAGGTGTGTTTTGTATGATTTGTTAATTCCTGACTTTCCTAATTTTTAACATCCAGATTCTTTATGGTCTTGTTTTAAAACTTTCAGGGAACATCACCGTCATACAGCACTCAATAAATAGGCTTTATAATTGGATATCGGATAGTGGGTAGAAAAACTAAGTACACAGTTTGGAATTTCTCACATTTCTGGCTAAATTGGTCACTAAATGTGTCTGATCTTCTTCAAAATCATAAGAATGAGTAAACAGTGTCTGCTTAAACTAATACCACCCAAAAATGATGGTCCATAACATGTAAACATTTACAGGACAGGGAGGAATAAGTAAGTACACCCCCCTGAATTGCTGCAGTTAGCTGAGATTCAGTATATTAACTCAAAGTTACATTTTTTGGGAGGAACACACGTCATGTGTCAAGGAGAAATCGAGCAGCTCACCAACAACAAAACCCTATCCCTCTGCACATTGACAACAGCGTGGAATAAGTAAGTGCACCCCTGCATTAAATAGTTGGCTGATCCTTCTTTTGCAGCAATAACTGCTTTTCTGCAGTTGCAGATTAGACGCTCACAATGATCAGGATGAATCTTGACTATTCCTCTTTACAAAACTGCTGCAGTTCAGCGAGATTAAGGGGTGAACTTACTTATTCCACGCTCTCCTGTTAATGTCCACATGTTATGGCCAATAAAAATATGATAAAATGCAAAGGTTTTAACTGGTGCCGATTTAGTGCAAATACAGTCATAATTGTAGAAGCTAATAATGAGTAATACTCACAAGTTTTCATATATTGACATGCATTTCAAAATAAATGTCCAGATCCAAAAAATAAAGCTTGTAGTAAGTTGCTAGGGTGATAATTGGTAACTAGTGTGAATTTGGTGCCAGTACAGTCAAAAATGTAGAAGGTATTGAAGATTATCCATACATTGTCAAATTTATATAAAGATATTTGTTGATAGACATTTCAAAATAAAGGTCCCGACCTTAAAAGTAAAGGTTGTAGAAAGTTGCTAGTATAATAATTGGTAACTGGTGTAAATTTAGTGTCACTACATTGAAAACTGTAGAAGTTGAAGAGCAACATACATACATTGTTATATTTTGGTATGGATTTCAAAATAAAGGCTCAGACCTGAAACATTAAGGTTGTAGTAAGTTTCTGGTATAATAATTAAGCAGACACTGTTTACTCATTCTTATGATTTTGGTGAAGATCAGACCACATTTTTATGACCAATTAAGGCAGAAATGTGAGAAATTCCAAACGGTGTACTCACTTTTCCTCGTCACTCTATGTTGCATAGTGGTAATGAAGTAGTGGTAATCAAGGGACGAGAGATTATTTAAAATATGTGTAGGTTTAACCTCTTGACCCCCGCCTTAACCAAGCACATTTTCTCCAGTTTGAAATTTGTAGGTCTTAGCTTTCAAATGAGGCGTTACTCTGGCCTACAGGCTGTAAACTCCAGTCGAGAAGCTTTTAGATTTGGGTAAAGATGAACTGGAGAACATGTGCTGTACTGACACTATTAGTCCACATGGTGTCACTGTAGCTCAACGTTTAGACACTAAATTCGTGGTTATTTTAATGTCAGTGTTGAATCATCACTAATTTCAAGACTTCATGACATTTTTCATTACTGCTGATTTTGAGATCGCGTTTTTGTAGCAGATTTACGCACAAAAAGCCACGAAACTTCAAAAGGTTGACACACATATAGAGTTAGGTGGCTGAGTGGTTAGTGCTCTCGCCTCCATGAAGGTTGGATTGCTGTTTGGATTGTGTGAAATTTGTTTGTTCTCTCATTGTCTGGCTGAATTCCCTCCTGAACTTTAGTTTCAACCCAAGACATGCACAATATCCATGGCTCTAAGTCTGAGGAACGGTCCCCACATCCACCTCTCCTCACAGGTCGCTTCAGGGGTGTTGACGGATTGTGCAGAGGACAAATTTCCCTTCGGAGACAAAAGTACACATTGACCTCTGGCTCCTGTGTGCAAAGCCTGTTTGACTCGTGTCAATCCGGTTGTTTTCTTCCAAAGCAAAGAAGCTAATCCTCGTCGATGTTGTTGATGGTGTTTATTGAGCATTGCCAAGAGAAGCAAATGCAGCAGCACAGAGAGGATGAACTGCCCTCCTGGCTCCAGAATGAACCATCAGCAATAATCAGATAATCCATACCTTCTAACTTTATCTCCCTAATTGAAGCAATAACTCATCCTCCTGTGAGCTACAAGCCAGGCTGAAACCGAGTCAAAAGCTGCACGTGTCTGCCCTCTTCTTTGAATCAATACCCCTTTTCTTAGTATTCGCTTAACCCATAAACTCCCAAAGGCCACGGTTGTTCTCATTTAACTGCGAGGTTTTACACGTGTTTGTGCTCTCACGCGTGACTTTGCTAATTGCCATTACATTTATTGGTTCAAATAAAGCTGCAACGCCATTTTAGGGTTTCTCCCATATTGTGGTTTCCCGTTAACAGGTTTACGACAGACCATGAATAAGAGTGCAAAGAGACGACATCTGACATTTATTTAACCTGAAAGTCCTACTGACATTCACCAGTTGAACAGTCAGTCAATCAAACAAACAATCATGTTGTTTTGTGTAGCCCAATATCACTACAGGGCTGAACAAACATTAATTCAACCTAAAAAAGACTCACAGAAACAGAGTGAGGAGAGTTTTTATTGGATATAAATCGTGATTGGGGCACAGATCCCGGAGGAAGATTAAATTAACAATGAATGATGAATGATTGACAGAGTTTTCCCCCACACTGCTGGTGGTAGAGGATGAGACCTGGAGAGGCCAGTTGACAACGACGGGCAGAGCCAAGGAGAGGCCAGGCGGAGGAGGGTCGCAGCACAGCTGGGATCCTGGGCAATGAATGGCTGAAGCAGGAATGAGCAGCTGCGACGATTGGCTGTTGCGAAGGTGCGTCGTTAGATGGGACTGTGATTGGATGATCGGTGAAGAGATGCCGATGATGAGGTCAGGACTGAGCGCTGCAGGTTGGTCTTCCAGGTTGTACAGAAGCTTCATAGCAATGAAACAAAAAAAGGAATGTCCAAGCAAATGTAATGTCTAAACACATATTAGCAGCAGATGGAACCCTGCCATGTCCTTAGACCCTCCTACCTGGCAAGGAAAAACTCAAAAGTGGGGGAAAAGAGAAACCTCAGGAAGAACCACAGAAGGAGAGATCCACTCCCATGGATGGACAGGCTTTAGATCGACCCAGGGCTGATGGGAGTCCCTCTGCAGACAGGGCCGAACAGAAGAACGTCCAGTCTGTGTTGGAGCTTCAGTTCTTGTTGTTCAGTCCCTGTTGGTTATGGGTTCCTCTGCAGAACCCCTCACAGCTTACCAGTCAGGGAGTCGATCCATGCACCCTTTGTGTGAGGCCACAAAAATACTGCTGTGTTCAACCCAATATGAAAAGGTTTTGAATGGCAGGAGGTTTATCTTGTGACTTGAGCTTAAACAAAGAGGACTTGAGCGTAACTTTGACAAAGAAATGACTTGACTCTCTGTTGGCTACTATTGTTATTCATTACATTTCTTATAAATAGAGGGTTTGTGTGAGACAAGTGTGGGAGTCTGGGTAAGTCACCCGTAGTTCAAGTCGAAGACGATAGTGCATTGTCTTTCAAGTCTCCTCTGCTGAATGTGGGATGTGGGTTTGTGGCCGGACTTCTTGGTTTTCTGGCTTGGTTTCTCTACATTTGTGACATATTTTTATCCAAGTACAATTTTTCCACAAACATTATAATATGTAAGTCAGATAAGACCACATTTCACTGCACAATATTTATGATTTAAGCCCCACAAATGTTCTTCCTGTGTCAAAAACACAACTTGGATTCATGAAATAAACTCTGGGGTTAAACCTTGGGTAAGATTCTCCGCAGGCATCACACCATCAAAACTTGAAAACTCCTCGGATTATGAAAAGTCAAAGTTCAATATGTAAAATCACAGCTAATGCTCCAAAATGACTGACCTCATTTCATTTTAACACGATTAACAAATTTGGCCTTTCGCTTATGCTTCCTCTACGTTCCTTAATCTGGTGTCTCGGGGCTCTCTTCAATTTTACCAAGAAAAAAAAAAAAAGAACTTAATTACTGAGAGGAGTAATGCTGCGATTAGGAATTACCCGCCTCATTCCGTCCTCGTGGGTAATCAGGTTCAAGCAAAGCCACTGGGAGAAGCTCTGCGAATTTTTATGATAATTTCTATGATCAGCTTCCGTGGTTTGACATTATCTCTCTGCTCACTACACTGGCCACAACGGCTCGTCCTTTTCCAGAGACATTTTGTCATTCCAGCAGCCACCATTATATCTTATTTTGTAATGTATGTTTACAAGTGGTCCTCTTGCTTTAAGACAGGTCAGTATTTTGGGTTTTATCTAAGCTTCTTGAGAATTTATGGGTCCAAAACTACCCAGCTCTCTTGAAGGACATTAGTCTATTGAAAATGTATTTGTTAGTAGGCTATAACAATGTAAGGATTTGAAGTCCGACTCGAAACCCACATGTTGCATTTTAAAGCAGTGGTTCCCAACGGGCGGGAAAAGCAACAGGATTTATCTGATTCAGAAATGTCTAAAGGATTACATGGGCTGAAAACACTTCGGTTTAGTTGGAAATAAATGCTAATTACCTCTTATTTGATACGTTTAAATGGGGGGACTGTGGTTTTGGATTGAGGGGGGTGTCAATTCTGAGAATACTGCCAACAAACTTGACCCGAAGGTGTCTATCATCACTGCGTTACAGTCTATTTCTCAATGGCATTAACTTGACAGCCACCAAACTGCTATTCATTTAGATTCAGTCTTAGTCTTTTGTCTTTCATTTTGTTTTGATCTATTTTTGTCAATTTTTACTCGACTAAAATTGCAGAAAAAAAATCATGGGTTGGCAAGCAGGGTCAGAGATAATTTCTGGGGTGGCAACACATTTTACAATGTTAAATGTTTATAGCGGGGGTTTTACTTGATCGCAAGGCAATTTTTACATTTAAATAGTCGCATTGTCCATAATATAAGTAGGGGAGTTTAAGGAACATTTCAACTTAAAAAATAAAAAAAATAAAGGAGTCGACTCGGCACTTGGCTCCTTATTGAGCTATGAAGTTGTTATAAATCTTTGTCATGTCAAAAAAGTACAAACTGAGAGTGAGCCTATGTAAGCACCAAGTGACTTCTATAGAGCAGATGTGAGACATCACATTGGTTATACAGACAAAAAACTATTAAAGGAATCAGGCTTTGAACATCTGGATAGCAACTAGTCCTTGAATCAATGCATTTATAAAGTTCCAAGCTGATACACTAGAATTTAGACAGTTCCAGACTAGGACAAAACCTGGCTGACATCAATGGGGTGGCAAGACCTTTAGTGCCACCCCTCTAGATCCGCCCCTGCATGTAAATTTATCTCGGCTAAATCTAAAATTAATTTAGTCATCTTTATATTTAGTATAACCATATTCATAAATACTCAGCTTCATGTTTCTTCTCTTTTATGAACAAATCACAGAGCTGTTCCTTTGGCAGTGAATTGAAATGATATGATTTGCTCATTGGCAGTTTGGATGATTTTAGTCTCTGCTTTTCAATGTTATTTAGTCATATTTTTTGTCAAAGAAAATATCTGTAGATTTTAGCCATAGTCTTTGTCTCATGAACAACTTGTAATTTAGTTTTAGTCTAAATTTAGTCAGCCAAAAAATGACTTAAATGTTTTAGTCGACTAAATTAACACTGCTGCTATTGGCTCAGTCCCACAAAGTGTAAAAACCCAATGAGGTTCAGAATCTTTTCCCAAACTTATAGATTAAACTGTAAATCAAAATAAACCAGTGGATCATCTGCTGCTCCACTGAGGTCGACCACTGCTCTGGACAGATGTAGGATGTAGAATGGGTCAAATGCAGAGAACAGATTTCAGTATTCAGTATATCTTACCTACTGTATACCTTAAGCATTCATTTCCCAGTCTGTCCCTCCATGTCCAAGCAAATCAAAGCTCGCCCCACTTTCACAGCTTTAACCTCTCACCCCCTCACCTTCACACACAGCGCATTTTCACCAGTTCACCTTTACCCAAATCTAAAAAAATTCTTGACTGGAGCTCACAGCCTATAAGCCAGCGCAAGGCCTCATTTGAAAGCTACAAAATGGATCTAAACTTATCTATTTCCTCGCATTGTTGCCATCACTTTTTTTTTTTTTTAAACTTTTTTCATCGTCACTATTCAGTCACTTTCTTGTTGCATTTTTGGTACATTATCTTCACTTAATTGTATTTTTTTGTGCCCCTTTTCATTCATGTGTATCATTAATTAACACGTAAACGTCTGATATGGTAATGTTCATCCAGCAGGGGGAGATGCAGGACCACAACACCACAACAACCATATACCCCTGCACATGCCCTGCACAGACTCCAATACAAAAAACACATTTAAGTCGTATCTTAAGTATATCTTAAGCACTTAAAATTTAATTTGACCTCCTCTGCCTACAATTAGCCTGATAAAATAGAAACCTACAAAAAAAGGCGTTATTTCCCCAAAACAGCTTCACCTTGTGTCCAATAATAAGTGCCCATTTTGCCGTTCACATCACATAAATTTATTGATGTCAAAAGAGAAATACTACATTCATTTTCTACTGTGACCGAGCTTACAGCTGGAGTGTGCTTTTTCGCAATGCAGATGTTACACTACAGTATAGTACCACTTACGGTAGAAAGAACAGAGCAAATTCACATACAAATTGGACATTACAAACCTGACTGTCTGTCTAACATGGTCGAAGCTAAAGTGCAGCCATTCCCAAACTACATTACACTATGTACAGAACAGCAAACAAATGAACCCAGGTTTTCAAAAGATTCAAAAGTCACAACAGAGGGAAAGACGACACAGACGCTTTTCTCAATAAATTACCATGTGACGGGAAAGTCATGTTTTCTACCCTGACTCGGTTAAGTTTTTCAAACACATTAAATGTAGGTGCAAAACCAGTAAATGCTTTCAAAATAATATGAGCAAATGCTTGGAATAACAGGGCCGGTTCTATCTGTTCGCAGGTTGAACAAATGTACAGGGCCCCATGTCCAGTAGGGGGCCAACTAAGGCTCAAAGCCTCAGAGCGGGAATAATGTCTGCACTATATTCCCTATGTCACTGGTAGAGTCGGACGATACGGAAAAAAATAATCAAGATTTTGATCTGTTAAAAAAACAGATTAAGCTCAATTTTCTATTAGATTTTTTCATACATTTATAATTTTAAGAAAACAATGATAGTTTTGTTTCAAGTAAATTAAGATTATTCATCTAGTTTTGAGTGCAGTAATCTCTTTATTCTTCATTTAAATGTAAATGTCACGCCCCATGGACAGATTTCTTGAAATTACAGAATTACTTATTTCAAGATAACTTTTTGCAGTGTAGACATAGCTTTAATACAAACCTCAGCTCAAACAAACACAAATTCACTCCAAAAAGTTATCTAAAAATAGGTCAAATTTACTTAATAAGTAGATTTTCCCTTGATTTGAGTAGATAAGTAAGTTTATCGGCCAATGGAACACGTATTTTTGCACAAAAAACAAGACACAATATCTTATAGCTAATGCTAGTAAAACACTGCAGTCAAAATGAGACAGTAAATGCTTTTTCTTATGTTAAAGCGACTATACAGTTTTCCGCCCCCTACATGTTCCAGCAATGCCATAAGGTGTAGAATGAGCCCAGACCTGTTCACCACAACTGCCTCTAAAATCCTGCACTGTCACTCAAAAAGGTGTTAATTCGGGTCCGAAGTGCCGTCATGCACAAGCTTAATATAGAAGGTGCAGTTACACGTATGACCTGAGGTGGCAGTAGTGAGTATAAAATGGCAAACTTGCATCTAGCCCCTTTAAGTGCATAAATACTGCATATAATATTCCATTGGCAGATGTGTCTACTCAACAAGTCAAAAATACTAAAATTAGGGTAAAATGTTCTTAATTCAAGTAATTTGAACTTATCTAGGTATGACTTTTCACAGTGAATGCTTTAAGCTTTCCTTCAGTTTCACTTAACACAAACATCTTCCATTGCCTCATCCAAATCCCAAAACTAGGAGCAGTTTATTCCAAACAAATGGCTGCAGACCTGTTGGTTATAAAGCCTTATGGCGATTATTGAGATTGACCAAAGAATAGAGATTGCTCTTTCAATTACTGGTCACGTTATGTTGTTGTTGTTGCATGTCCGGAGGGTAAAATCCCTGCAGTCGAATTTCTCACACTGCGTCTGAAAAAGAGATGGGCGCCGCGGTCACGACGGGTCAAGGGCTCATTTGTGAGAGTGGGAGGAGAATGGCGGGTCAGTGACAGGTCTTTGAACTGAACACAATGCTTATGAATAAAAACCCTGTTAATGCCTCTTACGCTGTTGTTGTTATGCTGAATAAAGCATTATGATGAAAAGTAGCTGCTTGCCTTTGCTTGGCCAGTTATATCAATTAAAGCTTCCTCATCATCTCACATTACCTTTATTAAGACAAAATGTCAAATAAATCTAATCTTTAAATACATTTATCCTTATCTCCTGACTGATCATTTGGGCACAAAAAGATTGAGGAATAAATGTGAAAGTAAAGCAGCATCTTCTCTTTTGCTACGGGGGAAAACAGGATTGTTATTTTGTGCCGCAGACAGATTTTTGCTCTGAGCCCCTGCGAATATAGAACCAGCCCTGAACTGAAACAACACAAAAATGTAACCACTGAAGTGCAATGACTTTCCCCGACATTTTCATTTATTGATCGTGCATAATTAGACAACTTACTTTGAGACAAATGTGAATTAAAACTGGCTTCTTGAGTTCTTAATCCTGGTTTGAATTTTACAAAAGAATCTCGTAACTTTTCTCAATAAATAAATAAAGCTATAAATAAATAAATATTGTTTGGTTGTGTTGAAATATACGGATATATAGACTTTATATAATCTCAGCAGTTAAAACCTGCCATGTTTCTTAGGTCAGCTCTTTCTGCAAAGGAACTTGTAACCTGTGCAAAAAAAGTTTTTTTTTCTTTTCTCTATTCAATTATAACGTTTTAAAGGGAGTCTTGTCGGGCGTGTTGTGCTTGCAGACACTTGCTTGACAAACATAGATGACATTGACAAGTTCAGCAGTAAATACAGATAAAAAGAGTCTGTTGACGAGGCGCTCGGACGAGGCTAAAGCGCCTGGAGGAGCCAGTCGAACAGGCCGGACACGGCCCGCCCCTCGTCTCGCTCACACTGGGCACAGAACTGAAGCACGGCGCGAAACAAGTCCCGCACCCGCCACGCCTTCTGGGACACCAGCAGGACCACTCTCTGGAACTGGAGGGAGAAAGAGCAGATTATAACACAGTTCCTCCCGTTTGCCAGACGTAAAAGTCAGAGGTAGTTGAACAAAAAGTGCCTTGAAGCAAACTGTTTCTACTCACAATAACTCTCACTTAATACAGGAGATGGAGAAGGAGGAGGAGAAGAAGAAGGAGAAGGAGAAGAAAGGGAAGGAGAAGAAGAAGGAGAGAAGGAGAAGGAGAAGAAGGAGAGAAGGAGAAGGAGGAGAAGGAGAAGAAGGAGAAGGAGAAGAAGAAGAAAGAGAAGAAGAAGAATGAGAGGAGAAGGAGGAGAAGAAGGAGAAGGAGGAGAAGAAGAAGGAGACGAAGGAGAATAAGGCGAAGAAGAAGGTGAAGAAGGAGGAGAAGGAGAAGAAGGAGTAGAAATAGAAGGAGAAGAAGAAGAAGGAGGAGGAGAAGAAGGAGAAGGAGGAGACGAAGAAGGAGAAGGAGAAGAAGAATGAGAAGAAGGAGTAGGAGAAGGAGTAGAAGAAGAAGGAGAAGAAGAAGGAGAAGAAGGAGGAGAAGGAGAAGAAGGAGGAGATGAAGAAGGAGAAGAAAGAGAAGAAGGAGAAGAAGAAGGAGAAGGAGGAGAAGGAGGAGAAGGAGGAGAAGGAGTAGGAGAAGAAGGAGGAGAAGAAGGAGGAGATGAAGAAGGAGAAGAAAGAAAAGAAGAAGAAGAAGGAGACGAAGAAGAATCTTAACCCTTTGGTCCTCATAATGGCGTCTATGACAGTATGAAGTCATGTGACCGAGCCCCATGGATCTAGAGCAGCTTTTACAACTTCCCGCTGTTACCTTTGCCTCCCTCCTGTCCTTGGACCTCCTGTAGTGGAGCACAGACAGGCCCAGCTCAGAGGCGGCGATCCACTGCAGGACCACTCTGAGCTCCCAGTGTCTGTGGTCCGAGTCCAAGTCGCAGTTCACCACCAGCACCTCCCTCAGGCCGCTGCCCCCTGCTGGCCGCACCACACTGCGCTCTGAAACACCAGGCAGACGCGGAGTCTGTATGAATGATTTGATTTCAAAACTTCAGTATGTTTTTGTCCACACATTCTGATACAAATATTTTATGATTTTATGATACATTTTTAGCTTGGGGACATGTTTTCACCTTTGTTCTGTACAAAGTAAACTGAACTCCTGAACTCATTTTTTTTTTCCTCCTCAAACATTTCTGAAGTCATCTTTTCTGCTACAGATAAACAAAAATACTTGTTAGATTTTTGTTCTTCGCAGTGATTGTCAAAGTTGATTCAATAACTTAATAGAAGTCCAGATAAAGTGACCATTTTCCAAGGTCACTTTCACAGAAATGCCAAAAACTATAAGTCCCTGAAAATTGAGTTTACAATACCCTAAAGGAGGACAACATACATTTCCTTCCACTGCTATAAAAAACAAAGCCTTTAGTGAAAGTAGTGATTTGCTGCAGAAAATACTTAAAGGTGCATTATGCAACTTTAATGTGGAAAGCAAAGAGTCGTATTTGACCTTGTAGTGACCTAGCGGCTGTATGAGTGGTCAGCATGGTGCCTTTACTTTCCATCACAGTGGTGTAGGACGCCACTGTGATGGAAAGTAAAGGCTCCAGGATCAATTGTGTGGAAGGTTTTCACTGCCGACGGACCCTCTCACCAGAAAACCTACAAAACAATTGATCCTAGAGCGCTGTAGAGGCCACTGTGATGGAAAGTAAATGCGCTGACAGCATACAGCCTCTAGGTCACTACAAGGTCAAATACGCACAAATATAAACTTTTTTTTTGGCCTAAAAAGTTGCATAATGTACCTTTAAGTATTCAAAGTTGAAAGTCAGATTAAATAAGGGTTAGTAAAAGTAACTTTTCAGCTGCTGAAACACAAAAACACCACCCTCTGTACTGCAACACGAGAGGGACACCGCACAGCACCACCTACTGCATAACTTTTAAAATGAACAAAGTACATGACCAAAGTTATTTTTTACTTTTTACCTTTTCAGCAACAGCGGAGTAGAAAGTATTAACTATCTTTCAAAAAGTAAAAGAAAGTTCTCCACGCAAATATGACTCTTGTTCTTCGTACAGTTAATGACTTTCTAATTGTGTCAACACTGCTGTTTTCGTGCTGACATAATATACTTTCATAAATAAATAAAGAACATTTTCAACCATTTAATATGACTCATTAGTTGTTTGTTATGCCTTCATAGTTAGACATTCAGGTCATGTATTAATATCCTCTGTCATTAAAGAAGCGGCCATGATGTCCTTTACGCTTCACGTGAAGCCGCCTGTGCGATCTCTGTGGGAGGAGCTCAATAATTAAGCAGCGAGCAGGACTGGACCAGACACTTACCAGAGACAGCCCCCCTCATCACCGCGGTGTGGACCCTCTCCGTGTCCTCACTGCAAACGCACAAAACTCCACGTTATTAAAGCCACACAAGACTGCTTCTGATGCATTAACGGCAAGATGTGCAATTAGCTTTGACTCTGCCCGGCTGCACGCCCAGCACGTCATAGCGGCATGTCACCTGCCTGCTGCTCTCAGGCTGGGAGCATGAGGGAAAGCAGTATGCTGGGGCAGACCTCCCGCTGTGAGAAACATTATTATAGACACCAGAGTGACAGTTTTATGAGGAAAAAGGGAGAGGGAGTCATCATGGTCCTGTGACAGTTACCTGATTACTGTGCTTTGACTGGGCATATCGGATAATGCGTCCAAGTCTGTCAGGCCTAGACTAGAGGCACTGCTCGTCCCGTTCCTGAAATAGAACAATGGATCGCATCATTTGGATCATAACTCATAAACTGGCGGTCAGCGGGTGAAGAGAAGCTGGGAGACTTGGGGCCTGAGGCGGGAGAGCGGGTGATTGAGACCAAGCAGCAGTTTGAAAAGAATGAGGAGGAGCCCCATGACCCGTCGTCGGGGGCAGATGAGGTGGCGCTATGCTGTGTATCAGCAACACTGAACATCTGCATGCTTTCACAAGGATCATCCACCGCACACTGATGTGAAGTAGGTCTCGCTGCATGTAATTTAAAGGTGCAATATGTAGGCTCGAAAAGCGAGGAGAAATCTGTTATTTTGTTCTAATCCTCAGACTAAATTAGGGTGAAAGGCAGTGCACTTAAAGCTCCAAGCTCCAAAGTTTAGAAAAACACTTTGCAGCATTATGATAGTGATGTTTACATGTATTTATTTATTTCAGGGACAGCGCATTTTAATGAACATTTCTGTAAATCTGCCAGAATTAGCCATAAGGCTATTTTTCTTCTGAAGTCCCAGGACGGGTGCTGTAAAACACGGGACAACCTTTACTTGATTCCTTATAATCCTTTTGGGAGTATGTTTCTTATGTTACTTGTGTATCATTGTGCATTTTGGGCAAAGCACCCACCGTCACTGAAGCTGCTACATGTCTGTCAGTCTGCCCCATGACAGCTGTGGCTACAGCAGCTCAGCACCAGTGTGAGTGAGGGCGGTATGAATAATGAGCCTAATTGTGAAATGACATTTCAGCGTCTTCCATAAGCCTGATGTAATGAGATTCACAGCTCATCATGCGAGTCATGTGACGCATGACTGCTGTTCATTACAGATAAACATGACTGTGAGTTTTGTAACAACACGTTACGTTGCACCTGTGTGTTGACACTCCTCTGCAACTGTTTGTTCAGAGGGCGTGTCAGGCTCACGTCTGTGTCTGGACTACATCTACACACTGCACCTTTAAGAGAACCTTGGACAAACCTACTTTGACATATCACAACCATACAGCGGCTGTATGGCCAGGCGTGTTGATGAAGCAGAGAATGGTGCAGCCAATGTTTGGAGCCGGAGCCTTTGATGTTTTCATGTGGGAGCTTTGTGAGATCCCTCAGCAGAAAGCATGAGGGTTAGGACACGTCTGATCCCATATGCAGGCTATGGAGAGGGAGGGGGTGGAGCAAGCTCTCTGCACACAGCACCACAGCGGGCATGAAAAGGCAGCAGCGGGGGGGGGGTAAACTGGCACTTGCACGGGACACTGTTAGCAGGAGATGGCACCGGCGCGTAGGGCACCGTTAGCAGGAGATGGGCCTGATGTATAACAGGGTGAGCAGGAGCAATGCTTACGGACCCCTCGCTCAGTTGGATAAAACTACTGCTCTCCTCGGGGGGCTCTTCCTCCGGGCTCATGTGGGACCAGCTGCCCATGCTCTCCTCACTGCTCGCACTCAGAGAACGCCTGTCCCGCTTCCCCACAGCCGCTCTGTCCCTCTCACTGCTGGGGAGAGCACACGGCACATCGGCTGTCAGTGCCAAAAGATCACATGCTGCCTGCCGTGACGCACTCTGTGTTCACATAGATCAGTTTGTTACTATCATCAGAGCAGGGCTAGGAAACGGTATTCAGATGATTACGAAATAGTGACCGCAAAATTTGATTGTCATTGAAATGAGGGGCACACTTCACATAGTTCAGAGGACACAATCATGTTTAAACTAAGACAACCCCAGTGTGAATTTGACTTCTAGCCAATGTGGTGCCTAATTGGTCTTCAGTCTCCCCAACCCCATACCGCAGTAGCATCACCCTGTTCGCCTATGCCCAAAGCCAGCCCTGACCAGAATCACTGCATTTTGTTTTTTTCTAATTGTTAGCGCGCAGTGTTTCAAGTTAAACTTTGTAATTAATGGCTGTTTGCTTTAGCGAATCTTCCCTCCAGTTCATATTGTCTCTGTTGCACTTGCTAACAGCGTGCGCCCTCGGTCCTGCCGGATTACCCGTTGTGTTCTGAGGATGTGATTAAAAGGAGTCCTAACGAAGTGACTGAGAGTTGCCGGCCTCGACACGTCCGCAGAGAAATCAGACTTTATCCACTCTCGCTGTGATGGAGCCGGCGCTCGCATGAGGACAGACAATAGTCAAACCGAATAAGTAAATGTGCATACCCAAAAACAATGTTACCACTAGGGGTGCACCGATACCACTTTTTCGATACGAGTACTTTGATTTAAGTACTTGCTGATACCAAACACCGATACGAGTACAAGGCATTTTCTTCAACATATTTACTTTTTCACAGCAGATTGGTTTGTAATTAGTTACTCATGTACATTTCCTTGAGTAAAGTAGGCTACACTGATAAGAGAAGTTAAATCAAAATTTAACATATGTCATTTTTCTTTCATTCAATATAATGTTGATTTTTTATTGCACTGTCCATCATAGACAGAACAGTCCATGTCCAAAAGCTCCCCAATGCCTGTGCTTTATTCATTTATGTACTTTTATTTAACAATAGTATTGAGATGGTTACTTTTTACTGCAGCTAAATAGTTTCTTTTCTCCTTTACTTCAGCTCCGTGTACATTTTCTCGTGTGTTCATAGCAACAGCATTTTGATTGTTTTCTTGTAGCTCATTTTCACTCAATATGGACATGCTGTATCTCTTTAATTCGGATTTTCTGAGTACTTTTTAGTCGCTGGGTTAGTTTTTTTCAGATGAATAAGCCTCTGGACACAAAACAGCGTAAGAATCGGCTAAAACTGTTAGCCGCGAATTAGCTGCTAGTTAGCAACATTAGCCAGTATCTTGTAAACACTGCGGCACTAACAACATTTAGCTCTGGTTAAATCCAGCACAGACTCTGATTTAGGGAGTGTCGTCTGTAATAAAGTCGCTTAAGTTGCTATTTTCTCCTGTAGGAGCGACGGACACACGTCAAGTGGTGTCGGTATCGGTCCATCCCTAGTTACTACAGTATTAATCACTTCAGAAAGACCGGGCTGTTACTGGTACTCCAACTACTGCACCTACAACTACCACTGCCCCTAGTGCTAGTACTACTATACTGCAACCGGGACTTCTACAGTGTTAACGATTATCCCTTCATTCATGGGTACAACTACTGCTACTACTGCTGTGCATCAGTACTACTACACTAATCAGGCTACTGCAGTATTTCTAACATCATTTGATCGTTGCCTTGTTGCTAATTGTTGTGCAGATTCAAACAACTCAACTCATTTGTTTTTGCAGAACTTCCGTACCTGCACTTTCCTTCAGTTTTTGCAGCTTCATTAGACTTTTACCGCCGATGCAGAAGTGCCTCTTTTAATTGCGCAGAATATGCACTAACGGCTCCCATGGGACGGCGCTCTGAGGCCGGTCACGCACAGTTATCTCAGCGCCGCGGAGTTTGGCGTTTTTGATGAGTCGAGCGAAGTCGTTTTGAGATGCTCTGCCATTGTTCTGCTGCCTGTTCCTGCGTCTAAGTGCTAAGATAATGGGACAGTGGCCCGGAGCCGCAGTGACCCTCCTGAAATAGTCTTTTTATGGCCTCGTAAAAGTAAGTCTCAAAGTGTGGTTTGGAGGCTTAATGCTGTATTTCTAACCACTTTTGTTTTTTGTACTGTTTGTTGCAGTCTCTACGGGTATTGTCGTTGTTGTGACGGTCTAAGGTGAATGGTGGTAAGAGGAAACACAAATCTTTACTGCATAATGATTACTGTCAGTCGCTGTGTTTGCTAAAAATACATAAATAAGCTTGTATTGTACCAGTTTTCTGTGGAACAAAATGTTATTGAATAAAATGAATCACTTTTTGGAAAAACCTGTCATTTTCTAAATAAAAATAACGCAACTTTTCTCTCTCTCCAAAATCAAGCGATTATTTACTCCCTTTGTTAAAATGAAAACACTAACAGCTTCATCAGGAACACACTGTAACCATTCATCGTGGACTGGGCGTCAAGAAAGGCTTTTCACTTGACTTTGTTGCTCTTTGAAAACTCAATTTAGTAGGTTTCAAACATTTGTCAATGAATGACTGTAGTGCTCACCAGTGGCTCTCAACTGGTCTGACGTCAGGACCCACAATCACCCTGGGGTGACAAGCCGCGACCCAAATACAACCCAGACTTGTAAAATATAACGCAAAATATTGTGTTCTCAAAAATAAACATTAAATAAAGCAAAAAAGCTAAAATGACGATGCAAACAACCCAATAACAGTAATTTTAACAGACTCTATACTTTTTCTGTACATGAATATAAAAAAACAAAGTTTCCTGGGAAGCTCGTGACCCACTTTTGGATCCTGACACACACTATGGTGACTATGGTGAATGACATTAAAGAGTTTGCTGGTAAAAGTCTGTGTGGCTGCAGTGAACGTAAGTATTTTTTACTTCACAATGACAGGATTAAGCTAAGCAAGAGATTGAGAGGTGAGGAATGCATTTCCTGGACACGTAGGACCTCAGGAGGAGCTTGAAGATTCAAAGAAACTCAAATATGTGAGTGACTCAAAACACAGTTGTAGGTATGTTTTTGATGACAGAACAACATAGTAACATTGACCCCCCAAAAAAGTTGATTTTGCTAAAACCTCCCCTTTAATTGATGTTGTAGGCGTCTAATGTGTTTCTAATACAGGAAGTGTAGAATCTACTTTGGTGTTTGGTAGCTCTACACAATACACTGCAAAATAATCAATCACACTATTAGGTGACACAGTTTCCAGATTGTACACTATATATATACACTATAACTTAGACATTTCTTAAAGGGACTAGATGCAAGATGGTAATTTTATACTCACTACTGCCACCTCAGGCCTTACGCGTAACTGCAGTCTCTATATTAAGCTCATACATGACGGCACTTTGGACCCGAAGTAACAACTTTTTGAGTGACAGTGCAGGATTTTAGAGGCAGTTGTGATGAATAGGTCTGAGCTCAAATACACATTAGGACATTGTTGGAACATGTAGGGGGAGGAAAATACTTAATTTTTAACATTTTTAAACTTCGTAATGTATAGTCCCTTTAAATAACGCAAAAGTGTAGTGATTTTTCTACTTAAGTTCCATAATAGCTTTTGTTTTGGTCCTGATTTATTTGTTATTATTTCATCTGTATGGTGTATGTAAAGCCTATCAATTCGTGAATTAAATAGTATCTATTTTGACCAATTATACAGATTGAGTAGTGATAAGTCATATAAAAACAGGTTGTTGAAAATAGCCTTCACAGGTATTGCATTTAGACACTTCGCTGCCTCCAGTTGACGTCTTTGACTTATTCCAAAAAAATATTTACTTTGTACGACCTTGTTTGTCCAAAGCCCATAGGGTTTCACTTGGAGTGTGAATGCAGTTCGGAGTGATCAAGGTAAGGTGAACAGCCCCTCAGCGTGTGAAAGATGAAGCCACTAAAAGCTTTCTGCAAACACTGTACATCACACAGCGAGTCACAGCCTGGGCCAATAATTTGTCAAAGCGCACACCTCCAAAAATAGATGACTTTTCTTTTTTGTGCTGCCATCAACTGAAGAGAGGGTGCTTTGCAAATTTACTATTCTCTTTGTAAAGCAGGATAGTGGTTTCATCTTTCACGAACCGAGGCAGCTTCTAATGTTAACAAAAAGATTGAGTTCGTTTGTTATGTCCGACTTGCTATTCTAAACAATAGCTTTGAAATTTGTGTTCAAAATACATTGCAAACAAAAGTGACTGATGCACTACCTGCTGCTGTTCCCTCTCTCAGTCCGTTTTGGAGCAGTGGCCTCTGGCGGGGGCTCTTTCGGTCTGGGCTGAGGTAAGCTCTCCTCCACTTTCTGATCTCCCTCTATGTGTATCAAGGGCACATCTCTGGGAGCCCTGACTCGAGGCGAACTGCCGTCTTTGGAGCCGAATCCGTTGGCGGCCTGCTGCTCCTGGCTGGATTTGCTACGACTACAGCTCAGATGTGACTGCTTGTACCCCCTCCTCCGCTCCCCCACGGGCATGTGATGCTGCGGGCTGGTCCCGCCACTGTCCTGCTGCCCCCCCAGCGCACATTTGCCGATATCTACTATGTCAGCGGCCAGGCGGTTGGCGAACTGCTGCACATGAGGCTGAGAGTCCGCACAAGCCTCGAGCTCGATACTGTCCTCTGGGTCGGAAATGATCTTGTTCTTTCTCATTAAGGACTCAATGGAGCTGGACCAGGTCTCATGAATCAGCATATCCGTGATATGGTCAGTTTTACCAAGCTGATAAAGGCAGGAGTCAGACTTGCACAGCCCTGTGGCGGACACTGAGTTACTGGGAAAGATGTTTAGAGTGTCTCCGTGCACATTTCGGGCAAATCCATCGAAAGAGTTGGCTTTAATGGGCGAGTTGACGGTGAGGCGTGAGTCCGAGGACCGGCGGTCCGGCACTGACGACTGCCGGATACAGAAGGGGCTTCGGGGAGACGGGGGGAACAGGCTGTTGCTCCATTCTTTTGTTTTTGCAATGCCGTACTCTTTATTCTCCTTGTCCATGTCACGCAGCATAAACCTATAGAACTCCTCAGAGATACTTTCTGTGCTAGACTGTTTGGAGAGGCAAGAGGAGGCCCTCACGTTAAGATGACCATTTTTCTTGGTCGCTGCTTGTTGCACTGCAGCCGCTAAAATACTGCTGGCATTTTTACCCGCGTAGTAGTCGAGCAGAAGGTCAAAACCCCTGCCCTCGGTCTCCATTTGGTTTACCATGAACCGAGAGAACTCATCCGTGATGCTTTCACAACTCGACTGTTTAGAGATGGAGCTGCCCCTGCTGAGGTTCTGACCAAGGCGATTACCTAGACCCAGAGTGTTGGATGTCCCTGAGGGGTCGCTGTCCTCTTCTGGGATACTCTCGCAGCTTGACGCCTTCACCCGGCTCCACCTCTCACACTGCAACCTGCTTCGCGACTGCCCCGCTTTGGACGTGTCCACTACGTTGAGTTCTGGGCAGTTCATGATGCGTGCTGTGACTTCTGAAGCGAACAGAGCGAAGGGATCCTGGGGCTCGTCCGGGTGCACAGTCTCATCCACAACTCGGTTCACCAACCGCTCCATTAGCTCCGGCTGCTCCTCAGTTTTCCTCTTGATCTCGCTCAGGCGTGGCGCGCGGTGTTTCTTCGAGGCGGCGCCGCTTCCTGGGCCGTCCTTCCTCCGGAGCACCGTGCGGCAGGCCGGGATCAGATAGGCCTCGCTTCCATCTGTTGTCGCCCCCTTAAGCGCACAAAACCATGGCTGCTTCCCGGTGGAATTCTCCAAACAGATTGCGGCCAATTCTGTAGCCATTGACACCACCGTTGACGCCAGGTCTTCTGCGTAACACGTAATCGGCGTCTTGGAGTCTGTGTCCATTTTGAGTGAGACCAGTGAGCTGCACGAGTTGAGGGACGACTGGGGAGTTAGGGAGGACTGTCGGCTGTCACTGCTGGTGCCCAGTCGCCCCCTCCTCTCGGCGCAGTGAACCGGAATCTCACTCAGAGGATCCCTGTTGGGACCTTGCTGGATGGGATGGTGATCTGAGAGTTCCTTGGCAGGCAGTGACGCACACTTGGACAGACTTTGTCTCAGTATTGCCTGCTCTCTCTGCGCTGAAGGGCTCATGTGATGCCTGTCGTCTGATAGATGCCTCTCCTTTGAAATAATGGTTACCTTATTCACGCTGTGTTGTGTTCCTCTGGTTTCGCTGTTACCAAGCTGGGCATTATTTAACAAGAAGCGCAACTTTCCATCTTTGTTGATAGCGGCATCAAACAAATTATTTTCATCTGCTTGGAAATCAGATGCACTTTGATCACCCCGCGATACATGACTAATCTTCTTCTGCGTAATGCAAAGAATATCAAACAGCAAGTTGTTAACGCTCTCTTGCAAAAAGTGCTGGAAGCCTGGCACGTCTTTACCGCTTCCTTCCAATTCCTTTTTCTTCCTTGCCTTCTCGAGTGCATGCTTGAAAAGACTGTCAGCTACCTCATTTATCAAATCATCCACTTCTTGTTCGTCCGTGCACGATCTTTTAGGACACGTGATGCCGTCTACGATCTTGTAATGGGTTGTCTCGAGCAAATGGGCTACGCTCTTATAGCCCTGAGGTTGCGTTAGAACGTCGGCCGCCTCTCTGTGCAGGACCTCGGCGATATTGGCCCGAAACGCTTCCACACTGGTGCTCTCCGCTACGCTGCAGTGAAGCGTGAAGGCAGCCGAGGCTTCAGCCGCAGACATGAGACCTCTTGACGGTGCGTAGACGTCCATAAACTCTGCATCGGAATCCGCGCCTTCTCCGCACTCTTCTGTCAGCTCCACAGCCGCCACCGCTCCTGCCACCTGCACCATCCCGCACATAGCCGACGGTACAGAATAGTCAATTTCCTCTTCGGGTTCTTGCGGATCTTCCATGTTGTCATCGTCCGACTCTATCACGAGTTTCTGCGTAAGTTGAGGGCTGGTGATAGTTCCGATGACATTTGCAGCGCAAGCCAATGCCACTTCTACGTGTTTGGATGCGTGCGCGCTGCAGTGATGGGCTATATGTACAGGAGTTCCATTTTCCGAAGTTGTTTCAGATTCTTCGAGGTCGGCCACATTGGATCCGTGGCTCTCTGACCAGTCGCCGGCGCATTCGGAACTATCTGGACTCTGGACTATAACTATTTTCGGCAGTTCGAATGAGCAGGTGCGCTGTTGGGTCGGCCCTCTCGTTTGCGAATGTGCAGGAGACTTTGAGGCGGGACTGGAGCGGGAAACACTGACCGCAGCCTCAGGAGCAAAGGTGGTTTCATCTTGGGATAGACGGATAAAAGCGTCTTGCAGTACCGACTCCGCCAGGTTGGTGGCGTAGTGACCGGCTGATTCCTTGGTCTGAAGGCATGTCCGGTGTGATCGATCTCCTTTGGCCTCGCAGGTTGACGGATGCTGAGCTGGCAGTCCCCTTTGGCACAGTCTGGCGCAGTGCTTCTGTGCCACTTCTGCCATACTCTCAGTCAGGTCACAGCTCTCCGATTCTGTAGACACACAAACGAGAGCTAATGAGAAATGTCCACTCTGATTACAGACACACTTCATCAGCTGCCGAGGCATCAGAACGAAAACACT
Source organism: Gobius niger (assembly GCF_951799975.1). NCBI lineage: Eukaryota > Metazoa > Chordata > Actinopteri > Gobiiformes > Gobiidae > Gobius > Gobius niger. The sequence goes on along the minus strand of NC_136852.1, from coordinate 11,438,089 downwards.
TTGACAAGGGAGATATGCACTTTCTATTTTTTCCACAGCTTGTATTGGGTGTCAGATGGCAACACAGATTGGCCCTGAAGTGTAGAGACGGGTCGCTACATGAGTGTGGTTTGATAAAGACCATTATGACCATTGTATTAGAATTCTATTAGAATATTTCTGTGTGAAGTGTGAAATCATAAACAACATTAAACTGACAATAATTAAATAAAAATGTGTGTCCCCATTTTGAGCAACACTACAGTGGGAGACACTGTCACAGATGTCTATTGTGTGTTATTTGTCTATAAGCACTCCTTCAATGTGACTAATGGTTTTGACCTTTATTTAACCGGGAAAGTCCCCCTGAGATTGGGAATCTCATTTCCAGGAGAGTCCTGGCCCCAGAGGAAAACCTATTGTACATATTTTTAGTGGTAGATGACACCGGAGTATTCAGAGGAAACATACGCAGACACGGGAAGAACATGCAAACTCCACACAGGCAGGCCCTGTCCAAGTGGGAATCGAACTTGGGACTTTCTTTCTGTGAGGCACAAGCACTAACCGCTGCGCCACTGGTTTTAATTATCTAGTAAACACAAGATTTACATTTTCTTTTCATAAAATGTTTGCCGAGCAATTAACAGGTGTAAATGATTGATTTTCAAAGTAAAACTAAGACACTAACATCTGTTGGTAGTATGTCGCATTTTGCTCTGGAAGGACACAGTACAATGTGTGCAAAAAACTTCTTTCTATCACATCTGCACAACTATATCCACTGAGATACTCATATTAACTCACACCATTAAACAAACAGAACAAAAATATCCCACCGTTCCTGAAGCCGTCATCCTCGCTGTCGTCTCCCAGGTGCTCAGACGCCGTCTGGTAATCGTCCTCGATGGAGGAAATGGAGCGGTTGGTGTCATCTTCAGCTCGCTGCGTGGCTCTGCCTGGCTGCTGCTGGAGTCTCTCTCTGCTCCACTGCAAGCCCATCAGGAACTTGTTGATTTCTAGAATGACGTTTGCTGGCTCCGTGTAGCGCTTCTGTCCACAACACTGGAGGAGGCACACACCTGGGCTCCTTTGTTGCTGCTGTGCCTGAATAAAGCATGAAAAGAATCAGGAATTTGTACATAATAGACATAAACACAAGGTGACTGCTGCATTTTTCTTTTATTGTTTTCTTTTTTAACTAATACCATATAAATCAGGGCATTGCTTCATGCAAAATGTATTATTTGCAGAGCTCCTACAGTTTGTATTGATTCAGCAAGTGTGTTTACTTGGTGCAGTAATAGATAACTGATGTGATTTTCAGGCAAAAGAAAGTGTAAAAACATTGCTGGTGCACCGTCAACCAAAATAAACATTCATTATTTGTGCATCCATGTATACATCACATTGGAGGAAATTAGTTTTCATTGGTAGATTCAGCACAGTAATATTTCGTGAGGGCGCTCAGAGCCAAACTGATTAGCCTTCCTGCCCCTAAGTGAAAACCTTCCCATGCTGGTTACTGTCAGTGTGGAGTCTGCATCTCTCCATGCACCACCTCTCCTTGACATGAAATTAAAAGATAAATGAAATGAAGTGTTGGGCTTAAGAGAGGTAGTGGAAAGTAATTGCAGTAATAAAGAAGCATTTGAAGTTGCAGTATAAAATAATTGTACAAAAAGTAATGGGAATGTAGATATATCAGCAGGTCTAGACTTTATTGATTAGTGTTATTGTCGTCCTTAGGTTAGTCCTTTATTAAGGGGAGGAAATCTTATTTGTATACTGTAGTGCATTTCACATGACACAAGTCACCCAAAGCACTTTGCTCAAGGAAAGGGGAATTTCATTCATTCTACAGTCGGTGGTGGTAAGATACGTATGTAGCCACAGTTTCCCCAGGGGTAGGCTGACAAAAGAGTGGCTGATTCGAGCTGCTTAAGTCATGATTCCTATATTTCAGGCATGGTTTAGCCCTGAAATTACCTGATTTTGACCTATTTTAGAGATCTTAACATGGGTTGAAGATCTGAAGATGGACACTACAGGAGAAAGTGTCAAATGCAGAGCAAAGTTAAAGCAGTACTAAGTAACGTGTTTACCTTAATAAATCCTTTTCATTGTCCCTGTAGGGGTAATACAAGTGTTTATGGGATGATTGGAGGGTCTTTCATCTCCCCCTGGTGTCTCTGGCCAGAAAACCATGCTTGCAACTTGACTGCCACCGGCGCGGAGCCAACTAAACACACTAATAGAATCACAAAGAAGAAGCTAACAGGCTAATGGGCAAAGCTAACTGCGGGCTAGCGTCACTTTAAACAGTATTTACAGCCAAGTTTGAGTAAAAAAAATAAATTCCTTTGTATAATTGGATGTACAATATCCCTCTCTCCCTTCATCTTTTCTGTCAGTGTAGAATTTACTCTCCAAGACAATTAATTAATTAAGTAAAAAAAATCGCAACTTGCAACGACACCTGCAGTTGCGCTTATGGCCTCTAGGGGCAAAAGTTACTTAGTACTGTTTTAATGTGGTGACAAATCTACTTATACCTACAGAGGCCTCTACCTACTCACCCTAAAGCATTGTTAATATACCTAAAAATTCTGCCTGCCTTTTTTTATTTAACCATGTCCTACTGACATTAAGAATCTCCTTGTCAGGGGAGTCCTGGAAGAGGTGATCCTATTGTAGATGTTTCAAGTGGTAGGGGAAACTGGAGTACGCAGACTCTGGGCGAACGTCAAAGACTCGTCATGACTTGCACTGACCTGAAGGGGTTGTGACGGACATGGCGCTGATGCTTCCAGTCCGTCCAGCAGTAGGAGCTCATTGTCTTTGGGCTGCTGCGCCGTCAGCACCTCCACCAGCCTGGGCAGGTCCGGAGACACGCACGCGAACCTCTGCACAGGACAAAACATACCAGACACTGAAACGACGCCATGTGATAATGGAATATTCAAGAATGAGATTTTACAATAACAGAAAGTAATTCTGATTTCCACTTTATTATGAGGTTTAGTGGATCACTTTCTAAAATATAAGGAGCACCGTCTTGTTCAGCATAATGAAAGACTCAGTCCTAGGGTTTCGGGTCAGGGGGAGAAAATGAAGATTGGGACACTGCTGAGCCCACGACTCATTTATATAGGAGATTAATATTGGGATGACAATAGAAAGCAATATATTTCTATCGTCGTCATAAAACCAATAATTCGAGATTTCCATTTTACTTCAAATAGTTCTGGCCTGTTCCGCCCGAACTCAACTCTGAACCTTTGATATGAAAAATCGCATGCTTCTTGTGGACAGACTCTTATGGCATCCTTCCCGAGAGGTTATCAAATCAGTCAGCACTGGACTCGCCAGCTGCAAAAGAGTGGCCAGATCTGCATATTATCCACAAACCAAGCCTCTGTTTCGAGTTAATGATCCGGAAGCCATGGTAACCGAGCTTTTTCATGTGCTTTACAAAGGAAATTGTTGATGAAGGGTGTGAGGAGCGGTAGGTGGGAAAGGAATTGGGGGCACGGAGGCTCAAAGACGAGAGGGGTGTTTGTCTTACCTGGTTTTGTTCTTCACGGGAGATTGTCTTCTGTGAGTCCATGTTTACAAAGCAGATCTGATGAGACAGAAAGAATCACATTTGGTCAGATATTCAGATTTGGATTTGGGACACTGTGGGAATGTAGCAGTGGTTTTGCGAGAAGTTTTCAAGTTTTCATTGCCATGTGGAGTCTTTCTAAATTTCCTTTCATGTGCAAACAAACACTCTGACGCCTCTCTGTGTGGGGTTTTCACGCACTCCCTGTTTCTGGTTGCTTTGATTTCCATAGTCAGCATAAAATATTGATAACAGGCACATGCCCCAGCTGTACGCTACCCCAAATAATACACTGTGTACGGGTGTTTTTTCTGACATACACAGGGTAAAGACTTCCTGTCCAGAGATTTAAAATAACAGAAGAAAATGTATAATAAATGTGAAGCCGAGTGCGTTTCATACAAATTATTTCAGATGGTAACGATATTTTAACATTTGTTAGCGTTAAAGCAACAAGCTAACAAACAGAAGTCTCCTCGGTGTTTGAGTATGAGTAAAGTTTTCTGCACGTACTGTTTAACCATATTAATTTCAGCAAGACAAAGCTAACTCTTTACCATAGAAATAAAAAGGAGAAGCGGCGTTCGATCCTAGCGACAGTTAGCGAGTTGGCTAGTCCTGGATTTTTCAGAGTCTGTTAGCCTGCTCAATGTATTTTCCTATAGCCATTAGCATTAGCCATGAATCATCGTAAATAATGAACAGTCCAGTTGTTTTCAGCTGTTGTCAACCCATCGACCACATGTAGGTGAGGTCAAAGCCTAGTTATAAATCATTAACGCATATACAGACCTTCAGAGATTTTACTTTATACAAATTAGTGTTTAAAAGTGGCCACTGAGCTACGTAAATGCTAACTCAAATTCATAGAAATAAAAAGGAGAAGCGGCATTCGATCCAGACGTATGTGGACAGTTAGCGAGTCGGCTAGTCCGGGATTTTTCCGAGTCTGTTAGCCTGCTCAATGTATTTTCCTACAGCCGTTAGCATTAGCCATCAATCATGGCAAATTATGAACGATCCAGTTGTTTTCAGCTCTTGTCAACCCATCGACCACATGTAGGTGATGTCAAAGCCGCTAGAAATCATTAACGCATGTACAGACCTTCAGAGATTTTACTTTAGATACCAATTAGTTTAGCTTAGCTTAGCTTAGCTTTATTTGCAATTAGTGAATAGAAGCCACTGAGCTAAATGCTAACTCAAATTCAGTTTAAGTTTCTGCTTTTTGTGGAGTCCGATAAACATCCAGTGGCCACTAACTTTCATTTCTATGGTCTTTTCTCTTGGAAGTCAGAATCATGCTCTGTACACAGCCTATTATTGCTTAGTAGATGGAGAAGGGTCTCTGCAAAGGTCTTACTCTACTTGTTATTTACTACTTTAAGTCGCTTCGGGTGAGATTCCCTCTGCATTTCTTACTAAATGGACAAAAAAAATTAGGCTACTGCGGATCTACCTACACCATTTGCATCTCTGCTCATCCCGAGTTTGAAATACAGCCATCGTGTATTGAGCTCCTACTCTTTCTGATGTGCGTCTTTCGATATTCCTTTTCTAGATTCTGTAATGCGCTCCTTGTGGACTTAAAAAGGAATTTCAAAGAAGATTGTTTCTGCTTTGAAATAATAAATGTTCTGCGTGTATTAAAACAATATTCAAATAATACACATGAAACACTTGACCTGAACTTGAACTACTTACGGCCGCCATAACGACATGAGCAAAACAAACACTTTTACTGTAGGCTATGACCAAAGATGAAAAGAAGCATAAAAGGGCTGCACTCAATCCCATGAAGAATCAGGCCGTTGGTGAAGTTTTAGGAATGTTTTGGAATAACTCTGGCCTAAAATGGGACAAACAGGAAACATCTGTATATATGGTTCTCCATTTTGTTGCTGTAACAGTTTTTGTATATTGCTGCATCTGCTAAAAGCATCAACGATAATCATGATTCATGCTATAATTGGTGTACAATTATTTTTGATCATCGCCGCATAATACGCTTAATAATAATGGTTAAAAAATGTTTAATGAAAATGAAGCCAAGCCTAATGTAAAATCCTGTTGTTTCCTTATGATCACATTAAAATGAACCGTTTTTTCTCACGTAGAAGCAAAAAAAAATCTCACTTCCCGACGGCCTATGCCCTTGACTTGAGGCCATAATTCAACACATTCATAACAGTCCCCTTTCCTTCTCACCTGCAATAATATCACATTATCAGGAAACGCCTCGAGGACATTTACACCGACGGAAGCTTTTATAAAAGGCGTTGACGACAGCTGACAATTAGAGAGTATTCCAAAGGTTTTCAGTGGGCATCATGTGTGGCTGCATCGATTTGAATGCACAACGACCCTTCGCTGTCCTCCGCTGACAACAATAGCAGTTCATTCAGAGCGTGGCCCCGCTCATTGGCCTGTCTGTGTTTCTCATCATTATGGAGAGTGAAGAGAATAGCAGCCAAATGTCAAACAGTGTGTATGAAGTTCTGCGATGAGGCGACGATAGCGGAGCTGTTAGTCCCATTGTGGCATTCAGAATGTGGGATTATAGACTCATTCTGTGTCGGGGTTAATTTGCATAGATTACATCTGTATTGTGATTCCTCAGAACACATGAACACATTGAAACAAGCGTGGGTTTAGTGAAAGATGAAGTCCGGTTTGGATATGCTTTAGTCATGTAGTCTAATCCGTAGTTAGAACTTGCATAGGCCTGATTTAGCACTGGATCAGTCTTAACGTTCAGTGTAAACTCACTAATCAAATCAAAATTGACGGCAGTGCATAAATCATGAAAACAAATGTTGTATTTTTTGGAGAGAATTAGCTCTCTGGATCTAAAATGTTGCAAAGTACTACCTTTTATGTCGCAACCAGCAACTACCTACAGGTGACTACTAGAATATGGGGCGTGAAGCTTAGGGGTCTTTAATGATCTGCGTTTCACTCTTGTGTTGCCTGTTGTTTGTACGTTGGCCAACTGTACAGTTTTTAAAGCGCTTTATACATAAAGTTGGTATGGTATTGTAACTATGTGATACTCATGCATTAAAGGGACTACACTGAGTTTAAAAATATAACAATTGTGAATTTTCCTCCCCCTACATGTTACAGCAATGTGTAGAATGAGTCCAGACCTGTTCACCACATCTGCCTCTAAAATCCTGCACTGTCACTCAAAAAGTTGTCACTTTGGGTCCGAATTGCCGTCATATAGAAGGCGCAGTTAAACATATGACCTGAGGTGGCAGTAGTGAGTATAAAATGGCCAACTTGCTTCTAGCGAAGAAAAGATAAAAGATCCGCCACAACTGTTAGCTCCCAGCTTTTTGATATATCTCACCAAGCTAACAGTTGTGCAGATCTTTTGTTTTTTCTTCACTAGTCTCATTTTGATCCGGCACACTGACTTAGTTTTAGTGGATGTGCATGCCTTTACCTATAACTTGCATCTAGCCCCTTTAAAGGTGCATTATGCAACTTTTTATGTGAAAAAAAAAGTTTATATTTGTTTATATTTGACCTTGTAGTGACCCAGCGGCTGTATGAGTGGTCAGCACTGGACCTTTACTTTCGATCACGGTGGTCTCTACAACGCTCCAGGATCAATTGTTTTGTAGGTTTTCTGGTGAGAGGCTCCGTCAGCAGTGAAAACCTTCCAAACAATTGATCCTGGAGCGTCCTAGAGCCCACTGTGATGGAAAGTAAAGGCGCCATGCTGACCACTCATACAGTTCACTTCAAGGGCAACTACGCACAAATAGCAACTCCCCCCCCCACACACACACATAAAATGTTCCATAATGCACCTTTAATGATCCAACACATCACAATAAATTTAACTGTTTATCTTATGATTGTTAATTACACAGTTTGTACATAAAAGCGCCTGGAACAGATGTTAGGTTACCAACAATTTCAGCATTTCCCTTAAGACAAGGTTAAATGTTCAGCCTTGCGTTTTTTTTTTGGCTCCTCTTGATGTGCCTCACTGTGCCCCATCTGCCTACAACCGACCAGCCCTGCATGAAGTGTCTTGCCCTGGGACACAACAACAGAAGCAGCTCAGAGGGAGGTTCGAGCCGCACCACAAACCTATTGATTTAATAGCCCTGCATTTGTTTTCACTAAGGAGGATCTCGATAGTGGAATGGTTATGGTTATGTATTCCCGACCAATGTCCCAGAACAGATGTCACTAGAAGCTCTACAAAACCTAAAACCAGATCACACATTCACTTGCAGTTTTTCGAGGGACTTTTGGCCTCACAGATTCGTATGAACGATCCTCCCCGCAGCAGCAGCCGCTGTCACGCCGCCTGCAGATGAAACAAGCTCACAGGGACAATCCAGGCCGCTGATTATGACCTGCAAAAGGTTAAAGCAATTGGACCTCATCAGCCGCAGCGGTCGAGAAGCAGCGGGTCTAAATTTGGGAACATACGGTCAGCGCTGTGTCCGTGCGTGAGACCGGTAGCAGGACGGGCTCTTCAGGCTGCTCGAAGAGACGAGTGACGTGCTTTCAATACGCAAACACTTCAGCAGCAAAATACAGGAGAGCGATTGCCTTGGTCATAATGTCCCTTTTAGCATGAATCATAATGTGCTTTTTCTTCTTGTTCTTATTTATTGGAAACGAGGAGAGGATGCGTCATGACAAGAGGCAAACATTTAAGAGCTGTAACCGTGCAACAATACTGTACATATGGGCCCTAAGTGAGTCTCAGCTTTATCCTTGGAATAGGGAACACTCTCTGCTCCTATGTCACTCCAGTTTTCAAGGTTAACGATATATTTACATAAGTCTTTATTAAAATCACACACATTGTTTTTCTTCTGGTCTATGTGCCTCAAATGTTCACCTCTTGCACATCTTCAACAAAGTATGGTATATACCTGCATGTTTTTGACATTGTTCTTCACACAATCTCACCGAGTAAAAGCCAGTCCTCCAGTTCTCCTGTCTTCTGCTCATTACCATGAAAGGAAATAAACTTTTCTTCATGAAATGACCACTTCACTGGTGTAAAACACACATATACTTGCTGATATTGTCCCATCAAACTCAGTTTTGTTTAGATATGAACATAAAAATCTCTCTGTTTCTCCCTTGATCTGCCATTCAAGTAGCAACAGCCAAAAACATTATTACCAAAGCCCGGACATGACTGACTCTGTATTTTTCATGTATTTCAAGGTACGTTGCGCAACATTTTGGATCATATTGTTGCCAGCAATACAACCTTAATGACCAGCGAGACACAGAAAATGCTATTTCTGCAGTGGGTAATCAAAGAATGGATTTGGATGAGGACCTAACCTATTTAAATCTCATATTTGGCTGCCTTTAGTCGACACCTCCATGGAGACGAACTGGGGACGTCCCACTGCCAGTAAAATTACAGTCAGGTCAGAGCAAAGACACAAAAACTGTGTTTTTATTAAAGCCGTCTATATTTATTGGGTGAAATGTTACGCAGTGTGCCTTTTAAGTGTTTTTTTTTAAGCTGTGAAGCACTTTGTAGTTTTTTCATGAAAAGCTTTCTATAAATAGAAATGAGTAAAAATCTACTACAAACCGTAATGCCCAAATGGATATACTGTGGACAAAAATACACCGTCTGGAACTATATTTAGAGGAGCTTTTAGTATGAAGTATTTATAGAAGCCACTGCAGTATAAACGCCTCTAAAGTGAGTAAATCACATTTGGACACGTTCAGTCTCAAATCACATCCAGCTCCCCCGACAGTAAGAGCTCTCACATCAGAGATCAATGTAACTCAATATAACTTAATAAACACACAAAACAAAGGGCGTCTCATGATAAAAACACAGAGACAAGTGGGAAGATGTTTGATCAGGAGCCACTGGCATTTGAGGCAAACAACAAACCACTAGAATTGTCTCTATATGTTTTTTTTGTGTTACTTTCCACACTATTGCAGAGTTAACTTGGTAAATTTAACAAAAGTCTGATTAACGTGGCCATTTCACCGTTAAGCCAGTAAATCTTGTGTTAGTATTGCTTGCATAAAAAATCTGTATGCCCACTGCATCCCAAGCTTTCACATTTATTTCTATCCAACATTTAGGTTTAGAATACTAACCAGTCCGTCTTGCGTTCATTGTTATAGATATGGCTGCCTTTAAATAATGTATTATGTGTAGAATTGCCAGGTATTCCTCCTCTATCTAAACGTACATGATGCATATATATCAGTCTGCGCTCAATTATAAGCCCCATCACCGTTTTCCTGAGAAAGATTGCATCGATACAGATCTCATAACTCATAACTAGGCATTTCCTGAAAGTAATTATACTGCAAATGATTATGATTTACTCCTGTGGCCTCCATTCTGTGCCTTCATATTCACACAAGAAAAGCAACAATAAGGTTCTACCCACTGCAGAGCCAAGTGTGCAGTTATCATCATTATTGGGTTTGCTTTCTAGAATTGTTTTGGCTAACGTACAGTAACTCTCTGTTTGAACAAATTCGTGTCAAATCTGCCCCTTGTGCTCTCAGTGCAGCAGAACTGGAGCCTCTCCCCGGGCTCCCGCTCCACTTGGTGCTCGCTTCTCCGTATCAGCAGCTGCTCGTCTCCACCTCAAACCCACCGAGTCCCGGCTGCTCCCGTGTCCACCACCTGCTCTGACGCTCCACCACAGCCCCATCGGTCAACAGGACACCTCCTCACACCGAGCGAAGCGGTCAGTGTGCAATAAGCCCAGGCGTGAACTCCTGACCCGGGAAAAACGACGGCACTACAGTACGGCCACTGTGCGAGTGGAGAACGCAGCACAAGGTTTCACTGTTTCAGCCGATCCAGGCGTGTAATTCTGTTTGGACTCACAAAGCAGTTTTCTGTCCTGGTTTAACCTGCAAGCGTGGTTACTGTCCAAAAAAAGGAAATAAAGATAAGTGTAGGTTTATTGACAATTGCAACTAGGGATGGGATGATAAACAATAATATCGTTCATCGCGATATTATTTGATATTATTCGTGATTATCGTGCTAGAAGATCATCGCTGAATCCATCAGACTTTACCGGGAGTGGGTGCGTCTCCATGGAGATGTGATTAAAGTCAGCAGTATTTAAGATTTCAGTAGGTTAGTTCATCATCCAAATCCATTCTCACTGCAGAAAGAGCATTTTCTGTGTGGAGCTGCTCATTACTGTTGTCATCAATACAAAACATGCAGCTATAGTTCCAAAATGTTACACAGTGTGCCTTTAAATACTTTATGTCTCACTCAATATGACATGAAGAGGAACATTTAATAATTGCCTAATCTCCATAAATTCTGCAGCATCAGTGATTTTTTAAACCATAGGCAAATATCGTGATAATATCGTTAATCGCAATTATTTCAGCCAAGATAATCGTGACCACAAATTTCATTATCGTCCCATCCCTATTTGCAACCTTAACATTTCCTTAAATTTTCAGTGATGTGACGTTTCAGGTCTTTTGAGCTCCTCTTTGACAAAAAACAGCTCCCACCGGATCTCATTAATCAACAGCTGGAACTTTTTCTGACTGTTTTTTGTAAAATTTTGTACAAAAATTAGCAGAGCAGAGCAGATTATGTACGAAACATGGCTTGGCGATCCTATGTTATTTACATGACAAGCATTTCAAAGGTTAAACTGAATCCTGCAGTAAGAATGTGTCATTTTGATAAAAAAACAAAAAAACAAAAACACACCTCTGGGTCTCACAATTCCCAAAGATTCAGCTCTCATTAAAGACAAATGCGCTTGAATTCAGACAATTCACGCTGATTTTGAACAGGTTTGGACTGTGTTGAAATAAGAGCCAATGGAACAATGATTTATTCACCTAAAAAAAGACAAATACACTTGATATGAAACAACAAAAATCCATTGGCAAGATATCAACACCAAACCTACTCAAACATCATCCCACATAGAGTATCATTAAATCATTGTTCTGCTCCACCTATCATCACGGCCATTGTATCTTTGACCATTTTCATATATTGGCTGGCACATCTTTTTCCCTTGGCCTATTAAAATAAATGGTCTACATAGTGACATCAGGCGACGATCATTTCCATTGTAGATTTTTCCAACATAACTTTAAACGAGAAACCCATCAGGGGAAGAGGCAAGCCTATGACCTGTAGCAGCGCCTAAAAGGTCTATATTTGAGTTGAACTGAAGAGGTGAAATCAATGTGATGCAAAAAGGTGTTTCTGTTCACATACATGCCCCTCTCTAATACTTCCTCCTCTCTCTCTCACTACTCTGATCCTCCTACACACATCCTGGCTGCTCCTTTTGCCGCTGCACTCCGTAACCACAATGGCTCCTGCTCTTTTCATGCCTCCGACACGGAGGCACTTAAGGTTAGCCTTTGAACCCACAGCATCGTGTCTTTGAGAAGTCAACAACAGGGAGCAAATGAATGAAAACATACAATCACCAGACAATCACCTGGAGCCTTTATAGCAAAAACAAACACTCCTCAGTCAAAGCCACCACAATGTTTTTGGTTGATTGATTTCAGTTTCATGTGGAGACTAAAGACCTAACAAAACAAAACACACACAACAATTTTCCGTCAAATACAATGACTGGCCTTCAGCTTTGATTACAGTGTGTTGCATTCATTTTCCACTAAGATCTTGTATTGATGACGTGAGAATGCGACCACTGAGCAAAGCCTTCTCCAGCATATCCAAAAGATTCTCAATGGGGTGCAGATCTGGACTCTGTGGTGACTGATCCAGGTGTGAAAATCCTGCCCTTGTCATCTAGGAATATACCCGTGCCATCAGGGAAGAAGAAATCCATTCATGGACCTGGTCACTCAGGATGTTCAGGTCGTCAGGTGAGCTCATTCTTTGGGCACAGTTAGTTAGCAGTTAGTTAACCTCTTTGAAAGCTAAGACCTACAAAACTCATCTAAGCTTCTTCCTCGTTGTGATTGTCGCCTTTTTGTCCTTTGTGGTTGTGGCTTGATCACAATTACATTACACAAGAAACAAAACAAAAAACACTGACCAAAATCCTACAAAAAAGCGTTGAAAAAGTGACAAAAATGTGGCAAAACACGTGACAAAAAAGCAATGAAAACTACTAAAGTGTTATGACAAAAACAAAGGAAGAAGCTTAGATGAGTTTGGTAGGTCTTAGCTTTCAAGTGAGGCGTTAGCCTGGCCAAAAGCTGTAAACTGTCCAGTCAAGAAGCTTTTAGATTTGGTTAAAACTGGAGAAAATGTGCTTGGTTAAGATGGGGATTAAGAGGTTAACTCCAGGTGGCGACTTGGTCAGGAAGTGTATGTAAAGAATGAGCCAATAACTTTAAATCTGGCTTCCTCCATTCTTGTTTTTGTTCGTTAAAGCAGTACTAAGTAACTTGTGCCCCTAGAGGCCATAAGCGCCACTGCAGGTGTCGTAGCATGTTGCATTTTTTACTCATAATTGTCCCGGAGAGTAAATACTACGCTGACAGAAAAGACAAAGGGAGAGAGGGATATTGTACATCCGATAACACAATGGAGATTATTATTTTCACTCAAACTTAAGTGGTGCTAGCCCTCAGTTAGCTTTGCCCGTAAACCTGTTAGCTTCTTCTTCGTGATTCTATTAGTGTATATTGGTGGCTCCGACCCGGTGCAGGGAAAGTTGCAATAGTGGTTTTCTGGCCAGAGACACCAGGGGGAGATGAAAGACCCCCCAATCATCCCATTAACACTTGTATTACCCCCAGAGGAACTACGGAAAGGATTTATTAAGGTAAACAAGTTACTAAGTACTGCTTTAAAGTGTATAAAAGAGAAAATCTACAAATAGCAATATTAAATGTCAAACCTTGCCATCCATTTTTCTGATTATCTTGCGTCCCTTATTACAAGTCTAGGTTAAAACAGACAAATCACAGTGACTCAGGGCCATATCCCCTCTGGAATCTACATTATGATATTGTATCAAACTGATTGTCGAAACGGGTTCAATTATGTGCCAAGAAACAGATCCACAAAGCTGCGTTTTTAACTCTCACATGACAAACAAGAACCAAATAATACAATGTGGAGGCAACCAATCATCTTTACGCATTGTTACTGTCATTTTAATGGCAAAACAATGACTTTTCCCCGCGAATCCATCAAATGGTCAAAACTATAATGCACTGTGTTGATGCAAAATCGCCCATGTAGCACGAGGATATTCATTTTTCACATTCCTGCAATTAGCGTTGGCTGTGAGTTGCTCTGGCGGCTGCCCCGGGCGGAAAAGAACATCAAGAAGCCCATGCTGTCAGGCCTCTCCCCTCAGTGTGATGCATTTTAAAATAGGACTGTGCTAGCTCCGTGACGTGAAGAATCCATGCTCTACTCCCCACGGGCTTGCAAATGTACGTATATAAGTGAAATGATAACTCAATTAACAGCAAGTCTCTATGCTTCGTGCGTGTGAGCAGAACCCGCGAGACTGAAATAATTAGACGAACTATAGTGTTAATGGCAAAGCAGCCAAGTTGAGAGGCTGGATAATGCTTTGAGACAGCATGCTATTTTCACATTTGGAGAAGTGCGAAGATGTGGTTTCAGCAATAAAAAGGAATATATGTGATGTCATAATTTCAGTTGAAGGGCTGGGGCTTATATAACACAGTTTGGAAAGAAATATCCAAACAGAGAATCTTCAAATGTTTTCCCTAATCAATGTTTGGAAGTGAAAGCATTCACAAACCTGCCATATTCGACTTACGGCAGAACAACCTTTCATTTGACCAAAATCAAGCACATCATTTTGAATATTGTCACCTTTGGATACCTTCATGAGACAGTAATTTGACTTTATAATCATATGTTCTGAGAGAGAAGACACTGAACTTTGTGGCAGTTTTAGTTTCATGTGGACAGGTCCAACCATTACATAGATTAGCATTCCGACACAAATAAAGTCAAGTAAAAAATGGGTCGAGATGGGTTTTTCTCACAGCAGATTGTCCAGTAGAAGAAAAAAACGCTGATGTTAGCATGTGTTGCATATGTAGCATGAAGCTAATATTAGCAAATTTGTTAGCACTGTCCGTTTCTTATGTATTGGTCTGTTGAACCACTTTGTTTTTCTCCATGATATTTGTCTCCATGTATCTTTATTTAGTAGAAAAAATATGGCAAGTCCTCCAGAACCATCACACTGAAGACGGGGCTCCCCAAGGCTGTGTGCTGAGCCCCCTGCTGTTCACTCTGTTCACCCATGACTGCACTCCAAAGTACGACTCAAACCTCTTCATCAAGTTTGCAGACGACACAACAGTGGTGGGTCTCATCAGCAACAGAGACGAGTCAATCTACAGGAGTGAGGTGAGCAGTCTGGCCATGTGGTGCACACAGAACAAGCTCTCTCTAAGAAGAAGAAGAAGAAGAAGAAGAAGAAGAAGAAGATCTTTATTTATATAGCGCCTTTCACAGACATGGTCACAAAGCGCTTTACATGAGACAATTGTACATTCACTCCGTATTCGGTGGTGGTAACTACGTTTGTAGCTTCAGTTTCCCCTGGGGGAGACTGTCAGAAGCGCTTTCGCGACTACACACGTCTGCGCCAACAGACCCTCTGACCACCACCATAAATTCACTCACACACATCATTCATCCGGGCCTATTGTGCATGTTTTTAGTGGTAGGGGAAACCGGAGTGCCCGGAGGAAACGCAGACACGGGGAGAACATGCAAACTCCACAGAGAAAGGCCCCCATGCTCATTGCACAATCAACGGTGCTGCAGTGGAGAGGGTGACTAAGTTCCTGGGTGTGCACATCACAGAGAAGCTCTCCTGGACCATGCACACTACATCACTGGTCAAGAAAAGTAATCAGCGTCTCTACTTTCTCCACAAGTTGAGAAGAGCCAGAGTCCCAGCCTATGTTATGTGCAACTTCTACAGAGGGACTATAGGGAGCATCATGACCAGCTCCATCCATGTGTGGCACGGTGCCAGCACTCCAGCCTCCAGCGCATCTGAGAGCAGCGGAGAAGATCTGTGGAGCCCCTTTACCCTCTATTAAGGACATGTACTACACCTGTCTCACCCGCAAAGCCATCAGAATCACACAGTCTCTTCAAGGTAATGCCTTCAGGGAGGAGACTGTGGAATCCACGGGCCAGGTCCAGTCGACTGAAGAACAGTTTCATACACCAGCCTATCAGGAAGCTGAACTCCCTCCCTTCCCTGCCCTCCCTGTGCTTCCACCCCTTACTCCCCACCCCCTTGCCCCACAACAAGGACGAGAGAATTAACTCGGTATTGTTGAAGTAGTGGTGGGGTGATGGGAAAGTTTCGTTTGTTCCCCTCTATGTTTTCCCCCACTGGCAGCTTCAAACATGACCTTATAAATGGGCCATTTGGAAAGTTTTGATGCCATGTGAACGCAACCATATATATTTGTTAGTAATGTACCTGGTTGTCCAGATCCACCATCCCAACCTTTATTTATGTTTTTCATCCAAACGTGCCCTTTTTAATTCTATTGCTTTCGATTCTAGGCTTGTCCCAGAACAACAACTCTTTCTCCGTATTATGTATCTGTTGAAAAGAAAATTGTCCCACTTTTTACCCAATCTGGTGCAATCTCCGCGGTAACTGCCCCTCTGGTTGTCTGGCGGCGATGAAATGCAGCGCGCCGATCAGGGAGCCGTGGCACCTCTCTGACTTCATGCATTAAAGCATGAGTGAGCGATCAAAGGTGACAAGACGGTGCAGCCGGAGGTGGTGACAAGGCACAAACCCCCACCGCTCCCCTGGAGTCTGTTCAGCTTACTACTACCGCAACTCAATATGCAAAACTGACGCGTGTGCCAAAGGAGAACATGACGTCAAGCATGCTGACAAAAATTATATAACATGAATGTGGTTTGAACTCTGGTGCTGCTTTGTACAGGGAAGACTGGGATGAGCAATTCTGAATTCCTGAAGTGTATTTTCCAAAGAGGCTGCGAGGGACTGCCTGCTATGGCGCTATTATTGTTTCACTAATATTTGTGCAGGTGTAAATAGATGCGTGTGTGAGGAAAAGTGACCGTATTAAGATGTGATCGTCGGTAATCAGATGCGATTTGAATTGCCTCTGTCCCGGTGATTCAGGTCATCATGTGGTCAGACTCAGAGGTGGTCATGGAGTACGCTTACTGTACTTGGGCAGAATTTTTGGGGAACTTTTTTCCTTTTACTCCATTATATATGGAAGATCAAATACCCTACGTCACTACATTTCTATAAAAGCTCTAAAGTACGAAGTATAAAGTCAGCTTTATTTTGTCCCTGAAAAGCCTTTTGATGAACACTCCAGAGCAGTAGGGGGCACTGTGCAGACTTACTGTCAATGCCACTGACTCACAACAAAGAAGGTTTGTCCCCATCGAGTTGTCATTTTCAACCATAGACTGTAGAAAAAATGGACGTCTTATGCTCACTCCTCCCCGTTTACCAGAATGACCACGGCCGTGGGGGAATTGATGGCGGATTTACAGGCTCCCCCTCCCCAGCTCTGACGAAGCGTGTTCCTAAAAAGGGCATACGGGCGGGATTTTCACCGTAGACTCGGCCCTTGCGTGACGTGTAGCTCGCGCTGCTCCAATGCTAACAGTCCGAGCCTCATTAAGTACGAGATTTCAAAAATTCATATTACGAAAACCAGCCTGGTTTAATATATATTTTGATTAACCCAGCGTTATCTCAGGAGGAATATCTAGCCTAGTCTAGTGTTGCAACAATTGAAACCAGGCTTTCAAGTAGTTTTTAACGTGTCTAAAGTCCAATGCTTTTCAATGGGGGCCTAGCGGCGATATGGAGGTACTACAGCAACGGCGGAGCAATGGCAGCCCCCACGTTTGTGGTCAAAAAGCAGGGCAGCCAGCGGCCATTGTTCTCAACTCATTGATATAGGCTATGTGCACGTGAGCGTCATGTGACTTCCGAGTGGATCCTAAGTTGCCGTTTGTGTATCCTGTCTCTGTTTTTTCCATATAAAGTAAAAAAAAAAAAGCTCAAGGTTACATGGCAGGCAGTGAGTTACAGGTGGACAGTCACTAGCATCATGTTAAAAACATCACGTCAGGAGCAAAGAATTCACCGGAGGAAACTTCCGTGCTCTTCAAGTGTTTCTGTCTTGAAGCTAACGGCTAACACTAATTAAAAATGAAAATAGCTGGAAGATTTTAAATGAGCCTGCTCAAAAAATAACCGGCCTGTCTTTAGTATAAACACTACTAGCCGTTAGCTCTGAGATAAAAAGTAATACCTCAAAAAACACAGACATTTCCTGCAGTCAAGGATTTTTACATCCAACGTAATGTTTTTTAAACATAGTGATTGACTTCGGATCAGTATCTCACTGTCAGTGATGTTTCCTTGAACTATGTATTTTTTTAGACAAGACTCCATAGGGAAAAAACAGAGACAGGATAGGCAAGCACCGACTTAAGAGCCACTTGGAAGTCACGTGCCGTTTATGTGCATAGAGGATTTTATGCTGCGTTCGGTTTTTCAACAGTCAATTTTTAACTGTAGAGGCTCAAGTCTAGCGCGGGAGCCAGACAGCGGACACAAGAACACAAGAAATATACAAATATTGTAGTTGGGTGTTTTTACTTACTGCTAACACTGTCACCATGTTGTTTTTCTCAACTCGGGGCTTGTGAGGATCGTCCGACTTTCCCAGTGGGAAATCTGACTTCGGGGGTCGTTCCTGTTTAAATTTCCCACTGGGAGGTTGGAAATTCCGACTTCCGAGTACAAATGTAACGCACCATTATTCACATTTATTCAAACCAACGTAGCATCACTATTAGCTGCGGGAAGCCTAATTGGAAATGGGGGCAGGCTCCAGAAGTTCCTTGCTGTAATGGACTATACATTGGAGCAATCCCAGATCATAACAGTTAGCCAAATCCAGGTGCCGACTTTTCTTTGGTCAGGCAATGCAGCATTATATTTTCAACACACAAATTGCCTTCACAATGATGTATGTCCTGCTAAAAACTACCTTTGATGCTCAACTGCTTTTAGCCTCCTTTAAAGGGGTTCAGTCTCCCCACAATTGCTAACAGAGGTTGCAGTTACGAGTGGTTTTCAAAGTATTGCGATCAATCCTGAGCCAACCACAACTTATGAAACAAAATCTGTCCAAAAAGCCTTTTACTGTAATAAGTAGAGCAGTAGAGCATTGGACCTTAAATATCTTCAAGCACTATAACTATCAAACCGCTTATTGCTTTGGGTGATTTTATGGCTCACAGTATCACAGTTTTGTGCAATTTTTCCCCCCTCCCACAACTGTCCCGCTCTCCTCTCCCGCTCCCTGTCCGGTTCACCGCGAAGCATGAACAACTGCCCGCTCACACATAGTCGTCAGATGAGAGCTCGGGTTTGATTGATTGGCTGCGTGACCAGGCGGAGAGGCAAAGAGAGAATTGAAGAATCGAGGAGGCCATTTGTCAAGTCCGAGAGCGCTGCTGCAAAGAGGGAGGTTCACATCTGTTACGCCTTGGCCCATTCACAAAAATCACACGGGGGAGATGCACACGGTGAGGGCTGAACAGCGGGAGCATGCGGCTTTGAGCAGGCACAGGTTTACAGAATAAGGGATATAGAGGCAGGACTCAGAATTAACATTATCAAGTGTTTCTATATAGAAGCAGCAGCAGGACATAGTTGAGGCGGACCACTTTAGAAATGCCCCAAAGCATCCTAAAAACAGTGCTCAGAGCCAACAATACATTCACCATTTACACGGTTTGCCATTTCAATGAATTCATGCCAGATCATTTACACAAGAATGAGAATAATTTGACAATGAACTTTGGAAAAGTGATTAAAAAAAAATAGGATAAATGAAAATGGTCTTGTGGATGACACGCAGCGACCTGAAACAGAACTCAATTTGTTGTGAAATGAAAGAGTTATTTCTGATCCTGTTTTCCAATTATGGCCTTTAGAGGGCAATACACTTGACTGGATTTGACGTGTTTTAATATGTTGTAGGGAGTAAGAAAAGACTGATGGAAAGTGAAATGCAGTCAACGGATAAGTGTTGTGTGAGGTTGACGTCTGGTAGTTGTCAAACTGTCTCTGACTCTGACGGATGTGACTGTAAGTGAGGTTTATTGCTGGGGGAAGTTTAGCACTGTGACATTGTTGCTACACAATTTATGTTTTATGGAATGTGCATTGTTAATCTAGTTTGTATCCAGGGACTATGGATGAAAACTTGGTGTTTTGCTATAATCTGGTGCAGTACTCTGTTTCAGTGATCTTAATGCCTCTGTACACTGTCCCTTAAAGCAGTACTAAGTAACTCTTCCCCCTAGAGGCCATAAGCGCAACTGCAGGTGTAGTAGCAAGTTACGATTTTTTAATTTATTAATTGTCTTGGAGAGTAAATACTACGCTGACAGGAAAGGCGAAGGGATAGAGGGTTACTGTACATCCAATTATACAATAGAAATATTTTTTTTCACTCAAACTTGGCTGTAAATACTGTTTAAAGTGACGTTAGCCCGCAGTTAGCTTTGCCCGTTAGCATGTTAGCTTCTTCTTCGTGATTACATTAGTGTGTATTGCTTTCTCCGCACCGGGGGCCGTCAAGTTGCAAACATGGTTTTCTGGCCAGAGACACCAGGGGGAGATGAAAGACCCTCCAATCATCCCATAAACACTTGTATCACCCCCAAAGGGACTACGGAAAGGATTTATTAAGGTAAATAAGTTACTTAGTACTGCTTTAAATAAAAGATTAAAGGATCTGTATCATGCTATTTTAGCCATTCCAATGTAAAGTAAAGGCATTTACATGATATATTGTACCTGTACCACTATGGAGTATTATTTTTTGTGATAAATATAAGTATTTTCTGGAGGTATTTTTTCAACCTGGAACAAAATGCTCAGTTAACTCCGCCGCCTCTCTCCGCTTATACAACTTTAGGTTCACCAAACATCCATCAGTGACAGCCACAGAAAAACATTATTTTGGTGATAGTAACCGAATTCCGGAAAGAAATTCCAACTTCTGGTGAGTGGCCTCTCCTTTAGGAAGGTTCAATAAAGTCTGCGTTTTTTTTTCTCTCCGTGACATTATCGTTAAGTAAGAAAAAAGAAAAGGCGTGTCCAGAGTAGGTTAGAAAGAGCTCCTTCTTCACAACTTGCAGGGCAAACATGACGTCTGTTCAGACGGTCAGGAGGTGCGTTTGTTTTCTCTACATCGCGGATGCTTCAGGCACTTACTTTTATTTTTTTTCTCCTTTATTTCTTTCTTACGACAGAAATAATGAAAAAGCTGTTTTACAAATTAAAATCAGGCCGTAAGCATAGAATTAAGACATTACATTACAGACATCGAGCACTTCCGTTTCGCTCTAACAACACAACTGAGCAGGTCAGTCCTTCACCAGGAGAGGGCGGAGAGAGCAGGATTGCTGAGAACTGCGAGTATGAAGTCAAAAACTACTCTAGGGGTGTTTTTGATAAGGAAATAGCATTACAACATAGTTAAAAGCTCCAAAAAGTCGATTTTGCATGATATAGGACCTTTAAAGTAAAGTAAGTAAATACCCAACACACTTACACCAAAAACTCAGCCATTTGAACAGTTTTAGTTCTTTTTCAATAGATACTTATTAAAATAGCTGTTCCCTGGGAAAAACTCCAGTGCCACTCGAGGATCCACTGCCTACATAAAGCTTATAGTTGTGCCAGATCGGAAACAGCTCAATTTGAAATGAGAGAAATAAACACTCAATGACTAGCCGACCGACTAAGAGATGAATGATCTTTTGCATTGACTGACTTGCACTGAGGGAATGAATTCATCAACGAAAGTGCCCACCACTAAGATGAAAAACAGATTTTTTTCCCTTTGTATCCATGTGCTACATTTCAACATGAACTGATGAACTGGAGATAAAATATTTATCTCTTTTTGTTGTTTTGTCCTGGCGCCAAGAGGGGCTAAGAAATTAATATAATTTGCTTACTGACTGTGACATAAAAGGCATTGCACTGCATGGCTAAAACAAACCCTCTGTGATGCACTGAGCCTTAATTAGTCTCATCCAAATGATGAACTATTTTAAATGTTTAATCGCAAGTCTTTTTTATTCTGGTGGAATGTTCCCTTCAGGAGCTGCTTTCACTCACCAGGTGGAACATGGGGAAAAAAAAGATGCTCTCCGCTTAATTACTGCCGTTTTGGTTTCCGTGGTGATGATTATCCATCACTGGAGGCAGGTTTGAAGGCCCGCGCGGGGAAATGTCACAACACTGTGTGGGACTGTCATTTACTGCGCATAAAAGGCTCCTGCTCAGCGGCTGCACATGACAAATAACTCACTCTAAGAAGAAATGTTTCACTTTTATAGATGATGGATTTGACTTGACATTAAAAAGGGACATGTTAAAGGAACAGGCCACCGTTTTTCCATACTGTGATCTGTTCTTACCTGAGCTTAGACGGGTTGATACGTACCTGTCTGGTCTTTGTGCCCGTGGAAGAGTGTGGTCGCTTCTAACTTCACACCGTTTGGAGCTATAGGAATATACTGGGAGAGGCCAAATGCTAGCAACATCTTTGGTCTTTTTGTGTCTGAGCGCACACACAAAGACCAGACAGGTATCAACTCATCTAAGCTCAGGTAAGAACATCTCAGTATGGAAAAACAGTGGCCTGTTCCTTTAAGTGTTTTAGTGTCCTGGCAGAGTTTGGGACTGAGACACAATTACTTACCCTTTATCTTCTAAACAGGTCGTCTCAGTCAATAGGCTTGTTCAAATGTAGATTATAAACTCACCCTGGCCGTCATTACAAGTTAGGCAGGACTTCTTGATACATGTTGCTTGTTATTTATTTGATAAATGTTCCATGTTGTGCAAATATACGTACATTTGTTTGCACTGTCTGTAATGCATTTGTGTGAAGCGCTTTGGTCAAATCAAGATGCTTTTAATTAATTAAAAATATGCTTCTTTACTTTATAATATATTCTTTGTTGGTTATTTTTTATACTAAGGAATAAGGGTTAGGGTTGCATAGAAGTCAGGGTACCTTATGCAAGAAGACGTTTCAGTCAAACTGACATTCGCATTGGTTATTTTTTATTTCAATCTGGGTTAGGGTTAGGGTGGTGGATGGCGGCTCGGTCGTACATCAGTTAGCGCTCGTGACTCACAGCTATAAGGTCCCAGGTTTGATTCCCACCTGGACGGAGCCTTTCTGTGTGGAGTTTGCATGGTGTAGGTTTCCTCTGGGTTCTCCGGTTTCCCCTACCACTAAAAACATGTACAATAATTAGGCCATACCGCCTTTGCTCTGCCCAATCCCATTAGATCTTGGAAGCTAAGCAGGGAAGGGCCTGGTCGGTACTTGGATGGGAGACCAGGAAGCCTGGGGTGAATGTGTATGAGTGAGTGGTTGGTGGTGGTTGGAGGGGCTGATGGCACAGACTGGTTGCCTCGCTTCCGTCAGTCTACCCAGGGCAGCTGTGGCTGCAACAGTAGCTTTCCACCATCAAGTATGGAGTGAATGAATAATGATGACAGTGTAGCGCTTTCAGGAACTTGATAATACAGGCTTGTAAAGCGCAATACAAGTGTCAGGCATTATTATAATTATTAATAAAGTGAGAGTGGGGACCACGGATGGAAATCAGCCTAAGGCTACAATCCAGCGTGGCGTGTTTACATGCATGAGACATACATCTATGTTCATTATGCACTGTCCTAACCAAAATAACCAAAATATATAAATAGATTTGTTTATTTATTTTTTTCTGGCAGAGAAAAGGAGAATTGTTATTTATTCCTTTTAAACAAATTACACTGAATATAATTGCATTTGCAAAGTTAAATAAATTCAACCTGGTAAACTCATTACAGACGTCCCAACACTCATCTAACCAGCTCATGCATATTTACATCAATTCTTAACATCTATCTTTTCCCGGGTCTGAGC
The DNA here is from genome assembly GCF_951799975.1 of Gobius niger. Lineage (NCBI taxonomy): Eukaryota > Metazoa > Chordata > Actinopteri > Gobiiformes > Gobiidae > Gobius > Gobius niger. The sequence goes on along the minus strand of NC_136852.1, from coordinate 11,414,502 downwards.
GCCAAAACGTATATTCTATGCATGTCAAAAAAGCTTTCTAATTGCAGTGTTTCTGTCTGAGACTTTCCAAGTTGAAACAATGCTAAGCCTCAATTATCATTTTTAAACATGTCAAACTCCATATGACAGGAACATTTCAAGACACAGGGCTAATCAAACCATGTCACTGCCTTTAACCAAGTTTCTGCCTTCGTGGTTCGTGTCGGGCGAATACAGGATTAATTAGCATATAATCTATATTTAGTTCAAGTGTGTATTTGCATCACAAGCCCAATACGGGTATAACTCAGTGCACTTAAACACATTATTGTATGCACCTGCATTATAAGCACCGAGTCCTTTCTACATGCTGCCAAGCCTATTATCTCACTTATGAATATTTAATATGGCATAACATTACATAGGGCCCCTTTAAGTGGCACTAATGACGCTTCACTTTCAAGGGAACAAACCCTAATAGCAGCGTTTAATCTAAGTAGAGGCCTGACAGATCGTTCCACGCATTAACCTTGGCTAAGTTATAGGGTGAGCATCGTTTTACCGATTTCCTGTAAGAAAATAAATGTGACCTTACAGTGATATACAAGCTCAATGCAGACCTGAAGGTGATTGTCATTAGGATTCGGAGCTGTTATTTAAAATAAACTGCGTAAATAGTTCAACCAGGGCACAAAAAATCCCACTCACGATTTGTGAAATGGTTTGGTAAAAAATCTGCTTTATGCAAAGTCAAGTTTGGGTCTGCAAACCGAGCAGAAAAATAAAATGTATGCATGAGGCATTGGCGGCACATACTGCATTTTTATGTCAGATCTTGGCCTAGAAAGATGAAAGTTAAGAAAGAGCTGAAACTGAAAAGGTTAAAGCTTTCTCATATTGCATTAAAAATAGATTTGATTGCTCCTATGAAAAGACTGCAGTGTGTCATGTAGACTTCACAAAGTTCCCTGTGAAGTTTCATCAGGAAAACTGTGTTGGTAAAGACAACAAAGCCCAGGCCCAGCAGCGATGGACAACGGGCAGCCACTTCAGTGTCTATGGCAGTCGTTCTCTTCTGGGGGAGTTAGGACCCACTATTCTGGTCCCCTGTTTCTCAATTGTTTTCCAATAGTTAAATAATGAAATCTATGTTTTCCAGATCTAACAGCAGTGAAAGGCAAAGCATGAATGGAGAGGCAGGTTCATGAATGAAAGTGAATTAACCCCCACTTTAACCGAGCACATTATACAAAATATCTAAAAGCTTCTCCACTGGAGCTATAGGTCTAAAATGAAAGTTAAGACCTGCAAAACTCAAGATTTTCCCTTGCGTTGTTGCCACATTCTTTCACTTTTTCACTGCATTTCTGTCACGTTTTTGTGACTTTTTAGCTTGTTTTTTGTTGCTTTTTCATCACTTTTTAGTCTCCTTTTTTTTTTTTATTATTTCTTTGTTTTCTCATAATTTCATGTCATTGTTTTTAGTTTTTTTCATCACTTTGTTGTTGTTGTTTTTTTTTTATTTTTTGGGGGGGTTTAAAAAAAAAGTTAGTTTTTTTGTTGCTATTTTGTTGTTTTTTCAACACTTTTTTGTTGTTTTTTGTGCATTTTTTGTCATTTTTGTTGTTTTTTGTCACATTTTTGTTTATTTGGGTTTTTTGTTGCTTATTTATTGTTGCGTTTTCATCTTTTTTCATGTCTTGTTTTCGTCGCTATTTTGACTCTTGTGCTCGGTTAAGGTGGGGATTAAGAGGTTAAAACTATCATGAGCTGATGAACTGAACAAGTTTCTCGTGTTCATTAAAACAATTTTGAGAAACAAAAGTGTCGTTGGATCTGGAGGGATACTCGGAGCAATAAACCAACAATCACACCAGCTTTTAAGTGACGCGTTGTGCTAAAGAAGCTTTGTTTGCACTGACCCTATTCCCGAAATGACTTGACAACATTATGCAAATGTTCCCAACAGACAACAGCCTCCAGCCAGACCCACAACAGAGCGTTTGGTCCTGCGTTTCCAAATGAAAGAGTGATCAGGCGTGACACATCCTGAGCAGAACTGGGCGACAGAAGATTAAGCATTGTCTCCTTCCCCGCTCTGAGCCCTTCTCTTTTCCCATTTCTCACTCCTGCGACGTCGTCTTCCCTCCATCCATCCATCGCCCTTGCCTCAACAATCCCCGCGTCCTTAGCAATACAAACTCCAGCTCTCATGGAAATACCACGCTGTAAAACACCCAAGAGAACAGGTTTCTCTCTCCAATCGTTCGCCGAAGAATGGAAAACAACTTACATATGCAAAAGGGTTCATAGCAAAATAGAAGAGGTCTCACTAATGCTCCATAAAAGGGAATTTTATCTGGATGTTGTTTTGATCTGACTTTAAGATTCATTCCAAAATCGTCTGTAGCTTTGTGCATTTGTGTGTCTGCTCTACTACTGAGTTTGAAGCAGTTGCGAGGTGAGGAAGAATGGTGGAATAATCATTTAGGATGTTCAGGCAGTGAGCTGATCTAGTTCTCTGGGCACATAGGGCTAGATCTTGCGCCTGGCTCACGGGGTGGGCAGGCTTCTAGCGAATTGAGATTTTCCGAGTGGCGGAGCTTTGAGCGATGCGCCTTTGCCACTTGCAAGAGGGCGTCGCCAAGATGAGGTGACTGCTCTGCGCTGACATTCAATTCCTCGCTTACATCGCGCTGCCTTGTGTTCTTCCTTAAGCATGACAGGCTTAAGCTAAACAATGTTCGTGTCTTACAGCGATATGTTCTTACCTGAGCCTAGACGAGTTGATGTGTATCTGTCTGGTCTTTTTTGCCCGCGCTCAGTCAAGACCAAAGATGTTGTTAGCATTTGGCCTCTCCCAGTGTATTCCCATAGCTCCAAATGGGGTGAAGTTAGAAGCAACCACGCTCTTCCACGGGCACGCACAAAGACCAGACAGGTACGTATAAACTCGTCTAAGCTAATGTAAGAACATATCTCAGAATGGAAAAGCGGTGGCCTGTTCCTTTAAGAGTTATCTTCTTCCTACTCCTTTTCAGGTAGAAATGGATCATCATGTTTACATACTGTATACTGTACTTTCTGTGCCATTGCCTGAAATAAATGAATAAAAAATGAATAGAAAGAGATGTAGCCTATGAGCCTCGCTTGGTCGTTAACGCGAAACAAAATGCAGGAAGGAGGAAAAAGCGTTTCTCCACTCCAGTACTTAGTAAGTCTAGGAGCTGCAAGATCACAAAGTGTCTATAGTCTGCATTTTTAAACACAAGATTGGACCCATAGCGTTGCTGAACCTAGACCTGCGTTACCCATTTATTTCCATTTTTGGTCCTAACACGTTTCGAGCTTTCACAAACCTTCCCGCACATCCCGACTGTTCAGGTGTATGAAGACGACCAGCAGACGACCTTTGGTTCGTATAAGCTCTTACATTCACAGTCGGTGAAAATGTCTTGCAATCATTCAGACAGCATGAGGTGCTTTTAGTTTTTCCATATTGATTTTACAATATACTGAAAAAGTTTGGTACTCGAGTTTTTATCAATCCACATCAAGAGTGATCAACCTCATGAGCTTTCGGTATAAACTTGTATAGGTATATCTATAATTGACAACAATTCATCAACACCTCAATCAAACCAAGCCTAAAAAGTGCGTACATGAACTAATATTTATTTAATTTTACAACTCACAGCTGTGTACTACTTCTTTTTACTCTCCTGTCGACGTGTGTCCCAGTTAATTGAAAAGGACTTTGAAACAACGCGCACGTGCCTGCTCGTTTGTGCACTTAACCTCTTCCACCCATGTGTTCTTCATGATTCATGTTATAAGTACATCACGGCCGGGCAGATGCCACAGTCCTGCACCGTCTTTTCCATCTCCAGGCCCTGAAGGCGCTGGGAGGACGTGACCCGAGACAGTGCATTTTAACCTGTCAGATCCCATTATTTCTGGCTAAAAATTCACCACCCCCCACCTCTCACGACCCCTTCTGCTGCCGGGACTCTGGACGTCACATCCAGGGTTAGCAGAGGCTGTTGAGCGGTGCATTTTTAATTGTGTAATAGCGCACAGTGGGCTCATGTTGGAGTCTGATAGAGGCTGTACCTTCCTGTATGAAGAACTAACAATGGAGGCAATGGAATACTGTGGGTGTGCCGTTTGTTTTGTCTTTCTAATATTTTTAAATACACATTTTTTTTTTTTTTATTGGATTAGGTGCTGACCTGGATTATCGGAGGTTTGGAAAGACAGCAGTTTGCAATCGGACCCCGCTGCTGTCCGTTAAAATGAATGAGCATTTTGGAGCAGGGAGTGAGCGAGTGATAGAATTACACCAGAAAGTAAAGCACAACGATGGACTGTTGTATCCGACCTCACAGCTTGGACAATAGGTGGACTATATTTTGGGAGGAAAAAGGATGAACTATGAAGGGAACTACCTGCTCTGGAGAACTGAACTAATGCTGAGACCAAGTAAAAGCTAATTAATTATAAATTTATGAAGTCTTCCTCCTGAGAGCGGAGGTTTTAAGCAGCTGGACCTCACCTCTGCTACGCTGTCAACACTTTCCCTTCAAGGCCAAGCCAAGCTAAACCATATAAGGACTGAAGCTCTTTGGCTCATATTTTGCATGACACTGACTTTCAGGATTGTAAACAACTGCACACACGTTGTCGTGTCGTTGAAACTGGAACACAAATCAGCCTCTCACAGTGGTCTTTATTAAAGTCTGCCTGTCGTCAGAATTGTTTGTTGCTGAAGAAGCTTCTGGGATGAAAGGTGAAACATCACTTCATTCTTCAGAGTAAAGACTCGAGAACTCTCGAGGACAAAATGATTAACCCTATCGATGACCCTGAGTATCCCCTGAAGAACCCCCAAGTGCCTCAAATACTGGATGCACCACAGTTTGAGAACCACTGAAATAGAGCGTTTGACCTCTGAATGAACTCGATGAGCGTCTCTCACTCACCGTGGTGGTGCATTCACTGTCCTCCTCCAGCCCCAATCTGCACAGAGTCTTCTCATTCTTCAGCCAGAAGTCAGGAGAGTCCAGGACACTGTTCCCACAAAGCACCTGCAACACACAAGTTAAGGTTAGGGTACAGTATACTGTCCCCGTACAGGGAGTCAGTGTACCCCAGAACAGCTGTATCGGAATTAAAAGCTGTCCCTTGTGAAGGACTTTTGGATATACAAGTAAGCCTCCCTCGCCTTGTCTCTTTGACTCATCCTTCAACATGTGGTGACTACAGTGCTGCGTCAATGGACTCATCTCCAGATGTTGAGTTTGGTTTGGGGTCAGGACTAGCTCGAGGCTATTTTGCATGATTTAAGTTGCTGTAGGAAATCTGAGCACCCAGAGAGTTAAAACCTTTTGCTGGAACAGGGTTTGTATTGCAGCAAGTCAAATTACTTCTTTTTAAGGGCATTTCAATCCCAAAGCAAAAATAGAGGTGCATCTTACAATGTCTTTTGAACCATCATTTTTCATATTTTCTGTGAACTTGTGCAGTAAACACAGTTGAGAAATGTCTTGAATGTCCAAGGAATGTTGGTGACGGGGCTCGGCACATTAGTCCATGCACTCTCTCTGATGGACTATAAATTAGTGAGTAGTTCAACCTGGAAAGACCATTTAGTGCCAATGGATTAACTCAGGGACTCAACGATGGAAGGGACATCAGCAAGGCAACGAAGGGAGGGAAGGCCTGATCGATTTGTCACAGAAAACATCTCCCCTGGGGCCGGGACACTGGTGGTGCTACAGAGCAGAGGGAAGAAGATGAAAGCTTTCACATCAATAACATGTGCGCTCTTCGATATAAGTCGTTGGCTTTAATTGGCTGACATCTGCATTCAGGTGATTCAGGAAGGCAGAAGTTTATCGACCGACTTCAAATTTCAAAATGATTTCTGCCAATCAGACTAAAAGAAGTCAGTCAATACCTCTGCCTGTGTGTCCTCTCCGTCACCTGGATATTTCCAGCAGTGACTGGGATCAATCGAACGTTATAAGTTCCTATAAGTGCATGAGTGTCCGTGATTTGCATCAGTAATGTGTCACTAAGCAGACAGTGGACATTAGATTTGCAAAAAATCCCAGATCAAAGCCTGCAGTGTGAAGCATTTTCTGCTGAGTTGCTCTTTTTGGTCAATGACAGACAAAAAAGAGTCTGTCAGTGGACACAAGCATTCGTCAAAGATACTGTTACGTGAACCAATTATTTCCAAAAATAAAACAAGGTTAGCCAGTCTTAGTTTGCCTGCATGATAAGAGGAAAACAAACTGTCCTGAGCATTGTAATAACAACATAGTTTACTTTACTAAACTGCATCAAAATGAGACATACAAAACAAACAAACTATGCCAGAATGCAAAAATCATGACTAAAACGGAACTTTTTTGCACATTTTAAAGATACAAAGCAAGTAAGGTTTAGGCTATTAGCAAAAAAATATGTAACTCCCAGTCAGATATATACTATACTGTACCTACTGTGTTCATGATAATTTGTCGAGGTATTGTGCAGCCATTGTCTCAGTTTTTAAATTCTAACCCTGTGTCCCTATTTGTCGAAATGTACATCATTAAATCAGAGTAAATTTAGAGCTGAGCCTCTAAAAAAACACATTGACTGTCCAACACGGCATCTGTTGTATTGACAAGTATGAAAAATGTTTTGAGAGGACGTCAATCTGGAACTGTAGATAACGCCCATTCAAAGAATCAATGAGCAGAAACCTTTTCATGGACGCTATCTTTTAGAAAACAAAAATGGTTCCGGCTTTTGTCAACACTCACAAAAATGCTTAGAGAAGGAATGAACACAGGTCTATTATAAAACTCTGAAACTAGATAGGAAGTCACCACACTAATCCATCCAAAGAACACGTATAAACTAAATTATGTTCTCAGCAGTAGACGCCAATTGAGTGTCAGCTTTTACTTGTTCATTTTTTGCACATCCAGAACGATGAGGGCTCTTTTCAAAATGAAATGAACGCAACACCGTCTATAGGAGACCGTTAATCTTTTTGTAGTTTTCTTTTGACTTACTTGGTTAATTTGACTTCCACGCTCAACCACAATAACGCAATAACAAAGACAGTGATATGACAGGTATTTGAAATAATCCCATGCAAATATTTATCACTATCTTTGTTGGTTAGAAAATGCAATACTGATCTGAAACAGCTAAAACAAAGTATCCAATGGTTTCACTTCCTGACTGTCCATGCGATCTACCCATAAGCCCCTCCCACACCCCATCCTCCCCTTTGCTGCACAGCAAAATATACTAGTTTACTAGGGCTTTACGATTTTGATTGCAACCTAATTGTGTTTTTTCTCTATTTGATACATTCAAACGCATTTAACTGCTAAAATGATGAGTGAAGGAGGTCAGCACTTTCCCCCAACATTCAGAGTACCTCTGGGGGACAGCCACGTGACACAAAATTAAGATCAGATATACAGTTTATCAGCAGAAAAAAGTTTGCTTGGTCTTTAGTTGCACTTTAAAGGAATAGGCCACCGTTATATACTAAAATATGTTCTTACCTCACTTTAGACGTGTTAATATATCCCCGTCTGGTCTTTGTCCGTGCGCTCTGTCACGCAAACGGAGCACATACGCAGCCTCTCCCACATGTCACATAGCTCCGAAAAAGCTCACGATAGAAGCTACCAAGCTCTTCCACGTGTTCTTTTAAATAAAGTTACGTGAAGTGTTTTCATGCAAAGTATATTTACACAGAAATGTAACATGTCGATTTTATAAGCAAATAAAAAGGGGGACTATATTGTGAGGCGTAATGATACGAGGAGCAAAACGTCCGCGCAGTAACTCCTAAAGGTTATTGACGGAAGTGAGCGGGGGAAGTCTTTAGGAGTTACTGCGCGGACGTTTTGCTCCTCAGACCAGACGGGGATATATTAACACGTCTAAAGTGAGGTAAGAACATATTTTAGTATGTAAAAACGGTGGCCTATTCCTTTAAGTTTTGATCATAAGAGTCAGCATTGTTACTGACTGGTGTGCAAAACACTGGTTCCTGGATGCATTTATAAAGTTGACATGCTGAGCTATTGCAAATCTGTATAAAAAGGCCACAATGGGGATGGGGTGATTCTGAATTTGAACGATTCACTTTGGACTTTATACCGCAGCTCAATATCCTTTTACAATGAAACCCCATTATCCTGGTGTGCTGCAGAAAAGAAAAAAAGAAAAAAAGAAAACTGCACCACTTGCTGCTAAGCCATGGCACTCTGAGCACTGTTCACTGTCTCCATGTATTTATAGCCTTATCATGCCCCTCGCACCCGCACCCCCAGGAAAAGGCCATCTGTTGGGGCTTGGGGCCAGGTAAATTTCTAGAGCGCTGATCTCTCCGGGCGCCGTGTTATCAAAGGCTACAGGTCGAAGCCAGTCTCTGCTTGAACCAAATTATAGAGACTCACATCCCTTCAAGTCTCCGCTGGACACTTGGAAATAAAAAAAAGTCAGACATCTTTTCTGACCAAAGGCTAATTAGCGCGATCTGGCTATTCTACCTGAACCCGCACATACAGTATGAACAAGTGGAAATTCAATCTCGCCTCTGTGGTTCCGGGACGATTTCCCCTCCCGCGGCAGTGTCACGGGGAGATGATAAATCTGAAGGGCCCAGCCTGGGGGGAGTGCACGTTATTACACAGGCCATGGGCGTCCCGGGCGGCAGAGCAAGACCAAATACAGAAATTTGAAGGTGCAAACAAACTGGGGGTGATGGACAGATGGTGGAACAGGAGAAGCATCACCAGCCACACAAAAATAGGCAACATCACTTTAGCTTTGTACGTATGTTACTGCATGATGTTCTTTTAAAATCAGATATTGCTATTGCAGATCGCTGTGAGCCTTTTTTGTTCCAGGATGTTTTTATGTAGCACAAAATGCAGGGATAGCTACTTCCCCACATTACTTTAAAGCAACACCGCGTAGAATTTTACCCAATAAATGAATTTGAAATACAAGCAGTTATTTTATGGCAGATATTTTCATAATTGAAAAATACAGCATAAATGTACAAACAGACATGTGCCTTTGTTGAGAGCGGCTCAATTCTCCGAAGACATGACTGTAACATTACTGGGAGTGGGGACGTCTCCAGCTCGTCTCCATGGCGATGAGACTTAAGTCAGCAGAGATTTAAGTAGGTTAGATCCTCGTCCAAATCCATTATTTGACTACCCAATGCAGTAATAGCATTTTCTGTGTCAAGCTGGTCATAAGGAGCATGTTTTTTATTGATAGTAACAATATAGTCCAAAATGTTACGCAGTGTCCCTTTAATATTTGCTTGCTCAATGTAATAGTTCTTAACCTCTTAACCCCTACATGAACCGAGCCCATTTTCTCCAGTTTGGCATTGCCCAAATCTAGAAGCAAAAAAGTGGCAAAAGAGCGACAAAAAGGTGCCGGAAATGCAACAATAACACAATCATTTTTTTTTAGGAAAAACCTAAAGCCCTAAAGGGTGAAAACACAACAAAAAAGTGATTTAAAAAGACGAGAACACAACAGAAAGACTTTCAAAATTTGAAAAATACACAGAAAAAGAGTGACAAAAATGTGCTGGAAAAGCAACATTAACACAACAGAAAAAGCGACAAAAACACAACTAAAGAGCGATAAAAAAGCCATGGAAGAGGGACATGGTATGGACAAAGTTTTTGATGCGAGAGCCACATTGTTTTTTGCCATGAGGGGTAAACCTCTTGTGAACTGGGTTGTCTCAAACTTGACTATAATCGTCCAAAGTAACAAAATAGCAGCAGTTATGCATTATCTTAGCATAGTGTTATTTCCCCTTTTTATGCAAGGCATATTATCTTGATCATATTTTTCAGGCCGGATTGAAAGGAGAGGCAGGTGGTCAGATGAAAGGACTTTCAGCCATAAGAAAAACGTGGCAGGTTTCTAAGTAAGTAAATAAGTGCTTTTTTGTCATTGTACAAGCGTACAACAGAATAGTGTTCAGGTGTTAGTCCTGAGCTGTGGATCAACCTGACCAGCATGTTTTTGTGGGTCGGGGAAACCGTTGCACCCGGAGGAAACCTGGCTGACTGCCTTCAGTCCTCCTCTGATGGGTTTGTCCCTGTTTCAGAGCGTGGTGTCCTGCACTGGTCAGCTCCACCTCCTCCTGCTCCCTCTGCTCCACAACAGTCTTTCACCATCTTCCGGGAAGAGCTTAGCAGTTAATCTGTTTCATTCTCCAGTGAATGTCCATTAGCCAGAACAATAGAAAGCATGTGTGGCTTAGCTGTGAGTCTCACCCGGATACCTCCTTGTTTGTCCCTTCCTTGTTTCCTGTAGCTCCTCTTGTGACCCCTCCACTGTGCTGCAGGTGTGGGGGGCTCTTAGTGCCTCTTCAGTGTCTCAGAAGAAGAAATGTGTAGGTCTCAAATGGGTTTAGCTGATAAGCTAGCTGTTAACTTTTATACTTGTATTATTTTTAAAATCCGAGAACACAAACCCCCACAAAAACACGGCAACGTATAAAATAATCACCAGGCTCATCATTTGTTTCTGTTTGGAGTTTTCTTTCCACAACTGTGTGTCTCCCATTGCGTTTTAATGGGCAGATCGGAATACTATATTTGTGCTACACGTGGATACCAAACAGGTCAATATTTGTGAATAAAAAGGAAGAGGGAGCACCGCACTGATGTAGTTGTTTCTGGGAAATCGCCGGCTTACTGGCAGACAAAACATCGTAAAATAAGTGTAAAAGGTGAGCTTTGTCTTTTTTGTTAAGTCTGACATTAAAACTAAGATGTCAAACTTGCTAAAAATCTCAACATTGGCCCTTGATCAAAATGTATGTTTTCAGCGGCTGTGTCTGGCCTTCATTTTTATTAGGATCGTGAACAAAATTGACGACACTGAGGGAAGCTTTATCGTCCACCACGCCATCAGCCACCTCTGTATTTCACTCGCTCCACTTTGCCCTACATTTAAATCTTATCCAAGCTTAACATCCGAACCCTTGAGAATGAGATGAAGCAGTAACCGAGTGACATGTTTACCTTCTTGCAGGCGCTGACTGATGATGCGACGGTGCTGTCCGTGCTGACCCCCTCCACGTCCAGGCACTCGGAGCCCTCAAACATGGCTGACGACTGGAAGTTACTGCGGGGCACAAGGACAGAGGAGAGTTAGCTTTGTCAGACACAGTTCTCGTCAAGTCCTCAACACCTCACTGAGTAAAAAAAAAAGAAAATCAACAAAAAAACAAAGACAGGAGAGCAGCGTGCAGTGCTTATCTCCGCAGAGACAGAGACAGAGACAGAGACAGGGACAGGCTAAAGGCTTGTTCCCACTAAAGGAGTGGCACTGGTCCAAAGAGTAAAGCAGACGGCCATTGTCAGCCTAGAATAACTTCACACACTCCCTCATGAATACTGGTCGTTTGTTCTCGGGTCCAAGCTCAGGCGAACGTCCAAAAAAGTCATGGTAAAAGCAGAACGGTCCACCACAAGCATCAGTACACTTCAACAATGACTATGGTTTTAACTAGGCGATGATTTATCTATCGGTATTAGTATATACTGAAATCTGCTTAACTCTTAAAATGACAGGGCTCAATAAGGTTCCTTGTTCAAATCCCGGCCCCGGCAGGTGTAGACTTTTGTTTTGTCCTTGGGGAAGACACTTCACTTCACCCAGTTTGATATGTGAATGTACTGTGTGACTGGTCAGAGGGACAGATGGCGTAGATTATTAGCAGCCTCGCTTCATCAGTCTACACCAGGGCAGCTGTGGCTGCAGTGATGACCACAGTGTAGCAATTTGAAAGGTTTGTCATAAAGAATTTTGTGACCTGTGCATCTAGTTATAGAGCATTTTACTGATTGTGAACTAGCATGCAGAGGGACTCCCATCAGCCCTGGGTCTATCTGCCTGTCCATGGGAGTGGATCTTTCTTTGCTGTGGTTCTCCCCAAGGTTTCTCTTTTTTCCCACTGGGATTTTGAGTTTTTCCTTGTTGGGTAGGAGGGTCTTAGGACAGGGAATGCCCTGGGCACGGTTCCATCAATTTATTTGTAACAATTGTAGTGTTGATTTATCCTTTTTTTTTTTTTTACATGATGTAAAAGTTGTTTGTGTTTACGTTCTTTTGTTTTGGTTCTCAATTCAGTTATCCAATCAGAAGGTAGAATGAGCCTCAACACCTCCCACTCCTTAAACCTGCGTGTGGTAAAACTAAAAGGCATTTGATCCAACCTGTGAATATGAATGTTTGTTGTTGGTGATGCAAGAGACACAAGACACAAATTGGCACCTTATATATTCTTTGAAACATATAAGTTGACTTCTATGTGAGAACAAACACTCTTGGATGTCTGAAATAGAGCATTTATTCTGTGATTACTTTGCGGGCCATACTTTCTCCGTAGGGAGAAGAGCCATCAGCGGCAGAGTCTCAGAGACAGAACAGAGGATGGTGTAATAGGACACAACAGCACTTCAGACGATTCCTCATCATTATTTTGCATTGGTGTTTCTTTATACCCTGACATTTCTAGTCTTTGTCATGTATGTGGTTCACGGTTCGAGCAATCTGTCAACAGCTCTGTAGCGTCTGCTCTGAAGATGCGCTTTGATTGCTTCTTTAAATAAACATGACAGTGGGAACATTACAAGTGGACTCTTCTGCTCCAGCAGTGATTGTATCTGTGGATATGGTCAGAGCTTTGGTACACAATGTGTCCGACTTGTTCTTTATTGGCTCTTATGCTGGCATGGCCTCACATAGACATGCAGATCCACAGATTTGATTAGCTTGGTGACATGTTTTCATGATGAAAAAATATATATAATCTGCCACAACAACAACAACAACAGCAGCACTTTAACTCTCAGAACAAATTAGTTACTTTTAGTCATTTACATTTACTTCATCATCGAATGAACATGAGAGACTATTTCAACAAACCATAGTTGACAAAGTTACTCTGCCTGACCAAAACAAAGTGGTTCAGGGAGACTTCACTTTTATGCATGGATTGGCCACCACAGAGTCCAGAATTGAATTCACACCACTTAGAATCTTTGGGATGTGCAGGAGAAGGCTTTGGACTGTGGTCACACTCTCCCATCATCAATACAAGATCTTGGTGGAAAATGAATGCAACACTGGATTTTTTGAGATTGCAGAAATGTGTTGAAACCATGTCACAGCTATAATCAAAACAGTCCAAGAGCGTATGACCTTTTGTTAGTGTGGGGGCGACTTTATCTTTATTCTGGTTGGGCATGTTTGTTTAATATGTCTCATTGATCGAGTCCCCGGTTTATCATCCCCGATTCAGTTGAGGAGCAGCCTCGTCTAAATCCTCCTGCATCTCCTTTTCACATCAATCAACCTTCAGAAAATTGTTACAGAGAATTTAACATTTTTGTGGTTTTCTTCTTATTCATGTCATGTGACAAGTGAGCACCAACTTCCCACCGATCCGATCCATCCGTGCTGCTAAAGAGAAGCTTAACATCTTCATTTCAGTGCCTCCAAACTGCGCAACATCACATCTTACACTCAACAGTTTTCATACAGCGCTTTCAGCCCTAATCCATTCTGACTATTTGACCCTCTACAGTCATCATTTACCTTTTCAGTTCCATTCCTGACCCGTGGGGCTTTTCTGTGTTGAGTTTGCTTGTATGGGTGTCCATACGGGTGCGTTACATTTTTCTCTCACCGTCCCAAATTATGCATAAAAAACACAAGTGCTCCTAATCAGGATCTCGACGCATGACCTAAAAGCCTCACAGAAAGCCGTCATATATTGCATTTTTGGAACATTATTTTACAATTTGTATGAATTTACATATGTTATTATTACTATTGTCATCATCATTACAATCCATTTTCATGTAACTTATAAAGTTAGAGTTTTGTCTGCCTTTTCCATTTGTTTGAAAATAGTTTCATAAAAACACACAGATAAATAAAAGCCATTCGCTGCGAATCACACCAACAAATGACAGCTGAGCCAGGATGTCTATCAAACTTCACAGCAGCCAAAAGACTGTGAACTGCGAATCAACCCATGGAGAGCGTCATTAGCCTGCGCACAGCCAGATAAGCCAACTGCTTATCTAGAATGGCATTATTGAGGATCAATTGGGCGAAATATAGAGACTGGGAGATGTGTTTTTTTGTTTTGGTTTACAGCCACATGGTTTACATTTTCCCTCATATTTCAAAGCAAGAGCGTTTGGTTTGGTGCCAGCCGATCACACGCGCCACTGTCTGTGAGCAGTTAATGAACAAGCCAGATGTAAATAGCCTATGTATGTCACATCACGGGAGGGACAAGTCAGATTGCCAGCAATGGTGATGAGGAAAAGATAATGCTTTCTGTAGAATGCGTTATAGCCAGGAGGCACGCATCGACACGCACGCAGCTCCAGCAGAGGAAAAACTAATTTCAGACCAAAAAGGGCTCCAAAGACGGAGCGGGCTGGTTCAAAGGAAACTGGGTGCATTAGAAAGAGCTGATTTTGGTGGCGACCTTTTTTTTCCGTCACGACGCGCACGGGATTGACAGCTGTGCGTAATGGGCTTCTGCTCCAGGAGCCGAGACATCAGCCTGACACGGCGCGAAAACGCAATTAACCCGCGGAATGTCTTGCTTCTTCAAGGGCAACGCCGCAGTGTCAAAAGAGCAGAGGAACAAGCCCATTCCTTCCCCAACATCACTGATAACTTTAGTTGTGCAGTTTAAAAGGGCAGTGCCTAAAACACGCAAATCAAGCCTTTTTGTTACCGCCAAATATTGAGAAAGGGTACAAAAAACTGACAATGTAGCATATTCTATTTGTGCAACACTAAACGGTGCTTTATGTACAAGCATTTTTTAATTATTGCAGGCGATATAAAATGTGCGTCCAGCTTGAAGACTGTATGGAACCTGGCACAGCTGCGTAACTTTGGTAGAGCTGTGTAGTTCTGTCTATCTCTGCTCAAAACGTGACATTTTGCGCGCGCTCTCAAAAGCATTAGATGCTGAAACTACGACATTGCAGATATTTGATTACGAAACTACTCTACTTTTCGATGAGCATTCTGTCAGAGAATACCATACATGTGTTCGCTGAGACAAGGCATGACACCAAAACTCTTCTTTTTGTTTGTGTTTGTGATTATGGTCACTCACCCCGGCGTCTTCAGAAGACCTTTGGTCCCGGCCATTTATCCACAGATCCACAGTACAGTCGGTCCCGGTGAACTCCAGAATCAGCGCAGCGTCTTTGATGCGTAAACGTCCCGAGGAGCGCGGTCCAAATGCGCATTCCCACTTTCTCCACCACAGCACGAGCTTCGCGTGACCGCTGGCTCGCGGACACCACAGCTCCGTCTGACCGCAGCCGCGCGAGGATCAGAGTGAGCCGCGCTGCGCAGCCGGGGCAGGAATATGGGCAGCACGCACGCATGTTGACGCACACTCGTATACGTGCTGTGTACAAACAGGGGCACGCCGTTCTGAGGCACACGCCATTCATCAGAGAGTCACCTGCACCGCGTCACTATAGAGTATATAGTTAATATAAGATTAGTGTTAACGGAAACTATAAAACCCAGTGCGCAGAGCTGACCTTATTAGTGCAGTGAGACATTCTAACAACATTTAGTCTTAAAATAAATGTCGTCAGTACATTGAAACAACATTGGTGACATGTTACACCAACTTTGCTTCTCTGTTTCCTGTATGCATTCAGTAATGATGACCTAATCCCATGCCCTACACCTGCCCATGATCTCATTTGTTCTCTGAGGATACATTTCCCCTTAAAGCTACTTTCTGTGTATTTAATTTCATTTGTGTAACCATAGTGTTGTGTCGCCTAGTCTTCCTCTTATGTCATTCTTCGTTGGATCCTGTACTCAGTCCTGAATTTGTCCACATAGAATAATAATTATCCTTTTCAATCCTTCTTTCTTTGTTTTGTCACTTTAGGTTAGGCTAATATGCTTTTCAACATCCGTACTTCTCAATTGCAAAACACAAATATCCAGATTAGTGTTATATTTAGTTTTTGCATTAATCAACGCCCATGTGTCAGAGGCATATATATATTAGATGTTGCTGCAGTTCAAGTTGTATTCTTAGTTCAAGATTGTGTCGCATACTAATGAATACATTCTCAAGCTTGACTCTAAATGAGGGCTTTAGTTTTGGTGCTCGGGATGATTATTTGACTGTAATTCTCACTTGCTGGCTGTTCTGAAAAAGGGATGAAGTGTCTCTCTGGGCAGATCAAAGCCGTGCAGCACAAGGCGATTTGAACACTGCGTTAACTGTGCATCATTTAATTAAGGCGGCGGATAATAGAGCGCCTACATTATCATAACAGAGCGTTCACCCCGTGACTGATCCATATCGGTTTCTTTTTACCGTTGTGTTTACATTGCTTTATTGTTTCAAGAATAATGAGCGCAGTTAAACTCAATTGTCCTTCACTAACATCATGTCTCTAGCTTTACACATAAAGGTACATGGAGAGCTTTCGTCGTTATGTTCGAAATTAAACAACTTCATTTGGTCCATGGGTTTAGTCCTTAACAATAGTATCTTACTGCCAACATGGAGTAATGAGTATTGTGCTTTAAGAAACGACGTGTCAATTCGAGCTCAAGCCATCACTATTATTGACCTATCAGCCACTTTGGAATAATCCTCTTCATCTGCTGAACAAGGCACACAATTATGCTCTTGAACTCTAAAACATTCTATGTATTTCATTCAAATGCCTGATAAAATCGGTTAATCCTCCAGCCAGGTGTTTCTGACCATCAGCCTGGCTCCACATCTGGATATGGGTCCTCACAGCTCCTAGAGGTCGCCCCAGTGGCATTGAGGATAGGTCAAATGCAGAGAACGGATTTCCCTATACGAGCATTAATAAATAAAGCATAACTTTACTTAAACATTAGTATAAATATGTTTATCCATATATTTGTACAGAGCCTAGACATAATATAGTCCTTCATGTTATCACACACCACTGAAACTATGGGGCAGGGGTGTCCAAAGTGCGGTCCAGGGGCAAAATGTGGCCCTCAAACCACTTTTTGGAGGCCCCCAGAAGTGGCGCACAGTGGCTCTTTTTTATTTTTTAATAAAGTCGAAGAATTCTACACAATTAAAACGGCAAAAAGTAAAAATGTATGTAGAGACAAGTCAGTACTTTATTTGTCATTGTACAACCGTGCACCAAAATTGTGTTCAGGTGTTAGTCCTAAGTTGCTGCGACTGAGCCACACCGCCACTGTGGGTCAACCTGACCAGCGTGTTTTTGGTAGTATGGGGAAACCGTAGTGCCTGGAAAACAACCTGGCTGGGTTTGTCCCTGTTTCAGAGCGTGGTGTCTTGCACTGGTCAGCTCCTCCTCCCTCCTCTTCCTCCTGAGCAGCTCCCTCCGCTCCACAACCGTCTTTCACCATCTTCTGGGAAGAGCTTAGCAGTTAGTCTATTTTATTCTCCAGTGAATGTCCATTAGCCAGAACAATATGGATAGAATGCATGTGTGGTTTAGTTGCGATTCTTTCCGGATATCTTCTCCTTCGCCTCCACGGTGCTGCAGGTGTTTGGGGCACTTCAGAAGAAGACATTTGTAGGTCTCAAATGTCTTTAGCTCATAAACTAGCTGTTTGTTTACAAAGAGAAAGGTGCATTAAAGGTGCATTGTGGAACTTTGTATGTGAAACAAAATATAGGTTTTTAATTATGTGTATTTGTGCATTATGAGCATTATTCCTGTTGTGGGTTGCTGGTTCACATCTGACAAAACATCAAGTCATGAAATTAAACATCCCTTAGTTTTCAAGGTTGTGGAAAAAAGAGTCATGTTTGGGAAATGAATTGGTTGAGCTGGTGCCTTTGTGCTATTAATGGCATTTCCCTTTAGGAAAGCGCTTCCCCTTTTAAATGAATCTTTAAAACCCTCTCCATATTGTACGGTGTGTCTGACATGACGTACATTCTGTCGGAGGTTATCCACCATTGAATGCCTATTTGATCTGTCATCTCAACGACTAATAATATCCTCCCACTGTCAGTAAAGGGTGTGTTTCCCACAATCCCACAGGTCAACAGGTAATCACGCGAGGCTAAAACGAGCCCTGACCTATAGCTCTGCACACCGCTGTGTCAGACCAGTACAAAGGAACGCACGTACTCAGGAGCAGTGGTCCCGTGCACACAAGTCTTTGTCTCAAACAGAAAACAGGACGTTCTAAGTGTAGAGGTCCAGCTGAAAAGATCATTCGTGCCCAAAGGGAGAGCATATTTTCAGCGCATGGATTTGTGCACGCTGTTAGTCTGCCACCTTTGGCTTTGATCAGCTGCGCACAGTACTAGGCTACATTCGCAGGGTGCATGACTCACACGGCGCCAGAACAGTCACAACCTCCGAATAGAGGGCAACAAATGGTATGTTTTCAGATTTGTCACATTTTTTTAGGCTAAATCATTATTATTCTTTGTCTGTTTTTGTCAGTGGTGGGTACAGTACTCGATTTTAGTAACTTTTTGTAGTGGCTGTGTTTTGAGTGTTATTATTTGAAGTAACAGTAATATTTGATTACTCTTTCCACCATGAACAAATCTGTAAGAGACAAAAGTGCCATATGACATATGAACATGAGCTGAATCTTTATTCATTTTATTCACAACACCACAAACATCAGTTTTGTAGGTCTTAGCTTTCAAATGAGGCGTTACCCTGGCCTATAGGCTGTGAGCTCCACTGGAAAAGCTTTTAGATGAAGTTGAACAGTAGCGGCCGAAATGAGTTTCCTTCGCAGGGTGGCTGGGCGCACCCTTCGAGATCGGGTGAGGAGCTCAGTTACCCGGGAGGAGCTCAGAGTAGATTCGCTGCTCCTTCACGTCGAAAGGAGCAGCTGAGGTGGCTGGGGGATCTGTTTCGGATGCCTCCTGGTCGCCTCCCGCGGGAGGTGTTCCAGGCATGTCGTAGTGGGACAAGGCCTCATGGAAGACCCAGGACACGCTGGAGGGACTATGTCTCCGAGCTGGCCTGGTGTCGCCTCGGGGTCCCCCCAGAACAGCTGGAGGAGGTGTGTGTGGATTGGGAAGTCTGGGCATCTCTGCTGAGACTGGATGGATGGATGGATGGAGTTGAACAGTGCTGGACACCATGCTCTGAAACAGGGACAAACCTGGGAGGAGCACTGAAGGCAGCCAGCCAGGTTTCCTCTGGATACTCTGGTTTCTCTTACCTCAGGTTGGCCCAGAGTTGCAGCAGATCAGGACTAACCCCACACCCTAACCCTTATAGTACTTACTTACTTACTTCTTCATTTCGTCAATGCAAGAATACATGGAGACATAATATGAATATGATCCATTATTCATTTGCTATTAGCACCTATGAGGCAGCTAATGAAATAAAAAATCACAGCAGAACTCATTTTCACCTAATGCAGCTTTAAGATATAGGTACAAAAGGACACATATTGAGAACAGCAGGAAGCATAACGGCCACCAGGTCATTCTGGTTTGCTCATTATTCTGTGTTCAATCACTGACCTCACACAATGTATGGAGATCCTTCTTTTCACCTGCTAGATCTGAATTTAGATTAAAAAAAAGTGGATTGGGTGGATGGAAGCTTTAGTGCTAAAAGGAAATCAGCTTTTTACTGGACGGGGCCTTTCTGTGTGGAGTTTGCATGTTCTCCCCGTGTCTGCGTAGGTTTCCTCCGGGTACTCCGGTTTCCCCTACCACTAAAAACATGCACAATAGGCCAGGATGAATGATGTGTGTGAGTGAATGTATGGTGGTGGTCAGAGGGTCCGTTGGCGCAGACGTGTGTAGTCGCGAAAGCGCCTCTGACAGTCTCCCGCAGGGGAACTGAAGCTACAAACGTAGCTTTCCACCACCGAGTATGGAGTGAATGTACAATTGTCTCATGTAAAGCGCTTTGTGACTATATGTCTGTGAAAGGCGCTATATGAATAAAGATCTTCTTCTTCTTCTTCTACTGACCTGCACAAGCCAACTTGAGAAAAAATAAAACCCGACCCACAAGACCCTAAACCAGGGGTGTCCAAACTGTTTTCACCGAGGGCTGCATATTGGCATGTATACAGCATGGAGGGCCAAAGATCAGTGGTCAGTGCACTAAACTCGACAAAAACGAGGACGAAAAAGCAACAAAGAAAGCATCACTATAGCGACACGGTTGAAATAGGGTGATATTATTATTAACGCCTTTCAAAGCAGGTTCAGTGCCGTTGCTTCGATACAAACATGTAAGGCTCGTCCATCTAATCTGAGCATATTGTTCCACCTACAATGAACATCATAGGCATATCTCTGGGCGCTCTGGATTCCTGGTGTTGATAATTATGTTTCATTTGTTGGAAACTCGTGACTCATTTATCCACCAGGTCGTCTTGTGCTCTTCATCTTTTATTTATTTTTTATTACAACAAATCTATCTGTCATTTCATCCTGAATTTTAAGTGCTTTTTGAAGTTTATTGTTTTGGTTGGACTGAAAGTTAAAAAAAAGCATTAAAGGAAAGCACGGACCTGTTTTACATAGCAGCGTAATAAAAAACTAAAGCCACTAAAAACATGGAGAGCACCAGGTATAAAAATATCACTTTGCTCTTTAAGAAGGAGGGAGAATTAAACCAAAAGACATGGAAATAAAAAAAACAGATGGGAGAGTAAAATAAATTGAAATTTTATGATTCTGAAGCACATTAGTGGTTTTGCAATGTCGGCTATAAAAGAAGGAAAAGTGATAGAAGGGCAAGGCAAGTTTGTTTCAAAGCACAGTTTGTACACAAGGTACTTGAAAGTGCCGTGCAGAGCTACAAACATTACAACGCAATGAAACATTAATAACATAATTCATGAAATAAATCAAAAGTGGACAATAGTGTCGCAAACAAGGATGAAAACGCAACAACAAAAAAGATACTATGAACACAATGTCAAAAAAGTATATGACAAAAAAAGCAACAAAAAGACCCTTAAAAAATTTGACAAAACATGGCGACATGATGTTACGATCAGTTTTGTGGGTCTTAGCTTTCAAATGAGGTGTTACTCTGGCCAATAGGCTGTAAACTTTGGATAAAACCGAACTGGGAAAATGCTCTCGGTTAAAGGAACAGGCCACCATTTTTCCATACTGAGATATGTTCTTTGAGCTTAGACAAGTTGAAGTGTACCTGTCTGGTCTTTATGTGTGCCCTCAGTCACGCAAAATGACCAAAGATGTTGTTAGCATTTGGCCTCTCGCATTTATAGAAGCGACCAAGCTCTTCCACGGGCACAAAGACCAGACAGGTACGTATCAACTCGTCTAAGCTCAAAGAACATATCACAGTATGGAAAAACGGTGGCCTGTTCCTTTAAGGCGGGGGGTAGGAGGTTATAGCTACATTGTAAAGTTTCACCCAAATAGTACAAACATTTATTTTATTACAGTTGTTGAAAAAAACCTAGTAAACGACCAGACAAATGTGTGTTTACTGTGAGCGCTTCACTTCTCCTAAGACCAGACTTTAACTTTACAGGGGGCGGGACGTCTCCAACTCGTCTCCATGGCGATATCAACTTTTGCTGGAATCAGTATGACCCAAAGTGTGCCTTTAAATGTCAATCATCTTGCATCCTATATTTGGCATCCAGGACTCTGCATCCTCATCTCATCTCCCCTGGAGAAATATTTTGTATCCAGGTTCTGTTGTGACATGGTTATTGAAAATTAAGTGTTCGGATGTGAACGTTAAATGTAGAAAAGCATAAATGACAGATACAAAGTTACATTATTTTTGTGATTCAAACCATTTCTATCAGGATGCTGGAGATTGTTTAAGAAACCTGACATTCACTTTTATGCAGCAATAATATCATGAAATAGTGTTTATTTCCTGCCGCAGAATCTACATCCGCTTTCTGAAGTAAACAACACATTTACTTTGTCAAAATAAGCCAGAGTTAATGAATTTAAAGCTCTGAGGTGAATCCTCTCTCTGGAATGGCTTCATGAGAGGATGTTAAAAGGAAAGTAACCTCCGCAGAGGTGAATAGACATGGCAAGGGTATGTTTTTCAAAGATATCTCTGCAAAAATATCTTTCCAAAATATTATGGTCTTAATTTAAGGGTTGAGAAAAACATATTCAATTTTCATATCGAGCTCCCTCATTTGAGTTGAATCTAGGACTTGCCTGTCGTCACACAGAAGAACTGCACAAACAATATGACAGCATTACTTCATGTTCTTTCTCTAACCTATAAATCCCGAACATTACGTAAGTGGATGAAGACTCATTAAAGGAGCTCTTTGGATGTTCCAGCAACAGCTACTTATCTGTGGCACCATCATTCTCAAATGATGCGTGTCATTATTATTCAGAGGAAACATTCTCTCTCTTACTTTCCTTGTTTCCTGTTTATTCTATGGAGAAATCCAAAACAACTCCTTATCCTATATGTGCATAAACCTTTGTCCTGTCCTTGGTCCAGTCCTTTAGTTCATTTTTTGGGGTCATTTTTTCCTGACTTCTTCAAAAGGTGACACAGCCTAAGAAGTAATCCAAACCCCAAACAAAAACAGATAAAAAATAAATCTATAGGCAACATATGTATTTGGTAATCAAGGCTAAATAAAATACAGTTTTCAATATGAAAACATTATTTGGCACTATTAAGGCACTTATAGGGGCACCTGGCAGCCTCAGGGCTCTAAGCAGCAAAACATGTTTTAATATAGGTTATGTCACTTCATTTAAGGCTAAGGTAAAGAGTTAAAGCGGAACTAAGTAACTCATGCCCTAGAGGCCATAAGCGCCACTGCAAGTGTCGTAGCATGTAAGCTTTGCCCGTTAGTCTGCTAGCTTCTTCTTCGTGATTCCATTAGTGTGTATTGGTGGCTCCGACCTGGAAGCAGCAAAGTTGCAACTGTGGTTTTCTAGCCAGAGACACCAGTGGGAGATGAAAGACCCCCCAATCATCCCAATAACACTTGTATTACCCCGATTGGGACTACGGAAACAATTTATTAAGGTAAACAAGTTACTTAGTACTGCTTTAAAGGGACTATACAGAGTTTAAAAATGTTAAAATTGTGTATTTTCCTCCCCCTACATGTTCCAACCATGTCCTAATGTGTAGAATGAGCCCAGAGTTATTCACCACAACTGCCTCTAAAATCCTGCACTGTTACTCAAAAAGGTCTTAATTCGGGTCCGAAGTGCCGTCATGCACAGGCGTAATATAGAAGGTGCAGTTACATGTATGACCCGAGGTGGCAGTAGTGAGTATAAAATGGCCAACTTGCATCCAGCCCCTTTAAGTTATACTTTATGGAGATATTTGACCCATCCTTTGATGCCGCTGGAGCAACCCGTCCGGACCAGTTCTGGGAACTCTAGATGTTGAGCCAGGGTAATGGTAATGGTAATAGGATTCACCTATTGTGCATGTTTTCTGTTGATGAGGGGAACCCGGAGGAAACCAATCCGGACACGGGGAGAGAAACATGCAAACTCCACACAGAAAGGCAAGAGCGCTAACTGCTCAGCCACCGTGCCTCTTGAGAAGGGAGAGGGGAATAGCATTTGTACTGCTGATTCGCAAGTCATCGAAAGTGCTTCACAAGGAACACTCCAGAGTCAGTGTTGGTAAACTGAACGTAGCCACGGCCGCACCAACTGACCCTGCACCCACCCGCCACTCACTGACCACTCTCCCCAAGAACGCTCTTGGTACTTACAAGGCACAACCTGCTCAGCTTTAGAGAGAAAGCCAGATCAGGCCTTTCACGAGCTTGTTACTTGATTACTCCACTTACCAACTTGCTCGAATCATTCTCATCTTTTCTCACTGCTCTCTTTTGAAAACTACAATTTGCAAAACTCCAACAGTTTGCAGCGTTATCAAAACCTCCAACTAAAAGGGCACAAACACATAACTCTCCTCAATGTCAAGCGCCTTTTTGGCCAAGTGCTTTCAGGTAAAAAAAAAAAAAAAAAAAAAAAGGAAGCCTGTCCGAGAAGGGCATCATTTACTCACTGTCAGCCAGTTCTTGGAAAGCTATTGGAGCTAATGGCCTTGTTAATCAGTGTAATCACAGCCCACTCTCACCTCGCTCTCTCCACATTTATTTCTATTTAACCTTTCCATCTATCTGCTTTCTCTCTCCCCGATGGAAACAAACAATTACCACGCCATGTTGTTATGAAAAGGTTAATCATGCTATAAAACACACTTTCACAGTCTGTTGATATCTTTATGAAAGCTCAGGATTTTTAACTAAAAAAAGGACTTGGTGTTTGCGTACTGAGCAACTGTTTGAGCATAATTAAAAGTCGGAAAAATCCTAGAATAACGCGAAAAAAAGATACAACATATAAACACATAAAATAAATAATTCTAATAATATCACATACTCAGAAGTAGGTACTGTGTGATGTCATTCAGAGGTGCCAAGGCAAATACTAGAGGAAAGAAGCAGCTAAAAGACGAACAATGAAGTTAATGATGCTATGCTAACACCAGCTAAAGTTGCGCTAACAGCGGCTATGCTTACATTGGTAAAATCACTTTTTTCAACAGCGGTATGATGTTGTGAAATATTAAATCTGAATGACCTGCCAATCAGAGGCCAGCGTCTGTTCACGTCCCGTTAGTATCAGTTCGGCGCTTGGTGCCTGGTCAGGCCTCAGTAGTGGAGACGACCTAACCGGGCACTGGGCTGGGTCGGGTCTGCCAGTGGAAACACCCTATAACTGACCCAAACCTAGATCTAAAAATAAATATTTATAAATGCCTTTAGCCTGGGATGTCTTGCAGCGTAAACCAGTTTCAAAACAAGCTTGAAACAGTCGGTCAAAGACGCTAAAGTGCACAGGAAAGACATGATGAAACGACTATTAAAAACATGGGAGCATCATATGATACTGTGGGCTTAGAGAGCAAACGAGAGCCACAGACAAAATATAAAATTACAGAAGCATGTGCGGAAGAAACAAAGACACCACTGCACAGGCCTGTGATTGATGAGGAAACATTATAACACTTGCTTTTCTTGAGTGAAATGTTGCGTGGCTCCTTAATAAATATCAAAATGTAACATTCACTGAAGTGTTTTTAGATAAATTGCTTCTCACCATTGGGACAGTCTGCAAAACTTGCAGCTTAACTCATACTCAAGCTGCATACCAATTTCCTTCAGAGAGTTTTGAATAGCCTGAAGTAATGCAAAAATTATTTGTGATGATGTTCGAGCTGAGTGGTGGATAAAGTTGCTTGAATACACCTCTAATAGTGCGTATATGCAAACCCACGGCATTAAAAGTGCAACTTTTCTGTGCGCTGATTGGTCGACTGATATCACTGAATCAGAATTAGAATTTTGTAATTTATATTATTTGTAATGATTTATGTAAATGTATTATGTATTTTTATGTCTTAGGGACCAGGTCTGTGAATTAGCTGTTCTCTATATGGACTATGAACATGGCATCGGTTATTTGTAACTATGCTTCTTGTTCTGTCCCTAAACATATAAATACAATTAAACAAACAAAAAACCAAACAAACAAACACACAAATAAACATATATAATAGGTTTTATTGCCATTGTCAGTGGTTCACAAAGACGTTTTTTGATGCAAATGTGCAACATTAAACATAAAACATGCAACATAAAACTTGGTTAAGATAAATAAGTAAGGATTAAACAACGAGCCGTGCATTAGACGGTTATAATGCACGACGCAGAGTCAAGAACGTTGCTATGGCGATGCCCACAGCGGAGTGATATCCCAGTGATTTAACTACCGGACTACGTGTGCGGTTCTATGAAAATAATGCACGCTTGTTAGCCCCCACCAGCCAATCAGAATCGAGTACTCACCCAGACCATGGTATAATAAACTATACAAAGTTGAAAGCTATAAAACTATAAGGGCATGCACAAAAATAAGATAAAATATGTGTTTTTTCAAAAGTGTTAGCAGCAGATATGAGTGGTGG
The DNA here is from genome assembly GCF_951799975.1 of Gobius niger. NCBI lineage: Eukaryota > Metazoa > Chordata > Actinopteri > Gobiiformes > Gobiidae > Gobius > Gobius niger. The sequence goes on along the minus strand of NC_136852.1, from coordinate 11,388,439 downwards.
ACATATCACATAGTGCAATAGAGCAAATGGCTGGAACCGGTCATATGTTTCATGAGTCTGATACAGAGTGCTTGAGTGTTCTTTTAGTGTTCATGAGTCAGATGGCGGAGGGGAAAAAAATGTTCTTGTGGCAGTTGGTACAGTTCAAGTTGGACCATAGCCTCCTGCCTGAGGGGGAGAGGGGTGAATAGTCCGTGTCCAGGCTGAGAAGAGTCAGCTGTGATCCGATATACACGTCACCGGGTCCTGGAGGTGTTCAGATCCTCAAGAGATGGGAGCTAACAGCCAATTACCTTCTCAGCAGCAACACACTGCCATCTTGATCAGAAGCTTGAGTTTCCTCAGGTGCCGCAGGAAAAGCTTGATTGAAAGATTGTGTCATGACTCATGTGGTAAGTTGTTTTAAGATAAGACAAATACAGTAACACAGACTTTATGAATCCACTTTTATCAGGTCACTGGTGTGGGCAGTGGGCACATACTGAAGTGTCCGAGGATTGATTTTTTGATTTGATTTTTGGTAACATCTTTGTAATAACAAACACTAAACAAGTCCCGGAAAGGGCTGACATTTGCTAGAAGAAAGAGTCTGTCTATTGACCCACTGCTTATTGTTATCGTACAAGTAGCATTTTTCTTAAAACACACACTTTTCTATCCGTAACCTTTGAACAGCAATGCTCCTCGTTGGAAATGTATCAAAACCATTCTGGTACTCACTTGTTTTGTCAGGGCTGCTGTCTAGCAAAAATGCTGAAAGTATAAAAGCAACCTATGGAGACAAATATTGCAACGTGTGAAATCAATGGGAGCAGAACCAGGTGACAGATTGAGCGTCCGGTTTGGCTGCTGTGAACAGGCCTGTGGGACTGGCCCTTCTGCTGCCAAGGGCCTTGTTTGGGCCAAGTCGGTGACAGGCATGCTGGGTAATAATGTAATAAGCTGTGTCTAATGCTCAGGACATCAGGGCGTGCATATTTATGAGTCCAAGCATGTCCTGGAGCGAGTGCTTTTCACTGAGTTTCCGAGTCCAGGAGTCGCAAAATGTTTCTGCCTCAAGTCTAAGTGACAAAGTGGGTTATACGCAACCCTGGCTTTTTCACATTTTTTCTTTTTTAAGTTTTATTATAGTGCAAGTTTGTTCAAGTACTCCTGAATTTTTAATCTATGCAACTGATGGTTAATTGTGCCACACTGTCCTCTGCTGACGCTGACCTCCACAGACATGTCCAGAAATGCAAGTTTATCTTTGATTAGAATAGCAGCTCTTGTTGCAGTCTTTTCTCAAACGTCGATGCTCCTATAGGTGTTGAATTCCATGTGGGAAGAAAATACTATTGCAAATCAGATTGCTTAGCCCCATTCTGTAAGCCTCTAATTCATTATGCCTGTCAGTCACGCAGACGTCTCCACAGCTCAGCATCGGCTCTTCTCTCCATCATCGGCGTGGAGGCAATCCTGGAGGTAGGCTTAGATTAAGATGGAGGGTTAGGGAATCTGAATAGGCATGGGATGAACCAAGGCAAGTCGAACACTTCAGGTCCCCGAAGCTTCACCTGCATAACAATGAGGTGAAATAATGTCTAATAGGCATCCTGGGTTCAGTTTCTGGATCGCCAGGGTACTCCGGCCTCCCCAAATCACTCTCTGAAGACTTTTGCTCTTCATTCTCTGAGAAAGGCTAAACCACCACTGCAGCTGTGTGAACCTCGCAATATTTATTGATTTATCTGTTGCTTTGGTGTTTCTGAGATCCTGCTGCCATTTGAAAAGCATCTTAGTCGTACAGTACTGAATATAAGAGGGAGATCGTCCAGGCTGAAATCCATCAAAAATATTCTGGTGGCAAAACATTTCAGAGAGTTGATCCATAGAAATAGAAAGGAGAAGCGGCGTTCGATCCATACGTACACATGCAGTAATATGTTTTCAGAGTGCCTATTTTTCCTGTAGCCGTTACCCTTTAGCCATCAAACATCACAAATTATGAAAGATCCAGATGTTTTCAGCCTTTGCCAACCCATCGACCAGATTTAGGTGAATAAATATACAGACTTTTTGAGATTTTACTTTAGATTAGGGCTGTCAAAATTAATCGTGATTAATCAAAAACATAATTAATCACGATTAATCGCATCATATGTTTTGACCAAACACACTTCTGTATCTGAGCACACACAAAGACAAAGCGCTTGTGTTAACTATATATGTAAGCCAGGAGTCTCTTTTCACACAATGAGGTACTTTTATGATACAAAAGCGACAAAGAGCAATTTATGCATCAAAAAAGCTTGTCTAATTATCCTATTTCGACAAAAATGATTCCAATTCTATGACCTTTGGACCTTAACCTAAACCTTATACTGTACTTTATGAACCTAAAAGTTTGCAGATTTTGTCCAAAATGTTCAGCACCAAAGAAAATGCCTCTAAAATGTGATTTATCAAGCCTTGGGCGGGCGACCAAGAGAGGATTGCAAGGATCCTGGTTATAAACTGTTATGAAACTGTGAATATTTGGTTAATGAAATGTGCAATCAATAACCAAATGCTTTCAATTTAAGTGTTTTATGTTGGACAAGTATTAAATATGAATATAATTAGTAGAGAAAAATGTATTGTATTACACTATTATACAATTGACAGCTCTACTTTAGATACAAATTAGTATCTAAAAGTAGCCTCTGAGTTAAATGCTAAATTAAATCATATTCAGTTCTGCTTTAACCACTGCACTATCGTGGGGCAGCACACATCCAATGAAAGATCATTTAATAATATGTTATTGACAGAGGACAAGTCATACTGCGTTATTAATACACAGACGGGCTTCTCCATTCTTTTGTATAGGAATATAACGTTCAACAGAAGTACACTTTTGTAGGAACAGGCGAGATCTATGAGTTAATCCTCCACCTGGCTACTCAATATGTCACAACTTGAAACAAAGGTCAAGCAAAGAGATGCCAGACTTTTTTTTGAAAAGGATGTGATATAAAGTTCGGGACTTCAGGGTAACTGGTGGCTCATTGTTGGGGGATCAAGCAGCTGGGATGGATAAAGTTGCTGCGGTACAAAGTCAAAAGTTCCTTCAGTGTCGGAACCATCGTAGAAAACTCAAGGCTTTGAACTTCGCTCTGTGCTTTCAACGCTTTCAAGTCTTGTGGCTGATGTTGTTGCCGGTGAAGAGCAGAGGAGAGAGTGACTTAAGGATACCTGAAATTCATAACAACGATTTACATATAGTCATTTTAATGTATTCTCTTTTTTTGGGCAGGTTGATGGCATTTCCCACTATACAGGCATTACATTATGTTTTATAATTGCAGCTTTTACACAAACTAAACTGCCTGCTTTAGTGACCGCTGCATATACACACACATTGAGGAAACACTGACGACATCAAGAGAACCATAATTACCATAGACAATTAACAGGCAGAACAAATGGACGCCGCAATTCAATTATTGCTCCTGATCCTGACAACGGGCTGGGAGAAGGTCAAGGCTGTGGCATGAGTTCCGAGCGTTATAGAAAAATACTGAGAAACAAACGGCTCTATTTAAAAGGTTAACTATGCCGCCTGAGCTAAACCAGTCAAAGACACCAGAGCTGGCCTAATTAAAGGGAATGTACAATGAGGACGGAGCTGATGGAGATAATTAGGCTACAATGGCATTATTAGCTTGAGCTAACGATATGAGCCAAGTCTGAGGTGTCGCTCGGCAGTTGCTAATTTAGTTTTTTGATAAAATGATGGTCATGGAGGACGGATTCGGGGTAGAATTAATTTGTCTTGTGTTATCCTCTAGATCAGGGGTCCTCAAACTTTTTTCTCTGGGGGCCACATTATTGTTCGTGGCTGTGTTGGGCGGCTGGATTGACTATAACATAGAATTGTGTGACCCAGACCAAAATGCAGCAGGCTTAGTATTACTAGCCTGGCCTGTCGTCCCCACTACTATATCCACAAGATCAACACTTGATTCCATGCACATGTTTGTTTAGCTGTAGTGGTTTGCAAACATAGCAATCTTCACACTTTTTATTTATTTTATTTTCAAATAAAACATAATTGTGTAGTGTGACCAAAGTAATAACTGGCATCTTGGCATCCGCACAGTAAAGTGAAGATTACTGATTTCGAACTACTCCTGGTATTATTACGCCTTACATTATAGTTCCCCCTTTTATCCGCTTAGAAAATCCACATTGTTTAATTTTGTGTAATTATACTTAGTAGTGGAACACTTCACGTAACCATATTTAAATAGGGAAAACGTGGAAGAGCTTGGTAGCTTCTATCTTGACCTGTTTTGGAGTTATAGAGGAGAGCAGGAGAGGCTAAATGCTAACGCCGTCTGCGCTGTGTTTACGTGATTGAAGGCACGGGGGAAGACCAGACAGGTCCTAAAGAACTCGTCAAAGCTAAGGTAAGAACATATCTCAGTATGTAAAAACGGTGGCCTATTCCTTTAAAAAAGCATAACTCCGCTCAGGAATGGACTAGAGACTTACTTTTTACATACTCAGGGATTTGTGCTCTACAAGTCAGTTTGAGGACCCCTGCTCTAGATAATTTTTTGTGATGGCGTGAGTTCATAAAAAGAAACAATAACAATGGAGGATCATATGGTTCGAGTGCTGGAGGTCTTGGCTGCCCCATCTAACAATGGTATCAAGTCAATTTAAACTTTGCATGTTGCTTTAATATTTGGGGCACAGATACAGTATTGGAAGAGACCAATGGGAAATAAAAACAACAACTAAAAACAAAGTCTTCCTCACCTGGTTATACTGTGGGCATCAATCAAAATGTACGTTGGATTGATGCCCATGTCCTTGGTGCCGATCTTGAAATTGCGGTAAATTTCTCTTAACAAGCAGGACTAAAATAGAAATTTGATTTATGGTTGTTTGATAGTGGCAGAGATAAAAATGTTCCAAGTTCTCGTCTGTGCTTTTGTGAGTAGCTTTGATTAGTAGCTTTTTCACGCAACAAAGACGTAAGTGACATGTAATTGTTTTGACTTTGCCTGAGGAGGTAATTGGGGGAAAATAAAGTCTAACTTGAGACATAACAGAGGGAGAATACTGATTTGACCACAGCTTATTGGGTGAAGACTTGCAAACAATATAGATCAGATGTCTCAATAGACGGTGATGCATGAATACTGAAGTAGTGGTTAGCAAAAGGTTGAAACTTGACCCAGCATTGTTGATGATAGACACGAGGTTAGATCAATATCACACACCAGTGAATCAAAATAGCCATTCAATTAGAGTCGCAAAGCGGAGACAGCTCACTAAACATTGCTTCAAAGCCGCCATCAGCTTAAAACCTTTCATGGAAACAAAGGCAGACGTTTCTTGTTTCCTTGTGAAGTTGCCACAGTAAATTGGTGTTTTAAAGCATCAAACCCAGGAACTCATTGCACTTTGCCACTGCGCCGCCTCAGAGCTTGAATGACCACAGACAGAAGCCGTCATGCGGTTTGCCCACACACGCAACTTGATCGAGCACCAATTCTTCAGTTAAGATCCTTATCGCCAATGAATGACGTCCTTGTTCTGAGCCACAGAGTCTGTAAAGGAAGCTGAACTCCACTTCCGAGGTTTACACTAATAGACTGCGCTCATGTGTCGAAGCATAAATGAGTCTGTGCTTTTTGTTAATCAGCGTTAGAGAAATAACCGAGGGTCAGTCGTCTAGATGTCTTATGCAGGAATCTGAGACATGAATGAATGAAAGAAGTTGCAACCATTCAAGTCTGGAGATGCTTCCACGAGAAGAGGGATCAGTAACTTCTGTTGTGCGTCATACTGATAGGCAACCCAAAACATACAATGCTTGGCTGTACTACTTAGATGGCATCGTTGCATCACATGACCCAATATGATAAATAGCAATTATATTTTATTCTCAAACAATAAACTTAATACTTAATTTTAAAACTTAATTGAGGTATCGGTGACAGTATGGTATTAACTTTTTAAATGCAACACATCATCTTACAAAAAATGCCCAAATGTATACACTCAACACTATCATGCACCCAGCCCGGCTCTCACTCCATATCTCCAGTCTCATATCAGAAAGTTTGTCTGCCCTTCAAACCCGCCTATGAAAGAGTGCTACTACCTACATCCGTCCCCTCACCTGACCTTCAACCCACCGTCGTTACACGCCGTTGTAGCCGCGCCATGATGGCCGCAAGACTGGAGACCCAGCTGAGAGGACACAAGAGTCATTGTGTAAAGCCGTCAAGGCCAGTGACTGGGCAGTGCTGTGGGAAATCGTCGCATGTTGGTGGCTCTGGACCCCTGCTGCATGCGTTGGGTTGGTCACGCTTGAGTGGCACAGATACTGACACCAACCATCGGCTCCTGTGGGCGGTGAGCCTTTTGTTCAGTCCCTTCCTTTTCTACCTCCTCATCCACGTCGTTTGCTGCTAAAAAACGCTCATGTTTGCTTCAGACGCATGGTCCAGAGACTCCACGCCGGAGTTGTGTGGAGGTGGGATAATAAGCGTTTGTTTGGCAGTCTGCTGACTGGAGGTAAAAACATGGGAAACGAGAATGAGGACACTTAATATCAACTTGAAAGTATTTATTTTTGGTTGACTGGTGATGTGAACCCTGCAAATGTGAAACATATGAACTGTCAAAATGTATCTATTGGGTTATCTGCCATGCGAATGGCTCACCTTTTTAGAGTAAAAGTCTTAAATAAAATGTGTCTGTTAAACTTGCCTGTGTTGCCTGGTTAAGTCACTAAAAGTTATTTATTTTTAACTACAGTGATAAAAGCCTCAAGATTAACATGACAATTTTCCTACTGAAAATGGAAAAAGATAATAAGGATTTCCTGTTTTGTTACTATCCTTAAACCAGTGAATCCCCCATGAACCCATGACCTACGTCTGAAATTATGAATCAAACTCAAGTTTGTGGTGAATGCAATGTTTTCATAATTCATCTCACTCTCTCTCTCTCTCTCTCTCTATGAAAACCACAATTGATTAGAACCACTGCGAATCGTGGCGGCTGTAATGACCCAATTACATCGTGTACAAACCTCTATGTTGTGCCCTCGGGAAAACCACGGCTGCCTCGTCATCTCCAACAATACTGCCAACCACCAGGAGAAATATGAGCGGTCCGGAGCAGGCGATAGTGGTAAAGATTTCCGCCTTGTAAAATATTCATCTGGCGTTTTGAATGGCATAAACAGAGCGCTCAATGTTGTAACTAAATATAGCAACGGGCCAGATTCCCATTGCCCAAGCGTGGTTTATGAAGATCATTTATTAAGATCTTTGACAGGCAGAACATAGAAGGTGGGGAGGAAAAAAAGGCCTTTCGGGTGCTCAGGAGCCATGAAATCACCTGCCCAGACTGGGGGATGACACAGATGGATAAACTCGGGAATATTAAACTCAGCAGATCTCAGAAAAGGAGCAGGGGCAGAGCTGACTCATTTGCGCGTTCTAGCTGCTTCATCAAACCCCCGTCCCCCGCCGCTTTGCTGTTTGTTTTTCATACATTGCTTATTTTGTGCTTTTTGTTCCCATTCGATTTCTCACAGCGATCTCGGGTAAATGTTTTGAATGGTGCCTACAAACAAGACAAAAAGGCTCCATGAGAACTGAATGTCACAGTGCACTACTGTCAGTTGAAGTGGAATAACTCGTTTGCGCTGGCTCTCAGCATATTAACACAGACACGAGAGGCCTTTTTACACTTCCCCTCAGACGGTTGTAATAAACCTCTAGATTGTAGGTCTTGCAGTCCGACTACAAGAGTAAGAAGAAGCCTCTGAAGAAAACGGTGAAACGTCCCCAACTGATCCAACGCAGCCCATTTGGCGACATCTGAAAGTCCTTGTACAAAGTGATAAGATAAGATAACACTTCACTGATCTCACGATGTTCCCAGCAGTTTTTAAGAACAAGACAATGTGTGATTAAAGAAGAACAAGGTAAATGTGCAAAAAAGTAGTAATAATAAAATAGAGGAAGCGAAACGTTTGAATACATCTAAATCTAAATAATTAACTAAGTACAAATAAAGTTGTCAGTGCAAGGAAATGCAGGTATAGATGTTTACAGTCATTGTGTAGGTGATTGTGATTGATAAAGTCACACTTATTGCAGATATTTGTGATTAAAAAGGGCATTGCATATGATCTGTTTCGATATTCCCCTTGAGGAGATAGAGGAAGCACCTGGGCATTAATGATGTGAATAGTAAGTAATAGTGCTCTATTTGTCATTGTACAACCGGACAACAAAATTGCGTTCAGGTTTTAGTCCTGAGCTGCTGCGACTGAGCCGCGCCACCACTGAGGATCAACCTGACCAGCATGTTTTTGGAGGTCGGGGAAACCGTAGCACCCGGAGGAAACTTGGCTGCTTTCAGTCTCCTCTGATCCTCTGAAACAGTTCACCGCCTCCTGGGTTGTCCCTGTTTCAGAGCATGGTGTCCAGCACTGGTCAGCTCCTCCTCCTTCCTCTTCCTCCTGTGCTGCTCCCTCCACTCCACAACAGTCTTCCACCATCATCTGGGAAGAGTTTAGCAGTTCATCTGTTTTATTCTTCAGTGAACGTCCATTAGTCAGAACAATAGTAGAGACAGAAGTGTGGCTTAGCTGCGACTCTTGCCCGGATACCTCCTTGTTTGTCCCTTCCTTGTTTCCTGTTGTGATGCCGCCACTGTGCTGCAGCTGTGGGGGGCTCTTGGTGCCTCTTCAGTGTTTCAGAAGATGAAACAGGTAATCACAATGGATATTATTAAAACATTGTGTCTGTTTCTATGGGCGGATCCAGTGAATTTATCCAGAACTGTGCCTGGCTAAAACATCAGTGGGTTGCCTTTGTGTCTCAAACTGTCAAAGACCTGACTTTGAGTCTTGCTCAATTGTGAAGGCAGCGTATGAACCAAAAAGAGGAAGGTTCGATCCCTGGACAGTGTGGGTCTTTCTGCGTGAAGTTTGCCTGTACTCCACGTGCTGTTGGATTTCCTCTGGGTGTTCTGGTTTCATCCATTGACACAAGATATGCATAAACCTAGCTTTAGTTTTCACAATGGAACATAATTGCATTCAAAGTAAGAAGAAATCTTGATTTAGAATAATTATGCGCTTTTATAAACAGTATAGGTGAACAAAAAACCTCCCCTCATGGTTGCTCAAATGCCTTCCTCCCGACAAAGGTTTGGAAGTGTTGACACTACACAAGTCCTAGCTGCTGATGGGACACTAAGTGAGTGACTGATGTCTTCTATCAGCAGAGTCAGTGCGTGTGCAGCCCAGCGTAAACACTGCAAACTGGATAAACATAGTCACAGTTGTTTTGGAGAAGACTATACTCTCCGTTTCTGCTCAACCTGCTCCTCTGACTTTGCTGAAGGCTCTCAGTACTAATCACCAATCATTAGAAAGGTCATGAGCGGCGCGCCTGGGGGAGCAGCTCGAGGTTGTGAGCTAACAGTGTGCCGCAGTGAAACAATGCCCAGAGCTGGCTGGCATTTCTTCAGCTGTGGGTGAATTAAATTGTTTTGAGACCCCCTTCACTACACCCTTCCCCTTGACTTCATATTGACTTTGAGGAAAGGCAGTTTAACTCAGTTGCAGGTTGTCCCCATGGAAGTTGTAATTATGTTTAATTTTTTTGGTAATTGTAGCTCTTAGAGATGGAAGTGAGAAGGTTGGACCGATATGGAAAAGTTCCTGAACTGCTCATATCACAAACACCCACCACCCAACCTGAGCAGGAAAGGTAAAAATGCATCATTAAGACTAGAGTCCACTATGTTGGAAACCACAGTTGGAAAAAGGGACTGGAGAGAATAATTTTTTCTGACCTTGTAAATTGCACTGTTTTAGTTGGTTGAATACTTTATGCGGGGCCAATTGTCACAAACAAAACCTGATTTTTGCTTTTCCTGGTGACGATCAAAGTTGATTCCTTTGGCACTTCACAACAACACTTGTCAGACCAAAGTGCTTTACATAAAAACACCAGACAAAACAAAACAGAGCCACCCGTTATGAAAGGCCTGTCTGGATAAATGAGTCTTTAGCATAGACGTGAAACAGTGAAAGATCGGGGGTTCTAATCCAATCTCCTGCAGGTGCACTCTGCTGTTGTGTCCTTGGGCAAGACCCACCTTGCAAGTGTCTGTGTACATTGGTGTATGAATGAGAGTGTGAATGGGTAAGAAGTTCTTTGCTGTGAAGCACTTTGAGTGACTAATGTAGGTGGAACAGCGCTGTATAAGTTGAAACCATATACCATTTACCATCGCTATTAGCTGCAAGTCACTGACACAGACTTGTCATTCAAACCTACATGTTTGTCTTAAAACTAGTGGGACTCAATTGCATTTTTAAAGGATCTGCATCATGCTTAGCCATTCCAAATTAAAGTATAGGCATTTATATGATATATTGTACCTCTACCACAATGGAGTACTCATTTTTTGTGAGAAAAGTATTTTCTGGAGGTATTTTTCAAACGCAGAAAACAAGATGCTTCAATTCAGTAAACCCCGCCCCCTTTCTCCGAGTTGATGCAGCCGATGCAACTTTTGCAGTAGTAGAAATATAATATCACAGCAAAAAGTAAAGTTACTTCACAATGCAGTTATAAGGACTTGACATTTGCAACACAGCTTCATAAATGGCTAACACACAAGCTAACATCTGTTTTGATGGACTCACCACCGCTCTGGCCACTCCATCATCGCTGGTTATAAGAGTTTAATCCACTTAAGTTGTGGCCAAGGTTCACCAAGCATCCCACAAGTGAGGGTCACAAACAAACACTATTTAGGCTGATAGTCGCTAAATCCCGGAAAATAAATTCCAACTTCTGGTGAGTGGCCTCTTCTTTAGGACAGTTGAATAAAGTCCTGCACCTCTCGCAGCCACACGCCCATATTCGCCACATTATCGTTAGGAAAGAAAAAAGAACAGGTGTCCAGAGTAGGTTAGAAAGAGCTCCTTCTTCACAGCTTTCGTGAAGAAAGTTGTAAACATGACATCTGTTAATCTGCAATTAATCGCAATTAATTGCATTTAAGCATTATTTATTTATTTAGGGGTCGCATTTATTTTTTAGAGGTATGTTTTAGATGCTTCTTGGCAATTTCCTACATTTGGACTTATTCTCATGGAGATGTGAGGCCTGTGTGATCATTTCAAACACTTCAAAGAGAACAGCAGTTTGATTTATTTTGGAGAATGATCTTTTATGTCGGCTTAACTGTGTGAATAAACAGGTTTGACAGGAAAAATTGTTTTGGGCTTTACGCGAGCAACATCTTGCAGGAAAAAGGAAACTGAAAAGGTGTTTGTTCCGCTAAAGTAAAGTGTGATTAATTTTGATTAATAGTTTTAGTCGCACTAAACATCATGTAATTAATCAATTGTAATGCATCAAAGTCCTGGCCCTATTAAAACACACAACACTGTCCTATTTTTTCCTATTCCTAATATTTTCTTTTGTTTACGAGCTGTTATAAATATATGAGCTGGCTCCAAAAACTCAGTCAAATTGCTGGTATGAATGAGCTTCAGTGAATCCTTCCTTTAGTAGTCCATTGCTATTCTAAAGTATATGGTCTTTACTCCAGACTCAAACAGAGGCAAAAGCACCGGCAAAAGCATGATCCCAGCACAAGCCGCCTGCTTTGTACCGAGACAAAACCATCTAAGAGGAGGACCAGAGGGCTCTTCTGGGAGAGTGGATGGACAGGAGCTCAGACAAACATAGAGGAGCAGGTCCATAGAGGATTGGGGTGATGTGGGTCTGTCTGGATGATTATGCAGTACGGTTAGGGATTTACTGACCAATCGGAGGGAAGGCCGTTCCATTCTCACCTCAGGACACATTATGTTCCTTTAGGAATCTGCCTGTATGTGTGTGAAAGTGCTGATTGTGGTCGGTCATGAGGGACAGCATAAGTGTCGAATAACAGCCAACTATGATTCTACTGTGTTTTATAAGGTGACTTTGAGTGTGGTCTACTGATCTGTATTATATTTTTTGTAATCTAATAATGCTGTATTTTAAATGCACAGGAACGCTGTATAATTTCTCCGAATGAGTAGGAGTGAGTCCCTTGCTGTTTTAAGAAGCATTGCCAACAAAATAATGTGCTAAGCTTGCATTTTCTCTAAACACAGTATACTTGTCAAATCCAAATGCCCACACGATGCTGTCCAAAGTACTTTCCACTGCCTGAGGAGTAAGTAGAGATGCTGGGACAGATGGCTGAGTCCACGTCGTCCACACAGGCGTCCCACTGTCTACAGACACTGTCTCCATCAATACAATTACTGTACACCGGTGTCTATGTGACGTGTCCAACCACACAGCAGCTGCCCCGCCATTCTGCTCCACAGACGTGTTTACATACTGAGCCTATTGTTCATGTTTTTAGGTGGTTGAAAACATAATGATTTGTTGAATGTGTCATATGACACTATTTTTCAATTTGCACTTCATTCATTACTTAACGTAATGAATGGGAAAAAATAGTACAGGCGTGTTTTTCAATCCCCCTAGTAGCACTACTCTTACTTGAGTAAATATTTTGGCTGCACGACCAACCTCTGGATGTGACTTGAGACATGAGTTGCCAAAACAGTGGTCAGGTTTGACTCCTCAAGCTTATGTAGAATAAGGTAGTTAGTTAAGTTTTGAAGTTTCATTTTTGGCAAGTGCTTGCAAGCAGACTGGTAGTTGTCAGTCAGTGAAGAGTGGAGGAAAAACAACATAGCGAGACTCAAATGCCCCTTAGCCGTCTCATTATTCCTGCTCTTCCATGTGGCAAACGGCCTGGCAGCAGCTCTGCGCGGGACATAAGCCGCTCTGACATACCTGCAACAAATAAATATGGAAACACTGGGGACAAAGTCGACCTGTTGTGATAAATAATATCAAAATATAGGGTAAATGTTGGGAGGAGCAGAGAGTTTGTTGCTAATTTCTTAATGGAAATAAATTCAGTAAAAGTCAGCTATATGGAGTACCACAGGGAGCAGTACTTGGGCCGCTATTGCTATGCACAACTCCTCTTCTTTGTGCTAAACTAGTGCTGTTATAATGAAAAGATGCAAACTGGGCCTGACCGCTTTGTGTTAAAGTGTTGTCAGGCAAGAACATTTTTTATCATCTAACAGTTAAGGAACAAGGAACTCTCTTTGGCTTTCACTCAGACGCTTCATTGGTCGCTGTCAAGAACAACACTATGAATTAAAACACGCATCGTCTCTTCAAGCTCCTCTTCTATGGAGCAGCCATCGTTCTGACAGGTGGACAACGCATATGGACATAATAGTTCTCTTCAGCCCACTCAGATGAAAAGGTTACACCATAATTCAGCACATCTTCGGTGAGCAGGTAAATCAATACAGCACATCTGATCCAGACTTTTCTGCTTCTTCTCGCAGTTCACTGACCCTAGTGGTTAACCAAGAAGTGTGATGTTTGCACAACACCGATTACTCAAGATTTTCTCACCTCCTACTGCTAGCACAAAAAGACAACGTCAAAGACCAATGAGATTGTTTTTATTGTGCTACCAGCTGGTGTTCATTCCGCACTGTCAGTCACAGCCAATTAGACGTGATGTAAAAATAAGAAAAAAGACACGCAATTCTTCATAGTATTGCGATTTCAACTATTATTTGCAAACATATACTTACGATGAAGATTCAGTTCAAACTGCACATTTTGAACACGCCATTTACGTCTATAGATGCCATTTACAATTTCACAACGCGATTGCAGAGACCTGGGTTAAGCAGGTTTTGTATAATAATGCAGAGAAGGGAAACTTGGTTGTTTTCAGAGGACATTACTGTAGAGTTCACCTGCTTGAGACCCCTGCAGACTTCTTTCCAGAAAGCGTTGGGGTCATTCACTTACACCGGGGGCAGTTGGCAGGACTGTCTCTTTCTCTAGGTCCCACTGGCTCGCTCGCACAAAACTAAAACCCAATGGGGCTCAGCATTGTTGCCTCTTGCAGCTTTGCAAGGCTGGCTTTATGTCAATGTAAAGCGTTCCTTTGTTTATTGCAGACCTGGTGTGGGTCTGCACAATGAAACAGATTAATCAAATGCTATGCGTACTATACTGTATGTACCACTGCAAGCTTTGAAGTTTCTCATAATGTCCACTGAATTAAACAGAATTTTGTTTTACTGCAAGCCAGCAACTGCACAGAGAGGAAAATATTTAGTGCGACATAAAGTCATGGGCACTTTCAGCTCCTTTAGATACTGCAGGTTTTCCAAGTGTGTTCTCTCACTGAAATGTCCAAAATATCAAACCAGCCCACTGTCCTGCTTCATGCAATTTAATCATTTTGCATGATTCTTGTGTGGGTTTGTATATATAGTACAAGCCACATTCTTGCCAGATTGTGCCTATTGTGCTGCTGCACCGTTGACTTTTCCCCCCATCATTAGACGGATTACTTTTGCAACATGAACTGAATGGCGGTATTTCTCAATGCAAACACTGAACAGGTGTTTCTCAGTTACGAGAATAATAAACTTGTACTTGTTTTTGGAGATTCATGTAAAAGGTGCATTCCTGTGCCAGCTTTGACGGCGCGTACGGCAGCTTTGGTCCAATGGCGTTGTGCTTCTAACGGTGAGCTTGTGCACGGAGCACCGCGGAACAGAGTGAGAGAAAAGAAACAGATAATCACTGCTGATTTACACCCGCTGTTAAAGCCCTATCGTCTCTGTGATTAGCCTACTTCAGACACAGCATCGTACGCACTGATTACACGCCAGGAGCCGATCACACCTGCGCAGCACGCAACAAAAGCTGCCGTGCTGCTTACCATGCATCTATGAAGTGCCCTTGATTTGAGATCTTATCATACTGGTGACAAGGCAAAAAAAAAGCGTTTAGTGGTGATGGGAATTTGGGAACAGCTTTGGTAAATGAACATGGAGTTCTGAGTAAAATGAAAGCGCTGCTGAGCACAAAAGCTGTTGTTGTCTGGTGGAAATATGGCAACGAGGTTTGAGTCAGGATTCAGTGGAGCTGATACAGACAGTGCTGACTTCAGTCTGGCTGATATGCTGTTCTGTGCCTGACCATTCACTCAGGCCGGGGCATATCTGCAGTGGCACAATTTTCGGCCGCAATAATTCAAGTTCCAAAGGGGCAAGCAGGGAACCCTTAAAAATGTTTTCTTCGAGTGTGAATTGGAAAGAGCTGTTTTCTTCTCCACATATGATTCATTCATCAATCCTACTCGCGATTCCTGTCACGAGCGGTGAGTGACAGCAGTGCTGTTCATAGCTATAGCACCTGGCTTTAGGTATAGCTCATTCAGCAAGTTTTAGGGCTGGTATGTATCACATTTTTACCCTGTAAGCTACTTTTATTAACAGAAATGGTAGAAAGACGATTTTGCTTGAAGATACGACCATGGTTGAAGCTGGTGGGTAATTATTGTAAATAATGAACAACCTGCAGCAGGTTTTACTTTGTACAATACCATCTATTTAGCTAAATTATTGCAGATTGTGTTAAACAAAAACTCAATGCAATAAAAGCCTGGTACCTTCTTATCAATTGTACAATAAAGAAATGGCTTTACGACCAAAATATAACAAAATATAAATACATTAGAGCACGAGAGAGTCAACATGAGCCTTTTAGCCATCTCCCATAGCTTTTTTGCTCACTTGCCACTGTGGAGAGTAAAGGTTGCCTCTTCTTCTTTTTGCCAGCCACAATTCAATTGGGTTTGACTAGGCCTGCCACGATACATTTTTTTTATTTTATATATCGTCTCAGAGAATATCGCGATAAACAATAATATTGAGTATAATGCAAAATACAGTTGGCAATAAAAGCAACTGTAAGCAACTATTTTAATTGAAATGTATTGAACTTTTAATATTCAATATTAACACCTTATACCAAACAAAGTGCAAACTAGAAGGGCCGAAATATTCTAGGACACTGTATCCATCTGTGCTTCTCAGCCTTTTTACATAACTTACACTCTCACCAGGTTCTGTGTTTGAACTAGGCCTGTCACCAATTTTTTTTAAAATAGTAAATATACAGCATCGTCTTTAAAAATATCTGCATTATTCTGGTTAAACACAAGGCTCTCGGAGTCTCATTTTTTTGACTCTTTGTCACTCTTTTGTTTTGTTCTCACGTTGGACAAACCTGCAGTCGCATTAAAGGTGTGTAAAGGTGCATTATGTAACTTTTTATGATGGAAAAAAAGTTAATATTTATGTGTAACTGACCTGTCAGTAACTCAGGGGCTGTATGGGTGGTTAACATGGTGTCTTTACTTCCCATCCCGGGGGCCTCTAGTGTGCTGCAGGACCAATTGTGTTTCCCCCACTGACGGACCCTCCAACCAGAAAACCTACAAAACTATTTATCTTGGAGCATCCGAGAGGCCGCTGTGATCAAAAGCAAAAGCGCCAAACTGACCCATACAGCCACTGAGTCACTGAAATACACATATAAATAAACAAATAAACATTAATATACTATTTTTTTCACATAAAAAGTTGCTTAATGCACCTTTAATGTTGTTATTCTCTCCATGATGGTTTCTTTTGGCTGGAATTCCAAGTGTTTTCACACAAGTCCCTCTTAAAAATAAAGTTCATATAAAGCGTCAGAATCAGCAAAGCTCTGTAGTAGTGCTACACTTTGTTTACACCCCTCCTCTCTCCAAAAGCAGCACTGATCTATAAATGATCTAGATACATGCGTAGTTTTGACATTTTTCAAGTCAAATAAATTCATAGTCATAAGTTAGAATAATCAATAAAATGTAACAAAAACAAACAGAAAAAGAGGTACTAGCAAAAACAGAAATCTATGTTTGGCTCACTGTGTTTACGTCAGGCCCTAATAAATCGAGTACAGAGTTGGCCAATGTAAAACGGGTCACTGGAAACAAATGACCACGGATCCAAGCTGTTTTCCCAAAGTGTAGTTCAACCCACAATTACATTCTGCCCTGTTTAAGTCCATCCCAAAGGATCATGCGTATACAGCAGGTGTTAGCTCTACCCTCCATCACCCAGTCCTTCAAGAAGCTGCTCAGCCCTCCGGCTCATCTGCATCCAGCTGTTTTTAGCCAACACGGTCAGAGCTCACATACGGGAAGCCATGAGGTTCAAAACACCTCCATCTGTTGCAAAGGTTTAGTGAACATTAACTGAAACCACTTTTATTGCTCCCCAAAGGAAAATAAATCATCAGCTTTGAGGCAGTTTGTCAATTTCGACTGGAAACACACATTCAGGGGAGGTCACACGGTCAGTTCTCATCACAATGGAGTTTCAGTGGAGGCGCAACTGGCAAGGTCTGGCTCGTTTTTTAAACCAAGGATGCTGCGGCCTTACAACTTCTAAAATCCAACTTTCAAACATGGCACATTGGGAACAAAACATTTCATTTATATGCAAATTAGTCACATTTGAATTTTCTGTCACCTTTAGTGCGGGACATTGCCTGCCACGATACATTTCGTGGCAGGCAAAGCTTTTTTTTTTTAGCTGCGTTTGCTCAGCAAAGTCAAACCCTATGTGCCTCATGCCGACCTGGAGCATGTCATTCATGCTTTTATTACATGTCGCCTAGATTCACAGCCGTGGAAACTTATTTTGGTTAGGGGGTGCTGAGGGACAAGATTGCTTGAAAAATGCTTTTTCTGTGCTTAGTTCTTATTTAATAATATGTATATGTGATACACAAACCATCCACCAGGGGGTAGTGCAGCGCCCTCAGCACCCTGGGTTCCCAGGCCTTGCCTAGATTATTGGAACTCTGTACTGTGGGCTTGATCAAACTTCCATCCGTCGCCTGCAGTTGGTTCAAAATGCGGCGGCGTGTTTGCTCATGGGCACAAGGAAATGTGAGCACATAACTCCTGTGCTGGCTTCCAGTCAGCTTTAGGATTCAATTGAAGATACTGTTGATGGTTTTTAAATGTGTGAATGGGTGACTCCACCCTATCTTTCAGAGCTTTAGTCGATCTGTGATCCACATTGAGATCCTCCAATCAAATGACTCTGGAGGTTCAGAAATCTAAGCTGAAAACCAGAGGAGACCGAGCTTTTGCCGCAGCGGCTCTGAGACTCTGGAACAGCCTTACGTTGAATGTTAAAATGGCCCAGTCTATTCATGTTTTTAAGTCGTTATCGAAAACCCACCTTTTTTCTCTGGCCTTCAACACAAGCTAAGCAGGTCTCATGTATTATTATTGGTTAATGTTTGTGTATCTTGATATTGTCTTTTTACTCATTATTTGCACTTTATAATGTTTGTTGTACAACACTTTAAAGTTGACATTGACATGTAACTGAAATGAAGAAGACTATGACAAACTATTGTCTAGTGGGAACAGGATCCTCTTACTGAAAAATAGAAATTCAATGAGTCTGATCCTTAACTTTGCACTTTTGCTAAAAATCAATTACCAGAACTTACAAAATATACAAAGTTTGCTTGACAACTAACAATACACTGAAATTAATTATATTAATCAATAAATACAATGAATAACTCACAAAAAGCTGTGATAGTACATGATTTTCTTATTTGAGTAAAAGTACAGATACAATAACTTTTTTTTTTAAACTCCTGAAACTATGGCCTTTATCGAATAAAGGAAAACCTTTTTTAATTTTTTTTTTACATGAAAGTACTGAAGTAACTGCTGTATTCAAAGCAGAACATACAGAACAACTTTAAAAATGTGAAGGTTGCACAAAAATCCTTCTCCTGTACGGCCGACAAACATTCTTCCTTGTCAGTGGCATAAGGCTTTCAAATGACATAGGGGAGAATAAAGTATGATATTGGTCTTTTAAATTTAGTGTATAAGTCTCCACAAAAATACATCTCAAGTGAAGGGCAGATCCTCAATAAAGTTCCTCGACAGGGCGTGCTGCAGGCGTGGGCCCCACATCATTTTGTTTTGCCTCACTTTTCCCATACAGTTCCATTACCTCCCAGTGTCCCCCGCTGACAGTGTCGACACATCACCGACTAAACATATGCAGCTCCCCCTCCTCCCACACTGTGTAATAATACATAAACGTGCCGTGCCCCCACTTCCCCCTTCATCTGTCCCGGGTATATTTGCGGCTCGCTGTGGGGTTGCGACACCTGTTATACTGTAGAGAGCCCTGTTGCCACGCTGCTGCTGTTGCTTATGATGGGATGTCTCCAGCCTGGCATCCATTAGTGCTTTATGACCGGCTCCTTGCCCCCTGCGGTCCCTTATGCACACAGCTGTAAAATGCTTAGGTTTTTCCTGCTCTGCCTAACCTGAAGTACCCCCGAGACAGGCTGATACAGCCGTACTGATGATAGAGAGCCACAATTAAGTCTCATCCAAAGGCTACGGATGGAAGGAAAAGGGGCGGAGTGATATGGTGTCTTCTGTGAGGAAATGCAGGGGAAATTTGTCTCAAAGCAGTGGTTCTCAACTGGACGGTTGGGACCCTATGAGCTAAACACATTTCGTCTTCTGATACACTGAAGAGGCACCAAGAGCCCCCCACACCTGCAGCACAGTGGAGGCATCACAAGAGGAGCTACAGGAAACAAGGAAGGGACAAATGAGGAGGTATCCAGGCAAGACTCCCAGCTAAGCCACACATGCCTTCTGTCCCGACTATTGTTCTGGCTAATGGATGTTTACTGGAGAATAAAACAAAGCCAAAGAGGAGGTGGAGCTGACCAGTGCAGGACACCACGCTCTGAAACATGGACAAACCTGGGAGGCGGTGCACCGTTTCAGAGGATCAGAGGAGCACTGAGCGCAGCCAGCCCCCGGGCGCTCCGGTTTCCCCTACCTCCAAAAACATTTTGGTCAGGTTGGCCCACAAATAGTGATGCGGCTCAGTCGCAGCGGCTCAGGACAAACACCTGAACACAATTTCTTTGTACGGTTGTATAATGACAAATACAGCACTTACTTAATTAATTAAAAAAGAAGATAAACATGGCTTGAATGTGTAAATAAAATAAGTTGTTGTAATCATGATTCCAGCTTTAGGCTTATTCAAGTTTAAATTGACAATTATTTGTGGGGTAATACATTTACGTGAAATTAAACTATTTAAGAAGTACAGTAGGTGTGTTTATGGCAATCCTGGTCCTCTGGTTTTATGTTTTGTCGGTCTACTTTTGACTACACGAGCGAGTAGAAGCCGAACACAGAAACGAAATGGCCTCAACTTTATCAACCAGGTCCAGTTGACAATATTTGGAAAATTCCTCAACAAATGAGGCCGACACAAGCGGTAAACAAACTGGTTTGAATCCTCTTTATTGGATCACAGTGTTATTAACAATGTTATGTGCTTCGCCCAATGATTTTTGCTGAATTTTGCCTCATTTCTCGGGTCTTTAAGTGAAGTCCAACCATTGGATTAAAACAACGACCACCACATAAAAGCCACATTTTCTGTGCTCCATTTTATACGGTCGCTGGATTTTAAAGTTAGTTTTGACATGTCAAGTGAAACTATGTCCCACTTCAGATAAAAGAACAACATGAGTGGTCAAAAACAACTACATTCTTGGACAATGGGGTTCAAGTGTCTTATCCAAGGGCAGCGTCCACTCCCATTACAACATAAAACATCTGATGCCCAAGATGCTTTTGAGAAATGTTCCTACATGCATACATAGATCAAATACCAGTTCAAATACTTAAAAATGTTGAAAACAAAGCTAAAAAACATAGGACACTCCACAAAACGTTCAACACTAGGATAAGAAAAAGTTCTGATTTACTTTGGGCTACTTTTGGGAGGTTTGGCCAATAGTCTTTTAACAAGGAAGAAAATTGTCCCACCACAAAGCAAACTTGCCAACACCAAAGCTGCTGTAACCACACTATTTAGTAATTATTATTTGTTTAATATTGCATTGTTTTGAAAATCTATTCTCTTATTCTAAACTAAACTAATCTAAAGTCTTATTTTACAATAGCAGAAAGTCTTACATTTCGGTGAAGGCCCGCATCACAGCAAACAGTGAGGACAGCATCCCGGGCCACCTCTGCCTTCAGTCGGCCTGAAACACACAGAGGCAGGAACAGATTATAATGTGAGGCATAAAATAACAGATGGCTCTTTTACTATATAGACCAACGCTTCTCCTCCACCTCTGCTGCCAGATGTTTGTTGAAGACGGCATACAGCAGATGTAAGCGGTTTCAGACACAGGAGCTCTTTCCGACCCCACACTGCGCACACAAATATGTACACAATGCCTCGTTCCATTCAGTGGGTTATGCACCAAAAGAATGTACTGGTAAAATATGCCGCCCTTTATCGCACAGTGCACAAAAGTCTAAACATTCTGCTAATTAAAACACAAGCAAAACGGATTTTCTATTATAATAAGTAAGAGGATGTGCCAGCCTACAAAACAAATGAGGATCCTGTCTAATTAATGTCTAATTAGTGAATACACTTCCATAATGATAAGTATATTCTCCTATATGGTTTAAAAGCACCATTTGCATCAGGGCTGATAAAATGACAAACTATTAGCTGTATTAAACACGGTTTGAATCTCAGTGATTAGCAAGTTCTTTCTGATGTATGCAATACTCTTTTGGTACTTAAATCCATGAATTAACAACAGATTGTACAAACCCCTTTCACCGCACTGTACAATACAGCAGGGGACTGTATTCAGAAGTTCTCTAAAACACTTAACTATACTATAACATTTTCATGGGCAATGTTTACAACTCATAAGATTCTGGATCCTGCTGGACCCATGTGCTGCTTACTGCTCATCCATCCTGCCTTTTTTACTGTCACAGAGAGGCAACGGGAACTGCTACAACTACGGGGAACTGCACAAAAAGTTAAGGCATAAAAATATTTTTGTGAGGATGCGGCACCTTCACCGTTTGAAATCGTGTTGCAGAATTTGGGCCCCAAATCTGGCATGTAAACGAGAGACTGTCTCGCAAATTAGTCTGAGACAAATCAGGTTTTGCACAAGAGCAAATACTCAGTAAATGAACCCCAAATCTTTTATCACTGATTTGCGCTTAACAGGGCAAACCATTTGAATTTGGTGTTAGCATCTTGAAAGCTAAACTTTTATCATGTATATGTTCTTTTTGCTAGCATTAATGTCAGGCATTTCTCTCTCAATTATGTTACTCTGAGAATGACAGCTCACATTAAAGGAATAGGCCACCGTTTTTACATACTAAGATATGTTCTTACCTCACTTTAGACGTGTTAATATATCCCCGTCTGGTCTTTGTCCGTGCGCTCTGTCACGCAAACGGAGCACATACGCAGCCTCTCCCACATGTCATATAGCTCCGAAAAAGCTCACGATAGAAGCTACCAAGCTCTTCCACGTGTTCCCTATTTAAATAAAGTTACGTGAAGTGTTTTCATGCGAAGTATATTTACACAGAAATGTAACGTGTCGATTTTATAAGCAAATAAAAAGGGGGACTATATTGTGAGGCGTAATGATACGAGGAGCAAAACGTCCGCGCAGTAACTCCTAAAGACTTCCCCCCGCTCACTTCCGTCAATAACCTTTAGGAGTTACTAGCTTCTATCATGAGCTTTTTCGGAGCTATGTGACATGTGGGAGAGGCTGCGTATTTGCTCCGTTTGCGTGACAGAGCGCACGGACAAAGACCAGACGGGGATATATTAACTCGACTAAAGTGAGGTAAGAACATATTTTAGTATGTAAAAACGGTGGCCTATTCCTTTAAACTCAAATGAACAATTCAGCTGATTTAGACAGGCAGGTTTTGACCCCAGTTGTTTTCCCCAGTTGAGCAAGCATTTATATTGCTGCATTCATGTGGTCCTCTGGAACTGGGGAAAACATTTCCCCCAGTTGGAAAATGCACAAAAACCCTCGCTCAATGGGGAAAACAACTGAGGAACTTGGGTCAAAATGAGCTTCCTGACTTCCGCACCTGAATGGGCAAATCAGTGGATTTGTTCATTTATCTTAAAATATTAGCTTTTTAGTTAAACTCTTTCACAAGTGTCGTTGTCCTCGGATAAACATAATTGTGAGAGAAATGCCCGACATCAATGCTAGCAAAAAGAAAATGTACGAGATATTTTATAAAATGAACAAGCCAAAGTTTTGAGATGCTAACGGCGTTAAACGTTAATCAGTGCTAAAATACTGTTTTGATTTGGTGTCAACAAAATCCCCACTTTCCGACATAAAAAGCACAGGAACACAAACCAACTGGGGACAATGACATCACATCTCGGGAAAACATTTTCCCCAGTTCCAGAGGACCACGTGAACACAGCATTAGTCCATTGAAGGCAGTCTGTTATCCACCAAAATGGCGCTGACTGTCCTATGTTACCATGACATCAACTGCAATGCAACATATCAATTTTAATAAACCGACACTTGCGCTTTTGAATATTTTTTGTTCGCCAAACCCCGCCTTCACACTTGACAGGTTCGGCACAAAACCGGAGTGACAATGTAATAGAGTGAGAAGGTTATTTTCGTGGTCATGCTGTGAAGGAAAAGTAGCGCTGTTCCCAGAGTCACGGTTCTGATGAGGTCGTGGCAGTTGTAATGAGGCTGCTGCATGTGTTAATTTAGGTTGCTGAATATTTCAATAAGGTCACTGCTCGCACGGTCCTGAAGGCACTTGTTGTTGTTGCTTGTGTTAATCTTGCGCACACAATAATTGCTGCCTGCAACGCGGCGGCTCAGGCCACATCCTCCTCATGATCGCTAATGACGGACGCTAAGTTGATTAGTTCTCATTAAGTATTCCTGGACAGACATCGGACATGCACATTGGACGGCGCAAACAGAATGAAGAATGACAAAGTTATCGGTGATCGGTGAGCTTGGGCATGTGGTAGACTTGAGTTCAATTTTTTGCAATTTTTACGAGGAACAGAACCATTTTTAACGGTGAAAGTAATAAAATGTCACGCAGCAGGTGTCATGTAATCTGTTTTCTTTATTCATATTTCCCCAATTATGAAAAAAACAAACAATTAAAGCCATGAAAAAAAATATGTAAATCTGATTTGACAGGTTTTCTTCAGCTGCTCAACTTGCTTTGACAAATTAAGTGCACGCTAACTCGCTAACTTTTCTTTTATATACAAAATAGCAAAACCTTCACAGCTCCATCAGCCGTAGCAATCAGCCCATAGCTCTGCCGATCCATAGTAGGAACAAAGGCGTTTTCTGACTGAGATTAGCTATATAGAAAAAGCCAAATTGATTAGCGCTAGCTTATTGATCCCTACTGGGTCCGTGTTCAACCGCCTTTCTCAAGGACATTAAAGAAGATGAGTCCTGACTGAGCATGTCTCGTAATTAGCTTTAGCATTAAATAAATCTTTAAATGGATGGAAAGATGTTTAAGCCCGAATTGTTCTGTTTACGCTGAAGTAACACGACAAATGGTTTATCGATTTGAGAGATTACGCAGCTGAAAGCTA
Organism: Gobius niger; assembly: GCF_951799975.1. Classification (NCBI taxonomy): domain Eukaryota; kingdom Metazoa; phylum Chordata; class Actinopteri; order Gobiiformes; family Gobiidae; genus Gobius; species Gobius niger. The sequence continues at coordinate 11,363,919 of NC_136852.1, read as the reverse complement.
ACATTTGGTTGAAGAAAGTAAATTGTGACCAACATCATTACAATCTCTGATTACATTGACTTTGGGATTGTATGAGCTCCAGGGAAAAGCAGCTGATAATTCTTCTACTGGAAAGAGATCCTTACTTCAGTAGCTTCTCTTCGAACCAGCTAAAAATCTTTCAGACAATTTCTGTTTATTGATTGGAGGTGCTGCAGAAATGGGGTCAAAAGTGACATTATGCTGACAAAAAGAAAAGAAATTGCTAACATGAGTTTAGACGAGTTGATAAATACCTTATGCGTCTTATGCGTAACTGCAGCTTCTATATTAAGCTCGTGCATGGCGGCGCTTCGGACCCGAATTAACACCTTTCTGAGAGACAGTGCAGGATTTTAGAGGCAGTTGTGGTGAAAAGGTCTGAACTCATTCTACACATGAGGGCATGGCTGGAACATGTAGGGGGAGGAGAATACTTAATTTTAATATTCTTTTAACTCTGTATAGTCCCTTTAAAGGCTGTCACTAAATTATTACAATGTACGCACTGGAGGCAAGGTGGGTGAAGTGTCTTGCACAAGGACACAGCGACATTGCGCACCTGCAGGAGCCGGGATACGAACTGTTGACCCTCCGTTCATGAGACGACCCACTCTACCACTGTCTCTCCAACCACCTTTTAGAGTGTGGCATATCTCGTGATTTTTGCAATAATCTGCTGCGATTTTGATTATAATTTAACATAAATTAAGTGGGTGACATAGAGAGCCCGATCTAGTGTTTCTACATGCAGAATATAGACTAGACCTTTGCGCTGAAGTGAAATCTTCAGTTTCAGATTTGACGCAGTAAAAGTGTGACCTGGATGTGGGCTGGACAGACACCGACAGCCAATGACGTTATGTAGCCTATAACATTGGTCGCCCCCCAAGATTTTTCCTCCCACAGACCGACTTGAATATTTTTTCAGGTACCGGGAGTGGCGGGGTGGGGGGCTGGCGGCACTTTCTGGTGTTTTATTCACGTTTCTGCGGTGTGCACAGCCATGCGCTCTTTAATACCAGCATCAGAGCGGGCGCACAGTGTTTAACTCACAATGGGATAAATAAGAGTTGTAGTTTGTCCTGTAAGAACTTAAAAATCGAAGGAGAAGGCACCGCAAACGGTAGGCAGGGGTTGTTGCCCTCTTGCATCACACCACTCCTCAGTCGGCCTTTTTTTTCCCCTATGGGACGCACTCAGGCCACTGGTTGCAAGCACTAACGTAACAGGTACGTGTGAGCAAGATACCTATTTCTTTATATTATGCCTTACATTACGAGGATATATTAACACAGTAGCAGGTCATTTGTGGCCAGTGAGTGGAGTCGAGGGCCTTATTTGTGTTTACTAATATATCAGACATTATAATACTGAAGTCAACATCCTCCTCCCACGTTTGCTACTGGCGTCATGAGCTTTCTCACTTCACAGCTGCAGTGACTGGATGTGTCCCAGGTGCTAGAACGCAGAGGCACAACAGGACACAGGGTGCATGCTGGGAAGAAAAGGAATTCTAAATCACCTCATGGCCCTCAACTGGAACATGCCATGTAGTGTTTTCAGGGCTCTGAAACCTATTCATAGTTTGCAGTTAGTGTGTGAGGATGGATAAGAGATGCACCCAATTATGTGGCAAATACGCAACTAAGCACGCACATGATTTGGTTTGCAGATTGAGGACAGAAGTGTGAAAAAGCAGGAACAGCGTTGAAATATATAGTTCATGTGTCTAAAAACAGATTGGTGCTCAGATGAGTGTTAGTTCTTTTAAGGATTGCCAAGAAATGTAACGCAAAAACAGATTGAAGGAGAACATTATGGTCTCTGTTTTGCATTGCCACCGTGATTTTAAAGGGTTGGTTGAAGACACTGTTTCTTTAGTCAGGCTTTTGAATAACTTTTGTAGACATTTGCATTGGTATTGTAAGTTAAAAAGAAGTTTGTACAGGTATGTCTGTGCACAGAGAAAGGTTGGATTAGTATCTGTGCCGTCTGCTGGCAATTTGTGGCAGCAAAACATTGAAAAAAATAAATGAATAGATGAATAAATGAATAGATAAATGAAGAGAAGAGAAGAGTATATGACAGAGAGCCCACACAAACATGGAGATCTTTACCTAAACTTCACTTTCCTGGCATTTCAGTGCATTCTGTAAACAGCACACAATTCTGTTTTGTCCCTGAAACCAAAATAGGCGAATCCACAAGCTGCTCCTGACCAAACCTCGCTCAAGATCAGTAGACAGTTTCCACTGCCCAGACGGCATCGAAGGGAAAAAAAGTGACACGTATCAATAAAGCGCATCCTGGAGAATCCTAGAAACCACTGTGATGGAAAGTAAAGGAGCCATGCTGAATACTCATAGTCGCTGGGTCACTACAAGGTCAAATACACACAAATATCTACTGTTTTCCACAAAATAAGTTGCACCTTTAAACAACCTTACCCGGTTTATTTTCCCATGTTATCCAACATCATCTAAGTTGAAAACTGTAAAAGATTGACCTGGCATATCCATGTGCCAACCTCAGTGTGATTACGTTTGAGACCATACCCCCCAGTGCCTGGCCTTCAATCGTCCATACGCTCCCCCGTCTGCTGGCTTTCTCACTGGGCTAGGAATGCATCATTACTATCAGACCATGGGCAATTGAGCTCTGCATTTCATGCTGCTGCGGATCTATGTATTTTCTGCTTGATGTGCGCACTGCAGCCACCATCGAATGTCGTTCATGAGTAAAAGGAAAGACAATGTGAATTTAAAGGGACATAAAAGTGACACAGCAACGGCAATCTTTCATGATTTTCTTTTTTTATGAAAGTAATTTGGAAAGAGTTCTCTACTGTAAGCTTGACTGTGTTTTGTCAATGTAGAAGTCGTGGTTATTGAACACATTGTAAAATTTAAGCATCGACAAATGTATTGTACGAAACTTTTGCTACTTAATGTTTCAAGGAATATGTAACTTTCTTCGCCGAATAAGCTATTGCTTTTTAAAAGCTACTGCCATAATAGTTTTAGTTTTTACTTATCACAGCTATCATGGAGGGGGCAAGTGTTGAAGTTGCGAATTTGGGAAATTTTCCACTCCACTACATTCCTATACAGACTAAAATAAAGCAAAAATGTTCTACTTTGAATACTCTAGGGTCTATCTCACCTGAGAGAGTTGCAGAGACTGCCATGACAACTTGGACTGATTGCGAGCATACCAGGGGCCTGTCTCACTGTCCTAGAGACTAGTTGGAGACTAGAGTCGCCGCTAGTCACGGAGATGTCTCCAATATGTACCCCTCCCTAATGGGAGTCTCCAGGTAGTCTCGGTGAAAACAAGTTAAATTTCAGCGGAGTCTCTGCATGGTCTCTGAGAGGTTCTACGTTGCTGCGAACACTATTCGTTGACCCCAACCTGTGAAATATTTCTGTGACATCCCTGCAATGTCTCGGAGACTTGTCAGATACCAAAGAAATCGCAAAGAGACTCCATGTGTATGTATAAAGTTTGAAACCCATTGCTATGAGATAGTGACACTCAGCCTTGGCGATTGACAGACAACATAATGGCAGCACTAATGGGCAGATGCTACGTGTTGCCAACTCCACTAATTGTCCACAATACACAGTTTGACAGTTGAGACGCATCCATAGGCTTTGAGTGTCATATTGGGGGCCACTTTTTGCCTCGCAGGTGATTGTACGTTAGCTTGTCTTCACTCTGTCAAGAGCAGCAAAGTGACAGAGTGTGGATGGAAGAGGCGGTGTGAGAGGAGAAAAGTGACTCGGAAAAACTGTCACCGTGTTTACAAGAGCCCTCTCCCTGGGACATGAAGTTTTAAAATTGCATTGGTGTAAAAATTGTACAGCAGCGACAACTGAGAAAGCAAGCAGCGGCGTAATGCAATGTTCCCAAAAGTAGTGAAAGATATTCAAGTCAGAGCGGATGGGTTGGAATTTGAATAGGTTGAACATTTCTGGTAAATATTGTATATGCATGCATTTTCTAGCCCTCACAAACACAAAAGAGGTTGAGCATAGCATCACAACTAAATTACTGCCTTTATAATCACCTTTTCAAAGAGTGTTCAAAGTGATCTGTGATTATTTACACTGTATTTCTGTAAGAAGGGGAGTGTCACTAATGCACACTTCAGCAATGATAAGATAACAGGACAGTCTTTTTTTATTTTATTTGATCAGTTTTAGCCACTGAGAGAGGTGGCTGTGTTCAGATCAAATAAGTTAAACACATTTTTTTTTTAAATTATGTGAATTATTCTAAGCACCAGCACAGGATAGGTTTAAGCTAGCCTAATTCTGCAAGCACTATATGTATGCAAATTCATACCATGATTTTCTTTGGCCTAGATAACGATTTAGATTTTATCATATTTGCCTTTTAGATGCAACTAAAGCCATCTGCTTCATCTGATTGCTTTTAATCCGCTCACTCAAAGCTTGATGAGACCAACCAGCAGGAGCGATGAGTGGGGAACAGTGTCTGTTTTTGAGCATATTCAAGGTGCATTAAAAATGAAAGAACACTGACTCTCAATATTACAAAGTAAAAAAAAGCAGACAGTCACAGGGGTCAGATGGTAATTTACAATTCATATAGCCAGGCCCTACTGTAAACAGCTACGATGCAAAAGGTCAAAAGCAGGCCACATGTCAGCTGTGCTGCACCCCGTGATTCCATGGGGCTGTCAGAGAATCATTCCACAAAAAGCCCCCCCTCCGGAAAAAAGTGAACGCAGACGGAGAGGGCCCTGTGGAGAGCAGAGGTACAGGGCACAGATGCACTGACATTTCACCACTTTTCCATGGTCCACCGCGTGTGTGCCCATTTCACGCACACACACTTGCACACGGCTGCACTGCGGGGAATAGACAAAGCTTCAAAAGTGGAGCATAAACACAAAGCAACTTAAAGGCGCAAGAGAAAAGTTTGGACATGTTAGGCAGAATTTAACCCTTTAAGACAGTGGTTATCAAACTGTGCATACTTTATTCTTCTATTGGATACAAAAGTTATTTATAATGCATTTAAGTTCAGTGATATTCTGATTTAGACATGGTTTACATGCATCATTTAGTCCAATTTATGCTCATTTTAGACTCTAAAATCCGGTTTAGTTCTGAGTTGACCTTGATCTATAGGTCTTGCAGTGTTTGGAAGGTCAAACATATCCATTTAGAACACATGCTACTAAATGTATACTTCTTTAAGCTGCCTGTCACTTACAGCTTGGCTTCATATTCAAGTGTTTATCATATCTAAAAGAATATCTATTTCCACTTAAGTCTATCTACAGCAGGGATGTCCGACCAATAGCTCGGGAACTACTTATAGCTCTCCAGCCCTTTCAAGGTAGCTCGCCAAACACTTTCTACACTTGATGAGTCACATTTTTGAAGGATTTTTTCTTGGTTCTGATCATCTGAACACAATCTGCAAACATTTGGTTCAATACAGTAAAGTATATGAACATAACCTCAAGTGATTCCCTTCATCATCTTGGCTGCTAATTCTTCAGGTCAAACTCCACCCAAGTTGCATTTTACACATTGTAGCTCTTTTGTTGTGTAAAAGTAGCTTGCCGGGTAAAAAGGAGCTTGCTAGATAAAAAGTAGCTCGCCAGATAAAAAGTAGCTCGCCAGATAAAAAGTAGCTCGCCAGATTAAAAAGTAGCTCGCCAGGTAAAAAGTAGCTCGCCAGATAAAAAGTAGCTCGCCAGATTAAAAAGTAGCTCGCCAGATTAAAAAGTAGCTCGCCAGATTAAAAAGTACCGCGCCAGATAAAAAGTAGCTCACCAGATTAAAAAATAGCTCGCCAGATTAAAAAGTAGCTCGTCAGACTAAAAATAGCTCGCCAGGTAAAAAGTAGCTCACTGGGTAAAAAGGAAGGTTGGAGAACCCTGGACAACAGTATCAGGCACAATTGTTCCTGCACAAGTACCTGCAATAAAAAAAGAAGAATTTGGTTGCAGTGATTTTAAATTTAAAGCTCCCATTGACTGGAATAACTTACCCAGCTCCGCAGTATCTTGACCATCCATGTAAGGCTTCAGTTTTCAATCACCTAGAAGCAACTTATTCCTGTTTTAGATAACAATTTTCATTGTGCTACATAGATCTTTTATATTTTTGTTTTCATTACTATGTATAATCTACTGGAATATATAATCTACTGAAGTGTCAAAAGCAGGCACCATGTTTTTCCCACAAATTAATGAGTTTCCAAAATAAAAAAAGGACAAAACAAATTTGTGTCCATTACTAGAAAAAAAAAATCAGGGATAGTGCCTTTAAATGGTAAAGTTGTGATGTGGAGTGTTGAATGTGAATATTGTTGTTCATCTTATGTCAAGAGATGCTGCTTCTCAAGGGGCTTTTCCTACAAATAAATAAATAAGTAGCTCTCTGACATTATTATTCCGGAAAACTTGCCCAAGAGGAAGGGGGAAAATAAAATTGGATACTGTTTTCCTCTGGGTGCTCCAGTTTCATCTATCAATCTAAAACATGCACAGTAATCCTGTAAAGACACAACGAGACCTCAGGCACTACACAGTGGTGATGACCCACGCTCTGGTTGAAAGAGATGAAAATACACACTGAAATGCGCAAACACGGGTAAAGATTGTACAGTAAATGAATGCAGCACAGCTCAAGTAAACCAACTAAATATCCCATTTGTCCCGCTGTGTGATGAACATGCCACAAGACATCCTGAACACTAGAGTATTTGATTGCTGTGAGTGGGCAGTAATGTGCTTTCACACATTTTACAGAATTCAAAGAGGCAGTGTAAGAAAACAAGGTTTGTGGAGGCAGCTTCCAGACGATATTAATGTAAACCCACTGTGAAATCATGAGAGGCACTGATATACTGTGAAAAAAAACAAGTCTACCAGTTTTTCTTGTTTTTCTCATGCTATTGTGTAACTCTGCAGTATTCCCACTCCATTGATAACCTACTGAGTTCGACCCCAGCGTCTGGCCGATGCCAAGTGCTGCAGTCAATGTAACACACTGAATAAAGGGAGCTCGAAATTGATTTCGTGACTGCCTTGAAGAGTTTTGTTAAAAGTAAACTCCACATTTTTTCCCTCTTTTGTCAGCTGGATATGACATTGAGCATTTCTTTCTTTCTTTCTTTCTTCCTTTTTTTTTTTTTTTTTAAATAATCTCTTCTGGTATTTGGTGATTGTTTGTGGTCAGTTTTGTGGTCATGTTTGTGGACCAGTTTTTATGCAACATGTTTTATGTAAGCTCTCACTCATGCAGAGGTTTTCCATCGAAACAAAGGGACCAGCTTCAACTTAATTCCAAAACAACACCGTATGGATGACAACTTGAAGAACTTTAATGCCAGAAATTCAGATCTTTTTGATGTACGCAAAATAAAAGTCATGAGACTTGTGGATGTGTGTGTGAGCTAAATGATTTGGGTCACAACTAACAGTTCATATTCAACGTCGTCTCATTTGCATAAATCCATCCATCTTCTTCCACTTGTCCGTTACTGGGTTGTGGGGGGCACCATTCGAGCTGCCCAAATCAGCGGTGCCCCCTGTGGCTCTTCCTGCAGGTGGTGGGTCCACAGGAGGACGGACTCACGATTCTAACCAAGCCTGTTGGTCTCTCATAAGGGGCTTATGAACTGCTCTTTGTCTGACCCGTCAACTAGGACCGGTTTGCCCTGGGAGACCGTACCAGCCTCCCACAACATAGCTCTCAGAATCATTCGGGTGCTCAAACCCCTCCACCACATTAAGGTGGTGGTTGGAGAGGGGGCATTTGCATAAATATGATTGATAAACATTTCATGGGGGGCCTCAGCATTGACACTGTATATTGTTTGAATTATGTCTATGTATGGAAAGGACACCTTATGAATAAGGACTGTGTTGATTAGGATTTTGATTTGTCCTGAAGTGCCCTCTGCAGGCAGCAGGGGGAAATGAGAAACAGACAAAAAAGTGTAATACAAAGTTTAATTTCCAACAACTAATCAATTGTGACATGATGGACACACTTCAAAAGCAGAACTGCTAAGAAGGGCGAAGATTTGTGGACAAATCTGGGTTCTATCTATTATGCAACAAAATGCAGGACGTTTACTGCCAAAAACATGTGAGAAAGAAGTAAAATACCACTAAGTCCAAGTAGAGTGTTTTTGATAGGACAACAATCAAAATATGGTTAAAAGCTACAAAAAAGAAGTTGTATTTACATGTGACATCCCGTCAGACCATGTAATAAATTCTGCATCTCACCTTTCCCCTGTCGAATGCATTTGAATGCCACATGAGGTCTCCTCCGTGGCCCTGTGTGTAACTGTACTTTGTTCTGTGTTCCTCTGCTCCTCTATCAGCTCTCCCACTTGCTCGCTCGGCCCACTCGCGCTGTGGGAGGGAGAGACAGACGTGCCGCGGCAAACGCTCCTGCTGTCTCCGTGTTAGTTTACGTGTCAGTTCTTTGCTTTGTATCTGCGCCTCAGCCACCAAATGGCCATTATTCGGGATATTGCGCAACCAGTGGGATGCTTGCTCAACTTGACGCGTTTTAATGACTCATGCTATAGTGCTATAGGCAGTGCCTTTTGGCTGCCTGTCATACTTACCTTGTTAGGATAAGGCTTATTACTTTAAATATGTACTTTTATCAGATTTTGGACCAAAAACAATGTATTTTCTTGCAATCTGTGTTTTTATCCACTACGCTTTGACTTTTGAGTCTCCATATTAGGACACTAAACCTTTCACCTAGCAGTAGAAGAACCGAAAAAGACGAGAAAGAAACAAGAATGTTGTATACTTGATTTGAGGCTAAAAGGGGTATCATCTGTCCAAAATAGCTTTTATTGTTGAAGCTACTACACTATATTACAGAAGTCTTAAAATACTTTCTACTGCCATATTTGACAGTGTGAAGCTATAGGCTTGTAGAACCTCCCACTGGTTCACGCTGTCACACATAACACGGCATATCCGCAGTATGTAAATCTCAAAGCCTTATCTGACAGCATAATGTGAGGTAATGAATATTTTGCCGCTTATATAATGTTAACAAATAGGGCCGCGCTACCATGCCCCTGACCCGGCACATGTATAAGTGCCTGAACGCGCTGAGGTGTGATCGCTGTCGAGATGGTGTGGGTAACCTTGCTGTAGCCCTGCAGAAATGAATCACCTTGGCACACTTCCCCGAGGACGTGTTACCTAATGTTTCACCTCCCAAAGACCTCCCCGCGACATTTAACTCCGCGGGGATGTGCGAAGTGGAGTGGTCTACTTTTCCAACGCTTTTTCTGTCCCGCAAAATGTTTCATCCCGCTTCGGACTTTTCCTGTTGTGACCTTGGGCACAAGACGCTTCACCCACCTTATTTTCTTACTTGTTACTGTGAAGCCCCTGACATGCCATACTCATGATCCGCAGTTGAGACACACTGATATAGGAAATCTCCAGAGCTTGCGACAAAATCCTGGTCAGGACTAATCTCTTGTTTATGTTGTAAGCGTATACACAACAAAACCACAGTAACTGAACACAGAAAGGCCCTATTGAATTGAACTGAACCCTGGACCTTCTTATGAGACTCAATTCCTGGCTACTGTAAAACTACTGTTACTACATCTGAGTGAAGAAACACAGTAGTAGAAGAGTAGAAATAGATAAAAATAAACAAACAAGAATTTCTCAACCACGCACAAGCCTCCAACAGTGCCATTCTTCAAACAGGAAACTTGGCATTTAAGCCTTTCTGACCCCTGCAGGTAGAAAAATGAGTAATGTGCTACGCTTTGATTTAGCTGCAGCATCTCTGAACCCAAAGTGAAGGTTTTAGAGATTTGCCTGAATGTTGCGGGGGGGGGAAATGGAGTCTATTTTTAGGCTGATCTGATGGCTGTTTATCTGCCTATTACGGTCAAGGGGCTGGAGCAGTGCAGCGGGGAATGAGCTACAGCATTTCAGGGCGGCCCTAATCAGAGAATGATAGTGGATCCTGCTTTGATTTTTCACCTATGAATGACGCATCCTATAGGGCATCATTTGTGAGATTTCAAAGGCAGTGTTTCCCGGGTTGTGAGTGGGATGTGATTGCTAACAACTGCCAGCAAATACCAGCTAAAATCACAGATACATCAGGCAATTGGAGACATATTAAAGTTCATAAGTTCTCATCATGTTTTAGTTTGATGGGACAATGCCAGTGGCAATTTTGAATATGACAACACTGATGTTTCAACTCTCGTGTTTTTGACAACTAAGAGCTTATACAGAATACAGAACTGGTAAAAAGATTGGAAACGCTTCTTTTATGTATTGGTTTTCCTTTTATTCCAAGACTATTAACATTGTAGATTCTCACTGAAGATAATCATTTCATTTATGAGTGAACACATATGTAATTTTGTATTAAACAGGTGAAATAGATTCTTCAAAATAGTCGCTTTTTACTTTGATTTCTCTTTCTTGCACTCTTTTGACATTTTCTCAATGAGTTTCACGATGCAGTGACAGGAAATGGACTGTTGAAAACCATTTAAGGGACGACCTTATGAAGTTCATTGAGAAAATGCCAAAGAATAAAGGTGGCGATTTGGATGAATCTAAAATATGAAACATAATCCCATGTGTTCATTCATGCCTTCAGTGAGAATCGCACGGTGGAAACAGTGTTGAAAAAGCCAATTCATCAAAAGGGTTTCCAAACTGTGGACTTTTACTGTATGTTTTAAGTAAATAGTGCCAGCAAAAAGACAAAGCTTGGTACAAATTTGTAATATACATTGAGCTATTAGTGAAGTCTGAAAACAAACAAAGGACAGAGCCACAGGTGTAGAGTAGAGATGCAGTGTACAGTGCAGGAAAGGCTGCTTAAAACGGCTAAAAGTCACAGAGAAAACAGGTCATAGGGGTTTGTTCCTATAAGCCTTTTTGCAATACAAAAAAACAGGCCGACTTCACAGAATTGCTTTGAAAGAAATTAAGCAAACATGATCTGTGTATTTGGCGAGGGAATAACATCTTAACGCGGTTCAAGGCCCTTCAACAACCCCAGAATGAAACTTAAACTTAAGTCTTTCCCATCTGAACGCACTGCGGCATTGTCTCATCCCGTTTCCTTTAAAGCTGCTAACGCATACTGTAATGAATTCTCCTGTCGCCCGCACGTGTCCGCCTGCATCCACCTCGCTCCATATGTCTGTGTGAGCCCTCTCTAATGCCCCGCTCCATAATTTACACCTCCCAGCTATTTCCAGACACTTTAAATAATGTACACTCCCACTGTCTAAATGCAATCTACATGCAACCAGGAAGTTCTTGATAAGGTAAGCCCAGCGGCAGCGTGCGTGATCGATTCTGCGCAGCAAACCACAGCGTGTCCCGGCTGTTTGGATGCAAAAATAAATAGCTTGTGTGGATAAAAATGATATTAAAGTGAATTATTATGCTAAATTCCACCTCTTTTATTGAGGTTTTATACTTGTCATAATACTGGTCTCTTATGAAAACCTCATATGCAATGATTTCTTTTGGTGCTAGTTAATGGACTTTTCAAATGAAGGCAATTCAAAGCGTTTCAAAGTTACAAAATATTATGGGAAGGCAGATAAAAATCAATCCATAAAACACATATACTTTGTTTAAACACATAAAACAATGGCAAACAAAGCTAAGGTGTCAAAATTAAAGGATCTATATCATGCTATTTTAGCCATTCCAAAGTAAAGTATAGGCATTTATATGATATGTTGTACCACTACCACTAAGAAGCACTAAAGTGTTTTCTGGAGGTATTTTTCAAGACAAAATGCTTGGATTCAGTTAACTCCGCCCCCTTTACCAAGCATCCATCAAGAGACAGTCACAGAAAAACACTATTTTGGCGATAGTCGCCAACAAATTCCAACTTCTGGCGAGTGGCCTCTTCTTTAGGAAGGTTGAATAAAGTCCTGTAGCTCTCGTAGCCAAACACATTTTTTTCCCCTCCGTGATATTATCGTTAGGTAAGAAAAAAAAACAATTGTGTCCAGAGTAGGTTAGAAAGAGCTCCTTCCTCACAACTTTCAGTGCAAACATGACATCTGTTCAGACGGTCAGGGGGTGCATTTGTTTTCCCTACAGGGGCAAGGTGGACGCTTCAGGCACTTCCTTTTTTTTTTTCTTTCTTTCTTATGACAGAAATCATGAAAAAGCTGTTTTACAAATTAAAATCAGGCCCTAAGCATAGAATTAAGGCATTACATTACACACGTCGAGCACTTCCGTTTCGCTCTGACGAACGAACTGACTCACAGTGGAGTGAAGTCATCTGTTTTCATCAAATTTGACAAAGGTTTGCTCCTAACAAACTCAAGAAACAGCCCAACAGCAGACATCAGGTCTTAAATAATACAGTATATGCGTTTTACATCCAGCATCAAACAAAACATGTATGAAAAATTAACCAGTCTTTTGAATTGCTCTATGAAATTAATGGATAACAAAGACTCCCTGTAGAGAGCTATAAATCCATCATTAACTCATAGGAATACCCTACAGATAAGTTCTTAAGTGATATGAACTGAAGCCCATTAGGATAAAAATAGAGGACTACAGAATGCTCTCCTGTCCCCCTTTGTCTTCCCCGAAGCCCCTCCGATGCACAATTAGCCCACCTTTACGGAATGCAAAGCACCTCCCGCCTCTTTAATGCGTCAGACTGTTGAGCCACACAAAATCGATGAGCGGGGTCTCCATATCCTCACACTGTGGCAGAAGTCATGAATCACCGTGGCACATCTGCTGAGTCAGGCGGGTTAATAAAGCCATCAGAGGTACAATTTGGCACCGTGCATGTAGAGTGGGCCCGGATCACATCTTATTTCCAGGTTATTAAAACTGCTTATGTGCCATGTGCAGGGGCTGGCGGATATGTTGGGGCGTCATCAATAAATCTGGTGATGCCTGAAGTCCCTGTTGCATTAGAGATTTTGTGAAAAGTGAAGATAAAGTAAAGCAGTGAAAGCAGCTGCCTTTTAGCTAGAAAGGTTATATGTTACATTTCATGGCAATCTGTCTGGGGATTGAAAGCGTGACTCAATGTGAAAGTTAATTATCTTATATCCTACCATATTTGTATAATCTAATGATAATGATGCTGTGCTTTTCTATTGGGCTTTCCGAGCATGTATGAACCATTGTTACCACATTGTTAATGATCAAACATCAAAATGGCAAAGACTTAACACCACAAGAAGGTTTAAAATAATGGCCTGGATGTAATATTCACTTAGTGTTGGGCCAGACGTTTGTTTGAGGCCATTTTGGAATTTGGGGATGCTATACCCGCAGTAAGATGCAGTCAGGGCTCATTCCGAACTGAAGAGACAACAAGTCAATAACATCTTTAAATATTTATAGTTTAAGACAGTCAAAATAAATGGACGTGCAATGTGCTGCCCAATACTTATGTAATATTTGACATTGTTTCTCCAATACAATATTAATGAGTCTCGAGAGGTGGATACTGATTTATGAAATGGCCTTTGAAATGGCTAGCAAAAGAAGGGTCACCAAAGTTAGCCAAAACAAAGTGACAAAGTTTTCATTAAAAGCGAATCTTTAAAATATCAGTCTCAAGTCTTAAAGGAACAGGCCACCGTTTTTACAAACTGAAATACGTTCTTACCTGAGCTTAGACGAGTTGATGCGTACCTGTCTGGTCTTTGTGCGTGCCCTCAGTCACACACAATGACAAAGATGTTGTTAGCATTTGGCCTCTCCCAGTGTATTTCTATAGCTCCAAACGGGGGCGAAGTTGGAAGCAAAGACCAGACTGGTATGTATCAACTCGTCTAAGCTCAGGTAAGAACATATCTCAGTATGGAAAAACGGTGGTCTGTTCCTTTAACATAAGTTAAAATAGCCCTATTTTTCCAACTCCCTCGTCAAAGAGACTAATTGATTACACAGTATTAGCTGACTGCAGGTCCATGCGTGTGATCTTTAATGAAGCGCTCAGCAGGAGCCTGGCCTTGAGCTTATTAAACTGCTGCTAAGACACCTACAAAATGCCCAAAGCAGATAACTCCTTCAGTCTTAGGTCACGATCCAGGCTGAGCGACCAGTGCCTGTTTATGGCACAAGGGTGTCATTGTTTTATTATTAATTGGTGATGGTTAAACTTGTGTTGTAAATTGGTTTTGTGAGCAGCTGAATGTCTTTCCCATCTCTTTCCCCACTGTCCTGTCTAATAAAGTATGTGGATCCTATACATTTGTGAACCAACACCAAAGTCATGGTTTCTCCGGTGCTTCAAAATAGGACTCCACCCCAGGTAACAATAACAAAGCAATAACGAGATCCTGTGTTGAACAAACGGGGTCTCATTACAAAGCATTGCCTCGAGTGTTGTGACTTTAAATTGTAGCGTCTGCACGTTGGGTTATAATGAAAAGTATGTACGTGAGGCACAGTGGTATAGCACTCACACCTCTCTGCACGAGGGGGTAGGGCTTTTCTGCGTGGACCTAGCTCTCCTGCTAACTCTGGTTGTCTTTATCCCAATACGTTCAAAAAAGACTAAACATCCAAGAGGGGAATCTCACAATCTGGAGCTGGATTCCTGGTGCTGTGCTGGAGGATTGGTCAAATGCCAATACATTTACCTTCTTACCTTCTTTAATATTTTCACGCATTCATTCTTTATTTAGTACAGAAACAATTAAGGCCCTCGGATTTGGAGGTGGTTCTCCACTGGAAAAAGGTGACTTGCCCTCTCCACCTTCCTTGCCTCAAGTGGAGGAGTTCAGTCTCTCAGGGTCCTGTTCACGAGTCAGGGACGGATGTAGTGTGAGATCAACAGACTGATTGGTTTAGTGTCTGCAGTGATGCGGTCGCTGTATCGTACTATTGTGGTAAAAAGGGAGCTGAGTCAGGGGGCAAAGCACTCACTTTACTGATCGATCTACGTTCCTAACCTTAACTCATGAGATTTGGGTCATAACCGAAAGGACACACATCGTCCTTCACATCGAGAGGAGCCAGCTGAGGTGGCTTGGGCATCTGTTTCGAATGCCTCCTGGTTGCCTCTCTCGGGAGGTGTTCCATAAATGTCCTGTTGGGAGGAGGCCTCCAAGAAGACCCAGGACACACTGGTGGGACTATGTCTCTGAGCTGGCCTGGTGTCGCCTCACGATCCCAACAGAACAGCTGGAGGAGGTGTGCATGGATCGGGAAGTCTGGGCATCTCTGCTTAGACTGCTGCCTCCGTGAGCCGGCCCCAGATAGAGGAAAAAATTGATGGATGGATGGATGGATGGACAAACGGACGGACGATTTAGGTCCATAGAAAAAGATAAATGGCAAAAGAAAAAAAGCCATTTCATCCATAAAGTTATTCATGTGGTGCTAATATTCTAGTATCTCTTGTAAAAGGATGCGATTCCTAAGCCCCGTTTGCATCTCAATCTGTTCTAAATCCCAGACATCATTCAAACACTTTTAATATTGTCATGTCACAGCAAATCCAATAATGTTATTGCTGTTTGATGAGTAATGAATCTGTAAAACGCTCTAAATGTCTGGCTTTGCTCAATCCCAGGTGATGATCTGACAGGATTGACTTGATCCACTACTCTGCTGTGCGCATTAAGTCAGATCGATATCTATCAGCAAAGCAGGAGTCAGGGCTGGAGTGCGGAGGATTACACCGGGGAGAGGCAATAACTACGTAGACAGCAATAATGGGATTACTCACACAACTGCAAAAACAGATAAAGGTTATGATATGAAATGGGACGCACAATTCAGTTAAGGGAAGCTAAAATGATTAATGCATTCAGCCACTGGCCTACGTCCTGTAAACATGTTATGTCATTTTCCACAATGCTATTAACAACATAAATTAATTTGGGCTATACATGAAAGCAAGGATGTGGTGAGTCAAGCCTTTCCTGTACAGTTACATAACCAGGCTTACCAAACGATTCTGAACATTTAAGCCACTTACAAAAGCATATTGATGTTTTGTTGGCGGCTAAGATGCCTACAGTGCAAGTAACTTAAACACAGTAATATTAATCTCGAAAAGCTCCTATTGAAATTGCAAAGAGGATGGACTTTTATTGGAGGATATGCTGCTGATTGGATCAACTAACAAAGTCTGAAAATGTGCAAGAGTGTTTAGATATAAGAATAACTTTTGTGTTTGTAAACACGTGCTTACAAGTCGGTTTAAAACTGCTGTCTGCGCAAATTTAAATTCTGCAGTGTCTTCTCTTCAATGGCTGCCTGTGCATTTGAGGATCAATTTTAAATGTCTTATACTTGTTTTCAAATGCTTAAACGGTGTTGCCCTCTTGTGTCACTGAGCTCCTCCAGCCGTGGAGGTCGGGCCGACCAGCTCCTCCTCAGCGTCCCGAAGACAAATCAGAGGCTCAGAGGGGAGCAGGATTTTACAGTGCCAGTGGCAGCACCAAAGTTGTGTAATGAGTCGCCATAAGGCATGTACCTGTACCCAGGGGCTGACAGGCCATAGGTCCATTCTGGAATAGCACAGAAGGGCAGCTTGGCCGGCCTTTCAATTTTCTCCTTTTACACACATAAGGCCAGGAGATGCTGCCGCCAGGCTCTGCTGTTGCACTGTGAAGCAGCAGAAATAATATTAATTAATCTATTTGACTTGTTTAAGAGCTCTGTTGTTAATTGGTGACACAGAAATTGCGCAACAAAAATTAGACGTATCGTAAATTGATGTCAACATATGTCTTGTGCGCATTTACACTAATTTGTGCCGGGCTGGTCCCCTTGCCTGCAAATCTATTTTATAATCCATAAACACACCTTTTTATTTGACGTTTGGGACACGCTAAGAGGTTGACATTTTTAAAGTTGTGTATTTCGTTTTAGTTTTAAAGTTAGTTGTTGGTATCCCGTCACACTTTGGTCAACTTGGTTGTTTTTTAAGAGCATTATAAATAAGTTGATGTTGCAATTGCAATACAACCACTCGATTGGTTCAGTAGCAAATGTATAATTTTCAGCCTCCGGAGAAGAAAACTACACCATTTACATTTTCAAACACCAGAGCTTTTAAAGAAAGAAAAAGCAAGTAAGTTTGGGAGATGCTTCATCCCTGCTGGGACCAATACACATTTCTTAAACCATTTCAAATCTCAATGCTCTCCCATCGTTTCTGTAAAAAGATAATGACCAGTGTTAAGTTAACCCAAACGTATCTATGGCATCCAATTTATAAACAAAATCAAATGTGTACAGGCATTAGAGTGCAGCTGCAGCTTGGCTCTGGTACTTTCACTCTATAATGTGCTTTTTAGAGGGCACACCGGCCACGCCACTCAGGCTATAATTTGATACGTCATTCCCACTATCGCCGAAATTGTCAGTTCACCAGCGCCGGGGCTCTCAGCTTTTGATCTGCCACTTGATCAATTTTCTGCCCTGTCAAAAGCCATTAGGCCGTCACAGGCGTGTCTCCCTCGGGTGTCGGCGCGGAGAGGGAACACGGATCGCGGCCCAGTGTAAACACGAGGGCCGGACACTGACAGGCGCGCCGTGACCAACAAGACAAGAAGCGAAAGAGCCATGTCAGGTCTATGCGGCTGTTTACTGTACAATCTCAAACTTTACACTATGCTCTTGTGTTTTAAGATACGTTGGACATGCAGTCAGGTAATGATGGTGTTTTAGAATAGCCTAAAGTTGTAAGGTCACATGATCTAAATGTACACATTCTGATCTTTGTTGTTGGGTCTCAAGAGGCTGTTGTAAAGTCAAGGAAGGTTGGATCTTTAAAAGGAGATTTATACTTTTCTCAGGTATTTGGTATAACTTCGAGCACGACTTGCACATTGTTTAATAGTAAATCTCTGGTGGATAATTTTGCCTTCTGCTCATACTTCCTGCTTCCCTACTTCAGTGCTGAAATGACAAGTTGAAGGATTTGAACTCTTGAGAAGAAATTGGAATCAGAATAAATGAAGCAAAACATGATTTTTTTCCCCAAGAAGCAAAGAGAAGCCCAAAAAAGCACTAAGAAGTAACAAATGTGAAAGTTAATTACTAACAGAAAGAGTCTAATTTGGGTTAATGACTCCAGTGAGCGTTATGTGTAATCTCTGCTGTGTTCCCATATGGTGACCTCAGACTTAACAGAATGTGTGTAAACAAATCGGCGTAATAATGATCAGATAACTTATGCCATTTCGAAAATGACGGCTTTGTTTGGTGCCATCTGCGGCTGAAAACAGAGGCTGGTGCAACAGAAGCAGCAGCAGTGGGCGGTCCTCCCCACCACTCACAGACACCAGAGCCTTAATTTTGGAGTCTGTTTAAATGAATGTGTCAAGAGCGATGTCATTTGTGAACTAAAGCGCAGGGTATTGTTGGATGTTGTTCAATACCAGTACCAAAGTGATCCGGTGGGCACAACCAGAACATAAGCCCTGGGGTGTCCAAACTTTTTCACGGTGGGCCGGATTATGTTCAATACAGCAAAACTTTGTGCTTTAACCCGTGCCCCACTCCTTTGATTAGGTCTGGAATCTTAATCTTGCCCTGTCTCGCCCTAAAGAGTTAGTTTTTGAGTAATAAAAAAAGTAAATATTTAAATTGCAGTAAAAAGTACTATCTCTAGCAATGTGTGCTAACTTAATAAGAAACCTGAGGGCCACATTTGGGCTACACTTTGAAACCGCCTGACATAGCCTTTTTCAGCAGTAATTATCAAAAAATACACATCCCTATCTTGTCCCAGGACTGTCCAAAAAAAAGTCAAATCTTATTTGATAATTGCTGCTGTATTCTCATTTCCAATTAAACTGAAGACAGAGCTTCGAGGTCAATGTCTTCAATGTTTTTCCCACCAACCGGAGGGTCAGTGGTATCACCCCCACTCATATATGACTGATGTGTCTCTTTGCAAGACTCTCCACTCATGCATGGGGCAGCTGTGGCTTTGGTGATGGAGTGGTCGTCTTAAAATGATTGGTGCAGATTGGGACTCACATTGTGTCAGCTCTAGAGCAGCTGTGGGTACACAGTAGCACGTTATATGTATACTAGCTGAGACACCGGCCTTCGGCCGGGCCTTGCTAGTCTCCACATTTGATATTCTGAGATTATGAGTTATTACAAAGAAATGTCCAGTATAGTCCCTATACCCCATCACTCAGTATAGCTGTAGACCCGCAGTAAGTAGACCAGTGGTTTCCAACCCATATTCCAAAAACTATGGCCACTACAAATGTTTAAAATAATGAATGCTAAAAATAATTTCAAACAAACTGCAATTGGAGTGTTTGATGCACACGTACTCCTGTCTTATATACTACAACGACAATATGTTCGCTAAATAGAATTCAAGAGACAGTGGAATATTTCTGGATAAATATTAGGGGTTCAGCTCTAACGGTTCGGTTCACGGTGCAGGACCCGTGGTTTGGTGCATCACGGTGCAAGTACAATCTAAAAAATAATAAGTTGGTATTGAAATGAAATAGCCTAATGATCGAGACAGTATAACCTTAGAATACAATTGGCAATGCTTTCAAAGCTGCTGGGTAATAAAATGTACCTCTGGGCTCACAATACGTGAAAGCAAAATAGAAAACAAATGGTACAGCAGCAAAGTGAAAAAAAAAAAAAAAAAAGAAGCAGCGCAGTGCAGGCCATTCGCTCGTTAAGTGGTAGTTTCATTTTCGCTTTCCGCACACGGAGGCTGAAGCACTCGGAGCAGCACGTTTGATTTGAGGCTTGTGTTTGGCACCGTGGGCAACATTCTGCGTGTACTTTTTTTCGGAGACAAAGCTTTGGAGACGGAATATGGCCAGGATTGGATCTTACGCATTTGTCTGCACCTCTGACATTACGCAGCACTGGATCTATAATGAACCACAGCCACGGTCATCTGCAGGAGAAAGTTAAACAAAGACGCGCGGATGTCATGTGTGTTGAAGGATGTCACTGTACCTGTGCTGAGCGTCTACAGCCTGAAGTTTAGCGGTGAGTGACGATGAAACACATCACCCTGTTTGGATGCGCGCACACAGGCACGACAGTCAGATCTCATGCACTCGCGTTGTTGTGACGCCGGGTTGTCATCGGACAGCAGCACTGCGGTCCAAATGGACCCGTGGCCGGTGGGACGGTCACGTGGGGGCCGCCCGCGGATTTCTGGAAAATAAACATGGCGCCCTTATGGAACTTAAGCCCCGCCCTACTCGCGTTTGCGTTTTATATTATAGATGGAGAGTGAATTTGCAGTATTAAGTGACTTTGAGCATCTGGAAATGCACTGTTGTTATTGTTAGCGACAAGTGCTGAATAGAACCACTTTTGCATTATAGTTATATAATAGTTGATCAGATATTTAACATTTATACTTTAAAAACACTTAAAAATGCATTTGCTCATCTTTTCGTAATATGTGACCACTGAAGGTGAAGTCAATTATCCACAAGTCTTTATTTTTTTGTATCTCGACAGTGTCACTAATTGGTGGCCCTTTTGGAGTAATGAGCTGAGAGTCTTAATCAGATGGCTCTCTAATGGTCCAGTCAACCTGAAGAGATGCATGATGGGGAAACGTAACAAATGTGGCAGAGATGCACTGGAGCATGAATAAGTGCGACCGAAATGTAAAGTGAAATAACTAGAATAACATCAGGTGATGATTTGTCTTCTATATAACATTGTTGTTGTTTTTTATTATAAAGTGGCATTTACACTGATTACAACAAAACTGCCAAGATAGTTTGACTGAAAAGAAGTGGAAGAGAATATCAATCAATGATATCTGTTGTTATTTTACAAACACTTTACATCTGTCTGTTATTTTTTTAATTTTTTTTAACAATATTACAATTACCATCAAGCAAGTTCTTGTGCATACTTTCTCTCTTTTTGTTTTTTCAACCTTAATGGTTTCTTTGTTGAGTGTGGTCTCACTGACCCCTGTTCTAGCAGTCACTGCCTTTCAAAGAGTGCTCTTAACCAACTCCAGGAGGCACTGACCGATCATTAAGTCCTGTAACAGCACATATAAAGCTCAAGTTTTCCATAAGTGTGGAATTGATCTCAAGATGGTACAGGCAGTACTGGACATATGTGCCTGTGTCCTGACACATTAGGTTGTTGCAGTGAGGCACAAACAGTTCACACCAAGTATTTTCCAAGTATCACTGGGCCTAGATTTTAATAAGGCGGTTGTAAAAATGCGTGTTGATTAGGCATGAAATAAAAATTATTCCATAACCAGCAAAACACCAAATCTAAATGCATTTCTAAAACTCACCTGAGAAATTATAATTAACATGGATAAATGCAAAACTGCAGATAAATCTGAACTACCTCGAATAACCAACCAACCAACTCAACCAACCAACCAACCAACCAACCAACCAACCAACCAACCAACCAACCAACCAACCAACCAACCAACCAACTCAACCAACCAACCAACTCAACCAACCAACCAACCAACCAACCAACTCAACCAACCAACCAATCAACCAACTCAACCAACTCAACAAATCAACTCAACCAACCAACTAAACCAACTCAACCAACCAACCAACCAACCAACCAACTAAACCGACTCAACCAATCAACCAACTCAACCAATCAACCAACCACCTCAACCAACCAACCAACCAACTCAACCAACCAACTAACCAACACATGTTAATTCCAATGACTTTACAACACTAGACAGACCAAAGACCTAAAAGTGTGTGCCTTGTTATAGCCTGATAAACCACACCCACTTGTTTCTGCGTGAAAGAAGGCAGGTCTGGCCATACACGGTAAACAAGTTGCTGATTGGCGGCTAAGGCCGAACCAATCATGACCGTCACAGAGAATTGACAAGGTTGCGTCACTCGCTGCACCACTATGTTGTTAGCTCAATTAACATTAACATTAGCCAAAACTAATCATGGATGAAGTCGTCGAGGATTTTGCGTCCGTGTTCTCCGCGTGAGTTTATAATTGTTAATTGGTTTATTTCACTGACAATCTGTGCACATTAGACCCGCCCATTCAAACTGCTCCAATTGCTCCGTGACCAGACTGATTCCCTGCGTGGAATGGACAGGGAGTAGTATGCCAGGCAAGCCTTGTTAAGGACTACAGATGGAAATAAGCATGGTGCTAAATCTGGTGCAGCCATATTTTTAATGCAACTGCACACTGTCCTTTAAATTAACTAAACTAAACTAAGTGCTTTACATAAAAACACAAGTGAAAATAACATGAAGAAGCTCAAAAGCCATCAGTCCACGTACCAGTTTCAGAACCACTGTGCTATTGCATACTGTCGGTTTCAAATACATGCCTGCTTGACACACTTTTATGTTGTAATATTTGGGAAACATTTTTCATAAGTCCTAAATATATTAAATGACAACACAATAACTTCTTTTCCATGTCACACAATGTCATGTCTAACTAAACTCTTCACTTCCTCACAAGTGAACCATTTCCTGTTTAAACTATGAGCAGTCGCTGAAATATTGCTCTCGACTGGCACTGTCAAGAACACTTCTTCGCTTGCCTTCTCGAGACTCGTCTATAAATTTTTAATCAGAAAAAGTTTGCCAGTAGAATTTGTTGTTGACGTCATTACTGTGCGGGTGATTGTGTGTCCAGCCTCACAGCAAACGACTTGAAACACTGCACCACTGCTGACGGATAGTATTCTATAAATGTCCAGGGCTATTTGTGTATTTGTGCATTAGCATCAGCCACAAATCAATAGGGCTCTGTCTCCTGTTGCGAGGTGACTGAAGTACTTGTATTACCGATATAGTCGCGTCTCGGCAGGACACTGACCACTACGGCTCTCAGCGTATTGTAGGAGTTTGTGAGAAGATACACTCTATAAAGGAAGAGTCCAAAAGTGTGTAGGTTGACCAAACTGGAGTTTTTCACACATGATGTAATACAGTACAAGAGTAAGACAAGCAGAGGCCTCAAAAGTCACCAGGGGCTGCAAAACTGAAGCTGCGTGAGGAGAAATGTTGTCCAAATGTAGCATCAGTTTGACGTAACCACAGTAGTATTCAACAATAATATTTTGTCTTTTGATTTCAGCAACTAATCAGAATCCCCAGGCTATCACTTTGACCAATGAGACGAGCCTTTCTTTGAACCAGCCTGTCATGTCCAATCAGGGGAGAAAGAGGAGGGAGCATGATTGTTTACTTTTAAAAGATAGTTCCCGCTTTCTGGCTTTCTGGTCCAATGAAACTTCACTCTCACTTTGTAATCTTACAGACAATCACTTTAAACCGGTTCAGTCAGGATGGATGAGATTGGAATCAGGAACATGCTGGGAGGGAGATCAAAATTCTGGGAGCAATAGATCAGTGGATCCCAACCTTTTTTTTGTCCCAGGTACCCCTTGAGGCATTAATTTATACTCCGAGTACCCCCAACGGCCTAACCCAAGGATTCTGCCAACATGTTAACAAATTGAGCAACTAAACATAGATTTTTCAGTATTTAGTATAGTGTCAAAAACAAAATACTCTCAAAGTCAAAACTTTTACAAGAAAACATAATTAAAACTCCTCTCCTGGAACCGCCATGGTGGAGGGGTTTGAGCACCTGAATGAGCTCTGTTGTCCGGGGCTTGGTGCCCCTGGTAGGGTTTCCCGTGGCAAACAGGTCCTAGTTGACGGGTCAGACAAAGAGCAGTTCAGAAGCCCCTTATGAGAGATCAATTATGAGGCCCGGTTAAAATCAAGAGTCTGTCCTTCCATGGACTCACCATCTGCAGGAGGAGTCATTGGTTCCGGTGCAATGTGATTTGGGCAGCCCCCACGACCCAGCGACCGAAAAGTGGAAGAAAATGGATGGATGGATGG
Organism: Gobius niger; assembly: GCF_951799975.1. Taxonomy (NCBI): domain Eukaryota; kingdom Metazoa; phylum Chordata; class Actinopteri; order Gobiiformes; family Gobiidae; genus Gobius; species Gobius niger. The sequence continues at coordinate 11,340,012 of NC_136852.1, read as the reverse complement.
ATGGATGGATGGATGGATGGACGGACGGACGGATGGATTTTCTTTGAAAGTTAATTCACATTCTTCTAATTTTACCTTTTGAGGTCCCCCACTGAAATCGATACAAACCATCTTAGTGAGCACATTTTTCCCTGGCCAATGAAGTTGGTTTATGGATGTTGCGAATGAATATATAAAGTCAATTGCAGAGATAATTGCTGGATTATTCACAAAAGTACAACGACGGAAATAGGACGATTTTGATGCTTGGAGAGTATTGACGTGAAGAGATGTTCGGCCAAATTGCAGACATTTTTCAATTTAGTGAATGGAAATACTGCCACTTAATATTGGAATTAGACGTCACATCACTTGATTAACCTTTTCCTGAGATTCACAATGAATTTCACGCAAGAGCAAGAGATCTAATCATTACTGTCATGTGATTAAATTGCAGGTCAAGACTCTTTACCATCGCAAAACAGACGATTCCTTTGCTTGGTCATAAGACACCTTGATTTTTACTCTGAATAACATCAAAGTAAAAAGTATTATCGCTATAAAAAATCTAACACCACACATTTAGTTTGAAAGACAGTGTTCTTGCCCCGATGTGGAAGATTTCTTTTCGAGGCTACAGAAAAGGGATAGTTACAGCAAAAGGCTCCAAACCTACGTCTTTTTGAAGCAATTACAGTGTGAGGTCAGCACAGATCAAATCCATTTGGACAGTGGAAGTACTGTGTAATTAACTGCAGTAATTAGAGCCGGTACACACATGACAGGCCGTGGGATGAGGGGGGGAAAGGCCGGCCTGGATGAATGGGAACAAATCGGCAGAAATGGAGTATCGGAAAAGGGATAACGTACTGTACAAGAGCAATTTTCTCCCTCACTGTTGTGGGTGCTTGACTCCGGGCGCTGCATGTGCAAAGTGAGGTGGGTATAGGAGAAGCTAATGGAAACATCAAACAAGTCAATCAGGGGGAAACGCTGGACATGCTGTATCTGACAAGTGTGTCACAGTGAGGACTGATAAGACTGGCCTAATGGATATAAACATAGCACGAGGTGTATTTTTGTTTCCATTTGCAAGACACAGAGTCATCAGGCATTTGGTGATCGTCTAGATCCTGGAAATCTGATCTTAGTTACATTCAATATCGTCAATACAGCTGCAAATGTAACAGGGGTAACAGAGGTGCAGTGGGTTGGATTGCGCCCACAAGCGTCAAACCTTGACCCATTGCTGTTGTGTCCATGGGCTGGACACCTCGACCACATTGCCCATGAGTTGCTGTCAGATGGTGGTTGTCGAAAAGGAGCTTGTGTTTGGGAGAAATCTTCTATGCTGAGGGTTGCCGTGTCAAGGGTTAAACATCTCGTCTCTGATTTTTGGTGATTGTGTGGAGAGACGTGCTGCGCATATGTCACCGCCGCGTGACAGAGAAGGGAAGAGTGGCCTATTTCTGTTCAGGGCTGAATCATCAATCTGCAGAGTGGAAACCGGCTAATACGACTCAGAAGAGAGAAAGAGAGGGCTCCACAGGGAGTCACTCCTCTGTAATTACTTATAACACAAAGACAAACCTGTGATTCCACCCATTTGATCGAAATACCAGCAGCTATCATAAGCTTACATTCTGGCATTCTTATAAAACTGCTTTATGAGCTGATCATCTTGACAACAGCAAAAAACAAACAAACAAAACAGACAGATATTTATGAATCTGACTTTTAATGTGCTGTATTCTAATGCCACTGATAGATAATTTCGTTGGGAATTCTTATTTGTATAGCATTTGTGTAGCATTGTTCACATGACACAACTCACTAAATGCCTTTAGCTTTTGAGATCTGACGAGATGGGGCGTTCTCATGGCAGTATGGCCCGAACAAAAGAAGCATCATGCTAAAAATGGGACATTCATAATATTTTCTCTACTCTGTGCAGTTTTGATGCTCATGCAGCGAACTTCAAAAGCAGCATAGAGCAGAGCTGCTAAGACATTTTATGCAAAAAAAAATCAGATTATGTTGTTACTAGTCTAGAAATAGACCAGTCTTTTGAAAGAGACTGCTTCAAAAGACCAGTCTGTTGGATATCCAGATATAAAAACCTTTAACAAAAATCAATCATCAAAACAATTCACATTTTAACTTAGACATTCCTTTATAGGGTCTGTTTTATTTGGGGGTTTTTGTAACCTACTTTAAGACCCCTTAGCTTAACATTTTTGGAGTAAAATGTCAAATAGATACAGACGGCATCTCTGGAATCGCACATGCTGTATATGGTCATGTTTGAAACAGTTAAGGGGAAAACAAAGTCTAAATTTTCTCCAATTATTCAAAAACTGCTTTAACAAACGCTGAATTATGAATATAGTTGTCTACTCAATAAAGACACAAAGACATGGAGTCAAAGTAGTTCAACAGCTCATAATTACATAAATAACGGAGAACACTAACATGATGCTTCATTTTAGCCTCATGCTACATGCTACACTGGCTAGTGCTCGCTATGACTGCCGTTTTTTCCGCTTCTACTGAACAATCTGCAGTGAAATAGTATCCTTCTGGACCCAATTTAGACTTGACTTTATGTATGTGTGATAAATAAGTTCTGATTCCACCAGAAAATTGCTTAAAAGAGTGGAAAATTGTGTTTCCGAAAAGATTCTCTTTTCCCCAGCGGCAAAGCCACGCCCCCTTCTATGACGAGATGCCGTCTGTATCTATACTAGATGTGACTAGATTGAAAATACCACTAAAGTTATGATGCTATGAAACGTAGTGATAAAATTTGCCAGCAGAGGGCACACAACCCACCCCCATCGCTGCAGTGAAAGAGAATGTGACCATAGGATCAAAATATTATGTGACAGTGTCCAGACTTTCAAACGTCCTATGTTAATCCTTGTGACGTAAACTGGAGTGCAGGCTGTTGTTTTGAGTGCGGAAGAGGGAAACGGAATATGCAGGGTTTCTGAAGCGTTTGAATGAAGCAAAAGACGAAATATACTCTATAACTTAGTTCAAAGATAACATAAGGCTCTTGCAAAGTACTGTACAGCGCTAGATGAAATGATTTCTCTAAAACCGGAGCTCAGAGAAAGTCGATGCACAGATGCGCTGGGGAAAACAAGACCGAGGGCATCTGTGCACTTTGCTCCCAGCAGAAAAAAAATTGTTTCTATCAACAAGCTGTTGAATTTCAGCTATATGTGAACTCAGGAACACTAAACATATGCTATTCAACTAATCTCCACTATTTAATATTCGATAGGCTTTATAGCGAATATTGATCTCAGGTTCACTTGAGTAACCCATGGGCGGTATGGGTCACTTCCATTTTTAGCACTCAACAGATGGCGCCTTGGACTAATTACTTCTGGACTCTACATGAATAATATCTGTGCTGTTATTCACATTCGGAGAGGCATCTTTAGTTGCTTAAGTTCACCCTGTCCTAATAAGAGTAGTCAGGCATTGATAGATGGGCCAAATGAAGAGGTCACTGCTCGTCTAATTTGTTTTAATGAGTGTATTCATTATTAAGCATATTGGCAGCATGGTTCACGTAACTTTGTCCTCTAAACCTAGATGTCAAAACAATGATAGGCCATAGACTTTGAAATGAAAAGTACAAATTGCATACTACTACATATATATATATATATATATATATATATATATATATATATATATATATATATATATATATATTTCCATTACAAAAGAGTCAAAGGCAGTGAAAATACATGAAAATACTGAGTAGAGGCTTGTTCCTTTCACCCGAGCTAATGATGCTAAAGATGCTAATGGTTCCAGCTAATGTGGTGGAACAGATGATAGGGACCTTTAGGATTTTCCACTTCTGGGAGTGTGTGTAGATGTACTGAATATGATGTAGTTTTCTGCCTCTGAACTCAAATTCTCATTTATGGCCTTTTTATAACTGCTCCAAGAACTTGTTCAAACCATAACTGTAGCCTATAAGCGCTCCAAGGAGATACAATTAGATGACAGAGCCTCAACAAACATTGTAATGAGGATAAGGGGCCAATGGGACATCAGGGCTGGATGGATGAGGAATTCTATCAACTTTATTCCTAGGGTGGTTCAGGTAGAAACGAAGATGGGAGGAATTTCCGATTAGATGCTGGAAGTCGCGCTGAGCCATTGGTTTCCAGGGAGTTTTCGTTTCATATAGCAGTTTATTTCAACTTTTCAAGATGATTTTCAGAACGATCAGCCGCAACATTTGAAAAGATGTCCTCGCACAGCTCAGGAACATGTTTCACTGTTCATGGGTGAATTAATATCGAGAGAAAGAGACATTTGCGGCTCTGGAACATGCTTGTGGACAAAAACTGGGCTTAAACTGTGACATTTTTGGGGCGATTTTGAACACGCCAACTGTGACTGACTCTCACAAGAAGAAAGCTCGAGCCAACGGAGGTGTTTTACATTGTAAAGAGCAATAACACACACGACTGACCTGCTCACCCAGTACAAGTGACATGAACCGAGCCCCGTGAGGCGATACAAGCTGAGCTGGGTCTCTCAAACATTGCATTTTAAATTTCTTAGTTATGGAAAGAGCAGTGGTGTGCCGTCAGGGCCAGCAGGGCCTTCTCTGCTAGGCCTGGCCAAATGAAGAAAAAAGAAGTGTAAAATGTCTTAATAGTATATCTAATTTGTAATTTATTTCTATAATGTAGTGTATAATTGTGTTGCTTCTATTGGTATTGTTGAGGTGTAACTGTAATTTCCCACCCAAAAAGTGCCTTAAACACCTCTGGAGAGCTGCTCCGCCTCAGGGCCTTCTCCACAGTTTGAGATACCCTTGTGTTGTCAGGCCGCACTCATGATTGACACCCAGGGTGACATTATCAGCCAATCAGAATTCGACGTACAGTGGCAGTGCGTACCCAGGCCTTCTTCGTCTCAGCAGCTTCCCCTTCGCTTTCCTCCGCCTGGGAAAACCGCTAATGTAACTGCCCATGGGCAAGACATTCTAAAACATCAGAACAAGTGCTGGCTCAACTAAACCGGATAAACAAAACATTTCTCTTGTGAAATGTCCGAACGAGGCAAAATGAAGTGGACTTATTAATTGTGGATATTTGGCGCCGCTTCCTCATGAAGAGCTTCAGTAGCAAAGCAGCAGGAATGACGTAGATGCTTGGTTCCCTGGACAGGAGAGGAGTTTTGCGCTGGGACTCGGGCAGGGAACACCCTACGAGCGCTAAAAAGGCATCCCTGGACATCCCACATAGCACCAAACTGTCTAGAATGTTTACTTTGTTACTTTGCATTTTGCGTTTGGGTTGATCTCTGGATGTCAATCGGTTTCTATGCGTTTGAGTGAGAGAACCCAGGCTGCTACACACCCCTGGGAAAGAGCAACTATTTTCTGATAGTTTTTGAGAAAAAACCTTTGACCTAATTACAGACATGGCGTGTTTCCCTCGTAAATGCGGCGCATGTAATGAGGCTTCATTAACTTGGCCAACATGCCCATGGGTTAGAAAACTCTTCGACGGTGCCATTTCAGTCATGTGTTAAGTGTGAGCAGCTAATCGCGGCTCGTAGTTTTGTCAATGTCAGCTCAAGTCAGACCTGCAGTTTGGCCATGAACACAAGAGGAGTTCCTGAATAAGGTGAATAGGTATTTAAATCATTTTTGTTTTTTGCTGTTTAAAATGTTATTTCATTTTCTCATATTCAACTATTTGCACTGATGAAAAAAAGTAGTTCATTTTATTGAGTACCGCAGTAGTGAAAAGTGAAGTGGCAGCCCGACTCCAAAAGCGTCACTGACTCTGCGCCAGCTGCCGGCACTATTTATAGAGGTTTGGCAGTGATTTTGAAGATCTGTCACACAAAGAGATAGAAGAGAATTTATTAGTGTCATCTTGTTTCCGCCTGCGCAAAAATACACTGATCTGTAACTTATGCTTCACTAGCGCCGTGAGAATTCTGTTTTGGATAGAAATTCAACATCAAAACCAGAAAAAGACATATCTAAAGTGTGATTTTTACTGAATTTTAGATTGGTTTATAGTGCTGATTAACCTGGCTAACGCCAGACTGCTGTGTGCGCTCGAATCATTTCGAATTGCACAGCAGCCTGGGGACCATGGCCAAAATTTTCGCATGGATTTGGGAACCAATCACAGAACGAGGAGGGACGGCAAGATGATGACGAGATATTCGATATACAGAAGCTTGTAGTTTATTTACGGATAAAAAAAAAAGTTTATTTGCGGATCCAACATGACAGCAGCTGACACGATGGTATTTTTCGATCAAGCTTTAGACCTTGTTCTAAATAGTTTAGTTCAAAAGTTTACAGCGGGTACGTCACACGTCATCTGATACGATGATACGATTGGCTGTGGCTACGTGCAGATGCAAGATAGACTTTTTTTTTCTTTTCGTATCGCCCAATAAACGACTATGGATGATCGTAAACCACACCTCTCCTACGAGAAAATGAATTGGTGGTCCCCAAACTAAATATCACTTGTGATTTTAGTCCGGTGTTACCCAGGCTAAGTGCTGAGTAAAAGTAAAATATGCACTATGGCTTTAACAAATGTCAAACTGGAATATAGAGCAGTAAGTATATCTATTACAAATGTTGTGTTTACCGTGATATTGCAGATCCTTTATATTAGCCTCTCCACTCCGCAGGCCATCAGTCTGATCGCTGCATATGGGCCGTGAAATAAGATAACTGCAGGGGATCTGTGGAGGTTTTCCGAATGCTCAAGAGGGAGAGAGCAAGCTGCATCAGCCGTGTTCTTCAAACCAAACGGACCACGATGTTGTTTTATGCACTGCCCCCTGTGTGCTGAGTGCAGTATGTTAGCAGCCCAGTTAGACTCTCACCGTGGGGCTGTTTTCTGGACAGTCCCATGACGTAATCAATCACACGCTGTTACAGTACCATTATTAAATGGACTGAGAACTGATGATTTAATGCAGGGTTTATACGGCAGAAGCAAGTCAAATTTAAAGGAACAGGCCACCGTTTTCCATACTGAGATATGTTCTTACCTGAGCTTAGACGAGTTGATACCTACCGGTCTGGTCTTTGTGCGTGCGCTCAGTCACGCAAAAAGACCAAAGATCTCCCAGCATATTCCTATGGCTCCAAACGGGGGTGAAATTAGAAGCGACGACGCTCTTCCACGGGCACGCACAAAGACCAGACAGGTACGTATCAACTCGTCTAAGCTCAGGCAAGAACATATCTCAGTGTGGAAAAAGGGTGGCCTGTTCCTTTAATGCTTTTTAATGCAATTTTAAAGGGCAAACACTATATTTAAATGCCAAAAACGCAGAAAATATAATATGTTTGCAAACATATAATCAAACAGAGGAAGACAATTGGGCAAAACAAAAAAGTGATACATTTCACCCAAAACAGCAAACTAGTGCGTTTTAGACCATCATTTTGGTATATTCGTTACATTTATACAGTGACGATTGCTGCACAATGCCATAATTTTCCAGTAAATCTAAATGTAATGCCAGTTTGAATCCAGTTTCATTGAATAACATTAATTTAATAACTTAATGTTTTGCAATGCCCAGAAGGATCGCAGATTTCCTCCGGGTGCTCCGGTTTCTGAACTGAACTTAAACAGCCACATCAAAGCAATAACATTAGCAGCTTTTTACCATTTGAAAACATGGCCAAAATCAAAGAAATAGTGTCAAAACCAGACCTACAGAGATGCATCCATGCATTTGTCTCCAGCAGGTTAGACTACTGTAACGGCTGCTCACTGGCCTCTCTAAACGAGCTGTCAGTGCTACAGTACATACAGAACGCTGCTGCTCAAGTCCTGACAAGAACCAGGAAATACAACCATATTAGTCCAGTGCTCTGGTCTCTGCACTGACTTCCTCTCACTCAGAGATTAGAACTAAAACAGCTCTGCTTGTGGGCAAGTCTTTTCATGGTTTAGCACCAAAGTACATCTTGAACCATCTCGGGCCCTGAGAACTTAAGAGAGGGGTTTCCTAGTGGTTCCCAGAGTCAAAAATAAACACAGTGAGGCTAAAATCTGGAAGTCTTCATGAGGATGTGAGACAGGCCTCAACTCTGACAATGTTGTGCTGAAAACCTTCTTTTTTTTTACCCGTGCATATGACAACTGAAAGTATATTTCAGGTTTTTTCCTGTAATTAATTAGTTTATGGGTTGATTTGATCTACTTTGAACGGTCTTGTGTATGAATTGTGCTCTAATAAACTTATCTTATTATTGGTCCATAACTGCTATGAAAACCAATTGACCATGAAAGAGTCCCAGTTCTATCCGACTGACTTTTCCCCCCCAACTTTTCTTCATAAAACTGCCACTTAATTGGTTTGGAATCATGAGCTATATTGACTACCGCCATTGCCCCATCAAACTAAGTAATAGCTAACTAAATGGCCATGTATTAGACGCTCAATAAACATTCTCAGCTTTTACCACACTATTCAAAATGATGTTCCCAGCTGCTTAAATGTCTCTCGTCCTGGGGGGAGACAGGATTTTAGCAGACAACATCGATTTAATCCTCCTCTAAAGCCCGCTGCGTCACCCCTGTAAAAAGTCCGTCCTGTTTCCTTTGGTCCCGGTACACACACCATCCGCATCCTCTGGGAGCCTGAAAAGCCCACTCTGACCTTTCACTAAAACGTCTTTGCTTTTTTTTTTTTTTTTACCATTGGCACACTCCCACTGGCACCTAACAGGCCCTCCCCATTCCCCTTTTTCTCAACGTTCAAAAGGCTTGCAGTAATAAATAAAGAAATAAATAAAGCTGGAATTATTTTGTGATTGCACAGTGTTGTGACAGCGGGTTATTTCTCTGTTTGCTGCTTTTAAGATCGGAGGAGAAAGGAAAGAGTCTAGTGTTGACAGGCAGAATATCAATATGTCTAAATTCAACGCGTTTTGCACCCAGGAGAATTCATCCAAGAGAAAGACTATACAATTTCTTTAAGGGAAGTATTCATCTAACTCTTCCTCATATTTCTAAGCGCTATCAATCAGCAAGAAAATACAGCCTTTTCGGTTTAGCAATAAAAGTTGTGTTATGATGTTCGTACTTTTGCACAGGCCAGAGTCCGCTTCAGGTACATCATAATAATGTCATACTGGCAAAGTACATTCAATAGGCCATTGATATGATGCTTAAATGACAATAATAATAATAATGATCTTAAAGCAGAACTAAGTAACTCATGCTCCTAGAGGCCATAAGCGCCACTGCAGGTGTCGTAGCATGTTGCGTTTTTTTACTCATTTATTGTCCGTGAGAGTTAATACTACGCTGACAGAAAAGACAAAGGAAGAGAGGGATGTTGTACATCCAATTGCACAATGGAGATCATTTTTATTACTCAAACTTGGCTGTAAATACTGTTTAAGTGGTGCTAGCCCACAGTTAGCTTTGCCCGTTAGCCTGTTAGATTCTTCTTGGTGATTTCATTAGTGTGTATTGTGCCTCACACCCGGTGCAGGCAAAGTCCCAATTGTGGTTTTCTTGTATTACCCCCAGAGGGACTACGGAAAGGATTTAAGGTAAACAAGTTACTTAGTTGTTCTTAAAGTTCAGGAGCAGGACCACACCTGGTGTCTCTAAACAACCCAATTACCAAACAACTTCTCTTTGTTCTTGTTTCCAGGCCCTTCCCACTCTCCCTCGGTCACATCATCCTCTGTTCTTCAATCGTTTAGGTGAGAAAAAAGCTGATTGTCCGAATGTCTTTGCTAAACAGGCACATTTCACATTCTAAGGTTGGTGCTGAAAGCGTTAATCAATATATTTATTTATTTAAGATGGGACAGTGTCATATCATGAGACCTTCAAAGTCCACATGGAAATATGCCAGAGTTAGCAACAGTGGCTAATTTTCATCTGTTAATCCCAGGGCAGGTTGATGTTTGGACAGAACAGCCCACACAACAGAAGAACAAACTAAACTAAACAATGGGGGTTAGCAATAGTGAACAGACAACTCAAGCACAAAAGGTTAATCTAATCTGGCTACCATTAAACAAAGTGAGGCCTGTTGCCCTTTTTGCATGTTGGACAATGTCTGGATTTGTTGTAGAAAATGTTATGCTTTTACTCACTGCAAATGAATTTCCTACCACCTACCACTTTTTTATTCATGAATAACAGAAATGCAAAAAATGCGAATGCACCAACTGTTCCCATTCTTGAGTTAGAAAAGCCACTTTGCATGCTGTGCTGTAAACATGCTGGTTATTGCCACACTGGCTCGCTGAGCTGGTGGCGGGCTTCGTGGTCGTGTTGTGATGGATTGAGTGTGCAGAAGCCTCGACTCATGACCCCCTTTTTCTGTGTGGAGGTGTCTTATCTCTTCAGCCCATGGACCACAGCCATGGATCTAATGCATTGTTCCCGCTCCATATCAATTTAATTAACCACTATTGATTTTGCGGACTAACCCAGAGTCAGCCCCCTTTGTGTTCTGCTCTCATCTGAGCACCGGCTTTTCACCAACAGCCCTTTATCACACTGCCTTCATTAGAAGATAGAGTCGTGGGCCAAGTCTATCAGCAAAGAGCTACGAGGGAAGTGCAGGTGGACTGGCAAAGGCGTTGGTCCGGGTACGGGTTTGATGCCCAGACTGTTTGGGGGTTTTATGTGCCGCCTTTTGCATTTCCTCCATAAAACCCGTGGTTCAAGAATGGTGCCGCTTTAGAACCAAACTTGAAACTAACATGACACTGCCTGACCTTAGTTATTTATGCATTTATTGGCTTATTTGGTCAGGACAGTGCATGTTCATGAACATGGGACACACGCACATACCATGCCCGGATTGTAGCCATGGGCCGATTTTCATCCGTTGGCCCAACACTCGCACTCTCACTCATCCCGGCCTATTGTACATGTTTTTAGAGGAAGGGGAAATCGTAGTACCTGGAGGAAACCTACACAGACACAGGTCGGTCTAGGGTTTCTGCAGTTGCTCAGGTCACGGTAAATCCTTCAGCAAGGTATTTCCTGGTTAAGATCCTTACACAGTGTCTTATTTTTAAGCCATACCACATTGTGAATGTCCACTCTCGTCAGATCTACCAGAATATCAAAGCTGAGAGGAAATACCAGGTAGCTTGGGTGAGTAATGCTTTGTTCACATACAGTATGCTGTAAACTGAATCAACACTTAACAGTATCAAATTTGATTTATGGCTTGGTCTTTGGCACCTGATATAGGGGAAACAATGTCGCATTACATTTTGACATACATGCACCCAATGAAAACCTTAACTAAGTTTGTCAATTCAATTCAACAGCTCTATCGCACCAACACAGTAGCCTATAGCATTAAAATGGTAATCCTCAATGTTCTTGGAGCTTGCCAGAGACCGAACACTGCACACTGTATACGATGTCCTGATTTGGCCTCCGATCCATTGTGGTAAACCTCTTTTACGCTTCCTGACTCAAATGTATAATTCTAACCGTATTAATTCCTGTCGCTGTGCAAATGTTGTTTCTAAATTCATGACACAAAACAATTGAGACAGTTTAGAAGCACGTTTTGCAGAATCTTTGCTTCCCAAGTCGAAGCCAGTTGGGAATGTTTTCCTCAATCACCCTGCCTATCAAATGCAATCCGGACAGAGATGTGGTTGGAGGGCATTTGAAATGAACTCCTCACAGCCCCAGCTTAGAAAATGAAATTGCCTTAGACGTGGCCTTTTGTCACATAGCTCCTCATATGCATATTAATGATAACACGGCGGTATGGGGGATGTTGCGAGCGAGCAGCCAGATTCACCCTGACATGGGCCTAATGGAACTCTCTGTCCTGATTACGTCTTGTTATGCAGTGGTGACAGGTTGTGAACAAACACTACATGCCTAACGCCATACATACACAAGTAAAGCAGAATCGAATTAGCGACATTGATGGATAAGGACCTCACAGCGAGACAGATTACTGCACTGTTGCCCTGCTGAGTTAACTGACTGCCAGTCAGTCCACAGTCCATCAAAACACAGTTACTCACACATTGGTTAATTCTTGTTTTCTTTACTTTCGATATTTGACCTTTATCTGAACCGGCTACTCCCACTTTTACTGATGGACATATCTCTGTGGTAGGAGAAATCGGAGCACAGACCAGGTGAATATTTTAATTCCACACAGAATGCCTGGGGAGTTGAACCGGAGACCTTTTAACAAGTTAGGAGAGAGCGCAAACCGCTATGCCTCTGGGCAGGTGTCTCGTGCATGAATATGCACAAGAGGATTGGGTAAAAGACATTCTCTGTCCATGTTCATCCCAGTCCAGGTTGGGCATCACTCCCCAGAAACCTAGCAGAAAATACAATTTTTTCAGCTATAGTGGGAAGAAAAAGTGAGTACACCGTTTGGAAATTCTCACATTTCTGCCTAAATTGGTCATAAAATGTGGTCTGATCTTCCTCAAAATCATAAGAATGAGTAAACAGTGTCTGCTTAAACTAATACCACCCAAACATTTACATTTTATCATATTTTTATTGGCCATAACATGTAAACATTCACAGGACAGTGTGGAATAAGTAAGAACACCCCTGAATCTCACTGAACTGCAACTGTTTTGTAAAGAGGAATGGTCCAAGATTCATCCTGATTGTTATGAGCGACCAATCTGCAACTGCAGAAAAGCAGTTATTGCTGCAAAAGAAGAGTCAGCCAGCTGTTTATTAATACAAGGTTCACTTACTTATTCCACATGAATTTCTCAGATCTCTCCGCAAAATATCTTCATAAACTTGTGAATTACACGTTGTCCAGGCCCTAAGGCAACAAAACAGAAATGAAAGAAATTCCCAACAGTGTACTCACTTTTTCTTCCCACTGTAGATATATATACTAGATATAGCAAACCAACATCCTCTCTAAATGACTCCTCTTTGCTGTACTATGACTTCCCTCTGGCCACTGACGCATAGGTCAGGCACAAAGAGCACATTATCTACAGGACCAATAAAAGTCTACCTTGATTAGGAATGGCATCTATAGATATCATGTGTAGCTTCCTTCCTAGCTTTGTTTTTGTAGACTTCAACTGGACTACCATAAGGTCACATCGGGATAGAAATGTCACCTTTAGTCAACGTGAGCCTAAAAGAGGTTTCACATGTTAACATCAGAGTCAATAACCGTCCTCAGAGCGCTGCCTCCGGGGTTAACACACCAGTCAATTGGAAACCTTTGCGTCACGCCAAACCGCTGTGTGTGGCTTTGACAAAATGGTGGCATTTCTAGCTCGGGCAACAAGCATGTGTTTCTAAATCAGTCCTAATACAGCAGCAATCGCGAGGAGAGACGGCAACAACTTATTGCCCATAATTCATTGTGTCATAACTGAGCACACCAGTAACTAAAGCAATTTGTCAAAGCTGAAAGCACTGCAGGCAGCAACAAACCTGGAGTCTACCAATAAATTACACAATACAACTCCAAAAATAGACCAAACTCATTAGGACTTTTATAGAAGTGAATGAAAATACAAGAGAATACAAATGGCACGTCATGTCTTTCTAAAAAGTGTACATACTTTATTATGAACCACGGGACGGTAGAATAACGATATTTTCAGATTTCTCGCAATGTTTGGAGTAGAATACAAAGATTTCAAATGAAGCGCATTATAAGTCCGCCTTTTATGACACAGGCGAAGAGACATTTCAATATCATGAGCCAGATTGATATTGATAATAACATTAGCACGGAAATATCAATCTGTAATTGCTCCCATTGGAGTTGGAAAGAAGATGAACTTTCAGCGGAGAATTTGTTGCTGACTGAAGCAAGTTTTAGCCCACAATGTCTCAGCTTAAACAACACCTAGCCTTTAAGAAAGGCTTTTGTGTTGTGTTAATGTGCAGAAGCTACTGCTCATTGCTGTCAGTGTTCAATACAAAAATATACAAAAAATATATATATATAATTGGAATGTGCTGTATATTCTCTCATATGTATACACATGTGCTTTAAGTGGACAAAAAGAAGTGCTGGTACTCTTTTTTTTTACCAAGACCCCCACCCCCCTAAAAAAAAAAAAAAGACAAACATTAGGCCTATATATACTATGTTATATTTTCCCTTCTTTTTTTTCTTCTTTTATTTTTCAGGATTATTACAGTGTACATGATATTGTAATAACACTGGGCTGCATCATTTATATCATGTATTCACAATAATTAGTCAGATCTGCTCAAATAAATAACTCATCATGACAGCCCAATGCAAAGAAAATAAGCTTTGTGAACGTCCATCTGCATAATAAACAACAGTACTAAAAGCCCAGTCTTACCATTAGAAGACAAACTGTTTTAGCTGAACTCTTACAGATGGATGTCTCTGAAGCTCTGTTAGACAAGTGTCTAACAAACACTACCATGTTCTGTGCTGTCATTGCAGCTTGTCAGGCTCCGTTCTGTCTGCAGTCCGCCTCATCTCAGTCCGCAGAAGTTTGTTTCAATCCATATTTACCGCTTTGTTTTTGTTTTTATCGAGGCCAAACGGGGCACATGGCTCTCGTGCTCGTCGCCACTTGAGAGAACCTCAATGACTGCGGCACAGGCGGGGTCAGCCAACGCAGACAACCTTGTTCTTTTACTGCTCTGAAGCCAGGAGAGCATAAGTGTTCATTGTGTTTTAACCGAGCAGCGATGGTTGCGTTTCACACACCCTCCCCGGGATCCGCTTGTTTGAGTGAGCGAGCACAACGTTAAGTTGTTTACAGAGGCTACAGCGACGCACCGCGCTTTTCACTCATACAACTCAAGGGTGTATGGGTAACGTGGTCTCTGCTCACGGTGGGACGAAGTAGGAAGCGCGCACTGTGAAGGGCGCTCTGAAAAACAGCGGAGCAGCCAAAGGATCAAAACAGATGTGCAAATGAGCGTACTGGTACACTAAAAGCAGGTTCTTGGCGCACGGAGAGGTCGCGGTACGCTCAAGAGCTATTTTTGGCGGTACTGGTACCGGTGCGTACCGGCCCACTTAAAGCACAAACTCTCAGGTTGAAACTCATAATTATGAACTGCACCATTATGGCGTTAACGTTATTTAACTAAACTTCTCTATCTACAAAATGAACGCCATAGTCCCGACTCAAAAACACTCTCTCTCATATTCCTCTCAGCCAGGGGTAGCTCTTATTAAATCCATTTGCCATTCTTCCTGTCAGAGAGGAGACACATCACGCCCCTGTCTCGTTCCCCTGAAGACGCCTCACGTGTCCCCCGCCGCATGTTTTCATATCTACACATCTGTCATCCGTGGCATTCTCTGCTGGTCAGCTAAACACTGCCATGCATCTCGTCTCGCTCGGAGGATCAGCCCGTTGACCTATCGAGGCTGGAAAAAGGGCAAGCGCTCTCTACCCAATTCTCACGCATAACAAACAAACACACAGGACGCACGCGGGCGCACGGAAAGCCTAAAGCCAACTGTGGAGAAGGAGGAGAGGGATTTCATTTGGCAGATATAATTGAATTCTAAGTCCTGCCTTTTCTCATAGGATGAAAAAAGAAATTCGTATGACACATTTCCCTGCGTGTAATTTATAACTACATTTTGGCGTTTGCTGCTGGAAGGAAGTGAGTGCACATAGGCTCCTGGCAGTAAAATCAAGTGGGACACACTTCAACTAAATGTTCTCTTTAATCAGTCCGAATGTAGAGACAGTGTTCAAAAACAAAAGGAAATAGTAACCGAATAAGGACGGCTTGTACTTTTGTATGTTGCTTAAAGCCATTTGTAATTTGAAAATAGTGGTGTGGAGAACTATTGGAGCCCAGAGTTTATTGAAAGTACGGAATTATGTCTTTTTTTTGACATATCATGCATAATTAAGGCTTAAAACATTATTTGGGTCCCTCAGCCTTGATATTTTACATTCAAATTCTGTAGTACATCCTAGACAACTACAGTGGTACAGCTATGGTACCTATCTTGGTACCTAAAACTAACGGTGAAGTACCATTTTAGGTACCATGATAGGCACCATAGATGTACCACTGTAGATGTCTAAGATGTACTACACTAACTACATATAGACTTACCGGGCCGTATTGTAAAGTGTTACCAAATTATGAAATAACGTCTATATAAGGATAACATTGTACGACTGGGACACTGAGGAATAGGCTTGAAAGGATATCGCCATGAGCTCCCTCTAAAGGCAGCAGTGAGAATGACACATTGAATACACAGGTTCAGTTTCACCTAACCTGACGATAGAAGAAAAAAAGTCCTCAACTCATTCAACCCTGTCCAGTTGATGATATTTGAAAATCTCTACAATTCTTCCTTTTTTGCACAACAAAGAACTTTCAATAGGTTTAATGGTTTAATTTTAGGTCACAGTATTGAATTTACTCCAAATTAAGCATTGGACTGGGATGAAATACATGCATACATGAATGAATGCACTTTGCAGCAGACAACCGTGATAATTGTTTTGAAGACAGAACACAAGTGCAAGAGTCTGAAGTGTTTCATTTATCACAGAGCGGAAAAGCACATCCATCTGTAATCCACTCATCTGAGACACTGCAGCCGGTGTCTATCACGCTCTCATGAAGAACTGAGCTCATCACAGACACTGCTCTGCTCATAAATAACAGGTTATAGTGGAAATGTAACCAAATCTGCATTCCACATGATTACATTGACACAGACCCTAGCTTATGCTTCACTTGCTTGTCTATAGTGCTTCGAGAAACATCATCCAATCTAGATGTTCTGAGGCACATTTAGGCTAACTACTGTACTAATGCTGGTGCTTTGTATTAGCAAATACTGATTTCTATCACTGTAAACAGTTTCTATTAATGCATTAACTGTAGAAATGTGTGTTTTTGATGAGACAGAAGGTTTGTTTACTTGCTTTACACACAAGCATATAGGCAAGAAGCCCATAAGAAGTGGAGTGACTCGATTGTGACCGAGCAGGACTTGTTGTTTTCTCGTCAACAACATATGTGGAATTCTTTTTCGAGCTGCTACCTCATCTTTGAGTAGTCTTTGGATCTTCTCCAGTGGAACCACTTGCTATTTTTTTGTGTTTTGGCATCATGGCGACGTGTAAACAGGCGGGCAACCTCCCTCTCTCTGTATGGCGAAACTGCATTTGTGGTTTCTTTGTTCCACATTGTTTTACTGGATAGTTTTGAACGTCTGTGTTGTATAGGAGCTACAGGAAACAAGAAAGGGACAAACGAGCAGGTAACCGGCCAAGACTCACAGATAAACCACACATGCCTTCTATTGTTCTGGCTAATGGACATTCTCTGGAGAATCAAAGAGATTAACTGCTAAGCTCTTCTTGGAGGCAGCCAGCCAGGTTTCCTCCAGGTGCTACAGTTTCCCCGACCTCCAACAACATGCTGGTCAGGTTGAGCCACAGTGGCGGCACGGCTCAGTCACAGCGGCGCAGGACTAACACCTGAACCCTATTTCGTTGTACGGTTGTACAATGACAAATAAAGCACTTACTTAATATTGCTTCACAAACCGAAGAGGAGTATCGGGGCGGCTGGGACGTGTCTGGATATGAAACTATTTTGTTTTAGCTGTTTTAGGTGAATATGGCATTTTCTAACCGACAACGTATAAGATAGTGATAGTGTTGTGTTTTGAGATCATT
Source organism: Gobius niger (assembly GCF_951799975.1). NCBI lineage: Eukaryota > Metazoa > Chordata > Actinopteri > Gobiiformes > Gobiidae > Gobius > Gobius niger. Next base: position 11,322,326 of record NC_136852.1, on the reverse strand, counting down.
ACCAAATACATAATACCCCCTTTTTAAAGTGGATCCACCTGCTAAAACAAACTCACTTTATGGAATGAGCATATCAATATTACTACAGAGGGTCACGAAGGGGTAGTTGGAAAACATTCATCACTTTTAGCTTAAAATATTTTATATCAGGGCTTTCAAGGACACACAATGTTTTGCTGTCAAATTTATCAGCTTTGAGTGAGAGTGAGAGTGAGAGGAGAAGAAAAGACAATGAGATGGAGAGAGAGGAGGTAATCTGCTGCTGGTGATGAGCTGCGGGATCCAGGGCCTTCTTTGCCTGGCTATGATAAGACTATAGCCCCAACCCGCCAGGATTTTTTTTATTTTTTTTTACCAAAGGACACTGTCAACCCACAAACGATTATGTCTTTAAGCAGAGAAATGCATTCCTTCACATATAAAAAAAAGAGACTCCATTTGGGATGAAACAGTTATTTGTCTAACATAAGTCAGGCGAGCAGCTATCATTTACAGAAAAGTGGAAAAGGGATTGTGCCTCTGCGTTTAAAGGAAGACAAAATGTAATGAGATTCTTGCTGTTTTCATGCAGTGCTTTAAAATTGTGCCGCTGTGCATTGTATCATAAACAATGCATAATTTATTACATTATGATAGTGTTTTGTTAATGTTTAATGTGACCAAATGAAATGCTGAAATGTTTTCTCCAACACATCCGTAGTAAGACACATATGGCCAGAATAATGTTATCACCCCAGCCATATTGTCATTTGTTCTGGCCAAATTGAGATTTCTCTCTGTCACGAACACTGGATTTATAAGAAATCATAATTTGAAACACTCAGCACCACACTGACATAAGAGAAGGTCAAGTTTCCTATCTAATTTCGAACCAATTTGTAGGTTCATGATTGTTACTGTGTGAAAAACAACAACAACAAGCAAAGATAAGAATTAAGAGGCTCAGACTATTTCAACTTCAATCAAGAACCTTGGAAAAAATAAACTCTCTGCTCACAGCTCTATATAACAACATGTAATTATTTGAATTTGGTCAAAGCTGGAGCTGTAGAGGCCAATATATCAGCATGACTTAAATGGTTCTCAATAAGGACTTACTCAAAAGAGGCCAAAGAATACAAGCTGTTGGATGTGTCAAAGAGATTTTCCTCTCTGCTCCAGCGCGCCTTAGATTCTCTCCAATTAATATCGTCTACCCTACATTTCCATTGAGTTGCCTCCTTTACCTTACCAACTATGAGGCACATTCAGGACGACTTGATTCCCATGTCATGGCTACATTCTGTCTCTATTTTCATCAGTCTAAGCTGAGACACTCTACTTTCTACACCCCAGACACTTCCTCCATCTTCTCTAAAGGGGACTGCAAGGTGTTCCCGGACCCAGTGAGCGATAGTTCCCCGGTGGGTCCAAGGTCTTCCCCTGGGCCTTGTCCTTATTGCTGCCATAATCATGATTCAAGATTCAAGCAGCTCCCCGTTCCTCTTTAGACCTATAGATCATATATATATATTGCTGTGACATCAGGTCAGCCTACATGCTAGGACACGTATGTGCAGAGTCCAACTGAAATCGTCCGCATCCGAGCGCATGATGAACGGTCCCGTGGGTGCCGTCTTGGGCCTTGTTGCCGGGATACAACTGGGGCTTTCAAAACACTAAAGCCACGCAGTTGGCATTAATAACAATCGAAGCACGACATGTGGACATCGTGCTTAAATCCAATCGTATAATGGTATTTGTCCAGCCAGCAGGGCCATATAGATTTATAGCTAAATAATTGGAAAATCGATGGAAAGCCAAGCACAGGCCTGAAGTAAGATAAATTTACACAAAGAATGGAAAAGAAAAATGGGCTTGGATCTAATAAACCGTTTTCTGGAGTGTAGAAATCTTATTGTGTATGGGAGATGAAATTCAGTAAACAGGTTTGCTGGAAATCAATATTTTCATTAGTTAAAGTAGTTGAGTAGTCTACATGCCTTTAGTCTACATATATCAGTGGTTCTCAACTGGTGGGTCGGGACCCATAAGTGGGAACCATTTTTAGTGTTGTAAACCTTTTCCAGGGTACATTTTTATCAGCATATATCTTCTGTACAAGTATAGAACCATCTTACGATATGAAAATGAAAGTTGTTTTGGTCATAATTTCAGCTTTATAGGTTTATGTAAAGTTTAATCGAACAGATCGTCTCATGATCAGATGGTCGGGGATTTGAATCCCAGCTCCTGAAAACTCACAGTATCGTTGTGTCCTTGGGCAAGACACTTCACCCGCCTTGCCTCCAGTGTCTGCATACATTGAGTGTATGAATGAGAGAGTGAATGGGTGAGTGGTTCTTTGCTGTAAAGCGCTTTGGGCCTGATGAAGGTAGAAAAGCGCTTTATACCATTTTATTCAACATTAATTTGTGGTCAGCAGATCAAATGTTGGTAGTTGTTCCGAGATCACGGATGAAAACTAGGGGTGACCGTGCTTTTGCTTTTGCTGTTGCGTCGGCGCCCACACTTTAGAAACAGTCTTCCCTTGAGCGCTAAAACAGCTCCGTCTTTGAATGTTTTCAAATCCATTTGTTTACACAGGCCTTCAACACAAGCTGAGCCGGATTTTCTTTGGCGGTTCTTGTTATTGTTATTGCTATTGTTTGTAATGTAATGATGTATTTTAACTTTGTGGAAATTTCAAATTGCCTGCGTACAGCACTTTGGGCAGCGATAGTTGTTGTAAATGTGCTTTATAAATCAATTTGACCTTGAGCTACACCTGAGCCTCTGTATTTTTCTAGAATAAGTTAAAATATTGTACAGTATGTCTAAACACCCTAAGATTTGATGATTTTATAAAACACTTTTATAGGCACACTTCCTCCTTTTGTGCGCCTGATCTGGGTAAGCAGTGCAATAATAAAGTAATAATAAATAATACAAATAAAGAGTTTTGCCATTGAGTTTGCTGAATATGTCTGGACCTTATGGACCACATAAATATGCACAATGAACAACACTCCAGGTCTGATTTGGATGAGGTTGCGGCATGACCTGGCGAAGACATCAAAAAATGAAAGATGATGGAAAACCAAAATGACAAAAGCAGCTGATGATCAGCAAATGCAGAATCAAAGGTCATTAATGAGGTCAGTATTATTGTTTTATACTGTTTAGCTTCGTACAGTTTTCCTTAATCTGCCAGAGACTAGTTCTGGGATTATTAAATAAATAAATGCTAAATGGACTCAATTTATATAGCGCTTTTCTACCTTTATCATTCTCGCTTTACAGTAAGGAACCAATCACCCATTCACTCTCTCATTCATACACCAATGTACGCAGACACTGGGGGTAAGTAGGGTGAAGTGTCTTGCCCAGTGACGAGAGCTGGGATTCGAACCCATGACCTTCCGATCACGAGACGACCCCCATTTATATAAGGCTTTCCCACCAATATTAGGCACTCAAAGCTCTACCACTCACCCATTCATGCCCTCATTCAACAACACTGATGGAGTCGAACTGCCGGCCATTTTGTTTTGGGCCGACAGTGGCTCATGTGGGTCGCCTTATACACATAATATACAACACAGAACAAAACCCCGAGTCACTACACAACACTGAGCAGCCGGCTTTACCAACACCCACTCATTTACATTCTCTTGTTTTACTGTAACATGAAGTGATCTCGGCTGCTTTGTTGGGGCAGGTCTATAAATAAACACTTGTAAGTACAGGCTTGCGTTCATTGATAGTGATACTTTTTGCCAGTGGTGTGAATTATTTACTAGGCCTCTTTTTTTCCTCTCGAGTGCAAATGCGAGTAAACACATAAGGGGAGGAAAGCAGGAGAATGAAATCAATACATTTTGCCTGTTTTGAGGTCTATTTCTTTGTTTGTTTGTGCTTCTCAGACTGTGGCTCGTTCAGGTACTGCCCAGGGTCATTTACATTTTTTTTTTTGAAGAGTGATTAAACCAGAATGAGAAGTGAATCGTTTACAGACTCTGTGTGCGAGATGAGTGTGGGATTACCCTTTGGAGTACCATGTTATTGACCAAACACTGTAATCCTGCATGATTAAACACTTCATACGACTGACGCTATCTGTCCTCACCGACCGGCTGACCTGTCCAGCACTTATAGCAATTACAAATCCTATTCATGCCCAGCTTACTTTGTTAATGGAGTCAGACTGGTTTGTTCTTGTAATGTGAAATCAAATAATGATATGAAGGTTTGGAGCAATTCCTTTGACATGAATCATATTAAGAGAAAAAAAAATTATGGGCAAATTAGCAGCGTTGTGAATATGGCTGGATATCGTTATTAAAAGACACCACTGTGGTATTGGGGAAACAAGTACAGGTAGGCTAAAGCAGGTACTGGGAAAAACACATACAATATTTAGAGATCACATTTTGATGCTGTCGGGTTCTGGGACTTGGTTGTTTCAGCTCAAATAAATGATACAGCTTTGCCCAAATCTAAAAGATTCTCGACTTGAGCTTACAGCCCATAGGCCAGTGCGACGCCTCATTTGAAAGCTAAGACCACTGAAACTGATCGGAACTTTTTCATCACATCTTTGTTACTGTTTTTGTCCCCCTTTCAGGACTTTCTTGTTGATTTTTTGTTACTTTTTCATCACTCTTTATAGTCGTGTTTTTGTCGCTTTTTTTGTTGTGTTATTGTTGCTTTCCCAGCACATTTTGTTAAGTGTTTTTGTGGCGTTCTCACCTGTTTTAATCGCTTCGAAAGTATGTCATGTTTTAATTGCTTTTTTGTTGTGTTTTTGTTACCTTTTCTTCTCACTTTTGTCACTTTTTCTGTTGCTTTTTCATCACTCTTGAGTCGTGTGTTTTTGTGGCTCTTTTATTGTGTTATTGTCGCATGGTTTTTGTCGCTCTTTTGCCTCTTTATTACTTCTAGATTTGGAGAAAATGTGCTTGGTTCATGTGGGGGTTAAGAGGATAACATTATTGTTCTTTTTTATGGTTCTAGACGACAAATATACTGTGTGCATAACTTTATACTCTATTTTCTGGTCACTGTTTTTTCCTTCAGTGAAAAGGTTTTTGAGCAATATAGCAAATACCACATCAAAAAGACATATTCATACAGAGATATTTGGTGGTTACTTACAAAGCATAATTTGGACATGTGCCTAAATCTCACTAAAACGGTCAAAAGTGATTTATGTCATGAAAGCTGGGCCGAGTGTGTGCACTGGGACTGTGCGTATGTGGTGTGTGGCTTGTGATTGTTTTGCACAAAGAGGTATTAGTGACTAGAGTAATAGGATTAGTTTAAGACGGTTTACCAGCGGCCAGTGCTTCCCCCGGGGCTGCGGCAAGCCGGAAAAGGCAGCTCTCTCTTCACTTTCTCAGCTTTCACTGTCACATAAATGCATGTATGCCAAACCATCCACTACATGAGTAAAAATGATCTTTAATGCCTTAGTGAGCAGAGTAGAACAAAACACTCCCATTGCTGTCATTATATGTTCATTTTCATCAATTACAGTACGTACACTGGCCCCTATGGAGAAGTAGTTATAAAAATCTTTGCTGTATTTGATCAGACAAATACATTTTTCCCCACTACCATTACTGCGCATAGGCTACTTTTCACTCGACTCTTTACTGCAGTGTTTCAGTGATTTGGGCAATTCTAATATGAATGTCAGGCCCTTTCTACAGTCTGTCCTCAGCACTGCAGTTTAAGACAAAGACCAAGTCAGACATTTATAATTGGATTATTAAGACTTACATGGATTAAATGTCCTTGTCAGTGTACACAATGGAATTAGGGATGCACCGATCCAATACTGGTATCAAATATCGGAGCCGATACTGAAAAAAATATGATATCGGGCAGTGCTTTAATTGTGAATGAGTAGTTTCAGGAACACTTTTGGTCTGATGTGATGGATTCTGGGAACAGGCCACAACATTTGCCAGAACATTAAACACCAAAATATCAGATCAAATCTTTGCCGGATCCTCCTAAGCCAGAAAGTGTTTGTATTATAGTTAAAGAGTAACTGATATAAGATATTTGTACATAAGTTGTAATGATCAGATGACTTCATGTGAGTTGTTTGTCCCAAGGATAATGTTGAAAATCCAGTGCTCCTCCAGTGATGTTTTCCATTATTTTATGAATAAATATAATTGATAATTGATCTGTAACATCATGACAAGACTTTATTGATCTCACAATGGAGATCGGACCATTCACTTTTTCACTCAGAGAAAGACATAAGAAAGTCCCTTGGTATCAGTTGTTATTATCGGATATCGGCAGATACTCAAACCCCAGTATCGGTATCGTATGGGAAGCAAAAAAGCTGGATTGGTGCATCTCTAAATGAAATCAAACTGGTTTTATGTGGATGTTGGAAAGAAAGACGCCGCCTTGCTTGACATTAGGCTTCTTGTTTTCTGTATAGAAAACAAAACCAAGGAAGACACAGCAAACTATAGACTATGCCAAACTTTACCAAAAGCACCAAACTCTCCCTTCGCTCTGCACTTCCACAGCTGCCCCAAAATCACCACACCGCAGCAACAAGAGCACTATTTCAGAAACAATCTCAAACAAATCTCAGTTCAAGCCATATTTACTTCCGCTGACACCTGCTGCAGCTTCACCTCTGTTTTGTTTACATTCTCCTCCACACGCTGAGCAACTCAAGTGGCCATGCAACCACTTCCCACTGCGAGATTGTCAACACGTTTTAGCACCGTGAAATTGTTCTCTGAAAGTAAACACTATTCCAAATGATCCACCGAGACGCGCTGGCGTAAGAAAAACAAGCAATTGCGGTATTGTTGACACAGGCCTTTGCAGGAGAGGAAAAAAACAAAACAATTCAGAAACATTCACTCACCAAGAGAAGAAACCGCAAAAGGAAGATCTCCAAAGCACTCGCCGCATTCACAAGGGTCGATCTCAGCGCCTTCAGTCCAGCCTGTACTTTTCTCCACTACTTTCATCTGCGTAAAAAAAAAAGCCGGCGCTGTGGAGCTGCTATCACCAGGGCTCAGGAGTCTTGTGTGTGAATGCGTGTGGGTCTTAGCGCTGGTAATCCCTGCAGAGTGAAGTGGGTGCCAGGCAGCCGAGCCTCAGCGGAGTTACGGGAGGATTTGTGGTACACAGGTGCACTCTTGTCCCCGCATTGTGTTGTCGTTATTAGTGGCATCATCAGGCGGTGCAGCCAGGCGTGACAAAGCTATTATATCGGACAAGTCAAATGGAAATGAAATTAGATATAGGAGCAAAATTTAATACAATCTCTGCCTGAAGTAGCATTAAGAACAATATCTGACCTGAAAAGCATGATCTGTTATTCATTGAAAGTATCGTTTACAATTGATCTAAATATTAGGATTCCAAATGTAGAAATATTGGCACAATTACTGTTGAAAATAATAATAATAATAATAATAATAATAATAATAATAATAATAATAATAATAATAATAATAATAATAATAATAATAATAATAATAATAATAATAATAATAATAATAATAATAATAATAATGCATTGGTTTTATATAGCGCTTTTCTGGACACTCAAAGACGCTTTACATTGCGCTATTCGTTCACTCCATACTCGGAGGTGGTCAGGGGCGGACTGGCCATATGTCCATTCTGGAAGAACACAGAAGGGCCACTAGCTCTAGGGCCACCGGTCCCGCCTTAACCGAGCTTTACCCAAATCTAAAAGCTAAAAAGAAAAGCATCAAAATAGTGACAAAAAAGAGGATGAAAACAAAACAAAAATGTGCCGGAAAAGCAACAAAAAAGTGACAAAAAATGTGATGAAAAGTCAACAAAAAACACGACAACAAAGCAACGAAAAGGCCACAAAAACGTGACAAAACCATGACAGAAGAATGATGGAAAAAATGTGACAAAAAAGTGACAAAAACACAACAAAAAGTCACACAAAGTAATGAAGAAACAACAAAACTATGACAAAAAAAGCGGCGACTTGACAAAAAGTTACAATCACTTTGTAGGTCTCAGCTTTCAAATGAGGCGTTACATTGTTGCTCTCCAGCCGAGAAGCTTTTAGATTTGGGTTAAGAAAGTGCGCTCCGTTAAGACGGGTGGTAAGTGCACATTTATGCTAATTTAGGCCAGGCTGGTCAGAGTCCAGGGCTGTTTTTCAGTCCCAGTCCGCCCCTGGTGGTGGTAAGCTACTATTGTAGCCACAGCTGCCCGGGGGTAGACTGACAGAAGCAAGGCAACCAGTCTGCGCCATCGGCCCCTCCGACCACCACCACCCACTCCCTCACGCACTACATTCGCTAGGCTCCCTGGTGTTCCCAAACGTTCTCCCATCCAAGTACCGACCAGGCCCTTCCCTGCTTAGCTTCCAAAGTCTGACGGGATTGGGCATAGCAAAGGCGAAATATCCAAAAAGTGATTAACACAATCGTGAGTAAAATTTTGCCAGTAGTTTTTTTCCTGATTTAACATACTGAGGTGTCAATCAATTAATCAATCAGTCATTGTATGTATTTAAATAGAGACATGAATGAACATATAAGCAATGTAAATATGTCAGATTTTGCCATTATGCTCATTTCCATCTGTTGTTCCCACAGGCTGACACATCTAGGTCACAAACAAAACAGGATGCAGGATAAAGTAGTACCCTGAGATTGCAAAAGAACAGGTTTAATTCCAACAACTGATGTTATAAGGTCAGACACTGCTCCTCTGGCTCTGAACAGAAATCTGCGAGTGTTTTCGTGCACTTTTGATACGTTGTGTGCACGGCTGAACCCAAAGCACAAGAACAGACCTCCAGCAGCGAGACATAGTCTGGACGAGGAAATTACACACAACATTGGTAAAAGTTCACCTAACTCATGAGCTTGTTGCCCTTCTCTCAAGTCGTGGGCATCCGCCTGATAATCAACACAACTTTAACAGTAATTGTGTGATATCGTTTGTGGCAGAAGCAGGGTGTGAGGGAAGCCACACATTCATGACGACCTGCTCCTCTGGCCACATGTCCTCCCGGGGTTGACATGAAACCATCTCACGGAGGCTCCTCAGTGCGCGCTGGAGTTAAAGGCAGGTCCGGAGCGCGTCCTCTACCACCAGAGCACTTCTATACGTGTTTATTATGTGTGTTATGTTTTCTATTGGCCCCAAATATGCCTGTTTTGTGAGCATCCCAAAGACAGGCCTCAGCCCCCCCTGGGACAAATGTCTGGCGCCGCACAGGTGTCCAAGTCCCAGAATGGAGGAGCAAAGGCAGGCCTGGCCAATCGAGGAGGGACAGCTTCAGCCAATCCCGATGAGGAGGAGAGGATGTCCACCAATCAGTCTGCAGGGACTACCAACCACATAAAATATAAAGCACACACAATACAGTATGGCACAGCAGAAAACGGGGCTGAGGCTCGAAACAGGAACTATCCCTCTATCATTAATCTCCAACATACTACTACTTTTAAAGACTTTTTCATACAGTTGCCACTTAAGTGTTGTAAAATAACATAAATCCTTAAATGAATAACAAGGGGGTAAAACGGATTTGTGGAACAGTAGGGAGTCGTTAGTTTTGTTTTATTGCACTTTTGGGCTGCATTTAAATGTATGAAAAGTGCCATACAAAACTGCAGGTACAGTGGGAATTTAATACAAAGTTTAAATATGGTCAAATTTGTATAACCTTTAGCACAAGGTCAAACTATTAACAATACAACCAACAGCACAACACACTCTAGTACATGTGCAATAATCAGACAGAGATAAGAATTCCCTTAACAGGTGCTGTCAGCCGATATCGCATTGTACATGTTTATTTTGAGCGAACGACTTCCAGCAGTTCACAGCCCTCTGATATTTATCACCAGGATTTCTCCAGAGAGCAGGTCTCAATCCATTCTTCTAGGATCGGCGGTGCAACGTTTTCCGCAAATACACAAATCCTGCGCAGATAAATGCCACTATCGCTCACCTTGTCTGCACAGATTTGACCGCACTTTTACAAAGCCTTTACTATGCTGTTTACACGGCGGCTGCATGGGATGCTTTGAGATCGGCCAAAACAAATAGTCATCTCTGGACTTCATTAAATTCATTGAACCTTATAAGATGAGCTGGTGTGGTGGAGCTAAAGCGTATACACAGGATGGAGCAACTCTGTGGGAAATTTGACCATGTTCGAGTCTTGTTTTTGGGTCTCTATTAAATACTGTATGAGGAACTAAATTAAACATGAAACACAAAGCTCTGCAAGCGTACAGCTAACATACTGTGTATGCAAATATTTGTTATGATATGCAACTTACCACTCCTACTGTCCCACCGTCTGTTGCATCAAAAGTCACAGCTGGGCATTTTTCTCATGTTATTCATGTTTCCTAGCCAAGAGCAGCATTAAAACACACTGGGCCCGATCTTGTGCATCAAAATGGAGACGATAGCGTGACATTTTGCGCTCAGTAGGAGCGCACTTTGTGATCTTGCCACTCCAGACTTAGCGCATTTACGTGGGTGGAGACGCACACATTTTCCTCCAACCAGATCGACTCCGCGTCCAGGAGAGTGGTTGTGTGGGGTGAACATGTGCTTTTGTTTTGCTTCGCGTTCACGCCAAGCGCGGGCCGATCCGCGCCACAGCGGACGCTGTAGCTCTTTTTCTCTCGAGACGTGAACATCGTTTAGCTCACGATGGGGTAAATAAAGTTTTTAGTTTGACCTGTGAGAGCCTAAGGCTTAAGAAAGAACGCAAGACAGCGCAATGAAACGAGGAAGTGAATGTCAGCCTTGTTTCCATCAGTGCAGTCACCTCCTCTTGTGACGCCCCCTCACAGGTGGCGGAGGCGAATGGCACATATAGCGCCGCCACTCGGAAAATAATCCGCCCCGTGCGCCGCCACAAGATCTGGCCCACTGTCTCCACCAAATAAACCTTTATTTATTTATTTAATAGGGACAGTGCATATTAATGAAGAAGAAGATCTTCATTTGTATAGCGCCTTTCACAGACATAGAGTCACAAAGCGCTTTACATGAGACAATTGTACATTCACTCCATTCTTGGTGGTGGTAAACTACGTTTGTAGCTTCAGTTTCCCCTGGGGGAGACTGTCAGAAGCGCTTTCGCGACTACACACGTCTGCGCCAACGGACCCTCTGACCACCACCATACATTCACTCACACACATCATTCATCCTGGCCTATTGTGCATGTTTTTAGGGGAAACCGGAGAACCCGGAGGAAACCTACGCAGACACGGGGAGAACATGCAAACTCCACACAGAAAGGCCCGTCCAAGTGGGAATTGAACCTGGACCTTCTAGCTGTGAAGTGAGAGCACTAACCGCTGCGCTACCGTGCCGCCCAGTGCATATTAATGAACATCTGTAGTTACAGTGTATTTATTCCACATTACAGCAAACATGCTAATTTCCATCTGCAGTCCCATAGGCAGGTGACACAGAAACAAGTAAAAATGACATTTACATACAATTATAAGAAGGCATAGGAAAAAAGTAAAAGGCCGGATTAAAAGTGGTTGCACAGTTGATTGTCTTTCATCCACTGTTTAAGGTGCAGTTTGAAAGTGACCAGTGATGGACATTCTCTTATGGACAGAGGAAGCCTGTTCCAATAATGCGTCCCCTTGACTGACAACACAGTTTGACAATTTTTATCCTCTTAGAAAATCCACATTGTTTAATTTTGTGTAACTATACTTAATAGTGTAACACTTCACGTAACCATATTGAAATAGGGAAAATGTGGAAGAGCTTGGTAGCTTCTATCTTCACCTCGTTTGGAGCTATAGAGGCTAAATGCTAACATCGTCTGTGCTGTGTTTACAGGACTGAAGGCACGCGTGAAGACCAGACAGGTACAAATGAACTCGTAAGGTAAGAACATATCTCAGTATGTAAAAACGATGGCCTATTTCTTTAACTTTTATAAAGTCCTGAAGTGGAGGATGAGCCAGATTGTGCAAAACTTTGTACATCAAACATGAGTTTCTAAGATTAAAAAAATTATCAAAACTGAGAAAACTATACTTATCTAAAACAGTGCAGTGATGAAATGAATAAGGTTTATTGTCGAGGATTTTTATTGCCTTTTTAAAAAGAGAGTCAATGTGTCTGAGTGTTGGTTCAACAGCAAGTGACCAGGAGGTGATGCAGACCTGAGACTTTGAACACTTAATAATTCTCTAGGGGAAAAAAACAAGCTAAAAGTCGTCCCTGTAAGAATTCCTTGTCTCTGTGTGAAAGCATAGATGTTCTACCTTCACCCGCCCATTAATAAACTGCAAAATTTGCCAAAAGATGGAAATAAAATCTCAAGGAAGCACTTGCTAAAATCACAAAGACATGAAATTGAAAGTAAAGAACTTTTGACTTGTGAGCCATGACTTGACACTTGAAATACTTTTTCCACTTGCACTTGCACTTTCTGTTTGCTTAAATGTATGGCTTTTTACGTGAAATAGCCTACCAAGGGAGAGGCATTATGTCAAAATGCAGAGGAACACGCCTTTTGCTACAATATTGTTCTCAAACAATGTTCTTATCTGCCAATCCAAATGGGAACCGCACAATGGAGATCTGATCATGTCAATGCAAGTATCCACCCTTATCTAAACAGGCAGGGCATTAAGATATGTTTGAGGTGTAATTGATCTTTGCACACCGACTGTCCCACAATGCTTCTTTATCTTTGCTGCAAAATACAAAAAAACCCACACAGTTTTCTCGGTTGCATCAGGGGAAGGGAACAGCCAGCCTGACCCCATCAAACCAATTTATCAGCTGCCTCGTCCAAGAAAGTGCAGGCTATCACACATCTCTCCTCTGTAGCCTGGAGGAGCCGCTGCAAATGTCCACACACGACAGGAGAAAGTTAGATGAAGGAGTGAGAGGACAGAAAGTTATGGGGGGGAGATGCAACCGCAGGCAGCAGGGCACACGGCGGATCAAACAGGCTAAAGACGTCAGTCGAATGTCAGAAAATGTCAGGAGCGTGATGCGGAGAATCCTCAGCGCAGCTACAGAGACAACTGCATCATCTGCCAATCAATTCATCAGTTTGTGTTTGCCAAGACCAATATGACAGCAGTGGTTTGGATGATTGGAGTCCATGTCTGGGGGGGAGGATGATATGACTGACGACTGTGGGGTTAACGTCCAGTCCTTGGTGGAGCTTCAGGACAGAGTTTGGAAGGATGAGGAACAGGCAGGAGGTCTGGGGGTCGACAGGCCACTCACACACAGATAAGGTCAAATGGATCAGTCATCATTGGGGCATTAAGCAGCCAGACATCTGAAACAGTACTGGCCGGGGGTCTCCAACAGGCTGCCCTGATGATTCAATCCGGGCCCTGACTTGTAGTATGTCAAAAAAAAAAAAAAAAATAAGTCTCTAGCCCATTCCTGTGCGGAGTTATGAACTTTTAAAGAAATAACCAGAATGCTCATTCTAGCCACTAGGGGGCATTTAAAAAAAGGAACGAATTCCACATGTGTCCAGTAGAGGGCACTCACATAATAAGAGATCAAGATATAAACCACACATTATAGCCACGTGGTAAATGGACAGTCTGCCCCTGGGTGGCTGTGGCTAAAATAGTAGCTTACCACCACCAAGTGCTGAGTGAATAAAAAGTCACTACAGAAACTTGTGACACAGGCTTCAAAGTGTAATACTCCTGGTATAGGCAAACCCCGGAAAGGAGTGGGACAGGGGGACACCATGTGACAGTTAACGTGAATATTGTATTGATATGAAGACATGGGCTGTGAGAAGAACCAGAGAATAGAGCTCCATGTAGGCCTGTCACGATAACAAATTTGAAGTTCGATATATTGAGGCAGGAAAGTATCGCGATAAACGATAATAATAAAAATGACAGTAAAACTTTGCTCTAAAAGTACATAATCATATCCTAAAATACCACACAAGCTGCAATAAACATGGAATATAATCTCACTCAATTTTCTTCAGTTAGAAATCAAAGTTTTACAAAGAAAAAATGTTGGGAATACTAAATGTATAGACAATAAATACTGAGCCCAAAAATATATAGTTTAACTGTTATTTATTGAACGATATAGTAATTATCGTGACAGCCCTAGCTCCGTGTTCCCCAAACATGATCTCTCCAAGGACAGCTTTGCTTAAACCTTGGACTGGATCTTTCCTGATTTTGAAGAGGAACATTTTGAGCACTGCGTCTTTAACATGAGCTAAAGGCTGATTCTTTAAAACCAGAGTTCTGAAACTAGAAAGCTCAACTTCCTACTGTGCTTTTAGAGACTCACCACTATATTTCGAGAGTGAAGTGCTCTGTTGGGCTGGTATGGCACTGTAACGTGTGACAGGGAGCAGAAACGATCACAGGTGAGGGACACTTCACAGGGCGACAGCTTTGTCTCTTCACGCCTTCTCACTTCTTCCCTGTCTGTGGCAAGAAAACATACCGCACATCTAATAATAATCTATCCCTGTAGACGTTACATAATGCTATCGTCTCAGCATGTAAAATGACAACACGGCCATGGAGGATTTGTTTAAGGTCCCGGCTGTACAGGACTTTTTCATCGTAGAAAAAGGCTCTTAAAGCAGTACTAAGTAACGTGCTTACCTTAATAAATCCTTTTCGTAGTCCCTGTGGGGGTAATGCAAGTGTTTATGGGATGATTGGAGGGTCTTTCATCTCCCCCTGGTGTCTCTGGCCAGAAAACCATGTTTGCAACTTGACTGCCACGGCCTTGACTGCCGCATCCAATACACACTAATAGAATCACGAAGAAGAAGCTAACATGCTAATGGGCAAAGCTAACTGCGGGCTAGTGTCACTTTAAACAGTATTTACAGCCAGGTTTTAGTGAAAAGAATTATTTCCATTGTATAATTGGATGTACAATATCCCTCTCTCCCTTCGCCTTTTCTGTCAGCGTAGTATTTACTCTCCATGACAATTAATAAGTTAAAAAATCGCAACTTGCCACGACACCTGCAGTTGCGCTTATGGCCTCAAGGGGCAAGAGTTACTTGGTACTGCTTTAAGTGTGGCAATACATGCATGTCGACACCCTTTGCTAAGCGTTTGCCCATGTGTTAAACAAGTATGTGAAAAGGTGGATCAGCAGCAGAGACATTCATGCAGCATACTCTCATTTAAATATCAGATTTGGGGCCCTTAAATTGTGATACAGTCAATTTCAAATGGTAAATTAGGTGCAACATGCCCACGAAAAGATATATTATTTAGCAGCTCTCTTGATAAGTAGCCCCCAAATGTACTTTTTACTGTTTTTCAGCAAAAAAAGTTGGTTTAGTGTTCAGTTTCTCTTCCAAACCCTGACAGTTAATGATAATTTCACTTCTTTTTCAGGTTTACGTTATACGCCCATGCCATATTTCGGGGCCTATGAACGTGTCTGGTCTGATGAAATGGGGCGGACTGAAGGGAGCGGTAAACATTGCGAGGGGAAGGCGGGCAGGGAGCGACACCGAAAGGTCACGCCTGTAATTGGGACAATTCATCACAGGACAGTTTCAGAAGTGGATGCTACGAACCGTCTGCCCATTGAGTGATAAGACGCCTTCTACGAAACACTTAATTTAGTCGGGGGTATTTAGACAATAAACAACCGATTATGCAACGGACAAACTGTGGGCGTATCCAATTACGGTGGAAATTCTGCTCCACTTTGTGCTACTTTCCCCTCAGACCTTTTCCTTTTTACATTGTGCAAAATCAAAGGAGCGGAAAAAGTCCCACAGGTGCTGCAGTCTTAATGAATAAAGGCCCAGGAACCCCAGTGATTAGCCTAATGAGCCCAGACTGAATGTAAGCCGGACAAAAGACGGCTCTATCTATGGCAGTACATGGTGAGGTGCACTGCTGAGTTCAGAGAGGGGTGCGCCAAAAGCTCACAATAGAAAGCCTCGAGTGGAAATAATACAGAGGGTGGTTCTCAAACTGTGGTACCGGTGACAGTGGTGGTGTGCAGGCGGCGTGTGGTGGTGCTTGCCGTCCGACAATCAATCAATACAGTTTTTCACAATGAAGATGCTTGATTTCAGTAACTAATTTCAAAGAATCCATCCAGAGTCCATGTGGGGAAAGTATTTTACACTTTATAACTTTATAAGAGAGGGAAAAAAAGTTGATATTGTGTGTATTTCACCTTGCAGTGGCTGTATGAGTGGTCAGCATGGTGTCTTTTGATCACAGTGGCCTCTACAACGCTCCAGGATCAATTGTTTTGTATGTTTTCTGGTGACAGGGTCCGTCAGCAGTGAAAACCTTCCAAACAATTGATCCTGGAGCGTTGTAGAGACCGCTGTGATGGAAAGTACAGGTGCATTGCTGACCACTCGTACAGCCGCAGGGTCACTACAAGGTCAAATACGCACACATATCAACTTAATTTTTCACATAAAAAGTTACATAATGCACCTTTAAATTAGGACCTATCTACACTTCAATTACAGAGTACAGAAGATGACTCAAGAACCTCCGTTGAAGATGGACAACACCCGGTCGAGCCTCCACAGACAGGCCATTTACAAAGGTTTTGGTTGTTTTGAAGTAAATTAGGATTTAAGTTTTTTCAGTTGGTTCTCTGCTTTTTTTATTATTATTATTCAAATCAAGGACACAGCAATGTGCAAAAAGAGCATTGTACGATAATAACTTACAATGTCACTCCAAGTCCATAAAAAAGACGCCCTTTAACATTTCTGTGCTTTGTCTATTAGATGGAAATGTACTTGCACCTCAGCGGACCTCTCATAACCTTGTTCTCAGCCTCCCCTGTGGAGTTTCAGTCCTAGAGGCTGTTTTCACTTTCATTCTGTCAAATCTCAGCAGCACAGAGCCGATACGTTTTAGCACAAGGGCACAAAGTCTCCTTGTGCTGTGCAGAGCAGGACGGAACTGTTCCTGCTGATGTGGTCAGTAAGTCAAACAAGCCAAAGGAACATATGATCAAAATGTGCATCGACTTTCTCATTTGTGTTCTATTTTTTATTCCTGGGCCTGGTGTGGGGTATCCAAGGTTCCCTGAGTACATGCACAAAGGCTGATGCTCCCGATTTAAATTGATTTGTTCGTTTGTTTGCCCTTACAAATTATTGGGGAAAACCCACTGAACGATGGCAAGGTATGTTTTTTTTCTCTGTTTCTTTATCATTAACATCTTATATGATTAAGTTACTGGCGATTGGATGTGTATCAGACCCCACAAAAAAGCCTGGTTCGTCTGGCAGGATAATTAGGCTGATTTCAGACCCGATTCTCCCCTTCGGAAACTCTAAAGGACGCTCTGATTATTGTAAGATAATCTTATCAGATATTCCTGCTGTGTGGTGTGTTAAGATGGCTCTCGTTGGGACCACTCAGTCTGTGGTGAGCCCCGAGGACAAATGAGCCGCAGCCTGTTGACTGTGATGCTTAGCCAAATCAAAACAGCTGTCATGGCGCACCCGGAAGTCATGTGGACGCCGGACATTGTTTATTTTTCCCGTTAAAATCAAACTACAAACTTTTGGCATTGCCTTTGCTTCATCCGGCATGTTCGTTTACCCTGAAGTCACGTTTGATCTTGAGAGGTTTCGCGAGATTTGTCATCTGACCTGGGAATATTTGTGAGTGAAATCGGTTCGTGTGTGATTTGTTGATATTGCCATGTGGCTGCACACCACACACTGTACAACCAAAACTGTTATAGGCTGCCCTTGATTTTTTTTTTTTAGCACCGGGTGTGGGGTCTCTAAGGTTTGGAAAATCTGCCGTCAATTTTAAAATCTTCCCGTGAATTTGAGTTAGCATTTAGCTCAAAGGGCACTTTTAGATGCTACTTTCTGTGTAATGCAAAATCTTAAAATTTGACCTCATCTAAATGTGGTCGATGGGGTGACAACAGCGGAAAACATCTGGATCGTTCATAAATGATTTATGGCTAATGCTAACGGCCATTGGAAAAATACATTGAGCAGGCTAATGGACTCCGAAATGTCTCCCGGACTGGCCTACTTGCATCCACGTACTTTAAAGCAGTACTAAGTAACTCTTGCCCCTAGAGGCCATAAGCGCTACTGCAGGTGTCGTAGTATGGTGCGGTTTTTTTTCTCATCTATTGTTCTTGAGAGTAAATACACTGACAGAAAAGACAAATTGACATATATTTTTTCACTCAGACTTGGCAGTAAATACTGTTTAAGTGGTGCAAACCAGCAGTTAGCTTTGCCCGTTAGCCTGTTAGTTTCTTCGTTGTCATTCCATTAGTGTGTATTGGTGACTCCTACCCGTAGGCAGTGAAGTTGCAAGAGAGGTTTCTGGCCACAGACACCGGGGGAGATGAAAGACCCTCCAATCATCCCATTAACACTTGTATTACCCCCAGAGAGACGGAAGGATTTATTAAGGTAAACAAGTTTCTTAGTACTGCTTTAAGATCGAGCCCGCGTCTCCTTTTAATTTCTATGTTCCCGATCATGAACCTATAGCTCAAAAGTATATAGTGGTGGAAAGTTGTGCTAATTCATTGAGAATGAAATGGATGGAGTTGACTCGCCAGGCTTGTAAATCATATTCTATGCCGCTGGACCCACACGTCATATATCAATCTCTTTTTATTTTGGCCCAGAGCCGTGCATGATTTCTCAGCGGTCTATCACGGAGAATGAGTTTGCGACCTTTGCCACACAGACAGACTGCAGGCTAAACGGGCACTTTGGAGACGGTGCTTTGCCCAAAACCACAACACCGAGATCAAGCCAATATAAGATGAGTTTTGAATCCGTGAGAGAAGACGGAGAAGTGGTATTTTGAAGCATTTTCCACATCCCCCACACTTCAGCCACGTGCTCTCCTTATCTCGACCACTGAGGGCATAAATACAAAAGCCTGGCTTCTGGTGCCGCAGCGTTAGCCCAGGTCTTAGCACAAATGCAGTCGTATCGTAAACATGTCTCATTTAGCTTCAAAGCGGAAAGGATGAGGAGAGCAGAGGCATCTAAGGACACAGAGTGAACGTATATGTAAGAATTATTTCACTACCAGGCTTTAAAATCACACATTTGTGTTCACTTCGGTTTAGATCCATGTTTCTCAAACTGTAGAGTATCATTGTTGGTGCCCATACAGGAACCACGGTATAAGCTCAGAGCCTTGTTTAATCCTTACTTAAAAGCTCATATGAAATTTAAAATGAAATATATTAAATATATTAAATATTAAAGCAGTACTGAGTAACACATGCCCCTAGAGGCCATCGTTCATAATTTGCAATGGCTAATGCTAACGGCCATTGGAAAAATACATTGAGCAGGCTAATGGACTCCGAAATGTCTCCCGGACTGGCTTACTTGCATCCGCGTACATTAAAGTAGTACTAAGTAACTCATGCCCCTAGAGGTCGTAAGCGCCACTGCAGGTGTTGTAGCATGGTGCGTTTTTTTTACTCATTAATTGTCCGCAATAGCCCACAGTTAGCTTTGCCCGTTAGCCTGTTCTTCTTCTTCATGATTCCATTAGTGTGTATTGGTGCTCCGGGTCGGAGCAGGGAAAGTTGCAATTGTGGTTTTCTGGCCAGAGACACCAGAGGGAGATGAAAGACACCCCGATCATTCCATTAACACTTGTATTACCCCCAGAAGGTTTATTTCAGGTAAACAAGTTACTTAGTACTGCTTTAATGTTAACCAATCTTTTTTAAACCACAATTTCATATGTTTTCAGTGGTGGATAAAGCACAGAAACTTCCTCAACATTTACTGAGCTCGAAGTTCACATTTCTCAAATGTGTTTTAGTCCCTATATTCACCTGCAGCGTCCTGCCTTAAGCCACAACAGGCTACACATTGGGCCCTCTTCAAAAAAGAATACTCAAACATTCAGAAATAAGCGGTTCTACACAGCAGTGTGTCTTTATGTAGACCAATATATTTTTAAAACATTCAATAAATCCTGAACTTGCAGACAATAATGAACTTAAGTGTCGACCGTGATCACCCCACCGGATCAATCTTCTTCATAAAACCGTCCGCTGGATGAGTCAGTGTCTCCCTGCTATGCATTCAGACAGCACTGCAAGAAGTAATCTAAAAATAAATAACGATTTGGGTCACAAAATCGTTATTTTGTGACCCAAAAGTACCAGGTATTTTGGTACTTTAAATAAGATAATAACTTATACATTGCACTTACAAATAGATGCAAAATTGTTTTGTCATTGGCAGATTTTTTTTACTTGTCATGTCAGAATTACTCCAAATAAGGTCAAATAATTTTTTATACATTTTTCATTTGGCTAAGTTTTTGTATGTAACAAAAAATGTAAAGTGGTAAAGCTAATGGTGGAACGAGCGTCAAAGATGCTGAAAATGGAGCTCCAGCTGGTGCATCATTCAGTCTGTGACCTGGAGTTAAGGGCTGTCCACTTACCCACTGCTCACACAAGCTTTTAGTACTGATGGAATAAAATGCTAAGAGAGACAAGAGTTTCAGGAAATCGGTCTGGAATCCCCTCATGCCCTCACAAACCCTATATGAATATTATAAAAGCTTCCATAGAGACATGTGCTCCTCGGTCACCTATTATTCACAGGGTTGAGCACATAAGAGACACCTGGACTTGTACAATACAGTCTGAGCCCCTGCTCTGACCTCTGCCCCGCGTGGACAGTAATGAACGCTGCATGGGAAATGTCAGGCTCCTACAGGAATTCTGAAGTAATAACAGAAAGGTCAAGACGAGCTGAAATCTGGGATTTCAACTGATGTAAAACCAGGACATTCCTGGGAAACCACCGAGAGCAGATAGGCCTCGAACCCAAGAATCTCCACCTCTCAACCCTGAACTCCACCTGCTCTGGTCGGGCCAGTAGGTGGCTTATTGCTGAACCGATTGCCTCGCACCTCATTATTCTGCGGCCCTTTGTGCTAACTCGTATACATATCTGTAAACTGAACTCTCACTATGAACTATCATTTATCCAAAATCCATTTCCATACTGGCTGTATGCAGATGAACTGAATGTGTCTATGGACTCTCGATCTGAACCAGCATTGTTTGGGTGAACTTTCCTGTTGCATTTTTTATTTGAATGGCCATTCATATCAATGTTTTCTGTCTAAATGTCTATTTGTTTATTTGTTTGTATGTCCATTGTAAATATTTCATTACACTGGTACCTCTTACAAAAGTAATTATTGGTGTCTGTCCCATCTCTCCGAGAGTCGTAGCCTTCTGTATAGGATATACCTGTATACTTAAATACTTTGGTTAAGTATACCTCCTGGCAGCTGCTGAATGTAGGAAAATGTGTATCATCATCTTTAGATAAATAAAAGTCTGGTTGACAAAGGTGCAAAGATAAATAAATGTGCTACCAGAGGAGACTCTCATGTGTATGAAGGAAATGTGTTGATAGAGAGCATGCAGATGATGTCATGGCATGAAAACAGAAGACAAATGAGTGTTATGTTAAGTTCACAGTCTTTTATTCAATCAATCAATCAAATCAATCAAAACAACTTTATTCATCCCAATGGGTAATTGAACTGTAAGTGCATCAGGACACAGGGGGACCAGTAAAAATGAGGGGGAAAAAAGAACAAGATAAACACCGCCTTCCTAGCTATTGTCATTTAAATTTCTGACAGCAGTCGGAATTAAGGATTTTGAGTAGCGGTTTCTTTTCTGCTGGGGGACGACATATCGCCTCCCGGAGGGCATCAGAGTAAAGTGCGACTGCAAGACATGATTTTGTTGACCTAAAATCGATCGAGTCTTTTGGAGGACTCTTTTCTTACATAGTGAGGCAAGGTCTTCAAAACGCACACCAGAAATCTTACTACACACTTTGACGATGTGGTTCAGACTGTTCTTATTTTTCACAGACAAGCCATCAAACCAGCAAATAAAAGAAAAGGTTAAGACACTTTCAATAAAAGAATGATAAAAGTTACTTAAAATATTTGCTGATACATTAAAAGAGTTCAGTTTCCTCATCAGGTGAACTCGCTGCTGTCCACGTTTGACAATTTGCTCTGTGTTTTTATCAAATCGTAGAGAGGAATCAAAAACAGTCCCCAAGTACTTAAAAGAGTCGACCTTTTATTTTACTGTAGTTTGTTTTTTCAGGAGGAAAGAAGGTCATGGTCAAGTTTTATATTTGTATATCCAGTGATAACTGACTGACCAGACGTTAGTATCGCAGTCTTCAATATGCAGAGGAACTCCCATCAGTCTGGGCCTATCTTAAGTCTGTCTTCAGCCCTCTCTTCTTGTGGTTCTCCTCAAAGTTTCTGCTTTCTTGCACTGGGATTTTGTGTGTTTTTCCTTTTGTGTTTAGCGTTGTTTCATTGGCTATTTGTTTCACTGTTTTAATGTTTGGTGCAGCCCTGTGAGGCAACTCCTTGTGATATTGGGCGAAACAAAACAACTTGATTTTACAACAGTGCCCGAAGTGCTGCACGGGTTTGAGACAGAGTGAAAACAAAGAAAGAAAACAACAGAAAAACAAAAGTTAACAGCTATAATAACGCTGTAGCAACAATAGTCAATAGAGGCAAACAATGAAAAAAGAAACAATGTTCAGCTCGGCTCACGTTGAAAGCCAAAGGTGTTTTTTAGGAGTGACATAAAACACTCAACAGAGGAAGCAGATCGAAAACTCAGAGGGAGCTCGTTCCAAAGTTTGGATCCAGCGACCGCAAAAGCCCTGTCACCTCCAGAAGAAAAAAAAAGGTGAGCTTAAGCAGTTCAATAGATTTGTCATTACCTGTGTAGCTTCACATATCCGTTATTATTATTCATGAGGTGGGTCCGTTTGGTTCAAGTGGCGTGTCCCTGTTTGGCTGTCACCGCGATGCTCCTGTACGCGCCTCCGAGCCTTATTTATTCATGCGTGGAGCGAGCGGGGGACACCTGGAGACGAGACAGAGGACAATGTCTCATTAATAAGTCAAATGCCAAGAGGAACTCGTGCCACCGCTCAAGGACAGCAGCAAATTTAGGAAAGAGGGTGGGATAGCACAAGCCAGGACGAGGCTAAGATTATGTGCAGAGGAGAGAGGGCTGGCGTTTAAGGCTTTTTTTTTCATGTGATGTTTTCATATTCGAGTAATAAGGGCCAAATTGGACTATATTTGCAGCAACGGAATCTGAATAATAGATCTGAGATACAAAGATTTTACCAGAATCAAAGTAATATTTACTGGCATTGTTTGGAACAGGTTCACAAGCTAGGATATTTTCTTACAATCGTGCAACATAAAACATATAACACAGAATTTAGATACAAATAAGCTGTAATATATATATGTAATATATATAAGCTGTATATAAAACTATAAGGCTATAGGGGCACGCATACATCTCTTTAGTCTTTGAATAAACAAGTGATCACAGAGAAAATGTGCTTTGTGTTTTGGGATCAGTTCTCATTAAAGGTGCATTATGGAACTTTTTATACACTTTTTATTACTGCATTTTTTTGTTTTTGTTTATTTTATTGAGTTACCCAGATTTGTTTTCTGGTAGTTTCTGGTAGGTTTTTCACTACTGACGGACCTTCTCACCAGAAAACCTAAAGAATTGATCCTGGATTGTTGTAGAGGCCATTGAGATCAAAGGTAAAGGAGCGATGCTAACCACCCATGCAGCCGATGGGTCACAAAAGGTCAACTACGCACAAATATATATGAAAAAAAAATAATGAAAAAAATCCATAATGCATCTTTAAATAAAGGCATTAAAGGGACTGTACAGGGTTTAAAAATGTCAAACAATTATGTATTTTCCTCCCCCTATATGTTCCAGCCATGTCCTAATGTGTAGAATGAGCCCAGACCTGTTCACCACAACTGCCTCTAAAATCCTGCACTGTCACTCAAAAAGCTGTTCCTTCGGGTCCGAAGTGCCGTCATGCACGAGCTTAATATAGAAGCTGCAGTTACACGTAAGACCTGAGGTGGCAGTAGTGAGTATAAAAATGACCAACTTGCATCTAGTTCATTTAAGTAGAACGCAGTACAAATTGTAATATCTGTAGATGTCACTGGAGATGAGATGTTGTCGCCACAAATGAGAGAAAAAACACATATGAGAAAGTTCAAATACATTTCCCAAATAAATCTATAGGGAAATGTTCAAACAGTGCAATAATGAAACACCTTATTGTGAAGATTGGGCAATTTCCTTTTTCCCAGGGGATTGTCGATATGACCCGAAACCTGAAAATACATAAACAAATACTCTCGAGTTTTTGCTGTTATTATGCAACCAACAGTTTACCACTCTTTCTTCCGTGTACTTCAAATCTGAAAAGCTCTGGAGTCGTCCAGCCGTGTAATTTATCACATTCCCCAAAGTACTTCTGTTTTTGCTTTTTTTAATATGTTTATTTAGTCGGGACATCTCCGTGCCGGATTGTGGCCATGGGCTAATTTCCAACCATGTCCCGAACTTGCACTCTCAAACACACTCTCTCTCATCCCGTCCTATTGTGCATGTTTTAGTGATAGAGGAAGTTTCAAGTTTCAAGTTTAATGGTTTTGTATAGCCCAATATCACAACAGAAGTCGCCTCAAAGGGCTGCAACAAACATCAAGGCAATAAAACACAGCAATAAATATGACAATTAAAAGTTCAGGTGAATCCAGGCAAATATAATGTCCAAAGGTAGCGATGAGCGGCGTGGGCGTCCCCCGTCCTTAGACTCTCCAGTACGGCAAGGAAAAACTCAAAAACCCGGCAGGACAAAAGAGAAACCTTGGGGAGAACCACAGAAGGAGAGATCCACTCCCATGGACGGACAGGCTATAGAGACCCAGGGCCGAAGGATCCCTCAGCAGACGGGCCAAGATCACAGACTGTCCAGTCCTCGGATTCCAGAATGCCAGTTCCTCCGTTCACCCAGGTTCCTCCATTCGATCTAGACAGGCACTCCCGAGGGGGAGTGGGACAGGAGACACCATGTGAATAGTGATGAACAGACTACAGATAAATTAAGTATTGTATCATGATAAAACAAAGTCTGCAGTAAGAAGAAGAGGATAGCGCTCAGTGGACCGTACTTCCCACAGCAGTGTTTCTCCTGAGGCAGCTTTACTTCAGGCTGTGGGTTAGTGCTTTACCTAACTGACCTGATTATAAGCTAATTCGAAGAGGTACGTTTTGAGCCTAGTCTTAAATATAGGGACTGTGTCTGCTTCTTTAACGTGGGCTGGGAGTTTATTCCACAAAACCGGAGCTTGGTAGCTAAAGGCTCTGCCTCCTACAGTAATTTTGGAGACTCGAGGAATTACTAGTAACCCTGAGTTTTGAGAGCGGAGAGCTCTGGTTGGCTGATATGGAATGACAGCGTCTTGGAGATAAAGCGGAGCTAAACCCTTTATGGATTTAAATGTGAGGAGCAGGACTTTAAATTTTATTCTAAACTCAACAGGAAGCCAATGGAGAGACTTTAGCACAGGTGTAATGTGTTCTCTTCTCTTTGTCCGGGTTAACAATCTAGCAGCTGCGTTTTGAACTAATTGAAGACTTTTCAGGGAGCTTTTAGGGCACGCTGCCAGCAGGCTGTTGCAGTAATCCAGCCTTGAAGAGACAAATGCGTGAATAAGTTTTTCTGCATCGCTCTTAGTTAGGATATTTCGTATTTTAGTAATGTTGCGCAGGTGAAAGAACGCTATTTTACAAGCCTGGTTTATATGTGTTTTAAAAGAGAGGTCTTGGTCAAACAGAACTCCGAGGTTTTTTACTGTTGTGCTCGTTGATATGCTAATATTATCCAGGGAGATGATCTGTTGAGATAAAGACTCTCTCAGTTTTTGAGGGCCTAATATAATAACCTCGGTTTTGTCCGGGTTAAGAAGGAGGTAATTTGCTGTCATCCATGTCTTTATGGCTTTTACGCAGGAGCTAAGTGTTTCTAATTTATCTGTCTGACCTGGTTTTATTGATAAATACAGCTGTGTGTCGTCCGCATAACAGTGAAAATTTATATTGTGATTTCGGATTATGTTACCTAATGGAAGAATGTATAGTATGAATAAAATTGGCCCGAGCACTGAACCTTGTGGCACCCCATAGCACACTTTGGAACACGGTGAAGACTTTTGGTTTACATTAACGAATTGTTGCCTGTCAGATAAATAAGATTTAAACCAGGAGAGGGCTGTTCCCCTGATGCCTACGTCACATCCTAACCTCTGCAGGAGAATATTGTGATCGATTGTGTCAAAGGCTGCGCTAAGGTCTAACAAAACTAGGATTGAAGCTAGTCCGGCGTCAGCTGCTAATAACAGGTCATTGGCAACTTTGACTAAGGCGGTCTCTGTGCTATGATAACTTCTGTACCCTGACTGAAATTTTTCAAATAAGTTATTGTCCCGTAGGTGACTGCAAAGCTGCTTAGCCACTACTTTTTCAAGGACTTTTGAGATGAAAGGGAGATTAGATATGGGCCTATAGTTGGCTAAAATGTCAGGATCAAGACTAGGTTTTTTCAAAAGTGGTTTGATAACAGCGTATTTAAAGGAAGCATGGAGGAAGAAGAGAACATGCAAAGTCCACATCGAGAGGCCCCGTCCGGCTGTGGATCGAACCTTGGAGCATTCTAGCTGCTCCAAATGTCAATCCAGGACATTTAAAAATAAGCTTTATATTGAAAATGAATGAGAGAAGCGATCGATCTTTTTCCATCACAGTCAGCTGTCACGGTAATGACACTCGACATTGTTCCAGTGGAGAAGAGCACCGTCCTCAGCACTCTGCGATCTGCATAGTACCTGCGTCAGTGAGGACAAGTGACAGGCCCGAGACACGACACGAGCCTGACAGGTCGTCCACACTCACTCTCCTACAGTACAGCCTCGGAATCAGTCCTATTTCAGACCAATATATGCCCTCGCCGGCGCTGTCAGGGCCATAAGATGTTTGGGGACACAACAAGAAATTATAAAAAGACCAAACTTTCAAAAAAATCAGGTTTAGGACTTATAAGTACAGTATTACCTACTTCTGAATTATGTAGAAAAATCTAGTCATTAAAAAGACATCACGTTATATATAATAATCGGTATTTCAAAGTCATTTTGCCGGCCCCGGAGCGCAGGAGAAGGTGAATCAATACGCCGGCCGCAAATGAGTTACTCAACGTCCTTCTCGTGAAATTGACTTCATTATTCAAAGTGCCCAGTTTGAATGACCCTCTCAGGCTTATATAGGAAACACATCCATTCTGCTTTGGGACAAGTGGATAGGCTGTTTATGAAAGGTCACCACTTTTAATATTGTTTGCGTAACAGCGTTAACTTTTTCAAATCGACCTTTTCATCTGGATTCAGTTTTGATTGTTGATTAAAAATGTGTATGTTATAATTAGGGTTGTGACAATATATCAATTTTGTCATATATTGGGATTTTTTTGCAGGATGATACGACACTTTTGATGATGTCATGTATATTAATGACTGATGTTATGCGTATTAATGAGATAGTAGTTCTCCACTGTCTTAATAGTTCATAAAAGCCAATAATTATCAAGAATTTAGAGGGCAGCGCTACAATTTTTAAGTATTTAGACCTCTTGGAACACTGTCACACAAATATATTACTTTTAATCATGACTTTTATAATTATAATTATTTTTAATGGAAAGAGATAGTGGACAGGAAGGACAGCGTCTGGTTTACTGTCCAGGAAGAAGTCACGTGGTAAAACTGTGCATATAGCCTATTCTTTTTGAAACCGGACGGTGGTTTCTTGTTATTTAAATGTAAATGAAGTGATTCTATTGACAGATCAATAATTCAATTCAATAAAAGCACCATCTAGTTTATTAGTTCAACTTTCTTTCTGCCTAACTATTAACAGACAACATAAAGTGTGTGTATTTAATTATATTCTTGTAATGTTGTAAGTACCTAAGTACTAATCAATGAGACGAGCTGTGTGCTTTTATTTTGGCGTGCTGGATCGAAACAGGAAGTCACTTCTTGGGCATTGTTGTTATGATTTGAAGAACAAAACAAAATGTATGATGATGAATAATATGTAGCATGTTTAAAAAAAGGTTACAAATCACATGTTTCTTAAAAAAATGTATCGATTTGTGGAATATATCGATTGTTGTAGTATCGGCGTATCGCAAGGTTATCGTTATCATGATGTATTGCAAATCGTATCAAATCGTGAGGTACCCAGAGGTTCTCGCCCCTATTTATGATTCAACAAGTCTGTTATGTTACAGACTTCTCATTTTATACACCATTTGTCCTGTTTTTATTTATGAAGCAGGAAATCTACTGCATGTCCGTTCAGTAACTTCTGACACGTTCAGGTATAAAACTCACCATAGGATTAACGTTGTGGGTGATGAACAGATAGCGGCTTGCTGTGCAATGTGCCCTTGTGGTCAGATGGCGTTTTGAAGATGCGGCGCAAACGTCCGTCTCTTTGAAGCCGCACACAGAGCCGGCTTCAGGACGAACCCGCTTTGCCGCACAGTCGGCATCAGACGAGCCGGCAGTGACAATTTCAAAGCTATATTTTCAAATACATCCTTCAAATAGCAGCGTATCGATAGTGATTTCTGAATAGTGATACACCACCAGTGCCCTCCCAGGAGCTGTTTCTTCACTGGTTGGTTTTCCTAAATGGAGCTCCCCCTATAGCATGTCACAGAGCTGCACTAGATGGGCTTATATGCTTGTTGACTTCTGTATGACCCTGCTGTAAGGGTCTCTCGGGCACAACACAAGTAGCAGTGACAAAACAGGGACTTGCATTGTTATTGGAATATCTGAAAAGGTCATTCGCTAAAGCAGATATCTCCTTTTTTTAATCATTTTCCGGTTGGTTTTGGATATTGTACTCACTTTTGAAATGCGTATTGTGGCTTAAGAACAAGTGACATGTTTTTTGGCACGGAAACAGATCTGGTTATGAAAAACACTGCTGTGTAAAGTGTGTGTTGAGTTTTTGTGTGTTTTCAAATAAACTCTTTATAGTTATACTAAAAAACACACCAAATTAACAGAAACAACTCACAATAGGAATGCATTAGTGTTTTGAAGTCCTTTTCCATTTCTTATTATCTTGCTTATAACTCAGTCACAGTGTTCTCCTCTACTGATCTAAGACTTGGACTCTTTCCCACATTTCTACCAACTTGTATCCATAGGTATCTTGGCATAAAAAAAAGTTCTGTAGCAAACATTAGCATGATAGTGTAAACAGATGCTTATAATTTGGCTCCTGACACTAATGCCTATGAGATTGTGTTAAACGTTGCTTCTTGTAATGCTATTTATCTATATCTATTTTTTTTATTGGGACAGCACACATTAATGCACACTGAAATCAGTATACAAACTGTAAATAGGAAGAATTCAAAGGTGCAAAACACGCAATGCAGAGACGATGGTTTGAACAAAATGATGTTGAGGACAGTTTTAAAGCACTGTTTATGTGGATGGTGAGCATATTAGCATAGATCTACTGACCCCTAGTGGCCAAACAACCTCGGTACATTTGAGGCTGTGGAACAGGAATCACTCCTCTGTTCAGATTAAGAAAGCATAATAAATAAGTGAAAGGCTGAAAGTAGTGAAAGATTATCCAAAATTATTGTAAATGAAAAAAAAAGACTTCAGTCTCAAAATTTCGTCAGTTGTGGGAAACATAAGTTGTAATCGAAGCGGAGGTAAGTTTTAAAATCTCAACATTGTAAGCTTTAGGGATTTAGGGAACTGAGGCAACTTTATATATGTTTAAAGTGCAAATCTAAATGGAAGCCATTATAAATGACTGATATATTATTAATAACAATATGTAATAAGATAAGATAAGCCTTTATTGATCTCACAGTGGATAAATTCATTTGTTACATCAGCTCTCAAGAAACACTCCAGGAGGAGGGAGGGGTAGGGTGCAAATAGACAGAAAATAATGTGCAAAGACAGGATAGTGTGCAAGCAAAAACATACTAAATAGAGGTATCTTATTTTACAAGGAATAGAAAACTTTAAAGGGGCGAAAAGCATAAATAATCAAATTAGAACAGAATATATAATGTACAATACCAGAATCCCCTCCTGGGCTCTGTTGTCGGGGGCTTCATGCCCCTGGTAGGGTCTCCCATGGCAAACAGGTTCGAGGTGACGGATCAGACAAAGAGCGGTTCAGAAGCCCCTTATGAGAGACCAACAGGCCTGAGAATCGTGAGGTCGTCCTCCTGCTGACCCACCACCTGCAGGAGGAGCCATAGGGGGCTGGTGCAATGTGATTTGGGCAGATCCAACAGCTGCTCCCACGACCCGGCAACGGACAAGTGGGAAAAAAATGGATGGATGGACAATACCAGAATGTCAGCAGCTTGGCAGGTGGTTGAAAAGTGACACTGACATTATCGCACGCAGTTTTGCATAAGAGTTATTGCACATGAGCTATAGTAGTGTTGTACAGTCTGACAGACCTGCGGGCAGTCTGCCACTGAAGGAGCTGCTCAGCTCCTACAGTCCCATGCAGTGGGTGGCAGGTATTGTCTTTAGTATTATTATTTGTACATAAAATAAATGCTTGTGTGCACTCCATTTTTTGGACTTATTGACCATTGATTGCTTATTGAATTTCCCCTCCACCCACCTCCATCCTGTTCACTTCAAAGTGCAATTACTTTGCAAATAAAGAGTCAATCAATATGTTAAATAAAGGAGCGCACGGCAATGAGGCTCAAGCAAATAGCTTAATCTGAGAGAAAATCAGAATCATAATGGTTGGGCGAGAGGTCAGCCAATAATCCATCCATAATCAATCATTCTAAAATGGACACAAAGGCTCATTTATGTGCACAAAAATGAACGAACTGAATGAATGAGACTGCCCCAGGGAAATTTCACTGCAGAGAGCAGCAACTACCACAGGACAACTTCACCTATGAGGCTTTCAGAAGCTGAAGAGTTAGGGAAGGGAATCTTATTTGTATAGAGCTTTTCATATGACTCAAGTCACACCCAAAGCGCTTCACACATGAAAGGGAGGGGGTTCATTCACTCCACATTGATGGTGGTAAGCTACATTTGTAGCCACAGTTTCCCCTGGGGCAGACTGACAGAAGCGAGGCTGCTCACATCTACGCCAACGGTCCCTCCGACCACCACCAACCACAAATCTGTTTTTAAAGAACAACTGAAGAACCATATTGGTGTTGATTATCTTTGAGGATGCAGAATGATGTCAAGTTTACATTGTACTTGTTGTATTTCCTTTTTATAATGTATTTTATGTCTGTTGTCTGTCACATTGAAAATATTTTTTGTATATGTATGCTTTTAACAAGGACCCCAGGAAGACTAGCTGGCTGTAAAGCTAATGTGGATCCTAATAATAAACTAAACCAACCACTCACACATAGGCATTGGGTGAAGTGTCTTGCCCAAGGACACAATGACACTTTGCACCTGCAGGAGCCGGGATTCGAACCCCCCGACCTTCCGATCATTAGAATTAGACTGATGTGAAGGATATAACATATTACATAATTACATTATAAATATTAACTTTTCTATGGTCAACCCAATATGCATTCAAACTGATGTACCTTTTTAACAGGTTTAGATTAATAATATTGCGTCAAAACAGAACAGCAATTGCCGAGATTCTCAGCGCTTTCCTCACGGTACAATTCAATTGAAGCTTTATTGTCAGTTCTCCAGTTCTGTGAGAGCACGTGCAGAGAACCAAAATCGTATTACTCTCAAACCCCTTGGGCAAAAAGACAGCATTTAACAACACGTAGAGAGCAAAATCAAAGACATGTATACAAAGAGAGCGCCTCGCTGTGACAGTCTGGTGGATACGGCAGCCCTTCAGTCAGTTCCATGTGGCACAGAACAAGGCTTTGCGGTTTCCTCCCTGGACTGAAGAGGCAGTGAATTGGCTGTGATATGTCTCTCTGATATAACCCTGTCCGCTCTGCCGCAGCAAAGTACTGGTCGAATGGGCCCAGTGCAATTATGTAAACACTTTGATTATAGGCTGAAGTTAAGGCGTAATTACACAATACACAGCCTGCTGTATTTACTGTGATAACTGTGGAAATACACATCCAGAGAGGCTAAGTGTCATTAAATCGACCCAGACACTGTTCTCCAGTAGATATGGAGCACAGTGTAGAGCAGGTGCCCACATGTAAGGCAAAGACTAAGACTTACGCACTGGGAGCCCTCTCTCTCTTTGATTAACATCAGAGTCAAGAAGGAAAGAGGTGTCTCGGCTTTTTTTTTTCTCTCAAGGCAGCATAATCCCGGTTTACCTCAAGTCAGGTCAACACATTGAGACAGAAATGAAATATGAAAGATAAAAATCCCAGCCACAAACTGGGAAATGTGGTCTGCTTGTGAGTGCATTATATTTGGGGAAACTAAAGGAGGATGCACCAATACATCACCGCAGGGGAAGCACTAGCGGCTCACAGTCAGCACTTTATCTTCCTTCTCAGAACCACAAACCACACCTTTGACAGCAGAGAGGTTTGGATTTTAGCCAAGGAGGAAAGATGGTTTGAAAGAGAAGGCCACTGAGCCCGGGTCAGAACAATAGTCTGTTAGTGAGCAGAATATATGTACAGTGGAGGAAAAAAGTATTTGGCCAAAATCCAATAGAATGTCTATGTGAAACTGACCAAATACTTTTTTTCCCCACTGTAAACATAGATGAAGTCATTAAAACTCTGGACACCGGACAGGCTACAAGCAGCTTTTGACAAACACAAACTGAATTTTGTGTTTTTGAGTCGTAAGGTTGCAGATAAAATACCAGGACTGTGATTCCAATCAATAATCATTTTCTGATTCAAACAATTTTGCCTTCCCAGTGTAAAACAAACAGTTAGAGGTGCCTGATCTGCTTTGGTCCCTAAAAGGATTGTCATGGATTATCTATCAGATTTGTGCAAAACATAACGGGATTTTCACATAAATCCACTGCAAATATTATTACTCATATTTTGGATTTTTCTTCATCAGCCACACATCTGCCACAAGTGATTTGTAGTTACAAAAATACATAACAATGACACCATAAAAAATATTTGTTTGCAGCCCCATCAGCACACACATGTTGACCTCCAGGGTTTTCATTATGTGCTGTCGCCAACGAATGAATGTACTTTGAGACAATAGCGTTAGAAAAACAAAAAAACACGCACATCAACTAGTGTGCAGGATCAAAGTAGAACACAAGGAGGAGAAAAAAAGTGTCCGCACAGCTATTTAGCTCCCAAAAAGTATTTATTACTTACACCAGATGGCCCTTCCTCAGGCATGAAGGACTATGGGACATATGATGTGTCCAAGTCCTTCATGTCTGAGGAAGGGCCAATGCCCCAAATGTTACATCTGGTGTAAGTAATACATACTTTTTGGGAGTCATATAGTTGTGCGGACACTTTTTTCCCCCTCATCCCTGTACTTTGAGTCAAATCTTAAACGTTTGGGCAGCACGGTGGCACAGTTGTTACGGCTCGTGCTTCACAGATAAAAGGTCCCAGGTTCCATGCCCGAAACCAGGATGGGGCCTGCTGTGTGCATTCATGTTGCATGTTCTCCCCTTGCCTGCATAAGTTTCCATTGAGTACTCCGGTTTCCCCTACCACCAAAAACATGCACAATAGGCTAAGGTTGAGTGAGAGTGTTTGAGAGTGTGAATCGTGGACAATCGATTGATATTAACCCATGGCAACAATCGGCTGTGTTTATGCATGACTCCCATGTTCATTATGCACTGTCTTGACCAAAAAAAACATCTCAGTAGTTACAGGTTTTTAAGGAAAAAGTATTACAAACCTCCCTGGTCTCCTGTAACGTCCATCTAATTTTGCACTCGTGTGTTACTATAATGAACAGGTAACTCACACTTTGGTACTTTAGCCTATTTGTGCGTGTGAAGCAGAGAGTTAACAGTGAAAAGTGTTGGCAAAAAAATAATTCTAAAACCAATTCCAATAGCGTAAATACAGTTAAAAGCGTGGTAAAAGATTTATCATGTTATACTAATCGGGGTCGCTAGGGGGCTCTCGCGCTTTCTCCCCATGGCATTAAACCACTGCATGAGACGCAACTGAAAATCTCCTATAATTCAGGTAAATGTGATCAAAAGATGATGGTTTTGTTGTGTGTGCATTGTTAAGACATTATACAGGTCACTTTAGAAACGATTTTTTGTTTTATTAGAAGCGCCTCAAGGTCAGTGGAACTAACGGTTATTATTAAATGGTTGTCATTTAGCCCATTTAGCAAGACACCATTTTAATGTTTAAATATTATTTTGTATTTTTTTTTGCTAAACTAATGTGCATTAAACAACTGCACTCTCTGAAATAAGATACGATATAATCTGCTGGTGTTAGCTAATGTCAGTATACTAATGTTCAAATCGGTTTGCAATGATATAATCGGTCTGAATTCAAGTCCACAGTTTTTTTTTTGTTTTCTGTGCAATGGAAAACACGTGGGCCCTGCCTGCACGAATGACTTGACGAGCTGGAAGAAATGGCTACTTTGGCTCATGGAGAGAGACACTTTGGCCTATAGCATTATGCATAGGATATATGGGCCATGCATGAGGTGATTAAAAATAGAGGGACATTCAGATTTAAAAAATCATTAGTCAGACATTTTCAAATTGAGCCAGTGGGAGCAAAGTCAGATATGCAAAAGGATATCCATCCCCTGTGTGCTCTACTGAATGCGGTCAATTAATATTATAGCCTGATAGCCTTTCATAACACTTGGAAAAAAGAAGAAGAAGGCGTAAACAACAATTTCCTGTAGGCTCTTGACCAATAAAAATGTAATTGGACTTGGCCTATAAAAATATGCACACGCGTTGGTTAATCATCAGTCATTAGGCCTACATGTTCCCCCATATAGGCCTGCGGGAGAATCACACGGAGCAGTGGTTGGCGCCCTCCCCATCACTTTCCCCCCCTTTACCACGGGTTGCTTTGGGGCCCCTTTGAGCCTGACTGCATTTGCCCAGTTCCTGTTCTATATATTTCTAGTAGGCAATTAATCTCCCTAACACTGCGTGCTCACGTCGCAAAGACTTCATAAATTGCACACTGCTTATGCCATTAAATTATTTTATGTTAAACATTGGCCCACGTGCGCGCCCCCGTGCACCCCACCCTCCGCGCTCTGCTCTTGCGCGCGACCCTGTGTTTATGAAGGAAAGCGGGCAGCATCACTGTCGTGTCCCACACTCAACTGCAGCGACTGGACCGAACCAGGTAAGAGCTGTGCGCGCGGGACAGGGCAGAGACATTCCAGTGCAGGGTCAGGGAGGATTGTGTTCCTGTGATGGTTCCGCTTGTGCGTCTGTGCCAGTGTCTTTTGAGTGGAGTTCTAGCGTAATAAATGCAGGTTCGGAGACACGAACGGAGCATCTTGAGCGCTCCGAACTGGCAACCGCCCCTTTTTAGACGGTGTCAGACGGGCTTGGCGAGTCGGAACCACGAGGCAGCACGCGTGTCTGTGAGTGTGGTTCCGTAGCAGTCCCAGCAGACTGAGTGATGAGTGCATGATATCAGAAGCCCCTTGAAGTGTTCGCGCATCTTACACTTTGTGCTAAATGGGAAGTGATGCTTCGCTGCGCTGACGCTGCAGTGCGAGTCCCAGTTCCTGAGGCACATCCCACCTCCCAACTACTCTGGATGTGTTCACAAACACGAGCGTGACGTTGCGTAACGGTGCAGCAGTTTCTCCTCAGTCTCCATTGATGCGCTGCAGTGGTCGGCTCCCTCGGACAGCTCTCGCTCTCGCTCTCGCATGCGGCCAGTGGTGCTGTTGCTTGCAGCAGAGCAGGACAGGGATTCTCCTGCTGTGGAGGGGCTTCCCTCTAAGCCCCGCCTCTCTGTCCTGCAGTTCTGTGGTCATCCCTCTTCAGAGGACCAAATCCCTGCTCTTTCCGGACACTGGGTTCAATAAAATGTGGATTTGTAAACTTATAGTTTGGTAAATATTGGTGAGCGCTCCTGCTGTCTTTATGGTAATATGCTACAATGTGCCATTTGGAAGACGCTCATGCTGATGGGTAAATCAGGAGCCTTTCATCCTCCTATCCTCCCCATTCTTCCATCGTCTCAGTGGCCCTCCCTCTGCTTCTGTCAGCAGAGCTCTGCCCCTCCCGTCCTTTACTTCACTCATTCATTCTGACAGCCCAGTCCACTGTGCCGCTGTATCCACCCACTGTTTTCTCTGCACACTGTAGCCTATGTTGTTCAGTGACATTGGAAAGTAGCAGCGCTGCACAAGTGTCCTCAGTGGTGCATGTTGTGCTGGTTTGGTGATTTGGTGGTGGTACAGAAGCTATAGGTCTTTTTGGTCATTGCTGTTAAGGTAATTGTTTCGCGATCGACCCACCTGCCCTGCTACAAATTACCTTTTGATTTTGTGGCAAAGAATTGATGCCTGTGTCGCAGGAGAGACGCTTCAGTCATGTAAAGCACTCTGTTGTCGAAGGCTGGCTGAGAGAATGTAGGTCCCGTGTGGCTTCATTGTAGCTCTTCTTTTACACTGCTGCTGTTTGTGTGCATTTACTGCTCTATAAACAGCTTCAGCAGCACTCCGCTTACCTTTGGTTTATCCAAGGTAAATTGTCTTGAGTCTTTTGTGCTATTTGTCCAATATTTATTCTCTTCACAGTCAGTCAGTGTAGCCTCTGAAGTCAAAGCTGCCCTGGCTGAGGCAGACTGAATAGGAAGCACAGTATGGCTGAGGAATGATGTGAATTTTAATTGAAACTGCAATCTCAACTACAGTTCATCTCAACATGGGACTTTTCAGTCGTCAGGTCTCCAGTCAATTCTGTGGTGTGGACTTTGGAGGATTTGGAGAAACACAAACGAGAGTGGGAAGCATTATCTGTAGAGGTTTGTGTAAAAAGTCTACCTTAGACTATCTTAGACAAACTTAATAGATTTGTTTTGTTTTGAATATGCATATATAAAGAACAGTAAAAAACATGTTATCAACATTTAAGACTATTCAGTATCAGAATTTTTTTTAACAACAGTCATATCCTATGCATTAACTAACTTTTTTTAACCTAACAACAGTAAAAGCTGAGGAGGAAGCCATTTTTGTGGAGAGATGTTTGTGATTCTGTGCATCGTGCCTTCACTGAAGTCTTGTGAGTCGCCATAAGACATAGACGTTACCATTGCTTATTTGGAAAAGGGCTATTTTATTATTTGTTCCATCCGTTATTTACGCATTCAATTATTGTTTAATGCGTAAATAAACGTTCCAGCAAAAATAAAGCATGTTGTATGAAACAGTCTCATTTGAAAAGCAGCTTTATGAAATGACACAAATAATAACTAAGCTTCAGTCTGCAGCAAATCTGTGCTGTCCCCGTGTTTGTGACAATTATAGCGAGTATTGCTGAGCTGCTGACAGCTATTGAAAACATCAACCTCAGCTCTTTCTGGTGAATGTTTATCGGTATGGGCATGTCACATTACCTTTCCGACATGTGATTTACTGAAAACAAGGTGATACACTCCTGGCTGCTATTTTAAATGCGGTGTGGTGTTTCATCATTCCTGCAGTGTCGCCAACATCAGTGGTAAATTCATGTATTATTTATGTGTAAAATCGATAATGTATTCACCACTGGGTGTGGGAGTTTTCGTCATGATTGATAGTGTTTATATAATTGGAAATGAAGACAAAGCCACAGCCGCTGTGAGAATGTACCATTTAAGTTTTTATGTAGAGTGGGTGCATTATTTGTGTCTGTGCAGGTGATGGAGCTCCTGTGGCGCTCTCTTGTGTTTGTCCCTTTGAACAGTCTTCATCTGCTCTGAGTGAAGAGACTCTGTAAGGACCAATGCTTCCTCACACCCACTAAGTAAGAAACCATAGTTTCCCATTTAAAGGACAGGCTGTTTTAGACCTTAGTAAAATTAAATTGACTGCCCACATACATAACCATGGTAATTCTAACAAACTATTTGTTTGGTGTGCGTTTTGATTCAACTGTACCTTTACATGACATTTTAGCGATTCTCTGTGGTGAGCTTGTGGTAAGCTCTTATGTAGTTTTAATCTTCAAGTTGATGCTAGCAACAGTTTCATTTGGCTTGATGTAAAAGAGTGTGGGCCCATTGTGCTTGCGAGGATAATTCTTGGTAAACTAAAACAGTGAAGCTACTTGGTGCACTATGATCTTCTAACTGAAGTGTGGTTAATTCTTGTAATAAATATTTAGAAGACATTGCACCCCTAAACAAATCAATATCCTCCAGGGAAATGATGTTTCTTTTGTTTTATAATATATCAGAGACTTAGGATTAATAACCCACTAACTCATTGTTTTCATGCTGACTCTGATTAGTTTACCCGTCACATAAATGTGTCTGGGAAGAAATGGAATTGATACACATCGCTGATACAGCGAGGAGTCTGGCTAGGCCCGGCAATGAATCACTTGAAAAGAGTTCCCAAAAGTGCTGTTAGCACAAGAGGAATGCCAAAGTCTTTTGCCAATCTGGAACATTTGCGATTACCAAAGATTACCCAGACCACTTAAAAAATCGCAAAAGCTTACGTCAGCAGCTCTCTGCTCCTGTGTCCCTCCAGTAATCTTTTATTCTTTACTGCAAGGTGTTCGTCTGCAGTGTGACCAGCTTTAGAATAGACCAGTTGTAAAGTATAGCCTCCCCCACCATAGTGGATTGCAGGTACAGCTGACTTTTGTCCTGTTGGTGATTCACCAAAATAGAATTGACAATTAGAGGGTTTCACCAAATACTGCAGGAAAACCAGGAAAAGGTGTAGGCTATATTAGGTGGATTTCTATCTAGTAAATACTTTTGTGATTAAAAAGGTACATATTCAAGATGA
The DNA here is from genome assembly GCF_951799975.1 of Gobius niger. NCBI lineage: Eukaryota > Metazoa > Chordata > Actinopteri > Gobiiformes > Gobiidae > Gobius > Gobius niger. The sequence continues at coordinate 11,283,396 of NC_136852.1, read as the reverse complement.
TACTTTTTTCTAATTTGATTAAGATGTTTTTGTTGTGATTTCTTGGTGAAGCTCAGCATGTTCATACTCATCCCGTTTTTCACATAAGCGGTGGCCATAGTGGGCTTTCCAACAGAAGGATATGTTATTGTTAATAATGAAATGCATGATGGTTCATGTCTTTATCAAGACACATGATCTGGACCTGCACAAAGTAATTCTCACCTGCTGCTCTGTTCACACAGAGATCTCCACAGAGCACCAGCTGTCTCTGCTTGGACACTTTTCAGTCCTTTTTTCATCACTATAAGTAGTATAACACTCTATTCCCAGGATCATATATGCAAAGCGTAGAATATAAATAATTTTCCTTTCTTTCATTTTACATTTTTGTCAGCATTAATTATTCAGCAATTATAAGCAACTGTGAAATGATGTTGTTTTGTACCAAACTGTGACAAAATGAACTCTAAAACAACACTGCTGTGATGTCAGATGGCCAGTGGGCTGGTGTCATAAGCAGTTTTGTAAGCTCTCATGCGAGCGCACAAACACAGGGTAATACAGGATTTCCATGGGACCGAGTGTGTGTGGCGGCGTGCACTTGCCACTCTGCCATATGTTTCTTTTGTAATGGAGATGTGAGTCCGTTACGTAAGACCATCTGACATCCTTTATCTCACATTCAATCAAAGACTCTGTGTCAAGGCGTCACACATCCCTGCGCACAATGGGAAGGTATTAAGATCTCTTACCTCTGCTTTATTATGCAACATTCTGATACTTAAGCTGGTTACAATTCACTTTCATTTGTCAATACAACACAATAAAGTAATCTGTTCCATGTATAAAACGTTCTGTCGTTTAGCCCTCTGCAAAGTCTTGTATTAGTTTAGCGGTTATTATTTAACTCTTTTCTCAAATGTTGACTTTTCACCTAAACCGAGCACATTATCTTCAGTTTGGCTTTATCCAAATCTCTAAAAGTTTACTGAAAAAAGCGTCATCAAAAAGGATCCAAAAGAGCAACAGAAATATGGCAAGAAAAGTGTCAAAAACACAATAAGAAAGAGTCAGAAAAAAATCAACTGAAGCGCAACGGAAAAAAAGTCACGAGCAACAACAAAAAAGAAAGTGCAGAAAATAAGTGACAAACCCTCAACAAAATAGTGGCTAAAATGAGAGGGAAAAAATCAGTTTAGATCATTTTTTATAGGTCTTTGCTTTCAAATGAGGAGTTACCCTGGCCTACCGCTGTAAGGTCCAGTCGAAAAGCCTTTAGATTTGGGTAAAGGTGAACTGGAAAAAGATACACTCGGTTAAAGCGGGTGGTAAGAGGTTAAAAGATTGTGCCTGAACAACTGAATCTTCATTTTAAAACACGCTTATAAGAAAAATTGCAAGTGAGTCTTGGTGGGTTTTGTCTGGGGCTGTGTTTCATCTCTTAAATGTCAAAGGCCAAATCCAACTGTGTTAAATCACAGCTCCATGTTCATTTTAAAAAAGGCCCCTTTAAAGAGTGAAAATGATGAAGAATTCTAACAGTCGCTGTAGCATTAGAAAGTGTATAAATAGCTGTCCTATACTGAGCTTCACTCATGGAAGTTGGTCCCTAATCCTCCATCTTATATTTTAATACGATCCATTTCACTTCCTAGATCCTAGAGAGAACTTGCCTCATCCGCACGTTGGCAACCCCAAGTCGCTGCTTTAAAGACCTGCTAACTCTGCAGAAGAGCCCCCTTATTCACGATGCGCCGGGAGCTTAATCACTGCCTCACTCTTCGAGCCTGAGTGATTAAATCAATAGAGTGCTACAGAACAGCGGTGCTTTGATGCTTTCTCCCCTCTGTCATATTGTCTTCCTCCGCAATTAGCAAATAAGAAAGTCTCGAGACAGACGCTGCGCCATAATGGCACAGATCGAAGCCTGTCAGCAGCAGGCAAGTGAGGCACTAAGACCATTCACCAAAGGAGCCAGTCTTTCGATGTTAAGCTGAATAGTAAATGGCACTGACATTGGGAAAATCTTATAATGAGCAACAGTGATTACACAACCCACAGGCAGATATGAGAATGTAATAGAAGCCACACATTTCCTGATGGTGTTATGTTATAAATGGAGCAGCTGTGGGTCAGTCGGTAGAGATGTTAAACGGCCTTTGCTGAAGTCATTTTTCAGTTTTTTTCCCCTTCTCAAAAAAGCGCTATTACAATGTATGTTTGTGTACTGAGGAGAGCCGCACTTGTGCTGTTTTGCTCTCCGCAAATGAAACCCTCGGCTGCCGCTCTGTGACGCTCCCTCTTACAAATGAAAATAAATGAAAGCAGCCTTTGCCTGGAACAGCGGATAAGTGCAGCGGAGATTACTGTGTCCAACGCATCTGCAAAAGTTGCTTAGCAGCATCTTGTTGTTGCCAGTGTTGTTTGCCTTGCGCTGAGGGGTCCCAGAGGGGGAGAGTGAGGGACAGAGCAGCGCACGCATTTGTCAAGGCTGAAGCATCAGGGCTACGCCGGCAGCATGGTATGTACCAGCATCATCCAATCACTCGAGAAAACAATGATATCTAAAGCGTTTTTTATGATTTCAGCTCAGTAGGTGTATTACATGTTTGTGGAGCTTGCTACAAGGCTGCTGCGCACAGATAAAGATTTGAGCATGTGGAGACTTAGTGTTCCGTCAGTAAAGCGGTGAGCAGGTGCGTGTAGAGGTTATGTGTGGATGTTGTAGAGGTTTTACCAGTTCAGGGTGAAAACAACAAACAGCAGATGGCCGTGTGTGTGTGTGTGTGTGTGTGGCGGAAGCGCAGAGGTTTCTGGGTAGCAAGATGCCATGGGCGCAGGTGGATCCTCACAAGAGCAGTAATTGTAGTGTGTTCAATTTGACCAGTGACCAAAGTTACAATTAAAACATCGAATTTGTTCAAAAATCACTTATTTGTGAGTGCTGCACATGGTACTCATTTTGTCCTCTTTTTCCATCCTGTCTGTCGAAGCCTGACCTGCTGACTGTGCTGAAGTGACTGCTTTTTTACTTAGTTTTTGCTAACCCAATTACTTCACTCAGAGAGCCTGAGAGACAAGTCCAATCATTCAAAGTAAAGACCGCTTGTCTTTTTTCTTGCTGCAGTCACCCTCTCTGATTATAATTGTTTTTCATTATTTCCAACACAGCGAGTTCTTCAGATGATGTATTACCATTTACAATAGACACTTTGCTCAACATAGGAGAGTCCACAGAAAAAGGGCTAGAGCTGTAATAGACACTGGGTAATGAATTAGACAAAAGGCTTATTAACCGGGTCAGACGGTTCACGACACACATCATTTGAAGTCCTATTCATTTACATGGTACAAGTTATTTGCCCTCTGGGGTCACTACAGCAAAGTTTTTACCTATTAGATTGCAGTCACTGGCTTATTTTTTCTCATCAGCGGTACACCCGTGACCTGAAGCAGCTGGGACACAAACTTACACAAAAATCTCTTTGCTTATTCATGGTTTTGGGGAGATAAGAAAAACAAAACCACAATTCCCACACAACATTCAACATTGTTAATAGGAATTTGTTCTTAATGTTTTCCCTAATGAAATAAAGGCCATATTTTTTGTAACTCTAATTTGCTCAAGACATAGGCAATGACAGCTAATTATGTTGCAGTCTTCAGAGAAAAGCATCAAATGAGAATTTAGAAAAAAACAGACCTAAAGCAATTATGTTTCAATTGTAAATTATGGTAAAATGATTAACTTGTTTTGACAGGTTTAGTTTTATCCACTTGCATGTCTTCAAATGATACATCACAACTTAAATAATCCAGATCTACTAACCTTATGAATTAAAATCAAAGGAAGTCTCATGTAAAGGTTCTTTCATTAAGATAAAGTATAGAACATAACTGTTATTAATTACTGTTTTTAATAAAGTTTTTCATTTTTGTAGGTGAGCTAACTGTCCAACTCCCGAGGCCAGCTCACGCCGTGTGTCCCCAAGACTTCAGCATGTCTGTGCACACCTCCGTGGTCCTGCTGCTGCTGCTGCTGCTGCCGGTCTGTCAGGCCGAGTCCCAGCGCAGTGACCCCACTGGAGGGAGCGTCCTCCCCTCGTCCCTACCCCCCTCCACCACTTACTCCTCGGACAACAGCAGCATCCGGGTCCCGATGGGCAAGTGTGAAGAGGAGACAGTGTGCAGGCCAGGCATCCTCCTCCCGGTGTGGGAGCCGGTTGACCCTGGCCTGGGCCAGCAGGTGGCCCGGGCAGTGATCTACTTTGTCTCCCTCATGTACATGTTCATGGGGGTTTCCATCATCGCGGACCGTTTCATGGCCTCCATCGAGGTTATAACGTCACAGGTCAGAAAAACTCTAAGATTCCATACATTTCATCACACATTACTTCCACCCATTTTTTATCCCACATATCACTCATGGATCAGGAGCAGTGTAATATGAACAGGTCAGGGTCAGGGACACCACCTACTGATGTGATTGGAAGTGTACTTAATTATACTTGCTACTCAAAGGGTGAAGTACTACAACTACTATTAATAAGGATAGGAAGGACTTTATTTGTAAAAACTGGACTAAACAACATTATGTAAAATAAAATAGCAAAATAGCATGCAGCATGGTTGAGGCTGGGTGTTGTAAAAAGGTACCATTATGGTATTAAAACATTTACTTTTAACATACGACTGGTACTGAAAAATTGGTACAGGGAAAAAAAATATTATATATATTTTTGCCAAGTTCTGATGCCTGCTTGGTTTTCATAAAGTAACTTGGCTGTCCCAACTAAAATAATACATAAAATATATTGGATTTGCTAAAAAAAAGTATTTTATGGAATGCACAAACTTTATCTTTGTCGAGATAATGAATATTATTGCCAGAGGCACAGTAAAAAAATAATCATTCAGCCACCATATCATAAACCAAGTGCTTTTCAAAAACTGTAAAACAGAGATAAAGGGACACAGCCCTACTTACATTACAGATCAACTCACATTGATATTTTCCACATCCGAAAGACAGTGGAAACACTTTTCTATCAAGGAACCCATTCACATTCACATTCAGCAGCAAAATTAGTTACGTGTCTTACCCAAGGGCACATCATCAGTCATGCACAGGCCAGCTCTTACACACAGTGTCATAATGTTTGATATTCTAATATCTGACAAATTGCACTTTCCTTGATGCTTATGTGAATAACCTTTTTGCCTCACAGGAGAAGGAGGTGACCATAACTCTGCCAAATGGTGAAACAACTTTAGCGACTGTTCGAATCTGGAACGAGACTGTGTCTAATCTGACGCTGATGGCTCTGGGCTCCAGTGCTCCTGAAATACTCCTGTCTGTCATTGAGGTTTGTCTTTGTGAAGCTCAGCTACAAAGCCTAACGTGAGACTAACCTCCCTCTTTGTTGAACCTTCGCAGATTTGTGGACATAGATTTGAGGCAGGAAAGCTGGGACCAGGCACCATAGTTGGCAGCGCTGCCTTTAACATGTTTGTGATCATTGGAATCTGCGTGTGGACAATTCCAAACGGACAATCGCGCAAAATTAAGCACCTCCGCGTGTTCTTTATCACTGCTTTCTGGAGCATCTTTGCGTACATCTGGCTCTACCTCATCCTGTCTGCCATATCGCCTGGCGTGGTGGAGGTGAGCTCATGCAATAAAGATTGTCATTCCTGTTGAATACTGTTGAATACCTCATCACAGAGTTTGTGTGGTGCTTCCAGCTTTGGGAGGCCCTGGTGACCCTGCTGTTCTTCCCCGTCTGTGTGCTTTTGGCCTGGATTGCAGACCGCCGCCTGCTTTTCTACAAGTACATGGGCAAGAGATATCGGGCTGACAAGCGCGGCATTGTGGTGGAGACAGAGGGGGATCTGACTCCCAATAAAGCAGGTATGGAGATGATCGCTGATGGCAAGTTCCCACCACGAGGGGGCGCTGTGGTGCCAGCTGAAAATGGCAGGGGAAACACTCAGGACGACGCAACAGGAAATGCAGATAATGCTGCGGCTGCAGCGGCTGGAATCACAACCACAGGAGGGGGCCACCTGCCCATCTCCAACAGCACAATGGTCAACATGGAGAACAGCCGAGAGCTGGACGAGAACCGCAAGGAGGTGAGGGCTTGTTAACTGCCACTAATGGTCACATTATCCAACCCCATATAACAAACATCTAATGAACTGTGTGTGTCCAGATGATTCGGATCCTGAGGGAGCTGAAGCAGAAGTATCCTGACAAAGAACTGGACCAACTGGTGGAACTGGCCAACTACTATGCCCTGCTTCACCAACAGAAGAGCAGAGCCTTCTACCGCATCCAGGTCACTACTCCACCTACGCTTACAGCATGATTTGTTAAAGGTCTGCATTCACAGATGAAATGCAGATTTTTAGTAAATATGTCAGTGGAGCATTTATTGAATATTTTGAACATGAACATGCTCTATTTATTCCCTCATCTGCAAACATCTGCTAAATATTCTACTGCTGATTCATGTCAGCACTTATACTTGATGTCCTGGTTTGGTCCTCTTCGCACTTCCACTGTGGGCCACATCATATACACATTATGTAGTGTATGTTTGTCAACTTTCCCCTGTTATTTCAAGGCTACACGGATGATGATTGGAGCTGGGAATGTGTTGAAAAAGCATGCAGCTGACCACGCCCGGCGCACTGTGGTGACAGAGGAGCAAGCGCCTGTCGATGATGACCTGGCCATATGCAGCCACATTTCATTTGAGAGCCCCCACAGCCAGTGCATGGAGAACTGCGGTGTCCTCATTCTGACTGTAGTCTGCCAAGGTACGAGTGAATAGTATCTATCATTAAGCCATATATAAAGCATAAAAAACTGATTCAAAATAAATGTTGTCAATTCAAGGGGCAAAAGTACAAACACAATCTGTCCTTTGTCTATGTCTCTCTCAGGGGGTCTTGCAGAGAACACATTCTACGTAGACTACAGGACTGAGGATGGCTCTGCAAACGCTGGCTCTGACTATGATTACAGCGAAGGAACACTGGTCTTCAAACCCGGAGACACGCACAAAGAGATCAAGGTGAGTGAGAGCACCTGAGCATTACAGACATGCTCTACTAGAACGCCCACGGGCAGGAAGAAGGATAAAACCTAATTAACCATTGAACTTGCGAAAGCAATCTTTTTATATTGTTCATATTAATTATGGAGGACTTGTTTAGCATCATAAATAGAACGTAGAACAAAGGCATCATGTTTTCAGATCAGAAGTGAGTATTTTTTTGCTGCAGGTGGGCATCATTGATGATGACATTTTCGAAGAAGACGAGCACTTCTTTGTGCGTCTGTTAAATTTGCGAGTGGGCGATGCAGAGGGGATGTTTGAGAGCGATGAGGTGGGTGCTGCACCCAAAGCTCGGCTTGTGGAGCCCTTGGTTGCCACAGTGACCATTCTAGACGATGACCATGCAGGGATCTTCACGTTCGGCGACAGCACATTCCGCGTCAGTGAGAGCGTAGGCACCATGGAGGTCACAGTGCACCGCAACTCTGGAGCTCGAGGCACAGTCATCCTCCCATATCACTCTGAGGCCGGGACCGCCAGCCCTGGGGAGGACTATGAAGACGTGAGGGGGGAGCTCGAGTTCACCAATGACCAGACAACGTGAGTCTGCATGACACAGAGAAGCGCTCCTCACATTAGCTCCAGATCACATGACCTGCACATGTCCAGGCAACAGGAGCTCAGGACCTTAAGCACAATCATGTGCTGTGTGTCACACGGTGGACCACTTGACATAAGTCTTTTTTATCGCAATGCAAATTAGCTGTCTGTTCAGTGGTGTTACAGGCGTATAATGTACGACTGCTGAGCAGAGATCTAATATGCATGGTTTCATGAAGACTGAAAGAGACTGAGCATGAATAAGACAATGCACTTCTAGAATTAATTTATATATATTTTAATGTTGAACAGCATGGCCTTGTTTTTTATGCCTTATTAATACGATATTGTTTTCATGTGCACAGTCAGACCATTCAGGTGAGGATCATTGACGACGAGGAGTATGAGAAACATGAGAGCTTCTACATTGTCCTGGAGGAGCCACGATGGCTGAAGAGAGGCATCTCAGGTATTTAGTTGTATCTGACATTTGTAGTTACTACAGTATGTATATGGACCGAATCTAATATAATTTTGTTGTTTTGTTCTTTACAGCCTTGCTCCTCAACCAAGGTAAGACTCAACAATTTATTATCAACACCAAACTGGATAGAGTGTGCCAGTTCAGCACTGCACTGGAAACATGTCTTGTTATAAAGGCATAAATCCGGTTTGATTATGTGTCTATAATTTGATCATTAATAATGTATTTGTGTGTGCTGTGCCGACAGAGGGGGGCGAGGGTCAGCTGAGTGTGGAGGAAGAGGAGGCACGTAGGATTGCTGAGATGGGGAAGCCCATTCTGGGGGAACACAGTCGCCTCGAGGTGGTCATAGAGGAGTCATATGAGTTCAAGGTAATTATCTCACACATTCTCACTATAGACGGCTTTAGGCCTGTGCGAAATGGTTTAGTAATGGGCTCCCACGCACACGCCTTGTCATGCAATACACCACTTGTCTTTGAATATGGTTTACTTAGAAATTGAAACTGTACTGGTGTGGTTGTCTTGTTGTTTTAGACATTATAAGCCCACAGTCAAACATCACCTGCTTAGAAAATGCAAATAATAAAAGCTTGTGAGCTGAAAATGTGTTGTGTTGTTACCTACAGAGCACTGTGGACAAACTGATCAAGAAGACTAATCTAGCTCTGGTTATTGGCACCCATTCCTGGAGGGAGCAGTTTGTGGAAGCTGTCACTGTCAGTGCAGGTGAGAGACAAGCTGTCCAAATCTATGCTTTTGATGAAATGATTAATCATGACATCGTAACAATCTGGAATGATCTTCCAGCATGTTGCCGTTAATGAGATCATAAGAGTGTTTGTGTGTTCCCAGGTGATGGTGATGAGGATGAGGAAGGCCGTGAGGAGCGGCTGCCTTCCTGTTATGACTATGTCATGCACTTCGTCACAGTCTTCTGGAAGGTTCTGTTTGCCTGTGTCCCTCCCACTGAGTACTGGAATGGCTGGGCCTGTTTCTGTGTGTCCATCAGTGTCATTGGGTTCCTCACAGCCGTCATCGGAGACCTGGCCTCTCACTTTGGCTGCACTGTGGGGCTTCGAGATACAGTCACTGCTGTGGTGTTTGTGGCTCTGGGAACCTCCATTCCAGGTGAGCTTGAATGTCCTTGTTCACATAAATGATCATTTGAAGCACCATCATAACGTCCATCTGTCTTCCACAGACACGTTCGCCAGTAAAGTAGCAGCCATACAGGACCAGCATGCTGACGCTTCTGTGGGGAATGTGACCGGCAGCAATGCAGTCAACGTGTTCTTGGGGATCGGCGTGGCCTGGTCAGTGGCCGCTGTGTACTGGAATATCCAGGGGAAGGAGTTTCGAGTGGACCCTGGCTCTCTGGCCTTCTCTGTCACTCTCTTCACCATCTTTGCATTCATCGCCATGGGTGTGCTGCTGTTCCGCCGCCGGCCTTCCATCGGAGGAGAGCTGGGAGGCCCAAGGGTGCCCCGTATACTCACTACTCTGCTCTTCCTTGGACTTTGGTTCCTCTACATCCTGTTCTCCAGCCTGGAGGCCTACTGCCACATTGATGGCTTTTAAAGCACAGACCATTCTGGGATGCCATCAGGCTGCACACATGGCCCAGTGCCTGCAGTAGTTCTTGACTACCTGCCATTCAGAATGACTGTAAATAAGCATGTGTAAAGTTATCCTACATAAACTTCTGATAGCAGCAGCTGTGTGTGTTAAGAAGAACTGACAACATGAGTGATATGTTTACATTGACAAAAGACCAATAACACAAAGCTGTGTCATCAGATATGACAGTGAGTTTGAAAACAAAAGAGGTCTGAAGATGTTTATAGGATATTGTAGCAAGTGTCACTGCAGTCCTATCCAGTGCGATAGAACTTGAAAAAGCCTCAACTGCTTACTTCCTGAGGTCTTCCTCAGACAGGTCACATACAGCAAGAGAAGAGAGAGTGTCCAAGGTGGGTGTATTCCTCACTCTGATGCAGTCAACACCTTAGGGACCGTATCTGAAACATAGCTCACTCCCTCCGTGTGAAGCGGAAGAGAGTCACAGCAATGAACTGTTTACGAATACTGTAATATTTGATATATTGCAGTAATATAAAGTGGAGTGTGTGGGTGAGCCATAAATAATTTGCTAATATATTGAAAGCACTGGCTCATTTGTAATAGTGATTCACTTCCTATGTCTAACTGCCCCCATTATCTTAGGCAGATGTTTGTACTTTTGCATACTTTGTGTGGGGTGTTCGTAAGGATAATGATGTTACAGGGTTGACAAAGTTATCATGCCCACAAGGACTGTTTCTGATGAGCTATGACCACAGAAAGAGAGCAGTTGATATCAAGGTATATGCTTTGGCCTGAGATTCTAAAGAGCGGTAATGGTTGGAGAGTGAGTGAACAGTCCACAAGCTGAAGGACTACTGTGTTTATGAGCCATACGCCTGGTTTCCAGGGTCTTCGTGATGTCACTCAGTTCCTGTATGTCTATGATCCCTTGCATGTATGTAGCTGTTTCTGAAAATATCATGGCTGCTACTGTTTGTCATTAATGTGAAGTGTACAGGCTCAGAAGGACCAAAGGACATTTTCCTTGTTTAAAAGAGCCATAAGTGGAGTATCAGCTACATATTCCACAGAGACAGTGTTAGTAATCCATGCACCTACACACATTCATATCTGCAGTAAGGTTTTCCTCCGCTCTGATGATACATACTGATGCTGCCATGGGTACTTTCATTAACTATTTAGTGCAAACAACTAATGCTCATGTAACTGCGGACACTTTCAATGGCCTTTATTTATTAAACTAGTTTATCATTCCAGAAAAAACACTAGCATTACTGGGTTTAATCGCTGTTCAATGAAGGGTCTTTCTGTTTGGACTTTGAAACAGGTCACTTCTAGGACATAAAATGCCCTGGAATTATTATTTTTTTCAATGAAAAGCAATACAAAACAGTTTCATCAACTTTGATCAGGCTTCAAAGGTGATAATTTTAGCATTTATGCTGCACGCTAACATTTAGTCGGACAAATGCCAAATACTATATTGGAGTGCTTCATCTGTTTCCTTGCGATCATGTTTGATTTATGGGGGCCATTAAGAGTGACTGAAGCAAACACGTTTCATATAGTATTCGGCGATTTGCTACAGGAACACAGTCGCTTTGTTAAACTGTCTGCTGCAACACCGTAGAGGCACACCTACAGATACACACTCCATCCATCTGAAGGCACATACTGTGGAGCCAAGTTCAAATGAGCTTGGACTCTGCACTCTCTCTGGTGTAGTTTTCTTCCAAAGATGAAAACGAGAGAGCCAGTCACAAAGATGCTCTCTCAGGCACACAGCCGACTGTCTCCAATCAACACATGATGGACTTATAGGCTCTAAATCTGTAAGGGCTTTATAAGAACACTCACAGCTGGTTACGCGAGCTCAAATACGGAATTGAATTAGGTACCCTTTAACTATTTTGTAAACTTTTGAACGAATATATCTTGGACAAATGTACCCAATTTTGATACCTACTTTCATTTTGTATTTTATTTTTCTAACTGCGAGCCAACACCCTTTTAGATTATCACCAACGGCAATGGGTCAACTGTGCAATATTACAATATAATTAGAGTTTAACATTTAGGTCACATACTGTATAAGCTTCTGTGTTGGCTCCTCTCTGGGTCAGTAAGTCAGCTGCATGTTTACAGTCAGTCTGTTTACATGGAGGTTGAATCTTCTAATGCCTTTATCTATTGGATACAGATATTTAAACAGCACTTATTTATTTATTTATTTATTGAAACATATTTTTGGTCACTCATTTTGTCATAACTATACTGTAAGCAATTTGTCATTAAAAAGATGTTGGGGTTTGAGTGTGTGTGTGTACGCGTGTGTGTGAGAGAAAGAGTGTGAACAGGGTTTAAGTTACTGAACCCGTGCTGTCGCCCCTTTCCTGCCAAAGTGTGTCCTGTTAGTGTGTGTGTTCGTGTGTGTTCCTTTTGCATGTCCAACACGTATGTAGCCCTCAGCATGGTCTTCTGCTGTCCTGACTGAAGCTTTTCCTGAGGCTCGGTGCATTGAGCACAAAAGCACTGAGGAGTCAGGACAAAGATCCAAATAGTTGAGTTAATGTGCAATTTTTGTCTGTGTTAGTCTCCCTTACGACTGCCGTCTCTGTCCTTTACTGTGAACATCAACCTATGCCTGAACTGAATAGTAGAAACCAGTTTTGTATATGTGAACAGTATACAGTTTTGTGTGATGGACACATTTATTTAAGACTGTAAAATACGATGAACAGGAACAAACCAATCTTTGTCATAGAATTAAAAAAAAAAAGCCTTTGTTTCCAAGAAAAGAAAAAAAAACATGGCATGGGTTCAATGTAACTGAAACAAATTAAACTGAACTTACTGCAATATAGTTCATTCTTTTTAAGTGCTGATGTGGGACTGTCTTTATTTGCACTGCATCACGAGATAAAAATCATTATTGTGACCACTGGTTCTCTAACTTTTCACACTACGACACTTTTCACTGGGGAGGCCAAGAGGTGGCACAACCCAAAGTGGGGCGGGGCCACTTGAGGACTGGATAGAGGGTGTGAAGTGCCTCATGCCCATTTATTATTATTATTATTACAAATAACATTGAGTTTTAAGTTTTTAGCCATTTTGAGTGGGGTGGCACATGGGGTGGCCAGTAAAATTTGAGAGGGGGTAGGTGCCCCAGACCACCCCTTTAGCTCCGCCCCTGACACCAAGTATGGCTTCTTAAAATATTAGATCTTCCAAGTTCCATCGAGCTTAGCTCAAGATTGAATCAGGACTAAACCAGGCCTATAAAGGACCGACAATTTTCTTCTGGGTTCTGGTTTTCTCTGCTGATGCAACCATCTCCATGGTTACGCCTCCATGGAGACACCACTGCACTCCAGACACTCATCCAGCTGGACAGGTGTACCACTTAGACTTAGAGGACATATTAGAGGATGTAGGAAAATAATTTGACCTCCCAAACAAACAAGAAATCTCAGACATCCAGGTAGATTTATTAAATCAAAAGAATCAATAGAAATAAATTATAAGTAATAATAATTATTGTAAAAATACTATAATTATAATATACATATTTGCACATTGTTGTTCACATTAAAATTACATTATATTAAAAAATAAATTAAAATCAAGTAATATATACTGTCGATGTCACCACATGCAGAATTCACAGAGAACTGAAATTAAGTTGCTATAAGCAAAAATAAAATGTACATTATTTACACAATTTGCTGTATTGCTGGGTTTCAGGTGACATCGCAGAATTCTAAAGGCCTATAATATTATATAGAGGTAAAATTATTTTGTTTTTGAGGAAATTTTTGGTCTTGTACAGAGAGATCATGGACCCAGTGACTGATATTAATGATCATTTTTGTTATTGATAAATTCTCTTCTTAGATATACAACTTGTGAAAGAGTAATGCAGTCAATAGGAAAAACTGGCTCCTGTCCTCCACTGGGTCCTGTGACATCATCACATTCGAGAACCTGAAAAAAATAAAAATAAACAGCGGGGTGGGGATGGGCGGGGCTAGAGTGGTCCACAGTAAGAGCTTAGGGGACACTGCTCTCTTCTGAATGGAGATTTCTTCTCCAAATACGTTCAGTAAATGGTTTGAAGTTCCATCGGGCTCCTATGGGAATACATACTTACAGAAGTCAGAAATGTGTCCCCTGATCTATCACAATATCGATCTGGTAAGTCATTTACAAACCTTTGGACCGATCCTCAGCCGCTGACAAATGGTTCCCTGGGTCTTCCTGCTGAAACACATAGAGATCGGAGCGCCACTTTGTCCAGTTCACTTCCTCCACCCTGAAAATCAAAACATTTACAGCCACAAGTCAAATATCAAAGTCAATCGCTTTTTTTAAAGTTGCATTTAGTTCATGCCACAACTGTGTCCATAATCTGTAATGGACATGACTGAAGCATGACTGTTAAGACTCCTATACCGCAACAGTCTTTGGCTCTGCTCCCCCTTTTTGTCTCGTTTGATGATGATTTTGGACCGTCCTGTATAAAGCCTCTCCTTTAGCCACAGCGGCAGAGAACTCTCCAGGTCCAAAATGGTGAGAGATCTCTGAGGATGTTTGACAATATACAAAGCAGATGCGTAACTGTTTACATGTTCAGGGACAATCATTTCTGTTACTGCAATAATTCTGAAAATGTATTCATTTTTGTAAAAGTGTGCACCTGCAGGTTCCAGATGTTCTCGCTCTCATTGGAGATCCTCTCCACTGTGTTGCCCATTATAGCTATGAGCATGTTGAGCAGCAGGATGTAGGTGAGCACAATGTAGAGGATGAGCAGGATGTAAAAGACTTCTTTGTACTGGACGTGGTCAGTAAACTCCAGGTCTCCCATCCCAATAGTGAACTTAAAAAGCTCCAAGACGGTGTAGCCGAAGTCATCATATGATGGTTTTTCACAAAGAATCATCTCTGGAGAGACTCGCCGGCCAAAAGCCTTGGAACGGCTAGAGGGCTCTTTGTGATCAGTGTAGCTCTCATCGATCAGAGAGACAACAGCTGTGAAAGAAAGGGAACATGGTGGAGCATCTGGCAAGTCAAATAACTATACTAAAACTATCTTTGACACACGTGTCATACATACAGTTGTTAGAAGGAGTTCTATCAGAGAACTAGAGTAAGTCAAAATAAATCAAAATTTTAAACTTCCTAAACCATGGAAAACATAAAACAATGCTATATTTTGGTTGAATCATTGCAAATGCCATACTGAAAGTTGTTTTGTTTCATTTATTCAGTAAATCTTGTCAAGGAGGGTTTTCCACAATATACACTGCAAAAAGTAATTTACTAGATTAGTTTAGATGTCTCAGTTTGAGCATAATAATCAAATTTTTAGTTGTTTTGACTAGTTAAGATTAAGTTGGGCTAAAGTTTGACCTAGATTATTTCACATGTTCTGAGAGGTTTCTGACTCGTTTCAATACATTTCGCCTTTGTTTCAAGTAAGTTTCTCTGCCAATGGGGTAAGAAAAATGGTCTTGTCCCATTGGCAGTTTCACTTTCGTATTTCAAGAGCGATTTACCATAGAACCAGTCTGAAATGTCCTCAAGCTAGCAAAATAATCTTGGTCAGATCAGGAAAAAGGTGAAAACCCCTCAAAACAAGATACAAGTCATTTAAGCCAATGCTTGATATTTACTTTTTGTAGTGTATAAGGATCTTAGTGCCAATCCAAACACAGAACAACACCTGAGTGTGGTGTAACAACACCTCAATAAGCCAGGGATCTGATGGAGTTCTGTCAGTAACTTGGTAATGCCAAGCCAAAAAGGGGAAACAAGTGGCTAAAAGAAGAAGTACTCTATGCTAACGGCTGCCAAGCTCACAGTGAATTTCTCCATTGTGCGCTTAATAAAATCTTATCTTATCTTAGCTCTGTACGGTCTGTGCAAATGACCGTGGGCACAGTGTCAAGAGGACTGTTTGGACTGATGAATGGTTAGATTGAAAAGATCAAGTATATTTTTTACACATCCATATTTTCAAAAAATCTGTCATCTTTTATATCTATCTATCTATCTATCCCTATCTAATGTGTTTGCAACACTGTAACTTAACAGTCAGATGTTCATCTTTGGCTTGCAGTGCAGTAATATGGTGGAATCAGGTCAAAAATATACTTACCAGCTGAGAAGCCAAAGAGAAAGACGGCATAAACACACAGAAAGTGTAGAATGTCTCTGAGGATCATCTACAAAGACAAAGACTAGATTAGATTTGTGTCAAAAGTTGAGTTTTATGAGCCTGGCACAATCAGAAGGGATTTCTCTCCATAAAGCCGGGGGCCAGAGAAATGAATCATGCATTATTCTAAATCAAAGAATAATGTCAAAGAAGCATAATTAGCTAGATTGATCCTTATTGAAAACTATTATTTTATTCATATTTATAGAGTATATTTACTGCTCATTGTGCTTAGAATATCTCACACTGCACTTGTTTGTTTGTGTGGCAACAATGACATGGATTTAAGTGACTTAACATTTTCATTTGGTGTTGTAATAGAGTTTTTGCTTGTCTTATTGATTTAGTCCACCATTTTTCGCTCTGCTCTGGGAAGAAATTGAATTTATTTGATGTACCCAGACAGCGAGGCGTCTGGTTGTGTATTGTTCCTCTGGAGTGGTGCAACTCACCCTCTGCATCATCACACTATAAATGCCCAGTTGTTTGGTTCCTCTGGTGTAGTACAGCACGTTGACCCAGGCCAGAGCCAGGGAGATGACCTGAAGTCCCACATACTCCCTGAGTCCACACACATACAGTGGAACACAGAGCAGCAGCAGAGTGGCCTGGATGAAACTGGAGAGTAGCCAATGTCACTGACCACTGTACACAAAGCAACCAAGAACCTAGTGTCACCTACAAGAGAATATCACAGAATCCATCCGTGTAGAGACTGTTGAACTTTGGTGGGTTTCTCCTGAAGATGACCACCTGTGAATTCAGAGGGACATCTTTCCTTTGTGTCAATGACCAGCCTCAGTTACCAGAAGAGAAATGCCTTTACTCACCGCTTTGTAAAAGAACCAGAGAGCCCCCAGAACACTGATGACCTGTCCTGTGCTGCGCAGATAGTCATCAGGAACATCCTCGATGGGGAACGGGGGCTGCCGGTCAAACAGACATCAAAATGTTTTGCTTTGTTACTTTATGTGCAATGACCTACCTTTCCTTCCTTTCTGTTGACGGCCACGGCAGTGAAGATGGACAGGTAAGCCATGTAGATCAGGAAGTTAAAAAGAAAAAGTTTGGAAGCAAAGCGCTCCCACTTATCCTTCAGAAGACTGCGCAAAGGCTCCAGCTGCAGCATCTCAGTGCGATTCTAGGGAAAGAGCATATTCCACAATGATTTAAGAAACATTGTTTTAAGAACAATTAAAAATTGCTGCTACACTTAAGGCTTGTGTACATAGATGAATTTGAACCCACACAGAATTAATTGTGATGTATTAATTCAATTCTCACAGGGATTTGACTGCCAAACACAATGATCGAAAGAACAGAGTTGTCTTCATCAGTGTCTATGGAGCTGGTGTCGTACAGTGACGAGTGGACTGGTCCATACACCCATTCAGTAAACTTCCTGGACAGAGGGCGTGACTCTTTGTCCAAAAACTCTCGATGAAGCATGTGCTTCAACAGCTGTCAATCACAGAGCACACATCAGACAAGACTCCAGAGCCCAGCACCACTGTACTCTGCCGTTGTACCGACCCCTATCCTGCCCAGCTTGGCAGCTAACTTGAGAGGCGTGAGGCCCTGGTTGTTCTTGATGTCCTCCAGCCGCACGGTGCAGTCACGATGCAGCTTGTGGTGCTCTGTCAGAATCTTGTCATACATGACTGCGATCATGTCCGTGTTCTCAGGACTGTCGTCAGCGATCACCACCAGCGCGTGCAGGACAGTGTTCCCCTCCGAGTCTCTGTCCGTCACCTCAGCTGTTCTGTGGGGATTGTCCAGGAGGTAGGACACCACGTCAGGCTGGTTGGTGCAGGCCGCCAGAGACAGAGGAAGCTCCCCTGTAGCAAGGATTGTTTTAGTCCTGGAACAAAAGCATCAACAATTGAACAGATCTTTGAACTTACCAAAGTAAAATCCAAATGCTTCCTTCAGCTGAAAGAACTTCCCATTGGCTTTGGCTTGTACATTTGCTCCTTTCTGGACCAGCAGCTTCACATGGTCCAAGCTCCTCCTCTCAATGGCCACATGCAGAGCAGTCTGTCCTGTTGCATAAATCACAAAATTCGAGACCAATGAAAACTGTGGCATGAGCAGACATCCACGCAGGCAACATCACCACGGCTGGGTTGGGAGCGTGTGCATACAGTCTTACCAATGTGGATATAATGTGCATTCTGAATTCTCACTTGCCATCATAGTAGGCATCTATGTAGGATGCATTGATCAACTGTCGTAAATCTCCAGTTTTCTCTGCTATGTCCAGGAGCACTTCAATGGTCTCATTTTTATCTTCTTTTAGGTTCAACAAAGCCTTCAGCAGTGCAGTTTTCCCATTGGATTCTAGTGACAACAAGACTAGATTTTAAAAGTTGTGACTATTTGCTACAGTCTGAGGAAAATCAGGAGAAAGAAAAAACAGAGAAAGTTGGTGACCATCTGCATAGAAGACAAAACAAATATCTCAGTTTAGAAAAAGGCTAGGAAAATATTGAAGATTTTAATTTCAAGAGATGTTTTGCAGATCGAGCGTTTGACAGACCATGATATGTATGTATGTGTGTGTATGTTGTGTTTTGCACTGGCCTGTGAACTCCGTGCTGGTGAGCCGTTTGTTGTTGATTGTCAGAAACTCCAGGAGCCCTCGGAGCTGTGAGGCATCACCGTGACTCACTGCACTAAACACCAACTCTCTGCTGAACAGCGCTGCATCACTTCTGAAAACAACAGCTGTCTGAATAATACTATATATTTGCCATTTGACTGTGGACAGACACTAGGGATAAAATCATAGCCAAAATGTGAGTTAAATTACTTTAAAAGCCAAGATAAAGCTAAGTATTGGTTTGACAAGAGTCTGCATATCAGATTTTTTTTTAGTTTTTTAATTTTGTTTTTGTTGAATGACTATCTCCAAGGTTTGACGGGTAAAAGCAAAGAAATCAACAGGTAGCCCGAGTCCCCGGTGAGGTCATCGCTCACGCACCTGTTTACAGAAACGATGGTGTCCATAGGCAGCGTGTTGGGAGGGTCCACTCCCAGAAGCCAGTCCAGACTGTGTCTCTCCTCACACTCCGCAGTCACCTCCAAAGACCGGCAATTCTCCATATTCTCAGAACTAAAGACTCTTTCAGGGTCACACGGCTGCACTGTTTAGCCAACACCTCACCAGGTGTACTGTTACAGCTGGTTGCCCTGGTGACACTCCTCCTTCCCTCCCACCCACCTCTTGTTTACCGGATGCTTTATTATTCACTATTATGGATCAAATCCAAACAGATTTACACAACAGGATCCTGCTTTGGATTAATATATTTATCATACTTAATGCACTTATGATGCAAATAGAAAGGGGAGTAAACAGCATCCTGAGGTACACCCTTGGATATCTCAAAAAAAAAAAAACAGGTTGTGGTTTGGTTAGATTAGTCAGAGATGCCATGTCATGCATGCTTCTCCAGAGTTATAGTTGATCGCGCCAAGGATTGATAAATGTTATCAAAGCAAATTGATCAAATAAAATATGTTGGTAATGAGGAAAATAAATCCAATCAATCCCCTACAAAAAGAGGAATTGTAATATTTCCTAATTCTGTAAAGAGTAAAACAATCTATTATGAATAAATACAAGACTTTATTGCCCCAAGGGGGGATTTGTTTTGTACTGAGAGCATTAAAAGAGATCAACACTACATTAGACAATAGACAAGACTACAGACAAAACTATGGCACATACTGTAGGTTCAAAATTACATCATTAAAAAGCTACAAAAAGGTAAAAAAAAAAAAAAGGATATTTACATGTGATCCAACACCAAGTGCTGATGTAGTGGAGTTTATTCAACAGCCGGATGCTCCTCGATGCCTCTTTCTGTCCTAAATCTGAGACCGGATGTGAGGGGGCACATAATCACGCTGGGGGTATGTTGAATCGGTGAATGGAGATTTTCCCAAATTGACTGAGCAACTACAAAAATATAAATTTAACCTCAAGTCTGAAGACTACGTCCCATCATTCTTCTTATTTACAAATTGGTAATAAACTGTGTGCTGTGTGCGTTGTAACCTCTTAACCCCCACCTTTACCCAAATCTAAAAGCTTCTTGAATGAAGTGTCAAAATAGCAACAAACGCGTGACGAAAAAGCAATGGAAAAAGTGACAAAAATATGACAAAAAAGACACAAAAGAGCATCAGAGAAGTGACAAAGATGTGATGAAAACATAGCAGAAGAGCAACAAAAAAACGTGACAAAAAAGCCATGAAAAAGGTGACAAAAAGTGATGACAACGCAGCTACAACGGGAGGAAAAATAACCTTGTAGGTGTTAGTTAGGCCTATAGGCTGCAAGCTTATGGATTTGGGTAAAGCTGAAGGCTAAGGCAGAGGTTTAAGAGGTTAACACTGTAACATCTTCAACAGCATCATGAAAATCGAACAGTGTCATGGTTGAATCGTCTGTGGCTGGCTTCTGGCTCGGATCCGGTCCATGAGCGGCTGAAGGTGCCATCTGCTCCCTGGAACATAAAAGAGGAGCGTGAGGCTGTATGTGTGCCCACCCACAAGTGTTGCTCTTCAGAAGAAACCAAATGAGATCAGCATGTTTTAGACTTCAGATACAGTAGGTTAACTTTCAAGTAGGTTAACTTTTCTTACTGTCTGCGCTTGCGGCCTGCAGGCTGAGGAAGTCAACTTCAGGATCCTCCTCTCGATCGATTTCTGAACGCCACTGAGTCCAGTTTGTCTCCTCCACTCTGAAACAACAAGAGTTCACACCGAAACTGTTCATCTTCAATGTACAAATATCATGAAAAAAGGGAGAAGAGAACATAATATATTTTACCTTAGGAATTTGCGACGTTTGTCCTGAAGATGCTTGAAGCTAACAGTCTTTTTTCCAGAGTACAGTTTATCTAATATACACTTTGGTAAAGTCCTCTCCATGTCCAGAATTGTATGAGACCTCTGGAAAAGATGCATAATGAAAACATTTAAAGGCAGATAACATAGACAGATCTTCCATTCATGTTAGGAGGCCCAATCTGATTATTTGTTTGTTTACAAATAATGAAAGAGTCAGGTAGGATTTTGGACTACAGCTAACAATACATGCTAACTTTCCTAACACCTTCGAACATCTCAATTCGTCGATTTGTTTTAGAGTTTTTCCATGTAGGAGAATTGTACACTACATTTGCTTAGACATTGCATTGGTTATTGTTTCACTGTTGTAATGTTTAGTGCCACTCTGTGAGGAAGCTCATGTTGTATCATTGAGAAATACAAAAGAACTTGATTGATAAACCTGTTTCACAGCTTTCAGGGAGCAATACTTTCACTGTAATGTCTTTTTCCCCAAACAACTCTTTTTATAGCATACTGAAGGACAAATTAAAAGTCATTCCATCCCACAGCTAGAAAAAAACTAAAAGTGTCTTAGGAAAGATCATTTTTTTGTGCTTTTCATGTCAAAAATGTCGCTGCTTACATTTTAGGAACACGAGTACGATCTGGAACAGCCAAAAAGCAAGTTCTTTTTTAGAGCAACCCTATCTGCCCTGCCCTGCACTGAAACTGCCACTCAACAGGAACCAAGCAAATGATGTTTATATGTTTGCCGTGACTCATACTTTGTGAATGCTTCATGTGTTTGTGTGACGCGCTCCATCGAAGCGGACAACCTAATTAACTAAGACCCCCTATTCAAAACAATCAAGATGATTGTTAATTTCTCTTCTTAATTCTGTTAAAAATGACTGGTAATTTGTTTGTGTTTGCTTATTGTTGCAAAGATGGGAATTTGATTACATAATGTTTTAATTTAGCATTGCAATTAGTTGCTTGCCTGATAGTTTTTCCCCACATATTTTTGCTCTACCCTTGAGAGAAATTAATTGAAGAGGTCCCAGGCTACTCTCTACTACAGTTGGGAGTCTGTGCCAGACAATTCATTATGGGAGGTTTTTATATGAAAAGGTGTGAGCTTGTGAGGTAGCTGGTAGAGAGTTATTTTTGCTTATGTTTTCTCTTGGTCTGTTTTTGCCACTTTTTCAAGTATTGTGTTATTAGTTTTGTAGATATATTTTTCCCTTAGTTTTTGAAGTATTTGGGGATTTTTAGTGTCCTATTTTTGATAGTCTTGGATAGGCTCTCTCTCTCTCTCTCTCTCTCAGCTCCTCGGCGCCGTACCGGTGCGCTCCAGACAGCTGACGTGCAGACAGGCCTGGCAGCATGTCACAGCCTGCCCTGCTGCCGTAGCTTCTCTCTTAGCCTTAGCTTTTTCGTTCTGTTTTGGCCTGGTGGAACCGGCTGTCCTGTCTTCGGTTTTGTTTGGGTTGGGTTTAAGTTTCTTTTTTACCTATTCTTAGCGCAGTGTGGGCAGCGGCTTCTACAGCCCTGTACAGGGTTGGCCCACATTTTGTTCCCGTTTGGCCGGCTCACCAGATCCAACCTTTACTTTGGGCACGGGGTGGTAAGGGTTTTTTGTGATTCCTTCGCTCCAACATCTTTAAATAACAGACTCTAACAGAAAAGCTACATGCAACATCTAAAAATATATAGGTCTTTAATGGTAAACGCTTATCCCTTGTCCGTGTCCTTTTATAAATGTTTTGTCCTACCTGATCATAACAGAGAGGCGTTGGCAGATACATTTGCATGGAATTCTTTTTAGTTTCTATTATTGTCACGTAATCTTATAATGATGAATACATATTTTACCTCACCCTTCTCCTAAATCAAACCTTAACCCTTCGCCTTCTCCTAATCCTAACCAGACTTACAATGCGATAAACTTTGAGAAAATCCCCCTATAAATGTATAAGATGCTTTAACAAATCACAGACAAATTAGGCCGTATTTGTAGACTGTAGTCTAGTATTTGTAACTCTAGTCTACAAGAGATACAGTGGAAGGTGAGTAATGTTTGAGGAAAGTAGCAGAGTATTTGTATAAACTGATGTACAGGAAATAAAAGCTGTTGTGACTGACCTGCAGGTTCCAGATTTTCTCGCTCTCATGGGAGATCCTCTCCACTGTGTTGCCCATTATAGCTATGAGCATGTTAAGCATCAGGATGTAGGTGAGCACGATGTAGAGGATGAGCAGGATGTAGAAGACTTCTTTGTACTGGACGTGGTCAGTGAACTGTAGGTCTCCCATCCCAATGGTGAACTTGAACAACTCCAGGATGGTGAAGCGCACGTCGTTGTATGACGGTTTTTCACAGAGGTCCTGCACGTCCTGAATGGTCTCCAGGTCGCTTAATGTCTGGTTATTTTGGTCTGGAGGAACATCCTTTATAAGAGACATAAGCGCTATACAGAAGGGAAACAGAGGGGAAAACGAGATGTCTTTAAAAAAGGGTAGGTATTTATTAAGAAAACAAAACAAGAAACACAAGGTTTAATTTCAGCTAATGGTACGTTAGCAAATCATTGATGACACTTCTTCCTGTCACATCTCCGAAAATGAAAAGGGTATGAGTGAGTGGTTAGTGGAAGTCATGGGGTTAGCGTACATGTGTGCAGCCGCACTTCTGTCAGTTTATCCAGGGGAAAGTGTGGCTTCATAAGTAGCTAACCACCACCGACTATGAAGTAAATAAAAAAAATCTCCTTCCCTTGTGCTATTGGGGACATGTGACAGGACTCATGTGATAAGCTATACAAATAAGATTCTCTTCCGCGGGTCCACTGATCATTTATGGGCTTTGAAAGTCCATAAAGACAGTATCTATAATGCAATAAAGTGGAGGAAGGCCATAACGCTCAGTAAACCCGAAACAAGCACTTGTTTACACTGTGAGCCGCTGTGCTTGCGAGCTGCACTAGCCTGTGCTAACTATGCATTCAAACAAGTAGGCGAATAAAAGGGAAAGTGTGGTACTACTAGTGGCAGGGCTCTGTTGCTCACTAAATGTGTTTGCGGTTGTTATTGTTGGTAGTGTTAGACTTTGCTACAGTGAGAGACTAGGCTCACTCTGTGGAGAAGGTTTGATCTGCCGCAGTTTGTCGTCAGTAATATGGAAGATGCTCTTTGTCCCTGACTCATTGTTTCCTTCCAGTATTAATAAGAATTCCTCTATTTGAAGCATCCAAAATCAAAGCCGGCTCAGCAATTTAACCTAATTTTTCACAGTGATATACATAATATCATTGGGTATAATTAATTGAAACACTAACCGGCAGAGAATCCAAAGAGAAAGACGACATAAACACACAGAAATTGCATGATATCTTTGAGGATCATCTATAAAAGACAAAGAGGTTTAGAGTTCTGGCAAAAGCTAAGCCTTTCTCCTCTGGCATGGTGCAACTCACCCTCTGCATCATCACGTTGTATATACCTAGTTGTTTGATTCCTCGGCTGTAGTACAGAACGTTGATCCAGGACAGAGCCAGCGAGATGACCTGAAGTCCTACATACTCCCTGAGTCCACACACATACAATGGAACACAGAACAGCAGCAGAGTGGCCTGGATGAAACTGGACAGAGCACACATTCAGCCCAATATCAGCGACGATCACACACATAGCAACCCACAACCGAGGCACCTACAAGAGAATATCACTAAATCCATCCGTGTAGAGACTGTTGAACTTTGGAGGTTTTCTCCTGAAAATGACCACCTGTGGATTTAGAGGGACATGTTATACACTTGCACAAAACCTGTCTAAAAGCAACCGCTAGATATTTTATGCTGGAGTTCTTGCATCGTTTTCTGTTGGTTAACAGGTGATACTCACTGATTTGTAAAAGAACCAGAGAGCCCCCAGAACACTGATGACCTGCCCTGCGCTGCGCAGATAGTCATCAGGGACATCTTCAATAGGGAACGGGGGCTGCAGGTCAAACAGACATCAGAGCTGAAACCTCTTATTTTATGTGCTATGACTTGGATGTCTTACCTTTCCTTCCTTTCTGTTGATGGCCACAGCGGTGATGATGGACAAATAAGTCATGTAGATCAGGAAGTTTAAAAGAAAAAGTTTGGAAGCAAAGCGCTCCCACTTATCCCTCAGAAGACTGCGTAAAGGCTCCAGCTGCAGCATCTTAGTGCGGTTCTGGGAAAAGAGCATTTTTCAGAATAATAAAAGAATCCATAGAGTGGTCATTTCACTATAGTACTTTTTCATTTGTTCATTTTGAATAAATATGTGTACACATGCTTGTCATGCAATGTAATCTGAAATTCTCACAGGGATTTGACTGCCAAACACAATGATCGAAAGAACAGAGTTGTCTTCATCAGTGTCTATGGAGCTGGTGTCGTACAGTGAGGAGTGGACTGGTCCATACACCCATTCAGTAAACTTCCTGGACAGAGGTCGCGACTCTTTGTCGAAAAACTCTCGATAAAGCATGTGCTTCAACAGCTGTCAATCACAGAGCACACATCAGACAAGACTCCAGAGCCCAGAACCACTGTACTCTGCCGTTGTACCGACCCCTATCCTGCCCAGCTTGGCAGCTAACTTGAGAGGCGTGAGGCCCTGGTTGTTCTTGATGTCCTCCAGCCGCACGGTGCAGTCACGATGCAGCTTGTGGTGCTCTGTCAGAATCTTGTCATACATGACTGCGATCATGTCCGTGTTCTCAGGACTGTCGTCAGCGATCACCAACAGCGCGTGCAGGACAGTGTTCCCCTCCGAGTCTCTGTCCGTCACCTCAGCTGTTCTGTGGGGATTGTCCAGGAGGTAGGACACCACGTCAGGCTGGTTGGTGCAGGCCGCCAGAGACAGAGGAAGCTCCCCTGTAGCAAGGATTGTTTTAGTCCTGGAACAAAGCATCAACAATTGAACAGATCTTTGAACTTACCAAAGTAAAATCCAAATGCTTCCTTCAGCTGAAAGAACTTCCCATTGGCTTTGGCTTGTACATTTGCTCCTTTCTGGACCAGCAGCTTCACATGGTCCAAGCTCCTCCTCTCAATGGCCACATGCAGAGCAGTCTGTCCTGTGTGCCAATCACATATTAGAATATGAATACTTGCTCATATCATATCGTATAGTATAAATTGCATTGAAGGGTTCACCTTTGTAACAAGAGTCTGTGTAGGAGGCATTGATCAACTGCTGCAAGTCTCCAGTTTTCTCAGCTATGTCCAGGAGCACTGGAATTGTCTCATTTCTGTCATCTTTTAGGTTCAATACAGCCTTCAGTAGTGCCGTTTTCCCATTGGACTCATCTAAACATTGTATAAATATACAATGTTATTTAATAGATCAGAATGTGTGTCATGAAGCTTTTGTACTGGCCTGTGAACTCTGGGCTGGTGAGGCGCAGTTTTTTGGCCGTTAGATATTCCAGTAAACCACTGAGCTGGGAGCAATTGCCATGTGAGGCAGCAGCAAAAACGCGCGCTCTGGTAAACTCTGATAGACATTTACTATCTGCTCCATCCAAATACGCACTGAAAACAAAAGAATGTGTATCAGAAATTAAGAGTCATTTTTCTGGTTAATATTCTGTACACATCAATCCTAACAACTGCAAGTTGAACTCGGACAACGACATGTTGCATTTTCCACTGGAAGGTCATGTCAAGTATCTTCACTGTGGACGTCTTGTTTGGACGTTCCAGTTGTTTTTGTCTCACTGTTTTGATGTCTGCGTCATTGCTGGTTTCCATACAGCTCCTAAATGTAAATCAGTACTATTTGCATCCTCTTTCCTCAGCCACACAAAGAAGAAGAACTTGACTAATGGACTAGCTTTGTGTTGCTCATAACACTGTTTCACAGTGTGGGAAAGTGTTTAAGGCTTGATGTATGCACTGACTAGTGTGCTACAAATCATGTCATGATCACGAAAGCTCTTACTACCAGTAAAGTCCGTTAATTATCATTCACAATCATCAATAGGCCAACTGTTCTCTGCATTGTTATAATTGGGCGAGTGATTATTTACAATGAAAAAGGGAGGGTGTAATGATGACGAGGAAATGCTAAGGATGACTCTCTTAAAAGCTATCATTAGTAACTAGATGCACCCTTTTACCTCCACAAATGCAACTTTTCACAATATACTTTTACAAGAAAACTGCAAAAAATAAAAATAAAAAAAGCACATAGTAGCAAAATAAATCAGGTACAGGGCCTTTAAAGTCCACTTAATAGCTCTGAAAGAACCATAAACATAATGTAATTTGCTCTTCATCACCAGCTTTGATACCTAGACAAAAAGCCACAGGTTCAACTTCCCTGGCTGGTTTCCATGGTGATTCAACACAGCGTTCACATGTTTAGGTCCTTTTCTGCCACAGCTGTCCTGATGTAAAGTGCAAGTGTTCATGCAAACTTTTATGAATCACTTCCAGTACCATTCTATTTACTTCTCGTTATCCAGTGGTGTTTACAGTGAACAGCCGAATCTAAATCACAAGTTCCTGTCAGACCAGTTACCTTTGTTGTAGGATATTTGTGTCCATGGGCATAGGTGTCTCATCGTCGGTGCTGTTCCTCCGTAGGAGCCATGCTAGTCCGTTCTCCGGGTCATTCTCCTGATCTTTGTCCTTCTGCCCTTCTTTATCCATTATAATCTTATCTTATTTGTATCTAAAAAAGTTCATGTGCTGTCGCTTAGTCAGTGCTGCTGCGCTGGGAGCAGGAGTTGAATTACCGAGCCTCAAGGTGTGGTGAACTTGTCGTACTTGTTATGCCACTCCCTTCACTCAAAGAAAGATCCGCCTCATGTTCCCGGTATTCATCCTGATCAAAACCACAGTGCCTTCTCTTTATTTCGAATTGTTGACAACATATCAAAATGAAAAAAAAAAAATGAAAAAAAAAGAAGAGAAAGATAACAATTACAAGTATAACAATTACTTGGGAGAATCATCAAAAGCTTGGACATCTCATGACATCTCAAAAAAAAAAAAAAAAAAACATGATCAAAGAGCAATGTGTTGTGTGAGTAATGGGTTGTGTTTTTCACATAACTCATAGAAAGCTGTCTCTTTGTATTTGATGCATCATAGAAAGCCGCCCATCTGTCGCCAGAACATTTTTCTTAATACCAAATATAATAATAATAATAATGATAATAACAACAACAACAACAACAACAATAATAATAATAATACAAATGATGGAAAAATTGTGCTGTAAACTGTAAATTCACATTTCCCTTAATAATTGTAACAATAAAAACTCCAAAGTTGCCTCCAGCAAATACAGTGAATAGATGTTTTGATTCCTGACAGTGACCTCCGGATGGCGCTCAAACGTCACTGTCTCTCAGCTGAGCCTCTGTTCCCAGCCCTCTGATGCTCCTGTATCTGTTGAGGAGGAGGTAGAGTGTCGGGACCAGTGTGGCAACCAGCACAGTCCAGAACTGTAAAAGAAATAAAACAATAAAACTACAAGCGGCAATAAAGGGACCTTGTGATATTTGCATCAACGAAAGGTGTCAATATGAGGGCTGCGACATGAAATCCTGTCCCCTAGAGCATAGGCCTGAAATTATACACCTGAACCTAAATGATATAACTGTAGCAAGGTTTAATGCTTGATCATGCAATGGCAGATGATTTCACTAATCTACTACACCAGGTCTGCTGATATTAATATTTTTTGTGATGGGCAGATTTCTTTGGGATATGACTGTGACTGGTCATTTAATTCACAAAACACAGCCACTCGTTACCTTAACACTTATTTTTAACCTAAAAACAGCGTCAAATTCCTGCTGGGAGAAAAGAAACCTGTACCTTTATACCAATGCTGTAGTCGTTTTGCAGCTCCTGTAAGTACACATGGAAAAGAGCGAGACTACAAGGTAAAAAGGAGTCTGTATCAGCGTCTCTGCACCTGAAAGAGAACATAAACACTCAGCTGTTGTAAATATGTCTGTTTAAATAGGAGTTTAAATATATGGTACACACTTTTGATATAAAGCCTTTAGAAGTACACTCCGGTGGGATAAATACAGTGAGGAGAGGCCCAGTTCACTCAGCACCGACAGTGGCAGCCCATAACCTTCCTCCGCCAGGACGCCAAGGTTGTACAATCCCTGGAGCACGACAGAGGTTGAAGTTGAGTGCATCAGATGTCACGAGGCTCGTGTGTGAACTCAGAGAACAGACCTGTGGCTGCTTCCTCAAAGCTGCAGCTGTGTACATGCGCGCCGCAGAATAAAAATCCTTCTGTCTCCCTCCGTGGCCTTGGTACAGCAAGTCCCCCAGCTTTATCAATGCTACAACACAAGAGTAGAAAGCATTTACAGAACAATTACCTCATCTCCGCTGCATGGAAAGTATGTCCACAGAGGTAACATGGAGAACAAAAGCGGTGATAAGGGGCAACCCTGTCGTGGGCCATATTAAAATGTTGTGGTCATGATCTAAGGGTATGTACAGGAAAATACGCACTTTCAAAGCATTGTACTAATACAAATATGGCCTATTGCCCAGGTTCAGAAAATAATGGAATGGATTAAAGTTTAGTCTAAATTGAATTAGTATTCTACATTTGACCCACCTTCAATACCTCTAGCTGCAGTGACCATTACTATTTACATCGGGCACACAATGACATTTCAATGACATACCGTACGTGTGTGGACTTGCACTCTGGACGCTGAGATTATAATAGTTCAACATACAAGAAGAAACAAAACGAGGATGGAGATATTGTCCCTGTTCAAAACAAAACAAAAAGGAATGCAGTCATGACTTTATTCACGATTTCATTCATTCATTCATTCATTCATTCATTCATTCATTCATTCAATCTTTATTAAGGACACTAGGGAGGACACATGATCCATAGTAATGTAAAAAAAATAATAATATTTGAAATCAGTGAATAAGAAGTGTAACTTACAGGATTGTGTTCACACAAATATGCAACGTTAAACTGTCCAGCTGCAAACCCAGACTCAGCAGCCATCAGGTAGAACAGGAGTGAGTTTAGCCTGGAAGAGGTACTGTTTTATTTAATACACGACACAGTATTTGAATGATAATGAGGATAAATCCACTTTACATGTCATTCTTCAAATAAGAGTCCAGTCCTCTGCGTAGGACCTTGCCCAGGTACCCGTTATGCTCTGCTGTCCATTTCGAGAATCTGAAAAGGGTAATATCGGCTTTGTTTCTTTTTAAAAGAACGCAGGATTTTTCTCAAATGTGTTAGACTCACCTCACTGCATCTACAGGCCGTCTGTCCACCATCCCAGGTAGCCCAGTGGTCCAGATTTCTGCCAGCTGATTGGCCGCTCTGAGGTGGCCTCTGTTGGCCGACTTATGGAAGTACTGATATGCTAAAAACTGAAGGGGGAAATTAATAAATAAAATGATAGCGCGCTTGTTTAAGCTCTATTGTCCTGTAGTAATGACCTGATCAGGTTGTTTGCCCGGGTAGAGTCCTTGTAAGTACATCACTCCCAGGTTCATGGCAGCGTCAGAACTGCCCAGTAAGTCAGCTCGCTCCCACAGCCTCACCGCCTCCTCGTAATCCTTCTCATAGTGTTCGAAGTACCAGGCTAGTGCGTTCATAGCAGAAACAGAACCCTGAGTAAGACGTGAACAAGTTACAAAAGGGAACAATAGAAGGCATTTTTAACAAAATGTCAAAAGCCTACTTTGTCCATTGCTTTCTTGAGATAAAATATTCCTTTTGGGATGTCTTGTTCAACTCCTTGGCCCTATGAAAAAGTATTAACCTTTCCAGCTTCACAGACAACAAATAGGGTTTATCCTCTTTTCCAGATGTGGGGCTGTTGTAAAATGTGTTTATTTCACTATGAACAATATTCCTCCAATGCTAATTCTACGCAGCTTTGCACAGACCTGCAGGAGAACTATGCCGTAGTCATACATAGACACAGGGTCTTCATGCAAGGTCGCTCCTCTCTGATAGTGTCCCACTGCCTTGGGAAGGTCACTGGCCACTCCCTGCTGGCCCCAGAACAGCCACTGCCCCATGATTTGCTGAAAGAGATAAAAAAAAAAGAAGAAAAAAAAGAATTTTACATGTGCTTCTAATCATTACATTTATATTTTATATAATTCAACAGTTTATGCAAGATTAAGTTAGTGCACTTTGATGAGTGTTGTAAAGTTGAACCTCAGCCTGAGCTTCTCCTTTCTGAGCCTGGAACTTGAGCCACTGGAAGATGTGGTGGTCTTTGTGGGTCTGCTGATTCAGCACTTCCTGGTCATCCAGATGAACTGCCT
This sequence comes from Gobius niger, assembly GCF_951799975.1. Lineage (NCBI taxonomy): Eukaryota > Metazoa > Chordata > Actinopteri > Gobiiformes > Gobiidae > Gobius > Gobius niger. The sequence continues at coordinate 11,252,274 of NC_136852.1, read as the reverse complement.
CCACGAATGTCTAAAATGACAAAAGAGGGGAAGGAACAAGTTAAGTTATACTTCATTTCACCTAGAAAAAGGACCGGTAGAAAATGTTCTAATGTTCCAATCTTGTTTAAATTAAATGTATGTTTTTAATGATGTCAAAATGTATAAATCCATGGTCAAGTATTCATCTACATTTAAAATCAGTTTTTGTACTGTAACATCAACCTGCCCAGGGACTACAGGTGGAAATTAGCATCTTTGCTATAACCTGCCACAATGCATCTTTCCTTTTGGTCAATGTTAAATTGTGCACTGTCCCTGTCTAAATAAATAAATAAAAAACATACCATGAATCCACGTAGGGAAACTCGTTCTCTGCATTTCACCAATCCAGATATTTATCTTAGTAAATCTGCAAGGCTGTCATCTCCTCTACATGTATTTAATTATTTATTTATTCATTTGAAAAGGGACTTTGCACATTTATCAACACCAAAAAATCAACAACAACAAAAAAAAACACATTAGAAACAAATGGGAACAAAAACCAATGGGAGCAAAATCACACATAAACATGACTTTTTTGTTTGTGTTTAATCTTGCTCTGACCTGCTGCTCTGACGGGTTATCGCGGTCGCTCACAGTCTGCTGGGCGATGTTGGAGTAGTAAGCATAGGCCAGGTCAGGGTCTTTGTCTAATCCATGGAGACCATGAAGGTGTAGAAAGCCCAGGCGGAGGAGGGACAGTCTGTGGTCCCTCTGAGCAGAGAGCAGCGACAAGAGCCAGGACTGCAACACACGCACACATTTTCATAACGTAGAATCATGAACATTAGTCGTAAGGGGGGCTGAGGTTGCCTCTCTATTTTCTCTAATGTATGCTTGATGCTCTCGAGTGCATATTTTCTAACCATAGCTGCTCTTTATAGATTTCACAATTTATTCACCAGAGAGTGTGCCAAGGGACCTGTTACTTTAATGTAAGTATAGTGTATTGAATGTGAAGTATGCTGACTACTGAACACTGTCCACCATGAACATTTTACATGAAATACACAGTGTCTGTCACCTTGTCAGAGCGCGGCTGAATCCCCAGCCCGGCAGAGAACAAAGCAGCAGACAGGTGCAGGGCAGTGTGCTCCTGGAGACAGCCGGCCTGCTGCAGCAGAGGCAGAACAGTCCGGACTGTGGAGGGAGACAAGGATCGTCCCAGCCTCTGAAGAGCCAGTCTGTACAGAGACTGACCCACTGCTCTCAGACTCACATCACCTCCTAAAGCAAGAGAGGAATCACTCATAATTATATTCCACCAGGTTTAGGTCAGTACCACAAATGCAGTCTGCGCCACGTTTGTGGTTATTCATAGAAATAAATCTCAAAGGAATGGCTCATTACCCCTGGTTTATTTATCTATACCACATGAAACACCCCCTGATTCGATTCAGTGAACTTACCTCTTCTGGAGACTAATAATTTGGCCACTTTAAAAGCATATTTTCGGTTTTTAGGCACAGCCTCCCAGTTTTCACACAGGAGATCTCCTGCATATTTGTGTCTCTGCATGTACTGCTGATAGACACCGACACAGCCCTCTGAATAAAAAACAATAACAGCTTCACATGGGCTTTGTCATCACAACAGCTCCCTCTAAAGGCCATTGATGGACACTACCTGCATAAGCAGTCAGCTTCTTCTGCAGTGAATATTCTCTGATTTTCACACTAATCTGGTGCTGTAAGTCCTCACACTTCTGCATCCAGCTGCACAGATTCAATGTATGGATCATGTGCGGCAATTCCACTTCAGCCTTTGAGAGAGAGAGAGAGAGTCAGTCAGGTTCTGTAAACAAGTTTGGACAGACAGTGCTGAAAGTACCTGGGAAAATGCAGGGATCCTGTTGCGGTATAACACCACTGGTCCAAAGAAACCCTCCACTGATCTGACGTACTTCCCTCCTCCAATCACAAAGTAGCCCTCAGTGTCGTCCAGCACCAGCGGATGATTAAAACTGAGGAAAAGACAAACAAATACTTTAGTTGAAAGATCGCACTGGAGAAACGTCATGGTGTAACTAATACCAGACAATGGCAGAAATAGATATAGACCTATAGATACCACAACATTAGCCCCTAACAGTTTGCAACATTTGTGGTATTTAGTAAATTCTCTTTTCCAACAGTTGTATGTTGTGGGTCTCACACATGCTCTGCAGAGTAGACTCTCCTCTGGTCCTTCTCCAAGCACACCATGGACATACGCACCTGGAGATTAAGACAGTTAGATATAAATCAATTAATAAGATAGTTCGTTTTTGCATTGATTAATTATAACAATTACCTAATGAGTTACAAGTAAAATAATAAATACAATACTTAGAATAAAAAGTTCATCCTGAAGTGCTGACCATTGTGCCGTGTAGCTCCATTGTAACATGGCACCATCGCCTCAGAGGGACCTCAAAAGGGCAGAGGAAGGCTCTGGACTGCTCACCCTCTCCGTTCATCTGGACATGCAGCTTGCCTGAGCACACACCATCATCAGCCCGGGGCCCAGTGTGAGGGCCCAGTGCAGCAGAGCGTGACTGAAGTTACCTGACTGTGTGAGGAAGAGGGCAGGGCTGATGTACTGCTCCTGTCTGTCCAAGTGATGGAGGACACCGCACAGTTTGTGCCGACACGCTTCACTCACCCAGAGCCACAGGGAAAAAGTGCACCTAAGAAAACATGGAATAACAATTGAACATATACAGTGTAAGAGAATGTTGGTTGGGTTAGTTTCGGTTAAATATTCAATAATTCAAACACTCAAACCAGGCAAAGGAGATGGCCTTGAGTCTGAGGTGCTCCAGAAGCTCATTGTTGTAGGGCTGCAGAGTCTTGGTGATCCCAAAGCGTTCCCCGGTGGAGGCATAGACAGAAGACAGCAGAGACACTGTTTCTAATAGAAAAACACACCGTTGGAGCTGTGGATATGAGGACCTTGATTCGTTGACTAATATCTGCTATCAGATGCAAGAAAATAACTATAACCTAAAAGTGCACCTTCTGCGATCTAGTTAAGACTCCTCCAAACCAAAGTCCAAACCCACAGACAACAAACAAGAGCTGAGTGATTTCAATGTAAAAAAAAACATGTCCATTAATTATACTACATTCATGACAAATGACTCTCATTTTACTCCAATGTATTATTTGCCAAATCATTAACAAATATAGAAAATGACCATAAATGGTGATATTGACAAATCTAACTAAAAGTTTTAAAGATTTGGACTGGCCGTGCCCCACTCTTGCATGTGCTCCAACTTGACCACCCCTGTAAAAGCATCTGAAAGCTCTCCTGGACCGACATACCGTGCTCCATTGGACACATATTTGTCTCTAAGACATGTGCTAACTTCAGCATCTCTGTGCTCCAGCTAAAACACAGTTTGTGTTGTTTCAAAGGACGACTCAATAATGGCTTTGGCTCCAAAGACGCCACGTCCTGAGACACCACAGTGCTGTTGTCATCTGTGAATGTGAGGGACACCCGCAGGAGGCTGCTGAGCACCCACTGGGAGAGCGGCACCGTCCCATCAGGCTGATACACCAGCCAATCAGGGAGGCCCAGCGTCAAAATGCGGGTTCTGGGGTAACCTGGGTCACAGCTCCAACTGTGGAGTTCAACAGTCAAAACAAATCCAGACTCAAATGAAATCAGGCAGCGGAGGTGCACAGAGGCGGGTCTGTCACAGGAGTAGAGCACTTTCAAACGATGGTCCGGCACGGCTTCCACTGGGGGGTTTAGGAGAGCCACTCGGTTCTCAGCCCACAGCACCTGGATGAGGCACATGTATTTAAGAGATTACAGTACAGTAAACGGCCTGGTTACACTGGTGTCCTATGTAGACATACAGGTAACCTTAGGATCCAAGACAGATACATTTTTACTACATTGTTGAATAGTGTATTGAGATGTAAAAGAAAAGGGGCTTTATTTGTCAATATACATCAACTGTACAACAAAATTTGTCCTGACCCATCCCAGCAGTGGGCAACAGCATTGCTGCGGATCCATCTCAGAAACACCTGGCTGGAAGATTCACCTATTGCACATGTTTTTAGTGGTAGGGGAAACCACAGTGTCCAGAGGAAACCTATGCAGACACGGGGAAAACATGCAAAACTCCACCGTGCTGACCACCGTACCGCCGCAAGATTAGATTTTCCTAAGCACTTTATAGAAAACCCCTCTACAATGTTGTTCTGCATCATAGAAACAAACAGACTGCCCCTCCCCAGACACTTCCTCCTGCTTAAGGCATTTCTATACCAGTTACAGCATACTCACCATTCTCTAATTTATTCTCCAATTAGAGGCCAATTACCACTGCCATGCACTACTGAGCAGTGTTTTACAACAAAATGTAATGTCTTTTAAAAACAATTGGCCCAATGAGACGCACCCCGAGGCTCTTAACAGCTCAATGTCCCGCTGATGCAAACAAGGAACAAGGCCTGTTTTACACAATATATTATATATATATTTTACAGAATATATTGACCCAGTGCAAAAGTGATTAGCAGGGTCTCCATACAGCAAGAAGGTCTCAAGTTTTATTCCCAGGCCCCCAACAAGTGGACCACAGGCCCAGAGAAATGTCTTTATGTGTCTACTGGTCCACCTTGATAACAAACGAATAAGGTGTGAACATTGTGCAAAGCAATGTATGTTTTATCATTTCCAGAGGTCATTTGAATTTTGTGGTAGAAACACTAAAACAGGGGCTAATAATAAACCTCTGTGTAGAAAAATAGAGTTCCTACCTGGATACAGAGAAAAAGCTGACACACAAATGTGACCAGTGAACGGTCCTCCATGCTGGATTTCATTATAACTGAGCCGTGCAGGTCTCATCTCCTGGAGTACATCCTGCTCCACCTCTGCCTATGTCAACATGTGTGAGGACAAGTGGAGGCGGAGTGGAGAAATAACCACACACCACTAGACTCCTTTCAATTTGTGCTTGTTATAAGTGCTTTGAACAGGTGTCTGCCTATTGGAAATTGTTGGATCATTTTTGACACATTATGTAGGCTATAGATATTTTTACCTGTTCAGGGTGTATATAATAAGGTGATGAGGCTAAGAGATATGTTTTTCATAGGGTGGCTGGGGGCGAGCAGAGATACTGTGACGCACTCTGTCACCGGGAGAAGCTAAAGAGTAGAGTCAGTGCTCCTCCACATCAAGGGGTTAGCTTCAATAGCTCAAGTATGAATTCTGAACAGCTTGGACGCCTTCCTGCTGGGGCATGTCCCATAGTAAGAAGGACCTAGAGAAGACATAAAACACATTGACGGGATTATGTGTCTCTTGTTGATTCCCATATGGAGATTGACGAAGAGCCAGTTTAGGGATGATGCATCAATGAACCAATGAAAGAAAATAAAAATCTTTAATAAAGAGAAATTATGCTAAGAACCTTGAAACCCCTCGTAACACAAATAATGGTGCATAGTTTGGAGAAAGGAATCTAATGACATCACCAATAGGCTATTTTAAAATAGTTTATTGCTATCATGCAAGTGCCATAGGTCTTGGCCATCACAGGAGATGCAAAAGTACAAATATACTGTCTGTAATCAATCATAAAGACTTTGTTAAAAAGAGGAACAGAAAACGTGTGCGCTCTTGTTTAGATCATCTCAAAGGTTCTTTTGAGAGGGAGCCACCAACACTCGGGTCAGTGTGGGGTCGAGGGTCAAGCAGATGACATGCATCAACGAACAGTGCATTCTCCAGATGCACGCGCATTCAGATGGCATCCGTATTTACAGCGCTCGTGCAACACATGTACAAAAAAAAGTTTTGAAACAGTTTGTAACTCTCAATTTACATTGTGGCCTTCTTATTTCTTAATTTTATGTTTGAGAAGAACCTCATCATATAGGCAAAGGACAAATATTTCTTTTACATTTTCCCCATGATTTCAGCAAATACAATTGTATTTGAACCCTGTATTTAAAGCATCAGAGAGATCAAAACTCAAAAGTCTATTTTATCAGGAAAAAGTGATTTTTCTTCTTAGAGAGTCTGAGCCCTAGTATTTGGTAAATAATAAAAACCCCTGTAAAACATGAGCTTTAAAAGAAAATAGAAATACTTTGGTTTTGTGGGTCACATAGAAGAAGAGATCCTGTCAGGCTTCAAAATCATGAGGGAAAAACAACCCTGCAACAAAAACAAGGACGGCTTTCAATTTTCCTTGACACTTCTGTTGCATATTTCTGTGTTCAACCAGTCTCCACATTCGTAAACAGAGCACCTGGATGAAGTTTGTGTCCAAAAGTCACAGACCAAAAAACAGGCCCAGGGCTGGAGGGAGAGGGGCTACACTACTGAGGCCTCTAAGAGCAAGGCCTTTGGCACATGATTGGTCTTCTTTGTCCAAAAAGGAAGTCAACGTTAGATTCAACCTAAATGGAGCAAACACTTTTGCAAAGTACTGTGTCGAGAGCCCTTCCCAGCAACACATTGTCAGTGACAAAATGTATTTGCTGCAAATGTGTAAAAAAACACTTGTTCACACGGACCTACAAAAATCTTGCCCTGCATAATTTCACAAATGCTGCGTGCAGTTACAAGGACAAGACGACATTTTTTACAATCATCTCTGATAAATATAATGTCCCGTGCCAACTGCGCTCACATGGACCGTCAGCAATTAACTCAATTTTTGACTTGCAGTAAACATACGTTTAATGCACTACCCACACCATAGTACACAAAAATATATACCAAAAATCCTCTCCGTCGCTCAAAACGCCTTTTCGATACAGGAGCTGTACAGAAGGTGAAGGTAGATGTTTGAGCAGGACACAATTGCAATCTGCAATCAACAAGAAACAAAAATATTGATTTATTTTTCTTTGGGCCCAATCTAATAAAAGACTGTAATCAACATAATGAAATCTTGGCTTTGTAGCCAGAGAAACATTGACTGTAATATAAGCAGGTTAACAACAACCAAGCAAACGGGATCATTCAGACAAACGAAAGTAAAGACATGCAAGGTGTAGTAGGTTGTAACAGGAGAGAAAGCCCACAGGGGGAGACACCAGCTTCAGTGGCACCAATTTCCCACACAATAAATAATACTTTACATTCCAATATACAGAACATACTACCAAACCCCATATTCTACATTGACCAGGAAAAGCCTTAGAAACTGCTCCCACAGTCCAAATGGTAGGTACCAATCCAACAAATATACAACGGAACAGAAGTGAACCATCACCGAGCCCAAACCAAGTAACCAGTCCCTACACTTTATTTCTTCTGCTTCTTGAAGATCTTGAAGGTGTGTTTCTTGCGGCTGGCAGTGGAATCTGTATCCTCTCCCGTCGAGCCGCTGTCCTCCTCCATCGGGCTTTTCTTGGAGGACAGTTGGGGGATGCGGGTGCTGCCCTTTGATCCCATGGCGGCTTGCCCTGTAGGGGAAGGGGTGTCGGGTTCAGTGGAGTTGGGGCTGAGTGAACGGGACGACTCAGACAGATACGTATGGATGTCCCCGGCGCTGGGTGAGCTCTCCACACCGTAAATTTTTTTCATGAGGATAGGGCTGTCGGAGAGGGGCTCACCGGGGCTCATGTCCGGTATGCGGCTGCCTCCGTTCGGGGTGAGCCCGTGAAGAGAGACCGTGTCGTCAGCGTGTCGGGACAGGCCGTGGAGCAGGGAAGTGGGCTTTATCAGGTAGCCTTTGGAGCTAAAGGCCGAGAGCCGGTCACCCACTTGGGACAGGGACAGCGAGGAGTCCGAGTCAGAGCGGTTTAGGTCCCTGCGTGAAGACACAGTGGTTAGAAGGCACTAACAAAGTAAGATGAGCCCGTAAGCAGCAGCTGATGAGTTGCATTCACGTGAAATGAGGTGGAGGGCAGTTAAAAGCCTACGGCTTAGGGTTTTGATTGTGGAGATATTTTGACCTTGTTTATGACGAGCATCTCTACTTACAATCAAAATATAACAAAAACAATGTCTTCTCTATCAAGTATCATCACAGGACGGTGGTGAAATGATTTGCTCAAAACAGTGTCAGTGAGTGAGTAATACCACTGCGTAGTTGTAAGGTAAGTGATGTAGCACTTGCTCCTAGTGCTTTAACAAAGGTACTGCAATTAACCTGGGATGCAGTTACATACTTAAAGGGATATTTCAGGATTTTTGACAAAGGGCCTCATTTTTTAGTTTTCCAGAGTTTGGTTGATTTCTGGAGATATATATAATTCTTAATTCCTGCAGTCCTTATATTTGAAGAATTTAGTGGTGCTAGGCTAGTGCTAGGCTAGCACATGTCTATGGTAACTAGTAGCCTGCATTAAAATAGTCTGACCCAAGCACAGTGCACCAGAGGCAAATCACTTATAACACCAGACTACCGCTATAAATGTCTGTGTTGACTGAATATTTTTCGAAATATAACCATTTTGCATTTAAAAGAACTTATATTTGAGCAGCGTCAGCTTCCTGGTTGTAAGTGAGTGATCTGCTAATTTACCGGATCTACAGTATTTACTACGTAATGTTACAACGTGGGATTCACAAAGGAGCTTTCTACAAATCAGATATGGCAACGTTTGGAGAACTACCCGATGATTTTGGAGAGGTATTAAATACCTCTCCAAGACTACTAGTTACCATAGACATGCGCTGGCCGAGCACTAGCCTAGCACCACTAAACTCTACTAAATATAAGGCCTGCATGGATTAAATATATATATAGTTATATATATCTAGGCCCTATGTTAAAAATCTTGAAAAATCCCTTTAATGAACCACTTTCTCCCATTTTCGTCTCGTCTCATTGACATAAACGCATTAATGTTTCGTCATGTTTTAGTCCCCAAAAAGCTATTATTAGCTCGTCATCGCTATGTTATCGTCATTAAAAAAAGGTGCGAAAAAAAAAAAAATGTTGCCATCATCTTCGTTCACGAAAACAACACTGCTAGGGCCCGAGAGAGGTAGTGTTTATGAAGCTTATGAAACATTTCCACATCCCCTTCTTTTAAAGCATTTTAAGCCATAACAGATACAGTATGTGGCCAATTTGTGCATATTTGTGCACTTGCATAATGGCCACTGCCCTCCAATATTTTGTCATAAAACACAAGAACGTGAACACATCACTACACACTACGCAGCCACTTGTTAGCGATGCAGCCAAACTGTCAGCAGGAAAAGTGTGTTCAAGCTGAAATCCCATCAAAGGGCACACGCAACACCACTGAAAGGTCACGTCTAGAAAACAGCAAGAAAAACATGTTAAGCTCCAGTCTCCAGTGGTCTCTACTGCGCGTAATGAAACAGGTTAGGAAGACACATGCGCATGCCGTGTGAGTGGAACACAGCGGAGACAAGAATACCCAAGGCTGTCGCTGCACGAGGAGAGCAGATTGGCCTCTGACGAAGACACGTCAGGAATGGGCTCCATGGGCTGAAAAGAAGAGTGGAAAACCGCGCTGGGCAGACAGGAAGATGAAGAGGAGAGCGCTGGCACAGGGTGGTTGAACACAGAGAAGGAGATGGAGGGGTGGGACACGGCGGCGGACAGGGGGGGCAGAGGGAGCGCGTCCACCTGGCCGAACGACTGACTGCGAACCTGCCTCAGCACAGCCCTGGGCCTGGCGTACGAGCCCTCCCCCTGCTGCCCCATCGGCCCCGGGGGCAGGCAGCTCTCTACAAACCTCTGGGAGCCCATGGCCAGCGACGGGTCAATGTGGCGTTGGCGGAGGGACATCATACTGGGAGCTGCGGGAATAGAACAACAGCGGTATTCAGATAGGTTCAAAATGCAGCTCGGTGAAAGGAGAAAACACAAAGGGAGGAAAGATCGTCAGGTGCTGGAGGACAGGAGTTTTTTTTTTTGTCATTACCTATTTATTTGTATTATTCAGCTGAAGACAAACAGCTTTATCATCATTCCAACACCCGACTGTAATCTTTCCGAATCACATTTACAAATGAAGAAACAACACACAATGAAACAAGCCCTTTCGACTAGACATAACGACATATCAGGACATCAGGAGTGGTGAGGATGAAGTGGAATGAAAGTAATTTGCACACCGCCCTGTTCCTTTGAGCGGTGTGCCTCACTCCAGCTAAATGCGCAATGAATGACACACTACTGCAGCTCTGAGAACTCGAAGTCTCGGGCCGAGGCGGGAAAGTGAGAGGTGGCGGCATGAAGTAATGTCCAACCGGAGTATTTCCTGCAGAGTCGACGATTTTCGGGGGCGACGGGCCGCAGCTCACTGGGTCTCCGCTCCAGCAACGCATCTGCAGTCAGGCCAAACAATTATGAAGGCGCTAATGGAAACAGTCAGCAGAGGGGAGGGGTGCTGCACGGCTTTTCTCACCGTGAGTTTCTGTCAGATCTGGTACATGTTACAGCAGGACATGTGAGGGAACTCGAGAAGACCCTGACAAATATCTAACCTCATTTACTCGAAGCCTTTTGTAGTTGTAGAGAGCATCAAAATAGTGACCAAAAGACTAGTATGAAACATTAACAAAAAGCCAATTGAAAGAAACAGAGAGCTAGTTTTTGCTCGGCGTATACATAAATAATAAAAAATGTATACACCAGAAGTGAGTGCCGTAATTGGAGTCGTTCTGTGGCTTTTCTGCTTTCACTTTTCTGCATTGTTTTACCTTTTGTAACTCTATGGACATCATTTCCACCTGACAGCAAACATGGTGGACTTCCCTCATAGCTTTTGGTTTATGATCTTTATGGGAATATGTTGGAAGACACAGACCAGTGGTGACTAAATTAAAAGCTTCTTCTCTGTACCTTGTGTATGAACAAGTGTCTGCCTGTGCAAATGAACATACAACAGATGAAAATTTGACATAACTTCAAACCGGTGTATAAATGTCTCATGTACTGCATATATTAAATCACATTTCCTTATCAAATGAAGGAATATCATTAACACATCGTGGGGTTAGCGGAGTTTGCTTTAGATAAGATTGAGAGCTGCTCAACATTTTGCGCGATTGTGAGTAAAGAAGAAAAAAATCCAACATTGTGTTCTGAGGGTCAAAAAGATCCTGCTTGTTTTTGAGCTCTACAACATAGCTTCAACCTAAACACAACTACTCAAAACTGTTATTTTGACATGGATTTCAGCCGGAATTTAAGAGATCAGTGAGGATTTCGTTTTGAAAAGCAGCTTTTCTACCAAAAAGTTGTGCACTTCTAAATAAAAGCAGAGAAATAACTCTATGGTGACCTAGAGATGTTTATGCAGTCAAAGACACTACAAATGTTGCATCACAAAATGTTTATATTAAGAAATATATATTTTCTTTTTTGATTTGGTCACACTGTCTTTTCAAATAGTCTGAATCAGAAAAACACTTTCCAAAAAATCCTTTTAACAAAGGTCATGACATGAACTAAAACTGGGTGAAAACAAAACAGTTGTGTGACTTGACACATGGAACATTAGACAAATGTAAAACAGGACTCTTTGTCAAACAGATCGCCTGCTCGAGGACAAGGTAGGTTTGTTCACTTAGGTCCAAATGGCTATGTGTGCTGGTTTTTGCTTTTCCCTGGGAGGCCCTTGGAGTGCCTAGAGCTCCACTTGCTACTTCCCCCAGACAGGCTCCCGGACTCGGACGTCTTACATGACAGAGTTCCAGGCAGGATGTCCTCCTCCCGCTCATCCATGTCGTCGGTCATGAAGAGGTGCTGGGGCGTGGCTCTGCCACCCATGAAGCTCGGGTCCAGGTTGAGCGAAGAGGTCAGAGACGGCAGCCCGGGGTTGTTGACGATGGTGAAGCCAGTGAGGATCTCGATCTGCTGCCAGCGGTGCAGTCTCTCCCTCAGAGCAGCAGTCACCTCCCCCAGAGCCTGCCTGGACACGACAGAGGCCATTCAAATCCAAGAAGCTGTACATTAAACCTCTGATTTGATATGTTTCATTGTATAATATGAAACTACTGTGTGTGAGAGAGAACTCTGTTGGCTGTTTGGTGCATTTCAAATTATCCTTATTGATAAAACCGTACAAGCTTTCAATTTTAGTCAAAGGCAAGCGAAGAAATAAATAGTGCTGTAAGGAACACACTTTGAGCATACAACAGGTTAGAATGAGCAGTTTGATAATTGATTATGGGTTTTAAATAGTCACAAGGCAGTTCCATGTGCTATTACATTATATAACACAGGAGGCCTAAAACCATGTACTTTATATTGCCAAAGAGGAGATGATATAACTGTGTGCAATTATAAATACTACAGCAGCAATTGCTAAAAGCTGGTAAAACATGTTTCTGAATGTTGTGTATCCCCTATTAAATATTTTCCAAACTCCAACTTTTTTTCACTTCATAATGTAAGTAAATGGAACCATTCATTATCAATGACAACAAAGATAAGTTACAAAATTGTGATCAAAGCCTTACTTTGCTGCCAAGATTTTGTGGTCCACATCATCTAGAGAAGAGCTGTGAGCCACGTGGAAAGTCCCAAAGAGAGTGTTCCGCTTTTTCTTGATCTTCTCTGCCTGGAACATGAACATTGACATTTCAGCGGACGCTTGGGGAGTTCATTCAAAGCGCTAAGCGTTCCTGTAGACACTTACCCCCTCTTTGGCCACTAGGAGCTGCCGCTCCGCGTTCTGCTTCTTGATGTTGTAGTACTGCACTTCCACCTCGTGCGTGAGCTGCAGCCACTTCTGGAGGGACTCAGGGGGAGACCAACTGCAGCGGGACTCCAGCTCCTTTTCAGCCTTTTTCAAAGCCATTCGCACCTAAGGAAGTTGTTGTTGGTGAGTTATTTTCTATCACCAAAGTCTTCAACAATAAACAAAATAGCTGAGAAAGAAAAAGAAAGTACAAACCAATTACACATTTCTATTTATTAATGTCTTCTTTAAGAAGCTAGATATTGTAGTACAGCTACACCTCCAATTGTAGAAAGCAGGGACCATTTGAGCACTTTGCTGGGACATTGCAAGTAAGTGAGTAAGTGCTTTATTTGTCATTGTGCAAGCGTACAATGAAGTAGTGTTCAGGTGTTAGTTTTGAGCCGCGCCACCACTGTGGGCCAACCTGACCAGCATGTTTTTGGAGATTAGGGAAACCATAGTACCCGGAGGAAACCTGGCTGGTTGCCCTCAGTCTCCTCTGATCCTGTAGTGCAGCGCCTCTTGGGTATGTCCCTGCTTCAGAGCATGGTGTCCTGCACTGGTCAACTCCTCCTCCTGCACAGCTCCCTCCGATGTACAACAGTCTTTCACCATCTTCTAGGACGAGCTTAGCAGTTCATCTGTTTTATTCTCCAGTGAACGTCCATTAGCCAGAACAATAGAGGGCATGTGTGGCTTAGCTGTGAGTCTCGCCCGGGTACCTCTTTGTTTGTCCTTTCCTCGTTTCCTGTAGCTCCTCTTGTGACGCCTCCACTGTGCTGCAGGTATAGGTGGCTCTTGGTGCCTCTTCAGTTTCTCAGAAGAAGACATTTGTAGGTCTCAAATGGGTTTAGCTGATAAGCTAGCTGTTAACTTTTCAAAAGCCGTTTTCTGCAGGACCATAATGGCTCTTAGTAAAAAAAAAAAAAGACAACAAAATGCAGCTTTACCGAGAGAGAGAGAGGTTGCTGCCTACATGACTTAAGAAGAAAGTAATGCTTAAATTTACAAGTGTTTATTTGCAAACCAATGTCTTTGCTAAAATTGTATCGCCTAAAGCTAATATTATCAGGTTCAACACAAATGTCTCTTTATCCACTGCAGTGCATATCCATTGATAAAGTGGGACATCTTCTAATTTGGTAGGACAGAGACTAAGATGAGGGATATCAGGTCACCCTAATTTCAGGCTTCATTTATGTGGCTCTTTAATGTAAGAGGCTAAATGAGTCAGTGCCATTAATAGCTTTCTTTGTGATGAAACGGATACCTGCTCCAGCTCCTCTTCGGCGTACTTCTGACGGCTGAGCTCGTTCACTGTGCCCTCGCGGAGCTCCCTCAGACGCTGAGCTTCCTGTTTGGCCGTGTTGATCTCATCTCTCAGCTTCTGCTCCAGATTCACCTTCTCCACCTCCACAGTCCGGTGCTCCTCCTGCGCAATCTGCAACCTGGAGAGCAGAGGACGGATAATGCACTGTATGACATAAGACAATCTCACAAGAAAAAACACAAAGCACGATTGTCTGAAAAACAGCAACAGATTTTAGTAGCACTCATTTGTAACGCTTGTTTTAAGGAAAATTATGATGGTTTAAAAGTCAATTCTTCCTCATTAATGGAAGTGTCCATTAAAGGTGACTTTTATTTGAAATGCTTGAACGGAAACAATGGATAACCCACAGAAAACACAGGGCTGCTCAGCTGCTCGGCAACTCGGTAATGTGACATCAGCAGCAGCGCGGAATGAGCAGCTGTCAGCTCGCCATTTCCAACCGGCGCAGTAGAAACAAGGGCACATCAACAGAGATATTTTTACACCGGCCTATTAGACAATCTCCCTGCCACTGTCTGAGGGGCCCCACTCCCGTTACATAACTCCATGCAGTCTCATTTGTATTAAGGCGTGGGTGTTCAGTCAATCAAAGTCATTTCCCTTTAATTGATTGATCTCATTTTCAATTACATTTTATTTACTCATGTTAAAGCACAGCATATTTTTACCTTTACAAACAGTTCATGAACATAAAAAAAACTCTATTCAACACAAAACCCTAAAAAATGCATTTATTCAAATCTCTTTCCAATGTGAGAAAATCTACAAGTAGCAAAAGCTTAACGTCGACTTACAAAAATGAAATAAAGCTGATTTTAAACATCAGTTCTTTTTCCATATGTTTTTCAATATGTTGCAATATTATTAGTGACATTATTATTTCTCCAGTAAGTGTTTTTGGCAACTCTACCCATTGCTGAGATGACACGAATAAACAAAATGACAAGGACTCCTAGAACAATAATGCTATGCCATATGTTAGTCACTAGAGGGCAGCACTCTCCTCCCTCGCAGCAACAGTCCACTCACAACCGAAAGATGATCCGGAGAGTCTGCTGTGGAAAAAGAAGTTAGGTACCGTCCCGCTAATGCGTTCGACCCTGACCCTTTGCTATTCTCACGCACAGATTTCAGAGCACTGGCACTGAAACAAACACAGAGGATGTGGCGCCGAGGGGAAGATGGGATAAAGTCACAAATGTCAAAGGATTAAAAAACACAGGTAGCAACTGCGTTATGCACAGGCGATAGCAACACGTCTGGTGAGTCTTTACAGGGCTCATTTGGAGCTATTTGGTTACAACGTTTCTCTCAGGAAACAATACTGAGTGGTTAGAGCTCCTGCCTCACCACAAGAGTGTCCCACTTTCGATTACCAGCCACAGTGGGCTGTGCGGAGGAGGCATATTTACTTTGTCTGAGTGGGTTTTCTCACGATGCTCTGGCTTTCCTCAGCCACCTAAAACATGCACATTGGTTGATCCTGCAGTTTGGTGATTCTGGCCATGTCTCTAGGTCAAAATCTGGGAAGGTTGCCCTGTGCGGGCGCTGGTTGCCCTAGAGCAGGGGTCACCAACCTTATTTCAGCTGAGGGCTACTTTAAGAGCATTAAGTTGTTCGAGGGCTACCAGTTAAAAACAAATCCTAAAGACTTAAACGTACACTGTTCACTTATAGGATATTGACCCCATATTATATTAAAATAGCTTTATTTTAAACTCATACTGAGTCACAAGATCCGAAATAACTGTAATTTAAGAATTAGATTCAAGAAAAAGAAGTGTTTTACACTTTAGAAAAAGTCCCAAGGGCTACTGGACATGCCCCAAAGGGCCCCTGGGTGCCCCCGGGCACCACGTTGGTGACCCCTGCCCTAGAGACACTAAAGGATCAAATGCAGAGGACAAATTTCCCAACAATAATAAAGTACGTCTAAACCTCTTAACCCTCACCTGAACCAAGCACATTTTCTCCAGTTTGGCTCTACCCAAATCTAAAAGCTTTAAAACATTAAAATAGCAACGAAAACAAGGATGAAAATACAGCAAATAAGCAACAAAACACGTGCCGAAAACCAACAAAAACAAGGCAAAGACACGACAAAAATGAATGAATGAAGCCATGAAAAAGTGACAAAAATGTATCAGAAAAGCAACAAAAACGCTTCACAAATATGACAAAAACGTGGCGACAATGTGCAACAAAGTTACGATCACTAGGTCTTAGCAGTGTGCAAGAACTATTATTATTTTTACCCATGTATGCTGGGATTTCCCTCATCTCCTACGCACCTGCCTCTGGTAATTGATGTGCAAAGTTTCTCTTCTAATTTGTAGGTCTTAGCTTTCAAATGAGGTATTACAGCGTTGATCTCCAGTCAAGAGACCTTTAGATTTGGGTAAAGCCGAAATGGAGAGATGCGCTCAGTTAAGGCGGGGGGTGAAAGGTTAACCAATCCAATCCATGTGCCCTCAGCTGGAAACAATGACATTGTGTGTACTTTTAACTGTTATAGTTATAAAACAGGAAATACCAATTATAGGGTATGAAAATATTGTGCAAAGCCTGACAAATGCATCACTGTAAGACTGTCGGGCAAGTCCAAACTCTCTGGACACATTGACAGTTCCTGTGGTCCAGCCAGTCTGGCAGTCTGCGCACCACGTCAAGAGCAAATGTGGGTGAATTAGCGCTGGAGCCAGCACATTGGGCAGTCATGCCTAACACCATCTCCAGCAACGGGACACACAAGAACTCCCTCCTCCCTCTGCGCCACTCGACACCGCTCCAGGATCTGCTTAAAGGTATGGAAAGAGTGCAGCTGGCAGCAGGGATCAGAGCGTACACAACAGCGCCACAGGCAAGCGAACTCCCTTCCGCCACAGAGGGCAACAACAGACAACACGGTCTCTGTAGACTCTCACACAGGAAGCTCCAGATCCAGGTGCAAAGACAGGGACCGTGTACACACTTTACACAGCATGGTTCAAGACCCTGTACCCTTATTTTCCAAACAATGAAAGAGGGGTTAGTGGTTCAAACAATTTTCCATAAAGACTGCTAAAGCAAGAGGTCAAGTGCTTGAGATGGAGCAATACAGGACCATTAGTAGTGGTAGAATAACACGAGTCCTTCAATGATTTGTGAGACTTTTCTTTGTAGCTGGAGCTGGACTTCTGCTGTACTGATGACAGACACACATTCCAGTAAAGTGTAAGAAAGTTAATGGGCTGAGAGAGGCGCCTTATTGTTGGACTTTTGGCACAGGTTTGGTGCTACTCTGACAACCAACCGTCTCAACTCTGCAGCAACAATGTAAAAATAAAGCGCCTCCTGTTAGCGCTTCATTAACTCCCCTGAAAGATGCTTTAAGGACATTTACAGTTCCCAATAGATTTCCGTGTTCCCTCTTTAATTGTGCTGTGTGTAAAGTTCAGCAAGACAAGGCAAACCAAACATTACAAAAAGGTACGGTATGTGCTAGAACAACAACAACTCATTTTAATTTGAGATCGCACCATATGTTGTTAGCAGACCTGGGTGAAGGTGAAGTGCAGCAACATCCTTTAAAGGAAAGAGCAAAGACCTCACATACCAGACATTCTCAACCAGTTCTTTCTCTTCTGCTCCAGTTGCTAGAAAACGATTATCTGTTTTATTTTAGGCTCAAACACTAAATCAGCTGATTCTTTGTGGGGCTTCTGTTACACAATAATATATAATCACGCTGTGGAGGAAGAAAAATACGGTTTATAATTGGCAACGCAGACGAGCTGATATTTGGGCACTTTACAATATCGGCCGCTCTGACTCCGATAAAAGGCCGATATCTCAGGAACCGAAAGTGATCGGGATTCTTGGGTGTTTTTTGCAATGGAAAGAGCTTTAACATTTCCTAGGACTCGGGGGAACTGAGAAACTTTGCAAGGAATATTGGTCACCACCAGATCATAATTTTATAATTTCATGTTCCAGACTTTGCTTATAATTTTGGAACCAAAAGAGACAGAGGGCCAGATCTTGTGGCGGTGCACGGAGGGGAGCAGGCTCTTGGCGAATTATTTTCCGAGTGGCGGAGCTGTATATGCGCCATTCGCCTCCGCCACTTGTGAGGGGGCGTCACAAGAAGATGTGACTGCACTGATGGGAACGCCGCTGACATTCCTTTCCTCGTTTACATTGCGCTGCCTTGCGTTCTTTCTTAAGCCTTTGAGTCTCACAGGTAAAACTAAAAACTTTTTACCCCATCGTGAGCTAAACACTGTTCACGTCTCGAGAGAAAAAGAGGCTGTGGCGCGGATTGGCAACAAAACAGTGCCCACTTAAATGCGCTAAGTCTGGAGTGGCAAGATCACAAAGTGTGCTCCTACTGAGCGCAAAATGTCACGCTATCGTCTCCATTTTGAGACAAGATCGGGCCCAGTGACTTACTATTTTTGTTTCAGGATCTGCTCATTTTTGTCTTTTAAACGCGCTCCCTCTGAAGTACCTACTACACATGAATGTGCTGAATAAATCACTCCTATTCCCCTGATAAAGCATACCCTGCAGTAACAGTTCAACACTGACAATTTACAGTTTAAGAAGCATCAAACGCACGATTATAGACGAGACATTTGGAAATATCAGACAATAATTACAATGACAATAATAACTAGAAATGCTGCGCCATTGCGATTGACTGCGGAATTGCGGGAAGCGAATGCAGAAATTGCATAAACTGTTCAAATTGCATAAATTGCTTAATTTCCATAATCTAATTTGCATAAACTGGTAAAATGCATAAAATGTCATGTTGCATGAACTGTATAAACTGCATAAAGTGGTAAAATGCATGAATGGGTTAATTTGCATAAATTATGTCAATTGCACAAACTCTTTAAAATTCAAAAGTCCTAAATGGCATAAACTCGTCAGTTGCATAAACGCTTTAAATTGCATTAACTGGTTAAATCCCATAAAGTGTTACTTTGCATAAATTATTAATATTGCATAAACTTTTATATTCCATAAACTGGTCAAACTGTTGAAATGGCCTCAGTGCTTGATTGGCAGAAGCTGCACAAATGGCTGAAAGGCCTGGAGTCTCCCCATTGGCTGGATTCCCCCATACACACCAATGCAAAAATTTCAAACTCTCGTATAAAAAAACTGGAAAACTGCAGAAGACCAATTTTTTTTTTCAAAACCCACAAGTTGCAGAAGCTGAACATGCACAAAGTGCAGAAATTGCATAAAATGCAGAAAAAAGTGCAAAACCAATAATTGACTGCGGAAGAATTCTGCAGTCAATCAATAATAATTCGGTTGTACAAAGACAAATAAAGCACACACTTATTAAAGACCACAATGTAGCAAATGTCATCTATGTAGAGTCATATAATTGACTACAAGAAGCTTCTTAAGAACTCAACCAACCACATGATGAAAATCTACACAATTGATAACCCCTGGATGACTGAAAGCATCACAAACATATTTTCTACAGCCATTGACAGCACCACAGATCCGCCGTGTGTAAAGGACTCACTTCTGCTGCAGGTCATGTAGACTCTGCTCTGCTCGCTGCAGACCATCCAGGTCCTTCATCATCTTCTTCATGTGGTCTTTGGAGTAGCGGTTCTGGATGTAGGCGAACCAGCAGCCCCCCATCCCGATCACTATGGACACGACCAGCATGAAGTCCTTCAGGTGGTTATGTCTGTTCACTGGGAGCAACAGAAAACGCGTATCAATGATTATGAATGATTACGATGGAGGTGCTTTGTACTGAAGGCAAGAAGGGATGTCAGGATTATCTTGAGGAAAAGTATTGCAATTTTACAAACACCCACGTATTAAGAAAGAAAATTGAGATATCATATGACCATTTTTATTTTTGTTTAAGGATTGTTTTAATTGTAAATGAAGATTCAGCCTGTGATCTCTTCTCTTCTTCTGTGAACATCTCATATGTTTATGTTTATCAATGAAATAATGATTTTAAAATATTAAATAAGCTATAGAAGAATATTGTTGGCCATATATAGAAGAAGCAAATTGGTGTGAATGCTTTCAGAAGACATTCCTTATTTTTAAATGGCATAACAAATGTAGCTGCACATGGTTTTTTGGGACTCTTCTTTTGACAACATAATGCGAAAATTGGTCAAATTTGCTCTTTGCACGTTGGATTATTTAACCTGACACTGACTATGTGTCTAACCCAACTCTTGTGACACAGACAGTCCGTGGAACTGAAGAGCAATGTTTTGTGCAATAATATTTTCTTAGTGAAAGGGAACATTTCTTTAAAAAAGCTTCTAAGTCTGGCTCATGCATAGACAGGGTCTCATGTTCCACCTCAAGCATCTTCATACAACACAGAAGACAAAAGCATTTGTAAATGTTGCTCTGTAAATTCATTTTTTCCTTGTGCTAAGAGTCATAGTGACAGGGAGGACATGAGAGACATAAGTGATTAGACACACAGGTCAAAATAACATAAACAGCTTTTAAGGGTCAACAAGACTAACATGAATCACATGATGCGCCTCTATTTCCACAGTTCTTTTCTGACCTTTTTAATGAAAGCACAAAGTTACAACTAGGCCTGGGGCGGTAACTGGATTACCGCCATACCACGGTCACGTGACACACACCGTGAGTTCCTCACCGTCATCACCACCAAAAAAAAGTTAAAGTATCTGAAATTTAACCAGAAAAGGAACTAATAATAAACCAGAACAAGTGTCTCAATGAAAAAATAAAAGTCTCAAAACAGACCAGCCACTGGTGAAAATAAAGTGAAAAACCAGCCGCCCTGAGCAGGCTAGTGTGTGGATGAGGAGATACAGCTCCATATGCACATGAGCAGGGCACATTTACCTAAAGTTCAGACTGGGCCTGTTCAATAGGCGGCCCGAGGACAAACAACAACAGCAAAAGCGTTAAAACTGAAAAAAACGTGAGCCCAACTCCATGCACCAAACTGTCAATTTATCAACCGCCTCTCGACTAATAAGCAACGCTCATCCACAAACAGCTCGAACTTCTTATGAGCAATTTCAGCAAGCCAGGCTTCACTCCTCGCGTGCATCACCTTTCTCCTGACACTGACTATGTGTATTGGGGTGGATTTAACACTGGACGCCGTTACTTGAGTCTTTCCGGTGAGTGCGCACACCTTACGATTAACCTTAGCTTTTATAACCGCCGTGATTGTAAAACCGGTTAACCATGACATCCCTAACAGCAGGTTGAGTTATGTAAACTACATGTGTAAAACTGTCTGAAGAGGTACAGGATTGTAAAAAGAGGCTTCTGTGATGTGCCTGCGACATGAGCAGCAGCTGAGTGTGACGCCCGTTTCAAGTGTTCCCAATCGACCAACAAATACTGTACCTGAATTGAAATTAGGGCAAACCTAAACTGAAAGGAAGGTTTCTCGCTTTCTCCAAACCCAACTACCATATAACATAGCCTCAGGACGGTTATTTAGAACCAGAGGCCATATGCTTAACACCATGTGACTTGAGTCTCCAAGAATTTGTGACACTGAGAGGCTAAACATAGATACAATTCACAGCACAAACACTGAGGAAATAAATCCTTTGGTTTATTCACCATGTCCACGTCTAAACCGGAAAGGCATTTGTCGTCTATGGTCTGTCTCTTCAGCCTTATGTAACACGAGTTTGTTTAAGTTGAGGAGCATGCAAACAGTGGCTGAAAAATCATGAGGAGTCAGTGGTAAGTGGGTCTGATTTACAGTTATAAAATACTGGATGAGATAGGAAGTCTTTGCTTTATATATATTATATATTTTATACACACACTCTTTTCAGCATGTGTTCATTTGAAGCAGAATATACTATTATGGCCCAACAACTGGCTGGGAGAAGGCGTCATGGAGTGTCTTTGAGAGGCTGTCACCTGCAGACAGTCTGAGAGAATGACTTCACGGGGAGTCGACTTTAACGCAGTCACAATGAAACATGCCACACACAGGCCAGGCTTTCACCGCACTCTTCCCGTCAAAGCTACACAAATGAACAAATTAATGGATTAAAACCTATCTCAACCCGAGTTCAGGTGTTGCCTTTGGACAAACTAGACTTGTTAAAGATGATAAAACACACATTACAAACTCACAGCTCAACAAGCCGGCAGCAAATCAATACTTGTCGAATCGATTACAGTTGTTTATTTGTAGCACATAAAAAACGTGTAAAGGCAACTCTGAAATGTCCCTACAACAACATTAGTGATTTATATGGCTGTAGTGTGTGTGTAGTGTGTTAAATACAACAGAAGAGACGTACTGAGGGGAGCTCCGAACAGCACTGTGTCCAGAGCTTTGAGCTGCAGCTTCTGCACATGGCTCCGGTCCAGGATCTTCAGGATGGACACTGTCAGAGTGGAGTTCTTCACAGCGAGCCTATGAAAGCAAGGGACAAATCAGACAAGAACGGTACCCATAACACAAACAATAAAAGGCTATAATCCACATTCTTTGTTCATTTCAAGATCAGTGCCCAGCCCTCTACTGTCCGATACAAACACATGCAACAAAATACACCGGGGCATATTACAAAGCCTAGAAAGAACAACAAATCAATGCACCAGACAATAGAGCAAGGGCCAGCTCTGGTGTGTTTGTGCGACACATGGCATATTAATATTAAAATTAATATGAGGCATAGGTTGGACAGAATATAGTGTCATTTTCGGGGTGGTAAGCTACACACTAACCACAGCTGCCCTGCCAAGGTCTGACGTAAGCATGGCTGCCAATCTGCGCTAGCCTGATAAACCACACCCACTTCTTTTCTGAGCGAAAGAAGGTGGGTCTGGCCATACACGGTAAACAAGTTGCTGATTGGCGGCTAAGGCCGAACCAATCACAACACACGGCACGAGAAATGACAAGGTTACGTCACTCGCTGCATCACCAAGTTGTTAGCTCAATCAACATTAGCCAAAACTACTCATGGATGAAGTAGTCGAGGATTTTGCCTTCGTGTTCTCCGCGTGAGTTTATATTCACTTCATATTTTGTGAATTGGACTACAGCTGTCGTCACATCTGGTAATTGCTAAGTGGTTTATTTCACTGACAATCTGTGCGTGTTAGGCCAACCCATTTAAACTGCTCCGTGACCAGACTGATTCCCTGCGTGGAATGTACAGGGAATAGTATGGCAGAGCCAGGCAAAATCTGCGCCAATGGCAACACCAACTGCCACCTATCACTCGTTGCATTCATACAAAGGAAAAGTGTCATGTTCAAGGACACGACGACAGAATGACCTGGTACAAGCATGATCAAACCCTCCAATCTTTGATCATCTCTGTTAGTGTGTTTATCCTTGGATCCACTGTCTCCCCTGAGACTAGAAATAAAAAAGAAATAAAACACCAGCCCCGAAAAGCATTATCATTAGTTACATTACTTTATGACAATAGCAGTAGCACGCACTTGGGTTAGAAAATAAGCCTTTACTCTAAGCTTACAGAGTTGAAGCTAAACTTGCTTCCCGAAAACATCCATGTCATTGTCCATTAAAAAATTGCTTTTTTTATCTGTGGATTGGGAAACATTGGGACATATCGGGACAAATCTGTACTTCCAACTGCTCTAATGGCATTATTTGGATCATATACAGACAAACATGCAAGATTAGTGCTCAATTCTTGTGACACAGACAGTCCTTGGAACTGAAGAGCAATGTTTTGTGCAATAATATTTTCTAAGTGAAAGGGAACATTTCTTTAAAAAAGCTTCTAAGTCTGGCTCATGCATAGACAGGGTCTCATGTTCCACCTCAAGCATCTTCATACAACACAGAAGACAAAAGCATTTGTAAAAGTTGCTCTATAAATTCATTTTTTTCCTTGTGCTAAGAGCATAGGCGAAGGAGGCGATATCATAGCGACAGGGAGGACATGAGAGACATAAGCGATTAGACACACAGGTCAAAATAATATAAACTAAACAAAGAACAGCTCTTAAGGGTCAACAAGACTAACATGAATCACATGACGCGCCTCTATTTCCAGTTCATTTCTGTGCTTTCTAATGGAAACACAAAGCTACAACAGACACAACAACAGCAAAAGCGTTTAAACTGAAACAACCTGAAATAACCGTGATCCCAAATCCATGCACCAAACCATCAATTTATCAACCGCCGCCTCTCGACAAATAAGCAACGCTCGTCCACAAACTGCTTGTACTTCTTATGAGCAATTTCAGCAAGCCAGGCTTCACTCCTCGCGTGCATCACCTTTCTCCACTTGAGGACGGTACCTTTGTTGCGACACTTTCGGTCTTCTTGTCATTACAATTTGCTGACACACATAAATAGTTGTCACAATCTAGATATCACGTGTGGTTTTTCACACCTCCTGCAAAATGGGTGATCTATTTGAATGCATTTAATTTGGTTGAATCAAAATCACAACTTGAGTGGTTAAAATTAGCACATTATCACAAACACTGCATTTTTCAACCCAGTGATAATCATGCAACAGCATTAAAAAGTTAATACAGTTTGTGTAACTTTAGCAGTTGCCATATTTTATGCCCTTTTGTTCAGACAATACTGTATTTCCCCGCCAATACACAGCATGAATTATTAACATGTTTTTTTAATCTTTTAAGCCCAAGATGGTGATAAATGGATTCACTGATTAATCAGATTGAACATTGTTAAAACAGGCATTTTCAGATATCCAGGTAGAGAGTCACAAACTGGCAAACAGTTTTGCAATTAACCAAAGCACTTCCTCACAGGGCAGGAAGCAGCAAGATATTTTTGGAGACTTTCTCGATAAGGACGATTGCTTTGTCCCTTAAAAAGATAATGTTCTTGAACAAATTACAAAAGTTGAGAATATACACCCAGCAGTTTTTTGCAACTTTTTGTTAGTTTCTTGACATTTGAGATGCAAATCTACAATATCGAGTATAAATCTTCCAAACAGTCGTGACTGAAATGTCAATTCTCATCCTGGAGATGTTTGATGTACTGTAAAAGAAGCTCAATACTTTTCAGAGAAGTTCATTACAAAACTGCAGAAGCTAGAGTTTATGTCATCGTAAACCTGGAGGTCAATAATGTGCTATATATTGCTTACCTTGGCATGGCGCTTCCACTAAAGTTCATTTTGCGGATGGCCTCCACATACTGGGGAAGCTCCACATACGAGATGAGCCACTCCACCACCTCGTCCACAGTCCAGTTATACACTGCCAGGAAAAGACACACGTGTGTTTAGACAAAAACACGGATTAAAACAAGGTCTTAGTGTACACTCAAAGCAGCCACAGGATGAAAATAGACAGAATGAAGTGTGGCTGGAAGAATTTGTTACATTACAAAGGCCAGAGGATCGAATTACTACAGGCTGTGTCAAAGTCCCCTGCAAC
Organism: Gobius niger; assembly: GCF_951799975.1. Lineage (NCBI taxonomy): Eukaryota > Metazoa > Chordata > Actinopteri > Gobiiformes > Gobiidae > Gobius > Gobius niger. Next base: position 11,226,864 of record NC_136852.1, on the reverse strand, counting down.
CAACAAGCCACCGGAAGCACAGAAGCTGATTCAGCATTCTCTGCGGAGGAGAGATCTTGGAAGACACAATATCAGTATTCTGACATGGACAAACTTATTTTTTTTAAAGGAACAGACCGCCGTTTTTCCATACTGAGTGTTCTTACCTGAGCTTAGACGAGTTGATGCGTACCTGTCTGGTCTTTACGTGTGCGCTCAGTCACGCAAAAAGACTTAAGATGTTGTTAGCTGGACGGCTCTTCTCTATGGGGCCAAATGGGGTGAAGTTAGAAGCGACCAAGCTCTTCCACGTTTTCAACTTTACTGCGCGGACGTCAAAGAGCTCCTAAGGTATTATTACGCCTTACAATATAGTACCCCTTTTTATCCACTTAGAAAAGCAACATGTTTAATTTTGTGTAACTATACTTGGATCGTGTAACCGCTCACGTAACCTTATTGCTTCTAACTCCACATACAGCAGAGGAGGAGAGGCTAAATGATAATAACATCTTTGGTCTTTTTGCATGACTGAGTGCACGCGTAAAGACCAGACAGGTACGCATCAACTCGTCTAAGCTCAGGTAAGAACATATGGAACATATTCCACGTATGGAAAAACGGTGGCCTGTTCCTTTAAGGGAAATGTTAAATTACTCATTAGGGAGAGAACTTTCTGAACCAGATTTCATGACACTATACTGAGCTAAATTACCATTTATCAACAAAATCTAAGGCCTTTAATTTCAAATTATTTACAATGATAACTCATTATAATGTATGATTCCATCTTTGCATTTCATATTTTAGAATAAAAACTGGTCCAGAGGGAAGTGAAAAAGCAGTTTTTTGAGAACTATATGAACAGGGTTTATACAAGAAGCAGCAAGTCCATTCTTTCTAATGCCATAAATGCAATGCAAAAAAATCAATGTATTAAATAAATGGTAGAGACTTGTATCCATTTCAGTGAACAGCACTATGATGGAAACTGTATATATTGAACACAACGGGAAACTTTTCAGCAACAATGTGTGCAAACAAGACAGAAAATTTCAGAGAATCCTGATGTAGTTTGGACAAGATTATTAGTATTTTTTATAAACACCTGGACTAAAAACGTTAAACAATGTCACTTTATACCCAAAAATTGTATTTAACACTCAAATTTGATGTTTCGAATGACATTTAAGGCCTGTATTTCAGTGCAATTCCTTACATGACTTCCTGCTTATAATGTCCCATTGAAACCCTGATGAAGGAACATTACAATAAGCTAAATATGCCTCATTAATTTGCTGCACGTTGGTAGGGGGAAACTAAATTCTCAACAATAGCTCAGATTTTTGCTGAAACATCCAGAGTGCTGCTGTATCACTGCAATGCAGACCATGCCCCTACACAGCAGATAGAGGGAGAGCAGGAGAAGAGCTTTTTGCAGAGGCCAGGCAGCGCTCTTTGCACTTCTACCGACACACTCAACATCTCAACACTGCAGCCTGTACGTCCGATAACACAACAGGGCTTCCGATGAGCTACCACGGCCTGTTGAGTGATAACTAATGGAGTAGACGAGTGTGGCAGAGGTGTATCACAAAGGGTCAAGTAGCCTGTCGCCTTCTGATCGAGGAGGGACACAGTGGAACGACCGGATTAGAGCCTTGACACAGAGAAAAGCTGTACCTTCGGAGCCCTTCCACGCATTCCACAGGTCCTCCACGCTGATGAACTGGTCGTCTCCGTGAAAGGTGTTGTGCTTGGCCTTCGGGTCATGGTAGTTCAGGTCTTCTCTGAGGAACTGGAGGGGAAGTAAACAGTGAGTAACTTAATTAGTCATGCTGTCTGCGTTTTTAAAACCACAAACCAACCACAATATTCTTTCACTGTTTCATATGCTGCTATACAAAATTGTTATAACAAATAATGAAAAGCTACTTGCTTTACTTAGGGGAATAGCTTCTGATCAGTATTATGCTGCGTCATGGTTATGCACGTCTGAATAAAAAACAGTCACCACACACTGTATTGGAACGCCTTACGCTTTGATTACAGCATACACTCACTGTGGCATTGTTTCAGTACGTTTCTGCCACGTCGTGCTTTTCCTCCAAGATCTTGTATTGTTGATGGGAGAGTGCGACCACTGCGCAAAGCCTTCTCCAGCACATCCCAAAGATTCTAAATGGGGTTAAGATCTGGACTCTTTAGAGGCCGCATTCACTTATTTGGTCAGGCTCCACCTAACCTTTTTTGGTTAGGTGTAGTGATATGCGACACTGACATTTCAACAGAATGATAACAGTTACCAAAAGTACAGCACCACAATAAGACGGTATGCTGTGAAAGTCTATCAAGGTACACTGCATAACATTTTGGACCTTAATAATAATGCATCGGTTTTATATGGCGCTTTTCCGGACACTCAAACACGCTTTACATTGCACTATTCGTTCACTCCCTACTCGGTAGTGGTAAGCTACTATTGTAGCCAAAGCTGCCCTGGGGTAGACTGACGGAAGCAAGGCAACCAGTGTGCGCCATCGGCCCCTCCGACCACCACCACCCACTCACTCACACACTCACACACTACATTGGCCAGGCTTCCTGATGCACCAAAACGGTCTCCCATCTAAGTTCTGCCAGGCCCTTCCCTGCTTAGCCTCCAAGGTCTGACGGGATTGGGCAGAGCAAAGGCGGTATGGCCACCTTACTGTTGCCCACAATACAAAACATGCCTCTAATGACCAGCTTGACACAGGACATGCTATTACTGCAGTGGGTAATCAAAGAAAGGATTTGGATGAGGACCTAACCTGTTTAAATCTCAAAATCTCCACGGAGACGAGCTGGAGACGTACCCACTCCCGGTAACACAGTCATAAGACTGAGCTGCTCAAAGCAGAGGCTCATGTTTGTTTGTACATTTATGAGGTATTTTTCAATGATGAAAATATTTGTCATAAAATTAATGCTTGTATTTCAATATTATTTATTGGGTAAAATGCTACGCGGTGTGGCCTTAAAGAGGGACACATTACTGTGTCCCTCTGTGGTATCAACTTTTTCACATTTTAGGAGATGGTGCAATAATACATTTACACACAGAAGCTCAAGGGTTGTGCAAGTATTACTATGTACCAAACTGGAATCATAAACCAGTTCTCCTTCTTGCACTGGCATCATAATGCATGCTAACTAGGGTTGGGCGATGTCCCCTTAATTGGTCGTTGACGATGTTTACAGTGAACCATCGTGATGGACGATGATATCGTCCATTTTTCATTATAAGCATTTTTTTTTAAAGACAATAGCCTATATATATGCTGCATATTACTATGTATGTTAGGAAAACATCAGATTGCAGGATAAATGGATCTAAACTAAACACGATCTGAACAGAGTCACGGAACACGACTTTTGCAAAAGAAATGTGTTAAAACTCGTGCGTAAAGACTTCAGAGCGTCAACTCCTCAATACCAGTGCTCTTATCACTCTAATACAAATGTAAATCGGAGCTTATTATTTGCATTTGCTCAGTTTTAACGTAATGTTTAAGAAACAGTGGGTGAACGGGACAATATTTAGAAGTTTGCGTCGTAGCTACATTTTTGAAGCCGCTCCACGCGCCGCCCGGTCCGTAACCTCTTAACTCCCGCACCGCCTTTCTCTCTCCTCGCTCTTCCTCTCTCGGTCCTTCGTGAAAATAATCCGCGCGCTCATCTAGCTCCGATGTGAGAGCTATTCTCGTTATTTTAAAACGGTTTAAGTTTCAATACGCAGCAAAGCTAAGCAAAACCACGCGCTGTTAAACTCTGAGCTGCAGAGAGAGAGAGAGAGAGAGAGAGAGAGCCCCGCGCGTCAGAAATAGCAGCGCGGCGTCTTTGCCTTAATAATTACGGCTAACACATCGTGGCTTCTGGCAGGTACTGACACTAGCACGCATATTAGTTACATCCGTGATTTAATTTACAGTGCAATCCCTGCACAGTTTGAAGGTTTACAAGGCCCACAGAAGACCAGTGCGTGTTTCTGACAGGAGGGGGCGTGGCATCACGATGGTGTCTCTCCATCGTGATGTTGCTCATCCATCGCCGATGGACGATGATATCGTCCATCGGCACAACCCTAATGCTAACCTCCCCAAGGCAGACGCAGTTGTTCACATTAACATGCCATTACTTGACCACGAATCTTTGATCCGGTGAGAGCAGATTTGTTTATTCCAGCAACGGTTCACGCGGACTCTGCTCCTCCACGCCACGGCCACAGGAGCCTGCACTCACCCCATCTGTCTCCGCCACGTCCACGTTTCCATTGGCATCATCGTCCATCTGCTTGTGGATACTACGGATGGCCTCGAAGCTCACTAAGGCGTTCTCATCGCCGCACAGGGGCTCGTCAATGCGACAGAAATCTGCACGGACAAAGAAAATAAGAGGATTAAGGCCTGAGACTGTGGCCACGCAAATGTCAGATATTTGCTCATCAACATCAACTTTAGTATTAAGAATTATTCAGAAGAGGACTGTTCTTTTAAATAGGGCTGCACAATAAAACTAAACAATGCTGTTTAATTCCACAAAACCCCTTTACTCCTCCAAAACAGCACCAAAAATGTGTAAATTTGGACTAAATCATGATAAAAATAATCATTTAAGCTACTACACATCTTTGTATTTGGCTTTGAGGAGTTCATCTGCATCTGCATTATTGTGACATCGTGGTTTCTTCAGATAAGTATTGCATTAGAGCTGATACTGCAATAGCACAAAGTTTGCAACACACTGAACCGTTACGTACACGTATGAACTGCCATCTTGTGCAGCCCTTTTCATTATCAGTCACATAATCCAGTGGTAACCATATGAGAAACAAAACCTTGAAAGAGGAAGCCAGCATGCATGACTAAAACTTCTCAAACACATTCACAGAATAAGAATTTCTCGACATCATAGGCCAGTTGTAAGTCAAAACACAAAGCTAAAACTCTTGTCTGTGACTTGTGGTTCATGGACACGGCTTCCTCAGGGACAAGGCAGCTTTATCACAGATGACACTGGGCTGCCACTTCCTGAAAGGCTGTGTGTAGAGGATTGTTGTGTAACTGGGCTACACTAGAGCTATACAAAAGTACTGTATGTAACCGGAGCTCTGCCGTGGAGGCTCATGTGACGTCGAGCTCAAACTGGGCTCCCCAAACTGAATGATTTATTGTTAACACCACTTCCCAACAAGAGAGGTTTCCCTTGGAGTATAAACCAATTACCCGAAGAATAAAAAGTTGATTAAATAATTACAAGCATGATTTATACCAAAGCTTTGCAGTTTTTTTGCTTGGAACTCAAAAGATTGGACAACTGCTATATTTGCAATTACAATTCTTTTTTAAAACAAAAGCATTAAAAACTATGAACAAATAAACCAACACAAGAATCCCATCCTTCAGAACATGCTGTGGTTTGCTTTATTTTAACACTAGGGCTGAAAGATATTGAAGTAACTTGCAATATGCGTAACGGCTATGCAATATCGCGATAACGATATAATTGCGGTATTTCACGAAACCATTCCAACACGACATGTTACTAAACACAAATTTTAAGTAACTAGTTTTACAGCAAATTGCGTCAAAACAAGACATCAAACTAGAGATGCATCGATTCAGCTTTGTTGCCACCGATTCCGATACTGGGGTCCGATATTTACCCATACCAAGAGACTTTTATAACAGTGTCTTTCTCTGAGTGAAAAAAATAATTACCTCTTCTCCATTGTAAGATCAATAAAGTCATATTTCATTGTTATGATGTTACAGATCAATTATCAATTATATCTATTGATAAACTCTTGGATAAACATTTAACAAGGATGACGTTTCTGCACTAAATATCCTTGGGTATATGACAGGCTCTAGGCTACAATAATATAATCAACTCAAATAAAGTGATCTGATCATTACAAATATGTTCAATCAGTTATTTTTTAAGCTAAAATGCAAACACTTGGCTTCAGCAGTGGTTATTTTATTTGTATTATTTATTTTATTCTAATTTATGTATTTCTATCATAATTTCTGACGAAGCCTTGATTAGTTTTCGTTAGCATTAGCATGCTACCACTAGCTTTAGCATGCTATTGCTAACCACAGGTTACGCGGCGATACAAAAATACAGAATTCTCTAGGTTCTTAGCTTTACAATGATATACAGCCCGTCTATATTCACTTAGACTGTGGTAAAAGTTGTGTTTTTAAGGCATTGAAAGCCAAAACTAGTATCTTTTCAGAATCAGATATTTGTAGCCGATATCGTAGTTTTTTCCAGTATCGGCTCTGATATCCGGTACCAGTATTGGATCGGTGCATCCCTACATCAAACACTAGCTCGCAATACTACATTGTTTGCAGTCTGGTTGGATAGAGTGGATACAGGATGTTTTGTTCTTTGCTGAGAACATTTTGTTACATCATTAACTGCAGCTTTAGCCAGTCAATCATTGTGACCATTATTTTGATTTGAGGGCGATTAATCATGGAGTACTTTTGTGTCATGTGGCCAGTCACTCCAGAGCAGAGGTGCATCACTGCAGTAAATGTGCATAAAGTGTTTAGGGCATACAGTAACAGTTACAAGTATCTAGAATAAAACAATTACTAGCACTGACTTTGAAGAGTCTATGAATGTTGTCAGCAGTTATTAACATTTACATGGGGAGAAGAGAGTAACAGCAGAAATGCTTGGTTAGCAGAAATGACGGGACAAATTCTGTGTGTGCAAGGTGTTTTTCAAAGTTGTGTTTGGTCCGACTGTGCAACTTAAAGCACATTATTAAAAAGTTCAAATCATGACGCAGTTTAATTGCAATTTGAATTTGAGTTTTCTAATATTGGCATATATATGGATGAAGTATGTTTATTGCTGCTTGTTCGCATTTGCCAAAAAAGGATGTTTATATGAACCCCAATGAATGAAGGAAATGATTGACTAAGCTCAGGAACTTCACATCCGTGTCATCCAGTAATGTTTAAACTGGATTGAAGCCATTTCTAGGTAAAGACGTACTACACAAACAAAAGAATTGTTTGCGTTGAACCATCTTACTGAAGAAAGGGATTGCAACATAAGTCATGCACAGTCGACACAGTTCATGGGTAAGTGGTTAGGTCTACACAAACTGGAATTTAATTATTAAGAATTTTATGACTTCAGAATGACACTCCCTCCCTCTTGGTACATCTGTATAAACTAAGGAACTACTAGACTACACACTGGCCAAGTTAAAATCATTAAAATCAAATTATGAGATTCAGATATTTAAGAAGATACAATTAACAGGCCACAACTCCAGAAAAGGAACTCTCGAAGCCCCTAAATTTAATCTTGATCTACCCAGCCCTGTGAACCTTTAGCTCAAGCTCTTTCCCATTGTAGAGATTATACAGTCCCTCCCCATTCAGCACATGTTGGGACAGGCGCAATGATCATCTGTTAAACAGAAACATGAGGAATTGACGTGAGCACAATGCATCGCTTTTCTCATTTCTCATGCAGAAACTAAAACTGCCACAGGAAGCGCCATAACAAGTGCAGAGGTGGGAGAATGGTTAATATCTGAACCAAAACCTTGCACAGCGCAGGAGAACTGAACAAACCACATACCAAAAAGGCATCAGTTTTCTCTCTCTCCCACAAACAGTGACAGTTAGCCTCCAAAAGGCCTTCCACCTGCACAGAGCACACACGCAAACTCGCCCGCACTCATTTGGCTTGCAAAAACCTCCACAGACACCAGATTTACATAGCGTTCGGTCCACCTTTTAAGCAGCAGGTTATGCAAGTCATTCTTTGTGCGCAGAGGCTGTGTCTCTACACCGAGTAATTCACAAGACTGCTCTTTCACAGTAACATCGAGTTGGTCAACCTTAAGCAGCAGGATTTTCTGAAACGTCTGCAAAGCTCCAAACCACAGCGACCTGTTGTGTTTTTTGTGACACATATTGCAAAAGCGGGTATGCACACAGACTATGCATCGCCTATGTTAAAAGTGGATTTGACCTTAATGTTTCAACCTGAAGTCAATTTGCCACAGTGTGGGAATTGAAATCTGAGAACCTCTTCTAAAGTTACAGAAGAGTGTGTAAACGTTCCTCTTCTTGTACTTGTGCAGCCGATTTTACTGAGCGAGGAGTGGCTTTTGTTATTCTGTCAGGTTGGTGAGTTATGATGTTCACATTTAAGTATTCCTAGTAGTCTTACATGACACTAGGGCTGAAATGACTAATCGATTAATCGACGACTAATCGATTATTGAAATAGTCGACAGTAATCGATTAATCGTTCTCTGGTTCACACAGACTCAAATAGAGCAAAAAAGTATTTTTGATGAAAACCTACTTTGTTTTTAAAGTTAGGGTCTGCAGTGTTTTGTACATTGTAAATATCTGTCTGTGTCTCATCCAATCAGAAGCAGAATTAGCGCTGGGAACCTCCAACAAACATTTACTTTAAGGTTTACACCATCAACAATCCTCAAGCGGCGCCACTTTAGCTTTATGTGATAAAAAAACTGAAAAAAATACAATTTTCCTACACCATTCATCACAGCCAAGGGATTAATCGTAAAAAATAATCGATAGATTAATCGACTTCAAAATAATGTTGATAATGCTGATGCATTCAGGCCTCAAATGCTGTTTCATAAAATTACCGATCTGTTACAGTGAAAGGGAAGCAATGCTCTGTTTTTGCCTATCACAGAACTATGATTATTTATTCAAAACACTGAATTTTGTACCACAGCCCCTGGACGTCATCGTCGACATCGTGATCGCTCGTATGTGAACGACGTAAGTAGGATTTGTGTGACCGACAGTTCTCATGTTTGATTACTTGACAAACAGTTTGTTCCTGCCATGTGTTTACCATCAGGGCATACCTTATGCTTTAGGACAATGCTGTTACAAGGCACTGGGAAGGTTTTCAACCAGTTCCCCAAGAGACTAACCTTATGACCGACAATATCTGTCGCTTTTACACAATGAGATATAAAGCACTTAAACTACAGTGATGGTAGTTTGCAGTGGTTATTACATGCACATGTGAAAAGTAACTGTATACTACAAAATTGCCAATAGTTGACAGAGCATGTACCAACTGTACAACTGCATGTAGCATCTTTTGTATAATATATTGGAAAATACCATACAATAAATAAACCCAAACCAGATGGCACAGATTTATACAGCACACCTCTGTCTGTGGCATACACATCTTGCCGCCACCAAACAGGGAATTAATGAAAAATTGTCCCTCGTGAAGAGCTTTGGGCGACTTGAGCTCAATGACCTTTTGCCAGTCATAAACTACTGTATGAATGTACTGCACAGATGACACAATTATGAAGAAGTAGTAAAAGTACAGAAGAAAAAATGGACCGAGTTTCCTTGTCCAGGTATTCCACCACCATTAGCTAAATTAGTAATTTGTCAAAAGCTTAGACTGGGCTGGCGGACGGGTGCAGCGAAGAATTCCTGTCCGACTATTCTCAGCTCTGCTGCATTTAGTGCCTGCACAATTACAAAGACATGGCATGCAAACTAACACTCTCACTGTCAATCAGAGGGTCACAGCCCCGCGATAGGCCAAACCAGCACATTTATTCACTGTGTCACTGCTTACTCACCCGGCACGACACTTTCAGCCGCTGGACTTTCCGCTGTGGGGGGAGGAGAGGTGGCTCTCTCGCTCAAGCTCTCGCAGACGAGACACAAGCAGAGTATCCACAAGGTCACTAATCTGTTCAACTCCATGACTGGTGTACGCTAAAACAGGACAGAGACAAACAGAGAATGTGTTCAATAAAGTATTCTACTGTTCTGGCAACCAGATCTACTGCACCACAGGCTAAAGGTTCACAGGTTAAAAACTATTGTAGGAAGTTGGATTTTTGGATGGTGATTTATTGTTCTGTCACACAGATTAAATAAAATAAAATGTTATGGGGGGAAAGGGGCTTTCAAGGGTTGTATTGTATCATGACACAATCTATAATAAATACAAATAAGATGGTCAGGGTAAAAGCCCAATGGAGAAAATCTGGACATTTATGTTTTTCTGTGGGGCAAATAAATCATCATCTTAACCACTTGAGCCAGAGCTGACACCCGGAAGGACAAGCCTCAAATCAACCAATTAACCTCGTTGGCCAAAAATACCGCTAATATAATTGAACTAACCTAATTAAACTGCACAGGCCACACACAGATGTGGGACTTTTTGTTCAGGTATTCCACTCTTATCACCGCAGTGTTGACACTGGCTTTGAAGGCAGAGAAAGTGGCGTGAACAGGAAAAACAGAGCGGCGAGTTACATAAAGCGAGGCAGGACAGTGCCTTCTTCCTGGATGAACATCGCCAGCTCTTTGGCTGTCATTTAATAAAAGACAGTCAAATACAGTCATTATCAGTCAGCGGTCCAACATGCCCACAGACATTTCCTTTCAAAGGGAGAAAGTGACATTATCTCCCGTGGCAGCTGTTGAGGACGTCTCCATGCCTGTCCAAAGATGCTAGCTTGCTAAACATCTCAGCTAACTAGGAAATGAATTGCGAAATGCGTAAAAGTTGGCTCAGCTTTAGGGGAAAGTATACATGTCAGCTTCGTTTGCAGAAACTATAAAAACTAAAGAAACACAACTTTCCAATACACTCGTTGCTAATGCCAAGAAGACTGCATTTCCAGAGAGGCGATGTGTACACGGAACTCTGGATACGTGTCCATCAGCCTGCGCTGCTGCAGCCGCTCGCTTCAGCGGGACTTACCTGTCATGTAGAGCTCGAGAAGTCACTCTCAGCTCTGGATTAACATCGCCGCAGATGCGCGGTCCACTGAAGCCGAAACTGAGCGACGCTTAGCCTGAGTCTGGTAGCACCAGCGAGGTCCGAAAAAGCCGCAGAAAGCGCACACTGGGGGCCTGCCTTCTTCTACACTGCGCCCTTCGCGCACCCTGTGAGCGACTATCGCCATCTACCGTGAGGAGGAGAGACTTCAGGCAGAGGAGAGTTGAAGGATGACATCTAGCCCAAGTCCTTTGGCCCCATGTCTTTTAGCTTTGGTGCCATTGATTCTGCCCATAATACACTAAAGCTTTTTTTGTTTTTAACGACCATGTAAATGTTTTACTAACTTATTTGTTGTAGCCTATTTGTTTGTTCTGTATTCCCAAGTGCACATGAAAACGTTTTCAGGCCAACATTGTACATAAGAAGTTGACTCACAAGTGCAAGTGTACAATAGGTTAGTCAAAGACTGAATTAATAGAAGAACCAAAGAGACCAGAAACATTTAAAAACATTCTTTACTTTGTACCACAAACAGTTTTGGCAGTGTTCTTTGTGCGTATAGGCTATATTTCACTTCATGGAAATATGTGGAAAAGTCCGTCCCAGTCCTCCTGTGTTGCTGCGTTCGAGTCGCTGCCAGGAATGCTGCTAATACTGTGGACTTGAGGCAACTCTAGTCAGAAGTGTCGATCCTCATACAATGACACCACCACGATCTCCCGGCTTCTGAAGTCCCAAACCGCAGTGAGGTGGAAGGCCATGATGGAGAAGACCAGAAGGTATTCGAAGAGAGCAAACATTGTGTAAGCTGGAAAAAAGGTGAAGGAGAAGTCATCAATATGTGCCCTGGCAGAAGTAAAGTTTTACTTGATAATGCTTTCTACACTGCTACGCTTCTCTAAAGGCTCTAAAGCAAACCCACAAATATAAAGTTGGCTGCACCTTTGGCCCTTTTAAAAGTTTTATGATGAATGTCCAGAACAGACAAGGAAAACGGGTTGCTGTAACAGATTGTGCTGCAAAGTTCTGGCCGTATTCTCAGCATTTAAGCTACTTCAAATGATTTGTGTGTATCTATTTTTCATCTTTTATACAGCAAATATTTTTGTACAAATTTGCAACTTTGCCTGAGCGTCTCTTACTTGAAGTGGAGTAATATTTGACGAGAAGCATCTGTATTATATTTTTTACAAGTAATGAAATTTAAGAATAAATTATTATAGCTTTTGCTGAACTGTCTGCCCAGTGCCAAACATAAAGTAGCTGCCTGTCAGGAAGCTGAACATTGAGATAACTGTGGCTCAGGCGGTGGAGAAGTCTCAAGTGAACGGCTGACTGTTCAATTCCAGCTGCAAACTGCTGATTCATCCTCGAGTAAGACACTTCACCTACCTCGCCTGTGTGAATTTAACTCTGTGTAGGTTTAACTCTGTGTGTGTATTAGCAGTGGTCGTAATAGACCCAAGGCAGCTGACCCTGAAAGTATTATATCACCAGACCCTGACAGTAGAATACATTTGTCGTAATAAAGTTTATTTATTGGTCCAGGCAAGTCCTACTGAGATCCAGTGTAGAGCCTTTTGTTTACTTATTGAATGGGTCTGGCATGTATACATTTGTCTTGACCTGACTGCTCAGTTAACACCAGTCCCCACCTCCAGACTGGCAGTACATGTTGTGCTTCCAATAGAAGAAGGCAGCAAATCCACAGAAGAAGTAGCAGGCCAACAGGAGCCGTTTCTTCCAGCGATGAGACTTGGCATCCTGAGACACACATGAAGAGGGTTAATAGGACGCACTTCAGATCACGTTTGTTCTCGTAGATGACGCGCGGTTTGTTCACCTCGGGGTTAAAGTACTGTTTGGTGATAGTGCTCCACAAGCGGCAGGTTATGAGCATGTAGATGAGAGAACTGCAGATGAAGAGTAGGAACCCCGCCTTATGGACAGCTGAGGACACAGACACGCAACAGCACGTTAGAGTAGTGTGTAGAGCGGAAACATTATTCACATTATGCATCAGAAAATATGCTGAATAGTATCTCACTATTCATGTGGTAGTTTACTTGTTGAGATTTTAGTTTTCTTTCAAATATGAATGAAATTATAAAATGTACAGTATTTCAATTATTGTTGCTTGTTTAATCGCATTGGTTGCAGTGTAGGCCTACTGTATATAATCAATTCTGAAAATAACAACTAAATATTTTGTCGTCATGTGTAAAACCTTTCGGCATAGTAGTGTGTTCCCCAAGCAGGGATAGAGTGACCCCTGGGGGTACAAGAACACTTACCAGTGAGTACTTGGAGTTACAGTATATCAGATAAAAACTGAATATTATATAAATATTTGAAATAAATCTGAAGGATATTTAGTTTTAATGATGCTCTTAACCCCCACCTTAACCAAGCACATTTTCTCTAGTTCGACTTTCATTTGTTTTTATTTTTTCATTTATTAATTTATTTCAGGCAATGGCACAGAAAGTACAATATAAGCATGATGATCCATTTCTACCTGAAAGGTGGGAAGAAGATAATTTATTTAATCCCACCCCCAGTTCCCCATTCAGAGATTAATACATTCAGCTTCACTGTTACTTTGTTCAAGGATTATTATACAAATGTTAATTATAACATTGTAACAAAAGATTATACTAACAATGTAAGGAGAATGAACAATATCAATGATGGTAAAGAAACATTGAGCACTTGTTAACACTATGAGACAGAGTACAACAGAAATTTAAATTAAAGACCCTCATTGTTTCTTTTTTGTCACATTTTTGTTGCGTTTTCATCCTCATTTCCGTCCCTATTTTGAGCTTTTATGTGCTCCGTTCAGGTGGGGGTTAAGAGGCTAAAGATGTTGCATTTTGAGAGTACTGAGGCTTTATTTAGAGCACCAAAAACTACTAAATACATCTGCGTTTCGTTGACTCTAAATAAAAAGCAAGGCATATTTATTTATACAGCGCATTTATACACAAGCTAACTCAATGCGCCGAGCAGGACCCTTGAGCGAGAATGTAAACAAAAGACAAGTGTAGACCTCTGCAATGTCCTGCCGAGATATGATTCTTGTATTAGTTTAGCAGTTCATTTTTCAGTCTTCTCTCAAATATTAACACCCCTCGACATGTTTAAAATGTGCACTGTGATCTGAATCTTGTTTCTTATGTAAAATAGTGTGATGGCTTCTGGTTTCTCGGACCGTCTTAATGGATTTGTTCACTTATTGTGGGACCATGGATGCGCCTGGGGCCGGTATTTCCTGTTGGCCACCCATAAAAGGCAGCTCTTATAGACCGCCTCTTCCACTCCCTGGTGTTATTCCTCTCTAGCTCTCCACCGGGTCTTTCCAGCCACTTTCACAATTATCAACATTGTCAACCTTTTTTATAATAAATGTTCTCCCCGAGTGCTTTAAACCTTTGCCTGTGCACGCTCCGCTCTTTTGTTGTGGTCCTCTCGAGCCGGGATCGCAACAATGGGAATTAATATCAGAACTGTTAGCAATTAGTTCGATATTTTAAATTATGACAGTGTATTACGTAAAAAAAGCACTTACCATAGGCTTCAGTGGAGGAGACAGACGTGAGCAGCAGCAGGCCCATGTTCTCACACACAGCGAAGAGGAGGCAGAAGGCGCTCAGGGTCCTCTCCACAGACCGGGCTCCGAAGCGGCATCTGTACAGTTTGGTGTAACTGTACAACACCAGGACGCGGGGAGCCCAGTGCAGACCAATGCACGCTCTCCAAATGTGGCACTCCGGGCTGAGGCTGATGGAGGCACTTATGGACGGCAGGTAGTTAGAAACCTGCAAAACACACTGCGGTTTATGAGCCAGCAATAACTCCCACACACAGAGAGAGGGGAGGTGTGATGTGAGAAGTGCCAGAGAGAAAAAAAGAACTTGCTGTAAGAAGTAATAATTCAAGGCAAAGAAGGAACATAAATGTAGGTTCCTCATGATACTTGATTTATCTTAAAGTCTGCAGAATTTGTTGACTCGAGTAATTTGGTGCACAAAGAGAAATGTGTTATTAACATGATCTGCTTCATGTACTTTGCCAAGACATCATTTGGTTTATGTAGAAATGTAGAAAGTCATTTGGGGGGCCTGTACACTGCTGAATAGACTTATTCCTCCAAAGCCACAGGCTGGAGGCCCCTGTTTTCTGATCTGCTTCAGGTTAAAGGGATATTTCAGGATTTTTTGACATAGGGCCTCATTTCCTAGTTATCCAGAGTGTTGTTGATTTCTGGAGATATTTTATCAGTTTTTATATTTGAAGAGTTACATGGTGCTAGGCTAGTGCAAGGCGAGCCTGCATTAAGACTAACCACTGCCACACACAAACACAGACATTTATATGGTTAGTCTGGCATTATAAGTGATTTGCCTCAGATGCACTGTGGAGCGGGTTTTTAATGCAGGGTAGCTGATACCATAGAATTGCGCTAGCCTTGCACTAGCCTAGCGCCACAAAACTCTTCAAATATATGAACTGCATGAATTACAAAAAAATAAAATCTCCAGAAATCAACAACGCTCTGGATAACTAAGAAATTAGGCCCTATGTCAAAAATCCTGAAATATCCCTTTAAGAGTCAAGTCCACAGACACAGCGAGTTGCACAAAATCAATCTGAGCTTGATTGGATGCGCCTATAAACACCAGTGCGGGCCTTACGTGGCAGTGTGTTCCTGTGGCATCATCAAAGTGGTACACCGAAGAGATGAAGACACAGGAGAGCAGCCCCAGCAGCGGCAGGCACAGCGTACCAAGCACACACGACCTGAAGGAGATCCGCAACAGCAGCGGCCTGTCGGGCCCCGCTGCATGGGGCCCCTGCAACATCTTCTGCAGAGGCACAGGCCTGGGGTAAGGAAGAATTATATCAATATAAAAGAAGTGAGTACCGAACCTTGACATATACAATAATATGAGGAGTGGAAATAAAAATTACAAAACTTTACGTGATATGATGGTAAATGGTCTAAACTTATAGAGCACTTTTTCTACTTTCATTGGGCTCAAAGTGCTTTACAGCAAGGAACCAGTCAACCACTCACACTCTCATTCATACACCAGTGTACACAGACACTGGATGCAAATAGGGTGAAGTAAAAACAAGGAAGACAGGAAACAACTGAGCCACATTAGCTCCGGGTCTTAAAGAGGCACCATGAAACATGTTTATTATGTGACTAAAATAAAATGCTTGCTGTTTGTAAGGGGGATTCCAACCAGATCTCTGCCATTGCATTCAAACGCCATATCTGAGAGCTGGAGCGCAGTGAGGGGAGAGGTCCGAATGTGTATTTCACTGCTGTACAGTGTCACATGACCGTAAGTCTCGCTGATTTTTTTCCCACGTCTGAATAGCCTGTAGTTGTAATTAGCCTCGATGCATCTGTACATCCCTGCACGTTCACTTAATACGTCAACAATAGGCCTACGCTTCCCTGTGCATCCCGTGCGTTACCTTTTGTCAGCGTCTTCACCGCGCCATCATCACCTTCGTAAAAACGCGCTAATACATGTGTTGTTCCTTGACATCAGTGAAAGCCTCGGCAGGAGCAGCTCTAGGCGCTGTCCGTGCGCCTCAGCAGCATCAGCTGGACCACAAAGGCGCGCGTCATGCCTTTACCCGGAAGAAGACAGCGATGATGCGGCGCCACATCTAACCATGCTGTCTACAGTAAAGATCATGTTCTGACCTATTCTCCTTATGTCGATATGACATTGCGTTAATCCTGCTGACTCTACTTAGACGGGTTAGGGCCTGATTTTCGCCAGGTTCTAAATTGCAAGTAGCTTCTTAAAATGAGCACTTTTTAAATTGGGTTTAGTTTATCTGAACTGAACTGACCAAGAGGCAGCGACATAGCGAGCCTAAAATACACAATACCAAAAAAATAATTAAAAAAAAATAAAAAAATCTATTTACTAAAGGTTTGTCTATTTACCGTTTAGGAAAATTTAAACTTTTGCATCAACCAACTTTAGCATCACCTTTGGGAAAACTTGAAGGATAAAAGAATCAAGGCTCGAAATTTCAAAGACTATGCTGCTCATTTCAGCCTATGGGGCAGAAAAGTAGAATGAAGAAGTGAATAGAGATGGTGAGGGTCTCCCACGTGTAGGCTATGTATCTTTATAAGTAGCTAATAGAGAGACATTTGATAGACATGAGTTTGATCTTTGATCTTTACTCGGGGATTAGGAGCTGTCCGTGGTGCTGACCGAAGAACTGCAGCCGCGATATGGCCACGCCCCCTCCAGTTTCCCGCGGATTAGCAGTTCTGTCTTACCCCAGTTCCCTGTCCCACAAAAACACCGAAGTGCGGTTTGTGCAGCTCGATGGTTCAAACAAGATGAAACGAAGCGGTGCTACGGGCTGGTTCACGTGCCTTCTGTGTGTCACCATTTTACAAAGTAAGTCATTGTTGCTCTGGATGTTGAAGTTGATGATGACGTAGATGATGATGTGCATGAGGAAGATGATGGTGGCGATGGTGAGGATTTCTCAAAAACATAAAAACCATGAGGTCATCGTAAGTACTCATCGTCTCATTATTGTTACTTAATTTAACTCTCATCAAAAGATCCTCACCTTTGACCAAGTTAAGTCTGTATTCATTTATTGTTTTTTGTCTTTTTGTTTTTGTTCAGCAATTATTGTTATGTTTAGTCCCGGTCATGAGTTGTGTCAGCCATATTGTCATATTACTTAGACATGTGCGTGTGTTTGCGTAGAGATATGAAGATAAAATGTGTCGTCACGTGGTTTGGACACTTGTTTCCTTTGCGGTGGGGAGTGCAGCTTCATTCACAGATGTTGTACGGATTAGCGCGTGCGTGCACACACTCACACACGCAACCTGCTACATTACTGAGAATGGCAGATTTGCATGATCGCTTTCCGGAGCTTTGCGGAATGGCCTTTGTCCCAATCTCCATCTGTCACCCTCGTGTCTCAGACTTCAGTGTTCTTTTTAATCAGTCAGCGAAAGGCTGGACATGAAGAGTGAAAGCAGTCAGTCCATACCAGGACAAGTAGATTAAACATGATTCTGTCTGAGAACTAATAGAAACAAAGATGCATATGGCTGATATTTTTTGGGAAAACTGCAAAATGGTTCACATGTTTCTTCATTTGCCGCTGGAAGCTCAAAATTGAAAGATAAAAACAACTTATCAGCTGTTCTTTACTCATCAACAAACCACTAACTGCAAAACCTTTTTATAATTTGTGATGCAAAAGTCAAAGTCAAATTAATTAACTTATTTCTAAAACTGCAGGTTATGAGATCAGATTATGAATCATATTTTATTGCTTCATCCTCTGCCGCCAACTTTATTCAAGGTTAAGGTGCTTTGATTTTGTCATTATAAACAACTGTACAACAAAATTTGTCCTCTGCATTTGACTTTCCTTCGACGTCGCTGGGACGCATGTGGAGCCAGGCTGATGGTCAGAATAACCTGGCTGGAGGACTGACCTTTTGCACATGTTTTTAGTGGTAGGGGAACCGGAGTACCCAGGGGAAAACCTACGCAGACATGGGGAGAACATGCAAACCCCACACAGAAAGGCCTTGTCCAGGTGGAAATCGAGCCCAGGACCCTCTAGCTGTGAATCACGAGCGCTAACCACTACTGTGCCCATATTACATTCACAAGATTGAATGGAATTGGTATTACACTCATCACTTTTGATATTCATCCCTTGCTCACCGTGTTTCTCTGTGCCACAGCCGGACACTGTGCTCATGGAAAGTACGCGCAGAAGCTTCTTAATGATTTATTCGCCAACTACAGCAGTGCTCTCCGGCCGGTGGAGGACACCAACAAAGAGCTGAATGTGACCCTGCAGGTGACGCTGTCCCAGATCATCGATATGGTAAAAAACGATGCTCCCCTCAGCTTGTGCATGTGCCCACACTGTCCCATGAGCAAACCCCCCACTGCCTTGGTGTCCCGTCTTACAGGATGAGAGGAACCAAATTCTCACGGCTTATTTGTGGATCCGCCGAGTGTGGGTAGATGCACTCCTCAGATGGGACAAAGATGAGTACGATGGACTCGATACCATCCGTATACCTAGTAGTTATGTATGGAGACCTGATATAGTCCTATATAACAAGTAGGTCGGAGTGGTATTGGGTTGATCAGGTGATGGTGTCCAGGATAACAGGCACAACTGGACACTCCCAGAAGGATGACAGGGAGTGTTCAGGCCACAGTCTGCTTTTTAAATCCTCCAGAATAAAATAGTTTTATGTAGAAATGATCCAGTAAGAGGCTATTCCTATTTGCTCAGTTAAATCCAGTTGTCTATAATACATCCTTATCCATTAACATATCTACATACACAAGTTAAATATAAATCTGTCACAGGAACTTCCCTACACATTGTATGCACTCTCTCTGCCATCCCATGTTTTGTGTCATCATGGAGGGTTATAAAAAGCAGATAAGCCTGAGGAGATGGCACCTTCTCCTCAGCTGGCGTACTTGTGCCTGTTACTCTTGGTCCCCATCCTATTGATACACGCCTATTAACTCAAGTGTTTTATCACGCAGCGCCGACGACCACTTCACCGGTCCCATGGACACTAACGTGGTCATCCAGCACGACGGTCAGATCACCTGGGACTCTCCGGCCATCACCAAAAGCTCCTGCAAAGTCGACGTGTCCTTCTTCCCCTTCGACGCCCAGCAGTGCCGCTTCACCTACGGCTCGTGGACCTACAACGGCAACCAGCTGGACATCCTCAACGCCATGGACAGCGCCGACCTGGCCGACCTGGTGGAAAACGTGGAGTGGGAGGTGCTGGGAATGCCGGCGAAGAAGAACGTCATTACGTACGGCTGCTGCGCGGAACCCTACCCGGATGTCACCTACACGCTCATGCTGAAAAGGAGGGCGTCCTTCTATGTGTTCAACCTGCTCATCCCCTGCGTCATGATCTCGTTCCTGGCTCCGCTCGGCTTCTACCTGCCGGCCGACTCCGGGGAGAAGGTGTCTCTGGGGGTCACGGTCATGTTGGCGCTCACCGTCTTCCAGCTGTTGGTGGCCGAAATCATGCCACCGTCAGAGAACGTCCCCCTTATTGGTAAGAATTCAATATTTAGTTGACACCACAACCATCCCCGTTTCTGAACAGTGTGTTTTCTAGGTTCTACTTAGACCATAATTGGCTTATAGACTTTACTCAGGCTTGTTTTTTCCGATTTGCATGTAAAATAGAATAAATAGCAACACAACAAATGACCACCAGTGTTTCTATTTATTTATTTAGTTATACAGAATCTGTGTACATCATTTTGGTCGGCTGTTTTGTTTTTAAAGTGCTTTTTAAAGCAGTACTAAATAACTCATGCCCCTCGAGGCCATAACCGCCACTGCAGGTGTCGTAGCATGTTGTGATTTTTTACTTGTCCGTGAGAGTAAATACTACGCTGACAGAAAAGACAAAGGGAGAGAGGGATATTGTACATCCAATGACATAATGGAGATATTTTTTTTCACTCAAACTTGGCTGTAAAGACTGTTTAAGTGGCGCTAGCCCGCAGTTAGCTTTGCCCGTTAGCCTGTTAGCTTCTTCTTCGCGATTCCATTGGTGTGTATTGGTGCCTCCAACCTGGAGCAGGGAACGTTGCAATTGTGGTTTTCTGGCCAGAGACACCAGCCGGTGTCATCGCATTTACACTTGTATTACCCCCAGAGGGACTACGAAAAGGATGTATTAAGGTAAACAAGTTACTTAGTACAGCTTTAAATTAAAGATTGGATAAAAACACCAGCTGTGTTGTGAACACTTTGAGCTTTAGTTGAGGTTCCTTAGAACTTTAGATAATCGGGTGACCCTGAAAAAGTGCTTTATTATTATGAATGGCACCACATGCAGATGGTGCTCTTGACTGTTGGACAGTTTGCTCATCAGCCCTCATTATGTTTAGGGTTTTTTGTCTGAAATGATTCCTTTTAATCAGTTTTGTGTCTTTCTGTCTCATTTTGATTTATCTCAGGAAAGTACTACATCGCCACCATGACCATGATCACTGCCTCTACCGCTCTGACAATCTTCATCATGAACATCCACCACTGCGGGCCCGATGCCAAGCCTGTCCCCAAATGGGCCAAGAAGGTCATCCTGCAGTACCTGGCCCACATGTGCTTCGTCTACGAGGTGGGCGAAAACTGCATGTCCCCCCCACCGCCCGAGAAACACAGCAACACCCCCATCAAAACCAACAACAACTGCACCCAGAACGGCCAAGCTCCGCCCAACCGGGACGAGGACTTGATCAAAGTGGAGCAGGGGCTGGAACAGTCTGTGGACAGAGAGGATATGGACCACATGACGAGTCCTTTAGGTGCAGCCGGGATAAAGCCCACGAGTAACTACAGCACATGGAAGAATGGCATATTCATGAGTATGGATTGTGGGGATGCATTGCCACAGAGGTGTAGGAAAGGAGGCGTGAGTGATGCAGATAAACAGGGGGTGTGCTGTAGTGGTCAGTGTGCAGAGAACCAGCTCCTGAGAAACATAGAGTACATGGCGAACTGTTACCGTGATCAGAGGGCGACACAGAGGCGAATAGGAGAGTGGAAGAAAGTGGCCAAAGTCCTGGACCGCTTCTTTATGTGGCTTTTCTTCATCATGGTGTTCCTCATGAGCCTGCTCATCATGGGAAAAGCCATCTAACTGTTGTCAAATGGACTATTCTCAGTTTAGAGCCACACACAGGGTCTTTTGATAAGGGCTGTGCAAGTGTCGTAATATAATGGTTAACACAATATCTGCCAGCACAATATCAGGAGTGAGATTTCTTGCAAACTCAGAGAAGGTAAATAACACACAATGCTTTTTGTGAGGTGTCTAATATAAATATACATACAATGTATATTTCTCTGATTAAGAACATTTTTGCAACGCAGAATTTGAAAATTACATGAACTTGTCTGTATCAGGTCAGGCTTTTGTGCCATACCACCTTTGCTCTGCCCGATCCCGTCAGACCTTGGAAGCTAAGCAAGGAAGGGCCTGGTTGGTACTAAATAAGATAAGATAATCCTTGATCTCACAACGGAGGATTTAGCTTGTTACAATCGGCATTCAATAAGATCACTCAGAGTGTGCAGAAACAGACAGGAAATGTGCAAACAGTTAAATAGTAGAAAAACGAGGTATCTTATGTAAGTAAAGCAAAAATCTCAGGGGGCGGAGTTATAAAAATAAGGAAAAAAGAATTAAAAAAATAGGATAAAAATTGGAACAGATTATATAAGTAGAATATCGGGGTGTAAAGTTACAGTCCTAGTTTATTGGTTTATTTGGTAGGGACAGTGCAAGTTAATGAACAAAAAGTGCAGGTTGTCAATAAGTGATGCTGGTACAGGGAATAAAGTGCAGCTGATACATTAATTGTTGCACGTGGTTTTGCAAGGGGGTTATTGCACATGTTACTTTACAGTCTTGTTGTATAGTCTGACAGCAGTGAGGATGAAGGCCTTGAGGTAGAGCTCCTTCTTACACTGATGGTGTCTCAGTCTTCCACTGAAAGAGCTGCTCAGCTCCTCTACAGTCCCGTGCAGTGGGTGGGAGGTGTTGTCCATGATGGAGGTGAGCTTGGCTAATACCCTCCTGTCCCTCACCTCCTCCACAGAGTCCAGGGGGCAGCCCAGGACGGAGTTGGCCCTTCCATCAGTCTACTCTCAGGGCAGCAGTGTCTATAATAGCTTACCACCACCAAGTATGGCGTGAATTAATAATGCAATGGACTTTGAGTGTCTCGAAAAAGTCCTGTAAAATGTGATTTTTGGATTAAGCACATCAAAATCAGCTCACAAAACTTAGACACAACATTTGTGCTGAGCTATGACAAGAAGATGATAGCAATTATTTATATAAACAATTAAAATTTACCTTTAGACATTACTATATTCAACATGTTGAATTAGTTGTGTGTTCTTCAAACACACACCTGTCTTTGCCTTTGTGGATTAAAATACATGCTTAATGTACCTTCTGTAAATATGTAACGTCTACTCAAAATATGACATATATGATAGAAATAAAAAGGTTGTTGATCATTTTTGCTGTTATTTTGTCCTTTCAAAAGTGTGGATCATCCATACACATGCATTACTTTATACTTTATTATAAATGGTGAAATGTAAATGCAAAGGTTTTCAAAAGCATGCCCAAAGGTCACAGTAATGCTTAATGAGCCCAGTGTAACCAGGCTGTGAGTGTAATATCCACACAGTCAACAGACCAGTCACGGTATTTATTGTAAGCAAAGGATTCATTCTTTTTTATCTTGGTGTTACTTTTCGTTTTACCAAATGCATAATTTTTTCTCGCAACAACTTAGTGTTCAGCCCATAGATAATGGGATTTAAATTTGCAGGAACCACGTGTAATAAAATATATGCTATTTGCCTCAGATAGGGGTATTCTGGGAAACGGTGCAGGATGATGGTCAGAAAGCCTGACCAAATCATGATGAGGAACAGCACCAAGTGACTGGCACACGTCTGCACCGCACGCCGGTTTAACTCTTTGTTCTTCTGAACCCAACACATAAGCGCTATCCGGATGTAGGTGGCCGCTAACCCTCCTATAGAGCTAGTGAAGAGCAGCACAGTGAAGAAGAGGCCGTAGATGT
This sequence comes from Gobius niger, assembly GCF_951799975.1. Taxonomy (NCBI): domain Eukaryota; kingdom Metazoa; phylum Chordata; class Actinopteri; order Gobiiformes; family Gobiidae; genus Gobius; species Gobius niger. The sequence continues at coordinate 11,203,348 of NC_136852.1, read as the reverse complement.
TGTTTATGGAAATGTCTTCACAGGACAACTTGAAGAGCGATGCATTATCGCAGTAGGCATTTTGAATGACATTCCTACATCGCGACAGTCTGACGGTGAGCCCAATGAGGATGGTCACCAAGACTATGGACACACCCCACGCTGTGACCGAAAGTCCTGTGACGGTGCGGCTGGTCATGATGGAGCTGTACCGCAGAGGGTGGCAGATAGCGACATAGCGGTCAATGGCCATTATTATCAGAATCATATGAGAAGCAGAGCCAAAAGTGTGGCTGTGGAAGGCTTGCACCACGCATTGCCTGTAGCTGATGTGGCGCTCGCCACTCACTATGTGCATCATGAGGCGGGGCAGGAGCACAGTGTTTCCGATCAGGTCGTTGACGGGCAGGTTGCAGAAGAGCAGGTACATGGGCTGGTGGAGGGCGTGGTTAGTGAGGATGACCAGAAGCACTCCGAGGTTGGACAGGAGCAGGGAGCAGTAGACCAGAAGCAGGGCGAAGAACAGTGGGTACCTGAAGGAGGGAGCAATGTTGAAGCCCTGGATCTCCAGAAGGTCCGTGGACATGGTGGTGTTAGACCTCATGCTGTTTCACTGCAGAGCTGAATAACAATATTCACATTTTAATTACAAGGTGACTTTTATAACTGAACTACTACAGTACGATATCACAATGAGGTGCACCACTGCTTTGGCCTCTTCCGGGCAAAATTCAACCAGTTATATTTCAAAATATAAATTCAGCAACAAAACAAGAATTTCCACTCTCTTTGAGAAGTGAAAAGTTAGAACTACACAGGAAACTGTGAACGCAAACACATGACTTCTTTGTTTTTAAAAGTACTGAATAAATACATATTTGTTATTATGATTATCATTAATTTGTAGTGAGCCTGTGTGGATTCTCAGCTGTCTGCCTTCAAACTGAAGACAGGCAATAACTTTATTATCCAGTTTTATAACTGGAGACAAATACAGAACTCATCACTGTTTACTGTATGACAAAGTCGGCTGGTCTTCCCTGACAAATCGGAGAGAGCAACACTGCATTTTATTTATTTATAAGGGACTTGTTTGGAAGCTTCCTGATTATCTCACATGTGAACTCAACTACAGCTCAAGTATCTACAACACCAGGTCACATGACTGTTTAGTTCTGAAAAATGGACTCGTAAAGAGTGACACAGGAAAAAGGGGCCTTTCTTATTACGCTACCCACAAATGGAACAAACTACAAAGACTTCTACAAATGAACTCTTTCACATCTAAAACTAGTATACGATATAAAGAAAGTTTTAATTGCTTTAGTTGATATTTGTAACTCTTCTATATATTGTAAATATTGTACTGTTATTCTCTGCTACGGCGCTCATGAAAAAGAGAGTCTCGTACTCTCATTGGGCCTTCCCTCTATAAATAAAAATAAAAAAATAAATAATGTCATAGATATATCCAGTTTCACTCTCCCACCGTTAATGCTTTGATCAAAGCTAAAAGTCCTACATATGTGAGGAAACTGTTTAGCGAGGCGATGCATTACAATAATTATCATGTCTGGCTGAGCTATAATGTAGAATAAAGATTCAAATATGATACAACATATGATCAAGATTTAACTTTTTGCAGTGAAGCCCCATCTCTATCATCATTGCTGACTTCAATTTACATCAATTAAAAACAGCATTTAAAAAAGAGCATTGCAGTTCCATAAAGATTCATTGTGAAGCACTTGTGAGTTTAAAGTCCCCAAGTTAATGTACTGAAGTGAACCAAAAATACAATACATACATGTTAAAATAACAGGAAGGTATTTAGGCAGAAAGTAATCCTATTTTGCAATAATATAGAATAATTATTGAGGCCAACAGTAAACTGACCGTGTTTAACATGTGGCAGCTCTGAGTGATGTGAGATAAAGGTTTCATGGCACTTTTATGGAGCTGGTACTCGGGCAGTGCCAGGCAGGAGCAGCCCCAAAGCGAGTCACTTCAGCTACACGTGATGGGGAGGGGAAAGGGCGTGGGGTCTGACAGAAGTGCTAATGGATCAGGAAAAATATGTTAAACACTTTTTAAATGCTTTATAATCTATAATCTATCTATCTGTAACTCATCCTCTACTAAGATAATCAACCTTTCCCTTCTACCTTCATACAGTAATATTGCTGTTCTTCTAAAATCCTTAAAGTGGTCTACAGACACAATTTCAAAATTACCTTAACCTCTTAACCCCCGCATGAACCGAGCACATTTTCTCTAGTTTGGCTTTATCCAAATCTAAAAGCATATTGAAAAAAAAACAGTGACAAAAATGAGGATGAAAAATCAACAAAAACGTGTGTCAAAAAGTGGTAAAAATATTTTGCAAAAAAAAATAAGACTAAAAAGTGATGAAAAAGCGGTGAAAAAGTGACAAAAAAAATACAAAAACACAATAAAACTGCTGCAAAAATGTGACAAAACTGTGCCAACAAAAAAACTGTGACAAAAAACTGTCTTGCCTCAAAAATGTGAGGCAATGTGTGGGCATTCATTTTTAGTTCCCTCATTCATCAGGAACAGCTGGACCTACTTATGGTGTTCCACAGGGTTTAGTATTAGGGCCCCCCTTTTTTTGTTTGTGTATATTTTGCACCCTTGTATATGGTTGAGCAGGTCAGGTCGATCGGAGGCTCAAATCCCGACTCCCTTGGGTGCATGCTATTGACTCCAGTGTTTGGCTCCTTGATGTAAGTGCCTAATGGAGATTGAAACGCGCAAAATAAATAGAGACCCACTTACCATAATTTGTCATTCCAGTGCTTTGATTTCTTGAACTGACAATAACGTGAAAGCCTGGATGAGAAACACATTCTATACACCTCAATAAAGATTTACACTTGCTCCCTATGCCCAGGCCTGTCAGGAACCTGGTTGTGATCCTCGATGGTGCTTTTAGAATAGACAAACAAGTTCAGTAGTCCAAACAGGTTTTTTTTTCAATTGTGTATTTTAAGCAAAGTGAAATGTTCCCTTTGAATAGAAATACATAAATATATATACATAAAGTGCATGCCTTTATAAGTTGTTGTATGGACTACTGTAGCTCTGTATAATGGACTGGACCTGGTGTTTGTCAACAGGCTGCACATGGTTTAGCACAGCTGCCCAAACAACCCATTACACCTGCACTTGCCCGTTTGCATTGGCTGCAGAAATAAAATATGTCTGAGTAGCTGTCAGCCCTCTGTCGTGGCGCTTCGCTCAGCAGACCTGCTTATCTCAGACGTGCCAGAACACACTTAAAAACGAGCTTTTACTGGTGCTTTTCTCCTCAACTTGTGTGTGAGGGTCCAGCCGTCCCAGACTCTTATTATGTTCATATATTCATGAAGATCCATTTTTTTCACATTAGCTTTTTAATGCAAGTTGAGCAGTTTTGTTATGTTTTTTATTATCATTCTCTTATTTAATTGTTTGTTTTTGCTTTTATATTGGGGTTCACCATGTATCTGAGCAGCTTAGACTGATGTAAACCTGCTTTATAATGATATAATGTCTATATTTCACAATGAATCGAAATAGTTCATTCTTTCGACCTTGTTGTGGAGCAGGGGGTGGGGAGTAAGGGGTGGCTTCCTGATAGCCTGGTGAAGGTCTTGAAGAGACTGTGTGACGAGGTCCCTGGTGATTCTGGTTCTGTATTTGGCCCCCAGGCCTTAGTTTGCCCACCTCTGCTCTAACGCTTCAAACACTGCAGACACATTGTTGTCTCTCACTTGACCATCATCAAGGAAAGTTGTAAATAAGAAAGGGCCCCAGGTCAAACCTCTCCAGGGACATGCACATTTATAAGATGATAAACGTAAAGCTGAGGGCCAGGGCTTTGTCCTCCCCAGAGCTGGTCTGCTCCTCTGCGGTCTGTGGTCTGAGCCTGATTTAATTATCCGGAGCTGCACTGGGACTGTCCATGTCACTGAGCTGGTTACACACATGATGATATCGTGCACCATAAGAATTCACATCCACCAAAGAGTACAACAATCCTCCATCTACACCCCTGACCACAAATATAGCTCAGTAATTGGTGATGGGATGTAAGGTGCCACACTGTGGGCGCCCACTGTTCCTGGAAGGTGGGTCCAAAAAAATTATAATAATGTCAGCGCACAAATTCAAAGTGAGTAAAGGCTGTTCTGACATATGTACCACTGCTTAAGGTTGTAAACTGGAGACGGGATGGCGCCCCTCTCGCAGGAGCTCCAAGACACATAGCCAGTATGGTTTTCTCAGAAAAAGAGGCTACGTCAAGAAATGTTTGGCACCCACACAGGGAGTGGTGGTGTTTCTGAGGAAGCACTCACATCCTGAAAACAACTCATATTTCAGCAGCAAATATAGTATATAGCAAGTATGAAAAAGATGATGCCTATACTTGATTTTGGAAGGTGTAAAATAGCATGATATAGGTTCATTAAAAGACAGCATCCGGAATATTCGTAAGGTGGCGAGACATGGGTTTGGGTGTATATCAGAGTTCACATTACTTATTATTGTATATAGTAAAATTAGACATATACTCTTATTTTTCATTAATCACAAAAGTCTGAAAACAAAACGAAAACTATAACACACAAGTAAACTCGCCAAACAAACTGTCAAACATCAGCCCCCAAAGGAATCATTAGGAAAACCCGATGGAACAGAGGCCCGCGAGTGGGTGGAGTCACTCAACTGTCCGGGGATTAATCACAAGTTGAAACAGTTAATAACAATAACAATAATAATAATGTAATGACTTCTCAGAGGAACTCATTAACTGCCGGTCGAACGCTGATGTAAACCAAACCCCTCTTTCACAAAAAACATGGAAAAATATGATATTGGTGCCTCCGTGATTGTACAGCGGAGAGGAAAGTTTAATTCCCAGGCAGAGCAGGTTTTATTGGTTCTGAATTAGCCCGACACAAACATTAGAATATTTATTAGACCAGTTAACTTGTTTCAAGGTACACTATCTGGCTTCCACTCGGATGTGAAGCTGCAGCAGTTGCTAAGGTTTAGCTACATTAAGGGACCAAAGAATGAGGTCAGCTAATTTCACTGAATGACCAAGGTATTATTCTCCATTGGCATATCCAGACCTTAACCCATGAGAATCTTTAGAAAGCACTGGTTCTGGTTTTCTTAAATAACATGGTCAGTTTTGGGGGTAACACACATTCAATAGACTATCACCTCCCACACGTCAGATAGAAAGACAGAATGTGTGTCAACATAGAAAACTGGACCACACGGACACACATGGGCTGCCCTAGGCCTAAATCAAGGACAGCAGCCACCCCATGTGAAGGTCGACAAAGAGTAGAGTGAGTGTGAGTTGTTTACAACGATTACACAGAAAGCAGGACTGAATAAAGGCTCAAAAGTGAGGCAGGTTAGGCAGGTAAATCAACAAAAGAAAAGTGAGAAAAGTGAGAAATATGAATTAGGTAGGGCAGGTAGAATAACATTTTAGCTACTGGCCTGACATGCGGTTTGTTTGTAAGCTACTTCAACTGTAAGGTGTAAATTGTACTTTATAGGCTCTGCAGGGAAATTCGAGTTCTGCGTTTGACCAATGCCCCGGGACCCATCTCATCATTTCCAGATCACGAACCACGGCAGGAGACCCGTCACTTTGTTTACTGGCCATAAGAATCCATGATCATCAACTAGGGTTAGAGATTCAGTTTGCAGCCTGGAGGAGAACAGGTGAAGATAAGGTTATCTTCAATCTGGTATACATGATTTTTTAAAGCAAATTCAATGGTCATGAAGGAGCTTCTCAAGATGTTGATCTATGTGTGAGCCAAAAGTATGAGGTTTGAGGGATCAGAATGATTATAAAGGGAGGATGGCCTGTGATATTTTTTCAAAACATGAGGGTTAGTGGGAACAATAGTGGTAAAGGCCAATTCAGCATAACATCTGACAGCCAGCAACAACTGGGGAGGGCTACAGAAGCCAACATAGAGCCAAGCGTATGCGCTCTGGCCTAACCCCTCAGTCATACAGTAGCTCACATTTATGACATGGCTGAAAACTGGATTCATGATATTTATGACTTCAAACTAAATGATCTACAAGTGGAGAAGGAAATTTGCACCTAAAATATGTCAAAAATAAACTGGTCTGAAAGCCGTAAATCAAATAATATTAGCTAAAGACAAGTAAAGGTAAAGGTAAACTAGTTGTCTTAATTAAGTTGAATATATGCAAACACACTACACTAAATGTGGACATGCCATTCCTCATTGCATTAGCATAAACTAAGATTTGGGGACAGGTGCTTGTGGGAGTAGGACACGGTCCCTTTATGTTAATACTGTATTTTGGGATCTGGAGTTTGGAGCTTCTTCTGCTTTCTGATAAATCAAAACACAAAATGTAAAGTCTGGCAATCATGTACAAAGTTTTTGCAATTGTGAATAAGTCAACATTTCAAAATCTTCCATACTCTACCTTTAACTTTTTGTGCATGTTCAAATGATTCTCCACGAAGCGAGTCGATATCCCAGAAGAATACGGCGTCACTGAGCGCGGGGTGTATTCATGTCGGAGAGAGATAAAAGCAGGCATTCTTCCTATCAACCTGCCTCCACTGCTCCAGTCAGGCCTCCTGCTTAAGATGGCAAACACGACTTTTCAATTCGACCTGACTCTGAACAATTTCTTCATCCCAGCCGGCGGGAAATACCCCATTTTCTTTTTCGGCCTGCTCATTTACCTCTTTTGCGTTTTCTGCAATGCCACTTTGTTGCTTTTGATTATCACCAAACCCAATCTGCACAAGCCGATGTACATGATCCTTTTCAGCCTGCCCCTCAATGACCTGATCGGCATCAACGCCATGTTGCCCAAAGTGCTTTCGGACATTGTCACCGAAAGCAACCGCGTCAGCTACCCTCTATGTGTTCTTCAAGGTTTCCTTCTGCACCTGTACGGAGGCGGGGTGCTCTTTATCTTAGCCGCCATGTCGTTTGACCGGTACGTTGCTATATGCATGCCCCTGCACTATACCACAATGATGACGGCAAAAGCCATTACATGTATCATTTCTTTGGTGTGGGGATTGGATCTTGCCCTGGTCACCCTCCTCTTTTCCCTTCAGTCCAGGCTTCCCAAGTGCAGATCTGTAATTATGAATGTTTTCTGTGATAACCCGTCCCTCTTGAAGCTCACATGTGGGAACACTTTCCTTAATAACATCATCGGACTCTTCAATACGGCCGTATTCCAAGCTATAAGCGTGTCCGTTCAAGGTTTCTCCTACGTGAAAATCCTCATAACCTTCATGGTGACGAGGAGGTCCGAAACAAAAAACAAAGCGATCAACACGTGTGTGGCTCAGCTGGTTATCTTTGTGATGTTTGAAATCGTAGCCACGTTCACTATTCTGTCCCACCGGTTCCAAAACGTGTCGCCCGATTTGCAAAAGATCATGGGCATGCTGATATTCCTCGTCCCACCGCTTTTGAATCCAATCGTATACGGATTGTACACCCACGAAATCCGCAGCACGCTCCTGCAAATCTGGAATATTAAGGTGGATGTCAATGCGTGATAGAAAGACTGACGCGAAAGGCTATTGTTCCACACGCACATTATTTAAAATGCACTTGTAAAAGGATCTCATTTTGGAAACAGAAGGTCCATAAATCATTTGAAAAAGATTGACAGGCTTCCCTTCATCTGTGAATCAGAAAGTAGTTCATGAAAACACGTTGTGATATAGTGGTGTGATAATCCTATAAGGAAAATATACTTAAACATGGTTTTTATTGCATACTATTCAAAATGACTCACAAGCCTTAATATGTTTATAATATACATTATATCCAGATATTTCTCTTTATCAAAACATTATATTAGACATATTTATGTTTATGTTACTGTGTTGTTTTTAATCCATTCATAGACAACACGCCACTGATGACACATGGTGCTACATTGAGGAAACATTACTCAAGAACATAAAGACAGTGACACCACTTCAAGCACTTCCTATTTTGTGATGACACAGGTCCTCATTCCCTGGTAAAGACTCAATATGATAAGCAAAGCAGTTCCGTGTAATGATATGTTTTCGACGGACGTCTGCCTGGTCATCTTTCAACATTGTGAAACCCAAGGTCTGATCTGAATGGTACCATGGATGAGGTTGTATTGAACTCTGCAGAACAATTAAAGCATTTATGTTCAAGTTATATACATGTCTGTATATCATCTTCTTCTAGATTTTGTTTGGATTGTTTTGTATATGTAAAGAAAAGCACTTCACTAGCAAGGCCCAACAGAAGGTGCGGTTAAACAATTTATTAACAGTGAGTAATCGACGACGGCTGGGTTGAGACTGGGTGGTGGCTTTGTCTCTGGGACATATAGAGAGAGAGGGTGGGGTCAAGAGTTCAGACAAACTGTGCTGAAACATAGGGCACCTAGTCAATAAAATATTAACTCCATTCTTTAAAATAAGTGTCACATGAGCAGTTTATTCTGATTGACCTTTTAACATTCTCTGGAGAGGACGAATGAAAAGCCACAAGGCCACAATGTGTGCTGTTAAATAAATCTTAAGCTGACATCAGTGTTCGAAGTAGCATATTTTCCTGTCTTGTCCCATCTCTTACAGTTTTGTTTGCATTGTAGTATTTTAGTCACATCAGTTTCCTCAATAGGTGTGGGCTTAGCTCTACGTAAAGGCACCTAAACAGGCACATATCTTTTCAAAAATCAGAACACTGAGTTCAGATGATCTGCTTAGATAATATTATTAGCGCTGTCAAAATTAATCACGCTTATTCGCATTGATCGAAAACATATTTTATCGCATCATATGTTTTGACCAAACACACTTCTGTATCTGAGCCGCACATGACCTGAAAGACAAGGCACTTGTGTTAACTACATATTATAAGCCAGGAGTCTCCAATCTTTTCACACGATGAGGTTTTATGAAACAAAAGCGACAAAGAGCAACTTATGCATCAAAAGGCTTATCCAATTTCAAGAGCTGAAGAGATCCCGGTTATAGGCTGTTGGCCAGTTCACTTAATTATGAAACTGTGAGTATTTGGTTGATGAAATGTGCAATCAATAATCAAATGCTTTTAAAATATTTCTTTTTTTTTTACATTTCCCTGCATGCATCACATTATTGTTTGGGCTACTGTCTGGAGGCTCTCAGCTCCCCATTTTGACAAGGAGGTAAAAATCTGACCCGCCACCAAGAATACTTCAACACCCTGCAAAAATCCAGCAGCAGTGGAGAAATAAATGTTCACAAATACACGTCGGGACCCAGTGTCTTTTTTTCTGACTATATTATGTTCACGTGTGGCAGGAAATAATCTGAACTCAAAAACCTTGGCCAAATGGCTACTTTTCTTGCTTCTCATGAGAGTTACATCCTGTCCATGAAGCTCGGGATTGTGTCACCAAACCCACTTTATTTGGATTCCATTTGAATAAACGAATGGAGATCTTAAAAACGACAGCAGTCATCGCTCACATAAAAACATTTGGACACCATAGAGTAACAGCTGTTCTGTGGCTCTTTAAAGTCACTTTATATGGAGAGAGTTTGCCTGTTCCCTCTAAAATGGTGGATTTTATGGGTAGCATTTATTTTATACCATTCATTAAAACATTCTATCTCGGATAATGTTCCTTAAGGATTAATAAAAAAAGAGCTGTAGTGGGTTATTACAAATTGTTAAAGGGGGGTATTATGCAAAATCGACTTTTTCAAGCTTTATATCATGTTATTAAGTCATTCCCTCATTAAAAACATGCCTGAAGTGTTGCCTTGGCACATTCACGTATTTTCGAGTAGTCTGTAAAAACTCTGATGGCAGCCATTTTAGGGATAAAACGCCTGATTCCTTCAGGGAACGCCTCGAACCTCCAGGATACGCCTCCGACCTTTCGTCACCAGCCGAGTAACCAACCACTGCTCCTCAGCAGAACCCCCTCCCCGCAGTGTCTAGCCCTAAGATGTAAACAGAGTCATCATGGAGGATTAGCTTCATGTGTTGTGAAACGGAGTTACAGCAGACTTTTACAAAGACACACATCAGTGTTTCTGTTACCGAAACACCCAGGATTAAAACCGGTGACAAGAACACTTATTTCAGTGACTGGTTCTGCGCTGGGAATGTCTTAGGGCCTTGATGATGCACAGAGCCTCCGGAGAAAGCTAATGCTAAGCTAAACCTCGAGTCATCACGTGAAAACGAGAAATATGCACAAATAAAGTCAATAAAACCACCACACACATAAAGAACCGTTTAACAATGATAACACACGGAGCCTGGCTTGTTGATTTGGAAGTTTATTGCTCACATTTCATCTACAATGGGTCATAGCCGAGTGGCTTTCTCCCGGAGCTAACAAGCTAGCCGCGACAAGCTAACGGGAAAATTCACTGAATACAAGCAGCATATTATGCATTGAAAACATCACTAAAACAGGCAACTGCTTGAAGCAGCCTTTATGATGATCACACACGGAGCCTGGCTTGTTGATTTTGTAGTTTATTGCTCACATTTCATCTACAGTGAGTCGTAGCCGAGTGGTTTCTCCCGGAGCTAAGGCACTATTAGCCACGGCAAGCTAACAACCTTCACCTTCACAACATTCATTGAAAACAGGCAGCATATTATGCAAAAATAACGTCAATAAAGCAGGCAACTACTTGAAGCAGCCTTTACGATGATCACACAATGAGCCTGGCTTTACACATTTGTGGTTTATTGCAGACTTTTCATCAACAATGAGCTGTAGTCGATTATAACAAGCTAACGGGTAACCTCGAAAAACCATTGTCCACCTGCGGAGATAATGTCCGTCTTTTGAGTCGTATGGGCTCCTGCAGATCCTGGTGTAGCCTAGTCCATGGGGGTATAGTTAGAGATCCACAGGGCATGGCAGATGCAAACAGCAGTTATTTTTCAGGCAAGAGCCCCTTCCAAGCGTCCGGTGTGGAAGGTTCGTCTTCAAATCATATCCTGTATGGCCATTGTTCACAAAGTGATAAACAGTAGCTCCTTTCCAACAATAAAAATTAAAATGCACCGATCGTAGTTTCAATACTGTGGAGACAACGAGCGGAGTGTTGTGATGCCACAGACAGCGTGTCTTCTTAAAGAGACAGAGGCCTATTTCAAGCCATTTGCTACCGCCATTTTGAAAGAGCAATTTTATACAAGGCAGTTATTCTAATTTACTGCATTGACAGACCAACAGAAGGTTTCGTCATCATTGTAGTGTGATATAGACTGATGCTATGTGGCTGAAAAAAGCACAATACCCCCTCTTTAACCAAATACAGATGATTTATTCCTTTATGGACCTAAGATCATGAGAATCGTGCGTCAGTTGCAGATGTCCCCAGAGCATGATACAGGGTTTATATTCGGCCTGGCTCTCGTCGCTCTTCTCAGTCTGCCAGTGGCTCACTACCATCCCAGAACAGTTTTGCACTTCTTCCACCATTTTTTTGCTTCATTTTAGACATCTAGCTCGTATTTTGTATCATATTAATCCTGCCTGGGTTGTGGTTTAGTCCTTAGTCTTACTGGTATGTGCTTTACTTTGTTGTGCCATGTTTTGGTTTAGCCACAAATGTTGCCTCATATTTTTCCATTACGCGAAAAGGCTGAAAATCTATATTGTGTTTCACGCGTGTTTTTCTCTTTCAGCAACATTTCCATCCATTAAGACTCATAAACCGCTCAAGATTATGCCTGAAAACGCCACTTCGAACACTTTGCTTACACTTGAAGAGCTGGGGCTGTCCCCCGCGGCTCGACAACCTGCGTTCCTATTCGGTTCCTTGATGTACTCGCTCATCATCACTTTCAACTGCCTGGTCCTCCTCGCCATTGTGGCCAGTAAGAACCGGCACAAGCCCATGTTTGTGCTGCTGTGGAACCTGCCCATCAGCGACATGCTGGGCGCCAGTGCCTTCCTCCCTCACCTGGTGTTCAGCATCGTGACGAAGAGCCGCGCCATTTTGTACGACGCCTGCACGATCCAGGCCTTTCTCGTTCACTTCTACGGCACGGCCAACCTGCTCACCTTGAGCGCCATGGCTTACGATAGATACATCGCGATATGCACCCCTTTGAGGTATCACGCGATCATGAACACACACACTTTGGTCAAGCTTATTGTTTTTATTTGGTTCTGCAATATCGCAATTATTGGCACGCTGATGGTAATGCATTTAAGGCTTAAGATTTGCCGGACCCATATTGTGGACTTGTACTGTAACAATCCATCTTTACTCAAGTTATCATGTGGAAGTACAGTTATTAACAACTATTACGGGGCGTTTTTCATTGCGGTCCTCCAAGGCGGTTCGATGCTGGTGATAATATACACATACGCGCAGATTTTCCGGATGTGCGCAAAGACGAAGCAGGCGGAGGTGAGAAGGAAGGCGGCCCAAACGTGCTCCTCTCACCTGATGTCGTTTTTGGTCCTCCAAATCAACACCATCATTACTCTGACGGCTCACCGCAGCAGAGGCGCCTCCCCGTTCCTGCGGAGGTCCATGGGGGTGTCTGTCGTTATCTTCCCGCCCTTCCTCGACCCCATCATCTACGGACTCAGCACCAAAGAACTTAGGACCGCTGTTGCTGTGCTGCTGAGGAGAAAAGTGACCTCGAAATGACTGAAGAGTTTACAGCCTATAGCCTATGCCAGGGACACGCACACATGGAGCCCTGGTGCACTTGCCTCTTTGCCTTGTGCCTTTTAAGGGCCTTCTCAAGAGCGTCCCAACTATATGCATCTTATTTTGCTCTATGTGCTTATTTTTTTTGCCCCACCAAGTCAAAAATCTGTTGAAAATACACATTTCATGCCCAACAACCTGAAATCGCGCTTCTTTCCTCCTGTCTCTGCCTTTTTCTCAGCGGCAGCACCACGTGCGCGGCCTGATCGAAGGAGCAGGCGCATGTGCCGCTCCAGTGTTTTCTCCTCTGTAACAGCAGGTCGTTCCTCTTCCTCGCACATCCGCGGGAGAACAGAGTAAAGTAACGGGTAACAAACTCGCGCGATAAGTCTGCATTGTTTTGACATGACGAGGATGCCAGTCAGCACCACGTGTCGGGGCGGTCTGGACAGCGGTAAGACTCCGTAACTTTAACTTTACTGTTCGTCGCGCTATGAAATGGCCTTATAATGAGCTACGTGCGGGCCATAGCAGCGCGTGAGCTGAGGAGAGGAGGGAGACGAGGGAGAGAAGAGCAGGGCATTGCGCACAGCCAAAATTGGCCGAACCAAATGGAGACTTTGTGGAGCATTGTGATTCAATACCTGGATAATAATAAGCAAAAGCATAATGGTGTCTGTCTGTAGCATGGATCTATTATAAACTGTAGTAGTTTGAGCGCCTGTTTGGGAGAATGCATTCCCCTGCCTTTTTTCTTCTTCGTTGAGCCCCTTATAAAGTGTGTGCATGACACTGGCATAGGCTGTAAACTCTTCAGATACACTTTGAGATTTGGATATGCATAATTACTAAACCTAATCCTTACCATAAAATGCAGATAATAAACACATTAATAAACTGTTTTTTATATTTTAAAGGGAGACTGATAGACTTGACACTTTTGTTGAGAGCGATCATGAGAAAAATGGCCTTGTTGATATTGTGTAGTGTTTCTGCTGATGTGCATTTATTTCAAATATGCAGAAATAAAAGGAGATCCGTGTTTGCACATGACCTTTCCAAGTGAATTTTGTCTTTTTTTTCTCTTTTTGATACCAGTACAATTTTCCACAAAGAGTTGTACAGGCACAGAGAAACAGACAAGCAAATATATTCCGCCATAGCGGAAGAAAGCTTTATTTACTGTTGGTTATGTAAACGAGTCGTGTGTAACTGTTGTCTGTCTGTGTCTTTGTTTGACCCGTAGCCTCATCACTGACCTCTTTAGTCTCCGTCAACACAGTGAAAGGGATTCTTGCAAGTGTATTTCACCTGTTTGTTTTGACAATGAGGCAGTGTGGTGTTTGGTGGAAACAGCGGCTCCTCGAATGCTTCCTGTGGAAATTTCCTCACAATTTTTCAATTAAACAGCCAAGGCTCATTTTATTTTTTCATTGATGAAATCAGCTATTTCATCAAAGAGGAAACATTTGGAAAGGCGACACTGGCCAACTTCTGTTCTGGGGGCAGTAAAACCTGAAACAATAGCACCACACAGAACTATCAGTACATTATTACAAATGGCCTATGTTCATTTGCATCACTGTCAACACTGCACCGTTTCTCTGCGCGGCCTAAAAACGGCTTTGTTTTCGCGTAGTAACTGATCGGACTTCTCCAGTCCGATATTAACAGGAGAAAAGAGGCGGGCACAATTCATGGCAGCGCCCACGCGAACTTCCGGAATAAGGTGAATATGAAACTCTTCCCTGTTGTAAAAGAAAAGTAGTTATATATTTGATATTCTAGTGAGATGATAATAGAATGTCTGTTTCACAGCTGGAACTGTTTTAATATTTGTAACAATAGGAACATATTATGCTATAATTTACAGCCCCATATCCTGACCAAAAGATGTCTCACACATATTTCCTTTCACTGTTGAAAAACAGTTGTGGCCTGTTTGACTGAAAGGCAAAGTTCTTCATGAACAGTCAGAGAGTGCGTTGCAAATCAGAGGCACAAAAGAGCAAACATTAACTCAAACTTAGTTTAATTTAATTTAGTTAAATATGTACATATTACCCACATATAGTTATTGTTGGAAGTAATTAGATCAACTGTTGATTTATAAGCATGACTTTTTATTGGTTACGGTGTGTATATTGTGATTGGCCAATGGCTACTGGAGCGATGTCTCTCGCAGACTGTGCTTCTAGCAGGAAGTGAAGCCTTTCCAGTAGAAGTTCTTGCAGCCAGCCTTGCGTTCTCTTGGTGGCAGGTTATTGTTGCCTGATTCCACTGAGCGCTGAAGGGTCACATGACCCTCATTCTCTTTGGATATAACAGGTTTTGGAGCGTTGTCTTCAGGGAGGGACATCTGAGCCAACAGGAGGTCCTCCACAGCACGCTGCAATTATGTACAGATTATAAGTGATAGGTATCAGATTATCTGTCAGATTGCAGACTCATTTCCCTTTGTGCGATTTTATATATTTTTTGCATCCTTCATGTCAAAGCACTATAAGTGACTTTGGGTACGATTTATGTTCTACAAAGAACAAGATCATTAATAGAAAAGATGAATTGAATTGTAATTGTTTTTCCCTCATGCACTTTCTTATGCAAAGAGAAGAACATATTTACTGCACAGTATTGACAGTAAATAAGTTAGCAACAAATGCATACAAACTCTAAAACATCCCCATGTTATCGCCTGCTTCTGACTGAATGAAAATCATGACAACAATAATGATCAAAGTTACCTGTGATAGCAGCCCAGCACTGCGGGCTCTCTGCAGCAGTCTGTGGCGCGTCAGCTCCATGTCCAGGTCCTGCTGTAAATCCTGGTCCATGGGCTCAGGACTCTGTTCTGGCTCAGCGGACTCAGCCAGGACCAGCATGGACAGGAGCAGGACTGAGGCCAGCACACACTGCATCTGCGGGCAGAAGGAGGAAGAAACAAAACCACTACTTTCAGAAACACTCACAGACTAAAGCACATGTGTAGATGTAAGAAGAAGTACGCGAAACCGCATGGGAGCATTTCCTGGTTTTGAATGCTTACGTAGAGTTAAAATCAACCACATTTGGTTCTTTGGAAAAAAAAAAACATAATTGAAAAAAACAATATCTGTTTGTACATTTGTAAATATGGCAACGAACAATAATAGTCCAGAGAACCACAGATGCTGTAAGCCTAAAACACAATTATCCAAATTACAGATTTTCAGTGTACTTTTCCAAATTTAGCACAAGATCAAATAAATATCCAACAATTTCTTCACTGAAAAAGTGAGTTATTATTGAAGTCAAACACATCCATGACAGATAGAGCCCACAGATTAATAAGAGTAAAATGATGATTCAATTTTCATGTACAGTGAGGAAAAAAAAGTGTTTGGCCGAAATCCAATAGAAAGTCTATAGGGAACTGACCAAATACTTTCCCCCCCCACTGTATTTAACAAGAAGTCAATCCATAAATAACATTATTGTGACAAGTTTTTGATGAGGATATGTCCAGAATCTATACTTTGATACCAGTTAAAACTAGACTAATCAGAAACAGGATTTATACATATATTTTTAAACAAAAGTGCAATTATTGTCAGTGGAAAGGCCTTGAAAACATTAAGTTAATATGGTACATTTGCGGGCATAAAAAACAGAAGTGAGGAAGGAAGATAAAAAGGGAACAGAGGAACAGAAGAGGATACCACTGGACTTACGTTTAAGGAAGGTCTCTTTGTTGTTGTGGAAAGGATCTTGAAAATGTGGATGTTTGGTTTCAGTGAGATGTTGGTCTCAGCTCTGCCCTTTTATATTTGCCCGGTTCGTGTCACATGTTCCGTCTCCTCCAATAAGAGAGCGCCTCTGAAGTCAGCAAAGACTGGTTAAACAGTTAGTTACAGACAGAATACAAGCACAAACACAACAGCAGAATGTCCTGCTGTTCGGAGGTCAGTCAACGCCTCATTAGAGACCGCAAACACAACGCAATGATGTCATTGTTTGGTGACTCAAAAGACGTCTGTGTTGTATTTCAGAGACATGAATCAGCATTCACTTATTGCCTACTATGAGCTTATGGTATTCGATCATCTAAAATCAAAGCTGTTTGTGGCGTTTTTGGGGGGCTTTGTGCAAGAGATTTTTTGGAAGACTTTGTTATATATTTGATATATAAGACACCTCTCTCTCCAGGAAAGACATTTTTACATTTCTTATGTGATCTCCTGTAATCTGTTGCTTTAGATAAATATTTTCCGCTAGTCCTTTTGCTGTTTGTGATTTCCAAATTATTATTTTAACACTGAGAGAGAACTGTGACCAATAAGACACCCACAACCTGGGGCCATTTTCAAATTGAGGCCCCTCGACAAACGGCTGGTATTATTGAGGCGGGGACAGACAATTGACGACCGTGTAGTGACTGACTCTGCCAGGAAGTAGAGTCGTCTTTATTATGACTCTGCCAGTAAGTATTGAGGCGGTTTGAGAGTCCGTGCATTGTGTCTTCAAGTTCGGGGCAGTCAAAGCGTGAACAGAAGGGGGGGGAGTAGACGGCTCGCTTTCTAAAGTGGAGGAGATACGTCACCCCACAATGAACGCTTCCCATGCGCATGATTTAACAATATAAAATCATTGTAATAGTGACAGGTAATGGATAAGCACTTTCCAACATGTCCGTGCATGTCCCAGGAATGGAAACTTTCCTGCGGGGAAACATTGATAGTGTGAACGTGAATGTGGAATCTATTTTGGCAAAGGAGACTAGTCTAGACTTTTTAATAGTGTTAAAAATGTGATTATAAAGTCATAAAAAGTTAAGCATTACAGCTGAAAAATGTTGTGATGGGAGTCATTTAAATATTGTTGCATTTATACTAGTTTCTTCTGATTTATGCCGTGTTTTTATCTTAAAGGCCCATTTTTATAGGTAGCGTTCACGATTTAGAATGTGATGATGTCATAATGTCAGGTGGAGGGCGGGGCCAATACAACTCTATGGGAGAAATGCAGTTTTTGGAAGAAATCTCCAAAACGAAAATTGACAAATGTTTTTCCTCTCCAGTATTTGATCGTGATTGGATTCTCAAACCTGTGATATTATTTTTATGTCTGAAAGTCTTTTCTATTGGACAACATCATGGTCATGTTTTCGCATATTGTCACCACTTTTTGACATTTTTTAGAGATAATAATTGTACATTAGTTCATATGTGCCGACAGAGCAGACAATGAGCTTTGTGACAGTGTTTGTTTCATGTGGATTCCTCCAGTCACGACTGAGATATGAGCCAAAAAACAAAGACATAAAAAAATGCATTTTGTCAGTTACCACCGTTACCATAGTTACCGTCAGTTGACCTCCACCTCAATGTTAAACTATAGCCTCTTTAGAATGTTGTGATGTCACGTGAACGCTACCTATTGCAAAAAATGAAAGAGGAAGCCACTAAATTAAATATAGGCCTATTTCACAACTGGCAAGGTCACTTTTCAGGGTCAGATTTGGAAAACTCGCCTAATTGATACAAATGCTTTATAATTTGTTAAACTGTGTTTTTCCCAGAAATGTCTGGGTTTACGATATACTAAAGAAGGAAAAAACAAATGTTCCAATAGGAAAAAAAAATGTTGTCCATCTGGATGCCGGACAGTTGTGTTGCTGAGCAGATCCACTGATGTCCCTTTGTCCTGCTACGTAAATACCATCTGTTTGACTGAGGCCGGATCAAACCTGCAACAGGAGGCCTGGACTGGATCTGTCCCAAAGTCTTCTGACCTTTCAGAGATCTTTAGATGTGAGATGTTTTAATTTGGGTATTAAAATTCATAATTATATTACAACTGCTGCTTACATCACTGATGAAGAAGAAGAAGATTTTTATTTATATATAGATGATTACATCAGCCCTGTCTCATCTGCCACAGACTTCACTGTCACAGGGGCTGACAATGTGGAGCAGTAAAATCACTTTCACCACAAATAGCCTGTACCTTTCTTATCTTCATCTCCGCCTAGAGCAGGGGTGTCCAAAGTGCGGCCCGGGGCCCAAATGCGGCCCTCAGACCAATTTTTGGTGGCCCTCTGCCTTTTTTCTGAATCGGGACACATCATCAGAGATAGTCCTTTTTATTTGAAATGTAATAATTCCACACAATTCTAACCTAACCTTTTAGTGTGAGACAGAGCTGGCATGAAGGTTTTGAGCAGAAATAAAGGTGTGGGGCGCAATTTAAACCTCTGCTAGTCAAAGGTTTTGCGGCACTAACCACCGATCTATGGCCCTTCACCCTGTGTATGCTTCAGTATGCGGCCCCCCATGAAAAAAGTTTGGACACCCCTGGCCTAGAGGATCTCGTAAGATGAAAAACTAACAGTTGCTTTGCTCTTACCTGATAAATCAAACCCTTTTAATAATATCATGTGAAATATACAGAGATTGAAAGAGTTATTGACATCTCTTAGACTTTCCCCCATGAGATAATCACCTCCTAGCAGAGATACAGTATGAAACAGCCCTGGGGACTAATGAGAGCACAGTGGCAGCTATAAAAGTCGACTTCTCCGTCACAGTGTGTCTCTCCACAAAGAGCGACCTCTGTGTGTTTCTCCTCCTCACATGACTGACCACTATTGCACATTGTGGTATTTTCTGATTAGCATTTATTGTTGAAGAATTGTAAACTCAATTTGACTGACTGACTTTTGTAAGTTATCACACACCTGGTCTTTTGCTTCTGGTTTGATTGTGGGACCAAAGATGCAACATTTACTTGATACTTTTGTACTTAAAATGTCTTCAATCCACAGTGGTCTGTCTAAATACGAAAGCTTGATTGATCTGTGTTACAGATCCCTCAAATACTAAACCGGTTTCTTTAACAGCAATGTCAGCAATGGAAGTCCAGTACAACACCTCATCTTATTTGACTTTTGTGAGCTTTAACCTTTCCTCAGAGAGTATCATCCCTACTTTCCTGTTTGCCACTCTGAGTTACTTCGTCATCCTTTTCTGCAACCTTTTACTCATGCTCACAATTATACTGAACAAATGCCTGCACCAGCCCATGTATTTAATCCTCCTAAACCTCCCTATCAACGATCTGATTGGATCTTCTGCATTCTTCATCCAAACTATCAAGCAGATCCTAGTGAACAGTCAGACCATTTCTTACTCGGCTTGCGTCATTCAGGCTTTTTGTATCCACATTTATGCCTGTGGGACCATGTTCATCCTCACCGCAATGGCTTATGACAGATACATCGCCATCTGCTTGCCACTGAGGTACAACGTCGTCATGACAAGCGCTCACATAATGAAACTGATAACGTGGATCTGGGGTAGCTCGCTGATCCTGATGGGCGTGCTTTTCGGCCTGCTTTTGCGCCTGCCCCGGTGCCGATCCGAGCTGACCCACACCTACTGCGATAACCCCTCCTTACTGTCCTTGGTTTGTGCAAACACCGCAATCAACAACATCTACGGACTATTCACAGTGGCGTTGACGCAAGTGGGAGCCAACGGGATGGTTCTGTTCACGTACCTGCGCATCCTGGCGGCGTGTTTCCGCTCCAAACACACGGACACGAAGGCCAAGGCGCTGCAGACCTGCGCCACGCACCTGCTGGTGTTCCTGCTGCTCGAGTGCTTCGGCCTCTTCACCATCATCTCCTACAGGCTGCAAAGTGCCTCCCCGCACCTCCGCAGGTTCATGGGGATGTCCACGCTCATCTTCCCCCCGACGCTAAACCCCATCATCTACGGCCTGAAAACCAAAGAAATCCGAGTGCAAGTCATACAGTTCTTTAGGAACAAGGTCGGGGCTGTAAGATAAAGTCCAACCATGTTTTACTTTGCAGATTGCAATGTGCCGCCGTGGTGGAAAGTTGCATTGTACGTACTTTGACTTAAAGGCCATGTACCACATACCTAACAAACAATGGAAGAGGAAACCACTAAATGAAAAGTCATTCCTAACATTTGTAGCATTTCTTCACAGAGATGAGTTTATATTTCACAACTTGCAGGATCACTTTTCAGGGTCACATTCACACAGTGGTGGAAAGTAGCCAAGTAAAATGTTAAAATTATAGGTGCTTATATTTTACTTAAGTACATTTTATGATGAATACTTTTTACTTTCTACTCCACTACATTTTTAAATTGAGTTAAAAGTAAAAGTATTTTATTTTCAAAGTGACCTTTCTATGATGAACTGGTTTTGTCCCAGTTTAGACATTAGTGGTTTACTCCTTTAGACCGGGTCTAGACCGGGTTTAGTTCCTGTTTTTGACTTGAAATGGTGCTTTACTCGTTTAGACCCGGTTTGATGAAAAATATTTTAAAAATCCTGCACATTAAACTCTTAAATACTTTTACTTTTTACTTATACATTTTATACTGCATACTTTTTTACTTTTACTTAAAGGAGCTATACCTGATTGTACAAAGAAACAGGGTCACTCAAATTTCAAATTTTCTGGTCCAAGCTCATCTCAAACTTTCCAAAGGCATTTACAACATCAAAATTCGTCACAGGGACTGAGTTTAAACCAGGTTTCACAACTTTCAGGGAGGAAAACTGTCACTTCACTGTATAAAATGCCTACTAGCCTGACATTTTATGACTGTTTAAAAGGCTTTAAAACCAGTGTTTTTTTTGGATAAATGTCTGCTTTTACCATATACTAAAGGACAAAACAAATTTTATTCCAATACAGGAAATTAAAAACATCAAGGATAGCTCCTTTAAGTAAAAATTGATCAGATACTTTTACTTTAAGTACATTTTTGGTCCTGTATCTGCACTATTACTTAAAGTTGCACTATGTAGCGGTTTATGTGAAAAAAAAAAAACCTTGATATTTGTGCATATTTGACCTTTTAGTGACGCAAAGGCATTATTGGTGCAGCGTGGCACCGTTCCTTTCCCTCAGAGTGGCCTCTATGACACACCACCAGAATCAACTGTTTTTAGGGGTTCGTACCAGAAGGGGGGAGGGAAAGCAAAGGTGCCACGTTGCACAAACATCAAGGTTTTTTTCCACATAAAAAGTTACATAGTGCAACTTTATCATCTTATCTTATCTTATCTTATCTTATCTTTAAGTAAGAATATTGAGTACTTCTTCCACCACAGCATTCACAGAAATGCTGGAAATCTATGAAACTTACCATGCCATACCCAACTTTATTTTTAACCCACTTTAAAACTTTACAGTTGGTCTTAACACTTCATGAATTGAACACAAATGCTTAATAATAATAAAAATAGATTTAATTTATAATACACTTTTCATTCGAAGGAATCTCAAAGTGCTACATTTAAAAACACTATAAAGCTACACAGTGTTTTCCCCACAAATGTCTGAGTTTACAATATATGGAAACAGGACAACACGAATTCAGTTCAACCACTAGAAAAAAGAAATCAGGTATAGTGTTTTTAACTTGTGTTTCATATTTTTTATGTCACCACATTCGCACTCTCGACAAACAAAAGCACATTATAAACTATTTTAATATAGTGTTGCAAAATTTGTGCCGATTGCTTTGCATTTTTACTTAAAGTAGGCGACATTTGATATTATTATATTTATGACTTTTTTGATCAGATACTTAGTAAATTCTGTATCTAACAAAAACTATTTGAGTATTCCTGCACCACGGCAGTGTGCACGATTACTCGTCACAGTGGAAACATGTATCTGAAGTGTATCTGTATAGCCATGATATCTACAAAGGATCCATGCACAATAAAAGATTTATAATTCTTTGTGTGGCGTCGTCACTGAAATGAATGCTGTGATGTTTTATTCAAAGAAAGACCAGACACTTTCAGATCTTGAATAAAAATGTTTTCAAGAAGGACAATTCTCTCAGGGGGTCATTTATTAAGGCAGGTGCAAAACGTGCCAAAAATGATCATTTTCTATTTTGTTGGCATTTATCATTTGATGTTGCCTGTATCACAGTGTTAGGGTCCCAAATGTAATATGTAAATAAGAGAATTGGCCGTGCTCATGTCCTTAAATAGGAAATTAAAATCACATTCTTAAGAGATTCTTCAGTGAACACATTTCATACCGACTCACTCTGGGAAAATTTCTTTATATACAACTTGTGCCTTGCTTTGTACTTTGCACCTTAGCCAACAGATGGTGCCACTTTTCCTACAATCTTCACATGATCATGGCAACGTGTGTAAATGAGGATCTGAATAGGCTTAACATACATATTTTTAGTTTACCTTTAATCTAATTTGCTTTACTATTTATTACAGGGCATCGATGGACCAAAAGTGAGCCTGTATTCTAAATATATATCATACAAATTGGAATCTTCAACTTTAATGATCAAACCACACTATGGCTAAACACAGGGAGTTAAGAATGAGCATCAGGGAGTGGAAACGCACTGTGATATCTTCATCACAAGGTGGCAGTCACTGACAATAAGTTGTGCAAATATATTGTTTTAATTTTTAGTGGGACATGGATAGTTGTTCTTTAGACAACTGTGTTTAATGCATGTTCATCAGCCTTCGGTGTTGTTTGATAAGAATACATAAGCCTTCCCTATCTTCACATGTGCTTTTGACCATGTAAGCACCCTTGAGCCACCATTAGATAGTTTATCCCCCTCACCAAACAGTTTGATTACAAGAAAGAATCATTTTAAGCTGTGAAGAAATGACCTTATTAAAGGAGACAGGAAGAGCCTTAAGCGCAACATTAGAATGAATCCAAAATGGTCACTGCTCACTGGTCTTCCGCCTTTGTGTGCGTGTGCGTGTGTAATGGCGTGTGGGTGAAGGCAAAATCTGGTTTTGGACACACTTATATGATAAAACAGTTCTATTTTGTTATGCTTATGGCTCCACTTCTTATGTGAATGTACATATTTTCACTACGTTGTTACAACGCTCCCAAAGGTGTCAGAGCAAGCTTGAATTCCCTAGTTTCTCACACCACAGGTCTTTATCACTTTCTTTCCAAAGCTTTGTTCTAAAATCTGTAATGTTGGAGATGGTGGGGGCCTGGACCTCATTTGCAATTCTCAGCCTCCTCCAGCAGATGGCGCCCTATGCGACCGCTTATCCTGTTATACTGCACTTCAGACGAAAATGGTAAAATCTTGAAACCAGCAGTTGCCAGAGCCTAAATTCAACAATGGAATCTGTTACACATGTTAAACTTGGCACCCAGTCTGGCCACACTGTCACAATCAAAGTATATTGCGGTTGCCAGATCTTGCCCCTCCCCTCCCCGCCAACTCAACAATAGAATGGGTTACGAATGTATTGAATCTTGGCACAGTCACATCAGATCCACATCGCTTCATTGTTCAATTAAATGTGAATGGTCTTTCAGTGTAAAGGTGGGGGTCAAGAGGTTAATTTTAATTAATTAATTTTAATATTTTTCTTTCATTTTTTTTTTACGGTGGCGGGCGGTATATGGACAGCAGATTGACTTGTTCTCGAGTAATACCAATCCGCTTTTTAAGTCTGAGGCTTTTCTGCACCACTTAACCTCTCTCCAGTGCCTCATTTGAAAGCTAAGACCTGCAAAACAGATCTAAATGGATCTTTTTCCTCATGTTGTCGCCCCGCTGTTGTCACTTTTTGTGGCTTAATTTTGCTGCATTTTCATGTCGTTTTTGTAAAAAAAAAAATGTGTGAGTTTTTGTCACTTTCTCATTGCTTTTTTTTTGTCAAGCCTTTGTCAGTTTTGTTGGTTTTCATCTTCATTTTCATCTTGTTTTTCTTGCTCTTTCGTCTATTTTTTGCTGCTCTTTTATGTCTTTTGTGTTGCGTTTACATCTTTGTTTTTGTCGCTATTTTGACCCTTTCTTAAAGAAGCTTTTATTTGGCTAATGCCAAACTGAATTTTGAACTACTCCTGGTATTATTACGCCTTACAATATAGTTCCCCCTTTTATCCGCTTAGAAAATCCACATTGTTTAATTTTGTGTAATTATACTTTGTAGTGTAACACTTCACGTAACCATATTTAAATAGGGAAAACGTGGAAGAGCTTGGTAGCTTCTATCTTGACCTGTTTTGGAGCTACACTGCGTTCCAAATTATTATGCAAATGACATTTTTCTCTGATTTTCTAAATCAACTCAAATGAGAGTCAGCATAATTTTCAAGTCTTTAACTGGTAGAGGATCATTTAAATGTGGTGGAAAAAATTTCCTAGTGATAACAGTATTTTTTTCAAAAATAAATATAGTAAAAACCTCAAAATCTACTGTTCCAAATTATTATGCAACTCATCGTTTCAATACATTTTAAAGCTTGTAATTAACTGAAAATGGTCATTTGTTGTATTTGTAGCATTAGGAGGTCATATTTACTGAAATCAAAAGCTATTTCAATCAAAAAAATATCAACAGGTCAAGTTATATTTTACCATAGGAGCCCTTGTGTGATAGCAGCTTCAAAATTCTTAAATCCATTAAACTTGTGAGTTTTTGGACAGTTCTGCTTGGATTTCTTTGCAGGATGTCAGAATAGCCTCCCAGAGCTGCCGTTTGGATGAAAATTGCCTCCCACCCTCATAGAAGTTTTTTTTGTTGAGGCTCCAAAGGTTCTCAATAGGGTTGATGTCAGGGGAGGAGGGGGTCCACATCATGAGTTTCTCTCCTTTTATGCCCATAGCAGCCAGTGATGCAGAGGTATTCTTTGCAGTATGACATGGTGCGTTGTCATGCATGAAGAGGATTTTGTTAGGGAAAGCACGGCTCTTCTTTTTGTAGCATAGAAGACAGTCGTCATTCAGAAACTCCACATATTTTTCAAAGGTCATTTTCACACCTTCAGGAAACCTAAAAGGGCCTAAAGGGGCCGACCAGCTCTCTCACCATGATTCTGGCCCAAAACATGACTCCGCCACCTCTTTACTGACGTCACAGCCTTGTTGGGACATTGTGGCCATTCACCAACCATCCACTACTCCATTGATTTGACCATCCAGAGCTACACGGCGCTCATCAGTGAACAAGACTGTTTGAAAATGAGTCTTCATGTATTTCTGAGCCACTGCAGCGTTTCTGTTCATCAGCATTCAATTAACCGTTTAGGGGAGGCCCGGATAGAAGGTTTATGCACAACTGCAGCCTCTGGAGGGTCCTACACCTTGATGTTCGGGGGACTCCAGAGGCACCAGCAGCTTCAAATACCTGTATGCTGCTGCTTTGTAGCATCTGTTCTCTTAATCTGATGTGTTTGTCTGGCAGAAACCATCCATATTGTGCCATTATCTGCACAAAACGGAGTGTGCTCTGAATCATCCACAAATCTCTTATCAGTACGATGATTACACTTAATCTTTCATGAAATATCGAAGGTTTTCATACCTAGACCAAGGCATTCAACTATTTCACGCTTTTCATCAGCAGAAAGACCCTTTTTCTTTCCCATATTGCTTGAAAATGATGATCTGCATAATAAAGTGGAACACCCTTTTCAGCTGTTTTTCCCTTAACTGGGCTTAACCTGAAAACTAATTATCCCAGGTCTCTGAGATTAATGTCAGTGATTCATAGAGCCCCAAGACACAATACCATCCATGAGTTTCATTATTATTGTTTTTTTTTTCTACAATTTTGACACAAAAATCCAATTTGCATAATAATTTGGAACGCAGTGTATAGTGGAGAGCAGGAGAGGCTAAATGCTAACGCAGTCTGCGCTGTGTTTACGTGATTGAAGGCACGGGGGAAGACCAGACAGGTCCTATAGAACTCGTCAAAGCTAAGGTAAGAAGTATGTAAAAATGGTGGCCTATTCCTTTAATGTGTGAATGTATATATCTCGATATCGACACGATCTTTCTGCCCTAGTAATAACGTAACTAAAGAGCGTTATTGTGCTGGAGAGATTGTGCTTCACTGCCCATTCTCTCCAGTCGAGAAGCTTTTAGATTTGGGTAAAGCCGAACTGGAGAAAATGCGCTTGGTTAAAGTAGGGGGTAAGAGGTTTTTAACAGGTCCTCAAACACACCCTCAAAATCACCTTGAGGGCCAGAGGTTTCATGATGCAGGGCCGGATTTGGCCCCCGGGCCTGACATTGCCTACCCCGGTATACTGTCTGAATGCATGGCTGTTCTACACTTGACAATTGTGACAAAAAGCCTTATGTAACTTTACTCGAGTCACAGACTGATTCAGGTGGAGAGCAACGGACTGTTGTAGTATGTGCCTATACACTACAGCCTACAGGTTAGAGCTGTAGCACTTATGCAGGACATTGGGTTGGCTTCAGGTCTAGTCTTTCTGCTCTATTCCCTCTTTAATGCCACAAAGTCTCCAATACAGCCTGTGTGCCCCAGAAACCTTCAGCATAAAACAAAAAATTCAAATAATGGGGTCATGTGTTTTGTTTTTTTATCTATTAACATTTGGATCATCTTTCAACAACATGGCCTCATATCAATACCAGTGAAGCTAAAATGTCTCTGTTCATGTTTCAAGGTGTGGTTGGTACACAGGGAGCTACACTTGCTGCCTGTGTCTCCCTAATTAACTCCCAATAGTTTGTTAGTGACTTCATAGTTGAGTGTGAGTGAATGTATTGACTGACAACAATAACAACAGCAGTAATTACTGTCGACAGTGTCAGGGGTACGGTGCTCCCAGGGCGGCACTCTCTGTCAAAACATGTTTGGATCCAACTTTTTAATTTCATCTCCTAACATAGAAACTTTCATCTGGACACAAAAAAATATATACTAGAATTGTAATTTCAAGGGCCTTTTTCTCACATTGAGGAACAGTATTTCTGTGTATTTATTGATTTATTTATTAAGTTATATCTAAATGGTCTTAGACTTAACACAAGTTTGAAGTTTTTTTGTTTTTGTTTTCTGAGGGATTTGTAGATATTTAATTCACAGCCTGATTTATTGAGCTTTCAATTTTCCCACTCATAAATAGGTTATTTTAAAACTGAACAAGATATTCAAAACCCCTCTAATATTCAAAACTATACACAAAATCAAGCCATACATTAAAACATGGATCAATCAATTATGACAATTCTGTGCAATTTTAGGATTTTTACTCTATGTACAATTTTCCTTTTTGGACCATGGCTATGTCAGTAATCCACTGTGAAAGTGTCTAATTGATAACTCTAAGTTCAAAAAAGCAACACATGACGACCAGTGATGCCTTGGAGTGAAGACAATTCAAGCACTGAAAAGGTCACAATGAATGTGAAATTGTACTGTATGCCGAGTTGAAACCAAGTAGTTTATCAGCTTAGACAAAGAAAACATGGTGAATTAAACTAATACTGTTGTGGAGGAAACAACAATATGAAATATGTTTATGATGTTCCCTTAAGCTGGATACAATTAACTGCGACAATGGACACATTATGCTCTATGGCAATGCTGATGAGAAACATCCATAAGACAGGACACTACAGAGGTTTGTGGTACTTATTAAGATATTCTCTTGGCAGACTAATAAATCTTGGGGGATTTGTAAATGAATAGCTCATCTAATTAACTTCTGTCTTTAGTGACTATGGATCTGCAGGGGCTGTAAATGACTAATAGGTCTCTGTAGAGTTTTAATAACCTGAATGTGGCTTTTGACACTTTGCCACCTTTTAGATGGCTTTGGGTCAGCCTCAAGTGGCATGATGATTTGCAGAGATCTGATGAAGGCTGATTTCAGAAACTTCACTGTGCTCCACTGTCAAAATGTTTTTTTGGGTTTTTTTTTGCATGGAGACAAACTACAGACAAATCAAAACCTGATTTGTAGGAGTGCTGCTTGGATATAAAGTCTGTTTATAGTATGTTTGAAATCATATTGTTTTGGTGCTCTTCAGTGCAAGGATCATTCTTAACAGATGAAAAAGCAAAAATGAAAAACAAAAACAAAAAACTGAGGTACTCTAATGGGTAAAAAAGCCTGTATTTCACTAGATTAACTGGATTAAAAAGCCAAAGTGTTTTCGCCTCATATGCCTTACTCATGGCAAACTCCAGTTACTCATGTAAATAAAGGCTTTTTAACTTTTCTAACCTTTAAAGTGCCTCCATTTTTGTTTTTGTTTGTTTTTGCTTTTTCATCTGGACAAATCAATTTCACTCCAGGGCTCCAGGGCTGGCATTTCATTACCTATAGAGGAAAAGGACTTGCTACTATGCTAGTAACTGTACATAAAGTAAAGTAAATAAACAGCTAGCTTATGAGCTAAAGACATTTGAGAACTACAAATTACTTCTCCTGAGACACTGAGGAGACACAGAGCCCCCCACACCTGCAGCACAGTGGAGGCGTCAAAAGAGGAGCCACAGGAAACAAAAAAGTTACCAACGAGGAGGTATCCGGGCGAGACTAACAGCTAAGCCACACCTGCCTTCTATTGTTCTGGCTAATTGATGTTCACTGGAAAATAAAACAGATTAACTCCTTGCCTCTTACCAGAAGATGGTGGAAGACTGTTGTGGTGGGGAGTTGTGCAGGAGGAAGAGGAAGGAGGAGGTGGAGCTGACCAGTGCAGGACACCACGCTCTGAACTGGGGACAGGATCAGAGGAGCACTAAAGGCAGCCAGCCAGGTTCGTGGCTCAGAACTAACACCTGGACACAATTTGGTTATATGGTTGTACAATGACAAATGAAGCACTTACTCACTTATGATTAATGTGCATCATGGGCACTTCCCAGTCACCAGGCCAAAAAC
Organism: Gobius niger; assembly: GCF_951799975.1. Taxonomy (NCBI): domain Eukaryota; kingdom Metazoa; phylum Chordata; class Actinopteri; order Gobiiformes; family Gobiidae; genus Gobius; species Gobius niger. Next base: position 11,173,943 of record NC_136852.1, on the reverse strand, counting down.
AGATTGCAAAAAACAGTACTATTTTATTTGAACGCATTATAGAAGAAGATCTTTATTTATATATTGCCTTTCACAGACATGGTCACAAAGCGCTTTACAGAGATGAGATCATTCTGTCCATAAAAGTAATGATGAGACAATATGTTGAAGAATATTACTTTTTTTTTCTAGTTGTGGAACAAAACATGCTTTGTCGTGTATTGCAAACATTTGTGGGGGAAAAATATTGCACATCTTCTTATACAGCATTTGCATCAATTTCCTAAACTTACAGTCAGGATTTCCAGTGGAAGTGACCCTGAAAAGTGACCCTGTAAGTTATGAAATGTCGCTGTAAACTCGTCCCTGTGGAGAATGTGAATGCTACAAATGTGTTAGAAAAGTTAGGAATGAGTTTGGACACAACTAACATTTTACTTGAGTGGTTTCCGCTTTCATCGTTTGTGATATTAAGTAGGCTGGGCCTTAGTTTAGTGGAGGACGGGACACAAAGAACACAGATAAAAGGGGCCAACCGCATTCAGCAACGCTTTAGGCTACAGACACTGAATCTGCCTCTCTTTGTACATTACAACCTGATCCCACAATGTTGCTACTTTTTGTCATTATGTTGTTATCCTGATACATGTGCACAGTGTAATCATGCTTCCTAATGACACACGACTGGACCACTTCACCATCCTCGGCTTCCCCGGACTGCATCCCCAGTACTATGGTCCCGTTTCCGCTGTGATGTTTGTTGTCTACCTTGGTATTGTTTTTGGCAACGTTTTCATTTTGGCCTTTGTCATGCACGAGAAGAAAATTCAAAAACCTACATATCTAATCTTCTGTCACTTGGCGCTGAATGACCTGGTGTTTGGCACTCTCACTCTTCCAAAGATCATCGCCAAGTACTGGTTTGACAGCAGTCTGCTCTCCTTCTACGGCTGCTTTGCTCAGATGTTTTTTGTTCACTATCTGGGAGCTGTTCAGTCCTTTAACCTGATGGTCATGGCCCTGGATAGATTCATTTCCATATGTGTTCCACTGCGCTATTCCGCCTTTATCTCAAACCCGGTGGTGTCTGGGCTGTGTGGGATTGCCTGGTTTATTCCACTACCTATTATGATTGTGATAGTTTTTGAGGCTCTTTCTCTACCTTTCTGCAAATCCAATGTGATCGCTCAATGCTACTGTGACCATATTTCTATCATGAGTCAGGCTTGCAGCGACAGAGTTCTGTCAGTTACCCTGAAAACCCTATCCCTTGCCTTGTTTTGTCTTCTGCTTCCTTTGGCATTCATCATTTTTTCCTACACTTCCATCTTTGCCATAATTCTCAAGATGTCGAATGCCGCTGGACGAAGGAAGTCCCTCTCAACTTGCACTCCTCAAATATTTGTGACATGTCTGTTTTATCTCCCAAGGTGCTTCGTGTACGTCGCAAATAGCAAAGGCTTTTCGTTCAGCTTGGATTTCCGGATTTTTATCGTGTTGTTGTACAGTCTGATCCCAGCAGCTGTGAATCCACTGATTTATTGTTTTAAAACGCAAGATATCAAGCAGTGTTTGTTTATGAAACTGCAGAGGGCTAGAATTGGCATAGAGATGAGAAGAGCGCATGATTAAAACTGTTGGAAAGTCTCAAAATATCAACACGTATTTGATTTCTAATGGGCTTTGTTTTGTTTCGAAAGGCAAACATGTAAAATATGTTTTTGTGAGATGTTGTGTTTCAGTAATTTGTCTTTTAATCACTAGTAATGTATGCTCTAATTTGACACTCATTAAAAAGCTGATTTTAGATTCTCATATCCAAGTCTTAACCCTGGAACACTATCGCTCAAATTAAAAACACCATCATCAATGCCGGTTGATTTTTACCTGAGATAATACACCCGACAAAAAGTACTTGTCATCAAAATCTATCAAAACATGACAATACATGACACAATTGAATAGTGTTCTTTTATATTGAACTGGGTCATGTCTAATAAAATGAAAGAAACGCATCATGAGAGGTGGTGGGAGTCGATTATAATTTGTATGGCCTTTGTAATAAATTAATCGCATTTAAGCATCATTTATTTGATGACATAGGGCATAGGTGTCAAACTCTGGCCCGCGGGCCAAATTTGGCCCGCAATGTAATTATATTTGGCCCGCGAGGCTATACCAAATGACTACTCGAGCTGGCCCACCGGTATTATACTTTTTTTTTTCAGATTTTGCATATCTGGACTATTAAGTTATATATTGTATAGTAATAAGTGTTGCTTGTTCCATATTCAATGTTAAAGCAAATCTTGTTTGGGTCCATATTAAAAGGTTCATTTGTTCAATGGTGGCCCGTGACTTTGTTCAAGTTTTACATTTTGGCCCACTGTGTATTTGAGTTTGACACCCCTGACATAGGGCCTCATTTCCTAGTTATCCAGAGTGTTGTTGATTTCTGGAGATGTATATTTTTTCATTCATGCACTTATATTTGAAGAGTTTAGTTGTGCTAGGCTAGTGCTAGGCTAGTGCATGTCTATGGTAACTAGTAGCCTGCATTAAAAACAGTCTGACCCAAGCACAGTGCACCTGAGGCAAATCACTTATAAAATTCGGGAATGTGATGACAAATCGCTAAGCATTATGGGATTAGCAGCAATTGTAAACTAATGGAGATTTTAAAAGTTAAAATACTGGGGTTATTGCTTACATTAAAACACTTGGACACCGCAGTGAGTTAGATGTATTTAGCAGCTGTAACTCAGCAGCTAACAGAGTTGTTCCACTGCTGTTTTCTCCACTTTTTATACTGTTTTTAGCTAATGTTAGTCAATGGAAATGTATGCTAACAGCTGCAAAGATGGTGGATCTCCATGGTAACTGCGGAATTTCCTGAACTCCAGAAACGCCAGACGATATAAATCTCTGTGTGAATTACCGCGTTTTGAGGAATTATTTTCTAGCAGATCACTCTGCCGCTGTGTAGCTTATACAACCACGAAGCTAGCAAATATAAGTACTTTAAAATGCAAAGTGGTTATAATTATTCTATTGACACAGACATTTATATCTGTAGTCTGGCGTTATAAGTGATTTGCCTCAGGTGCACTGCGCTTGGGTCAGGCTGTTTTTAATGCAGGCTACTAGTTACCACAGAATGCGCTAGCCTAGCACTAGCCTAGCACCACTAAACTCTTCACATTTAAGAACTGCATGAAGTGAAAAAATAAATATCTCCATAAATCAACAACACTCTGGAAAACTAGGAAATGAGGCCCTGTGTCAAAAATCCTGAATTATCCCTTTAAATATTGCAGCTACTTTGGATGAGCTAATGAACTGGTGCCCTTATTAACAAGGGGTGGTGTTTTTGGGCATAAGGGGGTCATTTCGGCAGACTGGTGCTAAATAGCGAGTGCAAGTTGAAAACTAAAATATATATACAGTGCCTCTCGAAAGTATTCATACACCTTGGACTTTTGCACATTTTGTCATGTTTACAACCCTAAACATAAAGATTTTATTTAGATTTTTTAACTGAACGTTCACACACAAGTAACAGATAACTGTGAAGTGAAAGCAAAATGATACATGATTCCGTTATTTTTAAAAAAATAGAAAAATGAAAAGTGGGGCGTGCATAAGTATTCATACAGCATTTCCAAGTGCATTAAATTGCCTTTATAACATTCATAATGACTGCAGAATGTTCACACCTTGGCCTAACCATTAAATAGAGGCCACCTGTGTGTAATCTACTCTCAGTATAATTTCAGCTGTTCTTTTAGGCCCACAGAGCTTTGGTTGGAGTGTATCGGTCACTAAACAGCATCATGAAGGCCAAGGAGCACCAGAGAGGTCAGGGATAAAACTGTGGAGAAGTTTAAAGGAGCGTTAAGTTACACAAAGATTTCCCAAGATTTAAACATCTCCCGGAGCACTGTTCATTCAGAAATGGAAAGAGTAAAGCACAAAGTCCTGACCTAAATCCTATTGAAAATCTGTGGAATAATGTGAAAACTGCTGTTCACAAACGCTCTCCTTCTAATCTGACTGTTTTGTAAAGAGGAATGGACTAAAATGTCAGTCTCAACATGTGCAAATCTTGTAGAGTCAAACCCCAAAAGACTTGCTGCTGTTATTGCAGCAAAAGGGGGTCCACAAAGTATTCAGTCATGCTGTATGAATACTTATGCACACCTCACTTTTCGGTTTTCTATTTTTTGAAAAATAACAGAATCATGTATCATTTTGCTTTCACTTCACAGTTGTCTGTTACTTGTGTGTGAACGTTCAGTAAAAAAATCAAAATAAAATCTTTATGTTTAGGGTTGTAAACATGACAAAATGTGCAAAGGTTCAAGGTGTATGAATACTTTCGAGAGGCACTGTAGATGCACATTTTACCTGCCTGTATTGCAGAAATAGTGCCCACACAATAGACACACTCAAAAAAAGCATAAATGACTTTTCTGTTGATCCACTTTTGCACATGCACTGGCACACATTTCTGTCATTTCTCATGGTTGAAGAGTCACTGTAGCCAGACTAGTTCAAGAACCTGTGAGCACCTGGTTCCCTTTTATTTACCATACTAACACAAGACAGGGACCGGACCTGCCGAAGAAAAGCAGAGAATAGTCCAGCGACCTTTGTTTGAATCTTCTTCATCATGATTTTGAGAAACAGGTCGAGGACACACCTGGAGGCTACTCAAAAAATATTATCCATTTGTGAAAAGTGGTGCTTTAGTTGGGGTCACCTTGCCTTGGGGAGGCTCGGCCCATCATCTTCATTCTTGGTGTATGACAGGTGATTTGATCTGATCATTACAACCTGTGCATTCAAATGTTAGATCAGTTATTCTTTAACAGCATTTCATAAAGTAAAATACAAACACTTGACCACTCCAGCACTGGCCAAAGTTATTTTATTAGGCTACTTTAGGTTTATTTAATGTGTTTTAATGATTATATTAAACATATGCATTTTAATGATGGCGGTCAGCAAATGGCACTAGCGTCCGAAAAGTACACAACCACCCTGGTACACCACGTACTTCCTCTGCCTTCCACACTGGCTCGGGACACATGGATCGGGAAGTCTGGGCATCTCTGCTGAGACTGCTGCCTCCGTGACCCGGCCCCGGATAAAGCAGAAGAAAAAAAAATGGATGGATGGATGGATGGAGAACAAATGTAACTTTAATGTCTTTTTAGACAGTAGAAAAGCCCAACCAGGAGCTGGAGTTCAAAATTAGCACTATAGTACGCTATTTTTTAACTTGTCTTGTACTTTGTTGAATTGCAATGGCCCTGTCAAATAAATAGATAGAATAGATAGATAAATACATAAATACATTAAACACTTCACGTCATAGCATTAACTTCTTTATGCAAAATCGTATAATCGAATAATGTGATGTCGTCTTATTGGACAGTGATTGGGACAACTAACTACCACGTGATGCCCCCATAGTATCAGCTATTTTTATAAAAGAGCCGGAGGTCAGAAGTTTATGTGAGGGAGGAGAAGGATGTCATGATTAGACTGAACAGATAGGCTACAAGTTACACTCAGTACAAACACACAGACGATGCAGTTGTTTGAAAGGGTGTTTTAGAATTTGGACATTGACTATCTACTGGACAGACTTCTGTGAGAGCTCTGTCAAACCTGCGCAGCCACTATGCAGTATAATAACACAACCAGGATAGACCACTTCTTCCTCACTGGATTCCCTGGGCTCTCGGCTCAGTACTATGGACCGGTGTCCCTGCTGCTTCTTATTGTCTTCTTGGCCATAGCTATTGGCAACATTTTCATCTTAGTGCTCGTCTACAGAGAACGTTCTCTTCATAAACCTACTTATTTAATCTTCTGCCACCTCGCTTTGTCGGATTTAGCATTTGGGACGGTGACGCTGCCCAAAGTAATTTCCAAATATTGGTTTGATGACAGTGTGATGTCATTTAACACCTGTTTTGTCCAAATGTATTTTGTTCATTTTGTATCAGCTACTCACTCTTGTATTCTCATGGTCATGGCCTTAGATCGATTCGTTGCTATTTGCTCTCCTCTGCGTTATAGCGCTTTCACAAATAATGTTGCTTCCTGTCTGTGCGGAGTGTCCTGGTTTCTGGCAGCGTCTTGGATGGTGAATATACTCATGAATGCTTATGGCTTGCCTTATTGTAATGCAAACATCATTGCCCAGTGCTACTGTGACCACTTTTCCATCACCAGATTAGCCTGTGAGAATAATCAACTGATGAAACTCATATCTTTTGCTGGTGCAATGGTTTTCTTATTGGTACCATTAGGTTTTGTAATATTTTCATATTTTGCCATATTTTTTGTTGTCAGGAGGGTTTCCAACCAGGAGGGCCGGAGGAGAACCGTGTCGACATGCACCCCACAACTCCTCATCACGCTCCTGTATTACACGCCCAGGTGCATTGTGTACTTGCAGAGAGTTTTAGGCTTCAGCCTTAGTCTTCCCATCAGTGTAGTAGTCGTTATGCTTTATAGTCTGCTGCCTGCAGCAATTAATCCCTTGATTTACTGCTTCAAAACAAAGGACATCAAAGAATGTTTAAGTAAAAGAATTAAGACAAAAAATCATGTTGATCTTGGCAAACGCTGAATTGCACAATAATGTGTATTACTGGTTCCAAAGATGCTCATTAAATGCATTTGGACTGAATATAAACCTGTGTTTGGTAATATCAGTCTCCTTGAGTCTCTCTCTCTTTCTCTCTAAAACCAAAACATCAGGTTAGACATCTAGGAGTGCTCATGGACTCAGAACTGAACTGAACTTAAACAGCCACATCAAAGCACAACATCAGCATCTTTTTATCATCTGTAAAACAGTTCCAAGATCAGAGGAATGGTGTCGAAACCAGACTTAGAAAGACTTATCAGTGCATTAGTCTCTAACAGGTTTGATTGTGTCTAACAGGTTAGACCACTATAGCGGCCTGCACTCTAACAAGCTGTTAGACAGGTGCAATACATCCAGAACGCTGCTGCTCGAGTCCTGACCAGAACCAGGAAATACAACCATATTAGTCCAGTGCTCCGGTCTCTGCACTGACTTCCTGTCGCTCAGAGAATAGAATTTAAAGCAGCTCAGCTTATTTACAAGTTCCTTCACATAGTCTAGCACCAAAGTACAGTCAGGTCCATAAATACTGGGACATCGACTAAATTCTTATCTTTTTGGCTCTGTAAACCACCACACTTGATTGAAACAAATGAAACACTAAGATGTGCTTAAACTGCAGACTTTCAGCATTAATTTGAGAGTATTTACATCTAAATCTAAATCAGACGAGCGGTGTAGGAATTACAACGGTTTGTTTTTGAGCCTCCCACTTTTTAAGGGACCAAAAGTAATGGGACAAGTGGCTCCTGCTGTTCCATGGCCTGTTGTCTGCTCTTCCCTCATTATCCCGACAGTTGACAAAAGCAGCAGGATGAATTTTGAAGTATTTAGGGCAATATTATGTGCTCATATTGAGGCAAATGTTTGGACGCCGCTTCACAGTGTCGATGGACATTGACCCACAGGTACTGCCAAAGCCACCAAAGAGCTATAAAGGCAAAGAAGTGAAATGTTATTCAATGGCCAAGTCACCTCACATGAATCCAATTGAGCAGCATTTCACTTCCTGAAGACCAAACTTAAGGGAAAATGCCCCAAGAACAAACAGGAACTGAAGACATTTGCAGTTGAGGCCTGGCAGAGCATCACTTGGGATGAAACCCAGCGTCTGGTGACGTCTATGTCTTCTAGACTTCAGGCTGTAATTGACTGCCAAGGATTTGCAACCAAATATTAAAAAGGAAAAAGTTTGATTCATAATTGTTGCTTTGTCCAATCTTTTTTTTTTCTCCTGTGAAAAGTGGGAAGCACACATAAAAACAGTTGTAATTCCTACACCGTTCATCTGACTTGGATGTAAATGCCCTCAAATTAAAGCTGAACGTCTGCAGTTTAAGCACATCTCAGTTGTATTGTTTTGTTTGAGAATTGAGTCGATGTTCTAATATATATCGCCCTGACTGTATATCTCTGACATGTTGAAGCCATATGAACCATCGCAGGAAATCCAAAAGTTTGATCCAAGTTATACAGTTTAAAAGCAATGCGACCAAATATTAATGAAATGTATGTGAAGTTTTGGTTTTGTAGAAAGTAACATAAAACCGTGCAGAAAATTCTATCTGTCATTCTTCTGGCATTTGGCTAATATGAATAATTTTTAAAATTCTAATTGACCTAAAAAAGTAAAAGTTAATTCAGGTTTCATATCAGACAGTGAGAAAAAAATGCAAATGTGTCTTATTATGAAGTGTATGTAAACATCTGGTTCCCACTGTATACAATATCAGACTGTCAAAAGTCAACAATGACTGCACTAAGTTGACAGTCATTGTGCAGGTGATGGATGAAGTGACTCTGATTAGTTATTTCACATGAGTTTACTTCACAGTAGTACATTACAAACTTCCAATGGAAACTTCCAATGGCATTTGGGCTACTTTGAAATCACAGACTTAATGGTGTAGTGAGAGTAGTTAGTAGCACTTGTCATGGCATAAACTTCTTCATGCACAAAAATGTGACGTCGTCTTATTGGATAGTGATTGGAGTGAATAGCTACCACGTGATGTCCCACAGTATCAGCTGTTTTTATAAAAAAAAAAAGCTTGTGGTGGAAGGGGAGGTTATAATGAGACTGCACACATGCAAGCTACACTCAGTACAAACACACAGACGATGCAGTTGTTTGAAAGGGTGTTTTAGAATTTGGACATTGACTCTCTACTGGACAGACTTCTGTGAGAGCTCTGTCAAACCTGCGCAGCCACTATGCAGTATAATAGCACAACCAGGATAGACCACTTCTTCCTCACTGGATTCCCTGGGCTCTCGGCTCAGTACTATGGACCGGTGTCCCTGCTGCTTCTTATTGTCTTCTTGGCCATAGCTATTGGCAACATTTTCATCTTAGTGCTCGTCTACAGAGAACGTTCTCTTCATAAACCTACTTATTTAATTTTCTGTCACCTCGCTTTGTCGGATTTAGCATTTGGGACGGTGACGCTGCCCAAAATCATTTCCAAATATTGGTTTGATGACAGTGTGATGTCATTTAACACCTGTTTTGTCCAGATGTATTTTGTTCATTTTGTATCAGCTACTCACTCTTGTATTCTCATGGTCATGGCCTTAGATCGATTCGTTGCTATTTGCTCTCCTCTGCGTTATAGCGCTTTCACAAATAATGTTGCTTCCTGTCTGTGCGGAGTGTTCTGGTTTCTGGCAGCGTCTTGGATGGTGTATATGGTCATGATTACTTATAGCTTGTCTTTTTGTAACTCAAACATCATTGTCCAGTGCTACTGTGACCACTATTCCATCACCAGATTAGCCTGTGAGAATACTGAGCTGATAAAACTCATATCTTTTGCTGGTGCTATGGTTTTCTTATTGGTACCAATAGTGTTTATAATATTTTCATATTTTGCTATATTTTTTGTTGTCAGGAGGGTTTCCAACCAGGAGGGCCGAAGGAGAACCGTGTCGACATGCACCCCACAGCTCCTCATCACGCTCCTGTATTACACGCCCAGGTGCATTGTGTACTTGCAGAGAGTTGTAGGCTTCAGCTTTAGTCATCCCATCAGTGTAGTAGTCGTTATGCTTTATAGTCTGCTGCCTGCAACAATTAATCCCTTGATTTACTGCTTCAAAACAAAGGACATCAAAGAATGTTTAAGTAAAAGAATTAAGACAAAAAATCATGTTGATCTTGGCAAACGCTGAATTGCACAATAATGTGTATTAGTGGTTCCAAAGATGCTCATTAAATGCATTTGGACTGAATATAAACCTGTGTTTGGTAATATCAGTCGCCTTGAGTCTCTCTCTCTCTCTCTCTGTCTCTGTCTCTGTCTCTGTCTCTCTCTGTCTCTGTCTCTGTCTCTCTCTCTCTCTCTCTCTCTCTCTCTCTCTCTCTCTCTCTCTCTAAAACCAAAACATCAGGTTCTTTCTTTCTTTCTTTCTTTCTTTCTTTTTCTTTTATTCGGACCATAAACAAAACATAAAAACACAAACTCATACGAACACAAAATACAACCTGCCATGATTGTGGCAGTTGTGAGCTCAGTTTCAGATGTGCAGCTCAATACATTTACATCTTAGTACAAAATATTTTGTTTTACCTTTTGCACATTTGAGATTAGGCTGTCCAAAAGGGAGTGGGGGGAAGTAAACACTTATTTAAGATCAAGTTGTCGTATACAGTGTGAATACTACCTACCAATCAACCTCAGGTTTACAACACAACAGCTGAACATGAAAAGTCAGAGATTTTCTTCCGATACATACTTAGAGAATATCCATTCTTTGTATTGATATTTAAACTGTCTGATATTTGGACATCGTTTAAGGTCTACGTGTAATTTATTCCATATTTTAGGACCACAAACGGACACACAGAAACTTTTTCTGGCTGTCCGGGCATGTGCAATTTTAAAGTGATCCAAGCCCCTTAAATTATATTTGTCTTCTATTTCAGAAATCAACTGCTGAATTTTTAGAGGGAGTTGCTTATTTTTAGCCTTGTACATTAATTGAGCAGTTTTAAAAGTTATCATGTCTTGAAGTTTTAGAATCTTGGCTTTAATAAACAGTGGATTGGTGTGGTCTCGGTAACCAGCGTTGTAAATTGTTTTTATTGCTCTTTTTTGAAGGATGAATATTGGTTGTAAAGTAGTTTTATAATTATTACCCCAAATTTCAACACAATATGTCAAGTAAGGCGAGAGAAGAGAAAAGTAAAGCGTTTGTAAAGCCCTTGAATTTAAGACCTGCCTTGCCTTGCTTAATACAGCTATACTTTTTGCTACTTTTTTATGTATATATTGAATATGCGCTTTCCAGTTTATTTTTTCGTCTATAATGACGCCTAAGAATTTTATCTCTTAAACACGTTCTATATTTACCCCCTGTATATTTAACTGTACCTGTACATCATCTTTATAATTCCCAAATAACATTATCTTTGTTTTTGCAAATTATCTCCTGAGCAAAATAAATTGGTATCATCTGCAAATAAAACAGCTTTAAACAAATGAGAAATTTTGCACAAATCATTAATATACAAAATAAATACTTTTGGTCCTAGTACTGAACCCTGGGGGATTCCACAAGTGCCATCTAAATATGTAGAGCAATGTTCTCCTAGTTTAACAAACTGTTTTCGGTTTTCTAGGTAGCTTTTTACCCAATTCAAAGCTACCCCTCTAATCCCATACAGCTCCATCTTTTTAAATAAAATATTGTGATCTATTGTATCAAATGCCTTTCTTAAATCTATGAATAGCCCAGCTACAATGTTGCTTTGATCCAATTGCTTAGTTATTTCTTCTATTGAATCCAATACAGCCATTGCAGTGGACCTATTCCCTCTAAAACCATATTGACTCTCATCAAGCAGATTATGTTTCTCAATAAACTTTTCCAGTCTGGTATTGTAAAGTTTTTCCAATATCTTCGAAAACTGTGATAATAGATACACTGGCCTGTAATTATTAAAATGATGCTCATCACCAGATTTAAATAAGGGTATTACTTTAGCTATTTTCATATGGTCTGGGACAGTTCCTGCTTGAAATGATAAATTAAAGATATATGCTAATGGTTTTGCAATTTCTTCGATTATTTGCTTCACTAAGGACATGTCTACCTCATTATAATCTGTAGATTTTTTACCTTTGCATTTATGAACTACATTAATAATTTCCATTTCGTCCACAGGGTTGAGGAACATTGAATGCGGGTTCCTATCTATTAACTGATTATTTTCCCATGTGCTATTCACTGGGATTTTGGCTGCCAGATCTGGGCCAACATGAGCAAAAAATGATTAAAACCATTCACCACTTGGGCCATATTGTGCTCCTCTTTGTTATTATCAATAAAATACTTTAGATAGGTGTCTGATTTAGTTTTCTTACTTATAACGCTATTTAATATTTTCCACATTTCCTTCACATTATTTTTATTATCATCTAGTAACTTCCCAAAGTATTCTTTCTTACAATTTCGCAATACAGTAGTTAGTTTGTTTTTGTAGGTTTTATACTTAACCTCAGCTTCCTTTGATTTACTTCTTATGAATTATCTATATAGCATATTTTTCTTTTTGCAAGCCTTCTGTAGACCCTTTGTCATCCATGCGTGAGCTCTATATTTAGCCCTTTTACTGTGCAGAATAATTGGACAATTTTTATTAAATAACTTGTTGAATATTTTTAAGAATTCATCATACGCATAATTTGCATCTTGATATTGATATATGGCATTCCAATCCTGGGAAAGCAAATCATTTTTAAAAGCAATAATGGCCTCTTCAGATCGTAATCGCTTATAGTATTGTTTTTTCTCCAAACCTTTTTCATTTACACTCAGAGCAGTAACAACAAAAATAGGTAAATGGTCACTAATATCATTGATTAATAGACCACTTGATGAATTTGTATCAATGTCATTAGTAAATATATTGTCAATGAGAGTGGCTGAATGTGAAGTTATTCTTTAGGGCCTAGTTATTTTTGGATAAAGATTCAGACTGTACATGGTGTTAATGAATTCCTCTGTTACTTTATGCTTGTGCGGATTTAATATGTCAATATTTATGTCTCCACAAATAAATACTCTTTTGTTGCTTTTTGTAGAAAACGTTTTTTCCAGCCAGTTTTGAAACTCTTCAATGTTGGAGCCAGGGGCTCTGTATACACAGCTAATAACTAAATTTTTCATTCTTTCCATACTTATTTCAATTGTGATACATTCCAAGATATTGTCCACAGACATTGACATTTGTTCCACTGTCTTATAATTTAATTTTTTGTCGACATACAAAGCGACTCCTCCTCCTCCTCTTCTTTGTCTGTTAAAGAAATTGCCCTCATAACCTTCCAATTCATAGTTCATGTCTCTATCTTCTTTAAGCCAAGTTTCAGTTACAGCAATGATGCTAAATGGTTGAAAAAGTTGCTTCAGGTAATCTCTAATATTGTCATAGTTTTTACATAGGCTCCTACTGTTAAAGTAAATAATGGAGAGATTCCCGTCGTGCTTAATGCAGTTATTGTATTGATCTTCCGTATAATAGCCACATATATTGTTCCTGGAGGAGAAGAAGTTGTTGTCCGGGTCTATGTCATGTTCTAGATCCAGTGTATTATGCTCAGTATATTGCGAAAGACATAGTTCACGATTCTCATTGTCACGTATCATCTGGAAAAAGCTGTTATTGTTCTCTGCTACTGATAAGTGGTCTGTATACATGGAAGTCATTGTGTGTTTACCTCATGTGACCACCTTTCATTCATACTTTTCCAGATCCTCCAAGTTACTGATCACCAATACTTAGGCTTCCTCTGGGGTCCCGTTCAACTTGATGAATACTTTACAGCTTGCTGTCCATGTCTTCTGAATCTTTTGATGTTTCCTCAAGTAACGGGCCTTTTTTGCTATATCCGCATTGTGCTTGGTGAGGTGCTCGTTTAAGTAGACATTTGAGCCTTTCAGCTTGTATCCTTGTTTGAGCAGGGCTGTTTTATCCTTTCTGTTGACAAACCTCATTATGACAGCGGGTCTGTCGGAGGTATTCTTCCTGTGCAGCGGGTGACACGCTTCAATGCTATTGATATCCAGCTCGATCCCCTTCGTCTGCAGGAAAGCAGCAACTTGTAGCTCCGTAGAGCGTTCCTCTTGCTGCTCGGGCACACCTCCGTTAACGGAGGCCACCGCCCGAGCGTAAGATCGGGGTTTGATGTTGAGACCAGATACAATAACGTCGTTCATCCTCGTATATTGTTCCAAATCAGTCACCCTCTTTTCCAGAGACGTGATGCGCTTGTCTTTCTCCTCGATGATACCACGTAAAGCCTTTACATCTTTGACTAGCGCCAGTATCTCCCTTTGCTGTTGTTTTACTGAAGAAACATCCTCAGTAAGAATATCCAGTAACCTTTTAATATCCTCGAACTCCTCAGCCGAGGGTGTTCTCTTTGGTGGCATTTTCGCCGGTTTCACTCGCTATCAGCTGTTTGCTGGATCAGCTGTTAGCGTAAGTTGCTGACAGCTGGTTAGTTCGCCTGTGCGCGGTGAGTGCGCAAACTCTTCCAAATCGGAGTCGGCTTCCACCTTAATAAACCACCATGGGATAGCGCCAACATAAGCGCTTCTCGTACAATATCCTCAATTCAGATCAAGTCGCTAGTTTTAGAAGTTTTAAAGTTTCAAAATCTGGCGTACTGACCTCACCAAAAACTTGAGCGCTGCAGTGGTACGGAAGCCGGAAGCAGTTTCTTCCATTTCCCATTTCAGGTTAGACATTTAGGAGTGCTCATGGACTCAGAACTGGACTAACAATATTAGTCCAGTGCTCCGGTCTCTGCACTGACTTTCTGCCGCTCAGAGAATCTATAATCTATAATAGAAAACGCTATCTCAATGGCCGCCGCCTGGGCGCCGCCATGTTTATTTCCCATACCGACTTTGAAGCTAAGCAGGGACGGGCCTGGTTAGGACTGGAATGGGAGACCATTTGGGAACACCAGGAAGCCTGGCGACAGTGAGTTTGTGCATGGTTGGTGCTGGGGGCTGATCCGCCGTAACAACGCGAGTGCACGAGATCTGACTGCCGTGCGTGTGCGCGCATCCAAACAGGGCGATGTGTGTGTGTGTGTGTGCGCGCGTGCGCGCGCGTTTGGGTGTGCGTGTGTGCGTCCGTGCGTGCATGTGTGCGCGCGTGCATCCAAACAGGGCGGTGTGTGCGCGTGCGTGCGTGTGCGCGTGCGTGCGTGTGTATGTGTGCGCGCGCGCATCCAAACAGGGCGATGTGTGCCATCGTCACTCACCCTAACCTGCAGCTGCAGACGCTCCGCACAGGTACAGTGACCTCCTCCAAAACACATCTGCGTGTCTTTGTTTATGTCTCTCCTGGAGTGACCGAGGCTGTGGTTCATTATAGATCCAGTGCTGCGTAAAGTCAGAGACGCAGACACATGCGCAAGATCCAATCCTGGCCGTATTCCGTCTCCACAGCTTTGTCTCCGAAAAAAAGTACACGCAAAACATTGCCCAAAACACGAGCCTCTAATCAAACGCGCTGCTCCGACTGATTTATCCTTCGTGTGAGTAAAAGCGAAAATGAAACTACCACTTAACGAGCGCATGGCCTGCACTGCGTAGTTTTTTCCTTTTTTTTTACTTTGCTGCTGGACCATTTGTTTTCTATTTTGCTTTCACGTATTGTGCGCCCAGAGGTACATTTTATTCTAAAGCAGCTTGGAAAGCATTGCCAATTTCATTGTAAGGTTATAAATACTGTCAAACAACGATCATTAGGCTATTTCATTTCAAAACCTACTTATTATTTTTTTGATTGTACACTACAGTGATGCACCAAACCACGGGTCCTGCACCGTGAACTAAACCGTTAGAGCTGAACCCCTAATATTTATCCATAATTATTCCACTGTCTCTTGAATTCTATTCCCTGAGTTTAGCGAACATATTGTCGTTGTAGTTTATAAGAAAGGAGTACGGGTGCATCAAACACTCCAACTGCAGTTTGTTTGAAATTATTTTTTGCATTCATTCTTTTACACATTTGTAGTGGCCATAGTTTTTGGAATGGGTTGGGAACCACTGGTCTACAGCTGAACTGTGTGACGGGTTGGACATTTCTTTGTAATCACTCATAATCTCAGAATATCAAATGTGGAGACTAGCGAGCCCCGGCCAAAGGCCGGGTCTCAGCTAGTAGAATTTAAAGCAGCTCAGCTTATTTACAAGTTCCTTCACATAGTCTAGCACCAAAGTACAGTCAGGTCCATAAATACTGGGACATCGACTAAATTCTTATCTTTTTGGCTCTGTAAACCACCACAATTGATTGAAACAAATTAAACACTAAGATCTGCTGCAGACTTTCAACATTAATTTGAGATTATTTACTTTTAAATCAGACGAGCGGTGTAGGAATTACGAGCCTCCCACTTTTTAAGGGACCAAAGGTAATGGGACAAGTGGCTCCTGCTGTTCCATGGCCAGGTGTCAAAAACAACAGGATGAATTTTAAAGTGTTTAGAGCAATATTATGTGCTCATATTGAGGCAAATGTTTGTACGCCGCTTCACAATGCCGATGGACATTGACCCACAGGTACTGCAAAGCCACCAAAGAGCTATAAAGGCAAAGAAGTGAAATGTTACTCAATGGCCAAGTCACCTCACATGAATCCAATTGAGCAGCATTTCACTTCCTGAAGACCATACTGAAGGGAAAATGCCCCAAGAACAAACAGGAACTGAAGACATTTGCAGTTGAGGCCTGGCAGAGCATCACCTGGGATGAAACCCAGCGTCTGGTGACGTCTATGTCTTCTAGACTTCAGGCTGTAATTGACTGCCAAGGATTTGCAACCAAATATTAAAAAGGAAAAAGTTTGATTCATAATTGTTGCTTTGTCCAATCTTTTTTCTTTTCTCCTGTGAAAAGTGGGAAGCACACATAAAAACGGTTGTAATTCCTACACCGTTCATCTGACTTGGATGTAAATACCTTCAAATTAAAGCTGAACGTCTGCAGTTTAAGCACATCTCAGTTGTATTGTTTTATTTGAGAATTGAGTCGATGTTCTAATATATATCGACCTGACTGTATATCTCTGACATGTTGAAGCCATATGAACCATCACAGGAAATCCAAAAGTTTGATCCAAGTTATACAGTTTAAAAGCAATGCTACCAAATGTTATTGAAATGTATGTGAAGTTTTGGTTTTATAGAAAGTAACATAAAACCGTGCAGAAAATTCTATCTGTCATTCTTCTGGCATTTGGCTAATATGAATAATTTTTAAAATTCTAATTGACCTAAAAAAGTAAAAGTTAATTCATGTTTTAATATCAGACAGTGAGAAAAAAAAAATGCAAATGTGTCTTATTATGAAGTGTATGTAAACATCTGGTTC
Organism: Gobius niger; assembly: GCF_951799975.1. NCBI lineage: Eukaryota > Metazoa > Chordata > Actinopteri > Gobiiformes > Gobiidae > Gobius > Gobius niger. The sequence goes on along the minus strand of NC_136852.1, from coordinate 11,156,899 downwards.
CCACTGTATACAATATCAGACTGTCAAAAGTCAACAATGACAGCATTAAGTTGACAGTCATTGTGCAGGTGATGGATGAAGTGACTCTAATTAGTTATTTCACATGAGTTTACTTCACAGTAGTACATTGCAAACTTCCAATGAAAACTTCCAATGGCATTTGGGCTACTTTGAAATCACAGACTTAATGGTGTAGTGAGAGTAGTTAGTAGCACTTGTCATGGCATAAACTTCTTCATGCACAATATGTGACGTCGTCTTATTGGATAGTGATTGGAGCGAATAGCTACCACGTGATGTCTCACAGTATCAGCTGTTTTTATTTTTTTTTAAAAGCTGGAGGTGGAAGAGGAGGTTATAATGATGCTGCACACATGCAAGTTACACTCAGTACAAACACACAGACGATGCAGTTGTTTGAAAGGGTGTTTTAGAATTTGGACATTCACTATCTACTGGACAGACTTCTGTGAGAGCTCTGTCAAACCTGCGCAGCCACTATGCAGTACAATAACACAACCAGGATAGACCACTTCTTCCTCACTGGATTCCCTGGGCTCTCGGCTGAGTACTATGGACCGGTGTCCCTGCTGCTTCTTATTGTCTTCTTGGCCATAGCTGTTGGCAACATTTTCATCTTAGTGCTCGTCTACAGAGAACGTTCTCTTCATAAACCTACTTATTTAATTTTCTGTCACCTCGCTTTGTCGGATTTAGCATTTGGGACGGTGACACTGCCCAAAATCATTTCCAAATATTGGTTTGATGACAGTGCGGTGGAATTTAACACCTGTTTTCTCCAAATGTATTTTGTTCATTTTGTATCAGCTACTCACTCTTGTATTCTCATGGTCATGGCCTTAGATCGATTCGTTGCTATTTGCTCTCCTCTGCGTTATAGCGCTTTCACAAATAATGTTGCTTCCTGTCTGTGCGGAGTGTCCTGGTTTCTGGCAGCGTCTTGGATGGTGTATATACTCATGATTACTTATGGCTTGTCTTTTTGTAACTCAAACATCATTGCCCAGTGCTACTGTGACCACTATTCCATCATCAGATTAGCCTGTGAGAATACTGAGCTGATAGAACTCATATCTTTTGCTGGTGCTATGGTTTTCTTATTGGTACCAATAGGTTTTATAATATTTTCATATTTTGCTATATTTTTTGTTGTCAGGAGGGTTTCCAACCAGGAGGGCCGGAGGAGAACCGTGTCGACATGCACCCCACAGCTCCTCATCACGCTCCTGTATTACACGCCCAGGTGCATTGTGTACTTGCGGAGACTTTTAGGCTTCAGCCTTAGTCTTCCCATCAATGTAGTAGTCGTTATGCTTTATAGTCTGCTGCCTGCAGCAATTAATCCCTTGATTTACTGCTTCAAAACAAAGGACATCAAAGAATGTTTAAGTAAAAGAATTAAGACAAATATTCATGTTGATCTTGGCAAACGCTGAATTACACAATAATGTGTATTAGAGATGCTTATTAAATGCATTTGGACTGAATATAAACCTGTGTTTGGTAATATCAGTCGCCGTGAGCCTCTCTCTCTCTCTCTCTCTCTCTCTCTCTCTCTCTCTCTCTCTCTAAAACCAAAACATCAGGTTAGACATCTAGGAGTGCTCATGGACTCAGAACTGAACTGAACTTAAACAGCCACATCAAAGCACAACATCAGCATCTTTTTATCATCTGTAAAACAGTTCCAAGATCAGAGGAATGGTGTCGAAACCAGACTTAGAAAGACTTATCAGTGCATTAGTCTCTAACAGGTTTGATTGTGTCTAACAGGTTAGACCACTATAACGGCCTGCACTCTAACAAGCTGTTAGACAGGTGCAATACATCCAGAACGCTGCTGCTCGAGTCCTGACCAGAACCAGGAAATACAACCATATTAGTCCAGTGCTCCGGTCTCTGCACTGACTTCCTGTCGCTCAGAGAATAGAATTTAAAGCAGCTCAGCTTATTTACAAGTTCCTTCACATAGTCCAGCACCAAAGTTCAGTCAGGTCCATAAATACTGGGACATCGACTAAATTCTTATCTTTTTGGCTCTGTAAACCACCACACTTGTGAAACACTAAGATGTGCTTAAACTGCAGACTTTCAGCATTAATTTGAGAGTATTTACATCTTAATCAGACGAGCGGTGTAGGAATTACAACGGTTTGTTTGTGAGCCTCCCACTTTTTAAGGGACCAAAAGTAATGGGACAAGTGGCTCCTGCTGGTCCATGGCCAGGTGTCTGCTCTTCCCTCATTATCCCGACAGTTGACAAAAGCAGCAGGATGAATTTTGAAGTGTTTAGGGCAATATTATGTGCTCATATTGAGGCAAATGTTTGGACGCCGCTTCACAATGCCGATGGACATTGACCCACAGGTACTGCCAAAGCCACCAAAGAGCTATAAAGGCAAAGAAGTGAAATGTTATTCAATGGCCAAGTCACCTCACATGAATCCAATTGAGCAGCATTTCACTTCCTGAAGACCAAACTGAAGGGAAAATGCTTCAAGAACAAACAGGAACTGAAGACATTTGCAGTTGAGGCCTGGCAGAGCATCACCTGGGATGAAACCCAGCGTCTGGTGACGTCTATGTCTTCTAGACTTCAGGCTGTAATTGACTGCCAAGGATTTGCAACCAAATATTAAAAAGAAAAACGTTTGATTCATAATTGTTGCTTTGTCCAATCTTTTTTTTTTTCTCCTGTGAAAAGTGGGAAGCACACATAAAAACGGTTGTAATTCCTACACCGTTCATCTGACTTGGATGTAAATACCTTCAAATTAAAGCTGAACGTCTGCAGTTTAAGCACATCTCAGTTGTATTGTTTTATTTGAGAATTGAGTCGATGTTCTAATATATATCGACCTGACTGTATATCTCTGACATGTTGAAGCCATATGAACCATCGCAGGAAATCCAAAAGTTTGATCCAAGTTATACAGTTTAAAAGCAATGCTACCAAATATTAATGAAATGTATGTGAAGTTTTGGTTTTGTAAAAAGTAACATAAAACCGTGCACAAAATTCTATCTGTCATTCTTCGGGCATTTGGCTAATATGAATAATTTTTAAAATTCTAATTGACCTAAAAAAGTAAAAGTTAATCCAGGTTTCATATCAGACAGTGAGAAAAAAAATGCAAATGTGTCTTATTATGAAGTGTATGTAAACATCTGGTTCCCACTGTATACAATATCAGACTGTCAAAAGTCAACAATGACTGCACTAAGTTGACAGTCATTGTGCAGGTGATGGATGAAGTGACTCTGATTAGTTATTTCACATGAGTTTGCTTCACAGTAGTACATTACAAACTTCCAATGGAAACTTCCAATGGCATTTGGGCTACTTTGAAATCACAGACTTAATGGTGTAGTGAGAGTAGTTAGTAGCACTTGTCATGGCATAAACTTCTTCATGCACAATAATGTGACGTCGTCTTATTGGATAGTGATTGGAGCGAATAGCTACCACGTGATGTCCCACAATATCAGCTGTTTTTATTTTTTTTAAAAGCTGGAGGTGGAAGAGGAGGTTATAATGAGACTGCACACATGCAAGTTACACTCAGTACAAACACACAGACGATGCAGTTGTTTGAAAGGGTGTTTTAGAATTTGGACATTCACTCTCTACTGGACAGACTTCTGTGAGAGCTCTGTCAAACCTGCGCAGCCACTATGCAGTACAATAGCACAACCAGGATAGACCACTTCTTCCTCACTGGATTCCCTGGGCTCTCGGCTCAGTACTATGGACCGGTGTCCCTGCTGCTTCTTATCGTCTTCTTGGCCATAGCTGTTGGCAACATTTTCATCTTAGTGCTCGTCTACAGAGAACGTTCTCTTCATAAACCTACTTATTTAATTTTCTGCCACCTCGCTTTGTCGGATTTAGCATTTGGGACGGTGACGCTGCCCAAAATCATTTCTAAATATTGGTTTGATGACAGTGTGATGTCATTTAACACCTGTTTTGTCCAAATGTATTTTGTTCATTTTGTATCAGCTACTCACTCTTGTATTCTCATGGTCATGGCCTTAGATCGATTCGTTGCTATTTGCTCTCCTCTGCGTTATAGCGCTTTCACAAATAATGTTGCTTCCTGTCTGTGCGGAGTGTTCTGGTTTCTGGCAGCGTCTTGGATGGTGTATATACTCATGATTGCTTATGACTTGTCTTATTGTAACTCAAACATCATTGTCCAGTGCTACTGTGACCACTATTCCATCACCAGATTAGCCTGTGAGAATAATCAACTGATGAAACTCATAACTCTTGCTGGTGCTATGGTTTTCTTATTGGTACCATTAGGTTTTGTAATATTTTCATATTTTGCTATATTCTTTGTTGTCATGAGGATTTCCAACCACGAGGGCCGAAGGAGAACTGTGTCGACATGCACCCCACAGCTCCTCATCACGCTCCTGTATTACACGCCCAGGTGCATTGTGTACATGGAGAGAGTTTTAGGCTTCAGTCTTAGTTTTCCCATCCGCGTAGTAGTTGTTATGCTTTATAGTCTGCTGCCTGCAGCAATAAATCCCTTGATTTACTGCTTCAAAACAAAGGACATCAAAGAATGTTTAAGTAAAAGAATTAAGACAAAAATTCAGGTTAATCTTGGCAAACGCTGAATTGCACAATAATGTGTATTAGTGGTTCCAAAGATGCTCCTTAAATGCATTAGGACTGAATATAAACCTGTGTTTGGTAATATCAGTCGCCTTGAGTCGCTCTCTCTCTCTCTCTCTCTCTCTCTCTCTCTCTCTCTCTCTCTCTCTCTCTCTCTAAAACCAAAAAATCAGGTTAGTTAATGTAGGAGTGATCATGGACTCAGAAATGAACTGACCTTAAACAGTCACATCAAAGCACTAATATGAGCATCTTTTTACCATCTTGCCTTTTGAGTTACGAGCCATCACTGACCTGACACTGTTTAAAGCTTGGCTGAAAACATACATGTTTAAAGTTTTTGACTGCTATTGCACATGTGGAATGTATATGTGTTTTTCTTAAATATTCTGTGCTAAAATATTTTTTTATTGCATTGCACTTATGGAAAGCACTTTGGTTCAGCGGATGCTGTTGTAAAGCGCTATACAAAAACTATATAAAAACATTGCCATATCACTTATGATGACCTGTCACTCTGACCAGGCAAGGCTCTGTGCCCCCTCTGCAATCCCAGACACCCCCAGGTTGAGAACCACTGTCTTAAAACACAATGCTATTCTGATAATTCACCTTATTCTGGAAGTTCGCATGGGCGCCGCCATGAATTGTGCCCGCCCCTTTTCTCCTATCTGTTCACATGGGACTGGAGAAGTCCACATAAAATCAGTTACGAAAACAAAGCCGTTTTTAGGTCGCGCAGAGAAACGGTGCAGTGTTGACATGTTGGTGCAAATGAATATGGGCCATTTTTCACAAATCAATCTACTAAACATCAGATTTGAGTGGGGAATATTTTCCCTCGTTCTCCGTTTAAATGAGCAAAAAGTGGCAAAAGTGGGCGGGGCGGAATAAGGTGAATCCAGAGCTTTATCATTTGTTATGGCTGAAGAGTCACTATTTTACAAACACCTGCACAAGGACCAGAACTGCCAGAGACAAGCTGAAAATAGTCGCACAACCTTTGTTTGAATCCACTTGAAGAAAATTGTAGCATTGTAATGTAATCTAACTTGCCATGGTAACTTGCCCCACGCTTTGGAGAGAGTTGATTTCAGCCATATGTGCATACACAGGTCTCTTAAGAAGGCCCAAAAGTAGTAAGATAAGTCTTGAATGGTAGAACTAGCGCAATGTCTCGAGTTCATGTCAGAATCAGAATAGTTTTTATTGCCATTGTTTGAGAACAGGTTCACAAACTAGGATTTTTTTTTTTGGTGTAGACGTGCAAAATAAAACATATAACACAGAATTGAGATAAAATTAAGCTATAAAACGTTAAACTATAAGGCTATAGGGGTATGCATAAAGCTTTTCTTAAAACGGTTTAGATGCCAATAAGCCACACAAACCGTTTTAAGAAAAGCTTTGTTCCCGCTGCCCTTTCCTTTATGAACAAGTCAGGATCAAATTGCCCCTGACACGGCTTTTTTTTAAATCTTTGTTACTGTCAAGTGGCTTAAACTTCAGTTGTATCTGTACCAAAGGCACATCCTGTTAGTATCTGGAGCACTTACAAGTTTTATATTTAAATATGTGTGATGTTTTATCTTTGTGTAATGTGTTTTAATGTGTCGACTCGTTCTCAGAATTGCAAGACGAATTTACCCACGGGTACAAATAAATTAACCTAACCTAACCTATTAAAATAAATAAGATAAAAAGTAAATGGAACAGCAGCGGGATTGTATTTACAGAAGTGTATAAAGTGATAGCAGGGGATCTAAGTGTGGACACACCACACAGTGCAACAGAACAGATTACATCCATGAGTCTGTAACTAAGCTATTGGGTCTTGTCTTTGTTCATGAGTCTGATGTCCAAAATGGAGATGGGGACGGGAGAGTCCATCAGGGAGAGGGGGGATGGTGAGGCTGTGTCTTTCCTGAAGTCCGGGATTATCTCCACTGTCTTCTGGGCGTTCAGATCCAGGTTGTTGTGGCTGGACCAGGACGCCAGCCTGTCCACCTCTCTCCTGTAGGTGGACTCATCACCGTCCGAGATCCGCAAACTTGATCAGTTTTACGGACTGGTGACTGGAGGTGCAGCAGTTTGTGTACAGGGAGAAGAGCCATGGGGAAAGTACACAGCCCTGAGGAGTTCCAGTATTTGTAGTGTGAGTGTCCGAGACAATCTTCCCCAGCCGCATATGCTGTCTCCGGCCCATCAGGAAGTCAGTGATCCACCCGCAGAGGTAGTACGCTGAGCTGGTAGAGCCTGTCTCGTAGCCGTCCAAGGAGGATCATTAACCTCCTGGGATCTCCGGGTCCCGTACCGATGGCAAATAAACTTATCCTGTATAAGACATTCAGACTCCTGCCTCTTTTTCATCCATCCTCTTGGACACTAGGGTTGGTCCATCATACCGTGCACGGTAATACCGGTATAGATTTTGGACACCAGCGTAAACTTTCAGATCATTTGCATGCGCAGCTCATGTCAGAACCACAGCATAAACAGCAGCATAAACATGACTGTGGAGGCCTCAGGAGCAGGCGCTTAACGAATCTAATGACATGACTGAAGTATGTTGCTTTTGTCGCTCATATTTACGAGGAAAGGGCTCAGAATTTGCGTCTTGGATGAACTCCGGAGAGTTGTAGAAGAAGAAGAAGAAGAAGAAGATCTTTATTTATATAGCGCCTTTCACTGACATGGTCACAAAGCGCTTTACATGAGACAATTGTACATTCACTCCACACTCGGTGGTGGAAAGCTACGTTTGTAGCTTCAGTTTCCCCTGGGTCAGAAGCGCTTTCACGACTACACACATCTACGCCAACGGACCCTCTGACCACCACCATTCACTCACAAACATCATTCATCCTGGCCTATTGTACATGTTTTTAGTGATTGGGGAAAGCGGAGTGCCCGGAGGAAACCTACGCAGACACGGGGAGAACATGCAACATGCCCCGTGCAGGTGGGAATCGAACCCGGACCTTCTAGCTGTGAAGCGAGAGCACTAACCGCTGCGCTACCGTGCCGCCCAATTGCAGCATCACCTAGCTCGCTAACTAACTTTCTGGCGCTAACAACAACAAAGACAACCACGTTGCAAACGCGGTTAAAGGAATAGGCCACCGTTTTTACATACTAAAATATGTTCTTACCTCACTTTAGACGTGTTAATATATCCCCGTCTGGTCTTTGTCCGTGCGCTCTGTCACGCAAACGGAGCACATACACAGCCTCTCCCACATGTCACATAGCTCCGAAAAAGCTCACGATAGAAGCTACCAAGCTCTTCCACGTGTTCCCTATTTAAATAAAGTTACGTGAAGTGTTTTCATGCGAAGTATATTTACACAGAAATGTAACATGTCGATTTTATAAGCAAATAAAAAGGGGGACTATATTGTGAGGCGTAATGATACGAGGAGCACAACGTCCGCGCAGTAACTCCTAAACACTTCCCCCGCTCGCTTCCGTCAATAACCTTTAGGAGTTACTGCGCGGACGTTTTACTCCTCGTATCATTACGCCTCACAATATAGTCCCCCTTTTTATTTGCTTATAAAATCGACATGTTACATTTCTGTGTAAATATACTTCGCATGAAAACACTTCACGTAACTTTATTTAAATAGGGAACACGTGGAAGAGCTTGGTAGCTTCTATCGTGAGCTTTTTCGGAGCTATGTGACATGTGGGAGAGGCTGCGTATGTGCTCCGTTTGCGTGACAGAGTGCACGGACAAAGACCAGACGGGGATATATTAACTCGACTAAAGTGAGGTAAGAACATATTTTAGTATGTAAAAACGGTGGCCTATTCCTTTAAAGGCTAATAATATCCTTCTCATCACAAGCGCTCACGTAAGTCTCTCCCTCTCTCTCTCTCTCTCTCTCTTTCTTTCTTTCCTTCCTGCGTGTGTGTGTTTGTGCGCGCGCGTCTGGGAACGGGGAGAGACGCGAACAGGAGAGATGGAGATATAGTGAATCCTTTGAAAGTTGAATTGAAGTTGAATTAATTTAACTCGTGTTTCTGGCAAACACATGTCCTAAACACGTTATTGCCTGACAGTAAAAACACAAGTAAACTGCACAGAGGAGGATGAACTTACAGGAGCATTTTACTGTTATGGAGATGAAGGTGCAAATAATTGTATCAATATTATTTGATCTGATCTTCTGTGTTTTTTTTTTAGAGATTTAGGTGAGTTTAGATGAATAAAAAGAAAAAAAATAGCTGTAAATGAATTTTCCCCATCGGCGAAAGGCTTTGATTTTTATGTATTTTGCCAAGTGTAAATTATATCGCCAAATATATCATTATCATGATATTTCTTTTTCATACCGTGATATACAGTGGGGAAAAAAAGTATTTGTTCAGTTTCACATAGACATTCTATTGGATTTTGGCCAAATACTTTTTTTCCCCACTGTACATTTTTGGCCATATCGCCCTGCCCTATCGGACACCATTCTTAATTCTCTAACAGTCATAGTGCAGGTGATGGATGAAGTGACTCTGATAGATTGCACGTGGTTAGTTAATTTCACATGAGTTCACGGTAGTACATTACAAACTATCACTGGCATTTGGGCTACTTTAAAATCACCGACAACGATTTAGTGATAATAGTTAGTGTGACTTGCTATGACATAAACTTCTTGCAAAATCGTCCTCCTGCTGTTGAATCATGTGATGTCGTCTTACTGGACAGTGAATGGGGCGGTGACCTACCACGTGATGCCCCCATATGTCAGCTACTTTTATAAAAGAGCCGGAGGTCAGAAGTTTATGTGAGGGAGGAGGAGGATGTCATGATTAGACTGTACAGATAGGCTACAAGTTACACTCAGTACAAACACACAGACGATGCAGTTGTTTGAAAGGGTGTTTTAGAATTTGGACATTGACTATCTACTGGACAGACTTCTGTGAGAGCTCTGTTAAACCTGCGCAGCCACTATGCAGTACAATAGCACAACCAGGATAGACCACTTCTTCCTCACTGGATTCCCTGGGCTCTCGGCTCAGTACTATGGACCGGTGTCCCTGCTGCTTCTTATTGTCTTCTTGGCCATAGCTATTGGCAACATTTTCATCTTAGTGCTCGTCTACAGAGAACGTTCTCTTCATAAACCTACTTATTTAATTTTCTGCCACCTCGCTTTGTCGGATTTAGCATTTGGGACGGTGACGCTGCCCAAAATCATTTCCAAATATTGGTTTGATGACAGTGCGGTGGAATTTAACACCTGTTTTGTCCAGATGTTTTTTGTTCATTTTTTATCAGCTGCTCACTCTTGTATTCTCATGGTCATGGCCTTAGATCGATTCGTTGCTATTTGCTCTCCTCTGCGTTATAGCGCTTTCACAAATAATGTTGCTTCCTGTCTGTGCGGAGTGTCCTGGTTTCTGGCAGCGTCTTGGATGGTGAATATTGTCATGAATGCTTATGACTTGATTTATTGTAATGCAAATATCATTGCCCAGTGCTACTGTGACCGTTATTCCATCACCAGATTAGCCTGTGACAATACTGAGCTGATAAAAGTCTTATCTTTTGCTGGTGCTATGATTTTCTTATTGATACCACTAGCTTTTATAATATTTTCATATTTTGCTATATTTTTTGTTGTCATGAGGATTTCTAACCAGGAGGGCCGTAGGAGAGCTGTGTCGACATGCACCCCACAGCTCCTCATCACGCTCCTGTATTACACGCCCAGGTGCTTTGTGTACCTGTCAAGCTTTTTAGGCTTCAGCCTTAGTCTTCCCATCCGTGTAGTAGTCGTTATGCTTTATAGTCTGCTGCCCGCAGCAATTAATCCCTTGATTTACTGCTTCAAAACAAAGGACATCAAAGAATGTTTAAGTAAAAGAATTAAGATGAGAAAAATTCATGTTGGTCTTGGCCCACGCTGAATTTCTCATTACGTCGTGTATTTGGAACCAGGAACATAACTGAATATAAACCTGTGTTTGGTAATAAACACTTTTTCCTCCTCAAATCACCATTATTGGTGTGTTGGTGGTGCTTGGGCATTGACTTGAATCATTTAGCATTATGTGACATTCTGGTGACTGAAGAATAATGGAAATTAAAATAAACTATTGCCACAATTGAAGTAAAAGCTACAATTTTCAAAAAAGGTTAGCCACCAAAGTAAACGCCCTTGGGCTGAACCTGTTCTTTCAATGGGTTTGATGTGAAGGGGTGCTCACATTTGTAAGGGATTGTTTAAGTTGATACATTTGTGGACTGGATATACGCCAAAATAACAAAGCAAAACATAGTAAATAATTTCATTTTGACCTAAAGACAAAAAAGTTTGGCCCGTTGCTTGAAAGATGTTTTGTAATATTTTGTCAGTCAAAATACAACCAAGGTGTAAAGGCAGTGTTTATGTTGATGTAATGGAAATTAAATAGACCACAAACAGACATAGTTTAAACCCATAATGCATTGTGGATAGTTATACATTTGATGTTTGTGTTTGTTTAGTCCAATAAACACCTTGATTATTGTCCAAAGCATAAGAATATGGGGTTTTACCACTTATAAACTACTACTTTTACTACTTTAGTATGGGGGGACGCAATCATGAATTTATGAATGAATGATGAGTTCATTAAAGTAAGTAGTATGTGTAGCTTGCAAACGCTTTGATTTACATCTGTGCTGTTTTGTGCTGTAAAGATTTTCATTTGTGCTAGTTTTTTTTGAGGCATCAACGCTCGTCCTCTGAGGCGTGCGCACGTGTCAGAGGCGCACGGCAACACACACTGCATGCAAAAAAGAATCATGAATATCTCAAAAACAATAACAGCACAAACAAAGATTTTTTCAGCACAAACGATTTACATATTTTTATATAAATTTACGCTTCATGGGGGCCAACTTCTCACAGCTCGAGGCATGACGTGTTACCAAAGTTTTAATCTTAAACTAAATTATAATTCTACATTTTCGTAATTTGCTGACTATGCCCTTTCAAATCTTTTCTCATTCTGTGTGCTTTTGAAAACATTAGTGTTGATGGAATGTGCTTTACAAATAAAGTGGACTAACATATTCTATATATGTCTTTCATTGGTATCTCTTTATCTCTATATTATGACTACATATGAAAATTGCAAGTTTAGAAAACAATAATAGTTCATGTGGTTTTGGATGTCTGAATTTTAAGCCTTGAATCAGTATTTCTGTTTGAAAATATTTATATTTATTTCAAAGTGCTGTAGTTTGACATGGCTATTTCATTTGTGAGACAGAATAACACAGAGAGAAGCTCGCATCTTAAAAACAGTCCCTCCTCAGGAGACTATCCCTCACGCACCGTTTATATCATTCATATCACAGTCATTGCGTAGAGGTTTGCCTTGAGAATAACCTCTGTTTGGTCAGGCGTGTAATTGTTTATAAGAAAAAGATTGTTGACCAAATGTGGTTCTGCGTCTGAGAACACCGCACTCTCCTCTGAGATTTTCTCCGAATTCAGTGAGACAAATATTCTCAATGTTATGGATTATTTCAAGCAGAACAGACATTTGATTAAATTTGAAAAACTCTAGATGTTAAGTTATAGCGTACCCGATCCAGGGCCTTCATATGCCACCACTTTGCTAAACCACTCATGTCATATACAAGCTGGACTGTCTTTGTGGCTGTTTTTACATCGGCATGACAAAAGGAGACTCAAAGACAGCCTTTCAGAACATAAATACACAATGAAAACAAACAATTCTCAACCCCAATGGGGAAACACTTCAACATCGTGGGCCACTCAGCATCAAAGGTCATTGACGTTATTCCTCATAACGTGAGACGTGGGGACAGGGTAAGAAACCTTTTGGATCGAAAACCTAAAGGCCACAAAATACCCGGGGCTCAATGAGGACTCAGACTTTTTTGTTTTGTAATTTTCTGCTTGATATGTCTCTGTTTTGAAAGGTCTTCTATTCCAGTACTTGTGTATATGGGGTTATCAATGCAGCGCAGTCCAAATAATTCAATATAATAAAAAAAAGAAACTAAATGAATTAAATAACTAAGTAACTATATACCTAAATAAATAATAAAAACTATTCAGCTCAATTTGAAATAAAAAAAACTTAATAAATTACATATTTATATATTACACATTGGCCAATATTTTTTACCTAATTTGGACACTGTCTGAAAAATACTTAATTAAAATTCAACAAAAATTAAAAACATTAGTCTCAAAGATGTTTTGACATGTCTGTGCTTGAGATCATATCTGCATGTTGTAAGATTATCTGCATGATCTACATTTGTTAAATTCAATATTGCATATTACTTAGTGTTGGTTTTAAATGGATATTCTTCACTTCATGTTCTCTCCTTGGAGATGCTTTTTACATTTTTGTAAAATATTTCCTTCATTCATGTATGTATAAATGGTGTCATTTTCAGACCCACGCATTTACGTCCTTGACATTTTTTATTACTTCAGTGTAACCAAGTATAATAAACATTACAGACTCTTTAGAGATTAAGATCACTATCAATAGGCAACATTTAAAAATGATTTGATCAGATATAGTGTTTAAAAGTGGCCTCCTCCTGGCCCAGGATAGCCATAGGTAAGGCTGTCTATCCCAGCTTATCCCTTTGCACCTATGTCCTAATAATATTATAAAATAATATGGAAAAAAAAAGCTTACATTGTCCCTTTTAGTTTTTTTTTGTTTTTTTTGTTTTTTAATAATTGTGTAATAAACAATGACAAATTAGCAAATGATGTTTTCTTTCCTTAAGTGAGTCTTGGGGTTGGAGTGTCCCATGAGCCTTACATACAACATATCAGGACCGCCTCCAGTGTAAGTGGGACATAAAGATGAGCAGAGCAGCTCATCTTCCAGAGGCTTAGGTCAGGTGCTAGTTTACCTGTATTTGATTCCTGCTATAGTGAAGCAACTATGCTGATCATCTTTAATGAAACCATTTTAAAAAATGTTGTCTTGGTTGGTTTTCCTGGACTGCCTCCTGAGTATTTTGGACCAGTGTCAGCTCTGCTTCTTCTTGTCTTCTTATGTGTTATAGGTGGAAACGCGTTCACGGTTGCTGTTATATATTTTGTAAAATCGCTTCACAAGCCAACTTACATAATATTTGCAAACCTGGCCCTGACAGACATAATATTTGGCTTTGCAACTCTTCCTAAAGTCATCGCTCGATATTGGTGGGATGACTCCTCCATGCTCTTTGGTGTCTGCGTCACTCAAATGTATTTTGTCCATTCTATGGGTGCCACCCATTCAGCAATTCTTCTTTTAATGGCTTTGGACCGTTTTGTAGCTGTATGGTTTCCATTGCAATACCCGTCAGTAGTCACTAACAAATCTATTTCTATAGCATGTTCTCTTTGCTGGATTGTGACATTCATTCGAATGGTGGGTGTTACGCTGCACGCATTGAGCCTGCCTTACTGTGGCGTTAAGGGCAACCTTATTTCACATTGCTATTGCGATCACTTATCAGTCACTGCACTGGGCTGTGGAGATGAAGTCGCTTATGTCAAACTGGTATCTCTGGGAATTGCTTTATTTGTTCTCTTGCTTCCTTTGTCTTTCATCATTTTCTCCTACTTCTCTGTTATTGTGGCTGTAATAAGAATGTCTCAAGCTGAAAATCGGTACAAAGTCTTGTCCACATGCGCTCCACAGATATTTATCACTTGCCTGTATTACATTCCGAGATGTTTCGTGTACATCGCTCATAATCTGGGAGTGAAACTAGGCTCAGAGAAGATCATTATAGTGATGTTGTACAGTCTTGTTCCCGCTCTGGTTAACCCACTCATTTACTGCTTCAAAACCAAAGACATTAAAGATGCTCTCAGTCAGCGGCTTAAGAACAGGAGAGTCAGTGATGTTATTAAGTTGATAAAATAGTTTAAAAATTACTTCTTCTCTTTCTTTATTCAGATAGATACTCTATTCATTCCCAATCAGGGAAATTCAGGTGCCCAGCAGCAGGCAGTGTGTGCCATCCCAAGTACACAATACAGACAGCATCAGTAAAAATAAGTTAAAGAAAAGCTTCAATCAATAGTAATAAGAAACTGCACAGAACAAACGACCTGCTGAGGCTTCTCTCTAGCCTGCATCATGCTCCTTCAACGTTTAATAGGGCGATAGTGTCTCAGCAGGCGAATCCCGGCTCCAACTGGTGAAGACTGTTTTGTGTTCTTGGGCAAGACGCTTCACCTGCTGCCTGTGCATGAGTGTGAGTGAGTGGGTGAGGGGTTGGTGGTGGTTGGAGCAGCCTATGACATAAGACTGGCAGCTTCACTTCCGTCAGTCATGTGCAGCTCACCACCACAGTGTACGGAGTAAATGAATAATAACTGCACTGTAGCACTTTTAGAGGCTTGTCAATTTGGGCTTGTTAAGTGCAATACAAGTGTGAGAAATGCATAAAGTAAATCACAAACAGCACTTTATGTACCATCTAACAAACAGTGTGTCCAGATGTTTTTTTAATTCAATAATCTTAATAAATATGTATTGCAAAATTCAGTGGTCTATTTGAATATTAATGTCCATACAAGGAGAAATTAAGCAAAAAATAATAATAAAAAATGTTCAAACTATAAACATAGGCTATTTCAAATTCAGCTTTATTCCATGCATGTCTGACTCTTGTGAGATTTTCTGTTGATGAGCAGTGAAGTCTAGAAAAAGTGTGTCAAATAGCCCCAGTCTCCCCTATCTGGTTAAAGGAGGTGGGGCTATCCCATGTAAGCTTTTATAAATCAATAATGATATTTGGTGGGGGGGGGAGGGGGCGAGGGCACAGGCTGTTCACTTATTATGACCCATTCACACATTTGCTTGCTTGGTACCTCAGAAATGGGTCCCAATTCAAATGGAAATAATATATCTTCCCTTTTCATTCAAATATTTTTTTTCCAATTGAACGTGCTTCATTGCATCATGTAACAAATTATTATAGGTTGGAGTGTTTTTTGTAATCCCAATGTAGTAATATCAGTCTTCTAGATAGCACTGAAACAAATTTGACAGTTTTCTAAAAGCGATATATATATTTTTTTATATATTATTGTTTCTGTGCTAACAAATAATTGTTAATGCTAGCATGTGTTTTATAAAAATAGATTGAATAGCAAATACAAGCGAGTATTGAGCGAATTGAGTTGAAGGGAAAATGTAAAACCTTTATGGTAATTGCTTCATTTATCATTTTTTCTAGTAGGTTATTGTAAGAACAATATAATATAAAATTAAATCAAACAGAATGTGGTTTTGTTTCAATCCATGGTTGAATCCAGACTGTAAATGCGGTTGTATGATGACACTTTAACCACTAGATGTCACTGTGGAGTGATTGTTTCAAACTCTTTTGGAGTTTCTTTGGATCTCATGAAGATTCAAGTTGCCCATCCCTACTTAATATTGCCCTTTCATCACAGCAAAGTCCCAGCTGATGAATCATGTCATCATGAATGAAATGATTCATTGATGTTACAAAGGCATTTTTCATCTTTTATGTAGCCTATTTGACCAGAAGGAAATGTTCATGTTCATGTTCTCTCTCTCAACGTGAGAGGGGTGTGACGCGAAGTATAAGCCCTTTGGGGTTTCTGTCACACTCTATCATGTTTTAATTCTTTTTTTTTCTTTTTTTTTACGTATAACACTATCGGTGTAGGGTGCGACGCACTGGGGCCCACACCACTTGAAGGGCCCATCGCAGGCAGGTCACATAGTGCAGACTGAATTGAATAGACTGTCAATAGAAACGACATGTACTTCACGTACTACTACACAACTTCAATAGAGTAATTTGCTGACGGTCCCTAAATTTGACCGGATAGTCTACCAGCGTTCGCCGCTTCACTGTGTGTCTAGCGGCCTCGCCGCTGCAGCTCCCGCTCTGAATATTTGCCGAAACTTCAACCAACTTCACTGCGGTGCCAGACCGGTCACCGCACATTGGCTCGTCTATCAGCTACTGCAGAGGTTTGTTGTTCTGCGTGAAACGAGTGCACTTTTCCAGGCTATCCATGAGTTCTGAACAATGCAACTGATGCGACATGGGCTGTTTCTCAATTGCCAGGATCCTTCCTCCGTTTGTCCACTTCGTTGACGTCAGCGGTGGTGGGCTCCTCCAATTAGAACAAAGAGCCTCCTACAAACGTCTACTTTTAGTTTACTCCATCAACATGTCCTCAAGCGATGCCACTTTAGCTTATGTGATAAAAAAACCGAAGAAATACAATTTCCATGCACCTTTCACAGCCAAGCGATTAATCGATTAATCGTAAAAATAATCAGTAGATTAATCGATTACCAAAATAATCGTTAGTTGCAGCCCTATAATACAGTAGATCCATGGCTCCAACACGAAGCGTCTCTCACTTCCGCATTTCGGAGTGAGCGGCTGCGTCATGTCACGTGTCAAACTCAACTTTGTTTTGTTTTTGGAAAACATGTAAAAAGACGTTTTATAGGAAACACGATGTTTTTCTCTCATTGCCATTGTAACAATGCAAAATGACTTAGGCAATTATGCTATGTGGCTAAGGATATAATAAAATGTCAATCTGTGCTTACAAAAACAACTGGTTCATGAATAAATGAGGCCAGGAAACTTGGATTTCTTACTGTTTGAACATTTTGGCCTGAAAAAAATAATAACATTTCTTCAAGGATTTGTAACAATTGAAATATTAGATATATTTAGCAGGTCCAGTTTATCGCTCATAGCTGCAATTGCAGACTTACGTTAACCGTAGGCCTAATTTCTCAATAAAATTCATTGAATAAACCTCATTTTTACATCTTCACTTGTTCACAACTTGCCTGGCCTTAGCCATCCGTAAACTCTGGTCAATTATAGTTTCCTTACATGTACGTCTGGGTCTGATCTCAGTGGCCGCGTTACATCAGTTGAATTTCCACCTACTATTCAGTGAGCGGGGGAGGCAGGTGTTGTAGGTAACGTCAAGCATTTGCACCGCATTTGTTGGTTGTAGTTTGGCAATGGCGGCGGATACGTTATGGAAGCTCCTCAATCTGTTCTGGCTCGGTTCCCAAATATCCATCCATCCATCCATCCATCCATCCATCCATTTTCTTCCATTTGTCCGTTTCCGGGTCGTGGAGGCATCTGTTGGAGCTGCCCAAATCACATTGCACCAGCCCCTTATGGCTCCTTCTGCAGGTGGTGGGTCCACTGAAGGACGGCCTCACGATTCAAACCGGGCCTGTTGGCCGAATTTGGCCCCCGGGCCTGACGTTGCCTACCCCTGGCCTACAACATCAGTCCTCGTTGCGGAAACCCTTTATGATAAATGTACTGTGAAATTTGTCTCAGTCCTGATAACTAACTGTACAGATTGTCATTGTGGCACCTGTAGTTTTAGCTAGCGTTTGCTAACTTTAGCAGAAAAGTAGTAGTAGAAAAGTAAGAGGGTGCTTACCCTCTTACTTGCTTAACAACTATTGACGCTATAGCGTCAATAGTTGTTCTTTATCCTTTGTTGGGTAGTTTAGTATGTTGAATAGTATATCACATTTTTTATTATATAAATTAGAAATTAAATATTCTATTTAAACATTCTACACTTTTTTTTCTGAAGTATAATAAACATTACAGACTTTAGACATTAAGATCAATTCATCAACAGGCAATATTTAACAATGATTTGAAATATTATTATAAAATAATAGTGTCCCATGAGCCTTACGTACATCAGATCAGGAACGCCTCCAGTGTAAGTGGGACATAAAGATGAGTAGAGCAGCTCATCTTCCAGAGGCTTAGGTCAGGTGCTAGTTTACCTGTATTTGATTCCTGCTATAGTGAAGCAACTATGATGAACATCTTCAATGAAACCATTTTAAAAAATGTTGTCTTGGTTGGTTTTCCTGGACTGCCTCCTGAGTATTTTGGACCAGTGTCAGCTCTGCTTCTTCTTGTCTTCTTATGTGTTATAGGTGGAAATGCATTCACGGTTGCTGTTATATATTTTGTAAAATCGCTTCACAAGCCAACTTACATAATATTTGCAAACCTGGCCCTGACAGACATAATATTTGGCTTTGTAACTCTTCCTAAAGTCATCGCTCGATATTGGTGGGATGACTCCTCCATGTTCTTTGGTGTCTGCGTCACTCAAATGTATTTTGTCCATTCTATGGGTGCCACCCATTCAGCAATTCTTATGTTAATGGCTTTGGACCGTTTTGTAGCTGTATGGCTTCCATTGCAATACCGCTCAGTAGTCACTAACAAATCTATTTCCATAGCATGTTCTCTTTGCTGGATTGTGACATTCATTCGATTGGTGGGTGTTACGCTGCACGCATTGAGCCTGCCTTACTGCGGCCTTAAGGGCAACCTTATTTCACATTGCTATTGCGATCACATATCAGTCACTGCACTGGGCTGCGGAGATGAAGTCATATATGTCAGACTGGTAGCTCTAGGAATTGCTTTATTTGTTCTCTTGCTTCCTTTGTCTTTCATCATTTTCTCCTACTTCTCTGTTATTGTGGCTGTAATAAGAATGTCTCAAGCTGAAAATCGATACAAAGTCTTGTCCACATGCGCTCCACAGATATTTATCACTTGCCTGTATTACATTCCGAGATGTTTCGTGTACATCGCTCATAATATGGGAGTGAAACTAGGCTCAGAGAAGATCATTATAGTGATGTTGTACAGTCTTGTTCCCGCTCTGGTTAACCCACTCATTTACTGCTTTAAAACCAAAGACATTAAAGATGCTCTCAGTCAGCGGCTTAAGAACAGGAGAGTCAGAGATATTATTAAGTTGATAAAATAGTTACCAAATTCTTCTTCTCTTTCTCCCAAGTACACAATACAGACAAAATCAGTAAAAATAAGTTAAAGAAAAGCTTCAATCAATAATAATAAGAAACTGCACAGAACAAAAGACTTGTTGAGGCTTCTCTCAGCAACCAGGAGTGTCTTCTGTTATTGACGATAGCCTGCATCATGCTCCATCAACGTTTAATAGGGCGACAGTGTCTCAGCAGGCGAATCCCGGCTCCAACTGGTGAAGACTGTTGTTGTGTTCTTGGGCAAGACACTTCACCTGCTGCCTGTGCATGAGTGTGAGTGGGTTGGTGGTGGGTGGAGCAGCCTATGACATAAGACTGGCAACTTCACTTCCGTCAGTCATGTGCAGCTCATCACCACACTGTACGGAGTAAATGAATATTAACTTTACAGTAGCACTTTAATTAGCTTGTCAATTTGGGCTTGTAAAGTGCAATACAAGTGTGAGAAATGTATAAAGTAAATCACAAACAGCACAGTCAGTATGTTCAGATGTTTTTTTATTCAATAATCTTAATAAATATGTAGTGTGTATATTATTGAATATTAATGTCCATACAAGTAGAAATGAAGCAAACAAAAAAAAAAAAAAAAGTCCAAACTATAAACATAGGCTATTTCACATCCTCGGTCTCCCCTACCTGGTTAAAGGAGGTGGAGCTAACCCATGTAAGCTTTTATAAATCAATAATGATATTTGGTGGGGGAGGATGGGACGAGGGCACATTGGTTAATCAATCAGCTACTGCAGAGGTTTGTTATTCTGCGTGAAACCAGTGAACCTTTCCAGGCTATCCAAGAGTTCTGAACAATGCGACTGATGTGACTAGGGGCCTTTAACAAACTGAACAGCCCATAGCCTAATGTGGGAAAAATAACAAGTTCGACTGATCATACTTTTAAATAAAAAAAAGAGTTCCCTTATGAGTTTTCAAAGTAATTCAGATTCAAATATGTCGTATTTACATTATATAATTTAGCTTCTTCAAACTCACAAATGAGAACTTTCCCTCTCCCAATAAAATCATATTAAAGGGATATTTCAGGATTTTTGACATAGGGCCTCATTTCCTAGTTATCCAGAGTGTTGTTGATTTCAGGAGATATTTTTTTTGTAATTCATGCAGTTCTTATATTTGAAGAGTTTTGTGGTGCTAGGCTAGTGCAAGGCTAGCGCATTTCAGCCAGCCTGCTTTAAAAACAGTCTGACCCACTCCACAGAGCACCTGAGGCAAATCACTTATAACGCCAGATTACCCACATAAATGTCTGTGTCGATAGAATAATTTTTGGAATATAACTGACCTTGCATCACAGAGGGACTATTTTCTAGCAGATCACTCCGTCGCTGCGTAGCTTATACAATCACGAAGCTGATGCTGCTCAAATATAAGTTATTTTAAATGCAAAATGGTATAAATTATTCTTTTGAGACATTTATATCGTTAATCTGGCGTTAAAAGTGATTTGCTTCAGGTGCACTGTGGAGTGGGTCAGGCTGTTTTTGATGTAGGCTAGCTGATATCGTAGAAATGCGCTAGCCTAGCGCCACGTACCTCTTCAAATATAAGAACTGCATGATTTACACAAAAAATATCTCCAGAAATCTGCAACACTATGGACAACTAGGAAATGAGGCCCTATGTCAAAAATCCTGAAATATCCCTGTAAGTCTCACTGTCGCTTTCTTTTTCATTAATAAATATTATATGTGATGATAAAGTTGTTCAAATGAACACAAGGTGCTCCTAAATAAACACGGAACTGAGGTTGCTTGGTGCATGTTACTCATGGGACTGCTCTCCGGTGTAACACACACCTGTTAAGCCAGCGTTGATGCTGACTTGCTGTGAAGGAGCTTTTCGCCCACTTTCCCTATGACTTTCCCTCACTGAGTGGTCCGTTGAGGACAGAACTCCACTCTGCGGGCGCAAATTGAGTGTTAGGGGTAGGGTGAGGGAGGAGGGAGCGATTTCGGAAAGGCCCAAGGTACCACAAGAGTATGTCTGGGGGAGTCGAGTTATTTTCTTCTCAAAGTGAAAACATAACCTGAGCACTGCCTACAATGGATCAAACAATGTGGACGGCCTACGCCCAGCTAAATGTCTCCAAAATAAACACGCATATGTCTGCTCTAAGGTATGGCTAGGGTCTAGCCGCTAGGCTAACACCTTAGCATGCTACTGTAACAGTGCGAGCTGTCGATATTACTCCGCCCGTCAGCTGGGGGGCGCTGTATAAAAGGGCACAGTCTACCTGCGTTCGACCTCTGACCTCTTGTTCTTCCGTCTGTCTGCTTGGTGTGGAGGTGGTGTAGCTCGGGCTCTCGTGAGCAGGTAAAAACAAACAATACTTTAGCGTGACTTCCCTCAAAAATGTTAGCCCTAATCCGAGCCCTGTGTTTGGTGCAGCTATGGGTCTGGGGTGCGCTTCAGGCGCAGTGCGAGATGGCGGTGCTGTAGGTGGGAGGTGTGGTTCCCCACGGGCCAGTACGCGAAGCATGACGTGACGTCCCCGCGTGAATGATGGATCCAAAAGCGGTATGTGCGCTGCACATGTGTAACATAGACCGGCGTAAGTTTAGAGGCTAACACTATTCATCTTTAGGAACAATTCGCCTGCATAACAACAATCACCACTGCTGCTTTGTGGACCCGGACGTGATGCCGAAGAGTGTCTCTGTGAACTGTGAACAAACGGATGTTTGCCATCCCTTTTTGTTTTTGTTAAAGAAACGAACTGAACTGGAACTGAACAAGTGACGACTGAAACTTAACTTAATTCGATCTAGAAAATAAATTGGATACAACTATTGGAACGACTTGCCTCTTCAATGAACGAACCTGTGGTCCTTTTCTTTAATGTGGTACATATGTGTTAAGCTAAAGCCTTCCACTCTGTCACACTACATTCTAGCTACTGACAGTCACACAACGTTACACTATTTTTGTCTCCCTTTATGATAAATGTACTGTGAATTTGTCTCAGTCCTGATAACTGACTGTAGCTGATTGTCATTGTGGCACCTGTAGTTTTAGCTAGCGTTAGCTAACTTTAGTTCACCGGAGAAATTTCTCTATTATTAGCAATAGTAGAAAAGTAAGAGGGTGCTTACCAGGCAAGAGCACGACTGGTCCACAAGGCTGTGCTGTTGCATTTAAGGAAGAGATCATGAGGTTTCTTTGATTTTGCTTGAGACCAGTCTGTTTCCTTTAGCATCAATAGTTGTTCTTTATCCTTCATTGGATAGTTTAATATATGGTATATAGTAAATATATATATATAGTTTAATATTATGTACATTAGGAATTAAATATACCATTGAAACATTCTACACTTTTTTTCCTCATTTGGCCAGGACGAGCAGAGAAGGCCCTGCTGGCCCTGACGGCCACCTCTGGGTAGCTATTGGATATTCGGCAGATCTTCACAGCGGGAGCTGCAGCGGCAGTGAAGGCGCAGACACATACGGAGAAGCGTGAGACTATCCAGTTAGATTTAGGGACCGTCAGCAAATTTGAATTGTGGTTGTGTAGTAGGCCTACGTGTCATTTTTGTTGACAGTGTTTTCATACTGAGTCTGCACATTGCGCCCAATCCCAGGCGACGGTGGGGTATAGATCCATGGGTTGGGCGCATTGTGCAGAACTATTCTGCATCTGAGAACACTGCACTCTCCTCTGAGATTTTCTCCGAATTCAGTGAGACCCATTTTGTCAATGTTAGGAATTACTTTAAATGGAAAAGAAATTTGATTAAATTTGATAAAGTTTTCGAAACTCAAAATGTTATAGCCTACACCAGGGGTGTCAAACTCCAATACACAGTGGGCCAAAATGTAAAACTTGAACAAAGTCGCGGGCCACCATTGAACAAATGAACCTTTTAATATGGACCCAAACAAGATTTGCTTTAACATTGAATATGGAACAAGCAACACTTACTATACAATTTATAACTTAATCGTCCAGATATGCAAAATCTGTAAAAAGATGTATAATACCGGTGGGCCAGCTCGAGGAGTCATTTGGTATAGCCTCGCGGGCCAAATATAATGACATTGTGGGCCAAATTTGGCCCGCGGGCCAAAGTTTGACACCTATGGCCTACACGATCCAGGGCCTTCATGTGTCGCCACTTTGCAAATTGCTAAACCACTCATGATGCAAGTCCTTGTGGCTGTTTTTACATTGGCATGGCAAAAAGGAGACTCGAAGACCAACTTTCAGAACATAAATGCACAATTAAAACTAACAATCCATTTATTTCCTTGACATTTTGTATTACTTCAGTGTAACCAAGTATAATAAACATTACAGACTCTTTAGACATTAAGATCAATTTATCAATAGGCAACAATGATTTGATCAGATATAGTGTGTAAAAGTGGCCTCCTCCTTGCCCAGGATAGCCATAGGTATAAGGCCGTCCATCCTAGCTTATCCCCTTGCACCTATACTGTCCTTATAATATTATAAAATTATATTAAAAAGTCTTGGGGTTGGAGTGTCCCATGTGCCTTACATACATCATATCAGGACCGCCTCTAGTGTAAGTGGGACATAAAGATGAGTAGAGCAGCTCATCTTCCAGAGGCTTAGGTCAGGTGCTAGTTTACCTGTATTTGATTCCTGCTATAGTGAAGCAACTATGCTGATCATCTTCAATGAAACCATTTTAAAAAATCTTGTCTTGGTTGGTTTTCCTGGACTGCCTCCTGAGTATTTTGGACCAGTGTCAGCTCTGCTTCTTCTTGTCTTCTTATGTGTTATAGGTGGAAACGCGTTCACGGTTGCTGTTATATATTTTGTAAAATCGCTTCACAAGCCAACTTACATAATATTTGCAAACCTGGCCCTGACAGACATAATATTTGGCTTTGCAACTCTTCCTAAAGTCATTGCTCGATATTGGTGGGATGACTCCTCCATGTTCTTTGGTGTCTGCGTCACTCAAATGTATTTTGTCCATTCTATGGGTGCCACCCATTCAGCAATTCTTCTTTTAATGGCTTTGGACCGTTTTGTAGCTGTATGGTTTCCATTGCAATACCCGTCAGTAGTCACTAACAAATCTATTTCTATAGCATGTTCTCTTTGCTGGATTGTGACATTCATTCGAATGGTGGGTGTTACGCTGCACGCATTGAGCCTGCCTTTCTGTGGCGTTAAGGGCAACCTTATTTCACAGTGCTATTGCGATCACATATCAGTCACTGCACTGGGCTGCGGAGATGAAGTCATATATGTCAGACTGGTATCTCTGGGAATTGCTTTATTTGTTCTCTTGCTTCCTTTGTCCTTCATCATTTTCTCCTACTCCTCTGTTATTGTGGCTGTAATAAGAATGTCTCAAGCTGAAAATCGGTACAAAGTCTTGTCCACATGCGCTCCACAGATATTTATCACTTGCCTGTATTACATTCCGAGATGTTTTGTGTACATCACTCATAATCTGGGAGTGAAACTAGGCTCAGAGAGGATCATTATAGTGATGTTGTACAGTCTTGTTCCCGCTCTGGTTAACCCACTCATTTACTGCTTCAAAACCAAAGACATTAAAGATGCTCTCAGTCAGCGGCTTAAGAACAGGAGAGTCAGAGATATTATTAAAATGATAAAATAAATGTATTCAGATAGATTCACTCCCTATCAGGGAAATTCAGATGTCCAGCAGAAGACAGTGTGGGCCATCCCAAGCACTCAATACAACTGTTTATAAAGTAGCTTACATGGGAAAAGATCATACAGTGTAAAAACATCATAGCAGCTTGATCAGTCATTGACCTTTTTACTTGGTTAAAGTTGGACACATTAAATGTAATTATTCTAGATATAATTTTAACGTGATTCTTGAAGGAAAGGTTAGAATCTACCAA
Source organism: Gobius niger (assembly GCF_951799975.1). Taxonomy (NCBI): domain Eukaryota; kingdom Metazoa; phylum Chordata; class Actinopteri; order Gobiiformes; family Gobiidae; genus Gobius; species Gobius niger. Next base: position 11,131,519 of record NC_136852.1, on the reverse strand, counting down.
AACGCTTAAATATTTAAACTCTTTAACTAATTGCAGTTCTTGCTCTCCAAAATACACATTGGAGCGGGCAATAGTAAACGTTTAATTGTTATTGTGCTAACAAATAATTGCTATGATAGCATGTGTTCTATTAAAATAAGAAAAACAAGAAGAAGCATTGAGTTGGAGGAAAAATGTAGAACATTTACGACTTCATGAATAAATGTTTTCTACTAGGCTACTACAGTAAGAACAATATAATACATTCAGGGGGAAAAAAGGCAATTAAAATCGAACTGAATGTGATTTTATTGCAGTCATAGACCATGGTTGAATCCTGAAACACTGTAAATGCGGTTGTAATGACACTTTGCCACTAGATATCACTGTGGAGTGATTGTTTCAAACTATTTTGGAGTTTCTTAGGAGTTTCATGAAACTTCACGTTGCCCATTCCTACTGAAAACTGCCCTTTCGTCCCAGGTTTAATTCCTGAAGTTAGCACGTTGTGGGTGAGTTTTCTCCAGGTGCTTCAGTTTCCAGCACCAATCCAAAACATAAATAATAGACTAATCCTCCAGCTAGGTTCTCCAGACCACAAATCTAATTCAGGACCTGGAGATGGGTCCCTGGGCGTTGCATTGGTTGCCAAACGCCACTGACAGATTCCCCCAGTGGCGTTAACGGAAGGGTCACATACAGAGGACAAACTTACAAAACTTTCCATTACTTAACCCTATAATGATATTGATCAAAAAGTCTTTATCTTAAAGAAGACATTAATGGAAATTCAAGAGACTATCAAAATGTGAGCACAATCATAAACTATAAATCCACATTGTGTAATCTCCTTAAATTGTTTCCTCAAAATCACTTTGCATATCACCGTTGTAACTGTTCTCCACAGGCAGTCGGGTAATATTTTCTGACACGGAAGCAAACAAGCTGCATGACGGCTCCACGTTTGACTCTGGATGGTCTAGCGCTGTGTTGTGCCTGTTTTTATCCACCAGCTGACCTTCAAAATGCCATCCATGTTCGGGCAACACCAAGTCGTTGACACAGTGCCCACAGTCTGAGCATGTACAGGTGGAGTCGGTCTCACTTCCAGACACGTCCGTCGCATGCCTCAAGATCCGTGACTTTGTAAAACCTTTGTCCATTTGACTTTGATTGAATGATGAAAAGAGTTTGTCTATCTCTTCAAATGTCAAACACTGTGGGGGCCTCATCCTTTCTGTGCTCAGGGATGCCTTTGGTGCATCCTGACTGACAATAGTAACTGGCATCTTGTTTGGTGACAGATTTGGAGTGTTAGATAAACTTTCTTCACAGGAATCGTCCTTCTCGTAAGTGTCTACAACATGGGTAATATCACCTTTTTCTTTCATCATGTGTTTCTGCCAGGGTAGTGTGAGAATTTTGAAATCACCCAGATGTTTAGGCTTTCCAAACTGACTGCCCATTGCTTTGCTCACATCCAAACATACTTTTTGTGTTTGGTTACTCTTCTGTCTCTTTCTATAGAGTGGGACACACAGGAGTATGATTAAGGTTAATACAGACAGAAGCGATACAATAAGCACTACAGGCCATCGACTAGTATTAGCTGCTGATTCCACGCATTGAGCTTGGTCTGGTGACGCACATGCATCGCATGAATGGGCTGATACGTTTTGCAGACAGAGACACCGGTGGTCACACTCCTCTTCGGGGCAGGGGGCAGAAAGGCAGGTCCCCTGGATGTCGCAGTCCTTTTGGAGGAGAGAGGAACTAGGGCGTACCTCCACCGAACGACTGGGACCGCTCAAGGGGAGGCTGTAGCCGCTGATGTTCAAGTACTGCACGCAGCCTCTGAAGCCTGGGAAAAGAACAGAGGTGATCCACAAATAAGCTTGTGGTGAGCAAAAAAAACAGTACAAATGAAAAGCCAATATATTTTTACAGCACCAACATTAACTGCATTTACACTGATACAATATAATATCAATAACATCTGATACTAGTAGGGCTGGGGGATAAATCGAAATAATTCGATTAATGCATGCTTTTAAAAACAGACGATGTGGAAAATGGTTAACTGGTCCCCCTCACACCTGCCGTGTGGCCAATTTACCGCTCCGTAGTGACTGTTTTCGGAGTGTGCAATGGAGTTTTCTTCCGCTAAAACCGTTTTTCCAGTCTCTTCCTCTGCCTTCTTTCACTCTAAGCTCCCTGAGTCTTAACAGAGACGGTTGTCAATCACATCAGAACTCAAGGCATGAGGATAATAAAACAAACGCCTTTGAAGAAGTTTAAAACTTTTGAGGGCTATTTTTAATTTTATCTTTTGAGAACTATTTTTAATTTGCCTAATTGTAGGCTATATTAAAGAGGGGGTATTATGCTTTTTTCAATCACATAGCACCAGTCTATATCACACTACAATGATGACGAAACCTTCTGTTGGTCTGTAAATGCAGTAAATTAGAATAACTGCCTTGTATAAAATTGCTCTCACAAAATGGCTGTAGCAAATGTTTTGAAATAGGCCTCGGTCTCTTTAAGAACCTCAGACCCTTTCCGACACGCCCCCTCCACACACTGTCTGTGGCATCAGTGGGGAAAACGACGAAAGCCCGGAGGCGTCTCCAGGAGGTGGGGGCGTTCCTAGGAGGACTCAGGCAAACCTATCCCTAAAATGGCTGCCATCAGAGTTTTTACAGATTACTCAAAAATACGTGAATGTGCCAAGGAAACACTTCAGGCATGTTTTTAATGAGGGAATGACATAATAACATGATGTAAAGCTTGAAAAAGTCGATTTTGCATAATACCCCACTTTATCTAAATATAAATGGTCTGGTCTCTGAGCAGTTTTCTTTATATGAAAGATCAGGAAACCTTTTTAAGTTCATTTCCAAATTAAATCCATTAAAATTGTAATCTTCCAGTAGTAAAAAGGTGAGTAGTGAGTAAAATATATATATTTTGGCCATATCGCCCAGCCCTATAGATGCTAGTAGTTGTTTTGATTGAAGTAACTGTTTAATTTCAAATCTTTATATATGGAAATCAACAGGTTAACAATATTTGTCCATTTTCTTCCATTTATCGGTTGTTGGGTCTCGGGGGCAAGTTCTTCAGGCTACCAATCTGAACAATGTAACAAGTGGCCTTGTTGGTTGCTTGTTCCTCCCTGCCTGTTTAGGGTCTTACCAGGGGCATGAAGCCTTTGACATCATAGTTTCGAGGATCATACTATTACTCAAACCCCTCCACCACACGATTGATGGAGAGGGGGTTACGTGACATCTGTGTGAATTTTCAGGAGGTGCTGCACTTCCTCTCTCTGTATTAAACCATTAAGTAGCACCGTCTTGTCCAAATGTCCATCCATCCATTTTCTTCCGCTTTATCCGGGGCCCGGGTCGCGGAGGCAGCAGTCTCAGCAGAGATGCCCAAACTTCCCGATCCACACACACCTCCTCCAGCTGTTCTGGGGGGACCCCAAGGCGACACCAGGCCAGCTCGGAGACATAGTCCCACCACTGTGTCCTGGGTCTTCCACGAGGCCTTGTCCCACTAGGACATGCCTGGAATACCTCCCGCGGGAGGCGACCAGGTGTCCAAATGTATAATATATGACATTACATGGCAGGTATTAAGTTACTAATGGACAGTCACCAGCATCACATTTGAGGTTGTCTCTTCCATCTATTGTCTTATGTTTGAGCTCCACTTGCTTGTCCACTTGTTTGTTTGCTGTTTGTGTGGCTGTTTTTATATTGTTTGTTTTTTCTGCTCTGAAGGGATTGCCCCATGTGGGATAAATAAAGTTGTAAAGGAGAATTCACTTGGAAGTCACGTGTCACTCGCGTTTCACAGCATGTACTCTTTAGTTACATTGTAATTAAACAGAAATTGCATCATTACCTGTTTGATAAACGTCAGAGTGCAAACCACCCAGAACAATCTTTTCCACATTTTGAGGGGTAAGATCCAAGCTATCAGTTGTGTTAAATGTAACTTCACTATCGATGAAGATGAATATGTTCTGAGAGTCCGTCAAGACAGTCACCACGTGCCACAGTCCATCCGCAACCAGCACGTCCACAATCCTCTCAGACTGGTGCCCAGAAACATTGTTCCAGCTGGCGTATGAAAGCTTTCCTTCTTTTATCTGGAATAGTCCAAACAATTGAAGAAAAAATAAAAGGTCGTAACCAGATTTAATATAAACAAAGCCAAGGCCAACCTGAAGCCTGTTGAATCCTGTCTGTCCAAAAATGATCACTAGCACTCCATTCTCTTTTGTTTTAAATCTGATGCTGATGCTTTTAAAGTCTTCAGCAACTTCCTCCTCACTTTGCACGTTTACTTTGAGCAGATAGTCCCTTCTGAATTGTTCCTTTATGAGAAACTCAATGGCATCACTACCACTGAATGGCACTGCCAGCTCCTCTGAGACATCTGAAAATATAACATAATCTGAAGAGTAACTCAAGAGTAACTTTGACAGTTATTAACAAATACAGTAAAGGCAAGTTCTACATGTACATTATTTGAATCTTTACCTTGGCTGCAGTTTATTCCAGTGAAGGGATTTCTGCAATCGCACAAATATTCATACCAATTATCAAGGCACATTCCATCATTCTGGCAGGGGTTGCTGTAACATGGAGATATTTTGGATCTAGGACAACTTTTATTAAAAAACAAACAAACAAAAGGTCTCTTGTTAGGCCTGTGTCAGGTATCTTAACACTCTTAATAAATACAATACCTTGCACGAATGTTGTTAATGGCAAGGGCCATGGACGGCCTGAGCTGAACTTCGTTGACATGGATTTGACGCATACATCCAACAAAGTGGTGTGTTTTTATCTGTCCAGGATGAATTAAGACATGTTTAATACTCCTCAGTCCTCCAAAGGTCATATTAGCATTGCCAACATCCAGTGTCCTATTTGATAAAGATATAAACACGCCATAAATAAGTTTCACAAAACTGTTATGAAATGAATGTATTTGTTTACCTTTCCAAAATACCAAAGGTTTGAGAAAAGCAAAACCCTTCTCTTTCAATATCTGTGCAGTTATCCACATTCAGAGAGCTCATCTGTAAAATGCAAGGATATCTTTCGTTTAAAGCTACACTGTGGAACATTTCAGGTTATGTGATGTTGTCACACAAGCCTGAGCCCCAGACATGAGCCAGGTCTGACCATATGTGAACTCGGTCACAGTAAAGACACATTATTTTTAAAATCACCCACAAAATATAAGTACTTAAAACTTACGCTTCCAATTCTTCTGACAGACAGCAAGTGAAACTCTCCGTCGGCCACTTGTTTGTGTGTCTGCAGCCTCACGGCTCCAGAGCCGAGGTCATAGGTCAGACGAACAGTACCATCCAGTATTTCTATGGCCAGGAAGTCAGGACTGTCCGCTCCTCCTGAGCAGTACACAAGCAGCGCGTTTCTCTGCACTGTGGCAAACTCCAGAGAAATTAGATTAGTACTGCGGTCTAGTGGCGGGAACTCCAGGTAAGAGAGTTCCCCAAAGCCATAGCTCTGCTCCTCACAGTAGATACCACTAACTCCTGCAACAAAAAGAGAGATTGATCAAAACAGAGGTGGATGCAAAGGTAATGAATGTCATTTACTTGACAAAGCCTTTCAAGACTCTGTAACATAACCTCCTATTTAGTGAAACAAAAAATACATAATTTTTGATATAAAACTCTTCTGTTCATGCATAATTTCTTACCAGCTGGGCAGAGACAACTGAATGTTGTCTTTAAGTTGATGCAGGAACCCATGACACAAGGAGAGGACTTGCAGTAGTCAATGGCGCGTTCACAGGTAAGCCCTAAACAGAGATAAACAGTATTTTCTTAATTCAATATCTACAGCAGCTCTGTAACTAACAATGTACATAAGCTCTGTCTGTACCTTCAAATCCAGGGATACATTGGCAGTAGTACATATCATCAGTGTGAACACAGGTCCCATTATTTTGGCAATTCATCTTCAGGCATTTCTCTATATCTATTGAGCAAACTGTGCCAGCAAACCCAGTCTTGCATTCACAGTGGAATCCACCAGGATTGTTCCTACAGGTGCCTCCATTCTTACAGGGACTCCCCTCACATTCATCGATGTCAACCTCACACATGTCTCCAGTGAAGCCGCCTGGGCACGTGCAGTTAAAAATCTCTTTGTGAGGAGATACAAAGATAACTCCTGGACTTTGAAGGACAGCGACATCTTGACTGATAAAGAGATTTTTGCTACATGTAGCTCCATTTCGGCATGGTATGGTCAGGCATGGGTCACTGGCAATGTGTGAGAAGGTTACATTGCTCTGAGACTCCAGTAGTTTCTTGTGATCTAAAGACACACTCCTAGCAATCTCTCTGCTCAGGTATTGCCCATTGTAATTTTTTACAGCAGCCAACAGAAGGACCTCAGAGCCAACTTGTTTGATGCCAAACACATGGGTCTTTGAAGCGTGCAGGTTAAAAAGGCTGTCTAGAGCCTTGACAAATTTTAGATACTTATTTGCCAAAAACTCCTCCACCGAGGTTAAAGAAACATAAAATAAAATGCAGTTGTCAACAGATGCATTCATGAAGCCTTTGTAGTTGATGTAGACACTATTGTTGACTGGGTAGTGGAGTTGGTCTGTTGCCTCTATTGTGATGTTGTATGTTGCCTCACCTTGGAATGGCGATGACCATAACTCACAAGACCCATTAGCTACTGAGAACATATTAAGTGGTCCAGTTTTTACCATACACGAAAAAGTGTCTGACTGATCAGGGTCTTCTGGTTTAACATTTCCAATCATTCCTCCTTGAAAAGAACTTCCAAAGTACTTTACCTCGATGACAATGTTTCTGCTAAGGGGAGGATTGTCATTTTCATCCAGAATGTTAATATGAAAAATGGTTGTTGATGTCATTGGAGGAATACCAGCATCTTTTAAAGCCACCAAAATTTGATAAACTGAAAGTTTCTCCCGATCAAGCGGCCGTGTCGTAAACAACACTCCATCGGGAGTCAGTGAGACATCACTATCCCTCAAAGGGTTAACCAACCAGTATGTGAATGGCCCTTGATGTGGAGGCAAATCCGAGTCAATTGCATTTAATTTTCCTACTAATGATCCTTGAGGTAGGTTTTCCTTGATCTGGGCTTCTGTTACAGTCAAGAGTGGGGCGTTGTCATTCACATCTCCTATTATCACTATGACATTGGTGGTGCCAGTGGCTGGAGGAAAGCCAAAGTCAGTGGCTGTTACGGTGAGGTTATATAGGGGCCACTGTTCTCGATCAAGAGGAGCATTGACCAAAATAATGCCATTAGAAGGATTGACTGCAAACGAAAAGTGGGTGTTTCCATCTTGAATACTGTAAAATAAATTGTTCAGGAAAGAGTCTTGATCGAGCGCTGTAACTGCTGTCAAGTATGAGCCAACTGGACTGTCCTCTGTCACGTTCACTAAGTACTCTAGGAAGGCGAAACTTGGTGCGTCATTGGTGTTGACTACACTAACTATGACTAAGGCTTCGTCCACCTCTTCACCAGTAATGATCCCAGAATTTTTTGCCATGACCTTCAAGACAATGTTTGTGTTTCCTTGTTTTCTCAAACTGCCAGTGGTGTAAATTTCTCCAGATGTTTGATGGATGTCAAATCCCAAGTATTTGTTTTGTCCAAACATCAGATAAAACACCACACCTTCAGGCCCTAGATCCTGATCTATGGCTTCCACTTTGCCAATTCTTGTTCCTGCTGGGACACTTTTGGAAATAGAAAAGTAAAATTCCTTCTCTTTGAATCTGGGAATATACTCATCAGTGTCAACAATTTGGATTAACACTTGGGCCAAGCTGAATAAGGGATGGCCACCGAGGTTTACTGCCTTGATTGTTAAGTCAAAAGATGTCCGGTGTTGTTCATAATCAAAAACATCCAGCGCGGTGATTGTTCCATTTCTAGAGTCAATTGCGAACTTGTCGACTTGACCAGCAGCCACAGAGTAAATAATTTGTCCATAGCTTCCTGAATCTGCATCAGTTGCTTTTACAGTGAGAACGGAGGTTCCGATTTCAGAGTTCTCCAGTACTGAAGCTACAAACTCTGAAATGGCAAAGACTGGTGGGTTGTCATTAACATCTACAACTACCACTGTAACATTCAACAAAGCAGTTCTAGATGCCCAACCTCCATCTCTGGCTACAACCTGGAGATAATACATTTGTTCTTCTTCAAAGTCGAGTTTGCCCGTTAGTGTAATCAGTCCAGATATCTCTCCTACAGAAAAAGGAAAGCGATGACCTTTAAGATAATACATTATGAATCCATTGTAACCAGAATCTTCATCCTCTGCTTGGCACCTCCCAATGACAGAGCCTTCAGGCAAGTCCTCAGGAACAGAGAAAGAGACACGAGTTTCTCGGAAACTAGGCGAAAACGCATTCTGGCCTGTAATTTCAAAAGTAATGTTTATTTCGGAAAGTAACTGAGGGTGACCCTTATCTTTTGCTTCAATCGACAAAGCGAGTAAAGAATTAATAATGTTGGGCAAACTGTGACTTAGTTTGAGTTTACCACTGCTTGGGTCTATCTCAAAAAAATCAGTCCCATTTCCTTTATTCAAACCATAGTGGATAATGGCGCTACTGTTGATTTCATCCTCATCTATCGCAGTGAACTGAATTATGACAGTCCCTTCTGACAAATTATATGGTATTGCAATCAAAGATGGAAATGGCAAAAATACTGGTGGATAGTGATTTCGCTTTTCTAATTTGACAGACACAGTGACATTGCTGTACAATGGAGCTTTGCCACAGTCGTACGCTGTCACTTTAAAATGATAGTCAGAATGTTCTTGACTCAATGGTTGCTTTGTATAAATAGCTCCATTTGTGATGTTCACCCAGAACTCATCACTCGGTGGTTCAATAAAATACAGAATTTGACTATTGAGGCCTATGTCCGCGTCTGTTGCATGTACTTGTGCAACAAATACATCATTGTTTAAGTTTTCCTGTAGAGTTACAGCGTAGAAAAGATCAGAGAATACTGGTCTATTATCATTGACATCAGCAATAAATATTGTGATGTCAGTGCTTGCCCTCCAAACTGAATCATTTGCACTTACTTTAATGTTATAAAGATCTAAAACTTCCCTGTCTAGATAATCAGAAACAGTAATATAGCCAGTGAAAACATCAATAGCAAATGGCAAATGATTACTTTCGTCAATAATTGAGTAAGTAGTTTGTAAATTGGCTTCAGCATCATCATCCGTTGAAGTGACATGCAGAACAGTGTGACCGATTGGAGAATCCTCAGATACTTCAGCAATAAAAATGTGAGAAAATTGTGGTGCGTTGTCGTTTCTGTCCAAAACAGCGACAATGACTGTGGCTCGGTCCATATTATGTGGATTGTACCACTCCGTAGCTTCAATCGTCAAATTGAACACTGAATTGTGCTCTCTGTCTAAAGACACTGTAGTGGTCAACACTCCATTTTCAGGGTCGATCATGAAAACATAACCGGAGTTTCCTTCCGTTATGTTGTACTGCACAGTTCCAAACATTCCTGAGTCAGCATCGATGGCAAGAACATCACAAACAAAGGTTGGGGGTGAATTCTCAAAAACCTCGCACCTGTACACCATCTGACTAAATAGTGGGGCATTGTCATTCACATCCGTGATGTTAATGTGAATTTCCTCAAATGATGAGAAAGGAGGAAAGCCTGAGTCTCGAGCTTCTATTAACAGGGAGAACTCTTTTTTCAATTCATAATCTAGACTCTTTTGCACAGTGAGAATGCCACTTTGTTGGTCCATGTAAAATATTTCCTCAAAGTTCCCTGAGGCCAAATAAAACATTACAGGCTCTACTCTAGAAGTGGAACCACTGACCACTGCCACCACATTGCCTACTGGCTCATCCTCAGGCAGGGAAGAGCTAACAATGTCCACATACATCTCAGGAAACTCAGAAACCCTTTGAAATCTAATTGTAATGGTAGTAGAGTCAAACTTTGGATTCTCTCCGGCATCTTCCACATGGATGTGGAGCACTATATCGTCAGATGACGTAAGCGGAACCGAAGAGAACACGGTTCCACTTTGGGCATCGATGGAAAACCCATCTGAAGCTTGTTGATATAAAGAATATCGAAGTTCAGCATTCATATCCGTGTCTTCATCTGTTGCTGAGGCAACACAAACCACCATGCCTGAGCAGCAAAAAGGTAAGGTTAAGATATATTACTTCAACATTGATATGCCTAAATAGATTGTGAAATCTCTGACCTTGTTCCATCTCTGTGGGCATGTAGACCACAAATTGACCATTAAGAAACTGGGGCGAGTTGTCATTAACATCTCCGATCAACACTACTACTAAAGCGGAGCTGGACAGAGGCTCAGCGGGATGCTCGTCTGTGGCAATCACGGTCAGTCTATACTCTGCAGTAATTTCCCTATCTAGGACATCAGTAGTGAACAGCTCCCCAGATTCTTCTTCAATAGAAAATGGTACATCTGTGCTCTCTATAGAATACCTGGTCGAAACAAATGCACAAGTTATTTTACTCGTGACGCGCTGAAGATTGTGAGACATCCAGGCAATTTGACCTGCATTGTTAAATCATTAATCAAAACAAGCTTATTTACCTAACAGGGAGCTTCGGGGTTTGGTCCCACTTACATTTAGTTTTAGATAACAATGTTTTAGTGATAATTAAAAAATAAATGAATAAATAAACACTGGTTCAGACCAATTCAGCTGGAACAAAGAATGCTTTCTTTCCCTCTATTTCAATAAACTGTCAGCGCAAAGCTGGCTGCGGCTGTGGCTGCAGTCACAAATTCAACATCTGATGAAGTTGTTTTGAAGAGTTATTGAACACACTAGCACATGGACACATTGATTTACCTTATCTTACCATTCTGGCCATGATCTTTGTCAGAGGCTGTGATCATGGCAAACACAGTCCCAGTCTGGCTGTCTTCAGATACAATAGTGTGGTAGGCCTCTTCAGTAAATTCTGGAGGGTTATCATTTTCGTCTTCCACTACCACATGCACAGTCAGAGTACCTGTAAGACGTGGGACTCCTGCAAATGAATTAAAATGTTAATTTAGTAAATAATTCCTTAGCGTATGTTTGTTTATATAAGTGTCATCACCTGAATCGACAGCCGTGATGACCACACTGTAGAGCGACTCGGTTTCTCTGTCTAAACTGTCAGCAATCGTGAACCCCCCACTGGGACTGATGGAGAACAGGTCTTTGTTTCCCGTTTGTATGGCGTAGGTCAGCTCACTGTTGAGGCCCAAGTCTTCATCCATGGCAGCAACCTCGAGATAAAGACCACACTGAGGTCAACAGATGGAGAAAATGCCAAAATCTGCCAAGCCATGTAACCAACTGTGGACTCCAGTTTATAGCACATAGGCTACTGTTTATTTTCCATGGGCTAACACTGTGAAAATATGTTTTATAATATTTAAAAAAGACAAGACAAACAAGCATATCATTGTATTAGGACCATATACATCAACAGCAAACCTGTCCAGTGGCTCTCAGTCTCAGTTTGTTTTTGAACATTCAGAAAAGGTCTGTTGTAAATTTCATCCATTGTCCGTTACTGAAAGAGACTTACTCTAGAGAGGATGAGTACACATTTTCAAATAACATTGATTTACCTTTTTTTTTAAAGTTCTGATAACATGATTACATAGGAATGTATAGGGATATGATTACTATATAATTTTTTTTAGCTTTAGAAAAACAATTACCTCATACGTCAGCTGTGTTGTGTCCACTCCATTCTCCATCACATATAAAGTCACTGTCCCCGGTGAAAAGAGCGGCGTAAAGTCATTCACATCCAAAACTGTGATATTGAGCGTAACATTTGTTTCCCTGGGCGGGTTCCCATGATCCACTGCTTTTAAGGTGACGTCGTAGTGAGAAGTGATCTCTCGGTCAAGTTGGAACATAACTGTAATGTCTCCTTTGCCCGAATCCACAACAAACGGGCCGACATCGTTGAGCGCATACCTCACTTGTCCGTTCTTTCCAATGTCCTGGTCATGAGCTTGGACTTGAAACACGCTTGTTCCAGGCAGAACGTCCTCCATAATTTCAAAGCTATATCTATTTTGTGTAAATACGGGATCATGGTCATTCAAATCTTCAACCATTATAGTGATGTTCATGGTGGCGCTCAATGGGGGCGAACCATTATCCACAGCCACAACAAAAATTGTAAACTTATCAATGTGTTCTCTGTCCAGTCTCTCTTGAAGGTTAACTCTTCCACTTTGAGGATCAACGCTAAAAATGCTGCCCGAACTGTCTGTCAAGTAGTACCAAACTTCTCCGTTCAAGCCGGCGTCTGGGTCCCGAGCATATACAGTCATGATAGTAGTATTAAGTTCACTGTCCTCTGGTATGGCAACTGTGTGAGAGCGAGAAGGAAACGATGGCGGATTGTCATTAATGTCTTCAACGGTTATGGTGACGACGGCGGTGCTGGTGAACTGTAGAGATGGAGGTCGGGCGCAGTCATTGGCTGTTATGGTCAGGTTGTGGAAAAAGTGTCTCTCTCTGTCTAACTGTGACTTAAGGCAGAGGATTCCAGATGGATTTATAAAGAAGATTCCGTCTTCATCTCCACTGATTATCTTCAGGTTTAATTCCCCATTTTCACCTGTGCAGAGAAAACATACGTGCAGAGAATATATGTTGAATGTATGCTGATGTTGAAAGACCTGGTATAACAGAACCTACTGTACATGTGAATGAGTAACCAAACCTAGCATTTTTTCTGTTTGAATTTACATTTGGGATCTGGCTCTGCTTTATACATTTTTAAGATTTTCCTCACCACATGCACATTTTGGTGTGTGTTACTTCTCATTCTTACTTAATTTACATTTTGTCATTATTTTGCTGAAAAAATGCCAGAATTATCTTTTTAGGAGATGCAAAAGGGGCAATGGAAATGATAGTGGTCAGATACTATGCCATTACGCGTTGGAGAGAGATGAACAAAATGGGCCATAATAGTGCATAAGTTAGAAACTACAGAGTTCTGCTTAAACAGACGAGATGCAAGTTGGTCATTTTACTACTGCCACCTCAGGTCTTACATGTAACTGCAGGTTCTATGAAGCTCGTGCATGATGGCACTTCGGACTCGAAAAAAAAATCTTTTTGAGTGACAGTGCAGGATTTTAGAGGCAGTTGTGGTGACTAGTTCTGGGCTCATTCTACGTTTCTTTGTAAGTGAGAATTGACTCAGCTGTTGAACATACCCTCATCTTTATCGGACACATTCAGTGCCAGAAGACAGGCTCCAGTCCACATATTTTCCTGGAGCACCAGCGAAATGTCCTCCTGGCTGAAGAGAGGTGGATTATCATTAACATCCAGCACGTTAAAGTACACACGGACACTGGAGACCGAGTCCTGCCCCATCTGTGCCCCCACACTCAGGATGAATAAGCTCTGTGTTTCAAAATCCAGGCCACGGGACAAAAGGAACTCCCCTGAGAAAGGGCTGAGGAGAAACAGGTTCTGCCCATCGTCCTCCAGAACCGAGAATGTGATAGGTGTGGGACTGGCGAGGGGCAGCTCCAGCTTTCCCACTACAGTTCCTGCCAGACACAGAGGTAAACAGCAGCTAGGGTTACTCAAAGCTAGCCAGGGTAATACATACAAAATGGTCTAATTCTTCATATAAACAGAACATTTTCTATGGTTTGTTTTAACAATACATAGGCTTGCCGTCTCTATATTGGATGCAAACATTGACCCATAACTATCATCATCATAACTAAGCAGATACCCCTACCTCAAGAGCTCAAAATTGTTTTTCCTGGTTGGGTCACCAGATTTATTAAACACATTTTAAAGTCGTTTCAAAATTGCCAAGTGATCTTCTATATTTATACTTATTTGAACTGATTGAATACAGAAACAATCAAGTAAACAATGATATTACCTGAGATATATTACAAGGAACCTTACCTGGCAATGTGTCCTCTTTGACTTTAAATGAAACGAACCTTGGTGAGCTCAGTTTATTCAGAGAGAGCAAGTCAGTGTCACGACTGGACAGAGCAGAGACAGAATCACGTCCAGGCACATTTTCCGAAAACCTCCCCACAGTGTTTGCATTCAGAAAAACAAGTTGAGTGGAATACATCTGCCAGATAATACACAACCAAGTTATATCGATGTAAAAAAGAATGTTTAATAATTACAATAAACATTCACTTACCAGAACGGTGTATCGAACATGAATGGATCTACTCCAATTTTTCAAAGAGTCCATTGTCAATTGCATGTCCAAACTTCACGCCATAGCAAAGGAACGAGAACATGTGTCACGTCACTATGCCCACCACAACCAAAGCTTGAAACAGTGGGCACTGGGGAGAGGGGGGTGAGGGCTAAGGGCGGTGCTGAGTCTATCAGGGCATGAGCATGTGACTGACAGCTTTCAGAGCAACAGGTAACACCTTTGTTGCAAAGTGAAATAAATAGTAAATAGGTGATAGGTTTTATAAACTTCAACAACATCAATTTAAATGTTAGCACAATAAATAATGATTTTCTGTTTTATGTCAAGACTCTTTTCATTCATACTTTGTTTTTTTATGTATAGTATTGGTAGCTCTGATTTGGGTTTGGAAATAAAGTGCTAAAAATAAAAAATAAAATGTTCTCATTCACCCTATTATTTTAACAGTTAATTCAGTGCGACAAGAGGGAGTTCATTGTACAGCCCCTTCGACGTGATGCTCTCAATTCCCCTTTTGTAACCTGAATACTGCACTGAACTGTAAATGTCATCCATGTTTGTGAAGTGTTTGACAGTACATTTAAAACGTTGCATTTGGTGAAAAAATTAACATTACTATTGGTGACTAGCCGTAAAAACAAACTTGATATTGCACTGTATATTATCCACAAATAAGCACACAATCGAATTACATGTATTAATTACTTTATTTGTTTCGAATGGAAAAGTGAACACAGTGAAATATTCAAGGCATTTACATATATGATAGATTTTTTAGGTAAAGTATACATTTAGCAACAGGTAATGACACGTAATGACAGTCGATCCGGGGTTTGAAATGAGCAGCTAATACCACACCCGACATGTGTTATCCTTGCTTCCTGAAAAATACCATAGAAGCATTTTTAGCAAATATGTAATGTGTTTATTTTGTACTGTACTTGTATTGTATTTCTCTTGCACTACATGTGCCCACAAAGTGAAACATTTTGTCGTATAATGTTTCTTTAAAGCAGTTTGAAATGTCCAAACAAGGAATACATGGCTAGTTCTACAGTGATCCTGTATGTACACACCGGTAATGAGGATGTCTCCCTCGTAGTTGAAGGCACAGGAAAAGATTTCATCAGTGTGGCCACTTAACACTTGTAGACACTCTCCAGTCTTGACGTCCCACAGACGAGCTGTCCGGTCCGAGCTAGCAGTCAGGAGTCGGGTGCTTTGGGGGTTGAAGCACACCTAACAAGCCAAACAAATTGAAAGTTGTCATATGGCTTTATAGCACAGTCAACATCAACTTCTATGTCTGGTTAATGGGGAACAAATATGGCTTAGTACATATATTACGTAGTATGGCAAGTGTTTTGTAACTTGGTGATTCTAAACAAAGCTTACCTTTGAGATCTCACTCTCATGGCCCGTCAGGGTTAACAGGTGTTCATGTGTAGTTGCATTAAACACTTTCGCAGTGCCTCAGAAAAATAAACAAAACTTTGGATTACTTAGTAGCCCACGTACCATCTATAAACAGCAAACATCTTTGAAATATCTGCCAGCAGACAGTCTACACATAGTTTTAAAAGAACTTCTCAACATTTATTTATACACTATAACTGTGTTTGTGGGGGAAAGAAATTGGTTCAGCCGGGATCAGTATGACCCATAATCTAACTATAATATGAATGCAATAAAAAGTCTTACAATCTGCAGAGGCTGTTGCAACAAGCTGTCCAGTTAAATCAAAGCATGCATCCATCAACTCTTCTGTGTGTCCTTTCAGCGTGGCCACACACATCCCGCTGGCTGCGTCCCACAACTGCAAACACAAATATACTTTAGTGACAAAGCATGATGGTATACAGACATTCATAGGGAAAATGTATTATAAAGGTGCTTTTATCAAACCAGTGAAGAATATAATACGGTAGATCTGTTTAAATCACCAGGGTGCATGAATGCTGACCTTGCAACTTTTGTCCATCGAAGCTGAAACAATAAGCGAGCAATCCCAGTTAAACTGCACATTGCTTATCTCCCCCTGGTGCCCATTCAAAGTGTGGACAAGGCTGGGGGAAAGACCCAGACAAACATTTTGATTAACCACTGCACTTTTATCTTTCATAATGTTGGTAACAGAGCATAACAGAGCGTTAATGAGGAGATCTGACCTTCTGGATGGAACATCCCATATCACCACACTGTAGTCAAAGGAGCCTGTGATGAGCTGATTGCCCACGGTGTTGAAACATAAACAGAGGACCTCGGCTTGGTGACCCTGAAATAGAACACATGTCAAAAGGCTTGAAATGACCCACAAATTACTTTATTTATAGTGTAAAAAATATAGTGTATTCTATTATAGCAACTGCATGAATAAAGCAGTACTCACGGACAGTGTGGCCACCTCGTCACCACTCTCCACATCCCACAGCTTAGCCGTAGTATCCATGCTGCCTGTGGCTACCAAAGTGCTCTGAGGGTTGAATGCCAGACAAACCTAAACGCCCAAAACATTCTGTTGTATAAACCACTTACTATTGATATTTTCAAGTAGTTGAGAAAAATATCACAGTAATCACACATACTATTTCTGCTGTGTGTCCTCTGAATGTATGGAAACACTTGCCAGTCTCAGCGCACCACAGTTTGCATGTTTTATCAAAGGAACCGGTGGCGATCTTGTCCCTGGAGCAAACAAAAGCGCAAAGATGTCAAGACATCATCTTTTATTGACATAAGTAATATACAAACTTGTTTACCCAAAGGGGTTGTTGAAAGCAATTGCATAAACTACACTTTGGTGAGACTCAAGAGTAAGAAGGCACACGCTTGATGCGGTGTCCCAAACTTTACAAGTCCTGTCATAGCTCCCTGTTATGAACCTGTGGAGGGCAAGAAAACATGAGGATATAGATATTTAACAATATAGATGCACCTTGCAGAACTCACTTCGATCCGGGCTTGTTAAAAGCAACATTTGTCAGTGGCAGCAAGTGAGCATTGAGTGCCTGTGAATGAGGACGTTGGGGAAAAAAAATAAAAAAAATCAGATGAGATTTTTCATCAAACACAAAGCACCTAAAAAACAATACTAGCATTTATAACTAGTCTTTACTTTATAGCTTAGGTTATGTGTTGATTTGGGGGAAATACCACATTTTACTTTTTTTTTTAAGTAAATACTATACTGGGAAAAAAATACAACCTTAACAAAACAAAATTTGTGGTGGTTTTGCTGAGTTATCTTCTCCTGAAGGCGAATGACAATATCTTTGATCCGATCAGCCCAGTGCTCAGTGATCAAAGGCTCTGTCTGTATAATCTCAGCCACCAACTCATCTGGATTTGTCCTGCAATAAGTACAGAAATGAATTTAAATGACCCTTTAAACATAGCACAGTAAGTAAAAGATTTTTCCGATGAGACATAGATAATAGTCCAAAATTTGTAAAGACAATAACATAATTTAACGCTATATGCTACGAATTAGCTAACACCATTGGCTCGAGTACTGTGCAAAATTTGTAAAAACTCACGTACTCTGCTGATAAATTCAGGAGGTCTATTGACTTTGTCTTTTGTTGCTCTCCTTTCTCATATTCAATTATGATACCTGGAGGAAAACGTATTGGGGGGGGGGGGGGGAAGGTTAGCAGTAGGCTTACACAGTAACGTCAGGTTAATTCTTTAGAGACATGTTGAAGCATTGTTGCTAACCGTTGTATCAAATCATAAAGACAGCTCTGTGATATTAAGTGACAAAAGTGAGAAGTTCAGATGAATGGTTTGAGGTTACCTGGTGGATAATATCGGAGACAAAATCGCTTAAGTTTCATTTTGCGCCGCGGGTCTGCGCTCTGCATCGTCCGCACTAAAGTTCACCAACACGAGGTTGCTATGGCGACGGGTTTGCGGCGACTCTCCGACTACGCATGCGCAAAGGAATGTAAACAAAGCCATGCCAGTAAGCACGTATTATGTTAAACGTGTATCTACAATTTAATAACATTTGCATACTTCAAGCTACTTCCAGCTCAATCTCACTTTTACTGTTTGCCTGAGCATAGCAACAAAAACAAGAAATATAAAATTGTAAATAATGCAAATTAGTGCCGTTTGATAAAAATGTAGGTATTACGGTCACTTAATCTGGCCTACACATCCACAACTTTCACATCATTTTTTATTTTTTGTTACTTTTTCTGTTGAGTTGCAATCAATATAAAACTGCTAACTTGAAACAGTTATTGTATTTCAACACAGCCTTCTTCATAACCCCTACCCATTATGAATAACTTTAAATGTAGGCTATGTGTTCTGTTCTGTATCTGTTCTGTTCTGTTCTGTTCTATGTTATTCCATTATATTCTAGTAATGAATTATTTCATAAAGATTGCTACATTTTAATTACCTATTGATGTTTAACTAAAATACACTTTTCCTTTCAACTCAACAGCAAGCTTTGCTTTTTTTCCAGGGCAAAGTCTCTCAGCTGATAAGGCCGTATTATTATTCTTGCTACTGAAGGAAACTTTACACGCCTGACAGATAACAGTCTGATTTCGAAGATATAGGTGGTCACTGTCAAGTAACAACTGGATACTGTTTAAAGAATAGGGAATGAGCTGTTGGAACAAATTGAAGTCCTCAAATTGGGCTTATCCCACTGCAGTGCTATGTCTTTATGGTTTTTTTGGTTCCTGCAGAGTGGCAGAGCCCTTCCTCACACCGTATCTGATTGGACCTTACAAGAACATTTCCGAGGAAGTGGTAAGACACTCAGCCATCTAGTTTTATAATCTAAACTTTCACAAAAGGCCTTAAGGAGATTCACCTTGAATAATCTTTGACCTTGTTTTGCAGGTAACCAACTATCTGTTTCCCATATGGACCTACTCGTACCTGAGTTTCCTTTTCCCCGTGTTTTTGCTGACAGATTTCGTAATGTACAAGCCTGTCATTGTTGTTCAAGGGCTCTTCCTGGTCTCCAACTATGTGCTGCTGTGCTTCATCCCAGGTTTGGCCGCCATGGTGTTCCTCCAGGTGAATAATTATCCCTGCAAATTACTCAAAGGGCCACAGATCTGTTTATGTTTTGTAATATGCTCAGTGTCAGAAATGATTTATATTATAATGTTTCATACTTACAATATTACTTAAAAGTCCTAAACCTGCTCTTTTATTTATTTGTTTACAACAATGAAAAAGGGAGCAATGCTTAAAATGCTAGTTGTGGTCCAAACTCATACGCAAAATTCCTAATGAATTTCAAACATCCCAATTCTTCACGGGGATTAGTTAGGAAAGTTTCAGTGTCACAGTAACACTATTGAAGACTAGCCTGTTAGATTAATGTGTTTTATAATTATGTGGGAAGTCTTTTTCATTGAGTATACTGGAGGGTTTCACCAAATAAGTCTCAGATCTCAGATCAGCTGAATTTAAAGTTCAATCAAATCATTTTTTTTCATAAACAGTAAACAGTGCAACATGGTCCTGCCTAAATATGCATTTCCGTAATTTTAAAATATGTTATTCTGATTTAAAGAATAGCACTAATCTTAGTTAAACAGCAACACAAGTGAGAGTTCGGGAAAATTCACAGCTACCATGGACATCTTCCATGTTTGTGGGTCTTTGCAAACATTTTCCATAGAACATTAGCTAAAATGTTTTTAGCTTATGTTGTTAGCTAATATTAGCTTTTTTCCCCTCATTATTCCTTACAACATATAAAGTGGAGAATAAAAGCCATGGAACAACTCTGTTAGCTGCTTACTGGTAGATGCATCTAACAATGTAGTCCAAGTGTTTTAATGTGAACAATAACTCCAGTACTTTACCTTTTAAAATATCCATTGGTTTATTATTGCTGCAAATCCCAAGATGCTTAGTGATCCTGACAATCCTGAACTCTATAAGAAGGCCTAATCCACATCCAAAAATGTACATAAGTTTTATTACAAAAGCTTTCATCTCTTTAACTAATTATTCTGAAGATAATTAATATTTATCATTAAAATCTTATTCACAGGTTAACTATGCGGTGGTGACAGCGACAGAAGTGGCTTATCTTTCATATATATACAGTGTAATACCTTTAGAGAACTACCAACGAGCAACTGGATATCTTCGTGGTGCTATGATGGCTGGATACACCTTTGGGGCATCACTTGGCCAGGTGCTTGTATCCGTGGCTGGTACGTCACAAATGAATGTAAAATCTTATTCAGAACAGCATCAATAACAACTGCAATTATGTGACAGGTCTGGATTACTTCTACCTGAACACCATCACTCTTGGAATTGAAATAGTGGCTTTTTTTCTTGCTTTATGTTTGCCAATGCCCAAGACAAGCTTGTTCTTCAAAGGGGCACAGACCTCTCCCTCAGAAAAAGACTGTCCCGTACAAGACAGTGGGCCTCGATGGTGCAGCGGAGAAAATATGATCAGAGCAGGCCGTTTACTTTGGCAAAGTTTTAAAGAGTCTTACTCTTCAAGGTAAAGCCATTTTTATACAGTGTTTTATTGGCATGCTTCTCTTCTAATATTTGACTTAACCTTTGTATTTGTCATTTACTGATTGCAGTAAGTTAATCTGTTGGTCTCTGTGGTGGGCTTTGGCCACAGCTGGCTACACACAGATCTTCAACTATTGTCAGTTGCTGTGGGACCATATAGAGCCTTCTGAAACTTCCTCTGTATACAACGGAGCAGTGGAGGCAGTAAGCTGTCTGGCAGGTGAGTCTAATGGGGTCATTAACCAAGCGTTTTGTCATGTGCAAAATAAGTAGCACATGCAAAAGTGGATCAGCTACAGAGTCATTTATGCATTTTTCACTCACGTATAGCATTCTCTCATTTACATTTCAGATTTGGGGCCCTAATTCTGTAATACGTGCTATTTCAAGTGGTAAATTCAGTGCAACACGTCCATAAGTGACCCCCTAAATGTTTAAGTTTATCTACTTACATACTAAATACATTCTTCTTGTTCTGCAAAGCACTTAGAATTATTTTGTTATGCATCAATGGCACACAAGATGGAAGCCAGCTCGGGCTTAAAGATAAAGTGCATCCGAATCAGCAATATAATATTTTCAGTAGAGAAAAATATTCCCTCTCCTGTTTCAAAACCTGCCGACCCTTTAATTTAAACCTCCACAAACTAATTTATTTAGAAGGTATTTCCGTATTCTCTCAAAGAGCACTGTCAACTGAATCTTCCTTATAGGAGTCTTAATTATAAATCAAATAGCAATTGTAAAAGTTGTTGGAAAAATCACGAGATTAGACATTCGATATTCTTCTCCCCAACTGATTTTCTCCAGTGAATCTGTGGAGAAAATCACTTGTAAAACCGAAAAATTTCTATAGCATTAATAAATGAAATAAATGTCCTGCCTGCTTCCCTTCATCCAGGTGCAGCGGCTGCGTTCGGTGTGGGGCATGTTAAGGTGACCTGGGCAGTGTGGGGCGAGTTGGCTCTGGGAATGTTCTCAGCAGCAGGGACTGGAGCAGTTTTTCTTATGGCTCTGACCAACAACATATGGGCCTGCTATGCCGGATATGTGATATTCAAGTCTTGCTACATCCTGCTCATTACCATCGCTGTGTAAGATAAACAACACTTTCAATATTGCCTTTTGTTCAGTGTTCATGCTTAGTGGATTTTGTTGTCAGATTTCAGATTGCTTCGAACCTCTCCATGGAGTGTTACGCACTGACTTTTGGCATCAACACGTTTGTGGCCTTGTTGCTACAGACGATTGTGACTTTCATTGTTGTTGATGATGCTGCTTTGGGACTGGACATCGTTACTCAGGTATTATCATTTTGCCAACAGTAACAAGTTGCAGTCAGAAGGCTACACACACCTTTGACCAGATTTTATACAATATGTATATTACGTATTAATAACAAGAGTGTTGTTGACTTATCACTTGTGACAGGGTTGCCAGGTCTGGGCAGCTAAAGCCGCCCAAAACCGGTGGACATTTACGACGCGGCTGGAATTTTCAATATTTTTTACTAGTTAACAGAGCGCATGTGCTCCTGCGATCCTGAGATTTTAGTTTAGTGATTTTGATTTTTTTTTAAAGGATATAAACAGCACATTTTACATTGAAAACAACAAGGCAAAAACCCGCAGACAGTATTTTTCACTTGCGGCAAGGCTTAAAAACACGCAGACCTGGCAACCCTGCATGTGGAGTTAGTTCATTTGATGCATCATTATTTTTTTTTACTTCAAATAACCAGATAAGGCTGCACAACTTTGGAAACAAATATCTAATTAGGAGTTAGATTTGGAATTTATGTTTCAATATCAAAACTGAGTTCACTATGCGATTTTAAACATGTTTAGAAGCAACATTTGAAACAGCACATTTCAGAGCACTGCAAGGTTTGGCAGGTTTTAATAAGACATTATGAAGACAAGATATTTATTGTTTGCAAGGGATATTGTTCTGCTTTTTTCAGTCTTTACATTGGGATTGACTCACTGTGCAGCCCTATAACTACAGTGAGCAAACATACAGTGACATCTAGTGGGCATAATGCCTTCACTACCGTTTATTAAGGCTGAATTCAGAGTCTTCAAAAGTCTTGTGACTGTATATTGGGGGACATTACTGAGTTTCTTACACTTTTACTCACAATATCTTTGGTTTGCTACTTTTCCTTGCAGTTCTTAATTTACGGGAGCTACTACGCAGTCATCTCAGTGCTGTTCCTGATGCGAGGGACCTACACAGCCTGCACACATCAAAACCATTCAGAGGAAAAAGACTCTCGTGTGAAGGTGATCACTGAGGAACGCTTTTGACCAATCAAATAAAGTATTTTCAAGGAAAAAAGAAAGCACTCCATGTTTTGTTCACGAAGGATAATACAAAGAATATTATGTAGTATAGACCTATAATCCAATATTGCTGCATGCCAAATGTACAAATCTATTGTGAGTAATCCATTTTTTTAAAGGACATTTTTTCTATACAAAATTTCCCCGTCACACCTAAATAACTGCTATCCATCATGCACAAATTTAAGCCTTTGCTATTTTGTCATTTAAATAGTTGCTGTCACAAAAATGAAAAAGAGAAGTCTAAAAATTGAACATACATTTTAATACATTCAACACCGCACTGGTATTATGTATTTAGTATTACAGTATGTTTGCATAAATTCTGACTTGTAAGGAAAAATTAATCAAAAATATTTTCACATGTCATCAATCTGGAATCAGGGCCTTGCTACACTGACTGTCAGGCTGTCAGGCATGGAAACTTTATTATTATGACTTCACTCCTGGCGATCATGCCACGTGCACATTTAACTGCTTGACCCATGACCATGACTGTTGTTACTGATTGACAAGCGGCATTTAACACAAGACGGAACAGACGCCCTCACAGAGGTCCTAGTTAGGTCTGGGACGGGTTCATAGAAAAACTGTGGTGTAGATGGAACTTAAAAGGCACTGGAGAAGTTGGAAGTCAGACTGGAGGTATGCCACTTCACTTTTATGCACATACGGATTCTTCAGCACTGTCAAGCCTCTGGAGCCCTTTCTCATACCATTCCTGACCGGCCCTGACAAAAATCTGACGTCAGAACAGGTAATTACGCATCATTTAGTGACACAACACACAGCTATACAAACATTCCATATAAAGACATTTTTATGGTTGTGACGCAGTGCTTTTTATGACAGGTAAACAATAGGATTCTCCCGGTATGGACCTACTCCTACCTCGCTGTGCTGGTGCCGGTGTTCCTGCTCACCGATTGGCTGCGCTACAAGCCAGTGGTGTTCTTCCAAAGCGTTGCCCTTTTCGTCACGAACGCCTTACTCCTCTGGACCAAAAGTGTGGCAGCCATGCAGGCCACACAGTTTGTGTACAGCGTGGTGACGGCGTGTGACGTGGCATATTTTTCATACATTTACAGGTGTGGCACCCAATTATCAATCTGTGCTGATGAGGGACTTTATCTGTTCTGTTTGGCCCCTCATAAGAAAACTCACTAGATAGCTCCATTTGTCAGGGGAGCACATTTTTCCAATAACTATAATAGAATTGCATCATTATCTCGTTTTTTTGGCCTGTTATTGAACAGGACAGTGCAGGATGGTAGGTGGTGATAAGCGAAGAGAGACGCTCACCAAATTGCCAAGGCCAAAGGTCTGCAACCTGTATTATGAAAAGAGCCATATTGCCCCCTCTTCCGCCAAAGAAAAATAGTTTGGAGTTGCAAAATATAACACAGACAGCTTATACACTTTTAAAAGTTTTAATCTTTTGTTAAATTGAACACAACAAACAAGTGCAGTCTGCATGTGTCGGCCTACTTTGAAATAGCCTAAAATAACCGATAACCCGATAACTTTTTCCTCCGACCTCAGTAGTACCTGAACTTTTTTGCTGATACCATATTGGTATTGTTTAAAGGTACCCAGCCCTACACATAATATAAATGGTTTGGCAGTTCACTTTGACTATAGTAGTTCAGAATGGTATATTTTTTGGTCTGTTCAGCCTTTGGTCAGATGATGCTCCAGATATGCAGTGAAACTTGCAGTATATACATACTGCATTAAGGCCTGGTAATATTTAATCCTGTTTTGTTTTTTTCTCATTTGCAGTGTGATAGAGGTGAAGAGGTACAAGAAGGCCACCTCCTACATCCGCAGCGTGCAGCTCTTGGGCTACACTGTGGGCTCAGTCCTGGGGCAGGTCCTGGTCAGCTTTGATCTGATGTCATACGACAACGTTTTAGTGCTCACCCTGGTTCTTATCGCTGTGGCAATGGTCGTAACCCAACTTCTACCAATGCCAAAGAAAAGCATGTTCTTCCACAAGAAAAATCATGCTCCTGAAGATTCTGGTGTGGATATACACATGGGGTCAAATGAGGAAAATACAAGTGATACGGCACCCGGTACCCGAAGTTTTGGAAAGGTTCTTTCTCTGTTGTGGCAAGATTTTGTTGAGTGCTATGCTTCCCAAAATCTGCTCATTTGGTCCGTCTGGTGGGCTTTGGCTACCTGTGGCTATAACCAGACAGTCAACTATGTGCAGGTTAGTTGAAAATCACACAAGCATTCATTCATTGACAATTTGAGGTCATTTACCAGTTTTTTTTTTGCTCAAGTAACTCATGCAATTTCAAATAGTAAATGTTCTTGCATTTTCTATTGAGCAACAGTCGAGATAAATTACTTTTATTTTAGCAGGGACATTAGAGTCTGACCCAAAAACAGAGAGTATAAGATGAGAAACTCTTATTTTTTTTGTTATAGTAGAGATCTTGATGCAGAATTTTAGTACTTTTTGACATCTCCATAGCATCAATAACAGCTCTGTTGTTTCAGGTGCTGTGGGAGCACGTGGAGCCCTCCCAGAACGCCAGCATTTACAATGGTGGTGTGGAAGCTGTTTCCAATCTTTTGAGTATGACGCACAGACCATGTTTTACAGTCGGTTCAGGAAGTTTTCATTCTCATCTATTTATAACTACGCTGAAGTTTGGAAACAGAAAATGTTACTTCCTGCATCACAGGCAGCGAGTGGAATTTACCACAGGCGTTTAGGAAAGTTCAACAGCACATCTAGTTTGTGAACCTGTTGGTGCAAAGTTTTACCAGTAGAATAATAATTACGGTACATCATTTAGGATCATACTGTGACGTAATGAAATAAAAAGGATAAATAATAGGTCTGAAAACTTTCTGAACCCACTGCATATTTAACTTGGACACACAGTATAATGCTGCTCCTCTCCCTGTAGGTGCAGCCACAGCGTACGGTGTGGGCTTCGTTGAGGTGAGATGGGAGCACTGGGGAGAGCTCTACCTGGGAGGACTCTCTGGACTTGGGGCGGCTTCCCTCTTCCTTATGACTTTTATAGGCAACATATGGGTGTGCTACGCTGGATACGTGGTTTTCAAGTGCCTGTACATGCTGCTGATAACAATAGCCATGTAAGTACAGCGTTAGGAGCATTACTAATAATAACCCAATGACTCATCACTGTTGAACCTTACTGTTTATTATGGATTGGCTCCACATACTTGCCATATGAAACATGATTGGATAATACTTTTATCTCTATCTGTACTGTTTTTACCCATATCATTTGTGCTGATAGAGGACATTAAGCTTCGTGCCAGTTTTTGTTTCATCTGGATGAACTGAATTGTGTATTAGTAGTTTATTTAAGCAGTTAACATTTTTTTTTTTCTCATCACAATTATACAGGCTGAAGCCCTGTCCACACATACTTTTTAAAAACGCAGATATTTGTCAGTGTTAGGGCCTTCGGCCACACGCATCCACATAAATGACGTCACTGCTTTGGATATTTTTGTAAATGCTCTGCAAAGTGGAGACTTTTATAAACGCTGTATAAAAGGAGAGGTGTGGACAGAAAAACTGGATATTTATTTCCCCCGGGCTGCGTGTGTCCATGGCAACGTTATTAGTTTGACCAATAAATGAGCCCATGGAGATGGAACGTTGCGTCAGTTCTGCAAAAAAATCTGTCGTGTGGACAGAGATAGTTTTGTATACGGTTGTAGAAAGGTCTGCGTTTGTGGAGATATCAGGATAAGTGTGGACATGGTCTGAAGCAAGAAGCCTTTAAGTGCCTATAAGTGTTCTAACAAGAATGGCGCTTGCTTTAAAGGTATCAGATAGCAGCTGGTCTCTCAGTGGAAAGATACGCGCTGGTGTTTGGAGTGAACACATTTGGAGCGTTAGTTTTACAAACGATCCTCGTGTTTGTGGTTGTTGACAGCAGCGGGCTGGGGCTTGGCATCATTCCACAGGTGAGCCTCTCGCTTATAATGGAATACACTGTAAATTACAGTATTGCATCTTAATGACATCTTTTTTTGTCCCCAGTTTACAATTTATGCAAGTTATTTTGCAGCCATTGCCACCGTTTTCCCGCTACGAAGAATCTTTACTATTTTGACTTCCAGAAATGACCGTCCAACTTTAGAAGAGAGAAAACTGTAGGAAGACATCCATGTCTCGGTCTTCTTTTTTTTTTTTTATTAAACAAAACATTATAAATTAAAAATGAATAACACAGTTTGGTGGATTCTTATTTAAAATTTATTTCAATATATAATGTATATATTTACACATTAACTTAAAAGTCTCTAACACCGAATGAAAGTGGTTTTCAGTTCATCAGCAATTCTGGTTTCCCACCTGAGCATGGTTGGTCTTGTAGTTAAGAAACATTGTATTTGCACAAAGAAGGGAGACTCCTGCCCCTTCCCGACGCAGCACTCACAGCTTTCACCTTTAACTTTCACAATAAACAGTCTTTTTCTCAAGTGAGCACAGCTTAAAATATGTTTTTTTTTTAATACATTAACTGGCAGTTCCCGTTAGCTTTGAGGAAAAAGTTCCGCCCTAACAATGTGTCTTGGATACAAATACTGATATGCACAAGAGAATATTTCCTTGCAAAATATGTACAGAAGAAATGCAGCATAATGAATATAATGTACGGTTTGCAATAACTTAAGTTTCAGCCATTTTGATTATACATTGCGGCTCAGTGGAAGCCAGTTCACAGGTTCAATAAGGAGGAGGGGATCAACCTCTCCCCCACACACCATCACTTTGTCTGGTAGCCTTAGACCCGTGCACGCCCTCATCTGTGACACACTGTCTTAGAAAATACAAAGTCTTACAAACATTGTTTCTTTAAAGCTACTTGTAAAACAAAACAGTGCAATAGGTGCAAGCGCGCCAAAGTTGACCCTGTAGTGAAGCCCGTCTGCACGGATCACTATAAGAAGGGGTTTGTGGAGGAGCCTCCGGCCGGATACTGCACAGATGGCCCAGCACCCTGAGGAAAAAAAGGCATGTTTAGAAAATGTCTTTGGAACAGAACAAGCATAATTAAATAACAGAGGTTACATTATAAACACTATTATTTGATGTTGCAAAGCTAAAGGTAGCAGAGCTTAGGAAAACCGAGCCATGACCATTGTTTGGATAAAGAATGAGAGGAAAAAAAAAATCAGGAGGGAACTTAAAGGCCTAGAGGCAGACTTATGAACAGCAGTACGGAAAGCGTATGACTGGCTAAATAAATACAGTCTCTTTCCATTAAATCTATATCTGCTCTACTGTGCAGTGGCAAGAGTTTTCATACTTACAAGGAATGGATTACTAGAAAGCATAGGTCCAGCCATGGTCTGCCCAAATGGAGTCACCATAGGTTTTGCTTGAGCAAATCCTGGATAACCGCCTGAAAAATGTGCATGGGGTTTAAAACAATATTAGAATTAAATAATGTATAGGAGACAGACAAACCTTACCATTTGGTTGTTGTGGATATGCTGGAGGTTGAGGAAAGGGAGTTTGGCCAGGAAACTGTTGCTGAAAGGTTCCACTAAAACTGGTTGGAAGGTTGAAGCCTGCATTGTTCCCGAATCCAGAGGGCATACTCATGGAGGCAGTGCCAAAGGAGGCTGCAACACATACAGCACGAGAAATTATTAGCAAGTTAGAGCGTGTTAAATGATTTGATAGAGTGAGTCAAAGTGCAAACCAATAAAATCCTAAAGCCAAGAGTGAGTAAACTGCAAAAGCAAGATTACTTAATCACCCACAAACGCATTAGGACAAGGATACAGTAATAATTGCCTTTAAAAACTACAAAGAAGCGGTCGTCAGAAAGGCAATTTTTACCTCCAAGGGATGACCTTGAATGTCTATAGTTAGTCACGACAGTTTATAGATAAAACAGTGGAAATGTAAAGACAAGATCTTAAATAAATTAATAAAAGCGCAGCAACGTGGAGACAAAGTGCACCATGGACCTACCAATGTGGGGAGGCAAAACCTGCCCCTGTAGGAACCCCATCACACCTGTCCAGTAAGCCAGCAACAGTAAGACAAATATATCTAAATAAGTTGCTGTCAGTCTTAAATAGTGTGGGTCAGTGTGTGGTTCTGGCGCAGATGATCGTACCTGCTGCTGCCACAGCCGCTGCTCTGCCATTGCTCTGAAAGGGGTTGGTCGGACCAGCAGCAGGACCAATGCCAGCAGCTACAAAAGGGTTAGTTGACTGAGCTGGGGGAAGAAAAGGGCAGGTTTTGGTGTGGAAAACTCAGGATACAGTGGTATACAAAAGTTTGGGCACCCCTGTAAATGTTCATGATTCTCCTTCATAAATCATTGGTTGTCTGGATAAGAAATGTCAGTTAAATATATCATATATCATATATCAGTATATCAGTGATTTTTGAGAAGTGAAATAAAGTTTATATGAATTATGGAAAGTGTGCAAGAATTATTTCAACAAAATTAGGCATGTGCATAAATTAACTCTGCAGATTCTGGTGGTAGGTATGTTGGACCATTCTTCTTTTCAAAACATCTCCTATATGTCTCGAACATATGATATATTTAACTGAAATTTCTTATCCAGACAACCAATGATTTATAAAAGGAAAATCATGAAAATTTACAGGGGTGCCCAAACGTTTGATTATTATATTATATAACACACTAGCATCTATCAAATATCATTATTTACTACTGTGAGCCAAACTGAGTCAACAAAATCTAACCTCCACCAAAGTAAACCAGTACAAAGCTAAACAATAAGACTAAGCTCAGAGACTGAGGCGAAATAGTTAAAATCCTGAGTGAATTTTGCCTTGTTAAATATTTTAAGACTGAACAGGTTTTCATTTTGAATTTATATTTTATTTATACAAAATAAAGATGAGCCTGGTTATAGCGAAACACTCACCATAAAATTAATATCACACTATGTGCATGCAAGGTCATTGTGACAATAGCCTCTTCGGTCATTTGTGTAAAACATACTGTAATATGTACATGAGATCATTTCATTTAAGGGTCTGTTAGTAAAAAGCTGCAAATCTTTGTTGAAATTATTATACAGCTTAATTTAATGCGATATGGAAAAATCATTGTCAAAAAAATATACTGTGATCACAGCTTTTCTAGTTTATAGTGGAGCCCTTTAGAACACAGTTTCAGAGTTTACTAACCTCCAAATCCCGGAGGCATGCCGGCCATAGCCTGCTGGGGTTGAGCTGACGGTGCCCCACTCTCTGAAGCAAATACACTCCTGCAGTGATAATAAGTGGTTCATAAGAAGAAGTAGAGAGAATATACACTTATGCACTTTTAACGCTCACCCATGAGAGGTGCTGGTGGTGTTGTAGACACTGGTGGGAGGGGCTGATGTGCTGAACACAGTGTCCAGCGCGGCTAAAGCAGCATAACGGTCTCCTCCGGCCACAGGGATCTGGGGTGTGGCTCCTGCTGCTGCTGCTGCTACAGCGGTGGTGGTCGTGCCACTGGGAATACCACCTCCTGAAGTACAAGCAGAAAAGAACCAGGTTAAACTAATACTAACGACAAATGAAACAAGACCCCAAGATGGCTGCCATGTTCAACCTACTAAAAATGACAACAGTTTAATGGTTAGAAAATGAACATATTGATTTTTGAGAAAATACATTTTTTTTTTTTTACCAGTGGCTCTTTTTATTTTTAGACAATTCTAAAACAGGGTAATTTCCCTGTTTCTTAAAAAGCTACATAGTGAATTTTGTTTCTTGAAATTGTAAAACCATCTTTACAATTCTAGCGGGAGTGGCAGACTCTTCAGCTCAAATGCTGCACTCTCTATGTTCTTCTAACGGTTTTTCAGTGAGACTGATTTTTCTGTTTGCCGTGTCTAATACAGGCTAGGCAGTAGTAGTTTACCTGGCTCCGGTATGCCAGAGCTAAACATGTTATCCAGGTCAGCCAGCGCTGCGTATCTATCACCAGGGACATTAGCACTCTGTGCAGCTTCTGTGTCAGCTCCTGTGGAGTTACTCTGGGAGGAGGAACTGAAGGATCCAAAGTCAGCACTACACGATTTGGGGAAGTTGTCAAAATTTGCAAAATTGGCATTTGCTAGTCCCCCTGAAGCGCTACCTGTGTAAAAAAGAGAAATTAAAAGTCACGAAGGGAACCGTATGTGGTGTCCTGAATAAAGTCGATTTTTGAAATTTAGAAGGACAGAGGAGGCTGCAACAAAGTGTTAATAAAATAAGACAGGCATGGTGTCAGCCTGCAAAAGGCTGGCTATAAATTAAGAAACATATTGGTAAATTATTCTCCACAGTTAGCAGTTAGCCACATGGAAATAATCTGCCTAGTGCCTACAGAGCAGTATTTAACTACTACATATAGACCAGATAACTTATAAAGGCTTTACGACAGACTAACGAAGCACATTAACTCTTCTACATTTCAGCCCAATTGATTCCAAATAAACGTTTTGCTCGACAGACACCATTTTGTAGTTGTGTTACAGAGGAGTTGAAACAGTCACATGCGCACGCACGATTAGAGAGGAAAGGATCACAGCACCAAACACTGGCTCAAAGCAAGGGGGCAAGACTTACTGTGTGCCAGCTGAAGAGGCAGAGCTGTGCCAAACTCACCCATACTGTGGCTGGATGAGAGCACAGTGTAGGCTGGCAGCCAAAACCAACGTGAAAAGGGACAGAAAAAAAATGAAGCAATGAAGCACAATCAGGAAAAGTGGACAGACAAATGAAAAAAGAAAAATAAATAACAAGCAGTGAGAAAAAAACTATAGCATAATGAAATCATTGTAAATAATAATGCAGTGGCTCTAAAGAGAAGGAACCATTTACATTTAGAACTACTTTTTTAGTACCTCTGCCGCGTGATTATGAACTAGAACAAACCATAGAAAAAGGACAATCAATGTCAATGTAACTAACTAACTGATCTATAGAGAAACACATAAAAGGTTTGAAGAAGAGGAGCTTTTTAAGATTCCATGCTCCATGCTTCCACCAGAAGTTCATTGCCAAGTTAAACATATAGAGAAAGGACAGTTTGCAAGAAAAGTGTGGTGCAAACATGTCAACCATAACATTGGTTAGAGCATGACTGGAAAGACAATGGGGGATATAAAATAGTTAGACAAGGAAGAAGGAAAGAGTTACATCCAGAATGCTACTTTGCGTATGCTAATCATCTGTCATTGTGGTATGCTGACTGTACCTGTGCTTGCAGCTGGAAATGGAGCAGAGGGAGCAGTGGGGAAACCACCTGATGAGCCAGCGGTGTTCCCGAATGTGTCAAAGTTAGCAAAGTCTGCATTTGCACTGGGGTTTTGAGGCGCTGGGGGTGGATGGAGGGACAGGACGGAACACACAATGAGACACAGAATGGAACACAGAAAAACAATGGGTGAGACGTCACGCGGAAGCTGATGACACATGACTAACACACAGCTATGGATGATAACGAATATGATCACATGGTAAAAACAGTGATTGGGATGATTTTACAGAGTGTATATGTCGAGGGTGTAGGTCTGCCTTCCGATATTAAATACACAATTGTCTTTACTTTGTAATATTTATGTGGCTAAAATTTAGTCTCTTCATGAGCCAATATTTCTCTTTTCAATCAGGAAACAAGGGCACAGGCAGAACATCGCTCACTAAAACTAAAAAGCAAACACAGACATCGCATGTTTCTGCCGAACACGTACATATGCGTATGTACTTTAATCTACGGATTGTAACCACTGGGTTTCTATGGGTGGCAGCAAGTCACTTTTTAATGCCAATTGAATTCCTAAATACTATAATTCTAATGCCACAAATGCAAGAAATTGTGGCATATTAACTTTTTTAAGATTCGTAAACATTTCATCAAACAGGGGAATGAGGGGAATGGAGGGAATATGGCACAACGGGCAACTTTTGAGCAAAAGATCGTGAAATTCAGTCAGAACTGAAGCTTGATTGGTTTTAGACCATAGTTTTTGTGTTTGGGACAAATGTATGCAGTGAAAATAGTTGAGCAATGTCATTTTTGTGGGTATTTCCTCAAAGGAAAAAGATTCAATGCCAGTTTGAATCCAATTTTCCGCATTTTATTGACTTTTAAAGCCTTACTTTTGGCATATTTAATCAAATTTTATAATGCCCCTGAAACCCTGTATCTAACTGTTTGATGGTCTCAGTGCATACAATCAACACGTAAAAAAAAAGGTGATAAAATGAATGCAGAGCCCCTTCTTTCCAAGTTTAAAGTAGCTTCATCCCTCTGTGATCGCACAGTGAGAGGGATCTTAATATGAGACATGTTGAGACAGCAGGCAAACCTACGCCCATGGTGTTTACAAGGATGGTATAGGCAATATAGGTCGTGGTGTGGGTGATGTCGATGTACAGTAAGTGGATTGTCATTTGTTTTAGGACTTGGCTTGAGAGCATTTTTTGGCAAACCAACAGAAATGTGCAATTTAAGCAAAATAGCACATTATACCCTATGTTTATGGAGCTTTTTAGTTACTGTCGATTTAGTCAAACTTCAAAAAGATTATATTCCCCACCTCTAATAATACGCAAGTTCTATGCTTATATTTCTGGAATAAGGCGACTGTTTATGGCTCAATAAAAGAGGAAATGAGACGACATTACGCAGCATGAAGGAAGAAAACACTAATAGCTTTATGTATCATTAGTTACCATGGAGATGAGCGTCTGTCCATTGTTCCAAGGATAGTTTTACAGTCACGCTTTGCATTTATGGTGAAAAGTGGCCCAACATCTGGGGTGTCCCTACTCCCCGTGTATCATTAGCTTTACATAGAAGTCAGGGAGATTCTTCTTACTTGAGTGACTGTTGAAATGTGCAAAGTTGGCAAAGCTGGAGTTGGCGCCGGCGTTGACGTTCGGCGGGCCCGCGAAGATGTCTCCGCCCAAGTCACTGAGGAGGTCGAACTTCTTGTCATGGAACTGCTGCGGATGGGCATGTCCTCGGCTCACTACGGGGGACTGTCAGGGGGAAGGGGAGCATTTAGGTCAGTAAATCCCAAAAGATGACTCTGCAATGCGTTATTATGGATCACAAAGGAGTCCCCATTAGTGAAAATTCTAATCCTCTCCTTGAATTCACGTTATGTGATTTGCACTACTTTTTTTTCCCTCCTTCAGGTATTGCCGAAACGGGGTAGAGCTAGGGCTGTCATGATAATTACTATATCGACTTATCGTTCTATAATAATAGATAAATGATACATTTTAGGCTCCATATTTATCGCCTGTACATTTAGCATTCCCCCTATTTTTTCCTCATAAAACAAGCTCGTGTGGTATTTTAGGATATGATGATGCACTTTCAGAACAAAGGTTTACTGTAATTTTTATGCCTGAGAGTTGACAGTATCTAGTATCGTTAAGAGTCAATAATATCGTTTATCGCGATACTTTCCTGCCTCAATATATCGAATTTGTTATCGTGACAGGCCTAGATGGAGGTCCTGTCTTATCCTCTAAACCCCGCCTTAACACATTTTCTCCATTTAAATTTTGGACAAATCTAAAAGCTTAAAAAAAAAGCGTCAAAAGAGCGTCAAAAACAAAACAAAAAAAATGAATGAAAACCATCAAAAAAGAAAAACGCGGCAAAAAAGTGGTAGAAAAAGCAACAAAACAGGCGACAAAAAAGAGCCAAAAATGCAAAATACAGGCGCCAAAAATGAATGGAAACAAACAAAAGAGCAAAACGCAACAAAACAGTTACAAAATAAGCAGGCGACAAAAAAGTGATGGCAAAGCAACAAAACGCGAGACAAAAAAAGCTACAAAATAGCAAAAAACAGCAACAAAAAAATGTATGTAAAGCAACAAAAAAGTTAAAGAAAACAGTTACAAAAGAGCGACAAAAACGCAAAGGAACAGGCGACAAAAAAAGTGATGAAAAAGTATTACACTGGCCTGGAGGCTGTAAGCTCCAGTCGATAAGCTCTTAAATTTGAGTAAAGCTGAACTGGAGAAAATGTGTTCGGTAAAGGCGGGGGTTAACATATTAAAAATGTAAAGCCCATATTTCTCTGACCTGGTTGGGCGGGGTGCTCTTGTTGAGGTGTAGCGTGGGCGCAGAGTCTCCCAGCAGCGCCTTGAGGGGCCGGACCTCGGGGGTGCTGCTCGTGCTGCTGTTCGACGAGCCCGAGATGGAGGCGTGGACTGAAGCGACTACTTTGGCCTGTTCTGGAGGCACCCACCTATGAGCCCGACAAAATTAGAGACATTTAGGGAAGTCATTATCGACAAATTGTGCGGGGTGAAATATCAGTGTGACATTTGGAAGTTACGGTCTCGCTCAATAAAACATTAAAGCAAACAAACAAAAAAATCCATACTGCAAGAAGCCACAGCATCTCAAAATAGCTCATCTTAAAAATAAGCTCTATATTAGTCTGGCTTTCCACATTTAGCTCCATTTTAGCCTTGTGTACTGATTTAGGAAAGGTCTTGTCTTGACAAATAGATGTAAATACTGAAGGAATGTTAAGTGTTGAAATAGTTTTGTGAAATACAGCAATACTCGAGACCGTAATAAAGCTTTTTTCCTCAGCCCAAGTGAATACAGTGAAATATTATAGACAAAACGATTTAAAGGTGACCAAAACTACAAACAAACTTTACATTTATAGGGTTTATACGGTTCATATAAGAAGTAAGTCAAATGCAATGCTTTTTAACACCATTTGAATGCACTTTAATGACACAAACGCAGAAAGAAAACTGAACATTTCTGAAGATTTCCAGACATTTCATCAAACATGTGGACAATTTCAGTCAAAACTGCAACCCTATATGTTTTATTTTCAATGAATTTATACAGTAAAAATCATTGAGCTATGTCATAATTTTCCATTAAATTTTGATTTAATGCCAGTGTCAATCCAATTCAATGCTTTTAATGCTTCAATGCTTTTCAATGCCCTGTGGAAACACGGTTTTATATTTCATCATCTCAAATAAAATCACACAGTTTGAAAACCATGGGCTTGAAACAATGACAAAAAGCACATACCGCAGCCCAGTCTATTGTGTGAATCTCAAGGTATGATTTAAAAACTTACAATTACTTTAATGACCCATTGCCAGACTATGCATTTTAGGCAGAAAACCCCATGCAGTTGAGAATTTCCAGAGCAAGTAGCGACAGGTTGAGGCAGAGACGCGTGGCTACTGCCAATCTTGAGCCATTCCAGTCAAAAAGGCGCAATATTATCCTCCGTCTTTGGATTCGAGTGTGTGAAATGTAACTCAAAGCACCAATAGAATACAACCTTTCCAAGTCTGTCCATCATGACCTACATTTAGCGTTGCAAGCTTGTTGCTTGAGGCTTGCCGCTAGGAGCTGTGTGACACATTCCAAAGCAGAGGGGTAAACAACAGCAGACAACGCTGCGCACACATGCCGACGGAGCATCTCTCTGCACACCGGGGAGGGGGCTCTTTGATTAAAAATTAACTCACCATCGTTTCTTCTCGTATTTTTCTTGAAGAAACTCTTTCACTTTCTGTGGTTCTCTGAAGTCTGGCACTGAGGAGGTTCTGTCGTCATACAGGCCCAGCCAAATCTGTTTACAAACCTTAAAAAGGGACAAAAGGCCAAAAATTAATCATGTATCTTATCTAAAATGTTACACGCATACCGTTATCAGAAAACACAAGACAGTTATCAGCTTT
Organism: Gobius niger; assembly: GCF_951799975.1. Classification (NCBI taxonomy): domain Eukaryota; kingdom Metazoa; phylum Chordata; class Actinopteri; order Gobiiformes; family Gobiidae; genus Gobius; species Gobius niger. The sequence continues at coordinate 11,094,611 of NC_136852.1, read as the reverse complement.
TTCTCTCATGCAGCCTTCATGTATTCCCCAAACTGTAAATGCTAGTGGATGTGTACGTGCCAAATGGTTTGCTGCATTGCTCAAACCAGAGGTGACTTTCTGCTACTGTGGCTTTTGTGGTTGAGCTTGTCTGGAACTAAACTTCACTTTTAACATTTGGCTGCACGCCTTCTCATCTGCATCTCCTCAGGTGTGAAACTGAAACCCCAAAAGCGGCAGAATAGATAAAGCAGCCTGGGAAGAGTACCTTGAGTCAACCTTGAGTCTCTCCTGGCCGCTTTTAATGGACTGTGCCTCCCATGCGGCATTGCGCCATTTTGTCTTCCATTTACTGGAAATAGATTGAATGATGCTCTTTTATCCTTTTAACAATAATGTGGTCCTTTAATTATGACATGAGGAGAATACTTTATAGCATTCTCATATCCTAATCTTCAGAGCATATTGTTTGTCAAGAATAGAATGGAGTACTGCCTGCCCCAAAGTCCACAGGTCTGAACAAATGTCTAGTCATTTAAAAAAAAAAATGACTAGATTAGCTATTGAGCTATTGAGCAATGTCCTATTAGTTTGTATGTCCACTTTGATGTTTAATATATTGGTACCACTTAAAAGAAAAGTCGTGTCTGTCCCAGCTCTCCGACAGTCGTAACCTAGCTTTCTGAACAAGTCCAACAACAAGTACTGTATTTTCCGGACTATAAGTCACACTTTGTTTTCATAGTTTGGCTGGGGGTGCGACTTATTGATCAAAATATCTAATTTCACATGTTTGTTATTTTCACACTGACAGCAGCGAGAGGGCTTGTGTACCAGTATCTGCTACTCCTGTACCACTGTAAATATAAAATAAACGGTAATCGAGCAGCAGAAAGAAAGTTTGGAGTGGGCGAGAAACTTGTGAGGGTCTGGTGAAAAGCGGAGGTTACTCTTACTGCAATGAAGAAAACAAAAAAAGCGACTCACGGGCTAAAAGCTCGATGGCCACGGCTAGAGGAACGAGTTCGCAAATGGATGCTTGAACAACGTGCTGCCGGGAGAGGCTTGTCAACGGTGCAATTACGCCTCCATGCCCAGGTAGCAACTTATATATAATTTTTTGTTCTTCATTATGCATTTTTTGGCTGGTGCGGTTTATAGTCCGGAAAATGCAGTACTAGATTTCCATACTACTACTACTTCTTCTTCTTCTTCTTCTTCACAGTTATTCATAGTATACCAGCTGCTACAGTACCTGCCATGTTTGAAATGTTTTTTATTTCAATATTTAAAGACTAAAATATAAAAAAAAAACCTGCTAAATTAAAGCAAGAATCACATGCTTTCCCGTGTGACAGTTGTATAATGTGAAATTCATGTCTGTGAAGACTCAGAGAGTGTGGTAGGATCACTTTTTGAGGACGGGAGAATCTGGGCGCAGGAGCATCGAGATGAAACACATTGCAAAACTCTTGGGAAGAGACCAGGAACTAAAGTGGTGAGATCCTGTGCACTGTTAAGGTTAGTTTCTGAATCTGCCCTGACACTCCCTTAGTTACCGTTTCCTTTTGTTTCTGTCTGCTTCTTTAGTCGATATTTTCCCTCTTTTTGTAACCACTTTTATCATGCCATTTAGTTTACAGAAGTTATTGTCGTTTTTGGTATGTCTGGCTGTTCCCTTGTTATCTTAATCCATGTCCACCGGCACCACATTTTATAAATAAATTGAACAAAAAGTGAGGCGCAAGAAAATGAGCTTCTTCACACCGTAACCACTCACCTCGTTGCCGTGTTTCTGTAGGAACTCGATTTCTGATTGCGTGAAGGTCGTCATAGAGATGGACTTGACTCTGTGGGGGGGGTTTAGACCTCGTCTGCGGGCAAAGAAACAAGGAGGTCAGCAGCAATTTATGACTTGGTGCAGTGCAGTGAACACGAGACCAGATAATAACTGTGGGTCGACGGGCATAGCCTAAAATCACCGTTAATGCGTTTATTTTATTGCTGGTGATAGTCAGCGTTATGATCAGTGCTTCAAACACCAGGGCTAAACTGACATTATACATTGAAGTTTATACTGATAAGGACTTAGCCCGAAATATATCCATTCAAAACATTTAATGATGCGTTGATGATCAGAGAAGTAGTTATTGTGATGGGCCTTCACAAGACAATACAATTAAAGCTGTCATGACAATAGAAGGAAATTAAAAGGCTCTGAATGTGGGTGGAAGATTTGGCTTCCCGAACCCCATTGATATAACTGCCTCCTGAATAGAAACGTTCATTATAGTGACGCCCATGGGCCCACACAAGTCGTTTTTCACTGGGGAGGTCACAGCTCCAGAGTTAAAAATGGTGATTGTAATGGGTCGAAAACAGCCTTCAGTGGTTTTTATATTAAGCTCGTGAGCCGCTTGACTGTTTATTCTGGATCCATGAGTAAGCAGGAGCTAATGTGGTTACAAGGTCCCTGTCTTTTTAGTCTCAAGGTCAGCATTCAGACCGCTATATCAGTATGCCCCATGGTACTGCTTAAATTAAAACGAGTTTTACCAAAACACAAGCTCTATTTGAAATGAATGTATAACTCGTTTGGCTTCTCTGTGACCTTCAAAGTGCAAAAACACACAGTTAGCAAATATTTGCTTATGTAAAATAGGAAAAGCAGCAGAGCATGAGATCTTCTGGGATCAAAGAGGGAACGTGTCAACCAAAACTGAAAGGCACATTGTTAATAAACATTTCATATTACACAAAATATACATATGCGCACACACAAAAATTATACATTTGCCCATTTTAAAGCCACACTCCAGGTTATATGTTGCAAAATGCCATGATATCAACCAAACTTTTATAAATTCAAAACATAAGTGAACATATAGGCCTGTCACAATAATTTCTAGATCGACATTTCACATCAGACAAATAATATACTTTTGGGATCAATATTTCTCTAAAGTACTTCTGGTTGCATTTTTTTGATAAATAATATTAGTTCTCGCAATATATTCTTGCCTCAAAATAACAAACCAAGTAGCTCCGAACATCCTGCAACATCTCCATGGAGACGAGACGGTGATGTCCCGCTCTCAGCAAAGTCAAGTCTGAGGTACTTTGGAGTTGAGATGTTATACAGTTTAAGAACAATAAGAACGAATAAGAAATGGGTAGGTTGAACCCTTCCTTTCACAGTTATGTAGTGAGTAGTACTCATAACTTAAAAAATGTCACTTTAAATCAAATACTAGGGGCGGCAAAGTCAACTTTAGTTGTTTGGAAAGCTTCGACGTCTACAGTATGTCACACATAGGAGTCCTGTAAAGACAGTGTAATACTAGACCCGAGTGATTAATTATTCAACACCACTTCCCTGTTCAAAATTTGTTCTTGTGTTGACCACACATCGGATCTAACAGTGCAGTGCGGCTATTAAGTAGAGCTGAAATTACTAATTGGATTCATTGAGATATTGCACACACAAAAAATATAGAAAATCATAACATTTAGTATGAGTAGTATTTATCTGGGTTATAAAAATATACCATTTGCTGAGAGAAGTTACATCACTCAAAGCAATAACACCAAATAAAATGACACAGGAAATATCAAGGCTGGGACGATCCACTTTTATCGCGATCCGATACATATCACGATACCCAGGGGCCGATCTGATACGTATTGCGATACAGTAAGTAATTATAACAAGTGATATATTTAACACAAAATGTCAAAGTGCTGTAACTGTTACTGGAAATCAAAGGAGTGCATGATAAAAAAAATGCCCCCAAACACAAGTACTTGGTATTGCAGCACAAAGTATTGCGATCCAAGTTCCGATACGATATTTTGTCCCAGCCCTAGGAAATATACATTTGGTGTATATTAGTGAATAGTGGTAAGCTGCCAAGAGTCCTCCTTAAATGATATCATTGGAGCTTAAGGTGGCCACAATTTTGAAAAAAAATAAATAATAATAATAACTAGCTGTCAGAATAATGATTAAAAAATACAATAAAAATAATTGCTGGATCAAACAAACAGTCATCAAAAAAAGTGTTCTGCTGGAATCCGCACTTTCAAAAATAAAGAGTGACTGATGCTTTTTACACTGCAAAAGTGAATGTCAATTTCACTTTTTAAAAAGGGGCTTGATCTCATCCTAATCATATGAAAACAAACTAGGTCAAACAAACACGAAAAAAATTCAGAAACCCCAAAAGGCAACACTTCCAAACATGAGACACAAAAGAGAATGTCTGTCTGTCTGTCTGTCTGTCGCTATATAGTATCTTATCGCCGTGACCATGAGGATTATCATTACAAATTCATTCTGTAAAAAGACAGACGAATAACGGCACCGAACAGTTAGCTCATAAACATTCACTTGACTGACAATGACTTTGCAGCATCCAATAGCCATTTTCAAACTCTGCCACAAATTGCAGGGGGGATAAAAAAACAAAAAACAGATGAACTAGAAACTATAGTATATGACGAGCAAAGGGAAAACTGTGTCTATGTGCAATCTGTAACAGCTTCAGGGCATGAGCAATTGGCACAATGACGGGCCATGCGCCATAAATGAGATCACAGGAATTTTTAAAGCAACACTATCTGCTTTAAATTCAATTCACTAAACATTTACCCACTTGTGATTCTGATTGACTTGTGTGCACAACTGATCAAAAGAAGATGAATTTTAAATAAGATTGTTTGATTATGGTGAAGTGTGAATAGTGTATTTCATTCATAGCTTGTAAATATGACATTATGGCGCCTCTAGCCCCCCCTGCGCGAGTTCAACTGCTTTACAAAATCTGATGCCATCAATGTCTCGCTTTAGAGTTCACGGATGCTTGTCAGCTCTTGATGTAGTGACAGTGACACTTCCCATTTTGGGGCGGCCGCATTTAGAAGACGCCAAGAGGGGGTGACTTCCGGGCTGTGGGGAGTTGTCCATAAAGACACATTGTGAGCGGTGTTCCTCTTGGGAAAGCCTCCACCTTGATGAGGAATGTGTTTACATAGCAGATTCCAGCTCCACCCATTTAGCAACCACAACTATAAGTGACGATTTTTGGTAATGACGTAGCGGGCTTCTCATTGTTGCAAACGTGCACTGAAATGTCGTGGTCTGAAAAGCTTAAAAAAAAATAAAAAAAATGCTTTCATGTTTTTACCTGGTGAATTGATCTTCAACACCAAAATAACAAAGCTAATAATAATAAAATAAAAACAACTCTGAACCCCCCAAAAAAGAAGGGTTATGCCGCATCTCCAATTTGAGAATGTTGCAAAAGAATAAGACGAGAAATACTTTCATAACTTCCTTTTGACTGAATGAAAAAAACAATCACATGTTGCTGATGTAGCTGCTGTGAGGCCATGCCACTTCCTGAGCTTACAATCACAACAGCTTTCCAGTAAAGATAGCTATGGACACTGGTCACTCAAATCCTCACTTTGCAGAATTTTACACAATGCACACAGTAATATATTTAAGATCTGTTCAATAATGTTAAAAAATTCACTCTTTTTATCTCCGCAATTCAATAGTTAGTCAATATATGTAGAGATTAGAAACGGTGGCCTGATGCTAAGCAACGAAGCACATGACAAACTCAATAGTTTTCATATTTAACACATACTAAGTGGTGAGTAATAGGTACCACCCATTACCTGTCCGGCTGACTCTTTTCTGAGTTATGAGGGTCCAGGTTTTGACTTGTAGGTCTATGTTATGATGACTTTTCCCCTGGATAACTGTGTCCTTGACTGACTCAGAGTGTACCCTCAAAAGTCAAGTTTAGTGTGTCACGATGCACTGAGACCCGGTTTACAGTTTAAAAGAGATGGGTTATCCATCTTTAGGTGAGTGCAAATGCTTCACTAATCCCCAATCCTGAGCTACAGATGTTTGCTGCACAACTACACTACAAGGCTCCCAGTCACTTACAATATATGTTCTAAATAAACAGACACATAGACTTAACTAATCTATACAGAACATGTTTGAGTTGGACATTGATACAGAACTGAATTTCTAATTAAAGACATATTGTTTGTTTTTTCCCTCCAGTTACTTGCATGCTGTCATTTGTGATGAAGGGTTTTGGGGGTTGATATTTTCATTACACCAGCAACTAGTAGCTGCAGTGGTACTGGTGAACAACTTAACCTAGCTTGCAAGTGTCACAGGCAAGTTCACTCTCTAGCACTGAGAGCTAAAGTTAGCCGCTATCTCTGATCAGTGGTCACTTAACAGTGCTTAACACAGATAGTCCTAATCTATCCGCCCAGTACAGTGCATCAAAAACAATGGCATAACCGCTTAAGACCACACTGACACAGATTGTGATAAGTATGCATGCAACGTCTAGCTAGCCTCCATAATGCTAACTTGCCATGATCGCGGGGTATCATCGGCTGAAGGGTATCAAAATGTTATGCCGTCTGCGCCATGTCTAAACTAAGGTCACAGAATAAATGAGGATACTTACAGGATACCAGAGCAGGAGGTGCACACGAACGAGCCCAGCGTCATGTTGGCATAGGTTGGGCCCCGCTGATCGCAGTCAAAGCACTTTCTATTAGGAGGCAAACTCGTCATTTCTCTAAGCATCTTTAGGTGTTTCTCCTCCTGTTTTCGCTTCGCACTCGCCGCCATGGTGAGAGACGTGTAGAGCTAATAGTAAACCGGTACGTTGGGATGAGCAGCTATCAGAGAGAAAGAAGAGGGACTTGTGCTTTTTAACAACTGCCGCCGGGTGTGTGGAGAGAGGGGCAGGGAGCTGCTGCAGTCAGGGCGGTCTGTGGGGCGGCCTCGCGTCTCCTCGAACAAGAGTTGAGGCGTCCAACCGGAGAGCAGAGGACGAGATGGTGAGTGTTACTCACTTCCGCTTTCGTTTTAATCCCGTTATAAAATACATATTTCATTGTGAACTGATATAAATGGTCACTTCTCAGTAACTGCAATGCATCACAGCTTGCAATGCATCATCCTTTTGACTGAAAAATCAGCACACAATGACTCACACATTAAACATATTTTGTAAGGAATTTTATTCTTATTCTTATTGCTAAATAGATATATCCGCTCACTATTTATTTCAACTTTATTCCGGACTCGTGATCCATTAAAAATAAAATGACTAGACAACAATTACAATGGCATTTTACAATCACGCCAATGCTTGTCTGACTATTTGTCAGTGTCAGTTTTTTAGACCCCGACGGATCAAATTAAAGTTTAACTGCAGTAGTTGTATTTACATTACTCAAAGCTTTATGATGCGCCATTTTTGGTTTAGTCGAAGATAGTAACAATTTTGATCTTCACGAATTTAATTATCTTTGACAAAGAGTTTGCCCGATTTCAACAAACTAGCGCTACATGGTGGACATTAATTGGTATTGCAACATTGTGTATTCGAAGAATCTGTTAAAATAGAGGATGCTGACAGCTGCCATCTCAGATATGGATTAATACAAACGTCAATGTATAGTAGTAAAAACACAAACATTTTGGCAATTTTTTAATGTCATATTTACATTCCAAAAACTCATTACATTATTTACATTTTGTCATAAAAGTTCTTGCTTTTTTATAATACATTATGTACCAAGTTATTAGAAGACTCAGTGAATCCACATTCTAACTGCTACTGACTGCCTGAAGTGTTGGCTGCTGCTCCGGTTGGGGAATAAAGTTAATTGGTTTTCGGTTTTCACCAAAGCCGTAAATCTTTCGCAGGGCCACTCGAGCTGCCTCTTCTTCAGCAGAAACAAGTGTCTCTCCAGGAGCTTGAGCCAGAAGCTTCGTTTCGCTGATTCAGGGAACACAATGGAGAAAATGCATTGTAATCATAATACTATTACCATTCAAATGTTGTCACCCATATGAAAGAAAGTAAGTGGACTGTAAAAAATGAAGGCACACACCTGTATAAGCCGACAAAGTAGAGAGGGAGCACGGTGCTTGCTCCTGCAGACCTTATGAGGCGGGGCTCAGGCAGAGGAATATTTCTCTTTGTTAGCTCCTCTGTGAGAAGGCCCATAGGATTCACCACTGTCCATAAATCAAACAGGTCCTTTCCAATCATCTGAGTAACCAGAAAATCCTACAAGAAACAAGAGGTTACAAAAGACACTTTGAAGCCATACACACAGGAAAGTATTTTGCCTTTTAACATGTTATTATGGTTATCTAAATATAATTACCCTGAGAAAAAAGCCTGCCCGTTCGGCCCCACTGCTCTCCTGTAGCGCTCCGATCACTGCCATGAAAGTAGAATAGAGAACCTCATTTGGAACAGGGAACTCTCCGCTCATGGTGAGGTCTTCAATGCCTATATTAGTAGCAACATAGTTGACAGTGCTTACACCTGTGAGATGATCTACAACACTCTGCGCCCCATCAGCTGGTAAGCTTGGGTAGGAAGCCTTGCACCAGTCAGCGATAAACTCTTTGGTGATAGCTTCACCTTTGGCACTAAGCTCAATATTATCTTTCAGAGTCAGAGCGGTCAGCTTAGTGTCCATGCCCAATCGTTGTCTCCTTTCACTCTCTGCTATAAGATAACACGGGTTGACAAAAGCCCTTTTTAAAAGCTCTAAAGAAAAGTTCTCATGAAGACGGTTCTGGAAAGCCTGGACCTCAGCGTGATAATCCCAGTTGAGCTTCTGTGATCTGCAAGAGTAAAATATGAAATTGTTTTTTTTTTACTCCACATCACCCTCCTCCTTATCACACCAGTCAGGGAAGTATGCATGTGGATATTATTTTTTATATCTCGGGATCTTAAAAGAATAGGCCACCGTTTTTCCATACTGAGATATGTTCTTACCTGAGCTTGGACGAGTGGACCCGTCTGGTCTTGGTACGTGCCCGTGAAAAGAGCTTGGTCGCTTCTAACTTCACCCCGTTTGGAATACATTGGGAGAGGCCAAATGCTAACAACATCTTTGGTCGTTTTGCATGACTGAGGGCTCGCACAAAGACCAGACAGGTACGTCAACTCGTCTAAGGTCAGGCAAAAACATATCTCAGTGTGGGAAAATGGTGGCCTGTTCCTTCCAACAGAAACAATGTGGGTAGCCCAAATCACACATTACAATGCAATACTCATTATGAACATGTGTCGAGAAATGCCTCAAAGGAAGCCACAAAGTATTAATTTAGGCTAACGTTACACACTGCAGTACAACCCTATACTACACAGGAGCGTTTTCATTTCATCTCCTTCATAGAAAACCATGCAGGAAACCACTCAAGACCTGTCATAACGACATTCCCCGCTTCACGGCTGGAGTATTGCAGCTGTCAAAAGCTTTTTTGATGAAAAATTTGTGGGTAAAATGTTAAACTATATCCCCCAAAGGAATCATATTTGGATCTTGCAGAAATGGCCTTGAGGTGATCTCTGCTAAATAACCTGCTAACTAGCTTACCGTGGTTTTGGAGGCGGTGGTCCTTCGATCTTCAGTTTCTTTGCCATTAGATACACGTAGGCTTTCATCCATCTCTTTTTCTCTCTCACTTGAGTGAAATTGACATTTCTGCAAACGCCTTGACAGTGGATTCCCAAAGCTAACGCTGCACGGTTGAGGAGAAATCCCGTAGCCATGATGTTGCTCGCTGAAGGCTGAGTGCCACAGTGAAACGCGTCCGACTTGAAACAACTACGACGCGGTACTTTAGGACCGCCGCCCGCGCGTGTATGGCGTTACCATAGCAACAGACATCAACTGAAACTGCCTGAGCTTACGGTTGATTCGAGGTAGCTAAGAATAATACATCATTTTTTGCCATCTAAATCTCAGAAAGAGGGAGGCGGAGTTGTACTGAAGCCACAAATGGAAGCCAGGGATTTAAAATTGCAATCTATTACAAACCAAACTAATATGGACAGCAAGGCAAACGTCAACGACCAAGAAGAAACGGCAAAACCACACGCAGGAATGAAGCAAGAAGAGAAGGAAAACACTGGACCACGAATGACAAAGAAGTTTCTAAAAGACCACTGTAAGCAGCACAAGCTTTACGTCACTCCTTACCTAAATGATACTTTGTACTTGCATTTCAAGGGCTTTTCAACTATAGAGAACTTGGAAGAGTACACTGGACTGAAGTGTCTTTGGTTAGAGAGCAATGGTCTACAACGCATTGAGAACCTGGATGCCCAGACAGATCTGCGCAGTCTCCTGCTTCATCAAAATCTCCTCACCAAGCTGGAAAATCTGGATCACCTGAAGAAGCTTTGCACTTTGAATGTCTCCAACAACTTCATACAGACCATAGAGAACATCTCCTGTCTTCCTGAGCTCAGCACGCTTCAGATTGCCCACAACAAGCTGAAATCAGTCGAGGACATAGACCACCTCAGGGAATGTTTGGCCATCAGTGTGCTGGACATGTCCCACAATCTGCTGCACGAGCCTGAAATCCTCTCTGTGCTGGAAGTAATGCCTGATCTCCGAGTGTTGAACCTCATGGGCAATGAAGTGGTCAGAAAAATCCCACACTATAGGAAGACACTGATGGTGCGTCTCAAGCATCTCACTTTTCTGGATGACCGTCCTGTCTTCCCCAAGGACAGGGCGTGTGCCGAAGCGTGGGCATCTGGGGGCTTCGAAGCAGAACGAACCGAGAGGGAGCAGTGGGAAACTCGAGAAAGGAGGAGAATCCAAGACAGTTTGGATGGGCTGGCACTGCTCCGGCAAAAGGCAGTGGAGAGAAGACGCCAGCGTGAGCTACAAGAGAAAGGTGAGGTTTCTGAAATTTCAACCAGGAGAAAGATATAGTCTGGAGATGTGATTAACTTTAAGCTGATGATAACTACAGCAAACAAGTATGGGTGGGTGCTCGAACAGAAAAGAGGGGGAGAGGGTGCAGTTATGAATGACTAGAGGTATGATTGGAGAGATAAATAATTTGTCTTTTATGTTTTCATTTTACGCAATCACTGATATTAACCATTTTAAACAATGATGTGTTTTTCCAGGAGAGGCAGTAGACACAACAGATGAAAATCCAGATCAGAATATGAGCTCACAACAAAGTGAGAAGGTTGAAGTTTTTGTGCAAAGCCCGGATGCCCGAGAAGATTTTTTACAGAGTCCAGAAGACGACCGACTAGACAATGGACAGTCTGAAGCAGAAGATGTGAAAGAAGCAAGTGTGGAGATGAAGGAAGACCAGATGAAAGGTGAAAGTGAGCACCACTTTCAACAGGAGAATATACCAGAACATGAAGAAATGAATCCAGAAAAAATTCCACAGGAAGCAGAGGAAATACTGAAGATGGAGAATGAAATCAAACATGAGTCTAGCAACAGAGAAATCCAACACGAAAAGCTGCAGCATTTGCACAAAAAGGAGGACCTGAGTGAACCAGATGAAAGTATAACACTAAATTGTCCTGGGCCTCAAGTGACAGAGAACGAAGACGTAGATGATCTCGAAACCATCCACCTTTCAATCAACCAGCAACTATGCATCGATGACCTGCCCGATTTGGAGGATATAGAGTCAGAAGAATATATGACAGCGTTTACTTCCTCACAGTCCAAACCAAAAATAGTGGTTCTGTCTGACACTGAGGATGAAAATGTTGGAGAAGAGTCAGAGCTTCCTGAACGGTTTGAGCCAAGCACAAATAAATTGCAAATTGAAGCCACAGACAAACTACGTCCACTTCTAGAGATGAAATGTGTGGATACGACTGAGCCTCTACTGTTCGAGCCGAAAGTGGTGCCGTCGAAGCACGTCCCAGCACCGCGCTGTCTGATCGAAGAGCTGGACTGAACATAGAAGACAAATATTACGAAGTTTTGAGACATTAAATTGGAAGACATGTAAACAATTTCAGTTTTTAGCTTTTCAATACCGGAAAAAAAAAGCTGTCTAAAACCAGAATGGATTGTTCCCTCTTATGATATTAAAAGTTGAAATGTTAAAAATATATATACCGTATATCAAAGTGTCAGAAAGTTTTTTGTAAGATAATTGCTCTATGGTAAAGGTGCTTTGGTGTTTGATGAACAGAAATGTACTACTTATGAGAAAACTTAACACCCTGCATAGCGTTGATAAAGATTTTAAATTAAGCCCCTTTAACAAAAGACAATTACATAGAAAATGTAAATAGAGAATTTTGATGAGTGCCTAGTGCCTTTGTCTAATACTACACCAAATATTGAACATGAAGACAGAATAGCTTGGGACAAACCAACACACAGGACAATATAATTCTTAGATTTTACTGAATTGTTTGACTTTCCCTATATAATGTACACAGCTCTGCAATATATACATTTGAACATAATCAAATTGCAGCTCCATAATTAAAATAGGGCATATACTAAATAGCTTTACTGTTGTCTTGCCTAAAACCCTCCCAGTACAGTGACGCAAATACAGATATTTACAATTCATGCTAAGAACAGAGCAGAAAATACATGTATAAAAATAAAAGGAATCAACAGAATGAACAAAGGAGTAAAAAAATAAAACTGTACATTTTAAATAAAGAATGTTTGTTCTAAAACAGTCTTCTCACATCAGGCATTAGCGCCGTAGCCACACCCAGGTATTGATGAGCCAGAACGCCACACTGACAGAATACAGGATCATCTCTCGCTTGGCCCGCTCCTTGCTCTCCTCTTCTAACAGCTGCAGTCTCCGGTTCAATTTGATCAGCTATGAATAAATAATACGGGTTTAAGACCGTGCAACAAATGAGAATTACAGCTCATTAAGGCTCTGGGTCTACATCGAGTCCAAATATTTTCTCAGACTAATTTTGAGATTTTGATTTAGATGAACTTAAAATTAGGTTTATTTTCGATGAAATATTAACACATTGAGTGCCGCGCTGATTTGGGGATTTAGCTGTAGAGCGCCAACAATCCAGACCATTTTTCATGATATGATATTTGTAGCACCGCAGCATATTCTATTATAGCTATGGACACATGCTACGGCTCGATTGAAAGCTGAGACTCTAAGCTCTCCGTAGGTGGAAACAGTTTAATTCTACATGCCTTGTTTCCGGAGAAATCCAAAGCTAAACTGAGGCTAGTTTTGATCAAAATCACTCCTCTCTCCAACTTTCTCCTCCTCTATCCTCTCTGGACGGACACTAACGTTATGGGAAGAGTCAAATGCATAAATATCTCAGTTTCAAGTAAATTTTCAACAACCACATTGCTGACACGTTTTGAAACACTGTGTTATCGATCGCTTTTTATCGCGGGTGCATTTAAAAAGCCTGGTTCTCGGATTGAAGACTGAACCCGGATGTTTCTCAGCCGTCCTTGGATCAATTTTGATCATTTAAAAACTCAGAGAAATGTTAAAATCTCAACTGTTTCGATCTGTACATATGAAGCTCTGCTTTGTCAAACGCGCTCCAGAGAGCGAGAGAGAAGTGTCGGGTTTACAGCTGTTCGCTGCGCAACACCACGCACCCTTGGACTTAAAAAAGAAGAAGAAAAGAAACGCAATAATATATGAAATGTCCAGATCGTGACTTTCTCACAAGTTTTTCGTCATTAATTTAACTTCTGTTCATTATAGAGCTACCAAAATCACACATAAGCTGTATTAGAGTGTTTAGTTTCGGAATAATATTTTGGCACTCAATGCGTTAAAAAAACAAACATGCATAATTAGAAGTATCTCAGGTGATAGAGCCCTCAGCTCCAAAAGTCAGAGGTTGGATCAAAGCTCTGAACAGTGCAGACAAGGCACATCAACCACTTTGCAGGTGGAAAAGTAAAAAATTAATACCATTTACTAAAAATGCTCTTCTTAACAATTTTCTTCTTCACCACGTCATAGGGTTTTAACAATGGTGATTTCAATAATTTTTTTTTTGTGAAAATATTTTTTTCCGGTTGTTTTAATAAAGACAATGGCAACATCATATCCTGTCATATAAGCAGCACGCAGCCTTGGAAACAAACCTGTCTCCGTAGTGTCGCTGCATCCACCAAAGTCATGTCATCAGCGCCGGTATCAAACGATGCTTCAAACGTAGACAATGCCAGCCTTTGAAAAAAGACGGAAAAGCAATTATTATACACAAACCTTATTATAAACAGTTGGTAAAAACTATTGCAAGCTATATCACATCTGTTAGGACTGAAACAAGAATGAAATGCAGGACAGGATCAAGGACAGAAATACAAAATGAAGTGCTTTTCCAGGTGAAGTTACCTGGTGTCATGCAGGGGGTTGGAGCCTGAAGCTGAACCCCCTCGCAGAGATGGTTGGCTGAAGAGGTGAGAGGAAAGGACATACGAAGTGGGAACAAGTGAAGACAGGAAATAGAAATTATGTACACAGCTATTAATTGTTAAACTAAGGCCAAGGGTCTGCGCTATGCAGACACTTAAGCACTCTCAACCCTGCCTTTAAAATAATTTATCAATGTGTACTTAAATGTCCAAATTAAATTAAAGTATTGTTTAAGAATGAATAAGAAATACAAATAACCTGAACTTTGGCTCTAAGCAAACTGCATGATTTGTCACCTGTGAGGGCTCTCATCCAGGACCTCCAGGACCTGCTGGTAGGCCCGGCGTGTGGTGGACTGGATGAAAGACAGAACACCACTAGCACTGTTCAGGTTGTGCTCTTCTTCAGCCGCGGTTAGAGGGGGGTTAGAAGGGTCAGTAGTAGCGGAGGCTGTACTGCTCAGGGGCCAGGTTAAGAGCAGCCAGAGCATTCCGTTAAACAGACAAAAAGGGGAAAAGAAGAGGAAAAAGAGTGGGAGAGAAATAAGGAAAGCTTTGTGTATTTTGATGGTCAAATTAGAAAAGCTTAAGATCTCGAAAATTAAACACACGCACTATCTACTTTATATGTTAGTTATTACAGGATGTATCAGACCAATTCCCCCCATGTGACAAAGGATCAGATGATACACAGTGCAGGTTTACAAAACACCGATGCGTTTATGAGCAAATGAGGGCATGTTGTGAATTGTTACACTTACGCAGAGTCATCTCGTGAAAGGCCACTGTGGCGCGTGGAGATATTTTCACTCACTGACCGTTCCCGTCTCATTCTTCCCTGGGGTCGGATCTGCAAATAATAAAGCACTTTGGTGTTTACTGATGGTTTAGCTTGTTTAAAGTGTATATTTTTTTAGTAATACGTACCATGTCATCAGACTCTGATGCTGCTTGCTGTTCATCTTCGAGGAAGTCGAGGGGTCGCTCACTGAGTGTGAGTACTCTGGGTGGAGTCTTTAGTGAAAGCGCGTCTAAAGGTGTGGACTGGATAAGATCCAAGTCTCTCGGCTCAGGGAACACTTTTGAACCGTTGTCTCCTGAAGGAATAGGAATAAAAAATAATACAGCAATGACACAGCAGGTTGAAAAATGCCCAATGGTGTAAATGAATATAATGAATAAATATAAATCAATAAAATCAACTAATAATATAGTAATACTGTTTTGGAGAAAGAACAAAGTCCTAAGTCTCTATGTGACGGAGTTATAAGTGACTTGCAGGGTGTTACATCACAGCATAAATCACTGCGCAATAAAACAAATACGACCTCTTGCCTACCAGACATCACAATCCTATCTGGGACCTGCATTATGACACTTGGGTACACATCATGAGTTCCCAGGATCATAGGGTCATCATAGACCTGAGGGGCCACTTTGAGCATCTCCGGGACACGCATCTTTTGGCTGATTCCTTCGGTGTAGTCCAGCTCGTACTGAATACGATTTAAATCCGCCATCTCTGCCGTGGGGGATGGGAATGCTGCTCCGTTCATTTGGCTTTAAAGAAAAGAAAAGCAAAAGTGAAAGACAGAATGAACATGTATGTAAGTTGAGATTGTTTTCATTTCAGAGTTGAATCACAGAAACAAAAAACTGGTTCTTAAAATAACACACCCACTTTTAAAATTACTTTCGACTCTGGGCAATTATTGTGAAGGCAAAAGCTTGTGATCTGATCACAGGACAAGAAAAGTAGCCTTGTGACTTCAAAGACACAAGACACAAGCTAAATGCAGATAGCAAAGCAACATACATTTTTCATTACATAGACATTAGAAAACAATACGCTATTTATAACAGCATAATGCAACGCAGTGTACATATACGGAAGCAAATATTAGATGCTACTGTACGCTATTAGAATAAAAATATCGAATTAAAATGACCAAACAAGACTTCTTATTTAGTCAAAAGGCTACCAAATTAAAACACTCATATTGGAAACACGCGAGAAAGCACGGTCAGTAGGTTCTGTCCAGGCTGATAGACATGACCCAGGCTAGTAGATGTAGCCAGCTCCATCTGGATGCGGGGTCTTGGTCTTACCCTTTGGATGCTGTAGCTTTTCAGGGAAGATGGTCTTTGTTTGATGCGAGCTGAACGGGTACCAAAAATAACTAAAAATCACTAAACTGCAGGGGAATACGTATCAAAGAAGATAGAGCCGCCAATAAACATGTCCCGATGACGATGTGCGGTTGTGTCTCTGAAATCTAAACAGGAAGTGAAAAACAGTGGGAAACCTCAACTCCCGGAAGTGACGTGACAGTGACGCACTTTTATTCACGCACTTTTTATTTTATTTTTTTCATTAATACATTTTAAAAGTCTGCATTTTACCAACAATTATACAAGTACACGCATGTTATGAATAATTACATTATAAATAATCAATATTTTATTTAAATCTCCAATGACAAATAAATTCATAGTTTCATACAACGACAATTACAAACGATTTATTTTCACACCGATAGAACCTGGCTAGTGCATAGAAATACAAACTATGGCATTACGATCATGATATATGAAAAATACAAAAATATAATAAAAATGATAAATGGTAATTATTTCTTTCTTTTTTTAAATTTCCTGTCTTTTTTGTTGTTGTCAACAAAGCAATACATATCAGATAAAATATTTTAAAATTGCTTGCCCATAGAGGCCCATTACACGAAGGCATCCTCACTCGCGGGGGGTTAGGGCTCTTGGAGCTGGCCCTGGGTAACATGGGTGGGTGGTGCGTAAAAGTCCGAGCCATTCAACTTTAGAGCGACATGCAGTTCAGCGGTCAGAGCTTGCACCGCGTCGCATCACAGAATATATCACTGCGCCTCGATTGTCTACTTCGAAGTGATGAATGGGGACTTGATTGCCATAATGCTATTTTTTGATGGACTCTGACCAACTGCACCTTTCCGTTTTCTCACCTGCCTAAAATATGATCCGGCATTGGACTGTTTTGTGTGTCATGATTTTAAGCACTTTGCACGCCGTGTCATCTGTGGAGCTGCAACCTGGCATGTAAGTTTCGGGTTATTGTGTATCGAACTTGAAAGTCAACCTATTTATCGCAGGTAGTATGTTTAGCACAGTTATTTTGTTCTCCAGCGCATTAGTTCACTTAAAGGC
Organism: Gobius niger; assembly: GCF_951799975.1. NCBI lineage: Eukaryota > Metazoa > Chordata > Actinopteri > Gobiiformes > Gobiidae > Gobius > Gobius niger. Next base: position 11,077,190 of record NC_136852.1, on the reverse strand, counting down.
GTAATTTTGTCAAACGTATGCCAAAAAGTAGAGTTTTCATTAATTTGTAGCACTTTGTAATACCTGCTATATTCTCTGTTGTATTTTTATATCTGTCCACTGGGAGTCGCTATTTCAGATCACAAAAACGCTATATTTACCAGTCTACAAATAAAATTCAATCTACAGTCTTATTCGGGGGCAGAAGTTATACATTTTCTGCACATTTTCCACGGTAATAGGATTCACTTTACTCATTTCCATAGAGGATACTTGCAGTAATTAACTCCAGGGTTCCCTATATTGACTCCAGATGGTTGTAAAGGAAGATGCCCATTGCCTATGCTGGCAACAAACAGGATGCAGACCTCACATGCTGTACAATTTAAATGCCATGTTACAACACAAATGAACATAAGCCATAGCATGCCCATACAGAAACGATGCATCTGTTTGGCATTATAAACCAATTCCAGTTCATTTACAGTGCATTGGTACAGTGTATCAATTGAATTGCTCCACATGTTACTTTGCTCTGGTTTGTCTCACTATGATTTGTAAAGTCAATGTAATGTCTTAATTGCATTCAATGTGGAGGTTCAATTTCCACAAAGGTATGGAGTAGCCCTGATTGAACAAGTCTGGAAGCTCAATTTCATTTTATAGCCGCCATAATATTGTTTGTATTTGGTTAAGACACTCGCCACACATTGCAGTGATTGCATGTGGCTGACAAGTGGGGGTTAGGTGAAAAAAAACATTTTGCCAGATCACCATGCAACTTGTCAACCATGAATCATGAATGAATGAAAAGTCTACTCGTGTGTACTTAATACATACAACATGTGGAAATACTATAATGGAATTCTCTTACAGTTTGTCCTGTAAGAGTTAAACATGTTTTTTTGTCCAGGCCAAATGTTTGCATAGACCAAGAGATGTCTATGGTGGGCACCCGGCAGCCTTGTGTTCAGGCCTACTCCCGACTGGTGAAGGTTTGGAAGCAGGGGTGCACTGGGCATCGGTGGTGTGTGGGCTATGAAAGAAGGTGAGAGGTCCAGGATTCTCTAATCTAAAGCACTCTGGTGTTCGTCTTTAGCCTGGTTTAACCATGACACTCCCATCTTTCCCAGAACGGCGTACTACACAGGCTACAGGCAGGCATACAACATGAACGCACACTCGGTCTACAAGTGTTGCCCTGGCTGGAGTCAAAAAGGGGCTGAAACAGGATGCATACACAGTGAGTAACCACAACGTAACGATAATACAGAAATAGACTTTACATCTCACATTTGCTCACATATGCTCACAAATATAGCATAACATAACATACTGTATGCAGAGGTGGATAATACACATTTACTAAAGTACTTGAGTAACTTGTTGTAATGAAATCTCTTAACTCTTACTTGAGTAAGTAGCTTCAAGCTTTAAGTCGACCTAAAATGTATCGTTTTTTCCTCTTTTTCTTCAGAAATATGTATTTTAAATACATTTTGATGGCATTTTCTTTGGAAATATTAGGAGTTATGTTTCTCATAATTCATGTCACAAATGAAACAGTTACTCAGTACTCACGGTACTCACTACTGTGTACTTGTACTTGAGTAACAATATTTCAAAGTATAGTTACTCTTACTTGAGTAAATATTTTGGCAACTCTACCCACCCCTGATAACATGTCAGAAAAGTATGTAGAGAGAAGATGGTATATCTAGCTTTGATGGAGCAATTCTAACTGCAAAAGCAGTGGTTGTAGCAGCAACCAATAAAGCAACATGAAAAAGAAAGTTTTAGGTAATTTTTATCAACTTTTTGTCAACTTTTAAATGACTAAGTTTAGTTTTACTGACTATGAGTGAGGGCAGCACAAAAAAACTCATCCCTTCACAGGTTCACCCTTAGATACGATTTATGTTTGAAAATGAAGATTCATTTACATTTTAAACTGGTCCAGGAGTATGAACCTACGGTATGTGACAGAACAGAAACATGAACTGCTTCACTAACACAAGAATCATGCATTTAATAATATGTTTGTAGACATCTGAACTTCTGGTCATCAGGTTCATCCACAAGAAACTCCATACCAACTTATTTTGTTGTTTGCAAAGGATATTACACTGATATACACAGATATTTGCCGAATTTGCGATCTGATGAATGCAATTGTGATTTCGATTGTGATTTGCTACGACTTCAACTACTATTATGGCTACATTAAGCACTAAACTCATTGACGTTGCAGGAGTCTGCGATTCCCATACATGCTTGAATGGAGGACGCTGCACAGAAAGTGGGGACCAGATCTGTCACTGTCCAGAGGGCTTCAAAGGGAAACAATGCCAGTACGGTGAGTTTGCATTTTGTATTCTGTGACTCCCGTGAATTACATCAATGTGCGCCGCATTATATCTGATTGACCTAAGTGCATTCATTTGGACAACTGATGCCTCAAAGGGACAGTCGGGCATATTGTTGCTTGTAAGGATCTTTGCGTGTGCTTTTACTGTTCAAAAGCAGAGTAGGCTTGTTGTGTTGTGGTTGGGCAAAGCGTCCCAGTGGGGGTCTTTTGGTTGTTAAAATGCTCTCTCAGGGGGAAACTCTGCTTTGAAGACTGGAGTCATGAGAGTGTTGTGGTTAAGTATGTACTCTGTAAAACTATATGTTAATTAGGGCTATGGGCAACATTGACATCACATCGTTGGAACATAAAAGTTTGGTCAGGTTGCATATACTATAGTCCCAGTGTGTCCTGAGAGTAATTTTAGACTCATGCTTTGTTTATTTCTTTGATATATGCAGTATATATATTTGTTATTATGCATTGGTTGTGGTTACATGTCAAAAAATCCACAAGGACAGACAACATGTTGAGATGGTGGGAAGGTCCTTTGTGGTAGAGGTTTATTTTAGTTATTCAATATCCAACGATTCAAACAAATACCTGTTCTTTACATAGCTTAAAAGTTAATACTGTACTGTATTAATGCAATAAATGGACAGAAGCATAACTGACCCAATATGATCTTTTACTACAGCATTAAAAGTGGTGGTATCATTAACTACAGACATGACAGAAGATGACAGTTCTTCAGAAAAGTAGTGCTGCTATAGGAGATTTTGTGTTTGGAGATGTTGACCATAGGTTCTTATTCATAAACGTATTAGATCCTCCAAACCTCCATTTGAAATTATGACGTCCTCAAATGAATGAAATAAAGGAGAAACCACCCATGAGGCTCCAAAACATCCCAACATAGTGTTTTTTTGCAACTTGCGTTGTAATCACTGCAAATCACTTGGCTTCAGGCATGGATTTCTAAGAACACACTTGTGGACAGATACAGAAGGAAAACCAAACCTTCTTTTGGTTTTCAACATGCCAACCGCAGCCTTGTTGTTAGGTCAAATTTAAAGAGAAAAGGGAGGATATTTGGTTTCTCTCTCCCGCACGCTCACAATGCCCACTGGCACATGGGCCTTCACATGCACTTGCCCAGGCTCTCCAAACAAGGCATTTCACAGGGACATGTCATTGTTTGTTAGTGGTAGCTCTTTCTGGAGTGTGTTTTGACATGGCTTTGGCTTGTTTGGTTTTCGCACATGTAGGCGGCTGATTGGGAAGGCACTGTACGTGTGGATCCTTCCTTGTTTGTCTGGACTTTAGCTTTTCTCAGGAAGAGTGCCGATGCTTTTTGTAAAATGTTTTTCCTTTTCTTATCTCCGGGGACAAGTTTATCCTGTCTCTTTCTGCCAGAGTCGTTACACAAGGATATGCTGAGCCAAGCTTCTGTGTTAAACCAGAGCTGAACCTTTTAGCATCGGAGCAGTCCTGCACTTTTTATGTCTGAGATGTTCTTGGTCATTTCTTCACCCAAATTGTCTTGCTATCAATCAGTAGCTTTTTTTTTTTGTCCTCTCCTGTCCATGTGCTTTCTGATAGCAACGATGGACTTTTAATGGTAAAACCTATGGGAAACAGTGTCCTTTCGTCTTACATATAAGTTTTATTTATTTATTTTTCACAATGTCTCAGCACTGGAAGCAATGGGTGTCTTTTTCTTTACACAACAAAGGATCTGTTGCCATTACTAATGCAATCAACATGTTATTGTAAAGGATCTTGGTGCGGGTCTCCCCAGATGTTTCTCAATGCTACACCATGCATCCAGTCTGGTTAGCTTTAAGGCATATTTTGTTTTACTGCACTTGCCATACCTGACTTATTTAGCGTTAGTTTTTAAGAGGTCTATTTTAGGAATAGTTTCACTGTCCGCAGAGCTGATGTAGTACTGTTTTGTTCTGTCCGTCTGTTTAAGCAATCTACGTCCCTTCAAATACCTTCCTTTTAAATCAATTACAAGAAGAGGACGTTCAAGAAAAAATGTGAAATGCATTAAGAACAGTGGGTCCATTCACAGATGCAGAAAACATAAATTTAAGGAAGTCAGCAAACCTTTTAGCATGATTTGCCACTTGGGGAAGATCATACCTCTGCACGTGCCACCACAAAGACAACAGACTAATTCAACCTTTTCATCCAGTTTAATTTTTGTAATAGTGTTGTAATAGCTCTGTTAATGTGTATTACATTATTATTGCAACAGATTGGGGTGTCTGGGGGCCGTCCATGTGGGAAATTCCTGTAGATTCCTGTTCTCTGATGCATTTCCCGCCTTTTATTTTCTACAGGCTAATAAGACCCCAATCTACACATCAGTATTTCTACACAAATAATTAATATCTATTTTAAATTGTTGTCTGTAACAGAGGTATTATACATTAGACGCTTGCCCGGAGGCTAAATCCAGCATGTATCATCTGGCCCTTTAGGGGATTTGAGAAATTATTATAGAATCAAATAGAGATTTAAAGCAGTACTAAGTAACTTGTTTACCTTAATAAATCCTTTTCGTACTCCCACTGCGGGTAATACAAGTGTTCATGGATGATTGGGGGGTCTTTCATCTCCCCCTGGTGTCTCAGGTTAGAAAACCACAATTGCAACTTTCTCTGCCTACGGGTCGGAGGCGCAAAACACACTAATGGAATCACGAAGAAGAACGGGCAAAGCTAACTGTGGGCTAGCGCCGCTTAAACAGTATTTACCGCCAAGTTTGAGTGAAAAAAATATCTCCATTGTGTAATTGGATGTACAATATCCCTCTCTCCCTTTGTCTTTTCTGTCAGCATAGTATTTACTCTTACGGACAATCAATGAGTAAAAAAACGCAACTTGCTACGACACCTGCAGTGGCACTTATGGGCATGGGTTACTTAGTACTGCTTTAAACACCAAACACCATAATGGAAATACTATCAATTCCTTTAAAAATGTATCCCACTATTTAGTATATATGAGAAATAATAACTACAACTATCTGTCCAAAGCAAAGATTGAGTTTGAGCAACTGCAGAGATCTGATCCCCATCTGTTGAGCGGGGAAATCAAAAGGTCCACCATCAAGCGAACCTCTGCATCCCTCTGAATAGCCCATCCATGGCGAGATTTTCTTTGAGAGCGTTTCATAGTGACATCCCAGGAGCCATACTGGTGACCTCACGGTCGTAGGAGTACAGTAGAGCAGCTGGACTTGTAGTTTTCTCATGAAGATGTTTCACAAGGTGTCTTCTGATTTACGGCTCTGTTTCCCACGAGCTGAAGTTAGCTGTCAGTCACAAAGGCCATGGTTCTGTAAATCTTCAGACATGTGGATTTCATTTTTTTGTGTCTGGTCTTCTTCATGGAATGGATCTTTCTGGTGGATTTACTTGTTGGATAAAGCGACCTCCCTATAGTTAGATGACCACAAGGCGGATAGTAGATTCTGATTTGTCTGCTTCATTGGATGATAATTGTTAAAAGGCTCACAGTATACTGCATATAAATAGCAAACTTTTCTGCACTTTTCAGCTCACTTACAAGCAGGACACAGAGGCTTACATGTTGAAAGCCGTGCTGAAAATAGCGCCCTTCCAGTAATGGGCCAAGCTGCTGCTCTGCCCCTCTTTCTCCTTTCAGCACTCATCATCGATCGTTCTCTCAGCCATTTCTTCCCTTTGGTATTCTTGCCAAGTTTGCGGTGGAACCTTCTTTATGTATTGCGACCACCTGCTTCCAATCTCTGCTGTCGGACAGACGGCAGCATTGGTGAAACAGTGTGTCAGCTAATGGCAGCGGTGCTGACACTTGCAGGTCGTCCAGAGCCTGGATGGAGCGCAAGCAAAAGGTCTGCGGCTGCCGATTTCACTGTTATTTACCAATGCTACACTGCCTTAAACCATCAGGACACTTGGATGAGGGTTAGATTTGGTTTAAACGGCCGCGTGGTCCTGCTTGATATTAGGAAACGCATTACAGAGTGAGCACAGAAAGCGTCTGGCCCTCACTCGAAGGAGCCTGGTTGTTTTCATGGCACTCGGGACAACAGTGATTATGGACAAAAGCTGGGAATGGAGTTTGTATTAGAAATGCTGTGTATTTAAGCAGACAGTTGGCACATTCAGGCGCGTTTTCCACATTTTAACATAAGTAACATGCTGTAACTTTTCTTTATTTCTGCATTCCACAGTCGCCTCCTAATGCACCTACTTCTATAAAGACACTCATGACAAAATCTAAATTATGACCCATGAATCTACCATATTGTATGTACAGCAAACAGAAAATGGGACGGTCAGGTTGCATTTCACTGAGGTTGTTTCTATGCCCTTGAATCTGTTCAGTGTTTTCAAAAAAAGGAGGGGGATAAAAGCAACTTTTGATATGGCCTTTTATGTTAAAGCAGTACTAAGTAACTTATGCACCTTAATAAATCATTTTCGTAGGCCCTCTGGGGGTAATACAAGTGTTAATGGGATGATGTCTTTCATCTCTCCCGGTGTCTCTGGCCAGAAAACCACAATTGCAACTTCGCTGCCTACGGGGTCCCAATACACACTAATGGAATCATGAAGAAGAAGCTAACAGGCAAACGGGCGAAGCTAACTACGGGCTAGCACCGCTTTAGAAGTATTTACAGTCAAGTTTGAGAGAAAAAAAAATATATCCATTGTGTAATTGGATGTACAGTATCCCTCTCTCCCTTTTCTGTCAGCGTAGTGAAAAACCTTAACATGCTACGACACCTGCAGTGGCGCTCATGGCCTCAAGGGGCATGACTTACTTAGTACTGTTTTAAGACAGCTTGTCCTTCATCACCTCTTTAGATCTTAAGTCATATTAAGTTCCTCCTGGACAGCAGATGCCCCAAGTCTCTCACCCATCTGTCGTCTCCAGTCCCAATAGTTTCAGCCCGCCATTATTTGATTTTCTTCTTCCCTCTGAGTAGACCTTTAAGTTAATAGTTTGATTTCTGTTTCCTATATGACATTAATGACAATCATATCATCCAACAGGCTTTTGTGAGCAATGTAGAGAAGGTGAATGACTTGCTCTTGCTTTATGCTATTCTCTTCTTTTGCCTTATATAAAATGGATGATCATGATCGTCCATCCTTTAATTATACATTATGTTTCGTTTTGTGCCATACCTTATTGAAATCTGTACTAGAGCTTTAATGTGTAATATGAATTTAGAAGTGAATTTGCTGAACCTTCCCCCTCTCTTTCATGAGCTCATGTCTGGACACTCTGGTCACTCTGCTTCTCTATAAATAAAACACACCTGTCTTTGGCTTTGTCGGTGTAAATTTGGGTGGAATTCCAGCTTATACAGAGTTTTCTGCAGCCAAAGCATCCACTTATAGCTTTTTTGTTGGAGTAAGAACAACTCACTCAGAACTTAAGCCTTTTTTCCCCCCTTTTTTTTGCCAACAGCTGCAGACTAAGACTAAGCCTAAAGTGGAGATTCTTTAAAGCAGGGAGAAAGTGTGCCTTGTTAGCGGTGGTAAGTGTAGGACATGAGAAAGACGGGGGCAGCTAAAGCCCAACAGTAAAAAAGTTGCTGAGTCGGTGGCTGAGATTTCAAAACCGCGGGGCATTTGGTCTTGTGCCTGTTTGCTAGACACTTCGGCACCGTAATGGCCAAGTTCCCTTTCAAAATATACAAGAGACAGGTGTGGAGTTTGCTATTTCTTCTCATTATAGGGGTTCTGTGTCACCATTGGAGGTCTATGAGTAGCTTTGTGGACTGACGGTTATTTGAAACTTCAGGAAATTCATCGCTTTTCATGTGTTTGTGCAAGTGTGAGAACATGATTGTCTGGCAACTGTCTTCATTAGTAAACATTAAACCCAATAAGGATAAAAAGGTAGCATGATGAAATATGGCAAAGCAGCACTGTCATTGTTCAAGCTTTCTGTCTATTCTTCATGCAATGTCAGTAAAATTCATAATTCTTGATATTGAAATTTGCAATATCAAGTTTATCTCCATATAAACCTGATGTACAGTATATATATTATACTGGTCATTTGGAAAAATGTAGGGGGGGGGGGGTGAATGTGGAAAGATCTTGTGAGAAAATGGGGAAAAATTAGGAAAAATATGGAAAATACTAGGGAACATTCTTTGAAAACAATTTTTAAAAACTTTTTTTTCCTTGCCCTTTTGTAGACTTGTTAGGGCAATTAACTTTTTGCAATGAAAATTAAAATGTTGGCCGGCACGTTCTTGCAATTTTTGGATTAATATTGCAGCATTTGCCAGAAGGTCATAAAGGCCATTGCTAAAACTAGGTTCAAACATTGTCCAAAAATGCACCTGAACTTTTGAGTGACATTAGTCCATTGAAACCCATCTTTGAGCCCAGCACATGAAAGGGTCTCGATTACGCCTGAAGTATGCGACAGACTGTTACCGTATAACCCAAGCCATATGCAGGCACTGGCTGCAGACCCGGGTTTATTTTGGTCTCATTAAAATAGTTACTTTTACCAAAACACTGTGATGTTGATGGAGCCTTGAAGAGGTGCGAATACTTGCACTGTGGAGACTCAGACGAGGAGCAGCTTTGGCCAAGTGTCTTACTTTGGTTACACATTTTGAAAATTATGTTGACATATATCTTTTACAAGGAACTATGGAGTTGTGTATGTGTATAAATACTGGATGCTAATGAAGTACATGTAGGAAGATGCACAATCAGTGGTTCTGGTTACCTGTGGAAGCAATACAAGTATAATTTCTTATAATGTTATGCATCACATTGTGGAGGAAATAAGAATTGAGGTTTCTTGGAGGTATTTAGAAGGTTTTGCCATTAATTCATGACTCCATATGTGAGAGCTAGTTTTCTGACCATATGGTTCAAGCCTAAAGATAGATGGTATGTTGGGAATATAATTTTCTCGACCCAGAACAAAATATTCCCCTTATCTCCACATTTTCAAAATATAGGCCGATATCTCAGAAACCGATTAGAAAGGCCGATATTTCCGGAACCGTAAGTGATAGAGACTTCCCGTTTTTTTCAACGAAAAGAGCCTTGGCCTCAGGGGAGTGGAGAAACATTGCGGTGAATATCGGTCATAAGTTTGTGTATCCCTCTGAAGCACTTACTAAACATGAATATACGGCGCCCCCTACTGTCACAGTTCAACACGTTTATCATACACAGGATTAAATGAGACATTTTTAAAAATATGGCCATAAATCAGCGGTGTATATCGGCATCAGCTTTAGAAAAACCCACATTTGTCGACCTCTAATAGATATAAATCTATATATGTCTATGATTGAAACCTTCCCTATAATAATAAATGTATAACAATAGGATTTGTGGAAATAAAAAAAATGACATCAAATGAAATTAAGATATTGCCAATATATCGGCTATTGGCCAGGCCAACCCCATCATATCAGTATCGGACCCCATAAATCCATATTGGTCGGGCCCTGAGTAGCAATCAATAGGCCATTAATAATATGTTTTATCCAAGTTTTATCCAAGCCTAGTTGTCAAATAACACCATTCATTCTCGTGTCCATTTATCCGCTCATGTTTTGGATACCTCCTCTTCCTGTTCTCATTCCTCTCTTTTGCTTTCTTAACTGTGTTAGAGGCTTCTCTATCCAAGACCTCAGGCCAAAAGTCTTGACAAGCCAACACGCTGGCATGAGCGAGCTGTAGTCCATGCTATCTGAGGAAGAAGCTCATTAGGCCGTAATGGCTGCCACATGTTAGCGACACTCAAAAAGACTAAACACGTCTCCGTCAAAGCCCCATTGTTTACCAGGTTAATGCTAAATCCGATGGGCCATGTCCGTTCAGAATGTACAGTAGCAAAGTGAAGGAAAGTCACTTCATCATCATTCAGCTCTTGCCGGCACATATTTAAGGTTTGGTTTGTGGAAATGAGGTCAGTCGGGATCCTTTACAGGCTAATGCCCACAACTGTGTATGGTATGTTAAGTAATGTAGCACCTCTCTAGCCCTACATTAGCGTAAATTACTTCATTAGAGCTAAATTATAGACATGTACGTCCAAAACGTTTGCAGATTTCAGTGGTGTGAAACAGGCCCAGATTCAAAAAGAAGGCTGTAAAAATGAAATTGATGCTGATAACTTTGGAAAAAAACTAGATAAAACGAGTTGCGTTGTTTGGCAAAGCTCCCTAACTGTCTATGTTTGAGAGTGGGATTAGTTAAAGGTTAGTTAAATGAAAACAGGTATAGTTGCTTGTCACCTGTTCAGTTCCCAAACCCAGATGGGACATTGAAACACTGAAAACATTCATCTTCGTAACTTTAAAGTGAATAGTGAGATATGAATGACTTGTTTACTCAGTTGAAATAATTATGGTGGAACTGTCCATAAACTCACTGTGTTTCATCTTCATGTACACATTGACAGACATTATTTAAGTCCCCAAATCAAACTTTCATGGGTGCGTTTTATTGATCAGTCATTGAAATTGTAAATCTTGTGAATCCAGCTGATCTTCTCCTTCCAGATGCCAAGTATGTACATTCTGCATAGCACACGGCACATAACTCCACTCTGACAGCTCCGTCCATCTGCTCAAGACATTGACTCCTGTCGGTTGGAAACATAACACATGGTGCTTTTGCAGATGTTAAAGGTAACTGCTGGTCATACGCAATAGTTGATGGTAATATTGTGTTTATTATTTCTACCTCCAATGCCCCTCCTGTCACAATTTAGCCACACAAAACCAGGTTAGGGTGAGTTTCTTTATCAGGGACTCAATGACCATCTGTTAGATCTCGGTTTGAACTGGCTACCACCTGGTTTATGAATAAGACATTCAACTAGCTGCACCACAGTTTCCCCAGTTTGCAAGATTTCATGAGGATGGATTTGTTTATTTCCAACTCTTTGACAACAAACCAATTACAATGGCAATTATGTTCAGTTAGTGGAGAACAAGCAACAAACTGTTAACAACTGACAAATAAACAAACTGGATGATTGGAGAAAGTTCTTCTTCTCATGCTCCATCATTAATCACAAAAGTTCACAAAACAATAACAACACTCACTGAGACACTCACTGGACACGAACTCCAGCACAAAATTATTTCCAGCATGTCTTTTTTTTTTTTTTTTTTAACCCTTATTTTATATTTACGCCCCAAGTCCATCTGAGATTGTGATACTTTTTTTGCCTTAACTTTCCTTCCCATACAGCACCATGACAGAGAAAATGATATCAGTATGAGGCGCATGGCAGATGACTGGAATTTTTTTTTTTTACTGAGCATCCATCCATTTGTTTCCGCTTTATCCGGAGCCGGTTGTGGAGGCAACAGTCTCAGAAGAGATGCCTAAGGCGCCAGCTGAAAGACAACATACTGGGTCCTCCTAGGCCTAAACTCCCGGGTGACTGAGCTCCTCACTCTATCTCTAGACTCTACAGTGAAGGAGAATCGTGAGTTGCATATGAGTTACATTTTTCACAATCAAACCCAACTCAGACTTTGGACTCCCTCTTTTCAACTATGCTCCCCACATTTCCAAAACTTGTTAATACTGAACTTTAGCTGTGGAGTAATGTTGCACTCAATCATACTTTGAGTTCCCTTTATATTATTCAGTGCAATATTTAATACTAGAAAGAAATGGATAGTTGTCTTGTTTTATTCAGTGCAAAAATGCTTTAGCCCACAGAGACATTTGACATTGCTCAATAATGAGATGTCCAGAAACTGCGCTTTGGCCGGAGAAAGATGCAAGGCTAATAATAACTTTACTTTCCAGATTAACTGCAATATAGGGTAAATGAATGGAATTTAATGGGGTTGTAATAAGGGTGAATGATTTGGGAAAAATCTGTGTTAATGATCATACCCTGACTAGTATTGCAGTTTAATAATAATAAAAAAGAAGTCAAGCACATCCAGGATTTGAGGGAAGACTGAAATATGAATTGTTTAACAGATTTCTTTTTTCTGGAAATCAAAAAGGGTCAGCAGGAACCAGGAAGACCCATAGAGACAGGATTTTCTTTGTTTGTTTGAGCCAAAGGATAGTTACAGCTTCTTCAATTTGATAATGGCAATCAAACAACTTTTTGGTTTGACTGTGATTGTTCTCACGGTCGTAGAAATGCAAAGTTCAGTGAGGTAAGTGCGATATGAACTGTCAAGCTTTGGAGTGGAAGATGATGGATTACACAGAAGTCAAAGTGGGTTTTATTGTTTTGAAGGAACTTTCTTTCACCTTCGCTTCAGAACAAATCAAGTCTGGATCACGTACATTGGACCGACACGTCTTGCCTGGAATCTTTCACTGTGAAAGGCCATATTCACGGACGCGTCGAGCGCTTTAGATCTTCTCACAGGTTGTATATTGTTCTGTGCATTGTTTGATTCTTACAGGCGGGATGCTGCCGTGATGTTGCACAGATCACATTCTCCATTTCGCGCAGGTCACAGCTACAGGTGATGGTCCCAGGACAGATGTAGCGGGAGAGCTGTAATGAGACATGGTCAGTTTGTATAAAGTAAAGAAACAGTCAAGGCTGTAGACTTTAGCATGTACAGGATTCACACCTGGAAAGACTTATGGTGCAACCTTCAACATATACAAATGATTAACATATTACAAATACATAGAACTGCACTACATGTAAAAATGTCAGAAGGCTATACTGTAATTGACCTCCCAGTGCCGTTGATTAAAAAAAATAATCATGATCAGTGAGTTTATCCTCATGGAATCCCTCTTATGTTCAAGCAGAACTAAGTAACTTGTTTACCTTAATAAATCCTTTCCGTAGTCCCTCTGGGGGTAATACAAGTGGTAATGGGATGATTGGGGGGTCTTTCATCTCCCCCTGGTGTCTCTGGCCAGAAAACCATCCTTGCAACTTTCCCTGCACTAGGTCGGAGGCACAATACACACTAATAGACTAAGAAGAAGCTAGCAGGCTAACGGGCAAAGCTAACTGCGGGCTAGCCTCACTTAAACAGTACAGCCGAGTTTGAGGGAAAAACATTGTCTTAATTGTGTAATTGGATGTACAATGTCCCTCTCTACCTTTGTCTTTTCTATCAGTGTAGTATTTACTCTCATGGACAATTAATGAGTCAAAAAACGCAACTTGCTACGACACCTGCAGTGGTGCTTATGGCCTTTAGGGGCATGAATTACTTAGTTCTGCACACCTTTTTGAGTGACAGTGCAGGATTTTAGAGGCAGTTGTGGTGAATAGGTCTGGGCTCATTCTACACTTTAGGCCATTGCTGTAACATGTAGGGGGAGGAAAATACATAATTTTAACATTTTTAAACTCCCTTTAAGTCAGCATCTCGCGTGTGACCATTTGTGTGTACTTTATAGTCCTAATGGGTAAATGTGTCTCCGGCATCCTGTCAGGAGCAGTGCTAACCACAGTGCTTGGTCCATACAATGTAGCTGAAGGGTTTTAGCCAATTGTGCATGTTTCTGGTTGATGAGTTGAAACTGGTGCTACCGGAAGAAACCCACCAAGACATGGGGAGAACATGCAAACTTCACAGAGAAGGGCCCACACAGTCCAGGAATCAAAGCCTGCCAATATTGAGTGAGGAAAGAGCACTAACCGCAGCCACTTTATGTATAGTCTGCATCCCCTAGAATAAAACTTTAATCTGATACTGACAAATATGTGGATATAAAGGATATTCCCTCAACAGTTGGTGGTCTAAGCTCCTGCTTCACCTTCTGCCCCTGTTGTACAGTTTCAAAGAAATCAATTTTATGGTCAAAACAATCCATTTGTTGGACTATTGTTTCGAAGATACTTTATCTTGTTGTGTTCACATCCCAAAAGAGCAATGCTTGTCTTTGGCTGAGTTACTTTTTCACATATTGTACACCATCAAATCAAGTGGGAGTCATTAGCCGATGATACACCATCTTACAATGAGGTATTGCAATAAGGTATTAAGTCTTTTTCCTTTCTGCTTCTCATTATAAATCAGATTTATGCTCATTCAGAGACCTGTAAGGACTCATATGGAACTCTGTGCACCATGAAGTGTGTTGATTTCACGGCTGAAACTTAACAAGTGGAACATCACTGAACTGTCACCTCAAAACACCCCAAAAAGCTTTGCTAAACGGCATTGCAAAGTGTCCAAACTCTGGTGCTGCTTGGCGTCCTGATGTTGATGGCTAGTGACCCTAAGCTGATATGGAGAGCTCATTAAGGCTTGACGGGGCTGTGGGATCAAAGTGGGGACGTGTAGGGGGCAGGGTCCAAGGGGGGTTAGGTTTGTGTCACCTATAAATGAGCAAATGGAGAATACAGACCAGGGTACTTTGCTTGGCATGCTTATGGCTATGCAAACAATCTGGGATCCCCAATGTGAAAATGAATGAACAATGTAAATAACCCTTAATGTAAAATGGTTTCATTACATTGCTGCAGGTGAGGTGTCTTAACCACATCACCCCCTGACCTACATGGCCTTAGAAACCAAGTGTGGGTGTGGCCTGGACTTGAAAATGGCGACCCATCCTTAGTTTCTGAGGACATGCAGATTGATCATCCTGGATAATCTCCAAGAGCCTGTTTTGTTTTCTATTCTAGACTGCTATTTTTATTTTCCCAATGCAAATCTGGCATCGAATATAGCTTTCCATGTACAGGGTGCGTGTGTGTTGTTAGCATTAGCAAATTGCCTCCGGTCTGCATGTCCTATTCATTCATCCACCTTCTAATTATTTATCAAGGTTTCCGTGGGGTATTGAAGGGACTATGCAGAGTTTAAAAATGTTAAAATTATGCATTTTCCTCCCCCTACATGTTCCAACAATGTCCTAAGGTGTAGAATGAGCCCAGACCTGTTCACCTCAACTGCCTCTAAAATCCTGCACTGTCACTCAAAAAGTTGTGAATTCGGGTCCGAAGTGCCATCAAGCACAAGCTTATACAGAAGCTGCAGTTACACATACGACCTGAAGTGGCAGTAGTGAGTATAAATTGACCAACTTGCATCTAGTCCCTTTAAAAACATTAAATGTCATGAATGTTTTTTGCTTCTGCCTGTGTAAACCCTATTTATAATAGTTGACTTGAGCTTTCCAAATATTGCTGATATTGCTGGATTACTTGCTTATGGATGAGTGGTTCTCAACTGGTCTGGCGTCGTGACCCACAGTCACCCTGGGATAACAAGCTGTGATCCAAATATGACTCAGACTTGTAAAATATAATGTCAAATTTTGTCTTTTGCTCAAATAATTTGTTGAATAAGCATTAAAGAAGCCATAAAAGCTAAAGTCATGATCAAAACAACCCGATAACAGTCATTTTAACAGACTCAAGTAATGATTCTATACTTTTTCTATCCATCCATTTTCTTCCACTTACTGTATCTGTTGCCGGGGCGTGATCTCATTGCATTAGCCCCCTATGGCTCCTCCTGCAGGTGGGTGGCCTCTTGATTCTAACCGGGCCTGTTAGTCTCTCCTTGTCTGACCCGTCAACTAGGACCTGTTTGCCATGTGAGACCCTACCAGGAGCCCGAAGCCCCAGACAACAGAGCTCCCAGGATCATTCGGGAGCTCAGACCCCTCCACCACATTAAGGTGGCGGCTCAAGAAGGGGTTTACTTTTTCTGTGCATTGATATTAAGCTAAATGTTTTCTGTTCAATGAAATATGTCTATTTCTTAGGAATTAATTGTTTGCGCTTCTTTTACACCAACCCAATAAACACATAAATACAATTTGAGCCCAGGGCCTGATTTTACTTCCCCTTGCTGATGTTTTAAACTCAATTACTTGACAAATAATGAGCAGATGCACTCATTTATAGACATACCGTGGCTTTATGGAAACTATCAAAGAAGCTATCACTGCTCAGCACGCAACACATTCCTCGTCATTCTCCTATCACCTATATTATTTTTCCACCTTCCGGCAGGTTCTCCATCTGAAATCTCCAGGTAATTTAATTGCAGCCCCTGCCAAGCTGAACAAGTCCCATTAAATGCTTTCACAGATGGGGACAGCTCTGAACTTTTGCATCAATTTCCTGTGTTTAGTCCCCAATGAAAAAGGAAGTGCCAGCGCAAGTGATTCATTTTGCGTCAAAATCTGTAAATCGTTGCTTTGCGGATAGGTGTATCTGTAAATCCTTCATCGGGTATAGATAACAGAGTTCAAAGGAAAGTTTGAAACTGTAAAAATGTAACAGATATTGCCAAGGAATGTAGTCAACAAAACACTTTAGATGGAGCTGGACGGATGTTTTGATAAGATAAGCAGAAACCAAAATGCAGTGTTTGCTATGCAGAACAATTTGAATGACCCTGAAACATTTGTTGAATATTTTTAACTGAATCTATACAAATAGTGCCCACAACAATTGATTTACATTTATTGTCATCTGACCAAAATCAGGTCAAAAGAGTGATTTGATGAAAATGCTGCACAGTGCCTTAATTGTTGTGAGAATGGCCAGGGTAAAAGGGAAAAGTGACCTACACAGTCCTCTCTTTTGGGGTGTAAATAAAAAATCAGGAAGGAACCCTGCGAGGATTAAGAAAGTCATTGTGTAAAGAAACTAAAATGTCTCCCGTCAATCCCACATGATTGAGCTGCTGTTTTGTGCGCTGTGCTTTGTGTCGACTCATTTGGCTCCGTAATGCTTCTCTTTCAGATGTTAACGAATGTGAAGTCGACCAGGGCGGCTGTGAGGGCTACTGCTGCAACGTCATTGGCAGCTACTACTGCAAGTGTCCAGAGGGGAGCAGGCTGGGGCCCGATGGCAAGTCCTGCCAGGGTGAGTTGAACATACGTATATACCCCACATCAGTGGTTCTCAGCTGGTGCAGACTTCGGACCCACCTCTTCGACCTATAAAGACAAGCCGGGTGGTTACTCCCATTGTTGTCCTAATTCAACTAAAACTGTGTTGATTAATCCACAAGTTAGGCTTGACAATCAGCCCCGCAGCGCTATAGAATTGTGACGTCAATTGTGGTGTTTGTTGCACACACACACAAAAAAACATCAAAGAGAAGATTTAATCTAAAAGGAGAGCATTTTCTCTAGTTTGGCTTTACCCAAAACTAAAAGCTGCTCGACTAGAGAGCAACAGAGTAATGCCACAATTGAAAGCTAAGGTCTACAAAAGTGATCGTAACTTCGTTGTCAAGTTGTAGCTGCGTTTTCGTCACCTTTACCTTGTCCTGACCCAAGAAGGGAACCTCTTGCACGTATTTTTAGTGATAGAGAAAACCGCAGTATCCAGATACTACAGAGAGAGCACGCAAACTCCACACAGAAAGGCCCTGTCCAGGTGGGAACCAAACCTAGGACCAAAACCAAGACCAAACCCAGGACCGCTGCACCACTGATGAAAATCTATCACCGTAACTGCCTGCTGTTTACAAACATGATTTTTGCCAATAATGATTAATTTATAACTTAAATTTCCATCTCTATATTCCTTAATCCAAATTACAAGGGATTAGGACATACTTTCTTCCAAAGTCACTACTAGACTAGAGTGTCCTTTGACAGTTTGCAGTACAATGAATATACCCGAGGTGAAGTCTTTTCTGTGTCAGACAAAAGGCAGAGGAATTCAGGTCATCTTTAAACGGCTTCCTTGACCTGGAGGAGAAAATAGACACACAGCTACACACATTTTACCTCAACTATTATTAACGTCTCACAATTATACATAATCCATACACTGCTATGTTTAATGTTAATTTCTACAGGCCGCTCTCACACAGAGCACACAGGAATGGACTAAATTACAAGCTGCAACACAAGCAGTTCATTAAAGAGCGACATGGTTTACATTAAGCCTGTTGTCCTCGAGGTCTAACAAACATCCTGAATACCTGAACATCATAAATGTTTTTGGCTTGCTTTTGACTCGAAATCCCTGTGCTGGCTTGTGTCCCTATTAATTTATCCTTAATATATGCTTTCATAGGAAAATAGATTATAGGATTAGGCATTATAGACATGTGTCGTAGATAATTAATCACAAATATTGGAAAATCAGCTGAATCTAAATCAGAATATGCCTTCCATTTGAACTGTTCGCAATGAATCTCACTTCATTTTGGCCAAAATAAGACATTTAGGTTGAATTTGACATTATATTTGGCTTCATAAATTGATTCAATTTGGGTTAAAATGTCATGAAATGTGTAAAATACAATTTCATTATTACATACAGTATTTTTTGCTGCTTGTCATTCTCATGCCTTGCAGCTCCAACGTAAAGACTAGTCAAAGAATCACACAATGCATTTCCACATTTGCATTAGCAAGGATCACATGTCAAAGGTTAGGATTTTGGCTCAAACCAGTCTGGGTCAGAAGAAATACCAGGCTGACTGACTAAAAATCTCCCCCCGTCTAGACTCAGTTGTAAAATGGGATCGTGCAAAACCCAAAACAGTGCAGTTTCTTGAAGCCATGTGTGGAGTCAGTAGCAAAGTCGGAGGTCCATTTGTTTTTGCGGAGCTACAGGTGTGAACAAGCTGCTGTGACCTTCAACCTCGCAGACAGGAAATTGTCACTCTGTAATCATTTAGAGACTAACTGGGAAAGCAGCTGTTAGCCTCTGCCTTATGTGTGGCCAATATTTATGAGAGAACTGGTTTTGTCTCAGAGAGAGTACAGTATGCTGTTCTGATTTTAACGCTCCCCTGATAACATATTCTTGTGAGGAAAAATAAAACTGACTGAAGAGGCCATGTTTATCATCAAGCTGTAGTGACGGATCTACTATATTACCTGAAAAAGGCTTTGGCAAGGAATAATTGACAGTTATTTAGCTTATTCTTGACATATTTTAGTTGCATGTCATTGTAAAATTAGCTCTTTTATTGAACTAAAAAGCATCAGCACCAATATGGTCATTGTTTTATTCATATGTTGATTTAAAAAGTCTTGTGTATAGTCAAAGTTTCTTTGTATAGCGTGTAAAACTTCCCACACTCTCTACAATATTCAGCTACTTTTACAGCATCTTCGGACCCATGGGGCAGAGGATTTAGCAATGTGCATCATTATTAAAAAAACTCTAAGAGCACTGACATTTTAGAGAGAATAAGAGAATAAACACTAAACATAACTCATCTCTAAATCAGATTTGTGCCACTAATAATATAAACAAATTCCAATTATAAATCAGTTGCAACACGCTTAAGGTTAGCAATTATGCATATGCTAATCTCAAAACGTATTGACAGGAGAGTTTATAGCCTGTATGCCGGTGTGATACCTCATTTGAAAGCCAAGACCTTCTCATTTCTAGAACAATGTGTAAGCTCTGTGTGAGTGAAACACAACATACATCACATTTGCCGCTCCTAACCCTAATCACAACCCTATACCCCTGACCCTAAACCTAAACCTAAACCTAACCGTAACCAAGTAGCAGGTTAAAATGATGCGCTCATTTTATGTAGTACTTGCAATTACTAAATCTGGCCCTTTGTGTGCAACCCTAGGACACTGCAGCAGAGTGAGAATGAAAGAATGAAATACTCCTTTTTGGTATCTATGACTGTTTATTGTGTATTTTTGTAAATTAGGATGATTTTTGCTGCCCAAATAAACTACAAAAGCAGCAACTCTTTGGTCGTTGCACCAGTGTGTGGCTGAAGTCAATCCCAGCAACAGAAGGTCTTAGGCAAGCACACTGAACTGTTAGGATTGGCATAATGGCGACAAAGCGTTACAAATTCCACAAAGCAAGTGAAGTAAATTATATCAGCCTTCAACATTTTTAGTCTCTTTCCGGATCACGGCTCTGAAAGACCACCTGTTGATAGTCTTGCAGCTTGGCAAATGTTTAGCCTGCCACTTTGTCCACAGTCAGATGCTTGGTCAGCTCACTTTATTGCCGAGACCTAAAGTCCTTCGACCCTTGACTCCGCCATCACCTCCACCACTGCTGCTCACAGTGCCGCACAGCCAGCACTCAGGCTATTGTCGGCTCCACTCAAATCCCTTCACGCAACCTGATCGATGAGCATATTAACCTTGACAAATCCTCTACAAAAGTGTGGGAGGGACACAGACAAATTCATTGAGGCATAGCATCATTCTTTCTGGAAATAATTCTGGACAAAATTGCAAGTAATAATTTGGAATTCAGAGAGTTTATAAGGTATTTCTGTGGAGATTATTGGAAACTAACTGAAGTAGTCAGGACAGAGGTCATGGGTCGTTCCAGTGGATTTGCAAAAGTGCATTTCTTTGACAGCGAAGTGTAGCACCTGACAAGCATTGAGGAAGGTGCAAAGTAGCATTAACCTACATTCCCTACAACTTTGCTGGAGGAAGTCGAGCTGGATTGGGAAGCCTATGCTTGGTCTGTAGCAGGAGAAAACGGACTGGTTTGCTGTTCATCTCGTGAATTTATATTATAATACATTTATGTCTAACCCCCTCTAAACATATAGAAATTGAAATGGATAAAAAACACTCCTTTGTTTTCCAGTAGCAGTTACATTTTTTGTTAATTCACTTCATTTTAGGGGCAGTTGTGGTGAACAGGTCTGGGCTCATTCTACACTTTAGGACATTGCTGGAACATGTAGGGGGAGGGGAGGAAAATGCATAATTTGAACATTTTTTAACTCCGTATAGTCCCTTTAACTCTTCAGTAAATGTAAAATGTTTTCTTTTTACACGTTTTAACCTCGTAACCCCCGTCACAACTGAGCACATTTCTCCAGTTCGACTTAAACCAAATGTGAAAGCTTCTTGAAAAAAGCATCAAAACAGTGACAAAGCAAGGCGTAAATGAGGATGAAGACAAGCCAAAAAAAAAACATCAAAAGTGTAATAAAAAAGTGACATCGCAACAAAAAGAGCAACAAAACATGCAACAAAAAACGTGACGACAAGGCAGCGACAATGCAAGGGAAAATCTTAGATGTGTAGGTCTTAGCTTTCAAATGAGGCGTTACACCGGCCTGTGGGCTGTAAGCTTCAGTCGAGAAGATCTTAAATTTAGGTAACGCTGAGCTGGAGAAAATGCACTTGGTTAAGGTGTAGGAGGTTAAGGTAAACATATCACTTATCATTAGGGGTTGGCCATATCATATAGTATATCGCTATCGTGATATAATTTGTTTTATCGTTGTAATTTTTTATATCAGGTGCTTATATCGTAGCAGGTGCTTAAAAAGTAAAATTAAATGAAGCATGTAAATTGCTTGAGTAGATTATGTTTGCGAGGAAATTAGTGTGCCGTTAAAAAAAAGAATGAAAATCTTTTGCATTAGTCTTCCCAATGAGCGTAAGGCTGGGATTTTGAAGTAATTTGTCAATTATATCGTCAAATATATATCGGTACATTTCTTTTTTTATATTGTGATAGAGATTTTAGGCCATTTCGCCCTGCCCTACTCATTATTACTTACTGTATTGCAATACGTAACGGATTGGCCCCTGAGTATCGTGATATGTTTTGGATATTGTTTAGTCATGTTTTGAGAGTTTAGGGAACAGGGGCGAAGCTAGAGGGGATGGGGGGGCTGGGTTGGCACTGCCCCCCTGTATTCTACAGGCCACCTCACCCAGAATGGCTGAAAACTTAAAACTCATTGTTGTTTGTAATTAATGGGCAAATGAGGCACCAAAACGCACCAACCCCTTCTACCACTTATATGGTTATGGAATAAGGAGAAAAGTACTTCAGAACCATAATAGAGGTGTCATTGACAGAAGGTGTTTTTTCTTGGCTGAGGACAAAGCTTTTGGAGTGTTTGGAGAGGATAATGAAATTGATTTGGTCCAACAAAAATGACTAAGTCTGATGATAATGTTTTGTCCACAGCTTCATTTGCTCCCCCACCACACGCAGGCATACTACAGCCTTGTGTTTGCAAATTATTTTCAACAATTACAAGGCGGTGTAAAATGCTTTGACCTTCACGGAAACCATAAGTGTTGGTTTTGCATGTAACACAGACCACATGTTCCTAATGTTAGCTCGGTGTACTGTACCGCTGCTGCTGCTGCACACACACTCACCTTGTCATCGGTTCGTGGCCCATTGAGACAAGCAGGACGAGCGGCTGATGCCTTGTCCAGATGTGCGCTCACAGCCTGCGATTGTCCTTGAGTGGAGAGTGTTCAGGTATGTGAGGGGCTTCTGAACCTCTGCGCAGGAATTCACGGCTCCCTTTCCGGAAAACCTAATTGATTGCACACACGCTATTAACAGACAGTGCGATAAGCCATTCATCAATCACTCCGATGCATTATACTTGTAGATACTCCCTGTTCCCCAGAGAGTAATTGTGTTGGCGTGATGCTATTCATGCTCAAAATGGAAAGCAGACAAGAAAAGAAAACATTGATTTACCTTCTTGGATTGTTGTACTTACTCTATAATGCATTAGATAGGGATCAAAGAATAGAAGTAAAGTTTGCCAGTAAAGTTGTAAGTAATATCGCTTGTTTCTGCAAACTTATTGTCTCATAAGCTTCCAATGGACCAATTTAATGGACCATCAATGTTGCTTTGAAACTCACAAAGTCTCAGCTAATGTTTCTGCAGGGAAAAAGCCTATGCCTGTGTAGAGGTCAACCGATATGGGTTTTTCTAAGGCCGATGCTGATATGCACTGTTGATATTTTTTTGGCTAATATTTTAGCTTGTTATCTTCCATTTTAGAGTTATGGTTAGGTTTAGGGATTTTTTCCAATTATGCATAACCAAATCTCAAAGTATATAGGAGAGTTTACAGTTTATATGCTAGTGTGATACCTTCTAGTTCTAGTTTAGGGCCAGTTGTTCAAAGGTAATCTGATTGGATTTATAGTTATCAGATTGGATCAAATCTTGAAAATGGTTTGTTCAAAGGGGAAAGAAGGATTCTGAAATCTGATTTGATCATGTAATCCACTGTATATTCATTTCAACAAAACAATCATCAAATTGCATCCCTAACTAGATGCCCAGGCAGTCAAAATATAAACAAACAAACACTTAAACCTTCTCTTCTACCTGTTGTTCTTTACATTGCTGGTAGCCCACATTGTGATATGTTGTCCCATTTTGAGCACTGGTAATCCACATTTGGTAATCTTGAAACTTAGGTATCTGGATCAGGGTGATCCAATCCAATGTTCCTTTGAAAAAACAGCATAAAAGTATAATGGACTACCTGATCCTAGATAGCAAAGAAATTGGATTTCCAAATCCAGATCGTTATGATCCAGATGACATTTTTTGAACAACTGGCCCATCTGTGTGAGTGAAACACAATTTACATCACATTTGCTGACCCTAACCCCTTCTCCGTAACCCCTGACCCTAACCCTTGACCCTAAATCGAACTCTAAGCCCCTGATCAGGGGTGACGGCAAGATACAGGTTAAGGCTGAGCTCTTTCCTAATGCAAAAAAAAAGGAAGGTTACTATCACTTTCGGTTCCATAGATATCAGCCTTTAATTGGCATGATAACGGCCGATAGCCGATATAATAAAAGACCCATATATCGGCAGGGCCATGGAAACATTTTGGTTAGCGGGTTCTGAGATTGACCCCAAAAATGCTTATTCCATATTGATATGTATTGCTTGTAATGTACAAATTATCCACCAGGGGTGCTGCAGCACTCTCAGCATTGATCTACATTGTCCAGTGGCCTTTGATGGCTTTCTATCAAGTGGACACAAGCCTGTGCCGTGTTGAACTGTCTGAGCTCTTATCAAACCAACATGTGCACCACAAAAAGAAAATCACATTATGAGATATTTAAGACCATTACAAGTTTAATATGAACACTGTGGCTCCGTCTTGCCTCAGTAAATACAATTAGACCACCATAAAATTATTGTAATGTTAAACAGGATGTCGTAAACGTCTTGTATGTGAATGTACTGCTTCATTCCCACAGGCACCAATGTACCCTGGCACTGCTGGGACAAAGCAAAGGCAGACATTTACTGGCCTCTGTGTTGAAGGCAGCTTGCTCTGTACACTCATTCAAATTCCAGGCTGTCACTTTGATGTTTGCGGCTCGTGATTCTTGTAGATTTTACTGGAATTCTTGGGTGTAATGGAAGCCTTGTTTGTTTGTGTTTGTTTAGATGTGGACGAATGTGAGGAGATGAACGGAGGGTGCCAGCAAACCTGTGTCAACACCCCCGGCTCATACCACTGTGAGTGCAGTGAGGGCTTTCGGATGCACGCTGACGGGCGCACATGCATCGGTAAGTATCACATCTGTAGATAGTAGTGTTATTAATGTATCAGCACCGGTGCCGTCACAGTTATGCAGGTGGGTGGACAGTGGACACGTTTCCCTAAAGGGACAAGTCAACCAAAAATCAGCCAAATCACCATGGAAAACCCATGGCAAACAGTGAGCAACAATGTTTGACGGCTTAGGTAAGTTTTGACCTCTGCTTGATGGTGTGGGCAAACATATCTTATAGATCAGCCATTCCCAAAGTCCGGGACATCGCGGCCCCCTAATCGATCTGAAATTCTCTCAAGGCCCCCCAATAATAATAATTTACTCTATTCAAAGGGCAATACATTTGAGGCCTGGACCTCACTTTGGGAACCACTGCTCTAGATTAATCATTACATGTTGGTATGACTATAATAATGACTAATACTAATGACTTTTATAACTGAATGATAGAGTTACACTGAAATAAATCACAACCTTGGTGTGAAAATAACATGTTTCAGTGAAACATTTTTACAGTAAAATTTGATCAATCAATCAAAGCTTATTTCTAGAGCACGAGAAAACAGAAGTGAAAACTTCAATATTGAATGACATAAAATATAGAAACACCGGGAAAACCAAACCAGCTGATTTATCCAGGCGTGAAGAGCTGTTTATTTAATTCACAGATCTTTTACACCATAGGGGAAGCAAAGCTTTGTTTGTGAACATTGTTTTGACTCACCATAGAACTATTATTATCTAATTAATACATTTGTGTTGTCCACCAAAGCCTCGGCCGTGACGACGCGGCGATCACTCGTTTTAGTCTTCAGTCTAGTCTTCGTTACATTGGTTTAGTTTCGATGACATCATGTAAACAGGTATGAGGAATAATAATCGAGTAAGAGAGATCATTTTGTCTCACTTTACAGGAGATCCAAATCCACCTTTCCAAATGTAGCATTTATGGCATGAATCACCATTCACTATATTCAACTTGAATTTTCTATAGTATTTCTACAGTAAAAGGATTTCTACAGGGAAATTAGATGACATTAAGTACACTGGTAGTGAACATAATGAGGAATCATAATTCAGTTAGAGCCTTTTGTCATTTCAGAAGAGATTGTTACTCTTTCCAAATGTAGCAAATATGATCTTTTCAATTATAATAACAGTGACAGTTTTAGGCATTTGTTCTTTACGTTTCACAGGACTTTTTTTTTAAGAGATTAAAGGTTCAAATTAAAAAAAACCCTGCAGTTTGTTTCTTAGTCTATTCTTTTTCAAATACTGGTTTAATGTTCTGGTTCTCTTCCTACCAGCCATGTTACCCCTGCAGTTTTACAAGCAGATCTCCCTGGGTTTGACAGTTTATAAACGTAAAACAACAGCTTATAATTAACTGCAATAACACTATATAGATGTATTCATGTGATTTAAACTCGGTGTACAGCTGATTTGTTTGTCTAATAAAAGCTGCAGGTACATTACATTCGTATAGCCAACGAAACACTTTGCCATGTATTCTCTCCTCAGTCTTCTCTCTCTGGGATCAGGTAGGCTGGTAGCTAATTGTGTCTGGTGAAGTCGTTAGCCTTAAGAGCTGCCGGTCTTTCACTTTTACAGCCTGTCTGTGTCCTCATGTCTGCGTTTAGAGCACCCACAAGGCACAGCTCTGATATCCATATTTGGCACATCATTAAATCACAAGAGGAATGTAATGGAAAGCTCATTACAGAGTTACCAGCCGGACCATTAGGGCCCGGCTTGTAATATCAATGTCAAATTTCCAACCTTCCGTAATTGCAAAGCTACCGCACAGTTTTAAGGCGCAAAAGCCATTTTAAATTGCCAACATATCAAATTGTATCATGGGGAGCTTTTTGTGGGATTATTTTAAATCTTTCGCTTCCAATATTCAATGAACAGTGTAGAATAAGGCCAAAGAAACTAAATATTACATTACAGTTTTTGAAACGAGGTAACAGTGGCTCAAGCGCTAGAGCAGTTGTGTCTTTGACCCGCCTTGCTGGTGTGCAGGAAGGGCATGTGTGAGTGATAGGTGGTCGGAGGGGCTGTGTGACGAACTGGGGTTTACTCTGCACTTGCCTCTTACTTTAACATTTACACATCCATTATAACATAATGTTATGGTTATGGTCTCGAATTTAACTGTTTATTGTTTTGTGATATTTACCTTTTCTTTTGTTTCCCTCTTGGAAATTTTTGGTGAAACCGTTCCTCTACGTATAATATTCACTAGTGATGTCGTTAAACAAATATTATGGCTTGTTTGGTTATTTTTTATGAATTTATGGAATAATAGATTATGTCTTCTATTACTGTTTGTGCAGTTGTGTATATATATATATATATATATATATATATATATATATATATATATATATATATATATATATATATATATATGAAATATGATTTGTCCAGGTATATTTGTAATTATACAGCTATGTGGAATGGGCAGGATAATCATGCCTTGATCATTTTATTTACTTGCTGGGACAGTGTATGTTACTGAACATACTGTACATGGGACTCATGCATGTAAACACACCAGGCCGTATTGAGAGTGTGCATCCCCATGCACACTCTCAAATACACTCTCCTACAACCTGGTCTATTGTACATGTTTTTAGTGGTAAGGGAAACCGGAGTACCCGGAGGAAACACAGAAAGGCCCCTTCCAGGTGGGACCCGACCCCCGGACCTTCTCGCTGTGAAGCACAAGCGCTAACCACTGCGCCACCGTGCCAGTGAGGCGGCACTGTAAAAAGTTTTGATAGCACTGTAAAAAAACGTATCTTTTTATGTTTCTTAGATTTCCACATATGTAGTTTATCACCATTGAGTATGGAGGGAGTGAATAATGAAGTTTTTGAAGCGTAATGCAAATGTAAGCCTCTGAACTTTTGTCAAAAACTGAACGTACTCCTGTTTGATGTCCTGAGGTCTTCTGAATGACCTAATTATTCAATCAATCAAATCTAAAATATCTAAAATGAATTGCTAATTCAATTTTTAATGTGTTGCGTTATACTGTTGGACAAAACCCCAGGCTTTTACACATCTGCATGTCGATTATCCACTGATAGATAAATAAGTAATTAATAAATCATTAATTACATTTTGTGTGTACTTTTAGCTTTGAATTCCTGCTCGGTGCTGAACGGCGGCTGCGAACACAAGTGCACGAACTTGGGAAATAATCAGTACAAATGCGAGTGTCGAAAGAACTACCAGCTGAAACGAGACGGACGGCACTGTGAATGTAAGTATGAGCACAGATGGTTTCAGCATTCAGACTTCAGTCACATTATTGCACTGTGGCTGCTTCAATGCTCAGAGTGCGGGGTCCTTTGGAAAGATGATTAGGTGCAGTGTATTTGAGGGAACATTGAATGACAGCAGGGTAAGAGGCAGATGAAATATTATGTTCTTGCTTTTGTCCCTTGTTTTGTGACACCGGCTATTTTTAAATGTTATATTGTTTATATGTGTATTTCTACAGGTATAATCTGCTAAAAAGTGAACAAAAACAAAGTTGAAAGTTTTCTCACTGTAATGTTTCAAAGTCGAGAAAGGTGATGTTGTTTCTGGGAAGGTATTTGGCTGTAAACTCTTTCCGTATCAAAGTTCAAATAATCACTGGCATGAAAGGACTTGAAGAAGAATGTTGGTTTTAAAGTAACATAAGTAAGTTTACAGTATTTTCCAGCCTATACATGTAAGTTATTAAAGTCAGCTCTACAATTTTATATGCAAGAATCCCACTGGTCCACTAGTGTTACATGCCAAAGCTAAATTTCACCCACGAATTCTGACGAATTCTGACCTACAAACAAGCACTAGTCTGAACTGGGCTCAAGGGTTAAACTGTTTCCTGCTGTGCTAACCGTGAGCTTGCATGTATCTTTGCGTCAGTGAGGAACCCCTGCACGGAGAGGAACGGAGGCTGTGCCCAGCTCTGCCACTCGGATGAGGCTCGGGTGGAGTGCAGCTGCAGGCCTGGTTTCACCTTGGCCGCAGATGGCAAGAACTGTGACGGTGAGAAAGCAATGTACCTCGACTGTGCTTTGTTCCTGCCTGTGTCTTTGCTTCCTTCTCCTCTTACCTCCCCTTAACACATGAGCCAGACATCAAGATGACTCTATTAATTTTGACGGTTGATTTTGGAAAGATTTCATCCCGCAAAAACTTCTCATGCTTCAGCGAGAAGAAATGTAAGAATTGAAAAGCTTTCCTGTCTGGAAGGAGTTTTGAAACATTGCCTAGAATTATCTCAGCTATTCTTTCCATATCAAAGCTTTTAACCTTTGAAAGAATAAACCTGCTTTTTAATTTTATAGAAGAGTTATTATAGAAACCTCATAAAACCCCTCAAACTTCATAAGTGAAGAAGCTCCTGAAAACTTACTACGATCCTTAATGTGGCCCATTTTACACTCTGAGTACCCTCTTATTCGAGGATCCTGCCAAGTGATCAACTAAACTCGGATTTGTCAGTATTTCATAGAGTGTTATGTTGAATTGGAAGGTAAAATGCTCTCTAATGCAAACCTTTTACTAATAAACATAATAGGAATAAGAATAATCAAAGTACTACTCCATTTAACCTCTTAACCCCCACCTACACAAGCTCATTTTCTCCAGTTATTATCAAGGTATCCAGGCATTACCCAAATCTAAAAGGTTCCTGCAAAACAAGACGTAAATGAGGATGAACAAAAACACAACAAAAAAGTGACAAAAAAAGCAGCGATAAAGTGATGAAAAAAGTGACGACAACGCAGCAACAATGCATGGAAACATGAAGAATCTTAAAAATCTTAGATCAGTGTTGTAAGCCGAACTGGAGAAAATGCGCTCCGTTAAAGTGGGGGTTAAGAGGTTAAGTGCTCAGGCACCCCCAGTGAACCCCGTTCCCCTGGTTGGGAAACTCTGATCTAAACAACACAATCAGACCTATATGTTTCCATGTTTTGCTCGGCCGTCCAATAGCTCCTGGTGCTCAGTGTTGGGCAAGTTACTTAAAAATTCTATAGTGATTACAGCTTTAAAGATGTAATATGTTTTTATTACATATACCGTTTCAAAAATGTAGCTGAGTTACACTACTTTGAGTTACTTCTGAGTTACTTTTGGCCAAATAAAAACTGAAAATAGCAATAAAGACACCGAGCAAAAGTGCAGTCAAAGATTTCCCTTTCCTTCGCTTTCCCTTGTTTTGTTTTGACGACATTAACTACAAACTGCACATCTTATACACCAGTGTCCAACTTACATACACTTAAATTATATTCCTTAGTTACTGAAAAAAGTAATATATCTTTGTAACTCTATAATATTAAGGAATATCAGGTTCAAATTATGATTTATGCAAATATATATTTTGTCTACATTTCATGCTCTGTACTGAATTATGTAGCAGATATATCCACGTGTCTTGCATTTTCTTCATATCACAGTATAATCAACTGTTCTAAACAATGTTGCGGCATTTACTAATCTGCCCACCTCACATCTTTGTTTCGTTGTTCTTGTCCCACAGATGTAAACGAGTGCACCTCAGGCCTGGCTAAGTGCGCTCATGGCTGTGTGAACAGGCTGGGCTCCTTCAACTGCATGTGCAACCCAGGATTTGAGCTCGGAGCCGATGGGAAACAGTGCTATCGTGAGTACGCAAAACTAAACTGTTTTCATGGAAGCTATTTTGTTTAAGAAGTAATCCGTGATAAGAGGAACTTGTAAACTTCTACTGTGCCTGCAGATGATTGGCACAGTACAGTCTTAGATTTTATGTTGGAATTGTCAAACAGAAGTGATTATAATGCCAAGCAAAAGGAGCAATCAATTACAAGACTGAGTGCACTAAGAAGCAATGAAAGGAATGAGGATGATAACATATTAGTTGGCTGATTCTACAATAAATATGATGTAAGTTTTTCCACAGTTAGGAGAGCGTCTTGTATCAGTTTGCTTTGATAAATCGTGCTTTCCCAAATCCCGCCAAAGGGGTCATAAGTTAGATTGGTCCCAAGGTAAGGTACACGGAGAGGATGACTTCAGAAAACATAAAACATATTTGACTCCAAAATATGCAAATCACTCTATGGAAAAGAGATACAAATATCACTGCTCTGTTTGTAAAAAAAGAGAAATACACGTTAAAAAAAATAAAAAGTTAATGCACTCCATCATGCTAAATCGATTCATTTTCCTCCCCCCTCTCTCTCTCTCTGTTAAGGCATTGAGATGGAGATTATAAACAGCTGTGAGAAGAACAATGGCGGTTGCTCTCATCATTGTGAGCACACCACCAACGGCCCCCACTGCTCCTGCAACCAAGGCTTCCAGCTCGCAGAGGACTTGAAGACGTGCATCGGTAAGAACCACTAAGTCTTTGTTAGCTTATGTTGTGCCACATTGAAAAATATAAGGTTCAATTTTCCACTGATGTGCATTCATATATTAAAAAAAAAGAAAAAAGGGGTCTAGTCTATACTTGCACCTGGTCACAGCACAGTTTGATCACCAAGGTTAAAGTTACAACATTTACATATACATTTTAACCAGTGTTGACAGTTTTAAACTAATTTAAATTCAATTCATTCAGCTTAATTGTCCATTTTACCACATGTAAATTATCTTCTGTAGGTAACTGGGCAATATCAAATACATGTACACAATAGGGGGAGGCAGAAAGGTGGAAGGAGAGCTTTTTTGTTTTGTTTTATTAATAGTACATTGAGGGATAATATACAATAGAGAAAAACAGTTTACGTCAAGGCACATAAGGTTTGAAGGTGGAGAAATGTAGATCTCGAGCATATCTATAGAGAGTTCAACTTTCTGACATGGTGTATGAAGCTGTCCTTCAGTCACTTAGGCCCGTCACTGATAGAGACTGTCCCCCTGAGGCAGGACTGAAGAGGCTGAGATGGGTGTGGTGTCTCCTCTGGGATAACCCCGTCTGCTCTGCCGCACTAAAGACAGTCGAACACAACCGTCTTACACAGTCCACAGAGAACAGCGCGGATCAGCTTGATCCAAAGATCGTGTGATGACCATAGTTAGGGAGAAGTGGCTTGTGTGGATCTGGGTCACCTCAGTTTACTCTCCTCCGTTTTCACTCCACTTGTAGTTGCTGAGATCTGAACAGTGGTTGCCAAAGTACTTGATTTCATTACTTGAGTAAAAGTACAGCAACTACCGGTGAAATATCACTCTGATAAAAGTAAAACTTGCTCTGTCAAATTAATACTTAAGTGAAAATACTCAGATATTTACTGTGGAAAATACTTAAAGGACCTATAGTTGACATTTGTTTCTGTTTTAGGGAGCCGTGTTTCTGTGTAAAAGCCGTCATTTAAAAAAAAGAAATCAGCCTGATGTGAAAGTTTGCGTCGTATTATAATTTGCTGATGTTGTGTTCCGTCAACCCAAATAGTCAATATGTGATGAATAAAGGTTTACCTTTTTCATTACATATTGACTCCGAAAGACAGTGGCAGTAAAAATACTTTTTTTTAACAAAAATACTTAATTTGCTACATTTTGACTAAAAAGGTTCAAAATTAGTTATACAGCCTTTAAAGCAGTACTAAGTCACTTGTTTACCTTAATAAATCCTTTTCGTAGTCCCCCTGCTGGTAGTATTGATGGGATGATTGGGGGATCTCCCCTGGTGTCTCTGGTCAGAAAACCACACTTGCAGCTTTCCCTGCTCTCACCTGGAGCACCAATACACACTAATGGAATCATGAAGAAGCTAACAGGCTAACGGGCAAAGCTAACTGTGGGCTTGCGCCACTTAAACAGTATTTACAGCCAAGGTTGAGTGAAAAAAATAATCTCCATTGTATAATTGGATGCACAACATCCCTCTCTCCCTTTGTCTTTTCTGTCAGCGTAGTATTTACTCTCACAGACAATTAATGAGCAAAAAAACGTAACATGCTACGACACCTGCAGTGGCGCTTATGGCCTCTAGGGCCATGAGTTACTTAGCACTGCATTAAATTTGTAAAGTACAGATCCTCAAAAACATACAGTACTGTAGAGCATGCATACACTGCATATCCTGCCTGATCCTCATTCTTTATGCCTTACTCTTACCTTAGCATTGACAATGTCTCACTTGAACTGTATGTGCTCCTCAGACAGTGACGAGTGCTCCGGTGGGCAGGCCTGTTGCAGTCACTTCTGTAGGAACTACCCCGGCGGTTACGAATGCAGCTGCCGAGCGGGCCACACGCTCAACCCAGATGGCTGCGGCTGTGATGGTACGACTTGCGGATTATTACCAGGAAAACTGAGGCCTATGTTGTGGTATATTTGCTGCTGAAACAAATTCCCCAGAGTTGTTATTGCATTGGGCTTAAGCTTTTCAAGGCCTTTTAGAGCCCAACAAAAGCAGAGCTACACATGGGAAACACTAGTGAGGTAGCGAGGAATCAGTGTGGTTACAACCAACATTTATTTATCATCTCTCAGATAAAAGGAAACAAAATCCCTGCCTGTATTATTTTGAATACTTTCCATTAATTCTGTATAATTAGCTGTTTTATTTTACTATCCTTATGGCCGGTTGAAAGCAAATTAAATTCAAGATCAAATCACAGCAACATCGGATTTATTTAAGGATTAGATTGTAATTGTGTCCTTGAGTTGTTTTGTTGCCTCTGTTTTTCTAGATGTTGACGAGTGCCTGGCGGAGACCTCAGGCTGTGAGCATTACTGCGTCAACACTCTGGGCACATACGAGTGTTTCTGTCGACAAGGCTTCCGCTTGGACCAGGACCAGCACTCCTGCATCTGTGAGTCCACTGTACGAGCCTAATGTTAGGAAGGTGCTGTCAATAGAGCCAGCAAAAGAGGTGTGTCAGTGTTTGCTGAATCAAACAGTACGAGAATGCATTGTTTGGTGCTGCAGAGGAACTACAAAGATCATGATCCTCTGTTCTGTTTCACTGCAATCAGCATAAAGAGTTATTAGCCTTTAACAATTGGAATATAGTTAGTACAGATGAAGAGTCAGCGGGACATTTATTTACCTCGAGCTCTGGACAAAGCAGATAAAATGTGATCAGACTCAAAACATCCTTTGTTTAGAGAGTTTGAGCTGCTCCTCTCAGGTTGAAGGTACAGGTGACCAGCTCTGTCTTTAAAAAGGACCAGGCAGTCATTTGTGCCTGTGAGGAAGCTGGCTGCAGGTGGTCGAAATGGGCAGGCAGACTGACAACAAGTAGAGTTCTTACCAGACATTTATTCGTTCAAACAAAAGGGTACTTCTCAATGGCACATGCAAGAACAAAGAAGAACAAAATGTCAGCCCCCTGGTGACTAGAAGCAGTCAGGTTTTATACCTCCCCTAAAGGACCTCCCATAGGTTAGTACCATTGCTTGATGGGTAAATTCCAAATATAAGTTCAGCTGGTAAACTTTTGTATTTTACATAAAACAAGTAGACGTTTCATCCAAAATGATAAGTGTTCAAATTAAATCAACAAACAAAGATACAAACCAAAAATCATATACAAAAGAAACTCAAAGCAACGTTTAAACCAGTTTCCCCCCAGCCACATGGTTCAGCCTGAGATTTTAAAATGGCCGACAAAGACCACGCCCTTCCTTTGTTCCAGGTGGTACAGGTAAATGTGTATACTGAGTAAATGAATAAATAAACAAAGTTTTCAACGTACAATGAGAAGTATAATCATTAACTTATACATACATCTGATGGTTATTGTTAGCTGAGGGGTCACAGTGCCACAAGTCACTTTAAAAATTAAACAAACAGATGACACATTATTTTTCATTTTAAGTAGCCAATTGAGACGACCAAATCATTTTAACAGATTTTGTTTGCACATTTTCCCTAAAATTCTGGAGTGGAGCTTACAGCCTACAAGTCAGAGTAACGCCTCATTTGAAAGCTAAGACTGACTAAACTGATTGTGATTTTTTTGTTGCTTTATCGCCATGTTTTTGTCTCTTTTTTTGTCTTGTTTTGGTAGGGTTTTTTTGTCATAATTTTGTCATTTTTCCCTTTATTTTGACGCTTTGTTCATGAAGCTTTTAGATTTGGGTTAAGACAGTAAGGATCGACTTCTACAAAATAATGTGTTTTGCCGAGATATTATATGGACTTTGATTTTGTTATGGGCAAAATCCATCCTGTTTGTTGCACGCAGACGACAGCATCCATGGAATTATCAATCTTGGGTCTGAAAAATGTGCCCTACAGCATCAGAATATTTAAGTGTCAATGCTATCTTGAGTATTGGTTTAGGCATTGCACTTACTTCACTGGCAGAATCGCCACACAATCCTCATCTCTCGTGGTTTCAGCTCTTTATGCAGAACTGGATGAGGATGACGAGGATGAAGAGGAGGACGAGGGGCAGGTGTCTGTACTGCCGGACCTGCTTTACCGCAACACCCCTCAGCTCCTGCACTACACGGCAGCGCTGCGCAGCGGCTACAGCAGCGACCAGGGTGACTACAGCGAGGAGGAGGAGGGAGAGAAGGAGTCCCAGAGAGAGCGGCGCGGGGAGCTCAGGCTCAACAGTCAAATAGGTACAGACTGAACTATGGTACATGGTGGTTTCTCTCAGCGATGGTACGAGGGGGTAGTTTATGTCGCTGCCGTTTTACTGAACCCAGTGTTCTATTCAAGACAATAAAGTGATGGAGTCGAAAGAAGTTGCACACTGGGGGCAGGTTTGTCATTTCCTTCTATGTGTGTGTTCCTGTTTCAGTGTGTCTGGAGGGCTCGTTTGGTGATGACTGCAGTCTGAGCTGTGGAGATTGCTTAAATGGAGAGTGCAGTGAGACAGAAGACCGATGTGACTGTTCTCCAGGATGGGCCGGGAGCATCTGCAATCAGAGTAAGTATCGATACGGCCAGTTAGAAGTACAGCGTTCAAAACAAGTGGACAGAATCAATGCAAAGTCGAATTTCTCTGCTTTTTAAGAGAAATAATGATAACAGCAAACACTTTTTGAGGTCCAACATTTATAAAAATCTACTTACATGATAGATATAGTGCAGTGAACTCGCGGTTATCACTCTCACACAGCAAGAGGTTCCCTTTTATTCCTGCACTTTGTGAGGCCCTTCCTTTCTGTGTGGTGTTTGCATTTTGTGCCTATGTGCCTGCGTCGGTTTCTCCTACCTCTAAAATTATGTAGATCTGCTTCTGGTGCCAAGACTCCTCTGAAAAGGAGATTCTGAAATCTCAGCTGGACTTTTCTTATTAAATAAAGATAAAATAAACAAGTCAATCAATCCAAGTATACATCACAGCCCCTATATAAATGTATAAGTTGATTCTTATTTTGTGTAAAGCACTTAAAAATGGGCTACAGTCGGACATCTGTGCCTCAACTGTTTGTGTTGAACAGCCATAATGCCCTCTAGGCTGCAAAATGTATCGTAAAAGGTATTGTATCGCGATATTAAGGTGATGCAATATCCGTATCGCAAGAAGCCACAATATATCGCGACATCACTAAAGTCTTCATCTGACTGAGATCCACACAAACTCAGCCAAAAACAAACAATGAACAGAACTTTGTTTTAGTAAACATTTAGTAAAGCTCCATTGTCTCCTGTTTGGTACTACCTAAATTTAAAAGCTTCTTTGAAAAAGTGTCTAAACAGTGACAAAAAACACGTCGTAGACGAAGATGAAAACGCAAAAAAGCCACACAAAAAAAAAAACGATGAATATGTGTCAAAAATGTGGAACAATTTTGACACACAGTCATGTCATGTGGCTTACACAAAATGTGACAAAAATGTGACCAAAAGCCACTATCGAGAAAAAAGCCACAAAAAAAGCAATGGCAAATAAAAGTGGGCAACCATGTGAGGACAAAGATCCGTTTAGATCAGTTTTATAGGTCTTAGCTTTCAAATGAGGCATTACACTGGCCTACAGGCTCCAGTCCAGAAGAAGAAAGTGCACTTGGTTAAGGCGTTTGGTTTGGTCCTGATGTAGTCTTTCTTTAAGGATTCTTTTGACAAAATATACTGGAAAACTAGTTACTTGCGATTTGTGTTTAATTAGAATTAGAGCCCTTAAGTTATCTATTCAACTTAAGGGCTCCAAAACTATTAAAGCATTTAAGAAAATGTATAAGTCAAACATGATAGAGAAGTATAGAACACTTGAATGAAGACCATTAGAAGAGAAGTCGATCGAGGATACATAGCATCATTTTTGTTTGTTGAAGTTTAAGTTTTGTGCTTAAGTGTTACCATCGTTGGTATTAAAGAAAGTGTATAATGTGTCATCTTTGGACACAGAGTCACAGTTGTAAAAGGGGTTAGGCAAAATAAGTCTTGGCTTCAGCCTAAACCCCTTCGGTCAGGCATCATATAGATTAAATTCTTAATGTATGTGTTTTCTTATTGTATAATGTCTAAGATCTTTGGAAAACATGTGATTTAAATGTTCATAATGACCGAAGAAAATAAATAAACTAACTAACTAACTAAGAATGGAACATATCGTGTTGAAATGGTTGACTGAAATATCGCAATGATATTGTTACCGCAATATTGTGCAGCCGTATCGCATATCGCAAGTTACTTCAATATCGTTCAGCCCTACTGCCCTCCTAAGGGTCAGCATTAGCTACAAATATTATTCAATAACACCTTCTCGGCGTACATCTTTCTTGCTAATTATCGCCTTTTGGAAAACAATTGGCAAATTTATATTCAAGGCTAAGGTTAGGTTTCAGATAATACTGTAGATTCAAGCAAAGCTGTCACAAAGGAACGATACAAACCAGTCACTTGCTTAAGAGTGTGTGGCTGACTTAACCAGCTGGATTGTAAATGTAATATTAAGTAATGTTTCCTTTTTAACTATTATTTATAGAAACCCCAAATAACATCTTTATTTGTGCGGGTAGTAAATATAAAGAAATTCTGTCCAAACCCTTGCCTTTAATGTAGTAATATACTGCACTCATGCATACAGCGAGGTACTTAAGTTTTTCCCACCGGGCACATATTCTCCCCGATCCCTCCAGCCATGTGGTCCAGACTGTGATGAGATAGCTCCCCGCATGCATCGATCCATGGCCATGTATCAAAGCTCTGTCAGCCCCCCGTCTGCGTGCGGCTGCCTTGTTTATGGCCTGCACCACACCAGAGCATCAGGGGAATCAATCTGTCTGCTGCTGGAGTGGGGCCAAAGCCACGCAGCGTGTGTCGAGCCCCGGGCCAAGGATGTCCACTACGGGGTTAGAAAGCCAGTCTCCTCATTGTTCCCCCATTCAACACGGTGATAAATGTCTCCTCTAGCCGGTAATCACGGTAAGGATAGCCATGTGGGATGAGGCAATATCTCACCTAAATTCAGGAAGTATTCATGCCCCTCTCCATATTTCCATGTTATTATGTGGAAACCTGATACTGACGACAACTACGAGACTATGATTGAGAGCTGGGGAATGGGGCCTGCAGTTGTTATGTAGGGTGGGAGCAGTCATGCCATTATGGAATTGGAGTTTCATTTTTGGTCCTTTTTTCATACGATAATAAGGGCTACATTTGTACCAATACTAAAAAATATAGACTATAACTTTTCTGCAGTCACTGAACAGTCGTAAAGGTGCCACCACTGAGGTATACGTGGCCTAAAGGTGGAAGTCCCAGACGTAGGAGGCCGTTTTAATAGTTGTAGACAGCTCCAATGTCAGATTTCCATGTTATAGGAGTCAGTTGATACTTGGTGACATGAAGTAACATTGTTTGCCTACTTCATGTCGTGTCACACGCAACAATAAAGAGGCTCACATGTACAGACAGCGGATTTTGATTACACATTTTTGCTTCAAGGGGCTTAACCTGAATGAACCTAATGTACAGAATATGATTTTGGCATCACTTCTGTCAGACAGGTCTGCAACTTGGTCAAGAAACCAAAAATCAAACGCTTATCATTGCAGTAATGTATCTGACTGTAATGTGATGTGAGCTTGCAAGTTTCTCTCATGCATTTGTCCAAAAAGAGTATAGATTATTTTATTGTTTAAACGTGGCGTGGTAATAAGGTAACCCCTGCTTTAGTTTTGCCCTTGAGCATCTGTATTAACACTCCAGTTACACATGGGCTTGTTTATGCCAGGAAGGGGATTCAACATAACCTGCCAAACCATCTTATATAATGTGAGAACTCCTGTTGAATAAATACAAGAACTGAAAACTGAGAGACAGAGAGAGTGAGAGTGAATGACAATAGACAGTGCATAAGCTTGAAAGGGAAGGGGAATCTTCTATAGTACTTTTCCTCACTATACAAACCTCACACATTGATATCATAGCACCATATACTAGTATGGGGTTTTCTCCTTTATTTATGTAGCACTTAAGGCGCAGTCTTGTACTCTTATGTGGTGGAGGATGGACTGAAGGGACAACCGGGCCAGATAAGACTGATTCCAGATTCCGGGGAGCCTCGGGTGTGCAACATCAAAGGACGCACACACAGAAAGTTTGCAGAAAATAATTGTATTTGCTCTGTAAATTGTTAAGTTGAACAGTGCACAAGGTGAAAAATGTAAATACAAATAGCCCCAAAAATGTAAAGTCCTTTCAATGTCCGTTTAAGTCTTTCAATGTTTGTCTCAGTTGTAACCAGGGTCACAAATACCAGCTAGCTACAGCTCGCCATCCAGATCTGGAGAATCTTCTTGAATCCAATCCAAAACCCTCAAAAAACCTGATCACACGTGTGACATGGGGTTTCCCAGCTCGCGTGGGTTCACAGCCTTTGGACTCTCAACATTGATCACTATACTACACTAAAAAGGCTGCTACTGCCACGTTAGCTTCCCTGGAGGCTTGTGTGTGTCTGAGGCGCACATACAGGGCACGTAGAGGTCGGGAGAGGAGACTTGACCTTATTGGCTAGTGATGATTTTATACTTCAGCACAATTGGCTGCTCGATGTGTCAAACAATAATACTTAAATCACGTCTTTTTAATGATTTTTAACAATATTGATCGGCATATGTATGAATTTATATTTACATACTTTTTAATCACATTTGAATCACTGGGTTACATTTACAATCTTGAAGCGTAATATTTGGCTGTCATGATTGCAGTGTGATGTAGAAGTTGTGCAGACGCCAACAAGAGGCACCGTGGTACTTTAACAGATCTTTAACAGCCAGCTGGTTCCTGCTTTACTCACTAACAAGGCCAAAGAGATTAGGGAAGTCAGCAGGGCACATGGAACAGGGAACCACAGGCTGGGAGCTGGAGGTGATGACGGATTCCTGACCTCCTCTGCATAACCCCCTCCCGAGTTAAACATATCATTTGTCACCTTCAATTTTAGTATATGCACGGATCCGTACATTTCTTGATATAGTTTTTTTTCTTGCTTTCAACCATGTTACAATGTTCTCTTGTCTGGAGTTATGCATGTTTGTGTAATCCTGGATGCATTGTTTTACTGGTGTTACATTATTTAAAGTCACAAATACCATGTTTTGATCGATGTAATGTCCTCTTTTGTTGTCTTCAGCCAAACACTACTATTGTTTAGGGGTCACAAGGCCTCTCTAATGCACTTGTCGTTAATTCTGTCTCGTTGCAGCCTGCCCACAGGGGACCTACGGGAAAGCGTGCAACAGTCTGTGCCGCTGTCAGAATGGAGGCTCGTGTGACCCTGTGACCGGGAAGTGTGTCTGCCCTCCCGGAGTCCTGGGAGAGTTCTGTCAGGACGGTGGGTACATGCATTCTTCGCACTTGTGTACATAAAGGCATATTTGTGAAGTGACGGGAACAATTAGTGTCAATGGTGTTTTCCACACTCGCCTCTGGGAAAATAATATTTGTTAAGCTGGGTTTTCCATTTTGTTTCATAACACTAGGCACATACTCATTTAGTTAGTTTAGTATCAGACTGCTCTGCAATAAAAAAAAATGTTCAACCTCCTATCATGCCATGAATATGATAAGATCTAGTTGCAAGTTAATGCGTCCTAAAGTTGATGTGGAGCCCTTTTCTGAGGCATACTTAATCAACTTTTTACTCAGAGCTGTTTGTTTGCAGGCTGTCCACGGGGGTTCTTCGGGAGACACTGCAGCAGAAAGTGCAACTGCCCAAACAACGGACACTGCCATCGTCTGTTCGGAGCCTGTCTTTGCTCTCCAGGTCTATACGGTCGCTTCTGTCATCTACGTGAGTACAGTAACTTACTTGAAAAATATGGCTTGTGATTTTGTATTATAAAGAAGTGGATTTGCCAGGGACTACAGATTTAAATTCTGGCATATTTACAAAATATGTTCATTAACATGCATTGTCCCTTTAAGTGAATAAAAGATTTTTCCAGAATTACATGTATTATTGCATGTATCAAGGTTTTATTGTCAATAGTAAATGGCATGGATATATCCATAACAAACAAATGTGAAAATAAGTTTTCTATAAAGCTTAGTTGCTCAATGGAATCACATTGTTCAGTCTTAAAGGCCTTACACCTGATTTTTATTGTACGAGTGGGGTAAAATGTGTTTTGACTTTCAGTGTTTTGTAAAAGCTGATATTTGTGAAAAGACCTTTGTGAACTAGCTGCAGATGTAACATCAATCCATGAAAGTTGGGAAAAGGCAGTACAAATGCATCAGGAAAGTTACAAATAACATTTGAGCACTACTGAAAATTTAAAGGAGGGCTTCTGAGGGCATTACAATGCATTAAAAGTCATTGAATTAACTGTGCACAAATCAAGGCCTTAAATGTCATTAAATTGCATTAAATCTGATTCAAACTGGCATTAAATCTAAATCTACAAAAAAATTATGACATTGCTTAACAATTTTCACTGTATAAGGTCTAAAACGGGTGCAGTTTTGGCTGAAATTGACCAAATTTTTCGCTAAAAAGTTGTCAGTTTTGTCCAATTCTCTTTCCTCTGTTTGATTATTAAGATTTAAATATACACAGATTTGTTTTTCTTCATTTGTAGCATTCAAAAGCATTCAATTTTACTTGCTTCTGCTTGCATAAAAGTGTACACACGCCCATCTTTTATTGTTTGCAAACAAAATAATCAGGTATAGGGCCTTTAAGTTTAGTATTTAGATAACATTATTAATAGGGATGGTCAGCCTGGTATAAAGGTCGAATCTCAATTAAGATTAATTTTTTATCTTCGACACTTAGCTTTTTGTTGGACGTGGCTTGTTGTTCAAAGACTGACCAGTAGGG
This sequence comes from Gobius niger, assembly GCF_951799975.1. Classification (NCBI taxonomy): domain Eukaryota; kingdom Metazoa; phylum Chordata; class Actinopteri; order Gobiiformes; family Gobiidae; genus Gobius; species Gobius niger. Next base: position 11,035,359 of record NC_136852.1, on the reverse strand, counting down.
GGAGTGTTTGAGGAAAAGTCTGTGCGAGAGAGCTGGAGTAATCTGAAAACGATCACTCTGTCTTTTTGTCGGTAAACAAAATAAATGTATGTACAAATGAATCTGCTGTATATTTACATAGTGTACAAAAGTCGTTGTCACTCCTCCTTGATGACCGCCGCGTTGGCACTGATTCGTTTCGTTGGGGGGACAAGATGCGAGGGGAGCTCCCGTGGCAGGTAGTATCCATCTACTTTGCCCTCGATGAGATGAACGGCCAGGGCGAACTCTTCATTGTCCAGCATCCCGTCTCCATCCACGTCGGACAGCCTCCAGATGTGAGCTAGCACCGAACTGGGCAGCAGCGTCCCGGTCATCCACTCCCTCACTTTGGTCCCGCTGAGTTTACCTTCGCTGGGATTCAGATTGTAGAAGATTTCGTCGTACCTTGGCTTGTACTTCTCCACAGCCCATTCATCAAAGTCTTCCTCGCTGCCCTCCTCCTTAAAGGGATCTCTCCGGTAATGCTCTGGCTTAAACGTTCCCAGGAAGTCGCCATCGAGCACACCTGGGAGCGATTTCTTTGTCAGTTCTTGTATCTTAAGAAGTGGGACCAGCTTGCCAATGTCGGTGGTCAGAAGTTTGTCCAAGGAGGCCATGAGACTCGGTTTGAGTGTCTTGAACTTTGAGAAATCTTGACCCAGAAGTTTCTCCTGAATTAGAAAATGGCTTGTATTAGATTGGTTATATGGATGGGTGTGAACAGGGTCAAACATGTTTACTAAAGCTATTGAATTGAAGTTTTCACCTGCATTTTGGTGCAATCTGGGAAGTCTCCCGCTGGGACACGCTGTTGTTGCTGGATTTTGAGGAAAATTTCTGGAAGATCATAGATGAGGCTGTGCTTTTTGCTTTCTTTGCAAAAGATGGTGGGCATCTCTTTCTTCAGTTGGCCAATGATGTGGGCATGAGCCTGTATAAATCAAAGAGCATATAAGAATTTAGGTGTATCCGGTGGTTGACATGTTACATGTACACAGTATTGCATTATGATTTTTAACACAGTAGATATTGTAGGTAACCATGCTTATAAATACAAGAAATGGCTTTCCAGTGTTCTTCAAACTCTAGATTTGCTTTGCACAAATAGCTGTATTTTAACCTCCTAACCCCCACTTGAACCGAGGACATTTTCTCCAGTTTGGCTTTACCCAAATCTAAAAGTTTGTTGAAAAAATGGCCCAAATAACGACGAGAGCGAAGATGACCCCACTTCATAAGAATGACCTAAAATGTGATGAAAACACAACAAAAAAGATGACAAAACATGACAAAAAAGTGACAAAACCTGCTGAAAACACATAAAAAAGCAATGAAAAAAGCGATAAAAAAGGAAGAAAGATGTGGCAAAAACTCGACAAAAAGTGGTGAAACACAACCAAAAAAAGCACCTATGCCGCTTTCAAATGCGGCATTACACTGTTGCTCTCCAGCCAAGAAGGTTCAGGTTGGGAGGTAAGAGGTGAAAGGAACAGGCCACCGTTTTTACATGCTGAAATATGTTCTTACCTGATCTTAGACGAGTTGATGCGTACTTGTCTGGTCTTTGTGCGTACGCTCAGTCACCAAATCGACCAAAGACATTGTTAGCATTTATCCTCTCCCAGCAAATTCCTATAGCTCCAAACTGGGGTGAAGTTTGAAGCTACCGAGCTGTTCCACGTTTTCCCTATTTTCCCTATGGTTACGATCTACAGTAAGTCTAGTTACACAAAATTACATACGTCGTAGCTTCTAACTTCACCCCAGTTTGGAGCTATAGGAATATGCCGGGAGAGGCCAAATGCTAACACCATCTTTGGTCTAATTGCGTTACTGAGCGCACACACAAAGACCAGACAGGTACGCATCAACTCGTCAGGTAAGAACATATTTCAGTATGGAAAAACAGTGGCCTGTTCCATTAAAGCAGCTGACCATATTTTGGTGTTTACATCTCTGTTGTACACAATCATATTTCCCAAAGGTTATGCATGTGACACCATAGCAACAGCAAAATGTGCAAACCCTCTATATCAGATCGGCCCTCATATCTGATATTGCCTACTCCTATTGCGCTTTACAAGTCTGTATTGACAAGTTTCTCAAAGAACCATATTGTACATGGTAGAGCGGCCTGTTTGCTTTTTTTCCCAGGCTCAGTCATTTGCTTTTTTTGGAGAAGATGTGTCTTTTTTCCACATTATATTCCAATTCAAACACTGTCATCATATTGTTGCTTTCTTACCTATAATATTCCCCCATTATAATCTAATCTAATCTAATCTTATCCATACCCTGACTAATCTGGCCCTCTTGACCAGGTCATTGAGCTTCCTTATGGCAGCGTTGCGTGGCAGGTTCCTTATGTCCGTCAGCAGATCCTCCTCCTCCAGTTCTATCAACTCGTAATGGTCGCACTTCTGCCTCGGCTCGGACCAGAACGACCCGATGTACACCTTCAGGATCTCGGGGGTCTTGAACACTTTCCCCAGCGACCACATGAGGGCGCCGTACACCCTCATCAGCTGCTGCGAGTCCACCGTGTCGGCTTTGTTGAGAACCACACGCAGTTTGTCCTCGTGGCCGCACAGGGCCCCGAAGGCGCGCGTGAGCTCATCTGAAAACTCCAGCTTGTGTGCGTCAAACAGCAGGATGATCCGGTCCACTCTCTCGGCGAACCAACGCAACACTGCTGGGAAGTCGTAGCCTGCGGAGGGAGGGAGGGACGGAGAGACAGAGAGAGAAAGGATAACAGCGGGTTTTCATTAGCAGCTTGTGTATATTATGGCAAGGCTGTGCTGTCTCAAAGCCTAGAGGAATGTGTAAGATATCCCAAAGGTCCTTGTTGTTCCTGAGCCACTTCAGTTACACCCATGGATTAATGGTGCTATTAAACACAGCAGCGCCATGACTTACTGCCCGGATCCTCCCAACTTTTAGCTTTTGCTCTCTCTGTGCTTCTGGCTATTTAAGATTGCAATAACGATAGCCACATTGCACATTCACAAGATTTTATCAAATACAAGGACAACAAATTGCCCCTGTTACACATCAAGAAATGATTTACAGCTTTGGAAGAATTAACTTCAACTCATAACATTGCTCCTAATTTTGAGAATATGTTGCAATTTTTTACAATGGATTTATGAATTAGATCTTCCAATGCAGCCTCAGACCAGTGTAGTAGGCCTATTTGTGCCTGTCCCATACCAAGATAAGTGCAGTCCAGTGTTTCAAGCAAGTCCAAGTCTATCGAATGGTGCAAAGTGTCCTTAAAGGGACTATAGAGAGTTTAAAAATGTTAAAATTGAGTATTTTCCTCCCCCTACATGTTCCAGCAATGTCCTAATGTGTGGAATGAGCCCGGACCTGTTCACCACAACTGCCTCTAAAATCCTGCACCGCCACTCAAAACAATTTACTTCGGGTCCGAATTGCCGTCATGCACAAGCTTAATATAGAAGGTGCAGTTACACATGTGACCTGATGTGGCAGTAGTGAGTATAAAATGGCTAACTTGCATTGTGCAAATCACTGGAAAAGGTTTATCGACAGTCTGGTCAAATTTTATTGGCTAAACTAAAAATGCCTGGCAAACAAAAAGTAGATTCCCCACTTACCCCGACTTAGTCTTCGCCTTGCTGCAGTTAAAATGCCTGGTGTGTCTATAATGCTGATGTTTTCAAGAACCGGGTTTGGCATTTGAACACACTGGAACCTATAGGATCAAAAAACATTAGTGCATGAAAACACTTCACGACATTGCCCCATATTGCAAACGGCCACTTTAATATAACCCGCTATAAAAAAATAAAGTTATGCAGCTGCAGACTCTGTGTCGCAGCATGTGTACCTGTTCAGAAAAGTATTCCCGAAAGGATCCAGGTTACGGAATGGCTTTTTGGGATCCATTGTCAACGCGTTCCCTGGGATGATTCCTTCTACCTCTCCGTGCATGAGCGCAGAGAAGCAGTCAGTGGTTGGCTCCGGCCCAACTCTGCCTCCGAGGAAGTCTTGCTCTATGAGATACCTATGAAAAAAAAAACAGAACTTTCTTCACATAAACATTGTATTTGATTATAATTTGTTTGTTTGCTTTATACTTTCAAGGGAAAAACAATTGAACATATAGTTGCCAGCTGTTTGGAAGAATGGCTTTGCAGCAGAGGCAATTTGAGTGCTTAAATGATTTTAAAGAGTATGGGGGAAGCTATCAGGACTTTAAAAAATACAACATGACATGAGTGGGTGGGGGAATTTGAAGCTCTTGAAAAGGTTTGAAGATTTCTCAAGCAGTGGCTCAACACAGTTAACCTCTTAACCCCCGCCTTAACCAAGCTCATTTTCTTCAGTTTGGCTTTACCCAAATCTAAAAGCCTCTTAACTAGAGCTTACAGCCTATAGACACCTCATTTGAAAGCTAAGACCTGATCATGACTTTTTTTTGTTGCGCTGTCGCCGCGTTTTTGTCACACTTTTGTCGTGTTTTCTTGTTTGTTTGTTTTTGTGGGGTTTTTTCTTGCTTTTTGCACTTTTTTCGACGTGTTTTCATTATGTTTTTGTCACTTTTCAATTGTGTTATTGTTACTTTTCTCGTACGTTTTTGTCGCTCTTTTCTTGTATTTTCATCCTCGTTTTTGTCTCTAGATATGGGTGAAGCAATGGAAAATGTGCTGTCAAGGCGAGGGTTTAGAGGTTAAGAGAACAAAAAGTCTGTATGATATTGCCCCCTCAACACATTTTCTGTAGAGTAATGCACATTTTATGACATATATGAAGTTAAATTACCTTATAAAAGTTGTCTTCCCCGTCGAGTACTGCCCCATCACCAAAATCATCGGCTTGTTGTCAAAGTCTGCATCCTCGTAGCTGGGCGAATGAAAGTGCTGAAAGAGGTAATGCTTCTCGATGGGCAGCAGCCTCTTGTAGTAAAGGTTCTTCAGCTCCTCTGTGACCAGGTTGACATCTCCGATCGTCTTGGGGCTGCTCCTTAGCCTACGAATCGACATGTTGATGCTGTGAGAATCAGGATATGGAAGGGGGGCAATCGTTGCTCCGGCTTTGCTCTCCTCTCCGAGCAAACTGAAAGATGAAGGAATGCGCCCAAGCTGTATTATCAGTATTTCTTCCCACAGCTGTCCGCTCCTCGACGCACGCGGGACATTTCGGAGGGTGGAGAGGGTGTAACTAGAGCCTGCAGCTGTACCTAACGTGAAGTCGGTGTCAAGCGGGACAGGGTGGGGTGTCGGGGAGATCGTTTTTGTTGCTGAGGGGAGACAGTCTTGGCAGAAGGGCTCCAGTACTGATTGAAGTTTCATTGGGAATCTGGCGTTAGCATGCGTGTAACACATCATTGTCTACTTACTGTGCTATTGTTCTTTACAATTACAGACAATCTAGGGCTGGGTTTCAAGACGTTACACCTTCAGTATCTTTATAGATTTTGACATCTGCATTTAATAGTTCAGGATTGGAACAGAAAATTAGTCTCACTTTCATGTGGAGAACTGGACGCCCTTCCAAACTGTCATGGTACACCGGCATTATACTGGCCTCACAGCAGAAAAGTCACAGTTTTGGTTACCAGACTTTTCTGTGTGATGTTTGCCTGTTCTCCAAGTGTCTGGGTGGGTTTCCTCGATGCTCTTTGCTCCCCACATCAACCCAAAACATGCACAGTGGGCTAAATGTTCCTGTTAGATCCCCTTAACTAGATACCACAGAGCTGCACTGCCCACTTCTGCTTTTATACAAGCTGAAACCTTTTTTAGCTGGGGCTTTTGGTTGATGTTACTGTACATATTCAATGGCGCCATAGGATACATTTAAAAAGCAAACACTTTTCTTTCTTTCTTTTTGGAGGCTGGAAGGCAAATCGGCAGGTCTGGATCTACAGGAGTGCAAAAGGCTGCATTGCGACCTCATTTTAAAATATTTGCTCAGTTTTAGTGGCATCACAATGTACTTTAATGGGGAGAATCTCTGTTTGCACCCTTTTGAAATGGCAAGAAACAGCACTATGTCATCAGTCAGGATGTATACCCTCATTTTTTTTCATGAACACAGGGAGCCAAATGATGACCAAACTGAAATGAGGGCTTTGTCTCTCATAAACCTCTCATACAGTATAGTGAAGCAGTGATGTAGGTTTGTCATGATGTCATGGTTTTGGGTGTGTTACATGTTCTTATGGTGTGCGAGTGTACTCTCCTTACATTCACTCTGACCTCACAGTATTGCAATTGTTCTAATGCAGAGAGTATTCAATCTCTACTATACTGTGCAATGTTAAATGTAAAGTGAAGTTAGGTAAAATACTTGAGGTGTGATTTGAGGATTTGAGACTTGACTTGGTGGAATGGACAAAGTCTTAAAGAAACAGGCCATTGTTTTTTCCATACTGAGATATGTTCTTACCTGAGCTTAGACGAGTTGATGCGTACCCGTCTGGCCTCTCGTCCTCTCCTCTATGGGGCCAAACGGGGGTGAGGTTAGAAGCTCTTCCACGTTTCCACTATTTAAATACAGTTACGTGAGTAGTTACATGATCCAAGTATGGTGACACAAAATTAAACATGTCTTCTAAGCGGATAAAAAGGGGTACTATATTGTAAGGCGTAACAACACACTTGGGAGCACTTCGACGTCAGTGCAGTAAAGTGAAGATATTACCGTAGCATGTTTAATTTTGTGTACCCCGTTTGGCCCATCTTTGGTCTTGGTCACAAAGACCAGACAGGTACGCATCAACTCGTCTAAGCTCAGGTAAGAACATATCTCAGTATGGAAAAACGGTGGCCTGTTCCTTTAAAGACTTAAAGGTGCATTATGCAACTTTTTATGCAAAAAACATAAGTTGACATTTGTGCGTATTTGACCTTGTAGTGACCCAGCAGCTGTATGAGTGGTCAGCATGGTGCCTTTACTTTCCATCACAGTGGTCCCTACAATCCTCTGGGATCACTTGTTTTGTAGGTTTTCTGGTGAGAGGATTCGTCAGCAGGGAAAACCTTCCAAACAATTGATCCTGCACCGTCCTAGAGAGTACTGTGATGGAAAGTGAAGGGGCCATGCTGACCACTCATACGGCCACTGGGTCAAATATGCACAAATATCAACTTTTTTTCTCTTATAAAAAGTTGCATAGTGCACCTTTATCTTGAAAACCAATAACTCTGGACTTTAATTGGACCCAGTCACTTGAGAAGAATTTTCACATACATCTTCTTTTGTTAACTATTTTACTCACATTCACATTAACAAGGCCTCTTTGCTGCACAAACAAAAACAAAACCAAAAAATGACACAAATCTGATTGCATTTGTTAAGTCTATATGCACTGGAAAGAACTTGGAACTTCACTACTGACCAGACTTGGCTTCACTTGAACTTGACACTTGTTATTTACATCTATAAACATACTATCTTATCTCCCACTCTCTGTGTGTCTTTGAAATATTTTACGTCTGTATTACGGCGAGCATGAATGGTTGTAATTGTCATATTGCACAGATAAACAAAGAGAGAGGCCCCGTGTCTAATGTCAGCTTCTCCTCTGTTTTCATCCGGTGCTCAGCGTGTCCCAGGTGGACGCACGGCGCAGGCTGCTCCAGAGAATGTGACTGTGTCCAAGAACATTCCAGCGGCTGTGACCCCAAAACGGGAGGCTGTTTCTGCAAGCCGGCATTCCACGGGGCGCTCTGTGAGAAAGGTACCGCAATCGCCCCGCACCACTCAAGGGTTATCATTAATTACTGTGGCACTGTTTGTTTCTGCCTCTCTACAAAATAATAGAAGTGATTTCAAGTGGGAAAATTCTAGTCTGCCAAGTAATCTTATTTTCTTTCCACGATTTATTTCCTTTCTTTCTCTCTTGTGTCATTTGCAAGATGGATTTCTTCAGGCAGAGGAAATGTAGTCAGACCTAAAAGGCCTCATTTACAGACCTAAAATTAATAATATGTAATACAATAGATCAAGTTCAATTCATATACAGTATATATAACTGTTGTAAAAGTAAGTAGAACCATTGTGTTTCTGGCAAAGAAAGTCTTATTACAAGTCTCTTTTTACTCTATTCCCATGTTAATGAATGTAGCATGAGATATACATGTAAATATGCCATGCTGTATTGTAGACATTGGCAACTCTTGAGGCAAGGTGTTTTGCTCAAGGACACAATGACAGTATGCAGTGGCCGGAGCTGGGATGAAACACGCAATCACACATTTTTACCAATTTATTTACAAATGTATAGTAATGTAGTTGCTTGCGTTTTTATTATAAGAAATACTGTAGGCCCCTCCTCTCACAACCAATCATACAGTGGGAGATTTAGAATTTCTTACATTTTTGCCTAAATTGGTCATAAAATATGGTCTGATCTTTATTGAAATCACAAGAATGAGTAAACAGTTTCTGCTTAAACTAATACCGCCCGAACATTTACATTTCATCATATTTTTATTGGCCTATTACATAATAATAATAATAATGCATTGGTTTTATATAGCGCTTTTCTGGACACTCAAAGACGCTTTACATTGCACTATTCGTTCACTCCATACTCGGTGGTGGTAAGCCACTATTGTAGCCACAGCTGCCCTGGGGTAGACTGACGGAAGCGAGGCAACCAGTCTGCACCATCGGCCCCTCCGACCACCACCAACCACTCACTCACTACATTCGCTAGGCTTCCTGGTGTTACCAAACGGTCTCCCATCCAAGTACCGACCAGGCCCTTCCCTGCTTAGCTTCCAAGGTCTGACGGGATTGGGCATCGCAAAGGCGGTATGACCACGCATGTAAACATGTAAACATTCACAGGACAGCATGGAATAAGTGAGTACACCCTTAGATTCAAAAGCTGGTTGACCTGTCTTTGGCAGCAATAACTTCATCCAGACATTTCCAGTAGTTGAACATTAGACGTGCACAACGATCAGGATGAATCTTGGATGATTCGTCTTTATAAAACTGTTGCAGTTCAGCAAGATTCCTGGGATGCCTAATGTGAATGGGTTTCTTTAGGTCATACCACAGCATCTCAATTGGGTTTAGGTCAGAAGTTTGGGTGTATTTTAGTCTTCTGAAACAATTCTGAAGTTGATTTGCTTTTGTGCTTTGGCTCGTTGTCTTGTTGCAGCACCCACCCTCTTTGAGCTTCAACTGTTGGACAGATGGCCTCAAGCTTTTCTGCAAAATATCTTGATAAACTTGTGAATTCATTTTCCCATTGATTATAGCACGTTGTCCTGGTCCTGAGGCAGCACCCCCACACCATGACGCTCTCTGCGCCATTCTTCACAGTGCTGCCCAACATTACATTCCTTCTCATCGATCACTGATAAAATGTCTCTTGCCTGTAGAGTGTGAGTCGGGGTTCTACGGCGCCGGCTGTGAGGGGAGATGCGAGTGTCCGGGAGGAGCTTCATGTGACCCCCGGACTGGAGAGTGTCCTCACAAATGTCCTGCAGGTCTTTACGGAGACAAGTGTCAACACGGTGAGTCACGCACCTTTTGACGGCATAACAGTAAGAACATTAAACACATTCGGGAACCTGAATTGTAGAAGGTGAACAGAAAGGTGTGCTGGATAATAATTTTTAAGCGACGAACGACCATAAGCAGTTTGAGAAAGTCAACCGTGCAAAGTCAACACAGCTGGTTTGACCTTTATGAGGGGGCAAGATATCTTGCCCTTGCTCTTCTGGCATAAAGAAAAGTCCAGAAACAAATACATCTTTTGTAGTGGAGACAATTTGACAGCTGAAATAATCATAACAAGCTGGTCTCCGGACTTTGAAAGCTCAGTGGAGGACAGACATCTGAAGATAGGGCCCTGAATAAGTAGGATAATTCAATCAGGGAGCACAATTTAAAGTGCATATGACACATTAGACACAGTTTTTGCTAAAACATAGTTGACACAGTAATATTTAAGATTTTGCTGAAGATATTCCCCAGTTTTCTTTAGTTTGGCCATTTTTATGATGCTTCAGTTCCTTATTGGACACCGACAGGAAATGACATAGATGAAGCACTTTTAGACTGTTGCCGTGCCGACCATGTTAAGTCAATTTGAAGTGAGTCAAACTACAACTTTATCTCTATCTATGTCACTTCCTATCAGCAGCTTAAAAATATAAATAACTTTTATGCCCGACATTTCTTCATTATGCAACTGAAGTTATACATCTAAATAAGTCATATTTCAAAAGTATTAAAACTGTTATATGCACTTTAAAGCTGTTGTTTTCATCTAGTTGTTCGAGACCCACAAGTGGGGGACTGTTTTATGTGAGGAAAATAAAGTACTTTACATTTATTCTAAATTAAATCCTTATTAGGGTTATATTTTGGTTGCAGCAGTTTTGTCACTTTTTTGACGCTTTTTTTTGGTAACATTTTTTTTGGCTTTTTCATCTTTTTTTCATTGCTTTTTTCTGTTGTGTTTTCATCATGTTTTTGACACTTTTTACTTTAATTTTCGTCCCAGTTTTGTCACATTTTTGTTGTGTTTTTGTTGTGTTTCCGCCACTTCTTCTTCGTATTTTGGTTGCTTTTCCGGAATGGTTTTGTCACTGTTTTATGCTATTTTTAAGCTTTAACATTTGGGTAATGTCTGGATGATTGAATAATAACTAGAGAAAGTGTGCTCGGTTACGGCAGGGGTTAAGAGTTAATTGAATCCTGTCCTAGATTTTTTTTTTCTTAGCTTGTTTAAAACATTTTATTAAAAAAGCATGGCGCTCCTTATAGTTCACTGAATTTCTTCCATAACTCTTTTTATTACCTGCCATAAAACATTACATTTGGAGCATATTTTTCCATGTCCTGTGCTGTGCCCCTCTATCAGAACAGAGTCGTTTGAACACAGACTCACTGTAAGCAAACTGCTCCATGAAATCCACTCTTTGGTGCCCTCTTGTGGCACTGATGCACAACACAAGCCTTGTACTTAAAAAAACGTGTTCATATCTGCAAGAATGGGTGCTATGTTTGCATACTTTACCCTGTTGTAAATGCGTGCCCTGATATGTCATTGACAAAACACGCCATTATCATTTATTAACTCTCAAACCCCCGTCATCCCTGCCTTGACATGTGAATCGTGCATAATCCACTTCTCTATTCACTCTTACTCTTTTGATGGATTTTGTGTCAGTTTGCTATTGAAATGCTTGGTCAGCGCAGGTGTTCTCTCGATCACGAATGCATAGTATAAAAGAAAGCTGCATGTTGTTCCCCGCTGCAGGGTGTCTCACGGGCTGTTTGCTCTGGCCGGTTGATAGAAAGTTCATCTGTGTGTTGTGACCTAAAGTGATACTCAGAGGAGATCAGCAGTTTTGGTTAAAAATGCAGACTCTGTGTAGTGTCTTCGCAGGGGACTGGATAAACAGAGGGATAGTGTGTCGACCATCGAGGACCAGCCGCGCCGGGGTTGTCAAAGCAGAATTTTAGAAAGTGCACGTTTTCTGAGCTTCGGTTACGGACTGGTTCATGACACGGCTGATTGACTTAAGTTACTGCAGCGGAAACCGCGGGCAGACGCTGAATAAATAAACACAGTGTGATGAGTATTGCTTCTGTTAAAGATGGGCGAACTTTAAAGTGCAATTTTTGTTCATATGGCTTTTCTTTACTGTCTGTATCCCCAATACAATAGTTGAAGATGCGGATTTTGCATCAAATTATAAGATAAGATAAGATAGGACTTTAGTGATCTTACAATGGAGGAATTCACTTGCAGCTTTAAGCTCACAAAGACTCTCAGGGGGTGCATAAAGTCAGGAGCAATGTGCCATCAAAGAAGAACAAGGTAATGTTCAAACAAGTAAGAGTAAATAAATGTATATATAATGTAATATGAAATATAAGAATATAAAAAATGGCAAAGTTGGCGGTGCAAAGTTTACAGTCATAGTGCATTATGTAGACATTACTAGACAATACATACATTTATGCCTGATGAGTTTCAAATTGTAACCTCTGCAGGGAAATGTTTGACGGGGTAGAATGATGAAAACAGAATGGTAAACTGCATTGACCATGATACTTTGCACTATTTTGTTGCAGCCAACATAAAGAAATAGACATCAATTATCATTTCTCGTCACACATGAATGTGGGTGAGAAAAAGTGTCAACTTTTTATTTAATGCTTGTATATTTGTGTTTTGAAGCTTGCAAAGAGGGGTTCTATGGAGAGAACTGCCGTCTGACGTGTAGCTGTGGAGGAGCTCCTTGTGACCCCACAAGTGGACAGTGTATTTGCCCCACGGGCAAGACTGGCCCCTCCTGTCAGGAAGGTACTGCAGACAAATGATCATTTACAACAGTGGAACCCACTAGATAACCAACTTATTTCTCTCTCTCTATTTAACTTATGACTCATTGATGAGCACCACACCTAAAAATTGAATTAAAACTTAATTGTTTTCAATAATAAATAAAGAGATTATAGAACAAGAATGACACTGATATAAACTAAAAATGCAATCCCTTTAAGACGTCTACCTGACTACTGCCTTTTTTTTAGAGGCTCTGGAGACCCAAATCTAGGTCCCGAACAAATTTTGCATTTCTCTCCAATAATTTGCAATCTAATTTTATTGTTTGCTGAAGAAGGTTCATCCTTGTAAATCTGTAAATTAATTTAGGAATAACTAAGGAATTACTGTTGTTTTATTTAATTGAGGTAATTGACTTTTCATAATTGAAATAATCTTTTCCATACAGACTGCCCTGATGGATTCTGGGGGTTGAAGTGTGAGTCGATGTGTCCCCATTGTGAGAATGGAGCGTCCTGCAACAAAGTGACAGGAGTTTGTGTCTGCACGTCCGGTTTCACTGGGAATCACTGCCATCAGAGTATGTTAGCCTGACTATTAACCTTATGATTGATAGTAATATGATGAAGTAAAATAAAGTTTTGAAAATGTGTTCAGATTGTCCCAATGGTTTATATGGACCTGGCTGCTTGTCCCAGTGCTCTTGCCCCCGTGATGTGAGCTGTGACCCAAATACAGGACACTGCATATGTCCCCCTGGGAAAAAGGGCCATGACTGCGGAAGCTGTAAGAACTTTTTTTGTTGTTGAATTTTTACAAACACTGGTTAAGGCATCATAAGAGATTGTTTTCCCCCATCATTTAGGAGGTTATGAGTTTCAATATCACTACTCGCTCATTCTGAATCAAACGTGAGTTTACCTTTTTTATTTACAGCTTGTGAATCTGGTCACTGGGGCCCGGGCTGCCTCAGTGAGTGTCTTTGTGGCCACAGCTCTTTGGGCTGTGACCCCGTTACAGGACAGTGCGCGTGTGAGGTCGGTTTCACTGGAGAACACTGCCAGCATAGTAAGTGCTTTTTTTTACTTTGTCAGTGGCGCTATCATGGAGACACTACTTGTGTCAAATTTACTGTGTACAGTCCAGAAAGTATTAATTCCTCTTTGTTTAGTCCTGTTATGTTATGTATGTAAAAGATCAATATCTACATCTTGTAACATGGATGATTAATGGAATTTCATTACCACAGACCTAAACTTTTATGATTAAACCCACGGTATGTTGATTTTTCAGCATGTGCGAATGGCACTTATGGCCCTGGATGTGCTCGTCGGTGTCAGTGCCAAAATGAAGCCCTGTGTGACCATGTGAGCGGGGCCTGCACATGTGCTCCTGGGTACGCCGGAACGTACTGTGAAAAAGGTACGTTATGAGAGATTTTAATAATAATAATAATAGTAATAATAATAATAATAATAATAATAATAATAATAATGCTTTGGTTATGGTTTTATATAGCGCTTTTCTGGACACTCAAAGATGCTTTACATTGCCTTATTCATTCACTCCATACTCTGTGGTGGTAAGCTACTATTGTAGTCACAGCTGCCCTCGGGTAGACTGACGGAAGTGAGGCAACCAGTCTGCGCCATTGGCCCCTGTGACCACCACCAACCACTCACTCACACACACACTACATTATAAGTGATTTACCTCAGGTGCACTGTGCTTGGGTCAGACTGTTTTTAATGCAGGCTACTAGTTACCATAGACATGTGCTAGCCTAGCACTAGCCTAGCACCACTAAACTCTTTAGGAGTGCATGAATTAAAAAATCTATGTATATCTCCAGAAATCAACAACACTGCCGTATGTCAAAAATCCTGAAATATTCCTTTAATGTCTCTTTTTGTTTTTTTATTTCCCACCTCATTAAGAATAGACATAAGGGATGTAATAGCTGCTTTGAACAATTAAAAGGACTAAACCTAGACCAAAACAATCAATACAGGCATTTTTTATAGCTAATCATTTATAGCTAATATTTTTTTCTTCTACCATTGGGGACAAACGTACTCCCTGAAATGTGCACAGACATTTTGTTCCACTAGAGGGCAGTGCAGACCAGGATATATATTGGGCAGTTGCATCTTTTCATTCTCTTAGTCTCCACACATACAGCTGTAAAAAAGAGTCTCCCTCTTCTAGCCTTAACATCTCAATAACCCGACATTAACTCAGATTATACTAGACAAACTACTGCGTAGCTTTGCCCAGAAAAAGTCCTACATTTTACATGTCTGATACCTTGTCATTACAAAGGTACTTTTTCCTGATTTGTCGTGCATACTTCTCGTCCAACTGTCCCAGCGACATAATGGATTCTTCCTTGATGAGTCTTTTAGTTGGACTGATCCGATGTTATTGCAGAGTCTTAAGATTTACAGTAGTAAGCGAGGCGTCGTAAATCACTGCCGTGCCACTCTACGGACGAGCGCTCTCCGTCCCCCAGTCATAACAGTCGTGTAATGGCCGCGGACTGATTAGGCATCGCCGTGGAAACCGGGCTATCACTCCTGTCCCGGGTTCAGCTTTCCGAAGGCCCTTTTTTCCCTAAAACAGAGGTGTCCAGTTTCTCCATCTTCTGCTGCTGGGCCTCTTCCTTGAGGAGAAGTCAGGAAGCCAGGCCGCGCCGTGAGAAGGACCAGATCTCCTCATTTCATCAACAGGAATTCAAAGCAAAGGTTTTTTTTATAGTCACATATAGGCTTTTTGTGTGGTATGTTTGAAAAACTGGGAGTATAGCTGGACCTTTGTTCAGTTCAGCTATGGGAAGTGAAAAGAGTTGATTGTCTTTTTGCCAAACAAAAAGATCACACACATTATTCCCTGTGGCATATTTTTTGATCTGTCCCAAGATTTGTTTCCGTCCAGAGCTGTAATAGATTTTCATGATGGGAGAGTCAGACCACTGCACAAAGCCTTCTCCAGCACATCCCAAAGAATCTCATTCGGGGTTATAATCTGGACTCTTTGAAGGCTAATCAATGTGTGAAAACGATGGCCTATGCTTCTGTAAGTCACAATGTGAGCCAGATGAATCTTGACATTGCCATCTTGGCAGTAAAAATAAGTTATTGATGGAATAACCTGGTCATTCAGCATTTTCAAGTAGTCAGCTGACCTCAATCTTTGGCCGCATAATTCTGCTGAATCTAGATCTGATGAACTGCAACCCCAGATCCACCTATTTTTTTTGTTTTGGCCTGGCAGTGTATTTAGGTATATCCTCTTTGTCATACAAAGTAAAAAATTATACCATGTTATGCAACCCTGGACAAATGTCTTGAAGTGCTTATGACAGGTTTCAATGCTTTTGAAAATATTTAGATGAATAACATCAGTTGTAACGAAAATAATCATTCTATTTCAGTGAAGCAGTGATTTTAATTTTTATGCTGCTGACAGAACGTGACATAGATGAAGGTAAAGTTCCATAGCAGTTTGACACATTCCCAACTTAACATGGTTGGCACGGCAACAGTTTAAATTTGTTTGCCTTCATCTATGTCACTTCCTGTCAAAGCTCAGTAAGGAAGTGAAACTATAAACACCACAAAAATGGTCAAACTAAAGAAAGCTGTGAACGAATTGTTAGCAAAATCTTAAATATAATTGTGTTATTGTGTTTCATATGTGTCACATGCACTTTAGCTTACAGCATTTACTAACATGAGGAAAAGTTGTTACTTTTGCCAATTATTTTATTACTCATATTGACACAACATAATATTCTACCGTCACTTCATCAACGTTTATATATTTTTAATAGTTGACAGTTGCATAAGTTCAAAGCCTCTAAATGAATACTCGTTGCGCACTCACTTTAATTCAAGCTCTTCTCTTCCACGTGGTTATACTTGTAAAATGTGTTTTGATTTTACTGGGACATAAGCAGTTCTGTTTGGAGCAGCAAGCGCCAATTTGTAGCTGGGGAGTCTTTTTTGTCTGTGTTTAGTCTTGTGGCAACAAGTTTGCTATTCTCTTGACAGATGATTTGCAGAATAAAGTAGGAAACCATTATAGAAAAGGCGTTCTTTGATCTCTCGCGCTGTTGGAGGAAGCCAGCATTGTGCACACAGGTCGTCAATGGCTTTTATATGGACATTTCTGGACACACTTTGAAGATGGTATCAAAAAGTTCACCGCTCAAAGACTCACTGGGGTTTGATTGCCGCCGGACTTCCGCATTATTGATAGAAAAGCAGCTTGTTTGGTTCTTGTTTTGCGCTGACCCCTCTCTCTTCATGGACTCTGAATTGCAGCAGGAAGTTCTATTGGAGGTTGCGCGTCTATCCGCCCACCTCTCTCTCCCTCTTTTTTCCCCGGCTGTGTGGTCCCCCTCGCCTGCTTTACGGGCTGACAGCAGTGGCTCTTACACAAGCAGGGATCTGGAAATAATCCCGCTGTCTTAAAGCGCTCATTTAGAGGAGAGATGGGCTCTTTCAGCGATGGCACAGCGTGTGTGGTGCTGCTGGCCTGGATTCTCAGTGCCTACCACCTATAAACAAAGATGAGGGAGAAGAGTCTGCGCTTTAAACACTGTCAGACAGTGCTAATATTACATGACAGATTATAACAGCAAAGTGGGGAATATTAGAGGGAGATCTCACGCCCCCTACTGGTATGAAACTATAATCATTTACCCTGGACATACAGTGACAAATAAGGATGAAAAAGTAATCACTAGAATTGGAAAGACTGTAGTTACTGTATGTAGGTGATGAGCAAATAACAATGTATGTTGGGTCTTATTACATTAAAAATAAGTTGTTAACCATCTAGTTTATACCTTTTTTGGAAATGTTTGGGATTGTTTTATTGGTTTAGCAGTTCATATTTCAGTCTTCTTCTTTAAAGTAATGCTTGTGGACATGTGTAAAATATGAACAGTGAACTGAATCTTTAGTATTTATCAAGACTTTTGCTAAATTGAGGGCCCAAGTATAAAAGTATGGGAGCATCTGCAGTTGTCGCACAGCAACTCAGTGATTTTTATCGGTGAAATGAATCGTCTATAATTGGTCGGTTATGATTGAGACATAGGCTCCAAATGGATGTGTGGACTTTGCGCATAAAGACGTATTTGTTGTTGGCTTCTGTTGCAATTATTGTTCAGATAATAGGGATGAAAATCATCATATACTGTTTTTAATATCATGTAATGTTGTAAGTGACAATATACAATTCATCTCTAGATGCAACTATATCTGCAGTAATAGGGGATTTATTGATTTGAGGAGCAGCACTGGAGAGAGAAAACAAATGAATTAAAGAAATGACACTGAAACCCAAAAGGTTTGAGAAGAAGTCCTGAGAGCTTAACTCCTTAACCCCCACCTGAACCAAGCACTTAGTCTCCAGTTTGACTTTACCCAAATCTAAATGCTTCTTAAAAGAAAAAAAAGATGAAAACGAGGATGAAAACTCAACAAAAGTGAGACGAAAGCCGCCAAAAGAATGAGGAAAATGTGGTAAAAACAAAAATAGCCACAAAAAAACTGAAGAAACGCAACATAACAGCAATAAAAAAGTGACTAAAGAATGACAAAAAGGTGACAAACATGTGACAAAAACTCAACAAAAAAGTCACAATAATGTGGCGAAACCACAAGAAAAAAACAAAAAAAAAATCACGGGGGAAAAAAATGCGGCGACAACGCGACCAAAAAGATCAGTTTTGTAGGCCTCAGCTTCCAAATGAGACATTGCGCTGTTGCTCTGCACTCAAGAAGCTTTTAGATTTGGGTAAAGCCAAATTGGAAAAAAATGCACTGGGTTAAGGCGGGCACTCGTATACGCTTGTACATCATCATCAGCCGTTTATGGTCGTACAATAAAAAAGGGGCAAGGCAATGTAATCATTTGAAGCACATAACCTTACATAATAAAGTAGGCATAATGTATAAATAATGTGCTTTACATGCCCAAAGACTCTCGTCAGCCTCAGTGTTCGGCCTGTTGCACTAATCCCATAATCTTTTGATACACAGATATACAAAGTCGTGCAGTTTCTCTTTCCTCTATTTTGTTTTGCAGGCGTGAGATAAACAAGGCCATATCCCCTCAATTGTTCCAACACAACAGCGAAACCGTCCGTGTTGCCATGGCTTTTCGCGAATGCTTTCAAATCAACACCAGACAGTGAAGCACCACAGGCCTATAGCGTACAGCTGCGTAATGACTCTGTGCTGAGTGGGCCAGCTTTAATAACATTGCAGTTCAACCACCATAGAAGCAGGCAAAGAGCTCCCTGCTGTCAGCGTGGGAACAGGGAGATGACCAGCTCTCAAAAATGCTGATGAAGATGGATACTTTTTCTTTTTGTTTCAGAGCCCTCGGGCCAGAAAAAGAAGGCTGCATCATCCGTAGAAGTTAGAAGAAAGAAAAAAAAAAACTGTGGCTTTTTCGAAAACTTCAAACCACCAAGTTACACATCGCCCTTACGCTTCAATTTGTGGCTTCCTTTGGTATCACGGTCCGCTGATTTGCTCGTAAAACGAAAGACGCAGCGAACAAATGCAGCGCTGAGATAATTGCGAGATTTTACTATGCAGATGTGTTCCAACTCACCCCAAAAAACAGCGCTCGCAAAGGCCCATACATTTATGAATATCATTTTTTTTTGTAGGATCCTGAAGCGAGAAACACATGCTAATCGTTCGAGCCATCTGGCAGGAGAAATGGCGTCATCATGTGCATATGGGATCTAGTCAACTGTCCTGTGACAAATTGAGCCATCAGAAATAGGCACTGACTAAACACCGCGGTTCTTTTGCCCGGCGTGGTGAAGTCATGCATACAGACAATATTTACAGGCCACTTATGGAAAGAGCTCATTCATCTCGCGGGCTCTGGCTTGGTTCACGCGGGACAGGAGGCACTCTGTTTACTAAGAGTGTCAATGGACTGCGCACTCGTTTGCCAGGCTCAGGGAATAGTGCTATTGAACGGTTACCCCATTAAAAAGCGTGTACAGTAGGTGTTAAAGGCGGCAGAAGTCTTGTTTACAGTATTAGTGTGGTCGTTGTAATGTGTTTGATGGAGGTCGGGGGGGGGCGGCTGAGGTACAGAACGAGCTTCACGCCAGAGCGACTGCAGGTTGGCTGAATAATGGTTTATGTAAAGTGCTGTACAAGATAAACCCGGTCCACATGTATAGACGTCACGTTTAGCTATAGATCCGTGGTTCTCAAACTGAGGTATGTGTACCACTGGTGGTTTATGGGCCTCTTGGTGTGGCACTCAGGGTCACCAGCTATTGCAGTTTCATTTGAATTGGCAATCATTTCATTTAGGATCAGTGATGCATTCAAGATGTGTTTTTTCTGGATGAGATATTTACATCCAGTACTGTCAAATTTAGATCCAGTTTAGGTATCGCTTTATATTAAAGGAATAGGCCACCGTTTTTACATACTGTGATATGCTCTTACCTCACTTTAGACGTGTTAATATATCCCCGTCTGGTCTTTGTCCGTGCGCTCTGCCAGGCAAACGGAGCACATACGCAGCCTCTCCCACATGTCACATAGCTCCAAAAAAGCTCACGATAGAAGCTACCAAGCTCTTCCACGTGTTCCCTATTTAAATAGTTACGTGAAGTGTTTTCATGCGAAGTATATTTACACAGAAATGTAACGTGTCGATTTTATAAGCAAATAAAAAGGGGGACTATATTGTGAGGCGTAATGATACGAGGAGTAAAACATCCGCGCAGTAACTCCTAAAGGTTATTGACGGAAGTGAGCGGGGGAAGTCTTTAGGAGTTACTGCGCGGACGTTTTGCTCCTCGTATCATTACGCCTCACAATATAGTACCCCTTTTTATTTGCTTATAAAATCGACATGCTACATTTCTGTGTAAATATACTTCGCATGAAAACACTTCACGTAACTTTATTTAAATAGGGAACACGTGGAAGAGCTTGGTAGCTTCTATCGTGAGCTTTTTTGGAGCTATGTGACATGTGGGAGAAGCTGCGTATGTGCTCCGTTTGCGTGACAGAGCGCACGGACAAAGACCAGACGGGGATATATTAACACGTCTAAAGTGAGGTAAGAACATATCACAGTATGTAAAAACGGTGGCCTATTCCTTTAAAGTGTACTTGTTAAGTATTAATAAGTTGTTAATAATCATTAGTAATCTGCTAAAGGTTAGGGTTAAGGTTAGGACTAGGGTAGTTTATTAGTATGTTAATAGTATAATAATAAGCAGCTTATTGTCATTCATTCATTTTCATTTATTTATTCATTTGAGCAGAAAAGTATTTCAAAGAAAACAAGACTATGGTGCTCAAAAGGGTGTAGGAAGAAGCTCAAAGAACTTATAAAAAACGTACCCCTTATCTCTCATTCAAGTAACATCACATGAACTTTCAGCAAACACTCATGCAACAAACCGATGCATGAGTGTTTGCTTGTGCATTAATATAAATAATTTATGATCGTACAAAAGTGTCTTATAGGATTTATCGTTTACAGTTGTACAAAAATAAATGCACCATATGGTACTTAAGATTTATACCAAGGCACATCATACAAGTATATTATTCATGGCCTATTTGTATGTTAATAGATAATCGTATAATAGTCAGCTTATTAATATCTATACAAGCATATTATTCATGGCCTGTTATATGCTAATGCTTATTAATACTTTATTAATACTTAACAAGCACACCTTAATATTAAGCGCTACCCTATTATAGACCCTTCTTTAAACACGGTTTAGTCCTGATTTGATCTTGATATAGGTCTGGTGGTACTTGGAAGGTTAAACATTTTCTAAGAAAGTGAAAAGTTTGACAACCGCAGATTTAGATTTAAATATATATATAAATATTTATGCCAGGTGTATGTGGTATAAATGTATGAAGTATAAACGTATAAAAGCAATTTTCTTTTTTCTTCTCTTGGCCCAGCACCATTGTAATCTAAAATTGTGACTTCTGGTTTGAGGTCCCTGGTGCTTCAAGGAGTGGTTTTATAGAGCAAAGAAAAAGAAAATCTTCTTACTTTTACTTCATTCATGACTTTTCCTGTGGAAAGCCCCAGCACCAACAAGCTGCTTCTCCTAATGTCCTTAAAGCAAATTAGTGCGTGTTTTCCTTTCCATTGATTAATTTGGTTTAAAACTCATTTATGTTCCAAGCAACAATACTGTCACATGGGCAGAGATATCACTTCACAAAAGGTACAGTACCTGGTACCGGTGCAGTATTCCTCACTCGGTGCACAGAGCCTTTAATCTAAGCAATCTACGACGGCCCACACTTAATCATTCACAACTTTCCGTCAATGTTTTTTTATTTGCCTTTTATCCAGCATAGTGCAGCCCTTGTGCGTTAAGTGCATCTTTGGAGCGGGCCAAATAACCAGGCTTTGTTTCGGCATTTACAAGTGCGGCCTGTGGACCCAGCAGGTGCCCTAATTACCAGCTCTTTCTGCAACCTCTGCCCGAAAACTCCACAGCCTGCGATGCTTTTTTGGAGGACCTTTGAAGTGGCGCCGATCCCACCGCACATGCTCTCCCTAACGAACGCAGACACCGAGTGCAATCCGACACGGGCATTTTGGTCAGGCGGCGGGACGGAGAGGGGTGAACGGGACAGGGATCGTGAAGTAAGTATCCCAAAGTATCCCGTGTTAGTAACCGTGCGGATGTTTTATCTCGGTTGCAGCTTGCCCTGACGGTTTTTACGGTCTTGACTGTGGCCAGATGTGCGAGTGCAGGAACGGTGCCCGGTGCCACCACATCACAGGAGCCTGCCTGTGCACCGCCGGCTGGGCAGGACCACACTGCATTCTGGGTAATAGAAGCCACATCATTAAAAAAGGGTGTGAGGGAGGTCTGCCTTTGACTTTGCCCATCACAGCATCCTCTTCTCTGAATTTCGCCTGTGATGATGTTTGCGAACAATTATCTCAATAATCAGAGATGGGTAAAAGGCGGGTGTAAAAAAGAGGTGTTGCCCTCGAGCCAAAATGCTTTAATTGAGTCGGGATAAACGCACCCACGTGTTTCCTAGCGATCCGCGTTAACAACATCAGCTCGGAGGAGGCTTTTACTCGCTAACCTATTCCCATGCGGAACTTTTCTTGAGAATTTCATGCCGTTGTTTTAATGAATCCAATGAATTGCCCACTAAACGTCTTACTCTGTCATTCTCCGGCCTTTTTCAGGGCTCTCCTCTCGCCGCAGATATTTTGCGGTCCGAAACTTCCAAAGCCGAGCGCGGCCAAAAGCCACCAGCGTGACTTTACGACGCATCTCTATCATTAGTGCATTTTCCTCCTTTTTTTTTTTTCTTCCTCCTCAAGACTGGGAATGTCAGATGGGTTCATTAGGAAAAGTTTACAAAGTTTGGCCATATCTAAAAATAATGCAGGTTCCTTTTAACTAAGTGCAGTCCTATGCTTATGTAATGGTGAAAGTGGTGTTTTTGTGTGTGGTAGAATGTCCCGAGGGTCGTTTCGGGGAGCAGTGCAATCAAACCTGCGAGTGTCAGAATGGGGCCAGGTGTGACCATGTCAGCGGCCGGTGCAGATGTGCGCCTGGGTGGACCGGGGTCAGCTGCGAACTGGGTGAGTACAGATCATCACGAACACGAAACTAAAAGGCTGAATTAGTCTAGTCATAAGAGACCGAAAGAGACGCAGACAAATGAGTGAAGCATCATGGTTTGTTAAATGAAATAGAAAGATGGAGACATTGAAACTTGTTACAGAAAAGATCATGCTTTAGGGCCCACACACGCCAAGCAGATTGAGAGGGTGAGGAGGCTGACGGTTTGGCTGCAGTGTTGGAGATTGGGCTGAGGAAAACTTGTGGAATGGAAGAAGGAGATAGCTTGTTTATGTAAGACAGTAAAGACAGGTAGGCTGAAAAAATAAAAAGTAGGCTGCGATTTAGACACAGCAGTTTAGATTGTGGTGAATTTACATTTCTGCTACAGTATATAGTAGAACTGAGAGATAATTGAAATGACAGCTATTGTTAAAGAATTTTCTAGCCCCGGCACAGACTACCAAGGACACCTTTCGTACTGCCCATTATTGACTAAGCCCCTCCTTAGCCCTAGCATTCCTTATTAATAACTCCATCTAACTCTCCTGCCTCTCCTTGCAACTTACGTTAGGACGTCTTTGAAGAACATCAAATATCTCCAACTACTAATTTAGTAATCGATTAATTGTTTTCTGGTATACACAGACACAAAAAGAGCAAGCATGACATGAAAATGTATTTTTGGATGATATGCTATTTTTATGAAATTGAGTTTCATTAATATCTGTCTGTGTCTCAGGATGATTATCCAATCAGAAAGCAGAATTAGCTCTAAGAACCTCCTACTAACATTCACTCTAAGTTAACTCTATTGTCACTTTAGCTTTATGTGGAAAAAAATTAAAATATGAGAGACGAACCGGCCCAGTTAGAACCATGAGGCCATCCTTCTGTGGACCCACCACCTGCAGGAGGAGCCATAAGAGGCTGGTGCAATGTGATTTGGGCAGCCCCAACAGCTGCCCCCACGACCCGGCAACGGACAAGTGGTTGAAAATGGATGGATGGATGGATGAAATTTTTTAAAATATTTTATACATCTTTCAAGCCAAGTGATTAATTGTAAAAAATAATCTGCCGATTTATCATTACCAACAATCATTGTTAGTTGATGCCCTAGTATAAAGCATTTTATCCTCCATGTTCAGCATAAGAAGTGACAGATCACCCATTTACTGTATATCAGGATCTCAGAATTCACATACAGTATGCCAAACCATTGAGGCATGATAGTGTTTTGCTCAAAAACTGATCTGCATCATAGCCTTCTTTAGCCATGAGGAAGAACAAATCATGACCCGTGAGGTTAACAAATACCTCTGTCTATGATGATGATAAGTATTGTTACATTCTTCCTGTCTTCCTGTGTGGTTCAGCCTGTCCTCTGGGCCTTTATGGGGAACGCTGCTCTGGTCAGTGTCTGTGTCTGAACGGAGGCTCATGTGACCCTATGAGCGGCCAGTGCTCCTGCCCCGCTGGCTGGACTGGAGCGGCCTGCGAGTTAGGTCACTACCACTTTATTCCTGCACATGACTGTGTTTTAATCAGTGCTTTTTAATTCATTTTTAATGAAACAGCATCTTAATTAAGTTTCCATTGCTGTTGTGTTGTAGAGTGTGAGATGGGGTACTTTGGACAGAACTGCTCCCAGCGCTGCAGATGTGCAAACAAAGGCAGATGTGACAGAGTGACTGGAGCGTGCGCCTGTCAGTCTGGATGGACGGGAGATCTTTGTCAAACAGGTGAAACGGAAGAGAGGAGGTAGAGCAGGAAGTTAATGCCAGAGACAAAGACTAAATCGAGATTTTTTTTTTCCTGATTAAAAACGGTTTCATGACATTTAATGAGTTTGTCGAAATTGGTGTTGTATATATAAGTATTTGGGATGGTAATTGATTGACTGCGGAATTCTTCCGCAGTCAATTATTGGTTTTCATGTTCTTTATTATTATTCCTCTTCCATCTTTTTCCTGATTTTCTAGAGCTTTCAGCACTTTCATGCTTTGTGCAATTTATGCAAGTTATGCATCAAAATGTTCCGCATGTTGAGGAGAAGGGTGCTATTACTTTTGGGACTTCTGCAACTTAAGGTTTTTCCGCAATCGGCCAAAATGTCGGAGATTTTTCCCATTGATTTATAATGGGGCTGCCGCAAATCCATGCTTTTCTGCACTTTTTTCTGCATTTTATGCAATTTCTGCACTTTGTGCATGTTCAGCTTCTGCAACTTGTGGGTTTTGAGATAAAATTGGCCTTCTGCAGTTTTCCAGTTTTTTATACGGGAGTTTGAAATTTTTGCATTGGTGTGTATGGGGGGAATCCAGCCAATGGGGAGACTCCAGGACATTCAGCCATTTGTGCAGCTTCTGCCAATCAAGCACTGAGGCCATTTCAACAGTTTGACCAGTTTGAAAAGTTTATGCAATATTAACAATTTATGCAAAGTAACCACTTTATGGGATTTAACCAGTTTATGCATTTTAAAGCGTTTATGCAACTTAAGAGTTTATGCCATTTAGGATTTATGAATTTTAAAGAGCTTATGCAATTTACATAATTTATGCAAATTAACCCATTCATGCATTTTACCACTTTATGCAGTTTATATAGTTTATGCAACATGACATTTTATGCATTTTACCACTTTATGCAAATTAGATTATGCAAATTAAGCAATTTATGCAATTTCTGCATTCGCTTCCCGCAATTCCGCAGTCAATCGCAATGGCGCAGCCATTGCATTTCTAGTTGTATAGTGCTTTTCCAAACCTCAATGCACTTTACAACAAGTATTCTCTCATCATTCTCTCATCTATCATTGATGGGCATTGGGCTAACGCTTCACTAACTGAGCTCAGTACTATTGATGAACAGTACATGTATAGGAAAACAGAGTATAGCCAAACAAAAATGTCAGTAGTGTGTTGTGTCTCCAGCTTGTTCTAAGGGTTTTTTCGGAGAGGCATGTGAGCAGCGCTGTGACTGTGTCCATAGTGCCACTTGCCACCACACGACGGGCCGCTGCGAGTGTGAGCCAGGCTGGAGGGGGGCCAGGTGTGACAGAGGTAAGTGCGCCTGGACCGGAGGGAAATCACAGCTCTATAATCTAAAATACCATTGAACATATTGTGATTCCTCAACCAAAAACCCACATGACTGTCTCCCCGCAGCCTGCCTGCCGGGGTGGTTCGGTCCGTCCTGCAGCCTGCTGTGCCAGTGCCAGCCCGGAGTGTCCTGTCATCACCAGACTGGGAGATGTGGGTGTCCCGCTGGATTTACAGGGGCGGGATGTGAGACAAGTAAGAAAAGCTGAAAAAGGCCATGAATAATAACAAAATTGTCATACTGTCATTTGTATCAATGTCATGGCAGTCAGAAAGAAGAATTAGCAGTATATCATTAGGTACAGTATACTTTAAAGCCACACCGCGTGGAATTTTACCCAATAAATAAAATTGAAATACAAGCATTTATTTTATGACAGATATTTTCTCATAAATGTACAAACAAACATTTATGTGGCTCACCTCTCCTAAGATATGACTGTAAACTTTACTGGGAGTGGGTACGTCTCCAGCTCGTCTCCATGGAGATGTGACGAAAGGCAGTCGAATATGGGGTTTAAACAGGTTAGTTTCTCCTCCAAGTCCATTCTTTTATTACACACTGCAATAACAGCATTTTCTGCATCATTAGGAGCATGTTTTGTTTTGCCGCAATAGTATAGTCCAAAATGTTTACGCAGTGCACCTTTAAAGTCGATTGAAAGCCACTCAGTAATTTAAAATGTGTATTTACAACTCGCTGCGATACATGTTTATGGAAAGCATTAGCCGTTAGTCCGGTCCTGCCCATTTCCAACTCTCCACTTTCCCTCTCACAGGACGTCTCCCTCATCCACTCCGTACCTTTCAGTGTTACAACATGCATAGACTCTTCAGCAATCTGTCCGCAGCCCGGCCACCCCGCCCCTCTCCTCTCCCTTCCCCACTTCACACACTCCCCAGACATCTGATAAATGTTACACACCGGCTGCCAAGCAAAACACTAGGCATTGTTTTTGTCTCCTCGCGCGGGCGGATAAGGGCTTTTGCAAGGCAGACATGCATAATGACAGCGGCGTAATTGCCTCTTTAGTCTGGACCCCTTTTCCTTATCTGTTCCCTTGCGCCGCGCTGCTCGCTTGTTGTTGCTCCTGCCGCAACAGTGGGTTGGTCCACTCAAAATCCCAAGTCCCCAAAACATGTTTCATCTCCTCCACAGTGACGGATGGGGCTGTGGGCTCCATTAGTTTTGGTGATGTACATTTGGTAAACAGACAGGCTGTGTGAAAGAATGTACAGGCTGATGGGAGTTTTGCAGAAGTCACCAGTCATTAGTAGAAGAAAACAGCGTCGTTCACAGAGGATTCTTCTGGGGAGGACTGTGGACCCAAATGTTGGGCGCAGAACAATTTTCAATGGGTCATTAGCCCAAAAATTATACATGTTTTAATAGTTTTTGATAGTCGGCGATATCTGTAGTTTGATGCATGTCACAGAGTCAAAGTGCACTGTGTTTTTTCATAATTATTATTAAGTTGAAATGAAAAGTATATTTTGAGCTGAAGTATGTTCCAATGAATCTTGCCTGCCATTCTGGCAAATGATTAAAACTCACACACTCACTGACTTAGCAGCTGCTTAGGGCCCCACTCCTCCACGGGCCCCTAAAATGCCTACATTTTTAATCCAGAAGTTTTAATCCAAAAAATAATGTTAGTAATTCATACAGTTGCGGATGCTCATAATGGAGAAAGCTGAAGCAATAAGCTAATAAGTGCCCATCCCATATTCAATTCAATATACAGTACATTTACATAACATAATAAATTATAAGATCTAGATTACATTGACTTTAGATACAAACAAGTCCTTCCTGAGCTGAACAGATACAGATGATTAACGATACAATCATCAGTTTTAAGCTTAGACTTGCAACATTTACCAAGAAAAGCATTTAAATGCATAACACACATTTGTTACAGATGTTTATAGAATAAACCAAAAGAAAAAGAAATAATTGATAGGATGAAGTATACCTAAAAAAGCATCACTATGTCGTTAATCTTCCTTTTGAAGATGTAATTAGAGATGAATCACAGGTTTACACTGTAGTTATTTCAGAGAGGTTCTAATACTGAGCTAATGTTGTTTCTAATGATTTAAATTTAAAGCCTTTGGCCAACTTAACTAAATTCATCAATCAATCTTTATTTATTAGTGAGTGGCCCGACTGAGTAACACTGGGTACCGTTTAATTTGTTTAGATGCCAGTACTTTAAAGATACTTGGCGTACAATATCGATACCTATGCTATAATATATGCCATCTATCATTCCATAAAAGACTATTTATTTACAATTTCTTTCATTTATTTGAGCTTAAACAACCAAGTCACTTCCTTTAATGCTGTCCCTGGACCAAAAAAATGTGGCCTCTTAAGATATTTTTTTTTTTCCATTCCTGCTTTCAATAGCCTACTTAAATTTTTTCTATTCCAGTAGTACCTAAACTTTTTTTTCCATACCACACTGGTATCGTATCTTATTATGAAGGCCTCCCTAGACGATTTACTCTCGGGCCCCATGCAGGCCATGCTCTTTTTACGGGAAATGCTACAATATATTGATTTTCTGAAGAATATCAATACAATATCTTGAATTCAGTCAGGAATATCAACTAGTCCAATAATCTGAACTCCATTTTAACATGTATGTAGTAGATTTAGGATACAGTTGTTAGACCAGCTTCACAAATGTGTTTATTTAGCTCTTAAATTTAACACTGACCTGATCTTCTCAGCTTGTCCCATCGGCATGTACGGCCAAAACTGCAGCCAGACCTGCCAGTGCTCCGGGGACCAGGAACAGTGTCATCCTGTAACCGGCAAGTGCAGCTGCCTACCTGGTTACCATGGCGCCCGCTGCAACCTACGTGAGTATTTCCTTTTTTTTGTCCGTCTTCATCCATTTCCTGGCCGTTGTATGTCTCAGTCTCAGCGCTTGTGTCTCGTCTCCAGGATGTCGAGCGGGGACTTTTGGACCCTACTGCAAGGCGCGGTGCAGCTGCGTGAATGGGGGGCGATGCGACTTCAGGACCGGCGCTTGCCATTGTCCCCCCGGCTACATTGGGGCCGACTGCAGTTCGGGTAAGTCAAGCGTGCACCTGTTGGCACTCGAAGGGTTTTTGTCTTTCGGCTTTCCTTTCATATCAAGTGGGGCTTTCTACATGAGGCCTTTTAACTTTACGTACAAGTAATTTCTTAAAGCCAGGCCCCCAGTCACTTTTGGCTTTTTTTTTTATAGTGTGTAGCTGTTTGTTAAAGCTATGCTGATTTGTTTAGGTTGTCCAAACGGCTATTATGGGAAGGACTGCACAAAGCTGTGCTCTTGTGGAGATGGAGGCCAATGCCATCCGGTGACGGGGAAGTGCGTCTGTGCACCAGGTTGGATGGGGCCTTCCTGTCAACAAGGTAACACCAAAGCTACAACATTCATTTATTGAAGAAAGTTTGACCAGGATATCACATCTTTCACAGGGCATTAAAGATTTATAATGTAAAAACAGTTATTCTTGGGCTTTAGTTCAGTAATTCAATATAGACTTGTCTTCTCAATGTTGCAAGAAATATGTAGATTAGTAAGTATATTTAGGACATTAAACCAACCAGCTGTTATTAAGCTAGTTATGAGCTTTATCCAACATAGATTCAGTTTGAAACACGGTATTAAAAAGTTATGTATTCTGAAATGAAATGTTTATACCCTAAATACTGTCCCTGGTACTTACTCTGGACTCTCTTGACCCATAATTGAAATAATACTAAAATAAAATATACAATTGGAGTTGATTGTTTCTACTTTGGGGAAACTCATTCAAAACAATGTGCTGCAAG
This sequence comes from Gobius niger, assembly GCF_951799975.1. NCBI lineage: Eukaryota > Metazoa > Chordata > Actinopteri > Gobiiformes > Gobiidae > Gobius > Gobius niger. The sequence goes on along the minus strand of NC_136852.1, from coordinate 11,005,477 downwards.
TGATAGTTGAATTTTCAATCTCACAAAAATCCACCTGGAAAGGCTGAGCAATACTTTCAGACTCAAATCCACTGTATTGGACCATTCGGACCAATCGTGTGGCAGTGGAAGGTTTTGCAGTTGCCGTAGACAACAAGCACTTTTATCAGTAATTAAAGGTGCATTATGCAACTTTTAATGCGGAAAATCAAGTTGATATTTCCACGTGTTTGACCTCGTAGTGACCCAGCGGCTGTATGAGTGGTCCGCATGGCGCCTTTACTTTTGATCACAGTGGTCTCTACAACGCTCCAGGATCAATTGTTTGTAGGTTTTCTGGTGAGAGGCACCGTCAGAGAAAACCTTGCAAACAGTTGATCCTGGAGTGTCCTAGAGACCACTGTGATGGAAAGTAAAGGCGCCATGCGGACCACTCATACAGCCGCTGGGTACTACAAGGTCAAATATGCGTAATATTAACTTTTATCTTCACATAAAAAGTTGCATAATGGAGCTTTAATAAAAGAACTAACATTTCTGGAAACTAAACATGTAATTGCTCTTGTGCTTTGTTGTTTTTTTTTAAAACTTGTTTGTGATTGGCTTAGACGAGGTGCATGTGATCCAATCAGCAGCAAATTTAATAAAAGTCAATTCTCAACAATTTAAAGTGGAGCCTTTCCAGACTGATATAACTATGCCAATGTAATGTGCAATGTTATGTTTATCGGGCTTTTTCCAGGTTAACTCATCAGCTGCTCTTAATACAATGAATTACTGAAAATAAAGCTAAAATCTTGTTTTCTAGTGAGGTTTTATTGATTTATTCAGTTTTTTTTTATCATCGATTTTGTCATAGATAGACTGTCTTTTACATCTGGCATCTCTTCTCACATTTGTCACAATGAGAACTCTCTCCTGACCTCAGAATAAACAGTCATATAATTTCCACAAAATAACCCTAATAAGGGTGTATTTATGTCTATTAAGAAACAACTGCACCATTTCCTGTGTGCGAGGCCTCTGATGATCACAGAACTGTTTTTCCAGGGAAGCAGAGGCCAAACGAGGTTGTCTAATCTCCTTTATCAGCTGGGGCTTTCCATCCTCGCCTATATGCTAAAATCATCTTCTGCACATGTTTGGATACCACCTTTTAAAATGTCCCTTTTGTCGGGTGTTTACAAAAAGCTATAAGTAGCCTGATCGCTGTTTTCCACGCTGCTGGGTTTGGCTAAAAAGCAAACAAGCAAACATGAGAATCAAAGGCGGCTTGCTTTTTTGTTTTCCCTAGTTCAAATTACCCGGAGAATCATGATTATTCTTTCATATCAGCGCCAAATGAGGATTCAGCAGATTTAGCATCTCTCTAATGAAGTGTTGCCTAAATAAACATGGCGGTCAGGACTGTCTCTACTTGATTTGATTCTAATTGGGTGCGTTCATGAGGGAAGGTAGCTCTATGTGGAATTCATGCTGTTTAGAAGAATTATTCAGTTGGTTTAGGGATTACGTTTACAAATTTGCAGTCCATCTTGTGGCCTAAAGTATTTTTATCTGAGAGATGTGTGTGAAATGAAAGATGTCCTCAAAATGATGCCTTGAATGCCACATATTATGCCAGTTCTGAAGGCCTGTCCTTGTTTCCACAGCGTGTCCAAGAGGCCGATATGGGCTTCAGTGCAGGAGCTCATGCAGCTGTAAAAATGGGGCCCTGTGTGATCCAGTGGACGGCTCCTGTAAGTGTGGAACGGGCTGGACGGGAACTCAGTGTCAAACAGGTGAGGAATATGTAAAAATATATACAGTAGTATGCATAAGTATGGGCCCCCCTTTAACTTTTCAACATTTTGCCATACTATGGACCATAAACATAAATATATTTAATTGAAATTTTATGTGAAAGACATACACTAAGTGACCCACAATTGTGAGGTGAAATGAAATGTATATTTATACAGGTGGGGGAAACTGTACAAGGAACAACTATTAGTCGTACACTGCACAAATCTGGCCTTATGGCAGAGTGGCATTTTTGAAAGAAAACCATAAGAAGTCCTGTTTGCTGTTTGCCAGAAGCCACATGGGGACTTCCAGGACTTCCTATGGTTTTCTTTTAAAAATGGCTTGTTCTAGCCACTCTGCCATAAAGGCCATATTTGTCCAGTGGACGACTAATAGTTGTTCTGTGTACAGTTTCCCCCATCTGAGCCGTAGCTCTCTGCAATTCATCCAGGGTCATCATTGGCTGCTCTAAAAGGAAAGAGAGCCTATACGTTTGCACATCCCACTTTTCAGTTTTTTATCTATAAAATTAGATCTAAATCATGTATAAATTTAATTTTCACTTCACGATTGTGTGTCACTTAGTGTATGTCTTTCACATAGAATTTAGATTAAATATATTCATGTTTATTGTCCATAGTATGACAAAATGTCGAAAAGTTAAAGGGGGGCCCACTGTATGTAATTGTCATCATCCAGAGAAATTGGAGGTTCGATAAAGAGTGAGGTCTTATGTAGTATTAATATGATTTACAAGGATTTTTTTTTGGCGTGAAAACTTTATAAGACAGGACAGCTCAGGAATTGAACTCACAATGTTGTCCATAATGCCATAATAACTGACTCCATTCAAAGAGATTTGCAGCTCATTTTACAACTAAAATTACATAAAAGCAATATCGAGTAATGACTATAGGCTAAACACTTTGCAGACAAACTTTGGGATCCCCCTGTTGTGCCTCTGGGAACCCTGGACCCCACTTTGAGAACCTCTGCTCTAGATTAATGGCTCCAGTTTACTTCTTCTTTTTTGCCTTTGGGTTTAAAAGTTTTTTTTTATTGTTCTTCTTTGGAGATCTTTGAGGGCGCTGCTGCAACACATTGAAGACAACAAGACGAGAACAATCAAGAATTATTTTGTGGAAAACATGATTATTGTAAACATTGTAACATATTCCTTCTTACAATGTTATCAAATATTACACCAGAACAGAAGTGTATCATTTAAATGTGCAAATACGGCCCTAGATATCATTTAAACACAGAGCAGTAAACTCGCCACAACATGAAAGTATTTAATGAAAGTGCTTGTTAAATCCTCGTGTTGGCCACAAAAACTTCTACAAAGTTTGGATTTACATAAGTCTAAGAAAATATTTTTCTGTTCAACATCATAAGACAAAGTCCGATTTCCTTTCATTATACTTTACATGCGTACGATCCGATCATTAGCAGTTTATGATGCTATCTTTAAAAAGTCACATTTGACATATGCTTTTTATTGCTGACAGATGCAATCAAGTAACGTTCAGTGACTTTCTTTGTAGCGGTTTCAGCAAAAGCGTCTCCACATGAACCATATGCCCCATAAATTCTCCAGATTGCTACTAAACCATGTTGGAACCACTGCTTCAAAAAAATGTTCTTTTGTTGCGTGTTTTCAGCCTGTCCGATGGGAAAATACGGCCCGGGCTGCGTTCAAGAGTGTCAATGTCTTCATAACGCGACGTGCAACGCTGCAACTGGAGCCTGCCGCTGTAGTGCGGGATATTACGGCCACTCCTGTCAACACAGTATGAAAACAGTTCTATTAAGTAACTTCACCGCATGTTTTTTTTTTGTATTGTGACTGAATAAAATGTGCTGATGTCAAACGTCTTATTTCTGTTTCATGTGCAAAATCTGCATATTGACACAGACTCTTGACTTTCTCCTGTTGTGTCCTTCAGGTTGCTCAGGAGGGTTTTTCGGAGTGGACTGTGCCCAGACCTGTGACTGCAGAGTGGGGCAGACGTGTGACCACAGGACAGGACAGTGTCTATGTCCACCGGGATATCATGGGCTACTGTGCCAAAGACGTAAGTAAGAACTAAAAGATGCTGTAATATCTTGTAAAATTGGAAATGCTAGAAAGCAGGATTCCAGTACCTCAGGCCTGTCAAACTGAAAATGTTCAAGACAAAGACAGCTTGTTATTCCAAGAGTCTTGAATGTGCTGATAATATTGCACTGTACATAGTGATATTTTACGAACACACAGGGTCATTTATCAAGACAGGTGCTAAATAGCGAGTGCATGCTGGGAAATAGCATTTAGCTATTTGTGGACATGTTGCACTAAATGTACCTTTTGAAATTGCCTGTACTACAGTATGTACCGTTAGCGTCAGGGGCTTACTGCTTCAGCTACTCTTCCTGGGTCTTTTTTTCCAAACACTTTTCTTTTCAAGTAATCAAGTACAAGAAGTCATGATCAATCCATTTTCAGATCCAATAACACAGTCAAGCTTTTCAGTTACAGTTCAGTTACAACAGGAATATTTCAGCAAAAAAATTTTTGTCTGAGTACATGTACCATAATATAATTTGAGTCGTTTATTAGAGCTATAACCCATATTTTGTTGCTTCGTTTAGTGTGGTAAGTTATTCCATTCCTGCATGGCTCGGAACATAGCTGTAGGTTGGCTCAGACTAGTTTTACATATTGGTGAAGTGAATCACTGTCCTTCAGAGTGTTCGGTTGAATAGCAATGTGTATTTCTACTAAAAGGCAACTTTTGATAAAACATGCTATTAGTGCTGCAATAATACTTATTAGAAAAATTAGTTATTGCATAAAACTATCTTTTCTTGACCCAGTTTTAGGGCTCCTAATCAGATAAATTAGAGAATGCTGTGTGAGTGAAGCATGCATTTAAGACTCTGCTGCTGATCCACTTTTGCACATATGCTTCCTGTCATGGTGACGTGTAAACAGACAGCAACCTCCCTCTCTCTTGGTACAGCTGCATTTTTTGCCTTTTTTCTGTGAACTGCATTTGTGGTTTCTGTGTTCCAAATTGTTTTACTGGATACTTCTGTACGTCTTTGCCGTGTTTTTGTGGGGTTCGGTGGATTTTTTTTTACTGCAGGAAGTCCATAATGTTCCTGAAGGATGCAGCTTTATAAAAGTAAACAAAAAGCTAGCTTATGAGCTAAACCCATTTGAGAGCTACACATTTCTTCTTCTGAGACACTGAAGAGGCACCAAGAGCCCGTTGTACACTTGTACAATGACAAATAAAGCACTTGCTTACTTACTACTCATTTTGCATGTAGTGTATCATATCCCGCTTCCAATAAATAAAATATATACAAATACAAGTTGAATAATAGCAAGGAATTTGTTTTTATCATTCAACTGTGCTAAAACTATCAAAGCAAGGCTAAAATGGAACTGAATCAGGAAAACAAGTAAAATAAAACTAAACCTTTGCACATTTTAACTAACTATACATTTATGTTTTGGGTTGTATTACCAAAGAATGGATGGAAGACCTCAGTCGTTTTGACATAAACATGTATATTATGAATTCTTGCAACAATAATATTGCGATGACTATATTTCCTGATGTATTATGCACCCCTAAAGTGTTTCATTATGGTGTTTAATAATAATAGATATAGAATGCAGTACATGTGCCGTACAAATGAGATGGTAATGTATGAGAACACATTGCTTTGACATTTTAGCTAGTTTATGAAAATGAATCCCCAGTCTGCGTACACTGGTCTACCTGTAAGCGATATAATGCAGTATTGTGAGTGCAGTGAGAGCTGGCAGTCAAACAGGCCGGCTGCAGTAGGTGGGCAGGCAGTCGTCCCGGTACATGATGAGAGACAGGTGTTTCCTGACTGGTCCCTGACTGGTTAATGCATTCCTGTTACATCCCAGTGCCCTCCTGCCTGCTCTGGGGGCTCTCCGTCACAGTGGGGGCACCTAAATGGCCACTTCAGACCCAGCAGGACAGAGGAGCAGAGCAGCAGCTGTAAGGCAGGCCTGGTTTTAGATACGAGGAAGTCAGTGTCTGTCAAGGGGAATGGGAATGTTCTTATTACTTGACACATTTCCATGTTCCCAGGTTTGATGAGTCCACTGAGCTGTTTATTGTTTATTTCACTTGCGTTTGAGGAAAAAACAGCTCATAAGCAGGTAGACACAATGGGGATGATCAAAACGGGTACTAAATAAATAAAAGTGCGAGCTGGTAAATTATATGAAGCTATTTGTGGACATGTTTCACTTATTGACCAGTTGAAATTGCCCAATTACAGTATTAGGACCGAGAGAATAGCGCGTGAGTAAAAAATCCTAGTTTGTGAACCTGTTCCCTAACAATGGCAATAAAAAATATTCTGATTGTAAAAATACATATATAATTGATTATTGAGTATTGAATGAATTCCTTCAGGGTGTGAAGCTGGCACTCACGGAGCAGGCTGTACAGAGTCCTGTGACTGTTCAGGGGAAGCTCCTTGTGACCCACTGACAGGGCGCTGTCTTTGCCCTCCAGGAAGAACGGGCCATAGGTGTGAAAAAGGTGTGTGCTCTTTTACTTCATTTGTAGTGTATAGAGTAAAGTGTTCTTCTATTCTTCTATTGTTTGTTACTGTAAGTCAACCACAAAATGACTTTATACGTTGTTGGTGCTTAGACTGTGGCGGAGAGCGCTTCGGGCCCGGCTGCTCCCTCAGGTGCCAGTGTTCTCACGGGGCGAAGTGTGAAGGGCTGAGTGGGCGATGTCTGTGCCCACACTCCTGGCTGGGACCCACCTGTAGTGAAGGTAACTCTAACCAATTTCACCTCTTAACCCCCAACTTAACCGAGTGCCTTTTCTCCAGTTCAGCTTTACCCAAATCTTAAAGCTTCGTGACTGGAGAGCAACGGTGTAACACCTCATTTGAAAGCTAAGACCTACAAAACTGATCGTAACTTTTTGGTTGCGTTGTCGCCATGTTGTTGTCACATTTTTAAGTGTTTTTGTTGTATTATTGTTGCTTTTCTGGCACATTTTTGTTGCTCTTTTACTGCGTCTTGGATGCTTTTTTGTCACTTTTCTTCCTAGCTTTTTAGATGTGTTTTCGCCTCTTTTTTGTGACTCTTTAGTCACATTTTATTGCTTATTTGTTGCTTTTTCTGTCAGGTTTTGTGTCCATTTTTTGTTGTGTTTTCACCACATTTTCACCACATTTTTGTAATGTTTTTGTTGCCTTTTTTTCCTCGTTTTCATTGCTAAATTGATGCTTTTTTAGCTTTAATGCTTTTTTAAAGAAGCTTTTAGATTTGAGTAAAGGCATGGAGAAAATGTGCTCGGTTCAGGTGGGGGTTAAGAGGTTGAAGAATTTTAGAAGAAGCTAGGGGATTAGGGGGTTGATGAATTGATACACATCACCAGAGATGGTACTTTTTACCGCAAATTTAATATTTCTTCACAATTACAGCAACAGAAAGTTAAATGTGTCCAAGAGTCTGAGCTGCATTAATCTTCCAAGTTCAAATTAAGTTGTTAATGCACCCAGTTAAATGTTTCTTTGCGTTGACCACCGATCTGTGGCCCTAACACCGTATAAACTTCAATATGCAGCCCTTGATGAGCAAAAAGCTTGGACACCCCTGATGTAAACCACAGTGTTGCTAAATAACAACTTTGTATGTGCTTTTTCGTGGTTATAGACAGTAAATTAAATGTACATAATCAAAAGCTCAGTATAACAATGCTCTAAACATTCCCATGTGCAGTCACCACCATTATTTTCTGTTGCTATCTTGTCAATGATCATAAAATGTATCGTAAAAAAGAACATTGACCTGTGACATTCTTTCTACACAATGAAACCTACTGTACATCCTCACGCAGACATGCCCCGGGCGGTTAAACCTTGAAGCAGCTTTAGTGAAACCCTGTCATGAAGTGTGAGCGGCTGAGGCCCATCACTGTCCGCCCCAATAGCCGCTCCCGCCTCCTGACAGTTACTTTAATCCGTCCACAGCGTGAAACCTGCGCCGCTGCTGTCTCTGCTTTACCCCCTTCTAAAGCCGAGCGCACAAGAGACTACATGCTCTTACTGCGGGAAGAACATTTGCTTTTCATTTTCCAATTGCGCTGATGTCTTTTTGTCTTTTTTTTTTTTTCCCCTCTCCTTTTCAGCACTGCCGCACCAACTCCCCGAGCAGCTGAACCTCTCCATGTCTCAAAGGAGGAAGCGGAGAAGGACGGGCAGCAAAAGCACATAGTATTAAGTTGACATGGACGTTCAGACAGCCCGGAGCTGACAGGGAGCATTCACATCTTCCACTTGGCAAAAGGAGCGTTGTAAGTGACAGAAAGCGAGCCTCGAACAGTAGATCAGAAAGAAAATCCACTTGAAAACCAAAAAAATCTGTTACAAAGACCCACATTTGTATAGTATTTGTCTGTTGTTTCTAGTATTTACTGTACTTATTTATTGTCGAATGGTAAGAGACGTCACAGAGTAATGCAAGACATGGCATATTTATTTGTAGAGCTCGTTTCATACAAGACAGCTCAACGTGCTTTGCAATAAGATGAAAAACAAACACACAGAAACCACAGTAATCATTTCATTTGAGACTTTAAGAACATAACACACTGCAAAAGCTGATTCTTGACATGTATGGGTCATTTTGGGTTTAGCTGTATGTACATTTCTGGGATTTAGAGGCATTTTATGTTAAAACAGCACAATGTAGACAATGACTCTTTCTACCTAGCAGCACAATGTGGGTATGATTATTTCATTATTTTATATATCGACATCCTTTTGAATGTAACAGCGCTTCGGGGTTACTGTTTGTCTTCTCTTGCGATGTGATGGTCGCCAAATCCTTCCGACTTGCATGTGTTGCACTTGTTTGTGTTTGTTGATGCTGTAAATGAATTGTCATGAAATAACTGTTGTGTTTATATATAGTTGCTGCATTATTTTACAATTCTACAAAGCTCATTTTATTTGGCCATTCAGCTCATTTCATGTACATTCATGGTTTCCGCAGGGCATTAAAAAGCATTAGATGTTGTTAAATTGAATTCAAACTGGCATTAAATCTAAATTTATTGGAAAATTATGACACTACTCAACAGTTTTTACCGTATGTTCACTGACAGCTGCATTTTTTTTTTTAAATTGACCACATTCTCTTTCCTCTGTTTGATGAAATGTTTGCAAATCCTAAGAAATTAAATATGCGCTGTTTTTTTTTTTTTTTTTGTCATTTGGGGCATTCAAATTTGAGCATTAAAAATGGCATTAAAAAGCATTAAATTTAACTTTTTTAATGTTAAATTTAACATTAAAAAATGTTAAATTTTTTAATGTTAAAAAATTTAACATTAAAAAATTGTTAATGTTTTTAAACCTAGTTTATACTAGGAGAACCTAGTATAAACCCTGACAATAGGTGGCGTTCATGATTTAGAATGTGATTATGTCATAATGTCAGGTGGAGCAGGGGTAAATGCAACTCTATAGGAGAAATACAGTTTTTGTAAGAAATCTCCAAAACGAAAATCAACAAATGTTTTTCCTCATCAGTATTTGACAGTGATTGGATTCTGTATGGGAGTATGGGGTCCGGGGCCCTCTGCTAAGGGCTGTCCGTTCCCTGTATGACTGCAGCAGGAGCGTGGTTCGCATTGCCGGCAGTAAGTCAGACCTGTTCCTGGTGCGTGTTGGTCTCCGCCAGGGCTGCCCTTTGTCACCGGTTCTGTTCATTACCTTAATGGTCAGAATTTCTAGGCGCAGCCAGGGGCCGGAGGGTGTCCGGTTTGGGAGCCTCAGAGTCTCATCTCTGCTGTTTGCGGATGATGTTGTTCTGTTGGCTTCAACAAACCAGGACCTTCAGCACGTGCTGGGGCGGTTTGCAGCCGAGTGTGTAGTGGCCGGGATGAGGATCAGCACCTCCAAATCACCTCCGATCGATCTACGTTCCCACTATCACCTATGGTCATGAGATTTGGGTAATGACCGAAAGGACAAGATCGCGAATATAAGCAGCCAAAATGAGTTTCCTTCGCAGGGTGGCTGGGCGCACCCTTCGAGATCTGGTGAGGAGCTCAGTTACCCGAGAGGAGCTCGGAGTAGAGTCGCTGCTCCTTCACGTCGAAGGAGCCAGCTGAGGTGGCTAGGGCATCTGTTTCGGATGCCTCCTGGTCGCCTCCCGCGGGAGGTGTTCCAGGCATGTCCTAGTGGGACAAGGCCTCGTGGAAGACCCAGGACACGCTGGTGGGACTATGTCTCCGAGCTGGCCTGGTGTCGCCTCGGGGTCCCCCCAGAACAGCTGGAGGAGGTGTGTGTGGATCAGGAAGTCTGGGCATCTCTGCTGAGACTGCTGCCCCCACGACCCGGCCCCGGATAAAGTGGAAGAAAATGGATGGATGGATGGATGGATTCTGTATTATTTTTATGTCTGAAAGTCCAAAATCACTCTCATGTTTTCGAATATTGTCTCCACTTTTGCCTTTCAGAGAAAATAATTGTACATTGGTGTATATGGGCTCACAGAGGAGACAATGAACTTTGATGCAGTTTTTGTTTCATGTGATTCTTCCAGCAATTACTGAGATATTAACCAAAAAACTGCAGTTCACCAGTTACCATAGTTACCACCATGGAATTTTCAGTTGTCCTCCACCACAATTTTAAACTATAGGCTCTCTAGAATGTTGTGATGTCACGTGAACGCAACCTATGAACCGCTCGTCTATGGTATTTATAAGTTGCATCTCAGGTCATTTGCAGCTCACATTCGTTCAATGGTGCTACATTTTATTTGTACAGAATATTTGCTGTTATGTTGCATTTGTTTGTAAAAATGTTTGTACAATAATGGTGTCAATAAAAACGTTACTCAAATGTTGTTGTTTTTTGCTCCACATTGTTTAATAAGTCATGTTTCAGGGCACCATGTCAAAGCTTTTTAAGAGGCCAATTTTGTTTTATTTTTGTAGTGCAATTTTACATTCATGAACATTTAAAAGAAGATAAAGTGTTTTACTGGGTTTGTTTATAGACGACAACCTGTTCTCCACTTAACATTCTTTATTTTGTTGGTTTATTTACTTCATTCAGACGAGGTTGGCACAGCAAACAGTTCGATTTGGCAGGTTCAGTTGCATTGTGGGTACAAGTTTTCTTTGGTTTAAATAACAAAAGGTAACCACTCTTCTCACTTAACCAATGTTTTCCCATCCTTCATTTTAATTCTCATAGTTTCCAACATTTTATTGGTGCATTTTAGGGGGCAAAAACAAAAACATTGGACACAGTCGACCCACATTGCTCAGACTGACCTTGAAAACCACTTAAATCCGACTTGCTTTTGCTTTGATGGTCGGCAGGAGCAGGACAGAAGCCGAGGCTGTCATCACAAAGACGTATTGGGCCGCCTTGAGACGTGTGTCTGGGTGTCTCGCCTTCTGTCAGCCGACCCGGGTCAAAGCGCTAGGGCCGCGTGAGGTTTGTCCTGCATCCATTTCTCAAGCTCACCGGACCATTCTCTCCATCCTCCATCGGTCAAAGGCAGGCAGGCGGCTCACGGTCTGGCGTCTGTAGACAGGTGCCTGGACCCGTATTCCCCCCCTACACACCCCGTCCCATCTCCTCTGGTAGTTCTGATGGATAGGGGGTGGGGGGGCAAAGCAGCACGCCATGTTGTTGTGACAAGCGGCAGATGTTCTCCAATAATGTTTACGGGCTCAGCCTTCATCCCGGGACGACGTACACCTGTTTTCAGTCAAATGCGGGCTAAGAGGCGATCCATCCAGAGAGACAGAGAGGAACGGGGGTGGGTGGTTACCGCACTGTTAACTTAAGAGGTGTGGACATATCTACAATAGTAATGTATGGCTATGGGACAGCTGTGACAGTGATTGTAGTCTGCTAATATTTATAGAATGGGGATAATTAGTGAAGACATTTGAAGTCTTTCATCAAACGTTCTCGACGCAAACCATGATTTAAAGCTACACAGCAGGTTCCAGGTTCAGACATATTGAGAAAAGGAGGAAGACCCTTGCCTTGAGTCAGCTGGACCTGGCCTGAAGGAAGCACATTGATGAGACTATTCGATGGGGGGTTGTGATTGACTGCGATGCTGAGGGATTGACAGGTGGAGTGAAAGTTCTGAATGAGCAGCAAAGATCTTCTCAGCAGTGATATGTTGAAGTTGAGGTGGTGGGACAGTTACAGATTCTATGGTGGATAACTGGTTACTGTCAAAAAGGTGCTTTCTTATTGTTGTCTTGGTTTATGGTGAATCTTCTTGGAATTAAGATCTGGTTGACCTGTTTCTTGCCCCTGATCAGGGGGATGGAGTTAGGTTTAGGGTCAGGGGTCAGGGTTGGGGTTAGGGACGGAAAATGTAAGTTGTGTTTCAATCACACAGATCTTACACATATTTTTTAGAAACTAGAAGGTCTTGACTTTCAAATGAGGCATTGCACTGGCATATAGGCTGTAAGCTCTCCAGTCAATGCGCTTTGGGATTTGGATATGCACAATTGGTGAACAGCTTATTAAGATATGGTTGATATCTATTTGATTCATACTATTTTCTCATAAAGCTGTCCAAAAATAGCTTGATGTTCGTCAATAGAGTGGATCAGCCAAAGACTTACATGGCAGGTTTATGAATCCAATCACCACCGATGAATAGTTTTCTTTTCGGAGTTTTCTTTCAAAAATAAAAATTGTATTGGACATCCATTTAAGAGTATATGACACCATCATATTCGAGAACATGAACACAACCTATTACCTACTACCTCTGCGTACATTGGTGTTTTAATGAGAGAGTGAATAGGTGACTGGTTCCTTGCTGTAAAGCGCATTGGGCCTGATGAAGGTAGAAAAGTGCTATATGTGTTGAGGCCATTCATCATCTAAAATCAAAGATATTTTGTTCCTTTGTTCCGTCAACAAACGCAACATCAGCTTCTACAACTACGTCAACGTCATCTTTCTTTTCTTTGGAAATATTTTACATCTTGGAGGCAATGTTCCACTCATGATTTGGCTTATAATTACAGTTTAATATACTAGAGAAGACGCTGACTTCTGCAGAGCTTGGACCATGCTTTTGCTGCTTATCGGTGGAGGGTGAGAACAGCGCAGGAGTGCAATAGTCCATGTAGTTCTGATGTGAATCTTGGGTACTTTTTGACCGTAATTAGGCATGCGCCAGTCTTCGCCTTCAGATTCTATCACGACTGTGTATCACCAGCTATCCCTGGCCCTGCTCCACGTCTTAGAGATCGTTTGGACTACATCTCCCAGAAGGCCGCGGTGTTTTGAACTGTAGCTGACAAAGCTGTAAGCGAAGATAAAAGGATTGCAGCTCGTCCTGGTCCACTTGTTTGGCTGGTGCTTGAATAAATAAACGCAGCCTAAGCGAAGATTCGTATCGAGAAACTCTCCCACAGTTATTATTATTATGGGGCTCTTATTTTTATTTCATCTTGTATCAATTTTAATTTTACTACTACTCAAGTAATAGTTTCTACTGATACCAAATCTTTGCTAATTAGTTTATATATTTCACAAAACAACTGCAAATTAGTCAAAATGTGATGCTTTTCCACATTTTCGTCACGAGATGGCCTGGAGTCTGGCAGTGTCTGCAGACATCGGGCTGCAGTTCAGCCCCTGATTACACTGGTCACATTACACTGTGTGTGTTTTGTCTCATGCTCAGTGTAAGACACGCTGAGGGCCCATCCATAACATTAATGACCCATGTCCTCCTGATGAAAATGTAACACAGTCTATTGAAACCACACGATTAAAAAAAAAAAAAACTTCAAGTGCTTTCTGTCAGTGAGACAGAAATGGAGACATTCACTTTGATGTCAGACTTTAGTGACCTCCTTTTGGCAATTTCTCGTTTATTATTAAGGTAGTAAGTGAATTTAGAATATTAAATTGGGGTAACTGTATTCAGGGACAGTTACTCTTTCATTTGTGAGTATTCAGAATACTTGATATTAAAGGAATACACTCAGTGCTCAGTCATTCAATTTCAGCTTCATGATCATAACATTAAGAAGAAAAAAAGGATCGAAACAGCCGGGGGAAGGTTTAGTTCTGTTCCTCTGGGCTCTGGACATTTGCAAGGTGCTTTTTTGCATTCCTAATTCGAGGTAAATAAGTTTGTAACACACATGTAACCAGTGTAGCATAAACATCTTCTTAATCATATGCCGTATCTATGCAATAATATTAAGCAAATCAATGTGAAAGTATTCTAAGTATTTAGAATACAGTACTCTGATTAGACAAAGTAACGGAATATGTTACTAAATACATTTTACAGCAAGGGTGTTACTCATTTTGGGTCGTGGGCCAAAATTCAGCTCACGGGCCGCGTATAATGTAAACAGGAAAATACTATAGAGAACATTTTTCTAATAAATGAATAGTAATAATGAACTGTGATTTGGTCAAAGCCCCAACTTGACTGTAGCCTCACCAATAACAACGGCTTAGACTTGTATTGCGCTTTACAAGCCTGTGTCAAGTTTCTCAAAGTGCTACATAGTAGTCATTATTCATTGACTCCACACTGATAAGTGGTGATAAGCTGTTATTAAAGCCACAGCCACCCTAGGGCAGACTGTCTATTTACCACGTGGCTATAATGTGTTGTTCATATCCTGATCTCTTGTTATATCAGTGCCCTCTGCTGGACGTGTGGAAATCTTTCCCTTTTTTTATTTTATTTAAGCTGCCCCCTAGTGGCTGGAGTGAGCATTCTGGTAATTCTCTAAAAAATCATAACTCTGCACTGGAATGGGCTAGAGACTTACTTTTATATTTTATTTTACATACTCTGGAATTTATGCTCTATATCGCGTATGTCTGACACCCCTGTTTTAAGGTGAGTATTCAGTATTCTGTAACTAAATACAATTTCACAGTATTTTCCCCAACACTGATTATGCGCGCCATAAAAATCATATACATTTAAAATTTTCAGCAACAATATAACATTATCTTCACTGATTCCCCCCAATACACAAAATAGAAGTGTAACCATTTGGAAGGACATAATATGAAAAAGTGCAGACCCAATCCATCAGGCAGGCAAGTCTTGAGAAAACATAAGATGGGAAAGAACTTTATTGATCTGACAATGGAGAAATTCGTTACATCAGCTCTCAAGAACACTCACCTTAACCTTAAGTTTTGAGCGTGTGCGTTTGAATCCATTTCAGTCTGTACATTTGCTGAAGCAGAACAATATTGACACGTTGATTGGTGCGGCTCCCATTTGCTAACATGTATTTCCCCCTTGTGCCAACTGTACCCAGACCCCGCCATCCCCCAAAATGTCTCCCCCGACGCCTCGAGTCAGCACCTCTGCCAAGGCAATCAGAGAGAGAGCTGCCAGCTGCGATGCCACCCTCCCCTCTTCAGACGGGAGGGGGTGTGATCTATGCCCCAATGTCCCCTTACTGTACATGGGGGGCTTGGTACACGGAGTGGGGTGGGTGTTGGGTGCATGGGTGTCGAGGTGGCACAAAGGAAGGGCTGGTCTGGGATGGGGAAAGTAGGAGGGAGGTGCCAGGAGAACACTTGTAATGAGGCCTGTAGGATCCTGAAGCCGTGCCAGACACACCATTAGTGCAATGGATCTGAGCAACAGGACAGGCATGGCCGCCCTGGGACCTGACACACTCTATGCCCCGTGTACTGCAATGCCAGGGATGGAAAGAATACTACAGTAATCATTTTAGAGAGGAAATGAAGGCTATATTGAGGGGGAATGTATAGAATTGGACCTGACAAGTTTATTTATTTTTCTTTCTTTATTCAAATATAATCTTTCCCATAGTGGTACAAGACTCAAATGACCCTTTTCTTGTTATGGGAGTCATTTTGAGGCCTTTTGATCATTCAAAATGTAAAATGGGCGACAGTGGCGCATGTTGGTTGAGTGGGTCGTGCCATGATCGGAAGTTCAGGGGATGCACACTGTCATTGTGTCCTTGGGCAAGAAACTTCATCCACCTTGCTTCCAGTGTCTTTGTACATTGGTGTGTGAATGGGTGACTGGTTCCTTGTTTTTGTTTTTTTTATCGCTTCGGGCCTAATGGAGGTAGAAAAGCACTATATAAGTTATGATATGTTATAAAATGGCCCTCTTATCCATCACTTGAATAGACCTGATGATAGTGTAACTCTGAGACAAACAACAGCAGTCACATAGTAACACTTGACTTTGACACAGATTATATAAAGTTTGTGTAGTATCACAATAGAATGAAATGGTCTAAACTTTTATAGCGCTTTTACGCAAAGTGCTTTACATTACACTCACCCATTCAGGCTCTCATTCATACACCAATGTACTCAGACACTGGTAAAGTCTTACAGATGTCTATCAAAAAAACAAAAACAGTTTTAGAGTCTCAGGACACTTGCCATAAACAATTTAAACATGTTTTGTTGCTTTTGGAAAAAAAACCTCCTTACTTGCTCCTGGTTAGCGTAGGCCTGTCAAACATTTGCACTGAGGTTGAATCTGTGATTAATGACACGTCTGAATGGTCAAAAATGGCTTTTGCCCATGTCCACTCTATCTCTGACAGAATCCGTGTGCGTAGGCTTAAATTAGTGTGCAATAAAACAGGTGGCTAAACTCATGAACACCACTAGCACCACTCCATTATATGTCCTGGCCTGCACCAGCACTGGCTCCGCTGACCTCATCAAAGCTGGACGACCCCCTTGACCTCATCAACACCGCCTGACCCCCCGTGACCTCATCAAAGCAGGACGCCCCGCCGAGCGCCCAGGGCTGACAACAGGCCCTAAGAAAACAGCCCATCCATTAGAGTGCCAAGACCACTGTAAACGCCGAGTGTCACCATCTTTACTGTCATGCCCAATCCAGCAGCCCCCTTTCGGAGCTGCCGGCCGGACAATGGGACAGGCACAATGTCCGCCCACGCCGGCTGGCAACGGGGGCCGAGGGGGGTGAGCGGGGCATGGGTGAAGAGGCCTCCTGCTCGATGGGACTGTTATTGAGCATTTGAGCGATGAGCCGGGTCATCGCATCTGCCCACACATGGCCATGGTTGGTAGGTATGGCTTTAACATCATTTTGGCGCGTTCACACTCATGTTTAGAAACCAAATTCAAGGCCAAGAGGGGAATGACGAGATTTTGTGGAGCAGAGACTGGGATTATCCAAAACATAAACAGCACCTGCACCTTTAATTACGGCGCACGGCATAAACACATAAACAGCCTCGTCGACCAGAGCGATACAAGATGAAAACAATAAAATCAACGCAGAATGAACTCTACATAAAATCTTAAAAACATGTCCACATCACGTATTCAGTTAGGCCAAAGTGAACAAGTTTAGTTTGAAATCAGTCTTTTTTTGTAACTCGAGAGATATAATATAATTTGAGAGGATACAAAGATTCATTGCCAATAACTCAATCCATTTGGAAACGTTTCTGTGTGTCTGTATACGGAGCAAAACAACAAAAGCAAGGTCAAACTACTCATAAATTCGAACTGTTATAGAGTCTGGTCAAAATATATAAATTATATTGTTTGAATTTACTGTTGTACTCTGTCTCATAGTGTTAATACGTGCTTGTTTCCTTACTATTGTTGGTATGACCTGTCTTTGTCATTGTTGGTATTGTTCATCCTCCTTGCCATAAATTGTGATATAACATAATGACATAAATCTCTGAACAAAGTAACAGGGAAGCTCAATATGGTAATTGCTAATTGAGAATTGGGTGTGGGATTAAATAAGTTACCTTCTTCCCACTCCCTTTAAGGTGCCTCATAATTGACCATCATATTTGCATGTTGGATTGTTGTCTACCTTGAACGAATGAAATGAAAAAAAAAAAAAAAGAGCAGTAAACCACTTGGTGACTCACTCACAGAATATACCCAATACACAATAACATCAGAATTTGTATGAACGCTCCTTTGGAGAGTCCATATTTTAATATTTCATTGGTTCAAAGTAGTATATGTGTCTGCATGATTCCAGTCTCTATCAATGTGCAGTTGTGTGATCATTTCTGTAGATATTGTAAAGGAGAAATTAAACTGCTCCTGCTAAACAGTGAAAAAAGTATGAACCGACTTGTCAAAAAGGCAACATTCTTTAAAAAAATGGGTAATAATCAATAACTAAATAAAAACACTCTATTCATGGGTTTCTGTCAAATATCTTTTAACAAAAGAGAATAATTGTTTCATCATTTGAAATAAATCTATCTGAAATATAAAGCTTCACTCAAAGGCAGCTATATAGTAACGTTTTCCCTTTTACACCTGTGAATCTCTGGGTTTGGATTTACCATGGACCCACTGTCACACAGGCGGACCACCATAAAGAGGTGGGGGTCCGGATGAAAAAAGGGGGAACTCTTATTGAGCGTTTGAGCGATGAGCCAGGTCATCACATCTCCAAACCTCATCCATCATGCCCCACAAACGGACACAAATACAGGGGACACATTCCTGCCTCCGCTCCCACTACCACATTCAAGTCCCCTCGTCCAGCGCCAGCCAAAAAGCCCCCGGAGAAAAGAGCCACGCCGTTCAGAGTGCCCGGCGGCGCTCCTGGGGGCCATGGGAGCGCCATGCCCCGAACGCCAGGTGGTTCTCCCCGGCTCCTGTCCCACACAAGACAATCTTTGTGAAATGTTCTGCCTCCAAATGATCGGCGGCCAGCGGCGGAGCGGGGGGTATATGGAAATTAAACAAAGGCGATGTTTGCTCCATGCAAGAGGATATAAAGCAAAAGCACAAGGTTTGCATCATTTTCTATCATGATACAGGATTCAAAAACAATATCTTTCCTTGGTTTGAAATGAACAAGCTCAGAGAATACATCAGATATTTTTTATTTATTGATTTATCAACTCCTTTATGTGTGTGCTGTCTTGCCTGAGCTCAACTTTAAAGCCACACCACACACGATTTCACCCAATAAACACAATTGAAATAGAAGCATTTATTTTATGACAGATGTTTTCATCATTGAAAAATACCTCAAACAAACTTGCCTCTGCTAAAACAAGACTATAACTGAACCAGGAGTGGGTACGTCTCCAGCTCGTTTCAATGGAGATGTCGACTAAAGTCAGTAGAATTGAGAGTTAAACAGGCTAGGCCCCCATCCAGATCCATTCTTTGATTATCCACTGCAAAAATAGCATTTTCTGTGTCGAGCTGGTCATTGAGAGCATGTTTTGTGTTGATGGCAACTGTATCGTCCAAAATGTTACGCACTGTGCCTTCAAGTCTGATGTCACCGTTCATTGGACCTAATCCCTTTCATGGTGTGTTTTACGCTGCTTCACTGAAATAGCCATAACCATACATTTATCTGAGCCGTTCCCACCTCAAATAACTTGCTTTTCTTTTCAGTATATCCCTAATTCATAACAATTTGAACACAGAACAAAGCCATGTAAGTCCACATCATATTCTTTTATTATTTAGTTGTTCCTCCCACAGTACTGAATTGAAATGCATACAGTTACATTGTAGAAAGCATTAAAACAAAGTACCTCAACTTGCTGATTATGTTTTAAAATTGATTATAAACAAAATGGAAAAAAAAAAAATCTGTTCCCTCAAAAACGGGAGAATAAATGAAAATAGTCTTTTACTTCTCATATGTTTGGCACAAGGAATTAACATGAACCCAACGTCACAAGCAGACGATCGTAGAAAAGATCTTACTGACCAATCATGCGTGAATGAGGAAATTACACCGGCTTTTTCATCACCATTCTTTATGTTTGTCATTTTTACAAATGATTATAGGAAAAACCTAAGTCATATCTATTTGTCACCAGTTAGAAAGGATAAGAGTGAATTGTATGTTTAATACTATCTGGCACTCAAAAGTAATCTACAAACCCCATTGACGTCTGGGATAGGCCCAGGGAGGACTCTGGCCTCCTCCTGGGCTAAGAGCAGTGCTATTCAGTAAACAAACTACAGTTTGCCAAGAAATAAATACAATTCTCAACATACAACAGCAAATATTAACAACAACACCAACAAAAATGGAAACAAAATCATGATTGTCTAAAAATGAAAGACACACAAGCATGGAGAAGCTAACGACTAGCATTCAGGCTATTCAGTGGTATTGTTGGCCGACCAGCATGAATTAAAAGTTTCGAAAAAAGATTTCCCCATTGGATAAACAAACAAGAAAACAATGGACCAACAAAAACATGTTCTTCTCCTTCTTCCTCCTCAGACAGTCTGTTATATAGTTTCACAGATAGCGCAGGCGGCAGGTGGAGTGCAGTGGAGGACAGTGCTATGATTGTGCCGACACACGCACAAAGAAACTGGCCCAGTTCAGTTTGTTCTTCTCAACCCAAGCCTCCTCTGGAATCATTACATGTCTATCATGTACAAGGTCCTAGAAGTCTCCAGAAACATATGAAACATTCAGGAAGAAACAATGACGTGTCCTATTTACATTCAACATACATTTTTCAATTCTTGGGTGTGGTGTTTTTAGAGCATAGAAATCGCCGTTGAACGATAGAAGGACTGGTTTGTTTGGATGAGAGCCACTTCTGATGAAAGTTTCATCCTCTCAACAACAACTTTTCCTTGAGGTAACCGAAATCAGAATGAAAAAGATCATCCGGGATCATAGTGTAAACTTGGGTCAGATGTATTTCACTGATCTGCGAGTTTGTGTGGCACGTTGTATATTTTAATGTACAAATCCCATCAAACCTTAGTGTCATTGTCACTGTTTTTTGTCCCATTTCTTCCACCTCCACTGAAATGTCAGGTTCTTTTTTTTTTCCGCTCAAACCTTTTGCCTTAGAGACACACACACAAACTAACAATAAAACATGAGCACATCCGTCTGAATGCCCACCAGCTGCCCGTGCTGTGCAAAACAGAGAAAATCAGCAGAATAAATACAGCTATTATTACTTCAGCTTCATTTTTTTTTGACACATAATCACAATCCCTTTTGCTCGTTCCCGTTCGGGTGCGCTTGTTTCGTTCAGAGGTGTGTCCGGGCTGTAGACCCTGTGTGGTCCGCAGTCACATGGGCCATGGTTTTTTCAGCAGTCACTCCGTAGACAATCAGGGCCCCCCCCCCCCCCCCCCTCCCCGTTCCTTTCGGCGCCCAGGCGTTCCTGTCCACAAAGGTACAGGGGACAGTCAGGATGGGGGGGTCATCATACGTGGCTGAGGGACTGGATGGCACTGGACTCGGCAGCGGCCCGGGCCAGGCTGTGCCACATGGAGGCGGGGCTGTGGGCGGAGGAGTGCAGGGAGTCCTTGTCGGCCAGAGACAGCATCATGGCGTAGGCCTGCCACCACAAGAGAGGACAAGCTCAGGGTTAGAAATCTGAAGGATGTTGGGGATTTTCTGGGCTGACATTAATGAAAGCCTATAGAAAACAAAATGTACATCAAAATATCATCATGAAGTACGAGCCAGAAGTGTGCGTTTGATCTTATTTATGGAATTTTAAAAGAATAATTATGGTAAATACATGGCAGGAGCTATTTTATTTTTTTGTAATATAATTAATCATAACCTTAAACAGAATGAATAATGTAAATCACCAGGAAACATGGTTGGTATTTTACTCCACGTTATCACTTTCATTATACTATTTATATCTACTGGTATGACTGTGTTGTGAGCAGGGGTGTCTAAAGTGGGGGGCCAAGTGGGGCGTCCCGGATCGGGGTCCCAAGATGGAAATAAAACAAAAAATGCCTTTGTTTATATATATATATATATATATATATATATATATATATATATATATATATATATATATATATATATTGTTTGTTTGTTTTGTTTTAAATTGCAAAGTGCATAATTTTCAATACAAATAAACAAATAAATAAACAAATAAAATAATACAGCCTCTAGGCCAGTGTAACAGTACATTTGAAAGCTAAGACCTACTACATCTAAATTGCGTTTTTGTAGAAAAAAGTGAAATATGCATCACTTTTTTGTTACTTTTCTATTTTGTTGCGTTTTTGTCCCTTTTTTCTGCGCTTTGTCCCTTTTCTGTTGCTCTTTTGTGGCTTTTTCTGTCACTTTTTCATCGCAGTTTCATCACATTTGTGTTGCTATTTTGATGCTTTTTTCAAGAAGCTTTTAGATTTGGGAAATATGAGAGAAAATAACTTTTTACTGTAGTGGTCCTGGGTTGTTTACGTGTCAAAATTCTGACTGTGTTTGTGGAAAAACTGGATCTTTTACCCTGTTCTGGTGAGTGCAGTCAGTGCATTTACCTGAGACTTGGATTTCCTAAAGAGGGGCTGTTTGACCGCCTCAGCGAGAGAGGGTGAGCTGAATGAGCCGTCTTCCTCGTCTCCCTCGCTGAGCTCGCTCTCCTCCATCTTCCTCAGCTCAGAGAAAGGATGCATGTGCTCCAAGGACGAGAACGCACTCTGCTCCTCCTCTTCCTCTTTATACCTAAAGGACAATACAATGTGAGATTAGACTGGAGTAACAACAGACCTGAACATTTCTGTAATTTGTTCTTTATGCCAATTTTAATCTAATCTCAAAAGCGGAGTAGGGGTTCTCCATAGTAAGCTAACTTTACCATAGACGCAACAGTGTACCTGCGCGGTGAGGTTTTGCAGTTGAGGTTTAAGTCGTTGCTCTCGCTGAAGTCCATTTCCTCCTGCGCCGCGTCATCGCTGAGGTTGCCGCGAGGCGATTGGCTGTCGGGTTTCACGCTGGGCTCTTTAAGCTCCTCCCCCTCGTCTTCGTCAGCGCCGAGGTCTTCTGCCTCCTCGTCTTCCAGGTCGTGTGACGCACGGTTGGATAACAGGGGCTTCTCCTCTTCGAACGGCCCACCGTTTAACCTGCGCACAATGGATTAGACACGGGATGGTCAGTACAAATCATATGCTTTTCTTGAAGTGGCATCAGTGGTTTAAATGGAGCCACCACTCCAAAGGTTTTTAGTTCAATCCCAGAGCAATAGAACAAAACAAAACAAATAGTGGAGAGATTAAGCTTAATAATCGTTGCAGTAACTAGTTTAGTTTGAGCAGAGTTACAAGTGTTAAAGGGATGATTGACGAGTCTTTCATCTTCCCCTGTTGTCTGTGGCCAGAAAACAACAATTGCAACTTTCCGTGCTCTGGGTCGGAGGCGCAATACACACTAATGGTATCACGAAGAAGAAGCTAACAGGCTAACGGGCAAAGCTAACTGCGGGCTAGTGCAGTAACAGTATTTACAGCCAAGTCTGAGTGAAACATTTTTTCTCCATTGTGTAATTGGATGCACAATATCCCTCTCTCCCTTTGTCTTTTCTGTCAGCATAGTATTTACTTTCATGGACAGTTAATGAGTAAAAAACCGTAACATGCTACGACACCTGCAGTGGCGCTCATGGCCTCTAGGGGCACAAGTTACTGAGTGCTGCTTTAAGTTTAGATGATATTTTAACACAAAGAAACAAGATGCATAGCATGGTAGATGGTAGAGTCATGAAATAGAGTCTTGAATACTGATTAATAATCTTAAATGAGTAAATTATCCCACTCTCTTGTGTACTATAGACTTTCTGCACTTACGTAGGCCAAGAAGTGCAGATGTATAACTGCAGTGACGGTGACTTTTGCCTCACAGTGTAAGATTATTATTGTTTATCGATGTATAACCATAGTCTCGTTGTCTCAGGAGAATTGGTCAAACACGATACACTCTTCACTCAAGTTCTGAACTAAAAAGTGTTGTGTATTGGCTCGTCATCAGTGGCTGTGGATGTGGGCCCTGCAGCTGGGGAGAGCAGAGCTGGAGCTGGAATCCCGTTTGTCATCATCGTGGCTCGGAGGCCGTCTGGGCACAGCAGCTCGCACTGATTCTTGGAGCACTTAGCCGGAGTGCTCTGTCTCCCGCCTTGTTTATTTTCCTACTATCTCAGATTCATCTAATAGGCAAAATATTTAGCTGACAGGCCCATTTGGTGGAGAGTTATGAGAGCTCTGCCAACCGGCTCATTCTTCTCTCCCCGTCGAGTGAGACCGGGCCGGCTATCCAAACGACCTAATCCGTCCCTGCTTCTCCAACGCCACAGGAAACCCACTTTTTGGTAAATCATCTGGAACCGCATTAAGACTGATTCGCTAATTATACATCGGGGCGTCTGTCGTCAGCTCTGAAAAATGTCACTTCGAGCACAAAGAACTCGGAGATAGAGCAGAGAAGCAATCAGAAACGCTGCACGGAGGAACATCTGAGCAGGGAGAACCAAGACCAGAGTTGTGATTGTGTGCAGTGTTTTATAAATACTTCTATCTCAATTTATCCAGAATAGGAACTGGCACAAAAGACATAAACCAAGTGCGACTAGTACAAGAGAACGACACGCTATGGTGCCTTCTACAAGTCAGTCAGCTCATGTAAACAACTGTTAGCAGCAGTAGCTCATTTAGTTGACCGTTTGGGCCCAAAGGTCGATCCCTCCAGTGCATCCTACGCACGGGGTGTCCCACGCAACAGCCAAAACCAGCCTAGCCTGCAGTGTACAGGGGGGTATGAATGTCTGAGTGAATGGGTGAGTGATCCTTTGAAGGAAAAGCGATTTGAAAAACGAATAGAGGTGGTGTTGCAGCCCACACAACTTCCAACATGACTTTGTTTCTTTTATTGGTGTAAAATAAGATGCAAATCTACAAAACGGATCACTTTCCTCGCGTTGTCGTCACTTATTTTCCAAACTTTTTTTTTCATTGCAATTTTGTCACTTTTCTGTTGCTCTTTTGTAGCTTTTTTGACGCATTTTCATCGCTTTTTGACACTTTTTCGTCACGTTTTTGTTTCATTTTTGTTGCTCTTTTGTGGCTTTATTCATCACTTTTCTGTTGCTCTTTTTTTGGCTTTTTGTTGCATTTTCCTCACACATTTTTTGTCCAGTTTTTTGTCACTTTTTCACCACATTTTTGTCACTTTTTTGTCACTTTTTTGTCACATTTTTGTCAATTTTTCATTACATTTTTGTCACATTTTTGTCATGTCATTGTCACTATTTCATCAAATTTTTGTCACTTTTTTTGTCATGTTTTTGTCACTTTTTCATCACATTTTTCATCACTTTTGTGTCACATTTTTGTCACTTTTTCACCACTTTTTCGTCACATTTTTGTCAAGTTATTGTCACTTTTACATCACTTTTTTCGTCACCTTTTGTTGCTCTTTTTCTTTGCTATTTTCTTTATTCAAGAAGCCCTCAGTTCAGGTGAGGGTTAAGAGGTTGAACTCAGAGTAAGTAAATAGACAAAGTCTGTAGAGTCTGGCTTCTTAATCCAAGTGTTAAATCCAAAACGGAGAGAAAATTGGCCACAACACTGAAGCTGTAATGTCCAACAACTACACACTAACATATTCACACACCCGGTGCTTTGCCTAAGGGCACAACTGCAGATTACCTCAACTCCGCCTGTGTCCACAGCCTCCTCTCACATATATCATATTTTTTTCTCTCCCTGTCTGCCGCTGATAATGCTGGTGTCTCGTGGGGACGGGGAGCCCCGGGTTGACAGAGTGCTGTTTGTGCTAAGCCGCGGCTGAAGAGAGCCTCCAGAGCCCGAGTGCGAGAGCTTGGGTGATTAAGAAAACAGATTCGCTAATTACGCTTTCAAACGTGGTAATTTGCTGGGGATAAAGTATCTATCAGGAGTCGTCAGGAGCCAGGCACTTTGAAAGGAAACACGGCGCGACCCCCTGACCCCACCTCCTCTACCCTCTTCCTGTAGGCATACATGTTGTTTCCAGATGTGCTAAATCTCTCCCTTACTCTTACTCTCTCTCTCTCTCTCTCCCATCAACAATCGCACTCCAGTCGGATAGATCTTTATCAGACAATTGCCCCCCCCCCCCGATCCCACTGTGGAGAGGTACTCAAAACAAATCCATAGGCCTAAGCATCTCTGGAGTGGAATCAAAACATCGATAGTGTTTATGTTGGATCTTTTTACTCTAACAACCCTTCAATGTGTTTGCTAAGATTCAAGCAGAATTAGCAGTAGCATCAACCAGTGCTTTCTGATATTGTGTCTCCAGGCAAGACACTTTCTTCACCTGGCCTGTGAACTATGTGATTTGTGATAGTCAAAAGGGTCGATGGGGCAGATTTGCAGCCAAGTTTCCATGAGTAGTATCATGTCGCCGCCACAGTGATGGAGTAAACACTTGATAATCCTCTGTAAAGTGGAATCTTCCTGTGTGCTCTGTGAATCTAATGCAGTAGGAGTTATAGTACATTAAACTAAACCATTTCAACACGGTTCGTTTCACAAGAAAAAAACTGAACTAGATTAGAAGCATCATGACGAAAACTGAACTAGTGTTTATCATGTGTGTTTATTTTAATCTCTTAACCCCCGCCTTTACCGGGTGCATTTTCTCCAACTCTAAAAGTCTCTCGACTGGAGAGCAACAGTGTAATCTCAAAAAAGCAGCGAACCCGGGCACTCTAAACAAATATGCACAGCACGAGGAAGTGCTTAAAAGGCCTTTATTTAGACGGCCAAGCCAACATGTTTTGTACCGACAGATCTTCATCAGGGATTAAGAAAAAGTGTAATGTCTCATTTAGAAACCGAGGCCTACAAAACTGATTATTAGTTTTGTGTCACGTTGTCGCCAGGTTTTTGCCACATATTTGAAGTGTTTTTGTCATTTCTTTGTATTTTTTTTGGTTTAGTTTTAGGCATTTTTTGTTGCTCTTTTTGTCACCTTTTTTGTCACTTTTGTTGTGTTATTGCTGCTTTTCCGGCATGCTTTTGTTGCTTCTATTTGCCACTTTTTTGTGCGGGTTTTGTCACTTTTTTGTGGGTTTTTTGTCACTTTATTTTTTGGTCACTTTTTTGGGGGCGGTTTGTCACTTTTTGGGGGTTTTTTGTCACTTTTTGGGTTCTTTTTTGGGTCACTTTTTTAGGGGCGGTTTGTCACTTTTTTGTGGGTTTTTTGTCACGTTTTTGTCTCTATTGTGGCTTTTTCATCACTTTTTTTCATGTTGTGCTTTCGTCACGTTTTGTCGCTTTTTTTTTGCTATTGTTGCTTTTCTGGCATGTTGTTGTCGCTCTTCTGTCACATTTCTGCTACATTTTCATCCTTGTGATTTTGACGTTTTTTTCAAGACGCTTTTAGATTTGGGTAAAGCCAAACTGGAGAAAATGTCCTCAGTTCAGGTGGGGTTTAAGAGGTTAATGTGTAAATCAGATGAAAGACCTCAGTGATTTTTCAATATAGTATGGCATTTTAAAACTTTTTTTTTCTAGATCTAAATTCCGTGACACATTGTGCAGTCCTAATTGAACTTATGATTAATGCATGTTGCTGTACTTTTACTCGGATAATTGAAGTACTTTTGCACTGCTGACAAAGGGCTACTGTAAAACAAGTGACCTAACTTAGCTCTTCTTAGCATTTTCCGCCATTTCCCTGCGTCTGTGTGGTACTTAGCACAACTGTCTGGGTGGTTTTGCGATGTGAAATCTAAATGGGCCATAAAGACTGACCCTGGATCGTTGTATCCGAGGGCCTGCGTCACAGTGCAAGAGTTCAGCGCACCGCCATACAAGCGTGATTACCTGCTATTTGCCGTAATGACGGGCTTTTGGACGACACATGTTTGTTACTGTGGGGGAAAAAAAAAAAACAACAACACTAGGAGGCGCCTCACCCTTCCTCGGACGGGTCTGGAGAGGTCTGGTTGTGTCCCGCGTTGCTGATGAAATTCCGGATCTCGTTGAAGTAGGAGTCTTCCTTGTCGTCCAGTATGGCGCTCCCGCTGTCCAGTTCAGACTGAGGGGAGGACATGGCCGTGCCTGGAGTGACGTGAGAAATAGATGTTATCACAGCGGCACAGATTGAAAGCGAATCGGTCAGATAGTCGGTTCAATAATCTTTAGTCTGGATGAACAGGCCCAATCTGAATCAAATCAGACAAGTTAACCTCTTAACCCCCATGTGAACCGAGCACATTTTCTCCACTTTGGCTTTACCTGAATCTAAAAGCTTCACAAAAACAGGAGCTGGGACGATCCACTTTTGTCACGATCCGATACGTATGACGATACTCAAGGGCTGATCCGATACATATTGCGATACAATAAGTAATTATAAGTAATAATATGCTATCCTTCAAATGTGTAATAAGTGTTAAGGCTGAGGGTTAAGGTTAAGGTATACTTTATTTTTATACTGAAAAGTACACACAAAAAGTAACAAAGTGCTGTTTGATACTTGGTATTGCAGCATTGTGATAGTATTGCAATCCAAGTCCGATCCGATATTTTGTCCCATCCCTAACAAAAATGTGTCAAAAATGTGACAAAAACGTACCGGAGAAGCAAGAAAAATACAAAAAGGAAGTGACAAAAACACAATAAGGAAGCAATGAACAAAAGTGAAAAAGCAAGCACAAAAAGGCTTCAAAAACGAGACGAAAGTGAGACAAAAATGTGACGAAACCACGACAGAAAAGCGTCAAAAACGTGAAAAAAAACAAGATGAAAACGCGGTGACAAAAAAGCAACAATCACTTTTGCAGTTCTTAGCGTTCAAATGAGACATTACACTATTGCTCTCCAGTCAAGAGGCTTTTAAATTTGGATAAAACTGAGCTGGAGGAAATTCCCTCTTTTCAGACATGGGGTAAGAGATTAAAGGGATTACACCTTTTTCCTTTGAACTTGTTGTAGAGTGGAATCCATCTTTACTCAATTGTGTTTGCAAGCATTTGTGGAAAAACTGAGAGGCATCTGCTGCTTAATATGACTGATCGTAAACCAGGAAGTTGTGCAATTGTTTGTGTGGGAACATTACTGTGTCACTCTGTTCCCTGTAAGTTGTTATACATCCTTATGAGCACATCCCAGTGAACAATTAGGTTATTAGGAAAGTAAGGAATAAGGTTAAAACACAATTAACAATCTAAAAATAAACAGCTTTTTTGGTTTGAAGTAAAGTTTAAAAAGAAGTCCTCACATAAGGTTTCACGGCATGTTCTTGTGAGTGATTTTACAGTATAGGAAATTTGTGTATTGTCATAAAGACTGTTCCTGATATGGTCAGCATTTGCCCTGTGCTGATGATAAGGCTTAGAAAACATTTGACATTTGAAAAATTACATCTAATTATCAATATTAGACCTGAGCTGCACTTGGCTTCAATCCAGGTGCAATCCAACATTGTGCATATCCATAAGTAATCGCGAAGTTCAAGAATTATTAAGCTGTTTCAGAGATTTATCATCACTTAAATTAGGCACGCTGACCCGACATTATATCAGAATGATGGGCTCCATAAATACAGCGTGATAAACAGGGGCCGCTCTCGTACCCGACAGGTTCCCGTTCTCGTGCTTCTTGAGGTGGCGGTCCAGGTTGGTCTGCTGGCCGAAGCAGCGGTCACACAGGTGGCACTTGAAGGGCTTCTCCTTGTTGTGGATGTTGCGGATGTGCCGCTGGAGGTTGGACGAGATGCTGAAGGAGCGGTCACAGTACTTACACCTGAAACAGATCGACAACATTAGGGCCGGGTACCGTCAAATCATACCAGTATGGTATCGGAACAAAAAGTTCAGGTACTATCAGTATCGAAAAGTATAGACAGCAGATAAAATATATATCTTTAGATCCACGTTTTGGTGCTGTTGGTCCAGGGACAGCATTCAATGAAATGACTTGGTTGTTTCAGCTGAAATAAATGTTGTTGTTTTTTCCTATTTTATTTATTTATTTATTTATTTACATTATTTTTACCCAATGTTTGCTTAATTTTTCCCCCCTTTTCTCTTATTTTTGCCCCAATTTTTTCCCTTATTTTTGCTCATTTTTTACTACTAATATTGTCTCTATCCCCCATTTTCCCCCAAATTATTCCCCATTTTTCACACATTTCTTGACATTGGAGATGAACCCCATATAGTAAATGAGCAGATCTTCCACACATTAATGTTCCGTTTCTATATGGCAAATATTTTAGTACAGGTATCGGAAACCAAGTATCGTTAAAATACTAGTATCGGAAAACATTACTTTTTTTTTATCTTGTTTTGTTGAGCTTTCATATGTCCTTGAGGGGAAATATTCTTTTTACTCACTACTGCCACCTCAGGTCTTAATTGTAACGGCACTCTCTATATGAAGCTCGTGCATGTCGGCACTTCGGACCCAAATTAACAACTTTTTGAGTGACAGTGCAGGATTTTAGAGGTAGTTGTGGTGAACAGGTCTGGGCTTATTCTACACATTAGGACATGGCTGGAACATGTAAGGGGATGAAAATACATATATTTTTTTACATTTTTAAACTCCTTCTTGTCCCTTTAAGTCAAGAGTAATAGGAAAATGGTTAATATGACTTTCTTAAAACTTACTTTCTGAAAAACATTATAAACCATGGATGCCACAGAAAAGATTTGTTAAACGCACAAAAATATGCCAACATTCAATCACAAACTATTTGTTTAAAAGTAACTCTGCCGAAGTCTCCGGCACTCACCTCTGACAAATACACTGTGCAGCCTTACAAACAGCTAAGTGCTCTGGCAGCAGTACAATGTAATGAATGCGCCTGTGTGTTCTATAGGAAACATAATGGTCTACATAATGTGGGATACGCACACTCGCGCAGGCCGTCCCAGCAGAGTCCCGGGTCCCAGGCACCATGATGGAGGAGCTTGTTTAAGGTAGAACAGCCCTGCCTCTTATCTGCAGCCAGAGCAATAAAAGTGCATTCTTCTCTCGCTAAATAAGCACGCAACAGATCTGGTCGGAGCTTTGCGAAATTAGAGGCGGCTGCCAAGTTTCTTCATGCAAAATTATACGAGAAGATTACATCTTTTCTTCTGCTGGAATTAGCTTGCTCGATTGGCCGTCCCTCAGGAACCCCAGCCCCAACCCCCCCCCCCTCGGTTATCTCCACGAAAAATTACAATAAACAGCGGCGATCTTTAATGGTGTGCCAGCGAGGGGAGAGCGGGCTATCGGGCAGGGGCAGTGGAGGCAGCGCTGCTCTGTTACTCTCCCCTGTGGTCAACAAGCCTCCTGCAAAGGCCGGCCAACATTCCACCAGCTTAGAGACTACAGAGGCTGCGCGGACTGGCCAAGGCTTATTCATAATCATAATGTGGCCAGTGCGCTCCAGTGTGTTGTACATGTGCAGTGGGCCGCCTCTGCAGTGCACAGAGACGGCCCCGAGGAGTGACCGGTGCCAGTTTTGGTACGCAGGGAAAGCAATGAAAGACTGTGTTAATTTGTGGCCCGCGTTTAGCCTCTTCTATGCCCTGGTTTGTCGTCCTGCGCATTATTAGTAATAAAAAGTGAGCACAACGACAAGTATATGCTCGGTTTTATATGTTGTCCAATTATGAAGCGTAATTGAAAACCTACTAATAAGAATTTCCTCTATTCAGTACAACTAGTGTAAAAATGTTGGAACAAAACAAAAAACTTTAAAACTTGCACATTCTGAAAGTTGTGGCGACTGCATAGAGCAGGCGTCCCCAACTAAATCAGCTCGAGGTCTGCAAACTTTGCTTTTGTAACTTTCGACACATGTCCAGGGTCTGGACATAAGCGGTCACTGCTCTTGAAAATGTTAAAACATGAACACAGGTTGTCTGTTTACAAAGCAGAATGAATCAATCATTTTCCCATTTTATTTCAATGTTATTCAAATTGTTTACAGAATTATAATTCAGCCTTTGAAATTAAGTATTGAGAGGATGCAAAGGCTTTGGGGTCCAGACTAAAGCCTATGGAGGATCGGATCTGGACCCAGGTCTGCCAGTTGGGGACCCCTGGCATAGAGGGCATGCAAATGACACCACAACACTGGGTTATGAAATATATTTTAGTCTCTACTGAGGCAGAAATTCAATTCATCAGAAACATTAATGGTTCTGTTTAGGCTGAAAATGATGTACGTTCATCCTCAACATCCACTGTTTTCTGCCAATTGTTTTGCAAAAAAAGGCCAATGTTTCTAATTATGACTCATTGTGCAAAGCAATAGATGCACAAACTAACTGTGTCCTGGCCTGGACATCTGCCTGCGCCCCGATCCTTCACCCCACTTCCTCCTCTCCTCGCTCACCCCCCCTCCTCTGCTGTCACCGCGGCGACGGACACCATTGCTCACCAACCAAACAACTTAATTATTCCGGCCTTCTACTGCAGCATGAGAAAACATACACGGACTGTGCGCTGACTGTGGACAGGATCAGCCTGGGAAAAGAACAGACGAGCGGGAGTCCGTCTGGGGAAGAGTGTGGGGTGGATGTGTGTGAATGATGTAGAAATATAGCGGTGAGGATATAGGGGACTCACCGATAGGGCTGTTCTCCGGTGTGGGTCCGGAGGTGGCGGGTCAGGTTGGCAGAACGGGGGAAGATTTTGCCGCAATATCTGTGCAGAAACATTTTGTAAGGATTAGAATACCGTTTATGCATGATGCCAGTCGGGAGCGGGTCGGGGGTTACCTGCAGGTGTAGCGCTCCTTGCCCTTGCGCAGCAGAGTCTCGGGCAGGGCGGTGGGCGGGGCTCTGAAGTCAAACATGGAGGGCACAGAGCGCAGCAGGTCGCCAGTGTCGGGCTTCAGGGAACCGAACGTCTCCAGCTTCTCCGCCATGTTCTCAATCGCCGACATCTGAGGGGACAAAAACGGAGCATGGTTTGTAAAGCAAAAGAATACAGGGACATTTATTCCAGGCTATTTTGTGGCATGGATGACAATGATTGCAAAGTTTTGGAGGAACAGATTTGCATGGCAAGTCCAGCTTCAGCCCGCAACTTATTCCCCTTGACCATATAAATATAATATCTGCGAGAGAGTAAACAGTTGAATGGCTTAAACCACTTCATGTGATCTAAAAAACTGCATAGGGCACATGATTTGAATAAAAAACAAGTTTGATGACTTTTCTGATTAGGGGTGGGAACCTCTGGGTACCTCATGATTCGATACGATACATGGCTTATGATAACAATTATCTCATGATGCGCCGATACTGCGTCAATCGATATATTGCATTAAAAAAAAAAACCTACGATACATCACGATAAAAAAAAACAAAAAAACAGGCTAATTTAACCTTAATTTTAACATACTACATATTATTCAGCATTAACATTTCTTTTCATATGCTTTGTAACCCTTTTTTCTGTGTCTATAAATGATCCCTGACTTACACACTGAAAATGGGTCATTGATCTGTCAGTGATTTTGTTTACATTTAAATAAACAAGAAACCACAGTCCTATTTAAAAGGGAATAAATCAACCCCAAATTAATCTTATATATAAATATAAAAACTATCATTAAAAGTAAATTATTTGTGTGACAGTGTTTGGTCCAAGTGCTTAAAGCTGTAGTGCTGCCCCCTGCTGTCCTGACTGAATTCTTGATCATTGTTGGCCTCTATTGACTGTGAAAACAGAGGAGCACTGCTGCCTCATTAATGTGCATGACGTCACTCGTTAATATGCATGACGTCATCAAATGTATCGTATCGTCCCGCAAAATATCGCAATATGTCGGAAAATCGATAAATTGTCACTCTTATTTCTGATCAGTATAAACAGATTGGCGCTGTGTTATACAATCTATCCCCACGGCCAATAAGGCAAAACACATTTTACATGATCTTCAGAAAACGACTTTTCTATATCCGATCTCTCATCATAAATAATTTCATACAACCTAGGCCTATTGAGAATACTATTTTCAGAATATTGCAGGTTTGGCCGGGGTTGGAAGGTTTTACTCATGATAATAAATCATAGAGAGATTATTTTATTGTCCGCAGAGAATACTAGGAGCAGAACCTTTTCTGATTGACCAAATTGCAACGAATCAAGTAAAAGTTTCAGTTTTTACGAATGCAGCTAAACGGCACCATCACACTCTCCGATACACGGCGTAAATGTTTGCATTTGCTAATGAACCTGTGCATTTTTACTTTGGATATATGCATGTGCGAGGAATGCTTTTCGTAATGTAACATTGTTTTTTTTTTTTTTTTAATGTTTTTTTTCCCCTTTTTTACTATAGAGCATTTGTATGTATAGCTGTGTGTGTGGGGCAGGGGAGTGATTCATGTCCACTGCTGCGGCTGTAAACCATTCCGCGCACAATGCGGCCAGACAGCACATTCGTCAATATGAAAGATGTTGACATTACTGATCAAGGGCCAGACACGGGTAATAATGATATCGCTGCGCTGAGAGGGGCGGGACAGCGGAGAGGGAGTGTGATGGGGGGGGGGGGGGGCTGTTAGGGGAGTGAAGGGGTGTGGAGAGAATGAGAGGGGGGTGTCCCAGTAGGCTCCTGTCAGCCTGTCTACACACATATTGAGTTGCTATTCTGTACAGGGCTATTTGAATTACGTTTGGTGCATTTTTGAATAGAAGTGTTTTGATTACTCCTGATGCAAAAAAAAAAAAAAGTACAAAAGCATATTTGAACTATACGAATGCATGGTTTAGGAAAAGAGGATATTATGCAAAGTTAAGTTTGTGACTTGTCGTGTAAATGAATAAAAAATCTGCCATTTTACATATGTATTTATACATTGTAAAATAACACATATTATTTCAAGTTAACAGATTATTATCTAACAATACATTTTAACCTCTTATCCCCCGCCCAAAACTCACTGCAACTTTTTTTCTTGCCACGTTTTTGTCACATTTTTGAAGCGTTTTTTGTTGTTGTGTTTTCGTAGGTTTTTTATAATGGCTTTTCAGTGCTTTTTTCCTCGTGTCTACATCCCTCTTTAGTCATGCTTTTTTCATCGCTTTTTTATTGTGTTATTGTTGCTTTTCCGGCGCGTTTTTGCCACTCTTTGGCCACTTCTTTGTTGAGTTTTCCTCCTCGATTTTGTCGCTATTTTGACACTTTTTTTCCCAAGCTTTTAGATTTCGCCGAAGCCAAACTGGATCAAATGTGGTCGGATCAGGTGAGGGTTAAGAGGTTGACTTACTTTTAGCTAAAGGAGAGACAAACAATCCGAGTCTAAAAGATCAACGCAGCTGGCGCCAAAGTTTGTGACAGGATTGGTTCAATGTCACAGCCCACTTTGCCTTTACCTTGTGGGAATCCCATCACAAACTTTGGCTCTGGAGAAGGAGTGAAATCATCTTTGCTGAGTTTTACCGCAATCCAAACTCAACATATTGGCTTTATTTCATCAGCATCAAATTGACTTTGAAATTTTCAACAAGACCAAACAAATCAATGGCGATTTTGAGTCTTTCCATCTCTTTCCATTCCATCTCGGTCTGTCACCTCTTGTCGTTCCCTGGGCTTTGCGCCAGTTTGGAGATGAGAGCAAGAGAGAGAAAGAGAGAGTAGGAGCATCTTATAAGACAAGGGAGGAGAAAGCGAGAAGGGAAGAGTAAAGAGAAGCTTGATGCGTGGCGAGGGGTTTGGGTGTTAGAAGCTCGCGATTAGGATTGACGGGCCCGGTGTAAAGTTCTTGCCGGGGGAGGATGTGGAGTGTCAAGTCCGTTTGATTATGAATATGCCAATGCTGCACGCCATGAATCAAACGCAAGACAGGCCTATACGGGGAGGAGGAGGAGGAGGAGGGGGCATGAAAGCTGTGGGCAGAAGTAGTTACGGGAAAGAGCAGTGAAGAGCTTTCACATTTCTCCTGAATGTGCTCTGTGTTACAGCTGCACTGGCAGACCGCGAAAAAAAAAAGAAAAAAAAAAGCTGTTATTTAGGTCACATTCTGTATCTTCGTCCTGCGTTCATCTTATCTTGCATTTTACTGTTGTAGCAGTGCGGTATTTCGGACCAATCGCAAACGTTAATGATTCTAATCAATCGTTGGTATAAGCATCGCAATTGGACAGTTTTCTAATTGTGCTGCCCCGCTCTGTGTATTTCATTGGGCACTTCTGTAATGGTGCTGCGTGTTGAGTTGCACAATGTGAGGAGATAAATCTGGGAGGCGTTACAGCGCTAAAGCTGTCAGGGCTGAACGGCCGATAAGAAACTTTAGTGAGTGTGGATTTCTGGTCTATGTGTGTCCTTATTGATATGACCGTTAATCATCCATGGTAATAACTGCTCATTTAGGGGAGATCACACAAAAGTACCGTATATCCAAGTCATGTGTTAAGGCTTACACAAAATGATTATCAAATGTGGCATCAAAGCAATTTTCGGACGATTTTCCATAAACTTATTATAATATACAGCAGTGCAATAGGCTTAGAAAGTCGTAATAAACATGTTATCGAAAAAAATCTTTTACTTGAGTTAATGTTGAACATAGCTTTGACTAAACTAGACTTGTAGGAGTCAGGGGAGGCAGCAGTGGCAGTCGCCTGTACGTCAGTGGGTCCTAGAGCTGGTACTGTTAAACCATACCAGTCTGGTATAGAAAAAAAAAAAAAACTACTGGGACTACTGGTATTGAAAAAAGTATCGAAAGCAGGCACTGAAAATTAATATGAAATCTTCATTGTATTTTATCTTATGTTTTACCTTTGTAGCACTTTGGTTTTAAAGTGCATTATAAATAAAGTTGCCATTACCATTGTATTCAAGTTTTCATGTTGTTGGTCAAAAAGAGCAAAAATGGGGGGGGGGGAATGTAAAAGGAAAAAACTGAAACACAGGAAAAATTTGGGGGAAAGAAGTGGAAAAATGTTGACTAAAAAAAAAAAATAGGGGGGGAATTTGAGAAAATTGAGAAAAATGTGGTTACAAATAGAAAAATTGGAAAAACAAAATAATTGGGAAAAATTTGGAAAGAATAATAATAAGAAAAACCTTTGTAGTTAAAGGAAGTCTCTTGGTTGTTTCTCCTCCAATAAACGATACAAATGCAAAACAAATTAAATGGAAGGAAAATGAATGAATTAAATAAATTAACATTAATCTGTGTTTTGGTTCTGTATGACAAATGATTCAGCATAAGTATTGAAAAAAGTTTTGCTTTGGTATCGTAAACCAAGCATCATTAAAATACTTGTATCGAAAAAAATGTTACGGTACCCAGCCCTAGTGGTTCCCAACCTTGTCTTGTGCACCCCTTGGATCTCCTATTTGTTCCCCGTACCCCCTTGCTTGAGGTTGTTGATGATTATTTATAAAATGTACAACTAAAAGTGCCATCTGTTAGTGAAAAGACAAGGTTTTGGGTTCAAAATAACAAGAAACAGCGAAAATAGTCTAAAATCCATATGTTTTATTGTAAAATATCATTCAAAAATGCTTTCCTGTTAAAATGATGTTCAAACAGCCTTTAGAGTTTCCCTGGTTGGGAAACACTGGCCTAAGTTGTGCATAACATGGTCAGTATTAAACGACAGGAATATTTAACTGCATTAGATGATAAACTTTACATTATTTTCGCTGTACGACCTGCCCGGGATTTCTTTCAACGGAAGCTCGGCGCAGTCGGGGCAATTAAGAGCCATAAAACATGCAATCGCTTTTGTAGTCGAGCGGTAAATGATTTTCACATCGACTCGGGTCATTATTTATATGAATGTGGGTATCGGCCTGCTGCGGCTCACACTTCAAAAAAAAAAAGTTCTGCTGTTTTTATGGGACGGTGAGTCAGGGGAGGGCCATTACTCTCCTGTTTGGTGTCCACAATGTTATACTTAAACAATCCCCAGTGATTTTTCAAAGGTTTTTTTTATACGGCCTTTTTGTAAATGGACCCCCACACATCATCTCACCCACTCATACCTCCAGTCCCACCCCCCCCAACCCCCCCTCGGGCAAGCGTGTCTGTGAACTGTGCTTGTTGCTATAGCGCCGCACGGGGACCGCCGGTTGATTGGCTATCTTCAGATGTCAGTGATGCTGCGAGGGCCTTAATTAGCGAGATGCATTCTGAATTGTTGATCTTTATCGGCAGCCAGATGTTTGGAAGGGGGAGGAACCGGAGACCCCCCACCCACCCCCCTTCCACCACACACACACACACATGCATGCACACCCCTCGCCAGTGTCCCAGAGAGACTGTTACCCCAGCGCTGATAAAAAGCAGCCCACCCCGGTCCGCTATGTGCCCATTTGCAGGAGCGCACAAGTCGTTCTACAAATAAGCAACGTTTTAACTGTGCAGATAGACAAGATGAAGTGGGAGAGGTGGAAATCCCCATCAAAGGCCTTTTATGAGAAGGGGAGCAGAGGATGTGGCCTAATTAGTCCCAAAACTCGTTGAAATCTGGCCAATCTCTCGGCATCATTCGCGCTAAAGCAAAAAAAGAAAGTCGGATTTTTTTTTCAAATAACGTTTAATTATTATTTTTTCCCTAGAATTGGCCGCAGGAGTTCATTCCTCTTATTTGTATTGGGGGCCCCGTGGATTTTTATTAGACACGGAAACTTCAGCATGAAAGGGAGTGAAAACTGGCTTCAATACATTTCATTTCTGAGTACATTTTTGCAATGTGTTTCACGAATCGAATTATGGCTCTTTAAATGGGAGCCGTATCTTTTGGATGCGTTCATTTCAAGGAGTCTAACTGAAAACCCATTTTCCGAGATCTATGCTAATCGCGAGCCACTTACAATTTGAAAAGCGTGTTTGTGAAGAAAACATTAATGAAAAGAAGAAGAAAAGAAGACAAATAATACGTATTGAGTACAAAAAGCTTTCACTTTGGTTGCTTGGCTAAGTTTTTGGGTTTGTTCAAAATCTGTGTAAATGTGGCTCTTTTCACAGCGAGATCTGGTTCAAACAGTTCATGTTAAAGAGCCATTCAAAAGAACTAATTCGATCGATCACATCACTATTGTGCAAAGCTTTTCTTTTAATAATTGGTTTTGTTGATGCGTCCTGGCCTCGATAATTATGTAAATACAGCTACGGCACATAAGAAATACATGTTCCCTTTATAACAGAACTACATTAAACATTGGATGACTGTGCTTGTTCACTCTGATGTCAAACAAGCTTAAAACAGGCCACAAAAGGGTACATTTCTGAGCCATATATAGTTGTTGCTGAAGCCATGCAGCGTGAAAACAACACATGAAAACACAACAGAATACAGATACTTTAAACTTGTCCATTCTTATCAAATAACAACGTGTGGTGTAGTGACTAAACGACACAAGCCATGCGGATGGAGGGTGATGCCAGTGCCGATACGGCTCGTGGCCCATGCATATAGTGTGTGTGTGTGTGTGTGTGTGTGTGTGTGTGTGTGTGAGGTGAGGGGAAGGGGGGGGTGCATTCTCTGTGGGACAGTTACAGACTCGTGTCACAAAGAGGAACTTACCCAAGTCCTCTGATCTGGCAAACGAAACTGAGGGGTGAGACAGAGGGACAGAGACGTCAGGGGCAGGAAGTGGCCAATGAATCAACACCTTTTAGATCGGACCCGTGTGGATTTGGAGAAATTATTACAGTCTGCATTGTCAAGTCTAAATGAGCAATGAGTCACAAGTATTCATAGTTCTTTACAGCAGACCTTAACGTTCAAAAACAGCACAGCTATGACAGGGAGTGGATTTGCAACAGTTGTACATGGTCTGAATACTTATGCCGCTATAAATGTCAATGTAATATTGTTGTTTAAATTTGTGTAGTTTTAGCATCAAACCGCTACATCATAAACTAATTAGACGTCCAAAAACGTTCTGAATCCACTGAATTCCCACCACTTCCTCGTCTTTATAAGCTCATTATAATTGGCGGCAAACGCAATTCCAGTATGTAATCCTAGCCAGTATTGCTTCGCCGTAAAACCTCCTGCCTGGAAATAAAAGGCTGAATCACTGAAGTTTGGGGAAGAAAAAAAAAAAAAACATCCAACAAGTTTGTAACCCACTTTCTGATTCTGCAAAGTGAGTCAGGTGACTGAAAGTGAACTCCGTCTCAAAATTATACTAAGAGAATAATGGGCCGTGCTTTGGTCTGCTTTGGCTGAGGCTGCCGGGTCGTTTCTGGGAATGATTTGTGTGTCCAGACATCATAAAGTCATAAAGATGGCCTAAGCACTCTGTTAGTGTTTCTACTGATAGGACACCTCATTAGAACATGTGGGACGGCCATGTGGCTGCTGCCGGCCCGAGTCCGTGTAAGGCAAGTCTGGACAGGGGACATAAATCAGACAAATGAAACAGCCTGTAAAAACCAGACCTGAAACGACCAGAGAAGGGAAAAAAAAAAAGAAAAAAAAAATTGTACGCTTGAGAAAATGGTGTTTTCACTTTTCCCGACGAAGCGTTCTCACCCACAGGCTAAATGAGCGTCGATGCAACACGTCATAGCTCCGACGCTGGAACACACACGCTACTCAACAGAAAATACTACCCTACCCAGGGGCAGATATCAGGGGCTTTAAAAGCGTATCATTTTTTTTTATATTGCAATCATAGACACATTACGCGAAGACATGCCACACTGTGCCCCGTTCTTGCTGCCACATCTGTTTTACATAGCGCCAATGGTCTTAACAGGCAAGGGCTGGAGCCACATAGTAATACCCATTAATGCTGTATGGTCAACCCCGAAAAGCCATTTTGAGTTACTGCTCCCTGAAGAGAGAAGTGTGTAATATCCCAGACTGGTTATGCTGCTGTATAACTATGAATTTTACAGAGAACCATGAGTTCACGCAAGAAGACAAGTAAAGCCACAATATTACAAAGTATAGCGTTCAGATAATTCTTGTGTGGAGATACATATTCTGCAAATATATTCCATGAGTTCAAGGCCAATACCTGAGGATGGAAGAGGAATCCCGGAGCTGGCCGCATGTACTTGTCCTTCAGCGTCTCAAAGGGATCACTCATTCTCCTCTTCTCAACCCTGCTAATAGTAAATCACCATCACACACTGAACTGCACACACTTCTCATGACAGAATCAAGTGACAGTTATGAAGGGGTGTGTGACTGTTGAGTTAAGGCCATACCTGTAGATGGGGTCCATGAAGAACGGAGTGGGGCGGGCGTGCTGTAAAGAGGTGTCTGCTTTGGGCATGTCCAGGCCGGCCTTGCCTTCATCGTAAGTCTTCTTTTTCTCTTCTTCCTTCCCGCTGCGTCCTCGTGCCCGGGGCCCCAGACTCAGGTCCAGTGGCTGGTCCTGATTGGACTGTGAGGACGCCGGTTTGGACGCGACAAGCGGCTCACTCTTCTCCTCTTTGCGCTTGGTGGTGAGGTCAAAGGGAGACTCAGGTTTGACCTTCTTGGAGTCATCCCCTGAAGACTGGGGCTGGCCTTTCAAGCCTGCAGGTTTGAGGTCTCTATCTTGGAACGGATAAACTGGAGGGGAAAATGCCGGGAAGAAAGGCAGAGGGAACATGGAGGGGTAGGGCAAAGAGCCAACCTTCTTGTCTTGTAGACCAGCCAGTCCTGTTGAACCAAAGTACTTCTCTGCAATGGAGGCAATAGCTTTAATAGAGTCATTGACTGCCCCTGTGACGGCTGTGTGCTCGTCCAGCGAGGAGGGTATCAGAGAGGGGCCTGGGAAGTCTTTAGCACCACTGCTGCCCAGCAGTTTGGGGCTCTGCATGCTTCCTTCAATTATCTTACGTTTGGACACTTTCCCATTCTCCCTGGCCCCTCGCTCCCTCTCACTGTCCAAGTCGCTCTCCAGCTCAGAGCCCGATGTGCTCTCCAGATCACTGCCACTGGGAGTGCTGACATCATCCAAATCGCTGCTCTCTGATTGGTCACTCTGCTTGATGCGCTTTGAGGACTTGAGGAGCTCAGCAGTCATCTGGTTACAAGGAGAGCCTCCATCTTTACGCAGAGCCTTGAGGAGCTCTTGAGAGTCATGCGCTCCAGGGCTGGATGGCAGCAGCTCTGACCCAGTGTGGAGCAGCTGTCGGCCTGGAGAGGTGGTGGCTGGAATGAGAGGGGGGCGGTGGTACAGTCCAGAGGGGAACAGGCCGGGAAAACTGAAGGGAAATGCAGGAGCAGCAGGGAAGGTCAGCCCACTGTGGTGCCGACTCGCACCAAAGTAGTCAGCTAGTCCAGCACTGCTGTGGCCCATGGCCAAGGCGGATTTGTCCAAACCAGGGGCTCCAGGAAGGGGCATGCCCTGGGCAAATAACCCCCCAGCACTGAAGTGATTCTTTCCTTCACAGAAGCGCCGGTGCTTGTTGAGAGATGATGTGGTGCTGAACATCTGGCCACAGTCTTTGCACTTGATCTGCGTGCGGCAGTCTGCGTGCATGCGCTTGTGGCGACACAGGTTAGAGAACTGTGTGTAGGACTTGTGACAGACCTCACCTGCACAAACATGGAGACAGAGGAGGAGTGAGTTAGAACAAAACAGCCACACTGTACAAAGGTAATTTACATTACACAGTAGGTCTCTGCTCCACCAAACAGCTAAGTTCAGTGGATGTAATCTTTCTTCACAAATTAGTCTACAATGTCAGTGAGGTTGTGCACAGCAGGAGGTCAAAGTAATCCCCCACACAATTATGACTTTTATCCCATTTCTGACCCCAGTATGACTCTTCTGTTTGGTGGAACATAGACCTATGACACAATAACAGACTCCAGGCTGAAAAGGCAAATCACAGGAAATACACCATATGAATGATATTCTTGTGTTCCCATCAGTGAAATGGGGCAGTAGGTGTGTCCAGATCCTGGCATTGTCAAAGGAACATTTTGGTTGACAGTGTGAGTCAGTGGCTACCACTCATCACCTGCACATCAAACCCAATTCCCAGGCATGTCCAGCCCATTGTCCTCCCAGGGACGCTCCCAGGCAGTTCGTAAACAATCACACACAGACACTGGGGACACCGCGGCACATATTCTCTGAGAAACCGATAGACACACACTCCATTCTACAGACATACCCTCGGACGCACACACATTCTCAGCCGTCTTCAGTACAATGGCGCTATTTTAGGTTGTGAAGGAAGCCAAGTTGAATGAATCCTATCCTGGAGTCCGGTTCCCAGGGACAGGTCTCACGTCCTCTCCCCTCTGCTGTCCACCCCTCGACCCCCTCACTGTGTAAGATAGCTGGCTCTCTGTCGCCCGATGCCTGGTTACCTTCCCACACCCAACCCACTGTGCCTCTGTGTCACCCTGTCTGACCTTGTCCGTGGCACCAAACTGTCCTGGGACAAAGGTATGGCCATTATTTGTCTGTCAAAATTATCTACTACCACTGTTTCCGAATGTGAGCGTTGTAGAGGCCAAGTTCATATTGTTTTCGCATGCTTGCTTGATCAACTCTTCTAATAAAAGTCAAGAATGCTTTGCTTGGTTGTTGTTGTTGCACTCTAAAAGACATATTGCAGATCGGCTACAGTACAGCTGACACTTCAATCGGACTTTGATCATCCCGTAATAGCAGAAAGCGCTTCGAAACCAGAGCACCATGATTGATTTCGCTCACATTGTTATTAGATCTTCAAAATGAGGATAAGGAAGTGGTTAGGATCTCTGTGTGATTACGCTTCTGCATACTTTGGACGCTGTCCAGCCAAAAAAGGTGCACGAAAAAACGATTCGAAGCAATGGGGGGAAGAGGAAAGGGGGGGTCCTTGGAGCAAAATGTGAAGTTTGGAGCCAGTGCTGGATGTAATGTCATAAAAATGTATTGTAATGAATAGAAGTTAATTGAAAGAAGTTGAATTTGTGGCTTGGCTGTAGTCAATGTAATCAGAGAAGAATGAGAAAGGAAAGAAAAGCAATATTGGGAAGAAAAAGGCCTTCTTATTGTTTTCAATCGCACACTGTGGAATTAAGGTTGTGCTGCGACAACTACTGCTACTATTTTAACTAATTAACTAATTTTTTTCTGCAGTAAAGCCTCTAGTGCTGCAACTTTATGCGAGATTGTAAAAGCGTTTCTTTGGTACGTTTTAATGTTGACATTTTCAGAGTCATTGACTGGTAAGCATTAAAAGTAAATGATTTGCCTGTTAATGTGGTTTAAATGTGGGTGTTCTCATCAATGCAGCATGTTAACCTGTCAAACACCTCACCAGTTCCTCCTCTCCAATTGTTTTCCCCACTCCCCTTAGTTGCTTTTTTTTTTTTAAACCTGCATGTTTTCTGCTGATTACACCGAACGGGTAGACTCGCGGCCTGTGTGCATGTGGTTGCTATTTGCGAGGAATGGCGCGGCCTGTAGTGCACCCATTTTCTACGTGCGTGTGTGAAGCCGAGCAGCTTTCTCCCAGGTTTGAGTTAACAGAGGTCAGGCGCAGACACAGGGGCGAGAGGTCCAGGGTGAAGGTCATAATGCTTTAGGCTGTGAGGTGGCGGAAAGGTGGCGGGGTCAAAAAATGTGTTTAGGGCTCTGAGTTAGCGGTTACCAGAGAGAAGAAAACAAGTTGTGTGGGTGTGTGGGTGTGTGTGTGTGTGTGTTTGTGTGCGTGCTTGAAAAAGAAGAAAATATTAGTGGTGGCGTCAAGTGTTGCAGAAGCAGGTCAGGAGAGGTCAAAGGAAAGGAAAGGTCTTAAACCAAGTGAGTGAGAAAGACTTGGTTTAAAAGATGGAGATGCAGAGTGTGAGCATGCTGACGCAGATTTGACCCTTGTCTTAGAATACTGGTCCTAATGGTGCACAATCTTATTTTCTATCTTTAGTTGCTTTACGCCCATCGATACGAAGTTCCAGTCACCATATAATGATGTCAAAGTTACATTTTGGGGGGATAGTATAATCATTTATCAGCCTTAATCGGATTCATACATTTTGATACACCACCATTTGATTTTGGTAACTGTTTTTTGTTTGTGAATGCTATAAAAAGTCTCTTCACCCTGAGATGGGACTTACAAAGCACAATCGTATGACATCATTTAAAGTGACTGGCTTTGTTTAAGTATAGCCCTACAAAGGCCAAATCCCATTTCTTCCAAACTCCGCCCCCCCAAAGCTCCAACTCCGCGATTCCTCCGCTTTCAGCCCAAAACTCAGAAGAACAGATGCCCATGTGCAACAACATCTCTCTCCTTTGTG
The DNA here is from genome assembly GCF_951799975.1 of Gobius niger. NCBI lineage: Eukaryota > Metazoa > Chordata > Actinopteri > Gobiiformes > Gobiidae > Gobius > Gobius niger. Next base: position 10,960,696 of record NC_136852.1, on the reverse strand, counting down.
GGCAGGACTGAAAGTGGAAGAAAACAGGGACTTTTGAAGAAATAGGATTTAGACAAAACGTGTAATTCAGTCCAAGAAACCACAAACTCTAAGGAAGGGTTAAAAATGCATTTGGATAGTAAACCAAGTAAACATGTGACAGTATTGTGATGATTTGAGGGCAGACTTACATAGGTAGGGTCTTAGTGACTTACACATGAAGGGCTTGACACTGCTGTGGATGTGCTTGTGCTGCTTGAGCCCTGACGAAGTGGCGAAGGTCTTGCCGCACTCGGAGCAGGCGTGTGCCCGGGCGCCTACGTGCTGAGAGCGGATGTGCCTCTGCAGGTTACTGGGGTCTGTGAACACCTGCTGGGAGAGGAGCACACACCAAGGCCCAAGTTACCATCAGATTCGGAGACACTGACATATTAAAAGCTGGCAAACAGGAAGCGGAAGCGACGAGCGGAAGACAATAAGGGGGTTTATTTATGGATGTTGTGAAAGAGAACTTGAAGGATGGTGTAAGAAACAAAATACTCCGCCGTCCTGAAAGCAGAACCGAAAAGGGAGTTTGTGTCACCTCCAAGTGTCATGACTTTACCTTTGAGCAGTTCTCACATTCGTAGTGCTTGCCGCTGTCATGTGACATCTGGTGGCGAATGAGGTTGGACTTCCAGTTGAAGGCTTTGGGGCACTGGTCGCACTTGTACTCCCTTTCCTCAGAGTGGGACAGAGTGTGGGCTTCCAGACTGCGCAACACATCAAAGAAACGAGTGAGATAGAGTTCAAACTACCTGATTGAACAGTGTTGGGGATGCGTGCGTACCTCTGGATATCGGGGAAGGCCTGGTCACACTCTTTGCACTCGTGGATCCCGTGGGACAGGTGCAGAGGTCTGAGGTCTTCGGGCTCCTGGGCTTTCAGATCGGTGTCCACTCCTGAGGGAAAATGTTGAAGTGCATATTGAGATCACAAGAGTTCCATCGGTGACATATATATTTCGAGCTGTACCTGGGTTGAGGAAGGAGACCGGGGGCATGCCACAGGGCTGCTTCTGATGGTCCAAGAGCTGGGAGCGGGACTCAAAGTGCTGGTCGCAGTCTTCACAGCGGTACTGCCTTTCCTCTGCACACGGGAGAGCGAGGGGTATTACTTACAGTTTAGCATAAGAGCGAAACATCTCACCGACGGGTGTGTGTGTCTGAGAGGCACCAACCGTGGATATCAGGAGCCATACTGTCACATGGAAACTCCTCTGCCTTCATGAAAAGTAGCAGCTCCTCACCAGGGAAGATCTCGCGAGTGACTTTGTAGAAAATCTATAGAGAAGAGACAAAATGTTCAGAGGTTGGTTTGAAGGTTCATCCTCATAGCATTGTCATTCATAAAGATTGTCCAAGTTATATGGAAAATCTTCAAAACAACATACACAAAAAATCCCACCCTGCTAAAGCTTTAGTCTGCAGCCAGTTAGAACACATGACGACACAAGTTCCATATTTTGTGAGCCCTGGTTGTGTTGATGGATCAGCTGACAGAGTTCGGGCATTGTGGGGTTTCCCAGGCTCACACAATGGCCTTTCTCTGCGAAACAATCACGGGCCGAGTTATTTTAGTCGCACTGCGGAGCACCGATACAGCGCCTTCCCTCCGCTGCACGGACAACGTGATAGCGAACGTGATAGGAATTTATCAGAAATGCGAAACGGAAGTGTTCTGGGAAAGGCGCAGGTCAGAAGTATGCGCCGTTCATTGAGAGAATTCCTGGTCATCAATTCCCAAGAGCGTTCGGGGGATAAAGGAATGGGCTGTATTCAAATAGCAGACCTATTATTTGCGCAAAAGTATCATTGTTCTTTCAACTTGACAAATCATTAGGATCTATCATGGACATAATACGGTACACAGAGTTCTTTAGGCTCGTTGTTTCAAAGGAATGTGTTATGCATCAATGTTATGTATCTACAAGCAGTTTGTTTATTGTTAGCAATGTAACACAATTTGTGGCCACTGAAATATGATATGATATTTCATTATTGTAGCCAGGGCTGGAGTTGGTATCTCCAGCCACTAGGGGTCACTGTGGTTGTGTCAATGAGCAAGGCACTTCACTCTGCTTTCCTATGTGTGCAGTTATTTGAGTGATTGAACAAACATGGTGATCAGAGGGGCACATCAGTAGCTGCAATTTGATCAGGGCAACTGCAGCTACAGAGGTCTTTAAAGGCACCATTAGACTTTTAAATATGAGTAGATTCTACATGTGATGGAGTTTTGTGTTTTCAGAGTGGTTGGTACAGAGTTGGCTGGCCCTGGTATGAACCGCTGTATTGCTGCAGCCTGAATGGGCTGTTTTTCCTGTAGCGGTCACCCCAGTACGTCCCATAATGATGTTGTGATTCAGAGACAATCCGTGTTTCTGTAAAGGTTCCGCTCTGTGAGGATGATACTTCGGAGGACAGGAAGTTTTTGGAAACCATTGGCGTACACGGAGAGAACTCAACATCAAACTGGACTTTTAGATGTTTTTCCATAACAGCTTAAGTATAACGTTTTGCTCTGACAATGTTACTGCAGATAGGTTTCACCACTATTATCGGTACAACAACAATAGCAGAGACTATGGCAACTAAAACTACAAAAAACTTCTACCAACAATTCTTTAAAAAAAAAACCTGGCCAGCACATAAACCAACCGGTGAGAAAAAAGCTGTGCTGTGCCGTTGACTTTGGCAGGTTGTTGTTTGCCAGATAATCCTACCTCATTTACTGGTACCTAGTATTTGGGAGCAAGCTCTAGTTCAGTCATTCTCAAACTTTTTCACTTTCCACCTCATAAAATGTTCCACCAAGCTTAAAAATAAGGCAAAATATGATTAAACTGTATATAAGCCATGCCTAAACCTTTGATACACATACACTGAATGTGTTATATAGCATAAATTAATTATCCTTAATTAAAAGGAATAAAGTCTAAAATTGCAGGTGACCCTGAGCACCACCTGAGGAAGCCCATGCACCAATGATGCACGTGGCACAGTTTGATATATATTTCACAGTAATCCAGTATTTAATTGGACAATTACAGATGGACACACTCTGAGAGAGCATTTACTAGTCTGTATTTTGGAAAATCTCGCCATCCATTGCCGCTAATTCCATGTAATACTATAATCCTGGAATGCCTTTATTGCCCTGTAGGCCGTATAATGAGAGCAGCGCTGCAGTCCTGTGGTCACACCGCACGCAGCAGCACACAAGCGGGCGCGGGAGGGTGATCCAGAGAATATGAAGGGAATTTCCAGTCCCGTTTCCCCCATAGGACTATAGCGCACATGGACATAAACATACAAACAAACACGCAGCTACTTCAACCGGCTTTGATCGCTGCGCCATCCCCGGCAGATGCACATGCGCTGCGCCAAAACGGTGGCTTAAAATAGCAGGTTATTCTATAGAGATAGCACAAGCTGACCCTAACTGTGACAAGGCTGGTTTTATGGCACTTAGAGAAACATTTAAAAGGACCTTGACCCAATGAGAGGAGGTGTCATGGGTTGCTCACTTAAAGGAAGAAAAAAATAAAAATAAAAAGGCAAGACAGTAAGAAGAAGAAAAAAGGAAGAAGAAAAGGAAGAAGAAGAAAAGGAAGAAGAAGACGACGCAACGACGTAGAAGAAGTAGAAGAAGAAGAAAAGGAAGAAGAAGAAGCAGAAGAAGAGGAAGAAGAAGAAGAAGAAATGGAAGAAGAAAAAGAAAAGGAAGAAGAAAGGAAAAAAGGAAAAGAAAAAGAAGAAAAGGAAAAAGAAGAAGAAAAGGCTTAGAAAGACGAAGAAAAGGAAGAAGAAGAAGAAGAAGAAGAAGAAGAAGAAGAAGAAGAAGGAGAAGAAGAAGAAGAAGAAGAAGAAGAAGAAGAAGAAGAAGAAGAAGAAGAAGAAGAAGAAGAAGAAGAAGAAGAAGAAGTTCACTTACTTAACATGTATAAGAATATGGTAAAAAACAATAGCTGCTAGCAATTTGCCAAAACCTTTTTTTCTTGTGTTGCAGTGACGGCCATTTGAGTACCGAAATAACCAAGTGTATACTCTAAAAACATGGAGAAGCGTGTCATGAAAAAGGGGTGCACCACCTCCTGACATCAGCTTGTGAAAGTTCTTGAGAAACAGTTACCGAAACTCAATTTGTTTTGAGGTGACAAGACCCGGCTTGCTACTATGACGACAACCTGAAAGTACATCCTGGACAATATATACAACTCCTGAACTGTTTTTACAAAACTGCCAAAAAAGCATTACACGGCCACTTTCTGCAAAATGGCGGACATATTGCTTTTGCTGCTCCGAAGCATCAGTATTATTTACAAAGGGCAAGTGCATCGAAGCCTTTGATTCTATCTGTGTTGGTGGAGAATAGCAGAGGTCGTGACCCGAGCTGCGGCCTTGCCTTGACACCATTAGTTATTAGCAGAGTAAACAGGTCACACCCTATTGGCCAAACCTGCCACGGCACACAACCCATTCCACAGGTGTGACAGCCGCCGTACTAATGTAGACTCAAGTTCACTGGACAAGACGCGTTTTAAAGCCGCCAGCTTATTAGGAGAAAAGCATGTTATCACCAATATGCTTTAGAGCCTAAACCTATACATACAGCATGCGAGGTACAATTTCTGACAGCAAAAGCAAATAGAGAATCAGACCAGGAAGGAAGAGTGAAAAACCTATTGAAACACAAGTCACAGCAGACTTAATGAGAATCTAAATGAAAAAAGCCAAAAGAAATTATTATTTAAATGATTTGCAAGGGTTTTTATTATAGTATCAGAAACAGTATTAATGTCTGATTGTGAGAATACATTTAGAATATTGGTTACATGCTTCTTTCTTTGTCCTATTTTCCCCTTTAATTCCCATCCTGGACAATAATAACCCCAAACTCACCATGTTGCCACTATCAACCATAGGCTTTTATGAAGTTCACTGATTTACATATTTGTTTGTTATTAAATATGCTTTAACCCCTTAACCCCCACCTGAACCAAGAACATTTTCTCCAATTTGGCTTTATTCAAGTCTAAAAGCTTCTTGAAAAAAGCATCAAAATAGTGACACAAATGAGGATAAAAACAAGGATGAAAGCACAAAAAAAAACCTGACAAAAAAATGTGAAAATGTGGTGAAAAAAATGACAGAAAGTGACAAAAAAGTGGCAAAAAGGTGATGAAATTGTGACAAAAAATGACAAAAATGTGGCACAAAAGGGATTAAAAAAAATAAAAAATAAGGCGAAAAAATGACAAAAAAAAGAGAAACAAAAAGTGACAAAAACACTGCAAAAATGTGACATTATCCAAACCTAAAAGCGACGACAAAAAAAAAAAATCTGTTTTCTTTCAAGAGACTTTTAGATTCGTGGTAATGCTGAAAATGTAAGAGGATAAAGTGGAAGTCTTTCCTGATACCACCCATTTATCTGGGCTTGAGACAGTCACCAATTACCGGGACATTGATTATTGACCTTTTGTGGCTAGAATCGGGTGCCCTCTTAAAACCTTTGGATATTGAAATCGAGCATTAAAATCAATTTCGTTCTTCTAACAATAAATCCTAGTAAAAGTCGCTAATCTCACGTTGGTGTTAGCCGCTCATAATCGTGTCCTCGCGACTAGCGCAGCTGTAATGTGCGTCTTAGCCACTTAGGCAGAATCAATAGCGGTTAGCAGATTAGCGGCGTCTCCGCTGCACTGTCTCATATGAAAAGCTCTCGAGGGCCCCTCCGGATGATGCTCATTACACACAATGCATTTTGTATTCAATTGACTGGGCAGAGAGGAGGGTGTCGGGGAGATAATTGGGCCTTAATTATCCGACAACGCAGCACAATGATGATTATGCGGGGATCAATGCAGCCGCCACTTAGAACGGTTTGGAGAGCGGAGGCAAATAACACTTAGACAATGAAAGGGCATTTGTAAAGCCAAGTTGAGTTAATTATTATGAGCCGTTCTGCGTGGGTTTAGAAGCTGGAGCCGTGTTCTCTATTATTTAATATTTACTGACTGTGTACGTGTTTATGAGCTGGTCCGATCGGTGCCCGAGCTGGTCAACGTAAAAGGCGATCTTCTTAAAACAACTTCACACATTTTGTTGCAGATGTTTGAATTCACAATTAGTTTAGAGACTGTGTGTAAACATTTGAGAAACATGTAAGATCTGTGGATTTAGCAAATTCTAAAATGCCATAAACTCTAAACTAAAATGTCAAGGTTACAGGTTTTCCCCATCTGACTTTTACCAGACAGATCAGGGTTAAAAGAGGGTGAAGAGTGGGGAGAGACATTCAGCAAATTGTCAGAACCCCTGGCACAGATGACAGACTTTCAGCTGCACGTCACTTCATTGTAGTGATGTGACGTTCATGACCGAATCGGCTCTTTTTAACGGCTCTTTAAAGGACCTATACCTGATTTTTTGAGTGCAAACATTAAAAGGGGGAGCCACTACATTAAAATAAACTAATTCCTTTCCTAATATCTTTGTAGCATCCAAATTCTTCACAGGGAATAGTTTATAGGAACATTTCACTTGCAGGGTCACTTTTAAGGGTCACGTTAACAAAAATGACCCAAAAATAGCCTGAAAGTTCATGAAATTGATACAAATATTTTATAATTTGATGCATTTTCCCCTACGGTTTGCCATATACTAAAGGAGGATCAAATAATTTTCGGTATAGCTCCTTTAAAGTCTGAACAGGAGGCGGCAAAAGTGAAAAGGATTTTGACTATTGAAGCACACATTCCAAAGGCTTAAAATCAGCCCCAGTTTGGATGATCTGATTTGAAGAAAAAGGTGCCTGTTTGTGATCAGGTTAGAGGTTTTTGGAGTTTTCCTGCTGGCTTCTTAAAACAAAATCTATATAAAAATAAACCAGTCTCTTGAACAGCTCTTTTCCCATCACTACTTTAACACCTACATAACACTTAAGAACTATAAGTTGCTCCAGACTTTATTTCTCCACCCTCTAGTAACTCATTCATGCCTCTCTCTCTCTCCCTCACTCTCTCCCTCTCCCTCTTTCCTCTGCAATCGCTCATAAACTTTTACGATAAACAGAACTGGGTCAGAAATAAGGGCTTACGCCTCACACTAAACCGATGCTCCAAAAAAGCACTGCTCAAGCTTACAACTCGCTCTCCAAATAAATCACCAGACGCCGAGGGGCAAAAACTTTCAGATTTGTTTCCAATTTCTTACTTAGTGTGATACTTTGCAGGGCGGGCAGACCGAGGCGAGGAAGGGCAGGCAGTTTTGGGCCGAGGCTGGTGGGATTGAAGGGGGGGAGGACGACGCGTTACGTGCGGTTGGAGAGGCGTAATAAAAGGCGTTGGGAGCAGGTAGCGTGTGTTTTAGCTTTGCACATTTGAATGAGGAGCGCAGGGAGTCATCGGAAACCGCAAAAAGCAATCTCTCGAACGAGTCGATGCAAAAGACATTTACAGGTGTGCAGGAGTTGTGGCTTCAAGAGAAAAAAAAAAAACTATGTGAGTTCATTTTAATTGCAAAGAAAATGAGTAACTTAAGCTCGGTGGTAAAGTAGGTAATGCTATAAATATGGGAAAAGTAGAAACAGTATTGGCATCGTATTATATAGAGTTTATAGTTAGTGGTAATAGTGATAATGGAAACAGCATAGAAAATGTACTTATAGAGGCAGAAGTTTAAGTATTTCTCGTAACGTAACATTTTTAAGTATCTGGACCTACGCTCAAACACAGGCTATATTTTGAGTTTCGGATTCACGAGACAGACAAAACATCGCCCTACGCTCCCAGACAAAGTCAAAAGCGCATGTGTAGAGTAGGAAGAAAACAAAAAAAAGAAAATACAACTCGTGCACCAAACTGACAGAGGCTTTAGAGGACCACCCCACTCCGCCCCATTCTCCGGCGGCGCACGGACAGACAGCCGTGAGGGGCCTTCGGCGTGTCGGCCGGAAAGGCTTAAAGACGCCACATTGTGCCGTGTTGTGACAGTGTGTAAGAGTCGAACAATCAGCTCGTCACAGCCATGTCCGTGACCTGTCGGTGGGGTTTACAGCGCCACCCGAGCAGAACCGAGGTGCTGACAGGGGGAATCGCACCCAGCACCGACATCGTGTAACTCTGACAGGGAGATCTCTCCACAATGCAAAAAGGACTACAGTGCACTTTACATTATGAAAAAAATCTTTATTCTATTATGCACTGTGGGGAAAAAATATCTTGCCCTACAATGATGCTGGTTAAGTAAAATTGGTCGATAATCCCTATTGATAAATTGATATGTTTCTATCTGAGCTGATCGGTAGAAGCTTAAATTATTATCTTCATATGGGATGATTTTTTTTTTTCAATTATAACATTTTAACAAATCATATATAGCATCAATTTCCAAGTTTTTAATATTTACGATAAATTGCAACTGTATCCAAATTCCTTTCGGTCAGGCATCATTTAGCACTTAAATTCTTAATGTATATGTTTTCTTACTGTATAATGTCTAAGATCTTTGGAAAACATGTGATATGTGATTTAAATGTTCATAATGACCGAAGAAAATAAATAAACTGACTAAACTAGCTAAATTTAAACAGTCCCGACAAATGTAGAAACTAGCTTCAAAGACAATCCCATCTCTAATTTCTTCACAATATCACGCTGCGCCAACCACAGAGTTCAAAAACATGCCTTTTAATCTCGCATCATTCTCTTCAGCCACTGAACAATAGGGCCCGAAAAACCAAAGTGTTGCACTTATGTTTTTGTTTAGCCCCGCCGATATCATCAGCTTTATGGAACGTGTTATTGGCCACTTCTTCCTGCTAATCTCCGCCATCTTTTTAAAGACTCAACAGGTATAATCAAGATGGACCACCAGCGCGGGGGAGACAAACATGCCGACTCAGATCCACGCTGAGGTCAGACTGTGAAACTATACGCTGTGGCAGTGGACTGTGCTGCCCCTATGCCTGAGTGTAAGGAGCCAGGTGAAGCGCCTCGGAAATTCCTGGCATGTCTTCCTCCCCCGGCTTTATCTGCAAGTGTGCGGAACTATCAGGGGCCGCGGCACACTTCTGATCCCGGCCTGTGGTCCTCTGGCACGGCAGAAGGCGCGACTACCAAAATAAAAGGGAGTGCTGAGACGCGAGTGGGCGGGGCTACTTAGGGCATGAAGGGGGGGATATGAGTTATAAGGGGGAGGGCACTGTCTGGCTACTTGCATGCGGATGGGACAGGGGACTGCACTTTCGGAGTCAAAATCAAGTTTTCCATGAGCCACCAAGCAAACAGTGAGAATTATAAACACTTTGACACACTTATGTTAAAGGGAGGAGTTCTGGGACACATACCGTCATGTTTCCAGGTTTTCATTTTAGAAAATGACACGGCCACTGTTTGAATAGGATGTTGTGTGCCATTTTGAAGCTGGCATGAATAAACAAATATTGTGAATTAAAAAAAAAAGCCAGTCATTTATTACTCCCAGTTTTGTTCCTATTGTGTGCATTTGTTTCCCTCATTGACCGACCACCCCTTTAATGGTATTGAAAAGGCCAAGCATTAAAGGTTCTGCAGCAGTTTATAGGTGAAGCTTAGATCACACACTGTGCTATTCAGAGTCAGCTACTTACAAAGGAATGCCAAAATTGTTTCATTTGGCTGAAGCATTTCTTCAATAATTCTCAAAATGATCCAAATGCTTTGCTACGGCCTCTTAAATTCAGGAGGCCCAAGGAGAAAACCATAGATTTTTTTTATTTATTTTTTAAAGTCCCATAAGAAATAGGGTTGTCTTACCTGATCATCTACCTGGCACGCCGTCAGGTTGTGTTGCTCGGACGCTGGGGCGAACTGGACGTGCTTCAGCCAGCTCCCGATATCAGGCTTGCTGGCATCCACGCAGAATTTTACATGGCCCGAGCTGTCGAAGATCTGAGAAGAGAGAAAGAAATAAAAAAAAATAATAAAAAAAAAGAGGAGAGAGAAGGCTTTGATCAGTATCAGTCCAGGTTACTGTGTCCAAACAGTGACTACACAGCACACATTACCTCCCACTGAGAAAGTGAGCACACGTCTGTCTGACACACACACACACACACACACACGCAAGAAAAAAAACATTAAAGCGAGGGGTGTCGGAGTTTTATGGCCATTGTGAATAATGAGACGCACTTAAGGCCTTTAAAACACCACTATCATTTTTTTTTACTCCCACACACAGAGAACTGGATGAGAAATAAAATAATTGAGCAACATTATGAATATCTATTTTGAAGGCAATAAAACAGCAGTCATAAAATGTAATTCAATAGTATCCAATAATAATGGTAGGTTTGATAAAAAATGATAATGTATCAAAGAACAGGCCTCAATCATAACTGGCAATAACATGAAAAAAAAAAAAAAAAAAAATTGAAGGCCTTACTAATGAATGAAAAATATAGCTTCAAATGTGGACACAATATAAATTTATATATGTGGATAATTTTAACAGGGCAATATGTTTGTTTAAATATATGTGTTTAGCATACTTTTTAAGGGGTTGTGGTTATAAAACGAGAATTTGTAAAAAAAATTAATAAGAAAATAAAAAAAATGTAAAAAAAAAAAGTAATAATAATAAATAATATATAATAATAATAAAAATAATAAATAATTGAGTAAAACAATACACAATACAAAGCAGCGATGTGTTGTGATCGTTGATGAAACAGTCGCTATAAATTACGACAATATAAAACAATAGGACAATTTCAACCGTCTTGTAACTTTCGATGAACCTACTTTACAGCAGCGCCGAGACCGAGTACATTTCTCTCAGTATATCCGTTTGTTGCTTTGTAGCTTTGTTCCGCCGGTCACTAAACAAATATTTTTGACCGCACGGAACTCTTTGTCCGGCTCGTGCGCTTTAACCCGTAAAACGCTTGCTTCTCAAGTTATTTCTGAACGCTCGAGATTTTTTTTGTTTTGTTGTCGTTCTCTTACCCTGTCGTTTTACTGCAGCGCATGTGATCTCCAGTGGTGCAAAAATACGGGATGCAAACTCCACAAAAACACACGCACACACAAAAAAAAACTCGCAACCGTATAGAGAAAAAGGAATCCCGGTTTCTGCGTTTCTCTTGTCTTTCCCCCCTAAGTTGCGCACGGGACAGTCATGCACGCTTTGTATCTTCTCCTCCTCGCATGCCCCGTGCGTTAAATCCTCTTAAAGACAGCGCTCTGGCTGACTCGCTCGCACAACTTTTTTTTTTTTTTTTTTTCTCCTTGCCGTGATGCGCAGCGCGTCTTCCGCTTGGTTTCTTGTCACTGTCGTCCCGTCCCGACGCGCTCGCCCAGGTGTCCTCTACTCGTAGCCATTCAACTTTGTTCCCTTTGCGCTTCCTCCTCCCAACCCTCCCTCCCTCCCTCCCTCCCTCCCTCCTCCTGCAAGCTCGGGATGTGTCGTGTCCGTATGACAGCGGAGAGCTTCGCGAGGGAGAGGAGGGGTGCAGCAGAGAGGAGAGCGCGCGCGGGGGGAAGAGGAGAAGGAGGAGGAGGAGGAGGGGAGCTCAAACACGGACCCCTCGCTTCTTCTTCTGCTTCTTCTTCTTCCCCTTCTCCTCCACTCTCGACTTTGTCTCGCGGGCGAAAAGAAACCCCATCCCACCACAGCAAGCGAACAGAGATCCAGACTAAAGCGGGACCTCATAGCACCGCGTCCCATGCCGCGTTGCCCCACTCTCTCCGCCGCAGTAAATAGTGCAAGTGTCAAAGGGGGGGCTCCGGGGGTTGGAGAGGGTGAGTGTGCGGGTCAGGCAGAGGTCGGCGGGACGGGGCTTCTGTGCTATTAAAGGGTGAATTACGCGCGCGGACGGATCATCCACAACTTTTACGCACGACCGGTTGAGTTTATCAGGAATGGCCCAACACATTTCTTTCTTTTCTTTTCCTCTTATTTAACCAGGCTATATTTCCATTTAGATGCACCTTTAGCTGTTTTGTAAATAATAAGTTAAGCAGAGTTTGATGGAGGAAAAAAAGTACAATCGTTTACACAATGCAGTCCAAAGTGCACATTTCAATTTGCATTCGGAAATGACGTCGTTTGCCCATTAATCAAACATCGTGACATATTAGAATGAAAAGCGTAAATTATACAGAGTTATTTCAGTTCGGTGCAGTTGTGATGACCCACTAACTGCCAGAAATCATGCTCAAAAGAGCACAGGTTTTAACAACAGCGCTGACTGCAGAGGTCAAAAGCAAATTTGTCAGCCTTGAACTCCAAGAACAAACACTTGAACTGCGGACTGTTTGCTTTCCTTCCTTCCATTTCAGCAGAATAAACCTTTTATAGGCCACTCTATTACTCTGAATTCACAGGATAAAGACGCCCTCGTCCCTGTCAATACGCACTTTATTAGGCAGCTCATAAAGCCGGAGAGCAGCATTTTCCACCCTTGTTTGGCTGATGAGAGCAGATGATGATGGATAACGCCGTGTGACATTGACCCTCCATCCCAGATAATGGCCATTGTTTAACAAAAAGCGCCGGGCGAAATGCGCAGGAAGGACAGGAAAAATCATGTGTAAATAAGGCAGGACCCGGGCGCTCATTCCCATCGTGTCGCGCTCCTTGTGAGAACCGCGCGGAGACCCCGGTCCGGCCGCGCATTGATTTCCTGCCTCTCCTCGGCTTGTCCATTGTTGGAAGCCTTTTTAATTTAGCCATAAATTGGGAAAGCTCAAGTCGAATGAGCTGTTCTATTTTCTTCCTGTCAGGATGAGGGATTTGTTTTATGATGCATTGTGTATTAAATACAAGTAATCTGGGAAAGTGATTGCACCTCGGCCTCTGCGCCAGTCTGATGGAGGATCCCGATAGAGAGAGACAGACACGGGGCACTGAAAAGGAGGAAATTTGCGAGGGGGGGAAAAACTAGGACAAACACGCGGGTTTTGCGGTCTCGCGAGGTGGGGTGAAGCGGGTGACAGGAGCGCGGAGAGTGACCGGAGGCAGCGTGAGTTTCACTGCCCCGCCAGAAGATGGCGCGCTCAACTGAACTCCTCATAGCGCCTGCTTCACCTCACATGTCAAACAGCGCTGGCTGTAGTTGTTAAGTCAAAGTGCACACCTGTAACGTCGTAAAAATGAAACTCCTCAGCTACAGTTATATGAGCCCACAGAATGTCATCTTGACTCAGGAACTATTTGATCTAGCATGTCTTAAATCTTACATCTGATTCTTGACATTGTAAAACATTAACTAAGCCTTTTTCCCCCCAATAATAACAGCCTTTAACTATTTTTGTTGACTGGAAAACGTCATGGCAAGTGAATCATACAACACACAATCAAAAATACATTTCAGTATTGTGTCCACTGTGCGTAAAAGTGCGCAAAGCAGTTCTGATTCCAATCCACTGTGTGCAATAACATCCGAAGACAGAACACAACATTATTTGCCACTAGTGCTTAAGAGATACATCTTGATCTATGAAGGAAAAACGCCCATGCATGAACAACACTGAAGCCCTATAAAGGCAGCATCCCAATCGGACTGGAACAAATGCGGGCAGTTTGTTTGTTATGCGCAGGGGCTCGTTTTCAAAGATTTTTTTTTCTTTTTTTTTTTTTATGAAGCAGAGCAGAAAACAAACAAGCGACAACAAATGGCGACGAGATGTGCGTTTTATCTGAATTATGCCACGCTGTTGTCATCATAATCACTACACGGGCGAACGTTGGCGCGTGGAAAAAGGCTGTTTATCAACGAATTACAAACGGGCTCCGGGGCATGTGGAACCAGACAGACTATATCATGGCACCGCGCGTTTCATTGGTTGTTTAGGAGAGAAGTAGTGATGCCTTAAAGTGCTGTGAAATTTTTAAACCACTTTTTTTTTTTTTTATCGCATAAATAAATTCGCCCCGCGGCTGTCTCCGTTTGTTTATGAAGTTCGCTCACGCGCAATGAAAGCACCGGAGTGACTCTCGAGCGCGAAACCGGTAAATCTGGCCTATTTGTCTTTTTGAATGAAGTCGAAGTATTGTTCTCTCCGAGTCATTTTCGATGTTGCTGCGCGGTCCTTTTACGTGCAGCGCGTTGGCACAGAAGGGAGGGGATTCCCGTGTGGCAGCGCGAGGCGAGAGCGCACATGGAAACAGTGTGGACTGGAGCCTTCTACAGAGGCCGAAGCGCATTCCAGTACATCCTCCCTAAGCCAGAGTCGAGCGCGAAGGAGAGGAGAGATAAAGAAGGAAGAGCAGTTTAATTCACTTTGTAAAGAAGTTAGAGACGAGTTTGATGCTTAACATAGACAATGGGTCAATTGGATTTTGTAATGGCAGATTCCGTCTAACTTTTGCATGATCACCAATGCTGTAATTTATCGAGCTTATTATTATTTTTTAGCAGGACACTGAAATAGTTGTACAACCCCTTAAGTTGGCGGTTGGCACAGGCACCAGTGATACCAAGCAATCAGCATTCAGTCCCGAGCAGAGGAAATGAAAGGGGAAAATGTAAATACAAAATTTCCTCCGCGTCTGGGAAGTGGGCCCGTTGTGCGCCCGGCGTGTTAATCTCCACCTCAGTAATTTGGTTCTGCGGGAGGAGACAGAAGCCCCGCTGCTGTGCCCTACACTTCATAAATCACTGCTTTATGTGGACAAGGTCAGCTCCCCCCCAACCCCTCCCCCGCGCGCTCCTCCAGGCCCCTCCCACGTGACCAGACCGGCCTCACTTCTAATTACTTTGGATTATTTTCATTTGCCGGGGGTCAGCCAGGCATTCCGACACAGAGAGAGAGAGAGAGAGAGAAAGAGAAAGGGGGAAAAGGAGAGAGATGCTTTCTTGTCAAACCGAGGCCCCCGCGAGTAAAAAAAAAAAAAAAAAAAAGGCCTCGTGCGTTCTGCTGAGGCAGCGCCCTGTCATTCGGGCTGGTGGTGTCTGTTTGACAGCAGGCTGCTGGAGCTGGAGAGATGACTGATGAGGATGTCTGCGCAACCACTGTCATGCATTTTAGCTCCAGTATCTGAATTGTTGCGCTTAACTGATTGGAGGAAGGTCTATCAATAAGTACTTACCATTAAAAAAAAGTTCTGCAATTTCTGTATCAAGAATGAAGCATCCTTTGTTGACGAAATGCCTCAAAATTGCACAGATTAAGTTTAACACATTGATTTTCAAATGCATCCATTTATAGGTTTCTGTATGCAAAATAAGAAAAAAAAACCTCTCTAGTAATGTGTTATGAAACTGATGACATGCAATGTGCTTATTAGTTTCAATATCGCCTCATAAAACCTTCATGAATAATGTTTTGTTCATTATTTTAAAAGATTTCATTTTTTGGACTCAATAACTTGTTGCACTTTCAACATTATTAATGCAACCATAAATGAAGCCACTTAAAGTTCTATTGGCAATGACAGAAAACAAACAAACTCGGCCAAGAGGAAACAATATGGAATGGAAGCTTATTTGTGTAGCGCTTTTTCACATGACATAAGTCACCGAAAGCGCTTCACATAGTATCAGAGATTTGTTTCTTCATTCACTCCACACTCAGTGGTGGTAAGATACATAGCTTCAGTTTCCCCTGGGGTAGACTGACAGAAGTGTTGTCGCTCTAGGATATATTAGATAAAACACAATGGTCTCCACACTGTATCAAATAACGTTATTTTCCTACATATTATCAGAGTTTAAACATTTTGGCTTTGATAAAGTTCAAAAATGCATGATCAAACTATAACTTTTACTGGTAATTGTGCAGTGAATCTTGCCTGTGGAATGCACGGGGCAGGTTAGGGGGTCATGCTTGGCAGCAGGAGAGAGGTGTGAATGTCTTTAGATGTACAGAAAATACTACAGGCAGCTCTTCCTCTGAGGCTCACCGCACCGGGCCACACTGTATGTGGGCTACAGGGTGCCATAAAGCCCCCGGCAGGTCAAAGTTCACGTTTTGAGAGCATAAATCCAACGGGCACACAACTCCTATACTCACGGGACAAGCTGGAAACTTAAACATCCCTCCACTCCGGCACTCCAAAGAGGGAAAAAGAACAGAAATGGGGGTAGGGGGTAATTAGAGCATGTTGCAGGGCTGCCGCAGGGTGAACAAATTGGCTCTTAGATATCATCTTTAAAAGGGCTTTTTATGTACGAGGACTGGAGGCTCACGTTTAAACAGGATAAGGATATAGAGACAATGCGCTCTTCATAGACTGTGTCCAATCGCAAGGCTAATATTTTAATGTAGGCGGATATCAGACGGAGACACACGCCGGAAAGAAAGCCTGTCGTGTTAGATATGCTCGGGTATCACAGAGCAAACAGGAAATCAAAGCTGTCAAAATGCAGAGGTGGAGGAGAAATAGGTACTTAAAAACGGCATTGTTACTTCAACAAACCGTACTAATGTATAAACACAGTGAGACAAGTTTGTTAATAAAATTGCACAATTAACTGCTAATGTGGCCGGGCCATTTTCTTGTCTGGGCCATGTCTGAACCTGGTTAAAGGGAGAACGTTGCAAGAAGGATCCTATAGGAACTCACAATGCAAAAATAAATTCCTCCCAAATATGATTTACTAACATTCTGCTATCGGGGGAGTTAAGTGACATTAAACTGTAAAGCACTTTATGTTACGGAGGTTTGTATGAAAAGTGCTTTATGTGATAATTTGATTGATTTGATACAACATTTTTACAATAAATATATATTGGTAAGACAGCACCTATCTAACAGGTTAAAAGACAGCAGAGTCTCGATCCATGCCAGGTCCAACTGACTTATGAACACCTTCACCTACTTGGCTGTCTCGAAGCTGAATCATTCCTTCCTTCCGATACTAAAGAAAGGTAACCACCTGGATTTAGCTGACTGTTCTGGGGTTGCTGCTGTTGGGCATGTCTTGGTTCAGCAACACATATGTGCCCAAAGAATGATCACCTGACCACATGAACATCGGGAATAACCAGGTTATTCCATCAATGGATTTCGTCTTCCCTGATGGCACTGGCATATTCCAAGATGACAGTGCTCGGTGTCATCGGGATCACATTGCAGCAGAGCGGTTCAGGGAGCATGAGGCCTTATTTTCACACATGGATTGGCCACCACAGGGTCCATATCTTAACCCCATTGAGAATCTTTGTGCATTGAAGTTGCAGGAGTTTATTGAAACAATGCCACAGCAACTGTTTATCAGTCAGGCATGTATAATGTTCCTGTTTTTTTTTTTTTTTTTTTGCACTAAGGGTTTGAAAGTACTGTTATTTTGATTGTCTGTGCTTCAGTATAGTATATAAAAAACATAGAAAGTACTTCCAGAATATGATTACTGTAAGGTCTTTAATAATCACTACAACCACATTTTTTAACGACAGCTATTACCATCATACTAACTACTTTGCTTCTATCAAGATCAGAAATGCTGTTCTCCTTAATGTTGGAGAATGATTTGATCAAAAAGTCTTTAAAAGATCAATGGACTGAGCGATATGTAAAGATTTAGAAAAGAGGCGAAACACCGCAGTGCCGATGTGTTGAGGTTAAGTTTATAGAGTGTTACTGCCGAGATGAAAGGGAAACGTACACCATTTTTACCGAATATAAAACACATACGGACATGACAAGTGAGACTAATGGCCATTTCGCATCCAAAATTTACAAGTGGACCACGCTGCAATGTGAGAAAGTGCGGAAATGTAGCTGAGTAAGTGCAAAGTGTAAGCAGATTGTCTAACACAGAAAGCCCCCCCTCCTCCTCCCCCCTCCTCCCAAGCCCCCTGCTCCCTGCCCTTATCCCCTCAATACGAAAACACTGTACAGGTCTTTTCTGTGTTTGCGGTCATGATTAAAGTCAGAACAAACTCGGCAAACAACAAATCAGCTGCAACTGCCTCACAATGGGGAAAGAGCGGCTGCGCGGCTCACACATTACACAGTGCATTCTGAGTGAGGGCCATTAAAGGCTCCACTGGTTTTCAGGAGCATCAAAGAGGCCCCAGTTAGGACGCATTACATTTAACCAGCTCGATGTAGGACTGAGAACAGAGCCGGTGTGGACAGTGGGTAATTTATGATTCTGTTGTTTTGTTTATGTCAAATACTGAAAAAACTCCTTTTTGTTTCTTAAAGATCCATCCCCAGGCATTTATAAAGACTGCAACTTTCTGTATCACTGACCTAAACGTTTACAAAACAGCGCCAGTAGAGGAATATAGAATGGTTCAATCTGCAGTTGTAGCTCTGAATACTGATGTTGGCGTGAAATTATACTGTAAAAGCACTGCGCAACTTTTTGGATTTTTATTGTTGCCAGCGATACAAAACTGGCCAGCTCGACACAGAAAAGGCAATTTTCCCACAGGGTAATCAAAAGCCCTATTCGCATGGGAAAAGTAAATAGTACTGACGTCCTCTGTGTTTCTATGCTCATGCGAATCTGCCATGTCGGTAATTTGGAAGGTAAAAATTCACCCGATTTTTACCTTGGATAACTCTGCAAACTCCAAGGTCCTCAGGGGATTCTAGTCCATGTAGGAACCGACATGTCGGAGTTTTGAAAGCTAAAACAAAGCTCATGAACAAACCTATTTAGCGCTGGCAACACAAATGACGAGGTAATTCTAATCCTGTTCGAATTTAGCTAAAGATTGGATTCGGATGAGGATATATTTAAATCTCATATTTGGCTGCCTTTAATCAACATCTCCATGGAGACGAGCTGGAGACGTCCCTGCTCCCAGTAAAGTCACAGTCAGTTCTGAGGAGAGGTGAGCCCATGTTAGGTGTTGTCATGTGTTAAAGGTGATTTAAATGCTTGAAATAAATGCTTGCATTCTGTTTATTGGGTGAAATGTTTGGTGGTGTGGCTTGAACTTTTTAAATTGCTTTTCAAGAAATGATTTGGGGTAATCGGATTAGAGTTGTTACCAATAGAAGAGACACTGAAATCATCGTACTTTATGCACCCTATAAAACTAACAATTGCTTTTTATAGAAATGTAGACATCTGAGGGGCTCATGAGAACATAAGTAGTGAGTCAATTGCAGAATCTCGATAGGGACAAAAAAGTTCTTTCCCATTCTGACGAAAAACCCTCTTCTTAAGTGCGTTGGACTATCACGAGAACCTCTTTTTTGGCTTGCTCTGACTCTTCAAAATCATTTATTACTTTAGGATTGTTTTAGAATCCATAATGGATTTTTCCCACTGCTGAACCTGACTGAGATTCACAGTGCAAAATAACGATATGTTGTGACCATTGCTTTCTGTGTCATCTCAAGGGCAGGATTCCTCTTTGCAGTTCTTTGAGATAACGCACTTGCATGGCCCATTCTAACTTCATGAACCATCAGGCATCCTCACCGACACTCCCCAGGTTGGTTCAATTCCAAACCAATCACTCCGGTGTCACACACTTTTGGGTTAATATTCTAACCGTGAGGCAGCGGGGCCAGCCAAAGATAAATCAGCTTTTATGATGGGTTGTTATGGTTTTTACGGCGCTGGGGTATAGCGACTGATTTAGGGATCAATCATGCGCAGGTGTCTGCCCGAGGCCGAGCTGCAGCGGTGGGGATCGATTGAGGAGCCGGGGCCCGATGAAATAGAGGAGCCCGGGTGAGATGCGGACCCCACAACACTGGAGGTCTGTCTGAGGGGAGATGATGGAGGTGAATGAGAGTGCTCCAGAGACAGAGAGGAGATATATCTACGAGGCTGCGGCGCTGGTGAGGAACCGCTGGACTATGACCGGACCATCTCTCTCAAACGCACTCCTTTATCCTGATGGCACTTTGGAAAATCTCATTGTCACACAACATTTAACAAAGACAAAAGTTGGAGAGAGAGAGATCGGCGGAGGGGCGGCTGCAGAAATGAGTGGTGTGACAGAGGGAAAGGCAGAATGGGCCTCAGTAATGGGTTTGATTTTCATGCTAAACTCACTTTTTGGAGCTTTCATTCAATGTTGTTTTTGTTTCACGATTGCGTATTTGGATGATACCAGAAATCTAGTCCTTCTCCTCAAGAGCTTGAAACACTCTTCTCGTCTATGTTTTCCAATACAATTAGTCCAGCATGGGTTCTATGGGCCTTGTGTGTGGAGTTTGGATGTTCCTGTTGTATCAAGTAACCGCTAACTCCTTCACACACTTTTCTTTTTACATGCAGAGACAATTCACTGAACACATTCATGCAACACAGCTGTCTTTACAGGGGGATTCAACCATCCAACTCCAAATTCAGTGCTGTTTACTGTTAAGTTTGCATGTTATTGTTTTATTAAGGAACTACCCGAATTTTCTGGACTCTAAGTCACACTTTTTTTTTCATAGTTTGGCTTGGGTGCGACTTATACTCAGGTGCGACTTATATATATATATATATTTTTTTAAACGGTAATCGAGCAAGTTTGGAGTGGGCAAGAAACTTGTGAGGGACTGCCGAAAAGCGGAGGTTTCTCTTACTGCAATGAAGAAAACAAAAAAAGCTAATCGCGAGCTAAAAGCTAGATGGCCACAGCGAGAGGAACAAGTTCGTAAATGGGAGCTTGAACAACGTGCTGCCGGGAGAGGCTTGTCAACAGTGCAGTTACGCCTCCATGCCCAGGTAGTTGCCAAGGCTGGTGCGACTTATACACCAGAGCGACTTGTATATGTTTTTTTTATTCTTCATTTTGCATTTTTTGGCTGGTGCGACTTATACTCCGGAGCGACTTAATATATAATTTTTTCTGAATTATTTTGCTTTTTTTGGCTGCTGCAACTAATACTTCGGAGCAACTTAATATTTTATTTTTTCTTAATTATTTTGCTTTTTTTGGCTGATGCGACTTATACTCCGGAGCGACTTAATATATATTTTTTTCTTCATCGTTTTGCTTTTTTTGGCTGGTGCGACTTATACTCCGGAGCGACTTAATATATACATTTTTTCATCTTCTTCATTTTGCATTTTTTGGCTGGTGTGACTTATACTCTGGTGCGCCTTATAGTCCGGAAAATACGGTATACAGTTATCATACACATACGAGACAGCCGCAGTGTAAGTGATCAAAAGTGAGACTGAATTTTCACCCAGCGGCCTGAAATATCGCATTCACTTGCAAGCAAAGGGCCAGCGAAAGCACCAAAGCCCGAATGGCACAATCAACACACAAAGGCATTAGTCGCACCCAAAGTTCCCCTCTCTTTCCCTTTCTGCCCGCTCCTTGGATACACTGTTTATGCACTTTCAACATCTCCGCTGGCCATCGGGACGGCTGCTTCCTCTGTGCTGTCAGCGCGCCCCGTCCACGAACAAAAGAGGCGGAGAGCGAGCCCTCCGCGGTCTCAATCAGAGGAAGTAGGTGCTGATTACGCTGCCGGGCAAAAGAAGCATTCCGATCCTGTTAAAGCTGTCTGTTGCCAACTCCAGAAATATGCACGGGACATATATATATATATAAAAGCTCACACGGAGTGGGCACCCTGATTCTTTAAGTTACTGGGGTGTCTGGTCAGCTACTTCCTTCCTCAGTCATTTGTAAAGAACATGATACTCCTCCGCTGTAGGTAGATGTATGAGAGGTCACGATTCATCTTCATTTGCCTTCATACGCGTAGACCACAGTAAAAGGAATTCATGGTTTTAGCATTTTCAGGAATTCATCCATTCCTTTAGACATCCAAGCAAACACAATTATTACAAAAAAATGCCTGAATGAAAATGTTCAACTAATTACGGTGAATAGTTTAACATTTTCACTTTTTCCAACTAATCAGATTTGCACTGATGGTGTTGCGTTGCTTTTTATTGCTTCTCTCCACTCTACTTAATTTGTATGTTATGCAGCTGCACCTACATCAATTGCATACATAAAACCCATAAATTTCCCCCATTGCGGGATAATAAAGTTAATCTTAATGGCGTTGAGAAAGCATTGATAACATTCTTAATCATACGATAAAAGGTGAGTTGCTTGTATTAAATCACCAGGTACCAAATGACCTATCCCGGTGTTTACTGTCAGGTGTGAATGGGTCAGTTTGTCCCGGCTAAAGAGCAAAGCATTTACAAAGGGCAGGTCTGTTTAATAAGTGGAAGAGTGCGGGTAAACCATTTGCTAATCTAACTCATGTCATCGCAAATAGAAGAACAGTATTATTGAAAGTGTCGCGCCCGATTTTATCAGCTGGTTAAAGCACTATGACTTGGCATAAGGAGGAACAACATGATAAAAACAGTTAGGTAGTTTGGTAGGAAGTTAGGTAGAGGCCATTTATACAGAGTAATTTGAACTAATAACAACCATGATCGAAAAAGAGATTACAGTAGATCCATACAAAACGAAGCAAAAAAAGAAAATATTGCAAGTTATGACAAGGCAAATCCAGGAATATTCAAAAAGAACAAACAAAAAATAACCAACAGAATAAAAATACGTCTCTCTCGCTAGTTTATGATATCTCTCTACTTACTCTACGTACCTTGAAATGTGTCTTTCTAATGGTGCAATAACATCCCGCCCTCTTCACACGCGCTATCTCCGTCCCCTGACAAATGCCCCACTCTCCATTTGTTTACGAGATGAAGAGCCATACTCATAACCAAGTGCCCCGTAGTATGTACACAGTGCGGACGTCTCTTTACAAGGCTCCATATTCAATTTCCAGTTGTTTGACAGTAATGCCGTCCCTCTCCTCCTCCGCGACAGGAAGATCCTCATCCATCTCGCTTTGGGGGGGGTGGGGGGTCACAGCCGGAGCCTGCTCCCCTCTCAAGTGCTAACACGTATTAAGTAAATGAAGAGGCTATTGGGACAGCTGGTAGATAAATGGGCTTCTGAAGAGTCGGAGAAGTGGCTGCGTGTTTACTGCCTGGGATGGTTGGGATCTTAAGTGTGTTTATATGGAGATGGTTCGCAGTCCTCGCCAGGTGCTCTGCGTCCTCATCGCTTGTTTAAACATGCAACAATATGCTTACAATGAGCGCGTCTTCATTTTGGAGATTTAGGAGCTAGAAGTCCTAATTTGTTTTCATTCAGTATTAATCACGTCTTCAAAAGGTCGCAATTAGCAAATCGTAAAAGCCTTGGAGTTATTTAGGTGATGCAACATCCCCAGCTGGGAACGAAATGTCCCTGTGATGAAGTGATTCTAATGCTCCTGTTTCAATGTGAATGAGTGAATTCAATGTTTTCCTAATTTTGTGCAAACATAAGAGAGGCAGGATTCAGCCATTCTGCAGCATGTGATTAATAGTTTATTTAAACCTCTTAAACCTTCGCCAGTTCAGTTCTACCCAAATTTAAAAGCTTCTGGACTGGAGCTTACAGCCTATAGTGTAATGCCTCATTTGAAAGCTAAGACTTACATTATGGATCTAAGATTCTGTCGTCACTTTTTTGTAATGTTTTTGGTGCTTTTTCGTCACCTGTTTTGTTGCTTTTCCATAACTTTTTTGTCGCCTCTTTTGCTGCTTTTACTTCATTTTTTTTGTCGCTTCTTTAGTTGCTTTTTTCCATAACTTTTTTGTTGCCGCTTTTGTTGCTTTTACTTCATTTTTTTTGTCGCTTCTTTAGTTGCTTTTCCATCACTTTTTTGTTGCCTCTTTTGTTGCTTTTACTTCATTTTTTTGTCGCTTCTTTAGTTGCTTTTCCATCACTTTTTTGTTGCCTCTTTTGTTGCTTTTACTTCATTTTTTCGTCACCTATTTTGTTGCTTTTACTTCATTTTTTGTCAGCTCTTTTGTTGCTTTTTCATCACTTTTTTGTCACCTCTTTAGTTGCTATTTCATTACTTTTTTGTTGCCTCTTTTGTTGCTTTTAATCACTTTTTTGTCACCTCTTTTGTTGCCTTTTTTGCCGCGTTCTCATCCTCATTTACATCTCGTTTTTGTCGCTATTTTGATGCTTATGTGCTTATGAGAATATGTGCCTGGTTAAGGCAGGAGAATGTGTGCCTGGTTAAGGCAGGGGGTTACAATGAGGTTAAAATAGTGTAGTTCTCCCAAGCACTTTTCTCACACACTGTCTCTGCTCCCATTCCCCCCTGTATAGGCCTTCCCCTCTGCCTTCCTGTCAGTTCCTCTTTTTTGTCTCCTACCCATTGCTCCCTTAGTGATTATTGTCGTTCCCGCTGTTGTAGGAGAAAGCGAACACTACAGCTGGGAAGTGTACAAAAACACAAGCCAGAATGGGGGGGGGGTGTGTTGCGTTGATTAGAGGGGACCCCATACAGTCATGCCACGGGGGCTTTCTTGCGCTCAAGGCTCCGGGGGGGATGCCTTGCCGCTCCTCGAGGTGTACTCCGGCTGCTGAATAGACGCTAGCCCTTAATAGAATCCCGTCGTCCGGCTGCCACTGCGAGAAACAAGAGCCGTAATGGATGGGTTCGGCTCTCGCACCAGCCCCCCCCCCCCTTCCCCTCGTCCACCCCCTTCCACCCTGTCTACCCTGACCCTTGCGTTGGTCAGAAGTAAGAGCTAAAGAAGCATTGTAGCCCCGGGCCTGATTGAATGGGGAGGGAGGGGTGGTTGGTTGGTTGGTTGGCAGTGGGTGGGGGGGTTTAAGGGGGGATGTAGTGGGGGGGGGGGTGGGGTGGGGGTGTAGCTGATAGACCAATTTCCCAGTACTGCGAGCGGCATGGACTTGATTGATGAGGGCCAGCGCTGTAGAGAGAAGCCCCATCACATGCGATCACATAAGTACTTATTCAGCTCCAATCGGGCCCGACAAGGCCTATAAGACAAGCTTCAAATATCGTCGCGGAGGAGAAGAAGAAGAAGAAGGAGGAAAAAAAAGAAAAAAATCTATTAATCGACATAATTAACTTTTCCGTAGATAAAAACTTGGAAGCGTGGATCGGAAAATTTCCCACTGTCTTCGAATGGGGTTTCCACTCAGCTCAGTTTGAACAGGAAACAGCTTCATTAGTATTGGTTTAGGGCTCTAATGGCCTCCACTCTGCAGCCCAGCCGTGCTCAGTAACCTTACAATGCAATATCCTGGCCATAATGTTCCCCCCGTTTGAAGTCGGGAGCAAGGGCCCATCGAAAAAGGGCTGCCACTAGTTAACTACTTTGACCCCCTCCGTAAAGTAGCGAGAGTCGGAGAGACCTGGAAAGCTGCGTGTTTTCATTGGAGGGAAGGTGCGGGTCCCCGGGGGAGTAAACTGGACCGGAGCCCTTTTTGTTTTAGAGCAGCAGACCAAATGATGGAGGGCATTAAAGTAGCTGCACACACATGTACGAGGAGAGCGCCGAGTGCATCGAAAGGCTGATCAGCATTCCTGCGCAAACACTGCCCACCTGCAAGACTTACGCCGGGCGCCAAACAATAGCTGACAAAGGGCTAGTGAGAGCACAACCTGAAGTGAAGGGTAATGAGAAAAAAGGAAGGTAAAAACAATCTAAAGCTCTTAATAGTGCATCATGTAGGTCGCTCAGGTACACTACAGGTACTTAAATGTTTGCAGAGAGTTTAGTATAGTTGAATACATTTGTATAGTTTTCTATTAAAGGATATATGTGCATACAACTTTAAGCAGTGGTGGGTCAAGTACTTAAAAGTGTTTCTTTCTGTACAACTACATACAGCTGACAGATTGGAGTTCTTGCACAAATTCACCTTTATTTACTTTTTTTCTTCTTTTCTATCCAATGCCGAAAGAAAAAAAAGAACAAAATTTCAGCAAACAAGGCTAAGTATTTTATCAATGAGCCATGAACAGATGCGTGCTGGGTAATCGGGAGAGGCGGGACGTTTCCCGGTGGGCCTCTTCGGTTGCGGTGCCGGGGCATCAGAATAAAATAATGAATTAATAACAGACTCACAGTTGTGCTATTCCATGCCTAAAGGCTTTAACTGGGATATAGTAGGAGCTGGTTCCAGATATAAATTAAATAACACAAGCATCAGGTAAATCTATCAAAAATAATGACTGATGTATGAAAAGCAGAAAAAAAATTAGCATCAAACTTTTCATTCTTGTGGCAGGCAGA
The DNA here is from genome assembly GCF_951799975.1 of Gobius niger. Lineage (NCBI taxonomy): Eukaryota > Metazoa > Chordata > Actinopteri > Gobiiformes > Gobiidae > Gobius > Gobius niger. The sequence continues at coordinate 10,934,683 of NC_136852.1, read as the reverse complement.
TGTTGAACCAGCTCAGAGGGGTGTTTGTTTGTATACTTTATTGTCCCTGTAGGGAAATTTGTCATCTGCATTTAACCCATTCTTCGGTGCCACTGGGGAACCCGTACGGAGCAGTGGTCGACGGCAGTGCCACGCCCAGGGACCTATGTCCATGATGTGGAGCCAGGCTGGTCGTCAGAATCACCTGGCTGGAGGATTCACCTATTGTACATGTTTTTAGTGGTAGGGGAAACCTACGCAAACTCCACACAGAAAGGCCCTGTCCGAGTGGGAATCGAACCCGGGACCTTCTAGCTGTGAAGCTGCTGTGCAACCGTGCCAGACAAATAAATATTTAAGGGTGTTGAAGTGGAACACCCCTCCGCTTTAGTTCAAGTTGGTGCAGTCCAATCCCGGGGAGACAAGTGTCTGTGTGAGTAAAGAGAGAAAAAGGAAGTGAAAGGTAGAAAAGTGGACAAATGAATATTTTTATCTACATAACTTGGTGCTGATTGTGGGGTTGTATCTGGCTCAGACTGTGTGAGCAGTGGCCCGTGTTAAAAGAGAAATTGTTAGATATTGGTTAAACTGGTATTTGATCCAGTGACCTCTTGTACTTGAGACCAGCGCACTATTACGGAGCTATAACTCTGGGCCAGTTTTCTTCAAATTCCCGGGCCAAAATTAGGTCCCAGCACACCCCTGGCCATGAATATTCTTGTTTGGGTTGTGGCTTGTCCCTGACCTAAAGAATAGCTAAATGTATCTATTGGATCGACGTCTGTGTAAAAACAACACAAAACCTGATGAACAGTATTATTTTCTCTTACACTATTAATAATAAAGTAAAAACACTTGTAAGAGCGGAAACATTGTTTGGTCATCTACTGCTACAGCCAGACAGCAAAAAACGCTTATTCAGAGAATTTCACTTTTTATGAAATAATTCAAATGATTGCGCTTGAATTTAGAAACTGAGATATTATATCACTGTAATATTTTGCTGAGCCTCAGTCAGAAATAAGGCAAATATAAAATGACACTCTCAAAGTGGTGTTCCAAGCAACCCATGAGTAACATGGAGGTGTTTCCTTTTCCTTTTTTACTTAACAAGTCATTCATTCACTTTATTTCAGGTTTCATGAATAATACAGTGCGGCAGACAGGACGTGACAGCAGGTTTGAGCGGTGAGCCAACAGTGGTCACTTAAAGACACACACTGGGCCACACGGATTCAGTCATGTGTCTGAGATGGTCATTTCCTTCAAAGTACAGCTGCGAGACGACTCATTTCCTCTGTGTTAATTATTGGAAAAGAAGACACTGCTTTTCCCTGTGGGGCCAGGATGACTCTTCTCAAAAGGTGTATTTGTATAGCTTTGCATTCACAACCAATAAAAGATTAGTTTGGTTAATAAAGCAGGGTTTTTACTGTGAAGATTCCAGGTTGCTTGCAAATATTTTGGGGGTTGCTAAATAAGGCTATACAATAGGTCACAAATGAGGGAGCCATGATGTTCAAGGTTCAAAGGTATAATGTGGAATCCTGAGAGTTCATAACAAGGCAGATGGGAAAGAGTCGCCATTGCCATCACAAAAGCTATTCAAAGAAGGCTTGACCATCTCTGAGGATTTCCAAATCGCAAAATGAATTCTGGCCTCGCAAAGTAAGACAAACTCCTGCCGGTTCAAGTGCAGTGCGGCCCAATTCAATTATCTGATTCTGCAAATCCAGACGAGGAACGAGGCAGGTGGTAAGATAAGACCACACACATGAGAAGGAGACAAGTGGAGAGGGGAGCGAGTGGAGGAGTGTTAGACAGAAGAGGGAGGGCCAGGGGTCAAGTACATCCAAGCCGCTCGCTATGACTTATAAGCGGAGAAAGACAACAATGAGGGCGCCGATGACAGGACACCTCTTCATCTTTACAAGAGCCAGGCTTCAAACAGCAGAGGGATTGAGGCTGAACCGACTCGTAACAATGGTGGTGATGGCGTAAACAACTTGGTTATTTTTTTTACAATAGTTTTTCACCAATAAGAAGGTACAGTGGTTGTTTTCAATACGTCTTTGCAAAGAGTAGAATGGGTTTCTTTTCTCCGTGAGCTTGCGGCTGTGGTCTAGATTGAAAGCAATTTGGCTCATAGATTGCATACCCTTACGAGCACTTTTTTTTTTTCACATGCAAGAATTGAACAACTTTGAGACAACTTCCTTAGATATTAATCTTGTGAAACTGAAAGCTTCATACATTGTCACTTCTGGTAAATCTGTCAAATTAAGATCTATGACTAACGAAGTGAGAAGTTTCATATCTTGGAAGACTGACTATTACAACATGTTATGAAATACCTTAAAGGTGCACTATGCAACTTTTTAAGTGAAAAAGAAATCTTAATATTTGTGTATATTCGACCTTTCAGTGGCTCAGTGGCATTGTCGGTGCAGCTTGGCACTTTTGGTTTCCCTCACAGTGGACTTTATGACGCTCCAGGATCAATTGTTTTTAGGGGTTCGTACCAGAAACTTGCCAGAAACCCGAAAACTATTGATTCTGGAGCATCATAGAGGCCACTGTGAGGGAAAGCAAAGGTGCCATGCTGCACATATATAACCACTGAGACACTAAAAGGTCAAATACGCACAAATATCAAGTTTTTTTTTTTCACAAAAAGTTACATTGTGCATCTTTAAGGTTAAACTTTATGGGTTTTATGGGTATCAACTCTAAAACACATCATGGTTGATTTTAAACATTACCTCCACAAAAAGGTAATGTTTGAAAATGACTGCACTGGTTGAAATAAAAGTTATACATAGATTATTGCAAGTTAGGAAGGGACTGCAGGCAATTGATTGATGAAGCACACTTAAGATCTCAGCACAGATCAACATATCTTTCCATATATCTACAGTACTGACATAAATCACTGCCATGTATCACTTCACTATACAGAAAGTAGTTTTGAGGATTAAACAAAAACATGTACTTCAGGTGGATAATGTGTGTCATCACCATTCATTTAGCTTCAACATGAGATTCTTCAGCCAAGCACAGCAGTTCCTTAAACATGAAACTTTCCCCACCTCCGCCTGTTGGTTTTGACATGCTAATCCGTTTATCCTTGATTCGAAATGCGCCAAATGTGAAAGAAAGTCTACACTTATGACACCGCCGTGGCCTGGAAGCTCGCTGTCATCAACCTGCCACCAAAAATACCCTTACTTAAGAGGTTGACCTTACCTACTGGCACCGTGGTTGCTCCTAAAACATGCTAAAAGTTTAGTTCTCATAGGAATCACAAGTAAAAGTGCCATAGGTGGATAATGTGTGTCATCGCCACTTTTCTTGGTACAACCCAGCCACTTTACTGGGTCGTCCGCCTGTGCCAAGCAAAGCAGCTCCTTACGTTTGAGTGATGCTCACCAAACTCAGCTTGAAGTGACCTGTTCATCTCTATTTTCAACTGAGAACTTGTGCTAGATTTGGATACGCCTTTGCTGAGACATGACAGACACGAACGCATTGAGGATTTCTGTCATCCGTTGTACGTAAGTAAAAGTACAAAATGTAGCTTCCAAAAACATTTTTAAAATTGAACTGTATGTCGATGCTGTGCAAAGCCTTAAGGTGGATAATATGTGTCATCGACATTCATTTTGGTTCAACAGAGACTCTTTGTTGGATCTCCACCTTGAGCCAAACCAACCAATGTCCAGAAGTCAGACTGATGCTCGCCCTCAGCACGTTTAATGCTAAAAGAGGAAGAGGGAGTGCAGGGAGGTGAAATAGACTGCCTTCTCGGTTAAGAAAAGGCCTCAGTGTTAATCAGAGATTTCCCAGAAGAGCCGGAGTCATCGCCTAAAGGCAGAGGGAGAGAGAACGGAGGGTACGGGCGCAGAGGTGAGGAAACGAGAGAGGACTTGAAGGAGAGATAGATGAAGAGAGGAAGGAGGCGAGTGAAGCAGGCGCATTCCTGTGGCCACAGCTGCGGGAGCTGCAATCACTGAAATGCAGCGCTGTCTCAGAGCTGGCGATTTTTGGACACGTTACAAATGAAATAAAACAGCACGACATGTCTGTTTTTTGAATCAAACAAGAGAGTAGTAATCAACATGCTGGCCTCGACGCTGCCCTGCCTTCCTCCCAAACTCTCCTTATCCATCCATCGTGCTGTCTGGCCGACTGTCATTCCCACCACCACGAAGATGACCCCTTGTATGTGTCTATATTTGCCCCTCTTTGTTCAGCAGTGGCCAGTCGGGGCAGGCATCCCAGACCTGCACCATCGATCATGGGGCTGACAGCGGGCCCCAGGCGGAGAAGGCCCTGTTATTTGGACTCTGTGATGACTTCCTCAAACAGAGGCCCCTCCTTCTCTCAAAGGCCTGGCATGGCTGAGGTTTGGTTTGGAGCCTCCATATACCTTCCCTGTATGTCCAAATATGAAAAAAAAAAAAAAAAAAAAAAAGACATCAGACCCACAGGCCGCATGTTCAGGTCACGCTAGGGTGAGCAAGGCAGATCAGACTGGACTGGAGAGGAGTGAGCGAGCGAGCAAAAACTGTGGTTCTGGAAAATCTAAGTGGAATTTCGAATGCCAGGCTGCACAAGGATACTTTAATGAATATTCACACAAGGTAAAATGACAGCCACACAGTTCTTAGACCTGCACAATTATGAAAGACTATACATCAAGTGGCCTCATCAAGTGAGCAACAATTTTCTCAAACGTCGACGGAACACAAGTCAAATTGATGCCCATGTACTTGGCGACGGCGCTCTTGTGAAGAAGTTCCAACCAAAATAAACTACAGCACATCGTGTTTATGTAAGCAGTTTAGTTCAAGAGACAGATTGATCAATGCATGCTCATTCATGATTAAAACATGTTCACTGCTTCTATTGATAACTGAAAGCATGGTTCATTCTTGCATGGGGGCTGGCATCTGTATCTTTTGTATTCCCAGTCACTAATTGTCTTCATCTGCACTCAGCAGGCAACAACACAGGAGTTGACAAGAGAGAGGCTGTGAAAGCTCTAAATGGATGACGAAAGCAGTGTAGATACAAAACTTTAACATAAATGAGGTACGTTTTGGGGAGACATAAACAAACATGTGTAATTTCAAGCTGTGGTGCAAGATCTTTCTGAAATGAGGGGTACATAAAAATCTTATGAATCCGTTTTACTTTGACCCTACCACCAAAAATGATCTATCAAAGTGTATAGGGTACTAGTTCTAGTTCACCATCAATGTGTTAAACCAATAAAATTAGCAAAATAAGTAAATGGTCAAATCTATACAGCACTTTTCTACCTCTCTTGGGCACTTAAAGCGCTTTACGTCAAGGAACCATTCACCCTTTCAGTCTTTCATTATACATCAGTGACAGTGGGGGTAAGAGGGGTTTTCTGCAATGACATCAAGCTTTTTTCGAGTCTCTTTTAAAAATCCTTTCAAAACACTGCATGTTTGAAATCTCCGAACAGCGTCTCACAATCCTGCGCGGCTCTGCTCAGGGAGGAGCGGCCGCCTGACAAAGGGTGCACACACTTCATTACCACTGTCCGTGAGAAGGAAAGAATCTTAACACATGGAATCGCTCCTCATGTGCCGGATCGGGCTACTGCTGTGCGGGGCCCGAACTTGCTCGCTCCCAAATCCTCTCCGGTCCTTTTCTCAACCTATTCTCCATTCGTTCATATGCAAAAATCCGAAAGAAAGGCAAGACACAAAGCGCGCAAGATAAGGTTACAAACTGTCCTTCACATGTACAGGTGGGAAACTGCGAAAGCCTTCTGAAAACATTGTCCAAAGTCCTCCGCCCATTGCAACCACCTGTGGCACGTTGGGCACAAGGGGATGGAACGGTGGTTAGGAGAATGGGTGCATGGGATGACTTAAGAATAGAGAGACATAATAGACCAAATGGCAGTGAATACTCATTCCTCTGCTTTGCTCTCAGCTGCTATCTCGCATTGCATCACGCCGCTTTGCACCTACACACTAGCATTTGGCTTTGCTCTTTCGGCGGCCCATTTTCAATAGCATCAAATGGTGCGGATTTCGACAAAGGAGAGGAGGGAGTGCTGCCAGCTGCCCCACTGAGGTCATTCCCACACGGGCTTCAGCGCCTACTGCGCCGGGGTATGAACGTGGCCTTGACCCGCGCCTTTTTAAAACAATCTCCCGGTTCTAAATGGATACACAATAAAAATTATCTTTAGCGATTTCCCACAGAGACAAAGAGATCAACCAAAAGGGGGCACTTCTGAAGGCTTCAAAGACTTGCAACAACGCTCAAACCACACTGGACTGTCCAGCTTGTTTTAGGAAAGATTTTCTGATTCAAGTAAAACATAATGTATCAAGTATAAAATCTAATTTGTACAGGTACTTCATCTTTTTAATTTATTCCTTCATAGGTCCATGGCACATAGTATTACTGGAGATTGTCTACTCTACGCTTTGTGGGTGCAAAAGTCATTCCAAAATGGAGTCTAGTAATGATTAATGAAGGAATACTTGGTGGAGGTCATATCAATATGCTCAAATATATATATATGTTGGATGCAGATACTTTGTTGGGCTGACCGCAGTAAATAAAACAGAGGGGAGAAGGAAAACGAGATATTTCATTACTTTTTTCCACATATTTTGACTATTAAAATGGTATTCCACAAGGATCCCCCTTTGCGCCTCTTGTGTTTTACATTCCACTTTAGTAATTTTAGATAATAAATACCTCAGTCGTCTCTCTACCGCTGAATTTGAAATGTTTTCCATCCATCTGTCTGTTCACACCGCGTCTGCACATTTGTCTTCAGCGGTGAGATGGATGTTTAATATGATGAGTCCTTTGGGCAGCAGTAGGTCCCTGTCTTTCGCCATCGCTCTCTCCATCACTCACGCCTATTGGTCCCCTGGGCTGTCACAGCGCTTATTGAAAGACACTAATTGGCAAATCGGGACAGCTTTTCTTATTGTGAAAAACGTGCTGTCAGTGGCATGCAAAATGTTTTATTTCGGCATGCATTTGAAATTGTATGCATTTACATATGTGTAGGCAGCAAATGTAACTAGATTAGCCGCAAATACAGTTGCAACTAATTTCCTTGAGCAGTAGCTCTCAACTGGTGTAGAATCAGGACCTGCTTTCATAAGCAGCAACCCAAGAAAAAATGAATATCTAAGTTGTGGGTAAGACTTATTTTGACTCAATTGTGTGGATATCATATCAAAAGGCTGACAATCAAAAATAATAATACAACTTTTTTTTCTTTTTGGCAAAGGCAAAACCAGGACAAATAGTTCAACAAAAGTAGTTGGATATAGTATTGTTTAAAGTGGACAAACAAGTTGAATGAAAATTAAAACCCATTGAACATGTTATGGATTCACAATGTCAAAAATATAGTTTGGGCCTGTTTTATCATTCTGATAATGAAAGTCTGCTCAGGGTTTAGTATTTGCAACATATTCCATCAGACCTATTTTGACAGTTCTATTGTATAAACAATAAATAGTATTTGCACAGTACAATAAACATTTGGAAGGAATGTGTGTGAAGGAAATTTGTAATATTCAGGGAATTTCTTTCTTTCTATTTCATTTACAGCGCCACTACCACACTAAACCGTTTATACAGCATGTTTCTACCTCTATCTCACACCTCTTTATGTCAATGAGTCATGCAACATTTCCTCTCACAAACATATTAAACATGTCTTATGAATGGCACACATTGTTAGTATAGAGAACTGAATAGCATCTCTTCCCACTGAGCTAATGCTACTGCCCTCAATATTAAAACATGTCTTTTTGTAATGACGTATATGTATCGTTCACCTGCATTGGCCTCCACTAGATCACTAAAGGCTTATCTCTCCAACGTGGTGTGAAGTGCAGGTGAATCACTGTCAAATATTGTCCCAGGACTTTCCTCCTCGTTTTGTGTCCACTCCCCTCAAAGACGTTTTTATCACTGCGCCATGAAGGCCCCTTTATGCCCAGCTCATATCTGAGCAGACGAGAAGAAAGAGGGCTGAGTGCTTTTCAGCCCGTGGAACAATGACACTCCATCCAGATCTTTGCACTGTGTACATTCCACACAACCTGAACAATAACTTATCGGAGGTGAAAGCAGGAAGCGCACAGGAATGATAGCTCCCAGGAATGAATGGATAAGGGGCAGAAATGTATGGCGATAGGGGTTGTGGGTGAAGAGGTCAGCTTTGTGAATCGGAGATCGCACAAGTTTGCTTCCTCTAGGATTCTCTGTTTACCAGGTCACGGTGGGGGTAAATTAAAGGCGTATATCAAGGGGAATTCAACACCAAAAATGGCCAGTTTTGATCTTTTTTTCTAATCATTTCACTTTCAAGGGGGTTTATTAAGAGTATTGGATTTTTATAGCAATATCTGTTTTAATGTAATCTTTTGTAGCACGTGGCAAATCAAATTACAGGTTGGCGACTAATACATTCTTTCAATACACCTTTTTTTTAAAATTCAAATTGGTGGTAAAGTTGTATCTAAAGACTGGACATGTAGACTCATTGTTCATTTATGTCATTCCAAACCTTTGCATGTGAAAACCACACGTCTACAAGCCACAGCGATATATCTACCCAACCTACATGCAATCCTATCTGAAAGTAGATCTTGTCAGCAAACCCGATATTACAATTTAGGGAGGCTTCTATTGGGTTGCAGTTCAAAAGAGATTAGGTATGGCCCGTTTAGTCATGCAGCTTTCGGGGCGGAATCGGCGGCGAGGGTGATCTGTCCAAAGGAAACAGGATCCGCGGTGAGTTGATCCAGATCTGAGAGCAGCTCGTAAACCTGTCCGTCCTAATGGATCACCTCATTGGAGCGCAGAGGCGGGCAGCACACGTGCACGCATGTGGCCGGCCCGGTGTGAGGCGATGTCCAGTCACACTTAGCCAAACGTAGATGCGATTATGTAGCAACCTGCAACCTAACACGAACACCTTGAGCCCCTTTGGCTTTTGACTTCATAGGATTTTCATGTCTCATGGCCTTGTGTGTGAACATGGGTCGAAGCTGTTCTCTTTGTTAATGATAATGATCTATCAGAAATAAATCAATACATTGCCTAATGTGAATTATTTGCATGAATACTTCAGCAGTTGCTTTAGGCAAACTAACAAGACAAAACTTAGGCCTGATGATTAATGTTGACCTGTTTTACATACAAGTCATTGCATTTCTGTTTGCATAGACACTTTACAAACGTCTTCAGTTTGGCGCCAATAGGTTTAAACCAGTGCAACCATTTCGAAATGATTCTTATTATGTATGTTTGCTTTAAAGAAGAACTAAGTAACTTGTTTACCTTAATAAATCCTCTCCGTAGTCCCTCTGGAGGTAATACAAGTGTTAATGGAATGACTGGGGGGTCTTTCATCTCTCCCTGGTGTCTCTGGCCAGAAAACCACAATTGCAACTTTCCTGCCTCCAGGTCGGAGGCGCAATACACACTAATTGAATCACGAAGAAGAATCTAGCAGGCTAACGGGCAAAGCTAACTGCGGGCTAGCACCACTGAAACAGTATTTACAGCCAAGTTTGAGTGAAAAAAGAGCATCTCCATTGTGTAATTGGATGAACACTATCCCCTTATTCCTTTGTCTTTTCTGTCAGCGTAGTATTTGCTCTCATAGACAATTAATGAGTAGAAAAACGCAACATGCTACAGCACCTGCAGTGGCGTCTATGGCCTCTACGGGCATGAGTTACTTAGTTCTACTTTAAACTTTTTGAGATTGACTACACAGCAATCATGACATAATTGGCATGTTTTGGAGGGGAAAAAAAAACAGTGAGCCTCTAGGTCTTAACAGTATTGCATCATCATCATCATCATCATCATCATCATCATCATCATCATCATCGGCGTCATCGTTGTCATCATCTTCATCATCTTCATCATCATAATCGGGTAATACTGTATTTTACATTGTAGTGTTTTAACCTCAAACCGAGTCTCAATCGCCTTCAGCATGTGCACACTTTAACACCCTTTCATCAACACAGCTGTCCCGCCCACACCAAACTTTGACGCGTCCATAATACACAAATCCATGTAAATAGTTTGTCGGAGCGTGTTGTATTTACATGCGAGCGTTAGAGCAAACAGGGCGCCGATCACGGCTCGTCTGATGTGGACTGGCGCTCTCAGGAGAGCACACAAGCGCACCAAAACCCGGCCCCGCTCCTGACCTCTCCGTGTCACTCAATCCACCAAACCGTGTTTGCTTTCGTCATCATAAATATTAAATATGCGCTGGGGCAAATATTTGGCTTTGGCGACCTCGAAGTGGTCAATGAATTAATGTATTCAGAAGAGCGGAGCTGCACGAGCAGTCGGGGTGTTCTCGCGCACACTCACGGTCTTGTTTGACGCTCCAGCGTTTTACCGTAAGAGCTGTCAGAGGGTGAGCAGAGGGAGAGATGAGACTTTAGGACAGTAGACTGTTTGTGCTGGCATTTAGAGGTTAGCCCATTGTTCTGGGTCATCTTATGAAGTACTGAGCAATAGGGCAACAAAATACAGTGAAAGGTGATCTTAAATGTGGCTAATTCTTGATTTAGTTAGGCTACATTTTATCCTAGTTTTAGTCCTAAGCTAGTGTTTTTTGAAGTCTTGCTTTGACACAGTTTGCTCTTTAGTAAAATATCATAATAACGTCATTATCACGTCGGAATAACCTGTTTTCTGTGATTTAAGCAAGCCTAGGTTCGGCTAAGAGATCAAACAAGCTAATGACATCGGACGGCTTGTTTTCTTGTTTTCAATTCCATGCTACGCTAAAGCTTCAGTTAGCATAGATTAGCAAGAAATGTTATACTTTTGGTGATGTTTTGTTTTGTCATCAACTTAACAAACCGTTCTGGCAAACGGGGAATCAGACTTTAATAATTATTTAACACTACAAGGATTTTTGAGGGAATAAAAGAAGTCAAAGTGTGAAGCAGTTGGATAAATAAGTATCCTGCTATCCCATTAGTAACATGTGTTTTTAGAGGCGGTTATCTAAACGATCAGTGTTCCTCCGCGTAGGACGGGGGCGAATGGCGTCGTGGGTAAACTGAGAAGAGCTTGGCAGAAAGGCAATCCACGGCTGACCCCGGCCTGTGTGTATAATTGTGCCCCCTGACCCCGTGGACATCCTAAATCACAAATCCAAACAGAGCGCTCCCCGTTGAAATACCCCGGGAGACCGTCCTGCTCGGCTGCCCTCGGTTCTCAGGACACCCCTCCCCTCCCCGTGCCCCCCCGCCCCTGTCTCTCTCTCTTTCCATTTGAACCCTCCACCAGCACCGCCGCAGGCTCCAAGCTGACCTTTGGGGAAAGTTAGATGAGTGATCCCTTCTCGCTGCATATGATTGTTCACATGGATGGGTGAGCAATTTTACCACAGGTTTACAAAATACTACAGTTTTTTTTAGGGCTTTACATTATTTTCAAATGTTCTTTTCATATTACATTCTGTGACCTCTATACTGACACATTTATCTTGCAGTTGTACATTGCATTGGATCTCCTCATATAATGGATAATTACTGCATGAAAGACACATTTCATGCTAAGGAAACAACTTTGTTCGAGAAGGGTCAAATCATTCAAACATTTAACCTCCTAACCCTCACCTGAACTGAGCACATTTTCTCCAGTTTGGCTTTCACCAAATCCTTGAAAAAAAGCATAAAAATAGCAATGAAAAGGAGACAAAACGGAGGATGAGAATCAAACAAAAGAGCAACAAATAAGTGACAAAAAAGCAACAAAAAGCTGTGAAAATTTGGCAAAAATTGGACGAAAATCTAACGAAAACAGCCAAGGAAAGAATGTCATAGAGAACATGACAATACGGAAACAACATGAGGAAAAAGATCTATTTGGATGAGTTTTGTTGGTCTTAGCTTTCAGATTGCTGTGACTTTACGGATTTGGGTAAAGCTGGTTAAGGCAGGAGTTGAGAGGAGATTGGAGAAAGGAGGAGTAAGGAGGAGGAGGAGGAGTAAGGAGATTGCAGAAATTACTTAAGCACTGTCCAACGCATTATTAAAAACTTAATTGTGAGGAACCATCATTGACTCTCCCAACATTAATAGAAGAAGAAGAAGCAGAAGCAGAAGAAGAAGCAGAAGAAGAAGAAGAAGAAGAAGAAGAAGAAGAAGAAGAAGAAGAAGAAGAAGAAGAAGAAGAAGAACTTTATTTACATAGCCTTTCACAGACATAAGGCGCTTTATATGCTAGACTTTAGACTTTAATACGAGATCTTGGTGAAAGATTAATGCAAAACTGAACGGAAACCAATGCCACAGTACACGCTGTAATCAAAACTAAAGGCAGCACATAGAAAATAAAAGACAGTCTGAATGAGGTTTTGACTGGATCTTCTTGTATGATCCCACCAACAAAAGGCCCCACACACTTTTTCCCCCAGCTCCAGTACTATTCACCAAGAAACTAGAGACACACATGTGACCCTTTCAATGTATGTCCAATGTGCATTAAACATTATATAGCATTTGCCACACAAACATCTTACCCCACAAACGATCCATTCAGAATGCACAGGAGATAACCACTTGCCGATGAGCACAATGCCTGCATGTTTGGGACACTATGTGCCCTAGATGCTGTACCCACGACAGTAGAAGGATGGTGAAGAGGGATTTGAAAAGTTCAGGGTCTTAAGTAATCGACCTCCTGGGGCTGCGGACAAAGACACCCAACAAGAGCAAGATCCACTGCATCAAACCAGGAGGACAAGAGGGGTTCAAAAAGCGCTCTCCCCTGGGGCCTTTGAGCCTGGCATCCCTGTACCCGTCCCAGCGGGGAATGAGCCTCTTCACACAGCCTCCACACTAACGCACGGAGGATGAGCGGATGGGATGGGGAAGCAGCACAATAGAGGGAAGCGCTGGAGGACAGTGTGAGAGAGAGAAAACATCACCCGCTCTGCCCCGCAGGCATTGTACCCACAGCGTCCGTGTCACATACAGATAATGGTCCACGCAGCTGCCAGAGAGTTCACTGAGTTTTAGTGACACTCAGTTAACCAATCACGCCCATCGCCAGACAGCCACGCTCGTCTTCTTGTTTGGTTCTGATAACTCATGGCTAATGGTTGGCTTTGAGTTCAGTGAGGTAATAGTGATATGTACATAGTAATGTGATCGGTAACAATGGCTCAGCGGCACAGCTGTCACTCAATCTAAAGTTGGTGGATTGATCCCAGCTTAAACCAGTGCATACTCTCCAGTATATAAAAGATAATAATATTATGTGGGTGTGGGCTATTCATTTTTACAATGGGTAACATGAGTAACTTGAATTAAGCCAACAATAACTTTACCTTAATTCTGCTCAACTTTCTCCCCTTGGAAAATGCACTGCATCAGGGGTGTCAAACTTTTATCACCGAGGGCCTGTATGTATAAGGCATGGAGGGCAACAGATCAGTGGTCAAATGTAATTGTAAAAAGAGACAAAACAACAAAGTTAACAAAGGGGCAGATATCATCTTCTCTCTGCTCTGGATTCACTTAGCAGTTTTCTTGTATATATTTTAATGCCAATTTGAATTAAATAAATGAATAAAATGAAAGAATTTATAGGGCCATTTATAGGGCCGAAAATATTATATAAATTATGGAAAGAGAGTCGAGGGCCGGATGAAATTGCTTGGGCGGCTGGATCCGCAGTTTGCCCACCTCTGAGCAAATGGCTCCAATCTTGTCTGGTGCACCATATTTCAACATTGGGTGACTCCGATGGGATTGAGAGATACGAGATCGCTTTAGAGGAGCAGATAAAGAACTATTAATGTAAAAAAGAGGATCACGTAAAAGACGGTGTATCAGCTGCATCTAAAAGTACCTTGGGCCGCTCTTGGGCCACTACAGCCCCAAAAGCGACTGATGCATTTCCATTATTTAACAATGTTGATTCAAGGCCATTAAAAAGTAAATTATGTAACGTCTAATTGACTGTTGAGTAACGGTCAAAAGCTGTTGTAAGCTACAAGCATTTAAAACTAAGCTCCAGATTTGCAGATTTGAGGGGCAAATATGTGGAACATTTCAACTGCTGATAAAGTTGTTGTTGGTGACAGACGCGGGTTGGAAATGCGACAGGTAACCAATTTTAGGTTGGCTGCAATAAAATCAGGTTTAAAATTCATTATTGATAGACTTGCCAGCCTTTGCCGTGCCAAGCCAAGCTGCCCTTTCACCAAGGCAAAAAAGTGCCGGCGTTGTAGCCCTCCCTGGCAGGCCGAGGAAGAGTATAATGTGCCCCAGGTCCAGGCTCTCTTTCTGGATGCCAAAAAGAACTGTGTGCTGCCCGCTGACGGAGAGCCAGTCCAACGTGAATGCGCTCAAAGAAAACCAATAAAACAACACTGTGATTGTGGCATCCCATACACCAGACAGAGCAGGAAGGACCTTGTACTGCATGTAGCGATCCACTCAATTAGATGGTGTACATTACATGCTTGCACATAGCCAGAAATATACGCTGACAAGAAATCCACTAATTTTTACTTTGGTTATACTTATGTTGTTTATCTGTGCCACAAAGTCCGGTAGTCCCACTCTATTTAAGACCGTGCTTGTAACTAAAGACAGTATAACATTACTAGACCAATAAAGCGTGATGTCATTCATATAAACTTGTGCAGGGCTGTTGGCAGCTGCATAGAGCAAGGAGTGATAACAAAATAAAAAGACAGAAAATGTCTTTTTAGAAGCCTATTAAGCCCGTTTGAACAACAAAACACAAACAAGTTATTACGATGCATCAGTTTGTGCTCGGGGTGGAGCGGTTTAGCTCTCTCATGGTTCAGTTCATCATGATGCAAGTTCGATAGCTATAAAAAAATATGTCAGTTTTGAAATAAAATAGCCTAAATGTATTTATAATCTCAGAGAGCTGCTTGATAATAAAATGTGCCCCTGGGCTAACAATGCAAAACAACAAAATCGTAGGGGCACTTTAGACGGCTGCTAAAATACGCTCAGTGCAGGGCATTTGATTTGAGGCTGTTCCCGGACAACATTAAAGAAGAACTAAGTAGCTTCTTTACTTAAAAAAAAAAAAATCCTTTTCGTACTCCCGTTGGGCTGTCTCTGTCCAGAAAACCACCCTTGCAACTTTCTCTGCTGATCGGAGGTGCAATACACACTAATAGAATCACGAAGAGGTAGCTAACAGGCTAACGGGCAGAGCTAACTGTGGGCTAGCGCCACTTTAGCAGTATTTACAGCCAAGTTTGAGTGAAAAAAATGATCGCCATTGTGTCACTGAGTTGTGGCACAATATACAATATCCCTCTCTCCCTTTGTCTTTTCTGTCAGCGTAGTGTTTACTCTCACGGACAATTAATGAGTAAAAATACGCGCCATGCTACGACACGTGCATTGGCGCTTATGGCCTCTAGGGCATGAGTTACTTAGTTCTGCTTTAAGCTTCTACTTTTTTGGAAACCAACCTTTGGTGGCCGGATTATGACCAGGGTTGGATTTTACGATTTGTCTTTACCTCTGAAGACCCATTACAAAGTCATGACGATTTCATGTCTTCAGTTTAGCAGTAAATGCTGATAACACATGCCAGAGTCATGCGTGTATGTGCATGACACGCATTGATGGAACATGGATCTTTGTGCTTATATCTTTTGTACTCAGCACTGTCTTTTGCTTCTTTTACAAAATCACCAAAACTTTTCCTCCTACTGTGAATCTATGCATTCTTGTTTTGTCAATCTAACAATTAACCAACATGCTAAAATGAGTGGCAATTCTTCCTACATCTCATTGCACCAAAATGAGAAAGCCACGTATCCAACAGTGTGATGGCGACTTCTAATGTTGGAATGAATGTCTTTGTGAAGTTCCTCTGTGGCCACAAGTCGAAATTCTCTTTGCTCAAATTGACTGAGGCTTAGGTTTGTGTCATGTCACTATGTTTGGGCTGGATGTGATTTATTCCACACGATATTCATCCAATCCTGGGAGGCACAAATAAAAAGCAAGACCTTACATGAACCAGCCACTTTTGTAACAATTACAAAAAAACAACAAAAAAAAAGACATGTGTGAGAGGGAGAGAGAAGGAAGTGCAAGTGTTTCTCAAACCGGCAGCCTTTTAGGGAAACACATCGACTGGTTGTTTTAATAGAAACATTTAATTAAGCAAAACGCCCCTAAGAGGCTGCAGCTGCTTTCCTCCTCGTGCGTCGGCTTTTATTGCGTGTGGGGAATCCATTTCCACTTTATTCTGGGGCTTGCCTCAGATTTATAGATTTTGCAATTGTCTCCGCATACACTCAGCACTTTCACAGAGTTACATCTTCAGCCACTATATGCCTGACAAATGTGACACAAAAGTCTTCTCTATTATGGACAACGTCAGGTATGTTTTTGATAACATGGCTAAAGGTTAAAAAAAAATAATTAAGTATTTTGACAGTATGCAGATAAAAAAAGCCTATATTCATCACACCTTTTTTCTATCAAGTAAGATTCAATATGTTGTAAGTATAGGCTCTATTTAACACCAAACTCCCAATCAAAATGCATTTCTGTCCCCACTCGCCATCGTCCCGTACAGATGTGCTAACCCAGACACAGCTCGCCCCGGCCTGCTGTAGCCTCATGGCAGTAATTGAGAGTTAATGACGCAGTTGGATCTGTTCTTGACTTCATATTAAAGAGAGCCTGCTGGTGCTGCCCGGCTGTAAAAGCAACACACCTCCCCTCGCCATTCTCCGCTCCCAAATGATCGCTACTCCTTTCAAATCAAAATGAGATTCAAGTGTATTTACATGACGCTGCAATAGGAGACAAAATCAGTTGAATGATCCTGTCCAAGCTGTTGCAGTGGCTGTTTATTAGGACCACTAAGTGAGTTCCAGACACAAAACTAATGTCACAATTTAGCCTATTGAAAGTGTAATTGCATGGCTGTTGGGAATGGGAGAGTCTTCCTACGTTTCCTCTATTTAAATACGGTTACGTGAGTAGTAGTTACACAATCCAAGTATAGTCACAACATTTAAACAGATTGATTTTCTAAGCTGATAACAAGGGGAACTATTTTGTAAGGCGTAATAACACCTTAAGAGCACGTTGACATCCTTGCAGTAACATAACATCTTTGGTCTTTTGGCGTGACTGAGCACACGCATAAAAACCAGACAGGTACACATCAACTCGTCTAAGCTCAGGTAAGAACATATTTCAGTATGGAAAAACTGTGGGAAAAATCAATGAGATGTGCAGGGAAATTAAATTAAAATTCAATTAGGAACTGCTGTTTATCATCATCGCCAAATTCACGCTGTGGACTTACTTCAACCTTGTCCCAATTTGTACATGTACCCGCCTTTTCATCACCCTACTTGAGCATTTTCCTCCACAACCTTCATAAACTGTTCGCCACATCCCTGTAATGCGTCGGCCCGTGTATAGACTCCAGTGTCTGATATCTCCCCTGCAAAACCACCAATTTAGTTCCAACGACCCCAAACTCCCCGCAGTCCATCCCACTTGAACAAAGGCCCCAATGTTGAGCCGTGCCGCGGGACACCGGTTCTGGCACGACCCACGCCACTGCTACCTGATAACACATCAACCACTCTTCTGAAGACACTGGCAACGGGACGGCCGGATCACACCTCTCTAAATCTCCAGCGAGGGGGGGGGTTGAAGTTGGGAGGGGGTGCGGCGGGTGCGGGGGTCGTGCGACTAACTGGCGCCAGGGACGGTGAGCTGCCCACAGTGCGCGAGTCGCTCTGGGCCCTTTTCTGCTTCTATTCCCTCTATCGCTGACCAGAGCAAAGCGGAGGGTCGGGGAAGAAGATGGGGTAAAGGGTGGGTGGGGGCGATTGGAGGGATGGTAAGAAGAGAGAGGGCAGAGGAGGAGAGTGCGGGACAGAGAAAACAAACAGGACAGAGGCTGCAGTGTGTGTCAGGTCAGCGGGGAGTTTGAGAATGTTCTCCGCTGATGTTCTCTCCTGGAGGGTTATCTGCTCCTGCCTGCTGTCATTTATCATCAGTCAGGGGAGGGGAGCCAGGGCCACCTCCTCAGCAGATGTTCAAATGTGAAAAGACAGTGAGTCTTTAAGTCTATAAAAAGGTTTGTCTGTGGCCTGATGCTTTGTGTCTATCCCATCTTGGAATACGTTTAAAAATAAGTTCAGAAAAGCAAAGTCTTTTTATGTGTTTATATTTTGCTGCAGTGCATGTTTGCCTCTGAGGGAACAGGTCACAGGACATTGATTGTGCCATAAGTCTTCAATGCAACTCAGGGACATTGTTGATGTCCGCTTAAGGCGTGAGGCATGGCTGGGTACTGTTCAGTTTAAACTCTTTGCAGAACCTATGCTGAATTCATTGTTATCTAGAATCATAAACTATAGTATATGATCATGTTAATGTATTCAATAAATAGGCAAAACCAGTAATTGTGCACAACCAAAAAAAAAGAAAGAACAGATTTTACTCACACAAAGGCATGACGTTAGATGAAGGGTGACTGCTCGAAACATTTCTTCGCTCAAAACCAATGGCCGTGAGTTGCACTGCTCTGTGACTAGTTTTCCATTAGATAGCATTGCTCTTTACACACGTTATAAACACCTGTAAAGCCTGGTTTCTAATTTTCTTAAACTTTCTACAGCTAGATATTCCTGGAACAACCAAGCAACTTTAATTCATGTTGTTTGTTGACCACCCAGCATCACAACATTTGTATCTAAAGAATTATTCTATTTGGTGGAACTTTTTGCATCCCTGACCCCCCCAGTGCATCTTAACATATTGTGTTTACAGTACTTAATCCTATGACACAATGTTATTAACACAATGCATGTTATGTCAAACACAGCTAATATGCTTGTTATAACGGTGTAGGGGCAAAATGATGAACCCCACAACTTGAAACTGCCTTTCAAAATCATCTAATGTGATAACAGTCCACTGCTACCCACTGCCAAACTGGATTTCATGTTAACAGGGCAGTGGTATAACAGTGGCAGGATCAACAAACAGATGAGACTTGCAGAGTAAAGTCATAAAGCTCTGCAGAATGATCTACAGGCTCATGAGCGTATGCAAACAGAGCGCTGATGGCCGGGACCTCCCTGCAGCTCCAACTGTCTCCCAACGCTTTCTATCACTCCCAAATGTACGGCCATTAAACTGGAAGATACCAAATCTGTTGTCGTTGCAAAACCGCTGTCAATGCAATCACAGACAGTTAAGGAGTCATATCACACTAAATAAACTTAATAAAGCCTGTAATTATGGTATAGTGTTAACAACTTAAAAGCAAATGTGATTTCAAAATGTTTCACTCACCCAGTTTATTCAATGCAGAGTGCTGCAGTGTTCCATAATATGCACTATTTTCCGTAAGGTAAAATAGTGCATATTATGGAACACTGCAGCACTCTGCAAGGTACTCTTAAAGGTGCATTATGCAACTTTTTATGTGGAAAAAAACTTGATATTTGTTTGTATTAGACCTTGTAGTGGCCTAGCGGCTATATGAGTGGTCAGCATGGTGTCTTTATTTTCCTTCAGTGGTCTATATGATGCTCCAGGATCAATTGTTTAGAAGGTTTTCACTGCTGTTGGTTTTCACCAGAAAACCAACAAAACAATTGATCCTGGAGCGTTGTCGGGTCCACCGGGATGGAAAGTAAAGATGCCATGCTGACCACTCATACAGCCACTACACTACAAGGTCAAATATTGCACAAATATCAACTTTTTTTTTCTGCATAAAAAGTCGCATAATGCCCCTTTAACCGAGCACATTTTCTTCAGTTTTACCCGAATCTGAAAGCTTCTCAACTGGAGCTTACAGTCTATAGGCCAGTGCAATGCCACATTTGAAATAAGATCTACAAAACTCATCTAAGCTGCTTCCTTGTTTTTGTTATCATGTTTTAGTCATTTTTGCCAAATTTTTGTCATGTTTTTGTGATATTATTGTCACGTTTTATTCCACGTTTTTGTCATATTTGCAGCATTTTTGTCACAGTTTTCTTTTTTGCCTCATTTTTTCCACATCTTTTTGTCACGTTTTAGCCGCATTTTGGTTTTGTTGTGTAATGTACACTAACTGTGATCAAGCCACAAAAATGTGACCAAAACATGTCAAACAAGTGACAAAAACGTGATGAAAACACAACCCAAAACGACAATCATAACCAGGAAGGAGCTTAGATCAGTTCTGTAGATATCAGCTTTCAAATGAGGCGTCACTCTGGCAAACTCCAGTCGAGAAAGTTCTAGATTTGGGTACAACTGAACTGGAGAAAATGTGCTAGGAGGTTAAGTCATTAAAAAGTATGACCAAGTGTCCAACAGTATGAAAAAAAAAGCCCAGACAAAGCCCCATTTATCTTTAAGCTACAATACAAACTCATGAAATTGAAGTTGTTAAGTCATCACCGTTTCATTTCGCAAAACACCGTGGAATGCGTCTTCTTCTGCACCTTTTTTTTTTTTTTTTCTCCGGGAGGGACTATTGCTCTTGTCAGCCACCGTGAAGCCATCCCAGAGGTGTCCGTATAGTCCGCTCCTGATTTGTGAGCTCCTCTGTCCGAACACCCCGGCCTCTATCTGTCTCCTGTACTGGTCCCTTCTCTCAACGGGCCCATCTTGCATAACCATCTATTTTCACCTCTTTTTTTCTCTCTCTTCCCCCTTTTCTGGACGCCTGAAAAGGTTTAATTATGCACATAGACAACCCCAATAAACTTCTATTCTGAGGAACTTTTTATTGACTCTCAGGCCATGAAGGCAAACCCTCCGGCATTTCAATTAGCGATTTATACAAGACACACACAAAAATGCAATTCAATTAAAAACAAAAAAGCGGCTGTAAAAAAGTTGTCACGTCGTTTTCATCGAATGAGATGTGCGCTTGGAGAACGAGAAGTAATTAAATGGTAAGAGCGAGAGAAGATAGTGACCGAATGAGGCGCGATGGGCGAACCGCAAGGCTGGCTAACGCTGACCCGGCTAATTACATGTTGTGAAACTTTTGGGAAGCTCATGCGCTCATCTGGCCACACTATAGGGCCTCCCGGAGCAGTGGACAGACAGAGAAATTACAACACCATTACATGTCGGCTTAAAAAAGGGGAAAGGCGGCGGTGGTGGTGGTGGTGGTGGTGGTGGGGGGTGAGTATAAAGTAACAAAGCTTGAGAGCGCTCCTTTGTAAGCGGATGACAGTATTTTATTTTTTTTTGCAGGCGGCAAAAGGACTGTGTGCCGCGTGTAACAATATGGGTACACAGGAGCCGGCGGGGGGTCCTGGTGTGAAATATGCCCACCCTCCCTCCATCTTCGATCCACTGCACAATCAAACGATGTAATAGGAGCACAGAAAATTGTTGGTTTTAATATAGTGGAAAACCTCGCTGATTCATCATTAAACACTATCATCACAGGAGAAACTGTAGGTAAATATTGAAGGAAGGAGAAAGGAAAAAAAAATTAACTAATGATCAACCCCACTTTTAAAGCAATACTAAGTAACTTGTTACCTTAATAAATCCTTTTCGTAGTCCCACTGGGGGTAATACAAATGTTAATGGGATGATTGGGGGGTCTTTCATCTCCCCCTGGTGTCTCTGTCCAGAAAACCACAATTGCAGCTTTCCCTGCTTCGACCCGGAGTCACCAATACACACTAATGGAATCATGAAAAAGAAGCTAACAGACTAACAGGCAAGGCTAACTGCGGGCTAGCGCCACTTAAACAGTATTTACAGCCAAGTTTGAGTGAAAAAAATATCTCCATTGTGTAATTGGATGTACAATACACAGTTGATCAGGTAAGCCAGCTTCTGCTGGTGCAAGACACTTCACCCACCTTGCCTCCAGTGTCTGTGAACCGTGGTGGGTGAATAGGTGAGTGGTTCCTATAAAGCACTTTGAATGCCTAATGTAGCACTCACTAACTCTGACTTTGAATATTCTCAGCACATCTACTGTCAGAAATCTTCAATGCTTGTTCTAAAATCCTGACTTTGAATCATTATATCGACTGTAACTAGAACTGTCACGATAACAAATTTTAAGATCAATATATATAAGTATCGCGATAAACAATATTATTGACTCTTAACGATACTCGATACTGTCAACTAAAATACCACACAAGCAGCAATAAACATGCAATATAATGTAACTCAATTTGATTCGGTTAGGAATCAAAGTTTTACAAGTACAGACGATAAATATCGAGCCCAAAAATATATCGTTTATCTGCTATTTAACGATAGTCGACATAGTAATTATCATGACAGCCCTAACTCATATGCTCATGAGTCTGTATTTTAAAACCTCTCAGCCAGAAGAACCCTCGGACATTTCCAACTGCAGCAAATTCAATGTCTCTGTCTCTGCCTCAGCCACAGACACCTCATCGGTCTGTCAGTCCAGCCTCACTCTGACGTTTTAAAAGGTGACATCTGGCCCTCGCATGTGCCCGGGCGCTTTTCTGCCCACTCCTCCTTATCACCCACACCCAATGTGCACTCCACATAAGAGCGGCATTGTTTTGGGGGCCAGCCTATAAAGACCTTATCATTGCAGGATGGGGTGAGCTGGGATCGGTGTGGGGGAACTCTAGTGGGACCCTCGGGTGCAGAGGTGGGAATTCCAGCGCACGGCGGAGAACCATCGGGGGGTTGAAACCAGAGAGGCAAAGTGCAGATTTTCACTTTTTATTGGTTCAGTGTGCTGTCAATGTCCAGCCGCTCCGTTTCACGCACACACACCTTCAGGGCGAAAACCGCACACGCACACACACACACACACACACACACTGGAGCACATATGGGTTTTTTAGTGCTGTTGGTATTTCTCCTTTATATTTGTTTTCATACATTTTATTGTTTGTTGGTTTTATGGGGGTTCACGAGCATCGACAAGTGGCTCAGCGGCGTCCCAGTCGTGACGGAGAGAGAAAACGTGTCTGGTTTGTATTACTTCACATGACCTAAACAAGCGCTCATTAGAAGCACTAGTTTGTACGATCTTAAGTGTTATTCATGATGTGTAAATTACTCTATTGCAGGTGGGACAGGAAGTCTGGCTGAGGGAGGCACGGCATCTTTGACAAGGCTGCTTTTGTTTCTGTTGCTCGTGAGGCTAAAACATGCTTTGAATAATCTGTCTGTTTTGCCTTTTTTATTCCATTTAAACTCTTAACCGAGTTTCTCCATTTCGGCTTTACCCAAATCCAAAAGCTTCCGGAGCTTACAGCCAATAGGTGTGACTCCTCATTTAAAAGCTAAGACCTACAAAACTGATCTAAACAGATTTTTTCCCTCACATTGTTGCCACTTTTTTCATGTTCTTTTTCATCTCATTTTGACCTGTTTGACAGTTTATGCTGTTCTTTTGCTGCACTTTCATCGCTTTTTTGGTCCCTTTTTTGTGGCGCTCTTGTCACATTTTGTTGCTCTTTTGTCACTTGCTCTTTTGTGGCTTTGTGTCAGTTTATGTTACTTCTCTTTGCTCTTTTGTGGCTTTTTTTGTTGCGTTTTTGATCTGGCCAAAGCCAAACTGGAGAAAATGTTCTCGGTTCAGGTGGGGGTTAAGAGGTTATGGACACTGTTCATGATAAATAAGGTGCAGCAAACAATGGAAGCACAGAAGGAAAAAGGCCATAATTTAACTTGTAGGGCTTGTTAAAGGGAATATACATTGAAATGTAAAAAAATATGTATTTTCCTCCCATACATGTTCCAGCCATGTCCTAATGTGTAGAATGAGCCCAGACCTATTCACCACAACGGCCTCTAAAATCCTGCACTGTCACTCAAAAAGTTGTTACTTCGGGTCCGAATTGCCGTCATGCACGAGCTTCATATAGAAGGTGCAGCTACGTGTATGACCTGAGGTGGCAGTAGTGAGTATAAAATGGCCAACTTGCATCTAGTCCCTTTAAGGACTCTGTTCATGATAAATAAGGTAAAAGCGAACTTTGTAGCAAACAATGAAAGCACAGAAGGAAAAAGGCCATAATTGACGTCGTGGGTCTTGCAAATTTGTCAAGAGTTTGATCATTTTGTTTTGATATAAAGAATGTAATGAATTGGCATAAATCAACATGCAATTGCAGTGTTGATCTTCAAGAATGAAGAAAAATGTGTGTTTTTGTGCGTTTGTTTTAGTTTGTTGAAAAAAAGGGGGAAAACTGCTCACTGTAAAAAGATAATTACAAACATATCACTGCATACATTCAAAAAGTGTAATAGTACTAATTGTAACCATCAAAGTTTATGATGTAGAGCACCACATAAATTCATTGTCATTTCCCAAACCTGTCCAGGCTATAAAGTGCGTGACTGTGCATTGATTAACCCCTCGCAGCTTGCTCTCATTTCCTCATATGAATCGGCCGAGTGGTCGGGGGCACAGCGTCTTATCTCTGTCCCATCGGCCGTCTCCTGACCAGAGGCACCACACGAACACAAGTGAAGCCTTCAAGAACTACAAGAAGTCAGTGGAGCGCAGCAGGACGGCTATCTGTGATCAATCTCGGGCCGAAGTGGTTGCTTGGAGAGGGAAGTGGGGTCGACCTCTGTAGACCCCCCCACCCCTCTTGTCCCGCAGCAACTCCCCACCACCACCGCCCCCTCCCCTTCTCCTATAGTCAACCACTGCTCCGGCTACAGCCACAGCACCCCTCCTCGTCCCATGGGTGGCTCGCTCAGGCCCTGAGGGGAGAACATGGTGCGGAGCAGGCAGACAATTTTCAGGCTGACTGCTTTTACTTTCGGCCCTAAAAACAAACTGACAAAACAAAGGACAGCAAATTAATGACCCGTGCCCCCCCCCCCCCCCCCCCCTTCCCTGCACCCCTCCCTCCCTCCAGCGATACCCCCCCCCCCACTCCCCTACTCCCCTTCACCACCGCCCCATCAAGCCCCATGGACCAGACCTCAACCCCTGACAATTGACTCCTGGTTTCTGGCTTGGCAGATCTTCAACCTTTACCCCTCCCTTGTAAACTCCTTTTATTCTCTGTTCTGACACTTATTTAATGCTTATACCACCTATTTTCAGGATTATTAGATTAAAAGAAATATATAGAAAAAATGCATCATGTGTACAGTGATGTTTAAAGAATGGTTTTGGGAATGTCATGATCAATGATTGATGAATGTTGAATTATGTTGAAAATGTGTGATTCATCAGTCAAGAAAAAAGGTGACAGGTTCTGAAAATGAATCCCCACATTTTCTGTTCATTTGCTTTACTCAAATCTAAAAGCTTCCCGACTGGAGAGTTCACAGCCTATACGCCTCATTTGAAAGCTAAGACCGCGTCATCACTTTTTAGTTGTTTTTTGGTCACGTTTTTGTTATGTTTTCAGTGTTCAGTTGCTTTTTGTTGAATTTTTGTTGAATTTTTGTCACTTTTTTGCTGCATTTTTGTCACTTTTTTGCTGCATTTTTGTCACTTTTTTGCTGCATTTTTGTCTCTTTTTTGTCCGATTTTTGTCACTTTTTTGTCCGATTTTTGTCACTTTTTTGTCACTTTTTTGTTGCTTTTTGGACATGTTTTTGTTGTTTTTTTTGTCACGTTTTTGACAATTTTTTGTAACTTTTTTGACGCGTTTTTGTCACATTTTTGTTGCGTTTTTTTTTGCATTTTTGTTGCATTTTTTTCATATTTTTGTCACTTTTCTGTCACATTTTTGTCACATTTTTGTCACATTTTTGAAGCATTATATCACATTTTTCTCGTTTTTTGTCACATTTTTGTTGCATTTTTGTTGTGTTTTTATGTAGGTGTTCAATTGCATTTTTGTAACTTTTCTCCTGCTTTTTTGTCGCTTTTTTGCCACATTTTCGTAAATTTTTAGTTGTGTTTTCATCCTTGTTTACGTCTCACTTTCATCACTATTTTGGTGCTTATTTTACCAGAGGCTTTTAGAAGAAGCCAAACTCGGTTCAGGTGTGAGTTAAAGAGGTTAAAACATTTCTCTTATCATGTTGTTAATTCGTGTAATGTCAACATTATTTAGTGATGCCGACGTCCCACTTCATTGACTCTTCCTCTCGTGCTTTAAGCATCGTCTGGACTCATACTGCGATAATGGTGATAATGAAGTCGAGAGATGCCAGGACATTAGCTTACAGAGTCACACACTTACCTACCTCCATCACCTCTCCTCCTTAACTCGGTGACCCGGGCATCTGGTTTAGATTGTCACAGGAAGAGGCCAGCCCGAGCCCATCCAGAGGGAGCGGGAGAGAGGTGAGTGTGAGCGGACGAGCGAGAGTCGGCCCGGGCCCTCATTATCATGTGTTAATATTAATGCAATTTGAAAAAGAAACAGACAGGGAGACGCGCAGGGCCGGGGGTGTGTGCATGCTCTCACGGTCCAGACATGCGCCCCGACCACAAGTCTCGTGCACGCCGCTCCTCAACCCACTGTCACTCCACCGCAAGAGCTCAATCTATTATAGGCGCGCAGCCATCTGACAACTGCTACGCCGTGTCACAGAGGCCGCAATCCAAGAGTTATTTATGCAACATGTGTCCCCCAGCGGTTTCAAGCGGTATGTGGAGTGTAGTTAGGCTATCGTTAGTCTAGCTTTGTGAAACTGTTAATAGTCAAGACGTTTATTGTCCATATTTTGGAATACTTTGTAATACCTATCCAAATGGGTGTTTAGAACTAAGGAGTAAGGGTGCAGGATGGGGATTTCTCCGGCTTGAATCGTTTTGGAAGAGGACGGTCTTTTGTATAGTAGTAATAGTTTGCCGTCCATTCAATATTTAGTTTTGAAAAATGTTATGTGTGTTTGCGTTATATGTAGCAGCGTTTCGGTTTGGTTCGGAGCGCAAGATGTCAGCTTGCAGGCAACTTAAAGGCCCTATACCTGTTTTTTTTCCTTTTCATTTCAAACAATGGAAGAGGAGGCCACTAAATTGAAATGTTGGTGGGGGTACAAACTCATCCCTAATCTTCCTTACATATTACATATTCATTATAGCATCCCAATTCTTAACAGGGACATGTTTATAGGCACATTTCATACTTGCAGGGTCACTTTTCAGGGTCACTTTCACAAGAATGCTATAAAACTAGCCTCCACGTTCATGAAATAGATACAAATGCTTTGTAATTACATCTACAGTGTTTTCCCCACAAATGTCTGCGTTTATAATATACTTAAGGAAGACAAAACAAATTTCATTCCATAGCTAGAAAGGAAATCAGGTATAGCTCCTTTAAGATAGACACATTCTCATAACATTTAGTAGAGGGCCACTGACGTGTGTTGGCTCATTTTAAAGGAATAGGCCACTGATTTTGCATACTGAGATGTTTTGACCTTAGCTTTGACAAGTTAATGCGTACCTGTCTGGTCTTTACGAAGGCGCTCAGTCACGCAAAAAGTGACTACGCCTTTCAATATAGTTCCCCTTTTTATCCACTTAAAAAATCGACAATTTTGTGTAACTATACTTGGAACGTGTAACCGCTCACGTAACCGTTTTTAAGTAGGGAAAATGTGAAAGAGCTTGGTCGCTTCTAACATAACCGTAAAGTAATTTTTGAATAATTAGAGAAAGTTTAGGTTTTTCTCAAAATTGTTTTCCCCCTTAACTGTTTTCAAACATGACCATACATGGGAGATTCCAGGGATGGCGTCTGTATCTATATGTTTAGTAGGTTTTCATTCCAATCCCTTCTGTTGACCCAATGCAAACAAATAGCGTTTGTTTCCATCCATCCGGTCAACAAGAGCACAATTTTTATTGCTGGCATCAGTATGATCCAAAAAGGGTACGCAGTGTGCCTTTAAATTGTTCATACAGTTAATCATACTGTGCCAAAATGGGTTATATCGGGGTTTTAGTGGCATATGAACAGTAAAAAGTCCTATGTCCCATCTGTGATATTTAGCTTGTCATATTTTAGTGGTCAGATGCATCTCATCCCTGGCACACACAAAGACTCGGCTCCCAGAAAAGAGCCAATCACTAAATTCTGATCTGAACTCTACATACACTATATTCTTCCTCAAGTCTTTGATCTGGTATATAAAGATAGATGTATGTTCAAAGTTGAGACGCCAAGTAGTTAAACAGCTGCTTTGTAAGTCAGAAATTAACGTTCAGCTCCATAGTTCTACATTTGGAGCCGAAAACCACTGAAGTAATTTGTGATTCATGTTTCCGTATAATTACAATAAACCAGCTCAAACAAAGCATAAATATTCAGGATTTGTGGTTTGTATACCATTACCGAAGTTATTTCAATAAACGTATTTTAATGGATCTAGGAAGAGGCGAAGTGGTTTGGAACTATTGTGCAGCGATCCAAGACACACAGACAAACAAACCAACACCGAAAGAATCGAGGAGTGATTGATGCGTTTAAAGACCTGATTGAGGGGGAGGATTTCTTTTTTTTTTTTTTTTGGAGTTGAATGACATGTGGAGAACATTTAGTTGGAGAGGCTGCAGGGTATTCTCTGGGCTCGCCGGAGCACAACTGCGGTGAGGGTGCCAAGGTCAGCCTGTCTGCTCGGCGCTGCACTCCCTTCTGTCAACACAACCTGACCCCTGAATCAAGAAGCGCACGGAATTAGCAAAAAAGTCGGGAGTGCGATTCATAGTTTTCAGCAAAGGGACTTCGTGTGAATCACCAGAGCTGTAGGGAATGGTTCAAAAAAGGTCAGTCTGCAATTGCACATAGTTTTAACTAATTTTCACAGACCAAATACATTTCAATCCTTTCCTGCCTTTGTGAAGTCTTTCAAGTCTTTTTTTCTCTCTCTACTCAAAACAATAGGTACAATAGGTTCCCCTCTGGAGACAGAACTCCCCTGAACTATGGTCATGATTCTTTCAGTTGACCTCTTAACCCTCACCTGACGACGGTGGTGCAGTTGGTAGAGCGGGTCGTCTCGTGATCGGAAGGTCGTGGGTTTCGAATCCCAGCTCCAGCAAATGCACACTGTCTTTGTGTCCTTGGGCAAGACACCTCCAGTGTCTGCATACACTGGTGTATGAATGAGAGAGTGAGTGGGTGACTGGTTCCTTACTGTAAAGAGCTTTGGGCCGGATAAAGGTAGAAAAAGCGCTATATAAGTTGAGTCCATTTATCATTTATCATTTTTACCATCAAATTTGAGTAGTTTTTGTTGCAGTTTTTTTTTTTCATTGCTTTTTTGTTATGTTTTTTGTCACATTTTTGTTGCAATATTTTTTATTTGTGTTTTCTTTTTTGTGATCATGTGAACAAAACATGTCAGAAAAGTAAAAATAAAAAAATAAAAAACATGATGAAAACACAACCAAAACAGACAAAATCATGATAACGCAAACAAGAAAGAAGCTTAGAAGAATTTTGTCAGTCTTAGCTTTCAAATGAGGCATTACACTCTGGCCTGTAAGCTACCAGTCGAGAAGCTTTTAGATTTGGGTAAAGCCAGAGTTGAGAAAATGTGCTTAGTTAAAGCTGTATGAAGAAACTCTTGCCCCTAGAGGCCATAAGCGCAACTGCAGGTGTCGCAGCAAGTTGCGATTTTTTTACTAATTAATTAATTATCCATGAGAGTAAATACTATGCTGAAAAGACAGAGGGATACATCCAATTACACAATGGAAATATTATTTTTTTCACTCAAACTTCGCTGTAAATACTGTTTAAGTGACGCTAGCCCACAGTTAGCTTTGCCCGTTAGCCTGTTAGCTTCTTCTTCATGATTCTATTAGTGTGTATTGGTTGCTCCGGTCCGGTGGCGGTCAAGTTGCAATTGTGGTTTTCTGGCCAGAGACACCAGGAGAAGATACAAGACCCTCCGATCATGCCATTACCACTTATATTACCCCCAGAGGGACTACTAAAAGCATATATTAAGAACAAACAGTTACTTAGTACTGCTTTAAGGCAGGGAGAAAGAAATTAAATTCTCAATATAACAATACAATAGGATAGGAAAGGAATGAAGAGTGGGAGAAACATTCAGGAACTTGTTGGACATGGAAGGAAAATGTATGAAGTTGAAGTTGGCACAAAGCTCAGAAAGTGCAAAACCATGTTGTTTTTACACTTTTGAGAAATAAATGTATTTCTTACTTTGGACCAAGATACGTTTGGCCTGGTCTTTTGATTGCACGTTGAGTAGAAACATGTCAACAGGTCTTTAAGCAGGTGACAAAGGATCTTGGAGAGCAGAACACACACCCACAGGCATTCCACAGGGATTAGGACAAAGTCTATGAGCATTTCATCAAGTGGTTCCCATTCAAACAGACTGAGGAGCAAATCCTTGAGAAAGCCCGGGTCACCGCCCTGGCTCTGCCGCTGGCTTAATGTTTAAACTGGGATCGGGATGGAGCACTATCCGTCATCAGTGTGTTCATAAGACAGGACAGTTCTACCTCTTATCATAAAAGGTACAAAAAATAAAGATTGCATCATCTTCAAACGAGATGACAGTTATAGCTTTTGAAGCACCGATGTGTATTTTGGTTTGCCTTTTGTTTAAGCAATTTAGGATGACAAATTACACTTAAACTACAAATGCAAATTGAGTAGAAGAAACGTAAATAAAACGGCAGTAAGCATCAGTACAATGACGTGCACAGAGGAAGCTTGGAGTCAACTGTGCAAACATCTATCGTGAACAATATAACTGTAATGCTCATGTCATCATGATTGTGGCTTATAAAAATGCCTTTGGGCACCGCCATTTACATAAATCAGTGTATAAAAAGACTCATGATGAGTAAAGGCAGCACTTTTAGAAACCTTATATGTTGATTAGAGCATCCTCGATTGGCAACAGGGAAAATTACACATGCTACAAGCCACCATTTTTAGCTGACGACATGCTAACCAATCAATGGTGCCATGATAAACACAGTTTTAACCTCTTAATTGCATTATCACCAGTTCAGCTTTACCCAAATCCACAAAACTCATTTAAAAGATTAATTTTCCTTGTGTTGTTGGCGCTTTGAAGAAAAAAAAAATGCTTTCATCACATTTTTTCCACTTTTTTATCGCTTTTTGTCACTTTTCTGTTGGTCTTTTGTGGCTTTTTTGTTGTTGTTTTTTTGTCACTTCTCTGTTGTGTTTTTGTCAGTTTTCAGTTGCATTTTTGTCAGTTTTCTGTGGCTCTTTTGTTTTTGTGGTCGCTTCTAACTTCACTCCGTTTGGAGCTATAGGAATATACTGGGAGAGGCCAAATGCTAACAACATCTTTGGTCTTTTTGCGTGGCTGAGGGCGCACAGTTCTCCCATCCTGTGATATGTTCTTACCTGAGCTTAGACGAGTTGATACGTACTTGTCTGGTCTTTGTGCGTGCCCTTGGAAGAGCGTTGTAGCTTCCAACTTCACCCCCATTTGGAGCTATAGGAACACATTGGGAGAGGCCAAATGCTAACAACATCTTTGATCTTTTTGCGTGGCTGAGGGCGCACAGTTCTTCCATCCTGTGATATGTTCTTACCTGAGCTTAGACGAGTTGATACGTACTTGTCTGGTCTTTGTGCGTGCCCGTGGAAGAGCGTTGTAGCTTCCAACTTCACCCCCATTTGGAGCTATAGGAACACATTGGGAGAGGCCAAATGCTAACAACATCTTTGGTTGTCTTGCGTGACTGAGGGCTCACACAAAGACCAAACAGGTACGCATCAACTCGTCTAAGCTCTCAGTATGTAAAAACGGTGATCTGTTCCTTTAAGGGCAAAATGGTTCATAGCGGATCTGATGATGCCTTATGGACTTTAAAAAAAAGCAGGGGACACTTCTACATCTATTTGTTATGCAGCAAAATGAAAGACAGGTAGGAGCGCTTTAGCAGAAGAAGAAATAACCCAATACATCAGAAAAATTAAAAACTAAACTAAATACTCCACAAAAGTTGATTTGCGAGACACCGGTCTACACAGAATGGCTGTGCGTGTCTTGGTCCTTATAAGTAATTTCAAGGCAAAATGCAGACATGCTGTAATTCAAACACAACTCAGTCATCGTCTGACAGCACAAGGACTGAAACCACAAGTCAGCAACAGTAACCACTCTGCCACATGTATGTTTAAATGCTGTTGCTGGGGCTTCCCTACTCTGCCCTTAACTCCATACATTGGATTGCCCAGTATAGGATGAGGTAACTCGGACGGATTGCCAGATTTATAGTTAATCAGTGCGTATCGGCAGAAGTCTGGTATGGACTGGCCTAACTTTAGAACATTACCACACGCTGATAAGTGATGTCAGCGTGGAGAGGAGGCTAGGAAGAAAAACAAGTGAGCAAGGACTGAGGAAAGGAAAGATTAAAGGAAGCATGTAAAGGTGATAAGGAGGGGAATAGACTGTGCCCCCCTCTTTGAGTGCTATTAGACCCCTTTCTCATTACTCAGTGCCTGTCGCCGAGCCATCGACATCTTCTGCCATCGCTTATAGAGCTATTGATCCCTCACAGTACTCACATACGCAATTCAAATCAGCACAAATACTTACGGCCGCCGCGTGTGGACTTGCATTTGAAATGCGCCGGGGCCGTCCTGAGCTCCGCGGGCTTGTGGTTTATTACGGGACGTCCAAATTGTAGCGTATCTGTTAAAAGTATTGACACGTGCTGATATATCTGTCAATATTATCGGTTAGAGACGGGGGAATGAGGTCAAAGCTGTTGCCAAGGCGAGTTCAGCGAACCTCATCGTTCCATTCAATAAGAGAGCACCAGAGGACAAGGAGCAACTTCATTCGCACATTGATTTTTGTATTGGGAATGGTATACGCAATGTCAAAGAGCACAAAAGTTTAGGTAATAGTAGATTGTGAGGAAGGACAAATACCCCTATCACCAACTACTTGACTTACAGGGAATTTTGCACATTGTTTCGAATCAATGCCCAAACCAGGAACAGCTGATCTTTCAATCTTAATGCCACTCACGGCAACGTCCAAATAGTCGGCATACCATAACATTGCACATCACAAAGATCAGCTTCACCCCACTGGATCTGTGTCAGGAGCTCAGAGTCTGCTGTCACGACTGACCGCAAGCGCGCAGTCGCAGATGGGTCTCAGATGGATTCACCCGGCACCGCGACCGAGCGGCCCGTGACCGCAGCCTCCATCACCGTGTAGCAACCAGCTGACCGCAGAAGAGAGGAGCCCGAGTGAGGGGAGAGACAGGGAAAGGGGACACTGGGATGGATAATTGAGAAGCATGGCATTGGGAAAACACATGAGTTTTTCTTATAATACATTCATTTTTCTCTATTATTATTTTATGTTTAGCTGTGCATATGACAACAGGAAGTATTTTATCTGGACTCTTGTACTTTTGATATTCTGTTCAGTCAAGTTCATGTGCCTTTAAGTGCAATTTTTTGTACTCTAACTTGTCTTGAGTTGGCATTTTTTAGCGGTTAATTTTTTTTTTTTTTTTTTAATACTTTATTGTCCCCGTAGGGAAATTTGTCCTCTGCATTTAACCCATCCTTCGATGCCGCTGGGGCAACCCGTAAGGAGCAGTGGTCGACGGCAGTGCCGCGCCCGGGGACCCATCTCCATGATGTGGAGCCAGGCTGATGGTCAGAATCACCTGGCTGGAGGATTCACCTATTGCACATGTTTTTAGTGGTAGGGGAAACCGGAGTACCCGGAGGAAACCTACGCAGACATGGGGAGAACATGCAAACTCCAGACAGAAAGGCCCCGTCCTGGTGGGAACCGAACCCGGGGCCTTCTAGCTATGAAGCGGAGGCGCTAACCACTGTGCTACCGTGCCGCCTAATTTACCGTCATACCCCTCGCCTGAACCGAGCGTATTGTCTCCAGTTCAGCTTTACCCAAATCTAAAAGCATCTCGACTGGAGAGCAACAGTGTAACGCCTCATTTGAAAGCCAAGATCTACAAAATTGATCGTAAACTTTTTTGTCTCTTTTTTGACGTTTTTTTGCCATGTTTTTGTGTCACTTTATTGCTTTTTTGTTGCTTTTATGTCATGTTTTTGCCACTTTTTGTGGCTTTTTCATCGCTTCTTTTGTTGCTTTCTTTGTCGTGTTTTCACCACGTTTTTATCACTATTTGTTACTTTTCTGGCACGTTTTTTGTCACTTTTTTTGCTGCGTTTTCATCCACGTTGTAGTCACTATTTTTATGCTTTTTTTTAAGCTTTTACATTTGGGTAAAGCCAAAATGTGTTCGGTTCAGGTCAGATGTACATACCGATCAGCATCATTTGATGAATCGAACGAAAGATAAATGTTGCGTAAAATGTGTCAAACAATGCAATTCATTATCAGTCCCCTAGATATAAAACCAAAAGAAAGAACATTTTGCCCCTTAGTATTATCTTTTAGTCTGTGCCATTTGAGTATAAAAACATTGCAGGCAGAAAAATGCACAAATAGCTACAACTTAGACTCCGTCCCTTGAAAGAGGAGGCTCAAATAAACCAAATGGGGACAAGTCGAGTTATGACCACCTCTTCCTTACGTCCAAGCCCTGCCATCTCTCTGTTCAACTGGTTAGCACCCCTGTGGTCTCCCTCCCATACATGCCCCCCCTCCCCTTCCCACCCCACCTCTTGGCTCGATTGCCTCTAATGGACATGCTTTATCTAGGCTGACCTAACCATTGTCGCAGGGAGCAGAATTTGTGAGCTCGTGGAGTGGGTATAGACACACGGACGTGCAGCGGGGTGGGGAGAAGTGGTGTGGTGGGGGGGCGGGTCATGGGTGCTTTGGCAAGTGTCCATGCATGCACTTTCCATAGGACTACTTTGTTAGCCGCCGCTGCTGCTGCTCCGACCGCCCGTCCTCCCTCCCTCCCTCCCCGCCTATGCAAATGTGATGGCGGTAGTTAAACTGTGAATGAGGAGTGAGATATGAGCCGCGTAAACTCATCGGCCGAATGGACAGGGCAGACGACAGATGCACATATGCAAGTTTTATGTGCCACCGCGTTTTATATACTCAATTTAATATACCACTCTGCATGACTTTTACAGTATTGGTCATGACCTGAATAAAAAATATATAATAATAATAATCATAACAACTTTTTTTTTCCATCTACGTTTGATAAGGATGCTCATTATTCTCATTCTAAACAGAACCCTGAACCTTTTAGACCGAAGGCATATTTCAGGATATTTGACATAGGGCCTCATTTCCTATAGTTATCCAGAGTGTTGTTGACTTCTGGATATATATATATTTTTGAATCCATGCAGTCCTTATATTTGAAGAGTTTAGTGGTGCTAGGCTAGTGCTAGGCTAGTGCTAGGCTAGTGCATGTCTATGGTAACTAGTAGCCTACATTAAAAACCTCTTCAAAATCATCAGGTAGTCCTCCAAACGTTGCCATATCTGATTTGTAGAAAGCTCCTTTGTGAATTCCACGTGTAGTAATGCCGCCCGCAGGTAAACAAACTACTGTAGATCCGGTAACCTAGCAGATCACTCCGCCGCTGCATAGCTTACAACCAGGAAGCTGATGCTGCTCAAATATAAGTTCTTTTAAAGGCAAAATGGTTATTTTTCATAAATGATTCAGTCAACACAGACATTTATATCGGTCGTCTGGTGTTATAAGTGATTTGCCTCAAGTACTGTGCTTGGGTCAGACTGTTTTTAATGCAGGCTACTAGATACCATAGATATGCGCTAGCCTAGCACTAGCTTAGCGCCACTAAACACTTCAATATAAGGACTGCATGTATTTAAAAAATAAAATAAAATCTCCAGGCCCTATGTCAAAAATCCAGAAATATCCCTTTAATACAAATAGTGCAATCTGTTGCCATGCTGTCTGTAAAATGTTTTTGACACTGACTCTCCGATATGCTTCAATTTGCTTTCTAACCAAAAATGGAAGTGTCTTGCTCAAGGACACAACCACAAAATGACCTCACTGGAGCAGGCTTTGAACCACTGACCCATCAGTTAGAGGATGACCTTCCTACCGCTTAATAAATAGTAATTACGAACAGGTACCATGGCAATAGTAAACTCGTGAAATGTCAACGTGTTTTGTTACATATTTACACTATTGCAGTGTTTTCGCGAGGTATCGGTTTAGATTCGGAGTCAAATAAACCGTAAATAGAGAATCTTGGGAGAGAGTGCGACGAGAGAGAGAGAGTTCGCTCCGTCTGTCAAGAGTTGTAACCTGAGATCAGCACTTTTAAAAATCGCTTAACAACATGCTCCGCACACAAAGGAAAGCTGAGAAACCGGAGCTGGGCTTGCTTCGACTGTCAAAGATGAAGGCTCTAATCTGTGGACACAACTGACACAGGTGCTCAAACAATCAAACATCCCCAAAGGATAATTAGCCGCTAATATGAGCAATAACAAGAACACTTTTTTCTTATTTACAGGAATTGCATTTTATATATAGTTGTTGGTGGCAGACTGATAGAGATATGACCTTTACACTTGGGCTTTGACTTTTTCCAAGCAAGTTTCTGTTCCCAGTAAAAGGACTGAATAAGTTGAAACAAAAATCACATGGATGTTTTTTTTATACATCTAAACTACTATAGCAGGTACATAATGAAGTTTCAAGGAGTCACACATGTAATTTCAAGTCAGTTGTAGCAAATCTTTCAGTCCTATTTTGGACCAATGACCTCTCCAATCTCCACCACACCCACACAGGCAATAAGTATTTGCTAGCTGTACTTGTCTCTGAGCCACAGTTGTGTACTATACTTGCAGATTCTCCGTACCCTCATAAACTCATGAGCATGTACTACTACAGCATCACATGAACATTACCTACATGTGTGGATACGGCAGGAATGGGTCGTGTTAATAGATCGCTTGTGTCCAAATGCGCACATGTTCTCCACAGCGGGCTGGACTGGCAGTATCGTGGAGCTTTACTGGCTCCAGATAAAGACATGGAGGATCAGATTCCCGGCTCCTGCCTCACACCTCTGCTTTTATGTGACAGCGGCACACGCCCTGCCGCAGCGATGGAGGGCTCAGTGGAAAAAAGTGCGGCGTCATAAATTTCAAAAGGGGAAAATATGCAGAACGGAGAGTCCTGACATAAATAAGAGCTGAAAGTGTAATTCACAATTGCTGTATATTGATGACGTGGTGATGCTGATAGAACAAGTTTGTTATCAAGACTTGGATGAAGAATGAGTCAGCACAATGAGAGTACTTTATGATAATGATAATAATTCATTTTTGTTAGCAGAAGCTGGGATTTGAATCACCAACATTCTGGTTACAGGACTGTCTCCCATCATCATTGGAAAGGCATTTGTACATCAGACACCCTTATGTCAACTCATCACCTTTCTCAGCTTTGAATGGGTTGCACAGTGGCACAGAGATTAGCGCTTCGTTCCAGGTTCGATCCATGGACGGGTTTGCATGTTCTCCCCCCCGTGAATGAATGGTGCAGATGTGTGCTGTTGCGCTTCTGTCAGTCTACCTCAGGGGAAACTGTTGCTACACACGTATAGTCTACCACCACGAGTGAAGTGAATGAAGTACAAATCCCCTACACTGTGTGAACCACTTTGGGTGACTTGTGTCAAAAGCGCTACACAAATAATCTTCCATTCCATTCCATGTTTATTGCACTAGACTAGTGACTATAGTATAGCCCCTACCAGTGAAGAACTCAGACAAGAACTTGGAGAAACCTAGTATAAAACCTAGTATATATACCAAATCAAAACCACATGTCTGACCATGATGACTATCCTTAAAGGAACAGACCACCGTTTTTTCATACTGAGATATGTTCTTACCTGAGCTTAGACGAGTTGATGCGTAACTATCTGGTCTTTGTGCGTGCGCTCAGTCGCTTCTTACACCCTCGTTTGGAGCTAAAGGAATATGCTGGGAGAGGCTTAATGCTATCAACATCTTAGGTCTTTTTCCGTGACTGAGCGCACGTGTAAAGACCAGACAGGTACGCATCAACTCGTCTAAGCTCAGGTAAGAACATATCACAGTATGGAAAATCGGTGGCCTGTTCCTTTAACTGTCCTGTCCTGCTCCATGCAACTGCTTAATGATTGTGTTCGACATCTGCTTGCCTGTCTTGGAGAGCATCGCGTTTAATAGAGTGACGCCGAAGACTGAAGATGTGCCTTGACATGTGGCAGATCCTCCCTTTCATCCCACATTACCCCGGCACATCACTGTCAGCGTGAGCGCTCCCGACGCCGTGACACGACAGTAAGTGACATCCAACACACAGAGAAAAACCACACAAGTGTAAAACCCCACACATCCTATAACTAACACAGCCTTCCGAGGGAGTATAGCCATTTGAACCCCGGCTATTTCTTGCAAATCTTATTTACACTGCGAGAGAGCGAGCCGTGAAGTGGAAATCTTTACTCCGCGCTTGCACTTGCGCTAGCTTTAATTTGACAAACTTTGCATTTCAATTTGCTCCTTAACTATATTGACGTATCGGAAGCAGCGCCGTAGTGCGTTACCGTAATGACCCTACCAATCACGAAACATCAAGTCGGATTTTTTAAACACAATTGATCTACTTCAATATTTTGATTGATTGCAGCCTTATCGTTATTTTTCAGCCCGGCGAGAGAGATTGTTTGTTACGCAGGGGGTCTTCCCTAGAGGGGCCCCCCCACCTGACCGTTGTATATACACAAGTAGCGCACACATACAGAAGAGAACAGCGCACATTCACCCCCCCCCCCAGCCCCAGGCCAGGCTCTGTAATGGGATCCTCACTGTTATTTCTGCTGAATCAAATAAATCCCACTAATTAACATGTTAACATGATTGATGGGGCTGGGTTCTGCAGGGAGCGGGGAACGTCTGTCTGCGCTCGGAGCTGCGGTCGGCTCACACTCTCCGACACAATGGAACCAGACACACTGATGGGAAGTTTGTACGGACATAATTAGGCCACCATATTCCAACTTTAACATGTTAGCAGGAACAGAGGAAATAAAAAACAAAAGTCTGAGCTGTCAACACGTTTTGGACTCTTGTTACTCGCCGAACTAGTGGTAGATGTAGTAGAAGTTGAATATTGTCAGTCTAGACGTGCCGCACTTCAGATAGAATACTAGCTTTTAAACCTCTTAACCCCAGACTGAACTGAGCACATTTTCATCAGTTTGGCTTTACCCAAATCTAAAAGGAAAAAAGGAGCGTCAAAAACATGCCAGAAAAGCAGCAAAAAAGTGACAAAAGCGCAACAAAAACGCAATGAAAAAGCAACAAGAAAAAGCAACAAAAATGTGACAAAAAAGCAACAAAGGAGCGACAAAAAGGTGATGAAAACAGAGCAAAGAAGTGGAAAAAACATGGTAAGCAACAAAAAACACGTTAAAAAAAAAGCGTCATAAAAAGAGAGGAAAACATGACAAAAAGGTGACAAAAATGCGCCAACAAGCAAAGGCCGGCAATCAGTTATGTAGGCCTTAGCTTTCAAATCAGGCGTTGCACTGTTGCTCTGCAGTCGAGAAGCTTTTGGATTTAGGTAAAGCCGAACTGGAGAAAATGCACTCTGTTAAAGGGCCTAGATGCAAGTTAGCCACTGTACACTCACTACTGCCACCTCAGGTCATATGTGGAACTGCACCTTCTATATTAAGCTTGTGCATGATGGCAACTCATTCTACACATTAGGACATTGCTGGATAGTACTTCATTTTAAAATGTATACTCCGTATAGTCCCTTTAAGGCGGGGGTTAAGAGGTAAATTAAGTGAAGTTGAAAAATTGCTATACGCTCTTTGTATTAGCTGCACACTTGCTTTGTATAACTATGTCTGACTCACATTGTGCTTGTGAAAAAAGAATGACAAAATAAATAAGCAAATAATAAAATAATAAAGTGATGATTTATGTGAGAGCTGTGCATTTTACTGTAAAAAAAACTTTGCTACTGTAAATGTGATCAGAATTATTCTAAATACAATCATAGTTTGTCATTTACTGTGGGTGTGTTTTTCATAGAATTATGTCTTTTTTATACTATTCCGTTTTGTAGAGGAGACAAAAAGGTGCAATAAATCACAAGCACTTTCATAACAAAACAGTATTGTGAGGAACAGGTTTGTCATCTTTTACACTGTGGATAAAGAGCGCTGTGTGGTACAGACTCAATCTTTTTTAGCCGAGGACAAAATAACATGCACAACAAGTACTTTAAAATTAAGAAAGGAAACACCTTATGATCATCTTTCTTTCTATTTATTGAAGGTTTTTTTTTTATTCCGAAAGGCAATGAAGCGTGTAAAACGTAGGGAACAACCTGTTATAAGAGAAGCATGAGAAAGGCATTAGTGAACTGATACTGGCGATAACCACAGACTCAGTCCATGGGAAACCAACCAGAAAGTTTGACACGTGAATTTGTTTTGGAAAGCGGAACCTTTAATCGCACCACAAGCACCTTTTTATCAGTGTTTACAGCCGTGGTGGAGAAATCCAACCCTGTTGATATATATTTTGATATTAACCAAAAAAGGGTTTTGCATTTCAAAAGAGAAGATTCCTTTTTCTTCCTTTATGTTCAGGAAAATGTCTGATATGCTGTCACACAATATTTTTTTATCTCTCAGAGCCCCATTTATTTGCCAGCTATTGGACCACTTGGTTTAGTCTATTGTTTATGTTTTTTTTTATAACATTACAACTCCTCAATTTGTGATTTTACAGCGGTAGGGGGTGGAAGTTCACGGCCGCTGCACCCGACTTGTTCTTTATGAATGAATTAATCAATAGTGACATAGCCCTACATGCTTTTTCCTTCCTCATTATCTTAATTAGCCGTTTATATAGGTGCCCCCCCTCACACCTCTTTTGCATCACATTAATACATTAACACGCACTTGACAAAAAGAGCAAGGGCGCAGACAGCGGCGGGCGCTTGGCGGCTTTCTTTGGTCCGCTTATCCCGCTTCCTTTTCGATGTTGACTGTTGCTCCTTCTAACTCTCACAAAGAAAATTCTTGTTATTGTATATTATGTTGAAGAGCTCTGTAGTTATCTCCAGGCTTGGATCTGACTGTAAAAGTCTTCTTTTTTCTAATACTTTTACCATTAATCTACCCACATCTACTACAATACCTAGATTGGACAGCTGTAGGAAAACAGTAATAATCATGACCTTTTTTCAAATGATTGACCCTTTAAAGGGACTAGATGCAAGTTTGCCATTTTATACTCACTACTACCACCTCAGGTCATACATGTAACTGCACCTTCTATATTAAGCTCGTGCATGACGGCACTTCGGACCTGAAGTAACAACTTTTTGAGTGATTTTAGAGGCAGTTGTGGTGAACAGGTCTGGGCTCATTCTACACCTCAGGACATGTAAGGGGAGAAAAATCCATATTTTTAACACAAACTCCGTGTAGTCCCTTTAATCACAATTAACAAATTAACTTTCAGTTTTTTGGACGGACACTTTACTACTGAGCAACTGCTGCCACTTTGCTATGAAAAAAGTGACTGAGATACCTCATGGTTTCTCAATGAGAAAGTTCATTGTTTTAAAGTGGATATATAATGCATAATCAAGGCTTAGAATTGTATTTTACATCTTAAAATGTG
Source organism: Gobius niger (assembly GCF_951799975.1). Taxonomy (NCBI): domain Eukaryota; kingdom Metazoa; phylum Chordata; class Actinopteri; order Gobiiformes; family Gobiidae; genus Gobius; species Gobius niger. The sequence continues at coordinate 10,893,059 of NC_136852.1, read as the reverse complement.
AAATAATGTCTGTGTAAAGAAAAGACAGTTAGGACATGGCTGGTCAGAATTTCGAATTGGCCTGGATGGCGCCCTCTGCAGGCAGCAGTGAGGATAACACACATTAAAACAGTGAAAACAAGCTGCCACTCTGAGCTAACAACTATAGAAAATCAATGGCACCGTGATGAACACACTTCCGGTGATCCATTGTTATTATGCGTTTCAAAAATGTAAAGAACATTTTCATTTATCCTTTGTGACACCGACCAGATCCAAGAAACGCAGATTGGAGTGCTTCAGCAGTAGAAGAAGAAAGTTAACATAATTTCTCAAAACTGTGTGAAGCAAATTACTGCTGCAGGTATGTTTATGACGAGTGTACAAGGTTATAAAATGGCTAAAAGCTCAAAAACCAGTCTATGCAATTATCACTTTTCAAAAACATGACATCTAATTTTCACGACCCCACTGTAGTTCTTTTCTGAAGTGGGTTCACTTTCTACATGCTCAATACTTGGTTGGTGTGATTAGTGTCTCTCGAACTCTTTCACACGCTCCTTGACATGACAGCATGGGAAGAAATAGAAAACACAAATGTTCAGCCTATCCAAATTAGTGTGAGCCTATTACAGCTGTTTGAATGAATGACAGGGCAGGCCTTATACCAAGTGTGAGCGTTCAAGAGCTGCTCAAGGCTCAAACAGTGTGCCATGGAGAACGCTGATGAGGTGCGAATGATGAAGTCCATTCCCTTAAAAAAAAAACACCACCATGTGCTCCTCATATGTTGAATGTTTGTTAAGAAATACTCATCAAAAAGCGGAGCTCACCCCCACACACACTCCCACCTCGCCTCTCGCCTGCGGGCATCAGTGACTGACAGCTTCCAGATTGCCAGATTGTTCTCAGCAGCGTTGGAGAAATGACATCACGCTCATTACAAGGCCTAAATATAAACAGAGGTGCTACTTGACGGACAAGGAGGTATACAAGCCTGCGCTGGTGTCTGCGTGCGTGCACCAACCTAATGTCTGCTCAGGGACTGTTTACATGTGGACAAAATACTCTTTCAGATCAGGCTAAAGTTGTGTTTAGAGATATCGGTCATTGTGGAAAAGTCAGTGATCCAGGGAGGATGGCAAAAGCTCTGCAGCTTTTATTGCTTGGCATCGGCGCAAAGTTTTAACCCGACAACCTAACACAAGGATAAAGCTGCAGCTATTTAGGTACCCATCACCATAAACTTAAAGCAGAACTAAGTAACTCATGCCCCTAGAGGTCATAAACGCCACTGCAGGCGTCATAGTGTGTTGCGTTTTTTTCTCATTAATTGTCCGTGAGAGTAAATACTACGCTGACAGAAAAGACAAAGGGAGAGAGGGATATTTTACATCCAATTACACAATGGAGATCATTTTTGTTCACTCAAACTTGGCTGTAAACACTGTTTAAGTGTAGCTAGCCCGCAGTTAGTTTTGCCCGTTAGCTTCTTCTTCGTGATTCCATTTGTGTGTATTGGTGACTCCGACCCGGTGGCAGGCAAGTTGCAATTGTGGTTTTCTGGACAGAGACACCGGGGGAGATGAAAGACCTCCCAATCATCCCATTAACACTTGTATTAGCCCCAGAGGGACTACGAAAAGGATTTATTAAGGTAAACAAGTTACTTAGTACTGCTTTAAGGGCTCCTAAACTACTAACGCATTAAAAAAATCGACAAGTTAAGTATTATGGAAAAGTATAGTATAGCACTTGAATGAAGATCGTTAGATAAGGAGTTAATCATGGACGCAAAACATAATTTTGATTTTCGATGTTTACGTTTTGTGTATATGTGTTACAATTCATTGAAAGAGTAACTATTATGTGCTTTGGATATAGTGTCACAAGTGTTGTTAGGCGTGATACATCTTGATTTCAGGCTAAACCCTTTCAGTCAGGCATTATTTAGCACTTAACATACCTAAAGTATACATTTTGTTAATGTATTATGTACAAGATCTTTCAAAGACATGTGACATGTGTTCTAAATGTTTATAAAGACCGAAGAAAATAAACTACTACTACAACTACAACTACATTTCTACTTTCCCCAATTCTGTACATGGATGTCAACTTGTCGGAGGCAAAAACAACTAGACTGTTAATTCACGCTTGATCCAAAAGGTTTTAATAATTTGATGCTCAGCTTTCAAGGACCTATTTCCTCACAAATTTCTAGAAATATAACAATATTCTAAGAAATAAAACAATATACTAGAAAATGAAAAAACGTTATTCCACTTCAAGAGAAGAAAAGCCCTTCCCCCCAAAAAGAGACAGTTTGATATTTACAGGAGTGTGAGGGAACAAGAAAAGCAATATATCAAGGTGGATAGAATCTACTTGCAAATATATGGAAAAGACGAGTAAATAAAGCGTCAAAGTAAGTTCAACTATGTGCAGACAAGCAGCAGAGGCTCTTGGAAACCCACACGCCACATGTTCCCGGGGCCGCGGAGGAGATGAAGGCCCCTCTCTCGTCTGGCTCGCACATTGTAATTTACAAGCGCTCAGTGTCACGTTGAGATCTCAATTAAGCAGCTCGGCTCTGCAGCCCTCGGGCCTCGGGGCAGGGCTGAGCGTGGCTGCCTCTCTCTGCCTCTGCGGCCAAGTCACACTCCAGACACCGCCAACAGTCAATATTTGAGGTCGGAGACAAAGAGGAGAAGGGATTCATTTGGCGGCTTCAGAAACATGACAGTGCGAAATGGACAGCGGCGCTATATGGAAGGCTTATCCTATAAGTCGGTCGAGGCTTATACAGGCATTGCACAAAATCCTCAAACGTGAGTTATACAAACGCGGTTGATACAAAGAGAGTTCAGAAAAGGACAGAGGTCATAAGAAGGTGGTGATTAAACAACAAGAAAAGACCAGGGTATGGCCTTCTTTGTGAAGTTTGCCTGGTCTTTTGCTGCTCCTGTAGATGCCAGGGTCATGCCTTGGGACTTGGCCAAGAATATCTAGACTAAGATCGACTTGATCCTTGACCTTATTCATAAACTATTAGAACGACATCGAGGCAGTGATCAACAATCTGCCTCAATGGGCGCTCAAAAGGTCTGCTTTAGATTCATCCTCTTAACCCTCACCTTTACCAAATCTAAAAGCTTTGTGGAAAAAGTGTGAAGAATATGAGACAAAAACAAGTATGACAATGCAACAAAAGAGCAACAAACAGTGACAAAAATGTGTGACAAAAAAGCGATTTAAAAAGTGACAAAGAAGCCACAAAAAAGTGACCGAAATGTGTGCCGAAAGCGCAACAAAAGAGCAAAAAACGTGACGGAAAAAAGCGAGAAATCATGTCAAAAAGCGTTTAAAAAAGTGACAGAAATGTGTGACGAAAATGTGACAAAAAAGCAAAAAGCGTGAGGGGAAAAAAGCGACAAAAACATGTCAAAAAAGCGATAAAAAAGTGACAAAAATGTGACGTAAACGTGTCAAAAAAGCGATATAAATGTGATGAAAAAGTGACAAAAAAGCGACAAAAAAGCGACAGGAACGTGTGATGAAAACGCAACAAACGAGCAAAAAACTTGATGAAAAAAGCGACAAAATCATGACACAAAAGCGATAAAAAAGTGACAGGAATGTGACAAAAAAGCTACAAAAGAGCAACAAAGTGACAAAAACGCGACAAAAAGCAAAGGTAAAAAAAGATATCAAAAATATGGCGACAGCACGAGGAAAAAGATTGTGGGTCTTATCTTTCAAATGAGGTGATACTCTGGCTTATAGGCTTTGACCTCATGGATTCGGGTCAAACTGAACTGGAGAAAATCCACTTGGTTAAGGCGGGGGTGAAGAGGTTAAATTTGCCAACTTGTAGACATTAATATACAGGATAACTGTGCCTAGAGTCACATCTGCTAATTTCGGACCTAGAGCGACTCAGTGGAACAAAAGCAGCCAAAGCCGTATAAGCTGCCACTACTGTTCTGTGATCAGCCCCATATGGACCCTGGCTGGCCGTGAACCTCCACCACCCGCCTCCTGCATACAAGACAACCCGCCTCCAACTCCTCTAACACACGTTTTTTTTTTTTTTTTTTACAAGCGCTCATATTGACGGCTATCGAGCTAGAGTGCCATTTAGCGCACCAGAAATCCTAAATTATACGCTGCCACTGGCCATGTGCTGCTTTTTGCGCCACCCCCGCAAAGTGCAGGAGGCCATTAGAACATTAGACGTTCCAGGCCTTGGCTATGACTGGCTGGATCCCAAACTTTGAAAACATGACACATCGCCGGCCAGAACGCACATTTTATATGAGGAATAACAAGGACGCGTGTTTCGTCCAGCCCTGGGGGAAGGATACTGTATAATTTGGTCGTTCAAAGGATGGATTACTGTACCACAATATGACTAAGTTGGAAGAAATGCGTGGCCTTGGCTTTGGCAGCCAACGTGGGTAAAAAGATATTTAATTAGAGAAACACCTTCAATTGGTTATGACAGTTTTACACAATTAAAGCTGTTTTATAACACCTGTTGCGTTCACCCTCGCCTCTCATTTCCATGGGAATCTGGTACAAGTGGCTTCAATCTGGCTTTTTGTATCAAGCAGTTTAGGCCATAATTGTACAACTAGACAGACCAACTGAGGGTCTTACTGTACAGTAGGAAAGAGAACTGGACAAACTTATACAGTCAAAGTTCTTTAGCAATGTCATAATTTTCCGAGAAATCTCGATTTAATGCCAGTTGGAACCCAATTGAATGCTTTTGAATGACATTTAAGGCCTTTATTATGGCACAATATTAGTTTAATGACTTTTAATGTTTTCTAATGCCCCGTGGAAACCCTGTGCAAGAATGAAAAGCTTCTGAAGATAGAAGCAAATAAACCAATCCATTCGATGGATGGTGGATAATAGATTATTCCTAGCAGAGGCGGATCTTGAAAAAAAAAAGTCACAGGGTGGCAAGCAGGGTCAGGGGTAAGTTCTGGGGTGGCAACAAATTTTACAAGGTTGAATGTTTATAGAGGGGTACACAAGTTTTGCTTGATCGCAAGGCTAATTTTTCTGTTTAGATGATGACTGAGTCTCCCAAAATGATATACAAATAGTAGCACTGTCCATAATATAAGTAGAGAGTTTCTAGCTCAGGTGAAATTTAAACTTTTGTAAAAAAAATAAATAAATAGAAATCATCATCTTGAGAGCCTCCAGAGTTGGCACTTTGCTGCTTGCTTAGCTAAAAAGTTGTTTTAATATTTTGTCCTGTCCAAAAAAGTACTAACTGAGAATGAGCCTTTGTAAGAACCCAAGAGCAGATGTGAGACATCACATAACATCAATGGGGTGGCAAGACCTTTACTAGGGGTGGCAGCTCCCCCGTGCCACCCCTCTAGATCCGCCCCTGATTCGAGAGAGAGACAATATTTCATTATGCCTATGTTTGGGTGGTTCTGCCAAACTTCTACAGATATTATACAAAACATGGATTTATATGAAGAACCAAAGGGCCTTTTGGATCATTTGGAATGCAATAAGGCGACAAGACATGTTGCATATTTGGTACGATATAAAACAAATTCACTAAAAACTAATATGTTAATACAAGTTACTGAGGTTTGTGAAAGATTCAGTGTTCAGCACACACGTCTTTAGTTAAAAAGTAGTGACAAGAAGTTTTTTATTGTTTCTATTGGCACAACTACTGCAGACTATCCAACTGTCTATCTTTGGGTTTACTTTAATTGTTTCTTTTTTTATACTTTAAGTCAAATGCCCTTCTTTATATATACTGCGCGTGAGCGGCCTCTGTTTTGCACTTTCTTCCATAACAAACCTTTGTCACTTCTGTTTTATCCCGTTGGTCACACACATGCGAGGGCCAGTGCTCCTGATTGGCATTATCCTAACAAGCTGCAATTACAGGCCTGAAATGCACTCTACGGGCAGTACCTTTAACAAGGGAGCCATCACGCGGGCCACAATTATCATCAGCAGCACTATTTAACAGGACGGCTACAGCCTCTTAAACACTCGCACATGTGGAGGCCTGCATTCTTCTGCTCTGGACACCATGGGCCGACAGAGGCACAGGCAGGAGACAGAGCCACCGGCAAAACGGGGAGAGAGAGAGACTGCATGCAGATTGTAGCTCCAAGTACACATACTGTAGTTAGCGCCCACAACATTAGCCCTAATGGTTTGTTCTTGATGTAAATGTATAGGTGCTAATGACACTAGTCAGTCGGAGTAAATATAAAGAGCACAGCAGGCCATGCTTTCTGCTTTCTAGCCAGATGGCAGCATGCATTCAGTATAGCACTATCCAACCCAATTGTCTATTTGGAGTCTGGTATACCTTTTAATAAAGCTATTTGTCACACTTAAATCTCAGTACTTCTCTATCTTCTCGGGGACAAAGCGACTATATGGCTTAGATATTTACCCTCTCACCTGGTACTGTTGTAAAGGGGATTTTATGCACGTCATCACTGTCAGAGAGCTGAAGTTGGAACGGCAAAAGTGAATGGGACACGCTTATTTCTCACGTTACCTTTCAGCACAAGCCCCTTTTTCCTCCAGTGTCTGTGAGCTCATGTAACTGACAGCTCCTTGGCAGTTTTATGGAGCTGTGGTGCTCCGGCAGGAGGCTGCACCCTGGTGGGCATATCCCAGCTGGGGATTCTCAAAGTTTAAGAGCGCTTTTGCAACAGCGCGGCACTTTCAAGTAACAATAGAGCGTATTTATAACAGTTGTGAGTTTGTGACTATGCTTTATGCTTTACGTCGCACCAAATAAAAGGAAAAACAAGGAATCACCAGGATTTGCAATGTTTATTTTATAGATTGGAGCAGGTTCCCCTATACTTACAAAAAAAATATGTATAATCGGGACCAGATCAGCCCTGAAATCTCAGTGGGAGTTTCCTGGTTACAAATAAAGGTACAATTAAAGTGATAGTCTGGAAGTCTAAATGTATTACACATTTTATATAATGTGCAAAATCAACCACCTGGTCTTGCATTTTGATGTAAAGTAAGTAATATTATATATCGATTATTTTTGATAAAGTCCTTCCTGGATGTCAGCAATGAATCAGAGTCCAGTATCCTCCCGGGTTGACCAATGAGACGAGCTTTTCCTGTGAACCAGTCAGGTTCAATCAGGAGGGAGGGGGAGGAGCTTGATCATTTACTTTTGAAAAACTGGCAACTGGTTACTGGTATTTTTCTGACTTGAAAATGACGACATATGAGCTCAGCCCGTCACAGCTGGAATAAACTCATATAAACAAAATGGCTAATGCTACTACAGTTAGCTAGTAAGATGCTAACGTTACATGAATGTGTCTAATTCAAAACATGTTCACTTCACTGATGCAGTGGTTTTGTTAAAGATTTATTATTAGCTGCGCTCCTCCACTGGGGACCGCTATTCCTGTATTCATCTCACATCCAAACTCGGAGAAGTCTGGACATCTCCGAGTTTACAAGTTGTAATTGCCAGTTCGAGCCGCGTTCCAAGGCATTTTTCTTAATTTGGAAATTGACCAGTAACCAGTTGCTTAAGGGCTTTCTGGTTAAAGAGGGGAGGAATGTTATTGTTTACTTTCAGATTTCACTCTGCTCACTTTGCAAACTTGCAGACTATCACTTTAAAGTAAACATATAAAACTCTTGCAAAAATACAATCCAATATCATCTCCATCCCAGTGTACACTTGCACATTGAGGCGCCTAATACTTTAAGCCAGATCTCTCCTTCACTTATGTAGGCTTGGGCGTGGCACAATACTACCCTGCATGTAACCCCATGAGGCTTGATTTACTGTAAGTAGCAGATTGTGTCCAAACCCCCCCCCCCCCAAAAAGTCTGCATCAATAATTGTAACGGCAATGGAGACTGACAGCAAAACCACCGCAATGAGCAGCGTTCAGACGTGTTTCGGGAAAGATTGTGAATATGGGAAAAGTGGGACCTTTGCCTCAGCGGCGGAGGACAAGCCAATGAAAGAGCTCCCCTCTCCTCCGACTTGGACACCGGGAGAAAGAGTCTTGTTAAATGAAGGGGCTAAGAGCACTCACTATGACAACACGCACCACAACATGAAGTCATTTGTTCACTTATTGGCATGAGCGTGCGTGGAAGAACTGCCAGGGATGTGGCGCAGAATATGTTTTCAGACTTCGCTGAATCAGCACTGCTTTATCTCTAAAATCTGCATCAGAATGGAGGTTTTATGGCCATTGTCTGTGAAGGGACATTCACACACTACAATTTTTCTGTGTGGACTTGAGTAACGTGAAGTCTATAGCCTGTATAATAAGATAGAATGAAAGATATAGTTAGCAAAACAGTAGATATGAATGTGAATAACCAAGTAATAATGCAAATATATCAATGCAAATGGCGGCAACAGGTCTCTCAGGTTTCTAGTAATGGAGCGAAACGTGCTATGTTCTGTTTCATCTCAATTTTACACGTTTCTTCGTCACAATTTTGACACTTCTTTGCTAAGTTTTTGTTACTGTTTTATTGCACTTTTTTGGTCACCTTTTTGTGGTGTTCTTGTCACATTTTGTTGCTCTTGTCACTTGCTCTTGAATGGCTTCTTGTTGTACTTTCATTGCTTTTTTGTTGCGTTTTTGTAACTTTTCTTCTTGTTTTTGTCGCTTTTTTCGGAAAGCTTTTAGATTTAGGTAAAGCCAAACTGTAGAAAATGGCCTGAGTTCAGTGGTAGTTAAGAGGTTAAGGGCAACAGACTAGAGATAGCTATATCAAATAACTATACAAACTAGCAACCTAAATTGTTTCAAACTTATTAGAAACTATATTCCAAACCAGGCCGCCCTTCTGTACATGCATGCTATGATAATCTCACATAGATCACGCTGCATGACAGCATTGGCCCAGGCCGCTCCTTCAGCCACTGAACACATCAGGTACAATCAAAATGTAAATATTATGGACAAGAAGCCAATCTGCTTCCATCACTGCAGTATTCTCCAGAAGTATAGACTTTCAAATGTCTCAATAATCTAGCACCTGAGCCACTCAGGTCATTTGTACAGAGACAAAACAGCAACAGAGTTACCAGAGGCTCCATCAATAGCAACTGTACAGTTCCTTACTGCAAGACTTCATTTGGTCAGTCCGCCTTTACGAATAAAAGTTGTGGAACTCATTACCCACTGAACTTAAAGCCATGACTGAGTTTATGAATGTTCACCTCTCGAGTTAAATCTTTGCTGAAATCGAAACAAGAATGTACCCATTTGTAAATTTGTAAATAGAACTGAGTTTGTGTGTGTAAATGATTTATACGGTGTAGGTACGTTTTTAAGATGAAATTTAACATTTTAATGTAGTGTAGAATCCAACCAGGGACTGGAGTTGAAAATTAGCACTCTTTTTACATAGCATCAGTTACAAGCTTGTTTGTACTATGTTAAATTGCAATGTCCCTGTCAAATAAATGAATGAATAAATAGAGTAAATCGATAGGTGTGTTTATAAGAGGTTTGACCATGTCTTTGGGTTGTCTATAGACAACCCAAAGACACCTCAAACCTGAGCCCTTGGAGATCAGTTCAGTCTTGTTGGAATGCAATACTTCATGGCAAAAACAATAGTTTGGGCACTGCTTTTCTACGCAGGTAATCATATAATAATTACACAAAATATGAAAAATATGCATTTAAAAGGTTTAGGAAAAAAAATATGAAAAAAGAAAATTTCACAGCGAGCAGCATTCGCATCACTAACCCGCCGGACACAGAGGCAGCAGTGTGCCTGTTGCTTTGGGGGATTGTGGACTTGGCCTGGAGCCCCTGGACAGAGTGGATCAGAGCTGAAGTGATGCTCCATGGGGAGGTGCTGGGCGTTTGGCAGGACCAGGGGCGGTGGATGGTGGTGGTGGTGGTGGTGGTGGGGGGTGGAGGGGGGGCAGGCTATAGGCCCAGACTGAGGCCAGACTGAGGACACAGGGGAGGTGCCAAGACTGGAGAGTGGAGAGCCTTTTGAAGGAAGCCAACAACTCTCGGCTGCACCGTGCCAACGCGAAAAGCAGTTAGACCTCCCTTACAGCCAAATGATTAAGCAAGGGACTTCATGAAGATTGCTTTTTTATCCGGGCTGAAAAGATATTATACGGAATGGTGGACATGGGGGCAATAAGCTTCATATGTATAGAGAATTATATGTTTACAGCTACATATGGCTTTATAAATGCTCCTTATAGTGCAAATGTGTTTACACCAGAATAGAGCATTACAACCATTGTGGACATTCTGGTAAAATTTTGTTGAAAAATCATCTAATCTTAGTGAATATTTCATGAAATCACAAATTTCTCATGGTTTAATTCCATCACAGTCACATTTAGTGGTGGGTACCGTTAAACTATACCGGAATGGTATCAGGGAAAAAAAGTTGAGGTAAAATAAAAGTACCGACCACAGGAAATAAAAATTAAAAATAAAATGTTGATGCTGTTGGTTCAAGGACAGCATTAAAGGGACTAGATGCAAGTTGGTCATTTGTATACTCACTACTGCCTCACTACTGCCTTACCTGTAACTGCAGGTTCTATATTAACGAATTAACACCTTTTTGAGTGACAGTTCATGATTTTAGAGGCAGTTGTGGTGAACAGGTCTGGGCTCATTCTACACATTAGGACATGGCTGGAACATGTAGGGGGAGGAAAATACTTAATTTTTGAACTCTGTACAGTCCCTGTAAAGGAAGTGACTTGGTTGTTTCAGCTTGTTATTTTCATTTTTCCCCCCTTATTTTTGCACAATTATTTCCTAATTTTGCTAATTTTTATTATTAATATTTCCCCCATTTTCTCCCCATTTTCCCACCCACCCCCATTTTCATTCTGGAATCGTTTTCCCCCATTTTTTTGTTTCTTATTTTTGCTACAATTTCTCCCAATTTTTCCTCATTTACCCCTCATATGAATCCCCATTTTTCACACATTTCTTGATCCTCAGACCTTCCACACATTCTTTTTTCTGGTTCTAGACGACAAATATTTTAGCATAGGTATTGTAAAAAGTATCGTTCTGGAATCGGTATCAGAAACCAAGTATCGTTAAAGTCCCACTTTGAAAAAATGGAGCGGTACCCAGCCATATTCATGATTTCACTGTGCCCTTTTATGACATAATCCATTTGTTCAATCCTCTATAGACCTTTGCCTTATCCCATTCAGTAAGATGCTCTGCCAACCAAAAAACACACCCCACTTTCAAATTCCTCCAGTACATGGTCCAATATCGCTGCTTTTTACCCCGTAATCATCGCAGTGGCCCGGGCCGAGACTGGAGGAATAAGCAGGTGAATTGGAGAGCCTCGGTTGTAAACACCCAGTGAGTTAAACCCAGCCGATGCCCTTGTGTTTGTGTGTGTGCGCGCGTGGGCGTCTGTGTGTAATTGTGTGCAGAGCTGCCAAACGCGTGATTCTTGGTCACTGTGTATTTTGTCAGGATTGTGATTAATGACACCGCATCATGATAACAGTGGAGGTTGAGACGCATTCACCCACACAAAAGACCTCCCCCGGGCTCTCTATCCCTCTCTCTCTCTCTCTCTCTCTCTCTCTCTCTCTTCCCTCTCTCCGCTGCCACCTCATCTCGCGGCCCGGCCCTGGCGCAGACCCTTGGCCCCCCTCACACACACTGACCCTCCCGATTCACTTTCGTACTTTGTTAAAGCTGAAAGTTTCCCTTCTTCAGTGCGTTGATGTGTCCGTGCGAGAGTCAATCTTTTCGCTTACTTCGGTTACTATAATGTAGTTGTCAAAACTATGAAAGCATTGCGTGAGAAATGCAATGATAAAATAGTTTGATCATTTAAAGCAGTTTTTTGTAACTTTCAAGGCCTTCATTTTGACACAATTCATTTAATTACCTTTTTAATGGCTGCGGAAACCCTGATCTACGCTAATGTATTAATAAAATGGCCACCATACCAAAGTTATGTTGCTGCACACATTTCTCCAGTCAAGTTTGATCCACTATTAAGGATGGCAACTTCATTTTAACTATGAATATGCAGTAACTTTGTCTTATTTTCTTCAGTTACCAGGTATTTGTAATATACAGTTAGTGTTGGGGAGAATACTTTTAAATTGTATTTCATTACAGAATATTGAATAATGTATTAAATGTATTTAGTAACATATTCCTTTACTTTGTCCAATCAGAGTACTGTATTCTGAATACTTAGAATACTTTCACATTGATTTGCATTATAATCATGCATAAAAAGGGTATATGGTTTAAAATATGCAGCTACACTTGTTACACCGCCTGCTACAAACTTATTTGCCACTAATTCAGAAAGCATGAAAGCACTTTGGAAATGCCCACAGCCCGAAATAACACAACTATGAATATACTTATGAATATCAAACTGAAATGTAATGATTAACTGCAAAGTAGCCCTTTGACACTAGGAAAGTAACTGTATTGTAAATACCCTCCAATGAGAGAGTAACTTTACCAGAATACATTTAGTCAAAATGAGTATTATAAATACTATTCTAAATACATGTATTCAGCTACGCCCCAACACTGCATACAGTTAACACTTTGACGCTCAAATGCATATTCATCTTTCACTATTGTTGAATTGTGTAACTCATGTAACAAATTTAATCTCCTTTTCCACATGAGCATCTGATAAGCTTTTCAATGGCGTTCTGCAAATACCTGCGTTACTGCGATTGGAACTAGATTTTTATTACCAGACACAAAATATTATTCCAACTTTTCTCTGGTGTTTGCATTCCTCTCTGCCTGTTTCTGTATCCAGGCCTGTCCTCTCTCTCTCCCTCTCTCCCTCTCCCGCACACACACGACATCGCGGACACACTCCGGCTGCGTCCTCTGATTAATGACAGCCATTTGTCAAGGGGAGGCGGATAAAACACCGAATATTATCTTAACGTTAAGGGCCAGAGCACATCGCAGTCCCGCGCTCCTGTCTCCCATAAAGTGGCTGAGCAGACACGCAGACAGCCTGCACGGCCCGCGGCCAGATCCATCCTCATTACGGCTCTATTAGAACATCAACTTCCACTGATCAGGCCCTACGTCTCTGTCCTGACACGCGCCCGGGAAGCAAGGGGACGTGGCAGACGGCGGAGGGAAGACAGATAGGGGAAGTCAAGAAAGTGACGCCGTTTTTAAATAGAACAAGTGACGTCTGAAATATGTGATTAATATAAGCCTAAATCGTCCTATTTGGAGAGTCATAGTGCGGCGCTCCCATGCTAAATTGCATTTATCTGCCCTTATGCTGTCCTTCAGTGGGAGATTAGCAGATTTTCTGTGCAGATTATTCATGGGAACCTGACCTTATGCATCAAACGGAGCAGTGAGACAAGGGCAGACATGTAAACAATATATATCTTCTTTGGACCGACACAAAATGCAATGGGAAAAGTTAAAGGCAGAGATATGTTCTTGACAAGTGAAAAAAAAGTCTTACGTGGCCTGTGTACTGCTGATGACTTTGGAGCAGGATGAAAGGTTTTAATATTGCAAACAACACGGTGCAGGTGAAGTAATGAGGACATGCAAATATTGAATGTTCCCACAGAAGACGGTTCAATAGGGCGTATTAGAGATAATGGCGAGGTGAGAACAATGACAAGCATTCTCACAAATCATGCTAAGACTTTAAATATTAAGGGATACATTCAAGTAGGAAGTAAGACAAAGAAAGTTTTGGATGCAAATACGTACAGTGGGAGGAAAAAGGAAGTACACCGTGTGGCGTTTCTTACATTTCTGCCTAAATTGGTCATAAAAATTGGTCTGATCTTCAAGAATGATTAAACAGTGATCTATTTGAACTAATACCACCCACACATTGACACGTTGTCATATTTTTAGTGGCCATAACACGTAAACATTCACAGGACAGGGAAGAATAAGTGAGTACACCCCCTGAATCTCACTGAACTGCAGCAGATTTTTGACCAATTTAGGCAGAAATGTAAGAAATTCCACACGGTGTACTCACTTTTTCCTCCCATTGTAGATTTACATTCAGCTCTTAGAAACACTCAGGGTGTGCAAATAGGCAGGAAATGTGAAAATCTCATATACAAATCTTATATACATTGACTAAGGACTTTGTGGGGACAAAAAGTATAAACAGACAAAACAAACAAAAAAATGTTGTAGTCAGAATAAAAGTGCAGGTTTACAATCATAGTGCAAGTGGTTGATAAAGTGATGTAAATACAGGGATTATTGCATGTATTTCCGCAAAAGGGGTTATTGCACATATACTTTACAGTCTTGTTGTACAGTCCAACAGCAGTGAGGATGAAAACCTTGTGGTAGCGCTCCATATGGCACTGAGGGTGTCTCAGTCTGCCACTGAAAGAGCTGCTCAGCTCCTCTACAGTCCCGTGCAGTGAGTGGGAGGTGTTGTCCATGATGGAGAATGATTTATAAATGTACTTTTCTGTCCTGCCGTGTCCTCTGCAGATCCATTCGCCTCTTCAGCCTGTCCATCTTCTCCCTCACAACTCTAAATGCCCTTGGTCAACATATTTCTCCAACAAATCTAATGAAATCTCCAAGCACCAAAGTAAATCCAGTCATTCAAACCTCACAGTTCACCTTTTACAGCAGCTCTCTCCCGGCTGCTCTGCTAACCACTCTGCCACAGTGCACTCACACATCCATTTCACAGGATATTATCTGCCATTATCTTGTCTCCTCCTGCGCAGACGGGCCTGTTTACTCTCTTTCTCAGGCGTCATTGCCACTGCCTCATCCACGCACCTGACCGTTGTAAATCACCGCGGCGACGGCATCCCATCTTCATGCTGCACATTTAATGAACTACTGCAGGCTTTTTATGCCTCTTAAGGCTCGCTGAGTGACCACTTTGTAGTTGTGGAGAAGAGAGGGGACGCTGCCTTGGCTCACTAAATCTTCCCTGTGCCACCGAGGATAAAATCTCCCTTTATTCATGGGCTATTTACCAGATCGAGATTTATTACGGAGACCACTCTCACAAAAGCGGGGTGGGCGAAGAAGACTGGGGATTCTCTGTGACCGAGACAGATAGGCAGAAAGGGCCAGACGCATCCTTTTCGGGTAGTGTTAGTGATGGGTAATGAGGGGCGTTTTATGTGTACTCTATAGAACGCACTGAAAGGACCTTGATGTGCCCCATTTTATAGACTGCCATATGTTGTAAATAGCGGCCAGGTGTAGGCATAATTTTCAACATTTCAGCTATATTTTTCAATGAGAAGTTAGATGAGTACAATACTTGACACACTTGTACAATATCGCCACGGCAACAGTATTAGTACAACTTACTGGCAGGGGTGGAAAGGTCAGGAAGATGCTCTTATGTGAACTTTGTGACGGTTTGATCAAAAGTGTGAAATCACAATCACCATTTGAAAACTAGGTTATAGGTAGGATAATATATACTTTTTTTGACATTAGCAATATTGCTTTACCTTAATAATGTGAGGAAAGGCTATACCACTAGCAGTAGTAGTGGAACTTTATAGTATAAGGAGTATTAACAGTTAGTATCCAATAGAACTAGTAGTAAGTATTTTGAAGTGGTAAGGTTTTCCCAGATAGTATTCCAATGTTACTTAACTTATTTTTTATTACAGTACAGATTTTGTTGCCAACCACCAAAAGTGAAATATAATGGACGACTACAGCACAGTGGGTCAAGTATTTTCACACTAAGGAAATACACTTTACTGTAGTTGAATAGTTTGACAGGGGTTTGGATACTTATACTGATTAAAGTTTTAGTTTTTCAACCCATAAAATACTTTTTGGTCAGCAGACTTTATTTGAACAGTCAGAGAGTGAAGAGACACATTCAGCAAATGATTATACTCGTACTGTTGCTCCAAGGAGCTTTTGTGCAAAGAGGCAACGATTTCAGATTCCGAAAAGAGTGCATACTTAAAAGGAGTCCCAAAACTTTCTGAACCAGTAGATTCCTCTCACCTGAGCTCCTCTCCGCACACACCTGTCCACTGACTGTTTGCCTGACAGTGCTCTCTCTGGTGACTGCGGCCTGCCTGCACTTGCACCGTGAGCGCACAGTTCATGCACTTCACTGACCCGCCGCTGACCCTGTTGCATTGTGTCTCCGCGTTCCCAGTGAATAGAGCTGCTGCCACCCTCCTCCTCCGCTCTGTGTAAGGGAGGTGCCCGCTCGACGTCTCCCATTCTCCGGCCCATCCGCTTTGTGTGTGTGTGTGTGTGTGTGTGTGTGTGCTGTTAGCGGAGAGCAGCGCGGTGCCAGGCAGCGGTTAGCATCATTAGCCTTCTCACTTGTGGGGGGAGGTCAAGAAGTTCATTTCAATCAGACGTGAAAAACTTGTGTGTTAGGTGCTGCTGTTCCATGGCTCTCAATACTATGCTAAATGTCTATACATCAACGTATGTTCATCCAGATATAACCAAAGAGTCCAGGAAGACGTCGAAGTGGGTGCAATGAGGTGGAACTGAGGGAACATAGTTGTTGCCCAAATCTGGCACAGGTCCCCACTCACTGTTTGCTGCAGTCAGAAGGCCTGTTGGAGGAGGACCATTATTGTGAATATTAGTTCAGAACTTCTGGCATCCGGCCAACAAGCAGCCTTAGCTTGAGGTTTAACAGCAGGGCTCAAACTCCATCATACACACACACACACATTCACACATCCCATAATATTAACTACCTCCCCCAATCTCCACTCCAAACAAGAAAGGCAGCACAACAACGTGACTAAAGTCCTGCCCATTCCTGATAACAAGTCCCAGCTTTTTTTCCCCAATAAGCAAACACATGTGCTTGTTTGATGTCCATCTTATCTCTGCTAACTTTCAATACAGAGTTTCTCCAGCGACTTCAAATTCAGCAATTAATCTGCGGGGCGTTTTATGAATTACTATTGAGGGAAAAGTTCTGCACAAACTCAAAGGCGGCACGGGCGTTTGAGTGTGTACCAATGGAGTTGGCTGAGGGAGTTTCTTTCATGCTGCTAATGGAAGTGTCAAGAGGGAAGTCTCCATAAGGACTTACTTTGCTTCAAAACATGCTTTGGCTATTTCGAGTGTTCGACAGAGGAAAGTAGACGAGAAATGTTGTTGCTTATGTGTTACATCATCACTTACCACAAACTGACAGAGCAGATGGATACAACAAGAAAAAAAAGCCATTTGCTTGGCTATTTTCACAACTAAATAGCTTTTTAACCCTAAATATTGCATGCATTATCTTTTAAATAAAACAACCTGTCCAAAGTGAATGGGCCGTTCACCTTTTGCACTCTCATTGATAACTTTCATTAACCGCCAATGCAAAACCGATGGACACTAAGAGATAAAAAATGAAACTATGACAAAGTAAGTAAACTATATTGCTCAAGGACACATGTAATTGACTCTGTGCATAACTTCAAACAAAACAATGGAGCCCAAGAAGTGACTTCCCGTTTCAATCCAACACACCAAAATAAAAGCACACAGCTTGTCTTATTGATTAGTTCAGCAGGGTCTTGCAACATTAGAAGAATATAATTAAACACACACATTTGAAGTGTTTTGTCTGTTAATAGTAAGGCAGAAAGAAAGTTGAACTAATGAACTGCTGAAATAATGAATAAGATGGTGCTTTTATTTTGGTGTGCTGGATCGCAACAGGAAGTTACTTCTTGGGCGGCGTTGTTGTGTTTTGAAATTATGTACAGGGTCAATTGAACAGTGGACAACCGTTATAGGTCAACCATTTTGCCACTGAACCACTTTTGTTTATTTTAACCCTCTACGTAACATTTACCACAGACCGTTACTCGGCACATTCAGTCAGCATGCGTTTACTACACTTTAAATGAATACGGAAATATATTATGATAATTTACGAGACATTAGTCATCTTTTCCCTGTTCATGTCTTCCGTGGTGTGACTGCTGCCTCTTCATTAATTTGACTGAGTGGTGTTTAACACGTGTTGTCACGGCTCCATTTGGTAACTAGGAAGAAAAACCCTGCCCTAGCATAATTGATGAGTGCAGTTACAGCAAATGAGTGGTGACTGTCGAGACTATCCGTGTGATGTGTTAAGTATTCACATATGACTGCACGGCTGCCAGTATAGTTATAGTTCACCGTATAGTGACCCGGTTTATTTTGTATGTTAGTTTGTTTTTGTTTGACCTTTATTAAATCAGGAAAGTCCCGCTGGGGTTCAGATTGTCTTATTTTGGGGAGACCTGGCTCCTCCTGATACTATGTTTTTAGCGATAGAGAGTAAGAACCTGAAGGACACCACAGACACAGGGGTAAACACACACACTTCAAACACAAAGGTCCCAGCATGGCCCGAGATCAAACCCGGATGAGCACCACGCCGGTGTCAAATGTCACCATGTGTGGTATTGACAAGGATGTAGAAAGCCAGCAAGCTAGGTCAAGTGTGCAAAGCTGCTCACTTTACACATACCTGTCAAGTGGTGCCCGCTGCGAACCGTCCCACCATCTCAACCGAACTCCAAGACGGAAGAGACTTGACAGCTCTATGCAAACCCCGCAACAACTGCCACCCAGGATACTGCAGGTGGCACTTCTTGCGAGGCTCGTGACAGAATTCAGTTTGAAGAGGGAGAGGAATGTTTTGTTTTTATTATACGGGACAATTACGGGATAATACTAATATGGAAGGACGGTGGTACAGTGGGGTCAAATACAGTACTTTCCTGGTCAAAACAGAAGACTTGACACCTATGTTTACAACCCAGCAACTGTTACTTTTCTTTTTTCACCATTTTGTTCCCACTTGTACAAGAAAAAGAAAATGAAAAAAGTGAACTAATGTTGAACCACCAGTTGAACCAGTCCTGCAGTTTCAGAGTCCTTGGCCTATGAAATCGGCCGTGAAGTTGATACAAGTGGTGCGGTTGCAGATGAAGTTGAAGGCAGGCCATTTGCCGTTGTGACCAAGAAAATTGAAACACTTCAAAAGAAAGAAAGAGACATTTTCTTTTTCCATCTCAACTCCCAACTAACACCCTAACTGTTCTCAATAGTTCCTCTAAATCTAATCTAAGGCCACGTTCAGGGGAGCAGTCCCAAAATGCCCATTCCGACGTCTATTGCACATTGCCTTCAGTCCTCCTCTGCAGCAGCCTCCTCCTCCGATCCATCTCGCCACGTTTTATAGACCCACTGCTTCCGTATGTCACCAGGAGATCGACTTGTCCCTGTCTATATGTCCTACGTCTCCCTGTGTATTTGTTATGGGCGCGCTCGTATTAGCTCCTCAACCGCGCTTGTCCCCGATTGTTCCATTAACGCCAAAATGCATCATATCCCCGTGTTCACCCGAAGAACTGATGATGCTGTCAGCCCAGAACCTCTTTTGTAGCCTTACCGTTGGGAACCACCATAAATAACCATGACATCATCCCATTCTTATCTATGGGACGTCGCGCGCTGATCGATAGCAAGGCACCCGCAGTGTAAATAGCTTCTAATGCCCCATCTTCCCTTTCAAATAGGCCTACATTATTTATGATGGCTGTTAGGTTGCCAGTCCAGGACACAATTTATTTCGCACCCACCCCTTTGCTCCTATTATACCACTGCTTTTGAGCTTTGATGGGAGATTGGGGCACTATAGGGCGGAGGGCGCGCGCTTGGTGGTGGTGTGCAAAATTCAGTGTGCACATGGGGGAAAAATGCCATTATTCCATGCAGTGTTAAGTTTTTTTACTTTTATTTGTATCCGCCAAGCTGTAGATGCATATACATTTTTTGTTTATATGAAAATATGCAGTAGTTGAAAAAAATGTTCATCTAATTACTAGGGCTGGGTAGCGTTAATCGATAAAAAAAAGTTCAGGTACCGGTATCCATGCTGTTTGTCCAGGGACAGCATGGTGAAATGGTATTTTGTTGAATAAATGAACATTTTTGTTCAGTTATATGATTCTAGATGACAAATATTGTAGTATAGGTATTGGAAAAAGTTTAGATATCGATATTGTAAACCATGCAAGTATTGTTAAAGTACCGGTATCGGAAAAAATTTAAAGGTACCCAGCCCTACTAATTACATCAAATTAGATGAAGATTTACACATAGCATTATTCATATGTGGTGTTTTGATGGTTGAAATGAGAGCCTACTGTTTGTTTGTGGACAAAGCCCCAAAAAAGTACATATATTTATGGAAGACTAATGAAAGACTAATGAAATATAAAGGAACTGACATGTTCTTTGACTGGTTATTTATATTTTGGGACTGTGACAGAAAGGTTTTGAAATGAACTTGAGATTGCTTCACTGGAAATCTTGCTCTTTCTGGTGTCTTTCGGGAAAATGAGTCTTGCTCTTGTCTTTACTCGTTATTTTTCGCAAGTTTTTGTCAGCAAAAATACTGTTGACGAAGCTATAATAAAAGCCATCAGTCAATGTATTCAACATTAGTATCCCGAGAAAGCATCCAACAAACAGAGGTCCATAAAGACCATCGTCAAAATGAGGGGGGAGAAAATGCCGGAGTGGATTCCCTCACGTCCCCGCCCCATGATAACGCCGGGACATCCGTTACGTAGATGACAGTGAGAGTGGCAGGCCTATTTGCGAGGTTGCGAGCGCGCCGTGAGGGATTGGACAGACAGAGCGGTTTTCCGACTGCGTGCAAGTGACAGGAATCATTTTCATTTGGGTGAAAAATCTGGGGAGCGTATGTGGCTGGGTGAGTACAATAGGGCTCAATAAGCTATATCCTGAAGTCTGGCAAGTCGAGACGAAGGTGTGTCTCTTCGGTTTTGCAAGTTGATATTGAGATCTGACAATGAAGCTACATCATTGTAAGATTCTTGTTTAAGATTCTTCTTTCAATCTGGGTATATAAGGCCAAGTGAACTGGTGACTGTTAATTACATTTAAGTAAAAAATTATGGGATTCTAGTGTGCATTTCATTCAAGAAGGTTTCATTGTCATCACTGAAGCTTCTATTTTCTCATCATTAACTTCCAATTATCTCTGATCTATGTAGACTAGAATGCACACCTTTACACGGACTATTAACACAAACATCAAACTTCTCAGACACTAAGCGAGTATCCATCTTGTCTGTAATCATTAGAAAGACTGGGATTTGGAGACCAGAAGTGTCCAACACAGCTATCCACTAAGTACTGTCAAGTATTATCGGAACAAAAACCCCAGGGTCTACATGTGTGAGAAAAGGTCTTTGGAATGTCCATGCTCACGCCTCATTGCTGCTCTCATCGCAGCGAGCACATCGGCAGCGGAGACGGTACAGCGGAGATTTACAGGACGTGTCAGGAGCTTCACATCCCCGAACCTCCGGGGGCCAATCCGCTGTCCTGATCTGGGCTTGTAAGGAAAACAGCCGTCGCTCACAGGCTGACAGTGAGGAGGAGCCATCCAAACACACACGGAGCATGGGACCGGCTGGAGACAAGGAATGTACAGAAGAGGGAGGCCACCAGCAGAGAGGAGAGGGCACACTGTACATCATCGTCTGGGATGGGGCTGTTAACTTTGGAACAGGCTGCCAACTGAATCTTAAGCGGGTTTCTGCTTTCTGAATGTGGCTGATGAGCACCGTAATGATTTCGAATTGGCCAGGAATGCCCTCTGTTGGCATTGGACATCAGAAAGCAGGTATTTAAGCGCAGAAGTTCTCAAAATGATGATGATGAGGTGATGATTTCTGGAGGACAGTTCAAAGATTTGCAATGAAGCCCAAAACAGCGACAAAGAAAGGACCTTGGTAATCTTGAAAGAGAAATACTACTTGTATGCCCACCAATTACTCTATGTCACATAAAATGACATGGAACTCAACAAGGAATAGATGTAAAGTAAACTTGTAAAGACTTGTAAAGAAGTCAAAGTACAAAGTCCTGACTTTGATGATGGCTGTACAGATTCATGACCAGCTAAAACTACCAACGAATTTACCATCAACCAACATGTAAAAGTCACCGATGCTCAAAGAGTCACTCAGCAAATTACTCACTGAGGAGTTTCCAGGGCAACGTGCACAAACAAACCGTGACAAACCTGCTTACAAGCTGCAGTTGAACAGGTGGTTACACTGAGGGGATGTTGGCACAGCACTTTTTAATATAGCCACTAACTCATAAAGAGAGAAAAACATCGTAAACCTACAAGTCCTCAAAGTGTGGAGAAGACGTAGTTGGCAAAACCCACAAAGAGCTTTTTGTCCCCCGCAGGAGCTGGTAGCTGCTCAGGAAGTTCAGGCCGGTGCCAGCAGGATGATTTATGGGTCTGTATCCTGCATGGTGGTTGGACAAGATGAGCAAACAAGTTGGCAAAATGAGGATATCTTTGAATATCTCTATACAAAGAAAATCATGTGAACTGTGTGATATCCGTTCGCTCATTTATTAAGAAAGATACAACTTCTTGGAGGCCTTTACTTCTGCCGACAACCCTTAGCTTGTTGGAGATGCCCGTTTCAAGGGTCGAAATCCCTTGTGATGGATCTGTGCTGACAGTGCGGGCCGGCGAGGAGGGCGCAGCGCACTCCCATAGCGCTCTGTGCCAAGGACGAACCTTTGGGCTGCATTAACCCTTATCTGAGATCCACGACTACCTGCTGTATCTGAGAAAATCCTATTATGGACTGTGGGGGGGGGGGGGGATCATTTGGGAACGCTCCACCGGGAAATCTGTCTCCCCCGGCACGTAGCACTCACGGGACACGGAGTTCTTCAGGACTCGACCACGCTGGTGTCTCATTCAGCGTGATGGATTCCTCTCTCTTGTACTCTTCCCACTCTGAAGCGTCTTTGTTTCTTCCCTCTCTCATCGATCACTGTTGTTTTGGCCCTGTCTACTTGCCCGGTTTTGCCTCTTCTATCTTCTCGCACTGTGGACCTTTTGTCACCATGCATAGGAATGGGTTATCCGCCCCTTTCATCCGACTCCTAAGGGAATAAACACTATCTGTTTCATTTCGCTCTGGAACACACTCAAGGGCACATTTATCCGCGGGTTTAAGATTGATTGTAATTTGCACTATCGCCAAGTCTAGACTAATTCACTGACCTGCTTTGCATCAGTAGGGGATAATCTGCAAGTTTATCATTTTTTTTGTTTGGCTTTTGTTTGGCATTAAATCAAATCAAGTTGTTTTTGTATAATCCAATATTGCAACAGAAGGCACCTCGTCGAGCTGCAAAAATTAACGAAAGACAGCAAACCGTGAAACAAATACATGTAAGATTCAACATGTTTATGGAGATAAACCGGTGAAAGTTGCCGGACAAGCCTGAGGATGCAAGCTCGCTCACAAGATGCATGTTTGTTGACTTTGTTACAAACAAAAACCCATAATGAAATAAATAAAATAAATAAATAAATGTCAGACAATGTGGCTTTAACACAGTACGTTCTAATGACTGTAGGAAGAAGAAGACTGTAAGGAAGTAAGGAAGAAGCAGGAAGAAGAGGCAGATGAAGAACAGGGAGATGAAGAAGAGTAAGAAGAAGAAGAACAAGAAGAAGAGGAAGGAGAAGAAGGGAAGAAGATGCAGTAGAAGTCGAAGAAGAAACAGAAGAGGAGGAAGAAGAGGTAGATGAAGAAGAAGTAGAAGAAGAAGAAGGGAAGAATTAGACGCAGCAGCAGCAGAAGAAGAAGAAGATTGAACCAATATAGGTTATGAGTATAAAATTAACTTTTGAAGTAAATAAATGTCAGACAATGTGGCTTTAATACAGTACGTCCTAATGCCTGGCAGTTACTTTTGTGGGCCCAGCCGTCTATCTTGTATCTTGAGGCTTCATAAATCTATATGTTCAAATGATCCATAAATTGAAATACGTAATACATTTTTCATGACATCCTATCTCAGCCCATCTCATTGCCATCGGTTCCTGTGGTTTAACACAAAACACATGAACATATACGGTGTTCTCGGTGTCTAATTCAATATATCTAACAGGCATTACGTTTTATTGACCAATTTACTTTTTAAACAATGAACAATGCTTGGTATGAAAAGGGATATCTCACTCATGCAGCTGCAGCTTGAAGAACATTCCTGGAATTACTGTAAAATGTAAACAAGAAATGCAGCTCACCAAAACACACGAGGGATTAGACGAGATGCACATGTGGCAATTACAGATGTGCGGAGCAATTATGTTCAAATCAATTCTGTCATTTTAGAATACATTGTTTTGTTTTTATAAAGGTAAATAAATATATATTTTCTCGGAGTGCTACTGTAAAAAAAAAACACTTAGTTTAATATGTGTTGTCATATTTAGTTGACAAGAACAGATGGCTGTGTTGTAGTTGTTTGTGACCTGAAAGCAATTACAAAATAATCATTGACCATGACACGATGCAGGATTATTACTATGGTAATTAACTCAATTAAACACAAAGAGTGTGCTAATTTATAAATGTGGCCTCTTGGCCTGGTATTAACAAACAAATCATTAGCAAGGTGCTGATGGAGTGGATTATAGCAGTGGTTCCCAACCTTTTTTGTCTTGTGGACGCCTCGGACCTTTCAGTGGCAGTCCATGTACACCCTACCTCAAGAGTGTTGCAGTTTATTTAGAGTCTATGAGTGTGAGTGAGTGTATTTAGAAAGCAATCACTTAAAAGCGATATTTATAAGAGACAAAAAAATAAATAAACACAAAAATTCTCCCAAAACAACACATTGTACTGCACCATATAGCTTTTTCTATAAAAAAAAAGTGTTTTTTAAAATCTGAAATAATTCTAAGTACCCCCTGCTACGTCCTTGAGTACCCCCAGTGGCCCCCGTACCCCTGGTTGGGAAACACTGGATTAAAGTACTTAGAATAGGGAACATGATCAACTTGATGCTAGAGTGCAGGTGCTATGATAAACTTAATTTCTTCCAATTTAAGACTCAAACTTCACCTTCACATTGTGTATCAAATATACAACAACAGGTGCCTTTTTTTCGCTTTTTCCCGAAACACCCTCCCTCTCCATTTAACTGGGCATGGGACAAGCGTAAAGAGTTATGTCATTCATGAACACCCAGTGCATAATGTCATCATCCTGCATCCTACAAGTTTATGTACAAATGCAGGATGTGTATTTGTCAGGCTTTTCTCCATAATGGTACAACTACTTTACTGTCATTTGGCAGCGTTACACAAAAATCATCTTCATTTGCCGACCAAATCATTACACTGTGCTATTCTCTAATGAGATCAAATACCCTGAATGCACTATACACACTACAACAATACAATAAACAAAGTAAGATAGAAATATAATTCTTGGAGCTTTCAATAGCACGTTGTTCACTGTAACTGTTTGTAATTAAGCTAATTGCTGTGTCCGATACGTCATCATAGCCAGTCGGTAAAATCGCACATAAAGTCAACATTAATGACTAAGTATCCATGTTATGGCTTACACTATCCGATATTGATCCAGTGTATAATTACAAAATTTATACACATTGATTAATCTGCCATTTATTTGACTGATAAGTTACTCCCCTCCCTCATATAAAGACAATGACAGCTAATCATTGCCGTTCCAATCTACTTGCTTATCATTACTTTTATTGCACATCGCTCTACCTTTTCCTATGTGCCAATCATTTCTTTCTCTTTTTTTTTTTTGTCTGTGGTGTTGTGTGCACACTTCTATGACAACTCCAGAGGGCCAAAGACAGGGCAACCTCGCAAATATTGACTTTCCAATAACACGAGAGAGCGCACAGCAGCCCAAGGTATGGCTCAAATTAAAACGTTATGGCATAATAGAGCAGAGTAGAGGTTAGGACCTTGTTACTGCCACCCGGGGGCCTCTGCTTTCTCTCTCTTCGCGGCTCTGGAAGTTGGCGCATTTTTGGAACGGCATGCGCTCGGCTAATTGGAGGAGCAATATGCAATAATTGGGGCCTGTAACATGTTTTTTTAAGATGGGACTTTTCCCCCTTGAAACAGCAATAGATTCTCAAAGCAAGTGTGCCTCTCCATTAGCCTTTTGAACTGCGACGCTCAGACAACAGGAAACAAACCGTAAGACGCACACAAATATATAATGTGGCCTCCGACTGTAATATTCACCGACAGTCTTGAATATTGCAAGAACTATTGAGTTCCCTTGTGTACGAAATGCAGGGTATAAATAAAGTCGCCTTGCCTATCGAATTTACTAAATAAACTCAGCCACTAAAACTACACAATTATAAAAGGAGAGGAAGAAGAAGAAGAAGTGAAAGAAGAGGCAGTTGAAGAACAAAAGACGCAGATGAAGAAGAGGAGGAAGACGAGGATGAAGAAGAAGGAAGGGAAGAAGCAGTAGAAGGAGAAGACATAGAAGAAGAAGAAGAAGAAGAAGAAGAAGAAGAAGAAGAAGAAGAGGAAGAAGCAGAAGAAGAAAAGAGGTAGATGAAGAAGTAGAAAAGGAAGAGATAGAAGACGAAGCAGAAGAAGTGGAAGGAAAAGATGTGGAAGAAGCAGAATAAGAAAAAGAAGTATATGATATATGATAAAGAGGAAGAAGAGGAGGAAGTAGAGGAAGAAGAAGGAAGGCAAGAAGACACGCAGAAGAAGAAGCAGAAGGTGAAGACGTGGAAGAAGAAGAAGAAGAAGAGAGGCAGAAGAAGAAGAAGAAGAAGAAGAAGAAGAAGAAGAAGAAGAAGAAGAAAAAGAAAAAGTACAGAAGATACACAAACAATATATATATAATTTCATCTCAGATAGCAGTATCTTTTTAGTTGTGCATGTTGGATGTTTATATTAGGTATACAATCTTTATGTATTAAGAAGCATCTGCATGTATTGTCATTGCCTTGAGGATGATTCCAGGATTCCAAAAATCTCTTTTTAAAAACTACAATAAAACTGCAAAGGTTAGTTTTCCAAGGGAAAAAAAGGGCATGGATTTTAAGGATAAGGACATGGATTTTTTGCAACTGTACGCTACTAAAAGCGCAGACAGAGAGAAACAGGTTTAGTCAAGCAGAATTAAGTCTTAATTATTTGCGTTAAGCGGTGCTTAGATTTACTGTGCAGGTAATAGAATCTGACTGCTAGTTAAAAACCGAGGGAGCAACATCGAGGCGTGGACACAGCTGCTGTTCCATTTGCATTTCCCCAATAAAAAGAAAGTGTACCCCCTCCTCATTTTTGGAGGACATTTGGAAACAATCAGACGCATGTTTTAAAAGAGGCGCTTCCCCCTATCAATCCCCCATAGATAAGGTATCTACGCTGCTCGCGGCACAAGGAATTCATCACCTCGGCTTCCTGTATGCTGTTTAGGGGTCCCCTCATTCTCACCCCTGTCTGAGAAAGGTGCAGAGGCTATACGCTCATGTGTCAGAGACTACAGACCATGGGGGCTAAGTGTGCGCTGATGGGTATGTTTCAGATATGTAGTGGCCCTCACAGCAGAACTGATGGAAGTATGTGTTTCCATATAGTTATAAAACAATGACAATGATCAATAATGCACAACACTAGTCAATTTTTGCAACTTTCTTGCCACACAAAAAAATATTGCCATTGCATTCCATTACAACCCTCCAACATCCCAAGAGAAAAAAAGGCTATCACTGTAAAGCTCCTTGCTTGTACCTATACCTCTCGATCCCTCTAACAGCCCAGTATAAATGATATAAATGCGAATTACAAGGCTGCTGCTTATGAGCCAATGCACCTTATAAAATCTATCCGTCTTTGCTGTCTAGACATGTGTCATTGTGTTATTGGCTTGGACGCTGCATGTGGTTCCAATCAGATCGACCTGCTTTCCTTTGTGCACATGTTGTGACGCCCATTGTTAACTGTCCGAGCGAGAGGTGTGGACCTATTCCCCCCCCCTCTGAGTTTTTCAAACAGGTGAACTCCCTCTTCCTCTCCTTTTTCAATCAAACTCCTTCTTTTCTTCTCACTAGGTCTGAAAAGTAGTCCTTGTGCACTTTGACCTCGTTTTTTTTGGTCGGAGAACCCCCTTTACCTGGTATTGTGCCGCGGGCAACACCTCTCCGACTGGTACTGGCCCCCACTCGCGAAAGGCTTTTGTCCTTTCTGCAATTCAGCCTGACTTTGTCCACTTAGTTAACCTAGCTTCCTCTCCCTGCTGGGAGCAGAGAAAGAGGAGGGGTGTGGGAGTGAGGGGGTCAGTGTTGAGGAATGAAGGGGAATAATAATAGTAAAAAAAAAATCATTAATGTGTCAAGACAACTCCAGGTTGAAGAAGAGAGATTGGCATCAAGTTTTGAAAATGAATTAACCAATTTGTTTTTAAAAATAATAATTTTAGATGATTGGACGGCCTGTCATCCATCTGTCCTATTTCTTCTCAGACAAACGTGGAACATAATAGGCAGCAAAGGAAATTGTTCCTTTTAGCTATTTGCATTCATGGGTACCACTGCAAAGAGCGAGCCTTCACAGAGCTTAAAATCCATCAAAATAAACAGATTGTTTTCTTGTTTACAATCTAAGTTCTTTGACATGGCAATTCCTTTATACTCCAGCGTTTTACATTCTCAGACTTGTTCTTGCTATCATTCCCAGCTCAGACAACCTGCCATTTTCAGACTGACATAAACCTGTCGAAACCACCACTGGCAAACAAAAACAGATTAGCTTCCGAAGAAAGGGATTAGCAATTAACTGGAGGAAGATCCAGAACCTCCAGCTTGTTTTCCCCTTTCTTTGTTTTACAAAGGGCTCCTCTCATACAACCAGGCTCCAGTTACACTGCTTTCACAGCTCATCTCCTCCAAAGACAACGGTTCAGACATGACAATAGGTTGAATACGTCGGACTGGGTTGACTGCATTAAGGACGACAGAGCAGTGAGTGAAGAAAAGTGATTGTTGATAGCTGTTTATAGTTTCCAGGAGAAATCATAGGTGGGCCGATCAGAAACAGCACAATATTAAATGCGGTATTGCTTGAGTTGTAGAAGCAGAGTTGAAGAAGACCATCTTGCCTTGCGTTCTGTTTTCTTGTGAACATGTGCTCAGTTGCAAACATTATCACCCCAACAAAAACAGATTTAAATGGTGTTATTGTATCCCTCTTTACATTTCATTAAGCGCTAATTAGATCCCAGAGTGCACCACGACGCCGGGCTCATCTGTTGAGAGAAGAGCAGATGATGGCTCTGGCTCTTCTACAATACACTGAATAGACACGGCCTTTCCGAATTCTGCACTCATTCGCTTTGCATTTCAAATAAAGTATATCTATGTGAGAAAACGTGGAGATATGTGTCCATTGAGGAGCGCGTGAGTGACAGAGGGGTCCATCCCTTGAGCCCGGTTTTCTATTGGGACTATCAGCACTGACAGAGGAGGAGATGAGGCAGGCCTGGAGGATTAGGGGCTTTGGGCAAGTCTCCGAGGGCTTCTTTCTGCGGGTGACACGCAGAGGTGACGGGCCTTAGAGTACAGGGACAGGCCACAGGCTCCAGGACATCTGCATTCATTCAGGACAGGGCTTATAGGGGACAGGGACACGCCCCCCCCGAAGACGCCCTCTCCCAGCACACACTCTGTGGCAAGAGGTGTGTGTGGAGAGAGACAAAGATCAGGGACAACTTCGGAGCAGTTTGTTTTGATGTTTTCCAACGTAGTACTCAAGAAAGACGTATCTGAATAAAAATGAAGCTCAAATGTAAATCAGTCTATATGGCTCATGATAAATGATTTCACTAGATCCAACAACAATAAATCTCAAAAACTTGAACAAATCTTTTTTAACATAATCCAAGTCTTTTTTATTCATCCATTCAGAGTAACATTTACACATGATTTGCAACAGGTATGTGTATGAGCAATAACAGATGTGTAATGTATCTCGACCTATAGTTTGTAATGTGTAGAAGGAAGGACTCCCGAGGGTGTGGTAGTAGCATTTAATTTTAAACATTTGAAATGCAGATGTTTTGGAGTAGCACATGGTTAATTCAGTATGCAATTATTTACTGGGGCAATATCCTGTCAAACAAAGAAAATCTCGAGCAAAGTTTAATGCGAACAGAGCCTGTTGCCCAAAGCGCACATTTGCCCCAAGGAGTTTACCATTGTTTTCCACTCTCCAAACCCTCATGTGTCAACTTGGAAAGCCAAGTGCTCCAGTCTGGGACAGGATGGGCCTTGCGGACTACACGCTGGCCTTGGGAATGGAGGCTTTCGCTCTGACAGCACTTTGACTGATGGGTCTATGTGATGCTTATGAGAATAAAAGCTGGCCAGACACCTGCCTCTCCTCCTCCTATCATCCAAACTCTCACGACAAGAGCAGGAGAAAGGCCCTGCCCAGCCACCTAATCCTCAGCCCCATTCACCATCACTGCTAATC
Source organism: Gobius niger (assembly GCF_951799975.1). Lineage (NCBI taxonomy): Eukaryota > Metazoa > Chordata > Actinopteri > Gobiiformes > Gobiidae > Gobius > Gobius niger. The sequence goes on along the minus strand of NC_136852.1, from coordinate 10,862,684 downwards.
TCCGGCACCACCTCCCCACGGCCACCTCAGCCTCCCACTCGAGAGGTGCACAAAAGCCCGAGCGCACACCACCCCTCCGCGCACCCCTAACCTGCCCCGCCCACCGCTCCTACAGCAGGAGGCACCCAGCTTTCTAAGCCCAGAAGCCATAATCCTGTGGGGCTGTGATTCTGAGCAAACCCAAAGGCTCATTGAGTGTTGGATAACTCTCTCGCGGCTCCTAAGTCTCGCTCGTATTGTTGCCGCCGCTGAGAAGAGGACAGACACAAATGGAGTTTGAATTTCAATGCGCATAATGATTCAGAGAAAAGAGACAGCAGAATATGGAGTGGTGGGCATCCAGGCGTTACGGGGAGTCCTGGGGCGGAGGGTTGGAGATATACATGCAAATGCTATGGACGAGTCCCCAGGTCCCCTCAGCCGTGGGGCACAATGAGCACAGTCTTCAAACAGGTAGTTGTAGCTTCAGGATTATACACAGCAAGCCAACCACCAGCACATCTTATCTCCTGTTCAGAAAAGAATCAAACTCGAGCAGATGTAGGAAAAGCAACAACACCTTTGAGAGCGATTGGAAAATATATTTGTCTTTTGAACATTAATGCAAGTATAAATCCATATCCAGCTCTGAAACAACCAAATATAGGTCTACAATCCCAAACTTCAACAACAGAAGGACAATTCCAGGATCAACACAGCTCTAAATAGGACTGAATCAGATCTGAACAAGTCAAAAAAAAAGTTCACAAGTCTCACCCACAGGAGCCACTGTACAAAATATGATCACGGATTGAAGATCACTGAGCAAGACGGTTTAATACATTGACAAAATTCTATAGTTATTCACCCTGAAAGTGGGAAAAGAAATATCAAAGTGTCCGATAAACTTGGAAAAAGGTTGTCAGTCATATAGGCCCTTATGCAATGCTCCATCTCAGTCACAGTTCGATCAGCATCTTTCCCTAGCACCCCCCCGCTCCGCGCTCCTCTCCCTCCTGTATACTGTACGTCTTATTTACCGGAGCGCTCCTTCCCATAACTCTCTATTCCTGTATCCATAAAGCATCGCTGCCCCCATAAGTCATTCTCCCCCTCTTATGAATAAAGTCCTGAAATTTATTGTGATGGCAAAGAAGAGTGGTGGCCTTCCAGGTGACAAACTCCCCCGAGTCTGTCAGCGAGCCTCAGCCCGGGCCGCTCCGCACGCTCCATCACAGCCCTTCCAGATGGGAGCACCCACTTTATCGCTCCCTGGTCGGTGACATCACCTTGCTGCATTGCATCGTGGGATTGATGATGAAAGCAAACATATCTATCTTTACTCAAATCAATTACTTTTTTTTTTTTTTTTTTTTCTTTACAGACGCTCGCCATAGTCTTATTGGCATATTGATGAAGTCCGGGAGGGGTAGCGGGGCAGAACTTGACGTTTACCATATTTAATGCAAAAAGGGATGTCATCACTGAATATCCGCTCTGAATAATGTGGCATTTCATCATAAATTCTTTACAACTTATTTACTTAATGGAAAGACTTATGGCGCGCTGTCAGGACGGTAATTAAACATGGTGATACAGTGCTGCGTCGCCAGGATCCCATCTCAAAATCCCCCCCTCCCCCCCCACGCTCAACCTCCCTCCTCGCCCCCACATCGATTCGTCTGGCCCGGGACATGCACGCACACTCCCACCTTCTTAAATACATATTATTATTATTCAACGCCCTCATAAATTACAGACAGATTAAAATTCATGACACTACGTCTTCCTTTATTTCCTACTCTGGGAAAAGTAGAATAATATTGAGATGGTCCAGCTGCTTGTAAATCTCGTCTTTTATAATTGATTTTATACTGGGCTTCTGTGATACAGCGCACACATTCATATGAGGGAAGATAAGATCATATTTAGACCCAACTCAATGGAGAGCTTATCGAAGATTTGACTCTGCCAGTGTTGTTGCAATGCAAGTATGAAGGGACTATATTATTCCAATAGATATAGGTTTATACTGTCCTATGTGGCAATGTGAGCCTTTCCCAGAAAACATTTATTTGAATATTTATGCACAGAAAAAGTATAGAATTTGAGTCTGTTACCTCTTAACCCCAACATGAACCGAATGCATTTTCTCCAGTTTGGCGTTACCCAAATCTAAAAGCAAAATAAGTGGCAAAGAGCGACAAAAATTGGCCGGAAAAGCAACAGTAATACAATGAAAAAAGCAACAAAAACACATGACTGAAGAGTGATGAAAAAGTGACAAAAATTGGATGAAAAAGTGACGAAAACACAACGAAAAAGCGACAATAAAAAAAAAACGACGAAAAAGCAACAAAAAACAGCGACGGTTCCAAAATGTGACAAATAACGTGCTGGAAAATCAACAAAAGCAACAAAAACATGACAAAGAAAATCAACAAGTATGAGCGACAAAAAGGTGGCAAAAATGTGATGAAAGGGTGACCAAAACGTGACAAAAAAAGCAATGGAAACATGACAAAACGCTTACAAAGTGCAAGAAAAAACGTATGATCTGTTGTGAAGGTCTTAGCTTTCAAATGAGGCATCATACAGGCCTTTAGACCAGTATGATGTAGCAAAAGAAGCCAAATGTGTCAATGTTGAGCTATCAAATTAGTTGTGTTTTGAATAAAAATGATGTACATAGAGAATATTTGTTGTTGCTGAGATTAAATTAGTTTTTTCTCAGCATAGTCCATTTTTTAAACCGGAAAAAGACTTGAAAAGTAATCTCAATTAATAGCACAATCTTCTAAAACATCCAGGCATATTTTTGGCAAATCTACTGCCTTGGCTCGGTCCATTTTTGGTATTGCCTCGTATCCAAAATGTGTCCTTTCAACTGCAACAACTTTTCTTCCCTCGTTTATTTTCCTGAGCACGCAGCATAATGAATCTCATCTGCTTGTACAAAGGAACAATGCGAGGAGTTAATTCCACCCCTTCAAATTAGGGAGGACCTATTTCAGCGGAGTAAATGAGGCGGATTGTCTGCTGGGCCGATCCTCCTTCTCCATAAAAACCCGCAGCCTCTGACACTGACTGAGGCCACCGCGGACCTTTGACCCTCCCCTGCGACCCCGGGTTCGATCTCTTTATGTCGTTGACCAATATGTGATTTAGCTATGGCCGCACTGGGTCCCTAACCGTGCTGACTGGGGGATTTATAGCTTTTCATTTTAATTGAGTTAAGAGCAAAGGAGCCTGTCTGTTTTCTTTCAAGAAAACCGGGGCTAACATTACATCAGTGGGCAGCAAACAGCGAAAGAATCATGGCTAAATGTGGACATGACAGCACAGGGGCAGAGGGACAGAGGCATGATATTTTTGGTGAGCGAAACCATTTAAAAGTATCAGAACACTCAGAAAGTATGAAGTGCAACGTTCCAATATGATGATAGATGTGCAAGTCATGATCACCAAACCAGAGGAGAAATGCGAGCGGCTTATTCCATTCACACTAGTCCATATGAGACTTTAGCAGTGTTATCAGCTTCACAGCTCAAAAAATATGCTTGTTTTGGTGATTATGTAGTTTTATTAATTACTAAAACAAGCGAGTCTCTCCCAACTTTCTCAATTGTCATACGCCTTCACTGAACTTGATCAGATCAACAAATAAAATAGAAGTGCTGCTAGTTTACCATGAATACGTTCTTACCTGTAGATGAACACAAACTTTCTAAATTAAAGGGATGTTTCAGGATTTTTTGACATTGGGCCTCATTTCTTAGTTATCCAGAGTGTTGTTGATTTCTGGAGATATATCATTTTTTTTAATTCATGCAGTCCTTAAATTTGAGGAGTTTAGTGGTGCTAGGCTAGTGCTAAGCTAGTGCATGTCTATGGTAACTAGTAGCCTGCATTAAAAACAGTCTGGCCCAAACACAGTGCACCTGAGGCACTTATAACACCAGACTACCGATAAAAATGTCTGTGTTGACTGAATAATTATTTAAATATAACCATTTTGCATTTAAAAGAACTTATATTTGAGCAGCATCAACTTCCTGGTTGTAAGCTACGCAGCGGCGGAGTGATCTGCTAGGTTACAGGATCTACAGTAGTTTGTTTACCTGCGCCCGGAATTACTACATGTGGAATTCACAAAGGAGCTTTCTGCAAATCAGATATGGTAATGTTTGGAGGACTACCCCATGACTTTGAAGAGGACTTTTTTAATGCACGCTTCTAGTTACCATAGACATGCGCTAGCCTAGCACTAGCCTAGCATCACAAAACTCTTCAAATATAAGGACTGCATGAAGTAAAAAAAATATCTCCAGAAATCAACAACACTCTGGATAACTAGGAAATGAGGCCCTATGTCAAAAATCCTGAAATATCTCTTTAAAGTGGAAAAAGTTGTTCAAATTGGATGTTGTTTTTCATACCCGTAAGCAATGTTTATATGTGACTTCATGACTACGGTATAGTATAGTATAGTATAGTGTAGTATAGTAGTTTTAATTGTCCTACCTTCCAGCCCTGAGTACAGTCTGTCAGACAGGACGTGTACTCTCCAACGAACGGTCCAAATCTCTCTCCCACCTCCAGCTTCCTGTCAGTCCAGACGCCCAGACCAGCGTCCGGAACTGACGACTCTCTCAGCTCGAAGTCCTCAGGGACGGACCAATCCTCCCGGGTCCAGACCATGCTGTGTGGAGGGTGCTGGAAGGCGGGCGATGCGTCCTCCTCAGAGGGCGCGGGTGATGCCTGGTCTTCTGTGAGCGCAGAGAACTGGGAAGGTTCGCCGTTGGAGACACATACATCGTCCAAGATGTCGGCGGGGTAGAGGTCGAAGTCATCATCTCCGTCACCTGAGAAACAAACAGAGAAGTCTCCAAGTGAGGGACAAGTTTGATACACATGTCTGCTCTTACACATAAGGTAGATACAATCAAAAAGATGAAGGATAGAAGATTTTTGACCAAGGCATCACGAATGAAAAGGTGAGTTCAAGTTTTCATTTGTTTTTTCATAAGTTCATTAGTCATTTACAAACAATGAAAGAGGAAGCGAGCAACTCCCGGATCATAATGTATCCTGAACGATTGAAGTGCAGCCTCCGCAAGAAATTGAAAGTCATTCAAAGAAGAATCCGCAAGTCTATTTCTAGCGCACGTCGCAGAGGGCCGCGGTACTTTCTCGTAAGCCCAGGGAATCACACAAACCAAACAGGAAGTCAGGCACCAGCCAGGGAAGACAATCAGGTGAATTTCAGAACAAAATCAGCTACGTGCTAACTTGGCTAATGTAAACAATTCAGAAAAACAAACACATGCAGAGGGGAGTTGCCAGAGATTCACGGAGGATATTTGTGCACACGGACAATAAGTTTCACCTTGGAAGAAGACTATTACCGCTATACTTAAATCGTGTGGATTGAGCAAGCATGGAGAGGATTAGCTGCACACTTTGATCTGTCTTCTTTCCCTACATAAATGGGCTGTTTACTTTGATTTCTTGTTGTACAAAGTGACATGAAACCTTGTGAAGTTGATGGTTAACATTTAAGCACAGTTTACAAGAAAACCATACAGAACAGAAGCCGTTCAGTCGTCAATGTGAGCTCAACATAATGTTTCAGCTATTAGTTCTGGTCCAGTACCATCCCAGTCTGTGTCATTAGGCCATAGGAACAAGTTAGGAAGGACTGACAATAGCACAAACGGGATCGATCACAAAGGAAAACCCATTTGTTCTAACCACAAATGGGTTTCATTTTTTCAGTCATTCAACATTTAAAAATTTCATAGCTATTTTAGAGGCCATGTAGATTATAATTTTAAAGTAGTTAAAGGATAGTAAGTGCACCATAAACGGCAGAATCTCATATGATTCCCACAGCATAGCCCGCATACAGCTCTACTTGGAACTGTAATTGCAATCTGAGCCGCAGCTTGTTTTCTCATTCATGTTCTACAACAATGACCAAAGCCCACAAAGGAGGCCCCTAACCCTCATCCTATTTGAAATGGAAACAAGAAGTTAGTGAAGCGTACCATGTCTTCTCGCAATAAAGATCTGTTCAAATAAACATCAGAGGACGGGCTTTTCAAACAAGAGTGTTTATCACGTGTTAAAACAATTTCTTTTTATTGATCTTGTCATGAAAGGCAGTAGATCACCACTTTCTTCATAAGCCGGCAATGCATTCAGTATTCAAGCTTGCAGTCCGAAGCCTGTACAAGTCTTGAGCTAGATGTCTACCGGTTTTGAGATTTCAGGTTCCTTTCTACATTGCACTTTTCAGATGGTTTTATGAATGTCATTTTGACAGCTCAAAGATCACATCCCAAATGTTCATCCCCTGTTGCCCCAAAGACGAGCTTTGTACAATGTTTTATAAAGCCCTAGATTGAGAACATATAGCCTCATAAACCAAACCATATTTCTCTAACTCTCATGTCCATCGTACAGCAGTGTGACCTTATTGAATACCATGTCCAAGTATTCTCTCCCTGTAGTCGTACCTGACCGGTTTGTGAAACTATTATGTTTGACACTCTTTGTGTGTGGGCCCAGACTGTTTGAGAGAAAAGTCTTTTAAAAGCAGTGCTGATCCGGACTGAGCTTGAAATCTGAAAATGTGTCTATGGGAGCGAGCGTAATGATTTTCAGCACTGCGCCTGTGTAACGCGGTTAGAGCCCGGGACATGAGGCTTGCCATATGGTGCGGGGACAAGAGCTTTTAAAGGTAACTGTATCCATCCATTGCTGTTTCTCCACTGACATTTCCCCCCTTGCGCTGGTCTCCAAGTTTATATTTGATTTAGCGCAGAAATTCCACCACTCCACTGGACTCAACGATCACATTTTAGCTCATAAACATATAGGTTTCTATAAGGTAAACTCTGCCCAAAAGCAAATATGCGATGAACAGGGCTTTAAAAATTGTGGTTTCTTGCGCAGATGATTGATAAGTCAAAGAGCGTAGCAGTGCTTAGACCAATGCGGTGGCCCGGTGAGGAGCATGCACGCAGAGGAGTAAGCTGGTCTGCATGTCATGTGTGCGAGACTACTTAAAGCTACAGACCTGTTTATTTGTGCAGTAATGGACATGACTTCATCAGTGCGAGCTGACGCCCTTCATCAAAGAGCCGCATTAACAGAGCTGTGGGCCGAGAGGGGAACTCCAAGGGACCGGCGCATCGAGACTGGCAGGGCATCACACAACACTGATAAGATGATTGGCAAAAGGGCTTTGGGGTGGAGAAAGACAATGTGAAGTTTTATGGAAATGTGTTTCCTAGCACAGAGATACCGCAAAGTGATGTACTGATTCAAATCTTTTGAGAGGTGATTCTGACCTGTGCACACTTCCCATTGCTTTACAGGTCACTTTGGTGTGTGATTTAAAAGGACAATACAGAGGTAAATGTAAAACATATGTATTTTCCTCCCCCTACATGTGCCAACAATGTCTTAAGGTGTAGAATGAGCCCAGACCTATTCACCACAACTGCCTCTAAAATCCTGCTGTTACTTTGGGTCCGAACTGCCGTCATGCATGCTTAATATAGAAGGTGCAGTTACACGTATGACCTGAGGTGGCAGTAGTGAGTATAAAATGGCTAACTTGCATATAGTCCCTTTAAAGAGGGTGGAGGGTTCTTGCCGTAGTTTAGCAGTGATTCTATTACGTACCGTGCCATTTCCATCCAATTGCTATTCTACGGTGCTACCGAAAACCACTACTAACTCAAAATTGAATTGAAGATTTGGTGTTAGGTAATTCAAAACATAATGGACATTTCTGCTTTTCAGTTCTATCTGTCAATAAACGCAACTACCACACCCAATATATCTGCATTCAAATGGTTATCCCCGATCCCAAATGCATTAATTCCTATTAGGATAGAATAGATTTGCGGTGTGGCTGGTATCTGCCTGGGTAGAATGATCCTCACCTCTGCCACAAGGTGTTGGACGGACTCATACATCACTCGATTACCCCGAGCAGTGAGCAGGCCGCAGTCATCAGGGAGTGAATTAAACATGATAGAAAGAGCTATTAATCACACTGACAAAGCCTCTAATGGAGGAGTGACCCGGGCCGCACCGAAGGGACGCCACAGGGACAGACCCACGGGACAAATGGATACACATGTTTACAAAGAGCAATAAGCTACCTGTGGTCAGAGGCACCCCCGGCGCCAGGAGGACACAGACGGGCTTTTAAATGGATAACAAGATGTCACAGGAGATATTATCTGGTGCAGTGGGTTTTGGGTAGTGCTGCATGTGGCCTTTTTGTAAATTTCACATATACTGCTTCATAATAAATAAATTAATATGACAAGAGTTAATGGTGCAGGATATCGCCGCTTAATTTAACAATGTCATATTAGTTGGAGAAAGAAAATGAAAGAAATATTCTTCATGGATTGTCAAAACAACATTCCACCATGTCCTTTGCCTCTCTTTGCTCATTTATCATAAAGTAAAGTAGGACCCAGTGCACCGATCGCTTCATCACAGCAGATTCGGGAGGCTCACGCTGGACTGATGGGGCTTCAGAGGAGGAAATATGGAGATGGACTTTCACCTCCGCGGGGCTTTGGGGGTGTCATGTATACGTGTCCGGCTCATGTGCAGCGTGTGATAACAGCCTGAGGGGAGGGGGGGGGGGGCTTGTGGTCCAGGTCAAACATAATCACACATGATCCCCAGCATTAGTCTCCATCCACACGGTGAAACACCTCAATTCATCATACACCCAGCATCTCATAACATCATTATAACAAATCGTGGTGATACTGTAAAGGTTTAGTCAGTTGATGAAACAATGTAGTTCACAGTGCACCATTTAAATGTGTCTATGGGATCAATATGAGTTTGGAGAATACTACTCATGATTACAAAACATGTTGGTGTCTTTTTATATTCAATAATAACACCAACCTACAAGCTGCGTTTGAATTATTGCTTCTGCAGTGTTGGCGTTTCTAAAAGTTGTATTCAAGTGCGCATAGAGTTCAATCAAATTTCATACATTATTGCAATTTGTATAATTCTTATGTAGCAAATTTCAATTACCTGTATGTCAATTATTAAGGTAAAGCTTCCTTCATAAGAGACAATTTCCTCTCTCCATGGGGCCTTTATATGTATTAAACCTTGTGCCCACACTGTCGTAAAAACGCAACCAGGGCCACAAGCCAGTGTTCACTTTGTTCCAGTCCCAATCCCACATAAAGTAATATCAGTCGCATCAGGAAAGGCATTTAACTTCAATAGCTATCAAGCAAGCTCAAGTCTGTTGCCAATACGCTGCCATTCAAAGTAAGAGATCCTTTGGTACGGTGTTCAGGCATGCCTTGGGGGTAAATGGCTCATTATGGCTTGCCCCTAAAACAAACAATAATTAATTATCTTCACATTGGGTTCATTTGAATGCTTTTGTGGCTCCTGGCGGATATAAAATGGTGGTCGTTGATATGCTAAGCACTGTTAATTACAGTGCATCCATTCGTCCCTCGGTTTATACTATGGGAGTGTGTGAAGCCCTCAGGAGAGCCAATAAGCTTCCTCATTAACTCTGCCTTTGTGTTTAACAGAGAACTGCGCCGGGCTTTTGGGGACTCTTTTGGTCCAAGGGTCAACCTGGGGAAACAAAGATACAAACAACTATAGCTCTGCGGAAAGGGATGCACAGAAACTGCAATTGACAAATGTGTGCACATGCAAACACTTTCTGCACTTGCTCTGTTTTTAATTGCGGCGTGCCTCAAGGGTTACACTTTGGACCAGTCCTTTTTCTTGCTTTTTCTGGGATCACAAATTATTATTGAGTCTTTGTTTCAAACTATTGTCGACTGTGTTCTCATCAAGCGCCTGAAAATATAATAACTTGTTGTTTTTTACTTCATCCGCAGCATGAGTTGTGCAGTGGATCTCTTAGGCAGTTTCTAAATTTTGTGATAGTGTATAAATCGTATGCAAAACACTGTACCGCACTTTGCTTACCTCAATTCTGTCCGTACTCTATAAATGTTAAGCTCTATAACCTATTATGGGCCAAGCAACAGTAGCAACCCCAGCTCCAAACACCCTAATTAATGACCACATATTGTGTTGTGTTTTTCACTCCGGTGTTAGTCAACTACACTCGTCCAAATGGAAAACAGTCCATTAGGGAGCTCTGGGCCGAGTTATCCAATTAACACCACACAAAAAGCTGCAACTTTGAGCCAGTCCCGTCGTGCACTCTCACATGCACACATACACAAACACGCTTGCACCCACACACAAGGACAGCTCATTAATTAGCATTAGCGTTGATTAATAATAAGGACGCTTTAGTGGTGAATGCGCGGCTCGGATGGCAGCGGCGGCACAACAAAGACATGAGCGGATTTATGGGGGGATTTTAACATGTTCCTCACAGGCCTGACAAATGGCCTATTAATTATCTAATGTTGTCTGACAAGAGCCACTTGATAAAGATGTATGTTTGGACAGGGCGGAGAGGGTATGGTGCCGCGCCAGTGAATGGCTAGAGGAGAGAGATGAGGCAGATGAAAGAAAAAAAATGCATGCAGACAGAATTTTGTATGTCTGTGCAAGTATACAGTTTTAGAATATAAATATAAATACATTTGTCGTTGCTAATATATCCGTTGATTGTAATTTTTGTATATTCTGAACAGTCGCAAGCCATTTCCCGTTCTTACCGTGTTGCCTTTTTTTGTGTGGATAACTCTGAACAAGGCCACATTAACCTCTCATACCCCTTGCAAAGCCAGACCTGAGTAACAATGTGTTGAGTGTTCAATGTGTTTGTGTTTTCGGGTCCTGTGATTATGGCAAATAAATGGCTTCCTCATAAAACATATGTCTTGTCTCCAACCTTTTCATGTATCCTTTGGGACTACATGAAAAAAACTTCCACACTTCCTAACAAAATTGCAATTTAAGACCGCAGTGATTAGGAAAGGACAGGCAAAAGTTTATGAAAATAATGTGGAGCACAGCTGAAACCGATTCTGTTTGGACTCTAAAATGCTCTATCAAGCAATTCTAATGTCATCGATAGAGTTCCAGATGCAGGCGAGACAAACTTCCACACAGCACAGTCCTAAACCAAACCTAAACCTCACTTAAGACCTACGGGCTTTACAGTTACAACAGTGAGGCGCAGCCATCCAGTGAACACACAATATTCCTTTTGTAGGGAAACATTCTTTTTGCCCCATAAAAAGTATGTTGTAAACGTAGTAATTTGCATCACGTTTTGACTAAAAAGGTTCCAAGTTAGGTATTGTGCCTTTAAGTTATTTGGAGATACACGTGTATATGGTCTGTAATTTTATGAAATACCCTTCTGCTTGTTAAGAGAATGCTGATGTACCCCTCTTAGGTGGCATTCAAAAAGTCTCACACAGCTTAACAGAGCGTCGGACATGCACACTAGTCAGCCTACAACAGACCACACATTTCATTCCTTTCTTGCATTGCTTTCCCAGATGAATCACCGTGCTTTTACTTCTGTGCTTGTTTGGGACACAATCGATATGAAGGATTTATAAAGCACATTTGTTGCTAATGAAATGCAAATGAACGAGGCCATCGCGATCTGACAGATGAATGTACCCCGCACACATACGTTTTACTGTGCGTCCTAAACCACAATCAATATCATCAGCCAGGAAGCCTCGGCCACTTCATATCATTACCCCATAACCGCACGCAGCATATGGGCCATCTACTCTCAGACGCGGATATATTCGGTGTTTTATCTTCTCTATGCGCGTTGACAGGTGTTTGTGAGATGGAAGCCAGTTGCCAAATGATTTTTATGATGGTTTTAACCTCACATTCGGTCTAATGAGATGAGAATCCCAGTTGGAAGCTAATTCAAAACTGTCAGTAAGCAAACCGAATAAGAAACCAGTACTGTCTCCATATAAAAGAGAGGAACGCGCATCATCAACCCACCCGGAAACTTTTGTAACAGTGGGAAAAAAGAGGGGAAACATTAAACCTATTTTCAAGTAACTAGACAATACACTTCCTGTTAGTTGGATATCTTGCATTATCTCTTCTCTTTACAGTTTCAGTGGATCTATACATTTTAAACATAAAACAATGGAAGGGACGAACATCGCTTGACCCTGCACACGCCTAATGACCATAAAACTAACACTTTTAACTTAAAGATACAGTATTAACAGTATTAAAACATATGTTTCCATTTCCTCTTTAGTCTCCCACCTTTTTCCTTCATGTCATGGCTAACTGCCATAGGGCTCTAATATAATTACAGCTCACAGTTGTGCACATTTGAGAAATTGATTCCTTTGATGAGATGTGAGCAGGGCAGGTTTGGGCAGAGGGGAGAGACTGACCCCCCCTACCATCACCACCACCACCACCACCTCCCTCCTCTCAGTCTCGGGGCCCCTGGGTACCAAACCACAATTCAGCCCAGCCTGGTCATTAAAAGAAATGATAGCATATGTGCTTTGTTTAACTTTGATGTCTTCATAATGCATTACACAATTAGATTGATTTGACAATTTCCATTATACTTGATAAAATATTTATGCAGCTTGAGGATGGGAGTTCTTATCACAGGCTGCGGCACAGATGGAGCAGAGGCAAAGAGGCCATCAGTCACTAAAAGGCTTCTGGGCAATATTACCTGGCTGCTTAGATGTAATTCACTACATAAAACGTGTATTTTGCAAGTGCATTGAAGCATAAAAGAACGATTGTTTATGTTATGGTAATCACTTGGATTTAGACTACCGGCTTCCACCACAGCTATTAAAACCCATTCCAAAGACAAGGACAAGACGTTTTGGCCTCAGAACACCCACTCATGAACTATGAATAAAATCCCAGATATTCCCGTAACTATTTTTACAAAATGTATTTTGTCCATTCAGCTGATTTAAATGTGTTATGAAATATTGGTCAATAAGAACAAAAAAGGAGCACTGTACAACAATTCTTATTCATTGAATGTTCCTTGCAGCACTAAGTAAGAACAAGTTTGGCCTGCAGCACTGCATGTAACCATTGTCTCTCACGTTTATGCACTATGGCCAGTTCAGAAACCTCCCGTTTTTGTTGGATCAGTTGGCTAACACATAAGATAGGTCTGCCAACTTAAACACATCTTGCTGATTTATGATTTCCTAATTGTATTCTTTACAATAGTGGAATGCCGATACATAATTTCAGCCTCGCGAGTTCCATCCTCTCCCTCTCCTCACACCCAGGACGTGTCCCTGTGTCTCCCCTCTCTCTCTCCTCCTTCATCCTTCTACCAACCACCTCTCTGTGTGCGCAGCCGCCCCACATCCATCACAGCGCAGAAATTTAAGGAGCCAAATTGGCCTCATCTGTCTCAATGCTGGATGCAGATGGAGTTTCTTGAGCTCGGGGAGGTGCAGTTAGTCACCCCTGCTGCCCCCGCCCCTTCAATCTAGTGCCTAAAGCCGAGGCGGGACGCGCCCGCCTCGCTACTCTGCCGCTGTATTAGGTCTGGGCGCTGGGATGAAGGGGCACAGCGGTGAAGTGACCACTGCACTGACCACACTCACTCTGCTTCATTCACTTTTGCACCGATTGTGCTTTTCATCTTTGTTTTTGGTCTCCTTCTGGGCATCATGAACACTCCCCTCTCCACACACAGCAGTGGCCAGAGCGCAGACTGCAGCCTGGTACAAACAGGCCGGTCAGAGCCAGCTCGTTAATAAAGGGCCTAAATGAGTCGCCATGCATAAAACATGAAGCGCCGTGCCACTGCGTAATGAACTGCTGCTCCATAATTGCATCTCAGAGCCGTAAAATGAAGACAAAATATTTGAAGAGGGATTCTGTCACCTCTCTGCAGATGCAACACTAATCATAGGCGTTCGCAGGGCCCTCGGGGTCTCCCCCTGACAGAGAGCAGGGGCTAAACGCCCAGGGCGGCCGGCGCAGCACACCCTCCTGTTAATGGGACATAATTGAATAATGGCTGATTAGAAAATGGAGGAGGCAGAGGTAATAGTACAACAGTGTCCAGTGTGTTATCAGAAATGATCCCACAGGGAGTCGGGAGAGGACAATCTCAAGGGGAAACCCAAGAACAAAAGTATCACCAGCCAACGCCTGAGAAAGTTATGTTAAAGTTGCACTATGGAACTGTTTAAGTGTAAAACAAGTCTTAATATTTGTGCATGTTTGACCTTTCAGTGACTCAGTGGCTGTATGGGTGTAGCATGCCACTTTTGCTTTTCCCCACAGTGGCCTTTATGACGCTCCAGGATCAATTGTTTTTAGGGGTTCATACCAGAAACTGGCCAGAAACCCCAACACAATTGATCTGGAGCGTCACAGAGGCCTCTGTGAGGGAAAGCAAAGGTGCCACGCTGCACCCATGAAGCAACTGAATCACTTAAAGGTCAAATACACACAAATATCAAGTTTTATTTTTTTCACATAAAAGGTTACATAGTGCACCTTTAAGAAATATCCTAAACAAATGAATACACAGTTAAGAACAATACTTTTGTTACTTTGGTTTTATGCAATAACACCAACATACTTGTGCTACCTCAATGTCTATCAGTGGTTTACAAAACTCATATTAGCAATAGAGATGAACCGCATGATCAAATAGATTCATGATTCATTCCCAGAGTAAAGCCACGGTAAAGACATGGCCCTGTCCCGCACACATTTGCACAGCAGACACTAGACGGATGCACACTCGCACACACAGTGACAGGTGCGCAGACAGGCAGGCCTCCGGATGAGAGATTGGAGTCCCACCCAGGGGTGTCACCCAGACAGTTAGAGAGTGGCCGGACTGACAGGGTGCTGCGCTGACATAATGAAGGTGCTGTGCCTGTCAGGGGGGTCACTTGTGATCACACTGGCCGCTGAGGGGGGGGTATAGGGACACGTGTAATGAATCCACACCAATGACAAATGGCCCACAGCGGCCGAGCGAGGCATCTGACAAACTCAAACTCATCACGCGGACACCTCGCACAAGCAGAGACCAGCGATGAGAACGAGGCCGGACATGGGGGTGCACACCGGCTGCACGAGCACTGAAGCAGTAACTAAAGGGAAGGTTTGCATTGTTGAAGAATGAAGACGCTCCACATCTTAAATCTGGCCAAACCTGTTCAGAAATCACCAACTCCAATGTGTATAAACTTATTTTGCTAAGTCTGGCCCTTCATTCCGTCCTCCACCAGCACCTGTTCTTAAAACAAGAAATATATGGAACATTTTCAAGAAAGCTGACCACCTACAACCAAGCTGACACTTCTCATTTCATATTTCTGGTTCTAAATCCACTCTGTGTGAGTATTGCTTGCACTGTCGGGGTTGACGAGAAAACTCCACCTTAACTTTGTTACCGAACTTGTTACATACAATCAAGTGGCCAGTTCCAGACACTTTCCAAAGCACAGTGTGACATGTGGAACGGAGCGGGGCACGGACAGGATGTTTGTTTAGTGATTGTTGGAAGGCCAGCATTGAGCCTTGTGCCCTGAGCGAGTAAAATCCCCCTCGGAGAAGCGAAACTGTTTATATTATTTGTTATACGTGTCAATTTCCCTCCATTTAGACGGTGATTTGACCAGACAATACAGTGAGCTGGGGATGTTTTATGAAATGGCCAGCTGTGTATGGAAGTGGGAGACCTAAACATTGGGAGCTATTGTGAGAAAGCTCTGTGACTGTGATGATAGTATAATGCGCAAAGGTGGAAAGTTTGACCACCTTTGAACATTTTTACATCTTTGGCTAAGGGTTTACAGAGTTGCCCGATGAAGTCAGCACACCTTATGATTGTTGTGCATCGGCTAGACGAAGGTTTTATGCCAGAAGCCTTTCCTGATCCTAATCCAGTTCCCTCTAGAATGGGTGCACAGCGGTGTCACCTCTGGAAATACTATAATCTGGCAAAATTGCAAAACAAGGGCCACTCTCGAATAGGTTTAAGAAACCTGTTGATGCTTGCGGTATCAGAATCAGAATTGTTTTTATTGCCATGGTTATGAGCAGGTTCACAACTAGGAATTTAGTTTGGTCGATAGTGCAACATGAAATATATAACACTTAACTTAGACTATAAGGGCATGCGTAAGAAGATTACATTTAAATTATGATCAAGACAACAACAATCTGACATAGAACAACATGGTGAGTGCACATTTACTTCTGTTCATAATTATACTAATCTGTTCATGTTCTTGCTTGTATGCTTCTGAAAGGAAAGATTATCCACTGTGTTAGTTAGTGATTATTAAATGATTATATTTAAACTAATATCAAATAGATTTATCAATGTTGAAATGTCAAGATCGGCATGTTTCGATCTTTTTGGTGCGACAAACTCTGGGTTAACAAGATGGAACTTTTAGAGTTAGGAGATAAAAAGATGCTAGAGATGCAATTTCTGTAATTCAAACTCATATTGCAAGGTGTCTCTCTTACTCTTTTGCGTTCCGTCTATGCACGCCTTTGTCTGAGTGAGGGTGTGGAGGGTATAGCAAGATGCAAACGAAGAGCGACGTCTGCCAAATGACAGTGAGATTGAGGGGAGAATGCACAAGGGCAACAAGGCACGGAGAGGAACATGACATAACAGCGACTCGGATTAAAGTGAATCCACACGCTCACACACGCACACGAAGCTGCGCCGATGGGGGTCGATCATGGGAAAGCGCAGAAATCCCCAGTTTCTTCTTTCTTATTTAAACAAACAGGAGTCTAAGCAGAGCCACATGGTCTCCCATAATGACTGACATTTTGTTTAAGAATGTCCGTAATGATCTGGTTTGACTTTATATACAGTGTTTACATTGCATAGCCTATATTCACCAATGCAAAAGTACTTTATAGTATTTGGCATGGCATGGACTGATGGCATGGTATTTCCGTAACAAAGCATAATCATGTTAAGCTAAAAATCTCAAGCACAATTTCAGTCCTAGTCAGGTCACACTCCTCAACCAGCTCAGTCTGATACCTTCATTCCGACCATCTGTCCATCATTGTAGAGGTATTTATTTATTTTCTTCATTTATTTTCTTTATGTATTTCTAGACTTTATTGAGGTTTGCATTAGACCTATCACGTTACTACCTGTGGGGGCGCTGTATCAAAACCTTCTACAGGAAAAACAGTGAGCAAGAAAACCTCTTCTCCTTTTTGGTCTGTTGTTTACAAAATGGAGCGGCATCAGATTGTTGCCGTGTTGGCTTTTTCTTTTGCACTTTTTAATCTGGCAGAGACAGCAACTACGCTCGGAACGCACCGATCTTTTTACCGTGATATGTTTTTTGGGACAACTGCGAAGGCTACGGGCAGAGACATCGGAAATTACATACGACGACTGTCCGAGGGAAAACAGACACGGAACAAGGTACTAAGGATCTAATCACTGGTCTCGGTCACTGCTTATATCAACGGTTTCTGCCTTATATTTAGAGTCATGGCCTGGTTTTGGTGTAAATTTCGTATCAACTCTGTCAGTCCTAATTATAGAGCACATGCGTTTCCATTTTAAATAGAGCCCACACATCCCGTAATGAATGTTGTGATTGTCAACACTTCTGTCTTTGAGTCACTGGTTTGTTCGATTTGGTTGTAGCAGACGCACAAAGCTCCGCAACTTCCTTTTCCTGGTTTTGTTCCATCTTTGGGCTCAGTTCACAAACCAAATGATCCGAATCAGAGTTCGCCTTAACCGGGCCGAGACCCACGTTTTCAGCCGGACCAGGCTTAGGCTTCTGTGGCCCGGATCAGAGTCGGTTTGTGCATTCACAACACCTCAAACGAACCGTGCTATCCGAGCAAACCGGTCCAGATTCGGATCAAGAGAGGGTTGTGAAACTGAATGTTTTGAGTTGATTGAGCAAACCTAAGAAGTTCCAGACAAAGTAGAACATCCAAACACCACGAGAAAGGTCCCACCCAGACCGAGAAGCGATCCCAGGACCCAGGTGAGGTGAGAGTCCAACCTACAGCCATCAATGCCGCAATGATGCAATTCCATGTAATTAGTTTGTTTGTACATATCACAAACAGCACAGTAATTTATGGCACATTGCCGCGTAAAGAGGGAAGATTTTAATGAGAGGCGTATTGACCAGGGAAATAAAGCAATTAAAAATCACAACAGCGGCAAGATTAAACTTCCTCTGAACCACTTGATGCATCGACAATCCAGTAAAGAGGGGAAAGACGAACCGCATCCCCTGAAGACATCATAGCGTTGCGGCCAATTATTAATCACTGCATTTGAAGCCGCTTGCACGCTCTGGCCCGGCCCAAAATCAATCACGCCGGGCTTTTTCCCCTCATATTGACGGATGGCGGCGAGCGAAAGAAGGCAAACTCCAAACTAACAAAGGCCTTGGCTGTGTACGGAGATGGGAATCAATTGTAATTAAAAGTGAACAAGTGTTCCGCTTTATGCGCTCAAAGAGTCTCGCGGTCATTAAATACATTTTCATCAGTTATCAGTTGAAGCTTTTAAAACAAAGTCCATTAGCTCCTGCCTCCGTCGGGATTTGCCTGCGATGCTTGCGTGGCAAATTTAGCTCCGCTGCTCGCTCTGCAATCAAAAGCCAGGGAAATTAACTATCAAACGACCCGGTGTTATGTGTCACTCTCCAAAACAATCACTTAATTAAACTCTCGCATACAGATGTACTAATCAGTTGGCAGCAGAATGGCGCCTTGTTTTTTTTCTTGCCACATGAAACACATGGCTGCCCGCTTGGCTATAGCTCGCTGGCCCGGCCCACCGCCTGCATATTAGCAACATGAAGGTGGCATTTGCATTCCCGTGATGGGCCCTAACAGTTTTAATTTTTCGGGCACCGTTATCAATCACGGAGGAAGCGGGCCAGAGCGCGCCACCTAGCCGAATGCGCCACCAAACACCAAACAGTACAACACCTCACTAATTTGGAGATCAAACAGCCACTTGTCCATTATGTGCGCGGAATGAGAGACGAGAAAGAGAAAGGGAGACGCATTTCTAAACAGCCTGATAATTACCAGATGTTAATTGCCTCACTTTTAATTAAAACCGACTCGCGTTGCGGCACGATAAGCGACAATGCATAGGAGGAGGTTTAATCGACAAAGCCAGAGGAATTTGTGTCTGCCGTGTCCAGCCGCGAAGGGAAGAAATCTTCCAAAAAAAAAAAAAAAAACCCGGGGAGATTAAAGGTGTCCATTAGGAGCAGTCAGGTTTATTCGGGGTGGCAGCGGCGAGGTGCATTTGAAGTGGTCCCGCTGCACCGGCCCGGGCCAGGAGCGGCTGGGGGTGCATCCCTAATCATCGGAGCACTCAACTGGATGAATCGGACTCTGCTGGAGGTGGAGAAGAGCGTGGTGCAGAGGAGGACAGGCGGACAGACTTTATTTTTTACATAAGTCAACGTGCAAGAATTATAAATCATCTCCAAAATGTGATCACTCTGTGGGGTTGCAACTGAAAGGACTTTAACAAAGTATTTTGTGGTACACTCTGGAAAGTGGACAAGTGGACAGTCTAAGATAAGGGAGGCTTTATTGTCTTATACAACGCACATTTTAACACATTTTCTACTCTGGAACAGAGCTGAAAGTGAGCACAATGCAATGTACCCAACCATGGGATACATGAGCTAGGTTTTTCATCAAGCTGTACCTAGCTGGAGGATTTGCCTATATTGTGCATTTTGTGAAACTGGAGGACCCCAAACATAAGTCATCAAGACACAGACATCCCACATATGGTTTGGAAGGCTAGATGTATAATTGTGAGGCGAGAGTGCTAACCAAAACTCAATTTGCCAACATGTTGCAAATACAACTATGCACTGTCCATTTTTGTTCACTCTTCACCTTAATTAGCCCCGCCCACTTTTGCCTCTTTTTGCCACGGATCGACACTTCCATTGTGTTGACTCTTCCAGCAGAACGCAAAGTCCGTTCATTAAGCGGCGAACAAGGGAAACTGTTGGGCCACTAAAATCTGATGTTTAGTAGATTGATCTGTGTTTGTTCATTTACACCAACAGTCAACACCGTACTGTTTCTCTTGTGTCTGTGTAGAACTGATTTTCTCTTGACTTCTCCCATCCTATGTAAACTAATACGAGTGAATGGGCGGGCACAACTCCCACACCCACGCAAACGTCCGGAATTAGGTGAATAGGGGCTGTTTGGACTAATCTTCAACATCTGTAACCAAAGGAGACTCTTTTTGCTCATGAAGATCAAGATTTTCCCAGCTTGTGAATTGTATATGTATTTGTTCACTTAATTATACCCATTGGTAATTTAGTTCTCTGCATTTGACTCATCCTCAGGGAAACCTAACAGCAGAACAGGGGTCCCATCATCAGGTTGAGCCAGGATCTTGATGAGGATTATCTATAGCTGGAGGTTTTAGCCTACTATCCATGTTTGAGTGGTAGTGGAAACCGAGACACAGGGAGAACATACTGTGCAAACTCCACATAGAGAGGCCCCACCAGGCCCGGGAATCCAACCCAGGACAGTTTTGCTGTGAGGCGGGAACACTAACCAACTAAATAACGATATCCTTACTCGGAGGTGAGAACTCCAACCCCTCTGCCACTACATTTATGGGCTTTACATAATGACTGCCTATTTCCTTATCTTTCACTTTCTCCCTTCCTGCGACGGGGCTTTTTGTTTGCGACTCGAGCCAAAAGGCGATCCATGAGAGTGTTTTGCCCAATATCTGCACAGGATGTGTCACTGCCCTCGGACAATACACAAACAAGCTCGAAGAAAATCCCTTCCACCTCGAACATGAACTGTTGAACTGAACCCACCAACGAGAAAGGGGAGGGGGGGACAAAAATGCAATAGTCGCAACTTGCAGCGATAACTCAAAGTGTGTTTATAAGAAGGCGACAGGTCTCTTGGTCAGCATTTATGGGCTAATGCACCAGTCTCATACAGTACCTGACTACATAGTTGATAACCTTTCCCTGTCTCGCTGACCTCTCGGGGCTCTCGCTGATAAAACTGTCTGCTGGGAAGTGTCCTTTGTAGCGCTGATGCTCGATCATTCAGCACCTGTCACCGCCGCAACTGTTATGACATTTCAGATTTGCTTTGAGCTGATTATTATGCATCTGCTGCAAGGAAAAAGTTATTGAGATTGTAGGGAGAGAAGGACTATCAGAGAGTTGTTTGTATTACTGTAAACCTGGACGAGGTGAAAGAAGGAACACTTTAAAACATCCGACACATCTTTAATCAGTCAAAAACAGCTGGATTCTCTTGATTCGAAGCCAGCATTGACCACAAACCATATAGCCTCGTGAAGGATGGACTGATGATTGTAACTCCCACAAGATAGAACACAATGTTGGCTTTGGATAAAGTGAGTTCAGCTGTTTTTGACTGACTGGGCCAAATAACTGGTCAAGGTAGTGTAAGCAGGGTAAGAAAAGTGGGGGGGGAAAGCCTTCATTCGAGGAGAAGCAATTGTGAACCATGCAGCAAACCGGGGACCAAACAGTTAGGTAAGTCCCACCCACTGCTTCAGCTTCATCATTGTTGCCCATCTTCAAATCGGAGATAGTAACATCAAAACAATTAAAACTCACAGCGGTGGTCAAAAGTTTTATGCGTAATCCCTGTCTTTATTGTAACGTGTAGATACAAGAAGCAATAACAGAAGCACTAGGGGCTTCCCAGACCCCCTCCCACCGCGTCCCCCCCCCCCCCTTCCCAGATAAAGAGCGGCGGGTTTATCTGAGGAAACAGTGGCTACCAGGGGCGAGGATGGTCTGGCCTCTCTGACAGATTACTCCGGCCCGGGCCCACTTCCTGCCTGCTGAGGACACTAATTACAAGTGCAGCCCGACACCACAATGCGAGCTGACAGTCCGGTGCACTTAATGGCGTATTAGCACCGCGACCACGCCAAGACATGAATTTCATCACATTAGCCGGAGCTTATCTGATGTGACCAAGCTAACCTGGATGTTGTTTGGACGGAGAGGCCAGTTGAGGAGAAAATCTCGCGATTATTATTGGAATTATTGTCCGAGCTCAGACCACACCTGCTCCTCCTTGTTCGTGTTCTGTGGCCTCTCATGCACTCGGACAAAAGTCATTGTGAGCCAGGCCTGTTCCCAGTGTAAATGACATCCTGTTTACAAACAGTGTTAGAAGGTCACGGTCACTCACAAGTCCGCGACTGCGCGTGTGTCTGTCTGGGGCTCGTATCTTATCTCACTATTTAAATGCCCTACGACCTAACAAAGCATTTAACAAGATTGCCACTGAGGAAACGTGCTCGGTGTAGTACAAGCTGTTCCAGAGAGATACTGAAGCTGTCTGCTGTCTCACGGATTAATGCTTCATTCAGGCATCACCATCTTTTCATTGATGTTTCACATTTGCAATACTTGAAATATTCAGCCGAGAAGGTTATCTTCAGCAGGCAACTTGCACTTGCTTTAAGTGTGTGCCATCCTCTGCTGGCTACGGCCGGGAATGGAGCATGTTGAAATGGCATTTTAGCAGCAAAGCTATTCGTAACACGATGCAGTTTTGTTTTCAAAGTTTAAAGGTTTAAACTGTATTATTGCTCCAAAGGAAATTAGTTTGCAGCAGGTGTCTTCACATGTTGCAAAGTACAAACAATCATTATAGATCAAAAAGTCACAGCTTAATTGAGCAGTCCAGCAATAGACAACCACTTATACAGCAGTGCCTCAGTTACATCAGGGGTTCACAAACATTTCGGCCCACAACTAACAAAATCACAACAACTTGGGACCCCACTTGTAAAATATAGTTATAACAACGCAGGTACACAACATATGAAATCTGGTTTATTCATGTTTTAATCATATTTTATATATATAAATTTTACTAATATCGTCTTGAAATCTCGCAAACCTCCACCTCAGTGTCCTGCAACCTCCTCCCACTCTCCACTTTGGGAACACCATAGCATTTATGCTCATTTTAGCCTCCGGGATAAAGAAACCCTGGCCCATTGGATTCTCATCTGGGGCGTTCTCTGACTTTTGCGCTTTTAAAACTTTGACCCGTGTTTCATATGGTACACGACATCTTCAGTCGGGTCTGAATCCTCCAGGTAGGGCGCACCGACCAAGGCAATGCTCAATCTGTCACCCACTGCTCCTAAAAGGTCACCACTGCAACCCATTTAACTCATTTAGTAAAATGCTGAGGACAAATTTCGTTATGGGACATTAAAATATATATTTTTTTAATAGTTTAATGACTATTTCATACACATTTGGAAATTTTGTGGGTTACTTTCTTGGGCCTGGTAGTCCTGTTATTGGCCTGCACGGTGATCTGCTAATTATTTCCTTCAGTTGTATTTAATGTAAAATTTTGAGAATCACTGCCTTAAAGGAATAGGCCACCGTTTTTACATACTGAGATATGCTCTTACCTCACTTTAGCCGAGTTAATATATCCCCGTCTGGTCTTTGTCCGTGCGCTCTGCCAGGCAAACGGAGCACATACGCAGCCTCTCCCACATGTCACATAGCTCCAAAAAAGCTCACGATAGAAGCTACCAAGCTCTTCCACGTGTTCCCTATTTAAATAAAGTTACGTGAAGTGTTTTCATGCGAAGTATATTTACACAGAAATGTAGCATGTCGATTTTATAAGCAAATAAAAAGGGGAACTATATTGTGAGGCGTAATGATACAGGAGCACAACGTCCGCGCAGTAACTCCTAAAGACTTCCCCCGCTCACTTCCGTCAATAACCTTTAGGAGTTACTGCGCGGACGTTTTACTCCTCGTATCATTACGCCTCACAATATAGTGCCCCTTTTTATCTGCTTATAAATTCAACATGTTACATTTCTGTGTAAATATACTTTGCATGAAAACACTTCACGTAACTTTATTTAAATAGGGAACACGTGGAAGAGCTTGGTAGCTTCTATCGTGAGCTTTTTTGGAGCTATGTGACATGTGGGAGAGGCTGCGTATGTGCTCCGTTTGCCAGGTAGAGCGCACGGACAAAGACCAGACGGGGATATATTAACTCGGCTAAAGTGAGGTAAGAGCATATCTCAGTATGTAAAAACGGTGGCCTATTCCTTTAAAGCAGTACTAAGTAACGTGTTTATCTTAATAAATCCATTCCGTAGTCCCTTGTATTATAGTCCCTGTGGGGGTAATACAAGTGTTTATGGGATGATTGGAGGGTCTTTCATCTCCCCCTGGTGTCTCTGGCCAGAAAACCATGTTTGCAACTTGACTGCCACCGATGCGGAGAAAGCAATACACACTAATGTAATCACGAAGAAGAAGCTAACATGCTAACGGGCAAAGCTAACTGCGGGCTAACGTCACTTTTAACAGTAGTTATAGCCAAGTTTGAGTGAAAAAAAAATATTTCCATTGTATAATTAGATGCACAGTAACCCTCTCTCCCTTCGCCTTTCCTGTCAGCGTAGTATTTGCTCTCCAAGACAATTAATAAGTTAAAAAATCGTAACTTGCTACTACACCTGCAGTTGCGCTTATGGCCTCTAGGGGGAAGAGTTACTTAGTACTGCTTTAAACAATGGAAGGAATGTACAAAACAAGTTAGCAGGTGCATTAGAGAACACTGGAGAAAGCCACACAGCCACAAACAAGATTGAAATATGGAGGTGAACCCAATATGATCATAAGCAAAGAATTACAGGTCTCATATGAATGGATTTTTTTTTTTAAGCCTTGCCTGGTGAAATGAACACAGTGTCACCATGTCAACACACTAGCAGCAACTGCAAAAAAAAAAGAAAAAAAGAAAAAGTGGGCATATTCAGCGACCCTCTGCGTTGATGCCAGCGGGTAGAGCGGCACACCATCGCGGGCCCTGCGCCACAAAGCCTCTGTCAGTGCACGGGACATCCCACAGGAGGGCAAATGGCAGCCCCCGCCAACCTGCCCCATCCATCATCATGACACCAGCCGCCGCAGTCATGGGAACGACGGCACCACTGGCCCATCCAAAACCCGAGTAAATCTGGGTGGGGGGCATTGGAGCGGCCAGCCATCCCGGACACATTGTTTTGTTTATTATAACTAGTTAATGAGGTTGAAGTGAAGAGTGCCTTTGTGCTTCAAACTCTTCCAGAGGGGATTCGGGGCGGCACAGAAACTCATAAGGCCTGCCTGTTTTATAATGTATGTGCATAGGTTTTATGGGCCTACAGTTGGCCATGTTAAGAGCTGGATTCTGGGTTCTTGTAAAATGAATACTTTTTAGGGCTTTTCTTCCAGGCAAAGGGAGAATGGTGTAATCCGTCTCCCCTCCAAGTGTCTTTACCACATGGATTTTATTTATTTTTTTATTGAAGTTGTGCTACATTTGTGCCCCGGATCACGGACAGGCACGTTTGCTCCGTTGTGATTTTTTTTGCCTCTTCGTCAAGTCAAAATGGCAAAAACTTAGTAATGTTGTTTTTGCTTGCTTGCACTTTCTTTTCACATTTTAATTACACTGGACTAACTTTTTTGAGATGACGCTACAGTTGTTTGGACATTTTTTCGAATCTCTAAATTAACCTTTTCAAAAACTGTCATCTCAACATCAGAAAGTTGGGAGAGGCCAGCAGCATAATAGTTCAGCAGCATCAGCAGTTTGCGATCCCATAAGCCCCCTCCTGTCTGTCTGCTCTGTCTGCATGTGCTCCTGCAGAGTTATGAGAGAGGGCCCACTCCCTGTCCGGCCACAGCAGGAGCTGAGGGCTGCCCACTGACAGGCTTGCCTTAAACCACTCGCGCTTTACCTCAAGATGCTATCTGCCAGGGCCTTGATCTTTTACAGTAGCTTAAGTGGTAGATTAAAAACATTAAAAGATTTTCAAATTAGATTAAGGAGTATGTTGGTTAAAGGCCCTATACCTGATTTTTTTTATTGCAGTGAAAGGGGAAGCCACTAAATTAAAATGTTAGTTGTGATCCAAACTCATTCATAATTTTCCTAATATATTCGTAGCATCCAAATTCTTTACAGGGACAAGTTTATCCGCACATTTCACATGCAGGGTCACTTTTCAGGGTCACTTTCACAAAAATGCAAGAAAAATAGCCTGAAAGTTCATGAAATCCATACAAATGTTTTATCATTTGGTGCACGCTGTTTCATTCCACTTCTAGAAGTACAATCAGGTATAGCTCCTTTAAGCTAATACAGTTGTTTCCATTTGTCGGACCAGTTTGATTCATGATTGACAGGTGTAGGGACCAATGAGAGACAAGACATTGACCAGGGCCATCATTGTCAAAACAAACATGGCGGCTTATGCAGTTAAGAATAGAACAACTGAAATGTACTTGACATCGGCCAAATCAACCGGCAAAGCACTAAACGGCGATGTACTAGAAAATGCATGAATATGATTAGAACTTCACAATGGAAATATTGATTTATTCTGTGGCAGGTTTGAGACAATCTGCTTCAGAAAAACAGGTTTCTGTATCGGTAATTAAAAACATAATTTTCACAAAATGAATCTACATTTCTTCAAAAAAATGGCACTGCTCGACAAATTTACAAAGTTGTTTGTGCGAAATTATGTGAACCACTTTCACAAGCTGCTCATTGTGTCCATTCTACTTTGATTTATCTTTTTTACTATTTTATCAAATTGGTTATCTTAAGGGAAAATGCAGCTTTTATTTGTGGCATTTGTGGCAACATACTTGTGTAAAACCTGATGACTTTTATATTATATTTATAGAATTCTGAGTCGCCCTTCCCATGCCTCAGTTACACAGACACCCCTGTTCAATTGAGAAGTGCGACAAGGTTGTCCAATTGCCAATGTTCTCCAAAAGACACAGGTCTATTAACAATCTTTACACAGATCTTTGTCAGGCCAGTGGATGGACAGGCCGCGGGACCCCACCCACAAGTTGACCGTTGGCCACCCGTCAGTCAGCGCGCACCCACCGCACCACCAGCTGTTTGCTTTAGGAAGGCGGCACGAGGCCAATTAAAATACACTTACAGCAGTGTCCGACTGGTGTTTGGAAAGATAATATGTGTGTCCAGGAGTCAACACGCAACGAGCGACGAGGCGGTGGGGGAAACACTCTGTATCATTGTCCCGCAATGCACAAGTGTCTTTATCGCACGGACGAGATCTTACAGTGCTGAAATACGCAGCCCAAAGCTTTCCAGAAGGAGTAACATTATGCCTGGTTGGATAGGTCAGTCCCTGTGTTGTCCAAAAGTCAGACATAACCCACCATGTTTTCACTGACCCATTGTGAACTTGACGGGTTTTCTGGGTTTCTGGGTTGCTCAAAGTTCCCAAAATAAGTGTAGTGTAGTTTTTCAGTTTAATACATTCATTCTTGTTCTCACAGACTCAGACTGAGATCACACCTTGAAATAATAAGCCGTATTTGAACATTTATGAACACATTATGGCAGTTATCTGGATCCATGGCTTTAACTGTCACCTTGTGGACTTTGTTTGACAGGAAAGACAACCTGACAATTTCGAACATCCCTGTTTATGTCAATCACTTAAAAGTGTTGGCCAAGGTAAAGGACCACACCAGTCAGGGGTGTCCAAATGTAATAGAAAATCATTACAAAATGCTGCTCAAGCTCATACAATGCGACAAATAAGTGCATACCAACCAGCAAATTCTAAAGTGTAAGAAGGGTCACGTGTGTGTGTGGAGGAGGCCGTAAAAGAAACCAGCCTATAGGTGTCAGCCTAAGTGTCTAAATAGGATCAGTGCCATTTAATAGATGTTATTCCTGCTAAGGTCTGTGAAAACAAGACTCAAAGTGTGACTGAAAACATTAATCATCAAAAATTAGTAGCCTAATGCACAAATGCGAACCACATGGGCCGAGTCTCCAACATGGAAGGCTTCAGACGGACACTGTGCAGAGCAGAGGCACATGCGGAGGGCAGAGGCGGCGGGGCTGCTGATAGGAGCGGTGCTGAGTGCTGAGCTGACACAGGAGCTCGGTGTCTGTTCCCTGTGTTTTAAGAGTGTTTAAATGAGAGAAAAGTCACTTATGGTTTCCAGATGGGGGCCAGTTTGATCCGGATCATTGTGACAGGGCTGGACTTTGATGTGCTGCTGCCTATTACTGACATTACGGGGGAGACAGGCATATTTCTCCCTAATCACTTCCAACTCCTCCACACCAGAGCCATTGGAAGGGTCTGTGCCAGGCCAGGCAGCCCCACGGCCACAGCGGGGGGCCAGTGCCTGTGCCAAATGCGCGGTAATGTAACTGCTATGATGGACAATTTCACAAACACAAAAGAGTACGATGACTCCTTCAACACCACGGGTTTGGTTGTAACAAAGTGATATAAGTGGGGTAAGACTGTATCATAAGTGTCCATAATAAGACATTAGAACTAAAAAGAAAGATTATTTATGTAGCACAACTTTGCAATGGTACAGGTCTTCGCAATCTATAAGGCTCTTGTTGAAGACGATCCAAAAGTTTCAACTTCTAGCTCCCCAGTTCCATTCATTCATTATTGTGCAGTCATGTGGCCACAAAGTACAGGCTTATTTGACCATCCTGTGTCTACCCTGGTGTTTATCTTGCAGTTTGACCCGATCGGCTGCAGCAAAGGAGCATAATGGCTTCATTTATGTTAGAGGAGAACTCCCTCTGAAACATCCATCTTGTCAGTCAGGTTAAATATAGCCCCAGACAGACCCAACAGACAAGCAAAAGGGAATCATTGAGGCACTTCCTCCTCCACCCACTCTCCCCCCCAAGTGTCCAGAGCTGTTTCCAACCACGAGCAGACCATGGACTGGGACCCAAAATCAATAGCCTAACCCCAAAAGTAGATAGTTGGACTTATCTTAGTAACAAATTACGATATTTTGCCTTCTTTTGCTCTCATCCAAGACAGAGGGAATTCAGGCTATTACAGTTTAACAAACAGGTACCACATTTTGCCCCAGCCCCCCAATAAAGCTAGAAAAGGCCCTGCCCATGTCAAAGCAGTGCCAGCCATTCCTCGGTGACCACAGGAGTAGAGGGTGAAAAGGAATCCAACTTGTGTGACCCTGTAGGACCACCCCCTCATCCTCCGAGCTCATCCCCTCTAAAGTCCATTGGGAGACCGTGGAGTGGGATGGAGAGCTCGGGGTTGAATCGAGCCCTTCTTTTTTATCTCCCCCAAAAGCTAGGGAATGCCAAGAGGGCTCGCAAAGCTTTGGAATCTGCCGTTTTTGTCTGTGGCTCTCTGGTTTGCATCCACTTGGAGGAGCACAGTGAGGCAATTGAGGGGCCAAATCTGTAGGGCTCTCCAGCGGACAATGGCGGTGCCCCGGGACAAAACGGGTGCTTGATGAAGGGATGTGTGGAGAGGTGCAGGTGTCTGAGGTGAAGAGTGTTCTCTCAAATCCCTGACTGATTTATCTGCAGCAACAGTGAGCAGTCTTATGCGGCTGAAATGGGGAAATCTGAGGCAACATAGTTAACGTTTTAGTCATAAGATAGATGACAGTGTGTGGTACACTTATACTGCATTAATCATTATTATAAAAACAATAGTGTTTATGATTTATTTGTTCTGCAACTGTCATGTAACTTTCTGTAGCTTTTTCTCAGAACCCATCTGGCATAGATGGGACTGGGAGCATTGACATTTGGTATCAACAGACACACAAATACCAAACCGTGTTGTGAAGAGAAGAAGATTCGGTCAAACTTTAAACAAGTGTTTATAAATGCTGCATTGCTGATCGCTACAGTTGTGCTCAAAAGTTTGCATACCCTGGCAGAATTTTTTATTTAGATTTGTTTTACTATTATTCAAAGAATATGAAAGAAAACACTGTTTAGTCACTCATAGTTACTTGTTGTGTGAAGCTATTTGTGGTGAAAAACATTAGTTTGCTCTTTTCAAATCATCATGAGAAAAGAAAGTACCAAAATGAGCCTGATCAAAAGTTTATGATCAAGAGGAATGGGCCGCTTTACTATTAGATCATATACACAACCTTCTCCACAACTACAACAAAGGACTCCAAGCTGTCATTGATGCTGAAGGGGGAAATACACAGAACTGGGGTATGTACATTTTGGATCAATTTGGTCATTTTGATACTTTCTTTTTTCATTATGATTTAAAAAGAGCTCACTTGTTTCACCACAAATAGCTTCACACAACCACTAACTATGAGTGGAAAAAAAAAACGTTTTGTGTTGTCTTTCATATTCTTTGAAACATTGTCTGATAATCATTCTGCCAGGGTATTGAGCACAGCTGTATGTTTCTCTGGAGTGCAGCCACTGATGGTAATAATAGACTAATTCAGCTGCTTAATATTGCCTCACGAAGGCTAGGATTGAAATCTTACACTGAATTAAGGAACATTGTTTTTTATTTTTGTTCTAGCAGCTTAATGGGCAAATATTACGACATAATAATTATACAATAATGGCAGTTAAAGGGGCTATACAGAGTTTAAAAATGGTAAAACAAAATATTTTCCTCCCCCTACATGTTCCAGCCATGTCCTAATGTGTGGAATGAGCTCAGACCTGTTCACCACAACTGCCTCTAAAATCCTGCACTGTCACTCAAAAAGTTGTTAAGTGCCTTAATAAGGAACCTGCAGTTACGTATTAGACCTGAGGTGGCAGTAGTGAGTTTAAAAATGACAACTTGCATCTAGCCCCTTTAAGCCAAACTATACAACAAAAAGAAGTTATTCACTAAATAAATGAATGAAAACATAAAGTTTGTTAGATGTAATTCTATATCGAGTGACAACTCATGCCACAGGAGGCAATGCCAGGTGATTTTTTTTTTTTTTCTGTCCGTGTATTGGGAAAATGAATACAATAAAAATTCACCAAAGAGGCAAACATCGAGTTCTAATTAATGTATGTATCCATTCATTGATCTACGTTGAATAATCTACTTTCAAACTGGCCTCAAGCTCAGTCTCCTGAACCAGACACTATAGCGCTGCAACACTAACAGCATACATTTAGTCTGCTTCTGGACACCGCAGAAGGCTGTCTAAACTAAACGTACATCACCCGACGCAAGGAGACACTGGTGTATTCATGTCAGGGAGTCAGACAGGAAAAGGCCCTTTTAACCCCGGGGCTAACTCCACATTCCTGGTAATTGCACTCCATCATAGTTTGTGCGGTAAAAAGAAAACATCTAAATAAACCCTGTCAGGCCGCGCTGTCCATCTGCCACGATAAGATGGAAGCAAATAAGACTCGTTCTATAAACAAAAACACTGCAGATCACAAATCAGCGGTCAAGGCCACCACATACCCATAAATTAACTTTGGAACCATTTTTAGCATTAGGTCTGTCGCAAAGAGAAAGAGGACAACCCGCTGCTTAAAAACTCATCTCTGCTGCTTCTCTGGTCTGGAGATAGTATCTACTACATGCTCTGGGAAGAGCGAACAATAAGGATGTGACCACTGACATTTTTGGAGGGTTTTGAAGGAAGCCGGGGGTTTTCCGCCGTAAATAAGCATGGCAAAACAATCAACTCATGAAACAGAAGTGTTCAAAGAAACTTGCGCAGGCCAGCTAAACTTTGCACTTTGCAGTTGATAGAAAATGTGGCATTAATGGCACTGGCAAAGTAAAGCTGGTACAATGCAGATGGTCTGGCATCTGCAGAGAATGAATGAGCCCTCAGTCCTGGTAATGCTTATACTTTCTATTACACAGGTAAGAGCCTGTGGGAAGACATTACCTTTGTACAGCAGCAACAGCCAATGACAAATTGACACTATAGCGCAGGCTCCAAGGACCCAGCTATGTGTTATTCCATTCAAACTCTTCTTGGAACATGGCCAGCCTGATTCGTGAATATTCTGACCAGATTTGTCTTATTTTCCAACTTATTTTTATATCTATTTCCTTTCTCTTTGTGAATTAGGCTGCAAATAAAGCCGTGGGCCCCTGTGCATAAGATCAGCTCGAATTGGCAAATTAAAGAATGCAGGCGAGGTGTAGGCCGAGCTATCCTCCTGGATTTGGGCAAATTCAGCTGATGCAAAACAAGGAATTAATGTGAGGGGAGCGGTCTGCGTGCTGAGCTTGGCGCTGTGACAAAGATGAATGGCATCATTCCAAGTGAATGGTAATTTCACTTTTTGTGACAGTGCTTTAGAGCAAAAGCGACTGGAGACGCACAAAGCATTTGCAATCCCATTGAGAGCCCTTGGTACCTGCCTATCAGACACTGCACATTGTTTACCAATCATCTGATATTGATTGGTTTCAGACAGAAGTTTGAAGATGAATTAGAGTGGGATAAGGTTAAGTCCTAACCTTGAAAGATTTAGTGTCTATTGAGCCGCGTGTAGAACTCTCCTCCTCACTCTCCGAATAGACAAGTTTCTCTTTCAATGGGGGGTGAGAGACACAAAACGTGTCACATTCACCAAGTGAATCCACTGGAAGAAACGCACAAGAACACCCAAAAAGCATAATCTTTCTCTCAGTTGATAGAAATGGTAATTGCTTGTGTGGGATAATACTTTGAAGCCAAGGCCTCGGTCAGACAGACCGCCTATTTAGGTTAAAAAAGGGGTAACAAAACAGGCCCTTCTTAACGCCTTTGTCCACTGCTCTACTCTTTTAAATGTTTACTGAAAAAGGACCTTCAAATCCACTCTGCATCTCCTCTCAATGTGGCACCTATCACTCTTGGGTGCTTGGACACATTGTATTGTGTGAGTCACTGATATGTAGCCATCATTCCCATGAATCATTTTGTATTTACCATTCAGGAATCCGATTTTCATCCTCTTGAGAAGGACAAAGGACATTCTATAGCTGTTGTTTGAAGAAACCATTTGAATTTGAACACAGCAATAAGTATATGAATTTATTATTTGGCATTGATGAAACGCAGACTCTGTTGTCTGTCTGGTATTTGGCCACAACAGCGCGCCACAGGACAGCTCAAAACAACATGCCACAAACTGATGTTCTAACCATTTCCCATTCATATTTGGACATTTTCTCGGAGCCCTCTCACATGTCGTCGGGATGTTCCATATGCCAGCATGGGGCAGTATACTCAAATGGACGTCTGCGCCGCTCCTCACAGCGGGCCCACTTCACTTAACTCTCCCCCCCTCACACTCCCCCTTCAGTCCACATGCTCCAGCTCAGCTCCGGAGGTCTCCAGCCCACTCCACCTTTGACACAGAGGAGAATAGGAGCAGAGAAACATCGCTCGTGATCTATGGAAGGCAACTGTATATTGGTGCTGAGGAGTTAAGAGCTTCTCTTGTATGTTTGAGGGAGAAAGTCAATGCTGCATTTGTTTAGATACATTTTAAAGTTGTTTTGCTCATCAGACAAGACATTTCTCCCACCTGGCCTTTGTGAAAGTGGAGTGAAAGTGATGGCCAAAGGTGCTGATGTTGGAGGCATAATCACTACCACAACAAGAGATTTTCAAAAACTGTAAAATGTACTGGACGTTTGGCTTCTATTTTCAGAAACTTCTCTTACTCTTGAAGTCAAAATGTAAAGCTGGTTAAACGCATTTTGATTACATGAGTGAGAAGGAGCTGAAGATAGAGGCGAAACGTCCTCATCTCAATCAAACCGACCCAAACGGCGGCATTGAACATCTCTAACATGGTAGATCATTTCTAGACACCGAAGAGCCAACATAAAATTGTTTACTGACAATAACAATGTTAAGTCTATAAACACAAATGCAGATACTGTGAGCTTCTATCCCGCTCCCTCCCCATCCCGGACAGCCCTCATCCCCGAATGTGTGAGCCACTTAAACTTTCCCCTTTTCAAACAACAGCACACAAAGAGGGGACCTCATGAGCGAGCCTGCTGGTCATCCCCCTTACAGGCGGCTGGTCCCGGGGCACGTCCCACGCATAATGTCCCCTATACCATGTACTCTACGGAAATGAGGGGACCGACATCATGACACGGAGACAACAACTGTACACTGGGTTTTCTTAATCGCTATTTCTAAGCAGTTTGATACAGAAATATATACACTGATTCCCTACAATATTTCAATGTAGTAGTAGTAAATAAAATAATAATTTGAACAGTGAACACTTCTTTGATCCCACTGTATGCATACCCCTCGAGACTTGATAGATTGGATCTGGGGGGTGAGACAGTCCAGTAAAAGAAAACCTGAGAGACAGAGAGAGAGAGAGAGAGAATTGGGGTGGTACCACAGCTGTCCCACTGTCCACCCACCAACCCCATACACCCCACACCCCCTCCTTCACCACCCCATAAGCAGCAGGTTTCTGCCCCATGGAGAAGGGGGCAAAAAACACGGTTGATTACGTCCTCTCTCCGCGGAGCAGCCAGGGGCCTTTCAGTGCAGATAAGCCTCTTAGACATGAAGTAGCGCTCGGAGCGGCGTTTGACTGACAGCAGGAAGGTTCAGCCATTCACCGGACAATGCGCCACATTCTAGGGCTTTAATCTAGGAGGCGGACAATGATCTGTTCTTAAAGGCCTCATCTCCTCGGCCGTTTCCCACCAAGCGGCGTACGGAGGCGAGGCAAGGGAGCAAGGTGACTGCGGTACAGGAGGGTGGAAGCTATCTGTCCCGAATAGAGGTGGGCAGTGATGAAATTTTACTGCTAAGAGTTTTTTTTTTTTTTTTTTTACGAGGCAAGAATGTGTACTTGTACTTGTACTTGTACTTGTAATGCTATTTGAAGTTACAGTGCTTCAGTTGGGCCACGCTTCCCTGGTATATTGGCAAAATCAATATTTAAACTTTTAGTTCTTACACATATACGTAAAGTTAGTTGCTGAGTCATAATATGTAAACATTTTCACCAAACATTAACCTCTTAACCCCCGCCTGAACCAAGTGCATTTTCTCCAGTTCGGCTTTACCCAAATCTAAAAGCTTAAAAATAAGCATCAAAATAGCGACAAAATTGAGGATGAAAATGTAGTAAAAAAAAAGCAACAAAAGCATGACAACAACCCACAAAACACGTGATGAAAACGAAACAAAAAAGCAACGAAAAAGCAACAAAAACATTACAAAAAAAAGTGACAAAAGAGCAACAAAAAAAGCAATGGAAAAGTAAAAAAAAAAACGGACAAAAAAACGCAACAACGTGACAACAAAGGTCTTTCAAATGAGGCATTACAATGTTGTTCTCCAACTGAGAAGCTTTTAGATTTGGGTAAAGCCGGACTGTAGAAAATGCGCTTTGGTTCAGGTGGGGATTAAGAGATTAAAGAAAACCAAAATAAAGTTTATTTTCTTACCTACATTGCTTAATTATTTAGGAAAAGAAACAACATTGCCGGCCCTACAGAAGAAAATAAATGAATACAATTATTATAGAAAAATGAAAAAAAAAAAGAATAAATAAACTTATTTACTGTGACAGATATTTCTGATGGAAAGAAGCACCAGCATCAATCTCCCACGGACACGCATGGGCCCGAACAATCAGGCTGTGATGGTTGGGTGCTCCTGGGTGACAGAGGGACAGGTGAGGGGGCCCATGGCTTAGTGTAGAACCTTTTGTCATTCTTATCTGCACCCACCACTGACATCCATCCCTCTACGGGACATTGTGCGGCCCTTTTATGTGATGCGTGTACAAACGCTAATGCGCCGCCGAGTGCCTGCCCAAGTGAGCAGACAGTGTGGAAAGATACACGATAGAGCCGTGCATTGTGTATGGGTTTATGATACACTAACATTGGTGACCGCTTTAGACGGGACACAAAAGAATCAGATAATGGATTAGGTGATTATTCTAAAGGAGCGGAAATGGACAATGCAGCCCAACCAGATGTTTAGTTTCCTTTTGCTTGAATTCAAATCAAACGGTTACAGCAACAATGCAAACAAACTGGATAAGAATACAGTGTGGGTTAAAAAGAAAAGAAAAGTGTAAAGCAAGATTAATATCACTATATTTCTATTTACGAGCTGGCAGTATTGCCAGCCAGGATGTTTACCAGTGGGCCGCCTGAAAAAACAAACTCACCGTTTTATATTATATAGGCCTATAGCAGATATAAACTTTGATGCAAGGGTCATTGGGTATTTAAACTCACCAGGGGGCTAGACTAGGGTTTGGGGCAGTTCAACTTGAATATTGTTCAAAAGATCATTTATTTCTGTAATTCGACTTAAAATGTGAAAGTAATTTATGATACAGACTCATTACATGCAAAGTGACATATGTCAAGCCTTTAATACGTGACCATTTTGATGATTATGACTTACAGTCCATTTTCAAAATATTCTAATTCTAATGAGATTTTAAATTTGTTTTTTTTTACAAGCTGAGCCATAATAATCAAAATTATAAAAAAAATAAAGGCTTGACATATTTCACTTTGCATGTAATGAGTCTATCATATATTAGTGTCACAGTTTAAAATGAATAACAGAAATGAATCCACTTTTTAACGGGATTCTAGTTTTCCGAGTTTCACCTGTACATGTGCCTAAGCTCATAAAAAGACAAAATAGCAGCCGTTAAGCTCATCAGGGATGACATTGGTTTTGTTCAGGTCGGATTGAGGGGCTATGTTAGTTTGTCCACATCTGGCCAGGTTATTTAATTGAGCTGCAGCAAAAGCTTCAGCTGCTGTTTATAATAGTTAAGGCACGAATAAGTAAGTAAGTGCTTTATTTGTCATTGTACAACCGTACAGTGAACATTTGTGTTTTTGGAGCTACGGGAAACCTTAACACCCGTAGGAAACCTGGCTGCCTTCAGTGCTCCTCTGATCCTCTGAAACTGTGCACTGTTTCAAAGCGTGGTGTCCTGCACTGGTCAGTTCTTCCTCCTTCAGCTGCTGTTTATAATAGTTAAGGCACGAATAAAGTTGCACAAACTTTTTTCTTCATGTAAATCTGTGTATAATAATGACTGAGATATTGAAATCAGATTAACCTCTTGCATCACACTTTTAAGTCTGCAATAGGGTGATACCAGGCCCTTCCAGCTTTTCTCAAGTTTACTTGGGTCACCACTATTACCCCATTAATTTTCCACATCTTCACTATTATCAGGTAGTCAGGCCAAACTATTTATTTGCCCTGCTGGAGAGACATAAACCACACTTGACTCCTAAGTGACTTTTAAGTGCAAAATGAACAAATAGTTTGAGAAGCAGCTCGCAGTGTCGAGGTGCAAAAAACTGAGGATTATTTTAGAATCAGCTCACACTTCTGCTCCGTTTGTTTTGCTTTCGAGGAGACTGCAAACATCCACATCTCATCTACAATAAACAGACACAGACGGCCACTGGGGGAGAGGCAGGCCCTCTCAACTGTGCTGTGTGTGCACTGAACAACGGAAATGTAGTGTTAGCTGCTAATTTTGACATGATATACTTGATATGATGAAAACTATTATTCTTTAGATGAATCACCGTTTTGTTACTACACAACACAAATTGAAATTAGTTAAGGAGCAGACAGCAAAATAACGCCCTCCCATGCCATTCACTTTATACTGTACATTCATATGTTTGACAGAGCTGTTGAGTCCATTTCAGCCCATGAACCTGGTGGGAACATGACTGCTAACCTGCATTACAATGACTTTCCAGTCTGAGAACATACGGCCGCACTATGGTCCACTGTTGCAAGCGACGGCCATCATGCATGTCGCCAACACCTCTGTCTCTCTCTCTGCCCTCCCTCTGTCTCCCACACCTCATCAGACCAGCACCACCTCAAGCCCAAAGATCTCATATCCTCCGCACACCTTCACCTCCTCTGGGTAAGCCCCCACAGTGTTCAAATCCCCCAACTAATAAGTCTCTGTTCACGGCCATAAGCAAAGCTGCCACTAACCAAGAGGTTAGAGTCAGCCCAGAACAGGGGTGAGCTCCCAGAAGTTCTCCAGCCCTCGGTCCCCAAGTAGCTCCTCAAAGGCTACATTTATACAAGAGCTTGATGTGTCAGATTTATTGGTTTTGGTGAAACAATTTTCTCTTCATAGTGTTGTAAATGTTTTGGTCCATGTTTTGGCTCACTTTCAAACGTCTTTATTTCCAAATGCACCCTCTCATCGCCTGCTACTGTCAGCCAATCAAGGCCTGCTTTGAAGCTCAACCAATGACCAGTTATTGACATAGATGCCCTTGTTATCCCTTCTTCCATCCAGGTGTCAGTATTCCATACGGAGCTGAAAACTCTTGAAAGGTGAGTGCATCGCTGGGTCCAGCAAATGAGCGCAGGAGACCACCTCTATCAACATAGATTAGCCATATCCACCTTATTCCTATCACCTTAAGCCAGTGTTTTTCAACCACTGTGCCGTGGCACACTAGTGTGCCGTGAGATATTGTCTGGTGTGCCTTGGAAAATTATCCGATTTCACCTAGTTGTTTTTTTTTTAAACAAATTCATTATTATCCGCAAATAATGTGCCGTTTTCGAGTGTCTGTGCTGTCTAGAGTAGAGTAACCATGTAATAAATACTCAATATCAGGTCGCTAATTTCTTTGAGACAAGAGAATTAGTGATGCATGGATGCGGCAGGTGGCGGTGACTGTGGCACGGTGGCTAGCGAGACTATACAGTGTTCCTATTCAAGACACTTTGATGTGAACAACTGAATATAGGCTACAGGGTTACGTTTTTTAATATTTTCTGCTGGTGGTGTGCCTCGTGATTTTTTCAATGAAAAAAATGTGCCTTGGCTCAAAAAAGGTTGAAAAACACTGCCTTAAGCCCTTGCGTGAAGTATGGGTGGGGTTTCCAGTATGACCAGGACCGCTGTTTGTTTGCATGTAGACTGTTCGGTCTAATCCACTTTTTATGAGTTTAGAGACGTAAACGAGCGTCAAAACTACAAGCCGCGATTATCTGCTCACAATAAACAAATGACTGAAAATTGCACCGTTGAAGAGTTTTCTGACCCCTGGGAGACGTGTTGGCCAAAGTTATCCCCACTTAACCGGATTGTCAACATAAAAACACTTTTTGTTTCGTGTTCAAATATCCGTGAACATCTTCACATTTTCAGATCAGAGCTACAGTCTGTTTATGAAGCCTCACTACATGCACCGCATTTATGCGGAAACATACCATGTCTGTAGTTTAATTAGGTCAAAGGTCTTGCTCAAAAACCATCAGAAAATGCTCTTTCCATAACTAAGACATTTTAAATGGGCTGTTTGAGAGACCCAGCTCAGCTTGTATCACGGGGCTCGGTTCATGTCACTCATACAGTGTGAGCAGGTCAGTCATCTTATCTCTCTTTACAGTGTAAAACACCTCCATTGGCTCAGGCTTTCTTTGTATGAGAATCAGTCACAGTTGGCATGTTCAAAACAACCGCAAATGGCAAAAGATGTTCCGGAGCTGCGCAAGGACATCTTAAATGTTACGGGGGCTGATTGTTTAGAAAATCATCTAGAAATGTTGAAAGAAAACTCTCCCTGGAAACCAATGGCTCAATGCGACTTCCGGAATCTCACCGGAAATTACTCCCATCCTCGTTTCTACATGACCGACTCCAGGAATAAGGTAGATAAGATCATGAAATTACAACGAAAACTGTGCAGCCAGTAGTCTAACTGGTTAAAGCTGTAGCATACATGGCCGATCACTGTTCTTTTCACAGCTCTGACAATTTGCCAAAAGTCCCTCCCTGCTCTTTACCCCCTTTCAGTAGAGTATGGAGTGAACGAATAGTGCAATGTAAAGCGTCTTTGAGTGTCCAGAAAAGCGCTATATAAAACCAATGCATTATTATTATTATTATTTCACAGTGTCCTGTCTGCACACAAAAAAAAAAAGGAACTTCACTGTTATCCCCAACTCGAAACTCTTTTACACATTTCAATACTGTGCTTTGGAATATATAGGAAACATTTGAGACAACTGGGAACTTTTTATTGTCATCTGGCAAGGAACATTCTCCCTGGAACACCGCTCAAACTCATAATACTACTTATAACCTCAGAGTGATCCTCCTTCAAATACATTGTTTTGTAATATTATACCAAAATGGCAACGATCAATAACCAACCAATCATACACTGCATCCGCAATGTGAAACTTTTATTGGTTACAAACATTCCATTATTTGTCACGTGCTGAATTGCGTGAAGACACTTTTGTATAAGCATCTCTTTAAGTTTCTCTTACAACATCAGCCATGTTGAACACTTTTATGTGAGGTGTGGTGATGTTCAACTGGGATGTTCAACTGGGAAATAACCAACCTCAGTTGCCTTGAATGCAGACTAAAATTTGCTATATCCAAATTGATCGATGCAACAAAGGCAAAACTCCACACACGCGTAGTTTCCTCGAGTGTCTAGAGGGCATCAGCCGGTGGAAAAGGTGAGGGAGTGGGACATTCAGAGGAAGGGACGGACAGACAGATAGACAGGGGGAGACAGATTGGCCAATTAGACAAACACACATGTTAGATCGTTCCATTGCGCACACACACTAACACTGAGACAAGGCGGCCCGCGAGGACAATGGGGCCCTTCACTATGGACCTGAGTGTTTATGTCCCCTGTCAGTCCAGATCAGCACTGTCCCAGTGACTGCTGCCAGCTGACGGGCCCCCTACGCACACACACGAACACACACGCACACCCCCCGACCCCCCAACAGTCTCCGAAACACCTCTGCGCACTCCTGCTTTGCTTTCTGTCACATGTCAGCGAGCCGAGGACGAGCGAATGAATGGTCTTCTGTTGGACCAAGTTTAATGGCTCGATTTAAACGTGTTGTGTGCTCATGTCACCAAACACCCCGCGGTCATGTGTGTGGATATATGCCTATAGTGTGCGTAGGGTTGAACTAATAACGGTGTCGTAACCTCTCGACTAACCGCCATTTCCTCGTGTCCAAGCAGGATATGTTCGCTAAAAGGCGGGAGTCCAAAGGCAACACATTGTGAAGGTATGATAGATTGACCTTTTCTGGAACAAGGGGCGAGTACGCTGGCAATTAGCTGGATTGTAAAGCCAGATCTCATAAAGATGTTGGTTTTCTTCAGTTCATTATCATCTACGTAGACATGGAGGACACGCAAACTCCACACACAAGGTCCCCACCCATCTCCTGTGGCACGGTGGCTATAAACCTGACATCCCTCTTGTATGAGGGCGTTTGGTTTGAATGCAATACTTGTCTATTATCTAAACTGGCATGACGAAAACTCTTTCCAAGTTTGTCCGTAATCATTGTCCTCTATGCTCCCCGTGCTGTAGCACTGCATAAAATAAAATACCATAAAAGGTTTTCACTGGTGCCAGGTAATGAGCTTGCCCTCTGACCCTGCCTTGATGACTTCCATACCTGGGCATGTGTAAGAAAAAGTGTGACTTTTTTTTTTTTCCTTTTTCTGTTGGGGAGCGCCTGCAGCTGGTGTCTGACAGCCAAATGACTAATGAAGGTCTGGGACAGAAATAATAGGTGCGAATTATAACACAAAAAAAAGGTCCCGGCGCAGGGAGGAAAAGGAAGGACATTTGAGAGAGGAAGATAGAAGTGACTTAGAAAGACTAAATAATTGGGTAAAATGGCTCAAAGAGAGTTAAGAGCGTAAAGAGTTGTGATTTCTGTACATGGCTCTGTCACTCATTGGTTTGACCCCACGCTGAACAAACTCATTCCAATGCAGTGTCCTTTATTACAGTAACATACTCATTGCATCTAGGTATGCGCAAAGAAGGCTGTAAACATGTCCAAATCAATTTAGAATCTTGACCATACAACATTCCAAACAAGACTTTCAATGGTGCACGTAAACCGGATATGCCTGGACAAGGACTAGATCTCGTCATAGCAGGAAGATGGTTCCATTGGACCAAAGAAAAAAAATCCATGAAGCACTGCTGATGAACCACTGGCCTGTCAGCCATCACCAAAACTACAGCAAAAACATCATAACATAAAGAGACACATCCCAACACTAATGTTTGGCGGGAGGAACCATTGTATGCTTGAATGACACTCACTCAATGTAAGTCAATCCATGCAAAAAGAAGGTGTCACTATTAGACTCGTTCACTTGATTACGAGGTGTAGACGGGAGAAAACTTGAGACTTTTCTTTTAACACAGAAAAAAACATGTGTCAAAATAAGAGCTCTGTTATAACAAATATGGCACACTGCTACTAAGTTTTCAACATACTTTAAAACGAGTTGAGTTTAATGAAAAGAGCATGTTTTTGCAGACAGCGGAGAAGCAGTGTTTTGATCTGTGTGTCTGGCATCTACAGGCTGCACTCGTCACTCCTAGGGTCAGAGGTCGCCGTGTGCAGACAGAACAGAACTTCCTAATTATACATGATAAATGTAATTACATGGAAGTGTTCCTCTCACAGTTTACAGGCTTAACCCTGTCAGACGACCCGGGCTGCTGCAGCGGTATCGGGGAAATTATGGCTGAGCCTGAAAGCCGATGGACTTTGCGATGATGCCACCAATCGGTAGCCACAATACAGTTACTATTACAACTGTCAATAATACTGCAGACATCCCACACCACAATGTATCACATTTCAGGCTCGTCTATTGCTTTGTCAGTCAGTGGAGGGTGTTTGTGTTTCTTTTCAAGCAAAAGACTCTACAACAAGAAACATCCGTCCTTAATAGAGATCGTTTCCGTGTCTACCAACCCTTAAAGGATGTTTTCAGTAATCACATCCAAATCAATACTGAACCCA
The DNA here is from genome assembly GCF_951799975.1 of Gobius niger. Taxonomy (NCBI): domain Eukaryota; kingdom Metazoa; phylum Chordata; class Actinopteri; order Gobiiformes; family Gobiidae; genus Gobius; species Gobius niger. The sequence goes on along the minus strand of NC_136852.1, from coordinate 10,819,977 downwards.
ACTACACCGAACATGTCCACCAACACGATAGAAGACAGACGGACACACCGACAGACGTGCAGACCGACATCCTGTCTCGAAGCCCAAATAGATACAGCAATTAAGTCAGCTCTGGTCATTTTCATTGCACTGGCCTTTGAACCCCCCAACTCCCACACAACTGAGGAGACAAATTACCCGTGCGGTGGGATGTGGCAAACGGCTCCAGTGCCGGGGAGCGTTTGAAGGGTGGGACAGCGGACATAAATCATACCTGTATTTGATCGGAGTTGTGATCGGAGCAGGCTGACCATGTGACAAGCCACCCAACCCCACCCAACGCCTCCAGACACCCGGAAGGAACGAGACGGGTCACTCGCTTTGTAGGGCCGAGAGCAGTGGCGCGGAAATCAGTTGTGGTACTCAAGACGTTGATGTTGGTGGCAATGATCGTGTGAAAACCTATAGAAGAGTGTTTTAAAGTTGCATCTGCTCTGTGTGTTTACAACAAAGTGTGCTTTTGATATTTTTGGGACTTGCCATGGAGTACCCGTCCCATGAAGACAGTAGAAGGTACTTAATAAAAGTCGTGAAGTGGAGAATTGCTGTTGGAGAACTTTGTTAACACTCGACAAGTTTCATTTTTAATCAGCAAGAAATAGAACTGCCATTATTATGATTATACTGTATGAAGACATTTTGGCGTTTAATAATGTGTGTGTGTGTCATTTTCATGTGTAGTTGATTTGGATTTATACTGTAGTAGTAGAGTAGAGGCCCTCATAAGACTGTTCCCTGGCAGTAATGAGTTTGACAGTGAAAGAGCATTGGAAAGGGCATCCAGTGAAAAAACCTGCAAAATGACTGTGCAGCTGGTTTGCTGTTGCGTTTCCTCGTAACAAGCAGAGGAAGCAGCCAAGTGCAATTCTTAATTGTTACACTGTTTTTTGTTGTAGCTCTTTGTTCCTGGTTTGCTTTTATTAGATGACCGACATTGGAAAAGAGTCTCAAACAAATGACGCAAGATAGGTATCATTAAAGCCACAGGCTTATCATAAGCGCAACTCAAATTTTATAAACTTGTTAACATAAACAAACATGTCAACAATATCAAAGACACTGTTTTTGGCAGTGGGTTATCAAAATAAAGCTGCTAAACCCAATGTTTTGTGTCCTACAATCAAAGCAGAAGAGAAGAGTGATGTCTTACCGCTCCCAGCAAAGTTGCAAAAGTCAGGTTTAAAGGGAAATTTCAGGATTTTTGACACAGGACCTCATTTCCTAGTTATCGAGAGTGTTGTTAATTTCTGGAGATATTTCTTTTTTATTATTATTCATGCAGTCCATATATTTGAAGAGTTTAGTGGTGCTAGGCTAGTGCAAGGCTAGCGCATTTCTATGGTAGCCTGCATTAAAAACCTAGTAGTCCTCCAAACGTTGACATATCTGATTTGTAGAAATCTCCTTTGTGAATTCCACATGTAGCCACAGTTAAACAAACTACTGTAGATCCGGTAAACTAGCAGATCACTCCGCCGCTGCGTAGCTTACAACCAGGAAGTTGAGGCTGCTCAAATAAAATGTGTTCTTTTAAATGCAAAATGGTTATATTTCAAACATTATTCAGTCGACACATACATTTATATCAGAAGTCTGGTGTTATAAGTGATTTGCCTCAGGTGCAAAGTGCTTGAGTCAGACTGTTTTTAATGCAGACTAGTTACCATAGACATGCGCTAGCCTAGCACTAGCCTAGGACCACTAAACTCTTCAAATATAAGGACTGCATGGATTTAAATATATATATATATCTCCATAAATCACCAACACTCTGGATAACTAGGAAATGAGGCCATATGTCAAAAATCCTGAAATATCCCTTTAAGGAAAGACAAGCTCACATGCAGCTATTATTGAGGTATAGTTTTCACAAATAAAGACTCCTTTTTAGTCGAATTTTGACACGACTTGTGTTTGTTCCACCAATGGGATCAGTGCAGAGGGTGCTTCTCGTTCACCCATAATTCCTTGAGTGTCTGACAGCCAAAAAACTAATGGATTGTGAGTGCATTTAATTCAGAGTTTCCCCTACTCTTATATCAAACAGCCGAAGCACTCAACTTCCCATTCTCCATTTACACGTTTGTTTCTGCATGTTCCGCTTGTTGTGCCGCTTGTTCCTCAGCGCCTTCACACAATGTAACTGACATTCACTGAACTCTGGCGCTCGGCTGCAATAAGCGGCACAGTGTACACAAACGTAACAATGCTTATTCCACAAAACATCGTGTCGCTGTTGTTTTGCCCAAAGGAGTCTACGCAATGCTATATCTGGAGTCCCACAAACTTTCCAGGCATTGCAAGTGCATGGTGTAGACTTTCCGGGCCAGGATAAACCCCTAGAGATGGCTAGTCTCCCGGCAAAGGCGATATCACAATTACATTAACAGCTATTTTATCAGGAGCTGTGTGTTGGATACCTGTAATAGAGTTTATCAGCAAAAAAAAAAAGAAAAGAAGAAGAAATACTTTAGCTCCTTTTGTGTGTGTAGTAGGTTTACATGGAGTGTGAGCTGAGAGGGCTAATCAAATCAGACCAAACAAATCACATTTGTCAAGACCGGGATCAAATGGTAGCAGGCTCAACAAACATATTAGCAGGCCGATCCGGAGTGAATACCCCTGGTGTAACACAGGGATTGGATTAACGGGAAAAGGAGAATGTTTGTGCAGAAATCCAAGCTGACACTTTTTTTTTCTCCCCCCACTCTCTTTTGAGGTGCTGTGCCATGAACAAATAAAAAAAATAATTGAATGCAAACAAAAGGTGTGTACAAGGAAGAAGGTGAGCTTTACATACTAAGATGGGCTGGTGCGTGAGTCTAGGATGGATGCGGCTCTACTGTATTTCAACATCGCTGCATTGCTTATGTATTTTTATGTTGTGATATTTCGCAAGACATTTTCAGGTTTTGCGAGAACTTTGTTAAGTAAACAGCAGTAAGCCGAGACAAAACAGGATATTACACAATTACAAAGCAACGCGGATTAAATGTAAGATCTGAACCACAGCAAAGGCGCGAGTGTGCACTGCATTTCTGTTCTATTATACAGTATTTAAGTCCATTGCTTTTACAATCATAAGTTACATCTGCAATGATCAAACGGGCAACATAAAACACGTCCACATAAACGTCATTGCCAAAGAGCATGCCATAGGAATGTATGGGATGCACTGGAGGGGATCAAATAATTCCCTATGTGTGGGACTAAGTTTGCGTGATCTGCTGGTGTCCTTTAGGCTTTTTCCTCGAGCATTACATTTTTTCCCCCCTTTCAAACTAAACCTATTTAGAAAGAGGTCTTTTGGTGCCCCTACATGGTACTAAAAGATGGGTCAAATGTAGAGGACAAATTTCCCTACAGGGACAACAAAGTGCACACACTTTTTTATTCAAACCCCTAACCACAAAAGACACACACACTGTGACGGAAATGGCAAACCAGAATACCACTGAATGTTGCAAGGACTGGCAATAACAGTGGATACAAGGAAAAAGATTTTAACTAAAAATACGACTCTGGCTCAATATCGCTAACATACACATTTGCTTTGATTCACAAAACTGGTTAAAGAGTAAATCCATGTAAGTGGCAAATTTCCTCTTTCAATTGCAAATTCTCAGACAAGACACTCAGATCGCTATCTGCCGAGTGAGCATAACTTTACGTTTAAGCATTTGGGAAAAGGGGGCCATTTTTTAGATTGTTATTAAAATAAACAGGACTGGGGATGTCTGGGATGAACTGGTGTGTGAAAGCCAGCGGAGAGAGAGAGAGGCTGTCTGACAGATAGGCGGCCCGATAGACAGGAACTTGGCATTAGGGAATATGATTCTGCCACGGAGTGATCTATAAAGACGGGGGGAGGTCGAAGGTTGGCGGCTCCATAATGGGTCATCATCACTCAGTGGTGTCCGCAGTGGAATGGGCTGTGGACTTAGTGTGTGTGCTCAGAGTGTGTGAGCGGTGTGGGGACTCAGGCCAGTGGATCTGCTGAGAGATAGTGCACGATAAATGTCCACTTCCCTGTTGGTCTATCGGGTAAAATGGGGGATGTCCATGTTGGTTTATGAGAAACCTCGCCAAATACAGTAACTGTCCATACACCTTCAACATGATTGACCTAATGCAAAGAAAAGAGACATTGTGAATGAGAAGCTGATCAAATTTAACATCATTTACAATAATACAGGAAACCCTGACAACAACAGTGACTTTAAAGGATGGGTCAAACGTAGACGATAAATTCCCCAACAGAAACAATGACTCGAAGGCTATTCAAAACCTCATCATTTATAGAAAAATGCCTCTTTCAAATATATCACAGTTTGGGAAGCAGTTATGAAGCATATGAAACTTGCTGTGTGGTAAACATCACTGAACGGCCCTCTTGGTGGAACCCGTTCCCATAGTAACGCAGTGCGAGGGCGGGGCCACGGGGGAGTTGTGGCATTTTCATGAACTGTTTTTTCCTTATTCACAGTCGGCCATTACTTTTATTACATCAACCCCTCAAACTGACCACTAAAAGGCCGCTGCAGACTGCCAACACCTTGTAATATGGAATTCATAAAACAATGCTTCACACTAAATTCCCCTACAGCTGCTGCCGTCTCAGTCAAGCTGTCTGTGTACTTTTATGTGTGTGCACTTGCAAGAGGCCATATTTTTTGTTGTTGGATGGATCTTTTCATTTTTGCGCGCCTGACAGCCTGTTTGTCATCTCCGCAACTGACCTTCAGCCCACCTATAATGCCCCCCTCCTGCTGGCCAGCCATCTCCACTGGCTTCCTAGACCCTCTCTCTCTCTCTTCCTCACCCTCCTCTCTCTCGCGCAGGCTTTGTCATTGATCGCTGATCCGATTGGCTGCTTCCATGCTGGGTAATGACCTGCCCTGGTAACCAGCCGGCTTCGCTCAGCCCCTTGTAGATTGAACTGTCACATGGCAGCGATTAATGGCTGGGCAGAGGGAACACTGTGGTCCCACACCTGCAGTGGGCCGCCCCATGCACCCGCGTGGTACCAGCGATGTGGAGGGACAGACAGGTGATATGCACGGCGTGGGAATTTGGATGAATACAGAATCTGACATGTCTCATATGTTTCCAGCTGCATATAAATCATAACTTTAATACATGTATTACATGGGCCCAAGGCTATGCATGCAAACATCCTGCACTGGCTTATGGGGGATAGAGTGAGAAGGACCAGTGTTGAGGTCAAACTAGGTTTAGCAAAGAGAAAACAAACTGCATTTAGTCATGCCAAGTCTAGCAAGTCTGAGTAACGAATGAGTGGGAAATATAAATTCACAATAAACACACATAGATATTTATGTAAATGTCATTCGTGTCAGGACTGTGAGAGAACTTCGCTGTCACCATAGGTATTACTCCACTGTACGACACTGTAACTGTAACTTGTTTTGTGGGAAAAGAAGGGATTTCTTTTTATTGCACTCCAATTTAAGATAATTATGCAATTCTATAATACATAAATAACAGTGATCCCATCTTACTGCATGTTGCTGATTCATAAGTCAGACGAGTGACTGCTTGCACTGCAGTTTCTTTCTACCTGCTCTTGACCTAGTGAGCTCAATAGGGTAAAACAGAAAAATGCCTAACTGTAACTTGGAAGGAAAAAACATAGATGAGCGTGTTTAACATCTCAGATAATGTAATTGCAGCAGCTGATCCTTTTTTCTAACCATCATCTTACATGCATACCCCCATCCTACCAAGAGTCTACTTAGCCCCACTGCCCGTCTCACTGCCCGAGGCTCGTGGTGACACAGAGGAGAACCCTTGTTTTCTTGGCCATTGCTTTTACTTTGGGAACAGAAGGGAATGAACACTTTGGGAAAGGTCTGGAAACGTCCCATTCATCAGTGAAAGGAGATACTGCGCTGACAGTTAGCAGTCGTCTGGCCAAGTACAACACGGAGCGGCCGCGTGGGCCTGCAGACAGAGACCAAACAACCCACTCATCTGAGCGCTAAGATTCACATGTGTTAACATTTTAGTCATTTATTGGGATTCTCTCCTCCCCATAAGTGAGAACAGTAGGATAAGTGAATGATTACAGGTGAAATCATAACTAATATGGTAATAAAGAGCCTTAGTCAAGTAATGGTTACATGCTGTCGGTAAGAGGAAAAGTGCAGTCAGACCTAAGGTTTGTGAGCTTACAACTTGTTCAGTCTTAGGGGGAAGGCAACACTCAGCTTAGAATCAGGTCATTGAATAGTTAAACATTAATGTTTTACTTATTGGAAGCCTCAGTGTTTATAACTGTATCTGTGGAATGGCAAATATGTTTAAACTGTTTTAATAAGTTAGCTGTGATTAACATTTTTAAGATAAAGAGCAAAATATTATGTCTTCTTCCCACTCCTTTTCGAGCTAAAATGTTATTTATTTTATTTTGTTGGCCAATTAGGGGCAAAGGAAGTACATTGTATGTAAAGGTAAAGATCTTGGACAGATATGGCATGTACCCTTGTCTCTGTATTTGTTCTTGAACACTGTTTGTATAGTTTTGTTTATATGGCTTGAAATAAAAAGTTCAATTCAATTCAAACACTTTTTTTTGTTTTTGCTCTGTTTTGATCCTCTTTAGACGTCTTTCAATGGAAGTAGGACAGTGTTGCTCACTTGGAAAGACATTTTTGTAGTTATCGTTCAGCACCCACTTCCTGGAGAGGGAGGGCACCATGACATCAGAGGGTGGAACAGAGCTTTTTAAACTCTTGAGAAGAAGAAAGACCTAAACTGTTGGAATTCTCTAACATGCATGAATGAAACACAGCTCCACATTTTTCAAGAACAATGTAGAGTAATAAGCTCAAAAAGTATTGCCCATGATACTATAATTTAAAATAGCATTCTTGGATGTGATAAAAGATTGCTTGTGTCAATTAAAACAGTGCAGAAGTGATCAAAATTATGTAAGAAACAGAAGAAGCATGATCTAACATGAGGGGAAAAAAGAAGACCGACACTTGGAACCAGCAAACATGAATATCCGGTCAGCAGGGGTCCGGCAAAGTGTGCGAAATACAGATAAAATCGATTAGCTTGCCCACTGACCCGGTAAGCAGCGAGGGCCTCCCACTGCCCCAGCCCTGCCAGCGTCCTGACAGAGACATCGAGGCCTCGGTCCCCAGGGGTCCCCTCTGGACACTGAGGTGAACAAAGTGGAGCTCTCCTGTCAAGACAGAAGCCCTGGAGCAGCGGCGGAACAACAAGCCCGGCCGAGCCGCTTCACTAAGCTCTGATTCCGCCAGAGACGGGCCGGGAGCGGCAGGGAGGACGCTCAGAGAGGGGGCACTGCACAGTCCACTGCCATGGCACACATTTAAGGGGAAACCAACAGCACGGACTCCAGCCAATAGGAAATATAGAGCTGAGAAAATATTTACTTCTGTCTGAGTGTATTAAGGGGTTTACTTGCTGCTGTTGGTAGGAGAAAGACAACCACATTTTCTCAATGCCATTTCACACAACTATACAATAAAGACAGTAAGAAACATCATAACAGCAGAGCAGATGCTAAAACATATTTGGCATAGTAGTTTTAGCCCACTTGTACCGCTATGTGACACAAACCACTAAGTGTATTTCAAAAGCAGTCCTGTTAAGTTTGAATATAAATAGATCCCAAAGGTCTGGCTCCAAATTATAAGTCCTAAATCTTTGCTATTTCAACTATTTAATCGTCCAATAGTAGCTTAGAACCAACGAGTGTGGAATGAGTGAATAATGCAATGTAAAGAGACTTTGATTATCCAGAAAAGTGCTAGATAAAACAATGCATTAATTATCATTTCTACTGGTCATTACTACCAACATAAGGCTATAGGTACAACACAGGCATTTAGACCTACATGTAGACTTTTATTGACAAAAGTTGTAAAAAGAAATGTATTTTCAAACAATGCCACGTTTCTACCTTATAGTAATGTGTACAATTATCCAGTCAATAACACATATGAAAACTACACGTGTATACTGTAAATTTAAAGCAGTACTAAAGCATCTCATGCCCCTAGAGGCCATAAGTGCCACTGCAGGTGTCGTAGCATTTTGTGGTTTTTTACTCATTAATTGTCCGTAAGAGTAAATACTACACTGACAGAAAAGACAAAGGGAGAGAGAGGGATATTGTTCATCCAATTACACAATGGAGATTTTTTTTTTCACTAAAACTTGGCTGTAAATGTTGTTTAAGTGGTGCTAGCCCGCAGTTAGCTTTGTCCGTTAGCCTGCTAGCTTCTTCTTCATGATTCCATTGGTGTGTATTGGTGGCACCTACTTGGAGGCAGCAAAGTTGCCAACTTCTTTGCTCCGCCGAAACATGGTGCTAAAAACTGATGCATTATGTCTTTTCAAATTCAGATAATGACGCATATTTCAATTTCAAATAATATGTTTTACACAAGCCCTTAAAAAACAAAGACCCATATTGTTAGTTTAGGCCCACTCCTGACACTGCAACACCTGTTGGCAGGACACAACTTTCTCCCTCTCGCTCCAGCTCTTTTGTTTTCCTTACAAGATTTCCTCTGTCGGATCGCTGGTGAGAAGCACCTCTTTGATTCCTGCTCATTGTGGTGGATCTGACCCCGCGGGTCGGCTCTTCTGCGCGTTACAATAATATTTCAACGGCGCTTTAAGGATGCTAACGCTAATCAAAACAGGACATCCTGAGGAGGAGGGCCCGTGCTCTCTCCTGCTCACTGACCGCTCCATGTTTTTCTGTTTGCGGACAAGTGACAATCCCAGGAAGCCGCGCGGAGGGTTCATCAAAGCTCGGAGCAGGGGGCCCGGAGCGCTGGATCGTCGGAATGCGCCATGGAAAGGAATCTCTACTGTCCTATTGTTCCCTTGCTTCCTCCGGTCTCATCACATGCCGGCACGTCCAGTTCACTTACAGGTAAAGGAGCGCTAATCAGGCTGCATTCCATTCCGCCCGCCGCAAATTCTTTCCTCCTCTGTAGCTGTGACCTCGGCAGAACAAGCCGAGCAAGCGTGCCGGTGTGCACACTCGACATGCACGTTCCAAGCATGTTATCAGAAAAATAAAGGGTTATGCTACTTACTGTTCCTGCTCTGACACATAGCGGTTTGAGTTTGTATCAAGGTGTGACAATGCATTATTTAAGGCTCTTCTTACAGGTTAAATACAGATTTAAACTGCTTTACCATTTATTTATAAAATAAACTGCCTTTCGCACATAAATTTGGATCCCCTCTTGGTACATCTTTTCCACGTACTTTGGCCTCAAACTAGTGATGGCGTTCCCCACTTACAGCTAATATTGTTTTCTAAGATAGACTGGGATCAAAATGTTCCAAATGATTTCCTCATGTAAAGTGACTCAACCCCTAGCCCTTCCCCAAACCACCAAATTAATCATCGCGCACTTGAGGAACTTTTGTAACGGAAGACACGGATGACAATGTGAGTTACAGACACTACTTGTATCAGTGTGGGTTGCACTTCCTGATGGGTTTTGCAGATAAGATTGTCCGCGCCTTATCTCCGGTGTTGTGGATGTCCTCGGCTGTGAGCAACAAGTGTGAGACAGCACTTCCAATCAGGTGGATGTGTCGCGGCCCATCAGGAAGCCCTCGGACTTTGATCATGTCTCCTCCCCTCCTCATCCTGCAGGGGTCAGAGGTGGCGGCTTAATGAGCTTCAGGGAGGAGATGAAAGGTGTGCAGCAGGAGTCATTGCGTGCGCACACAAAGACACTCTCTCAGGCCCGGTGTCATGCAAAGATACTGATGAACACGGGGATAGTTTTTTTTAAGCCTTTTCTTTGCAGGGTGTTGTCCTCTGCATTTGACCCATTGAGGACCAAAAGTGTCTGGAGGAGTGGGAGACAGCAGTGCAACACTCGTTGTTTTCCATCCAAGTTTCAGATTAATGGAGAGAACAGACACATTGGACAACAAAACATAGGGTCAAGAGTGCTAATCCGTTGGTTTTGAAACTTCCACCTTTGACCATCTAAGTACAAAGTCTAATAAGGATTTCAAATACACCTGAATCCCCGAATTATCCCAGAACTGGGAGCAAGCCATGAAAAACAGACTCAACTACATAATTTTATCTATTCAATCTCAAAGTGGCAGCCGCCTAAATTAAATCAAATGAATAAAATTCACCAGATGTACACATAGGCCTGTCACAAGAACAGAATCTAAATTTCGATGCATTGAGGCAGGAAACTCTCGCCATAAACAATGTTATTGAAGGCCTTATGATGCCACAGTAACTAGATCTAAAGCTTAAAAAGAACATGAAATACAATGAGACACAACTCACTTTGGGTGACCAAATAAAGTATTGCATTAGACAAATGGGGGAAAATGCAAATAAATGTACTGACGATAAATACAGAGCCATGGGTACACATACAGTACCACATTTTGAGAACCACTGTGATGAGACTCACTACATTGTTATGGTTGTATCCAAGTTCACATAATGTCCCAGCTGTAGGTACAGCTATAGATACATGTTGACAAGTCTAAGTCTAAGAATTGATTTCCCCTTTTCCCTTTTCAGACTGGCAGCTTATATGAGTGATACCACGGCAGGCCTCTTGTTCCAGACGCCCATATAAAAGCTCTAAACAATGCTGTAAACTAGTTAGCCAATATGAAACATGAGGCCACTGTGCAGTTCCTGTTTTCCACCATTCGCTTGGACGTAATTGATTGGAGTATAAAGTGATTGAGTTTCTTTAATTAGCTAACAGACATCTCTTTTTTTTTTTTTCTTCCCCGGGCACGCCAAACAGAGGCTCATTAATAGACCAGGCAAAACGCAGCCATCAGCAATCTTTTTGACACGACACCTCGGCAGACATCATAAGCGCTCACAAATCACTTTGATGACTGACGAAACTTTGTTGCTCAGCAAAGTGCCATTTATCCATGACCGATTTGTGACGCGGAGGGGCTGGGCATGTCACGCGCTTGACGAGTCCGCAGTAAACTCAGCTTTTGTTTTTGCACACACACACACACACACACACACACACACACACACACACACACACACACACACACACACACACACACACACACACACACACACACACACACACACACACACACACACACACACACACAAGGACACACTATCAAAAAATATGCTGCGCTTAGGGACCGTGCCGCTGATAATGACCTAAGTGTTGGCACAGCCGACCAGACTGGGAACAGACTGGAGGCTTTTGTGCACACTCCTATCTCTAACTCTATGACCTTTAGAAGGAAAGGGGTGGGGGGAAAAGGGAAAGTAGAAATGGTGTTCTTATTTAGAAGGGCTGAGGCTGCCTTATTGTTTGGTGTTGTTGGTGCGCTGGTCCCTGCAGTAAGCATGTAAAGGTTCCCAAGCTTGACATGGTCCTCCTTTGTTAAGTCCGTCGTCTCAAAATTCTAGCTTTTCATCTATTAATACTGGAACTCCTGGTGATAGGATGTGGTAGTGCACCTCAAACTTTCTAACAGCCAAATTTCTCACTATCTTGGCTCATGGAGATTTGTGGGTCACTGAAACACTTCGCTGTCAGTTTTTTTTCTCTAAAGGAGATTTCAAACTACATTGGAAATCGATATCCAAGCAAAACTATGAATAGTCATCAAATATTATTAATTGGAAGTAATTTTTTTTTGGGGGGGGTACTTCCATATCAAATGAAGAGGCGTTCTAACCACTGTGAAAAGTGAATCCCCCTGAGCTGGGACCTCTCAGTCAGAAGAACCCCTGGAGACCCCCCCCCCCCACACCCCTTCCCCTGTAACCCTCCTAACCCGGGACAGGGCCCATCCTTCAAGTGGATGACAACAGTGCATAAACAAACCACTAACCTCATCAGCTCTGTTAACAGCCCTGAGACCCAAAATCCTGCACCACTCATTAACATCTGAGACCTTCCAAAAGAGAGCCCCCACCCCAGAAAGCAGAAGGAGGGAGCGCACGTCACAGCAGAAGAGGACAGCAGTGGACAACATGTCAGACGGGAGGGGGCGTTGATCGATGAGAGGGTGCTGGCCTGGTATACAGCCCGCCACTGACGCCCCCCCTCCCCAACAAAAATGACTTAATCAAACTAAATAAAGATGCACTGTCTAATTGTTTTACACAGACGTCTTGTTTTATAGATGTTAATTTGCGTACACCTGCATTGCAAAGTCACAACTCTACATTTTGCTTCTCCATATCACATGTTTTGTTTTTCTCACTTCATTATTATTACAATATTGTATTTTAATATCTTATGCCAGTCCACACAAATCCAGTTTGAACAGTTTTTTTGCATGTCCGAAATGGCGATTTTAGTACAGCTTTGGCACAGTGTGGCATTGTGTTTCATGTATGCAACAATTATTCAGGGTGAAGCACCATTACACTTCCTGGGGTGCCACAGGCCAGGAACCACATGAGAGCATGCAGTGTTTTATAAGCAATGCAGAATACATTTAATGAATGATTTCTCCTTAAGTGTGTGCATGTGTGTGTTAAAAGCTGAGAGGGGCTGAGAGGAGAAAATTGATTAGCCTAGAAAAGAGTAAAAATGTGGCTAAATATTCAGGCAAGACATGGTAAAAATCAAGTATGATGTATTGAAATAGAAAGGATATATCATACTGTATATAATCTATTGTATGCAAATGTGACATATACAAACCATAAATAACGATAAGGAACACAAACTTCCAAAAATCAAAGGTCAAAAATGGATCTCCCCCTAACTATTAGTGCTTTGAAATAATATGTCTATACTCTCAAGTCAAAATAATGGTGTCACAGGGTAACTTTCATAGGGACAAATTTACCAAGGTGAATGAATAGGTAATCAGTGGACATCTTTTCTGTGGCACCGGAAAAAAAAAACGTAGGCAGAGAGCGCCACTGCAGGGCTATAGGGAATATAAAGTGGCCTCATTTTCACTTCCCTCGCGCCTGCCCGTTCCCTCTCACCTTCTGAGCCGATCTATTAAGAGTTTTAATGGGCTCCGCTGCTGCCAGACAAACGCGAGACGGACGCACGGCCCATTGCACAACGCCACGACACGCAACGACGCACTCTGGACACGAGGAGGCCGCGATGGGCGCGCGCAGACAAAGCCGCACATCGTTAAACAAACCACAAAAGAGTTTTCTGATCAATTGTGTTCTTATTATGGTCAGCTCTAGTTAAAGGGCCTGCAGGTCGCCATGTTATACTATCTGCGGATCGGCGTGCTTCAGATTAATTGTGACTTTAATTACGCCTAACAAATTATTAAAAAGCTCATTATGTCGGAGGGGTTTTATTGCCGCGCGTTTACGTTAAGTGGCTCTTTAATTAGGCCTTCCCCAAGTTCGTTTGGATCTTCAAAGCACCTCCCTCCCCCCATGCTCTGTGCGGTAGCCTATCCCACAATCCACCACGGGCGCACGCACGGGCCTTAAAGTTTTGGTGAGTTGCTTTTTTTTTTCTGTGGCGCACCGCATTACATCTGGATGCTAATCAGTCCACATCCATCAATCACTGCTTTACCACCTTCCCCATCACCTCTACCATAGCATCCGCCCATTCGCCTGCCCCCCGTTTAGCCAGGCCATGCGGAGCGTCACATCCACGGGCGCACACACACACACACACACACACACACACTGCATGCATTTTGTTCTTACGAGAGGTCTGGGAATTTGAATATTCACTGCTGACATTGTGCAGAGCTGGCCAGGGGCCACAACCACCCGCTGCATCTCAGGGGCGAGGACCACCTCCCCTTCTGGGCCCAGGAGTGGGAGAAATGTCCCTTACGGCAAAAACGCATTGGATATTCAATTATTAAAGAAATTGGAAAAGATGCCTGTTGCGCGTCATGGAGTCGAGGCCCAAACTTTTTTTTCAGTGATGCGCAATTGTCTATAGAAAGTCATTCATAAACAAGACAAACCCGTATTGAGCTTCGTTATTTTATTATGCGAAAAAACAAACACACAAAAATCACAATTGCCCAACACCATGTGGATATTTTTTGTTTTTGTTTGATTTATTCGTTTATGCAAAGGTTGGCTTTTACATGACTAATTGAACCGTAGTCAAATAATAAGTAAGGGGGAAAAGAGTAAACATTTTATTTTATACATAGATCAACTTTTACATTCACCTGCATCCGGAGAATGATTCCAAATCAATTCTATAAGCCTCCACGTGATGTTTAGTGGCACACTCTATTTATTAATATTCCATGCAACATTATTATTTGAAAGTGAGGCAAAACTGGGAAAAGCTTAACAGCACACACGAATACAAAGCCCGCGATAAGAACAAGCAATACAACTTTAAAGAGTCGATGGGCTCCAAAACTCTTGCGCAAAAAGTTACCATGCCGACACCACATCCTCACCTTCTCCTCCTATTTCATCGACAATATTAAATACAATTTAAAAAAGTCCACATCTTTGTCCGAGCAACAAGCCGTGAAGCAGCCGCCAGTGCGCACACAACCCCCGGTAAAGTGCAGCGATCGCCATAAACGCAATAGAACTGCCGCTGAGCAAGACTTGGCATTTGAACTCGACTACACACACACACGCGCACGCACACAACGCTTACGCTACAGCGCCCACTACATGCAACCGCCTATTGTAATGCTAGAGGTCTTACAGAAAGTTCTCTCCATCGCTCCGCTCAACTTCGTCGCAACTTTTACCCGTGACAGCGATTGACTTTGTTCGCGCTTTTTTTCCCAGACCCTTTTTTTTACGCAGCGACATCCCCGCTACTTTTAACTTTTCGAGGAGTGATGGATCAAACTATGGACACAGGCGATAGGTACAGAAGATGACATGTTTGTAAAGGCAGAAAAAAAAGAAAGTGATGTTGCACCTACTCGTGGCCAGTTTCCGTGCCCTGCCTTTGGACCTCATGGTGCCAGTCGCTGGTTTGGGATTTTTTTGTTTTTTCCTTGAATGCCTTTTTCCCCCCTCTCTTTTTTCTTTTTTTTCTTTTTTCGCTGTCCTTTTCACCGGGGTTTTCTCAATCCAAGGCGCGCTATCTCTCCAGCATTGTCAGTCGGGGACACCTTCGCACATGCGCACATGTCCCCCCCCCCCCACAACCACCGCCGCCGCCTCCCCCACCCCCTTCTCCGACACACCGCTGCTGCCACCGCCAATACCACTTCGCCGAGAGAGAGGGAGAAAAAAAAAAAAAAAGTCCGCCGATGTTGGGGTAGGAGGGGAGGTGGGGGGAAAAAAAGTTTGCAGCGATGGTATGACTTTGGTATGATCCTGGTGCTGCGGGAGGAACGGAGGGCAGCAGGAGAGGCGAACCGCGAGCGCGCACACCTCTCTTCTTCTGCTCTTTACATATCCGAACGCGCGCGGAGAGAGAAAGTGGGACACGCTGCACGAGAGAGCTCCGACTTTTGTGGTGATATCGAGTCGTGTGTTTCTCCCCGAGCGAGCCAAGGAAACTTTGGGAGGAAAATAGCAGCGTATGCAAAAAAAAAAAAAAGAAAAAAAAACCATCAACAGCTGATTCTTTCTTTCTGTCTTTTTTCCCCCCTTTTTTGGTAACATAAATACATTAAAACTTTTTTTTTTTGGAGGGGATGGAAGGGTCAAGTTTAGAATTGATTCTCAGTACTTTTTCCACCCTTTTTATCACAGTATTTACACAATGGGATCCCTTTTTAAAAAATAAAATAAAATAAAAAAAACTTCTAAGCGTTTTATGGCATTTAATTGTCTTTTTCTTTCTTTATGACCTGTAACACATATAGGCAGTGATGCTAACATGTGAACCATAATAGCAATAGAAGGATATGATTCAATGACATGGGGAAAACATAATCTGCTTTTATACATATAGTTCCACCTTGCACCTTGTAAGTGCTCCTTAAATTGCTCGATCACGCCACAACTGTATCTTATCTTACAGTTTTTAAGGCTTTTTCACATATAGGCTATAATGTTCCTTTTCTGCAGCTCCCTTCTTTGAACTCCATTTTAAACGATTAAAGAAAGCTTCCCCCCTTGCCCGTTCTTTCTCACTGCATGCGCCCCTGATTGCTCCTTTCCCGTCTATTATTTATTCTGTCAGCTGATTATTATTAATACGTTAAGTGCCCAGTATTAATGCCTCCCTGCGTGAGACGTCCGTGCGTATATTTTTCATTACCCGGTAAAAAAAAAAAAAAAAAAAAAGGATGTTTTGCTTGAGAAGTCCAAGTAAATGTCTGAGAACAGGAGAAAGAGGAGCTGGTTACATCTCGTTGGGTGGAACACTGTTGAAATACACTTTTCCTGCCGTTTGAATGGAAAATGCCACATTTCATAAAAGCGGGCACAGCGGAGTCCATAAAACTGCTGCAAGTCTGTGGGTATGACATAAACATTTTATGGAGGGATGTTTAGAAAGTGAATAAAGCACTAATACATTTTTTCATTTTCATTCCTTTTGGATTTTCCTCTCAAAAGTGTAGATTCATAAATCAAAGATTGACATGTGGTTAGGAACTTTTTACGCAAATAAACAGGGCTCATCGTCAACAACGACATTATACAGTTAATAGTCAGGATGGTAAGACCGCGATACAGTAAAGTAAATCATACAACATTTTGACCCTGAAAACAACTGTTTGATTTCCGTTCGTTGCGTTAGAGCAGTGTGACGTCATGTCGCATTAACGAAAACGCGTTCAAGCCTGGAGACGCCGGTTCGATTCCCGGACCGAGGGCCTTTCTGTGTGGCGTTTGCTTGTTCTCCTCATTTCTGGAGTTTTGTCTTTTCTACCCCTCAGCCCAAAACATGCACAACAGGCTAAACTCTTGAGTCCTGAACTATAGCTCTAGATATGTAGAAGTGTGTTGCTCCTGACAGGTGCTGCACCGGCGATAGTGAAGGATGGCGGGTGGACACATTTTCCAACAGGGACAATAAGAAAGTGGACAGAACTGTGCATAAAGGCCTTATCATGTCAGGCTTCAGGGCTGTATACTACTGTATAACCCTCATTACATTCATTTTAAGGGGAAATTACAAGAACATGTTACAGTGTAGATTCCTTTCTGTTTGCAGTGTTGTGCTTTATGTCTAAGTCCACTCTTACGCACTGAAATCAAGTTCAGTCTGGTTGAGCGCACACGTATCAATAATTCGATTAGACAAGTAAAAGGCCTAAATTTACTTCATCTCATTTTAAGGACTCGCTGTGATCTCATGGAGTGTCTAGATTAGACTGATCTATAGATTATTATTGCAGCCTTCTGACCCAAATGGATGTTTATATCTGTATTACGTAAAATATTTTGGAGCAGACTTCAAACACAGACTTAAGGTATTTCCCATTCCGTGTAATGTCAGACACGGGATGACGTCGACTATACGGTTAAACAGCAAACTGACGGGCCTAACGTGACGATACAAGTTTGATACAGTTAATGGCACGTTTAGAAGGGGGGGAGGTATTTATACAGGGATCAAATCTAGATCCAAACTAATGCGTTCTGGGTTTAAACGTGGCCTCGTTGGAAAGGTTAACACTGATAGGCGCCTTTATTGCGTCTGCAGCACACTCCTACCTCTGCGGTAATGGCATAAACACTGCTATTAAGTGGGCTGCGCCTTTTACGCACCGCGCCTGAGTGGGTACAGCGCGCGCAGGCAAAAAAGTCTCACCGTGCCGCACACTCCGCGCGAGGAGGGCGACGGCGGATCGAGGCGGCGCGCGCTCAATTAGCCTAAATGGAAACAGTTTCATTCAGTGCAATAACTCAGCGCGTATAATGCCCGCACTCTCCCAATACATATTTTATTTATGATGATAGTACAATGGACCCGGTGACAAGGCGGAGCGAGCGCACGCGTGGCCATAACCACGGGGCTGTAATTATTTAGAATAGATTGAATTCGAATCCTCTTGCGTTAAAGGGAATAAACCTGTGCGCCTTTGCAAGATGAATTCGTATAGATATTATTTATCTTTATTTGCATCGTAAAAAAAAAAAAGAAGAAAGAAAGAAAGAAAAAAGTGCTGTATTTCAGAATATAGGGGTTCGCAGCTGTTAAGGGGTTAAATAAAATAACATAATCTGTATTAGGGGGGCGGCATAGGCGAAAAGCGAAAAGAGAGCCCCCGGCAAAAAAGGAAATTACCCGCACCCGCGTGACCTTTGAGCAAAGTAATCAATCAAGTGATCAGCGGGGATATTTATCACGCCTTCTACAAACCAACTGCCTCACAACCAAAGCTCACACACAAGACAGTCGACCACAAAGTACAGACAAGCATTATTATTATTATTATTATTATTATTATTATTATTATTATTATTATTATTATTATTATTATTATTATTATTATTATTATTATTATTATTATTATTATTTGATGTTGTTCTGTGGAGGCCATGCGCATTTTACGCACAGCGCAGCTACCGTTCCGAATGCGCAGGTTCGGTAATAAAACGTAACCCGGTGTTCGCCCAATGATGTAAAGACTGGAGAGGCCCGTGCGGTCAGCGCGCGCAGGCTACTGCCTCTATGTGGAGAATTATTGACCCAATCAAGCGCGTTAAATGCTTTCAATGAACAGTGGATTTAGTGCAATTACAATTAGGCGACGCGAACGAATCGTTTCTTCAACTTGAGAAATAAAAAAAAAAGGAGAGAGAGGGAGAAATTTCCGAATGGTTATTAAAGTTGATGGCCTAAACTATTGTACAGAAGTGATTACATATATATTAGACCAATTCTGTACTTTTTTTCCCTTCTGCTGTTTGATTGTATTTATTGAGGTAGAGGCCGAACATTTTTTTTTTTTTTTCGAAATGCATCAGTTGTTTGCAATATTAGTGGGTTACACTTTTTGGACAAATGTATTCAAAGCAAACAAAATAAAGATGTGGAAATCCGTTATTCGTATATTAAAACTATAAAACACAATTGTAATACGGTGTTTTGTTTTTTGTACATTATCAAGGTATAATGTATTGGCATTCAGTCATGTGGTTAAGAGGCAAAGTTAGTAAAAAACAAAATCAATTGAAACACACACAAACAATCAAGATATCTCTGCCATCAGTAAAAACAGGAATAATCTCGTTGATCTCCTGGGCATCCACACATGATGTGCGAAACCTTTAGGCGCCTAGTGGGAACATTGTTGATGTTCTACCGCCATCTTGTGGAGTGACTGAAACATCCCTTAAAATACCTCCAAACTCAAAAGGTGAGCTTCTTGGCTAAAAGGCATGACGTCTTTACTTCAAATCAACTCAAGTCTAACTGTATTGGGTACAAAAAAAATGTGAATGAGTGGGCTGAAAGTGATATGATAAAATGTGGTCAATAAGTAACTGATTGACTGATGCTTAAGAGTGACATTAATAGAAGTAAAGTGCATGTTAACTACATTTGGAGAGGGGGAGTGGTAACGATGCCCTCTGTATTGATAGCGCTAGTGTTGGTCCTTGACATATTTATCTGTGAGCGCTGGACTCAAGATGCGACTGAAGACACCCATTCATCACGTCCAGCAGTCTCCTCCTCCTCTCGCTCCTGACACTGAGAAGACGAGGCAGTTAGTCAATACTACGGTCCATCCGTTTTATTTATCTCTGTTTCCAGTAAGACGACACAGCATGGTCCATGTCAGGTTCCCGGTTGTGGAATCATTAAGGCAAGAAGAGGGCGACATAAGAGGGAAAAAAAGTCATTGAACTCAAAATTATATTCAATGGACTTGAACTTGGCCCCCGAATATTTTATAAATACACAAATACACTTTTGAATGTTTAATTTTATGAATCCAATGCAAACATAGCATATCCTGTGTTCAATCAATCATTAATAGCATATTTCAGAGCAACATATGACTTGGAATAAACTACAGGGTGGCTTCAAAGACATAGGCCACCGTTTTTAAATACTGAAATATGTTCTTAC
The DNA here is from genome assembly GCF_951799975.1 of Gobius niger. NCBI lineage: Eukaryota > Metazoa > Chordata > Actinopteri > Gobiiformes > Gobiidae > Gobius > Gobius niger. The sequence goes on along the minus strand of NC_136852.1, from coordinate 10,799,968 downwards.
CTGAGCTTAGACGAGTTGATAGTATGTAGCTGTGTGGTCTTTACGCGTGCGCTCAGTAAATTGCAAGACGTATATTACTATGCCTTGCAATATAGTTCCCGCTTTTATCCGCTGAGAAAACCGACATGTTTAATTTTTGATCGTGTAAAGGGTCATTTAACCATATTTAAATGGGGAAAACATGGAAGAGCTTGGTTGCTTCACCTCCATTTGGATCCATGGATGAGGAGAGGAGAGGCTATATGCGAACACCGTCTGAGCTCTGTTTACGTGACTGAGCGCTCCCGTAAAGACCAGACGACTACGTATCAACTCGTCTAAGCTAAGGTAAGAACATATTTATCCATCCATTCGTCAATTTTCTTCCGCTTAATCCGGGGCCGAGTCGTGGAGGCAGCAGTCTCAGCAGAGATGCCCAGACTTCACGATCCTCCAGCTGTTCTGGGGGGACCCCGAGGCGACACCAGGCCAGCTTGGAGACATTGTCCCACCAGCGTGTCCTGGGCCTTCCACGAGGCCTTGTTCCAATAGGACATGCCTGGAACACCTCCCAAGGGAGGCGACCAGGAGGCATCCGAAACAGGTGCCCTAGCCACCTCAGCTGGCTCCTTTCGACGTGAAGGAGCAGTGACTCTACTCCGAGTTCCTCCCAGGTAACTGAGCTCCTCACCCGATCTCGAAGGGTGCTCCCAGCAACCCTGTAAAGGAAACTCATTTCGGCCGTTTGTATCCACGATCTTGTCCTTTCGGTCATTACCCAAATCTCATGGCCATAGGTGGGGGTGGGATCGTAGATTCAGGGAATAGGAGCACATTCCATAAAATGAAATAAAGGACATTAAAAAGTTACTATTATGTTTTGTTTGCAAGATAATCTAACCTTTCACTGAAATGGTACATTGATGAAATCATGTAAAAAAAAAAAAAAGGCAACAATTGCAACATATCGTTAGCCACATAGCATAATTGCCTAAATTATATATATTATATAGGAAACACATTGTTTTTCTCTTATTGCCATTTTAACTATACAAAATGACTTTGGCAATTATGCAATGTGGCGAACGATATGTAATAGAGGTGGCAATATTTGTTCGCCCTGCTGCATTTTACATGTACTCTGGTGCCCCCTAGTGGCCAGAACAATGATCGCAACCTTGTTTATTTCCAACGACGTGGCGATAGTGTGTCAGTGTCATTATTTATAATGCACAGGGAAAGGCCAAAGATAACATTTTATTAAAAGGAATGCTGATGTTATGTATGTATAATATAAAGAAATTACTCTTTTAAATCCATTTCTGCTTTCAGTGAGAATGTCTCTCTAAAGCTCGGGTCCTCTACCAGAGGCCTGGGAGCTTGAGGGTTCTGCGCAGTATCTTTGCTGTTCCTAGAACTGCACTTTTCGGGACTGAGATGTCTGATGTATTTCCTGGGATCTGCTGGAGCCACTCCTCCAGTTTGGGGGTCACTGCCCCGAGTGCCCCAATGACCACGGGCACCACTGATGCCTTCACCCTCCAGGTTTTCTCCAGCTCTTCTCTGAGCCCCTGGTATTTCTCTAGTTTCTCGTGTTCCTTTTTCCTGATGTTAAAGTCGCTTGGCATTGCTATGTCGACCACAGCGGCTTTCCTCTGCTCTTTGTCCACCACCACAATGTCTGGTTGGTTCGCCATTACCATTCTGTCCGTCTGTATCTGGAAGTCCCACAGGATCTTGGCTCGGTCATTCTCGACCACCTTTGGAGGTGTTTTCCACTTTGACCTTGGGGTTTCCAGCCCATACTCTGCACAGATGTTCCTGTACACTATGCCAGCCACTTGGTTATGGCGCTCCATGTAAGCTTTCCCTGCCAGCATCTTACACCCTGCAGTTATGTGCTGGATTGTCTCATTGGCCTCTTTGCACAGTCTACACCTGGGGTCTTGTCTGGTGTGATAGATATGGGCCTCTATTGCTCTGGTGCTCAAGGCCTGCTCCTGTGCAGCCATGATGAGTGCCTCTGTGCTGTCCTTTAGTCCTGCTCTGTCTAGCCATTGGTAGGATTTCTTGATATCCGCCACTTCAGTTATGTTTCGGTGGTACATCCCATGCAAGGGCTTGTCTTCCCATGACGGGACCTCCAGCACCTCGTCTTCTGTTATATATATATATATAATATATATATACATTTGAATGAGCAGGCTCCTCCGTACCTTTCTGAGCTTCTGTTTGTCCATACCAACAAACTAACAAACTACTTTTAGACGTCCCGGGGTTATGGCCGTCAGTAATTCAATTTATCATTCACAGACATTATTAAAAAAAAACAAGCGAGGACATGATTAACATTATCCATTGAAGAGTCAAATAGCCGTAGGAATAACTGTCTTTGTGCCTGATGCCGCTGTTGTTGATCACCTCCATGGGGTGGGAGGAGTTAGTCATGATGGCCTTGAGTTTTGAGATGATCCTTCCCTCGGACACTTGTTGGACTGTTGGGAGAACCGATCCCACCACCGAGCCTGCCTTCTAGACATGTGTAAAGTCTTAACTGAAAACACAATTCTTTGTGCTAGCTTTCAATAAAAACTGACAAGATCATTGTAAGTGTTTTATTCTGTACTTCTATTGTACTTCACAAGGGTTAACCTTGTGTCGTCCTGGGGTCACAAACACTACTTTGTCACTGCTAATCTCTCTATCTCTGTAAAATTTAGTATCAGCTTGAAGATACAATAAAGACAGAACCCAAATGTTTATTTGGCACTGCAACAAAAAAGACAATAATTAAAAAAAAGCACACAGTGAGACTTAAGATAGATCAGCTTTTATTTCCAGTATGATTTGTAACAAGTCAAGGTTGGCGGTGCATAGTCATGAAGGAAGCATGAGCGACGTGGTCGCAGACAGAGACAAACTGCTCAACATTCAGTGGAAGTGGCTCAGGAAAATATAGGCATTATTCAAAATGTTTTCAAAATGGAGCTAAAGAGCTTGACTAAAGAAGGTTGCTGTATAGTAGGTAAATAAATATGTCCAATTGAAAAATTTGACATAATTGTGACATAGTAAAAGTGTGTCTGTGCTTACGTTTGATATTTCAGTGTTGTCAAAAGTCTTTTACAAAGGCAGTTTGTGTTTTCTGTTTTTCTGCCTGTTTGGACTGTGAAGTCAGCTTTCCTGTTGGTCTTTGTGGAATGTGGTGGAACTCTTTTGGCAGTGTGAGGGTTTAGTGGCGTCACTGTATTAGGCCTATAGGAGATCACTGTTGTGTCTATCAGACCTGTAAGGAATACGGGTAGTTTATATTAGCAGTAGTTGGCCTGATGTGTAGTAATAATGCTGCTTCAAGGCCTATGGTGCTCAGAAGTGGTTCCCAACCATTTTAGTCTGCCGCACCCCTTGGGCCTTTCATTTATACTCTGAGAAACCCCATTTCAAGGGTGTTGTCAAGTATTAAAGAACGTGATCAACTTAAGCTCCTAACTATGAGTAAAACAATGTGTTGTGTTTAATTTGACCATTTCATCAGATAAATCTAAGTGCCCCTGGTATGTGCTCGCGTACCCCCTTGAACACTGGTGTATGCTACTAGGCTTACGGTGTGTTGTATTGTTTACTCGGACTATGGTGTGTAGTTGTATTGTTTACTCGGCCTATGGTGTGTAGTTGTATTGTTTACTCGGCCTATGGTGTGTAGTTGTATTGTTTACTCGGCCTATGGTGTGTAGTTGTATTGTTTACTTGGCCTATGGCGTGTAGTTGTATTGTTTACTCGGCCTATGGTGTTTAGTTGTATTGTTTACTCGGCCTATGGTGTTTAGTTGTATTGTTTACTCGGCCTATGGTGTGGTAGGAGTTGTTTATTATAGGTCTATATCTTGGTGCAGTAGTAATAATGACTGTTAGGTGAGTATAGGACCAGCAGACATGAGACTCTTGGATTGGCAGTATGAGTTTCAGCCGCTCTGGCAGTAAAAACGTCTAGCTCTAAGGTCAATTGATTCTCCAATAATTGTTTTCTGAAATTACTCTTATATTATTAGCATTGATCAAAATTAGTATTTCTTTTCTTCTTTTTTTCCAAATGAATGTTGCATCAAAATGTCAGCTACAAATGTACAATTACACATATAAGTACAATTACTTCAGCTGGAAATGATTCATTTTGAGCATTAGAACATCTTAACATTGCAAGCATGATGCCATATACAAAATATGTTTAATACAATTGGCAAAAGCTTTATAGTTCTAGCATTAATTTTGTGCTGCATCTAAATGATTCACAAATATTTTATGTCCCAGTGCTTTGTAGTATTTTTTTCAGTGTGGGTGAGTGCAGTATCTATGCCACTAGGTGGCAGTAGTATTTTTTTTTTCTTTGCTGTATTGCACCACTGCAGAGGAGACAGAGCAGACTCAGTACTGCAGCAATCACTGCAAACAGTTTGACCACCAAGGACCCATGTAGCAATACGATCTCACGGTACATGATGAGTTCAACACTTCACATGGAGGTAACAAACAACAAGCTGAGTTAAATGAAAATAAATGTTGCCCCTAAATAATAATAAAATAATAATATACTTGTACCCAGCCTAAGGACTCTGGACTGATGTTGTGCTTTCCCTGACCATGAAACATGACCCAATAGACCAGTGTGAGAGAATCATTCCCTCCACACCAAAGACACGTTTGAAGGTTTCAACTGAACACCCTCCAGACTCTAAACAGAATGATACAGGTGTGTGAACTTCCGAGTCAAATGCACCCAGACAGACCCACTCCACCATATTGCTTTTCTATAAAGGAAGACTTTGGATATGTGCCCTCATTACAGAGGAATAACATGGATAGACAAACTCAGAAATCCCTGTGTTTGAGATCAGCTTCCCTCCGACTGTTTTATCACGAGGCACTGACTGCACTACAACAACAACAACTGACAGCGTACAGACAAGCCCTGTTCTTCACCCAAACAATGTGCATATGCACTAAGTCAGTACATATGGAGTAACATCACTCGTATCTTCTTATTTTCCCAACATCTGTTAAAGTAAATTTGAACCTATTAATGTTAATAAACCTGAAATGGTTTTGGGTGTTACTTCAACTGAATAGAAAAACTGTTGCACAAGACAAGTCTGTGTTCAACATAATACTATAAATACTATCACAGTGGACAGAGCCAGTCCACACACATGTATAAAGTGCCATAAAACAGGTTATTGCATAATAGTATGTCTTATTGCTTCCATTGAAAGCAGGAGAGGAAATGCACTCCAGTATTAGAGCAGTAGGCTGATCTGGTACAAAAATAAACAATGTGAGAGCTCTTGTTCGGAAGAGTGTTAAGGTAAGTGATGGTGACACATACCTGTGCTAACTTGGTAAAGAATCTGTCATGGCTTCAAATGGTAACCAATTCAAAAGACACAATCTCAGTGATGGCCAATGTAAAGTGCTGTATCCAGGACCAATATACATACGTATGTATATCTTCATGTGTATATATAACTAGTATGTGGCATGTGAGTGTTGGTGGGAAGCTTCCAGTTGTTGGAGCCATCCCAGCTATGTGAGTGCATGACAGGTCACCGTACCAGAGTCACATTCAGGGACAGTTAGTCCCAATGAAAAAAATACATAAAATACTGTCTCATTTGCAGGACATGGTCGTAAATTAAAGTGATAATTAACACAAGGTACATTTGGCAAAAGTGGCGTGATCAACTGAAGAGGTAAGCCTTTTGCCACATTCATATCCAGCGATTAGTTTGAAACAGACTCTTCAGATATATAAACTTGATGTAAATACTGACATTCTATTGAAGTGTTCTGTAACAGTATCATCTGAGTGGAGAAATGGCAGCTGGATATCCATGCGTTGCTATAACCAATTGTTCAAATTAGCAGTGGACTTGATGTACTGTCAAATATCTCATGGTCTAAAATGTGAAAGGGAAAGAGTTAAAGGGTGTGTTTCTAAGCTGTGTTCCATTCGCCCAATGCAGGAGTGAGGAGTGCATGGTAGTACATGCCCTAATGAGGACATACAGGCATGTGTCTATTGGCATTGTGGTACTAGAGAAAATATTCTGACATGGACTTATATAAAATGTGCACATGCTAAGATGCATTGGTTATTAGTCAGAAGCAGCATGGTTAAATTCATTCCTTTCTATAGAGAGCTGGGGAGTCTGGGGATTGTCTTTAAGGGTTCAGGTTATTATCTCTTTTTTTTGTACATTTCTCTTGTGTTTTTATCCTCCCACCAGCAGAAGGCGCAAAAGCAAAACAGGCACCTGTGTTTTTTCTAAAGCAATCAAAAACTGTGCAGGGCTGGATCATTTAGCCACATTTGTAAGCCCAGCTGCCATCAGCGACTTTTAGGAACCCAACTTCCACCATATTTGTAAAATGACCCCATTAGTAAACATGTAAATCCTTTAGACTGGCTTGGCAGTATGTGTGGCCAGGACTAGACAAAAGGTAAGTGCTATCTAAGTTAGCAATATTTTTTATTTATGTATAATGAGTACAAATGTAACTATTAGTAAATTCTAGTTGGGAATAGAAATGGTTAAAATCGTTCTTATGTTTTACTGTAAAAACAGCTGTATGCAAATGTCTTTTTAATTGCAGTCAAAAGTGAAAGCTTCAAAGCAGTTCGTGCTGTTTCTCAGTCGATAATATGGCAGTTCAGAGATTATGGCAATCCATTATGGCATCAAAATGTTTACTTCTCCACTCAAGGCTTTATTTGGGTTCACATCTAACACCAACTAGACGTGGTCGGTGACAATTAAACATAGTGCGGTCTGTTGACAGCACTAGCATTACGGGACTGTCTAGCAGCAAATGGGCCCCTATGTGTTAAAGTGATCCAGCCTCCGCACATATTACACTTTAAGCATGATTCAAAATAAATAAATATTCACATGTCGTATTTGTTAGCCGCTAGATAAAACAGTCCTCCGTTAACTGCATTGTACATTTGTCTAACATATATACAGTATACAATCATACAGCCGTGCTGGGCTCTGCACTGGCTCATGCCTTTGGTGTCCCTTGTTTTTCACCTTTGGCTCCCGAAAGTCCATTCTCCGTGTTGTCGTTGCCCGAGCTCACCAGGCACTCTTTACTGCAGACACAGACAGAGAGGGCAGGAAAGGTTACTCACAAGGGATACTTTTTTGTCTCCATAGAAGCATTTCACCCATCGTTCAATGCCCGGTTAGCAGCAGGATTGTGAGTATTTTACTTAAAGGAACAGGCCACTGTTGTTCCAAACTAAGATATGTTCTTACCTGAGCTTAGACGAGTTGATGCGTACCTGTCTGGTCGTTGTTTGTGCCCGTGGAAGAGCTTGGTCGCTTCCAACTTCACCCCGTTTGGAGCTATAGGAATATGCTGGGAGAGGCTATGCTAACAACATCTTTGGTCGTTTTGTGTGACTGAGGGCATGCACAAAGACCAGACAGGTACGTATCAACTCATCTAAGCTCAGGTAAGAACATATCTCAGTATGGAAAAACGGTGGCCTGTTCCTTTAATGAACAGTACAATAATCTTGGAAACTCCAGGGGAAAGTATAATGGGGGTCAATAGCAATTTCAGCTGAATTTGAGCTTTTACTAATATATCATCAAATAAATAAATGACGACATGACTATATGCACAAAATATGCACATGCAAATGTAATGTGGTGCGGAAATTTAAGGGTTCAATTATCAATTCCATTTTTGCTTACAGCGATATGTGTAGCAGGGATTATGCAAGTCAAATTGAATGCTTTTTAATACTATACTATACTACTGTAATACTATATTTTAATGCCACAGAGGAGTACACAATAGTATATTATTATTTTGGGGGTTCTGGGTGAGAATGTTTGAAAATATTTGAATCTGTAAAGCACCTGTGTATGAAAAGTGCTTTATAAAGAAAGTTTGATTGATTTCTTAAGATTTGCAAACATATCATCAAACAGAAGAATGAGAATTTTACAAAAGGGGCAACTTTTGAGCCAAAACAAGAGTAATTAGGTCTTAATGAACCTCTACAGAAAACAATGTTGAGCAATGCCAAAATTTCCCAGGAAATTTAGACTGAATCCAACTCAATGGTTTCTAATGACATTTAAGGCCCTGATTTTGGCACAATTAAGTTAAAACACTGTGTATGTCATGGTGCCACCAAAACATCCCCCAATTTCCCAAGCAGTGTCAAGTTAGTCAAAAAACAAGCACAAGCCTTTTCATCAGAACTGCTTACTGTGAGTAAAACATCAGGCATACCTGTATGTGTCGGTGTCTCTGTGTCATTATCTGGGCATTTAAACAACACTATGATGCAACAACAAGATTTCAACGTTGAAATACAATTGTGAGCGGCTGACTTACTTCTTCTCATCGCCTTTGCACAGGAAGCGAACCACCAAAGCCTTTATCACCATGATGAGGATCACTAAGCCAATCACTCCACCCAGCACCGACACAATAATCACTGTCAGGGTGTTGTCCACCTCCGTCACTGAAACAGAATAGCACAGTTCAGAATGTACGTCAGGATGATGGACAGTGCATTTGCTTTATACTGAGAGCTCCAAAGTGGTTTAGTTCAGTTTAGATTTTCAAACTGTGGCGCCACACCGACAGAGATGTAGTTTAACAATGTTGTAAGCCAAAGTTTCTGTTTCATAGTTGAGCTCCATGACTTTATCGAGTTGCGTAATGTCCTTTTTGAGAGTCCTTTTTGCTTTTTTGAGATTGTCTTTCCATAGAATCAAGTGGCTGTCAAAAAGTCAGCGTTTAGCCATGATCATCTTAAATTCAACTTTGTTTTTCTGCTTAGTTTAGCTGTTCAATAAAATTAATTCAACATGAACTGTTCTTTCACCTGCAGCCTAAATTCACCGAAAAGTCAAAGCTACATACATTGCTCCACCACTTCCAGCGTAAAGATCGCGCTGTGGTTGCGAAACTTCTCCTTGGGGTTCCTGGCGAAGCAGACATAGTCTCCGGCGTCATCGAAAGTGATGTTCCACAGGAGGATGGAGATGTTGCCTTTGTTAGAGCCCACAAACTCCACACGCTCATGGTACACGTCCACTTTGGGTTGCACTCCCTCTATCGGGATCACCGCCTCACAGAGCTACAAAGACAAACAGCAGGAGATTTTCATGTTACTTTCACACTCTTTTCCCATGTGTCACTGATGAAGACGTGCAGGACCGTGGTTCCGTTTTTGGTCCAGTTGAAGTAGAGGTTCTTGATGCCGATGCAGGAGGCATAGGTGCAGGGCAGCAGCACCGTGGAGCCATTCATTGCTACCAACTTGGAGACTTTTCCAGTGGAGACTTCCAATCCACCAACACTCCAGATACCTGAAAGAGCATGGAAAAATAGGGCCATTTAGGAGCAGTATTGTCTTAATGTGCACATTATTTAAAATGGTTGCACTTGGTTGCTTGTATGATGGACATATGGTGATATGAAAACTGTAGGTGACAAGGAAACAGCCTAAGTGTTTTCTTGGAAGTACTATGGAAACAGGGCTGTAAAACTCATTATCCATCATTATCACTGTGCTATGTTATCCCCATCCAGTTATTACTGTGCTGCCTAGGAGGGCCATTATTGTTATATTGAGCACTGTTTTAGAAGGACATTTGAGTGATGGCACGGGGTCGAACATATTCACACCAAGATGCATTCAGTCAACTTCCTAACACCTAACTCATCATTCATACTCATCATTATGGGCTTTGCTTTTGAAAAAATCCTCCCCAAACTCTTGAAATGAATGCGTTGCAGGAGGGCATTCAGGAGGATAGGAATGGAAGCATGCCACTGGTTAAACTGAGTCAATATGTGATGTAATAGTACGACCCTTTTAGTCATATATTGACTGTTTGAGTTGACAATACACAACATCAATAAATCATAATACAATGCAAACTTCACCCATCAGGCTTGTTTTTTGTTTTTTTTGTTCACAAATTGCTACTTATACAAAATGTTTTATGGGGCAAAAATAATGTTTCCCTACCAAAAGGAAACAATGTTAGGTATAGGTCCTTTAAAGGCACTAGACAAGAGTTTAAACAATGTAAAATGGTGTATTTTACTCCCCCTACATGTTCCAGGAATGTTCTAATGTGTAGAATGAGCTCAGACCTGTTCACCACAATTGCCTCTAAAATCCTGCACTGTCACTCAAAAAGTTGTTACTTCGTGTCCGCAGTGCCGTCATGCACGAGCTTAATATAGAATCTGCAGTTACTCGTAAGACCTGAGGTGGCAGTAGTGAGTATAAAAATGACAACTTGCATCTCCCTTTAAGTTTGCAAAACATCATGATTCCAAGTTCAAAATCAAGGCAATTCAACAATTAAATTGATAATGTCAAAGTAAAGGTATCCCAAATAATAGCTGTGCTGTATAAAGTCAAAGATTCTCTCAATAAGAATGCATTGTTTTTGTTGTATAACTCATTGACTGTTCCATATCTGACCTATTGCATTGAAGTGTGGGGAAGTGCCTGCAAAACATACATTAATCCAATTTTTTTGTTACAGAAAAGAGCAATTAGAGTCGCCAGTGGAAGTGGATACAGAGACCACACCAATCGTTTATTCATACTAACTAAAAACACTGAAATTCTGTGAATTAGTAGAGTTTAATCTTTTAAAAACCATGTATAGAGCTCATCTGGAATGTTTACCAAACAATTTACAAAGCAGATTCAACAAGAGAAATAGCAGATAAGAACTAAAAGGTACTGAGATTTTTACAAAACCCAGGTTTCAATCGGCAGCAAAGGAAACAAAGGAGTCACTCTGTGGAACAGTCTTGATTGTAAAGTGAAAAAATCTAATTCCATTGATGTGTTTATGAAATATGTAAAATTATCAATGTTACAAAAATATGACACTGCAGAGTAGCAGATCAACTTTATGTATTTTGTGTTTTGATGTCATGGAAGAAAAAGAAAAGAAAAAGAGAGTTTAACATTTAAATGAACTTTAAATGAGTTTTTACATCTTTCTGCTCCTTTTCATTCATGCTAAATGCTGTTGTTGCATTTTTTAAATGAATGAAATAAATAAAAAAAATAATAAATAATAAAATAAAATAAAGACATGGTCTGAACATATCAATTCCACTTAGAAATCAACCGTTTGTATTATTTGTCTAGACCCTGCAAATTGTTGACACGATTTCAAATACATACATAATTCCCAGTTGTAAAAGTGCCTCAGAATGTGAACTTGAGCAGTATTTGCAGGAACTATTTCAAAGTCAAAGCCAAGTCCAGTTCACTCTGAGCTTGTTGCTGGACAGGGAGTCACGCGAGGGGCTCCTGTTGCAGGCCTGTGGGTTCGGCTGCTGTTTTGAACTTACAGCTGGTGTAAGTGTCACACACTTGGGACCTATTTTTAAAAGCACATCCCACACTGATCTGCTCAGGGTCACATTACACTTTTACATGGTGCAAACCGTGTCCGGGCAGTGGATGACCATTGGCTGTGGAGGGAGAACAGCAATGCAGATATTTTAACCCAACTAAGGAATCTCATACCAAAATTAAGATTAAGACTCTTTGGGATTCCATAAAGCGACTACTGGAGAGCGCACTGGTGATCAAGAGAGTTGTCTGAGGGTCTGTTAAGTTTCATTTAGATTCTTTTACACATTTTCATAAAAATGTGCCCTTAAGCAATTTGTTCTCTGATACTGAGTTATCTCGACAAACAACAGTGCCATAAATCCCATCACTAATTTACCTGTCATTGTAGTAGACAAATGAATATACAAAACACATCCAATCCACTTGAACTTGTATCACATGTTTTCCAACACAGAAAGCACAATTGTGTACAAAAATAAAACCATAAAACAATCAACAATAAAAAAGGTTAAAACCCGGAATAAAAACATACAATTTAAGTGTATAAATTCTATAAAAAAAAATAAAAATCATAAGGAACAAGTGCATTTAATTAAAAACAATCAATAAAAAACAGTCAGATCATATCCACCTTTAAGTGTGCACCCTGCCTCATGCCCAAAGGTGAAGCAGATGGTTGTCACTATATAGGTTCTTCAGCTTATTAACACACACTTGGCCTATAAACCAGTCTTCTGTACTGTAATACTGTTCACAAGATCAAACACAAAAGAACAACTATGGCCACACTTTTACATTGATTTTACAGTGTACTTAAATCTACCTTTGATATTTTATGGGACTTTTTGGCATATTTGAGCACTTAAACCCTCCTTTATTATTAGTATCCATTTATGTTCATCATCCTCCCTGCTCTTCTTTTGTTTCACATTTAGCATTTTACTTTGCACACATTTCCGGATTGTTCCTGATGGTGCTTTCAAACTGTGCTCTGCTGAGACACTAACTAAATACACGGGTAGATCTGAAGCGTTGGGTTGCAGGATCCAAAGCTGTCGGCCAAATGTTGAATCAAATTTCAGCTAAATAGAAAAGATGACCCTATCTGACACTATTGGAAAATAACCAACACAGCTATACACACTCAGTGTAACGTTGCTGCAATATGCTGATGCTACGTGTATAATATATTATTTGTAGAAGTCAGAGAACAATACTTGTTTCTATATTAAATCTAGAACCAAAAAATATATTTATTCCATAAAAGACTATTCATTTATTTGATCTGAATAAACAAGTAACTTCCTTTAATGCTGTCCCTGGACCCAACAGGCATCAAAACATCCATACTTTTATTTTTCCATAGCAGTCGTACCAGTCAACATTTTTCGATTCCATACCGCTATTATTTTGCTTTTGCTATTGTTTTGCCTTGCTAATGGTACCCAGCCCTATAGTCAATAGTAATACTATTTATTAATGTTGTGGTCAATTTTGTTCACACAAAATGCCAATGTTGCCATAAAGCTGAGTGAAGAAGTTTAAATAAGGCTAAACCTTATTACCTTTAATAGCAAGCAGTATAATACTGTATTTTGAGCATGATCATATATGATCAGGTGAAGAGACTTGCTGAAACAAGGAGGAATACTATAAAGGAGGAATAAAACCCCGTAAAGGTCACATGCTCTAATATTTTATATATGTTGGACCGCCTTTAGCTTTACAGCACACATTCTCTGTGGCATTGTTTCTATAAGCTTCTTCAATGTCAAAAGATCCAGTGTTGCTTTCATTTTTCACCAAGCTCTTGATTATGGGAAAGTTTGCCCACTGCACCAAGCCTTCTCCAGCATGTCTCAAAGATCCCATCTGAAAATGATGTTTCATGTTCCCTGAGCCACTGTTTCACGATGTGTGCCCAATTAATTCCATCTTGGAATAAGCCTCTGCCATTAGGGAAGAAGAAATCCATTGATGGATTAACCTGGTCATTCAGGATGTGTCAGGTCGTCAGCTGATCTCATTTCTGGGCACATATAGCGTTGCTGACCAACTGCAGCGGCCCCAGATCATCATTTTTATTTATTTTTTGGTCAGGCAGTGTACAAAGCCAATTTAGTGAAGTTCAGCCTTTTACTAAGTAGTGAGAGAAACCTCCCATATCAGCAGAGGTCAAGTCCTTCCAGTAAGTCCCCCTCCAAATCCAGAAATAAACTTCACACCTCCCCTGTTCCCTTGTTGTACGCCCCCGCGCTACTATCACTCCACTTCTCCATTCATCTATTTCCTCTGGTCCCAGAAGCAGCAGCGGCGGCTATCAGTGTGGGTCCATGGGTACGTGCGTGCGTGTCCATTTTATTTCTGTGTACATGTGTAGTCCATGATATTTTTAGCTCCACTATCAAGTGTCTCTTCAGCCCAATTGGGAAACATCAATATCTGAATCGGGACTAATGGAACGTGAGACATCTGTGTAGCTATGTGTGCTCCAAAGAGCGTGTGTGTGCGTGTGTGCGCGTGTCCTTGGTTGTCTGTCAAGGTGAGGTATGTTTTTCTACAAGTAGGGCAAGTAGATGAAAGGGTTAATGTATTTTCAGTGGAACCGTTTGAGAAATCTTCGCAGACAGTGTCACCTCGTAAAGGGTCTTAAAAGAAAATGCGATGGACAGTTGGATACTGGATAGAGATAGACTGACAAATAGACAGAAAGATATTATGACTACCTTATTATTATTATTATTATTATTATTATTATTATTATTATTATTATTATTATTATTATTATTATTATTATTATTATTATTACTACTACTACTACTACAATTAGTATATGTTCTGTTCACTAGTATTTTAACCTTGTTTTTATTGTAATTTAACTTCTATGACCAGGTAATTTCATGCAGTTTGTGGATCAATAAAGTTCCATTTTAAGAGATATTAGATGAAATGCCAATGGGAAGGAAGGTTGAGGTCAGCTGTAAGTGCAGTGTCCTCTTCAAGGTGAATGGACAACGCTGCTAATTAGTAAAATTAACAAATGCGGTCGCACGAGAATAAATATCGAGCAGAGCACATTAGCAGCAAAAAGCCATAGCTGCTGGTTTGTTCGCTCGTTCGTTCTCTACTATAACCTCCAATGGCCTACTTTTGGCTGTTCCGTTTTCATGGGCATTTCATAGCGATTCCCACCGGGCACAAAGCTACAGTATGTTCACGTTGCAGAGAGAGAGAGTAATCTTGTACAATATACTGTTATTCTACAGTAGCCTACATATATCAATGGTTGAAGGTAATTTTGCTGCAAAAGCAATGATTCTGTTGTGCATTGGCTGTATACGTTTACACAAGGCAGATATGTTCACTTGACCAAATCGCTAAGCTGAGTAGGTGTTTTGATTCTGCTGTGGCTGCAACTCTGTACCTCAAGGACTGTAAATTGTGACTTCATAATAAAAAAAAAAGCTCATGTAGCAGCAGAAATACGTAAAATAAGTCATCTCGATTTCAATCATCCCAATGAATATGAAAATTTCTTTCAAAAGAAAATACTATTAAATACTATCACGCCCCCTTGATCTGCTGTCACATTAACTAATTTGAAACAGTAAAAGTGGCGTTGTGTGCCTTAAACGCACTTTTACATACGGCGTGAGAAGACAGATGAAGATGTTTCAACTTCCTGAAAACTCTTGGATGTTGTGGCTTTCTAAGTAAAAGAAGAAGTATAAATGATGTACTTGAGCAAATATAAATATGAGAAGCTTGAAAACCTTGTGTTTAGCAACTGTGAGTCAGCCAGTGTTCGGACTGGGGCTATGCTGTGACAGTTCTCGTTCTGTCCAGTTCACATAAAGTCGAGCAGCTGAAAACGTCCTCCCGCTGAGACATGAAACTACCTCTACCACAGTTTTTAGAGGAGCCCAGAGTTACACAATGTGTATTGTCATCCAAAAGACACATGTGTCCAATGCCAATACAGTATACCGTTGTTTGGTAGTGGTATGAACAGCCCCTATATAATGTCACATCATGTAAATGTTAGCTATTGATTTTGCAATTTTAATCACGTTTTAACCACGTCATTCACTTACAGGTGAAACTAGGAAAATTAGAATATCGTTCAAAAGTTAATTTATTTCTGTAATTCAACTTAACACATTGAGTGCTGCGCTGTTTTGGGGATTTAGCTGTAGAGTGCCAACAATCCAGACCATTTTTCATGATATTTGTAGCACCACAGTGTATTCTATGTTGTAGCTATGGACCCATGCTATGGTGAGACTCAAAGCTCTCCGTAGGTGAAATCAGTTTAATTCTAAGTGCCTCGGTTCCTGAGAAATCTACGCTAAACAGAGATAACGGGGGTTTCATGCAACGCTCTCCTTTCTGATTAACTCCTCTCTCCAACTCTCTCCTCCTCTCTCCTCTCTGGACAGACACTAATGTTATGGGATGAGGCAAATGCCTAAATATCTCTGCTTCAAGTCAATTTTCAATGACAACATTGTTGACACGTTTTGAAACACCGCATGTTGTCGATCGCTTTTAAACAGCCTGGTTCTCGGATTAAAGACTTTAACAGGATGTTTCTCAGCCATCCTTTGACCAATTCTGACCATTTAAAAACTCAGAGAAATGTTAAAATCTCAACTGTTTTGATCTTTCCGGGGGAAGCTGCTTTGCTTTGTCAAACTTCTGTTCATCACAGAGCTACCAAAATCACACATAAGGTGTATTAGAGGGTCAAGTTTCGCAATTTAAAACCCCCCCAGCAAAAACGAGTTTTGTGTGTTAAAATGTGAATATATGATATAGACTCATTACATGCAGAGTGACAATTTTAATGATTTCTGCTTACAGTCCATTTTCAAAATATTTAAATTTTATGAGATTTTTAATTAGGGTTTCTACAAGCAAACAAATAAAGGCTATATCTCACTTTGCATGTAGTGAGTCTATCATATATTAGTTTCACAGTCTAAGTTGAATAACAGAAGTGAAAGCACTTTTTAACAATATTCTGATTTTCAGAGTTTCTCCTGAATGTAATCCCATGTAGTCAGGGTCACCTCACTCTGAACATGATTTCATACTCCTTCGAACTGTGGCAAATGAACAGTGATGCCAGTAACAAGTTCCTTAGCAACATTAATCTAATCTGACTTCTTTGTGCAGTAACGAGTAATGTAACACATAACTTTTCCCAAACTAGAAGGATTAAAACTACTTTTCTATTCTGTCATAAATGTGCGTACTTCCTTCGTAGACAAGAATAGAGGAGGAGACAAGTGGAAATACGCCACTGTTTTGAATCTATGGAAGCATACTTGATGTTAAAATTCACTTTCAATAACACGAGTATTGGCAAAACTGGTTATTTGCATTTTGAGGCGGGGGAGGGGGCGTCAGCAGCTGATGAATGTAACTAATAAAGTAACTTGCAATCTAACCTAGTTACTTTTGAAATCAAGTTATCAGTATAGTAATCAGTGAAGTTACTTTTTAAAGGAGTAATCAGGAATCTATAATGAATCTGTGGCAACACTGTATACATACTGGCACTTGGGCTTCTGGTACTCAGGATTAAATGTAATTTTAGACTTAAATGTGATATACATTAATGCCATTTATACTTTAGCAATGCATTTAATGAGGTATTTTTCTGGTTAGTTGTACCCATTTGATAATAATTTTGTCCATTTTCGGTTTACTTCAGAACCTGTTTTGTTCTGATTTAGTCCTCAATAAATCTTAATCTAGGCCTAAGCAATATTTGGTGTGAAAAGTTTGACAACAGCTGCTCTACCCCAACTGCAAACATCAAGATTTAAATGTTTGCACTAACATGAATAACATGCTGGCCCATTTACTGGGTTTTTTGATTATTAAATACTTCTATTTTCTAAAATCTATTATCTCACATGGGGCCTTGAGGTTCTTTGGACAGAGCTTAAAAATGACCTTGAAAAATGCATATAATGATCAAAAGGCAGTGTATAATCTACTAAAAGTATTACCCTGCAGTGAAAAATTCCAACAGCGCAAATGTTGAGCCAGCATTAGGTGATGAAAGATGAAAATGCACACACCTTGTGTTGAGTCATCAGAGTATATCAAGTACAGTGCAAATAGTGCCCTATAAATAAAGAGTTAGTAAATCATGACCTCTTCCATTGTCCTTGTTCTTCTCTACGCACCTGGCTTCAGCGCACAGGTGCACATGCTGCGTTCTGTTTGTCCTCGGAGGTCTGAACCAGGAACAGGGAATGATGTTTTATCCGAGTTACAGTATATGAGTTGTCAAGCTGTAAAGTACAATAATATCTGTACGAAATTTGTATAGTTTGCGAAAATGGAGCCCTTATAATTTGCCGGTTTGCTCATTGTTTATTCAATTACTCCCTCACTCATAAGCCAGAGTCATTTATGGGCAAGGTGGGTAAAGTATCTTACTCAAGGACACAAAAGCATCAGTCAGAGCAGGGACTTTATCCATCCATGTTGTTAATAGCCTGGAGTGGGCAATAGCAGCATCTGAACCATAAAGTATAACAGTGGTTTTATAACTGCAGAGACTCAAACACTGCGTAGGAGTATGTTCACAGATATCGGATTGACAGTACTAAAGGGTTAAGCTGCAAGAAACGCTTTTGAACGCCGAGCACTGCCATGTTGGATTCTCTAACACAGAAAGGAGAGATGCTTCCCAAGTGTCCGAGCATGGACGTTGGAAGAATATTCCTCTTCCTTATACAGGTATTTACAGTGTTTACAACTCGACAAGTACGACCTCCAAGGACAACTGGACGGCAGCAACAGGCCTGTGGAGCGTTTCAAGTGGACCTTGGACGGAACTAAGTGTGGTCGATTGGTAAAGCCAAAAGATTCCTCTACAAGGTTAAGTCTACATGTCCTGTTCTTTTTTTTTGGATGTTCTCTTCAGTTTCATTGCTTCCACCCACTGTCAAAGAAAGTGTGAATTTGTGACTCATTTCCATTGCCGACTGTGGTTAGTGTTGAATTTGACTGTTTGTCACTCTACATACAGTGTTGAGGTTTATACCCCACCTAATGCCCACAGTTGATGCTACAGGCTTCAGCTTTCAATGGCTCATAATGGGAACAGATGAAATGCTGTATGCCGAGAAACCACACCAGGCCATTTGCAAAGTGATTTGTTTTGTAATCTGGACGTCTTCCCTGTCTGAGATGGCCTAAATGATGTGACTGGAGTTGGCACTCTGGGAGAAATGTATAGCCCAGGGATACAGCCAGATGGACGCCTGTTTAAGCCACTGTCCGGCCACCATTCTCAAGTTGAGATAAATGATTTCAATACACTGCTGATTTGATGACTTCTGGATGTAGTCTTACATGTTGGATTGGTAGAAGAAGCCCACATACAGACAGTCAATGGATGGAAGTGCACACATGTAAGTAAAGTTAACCAAAAATGTGTTTATCAGAACTTGCACACTATGTTGGTGGGGCAATTCTTAGGTGGGGTGTGCGAAATCATTCGACCATTTGAGCAAGTCATCATTGCACCACCACACGTCACTTACAGTCAAACTCTTTCTGACAATAGACACTGTCCATTCTCGAAGCATCTGAAATCCCGAGCAAACTCTGGAATGTGAGGACTAATACTTTCCCGACTTGTTTTTGACTCGACTTCCTGTGGACATTGAAGACAAGGGGGTCTGTTTTGCATTTGCGTCCCGTTTCAAGCCAAGTTCATGTTTTCGAACCTTGACTGTTCACAAAGCAACAAGTAATCTGATAAGTTAGCCGATTCTAAGTGTGTTTTAGTAATATGTAGTTGTCTGGGTTGGCGGAAAGCGAAACAGTCGTGTCAGTGTCCCATAGTGTGTTGGTGCGCAGCATAAAAAGGCACTGAAGTTATACTCACCCAGTAACAGTGCCAATGCCAAGCCAGCATGAAGTAGGTCCCCGGATCGCAGCCGACCAGAGACACTCGAACCAGAGCTATCCGCTGGCGCCATGACACCTCCTATCTCTCTGGCTCTGTGTCAATAATTCTTTCTCTTGTCAGTTTTTCCAGTTTGCAGGTTGCAGCCTGTGCAGCGCTGGATGTGTGTGTGAGAGCAGGCTGGGACTCCTAACTGCGCCGCTAAAGTCCTGCACCCTCCCTCTCTCCTCCTCTGCACTCTGTCCCAGCAATGAACGAGGAGAAATTCTTGAATGGGGCTCTCCCTCTCCTGTGCAGGCTTTGCAGCTTTCTTGGCAAAAATGATAACACAAAACGCGGCATCCGATTTTTGTCTTCTTGGGTTGTCCGATGAGCATCCGGTAAGGCAAATATTAAGCAGGGTAGCATCAGTTAGTTGCAGCTAGGCAGGCAAGCAAGCATGAAGGCTGGCTGGTTACGGCGGTACCCCCTTTCACCGGGAGTCACGTCGGGGGATAGAGGCACGAAGATGCTATGATCAAGCTGAAGCAGCAGCGGAGAGGCACGGAAGCCGGAGTCTCCAGCCGGCACAGGGCGAAACGAGCTACTGCAGAGGTAGAGTGGGAGAAAGGGAGAGGAGTAGGGAGGGGGGAGAGGGTGGCGGGGGACTGGAGGTTTGAAGGGGAGGGGGGGGGTGATAGAAGTGCTGCCATACACACATGCAGTACAGCTGAGTCAGCCTTACTCAAGACAGCCTCATGGTCAGACGCCGGGTTATTGCCTTCCACATATCACAGCACAGAGACAGGAGCGGGGTAAATGCATACTGTCAAGTTGTTGTTTTGGACAGAGTTTGTTGACGTCATCACAAAGAAATTCCATTAGTTTCTGTGGTGTGTTTGTTTAGCGACCCGAAAGATTCAAATATTGATCGAGTTAATGTGCCTCCCATAAAAGTATTCCCCCAATGCAGGGATAGACACGTCAGGCCTGGGGCCAAATCCAGCTGCCAGCACATGAATATGCAGAGATCTAAACACCTGTTAAATGCTAAGAAATATTGTCAATCCCTTTAAAGAAAACAATCCTTAGGGACTCCCAGACCCCTGTTTATGATGACCAACGGTTCCATTTGGACAAAGTGATGCTTGGGCCACTGCAGGGAGGCTCGGCACCTCATCTTTCCACTGGGAAGAAAATCAAACTCACAAACAGCTGTCATGAAGTACATGGAGTATGCACTGCCACTAAATTTGTTCTTCAGCGTGTGAACGGGAAAAAAGCAAATCATAAAACACTTTTTGTTTGTATTGGGCATTATTGAAGGGGAGGACAAACTACCAAAATGTCTATTGTCAACATGGTGCTAACATTGAAGTGAGAAACATGCTGTTCCCTTCTTTCAAATCACCTCAAACCAAACATTTATATAAATTAGTCACCTGCTGATGAGACGTTCATGACCAAATCGGAAATGTCACTATTGGTGAATATTCATTAGACTAAACTAAAGGACTTAAATATGTTCTGTGTCGACATGCTCCGGCATTTGACCACATTTGAACGAAAGGCTTTGCTTAAGTCAAATTTCAGTACGTCTTCATTGCATCTAAAGCCAACATGATATCCCTTCACTCACTACACTACATGAACTATATCTTTACAGGGGTGCAAACAGAATCCTAAGCATCCTCTCGACACAATGTGATAACATGTCCTTCACACCTCAGAGAAAAATGCCTTAGCCTCTGCACATCGAGTCAAGCATTGCATACATTTTATGGACCCATTCCAGCCTTCAACGTGGGCCATGGCTGTGAGGGATTGACGAAGTTCACTAACTCATTGGACAGAATGACCCTCTGTAGATTCACGCCTTCCTCCACACTGTGCTCCTGTCAGCACCACAGCCTCACACATGTACAGTGACATGGTCCTCGATGTACCTGGTTTCATCACTTTACTGTAAAATTATAGAACAGTTGTGTGGGTGCGTTCAGGTAAATCAAGTATACGCATGCATTGTATCAACACATGATTTTATAAAGAGTTGAGCGGTTGATTTTCTGCGCTTTAGAGTTTTTTTTGAGTAGAAATGAAAGACTCCCTTGTGATCTTGTGAGCTGGTGGTGCAGGATATCATTTTCAGCAGTATACAACAGAAGAAGTTACAGTCAAGGTCAGTTGCTGGACATGCTACTTAACTTTGAATGTCTAAATGTTATATACAGTTGTTTGTGTACAAATAAGCAGTACCTAAAAACAGTACTTGTTTACATTAACACTGTTGTATGAATATTTGCACCTACTTACAGTCACCTACATTTGGATTTGTCATGTTGCATATTATTTAAATCATTTGTTGACGCATAAAGGTACAAGTGGCGCTTGTTCCTACTACAACCCTGATTAATTGATGCCACACTTTCTTTTGACAACTTGGCAACCTGCCTTTTTTTAGCACCACTCGGCTCCCTGGGGCTTTGGCACAATTTGCATTGAAGCTTTTCTATTCCACTGCATTTCTTCTGGGACCCTGGTGTTTTGTCTGTACTGAACCTGAAATACAAATGTATCCCACATATGCTTTGTTGTTGTTGTTATGATTATTATTTCCATCTTTGCCACTTCTCCCCCCGATATCCCGAACAGACATGATGGATGCATGCCCTCATCAACATTCACGCGAACACGGGGCGACGCATGCACGCCCAGCCCCACATGTTGTCAGGTGATCCGTCTCCCGCTACTGGATGTCATTTCAAGGTTCAACTTGTGGGTGCGCTAGGGGGCACCGACCAGATATTGCTGCACATATGGTATGGGCAAAAGAAGGCAAAATAAACATGACACATTTTTGTCAACATATAGCACACCTGTGATTACCTAATACCTAGATTAAAATACAAGCATTGAATTACATTTGCTTTTATTGGCTGGAGAAATATCAAAAAATGAAACAAAGCAAGACCACATTTGTAACATTTGCAGAGAGTGAGAGATTCCCAGCCGGTTTGAATGGAGATGTCACATCTTTGTGCTTTTACTCTTGATAATAGAGCCAAACATTGTGTTTAAAGTTGTCAAGACTCTTCGATACTCACTTTCTTTTACAGTACCGTGATACACTGTACCTAACTAAATGTAGTACAATGTAAGGTGCTCTGTAACAATCTGTAATAGGACACAAGACCCTTAGGGTTAGGGCTAAAGGTTAGGGTTAGAGTTATGTAACTACAAACTACAAATACATATTATTCTATTGTGTATCTAACCCATTGGTACAGGTCATTACACATTGTTACAGAGCACATTACATTGTCCTAGATTCAGTTTGGCACAATGTAACAAGGGTACTGTAAAATAAAGTGTTACCGACTCTTCCAAATGCTTTGGGTAACCTACGCTGAATAAATTAAAAATAAAGTTTAAGCACATGTTTCTTTAATCTTCTATATCAAATGTAGTGCTACTTTGGACAACATTTCCTCTACTTTGCAAAGTCACCATGGCTTTTTTGATGATCAGTCGTGATGCGCATTATTGTTGTCTGGATCTGCTTTATGTTTATCATAACGCAGTGATAAATTATTGGCACGTGCGGCTGTTGTGCGCGGGGGCTGTTACGGAAGGAGGTGGGTCCCGGCGAGGTAAATGTTTAGCGTACGTACGGCAGCGGTGTTAGGATATGCATACCAAACAAGCACTGCATGGACACACCTGCCCTTCAATGATGACCTTGGAATATGTGTGCGTGTGAGGGGGGGCGGGGCTTAAGAGGACATTACACTGATGAGAGGAGGATGTTAGGGACCGGGGTGGGGGGGCGGCGGGGGCGGGTCTGAGTGTGTGAGAGGAGAGGGAAGGTCAAGAGAAGGAAAGATGGGATAGGGATAGGTGAGTACAGTATGCTGCATTGATGGAGAGGTGACGGTGTTGGAGGATCGTGCAACACTTTGAGTATGGTTCATGTGGTATATGACTGCAAACAACCGTAATCATTGCTTTCTTGTATTGCACTTTACAATCTTGACAAGTTTCTCAAAGCGCGACAGATTCAATTCACACTCCGTGGCTGCCAATCTGTGCCATCTGCCCCTCCGACCGCCACCAACCACTCACTCACACTCTGCGTTCACACAGGCAATGTGGGGGAAGTGTCTTGCCCAAGGACAACATTTGAACTGCCAACCATCTGAGGTACTGTTGCCCTGTGTAGCTCTGTATGTGTACTTTATACCAGAATTTCATATAATTATCAACATAAAATTGGTTCAAATTGATTCATGACTAACCTTCTTAAACTGAAGTCTGAGATATTGTGGCAGGAAACTCTCTTTGATAAACGATATGACCTTGTAATGCAACATGATCTAACTATCAAGCTTAACACTGACAGTTAAACTTTGCTCAAAAAGGGCTTGATCTTAAAATATCCCACCAGGAACATGAAATACAATGAGGCACAACTTACTATAGCTAAAATATAAAGTATTACAGGGGGGAAATGGGGGGGGGGGGGGGGAAAATGCAAATAAATGTACTGGCAATTAGTTTTGAGCCCACAATGGTATTGTTTATCTGTCATTTAATGAACGATAAGTCGATACAGTAATTATTGTGAAAGCTATATTCCTAATAACCAATAATTTAATTTAGTACATGTATAATGCTGTACAAATAGTATGTATGTAGTATGTATGTTGGTCTAGGGACAGCACTAAAGAAAGTGACTTGGTTGTGTCAGTCTTTGTTTCAGTCTTTTATGGAATGAATTAACATTATTATTCTGATGCTTCTAAATGACAAATATTTTAGCATAGGCATCGAAAAAAGTATTGTTCAGGTATGGGTATTGTCCATCCATCCATCCATCCATTTTCTTCCGCTTTATCCGGGGCCGGGTCGCGGGGGCAGCAGTCTCAGCAGAGATGCCCAAACTTCCCGATCCACACACACTTCCTCCAGCTGTTCTGGGGGGACCCCGAGGCGACACCAGGCCAGCTCGGAGACATAGTCCCACCACCGTGTCCTGGGTCTTCCACGAGGCCTTGTCCCACTAGGACATGCCTGGAACACCTCCCGCGGGAGGCGACCAGGAGGCATCCGAAACAGATGCCCGAGCCACCTCAGCTGGCTCCTTTCGACGTGGAGGAGCAGCGACTCTACTCCGAGCTCCTCCCGGGTAGCTGAGCTCCTCACCCGATCTCGGAGGGTGCGCCCAGCCACCCTGCGAAGGAAACTCATTTCGGCCGCTTGTATTCGCGATCTTGTCCTTTCGGTCATTACCCAAATCTCATGACCATAGGTGAGGGTGGGAACGTAGATCGATCGGTAAATCGAGAGCTTTGCCCTCCGACTCAGCTCCCTCTTCACCACGACAGACCGATATAGCGACCGCATCACTGCTGACGCTGCACCGATCCGTCTGTCGATCTCACGCTCCATCCGTCCCTCACTCGTGAACAAGACCCCGAGATACTTGAACTCCTCCACTTGAGGTAAGGACTCCCCACCGACCTGGAGAGGGGAAACCACCTTTTTCCGGTGGAGAACCATGGCCTCGGATTTGGAGGTGCTGATCCTCATCCCGGCCGCTACACACTCGGCTGCAAACCGCCCCAGTGCGTGCTGAAGGTCCTGGTTCGTTGAAGCCATCAGAACAACATCATCTGCAAACAGCAGAGATGAGACTCTGAGGCTCCCAAACCGGACACCCTCCGGCCCCTGGCTGCGCCGAGAAATTCTGTCCATAAAAGTAATGAACAGAACCGGTGACAAAGGGCAGCCCTGGCGGAGACCAACACGCACCGGGAACAGGTCTGACTTACTGCCGGCAATGCGAACCAAGCTCCTGCTGCGGTCATACAGGGAGCGGACAGCCCTTAGCAGAGGGCCCCGGACCCCATACTCCCGGAGCACCCCCCACAGGGCACCACGAGGGACGCGGTCGAACGCTTTCTCCAAGTCCACAAAACACATGTGGACTGGTTGGGCGAACTCCCACGAACCCTCGAGCACCCGACGGAGGGTATAGAGTTGGTCCAGTGTGCCACGACCAGGACGAAAACCGCATTGTTCCTCCTGGATCCGAGGTTCAACTATCGGCCGGATCCTCCTCTCCAGCACCCTGGAGTAGACCTTACCGGGGAGGCTAAGGAGGGTGATTCCTCTGTAGTTGGAACACACCCTCCGATCCCCCTTCTTAAAGAGAGGGACCACCACCCCGGTCTGCCAATCCAGGGGCACTGTCCCCGACCGCCACGCGATGTTGCAGAGACGTGTCAGCCAAGACAGTCCTACAACATCCAGAGACTTAAGGTACTCAGGGCGAATCTCATCCACCCCCGGAGCCCTGCCACCGAGGAGCTTTCTCACCACCTCGGTGACTTCAGCCCCGGTGATGGGCGAGCCCACCCCCAAGTCCCCAGCCTCTGCTTCCTCATCGGAAGACGTGACGGCGGGATTGAGGAGGTCCTCGAAGTACTCCTTCCACCGTCCGACGACATCCCCAGTCGAGGTCAGCAGCCCCCCACCCGCACTGTACACAGTGTTGGTGAAGCACTGCTTCCCCCTCCTGAGGCGCCGGATGGTTTGCCAGAATTTCTTCGAGGCCGACCGATAGTCTTCCTCCATGGCCTCCCCGAACTCCTCCCAGACACGAGTTTTTGCCTCTGCGACCGCACGAGCTGCAGCACGCTTGGCCTGCCGGTACCTCTCAGCTGCCTCAGGAGTCCCACAAGCCAACAAGGCCAGGTAGGACTCCTTCTTCAGCTTGACGGCATCCCTTACTTCCGGGCGCCACCACCGGGTTCGGGGATTGCCGCCGCGACAGGCACCAGAGACCTTACGGCCACAACTACGAGCAGCCGCATCAACAATGGAGGAGGAGAACAGAGTCCACTCGGACTCCATGTCCCCCGCCTCCCTATTGTAAACCAAAGATTTCTTTTTTTTTAATGGTATCCAGCCCTATTCAAGACCAAAGTTAATTCCATACATATACAACATATTCACCCCCTCCATACATTTACATGCATCTAGTCATATGGTACATGCTTTTAGGGTTTACAAAGACAATTGAAGGAGCACACTGTTCCATAAAGAAAATCACACAACACGCAGAGCGAAAGGCGGGGGGGAGCAGGCATCCGTTTCTGGGACAGTGTACGATCCTCTGAGCTGCTGCAGTGAACCCTCACGCTGGCTGATCCGCACCTATATTATCCAGAGATGGGACGCTAATAAAACCACCTGCCTCTCTCTCCTCC
This sequence comes from Gobius niger, assembly GCF_951799975.1. Lineage (NCBI taxonomy): Eukaryota > Metazoa > Chordata > Actinopteri > Gobiiformes > Gobiidae > Gobius > Gobius niger. The sequence goes on along the minus strand of NC_136852.1, from coordinate 10,773,384 downwards.
CACACACCAGCACTTCCACCCCCCCTCTTCTTAACCTTTGTGTCCCCTCCACACTCCCACCTGCTCTCTCTCTCTCTCTGTCCCTCTCTCCTCCCCCTACTCGCCCTCCCTCACTCCCTCCCTCCCTCCCTCCCCCCTCCCTCCCTCTCTCTGCTGCAGCCAGTGAGTGAGCACATTTCACAGAGCATCCCGGCCGGCGCGGGACAGGAGCATGGGGGCCTTTTGTTCCGTCCTTTCTGATTCCTACAGTGTCACTGGTCTGTTTCCCTCCATTCTCATTTGTGCCGTGCCTATTCCCATTTTTCATCACCTGTTTGGTCTCTTCTTACCGTAGTCCGTCCCGTCCCAAGTCTACTTTGCCTCTTTTTTTTTTGCCCTGTCCATGAAGCCAGTGTTGAGGAAAAAAAAGATCATCCAGGAGGTAAGTTATTTCTTAAGTTACACGTCTACATGTTCTCAATGTACTTTTCCAGCTGCGTGCAAAGTTCTGTGCAGAGCAAATTACAGTGTGTGCAAGGAACCCATTAAAAAGACTCACCTTTTGAGACTATTGCCGCTGCAAAGGACGTCCTCCCTCATGATTGACGGCTTTTTCGCTGATATTTCTGCCCGATCAGGTTGATGAAGTTGCAAAGCGGGATGCCCTTCCTGACGCAACCCTCACCATTGGCGTAAGGGCTTTTCAACTTTGCGTCAAAGTAGCTCAGTTGGTTGAATACGCGACGCGCAAAGCAATTCCATCTTGCCTAGTTGAACGTTGAAGGTTTTGAGCTTTGGAGATTGTCACTTGCGTCACTTTTATTTGCCAACATTTATCTTCTAGTTGAAAAGGGTGTACAGTGGGAGAAGTCTTGCCCGTATTATAAAGTGCTCAAAGCGAACACTGCGTTGGTTACCACATAAACTGGAGAAACCTTTGTGAAAATGTTTCGCACATACTGTAGTATCCTTTTAGATCCTCTGAATGGACTTCTACTTATTCTACGCAGTCTAACCTGTATATTGTTTGTGATGTTGATTGCACCGACAAAAACTCACAAATGTCCCTCAGGCTTCTTGTTGTTTCAGCCGAGCTATGCATTACTTTTGAACTAAGAATCCATTTTGTGCTTCAGTGGTAAACGTATAGGATGAGAAACTTCATTTGCTGGATATTTGTGGTGCCTATGCAGCCTGAAATCAGTGCATTTTGTTTGGAACGACCGAAAAAAACGTTTCCAAAGTCACCTCTGGCTGGTCCTCAGTGGAGCGCCCTCAGATATTTGGATTCTCTGGTGGATGTGCCTGTAATTTCAGGGTGCAAAGCGTCTTCTACATTTGGGGTGAAGGGTATTTGCTCGACACTACAGTTGTGGAATTATAAAGCCTGGATGTGAGGTCATTCAGCACTCCCCCAACCCCCATCTGCTCTTCTGATATGAATCCATATCATGTTGGGAATATGAGGACAAAATCGTTGGTGGGTGGGTCGTCAGCAGAGGCAGTTTGTCCTCAGTGACAGTTTGAAATTTGAACTGTGTTTCTTGGAGTAGTTTTATGGTATTGATACTTCAGGGAGGAGACTCCATGGGCCAGGTCCAGCCGACTGATGAACAGTTTTATCCATCAGGCTATAAGGAAGCTGAACTCTCTCCCTTCCCTGCCCTCCCTATGCTCCCACCCCTCACTTCCCGCCCCCCGCTCCTCAACAAGGACAAGAGAATGAACAATTTCGATTCATTGTGAAAAAAAAGATCTTTGAATTTTAATTCTACCTGTGTAATTTTGCTTTACACACTGTTCATCTTGAGTAAATCCGTATGTGACAAAGGCTTCATGAAAATGAATAAGTATTAATAGTAAGTATTAATTTAAATTTTAACGATTTTAAAAAAATGATATCTTGGAATCATGTCTTTTAACTATTTTCAAGTCATATTCTTTGGAAATATCCTACTTCTCTTGTCTGTCAATTATATTAACACTAAAACATGATGTGGTCTGAAGTTACATTTACTCTAGTACATGTACTTAAAGGGGCTAAATGCAAGTTGGCCATTTTATGCTCACTACTGCCACCTCAGGTCTTATGTGTAACTGCAGCTTCTATATTAAACTCGTGCATGACGGCACTTCAGACTCGAAGTAACCACTTTTTGAGTGACAGTGCAGGATTTTAGAGGCAGTTGTGGTGAACAGGTCAGAGCTCATTCTACACATTAGGACATTGCTGGAACATTTAGGGAGAAGAAAATACATAATTTTAACATTTTTAACTATAGTCCCTTTAAGTAACTTTTCAAAGTAAATTTACTTTTGTTAATAGTTTTTTATACAGTACTTTTTACATCTACTTGAGTAGATGTAAAATGTATTAAAATAAAGTATCTTTACTCTTTGTCACTCACAAAGGTGTAGTTCTCAGTTTGTTTAGTTAATTATTCATTATGATTAATTTCATTTCATAGGTTTTTATGGAATTTTCATTGAAAGTATTACAATTTTCACATTATTTTGTGTTTTGCTTCTGAAAATGTCAGTACTGGACCTGATAAATGGATTAACTGGTTAGATCTAACTAGTGCGCTCAAACGCTGTAGTATTTATTTAATTGTTTTTACTATTACTGGAATAGCATTTTTACATCTACTAGAGTAGAATTATTTTACAGTAACAATACTCGCACTTGGGTAAATATTTTGGCTACACAACCAAATTCTGGCTCTCACATATAGACTATATTTCTACTTGGGTAACATGACTCTACTTCAGTAAATAGTATATATATATATATATATATATATATATATATATATATTTATATATTTGTAAATATATATTATATATTTTATTTATAAATATATTTTGTATGATCTGATACATACATATACAGTAGGGCGCATTTTTTGGCAATTTGAGTACGCAGAAATTGCAAAGAATAAAGCACATTACTATTTTCATTCTAGATAATCTTTATTTAAAATAGATAATGTTATGATTGCCGCGTCCGAAGAGGCAGCACAGTGCAAGCATTGGTCTGGTGTTTGCTATCACAAGTGAACGTTGTACGATTTAGGGCAAACATTTTGACCAATCTCTAGAAATGAACTATCCTAGTGTACAACAGTTGATCTGTTCACAGTCACATATTGTTAACTTTGCCCTAGAAAGTCGAAACATCTCGTCACCACGTGGGTTTGCCGCTTAAACCCTGCAACTGAAACATGCATGATCACACAAAACTACAGTTCAGAACAAGAAAAGAACCAATTCCAAAACGTCTAATGAATTGTGTACGCGCTCGGCGAAATCAGAGGTAAATCAACCCCCTGGAATTTGTTGGCGCATGAAGTGTTAACAATCAGAGCGAGAAAATCCCCAGAGTGAGTGGGGGGAGGGTGGGGGGCATTTGTGCATTTACCTGCTCTGCTCATCTCCAGAAATAACACTGTCCACTCGCACTGGATCACTGTCCCTTGAAATAAAGCATTGATTAAAAACACATCATCCGTAGTGGGTTGATTTAACTCTGAAATGCTCCTGCGCGTTCCTCACTCTAATCACTGTGTACTTTTAACATGGCAGTTCACTTGGCAGTGCGTGATTGTTAGAAATGATTACTATAGCTTAAATCACAGAGCTACACATATTGTACAGAATGTATAGCTGAAAACATCTCTATTCCAAATGTGTGCTTTTGGATGTTCAGGAAACAGCTCGTCAGCATTCCCGAAACATTTTGTAAACCAGAAACCGTAGAAACACATAAACAAGTAGATAAGACTGTTGTTAGGTAGTAGGCCTCCACATATAGACCTGTACACGGCTATTCAGAACAATGTCAAAAACCTGGAGTTTTCCATTTAAAGGAGACATGTTGTGCTTCCTTGACATTATTTGAATTAAACATTAAATTGCATCTTTGCTTTAATGCTGTTCGCACACTGGCCAACAAGACATTTTGTGTTTGTTTTACTCACGTTCAAGTGATCTAGTTTGGTGCGATTGTGTTCTTCTGTGGCATGGAAGGTCCAGGGTTCAATTGACTCTGTGCATAACTTCAAATCATAACAACGCCGCCCAAGAAGTGACTTCCTGTTTCGATCCAGCACACCAAAATAAAAGCACCATCTTATTCATTAGTTCAGCAGTTCATGAGTTCAACTTTCTTTCTGCCTAACTATTAACAGAGAAAATAATTAAAATGTGCGTCAATGAGATGAGCTGTGTGCTTTTATTTTGCCGTGCTGGATCGAAACAGGAAGTCACTTCTTGGGTGGCGTTGTTATGATGATATGAAGTTATGCACAGAGTCAATTCCCAGACCACATAAGGCCCTTCTGTCTAGGTTTGCATATTCTCCCTGTTGTCCGGTTCACTATGTTTAGATTTCCACTGTGTTCCACTGAGTATCAAAACTGCATATTATTGGAAACCTTATAAGCAATGAGAAAAAACAATATTTCCATTTGCCCTTGTCATTTGGTAAAATTGTGCAATTATACCATATTCAGTATGGTATTTTCCCATTAGGGTAAATGGGGAGTTCTGGTCTGATCGCTACGACTTTTTTGATCGGAACGACCAAATGGAATTTTCGGCCAAATTTCGTAAATTTCCGCCAAACTCGTTATTATCGCACCTTTTTTAGTTTTTTTTTAATGTATCAGGGCAAATGGAAACATTGTTTTTTTGATTGCTTATTTAAAGAGATTAGATGCAAGTTGGTTATTTTATGCTCACTACTGCCACCTCAGGTCTTATGCGTAACTGCAGCTTCTATATTAAGCTCATGCATGACGGCACTTTGGACCCAAATGATTTTTGAGGCAGTTGTGGTGAACAGGTCTGGGCTCATTCTACACATTAGGACATGGCAGGAAGATGTAGGGGGATGAAAATACTTAGTTTTAATATTTTTTAAACTCTGTATAGTCCCTTTAATAAAATTTTCAAAAATGTATGCTTTTGATACTCTCCAAAAAAAACGGCAACATAACATAGTGAACCGGACTGCTGCGTCAGAGTAGATTTTAGGATCGATCGAGTGTTTTTCTAGCTGTGGTACTCGTGTGTATGAACATAAAGCTCAAGATGCGTAGTAATAAAATCCCTACATAAATTACACAGGAGTCTTTTTAACTTCCATGTATGGGTTTTATGTTGAACTTTTGCTATCAAATAATATCACAGATAATGTTGGAATTGAGCGCAACATGCCCCCCTTAACATAACCATCTAACAGCAGATGAGGCAAGATCCTTAAAGACATCAAGTGGTGACAGCATACAGAAAACATCACAGTACATTCAGGATAACAAAGCTTTAAACATGCTCAGTGTGAAATGACCTCTAATGTGTGACCCTTTTCACATTCAAAAGTGCTCATGACAGTTACATAAAAAATACGACTGACCACACAGCCTCCATGACACACATTCAAATAACCATTGTCCACGGCATGCGCTCCTTTTGGCTATAATAGACATGGATGTTTACGAGAATGTGCAAAGTAATGTCTCATATATCTACGTTGAGGTAAAGGCATGACTTTGGAGAAAGAGCAGATATATGTTGTGTTATTTAATACACAAGTTTACTCAAAGTGCAATAATGCAATAAACCTTGCACGAAACAGATTGAGGGATTGAGTCCAAAATCTTTCAGAAATTTAAGATATTGTTTAATGAAATACATGATTTTCTATCCTGTCTTCATCCTGCTTGTAATGATTGCTCTTTATTTGTGCGTGTGTTAATGTGACATGCATTTGGAGCAACATAATCTGTGCCATGCAGTTTCAAAAAGAAAAAAAGAACATGCTATATGTGAAGAAAGTGGTCACGGTTATTTAATAGAGGAGTAAATATGAGAAAATGTGCTGTAGTTTTAAACAAAAAAACATAAAATCAATAAATCAAGTTTACTGTGAAAACAAAAGAAGGAAATTAGTGAAAAAATATGATACATATCTGAGTGCTTGTGTATTTATTTACTTGGCTTTACACTGTAAATGGAAGTAAAGTGTCATAATTACATTAGTGTGGAAACTAATCCGCTGATGCGTAAAACCAAAGTAGGAACCACAACCATACTTTGTGTTCGCCATTACAGTGATTTTTGTTTCCATAGAAAATATAAAAATGTTTATATTATGTTAGCTTTACTTTAAATGCATTAAAACATCCATTAGTTGTGATTTTATAATAGATGCATAAACATTTATATCAACCTACATTAAAGGGGCGAGATGCAAGTTTGCTATTTTATACTCACTACTGCCATCTCAGGTCATATGTGTAACTGCACCTTCTATATTAAGTTCGTGCATGACGGCACTTCGGACCCGAATTAACACTTTTTTTTGACTGAAAGTTGTTTAGAGAAAGTTGTGGTGAACAGGTCTGGCCTTATTCTACACATTAGGACATGGCCGGAACATGTTGGGGGAGGAAAATACATTATTTTAACATTTTTAAACTCTCTAAAGTCCCTTTAACAACTCCAAAATATACCCATGAAATGAAAAGAATAATTGTCTTTGTTGTAAAGAACTCAAAATGATTGACGTAGCAAGTGTCTCTAATAGTCTCTCTAATATTATCGCTAAAACATCATCGCATGTCGTTGTAATAGTGTATCCCGTTCAGTATCACAATCTGTCTATGGACGTTATATCAAAACTACAAACTGTGGAGCTGTGATATTGCTAAGTCATGCCCTCTGGCTCTGACTTGTTGTGCAGCACCGATACTAAACGTGTGTATTGAGTTGCACAAGTGGTCCCTGGCCCGTTTTTTTTTTTATTTTTATAAAAGACAGTTCAAACTTGTCTGATAGAAATGCACAGTTGAGTTCCCCACACACTCTTTATGGAAGCACACATGTGACTGACATACATGCGGATGGGTCTATGGGTCGGTGAGAGGAGGAGCAAGCGGTGTTTTTTTTTACTAAAGAGCTTCAGGGAGAGGGGGCAGGACCTGGAAGAGAGAGGAGAGAGCACCAACATTACTCTGTTGTAAGTTGTCAAGCATGCAGGGGCGGAGCCAGAAGACGATGTGTTAGAGATAGGCCTATAAACCCTATTTCATATACTGCACACACCTCCGTAAAACCCAGCAACACATTTTGTTTAGGAAAGCTGTGTCTGAAGTCAAATCAAAATTATGAAGTAAGGAATGTGGGGCACCAAGGAACCAAGGACCTACAGGGGTACAACAAGAAACCGTAAAGACTCCGCACATCAGCATCAAGACCCCAAATTATAACAAACCTCTTCTCTCCTCTCCATCTGAAACGAGCACATTTTCTCCAGTTTGGCATTACCCAAATCTAAAGACTTCTCGAACAAAGCGGCAAAAAACGAGGATGAACTTACAAATAAAAAAGTGACAACAAAAAGCAACAAAAGAGCGACAAAAGCACAATAAATGAGAGACAAAAACATAATTAAATAGTGTTGAAAAAGCCACACAAAAAAGCCACAAAAGAGCAACAAAAACAAAATAAAAAACTTCAAAAACACAACTAAAAAGCATAAAAGAACAAGGAAAAAAAGCTGTGAAGAAAGCAACAAAAGTGACAAAAACAAGACAAAAAAAGACGAAAAAGAGACAAAAATACAACAAAAATGTGACACAAGACCGGTGACCACAAAACAAAAAAGTCACAATCACTTTTGTAGGTCTTAGCTTTCAAATGAGGCGTCACTCTTGAGGCTGTAGGCTCCTGTCGAGAAGCTTTTAAATAAGATAGCCTTTATTGATCTTAAATTTGGGTAATGCCAAACTGGAGAAAATGTGCTCGGTTCAGGTGGGGGTCAAGAGGTTAAAAAGTGATGTCAGGAGTTGTCAGAGTTTGTTCAGTGAGGCCAAAGGCAACCGTCTTTGGGCTACAAATATCATCTCAATAGTTACTGAATACTGCTATTTTTAAGTAGACGACTGTAATTAAAACAGTACATACTGGGTTCAGGGTTTGGTCATCCATGGGCCACTGGCACATCCAGGCCCTGTTAAGGCTGCCTATAAATGGAGGAAACAAGATCAGCAATTACTCTTTAAAACATACCTATGGACATGTCAATTATTATAACACAAATATACTGTATCGATAGGCAAACAATATCAATACAAACTTTCCCGTGACAGTGCTGCCCAATATTAGGCAAATGTTTACATGAAACAGTAATGGCTATTTTGTAGTGGGTGCTTTTGTTCATTGTTCAACCAAACAGTGAACAAAAGCCAAACAAAAACATCTTCTATACTTTATCCCTTTGTTAATGAGAAACGTATAGCCTTACACTTACAGAATCACACTCAAAAGGATGCAACATATTTGACAGCTTTGTGTTAAGCTTTTGCAAGACTGTGGCGCTCCTTACTTGGTCTCCTCCACTGCCACTCCTTCAGCTTCTAGCTTCCCCTCCTCCTCCATCTTCTCCTCTGATATCAGCTCTTGCTTGCGGTGCCGGCGGAGACATTTCACCACCACCATTGACAGTATGAGTAGTGCTAAGGCCCCGCCCACCGACGCTCCTATGGCCACCGCTATGGTCGAGTCTCCGGGAGGAACAACTGGAAAAGCCGAAAGTGAAAGAAGACAAACTAAACACGCTGCAGTCAGAGTTATGTGGGGTAATGGAAGTGGAGCTGAGCATGTCCAAAGCAGTCAGATATCTGCTGAGACTTTCTTTGACCTTTATAGCTAGTCATTAATAAGTAAAAAGCTAACTCATCAGCCAGCTTGCGTGCTGTAGAATTACACACCTTTGCAGATTACTGTTAAGGGCCTGTAAACTTGCCAATGTAAGCAAGTTAAGAAGGAAAGGCAGCTTGTAAATGCTCTCCATTCTTATAGCGCTTTTGCACCGACCATGGAGCTGCCCTGTGTCTTTGCGGAACAATAAAATATGCTTTAGGGAGTTATGTTATGTATAAAAAACCCTTAACCTCTTAATCCACACCTGAACCGAGCACATCATCTTCAGTTCGGCCTCACCCAATCCAAAAGCTTTTTGAAAAAAGCGTCAAAATAGCAACGAAAACAAGGATGAACACGCAACAAAAAAGTAACAAAAGAGAGATAAAAACGTGCCGGGAAAGCGACAATAACACCATGAAATAAAGCAACAAAAACTTGACCAAAAGTGACGAAAATGCAAGAAAAAAGCCACAAAAAAGTGACAAAATGCGATTAAAAAGAGACAAAAAAATGATAATGTTTCAAAAATGTGATTAAAAAAAGCGGTGACAACTTGACTATAAAGTTACGAACACTTTTGTCAGTCTTAGCTTTCAAAATGAGGCATTACACTGCTGTTCTCCAGTCGAGAAGTTCTTATATTTGGGTAAAGCTGAACTGGAGAAAATGTGCCCGGTTAAAGTGGGGGGTGAGAGGTTAGACATGCTCTGAAATTAGTGTGATTCTTGTATTAGTTCATATTTTAGTCTTCTCTCAATTGTAAAAGCTCCAAAACTTGTTTAAAATACTCAAATTGCAAATCTAATCAAAATTACACTTGTCGTATTTTCCGGACTATAAGTCGCACCGGCCAAAAAAATGCAAATGAAGAAGAAAAAAACATGTATAAGTCGCACCAGCCACTACCTGGGCATGGATGCGTAACTGCACCGTTGACAAGCCTCTCCCGGCAGCGCGTTGTTCAAGCCTCTCATTTACAAACTTGTTCCTCTAGCTGTGGTCATCGAGCTTTTAGCCTGCGATTAGCTTTTTTTGTTTTCTTCATTGCAGTAAGAGTAACCTCCACTTTTCGCCAGTCCCTCACAAGTTTCTCACCCACTCCAAACTTTATTTCTGCTCCTCGATTACCAGTTTTTAACTCTTCAGTGATACAGGAGCGGCAGATACACAAGCCTAGAGTGGCCTCTAGCAACTGTCTGTGTGAAAACATTGTGCGACTATATATTTTGATATTTAAGTCACACCTGAGTATAAGTTGCACCCCAAGTCAAACTATGAAAAAAAGTGTGACTTATAGTCCGGATAATATGGTACATGTATATTTTCACAGTTGAGTTGTTCTAGAAAGAATACTGCCATTGTAAAACTCTACATAAGTTGATTGAAATGTCATTTAACACTAATGCAGTATTAGTTCAGATGTACGTAAATGCTGATATAAACTCATCATTGAACTAAAAATAAAACATATTCTTACGTTCAGTCACCACAGTGAGCTCGATCACCCCCTGGCCCTGGATGCGGTCTGGCGGGTTGCGGACGTAGCAGTTGTAGAGGCCTCTGTCCTCCGGCTGAACGTCCGACAGAGTGATGGACAGGTCGTTCTTATCCAGGTTTCCGGCAAACGTCACCCTGTCTCCGAAACGGTCCGTGCGTAGCGCCACCATGCCCCTTTTCCTATAGTACTGCATGAACTGGACACAGAAAACGAAATAGACATAGTTAAATGGCTGAATGATTACTATAAAGTGGTCCGATTAATAGGTCCGATTAATATTATTGACACATTCAAGTAATAGAAGACAAACAGCTTCTGATTTTGCCACATTGACTTTGTAAAGCAGGGGTCCTCAAACTATGTAAAAGTACTACTAAAAGTACAACTAAAAGTAAGTCTGTAGCCCATTCCTGTGCGGAGTTATGATTTTCTTTCTTTAACTAAAAAAACAGTATACTCATTCCAGCCACTAGGGGGCAACTTAAATAAACAAAAAAATAATTCCACACCTGTCCAGCAGGGGCACTGAGTGTGGAGTAAATGAATGACCACAGTGTACTTTGAGAAACTGGTGACACAGGCTTGTAAAGTACAAAACAAGTGTAAGCAATTTTTGGTCACATTACGCAATTATGTTCTATTTGGAAATAAAAATAAATGGAATACCTGTGGTATTTCAAATTAAAATAAAGTGTGAAGACTTGATTACTATTTTGCAAACCACTTCAGCTAAACATATATGTGCCTGGAATCAAGTGTTGATCTTGTGGATATAGGAGTGTGGATGACTGTGCCAGGCGAGTAATCTCTTCTTCACAATGAGGCCTGCTGCATTTTGGTCTGGGTCATACAATTCTATGTTAGAGCCAATCCGGCCCGGCCCCCCAACACAGTCAGGAGCAATAATGTGGCCTCCAGAGAACAAAGTTTGAGGACCTCTGTTATAAAGTGTCACCCATGTTATAAAATGTGGTTTTGTTTGTGTCCGTTTTATTAAATCTGCATCTTTAGTTCTGCTCAAATCATTTAGGAAACTTTCAGGACCTTGCAGTTAATTTCATGTGTTCATTTTATGGAGCTTGTTCAGCAAGGAATGTTGTGGTCTTTTCTCAGTTGTATCGCTCTTGTAGATGCACAATGAGACCAGAATCGCATGCCTTTTCTAAATCAACATTACCATCTCCTCTGTGTCGTTGACTCCTTCCTGGTAGGTCCAGTTCATGGCAAATTTGGTCACATCTATTTTGTAGCAGGAAGTGAATGTGCACGGGATTTTGATTGTTGTTCCGTTGAGAGCGTGGAGTTTGTTGGGCACGAGCACATCCATGCTGTAGCAACCTGCAAAGTGACAAGACCATGTCAACTTACTCACTTGTTCAACAACTTTAGAGACTGATGAAAATATCCACTAGTATTCCTTTATTTATCTGCATAGGCATCAAACTAGACTCCCTGTCTGTATAACTTCCTGTAAGAAACCATTAGTCATAAATCGAAGTAAGAGTGGATTGGGTGGTGGACCATGTTCAGCAGGTTCATATTTCCACTGCAATAGTGCCATAATAGAACCTGATCTGACCCTTATAGTTTCAGGCCCACAGACTTTTCTTCAATGCAAGTGAAAGTTGCTCAGTCAAATTTAAGCATTCAAAGTAGAAAGTGCATAACATAATAACTTTGCTGCTATAACCCCTTCACCCCCACCGAGTGCATTTTCTCCAGTTCAGCTTTATTCATTATCTAAAAGCTTCTGGACTGGAGCTTACAGCCTATAGACCAGGGTAACGCCTCATTTGAAAGCTAAGGCCTATAAACCTACCTGTTGTTGTCAAGTCTTTGATGCTTGATACTTTGATACTTTACTTTAAACGAGATACTTTATTATCTCGTTTTTCAGTGAGATAATAAAGTATCATGACCAACGCAACACAAATGTGACAACAGGCATGAGGAAAGACCTTAGATCGGTTTTGTAGGCCTTAGCTTTCAAATGAGGCTTTACTCTGGCCAACCCGGGAGGAGCTGGGAGTAGAGTTGCTGCTCCTCCATGTCAAAAGGAGCCAGCTGAGGTGGCTAGGGCATCTGTTTCGGATGCCTCCTGGTCGTATTCCGCGGGAGATGATCCAGATATGTCCTATTGGGACAAGGCCTCGTGGAAGGCCCAGGACACGCTGATGGGATTAAGTCTCCGAGCTGGCCTGGTGTCGCCTCGGGGTCCCCCAGAACAGCTAGAGGAGGTGTGCGTGCGTGGATCGGGAAGTCTGGACATCTCTGCTGAGACTCCTGCCCCCGCGACCTGGCCCCGGATAAAGCGGAAGAAAATGGATGGATGGATGGATAGATGGATAGATTTTTTTTTTCACTCAAACTTGGCTGTAAATATTGTTTAGTATTGTTTCTTAGCTTCTTCTTTATGATTATAGTGTGTATTGCACCTCCGACCCGGTGCAGGAAAAGTTGCAACCATGGTTTTCTGGACAGAGACACCAGGGGGAGATAAAAAAACACCCACAAACACTTGTATTAACCCCAGAGAGACTACGAAAAGGATTTGTTAAGCTAAACCACTTACTTAGTGCTGCTTTAATGTAGGGGGAGGGTGTAAGAGGTTAATAAAATGAAACCATAAAACACACAAACAGGGACAAATTGTTGTCTGGGGTGAAAGCTGCCAAAACCATACATAACATCCACCAGGTTTTGTAAATGCGATTGGACTTACAAAAATATATTCATCTTTGGTGGGAGTCAGTGGCATTGATGGTGCGTCACCGTCAAACACTGTAGTTGAGAGTGTCTTAGAAAGCTTTTACATGGGACAAAACACGCGGCCAAGTTTATACTTCTTATTTCAGAGCCTTATAGACATGTAGTGCAGCAGTAAGCATTTGCATGTATCTTTCAATTGTAGTGAGTAAAAGCAATAAGCACGCGATAAACAAGTTTAATTTATGTTGCCCTCCAGTCTAGTTCCAAGCTGTCTCATCCAGTCTAGCCTCCATCAGCCTGTCTCCCTCCTTCTCCCTCTCTCCCCAGACACTGTGCAGTTCTGTGAGTGGGACTCTGCAGCAGTCTCCTCTGCAGTCGGCTCGTTTCCTGGCGCGGTTCCCACTGCCGCTGCACCAACACCGCGGGCTGGCCTCCTTATACACAGCAGCCATCTCCACCCCTGCATGTTCTGCTCATCCACCCACCATTCATATCTATAATTCAGACAAGCACACAGTAAACAGCCATCCCCTATACATGCCGAGTCAGGGGTCCTTCTCACTGCGCACCTGCTTTTTCCTAACCCTCTGTGAGAAACTAGGTGTGCACCGTCAGCACTGGAGCTAACGCGGCTAGTGGTGCTACGTCAATGTCACGGTTCATGCTGACCTGTCTGATTGCAAAGCAGGCAGGCACACGCAGAGCAACCAGGGGACGGCCATCATGACGGAAATTCAAATCTTGATAAACTGTACATATGCAGCGGTGGGTGGGAAAGTCAAAATATTTACTCAAGAACGAGCAGAGCTTCATTTGTAAATCAGACGTCACAAGAACACTTATAAACTGTTGTGATGGAGTGTGGGAATAGACCAAAACAATTTCAGGAAAAACTCCCATTAAATATAAAAACTATAATATCATATCCAATATCCAGAATAGTTCCCAGATTCTTTACATTGAAAAATTGAGAGATGGGGTAAATTGTTTGCCATGAAAAATCTGCAAGCAAACAGGACGCGGAGTAAACCAGTCAGTGAAGATCAGACGTGTGAAGTTATCAGCGGTTCTATGTTTTGAATCACAAAAGTCACCTGCCATCCATGAGTTTTTTGGTAATTACAGCCGATTGGAAAATGCTCTCCATGGATTGTTATTGCACTGCTCACGAACATCACTGGAGCACTGAGGATTGCAATTAAACAAATCTGATTGCAAGGGTCCTTTTGAATTTGCTCGGCCAGTTGACGAGGGTGAGCTGATATTCCTATGTATACAAAAATACAAAGGAGTATCATTATGGACTTGCCAGGCCAGGAAAGCGTTCACTCAAAAAGGGAATCAAAATAAGTCCTGAGAAAGTGCAGAAGAAGGGGAAAATAATAATTACAATAATTACAGGCAGTACAAGTAAGTACAAGCAGAAAACAACTGTGGAGAGTACAGAAACTTTCAATGAGGAAAACAGATGTATAAACTTAAATGATATTAGTGCTTCTTTACAAATTCCTATATTTATAAAACAATCCTGGCGGGCCTACAGTACATATTTTGAGCAATGCATACATCCCAAATTACTTTACAAATTACATCCTAATAGTACTAAGTGTCTACCATGACAAGTAGTAGGGTACAAAGTGCTGTGCGGTTTAACAACACGCAACAGAAGCAGCAAAACAAAAGCCGGGGATGTCTGCAGAAAGAAATTCAAACTTTAATTTCCATCTGTCAACATGAAGCTTTTGTCACCAGAGTTGGAATGGGGGGATAAAGGGTACTGTTTGTTCCCAGGGCCTAGAGCAGAGAGAGGAACTAAAACAGCTTGTTTTCCTCGCTTAAAATCATTTAAAAGTCTTTATGGGCCCACCAAAATGTTTTTTTTCCCAACGGCCAAAGTTTCCATCACCCATCTGTTGCTATGACTTACTCGAAGTGGAAAGCAAAATATGTTTTCCCTTCAATTAGCCTCTCTGACGATACTTTTTGCAAAACTGTTGTTGCTATAGTTAAAAGTGACAAAAAATACAATCGTCATCTACTATGTTTAAGCATCGGGTGTTCGGTTTAGGCCAAATACCAATCAAATGAATAAAAAAATACGGTGAAGTTGTTGAAAAGCAAACCTCTTTTGTTATCACGATCGATAACTCTCTGTTTAATGACTTCCATATTACGTGCTGTGTAAGGTACAGGCTACTGTACATCTCAGGGGAATATGGAGTTGCCGACGGCGCTGACTCAGCACTCATGCGAATAGTGGAAAAAGGAAACAGACGCTGAGACACGGGACGGGCTGGACTGAACTCCGACAGAATACTGCAGTGGAGCAGACTCGTGCATCTGTCGCCGCTGCTGCCCCTCCCTGTGAGCTACGTTGTTTCTATAAATCAGCTCCCAACACACGTCACAGGCCGGGACAGCGGGCCGCTCAATTAATCACTATCAAATTGAAATCGCAATTTGGAATGTGGCAATTATGAGGGCAATGTTTCACATATTCTGAATTAATCAGTTTCTTTTTCCATATCTTGCAGTTATTGGGACCTCCGAAATGAGATTGATGCAGTGGATTCAGATGCTCGCAGGCAATGTCCCAGTGAAGGTGTGCCTCATGCTCTGTCCACAGGGAGCTCTACTGTTCTACATGAGGTGCTGGTTCAGGTAAGCACTGCAGCCTACATGCAACACCAAAAGTAAAAAATATTTTTAAAAATGATTTAAAATATTGAGGTGTTTCTTGAACCTTAGAAATGTTGCCCACGCTGATGCTCATTTAACTTAAAGGTATAGCGGAGGATGTTCTATTTCCGGGTGGATCATCAAGACGATTGGTCCTCCTAATTGTCAATCATTCTGGTAATATGCCTACGTAAGGCCGTCGTGCGCGCTCGCCCCTTGTTAATTTCTACGCATCCGCACTTTCAAGCCTATGTGAGTTACGCTTTTAGCCATTCATTGCTGCTCGCAGAACGCACCGAGTCGTTTGAAAATGGCAGAGAGTCGCAAGAGAAAAAATTCGGGAAAATCCTCCTGT
Source organism: Gobius niger (assembly GCF_951799975.1). Taxonomy (NCBI): domain Eukaryota; kingdom Metazoa; phylum Chordata; class Actinopteri; order Gobiiformes; family Gobiidae; genus Gobius; species Gobius niger. The sequence goes on along the minus strand of NC_136852.1, from coordinate 10,757,455 downwards.
ATACCTTTAAGGCACTGCATACATCACTATCAGCCCTTTTGCACATAGCGGTTTGTCCCTACATGGTTCAGAACACAGCACACGATACTTGTAGTGTTTCCATTACAAGTACAGCAAAAGGATGCAGAAAAATAAGTCAGGAAAGTCTGCGTTCCATGATGTGAACTCTGTGAACAAATATCGATGTTTGATGACTTTCATGAAATTATTCACAAATGCCAAGTGGAGACTAATGCTCGTGGTCAGTGACTAATGCTAGAGTCCAGTAATCTGTGAAAATCAACTCTAATATAAAATCACATATAGCCTATATCATGATCTGTTTCAAAGAGCTGTACAGTCTTTTGGCAAATTACCGTCTGCAGTCAACACATTTAGCATTAATTGTTGATTGTTCTGAAAAGAACTAGAGGCCTTTTGAAACTCTCACCTCAGGAGTGAGCAGAGTTTAAATATAACACCATTTAGGAGAGAATCCATGATGGCAGCTGTCTCCTCCTACAGAGCATGTTCCAAAAAAGGACAAAAAGGCGGGAAACTACACCTTTGTGAGGTAGGCTGAGTAGCAACAAACCTCCTCAGTACTCTGGTACCTGTCAATCAAGGCTTACGCTTTTTTTTATAAAAGCAATTGTATTAAGTTGTTTTTGACACGCGTAAAGTCCCCATTACTTATTGTAGCAAACCTTCTGGGGTCGCCTACAGCCACCAGAGGGTGTTATCGCAGCAACGTCAGCAATGCCCCCGCCATGTGGACCACATAGATGTACTTTCCTCGCCCACCGGTGCTTAAAAAGTCTGACATTTGAACACAAGAGCGAGAAGAAGCTTCTGAATCGATATGTCTTTCAATTCTGATAGAAGCTAAACATGCACAACTCAAACAACAAAGTCCAGTCGAAGATATTTAAACCTCTACTATGATATCTTTCACTCACTGTGGCAGATCAATTGGAGGAATGTGTGGGCATAAATAGTGCACTGTCTGTTTTTACATAATGCATGAATAGCCTTGAATCACCATAACAATCAATGTGGTCAAATAATCATTTAACATAATATTCTTCAAACGCCCACATTAGTGAGACCGCAGTTTAGAGACAGCTTTGAGTGGCGCTGTGTAATGCTAAGTTTGTCTCTAATGCCCTCTGCTTCGGGGAGAATCTCTGTAATTTGACTGCAGCACTCAGAGCACAAGAGCAGGCCTCACACTGCGGCATTCTGCAAAATGTGATGATATCACACGGTGTTTCCGGGAATCCCTTAAACACTGTCTACTGTATATTACATAATTCAATTCACTGACTCACTCACACCAAGACAATGGCTTCTAAACCGCATTAACGTCGAGAAGAAACTGACATGGCAGACTGAGGTATTTATTAGCAACTTGAGCAGAGTTTGACAGTCATTAACCAAATAATTACATTAAATTGAGTTATTTGTTTGATCTAGAGCTGGACTATATGGTGATATATACATAAATTGAAGCGTATGTACAGTATGTAGATCCCCTTTACATCCCCTTGCACATGCCGTCCTGTTTTCCCAGCTTCTGATCAGCCTCCGTTTGCGAGAGTGACAGGTGGATTTGAACAATCATGGTTAAGTTCAGTATAGTTTAGGTATAAAGCCATATGCTGTGAATTTTTTGTAACACATTATTTTACACTACCCTTGATACATTGTACTTGCCAATTTAATAACAACTTGTATCTATGTAGTACATACACAGTGGAATAATGTGTATTAGTACTTTGCAGGTACATAATGTAATGAGACATAAGACCCAAACGTAACTTAACCATAAGTCATAACCCTAAAGGTCATATGTCTTATTACATTATCATGTATCTGCAAAGTACTAATACACTATATTCCATTGTGTATGTACTACATAGATACAAGTTATTACAGATTGTTACGAAGCAGATTACATTGTTCTAAAACTGTGTAATTTTGTTAGGTACAATGTATCAAGGTACTGTAAAACACTTGAAAAAATTTACTTTGAAATTAAATGGATAAATCAAAAATGATGCCCCATAAGATATATCTGAAGACTGAACCAGGCTTAAGTAGGCTATGTAATAATGCACTTGATTCAATGCAAGGGCTTTAGTATTTCCAGAACCTCTGTGCATGGCCTGATTTAATCTTGCAAAAAGGCACTGCTGGGATTCGAACCCAGGATCTCCTGTTTACTAGACAGGCGCTTTAACCATCTAAGCCACAGCGCCGCCGAGCAAAGCACTGTCATCAGTAAGGCTGGTGGGAATTTGACACTTATGTTAGAACTGGTGTCTGACAAGAGTTGAACTTTGCTCTTTCAGATCGAAGCAAATGCCAACTGAGCTCTGAGCCTCTAGGATGATGCTGCCCTCTGGTGGTCGTCCGCAGGAAGTGTAACAGTAAGAAGAGCACATTCAAGAATCAGTAATGCTTTCCACTAAAATAGGAAGTAATGCCAGATTCGGCCAGTTGGTTGTGGACATTTTTTACGTCTCCACATGACCAATGGACTCGGACTGTACAAAGGCCAACTGACCCTTAAATTACCCAAAATCTAGAATGTAAACCAGGATTAGCCTTAATAATCGTGCAATGTTTCTGCTTACAGCTGGGGGTCATGTGCTCAGATCGCGCTCCAATTGTCCCGAGAAATGATCACTTTGTGAGAGGTGCAAGCTATTGTTTTCCAGATTGTTCACATAGGCACCGTTTTGGCTTATTACGCACCATCCGTTATAGCACAAGGCCCTCTCCATGTTTACAGTAGAGTAGACAATGCCACGACGGTGCGCGCACAGCAGCCGATGTTTATTTTGATACAGCCCAAAGGCATCACCATTGTTCAGAGATTGATATAGGAAAGCGCTGAGCCACAAAGGCATCTGTCAACACGCTTAATAGAAACCCACGAGAGGAAATGAGCGCGATAAGAGCCAATCTGGGCGAGACAAAAACCGCGATAATCTCATTCTAATGGAAGGCCCTTTTAAAATGCACCAGCGTTTTGGCCAATAACATCATCTCTCGCCTCATCCGTTTAACGCGCAGCCCAGGCACATTTGCGGTTTGCATTTGAGAGGAATTGGCTCCAAAAGAGGGAAGAGCCGCAGCCGCGCTCGAGCTGATGAACTGTTGAATCCGGGCGTATCACTGTATCAGAGCATCTGAAAGGGGCGGCCGGCTGGTGTGCTGTGTGTGGTGGCTCTTACCGGAGAGCGAGAGCAGCAGCAGCAGTAGTAGCGCGCTGAGCAGCCCGCCGCCACATCTTCTGTCCGCGGCCACCGCTGGGGAGCACATGTTGTCTTTACTTACTGCCTGTATGTACAAATTGAGCGTAAAAATAGTCTGTAGTAAAAAAGAGCAAGCTCGCGTGCTCTTAGAATGTGTGTAAAATGCGAATAAAAATAGTGTTCATTTAGAGGCAGGACATGGCTGGCAGTGTCTGTAGCCTGTATGGTGGTGGTTGGTCTGATGGTTGTGGAGGGAAAAGTCACGGGTAGGCGGGTGGAGGAGGGAGCATACGGTAAATTATATATAGGCTTTAAATATTCTACTGTAAATCTTTGGGAGAATAAAGGATGTGGGGCCCATTTTTGTGTATGGACATCTTCCCTTTAGAGACGGCTTAGAAAAAATCTGGAATAGGCTATTTATAAAGTTATTTCCTGATTATTATTAGCACTAATGATCTTAGATGACAAATTAAAGTGGGATAAAAATACAGATCACATCACAAAAAAGGGTCAACAGAGACTATATTTTATGAAGAAATTGGTGTCCTTTCAGGTGGATAGAAACATGTTGAAAATGTTTTATAGTGCTTTTGTGGAGAGTGTTCTGACTTTCTGTATCATCTGCTGGTACGGGGCCATGACTGAGGCACAAAAGAACTTCCTTTAGGAAAATATGTACAGTTGCAAACAAAATCCTAGGTGTTCCTATGAAGGGTCTGCAGGACATTTATTTTGCTTAAGCTCGGAATAAAGCAGACATAATATTATTGGATTCAAAACATCCTCCGTTTAGAGAGTTTGAGCTGCTCCCCTCAGGTCGAAGGTACAGGAGCCCCGCCCTGACTAAAAACAGGACCAGGCAGTCATTTGTGCCACAAGCTATTTTACAATTAAACAAACCAACAATACGAAGTATCCAAAAAGTATTTTTTTTTAATTAATTTATTTATTATTATTTTTTAATATTCTGCACAGTTGGTCTGGCAGAGAAGGTTTTTAAGGAATGTAGATAATGATTTTAACATAATTTAAACTGAGGTTGACGGGCCGTGGTTTGTTCTTTGTATGTTGTCAATGTTTGGATCTGTCTGCTGTGGTCATTGTTGTATTTGTGTACTCACTGCAAATGAATTTCCCCATGGGGACAATACATTTTCTACTACTACGACTACTAGGCTTAATTAATAATAGGCCTAATAAAATCCATATAGCTTAAAGGCACACTGCGTAACATTTTGGACTATACTGTTGCCATCATACAAAACGCCTCGACACAGAATATATATATATCTGCAGCGGGTAATCAAAGAATGGATTTGGATGAGAACCTAACCTTTTCAAATCTCAACATCTCCATGGAGACGTACCCACTCATGTTTGCTTGTACATTTATGAAGTCTTTTTCAATGATGAAAGTATCTGTCATCAAATAAATGCTTGTATTTCAATTGTATTTATCGGGTAGCATTCTATTTGGTGTGGCTTTAAATACATTGCACTTTTAACTAAAGAATAGCTGTATGATAGCGTTCTCCTCCCATTGGTCAGATGATAGGTCTGTTTGCAAATGCTTCTTCACAAATAACTTTGCATTTCATTTCTTTATTCTGAAATACTGCTCCGACCAAAAAATATAGACACCTGGATTAACAAACTGTTCTGATCTGGGGTTAGTTGATCAGGTCTTGGTTCAATAACACTATGTGCCTAAAGAATGAGATCTGCTGAGTTACCTGAACATCCTGACCAGGTTATTCCATCAATCAATTCTTCTTCCTTCCTTGATGATGTCGTAATGACTCATTGGGCACACATTGAGAAAGAGTGGTTCAGAGAGAGTGAGACATTATTTTTTACAGATGAGTCCAGATCTGAACCCCATTGAGAATCTTTGGGATGTGTTGGAGAAGGCTTTGCACGGTGGTCACACTCTCCCATCAGCAATAGAAGATCTAGGTTAAAAATGAATGCGACACTGGACTTTTGACATGGAAAAAGCTCACTGAAATTATGTCATAGTGGATACGTACTGTAATCAAAGTTCAAGGCGGTCCGACCAAACATCAGAGCGTGCAACCTTATTTTGGTCAGGCCGCATGGTGAACAAGGAAATTAAAGTTAATACAGTATTTCCATAAACAGGTCTAGTAGATTGCCTCAAAATGGCTTGAAAAAAAAAAAAAAGCCAGCGCTGACACCAAACAAAGTATTAAAATTGGTCCCTTCCCAGCCTCCTTTGATCCATCCCTCTCCTCATCCTTCCTGGTGAGAGGCTGCAGAACAGCATACTGGAAAATCCAACCTGCTTAACACAGATGAGACAATTCTGGAATAAAAAGAAAAATTCTATAATTTGGCAATGACTGAACACATTGCTGGCCATACAGTATAAGAGAAAACATACTGTAGCTGTGAGAGGCTGGAGCACTATAGTTGACTGAAGTCAGTGCACTGCAAAAAGTGGATTCTAAGCAAGTAAAAAATGTCTTAGGAAAATGTCTTTAAGAAATAAGTTCTTATTTTTTCCCTAAAAAGTAATAATGTCTTGCCGAGCAAAGTTTTCTTGAGAAAAAAAATCTTGTTTTAGAAAATAAATAAATAAAATCTAGCCATTTCTTGTTCAGATATATTTGCTAAAAAACATGCTAATTTTTCTTGTAACAAGAAAGAAAAACTTTTTGAATTTTCTTCAACTTTAGACAAAAAATATTTTTAATATTAATTTAAGGACTGATTCTCACAGATAGATAATACATTCCATTCTTAAAGTAGGCGACTCGGTGGCACAGCGGTTAGAGCCTCCGCTTCACAGCTCGAAGGTACTGGGTTCGATTCCCAAAGATTCTGGGTGGAGTTTGCATGCTGTCTACCACTAAAAACATGTACAATAGGTGAATCCTCCAGCCAGGTGATTCTGACCATCAGCCTGGCTCCACATATTGGAGATGGGTCCCCGGGTGTGGGCAATATTTTCCTTAAATATTTATTAAGAACATTTTGCTTGAATCAAGCAACATTTAAGTAAAATATCCCACAATTTTTCACTAAATAAGAATGTTTTCCTTAAATTATTCCATTCTCTGAGGACATTTTGCTTAATTCTAGCTATCTATTTGCTTAAATTTAGTGTTTCTTTCTTGTTTACTGATAAGAAAAACATTCTAGAAATAAGAATTCTTAGCAAGAAAAAAATGCTTACCCCATTGGCAGGATTTTTTCCTTAAAACAAGACAAAATGTCTTATTTTAAGATTTTTTTCCCTTGTTTTTAGTAGGGCACTTTTTGCAGTGTGGGATAAGTATGACACGCAAGGGAGTTAAAAGGAAGTGGTTTGAAAACACAAAGTCATTTGGAGAGTGGATGAAGAGTGGAGAGTGGACAGGCAGTCATTAACATAAGAGCATAAGGAAGATCGATTGAACCAGTGGGGAAGATCTTAAAATGCTACATATCTATTATGTTATCATTGGTCAATAAGGCACTTACATAAGGGCATGACAGCTTGGCACAAACCCAGCAGGTGTAGCTCAGTCAGTGTTTATCAATAAGCTGGAATCCACATCAGGAGAGGAGTGGATTTATAGAAGCTGACAAATAGGAACAAAGTCAAACATTTTACCTGAATCATGTTTCTGCATTCACACATCTCTTTCTTTTGCAGGTAAAATAGAAAGAATAAGCCCCAGAGTTGTTTCCATGGCACCCCTGCAATGGAAGAGCATCAGTAATGTAGTGCTGTGAAGACTGACGCTATTTTGAGGTAGTATTGTATGAAGTTAAAAACATTATTGTTGAATGCCTTCGGTGCATGTCTTGAATGAAAAATAAATAAATGCATAAATGAATAAATACAATCTTTTTCTTTTGCCTTCTCATAATTCAAAATAAAAGCGAATTCTCAGTCATGCAGCTTGAAATCTGTCTGAAGATTTTTGGATCGTTCCTCGGGCACATCGTCCGGTCAGCTACTGTTTTTGACGTGGTGACCCAATGAACTGAGGGATGGTCAAAACAGGTAATAAAATAAAGTAAAAAATAATCGTATTTGAATCAGTCAATCATTTTGAATGTTTGGAGTCAAACCAATTTCTTATTGCGTAACCTGTTAACCCAGTACTTAAACTTCTACAGCCCTGCAAATAGTTAGTTGATATTAAGGCATCTCTCAAATGCATCTGTGCATTTTTATATTGTGTAAAGTGAATTGAATTATGACAGCGATACATAAATAGCGAATTTAACTGCAAATGCAACAATTAGGAAAACTGTACAGGTTTAAGGTATGTAGTATGTACTCTTACTGGTATAAAACAAACAAACAAAAGCACATACAATTGCTTTAAATAATATTAATTAACACAATATATGCTTGACCTCTTGAACTTCCAGAATTCAGTCACTGAGTATATCAGTCAATATACTGTATATATATATTGTTTCATTTCTTCCACAAGAGGGTGCTGTGGCTCCACCGTTGCCCTTCTTATCGAAGCAAAGTTGTTTTTTTTTTGTATCCTTTTTTCCCCCGTCCCTTTGTACAGCAATTCACTGGTAGCTATTAGACATAAGTGTTAGCATTCAAGCCAGTCATAATGGTCTCTTTCAAATTTTTTCATGTGAAGTTATGCAGAATCTCAGTTACTGTCGCTCCAAGGCATCTCATTAAAAATGCACTTTTTGTAAACTCTCCTTTTCATGTACGAAATAAGAAAACAATCTGCTTCTTCGGGAGTTTGAGATAATCGCTGATAACACCATCAACCTCACTGCCTTTTTGTTTATAAAGACAAAGTTTGCTGGAAACAATTTTAATTTCTTTATTGTCTGAGTAATTGCCCAATGGCCACAGAGGAGTAAACTGAAGGACTTTAGTTGATAGATTCTGAACACCTATTATCATTAAGAATCGAAGGACATTTATACTGCACAGTTGCAACGACTCCAGGATAACATCTGGTTTAGATGGAACAATGCACCTAACTTTTTCATTTAGGTGCAACAGGACATATCCGATATGCCCCAAAGCATCCTGAAAACAGGGTTTATCGGCAGCACTTTAACATTCACCACCATGCTGTCAATTAATATTCTACAGTAAAACTAAACATTTTATTCATTTAACTGAGAATGAACTCAACAAAGAAAGTAAGGATTTAGGGCTGCATTTACAACTATAGCTCGCTATAGCACTACGGTTATACAACTAGATTCAGGTCAAATAGAAACTGTTTACTGCCATTTCAATGCCTAAATGATCTATATTTTTTATACCACCTCGGAAACGAGCAGATTGGTAAGAGGTCCAACACCAAAGCGGAACAGCAGCATTTTCACAATTCGACCGTCCTTACCCAGGGCAAGGGGAAGTGACATCACCAGCAGCTGCTGTTGCTAACCTAACCCTAAGCTGTAGTCCACTAACTGCATAGAGAGCATTTGACCCCATGAAAGGTTACGGATCAGGAGCTAGGGTTAGGACATAGAGGCTATAATTTGATGTTTTGGACACAGAACACCTTGATCGGAAGCAAATTGAAAATGCCTTTAGCCTAAACTCCAAAAAAATATGGTTGAACATAGATTTAACTTGATTTTTTCAAAGTATTTTTTTTTATGAAACTATGAAAATATTACTACTTAAAAATATATATATTTTCAACCAACCTAAGTAAGTATAAAGCAGTAAAATAGTTCACTGTCATTGTTAGATTTAACGCCATTTGGACCAAATGCATCTTTTTTCTTTCAGTAACATTGAAGGTAAGTCATTTTAAGACATTTGATGCTTTGTTATGACCCATGGAAAAGGATATAGCTGGTTCCACTTGATTTGATTCTTAGACTATACGTATGTAGATTTTCTGGGCACTTTGCACTGTTCTACTCTTGACCAAAATCTGGAGGTGTCCTTGGATGCTGCACCACGGTCAGTCCCAGCTCCTGAGAGTGACATCAATGAAGGACTGGCCAAATGTGGAGGATAAAAACAACATGACAGCGAGAAAGCCTCTCCGTATGCAGGTCCATAATCGAATCGTGCAACAGGGGTTGAATCGAAGAGCCATTTGAGGTTTACCAGGCAGATAACTGTAGAACTGGAGTTAGTTTGGGGAGACATAGACAGAAAGTAGCGCTATAAAAGTCTGAATCTTCAACGCGGTAACAAAGCGAGGTGTCATTCATCTGTCAAGGAGACGAGACGTATAACCGCTGCTCTCCGCTACCAAAGACGATGCCACCGCTGCTGCTGATTTATCGACTTCGTGTCTTGTTGAGTTCAATTCGTGGTTAACAGCGGCACGTCTTGCAGCACCTGACGACAAACGCTATAGAAGGTAAGGAAAGTTTCAAAAGGCCTCCCGCGCTCTGTCTGGGTTTGTCCGTCGAAGTTGGAGTGGAAACGGATACAACACCGCAACGATTTGTTAGGGCCTGCACTAAAAGCGAGGCGGTTTTAAATGCATAATAAAAACAGCAGGAGGGTCGGAGGATGGAGCGGCTAGAAAGGTAAGTTGCAGCTTCTTGGTTTGGAATGAAACAGTTTAAAGAATGAGCCAGTCAACTTGCAATGGACTATTGTTTTGTCATTTTGTCATTGTCAATCTCCAGTCTTTTCTCGTGTGTCTGTCATAAAAACAAAGTGATTAGGCAGATTGTACTTCAGATCATCACCAACATATGAAGCCTATAGGCGTTAATTAATTCAACCAGCCCCCCCAGCCAATGATTGCTTCCGAGTGGGCCACACCTCCACCTCAGCCATCAGCGTAAGAGCCGCGCCTTCGTAGCAGCCAATCATCGCCCTCGGTCCCACTTTTGAGCCCCAGCCATCATGGTTCATTCGCTTCCCAGTTGCGCTGCGACCCACCTCCGCCCCGTCTCCACCTCTTCTGCCCACAGCTTCTCCCTGCTGCTCCCTCCTATACCACCACCAGTGTCCAGGCTCCAGGGGAAGACATCCCTAACTCCAAGCTGTTCATCCATACTGACTTTCATACATCGAAGTCTACTGCCGGGGTCTGATCGCCAAAACTAATATACATGTTCAGAAATTTTCCTAATCGCTGCTTTTGTCTGTTTGAGTCTATCCAGGTTGAAATAACATCATCAGTGACAAAAATAGTTTAATTTCAAAGAAAATAACAACTTTTCTGTTTCTTTGTTAGATCCTTTCCTTCCCCCTACATCATCAAAAGAGTATTAGAAAATACATTATATTCTAACAATTCTAAGTTTGAGCACACCTTGACTCAAGTTCATCTCTTATCACGAAATATACCAAGCTTATCTTTTGGTCGTTGTTGTTGTTGCCACCTTGACACTTTGGTGATTAACCTCCTGTGCTGTTATGAGATTATACTTGATACTGTGTCAGATTATACAAAAACCTGCCTTTTCGCATTTCCTGTTTTGATGCCAGTCCTATCATCCCACATCAGATTGATCAGATAGGGCATTCCAGCTCATTAGATGTGTCCCCAGATTCGAATCAGTCTAAAAGTTTTGATTAAAACTATAATGCAGACAATATTGCAAGTCAGACTCCATTTTTGCAGATATCTCAAGACAGTCTTTTCTTTCTTACTTTCTCTGGTCCATCTGTCGTAAAACTAAATAAATAAAGATATTGGATTTTGAGCAACCAAGAATCCAAGCTCTTTTTGCCTTGGATTTGTCATTCGAAAAAAAAAACAAAAAAAACAAAAAAAAAACCTTTTTTTAAATCATGTATAAGCAATAGACTTAGTCTGCTTTAGAAAACAGAACAGCCAGAACAAAACACTGAAAGTTTTTTTTATCATCTGCAGGAAAGCTTAAAGGGATATTTCAGGATTTTTGACATGGGGTCTCATTTCCTAGTTATCCAGAGTGTTGTTGATTTCTGGAGGTATATATATTTTTAATTCATGCAGTCCTTATATTTGAAGAGTTTAGAGGTGCTAGGCCAGTGCTAGGCTAGCGCATGTCTATGGTAACTAGTACTATCAAAAACACTCTGGATAACAAGGAAATGAAGCCCTGAAATATCCCTTTAATCTCTCTTCGTGGGGAAATCCATGCTGCGCTTGCTCAGATGTCGTCAACCGAAAGGATGGAGCAGGAATAACATCACCTGTACTGATAAGTTAACGCCTGAATTTATTTCCAATCATATAAAAAAATATATTATCCGTGTTTTTGCTTTCAAGCTGATGGTAAATAAGGGGAGATTGTTAATGTATCTGTAGCACATAGCACAAATATATATATATATATATATATATATATATATATATATATATATATATATATATATATATATAACAATTTTTGTATGTATATGTATATATATATATATATATATACATACAAAAATTGTAATTGTATTCAAATTACAACATTTTTTGTTCTAAATGATTACAAATGTAAATGCACTGTAAGATACTCTGAACACTAGTGTATTCAGGTTAAGATATTAGAGCAGTAAACAGAGCTAATGCTTTTCACAACATACTTCTAAACTTTTGATTTTGAGCAGCTGATGCTGTCTTGCAGCAGTAGCACTAGTAACAGGAAGTGCATCATAATTAGTATCTTCATTAATGCTTTATTAATGATCGTATTTTACTCCCATTTCTGAGGTTTTATTATACATTGTACATAAGATACCTCTATTTACCATTACTTATTTGCAAATTAAATTGTAAATTTCAAATATGACAATGTATGGATAATCTTCAATACCTTCTACATTTTTTACTGTAGTGGCACCACATTTGCAGTAGTTACCAAATATCATACTAGCAACTTACTACAACCTTTATTTTTTGGATCTGGACATTAATTTTGAAATGTATGTCAATATGAACATGTGGATATTACTCTTTATTAGCTTCTACAATTATTACTGTATTTGCACTAAATTGGCACCAGTTATTAAAGCCAACCAATTTCATGGGATAGCTGCAGACCTAGTATGTGCATGGTAATGAACACACATGGGGCTCATACATGTAAATACGATATGCCAGATTGTAGCCATGGCCTAATGTGCACACGTTGTCCCACACTCGCACTCGCCAACACACTCTTATTCATCCTGAACTTACTGTACATGTTTTTACACCTTTTCGCAAAATTACAAGCAACTTATTTGTTCTATAGCTTTAACAATATCAAGGAAATTCTTTCTTGGCTAAATGTCCGACAAACCTCCAGCTTACAACTGGTCTGATGTGAGGGTCAGGGATGGACGGCAAGCTAAAAGGGACAAACTACTGAAATTCAGTTGGTACTCATCTGGGACTCGCTTCTCTTGCTGCCAGACTGAAAGTGACAGCATGATGACGTAATGGAGGAGATGCCATATGCTCTTCTGTGCAGCAAACACGTGTTCAGTCTGCATCACCTTATATGCACTTAGGGCCAAATGAGGAAACATTGTCCATGTCCTGAAGATGATGCTGTGCACAGAATCATCAAATATATAACCTTTTTTTGCATCCACAGCTAAACAAACAAGCTGCACTCCGTCATTTATTTATTTGGTAAAATCATTGCGTATCTCCGTCTCCTTTTCATGACAGCGAGTGACTTTCTTTTTGGATGATTGTTTGTTTACTAAATTGGCTGCAGGTATGAGAGAAAATGGAAAAGTATTGAACTAAAAAAGGGAAATAATTACAGAAATATAAAAATATATAAGAATAGTAATAGAAGAAACAATATTTGTTTTTGACGTCAAACCTAAAAAGTGAATTCACTTGCCCTTGCCTTTTCCTCTCTTCAATAGCGCTCTAGCTCAAGAAAATGTAATTGAAAATCTCTATTGACTTTTTGATAAATTTAAAATTATGATGGTGGTTGATCAGCTATGTGCGAATTGGTGAAATTATTTGTATAACCTTTCGGTACATAATGTTTTGAATTAAATCTTCTATTTAAAATGGTGTGTTTTAGGTCCGTGAGTTACCTAATAGTTGATTCGCTGAGATAGATCTTCCAAACTGTTATTCTGTTTTTCCCCTCAACAGTCTATGTAGATTTTAAGTGGGATTTTGATATCCGCCACCATCAAGGAGGTGGAGTTTCAATACTGAGCTTATCCATGTGAAACAAACTTTTTTATGTGTGTATCTTAACTTTGAGAATTATGAATGGAGATATCACCAACACATGTAGGACTATGTGTGTGTAACAACCGTGCGAAGATGGACGAGGACGCCCCAAAGATACATAAGAAAGAAATTAAACGAGGGGCTGAGGAAGAGTGTTGTGTCATTGCGAGAGCTAGTTCTTTATATTCAATACCAAGTTAAGATGCTAGTATAAAAGGACATTGATTCAACTATAAATTCTACAGTCGCCTGCAAATTAAGCTGAACAGAAAGATGTTGTCTGTGATAGGTCATGTGTTACATCTATGCAAGCCTAGCAAAGTCTCTGGTATTCACTTCTTCATATCTGAAAATTTAGTTTCACAAAACAATAGCCAAGAAATGTTATAGGTCGGCAACAAAAGTTAGCATTCTTATATACTATCCCAGATACTTTGGGTCTCGCACGGCCATTTTGCATATCTTCACAGAATAGGAAGGACATGCACATCATTCTCCATAAGACAATTTACCTTAAACTAATTAAAAAGCTCATATATTATTATTATTATTATTATTATTATTATTATTATTATTATTATTATTATTATTATTATTATTATTATTATTATTATTATTATTATTATTATTATTATTATTATATATTAAAGTGGATAATACACAAAGCTTAAAGACATACTTTTTGGGTACTTCAGCATTGGTATTTCTATGTTCAGAATGTTCAAATGATGTCATTGTCAATAAAAGTAAGTTAAGAGTGAGACTGGCTGGTCAGGATTTCAAAATTACATTGAGAACTATTTTCAGGCAGTAGTGTTACAAGACAGTGAAAACAAACTTTTCTGTTAATGGTATGCTACCAAATAGATGGATTGGAGTAGCAGCTGGAGTAGTAATGAATTATGGTCTTTAAAATGTGTAGTACAGTTTTGTGTTCCCTCAATGAGACTAAACAATCCGGGAAATACAGTTTGAAAAGATTCAGCTGAAGAAGAAAAAGCGAAAGTCTCGAGACCCCCAAGCGCCCATTGAGTGTATGTATATGTACATTACATTTAACCCGATTCAGAAACAACTTTGTTGTATGTAGTATCTGACCAAAACTCAAACGCAAAGAAATTAATCACAAACGTGCTAAATTAGCCGTCCCAGGTCTTCAGCCCTGCCACACCTGTGGAGGAACTGAACGTCCAGCTGTGCCAAAGGCTCTCCAAGCGCGCTCTGCGCTATTACGCATCACACCTCCCCAACCGCAGCAGCAGTCACCATTCACCACTTTCATGTTATATTATATGAGTAGGCTAGGTTATCGCCATTTTACTCACAACAACAGCGACACCAAATCACAACTTACAATTGAGGTCTTCATGAATCCTTCTTCTCCTCCACATGCGTCATTCCCAACTCCATAGCTCTCATGTCCACTTCCAGCGCTGTCCTCACACGTCCTCGTGTCTCAGACTCCGTGTCACCCGTACGTCCGGTTGTCCGGTGACCGCGGCAAGCCTCGGATCCGCCCCGGGTTCTGGTGCGTCTGATGCGGGAAACACCTCGTGTCATCCCGGCAAAAGTCGGGCCTCGGCTCCGCTGCAGTTCTTCTCAAAGTCCTGCGTCTCTTTCAGAGTTCCTCTTGAGAACGTGGTCCCACATGTCCGTGATGAAACTGGTGTCGGTCATTTCTCCGCAGTTTCGTCATTTAAGGGTAAAACATATAAAACATTATAGCTGCGTGTAGCTCGCGGTTTTTTTTTAAACTAGATTTGACAGACACTCGCTCGGCCTAAGGGTTTGCTCTACGTCATAACAATCTGAAATAAACTACTGTAAAGCATTTCTTCTGATGCCTATGACAAACATTATGACGTAACAGCCCCTTCAGCCAATCAGAGGCGCGGGCTCACCTGCCCAAACGCCCTCTGTCTGATACACGTGTTTTCATTGGACGGAGCGAGTGTCAGATAGTTCAGATAGTTCAAAAAACCCGCGAGCACAACACAGCTGTAATGTTTGATATTGTTTACCCTTAAATGACGAAACTGCGGAGAAATTAACGACATCAGTTTCATCACCGGCTTTTGGCTCCACGTTCTCAAGAGGAACTCTGAAAGAGACGCAGGACTTTGTGCAGAACAGCAGCGGAACCGAGGCCCGACTTTGCCGAGGACTTTGACGAGAGAAGTTTCCCCGCATCACTGGAACCTGGCGGCAGTGTTGGGAAAGTTCATTTTCTACATGAACTAGTTCAAAGTTCAGTTCACAAGTTTCAAAATGAACTAGTTCGTTCATAGTTCATAATCGTTTAAAGTAAATAGTTCGTTCATAGTTCCAAAAATGAACTAGTTCATAGTTCTTTTTTTTCCTTTTTTTTTTTTGCTGCAAGCTATTATTGAGGCATGAAAACGGATCGGGGTGAAAAAGGTGAGAAGTATATTTCCCCCTTAAAGCAACGATCTTAAGTATTTTGAGATGCATTTTTGCCAACCTTGGGAGAGCTGGAGAAAGTTGACTTCAGCCATGAGTCAAAAATATTATGGCCTCCTCACTTAGTGTTATAGCTCTTTCATGTCAGCCTGTCACTGTTTTCAGAGTGGATTTTGGATATCTTTGCTAATCATATTTTATTATTATTATTATTATTATTATTATTATTATTATTATTATTATTATTATTATTATTATTATTTTTAGTTTAATTGGAAAATTCTTAGTGGAAAATGAGGCTACAAATATTGAATTGCATGTGTGTTAATTTGGTAAACTAATCATGTGAATAAGATTGTTTTAGGAGCTAATTTGTAGTTAAAAAACTCCACATTGTGGCTTTATGCAAATGAGCGCGCACGCGGAGCAGAGGGAAAGGGAAACTCGCTTCGTAACCTCACCCTGGCTGCTCGCGGGCACCGTGCGGACCCGCAGGTTACCGGTGTGCCAGGGCCTGTGCCAGAGCCATAAACAGCAGAGTTCACCGCCACAGAACTGGACACAGTCGGGCCGTGGGCGCGGGGGCGGAGCGGAGCTAGCGCGAGCTACACCGTGGACCCGCCAGAGTTTAGAGCCGCTGGTAAACTCTGACGGCGCGGCGGGGTTTTATATTCACCGATATAAGAAATCTGGCACCATAATGAACGAACGTAAATAGAACGGGAAATGCCGTTCACAGGCACCAGAATGAACGCGTTCATGGTTTCGTTCATCAGGCAGTAATCCGGTGCGTTCAGTTCACGTTCGCCCAAAATATGAACGCGTTCATGAACTTTCGTTCAATGAACGCGTTCAGGTACATCACTGCCTGGCGGGGATCCGAGGCTCACGTACGGGTGACACGGAGTCTGACACCACTAAGCCGACAGCGATGGGAGTGGACAGGAGAGCTATGGAGTTGGCAATGACGCATATGGAGGAGAAGAAGGACTGGACATCAATGGTAAGTGCTTTGGTGTCGCTGTTGTTGTGAGTAAAATGGCGATAACCTAGCTCACCCATACAATATAATATGAGTGATGAATGGTTGGGGAGATGTGATGCGTAATAGCGCAGAGCGCGCTTGGAGAGCCTTTGGCACAGCTGGACGTTCAGTTCTTCCACAGGTGTGGCAGGGCTGAGGACCTGGGACTGCTTGTACCCTCACATATGCATGTGGGGCTAATTTTGCAGGTTTGTGATTCATTTCTTTGCGTTTGAGTTTTGGAATTGTCACAGTTGGTCAGTCGTTTCTGAATTGGGTTAAATGTAATGCACATACCCTCAATGGGAGCTTGGGGGCGCTGTTATAGTAGACGTCTTATATGGTCTTAATTCAGGGATAAGACAAACGACCACTTGTGTCGTGGAACTATTTGAACGAAGCGTTACTCCAGGCACGGGGGAACAGTTTTAAAACATGATTCACTTCACCCACCTATGACTCTTATGTTAATTATTGCATGACTTTATGACTCATTTTATGGACAAAGACAACTATTTTTCATGTTTCACACAATTAACTATGCAAACAGTTAGACAGCACGTATTCCTTTTTCCTATTTAAGAAGCTTGGTGTTGTCCACTGCATGTCCATGTATTTCTTGGATGACCTTATGAAGGCGACAGTGCTTAGTGAACCCGTGCCTCTCATCAGAGCTACACTGAAAGAAATGGGAAAGGCCGTCTGTTAAATTTACTAAATTTTATTTTGCTACGTCTACTCTATTGTAGCGTGTTCTGTGTTTCAGCACGTTAGTTTTGTGTTGAACCGACACAAAGGGCGATAAAATGCGCATACACCTTAGATACGTGTCAGCTCAACATGAACAGTCCATGTTACAGTAACGCAATTCATTTTCCCGCCGAAGACTACAGAGGCGGGCTTTTGCAATGCATCATGGGAAGAAGACAGCGGAGACTGCGGTCTTGACAATCAGCAGCAGCAAAAAATAGGAATAATAACCATCAAAAGTTGGTAAGTACACATTTATGAGAGCTTCATAATTTTGTTTTTAGTAGATAAAGGAATGTTGTGTTTTTTGTATTATTATTATTAATGTCAAAGAAGCGTTCGGCCGGAAAAAGTGGCTTCTGCCAATGAGTCATACGCCATTACTGAAAATTTTGAAAAAACATTTTCTTCGTTTGTGGTCATTACCCTTTTTTAAAAAGTTACTCCTTACAGATAAACTGACCGCTGTGTGTACATGTACTTCAAGTATATCCATAATTGTGGAAATGGCCTGCTACATTCTCGTCTCAGTGACCAACGTTTTTTTTTTTGGGGGGGGGGCAACGTCTTTTTCTGCCGCTGTTTCAGCAGTGCTAATGTTAGCTAGACAGAGCGCTGGCCTTGTCTCTGCGGAGTTTACACGCGTTTACAAGAACGTATTGTCACTGTTTTTAAAGCGTTTCCCCTCTCCTGCTGGCTCTCGCTTTCCCTGCCCGCTCCGCGCTCGCCCTTAGCCGCCCCATACTGCAGCCCCGCGTTGCCTCCACGCTCCGGGCGGAGCCCCGTGCTGCATCCCCGCTCTCCGCCCCGCGTTGCCTCCACGCTCCGGGGGGGGAGCCCTGTACTGCATCCCCGCTCCGGGCAGAACCCCGTGCTGCATCCCCGCTCCGACTGGAGGCTCGCGCCGCGGTCTCGCTCCAGCCACGCAAAGACATGCATCAGGACGCAGAGGATTTGAAGCGCTTTTTTGTCAAGTTCTTTACTCCTGGTGTCCTTTGCTATGTTAGCTTGTTAGCTTTCCTACATATCGAACTGAATTTGGGAAAGAATGGAAATCTGTGATGTGTCTGGTGCAAAGCAGTCCTGTCCATAGACGACACGAGTTAAAAACAATATCTAAAGTTTGATGAGGGCCACTTGCTATGTGAACGATGACAGTTTTGTTGTTGTTGCAGATTGTAACAACGCGGCTTAACTCAAGTTGACCAAACATGGCTCTCCCTCACGTTTGTGGTAAGAAATATTTGTGGTTTTACCATTAATTGTCTTGAGCTTTATCCTGGGTTGGTTTTTGGAGGCTGCTGTCTGAACCTGACGATCCAAGCAGCTTCCTCCAGCTTTTACTGCATTATTTTCACTGCACTTTGTAATCTCCTGTTTATAAAATGTGGTATAGGAGTATAGTTGGAATAAGCAATAACCTCTACATTTGTCATGTTTTGTCCTCAAGTTTGTTTTTATTTTATTCTAGTTTGATACAACATGTGATGACTGGGGATGGAGTCAGGCCATGCCCTCATTTATGTAAGTATAAATAACAATATTTTAATATTTAGTCCATTATATGCTATAATTTACATTTTGATTTATTGTGCTGTAGTTTGTAGAGTCAGCCCATGGTGCTGGAACATACATGTGCAGTGCATTTCAGGTAAATGTTTGGAGGCTTTTTTATTCGTCTTATTGTAATTTCAGCTGTTGAAATGTGTGATATTGTATATTTGCAGATAAATGCAGAGTTCACGTGTACAACAAGAGTCCTGTCACAACTGGACTATTGGATTCCAAATCTTCTGAAGGTGTCCAGGAAGCTCTCCAGCCTGCATGGAATAAAGCTCGAAGACCAAGCTGCTAAAATGCCTGTAAGTACTTAGTGGATTTCAGTGATCTGTTGTGCTGTTTTATTGCGTAGTTACCTCAAAACCCGCTCGTGTTCTTTCGTTCTGTCGACATTTTAGCAGAAAATTATTTTATGTCACAAACTTAGAGCAGCACTGCTCTAAAGCTACATCACTGTGGAACAGCACGCAGTTTCACTGTGCATTTCATATGTAAACTAAACCGTCTTTTATGGTTGATGGTTCCAACATGATGCACGCTCACATCAACGAGAGATTAATGAATGACCAATTAAAATGGCCCAAGACGGATTATTGTCCAATATTTATGCAAGATATATTATGAATTTCTAACATTGTAAATCAACATGTTTTATTTTAATTATTATTATTTTTATTCCCACTAGAACATGGACATGAAGCTCAGAATAGGCCACCGCTGTGAGGATCCAAAGTTGGAGTATTCTGAGGTGTTGAGGTGAGGTCGTCCTCCATGACCCGGACAATGTGGCCCTTGAAGTGAGAATAAACTCGTCATGGAGTTGGAGCCAACCCTGCTGTCCAGAAAAACTTGCGCCCTGAAAACGTAAATGAACATTTGTCTTTTTGGGCTCCAGGAGGGATATTAGCTGTGGTTCAGTATTGTGTTGTTGTCAACATTGTATAGCATTTAAACTTTGGCCATTGCTTCAGCGTTAATTTTGTCTTCTAAAATTCATTTTTATTTGTCAGTAATATTCTTGCTGACTAAAATAAGACCAAAAATGACTCAAAAACTAAAAAGTAAAAGGGACTAAAATTATGTGGACTTCATATGATTTAAATTCACTCAAAGAAACAGGTCTGAGCTTTGTCCATGTGGGACTAATTGTGCATTGAATTATTGTTTACTGAAAACAATCATTTGACTAAGTCTTGACTGACTTATTTTTCACAGTGAGGAGATGAGGGAGAAATCTATGGTACATCTATTCACAAAAAAAATGTTTGAATCTAAATTCCTAAAGCACTCATGGATATGGTCAGAATGTTTATCTACAAAAAGGTAGTAATAGGTTATACATTGTTTTATATTGGCAATTATTTGTATCTTTTGATGCATTTGTGGGAGTTGTGTTTTCTGGACTGAGGGGGTGGGGCTTAGCTTCAGCCTGACTCTAAACATAGACTGTATTATAGCAATGAACTAAGTCTGTGTGGCCTCCCCCATAGTGTTCAGCAGGTCTCACTGAACCTGGTTTATGCAGTCTGGCTGGACTTTTGCTGTTGGCTCCTATATTTTGAACAGAGAAGTAAAAATAGCAAAAGGGGGAATAATGGGACAATATAGCATATGGTAAGACAAACGCGTTTTCAATCTAACTTCAACTGAGGGATGGAAATGTCACTACAGCGAGGAACTTTCAGAGCTTCCTGTTCAACTTCCTACAGCTAATATGTTTTTGTGTGTTCACTGACACTGATTTTACAGCGCACATAAGTGCAGTTTTATGCTCAATTGTTGGCACTATGTTTCTTTCACATTTATATCAAATAAAGGTGAAAAAAGTATTGAAATTGTTTCTCATTTTGTATGCATCTCATTTGCATTGTCATCCTTCATTTATTGTAAATTGTATTTTACTTCAGTTAAGGTTAATGAGAATACAGGATGTGTGATAGATTTGAGGTATCTTGTTAAAGTCACATGATTAGAATCATGTAAAAGTCACATGATTAATATCAAGTAAGAACAACATGATTAATATCAAGTAAGAACAACATGATTAATATCAAGTAAGAACAACATGATTAATATCAAGTAAGAACAGCATGATTATAATTATGTAAGGGTAACATGATTTAACCATCTGAAATTGAGTAGTTTTAACACATTTTAGTTCTGCATACTGAACATAAATCTATAGTGTCAATTCTTCAGAATTACTTCATGTTGATGCAACACAATTTGCATCATGTAGCATCTACACAAACTACACGTGTGGAACCAATGTCCACAATTAAATTGTGTTAAATCAACATGGTACTTTTTTCAGTGTACACTCGGGTAATGCGTGTCCATGTGCTCACCCTTTGAAACTCATGCCCGTATGCCGTTGAGCCAAGGCTGGTCTCCTCCCCCACACCTGGACAGCCACCTGTTCCAACGCCACACACTGGAGGTTCTGATGGTTTGATGAGAGTGAAACATCACTGCTCTGAAAAGGGACCGGCTGAGCGTCTGTTCAACCTTCAGGCTAAGTTTTGATCATTTGTCCCTTCTTTTGTCCCTGTTAGCTGTTGTTTTCCACCAAGGTCCACCATATTATTTTTTTCTCTATGTTGTCAGTACTTTGAGGTAAAGTTTATAGACTAAATAAGTACATTGGGGGAGACATTTTTGAAAATAAATTTAAATTTCTACTATGAACCACTGTTCATTGTGAAGTTATAAAACATACAGATTATTTTCTAAAAGTATATCGGTTGCACTTTATTTTAAACTACCCGGATACTCAATCACATTGCACCAGCCCCTATGGCTCCTCCTGCGAGTGGGTCCACTGAAGGACGGCCTCACGATTCTAACAAGGCCTGTTGGTCTCATAAGGGGCTTCTGATCTGCTCTTTTTCTGACCCGTCACCTAGGGCCTGTTTGCCATGGGGTACGAAAAACCCATCAACAGAGCTCCCAGGACCATTTGGGCGCACAAACCTCTCCACCATGTAAAAAGGAATAGGCCACTGTTTTTGCGTAGATATGTTTTTACCTGAGCTTAGACGAGTTGATGCGTAGTGACTAGACATGGATTGTGTAACTATTCGCGTAACCGTATTTGAATAGGGAAAACGTGGAAGAGCTTGGTTGCTTCTAACTTCACCCCAGTTTGGCCCCATTGCGGAGAGGAGGAGAGGATATTCTAACAACATCTTTGGTCTTTTTGTGTAAGCGCACACACAAAGACCAGACTGATGCTCTCGTCTAAGCTCAGGTAAGAATATATCTCAGCATGGAAAAACGGTGGCCTGTTCCGTTAAGGTTAGGGTTAGAGTTGTTATTGACTTTTTACATTATGTATCTCCAAACAAGAAATACATATTACCCAATGTTACAGAGCACATTACATTACATGAAATTTGGCAGGCACAAAGTATCAAGGGTAGTGTAAAACAAAGTGTTTTAGAAGACGGGTTATACGGGGACCCAGGGCATCTTCGGATCAGGGGCTTTGACGCTTCTTTTTTTGTGAATCATTGGCACAGTGGATGTGATTTTGTTACTTGGTCAGAGTCTCGCTGCTGTGATGGGGTCTAAAACTTGACAAACGTCACATATTGTCACTAAGTTTCAGCAAGAGCGTGTGGAAACTGCTTTAAGCACTGTAATCAAGGCTGAACTTTTTCCATTCATGGCTTATTTTAAGTTATAACGTGCAGTGAGCAAATTAAACTATTACTGTAGCATAGCAGAAGTGTTGAATATGTATATTCTCAATTGTTATGATTGCTTTCTTCAAACTAAACAACACTGAAGCCTCTTTGGATTGTCATTGACTTGTCACGCTGACAGCTAAACTCACAAGCATCATTCTTACTTCAAACAAGAAAGTGCCTGGAGCATTTTCTTTCCCTGACAGTTTTTGCACAATCAAAAGAACAAATACTAACATAAACATAACCTCTTTGCCTAGTATAATGAATTGCATGAAGAAGACTGCGGAGCGCTCACTGAGAGTCACATGTCAAACAACTGATATTGATATGCTGCCAAAGTTCTAACGCTTTAAAAAACAGAAAAAAAGTCAGAAAAAGTCAGACTGTGGGCGGCTTCTGTCTACTAAAAGCTCCAATTAAGCAACTTCTTTATGAGGTGAGAGGATCGAAATAGAGGGGGAAAATAACCAGCGAGGCAAATGTCACGCAGGGTCTATGAAAAATCAACGCAAAGCTGGAGATGCGGCGTAATAAACTGCACAAAGATATCCAAATACCATGCTCTAATTATGATACCAACATATGCCTCCGACTTCAAAGTGAGCTTTTCATTAAGAAGCCACAATCCTGCCCTTTCGCCCGTCTCCATTTCAACAGCAGACTAATCAAATAAGTTTGGGCTTTCAACTTGGGGGAAAGTATGGTGCATTTACAGTTCAGTCGAGTTAGCTTTATTGTCAGCTCTACGGTATTTCAAGCACACACATAGAGGATGAAATTAGCATTAAAACTACTACTATAACTACTTCACACTATACGGAGCGAT
The DNA here is from genome assembly GCF_951799975.1 of Gobius niger. Taxonomy (NCBI): domain Eukaryota; kingdom Metazoa; phylum Chordata; class Actinopteri; order Gobiiformes; family Gobiidae; genus Gobius; species Gobius niger. Next base: position 10,733,840 of record NC_136852.1, on the reverse strand, counting down.
AGTCGGCAACAGAAAGGAGAGAGTGTTCAGCTTCCTGGCAGCCGGGTGATGCCGTCAGACGAGACTATTTGACAAATATTCAAAATGAAAGGAGATACATTTGACATGACCATGCCTTAAATACTCTTGTTATTACGCCGTGCTTTGTTTGCTTGCCTTGTTTTTGATCAAAATAGTTTCAAATTAAAAAAAAGGGACGATTTTCTTTCTCTCTTATGGAAGCACATCAATGTCACACATATTTAAATATAATAAAAATGCTGAACTTTGGTATTGCAGTTTCCTTTGCATTACTCATTCACTCCCCTTGTAGTAAACAAACTGTTCCCTCAGCTGCCCTGATGTACTGACAGAAACATGGCAGCCAATCTGTGCCATCGCCACCTCCGACTTCCTCCAGTCACTAACTCTCACAGCACATATACAGGTAAAGGGTCTTGCCAAAGGACACTCCAACATCACAGAGCCATGAATGGACACGCCAACCACAGCAACGACTCCATCAGATCAAGTCGATAATGCAAAACACTGTCACCTTATACAAAAAAAACAAAAGGTTTCTATTAGTGTTTTTCATGGATCACAATAACAAAACAAACGTTTATTGCTCTTAATGTTTTACTCATACTGCAGTAACAACAACAGTACTGCTTGGATCCTCTAGAGGGCCCCATTGCACTGCGGCATGAAGGAGTAGAGCGCCGGAGCCAGGTGCAGCACAAGGCTGTCAGAAGTGTTTGTGAGTCTGACTGCGGGGGATAAAGGTCACAGTCCAAGGTACAACTCCTCCACAACTTTTTTTTTTTTCTCTACACAAACTATTGTGTATCCTGTCTACACAACGATATACAAAATGTGTGGGGTATTAATGAAATGATTATTGTTTTCTTTTGAGGGCAATATCCAAAGATATGCCATACTGCTTTGTTTATTCTGCCAAATATTGGTCTCAAGCCATTCCATAAACCAAGTGAAGTATATCCCAGCAACTGTAAGGATGGCCACATGCTTCAGAACAGGAATCTCCCCAGAGGCTTTCTATATTTCGTGTAGCTTAAAGTCCTATGTCATTTGCAAAAAACACTTACATCAAGTCAGTGAATTTCAACAAAACTCTGTTGTTGTGTTGATGTATCATCACTACCAATTGTCCAGGGTGCACTCTGCCAGTAAGTTGCATAGTTTCTCAAGTTCAGTCTGAAGCAGCTCTGTTGTTGTGGGGAAAATACAAACACATCTGCAGGAAATCATTCAATCCCTAATTCATAAGGAAAGAAATATCCCCCACAGATCAGGTCTTAAACTGAAGAAAGAGACCGAAAAGTGGAACCACCTCCTACAGCAATGTTTGTGTTTCTGCCAGATGCTCCGCCTGTTGAAAAGGTCTCCATACTGTGTCACATGTGGCCCTGGGTGGTTCCTCCAGTGGATCGTCCACTATGATAAACTCTGCATTTATACAAACAACATTAGATCAATGCTCAAAGACAAACTTAAATCAAGCCACAACTCGGCGCGCAATAACAATTCCATACGATTCCAAGGCAATTCTGAAATTTGGGTCACTGTAACTCAAAGCATTGATTCTTTGTTATCGATTTGTGCACCCCTAGACCTGACATGCATGAATTAAGGCAAAGTGAGTCAAGTGTGTTGCCCAAGGACACTAACATAGTTTGAAATTGAGCTGCCAACCTTGAACAACTGAACTATAGTCACACCCCGCAAGCTGAAGACAGCGGATTAATAAGTCGTCCACCAGAACTAGGACTTAATTTATGTCCTGATAAAAATAGCAATCATTTTAGCTACTGTGTCAAGGTGGAATGGATTATTAAATGAAAAGCATTTGCTGCTTTAATATTTGACATCTAGGCACTGACCTCATCACTCTCTCAGAGGAAACTGCCTGCTCAGCACAGCAGGGAGTGGGAAGGCACTGTCATAATAATAATAATGGAACTAATAATACCTGTAGGGGTTTTTAGAACATGGGGACAGCACAGCTCAGGAAGAAATGACAGCTTTGATGGGATTTATGTTTATTTAAGGGGAGCCATATCTTTGGGATCCACTCATTTCACAATTATTATTATTTTTTTTTATCTTAGTGCCAGACCAGGCTGGTGGTGGAAACTGTTGCAGACCGTGTTGGGCATATAGTCTTTTTACCATCAGATCTACTTAAACATATTTACTGCCACTTTTCAAACAAATACCCACATTTATTTAGATTACAATTCTGCAATATATCAACTTCTTTTTTGAGCCTTTAACCATGTTGTATTGTTGTTCCCTTGTCAAAAACACATCTGGTGTAGTATTTTTCTCGTGGTTTTGAGTAATCCTGTCGCTGTGATTGTTTATTTCGCGCTGCAGCACTTCGATCTGTACTTCCTGGATTTTGTTTACTCTTAGATGAAACACAAAACTAAGCTCCACTTTTTAGAGTTCGATAATTCAACATTGGACCGATTGGAAATCCCATCCAAGTTTCCCTTACTGTCAATTGTCTTTGAATATAATATTTTCAAGGTTTAATTAAGGATGATATAACTTTTTGCCACAATTTAAAGTGATTGTATGTAAGATGGAAGGAGAGAGTGAGAAATATCAAAAGTATAAGCAATCAATTCCCCCCCTGTTCCCTCCTCATTGGACCTGAAAGCCACTCCTACTTTTGCAAAATGAGGATAGCGAGACAGGGATCAAGCTCCCTCCTGATTGGTCCTGACAGGCCAGTTTGCCGGAAAGCTCTTCTCATTGGTCAGCGTGATGGCACCAGTGATTCTGATTAGTTTCTGGAATCAGCAAAGGAAGGCGCTTTAGATATAATATAATTATTTGGTATTACAGCAAATTGCAGGCCCTGGTGGTCAATTATACATAATTATACATTTTGAAAAACATTTAAACTTAGAGACAATCACTTTAAGATAACTGAATGTGAAATAGTGCATAGTATAGTACCTATACTAAAATATTTGTTGTCTAGAACCAGAAAACAGAACAATAATGATGGAATATTGGGAAATATTGTGGCAAGATGAGGGAAAATGTGTAAAAAAAAAAAAAAAATAGGGAAGAAAATGGGGCAAAAATATGAAAAAAAAAAAAAGGGGAATAAATTGGGGGAAAAATTGGGGAAAACATTAGGCAAAGTAAAATATTTTGGACCAACAGCATCAAAACTTGAATCTAAAAATAAAATATATTTTTTCAGAACCTGCTTTTGATGCTTTTATTTTTTCGATACCAGTAGAACTCACAACTTTTTTCTGATACCATACATTTAACTCTACCCAGCCCTAATCATTAGTAAAGTAAGTCGGCCTTTAAAGGAACTATACAGAGTTTAAAAATGTTACAATTATGTATTTTCCTCCCCTTACATGTTCCAGCCATGTCCTAATGTGCAGAATGAGCCCAGATCTATTCACCACAACTGCCTCTAAAATCCTGCACTGTCACAATTTGGGTCCGAAGTGCCGTCATGCACAAGCTTAATATGACCTGAGGTGGCAGTAGTGAGTATAAAATGGGCTACTTGCATTTAGCCCCTTTAAGTCCTGCGTGACCTGTTTTAAATGTAGAAAAAATATAATGATAATGAAACGTGTGTCCAACCCTAAACAGCTTGTAAAGTAACACTAAAGACACACATAATAATAGTGCAATTTGAAAGCGGTTGGGACTATAATGTCAAGTTCTTTTCAAATCATCATCATGTATACATACTAGATTAGTATTTGAGTTGAATCTTATGGTTTACAGACAAACAGAATTGGTAAATGGTAAAATGGTAAATGGTCTCAACTTATATAGCGCTTTTCCACCTACATTAGGCACTCAAAGCGCTTTACAGCAAGGATCCACTCACCCATTCATACTCTCATTCATACACCAATGTACGCAGACACTGGGGGCAATGTGGGTGAAGTGTCTTGCCCAAGGACACAACAACAATGTGCACTTTCAGGAGGTGGGATTCAAACCCCCGACCTTCCGATCATGAGATGACCCGCTCTGTGCCACTGTCGCCCCATATATATATTGTATATATATTTGTTTAAGAAGCTCGATGTTGACAAGTGAGGAGGCCAATACACTGGTAAAAGTGCATGGCGGAGGTGTCGGCTTATATATCCGGAGCGAGACCCCACCGCTAAGAAATGGCTGTTCACTGGTCAATGGCAAGGGTTAAATGCACATAACATATTTCCCCACGGAGCTCAAAGGTAGCAGTGAGAGGAATGAAGAGGCGAGAACAGAATATCCACGTCAGTCAAGCTCGTCATCCTGTCAGACATTTCACTGTTCTGAAAGGCGGTGTCATCCTCGGGGACCAAAATACCTTGTGCCTGGCTGTCAATGCCGAGGAGACGCTTGACTGTTCGCCATCGGTGGGAAAACAATCATGGCGTTATCGCAACACATTATCGGAAAATATCTGATATATACGGATATGTTTATCTTTTTATGTTGCCAGAGAATATTAGTAAATAATAATACCCCCCACCCCCCTTAACAGAGCACATTCTTTCCAGTTTCCAAAAATATGACAATGTGACAAAACAGTTATGGTCACTTTTGTGAGTCTTAGCTTTCAAATGAGGCAATACACTGTTGTTTGAGTAAAGCTGAACTGGAGTAAATGCACTCAGTTAAGGCGGGGGTTAAGAGGTTAATGCTTTTTATGCCCAGCTAAAATATTTTTAATGCCACAAACACAACAAAAATAGTGCATATTTCTCAACACTGGCAAACATTTCGTCAAGTGAATTAATGAGGGGAAATTTTTTGAAATTCAAAAGCAAGAGGGAAACCGAAATAAATATTTGTGTACAATTTCAGCCCAAACTGCAGCAGAATGCGTTTTGAGTCACAATTTCTGTATTTCGGATGAATTTTTGAAGCAAAATTAGCTGATGTCGTAAATTTCTGAAGAAAACATTGATTTAGTTCCAGTTTGAATCCAATTGAATGACACATAAGGCCTTATAATTTTGCATAATTAATTTAATGACTTTTTTTTGGGTGGGGGGCGCAGTTTGTAGAGCAAGTCGTCTCATGATCGGAAGGTTGGGAGTTTGAATCCCAGCTCCTGAAGGTGCCCACTGTCGTTGTGTCCTTGGGCAATACACTTCACCTCCAGTGTCTGTGTACATTGGTGTGTGAATGAGAGAGTGAATGGGTGACTGGTTCCTTACTGTAAAGTGTTTTGGGCCTAATGAAGGTAGAAAAGCTGTAAATTGAGACATTTTTAAAGCAACTCGATGCAAGTTGGTCATTTTATGCTCACTACTGCCACCTAAGGTCATACACGTAACTGCAGGCCCTATGTCAAGCTCCGGACCCGAAGTAACACCTTTTGGATTGATTTTTCAGCCAGTTGTGGTGAATAGATCTGGGTTCATTCTACACATTAGGACTTTGCTGGAACATATAGGGGGATGAAAATACATAATTTTAACATTTTTAAACTGTAACTGCCCTACATGATTTAAAACATATCACGTCCCCTATCATTAAAAATGTATGTCTATACTTTGAGCTTACCCAAAATTGTAAAGCTCTACTTCTGTAAACTAGATCTACTGCAATATACTGTATATAAGTGCTGGGGACACATTAAGTTACCTCTTTATCTATTCAAATCACATATATTACAAAATAAGATTGTAGTTCAGTTTTACTAGTTTCTCTGATGTTCTGGACCAAATCGGTTGTTGTACTTGTCTTTTAAATTGGATCAAATGTTGCATGAATATTGTATAAATGGAATCTGTTTGAGGGTAGGAGGTTCCTCCCGATCATATGGAAGGCATATTTTCTTTGTAGCTTGAATGGAAAATGTGCTCTGTGGGGGTCGCAAATACCATTGGGTTGTACGGGAACCACTGGGTATTGTTTTAGTTACTTTTATCATCTGCAAACAGTCTTTGATGAAAATGTGCATGCTTTGAACCAAACATATAGTTGTTTGTGTAATTTTCTACCTGCTGTTTTGTTTTGTCTTGCTGATCCACTTGCTGAGATACTCACCAGCTACAGTTGGATTCTGGCTTATGTATAATTGAATAGAGAGACAATACGACTGGGGGCTCCCGACCCAAGCGGCCGTCTGATGTGTGAATCTGAGAGCAAACTAGGTCAGTACTTTTAGAGGATGCCGTATAGACACAGGAAGTTCACCCCTGGCTTTGAGCTTGGTACTTTTCGCTACGGTTCAAAAAGATCTCCAAAGCTGAACAACACACTCACAGCAGGGGTCCGTCCCCACCGCGCCGAGCCAGGACCCTGCCATCTGTGGAGGGTAGCTGTCAGCGGACTAATGCTAACACCATTTCTCACTTCTTATCTCTTCCACTGGCAGCTCAATTTCATTATTTTGTTTTCACATAAGCAGAAACATTTCGCTCTCTGGCTGGAATATTATCCTTTTAATATCTCTTCATAGACCCAAAACCTTCAGTGGGTTTTTAAGAGTTTGAGATTCTGGCAACAACATCCATAGATCAAGATTAGTCAATTAATAAATTAGAGAATGGAGCTGTGGAACAACTCTGTTAGTTGATTGGTTAAGACTGGTAAATACGTCGAACAATGTTTTGTCAAACGTTTTTTTTATGTGAACGTTAACCTTAGTATTTTATCATTTAAAATCTACATTGGTTTAATATTATAGAATTTACCATAAATCACAGAAATGTCAATGATTTTCCCGAGCTTTTTTACAATTGAAAAAGTCTGGGTTGGCAATGGTCATAGGTTTGAATCCAGTTTAGACATTGTGTCCCTATAGGAAAGACCCTGAAAGGCCCACTTTTTATGTTAAAAAAAGTTTGTATTAAAGCAGTACTTTGTAACTTGTTTACCTTAATAAATCCTTTTCGTAGCGTCTCTAGGGGCAATACAAGTTTTAATGGGATGATTGGGGGGACTCTGGCCAGAAAACCACAATTGCAACTTTCCTGCACCGGGTCAGAGGTGCAATACACACTAATGGAAGTCACGCAGATGAAGCTAACAGGCTATTGGGCAAAGCTCACTTCGTGCTAGCACCACTTAAACAGTATTTACAGCCAAGTTTGAGTGAAAAAAAATGTTCTCCATTGTGTAATTGGCTGTACAATATCCCTCTCTCCCTTTGTCTTTTCTGTCAGCGTAGTATTTCCTCTCACGGACAATTAATGAGTAAAAAAACACAACATGCTATGACACCTTATGGACTCTACGGGCATGAGTTACTTAGTTCTGCTTTAGTTTAATGCATATTTGACCTTTCAGTGACCCAGTGGATGCATGGATGGCTAGCATAGCGCCTTTATTCACCATCCTAAAAAAAATATAATTAATCCTGAAGCATCATAGGAGCCACCGGGATGGAAAGTAAAGGCACTAAGCTAACCACCCATACAGATGCTGGGTCACTGAAAGGTCAAACACGCATTAATATGAACTTCTTTTTTTTTCTTGTTTTTACATAAAAAGTTGCATAGTGCACCTTTAACAATAAAATAAGGAGTTTAGCTTGAGGGTCAGCCCAATATTACCTGTTACCTACAGTATATGTTCTCTAGCTCCACTGTTCCTCAGTACCGTCAAAGTATTCTTCTTGGAATTAGTTAGGGCTAGGACTTGGATCAGAGGGTTAAGATTAGGAATCAGGTATCAGAGCAAATTAAACCACAAAACTTCCACATATAGATGAAGGAAGAAGACGTTCAAGCATTTTTGGGCTGCTTCAAAGCAAAATGGTTGGTTAGATTGAGTTTGAACTGTACCTCTTCTATTTTTCCCTCATACATTTTATAACTAAAAACAATCTATTGGTTTACGTATTAAGCCAGAGATTCTGTATAAACGAAACACCTGGCTTGAATCTGTCTCTGCTTCTCTGCACAGATAAAATGTATATCCCAATAGTGCCCTAAGCTGCTGTTGGAGCTCTGAAAACTTAAAAGGAAAATGTCGCATGATACAGCAGGCTTGAGACGCACGCTGAGTGACAGAGAGATTGTGGCAGATTAGAGTGGGGAATTTATGGAATAAAGCGGCCCATGACGGAAAGTGAGCGCATAGGCACGCCGGGGAACGATAGAAATGATGGATAAGAGAAGAGGCTGCAGAAGGTGGGAGCGTCTATCTGGTGACATGTGCATTAGCATGTCGCCCGCAAGCACCGTGACATTGAGTGGAGGTGACACGGAGAGACGTGTAGTTGCCTGGTAAACCACAATCACATCCTCCCCAGTCTCCCCAGCCCTCCATCTATCTCGGCCGTGCTGTCACTCCTCCTCAGCTCACGACTAGCTAGCCGTACGATGCGCCGCCACGAGTGTCTGCCGCGTTTCTGTTTTACTTATCAGTCCTGAGGGGATCAGCTCCAGTACATTAGGGGAGAATGCGGCCTCTCGTAAACACGCAATTCTTATTGGGGTCTTCAAAAGCAACGTTGAATTTCTAGCCATCAAGCAAGCAAGCATAAGTGTTTTTTTCTGTTTTAGTTTTTTGTTAATATCAATAAATTAATGTAGCACTATAGTATTTACTCCGGTTGGGAAAAGTGGACCAAAGCAGAACACTTTGCTTCGAAGCTACGCAGGCTCGGACCTTGGGCCTAAATAAACATAAAACTTTGCTTTACTTATAGTGTGACATGTCTAATGGAGCATTTGACAATTGTACGAGTACCTCCAATTCTGCCAAACATGATGCCTGTCCGCTGTCGTGCCCCTCAGGTCTGCAGTTTCACATTATTAGCAAACAGTGGTATGGAATAAACCATTAAGAAGGAAGAGGGGGGTAAAACTCGAAGACAGACAGCATTCAAATCGCTCAATATATAGCTAAAATATGTATCTGCAGGGGAGTTGTCAGCCCCCGGGTATTTAGAATCTTTTATGCCTTTCACCCCACTTTGGCGCTTGTGCAAACACAGGGTACATGTTACTCATCAACAAACAAACCAGCGAAAAAACATGTGCTATCAAGCCTTTTGCAGTGTAGGACGTGGATTTCATGCACTGTAGCGAATTGATGACTAAGCTCCTATAGATCATAAACATGATGAACGAGTGACAAAGTGGAGGAACCCGTAATAGACTTGCAGAGTTATAAGGTTAATGGCGTAGCTTTCTATCTGTGGATCAATGGCTGCATAGCACGGTATTCATTCAAGTCACACAACTGCTCAAATATATCAAGAGACTAAGTTATGCACATTTAACGTCATCAACCCTTTGATTATATCTGCTGGAGCGACAGTGGCTGAAGTGGTCACACAATAACTGGTAGGCAGGCGGTTTGTTTCGAGCTCCAACCAGTTCATATTGCATGTGTGTCCTTGGGCAAGACACTTACAAAAATTCCCTGTGTGATTGTAAAGAAATGTTTGTGAATGTTGTGTGCCAAAACATGCCTAAAGAAGAAAAAAACAACAGGCTGAATAGGCGTACGGTATGCTAACGTAACACATTGATGGCTAGCTACATGAAGCATTAACAACGAACTAAATAGGCGTCTGGTATGTTAACGTCACATAAACAGTTCAGATAACTATTGCATAAAGAACATACCAAACTCCCGATCTCACTCCAAATCACTAAATCCATTGAAATCTTCATCCTTCACTTATGAACAATCACCTTGGCAACAACCTGGCCACGGAGGGCATACCTGCGCCGTTGACAAGCCTCTCCCGGCAGCACGTTTTTCAAGCTCTCATTTGCGAACTAGTTCCTCTAGCTGTGGCCATCTAACTTTAAGCCTGTGATTAGCTTTGTTTAGTTTTCTTCTCAAAGAGTAACCTCTGCTTCTCCCTGCACTTCTAGCGGCATTTGAAATTATATATTTGAATTTTTTAGTATTATGACACACCCCCTGCCAAACTATGAAAAAGGTGCGACTTATGGTCCGGAAAATGCGGTAGCTTACCAGAGAGTGAATGATTAATGGTCCTTTGAGTTATTGGATGATTTCAGTCATTTCAGTCTTCCGCGTTTTGCATGTAGCCTTCTCCACAGCTGGCAAAGCAAATGTCAGCGAGGTGTTAATTGCTGCCGCCTCATATAGGAGCGCACTGATGGCACCAAAGCATGTCAAGATGCAGAGTGGAGTCATTTTAAGAGTCAAAAACGATTTTCCTTCTGTTCCAGAGGATTCCGATATATCGAGCAAGCGCACTTCATGTGAACTGAATATGATGTCACCTGAGATCACAGAAATGTCTGTTTTGCACTAATGTCAGTGTTATTGCACACACAAAGAAATCACCGCGGAAACTGGATCTATTTACTGGATTTATTTGCTCAGATACTTTGTGCGTGCTATGTGTGTCCGTGTAATGCGTTTTGTCGAAGGGTACAGCCTAATTGGTTGAGATTCCTTTTTTGGTGCTCATAGCTTGAAGAGTTCATTCACTTCTGCTCTCGCTAACAGTTGTATATAAAAAGCACCTTGACCTAATGTTTTAAATGGGCAGATAAACCGTACATTTCTGTATTTGTATTGCAGCAGAGACACAGATTATTTTGGTGCTTTCATTTGCCATTGCTATTCTAGGTTTTTTTTTATTCTAGGGTTTTTCCACTTGTGACTACATCTAATTTCTATCATAAACTATCTTTCTTTTTGATAACCATAATTCTACCAAACTCATTTAACCATCGCATGGAGTCTTTTTGTTACTTAAGTGTCCAATCCACTCGGAGTATAAATATAAATGAAAGATAAACATATGTGAGACTGCAATAGAGATACTTTTCCAGAATACAAGAGAACAGAAGCAGCTCCTCCCACCTCTCCCTCTCCTCTTTTCAGTTGTTTACTTTGTGGTTCACTGAGTCTATGCGCTGATATGAGTGATTGTGGGTTTACGAATACTTCTTTCACTCCTACGCTAAAAGGCAAACAGTGACAAGATCCAACTCTGCTACAAAGCATGTTCTCAGAAACGTGTTACACGCAAATTTTCAGCGGAATAGATAGGAAGGAATGTGTTTTGGAAGAATTATGCTGTGAAAACTTTGGCTGGCTCTAGGGAGTTGTGCTTACTTGAACTTATAGCAAATGTGCTTAACTTTGCTGTACTTTACTGTATCCGTCACTTCTGTTTTACTTCATGAGTGAGACTTCACACAATTAGACGGTCAGACTGAGAGGTCTTTTTATGTCTTCGTCCTTCTGGGTAGCTGGCTGCCAAACCATTTGAAACCTACCTCAGATCCCAAAACAAATATGTGTCAGGATTTTGAGCAAGCTTTTTTATCTGAATACTTTATCCATGCCTTTCAAAATTTCCATTGTGATAAGTTCCTACAGTATTCTATCTAATTGCTGACCCATATCTATAGATCCATGCCTTTGTTTTAGATTTTACAGTGACATGGTCCCTGTAGGGGAATGTGTCTTTAATATCTCTTTAATTTTAATGTTTGTTGTAAAGCTCTTCATGGTCTCGCTCTGTTATATTTAACTGAGTTGCTGACCGTATATTGCCCCAACAGAGTATTCTGGTCCTCCAATCAAATGGTTCTGGAAGTACCCAGGTCCCGGTGCAAACAGTGGGGCAATCGTTCCTTTAGGGTTGCAGCACCTAAACTGAACTAAACTTTCCCTCAGTCTACATGTTCTCATGGATCTGTCCCTTTTTAAGGACAGATTAAAGACTATTTTTTTCAAACTAGCTTTTAATACTTAGAACATACTTATTTATATCTATGAAATTAAGGACTTTGGTCTCCTTGTGTTGTTGTAAGGTGCTTTTTAAATAAACTTTGCTTGATTGATTGATCTTCTGCATTTGACCCATTCTTCAATGCTGCGGACAATGAGGAGTAGTATCCGGCATATGTGCATGTTTTGGGTTGATGGGAGAACATGTGTGTTGGGAATATATGCAAACTCCACTCAGCAAGGTGGCACACTCCAAGGGTCGAACCTGGGGACCTTCTTCACTCAGCCACTGTGCTGCTGTGCTGTCATGCACAAGCTTAATATAGGTGTAGTTACGCATAAGACCTGAGGTGGCAGTAATGAGTATAAAATGGCCAACTTGCATCTAGCCCCTTTAAGGTTAGGGCTAAGGTAAGGTTAGGGTTAGTTCTAGTAGGCCGACATATTTTTAATAATTATCTTGTGTTTCGGAATGGCAGGATGTTGCACAAAAGATAAAAGTGCCAGAGACATTCAGCTAATTGTCGGAGCTGGGACTCAAACCCACGACGCAGAGACTGAACAGCTCCATGGCAGCAGCCCCAAATGCACCAAGTCAGATAATGTTTGTAAAGTTGAAATATACCATATAATGCTTTTCTCTTGGTTCCAGATTAGATAGATAGATTTATTTATAAAGGACGCCCATTAACAAATCGCAGAATGCATCAACAAATTGTGGAAATTTGTTAAGAAGCTGTGCTAACGAGACGCCAACATGCAAGCAGGGACCAAAAGTAGCAGCATCCTTCTTCCTCTCAATTAAAACACAGTTTACTTGTCTCTTGTAGATCCTCCATCAGCTCTTTCACTGCTATACTGTATGGGGGAATTCTTAACCAACTTGTCCCGATGATGGGGTGAGGCGTACAAAGAGCCCACCCAGTTTGTTGTCTGAGTGCTATTTCCATGTCAGCTCTTCTGCAGCATTTTCCCCTGTTGTTTTTGTTTTCCGACACTTACAGATAGGGAACTTTGCCCCCTCCGGATCTGTTCCACTTCCATTCTCCCAGTTTGCTCATCAGTGTGTGTGAGTAATTTACTGTGTGTGAAGGGGTAGCAGAGAGGGAAGCGGCACACTCAACAAATCTCCAAAGGAACATCCAACATAAGAATCTTGCAACTTTCTGTATGACTCAGTGGAATTGACGGGTTAGCGTGGAGCAATCTCAGTGTAAATAGAGTTCTGTGCAGTGCTACATGCTTTTATGTATGTTACACACACGGCCTGTTTAATCATTAATTTGTTGCACATGGGAATGCGCCAACACACTTTACACCAAAACAGTTTCGGTGTTCAAGAAGAGGCAACGTAATTGACGGTAACTGTCCAATCAAACCTCATAGCAACTGTTGCTATACTGGATATCCTTCCATGGAAACTAATTGCCTGGGACCTGTTTCTCCCATTCAAGGCCGATAAGTAAGCTAAAACAAACCCACTGTCAGCAAATTAAAGCCAAGCTAATACTAGTTTAACATTCACCTTGTCGTTTGTGAAGAGTGTCATGAGCTGTTGTTGCTGGACATCGTCACAAAAAAGCTGTTTTTGCCACTGGAATATATGGCACATTTGCAAGTGCCACAAGAAACGTTTAGATGCTCTTATAGCAGAGCTTTAATATTTCAGCCGCGGGTGGATTTGTTATTGTCACTGCACTGACAGCACACGAGACATCGCAACTTAAAAGTATTATGTCTATGCTGGAGAATCATGACTTTTATGTTACCTTGCTGAGCCACAGCCGCACGGGGGAGACAAAGCCACTGCAGCCTCCCTCTCCTCCACATTCAGGGGCTGTCTGTGGGGGATACCCCAGACTGGCCATTTTTGATCAATAATGGACTAACATAAGAACTTGCCCGGTGGTGTAATAGAATAGTCATTACAGCAGTGCCGGTGGCATTTAAGGTAGCTCCAGGGATATTTTCAGATTTTCTAAAGCACACTGGTGCTTTAGCCCTTATAGCTGAAGTGTCCTCTTCGTAGCGTATTATGAATAAATTCCTCCACTGCATATTGTAATACATTTTGTCTAAATCTGGATGATATCGCGTAGGTATTGCACCAAAAAAGAGGAAGAAAAGCAATACATAAATGCATTTCCCCCTATTATGTTACATGATAAACTGCGCTTCTTGACGGAACTAGCAAACATTGGCAATGGGCGGGGCTTATGCGAAAGGACATTTATGAATCAATGCACTGTATGGTGGACACTTTGAAAACTTTAGGATTTCTGAAAAACAAACTGCGTTATTTCTCAAGATATATTTTGAGAGCAGACCACTATAGAGCTGTAAGTAAATGTCATGTCAAGTCTCATGCATTGGCCGTGTGACACATGTATTTCATCTCTCCCCGTACCTTGCATTTCTGAAAACCTGCCCTCCGTTTGGAGTTTTGAACTGTATTATTGTGCCAAAGGTGGGGAATTTATTACATTCTTGCAACTTATGTGACTCAATTATGTCAGCCAGGACCTCGCTCACTTTGAGCTCCTCCCTCCCCTCTCGGCCTGTGCCACTGGTTAGGGATCATTCTGCTCTCAGCGGGGGCGCAGGGAGAGAGGAGACACTGCTGGCTTGAGCCCTGGCTTAACCAGCGAAGGCTCTGTCACACGGTTCCAGTATCCCACACACACAAAAATGGGATGAAGCAGGAGATATATTTTATTTGCATAAGTAGGTCTGCTGATTGCTGTGTGCCTACATCATCTATTATAGAAAACGCAATCTCAATGGCCGCCGCCTGGGCGCCGCCATGTTTATTTCCCATACCGACTTTGAAGCTAAGCAGGGAAGTGCCTGGTTAGAACTGGGATGGGAGACCGTTCCTCGGAAGCTAAGCAGGGAAGGGCCTGGTTAGGACTGGGATGGGAGACCGTTTGGGAAGACCAGGAAGCCTGGCGACAGTACTGAGTGTGTGCGTGGTTGGTGTTGGGGGCTGATGTGCGCAGACTGGTTGCCTGTCCATGAATAATGCACCAAATTGTTAGGCGACTTTGAGCGTCTGGAAAAGCGCTATAATGCATTATTACTCTTATTATTATTATTACATCCGTGGCCGGCCCCCACGTGACGGTCCCACCGGCCGCGGGCATTGACCACGGGTCCATATGGACCGCGGTGCTGCTGTCCGAGGACAACCCGCTGTCACAAAAACGCGAGTGCACGAGATCTGACTGCCGTGCGTGTGCACGCATCCAAACAGGGTGATGTGTGTGTGCGCGCGTGTGTGTGTTCGTGCGTGTGTGTATGTATGTGTGCGCGAGCATCGAAACAGGGGGATGTGTGCGTGTGTGTGCGTGTGTGTATGTGTGTGCGTGCGTGCCCAAAACCTGCTCAAACACGAGCCTCTAATCAAACGCGCTGCTCCGACTGATTTATCCTCCGTGTGAGTAAAAGCGAAAATGAAACTACCAGTTAACGAGCGCATGGCCTGCACTGCGTAGTTTTTTTTCTTTTTTTTTACGTTGCTGCTGGACCATTTGTTTTCTATTTTGCTTTCACGTATTGTGAGCCCAGAGGTACATTTAATTCTAAAGCAGCTTTGAAAGCATTGCCAATTTTATTGTAAGGTTATAAATACTGTCTAACAACGATCATTAGGCTATTTCAGTTCAAAACCAACTTATTACTTTTTTTGATTGTGCACTACCGTGATGCACCAAACCACGGGTCCTGCACCGTGAACCAAACCGTTAGAGCTGAACCCCTAATATTTATCCATAATTATTCCACTGTCTCTTGAATCCTGTTCCCCGAGTTTAGCGAAACTATTGTCGTTGTAGTTTATAAGAAAGGAGCACGGGTGCATCAAACACTCCAATTGCAGTTTGTTTGAAAAAATTTTTAGCATTCATTCTTTTACACATTTGTAGTGGCCATAGTTTTTGGAATGGGTTGGGAACCACTGGTCTACAGCTCAACTGTGTGACGGGTTGGACATTTCTTTGTAATCACTGATAATCTCGGAATATCAAATGTGGAGACTAGCGAGGCCCGGCCGAAGGTCTCAGCTAGTGGGAAAAGAAAATGAGTGGAAAATAATGGAACGCAACCTGTGGTTACGCTTTTCCGCAGTAGTTCTATTGGTAAACTTGTCCTTATTTGACCCAGCTTTCAGTGTCCTATATGGTCGGATCAGGATCAGTGCGTGACCATTCGGGCGACACCCAGGGAACCATATCCAGATATTAAGATGTAAAACTGACCCCAACTGTGGTTGTCTCACAATAACGCAGACCACTGTTGAGAAAGGACATACATACAGTACGTAGCAGTATCCATCAACACACTGGCCATGTTCACCCTTAAGCAAAAAAAAAAAAACTAAGCCTTTTTGCCCAATACGCAGCACTAATCAGAACAATCCATACCTGGCTTTGTTGATGCAAATCCCAGCCAACCATCGTGGAAGAATTTTGGCTCTCCTGTCCAAGAGTCTTCATTCGAGTAGATCATGTTAAATTAATGCACCCTTTCACAGACATGGAACTTTGCCCCGAGTGGAGTGCCTTCTTTGATCGATATCCCAGAAAATGCAACAAAATATTAATGATGATAGATTGCATTGTTCTGGCAAACCTCAAGGTGGAATAATATCATTTGTACTTTAAGACAAGGTAACCAGAAGCACCGATTCCACAAACACCGGAGTCCAGCTGTAAATATTGCATGAGGCCGTCATAAACAATTCTACTTATGAATATCTTGAGCGTGCAATGATCAAAACACTGCTTTCTTCATCTCAAACCTCAAATGAATCAATTAGAACGAGGTGTACTCAAAACATACACTTGACGAGGCCATCAGACGCGAGAATGCACAAGACGGCACGGTCTTAAAGTGCATGACAAATCTATAGCGGTGAATAATCCATAGGGCCGCATCCAATGTTTCTGGTTGTGTTTCACATGAATGATAAAACACTTTAAAAATACATGGGTATTGGCAAAGAATTGTGTTTTCTTACCAAAGCTGGTGCAGCTTTAGATCAGTTCAGGGCAAATAGATTTGTCCAAGCCAATGTCTCACTCATAAAAGCTGTGGCATAAAAAACATGTCCTTGTGTGACATGTACAGACTAGTATTGATTTATATACAGTGACGTATATAGAGCATCCTCATGAGACTGTACCCTGACCTGTGGATTCAATCAAAAACACAAAACAGAGATCATCTCTACTGACGAGAGAACTATAAATGGACTTACTATGGTCGTGGTTTCTTTTCAAACATGAAAATCCAATTTACTTAAGCAAGGCTGTCTTATACAACATACATTTGTCTCTCTCGCTCTCCGATGTTCAAGTGTTTCATTTGCTTTAGAAGTGTTGTGCATGAGACCAGCTGAGTCCCTCGGGGATAACATGTAAAACTGCTCTTTTGTTTTTCTCAATGAAATGTGTTCATAGAATCTCATACAGTTATTCGAGGACATTATATATTTTTTAATTGTGAAAATCTAAACGAGTAAAAGTGAAGTAAATGGGTTTGATTATTTTCATTTAGAAGTACTAGTTGTGCAGAAGTGTTAACCTCTTAACCTTCACCTTAACCGAGCACATTTTCTCCACTCTGTCATTACACAAATCTAAAAGCTTGTCGAAAAAAGCTTCACAAAAATGAGGATGGAAGCGGAACCATTAATCAATCATTAAAAAGTGATTAAATAGCAACAATGGCGTGACAAAAACTGGACAAAACAGCAACGAAAAAGTGACAAAAAGCGATACAAAAACAAGCTTTCAAAAAGTGGTAAAAATTTGACCAAAAAAAAAGACAATAGTTCAAATGAGACGTTACACTGGCCTATTGCTCTCCAGTCAAGAAACTTGAGTTGTGTAAGGCTGGAGAAGCTGGAAAAAATGCACTCGGTTAAGGTGGGGGTTAAGAGGTTAATAACATCAGTACTTCTTCCGTACTTTACCACTTTATAAAATACTACTTCCAAGTACCAATATAAAATATGTGACCATCCAAGAACCCATAGATCAATATCAAATCAGGACAAAACTGAACTAAACCAAAACATTGGACCACATTTTGTCTCCAGTGGGTGGAAACAACATCTAAAGCAGAAAAAAAACTTAAATTCACCATGAAAGAATACGTCAAGTTATTGTCATTACAATGAAAAAAAGTCTGAAATTGTAGATGACTCTGAGCAACCCCTGTTGGCGCAACTGGTCGTAGATTCAAAAGTCAAAGGCGCATTCCCAGTTTTGTAGCTGAAATAATAGTCGGTATATAGTCGATAAACAGACTGTTACATGGACCTGTAACTATCTCAGCATCCGTCTTACTAGGGATGCTCCGATACCGCTACCAGTATCAGGTAGATACCACATGCTTGTACTCATACTCGTACTCATTCATGAGGTCCCGATACCATATCATGAGAAACCGATACCATTTGACGTGCGGCCAGCGCACCTACGAGGCGCACCTCTCAGCTGAGGAGAGAAGATAGCAACAAACTGGAGAATTCTGTAGTGCAAATCCAATAATCCACATAGAGCTGACTTTATTACAGACTGCACTCTCTAAATCTGAGTCTGTGCTGGATTTAACCAGCGCTTAATGTTGTTAGTGCTGCAGCGTCTGCAGTGTTTACAAGATACAGGCTAACGTTGCTAACTCGCGTCTAGCAGTTTTGGCCATTCTGACGCCGTCTCATGCCCAGGGGTTTATTTATCTGAAAAACTAACCCAGCGACTAAAAAGTCCTCAGAAAATCCAAATTAAAGACATACAGCATGTTTATATTGAGCAAAAATGAGCTGCAGCAGAACAATGAAAACGCTGTAGCTACTCGCTAAGTTGCTACAAAACACACGAGAAAATCCACACGGAGCTGAAGTAAAGACGAAAAGAGACCATTTAAGAAGCATCTCAATACTATTGTTAAATAAAAATACATAAATGAATAAAGCACAGGCATTTGGAGGTTTTGGACATGGACTTTTCTGTCTATGATGGACAGTGCAATAAAAATAAATAATAAATGGCATCAGCACAATTCTAATATAACTGCTCTTAAATGTGTAGCCTACTTTAGTTAAGGAAATGTAAATGAGTAAATTTACTAATTACAAAACAATCTGCTGTGAAATAAGTAAGAATGTTGAAGAAAATGCCTTTTACTCGTATCAGTATTTGTTATCGGTGAGTACTTAAATCCAAGTACTCATATCGGTTTTAGAAAAAGTGGTGTCGGTGCATCCCTACGTCTTACTTTCTCAGAAGCAGCAGCCCTGGATTAAATAAGGTAGTAAAGAAAGTAAGTACATCTACAGCTTTCTTTCTTGAGAAAAACAACACTGAGCTAAACCGTGCTTGTATTCCAAGTCATCACCACGCAATCTCAATTACTCGCGCTAGTGGGCAGCATACCAATGAAGTCTCGTCACTACTGCCACCATCAGCGTCCCTGTGCTTGCGTGGGATCACCCTATTGTGTGAGCGCCTGTGGTCGTGTTTCGTTTGGTTGTTCATTTAAAAGTTTGAGACAATTGGGTCTATTTGTGCATCAAGGCTGAATTACAATGAGAGACAAGTAGTCCATGGGCCAAACCCCAAAATCTGGCATATTGGTACCGAAAAGGTGGCAAAGGCTATCGTTGATTTTCAAGTAGGTCCATGTCTGAGGTTTATATTTTTGTATGATAGCCTTTTCAGAGTTACAGCTTTATCATAGTTTTCAGCTGTTGAAGTGAACCACCACCATGTCAAAAAAGTCGCTTTTGACACTGGTCCATATTTTGGTTGAGGCCATTTCCAGCCCATTAGATACTGATTTACACCATTGTATTTGGTATCATTGTAAAGAAGACGTTTTCATGTTTCATTTGAGCCCAAATGTACTACTCTGTGACTATTACCATGGTAACCATAGCTCCTCAAACACAAACCTGAGGACATTTTTTCACCATTTTCATAAAAACAGTTTTACTATGTTTAACGCTGTTTCTTCAAGGAACATCACAGAGACAAATGTTTGATACTGGGCAACCTTCTAGACTCTGAGGATTCAGGAAATGTATAACATGTCAGTACTTTCTCAACTTAAGGCTTCACTATGAGCCATGAAGTAAAAGAATGTCCACCTCACATGAGCCTCTCCCATTGAAATAAGCCTATATCTGCCATTCTAAGGTTGGAACAGCTGGTGAGACTTTCTGTCCAGGAAAGGCCAATGCAACTTGAAATTACATTTATAAAAATTACAGTTATTCTGTATTATATAACCTGATACTAAATTGTAAAAAAAAAAAAAAAAAAAAAAAACATATTATGTAGCCTATACACTGTTTATGCACTCACTCAATCACTTTCACTCATTCACTACTGAAACCACATAATTCTACATTGGTAATTGGCAAATAAATAAAGTTTCTAGCAATATAACATTGCAGACACCATTGTCTTTTGCTTCCAGAGAGTTGTGCAGTCGAATGGCCCTCGGGACAAAGACAAAAGGGGGTTAACTATTGCTAGATTTTGAGCCAAAAGCTAGGTTAGAAGTACCAAGGTGTTCTACCATACTAGAACTGGATTCTACAGAAAATTGACTCAGGGGACATGAAACAAAAAGAAGAACATGCAAACTCTATGCAGAAAGGTCCCACATGGCCTGGGATATCCAACCCAGGAATGTCTTGCTGTGAGGTGACAGCTAGACATTCAGTCACTCTTGAATCCCCTTGTACAAAAAACATTATGCTGATAGAAAAGGGTGAAGGGAATGCCTTTATGTCCAAGAAGTTGTGGAAATTGTAAGTTTAGCTACAGCTTAAACACAGCCACAGTTCTGTGTCCTGCATAACTCCTGCAGCTGAGGGAGATATGGGAGAGCTGTCTCCCAGAGACACAAACTGTAGTTGGTTAGACAGTTGGTTATGCAAGAACCAAGCTTTTCCTGCAACAGTTGACAATGGCGACCTGTGGCCAATAGCAATGTTATGTTTTCTTCCAACCAGACTCTGCGACTGTGAAGGGGCAAGGGAGAAGTGGGGGTGAATTTCGGCTGAGTACAGACTGGAACCACAGCAGGACCGGCTTTACATCTTTTTCTCTCAGACACGGACAGTGGTTAGCTCAAGTTTTTTGTTTGATCTGATAGAGCTTATAGAAGCCCATAACTCTAAAGGAAGAACATGAGGCAGCACGATGTAAGCTAGGAAAATAATGTGGGTCTTGTCTTGTTTGGAGCAGCGCTGTCCTTGCGCCAGGTGGAAGATCTGGCCCAAAAATTATTGAATGCGCAGGAGAGATTGCATGCAGTGGTTAGTCTTAGTGCTTAGCGTTGTCTTGCCTCTCAGTATGAAGCTCAATGTAGGTGTTTTTGTGTGGAGTTTACATCCTCTGTCTGTGTGGACAGATTTTCTTTGGATGCTTTGGTTTCTTCCATTAACATAAAAGATGCTGGTATTGAGATAAAATGTGCACAAGAGGCAACAAGAGCTTTCAGAGGTGGTGCCTGCTGAGCTCCCAAGAGACAGTTTTCTAGTTGCATTTGACTGAGCTCGATATAACTATTGTCAGCCCGAGGTGATGCTGAGCCCTGCAGAGGTGGCTCAGCGAGGGGAGGGTTCTCTTGTAAACGCGTAACATGCATGATGCAGCGTGCAATGTTTAATAAAGATTAAAGAAATAAAAGTGTTCCTCCGCTGCTGCAGCCACTCGCTGCAGATCCAAGCTGAGCGAGCGGGACAGAGAGGAGCAGCCTCACGTTGGACACCGTTCGAATGCGCAAAGTTACGAAATGTACAGGATTTAATTGATCAGAAACTGTCATATCGGCTGCAGAGGGGTCAGAGTTATGCAGCAGTTGCAAGAAAACTGTAGCGTATTGGAACATTTGCGCTACAGCTGCAGGATTCTTGGAGCGGCTGAATTGGAAAAAAAAAACGTTGCTATGTTCCCTGTGAAATGTGCTTCTTTCTTTTGGACTGAGCTGTGGCTACACAAGGAGCATCATCAGGAGGTAAAGACTGACACACGATGGAAATGTCTCTTTAAAACGCAGATCAGACCTGGTGTTGTGGCACTTGAGGCATGAGTGGTTTATTTGTGGAAAACTGTTGTTGTTTTGGTGGTAGGGGTGTGTTTGGTGTTAGGGGTGTGCGTGTTGATCTACTGTATCAAAGTAGGCCGTGCGTAACCTACGCTCAAACAGACTTTTCAAGGCAATTTCGCTTTTGTTTTCAATTTGACGTAGAAGAAGACAAGGCAGTGCGATGTAAAGAGGAACATAATGTGAAGGTTGCCATAGAAGAGCAGTGCGAGTGCTGCTTATAATGAACCACGCCTCAGTCGGCCTCTTTTTCTTAAACAACGCCTTCTCCCTAGCAGCACAGCCTTTAGCGCACAGCCTTTAGCGCAAAACCTGCGCCACATGCAAGATCGCACATGCACCACGTTGCGTTTAGAGTTGCGCACGGACTGTGCCAGTCACAAGATCTGGCCCATGAACTTTGTACACGGCACCAAGGATTGGCATCGGCAAGTCTGAGGTCTGGGGTTTTAGAGGAGGCATGCTTTGAGTGGTCAAGTTAAAATATCTTGAGATATAGTTCATAACTAGGGAAGAAAGGATAGAGTATGAGTATAAGGAATACTCTTCACATGAGACAAGTCGCCCAAACGAATTCATTCAGTCCACACTTGGTGGTAAGATAATTAACCCATGGTCAGGTCATGGAGGCAGCAGCAAAGCAGAGATTTCCAGACATCCCTCTCCACTTCCTCCAGCTTTTTTGAAGGGATCCCGAAGCTTCCCAGGCCACATAGAGACAGTGTGTCCCCGAGCCACCTAAGATGGCTCTCCCCGATGGGAAGAAGCAGCGGCTCTATTCCAAGCTCCTCTTAGGTGACTGAGGAAACTCCTTTCGGCCGCCTGCATCTGCGACCTTGTCCTTTCGGTCATTACCCAGATCTTATCACCATAGGTGAGGGCAGAACATAGATCAATCAGCAAATCAGCTCCCTCTTCACCACAACAGTCCGACACAACGATCACTACCAATGTCGCACTGATCTGTCTATCGATCTCACGCTCCATCCGTCCCTCACTCGTGAACACGACTCTGAGATACTTGAACTCCTCCACTTGAGGCAAGGCCTCTCCACCGATCTGTAGAGGGGAAGCCACCCATGGCCTCGGATTTGGAGATGCTGATACTCATCCCACTTCACACTTGGCTGCAAACTGCCCCAGGGCAGCTGAAGGTCCTGATTTGATGAAACCAACAGAACAACACCTGAGATCCTGGGGTTCCCAAACCGGACACCCTCCGGTTCATGGCTGTGTCTTTCTGTCCATAAAACTAATAATTCATTTATACAGCATATTTCATGTGCACAGACTCAATATGCCTGGGAAGAAAATAAATAAATTACACAACATAAAAAAACTCAAATACATTAATACAGCACAAACACAAAAAAACAGAAAAGCTGGAGAAATTCCTCTGTGATTTAGTTCTGGATGAGGCTAAGCTTTAGTTTTGAGTTGACTCTTCATGTCCTGGCTATAATCTATAACACCTCACACCTCACCATCTCCATACTACTATATTTTATTTATTTGTAATGAAATAAAACAACTTTACTGAAATGACCTTACAAAATGTTTTACTTTATTAACTTACTAATCAGTAAAAAAGGATGTTGTTCAAACGTGTGGTTTATGAAAAATTCAAATTCAACTTCAAATTCAACTTCAATTTCAAATTCAACTTTCAAATTCAACATTAACAACTAAGTTAGTATCTAGTGTAAAATATGGTATTTTTTTTGGCACAACCATGTGGTGTCTACAAAGACACACTTTTGGAATTATCTTGGATTATTGAGACATTTTAGACAAATGTACAGGACTATGTATAGTAGTGAAAGAAACAGAATGGCATTGTGTGTATATAGCATATAATATGATAAATATCTACAATATATAAAATAGATAAACAACTTTTTGCTGAAAATACAGAACTGTTCTTCTCCACAAATGTAATTTCAAGTTGCATTGGCCTTTCCTGGACAGAAAGTCTCACCAGCTGTTCCAACCTTAGAATGGCAGATATAGGCTTATTTCAATGGGAGAGGCTCATGTGAGGTGGACATTCTTTTACTTCGGGGCTCACTGTGAGGCCTTAAGTTGAAAAAGTACTGACATTTTATACATTTCCTGAATCCTCAGAGTCTAGAGAGTAACCCAGTATCAAACATTTGTCTCTGTGATGTTCTTTGAAGAAACAGCGTTAAACATAGTAAAACTGTTTTTATGAAAATGGTGAAAAAATGTCCTCAGGTTTGAGTTTGAGGAGCTATGGTTACCATGGTAATAGTCACAGAGTAGTACATTTGGGCTCAAATGAAACATGGAAATGTCTTCTTTACAATGATACCAAATACAATGGTGTAAATCAGTATCTAATGGGCTGGAAATGGCCTCAATCAAAAAAAGGACCAGTGTCAAAAGCGACTTTTTTGACATGGCGTTGGTTCACTTCAACAGCTGAAAACTATGATAAAGCTGTAACTCTGAAAAGGCTATCATACAAAAATATAAACCTCAGACATGGACCTACTTAAAAATCAACGATAGCCTTTGCCACCTTTTCGGTACCGATATTTGGTCTGGCCCATGGACTAAAGGCTGTGAGAGGGGGGACAACAAAACATGCAATGGAACTGATGTGCAGCTGAGCAGACCACTGAATCTTCTGAGGAGATGTTCAATGTCACAGCCAAACAAAAGGCGACAACATGGCCGACATTACAGCGAATAAGACTCAGAGGGAACTGAAGCAAAGAATGTACAAAGTGTGGATATCCAAAGCATTGTAGCTCAGTGGCACTAAGAAAAAGATTTGTTATAGCCTGGGTGACTGGAATTTGACACATCCTCAATGCCGCTAGGGCGACCTGTAGGAGCAGTGAGCAGCCAGAGTAGGCCGGCACACTCGGGCCTATCTCCAGAGGTGGAACCAGGCTAATGGTCAGAAACATAGGGCTGGAACTTCTTAACCCCCACCTTCACCGAGCACAATTTCTCCAGTTTGGCTTTACCCAAATCTAAAAGGTTCTTGAAAGAAAGTCAAAATAGCGACGAAAACGAGGATGAAAATGCAGGATAAAAGCCACAAAACAGTGCTGAAAAAAACTGACGAAAGCACACAAAAAAAGCGTGAAAAAGGAACACAAAAACAAATGAAAAAGTAACAAAAATACAACCAGAGAACTACAAAAACACAACAAAACGTTTTGATCAGTTTAGCTGTTACTCTCCAGTCGAGAAGCTTTTAGAAAGCCGACCTGGAGAAACTTTCTTTGGTTAAGCACGAGTACCCTGAATGAAACAGACAGATGGTATACGCACAGTGCTGGGTAGTAACTAATGTATCCATGCATTATGAATACTCATTTTGAGTAACACTCCATTTCCTTTACTGTACTGTCTCATGTCAATGTTTTGTCTTGTCAGTCTGTGTTATGTGCATCTGTATTACAAAAAAAAGAAGGGAATACATTCAGGATCCATATTGCACAAAATTGTTAAGAAAGAACCTGTTTGATCTGTTTTCCACCTAAAATAAAATAAAGATTGAAAATGCCTTATGCCACAGTTCATACAAACACTGCACATCCCATGATGCTGTATCTGCTGCTCCATTTGCCAATAGAGTTAAAGAGTTCCTCATAAATGGTAAGTCAGTTTAAAACAAGTGTTCCAACAATCATAGTCTTCATTTTTGTTTTTCTATTACGCCATAGTATTCTCCCCAACACCGTATACACAGACACGGGGAGAACAGGTAAACTCCACACAGAAAGGACCCGTCCAGGTGGGAATTGAACCTGGGAAATTCTTGCTAGGAGGCACGAGCACTAACCGCTGCACCAACGTGCCGCCAAAATATAAGACAAGACAAGTTGATAAGTACAGTTCAGTCTAGACTCCAGAGCTTGATTGAACTGAACTGTTTTTGAATGTCACTTTCTTCGTTGGCAGGTTATAGTCAGGAATAAAGCTTTCACCAGATAGACACTGAGTGCAGTTTTCGTTATAATATATACTGTAATTGATTTCAGAATTTCAACGTGAGCTAAATCTGTTCATTGCTAGGCAGGGGGCAGCACCTAATCTTCGACAGCCGTGGGAAGGGGAGGGATTGCTTTACTGCACCTCTCCATGTCCTTCTTGAAAATGTGATGTGACTCAGAGACCTACTTGCAGTGAAAGTCAAAGCCTCAGAGTGAGGGAACAAACTCCTTCTGGTCACAGGGACTGTCACCATCGGCCAGTGGATTGTTTTTCAGCGAGTTGGCATCGTCACTGCGAGTACCACCGCTTTTAGAAGAACTGTAAATATGAACAGACTCGGTGCCATTCGAGTGATTGTGATGAGAGAGCAAATTTGATCTCGTTGGAAGAGTTGTTCACGTGACAAAATGTTCAAACCAGTCCCCATTCTCACCACTGTTTGCTGCTATTGTGTTGGACTAAATCTCTGTTCCTTCACTGTGTGGTGCATTACGCCCCCAAAACTACACACCACTTGAGACTCTGCAAGTTATTTATTATTTGCTCTGACGCTTGCATGATTTAGCCATAGCTCAAAGGGATCACGACTCACTATATGAAGAGCATGGTCAAGCATTAGTGAGGCAGACCTCCTCATTGTTCAGTCCTTCTTTGCCCTTTGCCTCAGTGCAGCTACAAGTGCATTTTACCCACTAAGCTTTGAGTGCGTCTTTTTCCACCCTTCTTGACTTCTACTCAAGCCCAGACGACTGCCCGAGTCCATTTCTTGATTCCAAACACTTGTCGGCATCAACCTATTTGTGTCACACCTCCTAAGCCTGTTCTGCCATCACCGTGTCGCTCGCCTCTGAATGCTAGCTCCAAGTTCAATGGCTCACTTTTTTTCTGAATTATGGTTAAAGACGCAATTTCTTTTTTTGCATTTCAAATTAATTCTGGGCATGATTTCCGATTTTGTATCTTGAAATTACTTTAGGTTTAGCCATATTAATTAAACAACAATAGTCCAGTCAAGGTCATATTACTTTTGACCATGACACCTTCCCCCCTGCTTAGACGGATAAGCGGAAAACAGTGGATGGATAGATGGATGAATTAGCTTTTAATTTGTATCATTGGGTCACCATTACTCAGACCGTCACTGGACCAAAGTTGTTGCTTTGTGAAACCACCAAAGCATAAAAAGGAATAAGGAAAACTATTTCTTCAACAAAGTGAAGTTAAGTGAAACAAATAAGCGGCATCTGTTTTTGTGAAGTTATTAATGAGAGTTTAATGAGCGTGATAATTATAATCCACTTTGATGACATGTTTACTTCTGTCTGCAGGGATCGTCTTTCTCGTTGTTTATGATGCAAACTTCTGCTCAAGTGTGATATAATGTTTGCATTTCATCTCCCGCATAACAAAAATATTCACTTCAGCCGTCTTTTAATGAAGGACACGATTTCTAAACTGTTCCAGAAAGAAAGCCCTCCGGGTTTTTTCGCCAGATGGCATTCCAATCATAAGCTGCATCCCTTTCAATTCACCACCTGCATTTGACCCATCAGTCAATCCCACTGGGGCATCCTGTCAGAGGGCACTGGACCCTTCTCTATTACTCTGGTCAGATGAAAATAGCTGGACTATTATCTTACTGTGCGTGAGGAGTTGGGCACAACAACAGTGTGTGGTAGTGATGTGTTTTTAAATATTGCGCAAATGTTACTGAGCAATCACATTTAAACTGCACAACAGCGGAGCGGAGATAAGTGAAAAGATTTTGTACAAAATATCACTTGGCAAGGCAGTTACAGTCTCCTCCTCCTTCATGGTGGCACGATGTTTTATTTCCATGACACGTATTTCATTGTTTAAAAGGAATCCTGGTGTAAGCATTGGTAATTGTAATCAAAATGCATACCTCTGTGCAAATTAGCTCTCAGACACACTGAGTTTTCTGGCTGGCTTCTTCCATCCATCCATGCATCCATCCATTTTCTTCTGCTTTATCCAGGGCCGGATCGTGGAGGCAGCAGTCTAAGCAGAGATGCCCAGACTTCCCGATCTACGCACACCTCCTCCAGCTGTACCAAGTTGACACCAGGCCAGCTCAGACACATAGTCCCTCGAGCGTGTCCTGGGTCTTCCACAAGGCCTCCTGTCCTATTGGGAGGAGGCCTTGTGGAAGACAAGAGGTTGTGTACCTATGTTCCCCGGGTGCGATTTTTTTTTTCCGTAGGTGAGTTGGTTCCTCCCTCTTCTATTGACGGGGTAACATAAGTACCCGGGGAACATAGGGCTGACCCCGACCAGGAGGCATCTGAAACAGATGCCCAAGCCACCTCAGGTGGCTCCTTTTGACATGAAGGAGCAGCGACTCTACTCCGAGCTCCTCCCCGGTAGCTGAGCTCCTCACCCTATCTCGACGGGTGTGCTTAACCACCCTGCTAAGGAAACTCATTTTGGCCGCTTATATCCACAATCTTGTCCTTTCAGTCACTACCCAAATCTCATGACCTGAGGTGAGGGTGGGAACGTAGAACGATCGGTAAATCGAGAGCTTTGCCCCCCAGACTCAGCTCCCTCTTCTGACGACACAGCATCAATCCGTCTATCGATCTCACACTCCATCCGTCCCTCACTCATGAACACGACCCTGAGATACTTGAGCTCCTCCACTTGAGGCAACTCTCCACCGACTGGCTTCTTAATTAAAAATATTTTAAAAATTAGACGTTTTCGATCCTTAAGATTCACAGAAGTCCCATCACTAGTATTTACCGTGACCTTCCACTCGGCGGGTACGGTATCACATCGCTGCTATTTGAACAATATGCCACAGGAAATGACAGAGCAAAACCCACATCTGAATGCAGTCCATGAAAGTTTCTTATTGAGTTTAGGCAACCATTGTTCTGCCGTTCCTGAGAGGTTGCGGGCAGGTCACGGTGGGGGGGTCAGGGTTGAAAATCAGACCTGCTCTCATCACAAAGGGTCAGACGTAGAGTACATAACTTTCAGTTGTTTGCAATGCCCCTTTTCGCTGGTTGCCTCTCCTTGGTGTACTCGTTGTCTTTACGGGAGACACTGATGGATGCGCCGCTCCAGCAGACTGAAACGAGGTTATAAGATCTCTGCTCCCTGGCTGGGACTGTCTGATCAAGCCGACCAATGATAGCGGGTATTATTATTTTTTGCCAATAGGAGTCCTGGCGTTCAATAGGAAAATGTTTTATGTTTTTTTCCCCCCCTTTTTGTACGCGTACTTGATTTTCACGGAGATTGTTTGTAGCTGTCAAAATAATGATTGCGCCATTCTTCAGTCGCTTGATGTTCTCGCAGCGGAGGAAATCAATAAGTATGACCCACTGCGAGTCCGGTAGCGCTTTACTCGTACACACAAGCGGAAACAAGCCGATGTGTCTGCTTTCTCCCATTTGAAGCGCCGTTATTGATTGGCCAACTATTGAAACTCTCTAAGAAGGTTGCTGTGTTCTTTAGCTCATTGACCTGCTCTAAAGTTCAACGATTCTTCTTTCTTTGGGCACTTCGGAAAGGTGTTCAAAATAAAACAAGTGTGCAAAATGACACCGGAGGAAGACAAGTTTTGAAAGTTTTTGTGAAAGCTTTGCAGTATAAATTGCTGATTCGAATGCGACCTTGTGTGATTATTTAGACAAACAAATGCAAAGTTGTGGCCTTTAAAAATAGAAATAGAGTAGCATCAATGGAACAGAAGCATTATTATTGAGTAGGATGCAGGAGCAAGATACAGTGGGAGCAAACCTCACCTGACCTTGAGTTTCGTAAGAGAGTGCAGGCTTCGCTGGCTGCAATGAATGACTTAATGTGTCTGATGTTTCAGGTCACTTCTAACTTTTTTTTATAAATGACTTCTAATACCAATGTTACTGCAATTTCACTCAGATGATACTGCTCTGCTCAGATCATCGCCACTATCCATTAACTCCTCTGCTAAAAGGCCATCCTTTTTACAAACTATTTCAACCCGGGCCATTCCAGGTTGATAATATTTTTGCCAGTTTTAATACTTCCACTGGCATGAAGACAGGATCATTTATTTATTCTATTTATTTCTATTTATTTATTTATTTGAGCAAACATTTTGCTCAAAAGGAGTGGGCCGAAGCAAGAAGCTTATGAGCGCCTACCTACTTATGTGTGAACATATTTACACTATGTAAACCCATAGTCTCCAAGATATAATAATGATACAAACTAGAAATGCAATGGCTGCGCCATTGCGATTGACTGCGGAAATGCGGGAAGCGAATGCATAAATTGCATAAACTGTTCAAATTTGCATAAACTGGCAAAATGCATAAAATGTCATGTTGCATAAACTGTATAAACTGCATAAAGTTGTAAAATGCATGAATGGGTTAATTTGCATAAATTATGTAAATTGCAGAAACGCTTTAAAATTCATAAATCCTAAATGGCATAAACTCGTCAGTTGCATAAAGGCTTTAAAATGCATAAACTGGTTAAATCCCATAAAGTGGTTCATTTGCATAAATTATTAATGTTGCATAAACTTTTATATTCCATAAACTGGTCAAACTGTTGAAATGGCCTCAGTGCTTGATTGGCAGAAGCACAAATGGCTGAAAGGCCTGGAGTCTCCCCATTGGCTGGATTCCCACATACACACCAATTCAAAAATTTCAAACTCCCGTATAAAAAAACTGGAAATCTGCAGAAGGACAATTTTTTCTCAAAACCCACAAGTTGCAGAAGCTGAACCTGCACAAAGTGCAGAAAATGCATAAAATGCAGAAAAAAGTGCAGAAAAGCATGGATTTGCGGCAGCCCCATTATAAGTCAATGGGAAAAATCTCCGACATTTCGGCCAATTGCGGAAAAACCGTAAGTTGCAGAAGTCCCAAAAGTAATAGCACCCTTCTCCTCAACATGCGGAACATTTTGATGCATGACTTGCATAAATTGCACAAAGCATGAAAGTGCTGAAAGCTGCAGAAAATCGGGAAAAAGATGGAAGAGGAATAATAATAAAGAACATGAAAACCAATAATTGACTGCGGAAGAATTCCGCAGTCAATCAATAATAGTAAGCAGGCGATACTACACCTGGCAAGAACAAATGACAGGTAATTGCTGCCTGTGAAGAAATTGTGGTAATGCAGTATTGCAAATACAAAATGCAGTTGTGAACTACAAGTCATCAGGCAGTGCTGGACACAGAGTTAATTCTAAGCTGAAGCATGTAGAATAGAGTTCAGTTCTTTTCAGTGTGGTCTCAGCTGGCACTGCTGCCTCTGCTATGCTCCACAGAGGGAGCAGGGCACAGGTCATTTGGTCTCCAAGCTGGGTTATATTTTTCATGGGATTTCCAAGTTTAAGTTCTAGAGTCACTCGCAAAACATTTTCTTTCACATTAGTTGCATTCTTTAGTAGTAATAGTAGTAGTAGTAGTAGTATAGTTTATTTGAGCAGTTAATTCCTTCATAATCAATGCCAGGAAACTATTCTTATATGGCATGCAATAGGAATCACTCTTGTCCCACGTAAAAGTGCTTTGAAAATGGTTCAAAAAGTGTGGACAGTTGTAATTTGTTTACCTTGGAATAAAGAATTTTTCATTTAGAATATGCATTTTTATGGAATTTATTTTTTTAACATAGAAATCAGCATGGCCAAAACCTGTGGACAGTTTCACCTGCAGAAAGGCATAAAAGGAATAACACAAATCTGACAACCCTGCCTGTTGGCTAACCACACTTGCCATTTGTTTGCATTTACGCACATGATACAGCTGCATTCTTCCTTTGCCCCATCGGACAGTTGGTGTAGTCAACTTTTGGGTTCTGAGCTAATTCTTTCTTTACATTTCTTTTTTGTACATTAGCAACATGGTTCAGAATGATTTTGCATGCGCCAAACAAATCTCCTTATTACGTATTATGTGAAGTGCTTTGGGTGACTTGTGTCATGTGCAAAGCCCTGTTCAAATATGATTCCATTCCAAACAGACTGATTTTTCTTGTGTTTGATAACACTAGCGCTGCTGGCACACACTTTCTTGTTTCATATTGTTAGAATATTATTTTTCTTTCCCCACTCTGAAGGTAGTCTAATTGGCTGAAAGAATTAAAAATGAGTTTACAAGTCTCCAAGCTATGAGAGGCTGCTACATGGACTTCTGACCTCAAATTATTTTGCTGGAACGTCTGCTCGTCAATAAGTTCTTGTAGCTTTTACATTCCATTAAAATGCCCCAACAGACTTTTAAACTGTTTAAAGTAATTGCTAAAATAAGTCCTCTTCTCTACTTTTTCAGACTGATCTTTCCAACATGATCTACCTTTATTTTATAACACTGAGGATGACACCAGTTTTTGAACACACTGACAGTGCGTTGAACTGTTAAACTCCGCAGAAGATACCCGATTCAAACCTCAACCTAAAGCATAATGGTGCTCACATTTTAAATTAAGAGTCACAAGTCACCAGTGCAGCCCACCCACACATTGTCGCGCCTTGTGTACCGGTCCAAAAAGTTGGTATCACACAGTGTCACGATGTCCAAGGTGTCTTTCCATATGAGAGGCATGGAGTGAGCAGCAGAGGAGGCATCTGCTGCAGGTTTGTATTCACACATGGCCGCCCACATCCCCAGTCACTCGCTGCACCCGTCTGTATTGTGCAAGCCCTGAAACATGCACAATGTGAGCCCACGTGCCAAGTGCAAAAAGTCAGCCTGAAACGTTTTCAGTGTAGGCACAGCATGTGTCTGTGCGAATCCGATTTTATTTTAGCTGCATTGAGTGGGCTTACTTCATGAACTTTAGTGTGTGCGGGATAGATTGAACACAGCGTGAGCCTGGTCATCCACATTGTACATTATCATCGGAGGAGTTTAATTTATTGGGCTGGGATGTATGCCCAAAACCAAGCTGAAAACTTAGTAAAAGGTTCATACTGTCTTCTTCGATTCGACTATACTGTTTTGTTCTTTTAGTAAGACAGAAGGTTTGTTTACCTGCTTTAGTTTCGATCACTTCCTGTGATCTTCCTCAGATGCGTCACCTGGTGGTGGAGGTGACGTGTCGTAGGCAGCTTACATGGATTTTCCAGTCAGTCGGGAGAGCTTATGCCCCCTACTGACTGGAGCCTTCTCCAGGACGGCATCCCAGGTGTGGGATAAAGTGTGCGCTCTGTTGTCCCGATCCCGAAGATTAAAAGATATAATAAAAATACTGAAAAATAAGTGCGCTGCTCACAGTCGAGTGGTTTATGCTGCTGCACATACAGATGAAACTCGGAAAATTAGAATATTGTTCAAAAGTTAATTGATTTCTGTTATTCTGTTATTCTCTGTTATTATTTAGACTGTGAAACTAATATATACATGCAAAGTGAGATATTTATAGCCTTTATTTGTTATTATTATTTGGATTACTATGGCTCAAAATCTCATAAAATCATTAGAATAAAATTAGAATAATTTGAAAATGGACTGTAAGCCATAATCATCAAAATTATAACAAAGGCAAATGTGTCACTTTGCATGTAATGAGTCTATATCACATATTAGTTAATCATTTTAAGTTGAATTACATAAATAAATTAACTTACAACAACAATATTCTTATTTTCCGAGTTTCACCTGTATGCAGTAGAATTATAAAAATTAATAAGTAATCTTGTATGTAAACTTCTGATTTTGTTAAAAGTAACAAACACATTTTTTAAAAATTCTATCTGGCATTTTTCTGGCATTTGACAAATAGAAATACTTTTTAAAAATTCTACTTCACCTAAAACAAATAAAAGTTGTTTCTGGCTTCATGTCATACAGTGAGAAAAATGCAAGTGTGCCTTTTTATAAAGTGTATGTAAACATATGGTTCCAGCTGTAAACGCATCAGAACTGACTACTGGGTTATCTGAATGGTCATTTTTCAAACCATGTAAACAGCGTCACCTGCAGAAGAAAGATTTGAAGGAAAACAATAGCTGTTAGTCATTATAAATGCTTTGTACTAAAGGCAAGGTGAGCACTGAAATGACCAGGTGATGGTGTATGGACAGTGAAACACAGAGAAGCTCTTCCTGGATATCTGGTGAGATTGTGAGATCTTGGAAAGGAGATCAATATTAAACATGCGATATAGCACATGAACTAATGCACATTGCTTTGTTTTGCTCTGCTAATTTCAGCAGCCCATACCCAGACAAACCAGTCACTTCTTCCACCTTTTTAAAAAACCCGTCATGTGCCCAGAACTCAGACAGTCTCTCTCCTTATCCCGGCGTTCAGGGATCAAGAATAAAGATAGCGCCTCTATTCTTGTACTGTGCGAGCGCTTCTCTGTGTCTTGCCTGCGCTTGTGTGATGAGCTCAGCAGTTGTTGATTCAGCTAAATGTTTGATCCCGAGAACTCTCTGCTCAGACTCAATCATTAATGAGGCATGAGCACGCACGTTTCTCCCACACACACACACACACACACGGAAACGCACAAGTGCACCGACAGATATACGAGCCGCCGCCGCCGAGCCAGTCACCAAATTGCACCCTGCATCCACGCCTGTCAATCAAAGCGCGCAAAAGTGGAACACCATCTTTTACTACGCAATCAGTAGCGGGTGGAGAGAGCTGGCTTCCACTTGGAGGTTCGGCGTGCAGCAGGAACTGAAACGCCGAGGTTCAAGGGACAAGGTTTAGCAGGCTCATAGTTTCAACGGGGTCTCGCTAACCTCACGTCACTCGACTCGGAGTCAGATCTCAACGCGAGCCTCTTTTTGTGCAATCAGCAGGAAAAGAAAAGAAACTTGGAAAAGGCCAAAGAGGAGGAAATGAAGAGGCTGGTGGTTCCCCGCTGCTACGGAGGAGTTGAAGCATGTCTGACAGAGGGGAGAGAGATTGGTACAGAGATGAGGAATGCAATTGAATTATGTGAGAGTCAATAGGCTCTGTAGGAATAATGATAGGAAAGGTGCAGATTTGATTTTGTAAACTATCCCCTATTTTAAATGTCGGTCTGATGATGTCAAGGTTCTGGGAGGGAAAAGCATCCTGTTAATGTTAAAAAGACTCTCTTTTAAATCAACTCCTCACAACAACTTTTATACACAATCATAACGCAGAGTCTGTAAAATATACTACCATTTACATTATTCAACAAGGAGTGTTGTGAAGTACTTAGAACTTAAGGGCACATACCTGACTTATGTTTAGTGTATGATTATATACATTTGAGAGAAAAACATGATGCACCTAAAAATAAAGCATTTGTATCAATTTCATGAACTTAAAGGCTCTCTTCCAAGCATTTTTGTAAAAATGACCCTGAAAAGTGACTCTGCAAGTTGTGATATGTGGCTTCAAACTTGTCCCTGTGAAGAATTTGGATGCTACAAATATGTAGCATTTTTGGACACAACTGTAATTTTAATTAACCAGCTTCTTCTTTAATTTTTTGTTTAAAAAAACTCTGGTATAGATCCTTTAAAGTGATAGTCTGTAAGTTTAAATGTTTTACAAGTTGAATAGATTGTGTATAATTGCCTGTTTCTGAAATTTGACATACCACAAGTAATATTGAACAATAATGTATTTTCTTAAGTCCCTCCCTTTGCTGATTTCAGACACTAATCAGAATCCCCGGGCTACCACGTTGGCCAATGAGACGAGCTTTTCCTGTGAACTGGCCTATCAGGTCCAATCAGGAGGGAGGGAGAGGAGCATAATTGTTTAATCTTTTCCTCTCATTCTGCAAACGAAGAAGGGCCTTCTGGTTAAAGGGGGGAGGAAGGGGAGGAGGGGAGGAATTTGATGTTTACTTTAAAATTTCACTCTATCCTCACTTCTCAAACTTACAGACAGTCACTTTAAGCTCACCCCCTTTATTTTTAAAAATCTAAAGTGGGCCAATAAATATTCTCTATTTACACCAAATTATTATTATCTGTGACCTACAGTACTATTTATATTGTTATTTGTGACAGATATGCGTTCAACCGATATTGAAACTTCTTACCAATTTATATTTTATTATGTAGCAGTTCTACACCAAATTCATATGAATGTAATTCATATTGGTTAAAAACAAAACAAAGACTCCACTATACTACATATCAATAATATAGATGTGGAAAAATGTAAGAAACATAAGTATTGAGTCTCAATTGCTCTCAGTCTTAATTATGTGGTTCATAAAAATGCATTGAAGTATAAATTATGTGCTATTCCATTCATTGCATCGAGAAAGACATAACCTTGTTGTAAGAATGAATGAAGAATGTATTGAATGTGGCATTTTCAAAACAGTTCAGTATCACTCTTCAATATAATGCCATTGGAATAA
Source organism: Gobius niger (assembly GCF_951799975.1). Classification (NCBI taxonomy): domain Eukaryota; kingdom Metazoa; phylum Chordata; class Actinopteri; order Gobiiformes; family Gobiidae; genus Gobius; species Gobius niger. The sequence goes on along the minus strand of NC_136852.1, from coordinate 10,697,727 downwards.
ACATATGAATATTGTCTGAATCCACTGCAGATAATGATTTGGTGTCGCATGCTGCCTTTCCGATTTGACAAGCTGTGCAAAGGTATCAGTCATAACCTACACAACACCGGACGTTTATTCTGTGTATATTATCTCAGAGCCGGTCCCACAAATCATTTCTATTCTTATTCCCTTTTTACTCTGTCTCTTCTCTCCATTCATTTTCATCATCCTCTCCACCTCCGCCTGCTCCACTGTGCCCCTTTCATCTCCCCCATCGCTCCCTCTCCGTCTCTCCCGTACCGGGCAGCGTTCCAGGCCGATCGTATGTGCCACTGTCCGCCGCTCTAATTCACTCTGACAGGGCATTCATCATTAGTCACAGGCTAATACTGCAGCCGCGTCAGGGGCTTTACTTTCCCTCACGACTGCTCTGCTGCCGGTGTAAAAGGCTGAGGCAATACAAAACAATAGTGAAAACCAAGAGATGGCAGTTGAGAGTTCTGTCTTATATATATATATAAAAGAAGATGTACTTATGGATATCAAAATGCTTTCCAAAAGGTTTCCAGGGCTGAGATTTGAAGATGTTTTTTTTTTTACTCCAGACAGCCAGGTAGCTTAAAGGTCTTACAATGCGTTTTATTGTACACCACAGCCAATAGTTGTATATTTAAAATGACATGTCAAGAATATATCCATAGATTTGATGACATAAAAAAAAAAAACACTGACAGCCGGCAGAGAGCACACGTTTTCCTTTCATGCACCAATAACTGGGGCAGAAGTGCAAAAAAGATATGACAAACATGCGATTCAGCATGGGGGAAAGAGTGTGAAGACAGAACAGATTTGGTGACGGTGTCTTTAAACAGAAATGAAATAAATGATGAGGATATAACTTTATAAAATGGTTAAAGGAATAGGCCACTGTTTTTACATGCTGAGAATATATTCTTACCTGAGCTTAGACGAGTTTATTTGTACCTGTCTGGTCTTCACGCGTGCCCTCTATCACATAAACACAGCACAGACGGTACAAAAGAACTCGTCTAAGCTAAGGTAAGATCCTATCTTAGTATGTAAAAATGGTGGCCTATTCTTTTAAAGTCACACAAAAAAGTGAATTCTGCGTGATACAGGTCGCTTAAAGGGGCAGTATGCAACTTTTTTATGAGAAGAGTTGATATTTTTGTGTATTTGACCTTGTAGTGACCCAGTGGCCGTATGAGTGGTCAGCTTTATTTTTAATCACAGTGGTCTTTTGGATGCTCCGGGAATAATTGTTTGGAAGGTTTTCATTCACTAGAAAACCTACAAAACAATTGATCTGGAAGCAAAATAGAGACCACCATGATCAAAAGTAAAGGCGCCATGCTGACCACTCATACAGTCACTGGGTCACTACACGGTCAAATACACACAAATAGAAACTTTTTTTTTTAATCAACGCATATAAAGTTGCATAATGCACCTTTAACAACCCCCAACTACCTTCTACTATTACCCATTAGTGCCACTTTATGCAATACTTACATACAATACTTACCTACAGTTTAGTTTATTGATGCACATACAATCAGGAAATTCAACTTATAAACCATATGTGTCAAGGTGAAGATTCATGAGCATGTCAAAAAAATTAAAACATTTTTAAAAAAAAAAGTCTCTAGCTCATTTCTGTGCTGAGTTATGGATTTTTAAATAAATAACCAGTTTGCTCACTCCAGCCAATAGGGGGCAGCATAAATTAAAAAAAAAGAAAATAATTCCACACATGTCCAGCAGAGGGCACTGACATAATAAGAGATCAGGATATAAACAGCATATTATAGCCATGTGGTAAATGGTTTGCCCCAGGGCCTCTGTGGCTACAATAGTAACTTAATGAATAATGATTTTATGTAGCACTTTGAGAAACATGTGTTATTAAACCATCATGTGACTTGACGAGTCAGTGCTTAAGATAAGTCATTGCTAAACCGTGTCTAAAAAGGAAAATATATAGAAAAAAATATAGACCAAAATTGGACTAAGTGTGTGTGTGTAAACCATGTCTAAAACACCTGCATTACAGCATAAATGAAATAATGACTCAGATGACCCCGAGTACCACCTGAAGAAGCCCAAGCACCACATGCGGTCCACGTAACAGCTTGCAAAATCTGGAACTAACTGCTCGAGAGAATAAAACTGAGCTCTTTTCGCACAGACGGTACAAAAGAACTCGTCTAAGCTAAGGTAAGATCCTATCTTAGTATGTAAAAATGGTGGCCTATTCTTTTAAAGTCACACAAAAAAGTGAATTCTGCGTGATACAGGTCGCTTAAAGGGGCAGTATGCAACTTTTTTATGAGAAGAGTTGATATTTTTGTGTATTTGACCTTGTAGTGACCCAGTGGCCGTATGAGTGGTCAGCTTTATTTTTAATCACAGTGGTCTTTTGGATGCTCCGGGAATAATTGTTTGGAAGGTTTTCATTCACTAGAAAACCTACAAAACAATTGATCTGGAAGCAAAATAGAGACCACCATGATCAAAAGTAAAGGCGCCATGCTGACCACTCATACAGTCACTGGGTCACTACACGGTCAAATACACACAAATAGAAACTTTTTTTTTTAATCAACGCATATAAAGTTGCATAATGCACCTTTAACCACCCCCAACTACCTTCTACTATTACCCATTAGTGCCACTTTATGCAATACTTACATACAATACTTACCTACAGTTTAGTTTATTGATGCACATACAATCAGGAAATTCAACTTATAAACCATATGTGTCAAGGTGAAGATTCCTGAGCATGTCAAAAAAAATTAAAACATTTTTTTTTAAAAAGTCTCTAGCTCATTTCTTTGCTGAGTTATGGATTTTTAAATAAATAACCAGTTTGCTCACTCCATCCAATAGGGGGCAGCATAAATAAATAAAAAAAAGAAAATAATTCCACACATGTCCAGCAGAGGGCACTGACATAATAAGAGATCAGGATATAAACAGCATATTATAGCCATGTGGTAAATGGTGTGCCCCAGGGCCTCTGTGGCTACAATAGTAACTTAATGAATAATGACTTTATGTAGCACTTTGAGAAACATGTGTTATTAAACCATCATGTGACTTGACGAGTCAGTGCTTAAGATAAGTCATAAGTCAAAATATAGACCAAAATTGGACTAAATGTGTATGTGTAAACCATGTCTAAAACACCTGCATTACAGCATAAATGAAATAATGACTCAGATGACCCCGAGTACCACCTGAAGAAGCCCAAGCACCACATGCGGTCCACGTAACAGCTTGCAAAATCTTGAACTAACTGCTCGAGAGAATAAAACTGAGCTCTTTTCGCAGTGGAACGTCAAAACCCATTAAAATCAAATATGAGAAATGTCCTTCAACTCAAAAAAACTTTTTTTTTTTCACACACCGACCTGTTGAAAACTTTTGTTGCTATGGAAATCACCTGTATGATATAATCATGAGCATCCAAAACCTCAGTTGAATTGTATTAGCGATGCCTTTTACTACATCTCCTATAACTTTGGTCAACATTGGTGTTTTTTTAAAGTATGTCGATAAAGTTGCAGTTGCCGCTGTCACTGAAGCGATATTTGCATAATGTTTCTCTAACTGGATCAAGCGAGAAAATGAACCACTCCTGATTGACATAATTCTGCACATTATCTTCCTGAGCCACTTTCTTAAAGAGTTCCCCAGCAGGATTACGGCCTATCAGGAGTGGCTCGGCGGCTGTTTCTGACTGGAGCCTCGGCGCTGTGTGGAAGCGCCCCGGCTGCAGCCTTGTTTGTCTCCTCACTGATTATTCACTGTAGAATCCTGCGTCTTGAAGCCTAATTAATTCATGGGGAATATTCTGCTGCCAATTTAGGATTTCGCACACACACACACACACACACCTACACACACACACAAAGACGGCAGAGCGAGCACAGCTGCCGAGGAGTGAATTGCAAAATAGTAAAGTGAATTCAAATAACATTTACACAAGCTCCGACATAACCTTATTGAATAATGTAGTATGTTGGGCACACTGCCTTGGGATATGTATACAATATTCAGCACACACAATTGGTTACTAAACTGTTTCTTTACGTATATTAAGCTTTGAACAGTATGTTATAAGCCCGTCATGGAAAACATACCTGCGTTTGTTTGTTTGTTTGATTGGTTCATTCATGCATATTTGAGTGAAAGAAGCTGAAAACACTCCACCTGCTGATATTACACATCACAAAGAACCTTTCCTGCTCCACAAACAATGCATGACTGATCAAGAAAGAGTTTTCTTGCAAACTGCGAAGAGAAGCCCCCGTCATATGCACCTCCTACAGGTGGACGACGGCGTGCATCCAGACCAGCTGCATCACTGCGGGGTACAAAACAAACATTTGCCAAACAGAACGGGGGAGAATTCGATATCGGCTTCTGCAGTGGCGCTGTGCTTTCATATACAGTATATCACACACTGGCATTATAGGAATTCAAATCAGATGAAAAGAAAAAAAACCCTTGTATAAGATTGACAAGGGAAAATACATGTTGGAGTCCGTGCTTTTTTCTCTTACCTTATTCCGGGGCCAGACAGTGTGCAGCTGTGTCTGGGACAGAATGATTTGAGCCACTGACTGCCCACTACTGATTGCAATTTAGTGTCAAGATGGACCACGTCTGTCAGCCACCTGCCCACACGACTGAACACCCCGCACATACTGGACTTTCCTGCAAGTCCCTTATTTTAGACAGTGAAATGTCACTACGGTTGAGTAATAGAAAGGCATACTGCAGAGACGGATGGTGATCTAGGCCGAAATTATTACTATTTCTATGTCTCTCTCGCTTTTTCTTGTCCAAGAGGTTTGTTTGAATGAGGAATACTAGAAAACCACACATTCATGAGAGCTCTCAGCGCTCTATCCCATCAGCCCTCATTCTCTCCTAACAAAAAGTTACGAAATGAAATTTGAACTCATTATTATTCACACCGTTTCTTTTATTGTATATTTTGTATATTCAGAGTTAAGCTACTTCAGTCTTCCTATATCTTGTTCTATTTTTTCTATGTGTAATGTTGATCCTTGTTGCTTGTCGATGTTTCTTGTTGCCCTATGCTGCTGAAGAAAATCCCAACCAGATTGAAACCTTTTGTTGACAATGGCAATTTAACAAGAGGGAAGAAGAAGGTGTTGGAAAGAAAAGAAAAGACGATGATGATAAGGTGCAGTAATTTAATAGTGTCAAGCATTTCAGATCAAGACAAAAGTGATGAGAGTCAAAAACTTAAAGACTTCAACACTTTAAAATGGATAGCACTGTACTATGCCAAATAACTGGTCATAGTACTGTAGGAAATTGGTCATAGTACCATAGGCTGGATTTGGCCCGTGTGATGATTCAATCCGGCCCCTGACTTGTAGATCACACATTCCTGAGTATGTCAAAAAAAGGGCACTGACATAAGACTAGATCAGGATATAAACAATACATTATAATCACGTGGTAAATGGACAATGGACAATCTGCCCCTGGGTGGCTGTGGCTACAATAGTTGCGCAAAAGTGACACAGGCGTGTTAAATGCAATACAAGTGTAAGCCGAGGTTGCAGTCCTGTCAGGCTCAATCAAAACATATTTTACTGGATCTTTTGAGAGATGAGATGAGATGATACTTTATTGATCTCACAGATGGAAAATTGCATTCGATGAGAGAGCATCCGGCAGCAGCACCCATTCAGTGCGCACCACTCTTTTTCCACTCTTTTCTTTTCTTTGGTGAAAGATCGTTGTGTCGCGGCCGCCATCTTCACTGTTTTGGTCACAGGAGGAGCACTGGTTGATGGGAAATCCGTAGACGATGACCACGGCGGTGGAGCTCTTGCGCTTGGCCACGATGTTCTTGGCCACACAGGTGTAGTTGGCCGTGTCGGAAAGACGCGCCTGCTTGATGATCAGGTTGTGGTCCACGGTGATGTAGAAGTTCCTGTCCTCGGCCGGGTCGATGATCTCGTTGTCCTTCAGCCACTCCACCCGCATGACCTTGGAGGATGGAGAAACTGTAGCTGCCCTCTGTCTCCTCTGATCATCTGAAACGGTGCACCGCCTCCTGGGCTTGTCCCCGTCTCAGAGCGTGGTGTCCTGCACTGGTCAGCTCCACCTCGTCCTTCCTCTTCCTCCTGCACAGCTCCCTCCACAGTCTATCACCATCTCCTCGTTGGTCCCTTTTGTTGTTTCCTGTAGCTCCTCTTGTGACGCCTCCTCCGTGCTGCAGGTGTGGGGGCTCTTGGTGCCTCTTCACTGTTCAGTGTCTCAGAAGAAGATGTTTGTAGATCTCAAATGGGTTTAGCTGATAAGCTAGCAGTTTGTTTACCTTCAAAAAGCTGCTTTCTTCAGGACCATTTTGGACTCTCAAAGTAAACAAATCCACCAAACCTCCACAAAAACACGGTAAAGACGTACAAAAGTATCCAGAAAAACAACGTGGTTCGCTGAAAAAGTCAAACAATTCACTGAAAAAGGCAAACAATTCAGCTGCACCAGGAGAGAGGGAGGTCACTTCCTGTGTTCACGTCGCCATGACGATTTATTGACGATTGTTTATGGACCCAGGCAATACGAGAGGCACCTGTTTCCACCTGGCTCCTCTGTCAGAACGCCTCCACTGTCAGGACGGGAAGTGCTGACTTTTTTGGGTGGGGGTGGGAGGCCAGCCGCTCCCTGATTGGCTAGTTGCCGACATCGGCAGCCAGTGATATCATGACATCACCACTACAAAACAATGTTTAAACTAATCAGGTGGGGTTTAAGAGGTTAACAGAGGTGTATTTTTAATTTTATTTCTAGTGCAAGCATTTATAAACAAAACGAAAGAAACAAACATCGTACGCATTTTTTTTTTTCATTTCTTATAAAGCAATACAAATATGAGTAAAAATATAAATAAATAAACTAATCCAAACTAACCACATACCTGACCCTAATCCTAACCTTAAGGATAGTGAAGTTTGACAAACTAACCCTAACCTTACCACAGCCCTAACCTTTAGGGTAGTGGAGTTTACAAAAGGTGTCTTTCAGGCATTAGTATGAATCTGACCAATCAGGGAGTCGTGTGCATTTCCTGTCCTGACAGTGGAGGTGGCTTGAGAGTGGAGCCTGCGGTGGGAGGGACCTCACAGTGGAGGTCTGCATGCAGGACCTCCTGTGCAATACACTCCCGATATATTTTGGCCCCCAGCTAAATTTACTTGGAGACCCCTGCCTTAGAGTCTTTGAGAAAGTATTTTTTGCATACAGGGTTCTGGGTATAACTACTTCTGCATAATTTGGGATCATGAAAAAAAGAGATTTGCTAAAACTTGACATGGTCTATCATCTAAGTCGGATAATAATAATTGAGTGGATCAGGGGTCGAAGAGTCAACAGTGAGACAGTGATGACAAGATTGATGGCCTCTTGGGTACACTGTGCGCATCCATGTGCAACGCTTCAGCTAACAACGTCAGCTACATTAGCCACTAGCTCCACTAGTATGAGGACCTTGTCGGGAGCTCAAAGTGCAGCACCAGCTAATTAAAACATAAGTAAATCAGGGCCTAATGAGTTGTAATAGCAGATAATTGCAGAGCTGTTGATGTATCATGTCTAATTGGCTTGCATTGCTGAGATAATGAGAAAAGTTTGATTACTTTATGCTAAACATGTTAGCGAGGTAGCAGGTGCTGTTCCGGCGGTGTGTCACAAGTAATCCCATAGCTCACATCTCAATCTCAGCACTCAGCCCGTACAGAGACAGCCAACGAACGGACTCTGCCCCTGTGCCTCCAGTGTGGCCAATTATTCACCAAAGCTAATGGGATTGTCTCTGATTTCTCCCTTCTCGGTTAATTCGGATCTCACAGGACTGAATGTGATACAGCTGAAAACATTTGTTGGAAGGTGCTATTTATATATTATTATTGAGGTTTTAACACTCACATCAGCACAACTCTAATTTAGAACATTCATCATTTGAGTATTTCTGACCAGTTACAGTAGGAGTTTCCTTCATTGATGAGCAACTCCATAATAAGTGTGAGAAACTCAGTCACCAGCTCAGAGAAAAGCTGCTCCCCAATAATGAGAGGTGCAATTTGAGTTGCTTTGGGCATGTGTGTCCCACCTCGAGAAGGACCTGGAGAAGACACACACAGGAAGACTACTTTCTATATTGGAATCATGTTTGCAATGAATATATTCTCCATAGCATAACCAAACCTGAGCAAAGGGCATACATTCAAAGACAAACTCGAGAAAACGGACTTAGTATCAAGCCACAACATGGCAATTTTTTCTTTTTTTTCTAGCCCACCTTTCACACTCCATCCCCTCTCCGTCCCCTCTCTTGCCTCCCTGCCTGCCTGGGTAATTGGATTTCAGTAGCGAGCCAAGGGCCTGCTCTCTTAGAACTTTCTGGAAGGTCATAGGTGGCAGGGCAATACTGTGTCACAGCTAATCTGTCCCTTGACGGCTCCAGGTAAGTCAGGAGAAATGACGTGCCCTGGTGTGTGTGTGTGCATTACAAAGACAGTTGGCATAGGTTTGAGTTTGTGGGTGGCAGGTCAGCCCCCTTGTGCTGTCCGGCACTGGCATAAAGGGGTGAGAAGCAGTATGAGGGAGGGGGGGGCGTTGGAGTTGAAACAGATATTCTGCCTGAGTCATTTATGAGGAGGTGACCCTGAAGCAACGGTGTTCCCTGATTGCCCAAGGCACTGGAGAGGAAAGAATCCTTCCCTGACACATGCTTTATCCACACTTAAGTTATTCCCGGATATACAGATAACAGGTGCTATGCTCTACATCATGATACTGTATATGCTTCACAGTAAAGTGCCCTTCATAAATCCTCTTAAGACAGTCTTGCCTTGAGCGAAAAGTGTTGCGGTGTTTGGTGCTGACCAAGGTTTTGGTGTAGCCTATTAAAAAAATATAAATAAAGAAATAGTGTTGTATACAGTAGCAGTATTTAACACATCAGTTAGTCAGTGGTCCTCAAACCTTTTACATGTCCCTAAGCGTGTGTTCTTAAACATGTGCTTAATTGTGGTATGGTGAATCATGAACAGCAGCTCTTTGATACCAGTGTGCTGCAGTAGGACCATTGGTGTATCCACTCTTCTGTCCTATGGGACTGTCAGGACCCTTCACAGTGGGATAATTGCAGCAGTCTGGGGACTCGCGAGAGCGGAAACGGATGTGAAGGCAGATAAAAGCTGTGGCGAGAATGCGAAGGCGAGGGATCAGCCCCATGAGATGAATCTTCTCATTTTCAAGGGGGGTCCTCAAGATCATGTCCAAGAAAAACAGTACAGAAAGAACGTTAAGCTCAAGGCTGTTCCAATTCTGTCGATCAAACTCCACATAAAATGTAAAGAATCAGCGGCATCATTTCGGGTCGGGCTTGTGCGCCCTGGTAATGATTCGGACAGAATGCGAATGGGCTTGGGTGGTTTGGTGGGGACATTGGGGACCCCTGTACTAGAGGATCAGCTGCTTTCATTCAAGCCTCACTCATTGGCCATGCGCTACTAAAACGTGTACAATTGACCAGGGTGAATGAGTGTGTTATGTGGCGTGATTACATACATGAGTGTCAAGTTTGTTCAAAAATACAAGCACTGATGAAAGCGTGAGAGTCCAGATAAATATCATCTTACTTGTGCTTCCCAAGGTGCCCCTAATGTCACAATATATGAGACTGGTAAAGTCTAAAGCATTTGGTCAAAGCTGCTTCTGCTCGGGAGATGCTATCTGACCTTAAAGTCTATTTTTCTTCCAAAGTTACTCCAATTCTGTTTATAGTGGTCTGCATGTTTGCATTAGACTGTGATTCACTTCAACATAATGGGGTCAGTCCAGGTATACCCATCCATATTACAGTGCACCGGGATCCTCTCATGACAGGACGGCAGAAGCTACATGACTTCTCGGCCCGCAGCTTTTAGCTCCCCAGCTGTTCAGGGAAAATCTGTGTGAAGACATATGGTCTGACATTGACTAATCTGTTAAAGGGCCACACAGGGTAAATGTTTCGGTCCTGTTGGTAAAGCCTCTCAGCGTCCTGTGGAAGAGTAAGCTTAGAGTGTCCAGGGAGATTTGAAATACAAGTGATTTATTTTGGTAACAAGCAAATATCATCACAAAAAGTCAGCCTGTTTGAAGATAATGTCCAGCTGTTTCGATTCATTTACCTTTGATCTACCTGGCTGCCTGGGAAATCCTGTAGGAATGTTGATAACATTGGTAAATAAGTTTGGATAAGAAAAAAAAGCTCTTCATAATAATAGCAGTGGCAGTAGCTTCGAGCAATGGAGTAGCTTAGCAACTGAGTAACTGTGTAGCTTTGAGCAACTGACCTGCATATGACATTAATGTTTTTCTACACTGCTCCCTTCTCTGCTGTGACCAATAATTACTGTCATTGTGTGCTTGGGCACGACATGTCACCTCTGTGTGTCTTTATTAGACTTTGTGATTGGTGTGGTCAAAAGTGCCACAGGGAAAGATTGACTTAAGTGAGTGGAAATGCACTGACAAAACTTGTGCGCCTTGGTAACTCCGACCCTAAAAGAATGCATAAACAAGCTCATCCTTCTTTATTTCCCATCATGGCCGCCAGGTTTGTTTTGGGTACTGTATGCGTGTCTCATTAGAAAGTGAGCAGAATATTTAGTAGTGCCCGGGAGATTTATCTTCCTAATGAACACTATCCAGAGGCGAAGAGACAAAATTATAGACAAGATTAGTGCGACGGACGAGAGAGGAGCCATGGATTAGCAGAAGATATGGCTGTTTACCTTAAGCTAAGCTAAACCGCGAGGTACTTCGGAGCGTTATGTAGCGCCATGACATCATGCATTTATGTTAACCACTATGCATATCCCTGCATGTTCTACTGGCTAAGTGTGCTGCTTTGTATGGAAGTGGAGTCTCGCAGTCTCTGGGGAAGCAATAAAGCCAACATCCATGTCGTATACACACAACATCCCTGCTCCCAGCGCGACTAATAGGACGGCTCACCGAGCTACGAACTTCCAGGACATAAACAAATGCTCAACAGCCAAGATGGAAACAGGATGTTATGCTTCTGTTGCAAATTTGAAAACCAAGCATGGATAAAATAAAGATGACGAATAGTTGAGGAGGCAGTCACTGAGTCTGCATTAATTCTGAGTGATCGCTTCATGGCTAAGATTGTTCACGGGCGTAGCATTTGCGCGTGAAGTAACAATATGAGGAATTGTTTACAGTGCATATATGAATAATGAAGCTGACATGTGTTTCAGAGCAACATTATATTATGGCCCAGTGTAATTGGATTTTTAATTAAACACTACCAGCAAATAGCTCTCCCACCCTTACAATCAATACGATTTTTGGTAATATTGTGTTAGACATGAACACACAGGCTTTCATTCAATATAGCTCACTCTTTTCTTGAAACTCTAAGCCCTGTAATATGACCACTTCTGAAAAATAAAATCAAGGCTTCAAGCACTCATGGGGCATCTTGGGAGAGTAAGCGGAGGTATGATGTAACTGCTCGCTGACCTCGCCGTTGCCGGAGTGTGCCTTCGCCGCGGCGCAAGTGGATTCTCCTGCGCTGTTGAGTCATTGCACACAAATCAGTGTGGCAGGAGCGAGCGGAGTGACGCGGCGGTTACCAAGACAAATCTGACACGATCTCTCACGGCGACGCATTTGTCACAACCAGGCGGCGCGGGTACAGAAGGATACAGCCGTACAAGTGCGTTTGACACGTGCAGTAAAAATGGCAGGGAGAGTGAGAGACCCGCCACAAATCCTCGACAAACACTTTGAAATGGAATTGGAGTTTAAACAACTGACCGCAGAGTTTGACTTGTGTCGCTCACAGAGGACAGACCATTGCAGTTTATGATTATAATTGATCACGTTAAGTATTGTGTTGGCCAGTTGCAGCTTATATGAGCTGATGAAGACTAAAGCGGAGGACGGACTAGGTCTAAGGTAAGTTTACCTTAAAATGTGTAAAAAGTAGGGCTGCATAATATGTCGCTTAAAATAATTGTATCGCGATATTAGGTGATGCAATGCCGGTATCGCGAGAGGCCACAATGTATCGCAACATCACTAAAGCCTTCATCGGACTGAGATTGACACATTTTTTTTGCAAACTCAGCCAAAAAATAAATGCACTGAACTTCTAAATGTGTAAAAGTTTGTAGTGTTTTTTAACCTCTTACCACCCGCCTTAAAATTCCTTGCGTTGTTGCCGTGCTTTTTCATCATGTTTTTTGTCACTTTTTTGTGGCTTTTTTATTGCATTTTCATCCTCGTTTTCGTCTCATTTTTGTCTCTGTTTTGACCCTGTTTTCAAGAAGCTTTTAGATTTGGGTAAGGTTGAACGGGAGAAAATGTGCTCGGCTCCGGTGGGGATCAAGTTTTCTTTTGACACCATTTGCTGAAAAATGAGTTACTTAATATTTGTGTTTAGTTAGAATGGACCATATCGTGTTGAAATGATTTAGTGAAATATCGCAAGATTGTTTCCGCAATATTGCACAGCTGCACCGCAATTCAAGATCGCGTTAGTTACATGGTGACAAACTCCAGGAGTGTAGCATAATACTTCCCTTTTAATGATACACTTAGAGCCTAGTTTCAGTTGTTTATAGTTGAGGCATTATCATGTTGTAAGACCTACTTAAAGATGATCCAACCAAATGATTCATTTATTCTGCATTTACTCATTCAGCACATACCCAGCGCCTCAGCATCACTCTCTCAATCTCTGACCTCAATATACCTTTGCCTATCAGCCTGCCAGCTCCTATGGTTTCATATCACCATATTTTTTAACACCTCTCCCCATTTTTTTTCCCGGTGTTATTTGTCAAAAATGTGCCACCCAACCATCCATCATGTTAATTAGGTTCGGCGTCACTGTGCTCATCATCTTTCACATGTCTATCATTTGATCTCTCTTCATTTCAGTCAAGGGTATGAATTGCTGCATACATTATCGTTATTAACTAGAGAATACATTCCTCATGTTGCATCTGAGGTTTTACATTTATATTCCATTCAGGAAAAATAAGAACGATAGAAATTGGTGTAATCTGTGCATAGGTATATAAAGATATTGTATGCCTTTTATGGTAGTGACTGGAGAGTTTGTTGTTGTGAATTGGACTGAAAAGCAGTAAGTAACTTATTTACCTTCATAAATCCCTTTTGTAGGCGTTCGTTAGTAGATAGATAGATAGATAGATAGATAGATAGATAGATAGATAGATAGATAGATAGATAGATAGATAGATAGATAGATAGATAGATAGATAGATAGATAGATAGATAGATAGATAGATAGATAGATAGAATACAGTGTAGTGCATAGTTTCTTGATACTAGATTCTTCTCAACTTGTACATTTCTGTGACAACTTTTCAATAATAACAATGAAAAGTTGATTTGAAGTTTGTATGGTGCTTTTACTTGCCTTTTGTGTTTTTTTGAATGGAATTGAAGGTGCCGCTTTGTATCACTTTTCCTTTCTTACACTGCACAGTGGAACTACCTGATTTAGCTGCTCAAAGTTCTCGAAATTGGAAGCAAAAGTTTTCTAAAAAGTAAATAACAAAAAAAAAAACTTTGGAACATTTTTTTTCCCTTCTGTGTTGACTTGTTTCCACCTCTGCTTAGGTCGAGTGTGTCAGGATGTTCTCTTTTCTTGCCACATGCAACAAGCTTGGACTGACTGTACGTTGTTTTAGCTGCGCTGTGCCTACATATGAAAGAGATGCTGTTGCACTGAGAATTATGTAAACTTTAACTTTTATTTCCACAGTTTCTGTCTGAAGCATGAGAAGAAACTGGAAAATAAAGAAATGTATCCGTGTTAAAATTGCTATCATGCATTATTCAGGCTTTTTATATACATCCACCTTTGGCAATGTGGATTTTGTTTCATAACTTAAAAGACACATTGATTTACCTACATGCACAAGACACCTTTTGCAAACACTGACGCTGACACGATCATAATATGACATTTTCTCTGCAGTTATTGATTGTCTGAAATGATCATCCATCACCCACATGAACAGGGAGTCACAATAAATCAGGATTGGAGTTGCTGTTTCTGCTAGTCTTTTGGTTTCCTCATCTGATCTTACTGCAACTGTCAAAAATCAAATCAGTTCTTTTGATGAAAGTTTTCAATGTTATGGCAAATCGGCAATATCAACAATTATATGTAAGTAAGTGCAGCGTGCAACAAAATTGTGTTCAAGTGTTAGTCCAGCATGTTTTTGGAGGTACAGGAAAATGTAGCTCCCAGAGGAAACCTGGCTGCCTCCCTTTAGTCCTCTGATCCTCTGAAATGGTGCACCGCCTCCTGGGTTTGTCCCTGTTTCAAAGCGTGGTGGCCTGCACTGGTCAGCACCTCCTCCTTCCTCTTGCGCTCCTTGTGCTCCCTCCGCTCCCTCCGCTCCCCGAAAGTCTTTCACCATTTCTGGGAAGAGCTTAGCAGTTAATCTGTTTTATTCTCCAGTGAAAGTCCATTAGCCAGAACAATAGAAAGCATGTGTGGCTTAGATGTGAGTCTCGCCCGGATACCTCCTCGTTTGTCCCTTTTTTTGTTTCATGTAGCTCCTCTTGTGATGCCTCCATTGCGCTGCAGGTGTGGTGCCTCTTCAGTGTCTCAGGGGAAGAAATGTGCAGGTCTCAAATGTATTTTCTAATTACATTCATGTAAGCGGTTGCAGTGGCAGTGCCCATGCGTGTCATCCTGTATATTTTTGCCTATTTTTACCACTGGTATGCTACAGTCATTCCTAGATGTTAACTTCATTTTTTCAGGTAAGAGTTTATGTGTACCTGCAACTCAAGAATCCTCATGGAGCCACGGTCTGCCAGTCGTTGGTCTGTGTCCTCTCTCCTCCGCTCTGCCTTGGTCCTCTTACATCCTCCTCATATCAAATGTCTGAAGAAGGCGTGCTCTTGGAAACCGGGCAGTGCAATGGGTCTCGGTGCACAGTCACAGTGGAGAGACGAGGTAAGGGTCGCGGACAAAACTTTTTCCAGGAGTTGTTCTTCTTAAGTGGTGTTACACTGTTACCCATCTTCTACTTTTCTCCAGTCGCATCCCATACCACAAAGCTTACACTTGTAGACAGTCATGCTATAGATGCACAGGACTGTTCGGAGTACATCTGTGGAAAGTTAACCCCAAAACTCAATTATTTCACTGGTCTTGTTTGGGTCTTGCTAACTTCTTTCCCTCTCGGCCTGCAGTCGTGATGGATGAGCAGTGACTGCGGTGTCTCCAGGTGTCATAGGCGCAGACAGGGTGATGACTCCTCTAAATGGACAGCCTGAAGCACACCTCATCTGCATTCCAATTCTGCACTTGTTTACCTGCATCAGAGAATGTGGAGACTTTCTCGGCATTTTAAAATCAGTCCTTACTGCCTGACATACTACAAATATGTTCTTAATTGCTGTTTCTACATACTGCACAAAGGCCTACTGTTAACGCAATTACACAACATGCCAGCAGAGGCCGCATTTCTTTCTCTTGTGTGATTGAAAACCAGGGCAGGAGTGCAAAGCTTTAAAACGTAAAGAAAAATGCTAATCAATGTTGGTAAGACAGTTTGATCTCAGGCAAGATCAAAACATTGGTGAAGGTATAGGAACCTTAAACATAGAGGAGCTTCATAGTATTTTCTGTATCACATACTGTATATCGGAGTGTGGGCTAGCATTTTGAGTGTGCAATAGGGTGACGGACTGCATAACGTAGTCATGCTGCTTCTCTCTGACCACTATTGCATTGAGGTGTTTTCATCATAATGTAAAATTACAAATCAATTTAATAATAAATAAATAATTACATGAAACCAATCAAGCAGGACAGAACATGTCTGTTCTGTCCTTGTAGTTTTGCTTTGCTTCCCTTGTGTTGATTACCTGCCCCGCCCTAATGTGTTTCACTTGTTCCTTCTGTATTTAGACCCCTGTGTTTTCCCTTGTCCTTGTCGGTTCATTGTATTTCTGTTGGTGCGTAGTGTGTGTCCTGTTCTGAGTTCCTGTGCCTGCGCATGCTAGTGAGTTTTTTGCAAGTTTTGTCAGTTCTTGGACTAGCCATTAAATTTCCTTTCAACTTGTTTTGGCTGTTTTGCATTTGGGTCAAATCTCCACCTCACACATAACAGATGAACGATGAAAACCAAAATAACAAAATCCAGAACTAAAGCTAAAGGGGCTGACGTAGACAATGACGCGACAAAGTACAAGGGAAACACAGGGGTATAAATACAAGAGGAAACGGGGAACAGGTGAAACACATCAGGGCGGGGCAGGCAGGTAACGAGGGAAGTCAAGCAGAAAGACCAAAAAGACCCGTCAAAATAAAACACCAAGAACAGATAAACACAAACCAGGATAACAAAAAGGCTGAATCGTGACACCAAATGCCTGTTCAAACCGGGCCAGGGTCAAACCGGTCTGACCAGGTATTGAGACTGATCTTTGGCTTTGGCAGGCAGGTCATACGGATTTAATATTTCACAACATAATACTGCTGTTCTAAAAAGGGATTTTGCCGACATTAGCATTTAGCCACTGTTAGCGCAACTTTAGCTGGTGTTAGCTCAACATTTGCTTGCCTTCATAGTTCTTATTTTATCTGTTGCATTTCTGTTTTATTAGCCTTGGCACCTCTGAATGATTCCATAAACCCACCAGAAGGCAGCATTTGTCCACATTTGTTCTCATCGCGGCTAAAAACTCTGTACAGCGTGCTCCTTTGTGGGGGCGTCGCCCACAACAAATGTGGGTGTGTGTGTGGTGGACACAGAAGCGTGTTCTGGATAGAGAAGATGCGTGCACGTAGATTGTGGTGTGCACGGTAGTTCCGCACTATATGGAACATATAATTACATTGATAAATACAGAGTTCGAAAAGAAATGTATGTGCATTTGTTTCAATGTTCTTCTTTTAATCAGTAATTTATCTATACAGTCTTTACTATCTGTTATTTCATATATAGTTTTGCGCTGTAAACTATTGAATGGCATGAGTTAATATTATTGGGGGCTCAATAAGGGGGGCTTGAACATCCGGACTTGGGAATGGATCAATAAAGGTGCTGTACACCAGATTAAGCTTGAGCGTTTCAATCTGCAGTCCCCGAAGAGGTGAGCTAATACAATATGAAATGTATGCAACCATTCAAATACATCCCAACCACAGACTCTGTCTAAAATGCTCACACAAATGTACAAGTGAGAGCTTACATTGGTCAAAGAGCACACCACATGCACCTATCTCGATTTTTATTTTAATTAAATAACCCCAAGAAAGACCAGAGACACTCATCGACATCCCACTATGCAGTAAAATTATACTCTTCCCTGCGCGTCACACTTAATAACCATTCCGTATTTTGTAGTCCATTTAAGCTAATTTTTGCAGCAGATTTAATAGCGGTGACATGTGAGCAATATTATTGTGTGTGTGTGGCCATCAGCAATGAAGAGCTAAGAGAGTTAATGAAGGCTCCTTCCAGTCCAGCACCGGAAATAATTACCGCACGTCTGAACCATTCTCCATCTGCAGCCATTCCCCGTCTAGCTGCCATAGCCCAAATCAGACTCTTTTTTTTTTTGGCCCTCATTTTTATAAAACATCATACTCTGAGACAGATAAAGTAACCTTATCTCCCGCACCTGTCTTCCCGGGATTTAAAAATGGTGATGGTTTTATTAAAAAGTTAGATGGTGTAAAGGAATTGCCAAATGATGGTTTACTATTGCTTCTAAAAAAAGAAAAGGAAAGTGCTTGAATTTATCTTTTGCTTGTATAAATGTTACCTTCTTCTGCAAGATGGATTGGCGCATCTCACAAAAATCCATCTTGGCTCAAACTGATTTGTTTGCCTAAAATACGCCGGTGGTTTGGGCCAATGACACGGCGGAATTGCTGTGAATGAGTGTGATTTACAGTTGCAGACGACCGAAGGCGTGCTGGGTAATCGGGAGAGTGGGGATGTTTTCTGTTATAGGCCGCTGTGCTTTTGGTCCATCAGAATGAAAAAAACAAACAATAATAACAGACTCATAGTTGTGCTATTCCAGGCCTATTGGCTTTAACTGGGCTTGCAAGCAGGAAGTTGAGCCGCTGTTCCAGATATAAATTAAGTAACACAAGTGTAATTGTCATGTAAATCTATCAAATAATGACTAATATATCACAATCAGAAATAACTTTTGCATCAAACTTTTCATTCATTGCGGCAGGGAGATACCATTTGACATTGAACTAACTTTAGAGGGGTGTTTAAAGGAACACCCCTCTGCTTTAGTTCATGTTGGTGCAGTCCAATCCAGCAGAGACAGAGAAGTGTCCGCGTGAGTATAGAGGGGAAGGGAAAAATGCATTAGTGTTCAATGTCAGAAAACATAACTTAGTGCTGACTGTGGAGTTGTATCAGGCTCAGACTGTGAGTGCCGCGGCCAATGTGAAAAGAGAAATTGTTCGAAAATTGTTAGAATGGTATTTAAACCTTCAAAGCCAGTGCTATTTAGTTGAGCTATAACTCTGTGGACACATGGGCCGGTCTAAATCATTACATTCCCGGGCCGAAATGAGGTGCCAGCACGCCCTCTACTTGCTAACAACACGACGATGACGAGGTTCAAAGTAAATTTGTATTTGCTTTACTATCGTCACACTCTGATGTTTAACCACATTTTGAGCCTTGGATCGGCTAAACTTAGACCTGCAGGATCCAATCAGCAACCATATTCCCGATCAAAGTCAATCCTTTTTCTGTACGATTTCAACGGGAGCCATACTAGATTGATTACAGTGCTGCCGATTATTATTATTCACACATTATATTTATTTGGCTCTTTAGAAATGTGTTAATGTTTTCTTTGTCCCTGGATTATGACGTGCTTTGTTATGGATCTTTAATGCTTTCAATGTCTATATTCATAACACATCCATCAGCAGTTTTCTTCTTACCGTTGAGAGCCACTTCCCCCACGTCTCCTTTTACTGTTACAGGGAGACAGTGGAGGATTTGATTACACATTTGATCTCCTTGTGTGATCCCAGAGTACTTTAGCACTTGACGATAATAAGTGTTGCAAAACCACAGAGAAAGATGAACCAAACTGGAAAAAATATCACACTATTTTCTCCTGATTATCATGAATCCTTTGTTAACCTTTGAAACACTGGAAGAACACTCTGTATCTCTTTGGCAGACAGGACTTCATGTGATATTGAAAAATCCTACTGTGGACTGAACCATTGGAAATATTTTTTTTTAGATCATACTGTGTGCATTGCTGGAAGATTGGAGGGATCTTTGGTACAGAATAAAGAAATAGAATCAGGGATATTCAGCGTTTTTAACTCTAAACTAACAATTTTATTTTATTTTATTTTATTTATTAATTTATTTCAGTCATGTTAGTTACATGTTTTCACATTTCAACAACTATACATGATATATATATATATATCTTTTTATACACATGATTGAAAAGGAGCACGATGAAGACAACGCTTATGCTAAGTGCCCCTTTCTTCAAATACAAAAAGTAGACCAAAAAAAAAACATAAATGGTCTGATTTGCAGGTATTATACTTTAAGCCATAAGCTAGAATAAACAACACAGGTACTACTGTTTTTAAAGTTAAAATCTAATATTTACAGTAGTGTGTAAGAGTTGATATTTATTGATTTGAACTGTTTTTTAAATTGGTGCACTGTGGAGGAGTTCTTTAAATTCAAGGGCAGGGTGTTCCGCAGTTTGACTCCGGCCACGGAGATGCCCATCCGCTTCTGGGTTGTTCTGGCAAAAGAGTAAAGTTGAGTTTTCTACGACTGGATGCATCGGCGTTGAATACAAACATCAATTGTACAGATTGAGGCAATCGAAAAAATCTTGCTTTATACATTATTATCAATGTTTGTAATTTAATGAGATCTTGTAATTTTAATAGTTTTGATTTTATAAATAGTTGATTTTTATGTTCTCTACTATGTGTTTTATTTATTATTCTTACAATGAGATGGATTGTAGGCTCCCAATATTCGTTCAGTGCAACTAGTGAAAAGCGAGAGAGAGACCGGAAGTTGGGACAATAATGGTGCGTTCCACTTACGTCGGAAGTCGGAAAATCCAACCAGGATAAAATGTTTTCTCCGAGTTATAGCGCTCCAGTTGTCCAGGTCGGAAACATCTGAGGTAGACGCGTCCGTAAAAATCGGAACTCAGAATGTTCAAGCCATGTGCTTGTTAGCCTTTCAAAATAATACAATAGAACTGGAAAGGCCCTTGGGCGCCGATAGGACTGAAATAACACATCTATCAGTGTGAGTTGTAATACTGTATCTGCTGCTCACTGGAAATTCTGTATTCAGGGAAGGGGCCTTGAGTAAAACTAAAACCGAATGTGTGTTTTCAAAGAACAAGTGAATGCGTTTATCCTATAGAATGATATCCTGTATTCTCTATTACACCCTTATAAACATAGCCAACCAGTGTCAGATAAACAGTAACTATATGATTTAGTGGTTTTGAAAAGGTCCCTGTAGGAGGAACCAAGGCATAGATTTTGCCCCTCTGAGTTCAAGCTCAGCCTTCCCATATTCCATCATTTATCACTTCATTTTTCTCTCCTCTTTTGTTCTCACACTTCATTATTTATTTCTGACCTTGCCCTGCAATGCAGAGGCTGCAAAAATCCGCTCCTTCACTTCCCCATCTGCTTTTTTCTTGCTTCCCCTTGATTTCAAGTGCCTATATCATGCTAAACCTTTTTGATATTTTAACCACTTTACGACGCTGCTATTTTAAGAAAACACACCTGGAGCTGTGCTTTGTTTGACACATGTTTGGGTAAACCCGATGTCATGACACAATGCACTCTTTCTCGAAGTGCTTCTCTGTTTCAAATATCCATTCGCCTTTGGATCATCTCACCGTTTAATTGTAGTTTTCTCTTTTATAAACTGCGCCACATTGTCTTTGCAACAAGTTCTCTCTGCACTGAAATTGGGGCACAATATATTTCCCCCATAATCCATGTTCAGCTCTAAATGTTTTATGTAATGTCTGAATAATGCATGATACCAACATAGAATGCAGTTTCCATTCCACACAAATCAGTGTATTCCATCCATATTTGTCTTCACCTTTTGTTGTTTCCAGCTTGACCTGGTGTTGAATGTTCCTCTTTTCTTGCTGCCTATTTCTACCATAATCAGCCCACCAAAGTCCTGAATGGCTACCACCCACAGCACAAATACCTCGGCACATGTCTTCGAGGCTTCCCACCAAACCGGGGCCCAGGGGACCGCTGGAGAGGGAGGTCCGTGTGTTAGATGGATGCAAGTTTGAGTCCATGTGCTGGCGTGGGTGTCGGGGGTGCGCAGCACAATCTCGTTTTAGCACATGATTAATAGTGTTCCTCCATGCAACTGTTTGTGCACCAGGAAGAAGAAACAGTCACAGGTAGTGTGATGTAAATGTGTGTGATGTTGTAATTCCAAGTCCTGTGAAAACATTCATCACAAATGCCCACACAAAATTATAAATGATTTGTAAAGTTATAAATCCTATCGCTCTAAAAACGTGCTATTATCAATGGAGAAATGAATTCACAAGTTTATCAAGATATTTTGTAGAAAAACCTGAGACATTCACAGCGTGGAATAAGTAAGTGATCCCTTGTAATGAATAGCAGCAATAACTATCAGGATGAATCTTGAACCATTCCTCTTTACAAAAATTCTGCAGTTCAGCGAGATTCAGGGGGGTGTACTTACTTATTCCACACTCTACTGTGAATGTTTACATGTTATGGCCAGTTAAAATTTGATAAAATGTAAATGTTTGGGTAGTATTAGTTTAAGCAGACACTGTTTACTCATTCTTGTGATTTTAATAAAGATCAGACCACATTTTATGACCAATTTAGGCAGAAATGTGAGAAATTCCAAACGGTGTACTCACTTTTTCCTCCCACTGTCTGTGTATTGCTTGCACGTAAAGGCAACAACACTGACAGAAAAAGGACCACTGTTTTGCGCCTGACCTTTTGAAAGAGGTCTGAGGGTGTTGAAAGAGACACTGTGGTCGCCTTCTTCTCTTCTTCTTATTTTTTCCAATATTGTTATTCTTGTAATTTGCATAACACTGGGCCGTAATCTTTGCAATCCAGGGCCAGCGATCAATTGTTCATTTTGCGAGTGACATGAAACATGATCAATGGAAGGAGTTTGCTGATTGCTCTTGGTCACGAGGTCATGACGTTCTGACCTTTCCCTGCAGGTGTATACAGGGTTGGGCTTGTCTTATTGCTTTTAATTACACTTTTTTGCATCTCTATAATCTGCAATTGCAATTTATCTATGTTTACAGTGGCACCCGAGTTACCCATGTTCCTCGGATGGGTAGAGTGGTGCACCATAGGAGATGCCGGCTGGGTTTAGAGCTGGATGAGGGATCAAAGACTTCATTGAATATGCTGGGAACATCGGCGTTTGCTCGCGTATGGAAGGACGGCGGTTCCCCAAAGTGAAGGTGGGAGGACAAGTCCACCAGAATCGTTATTCCCAATTTTCTAAGAACAGGGGAACAATTGAAGCTGAGGACCATACAGGCACTCACCCGGAATAACGAATGGAACGACTGCAACGATTGAAATGTCTAGCAAATTGTCAAAGCTACTGGCAGGTTTTCTGTGAATTGCAAATATAAACCTTTCCCAGTAGAACGTGTATCCCCTTTGCCAATGCTCTCCTCAACATTCTTTTTTTTAAATCTCATTAATGCGGTCAGTGAAGTACATCAGGATAATTATATCATTGCAAAGAGACGCTATGCAGATAATTGTCTCAAACTATGTGGCTTTGAGGCGCTAACTCTAACGTAATTTCTACTCAATGACAACACAAAACTTCCTTTGTTTGTGCAACCTCTCTGGCGTTGCAGAATGGACCCTATCATCCGAGATTATAGTCAACTCTATTCCATTGGGATTGAGGCAGTCAGATGTACCATTGTGAGAACTTGATCAAATTTAAGCAAAAAAGATGTTATCAAATTTTTCAATCTCTCAAAACTCCAAAACACAATCCATCACTGTCACAGGCACTTTGATAAACTTGGCTGGGAAAAAAAAATATGTTTCCTTATCCTGTAGAATCTTCCATGTAAACTCTATGTCAACAAATAGAACCTCAAATAACCCAGATACGACTTTGTTGCTTTTCCAAACTTTGTTTCGCGCTCTCCATTCTGCATTTGCGAGTTTGATAACGCTTTTATTGTAGCGCTTGAAGATGTGCATTTTAATCAGTGGCTAAGAGCTACTTGAAGTAAATAACCAAATTAAAATTTCGAACTGCAAGGACATTTTGATTAAAAATCGTATGAAATATATCCCCATAGGAGAGGGGGTTATAACACCAGTGCACTTGGAGTCGAGAGAGGACCACGGGCTGGATGTTTATCTCTGTTTTCTATTTAGTTTTAATTCTGACCTGAACAGGCACTTAAAAGGAACAAAATGATTATGTGCAACATGAAGTCCCTCATTATCAAGCAGCAAATGGGAAATGCACACCAATACAAAAATGGAAGCCTAAAATATTCAATTTACATGGCAGGTTGTAATTGGCAGACTATTCAAGAAAGGAAAGAGGATTGCTGCAGCTGGCCCGAAGGCTCCATGCATGTTGGAAACGTTTTGTTTCCCAAAAAAATTTAATTGATTGGGTTATTCAAAATTGCGGCCAATTTTGATGTGATTAATACATGATTTTCTTCCTAGTTTGTGTTTTGTCAACTTTGTCAACAACTCAAACTTTGCACTTCTTTGCAGAGTTTAAATGTTTGGTAAATTGTGTGCGTGTGTGTGTGTTTTTATTGCCCACGAGAAGATGTTATTGTCAAAATCACACAAAAGTTTAACCTTGGAGATAAAGCAGGTTTTGAAATTGCTGAGCGAATTCTTTAAGGTCATATTTTGAGTGCATTCATTTGAAAAGCAAATAGCTTTTTTTGTACTATTATTGTTCTGGTATTGTGCTTATTATGACAAATAACTTGAGTCATCCAGAATATTCGGTGTTCTGCCATATCAAATGTTTTGCAATTCACATTAATGTCACATTTTCAAAGTTATACAATTTTAAGTCTGACTTTCTTTTTCTTGTTTTACATTTTGTGTCCTCCTTGCGAGCACACAAAATGTGATTTTCCAATGCAAATTTCAGTGTCTCTCTATGAATTTGTAAGCCATTTAGTTGACAGAACAGTCTTATCTAATGTTATATTGTACAGTTTCTGTCATGTCTTTTCTATCTGTCATGCATGTCCCTATAAGTGTATATGTGCTGTATTTGTACTTTATGTCCAATGTGTCTATTATGCGTCTTTTAAAAAAAGCATTATTATTTTTTTGTAGTTCACTAGTGAGGGACGGATGGAGCGTGAGATCGATAGATGGATCGGTGCAGCGTCAGCAGTGATGCGGTCACTGTATCGGACTGTTGTGGTGAAGAGGGAGCTGAGTCGGGGGCAAAGCTCTCGATTTACCGATCGATTTACCTTCCCACCCTCACCAATGGTCATGAGATTTGGGGAATGACCGAAAAGACAAGATCGCGGATACAAGCGGCCAAAATGAGTTTCCTTCGCAGGGTGGCTGGGCGCACCCTTCGAGATTGGGTGAGGAGCTCAGTTACCCGGGAGGAGCTCGGAGTAGAGTCGCTGCTCCTTCAAGTTGAAATGACCCAGTTGAGGTGGCTAGGGCATCTGTTTCGGATGCCTCCTGGTCGCCTCCCTCAAGGTGATGTTCCAGGCATGTCCTATTGGGACAAGGCCTCGTGAAAGACCCAGGACACGCTGATGGGACTATGTCTCCGAGCTGGCCTGGTGTTGCCTTGCGGTCCCCCAGAACAGCTGGAGGAGGTGTGCGTGGATCGGGAAGTCTACTGAGACTGCTGCCTCCACGACCCGGTCCCAGATAAAGCGAAAGGAAATGGATGGATTCTTTTGTAATTTCTGAAATTGAGTGAAAAATTCCACCATGCCATGTTTTGTCATGGGAAAAAATAGCAATGATATTTCAGTTTTATTTAATGAAATAATCAATCTGGCTAGAGCGAGAGTGATACTGGAGCTGAATATCACTTTTTGCTTCGACTCAAAGACCTGACTTTTTTCTGTCTGTAGGGTGACATTATGTTGGGTGCGTGAAGTTTTCATAGTATTATGATTTGTTCATGTTGTGTATGGTCAACCCAAATAGTCAATATTTGAAAAAAGGGGGATAACAATTATGTGGCATCTCGCAACTATTGGCCAAGACCACAGTCTTAAACATAAAAATCAGTGGGAGCAGCACAAGATGGATTCACAAATATGAAATGTCTGTGTGGTTAAAGACAGTAAGGAGTGAGATACTGTGCTCGTCATTGAATGTCCTGAAAAATTGCGTTTGCAGGCATCATTGACAATGAAAACAACCTTTAATTTTGAGCTAACTTTATGTTAAGAAATCAATTGCACCATGATGAACAGACTCATAATACACTATTTATTAAAGTTTGCTTTTCAATCCTTTGAGCCAAAACAAACTGTAGTATTGCAAAGGCTAACTAAATGAACCCAAGGGTAAATAAAGAGAAGATAGCATTCATTAGCGCCTTCCACAGCAACGGTTCTTATCCCAGTTTATACGTCACCGCTGTTAGATTGGACTTGCCATTCGTTTCTGTTCTCAAATTAACTTAACTGTATTTTGTCTGCGATTGAGTCGATGCGTAAGATAAACATTAATTATAAAGGCACAGGTTATTAGCAGCTTTAATCAGGCTTAATGATTCTCTGATTGAAGGAGCCTTCTTATTAAAAATGCAGTTTATTTATAGACGAGTGGACACAGCGGACTGCAGCTCCTTATAACGTGTTGGCAAACTATGGAATTAGGAACTTTGCTTCAGGCTTTTTCAGGGAGAGAGTGCTTTCAAATTAAAATGTCTTTCATTTTATAGTTTGGGGAGCAGAAAACATGTTCAAGTTACTCACTGTAAACATGTTCCCAGTTGGGGCTGATGTTGTAAACAGTAAAGAAATAAATAAATACAAATCATTTAAACACTGGAGAATTGTTAATATTCACTTCCAGCTTTGCAGACGGTTCGACTAAGATCTTAAACAGTTTATGCTTCCAATAAGTTCGGTTCAGACTTCAAGGAAAAATGACAATCAAATACCGTGCATACAGTCTGTGTATTAACCAATATTCCGCGAAAGAAAGAGCCAGCGTAACAGTCACAAGTACCTCAGAGTTGTGTTGTGCAAAGAAAGCTTACAGTACTTTCCCCTTTTCCTTTTGGCAGAATATGAAAAAAATAGCGGCAGACACGCTGGGTGCGCTGACGTCTTTTTGAAGAGACGTTATTCCGTAAGACGCCTGAGCTAAAGCAGTCGCCTCAACTCCACTCGGCTGCGAATCCACTGACGTTACGAGCGTGTACGCGCACACGGATACACAAACACACACGCGCGGGCTGCGGACTTATTAAACACGAGTGGTTCAGCCAGGGGACAGCTAAAGTTATTGGGGAGAAAAGCCCAAGAAATGGCTTTAGTCAAACTTTTGCTGGCACTGACAACTAATAACTATCTGTGCTTTATTTACCACTGGCTTCTCAAGGAGCTCAGGCGCTGTCCTTAGAGCTGAGAAAGGGAGAAATCCAAACATTGTGTTGAAAGTTTGGTTTGTTCTGCTTTTGAATGAAGTTAATTCGGCTATACGTGTTCTATAATTGGAGTGTGTGTATGAACATACGTATAAGACCTCATAGTTAACCTGATTATGAATATTAAGGTGAACATGGATTGATGGTTGATTTGGTACATTTATTGATATTTATTATATCATCCCTGTGCAATGTTCAACTACTGCAATTGTTATTAAATTGTTATGCTATTAAATATTTTTGAATTTATTAGTAACCTATAGGGGTGGGACGAGATTTTTTATATAATATTTATTTTTTATGTTTCCTTTGTATGGAGCCATTGTATTGTATTGTTTGTAACAAAAATGAACAAACTAATAAGGATGAGAATTGATAAGATTTTACCAATATCATTAAAACAAGGCTAAAAATGTAGCTCTTTTGACAGAAAAAATATTCTGATTCAATTTCTTATTGTGATTGTTACCATGAATAATTAAACAGAATTTGACGCGTAAAAGTTGATTCCGGAGATGGAGCAGGAGCCTTAGATTTTGTAGCCAAGTACTTGCTAGACACTGATGCAGGTTTTAAACGTTAAACAGAGAGTGATTCTGAGTTAGACTGACCTCTGTCTTCTTCAAATGGCTGTAACTATCCCGAAAATTTCCCTCACTGTCCGCAGGGGTGTGAGTGACATCCACGTTGTTTTGCTTCTTCCATGCACGGTAGAATGCGTGTGTATAATCGTAAAATAGACGACGGATCCAACCGGCTCGCCGTGGCGTGCAGCGGTAAGCCGTAGCTTCCAACTGCGGAGCCTTTGGTAGGCTATGTAATAAAAGAGAAAGTAACAAGGTGCGGGTGTGTATCTGCGGGCGTGAATATGCAGCAGCTCCAGTGGTGCAGGTTTAAACACTGAGGCGGTGGTCCCAACCAACTGAACTTATCACTTATCTTTCTTTTTTAAGTGCCAATCAGCATAATACGTGCACACAGTTAGGTAACTATTGCATAAATATTCCTTTAAGCCCTGCAAGCAGTTTACAGGACGTAGGTCTCTCTAAATTGTACCCTATTAAAAAAAAAAAAAAAAAAAAAATATCACGAGAGTACATTACCCCGTGACGAGAAATCTCATGGCAATTTTATCTTGCGAGGCCATCCTTCAAAATAGCTATTCACATGTTCCCTACTTCTGGCAAGTGTGGATACTGACCCCATGTTTGCTTTTGACAGCCCAATACCTTACCCCTTCGTCCGTCTGAGCAGTTCATAGCAGTTAAAGCAATACTAAGTAACTCATGCCCCTAGAGGCCATAAGCACCACGTAGCATGTTGCGGTTTTTTACTCATTAATTGTCCGTGAGAGTAAATGCTACGCTGACAGAAAAGACAAAGGGAGAGAGCTATATTATACATCCAACTACACAATGGAGATATTTTTTGTCACTCAAATTTGGCTGTAAATACCGTTTAAGTGGTGCTAGCCCTCAGTTAGCTTTGCCCGTTAGCCTGTTGTCTTCTTCTTCGTGATTCTATTAGTGTGTATTGGGGCCTCCCACCCATAGGCAGCGAAGACACCAGGGGGAGATGAAAGACCCCCCCAATCATCCCATTAACACACTTGTATTACCCCCAGAGGGACTACGAAAAGGATTTATTTAGGTAAACAAGTTACTTAGTACTGCTTTAAATCAGAAACATCGTTGTCATCTCGGAACATGAGACGCTTGCATGTAAACATGTTATAATCTGCCACCCTGTGAGTCTTACTTTGTTAAAGGTGCTCTACGAATACAATTTAGTTAGTTACACAGGAGGCAAAACATCTGAAGAGTCTTGTCCAAGGACACAACAACAGTGGCAGGTGTGGGGGATCATCCTGCCGGCTCTCGGATTAGTGGACGTACGCTCTTTGCCTTTATATTTTCTCTGGCACTTATGACTTACCTTTACCTTGTTATTTACACCACTGTCTGTCTCAAGGAGCAGCCTGTGTCCTTGGATGTGTGAAAAAGAAGCAAAACAAACAAAAGCGGAGATAGTGTTTCATATATCAAAGCCTGGATATATGAAATCCACCTCGACCTCAGTTTGACACTGCAATCATTGAGGTTCACCTGACTGCGCCGCACACTAGAAGTCATTGCCATCACTCTATTTTATAAAAGCTCTGTGAATTGTCATGATTAAAGTAGTCAACCGTGGCGTCAAAGGCACTGATCAAACCGCCATTGTTGTCTTGCTTCATTGATATAACTAAAGGGCTCTTGTCTGATGTGGTGCTCACTTGAGACAGACTTACTTTGGGTTTTAGTTGCACAAAAGTCTTGTGTCACAGGTTCATATGTGGGGTGGGATTATGTTACTTCACCTCCGCTTCATGGCAAAGTAATGTTCAGATCACTGTCTTCATGTGGACCAATTTATAGCATTTTGTCTAGTTGTGGAAGAAAATGGCATCCCATTAAATCCAGAATCGGTTAATTCCCCGTTGATTGAAGCCTGCTGCGGTAACCTTTGACAAAAAATATCAAATTGAATATATTAGACATTGTGGCCGAAATAAGGAATACAAGTCCATCTGTGCCTGTAATGTAATTAGCCATTCCCTGGTGCACAAAGCCGTTGGGTGGAGATGTGTGCAGTCCAAACAAGCCTGCCTATGAAGTCACTCATTCACCGTAAAGACTCAAGCCAACAAACTCAAATTGCCTTCTACCAATTCTCGAGGATTAGTCGCTGTCTGATCAAAAGCTAGTTAATTAGTGAGGAAGTTTTCCCAGTGTTCACTTGATGTTACTTGTCTAATTCTGATGGAGATTTCTCACCACAGCATGATCTGCTGCTGTGGAAAATGTTAGCAGTAATTACGATTCCTGCAGTTGGGAGAAAAAAAAAAACTAAAAGTGTGGTGAATGGAACAGAAACAGAACAGAAAAGGGTGCAGGGTCAGAAAGTTGAGGCTGGCACAGAGTTTAACAACAACCAAACCCCTAGGTCATCTGACATCACAACTGTAATCTGATTTGATGTATTCATTTGTCTATTTGGTCGGGACAGTGCATGGTAATGGACATATGTACATGAGACTCATGCTGTAAACACGCCACACCAGATTTTAGCCTGTGGCTAATTTCCATATGTTGTCCCCGACTCGCACTTTATATTACTTGCACGGTGCATACGCTATGTCAAAGGCTACATTTATTAAGTAGCTGCCACATCGATCTTGTGCAGACACGTGATTATTGGCGTTCCATTTTGATGTCAAGTCATGTGATACCTATGTGACATCTATTGACACACCATTGGGACACGACTGATACAGCTTGGCATGGTTGCTTCGAAGTATGGCGTAGTGCAGTCAACTGGGTACAGAAAGTGACCCTACTCTGGGTTAGGTCTGACAGTGCCAGGATCCTGTGGGACTTCCACAGAATGGTAACAGCGAACCAACCAGATATTGTGGTAGTGGACAAACAGAAGTGGAAAGGCCTTGGCCTCTGGGAGGACCCAAGCTTGGATGGATGTGAAGGTTTTTTTTTGTTCTATCATGCGTGTTGAAGAAATCTTTAAATCTCTCACTGCAACTACTCAAAGTGCCATGGCAGTCGTCTCATTTTATAGATACACAGCCACCCAGTTTTCCTGAAACTTCCTACAGCACAGGATCCTGATCCATAACACTCTTCCGCCGCAGAGCAGTGAGAGGAAAAAGCATTCATCAAAGCTTTGCTTCCACTAAACACTACAAAGCAATGACCTGCCCCTTATCCAGAGAATAATGTAAAGGTGAACCATAGAGTAGTGCAGACCAAGAACGACGGGTCATCCACGGACATCTGACCAGTTTCCATCAAAATTCAGCGACGGATCACGTTGATATGAAGTTTGCTTCTCACAGCACCCTGTGCCCTGTCCTATCTTCCGCCACTGTCCCCTCCATCCCTCTTCCCCCTGAGGCTCTTATCATCCTCACGCCATGCACTTCAGACCGACACTCCCATCTCTCCCGCAAGGCCGCATTCTGTCTGCATCTTCCCTCCATCTTTGTCTCCTTCACTCGGCCCCCGCACTCTCCCCAGGGCCCTCTGCTTTCTTCTCCACGGATGATGAAAGAGGAAATAAATGAAGAACTGCATGTTAATTCAGGGTGGACTCCTGATAAGTTTTAAACAGGGCGACGAGCAGTACCAAATAAGCTGGTATTAGACATTAGTCAGTAACAGTAATTGCATGAACCAATACAGGCAAGATTTATGCAGCCAACATTGTGACATTGAAAGTCAGTTTTGCAGCCTTTCTGACAAAATTGGTTCAGTTTTATTGATACTCACATTCATCAGTTGAACCATTTTTTAAAATACCCACCAATCCTTTTTACTGACCACTCTTCAAATACCCCAAACCTGGGTGTCAGTGCGGCTGTGAAAGTTGAGCTGTGAGTGGAGTTTTGCAGTCTGCCTAATTGGATCCCTCTCCTCTCCTCTCGCTCCCCGTCTCTCATCAGGTAATCACTCTGCACTGTCCAAAAAGCAGCTGGATGTCGAATTTCTGTAACAAGCCTTAAAAGTGCACTGCTTAAGAGAGCCTTGCTTTGCCTCGTGTCGTCTCTCCCCCTTCAGAGTTTCTCTACCTCTGTACCTCTCACTCTTATCAAAGCCAAGCTAGCGAGCCGCTCAACACTGTGACAGTCCCAAAGAGAGTGCCGGATGAAAAGAATTGTGTTTTTTTTCCCAACTTTTTTTTCCCCTCTGTGGCGCACTCCTTTCTTTGGTCTTGCTTTGATCCGCTCCATTTTGTGCATTGTCACATATCCAACATTGTGGTGAATGAAAATACAGCCAGCTATGAAAGCAGAGATACAGACGGAGAATCGCAGTTGGAAAGAAAGCGCTAAAAATATGACAACTTTTGCTTTGGCCAAGTCAAAGCAGCATCTTATCCTGGCTGTCTGTCACCAGTGCCGGTGCCTCAGGACTAAACATGATTCACAGCTACAAACAGGCTGCTCTTTAGCCCACATTTGGCAGCTATAAAAAAGGAATTAAAATTTTAATGCCACACTTGACAGCATTAGTAATGCACCAATTGTTTCATAAAAGTCTGAGGGGCTCATTATTGCATTGCGACCAAAGCTATACCAGAAAGTGCACCTCATGTATCAGATGAAGAGACCAAGGAGACCACTCTGGTCTGAATCCCTTAGAGAGAGGATGCACATTTGGAGCATTATTGGCCGTAAATCCATGAAAAATCTAGTTTTGTAAAATCTTATGTGTTTTGAAGTATGTGGCAGCATACCTCGTGTTTCACGCCATCTGGCCCAATCCACTTTTGGTTGGATTTTCAAACAGATTGGCGAGAACTGCACAAAATGGATTGTCATGTGTTTGTATGAAATATTTTTGAACTATAAAGTAAGAGCTATAACTTTTGAATTAAATCAGCCATAAATTGCTTATAATGTAACTGAACTGTACTATCTGAAGCAAATGCATTTGAATAAAACTCACCATTATCAGGAAATAATGGACGACAAGGCTGTAAGGCTATTGTGTTGCCTTTTCCATTATGCTGTATCTAGTGTTTGCTCAGCGTTACAATATCTCTTCATTCATCTCTTCTCCATTTGAATTCTCCATTTGAACTAAATTAACTTTTCAAAAGATCTAAATCAGCAATAAACGTCACATCACCACATACTCCTGTTCTTCTGGACATATTTAGCCCGTATCAGCGAGCTAAAGCCGGGACTGTCCCTCCAACGTGCACACCACCCATAGCACAGCCCGAGTTTTTAATTCGTCTCTCACACAGATTCATTCGCACGGAATCAAGTACTATCGAACACTCCGGGGCCCGAAAGCATGTTTGCTTCGGACCTTGGATACACGAGAAGGATGATGTGAGGAGAGGGAGAGGTACAGAGTGAATGAAGGAGGGGAGAGGAAGCGACTCTATGTGATGTTTCTCCAGGCAAACGCATAAACACTGAGCATTGCCTAAAAAATAAGTTAAAACCTAGGAAATGGAAATGAGCCACTATATTGTATTTTTAACTTCAGAAAATAAGCTGCCAAACTTGCGTACATGTGAGCCTACATTAATACATGACGGACTTGAATGTGGACATAATGTACATAAGGCGTAATTCCTCATGACTTTGACTATATTGACAGACAAGTCGACCTTTATGAATCTGTAGTCTTTCAAGCCTCATACCTTCCACTATCAGTCTTAGTGACGCTTTCACTCATATTCCCTTTAAAAGCCTTGAGGGACTAATGTTAAGAATGAACAATGTTAAGAATAATGCCTGCCAGATTCATTGAGTGCTTTATGCTCTGATTTGATCAAACGTTGTGGAGGAAAAGATAAAAGCTAAGGAAACACAAACTGCATGGTAACAAGAAGAATTAAAGAGCGTTCCAAGCCTCCGAGGGAAGGGACACATACTGAGCACTCCAACCCGTGAGAGAGAGAACAGCAAAATGCATTTACGCGCCACATTTTTCTCCTTCCAGAATGAGATTAAATTGGGTTTACGCTCAGCAGCAAAAATAGATGCTCCACAAACACAGAGCTTGTTATTTTAAGCAACAAAAGAAATATACAATTCACCAGATTTTTAAAACAAATCTGTAATCTTCCACTTTAATTGGAGACACCAAAATGTAAGAAAACACAAACAAAGCAAAGCCTATAAATAGCGTTTGGTACCGGAGCTGTGTAAATGTTCATTGGTTTAGGATTTTGCTTGTAAATTAAATGGATATAAACACTTTTATTCACACTCAAAGGGATTACGATTGTCACTCATGGCATAATCACTTCTCTCAAATGTAAACATTCTTTTTTTTGACACTGAACTTCAGATCGGGATCTTATAAATTGAAGAACACAGACAGCCTAAAGGCCACTGGAATACCACTTTTACTGGTGTTAAGTTTAAGTTTTCCCCCAGACTCATCTCTCAGTTGCAAGAATGTAATACTGCTGTTGAGTGACACATGGATAACTCTTCTAATATTCTTCTAATAAATGTTCACATAGTGTCTGTTGTTGAAACTCTTCCCCTGACCAAGGGTTAGATTTGTCACTTTATCGTGGCATTTTTGTCACTTTTTTAACGCTTTTTGGTTGCGTTTGTGTCACATTTGTCTCGTTTCCATCGCTGTTTTGACGCTTTTTTCTTATCAAGAACTTTTAGATTTGGGTAAAACCAAACTGGAGAACATGTGCCTGGTTAATACAATAAGTTGTTTTGCTGCATTTGCACATGTTTCAAGAATTCTGGAAATCAGTTTGCCTCCCTCCTCCTCAGTCTAAAATCACGTCTAAATTACATGGATCACTCTGAATTTTAAAATCTAGACACTTTCATCAAGTTTATTCTATCCTGCTGTGGTTGAACTCTCCTTGCATGTTTTCCGGTACATACAAAGTATAATTTTCACACCACAGCTTTGGCTCCGGAGCACACGAGGAAGAAGTGCTCCCTCTGCTGTCGTGTTGTATGACTGCATTTTTAAAATTCTTAAAACTAGGGTATTTTCCGAATATATATTTTATTTGAAGTCATACAACAGAAAATAGGACCTTTAGTTAAGTTCAATGAATTTCTTTATAATTAAACTTCTGCGCAAATTCAACCTGAAAGACCTATCTGCTGCATTCATTCATCACCTCATTACCACCAGCTCTCTCCAATCATCCAATCACAGACTCTGCTCAAGCCACACCTTCACGACAGCCAATCATCACAGCCGCTCATCCCTGCTCCAGCTGCTTATCGCTCAGAGTCCCCTTTTATAAACTCCCTGGTCAATCACTCAGCCATTTCCCAGCTGTGCTACAACCCTCCTCCACCCCTTTCTCCGCCTGGCCTCTCCTCGGCTCTGCTCGTCGGCGACTGGCAAACCCAG
Source organism: Gobius niger (assembly GCF_951799975.1). Taxonomy (NCBI): domain Eukaryota; kingdom Metazoa; phylum Chordata; class Actinopteri; order Gobiiformes; family Gobiidae; genus Gobius; species Gobius niger. The sequence continues at coordinate 10,662,989 of NC_136852.1, read as the reverse complement.
GGCTCCTTCCGAAACCATCAGATTGCTAAGAGCTCTTACGCTAAACCGGATGTGCGTCAGCGTCCGCCATGGCAAGTTGCTTCCGAATTGGTAAGTCAGTTAGGAAGTAGTTAGGAAAAGGAGCCTTGATGCTAACTATCATGGCCACTTTAGCATAGGGACCTCTGATGCTAACTAATCGGTGATTAGGAGCTATCTGCCATCCCACAAGCCACTGCGCCAAAGGTCTAGTTCACTAACTGCATAGAGGTCTAACAGTTGACCCCATGAAAGGTTAAGGAGTTAGTTGCTAGTGTTAGTGCTTAGAGGCTACAATTCGATGGTTTCGGATGCAGCCCAGGTCTCCTCGGCTCTACCACCGCCAGGGTCCAGGCTTGGGGGGAGATTCTGGCTATCATTCATCAACGCCGTGCATTTCATATCGTTTGTTCAATCTTCCGCCGGGGTCTGAGCCCCAGCAATGATTCATGTTCGTTAATAAAACACTCATAGCGCCAATCTGTCTCTGTGAGTCTTTTCAGGTTGAATTGCAATATCAACAAGCGTGTGCCAAAAAGGAAAAAAAAAATGTATCAAACAAATTGCTTGTAATTCTCAATAATTTCTATATAGCCTTTGAAGTGCCACAATAAAGCAGCTATGGGAAACTTTAGCAACAGTAGAAAGGGCTGAAGAAAGAAGATTGTAAGATTGTGAGACATTGACACGGTAAATGCAATCTCTCTCTCTTTATGTCTGAGCACTGGCATTTCCACTTGTTAGTCAACACTTGCACCGTGTTTCTATTTATTTTCCCTTCTTTTTTTGTTGGAAGATTCAAAACCTGTGACAGCATCCCTTCTCTTTGTTCTGTCGCCGTATTTGACCACGCACCGAAGACACGGCTGTGAATCCACAGTGCGACGAACGGGGGAAAAAAAACACCCTAATAAAAATTCAATTTAGCGAGGAGAGAGAAAAAAAGTTGGAGGTTGCGTCAGAAATTCCTCCCAAACGACTTTTCCAATTCAAAGACTTTGTGGCAGGGCTCTTTTGCATTCCTTAAGACACACATGGGGGCTTTGAAAATCCTAAAAGATTTCCAAATGGGTTGCTCCACTCATGAGAATATAAAACTGCCTGGCCTTAAATATAACCCAAAGATCAAAACAGAATGAATTTAGAAGACAGCATAAGCTTCAGGAAATCAATATTTACTTGTATTACCATTCACAGCCTATGTCATGTAGAGTTTAAACACCTAAGAATGCCTATTTCTCAGTATGCTTGTTATGGTCGGATTACTCCAATGTCACATTTAATTTCGAGTTGCACAAAAGCCAAAGAAAATTCTGGAAATTGAGTCTTAATTCACAGCAGATATGAAGGATGTCGGTCTCCTAGAAGAACGAAAAGTTGATAAAGAAGACCAATTGAATCTCATGGACCATTGGAAAGATGCCTAACACTTTCCTGTCACCACAGTAGAATGAGCCTCCTGGTTGGTGGCAAATCATTAGAAACTCACAAAGAGAAAAAAAAAAGTATGCCAAAAGAAAACGAAAATAGTCTGAATTTGCAAATGGCTGTCCATCACATGAATCCATTACTGTCAAATTCAGACCAGAACTTTTCATACCGCGGCATGTTTTGGACATTTTCTGTGTAAAAGAAGAAAAGCGGCCACAGTAGCACCTGTAACACCAACACTCCTACATATTCAATTAGTTTTTCCTCCTCCTGCGCTCAAAACGCCAGAAGTTTGAGGATCCAAACTCTTTCAAAAAAAGTTGTACTAATACTGTCCATGGCCAAACTGTCTTCTGTACGCTGAAAAGCATGTTTGCATTTCTTTGAATCCCTTTCATTTTGCGAAGGTATGCTATGCGCCCTCTGCTGCTCTATGGGTATTTGAAGTTATACCACAGTGAATACTTGGCAAAGGTATTCTAAAGTGTCTCCAAAGCCTGACTAAAGTATAAGTCATGTGAAACCGTGAAACTCAGCTCCACGCAGACACAACAATCTCTCAAGTCTTTTTTAACCTCATAAACCTTAAGTGATCGCATTTTCTCTAGTTTGGCTTTAACCCAAAGCTTCTGGACTGGAGGACAGTGTAACCAATGTAACCAGTGCTTCATTTGTAAATGTGTTTTTACAGGAACACTTTTGGTCTGATGTGATGGATTCGGGGAACAGGCAAAAGCATTTTACTGGTTTAATTATTTGGTCAGAACAGTGCATGTTAATGAACATACATAGGTCTCATGCTTGTAAACACGCCACACCGGATTGTAGCCTGGAACAAATTTCCATCTGTCGTCCCCCATGCGCATTCTCAAACATCCTGGCCTATTGCACATGTTTTTAGTGGTAGGGGAAACCGGAGGAAACCTACGCAGACACGGAGAGAACATGCAAACTCCACACAGAAAGGCCTCGTCCAGGTGGGAATCGAACCCGGGACCTTCTAGGTGTGAAGCACCATTATATCAGATCAAATCTTTGCCGGATCATGCTAAATATTTCCTGGATCCTGAAAAACTGAAAATTGGGGGATCAAATGAATCAATGAGAGTATAACTACAAAATGGATCTAAACTGATGTTTTTCCTTGTTTTGTTGCCGTGTTGTTGTTGCATTTTTGTCACATTTTTGTCACTCTTTTGTTGCTTTTCTGTCCATTTATTGTTGGTCTTTTGTCACTTTTTGACAGTTTTGTTGTGTTTTCATTTGTCTCTTTTTCGTCACTCGTTTGTTTTGTTGCTTTATTGTTGCTTTTTTCACGTTTTGTTGTTTTTTTGTTCTGTTTTGGTCACTTTTTTCACTCTTTTGTTGCTATTTTAAGATAAGATAAGAACTTCATTAATCCGTTAGGAATTTCATTTGTGTAAAAAAAAATAAAGGAAAAATCAAGAGACGACAATAAACAGTCAGTCATTAACAGTTTGTCGCTCTATTGTTACTTTATTGCTGTATTTTTGTCACTTTAGTGTTGCTCTTTTGTGACTTTATTGTTGTATTTGTGTCACTTTATTATTTCTCTTTTGTTGCTTTTTCATAACTTTTTTGGTCACATTTTAGGCACCTTTTTGTCTTGTTCTTGTCGCTGGTGTTGTTGAAGCTTTTAGATTTGGGTAAAGCCAAACTGTAGAAAATCTGGTTTGTTCAGGAGGTGGTGAAGAGATTAAAGGATTGCATATTAACTTCATTGACTGGTGCCGCCTGATATCCTGCTTCAGCCCTTAAAAGTTGAGGAACAATTCCGTCACAGCCCGTGATGCCCTCGAGAGGCACATATACAGTTGACTGTTGAAAACAAAGCTATTTTCTTTGATGGGCTTTGGTAAGTGGTTACCATGGTGAAAATTAGCAGGCCAACCGCCCGCGTTGATTACCCTTTCACAGATATGGGGATACAAATAGCAGTAGTTAATCTTGTTTAGGGCACACAAATGCATTGTGACAGCTCGCCTGCTTCAAACTGGCCCACTGTCACCGTGCAAATTAAACCGGCTGATTGTACGAATGAAAACGAAGGGGGGGAAAGTAATTCTATGAACTTGGACAAGAAAAAAATAGTTTGGGGCTGACTTAGACGGAATTTAAAATTGTTTACTATAGTTTAAATGTCATTTCTTGAACTGGAAAATGGCATAAGAATATGAGCTGGCCCATAGTGTGACAGTGGTGGGTGGCACTGGGTGAATTATAGCGGCACCATTTTTCATAATTACACAGTGAACAGTCACAGAGATATTGGGACCATTAAAAACTTTACAGGCCGGGTAGCCAAGCACGCACAAACACGCTACAGTTTTGGAGCTTTGGAGAGTTGATTCCCATTGTACAATGTATCACGATGGTTACACATTTATAAAGATTGAATCCATATTTTACAGAATCTGCAATTTCATGTGATGATACTTGTGTGTCTTTGTCAAAGTTAAACATTGATTCCAACTGTGTCCCAACAACTACTATTCCTTCCTGTTGCAACATGTACTTTTGTTACTGTAGGGGCACGAAAGCCCAAAGTCACATAGAACATTTGAATAGAGAACTTACATTTCACCTCTCTGGAAAACTTATATGCTGTAATTTGTTCTTATTTATGGATGTACGAGCGATCGCTGTTGTTGTTTTCTTACGCAATTTTTGCTGGATGTTTTGGTGAATGGTAGCTGATGCATCCAAGCCTCTAATGCTGTTTAATAAAATGTGAATTGTGAATAGTGTCATTGCCAGTTACAAAAATATATGACTTTTTTCAGTAACTAAGGAATATAACTTATTACTTACACAAAACATGGGAATATATTAGTCATAACGTTTATTTTTTTTGAGTTACAAGACCATTTAAATGTATGAATAAAAAAATTCCAAACTCACTCCAAATAAAATGTTGCACCAAATCAAGTTGGACACTGGTGTATAACATTTGCAATTGTGAGTGGTGAATCAACTCAATCAACTGGTCATCAAAACAAATACTATATACTATACTATATTTGTGTTTTGTGAGCTGTATTCTGCAGAATGTATGTAGAATGTATTATGGCACAAAATAGACTTTGCAACATATTTCATCATTTGTTTCTCACAATTTATGTCACAACTGAAACATTAGTATGATTGTATGCTAAAACAGTAACTCAATACTCACTTTTACCTCTACCTAGGTAAAATGATCTCAATATAATTTTATTTTTTCAACTTTCATTATTAAATGTTGTTGAATTTCACAAATGAACTCTATTAAATCTATCCTAATCACAACTTGATATTTCCACCCCCAAATATTCATCAGGCAGTGCACTTAATAGCAGTGCTCCAGTGGTTTCAATCTGCACGAGGAACCAAACACAACGCACCTGCACCGTGTGACTTATGGCTGCAATGATCAGGGGTCGCGCGGGGTCATAGCTCTGGCAGTATAAGCTCTCCCCTCAGGCGACCACGCTGTATGGAAGAGCGTACCATGCCGTATAGAGAAGTGTTCATGGGAGATTAAAGGGAGCACAGAGCTGCGGCAGTTTGCACAGTAAAGTGGATACTTAATCAGAAGTGCCGCGAGGAGATGATGTCTTGAGAGAGACTGTACATTGTGTGTGCAACAGAGAAAGTGGGCCTCAAGGGGAGCAGAGGATGCAAGGAAATGTAAAGAATACAGAAGGGATGTAATGATACTCTACACAAAAATATATACAGTGGATTTGTACAGTATAAGCCCGGGGTGCATTGGTACAGAACAATCTGAGGTACTTGGAAAATAGGAAACTACCTGGAACAGACTATTTGCTTCTCAAAGGCCTCCATGCTTTGTTGAACTCTTAACGTAAAGGCCTGACCTTTTTTGTTGCTGGGTGACATTTAGTATAATGCCTTTAATGCTTCCTCATCTGAAACACATCTGGAGTGATATTTTGGTACATTTGTGCATGTCATTTATATTGTTTGTCACAATCTCAAGAGCAAAAAATCCTCTGTCCCATTTCTTGACGTCGTGCATCATCAAGTAGGAGTTTTTGTCAAATGAAATCATAAGGGCTGTGTGACGCTTCAAACTGGTTCATGCAGCTCAGCATGGCATTTAATAAAAAAAATAAAAAAAGTAATTCAAGAATGCAACAGAAATGTGGACCAAATTGAGCTTATTTGACTAACTAAGGCTAATAATGACGTGATAATAGAATGATAATTAATCATGCAAGCATTTAAATTGATGAATTATCACTTCAAGATTAAGAGAATAGAACCATATTGATGCGATATATCACATCACAATGATAAAAGTGCTTGGAGTAAGAGGGCATATTGTGACGGATCCAATGAACAAGTTAAGTGTTGCTCCATTGAGTTGGGGCCTTGCTGCTGCTCATTCCATATGAGACAATATGATATGAAAGGTGTTGGTCACATGCCACTCCTTAAAGGAACAGGCCACCGTTTTTCCATACTGAGATATCTTCTTACCTGAGAGCACTTCCACTTTTCCACTTTACTGCGCGGACGTCGAAGTGCTCCTAAAGTGTTACTACACGTTACAATAGTACCCCTTTTATCTGCTTAGAAAAAACGACATGTTTAACTTTGTGTAACTATACTTGGATTGTGTAACTTTTCACGTAGTTGTATTTAAATAGGGAAAACGTGAAAGAGCTTGGTAGCTTCTAACTTCACCGCAGTTTGGAGCTATAGGAATATGCTGGGAGAGGCTAATTGCAAACAATGTCTTTGGTCTATTTGCGTGACTGAGCACATGCACAAAGACCAGACAGGTACACATCAACTCGTCTAAGCTCAGGTAAGAACATATCTCAGTGTGTAAAACGGTGGCCTATTCCTTAAAAGCAGGGGTGTCAAACTCATTTGGGTTGAGGGCCGAAATCTGGATTCCTCGGCGGTCATAACTACAAAGGAATGGGCTACAGACTTACTTTTTTTTGTGCTCTACAAGTCAGGGGCCGGATTAAATCATCTCGGGGGCCGGATTTGGCCCACGGGCCGCCAGCTTGACATGTCTGCTTTAAAGTGACACGTGCACTAACACTGCTTGACTCAGGTGTTGCTCTGAGTGCTTGGACACACTTGTCAGTGCTTCAGCTCGTTTTGGCACTTAACTCATTTATTCTTGTGTCTTGTCCAGTTTTTGCAAATCTTCAATCATATCTGAACTATAATCAAAATTGAAAACCGTTACAAGTAGCTGTCCTAATTCCAGAAAACATCTGTTGATTAATTTCTCAATCAATATTCTATCTCAAGCCGTATGCAGAATCAATGAATAAAGCATATTTCTGATTGTTCTGAAGAGGTAAGTATTAGCATTGGAGCACACAACAGTGTTATTTTTATTCTGAATGTTTGCTGAAAAAATGTCTGGGAGTTCGAAAAAGCGCTCTCCTTGAAAATTGTTTTCACCCGCAGCATGCTATTGTGTCTTCGCCATTGTTTGAATTGCATTGTCAGTGTGTACGTTCGTCTCCTGTTTGCCTTCAAACACAAATTGATCTTTTTCCTGACGTCCCTGTAATCTTCTGTAATTTCCTTTCAATGGGCCAGTCCCTTTAATGCAGCCTGGTACTTTTCCTATATCCAACCAATGATACGCACATAATAATGGATTTTGTACAGACATACATGTGGGTTTTGTCTCGCGGGTGCAACAAACGATGGGGGGGGGAGATTGAAGATAAGGAGGCAGGAGGCAGGGGGGAATAAACAAATGGGGCAGGTACAATAAAGTGTCCCATTAGGAAGACAGAGTGCTTTAATCTATACTCCATCCCCTGTTCAGAGCTGCAATAATCATAATCGGCCGAGCCACACGCCGACTTATGACCCATAGCACTCAATAAGACGTGTACAAAACAGATCGCATCTCATCTGTTAAAATGTGGCTATTCGAAACAAGAGGATTAAGGACGCTAAGGAGGTCGGCTAGTTTTGAATTCTTCGGACGATGGACAGTTTGTGTCTGCATTGGAGTTGCGAGTCTCTGAGGGGATAAGTGTGAATTAAACATAGTTGTGATGTTTCAGCACTCACTCAACCCATTGATTTGGGTTTGGTAACCACCACCGATACTATGCCCGATCCCATTAGATCTTGAAAAGCCGATTGTACAGCCTGGTTCATATACAGTATATACATAATGTGGGTGAGTGGTTGGAGGGGCTGATAGCACTGATTGGTAGTCCCGTTTCTGTCAGTCTATCCCAGGCTGGCAGAGACTATGGTGATGGTAGCTACTGCCAACGAGTATGTTGTGACTGAATAATGCACGGAATTTTAAACCGACTTCCGACGTTTGGAAAAGCGCTTTATGTTATTTATTACTATTATTTTTATTATTATAGTAGTCATAGTGAAGTATAGCCTCAAGGATGTAGCCAGTACTGCCAGACTATGACAAATGTATGTATTTATTGGTTTCTTTATTTGATAGGGACAGTGCATCGTTTTTGCATACTGATATATTTTCTTACCCTAGCTTAGACGAGTTGATGCGTAACTGTCTGGTCTTTGTGCGTGCCCTCAGTCACGCAGATAGCCACAAGCTGGGGTGAAGTTAGATTCAACCAAGCTGTTCCATGTTTTCCCTATTTAAATACAGTTATGAGAGCCTTTACACGATCCAAGTCTAGTTACACAAAATATATATTTTTTCTAAGCGGATAAAAAGGGGTACTATATTGTAAGGCGTAATAACATAAGAGTACAACGACGTGCGCGCATTAATATCTCACTTAACTGCGCTATCTATCTAACTTAATCAAAGTGCTCCTAAGGTATTACTACGCCTTATATATATATATATATAACTCAATATGTAAAAACAGTGGCCTATTTCTTTAAAGAACACACCACGCAGCGTACGCAGACATGAGGAGAACATGAAAACTCCACACAGAAAGGCCAGATGCAGGAACCAAACCCGGGACCTTCTCGCTGTGAAGCATGAGCGCTAACCACTGTGCCACCTTCCCGCCCCTGCTATATCCAAGGAACTTTAATGGTTTACTTCAAATACTCTTAAGATCACTTGGTAGTACATGTCTCTTGTATCTGTGGTATTTTATCAATCACCATTAGCTGAAAACAAAATGTCTTAGTTGGCTGGACTGGGTTAATTGAGTAGTGGAAGCTTTTTCTCACTCTTGTAGTCAAACGGACTACAGCGACAGTTTTGTTATTGCAAAGGATATCCAAAAGTTTTATTTTGTGAAACTGTTCTTAATGACAAATAGTTGCAGTTATTACTCAGAATGTGTAGAGTTTAAAGAGGCATATAGATTGTGTGTTGCCAGTCTCACATTTGACTCTCAGAGGGAGAAGAAGCTTCTGAAGATGCAAGTGAAGCATATATGGCGAAATCAAAATGTTTTTTATATTCTGTTTTTTTTTCTTCTTCTCAGCAAGTATCACATTAGTTGAAGCACATTTAGTATTTCTTTTGCATATTTTGAAGTCGAATGTTAATTGAGCACATTTATAAGCTAATGGTGTGTTCTATTTGTTTTAACTAAATCTTTCTCCTTTCCTTAAACCCCACTGCAGTATATGGCTCATTCATAATCCTCTGAACCAAACATCCATATTTCACTGGCTCCGTGGCTGGCGCTATCTCGTAATACTGGCCCTGTTTAAGGACTTAAAAGACAAGTTTAATCTTGCTGGTGCCTGTTTCCGCGCCCTTATTTACAACCTCATTCGCTTCTAAATGCACTCGGAGCTTCCGGCGGCGCAGGCTGGCACAATCACAGAGTCACCTATATTTATGCGCCTTGGCTACTGTCGCCTCCCTGAGTTATATGCCTTCGCTTTTGTTTAAGTGCTGGTGTAAAACTATTGTCAATTAGTTAAGTATGGGCAAATGATAGCTGCAGAAAAGGTACTTGTTTTACAGTCATTTGAGGACGTCGATTGTTACCGCTTGCCAGTCATTTAATTTTGGAGTAACCATTGCTCAATATGTCCACTAAAAGCGACAACAACAAGTACTTGTGAGATGAGTTCCCAGATGGTGTAGGTCCTCCACTTTTATTTGGCATATAGACAGTCCAAAGAGATTCAGAAACTCTTTTTCAGGGGAGTCTTGGCCCCAGATGGGACGCTTTGGAGTGGTCAGGAGAAAACAGGAAACGACGAGTTGCGACCACTTGTCACATTGCAGCCTTAAACTATTGAGGTTTATTTGTGACATTAGCTTGGTTTATTATTAGCTGTCCTTTAGGGATGCACTGATACCAGTATCGAGTGTCGGGCCGATACCACATGCTTGTACTCCTACTTGTACTCATTCATGAGGTCCCGATACCAGAAACTGATACCACTTGACGTGTGGCCGGCGCTCCTACGGGACACAGAAAATAGCAACAAACTGGAGAATTCTTTAGTGGAAATACAATATTCCACATAGAGCCGACTTTATTACACACGACACTCCCTAAATCTGAGTCTGTGCTGGATTTAACCAGAGCTAAATGTTGTTAGTGCTGCAGCGTGGAGTCTGCAGTGTTTACAAGATACAGGCTAATGATGCCAACGAACCGTAATAACTAACCATCTCAATACTATTGTTAAATAAAAATAGATAAATGAATAAAGCACAAGCATTGGGGAGCTTTTGAACATGGGCTTTTCCGTCTATGATGGAAATGATGGATGCAATAAAAATAAAAATAATATTGAACGAAAATTAAAAAAATATATAATGGCATCTGTGTAATTCTGAGAAAACTTCTCTTAAATGTTTAGCCTACTTTACTCAAGGAAATGTAAATGAGTAAATTAACTTTAATTACTAACCAATCTGCTATGAACAAGTTCAAGTTCAAAAAGTATGTGAAAGAAAATGCCTTGTAGTCATATCGGTATTTGGTATCGGCAAGTACTTAAATCAAAGTACTCGTACTCATATCGCTTTTAGAAAAAGTGGTATCGGTGCACCCCTACTGTCCTTTGAAACCAGCTGTTTTACTAAATACACATCATACAGTTGTAGAAGCTGAAAAAGAGTTGGCGGCTGAAGCAAGAAAGCCGATGTTATTGCACTGTACAGAACATATACATACATGTGATACAGCATGATGCATGAGGATTCAGAACAGAAATTATATTCTATTCTAAGGGTCAAAACAACAGCTACATTCAGTTTCATCTATATGAGAGACATGAATAAAACTCAAAATAATTTCATAATTTTCAGACTGTTCCTGTGCTGTGGAGAGCATCAATGAAATAGTCAGAATTGAATGCTACTTCCTGCATGACTACATTTGATCCCAAATTTTGAGCACGCTCCACCTGATTGCATTACAATTTCAGATAAAATATTTACCAGGTGTAGGATTGCTGATTTTGTATAAATAAAATTCTAACTTCACCAGCGTAGTGCAGGAAGTTAATATTTCTGTCTCTCCTGCTCCTCAAACCCCAGGTGGCCCAATCAGGCTCTGTGCTGTGGAGCCGCAAGTGTCTGCAAACACTGGCGCTCGTGTACTGTGTGCGAATGAATCTACTTTTGTATCTATTGGCTTATGATGGACTTACTCCCCACATGTTTATTGAAATTGATGCCCAAATAAAGTCCACAGAGTCACATTCTGATTACTATAGACTTCTTTGTTTTCTTTTGAGCTTGTTATCACATTGTTTCCTCATAAAAATCTGGAGTATAGTATTTTTGTTCATTCAGCTTAACAATGTATGCGATGCGTGATGTATAATAAAGCAGAACAGAAATGAAGCTGTCCCTCCACTCAGCTCCACTCGCTGCAAAGTCAGGTCCGGGATGAGTGTGCGACGGGCGGGGAGAGAGAGTCAGCAGCCCTCGGCGTTTGACACATGCTCGAATGGGCAAACATACCAAATGAAAAGGATTTCATTGATCACAAACTGTCACATTGGCTGCGGAGTTATGCAGTAGTTGGAAATTGCATCTTATTGTTACAGTTGCTGGATTCTTGGAGGGACTGAATTGGGGAAAGTTTGCAATGCTCCCTGTTTGTGAAATGTGAAATGCTGAATATTTTCTGTTTTCTGAACAGTACATAAAAGTACAAATGATTTCAGGTTTGCCTTGATTAAGTAGAGGTCTCTGTTTCACACCTGCCCCCTGCTGGCCAGCCCTCACACCTGTACAAGTAAACTGAGCAGCACGGCCTGATGACATCATCACACAGCGCTGTTTATGTCAGGCAAAAGCATGAGCCATGGCACGTGAAATGCGAAGGGAAAATAATCCCAGCGCCATGAAATAATGCAAGTCTGCTTTGCCAAAAAAAAAGTAAAAAATGTTTGCGTTTTTTTTATTATGCTAATTTTGTAATCGTTTAGTGTAATAATCGAAATTGTAATCGAATTTCGATTAATTGCACAGCCGTAGCTTAACAAATGCAGGGGGCTCATTTCAGCTGCTTGTATCCGTGCATGTGCAATGGATATTAAAGTGTGAGAACGCCCTTAAAGGAGATTGAGCGAAGGGAATGCAGCAAGTGCTCATTGAAGTCAGTGCTGCTTGTAGTACATGCCTACGCCGGCCTACTTTTTTCCCTAAACGGCTCCCTCAGGCTACCGGCAAAAGCGCAGGCGCAAAGTTATCATTTGCGCAAGATCTAAAACTCACTCTGACCAAGAATGTCCTTTGCGCCAGGCACAAGATCCGGCCCACTGTGTGTTCATTACAGCATCGCTAATTTACTAGCATGCTGTTAAAGTGAAAGCTTCCACTGCTGCCTACAGAAGATGTTCCAGGCTAATTTGACTCCTCACTCCCTATGATATTTTGATATAAAATATAAATTCTGAGGTTTGATTTCATGATATGTCTACTTTAATGTGTATATTGCAGCCAGGTGTTTCTGACCATTAGCCTGGCTCCACATCTGGAGACGGGTCCCAGAGCCCCGGCCTACACTACACTGGCTGCATACTGCTCCTACAGGACAGCTTTGAGGATGGGTCAAATGCAGAGAACGAATTTCCTGATTAAAAAAGTATACCTTGCCTTACCTTATTGCCTGGAATTGCTGTTTGATCTGTAAATTGGTCTTAGCAAGCACTGAACATTTCTCTTGAGTTGTTGTGTTTTGTTTTAAACAAACTTCTCCATTGCAGACTAACATTTTTCACTCTACCGTCATCTCCCTGGCCACGTGTCGGCTCCGCAGATTAAGAGAAAAAGTTTGTGAATTGAAAGAGCACTCTAGTTTTTATCGTCCTAATCCTCTGCTCGCACCCGTGATGTGAGGTTGGAGGGGCCCCAAGAGGTTGCAACAAATAACACTTTTGCGGTTTGATTGGAAGGATATTACACATTTGTGCCGTTATAGAAAGAGCTGGACAAAGGAAAGTGTAATGCTTTTATCCATTGTTTTATCCCTGAAGTTTCAGACAATGCAAGTGGGTAAGTGTAAATGAACATGTATAAGCTTCATTGCTCATATAAATGTTGGTATGGAATGACTTGAGTTATGCAGTATTATAGACAGCAAAGATATTTCTATAAAAGTTAAAACACACCTATTTCAATTTTTTTTAAATTGGATATGTCTTGTCTGTGATTCTGTGACTCCTTGCCATGTGTGAAGCGCTGGTGGTGCTCAACACTTTCTCTATATATATACATCAACATCTGTAAGCATAATCTCTTGTTTTTATCTGTTGTTGTAACACCTTTACAATGACCTTACTCCTACAAAATGTCTCATAGCCAGGAGAGATTCAATTACTCAATATGTAAAGCATAATCTCAACATTAACTTAAACAACCCTAAGACAACAGTGTGGTTATGTGAGTAGTTACACGATCCAAGTATAGTTACACAAAATTAAAGCAGAACTTAGTAATTCATGCCCCTAGAGGCCATAAGCGCCACTGCAGGTGTCGTAGCATGTTGCATTTTTTTACTCATTGTCCGTGAGAGTAAATACTACAATGACAGAAAAGACAAAGGGAGAGAGGGATATTGTACATCCAATTACACAATGGAGATAATTTTTTTTCACTCAAACTTGGCTGTAAATACTGTTTAAGCGGCGCTAGCACGCAGTTTGCTTTGCCCGTTAGCCTGCTTGCGTCTTCTTCGTGATTCCATTAGTGTGTATTGAGACACCAGGAGAAGATGAAAGACCCCTCAATCATCCCATTAACACTTGTATTACCCCTAGAGGGACTACGCAAAGGATATAGTATATCTTAAGGCTAACGTTGCTTAGTACTCCTTTAAACATGTCAATTTTCTAAGCGGATAAAAAGAGGTACTACATTGTAAGGCGTAATACTGCGTGGAAGTGGAAGAGCTTGGTCACTTCTAGCTTCACACCCGTTTTTGTCCATAGAGGAGAGGACGAGAGGCTAAATGCTAACAGCATCATTTTGCATGACTGAGCGCACACGTAAAGACCAGGCAGGTACGCATCAACTCGTCTAAGCTCAGGTAAGAACATTTCTCTGTATGGAAAACCGGTGGCCTATTCCTTTAAACTGAAGACCTATTCTACTAATTGTTTACCAAAGCCACAGTGGTACATTTTTATAAAAGTTACACTATAGGCCCCGAGACGCATTCCTCCTGCCCACTGCATTTCTGAAGCCATCTTAAAAATGCTCCAAACACCCACCCACCTACACCCAGTCACAACATTGTGCTGCACGTTGAGGTAGCGAGGCTGACTGTTTATGAAAAATGTTGTGCCAAGATAAACTCCTTGGGCACTTTAATCAATAAAGATCAGTGAGAGAACATCTATGGCTCTTTACGAGTGACCAGTGATTTGGCCCATCTCCTGCTGCTTAGCAAAATGAGGCCTTTACCAAACACCCGTTGCTTGATTAACTGCATAAATGGAGAAGGTCAGTGCCAGGACATGCCCGACACGTCCCACTTGAATTCTGCACTATTTTGCGTAACCGACTTTATGAATATTGATAAGGACTGGGAAGGGAAGACTTTTCTCCAATTCTCTGATTCTGGCAGTTTGTTTTCCCCAACGTCCTTAACAATGTTTATTACCAGCCCTCATTAATTCTTCAAAAACCTCAGCTCATCTCTTCTCCCGTCTCCAGCACCTCTGTTTAATGTACTTTCAAAGTTTCTTTCCCTAGTATTCCCCATATCATTGCTTCATCCCAGAATGTGGCTTTAGTTGTAATTTCACTCCATTTAGTCATTTCAAAGTTGTTGAAAGTGGAGAGAGAGATATTTTAAAATAACAATATACTAACCTTAATGTGAACTTGTACTGTGCTTGATGTTAGAATCCATTAAACAAAAGGTACAAATCATCCTTTTCAGAAGTCAATGCAAGCTACTCCACATCTGGATCAAGCAAAGCGGAAATAAGAAATAGATTTTTCTAGAGATTGTTTATGTTAGCCAGATTATGTATAGCTGTTTTGACCAACATCATCATGATTGCCTGTTTCTCTGATCCCAATGGTACATTTCTTTCACTCTTATTTCCAGCAACTTTTTAAGGTAAACTGTTTGTGTAAATTGTGTTTTTTGTCATAATTAAAATGTATGTCTGTCTTTTTTTTTTTTATCAGATGCAACCACAACACAGGCTAAATCCTCTGGTACTTCTTTCTGGACAAACATTCTGGCTCAAGGTTCTCAGGCATTGCACTGTGATCACTGTAGGACCTTGACAGGTCATCCCAGTCACACTGACAGACCAGTCAAATGTAGAGAAAACATTTCCCCAAGGAGATGGATACCGTAATAACATAACAAGCAAACATATTTAATTACTTCAATCTCCAAGAAGCATTTTACCATACCCTCGTACTCATTGCTTTTCGTAAAAGGGTCTGGATCTTCACAATTGAGCTACGTTATCAGGTGGGAGGGGTGAACTCCTTTGAAACGATTGGATCTGATTTTTGCTAGCGTTTGGTCGTGGCATATGTAATGCGCCTGAGTGAGTGAAAAAAGCATAACTCTATCATAACTCTTGGGGACATTCCTTGCACATTCCAAGGCTTCAATTTTAATCTCTGGATATTTGGGAGCTGAGCCAGAATGAATTGAAGAGCTTCCATTAGCTTTTGTATCTGCTGCCATTGCCAAACTACAACCAGCAAATGTGGCGCAAATGCTTGACGTCGCCCTAACCCAACCGATGTAAAGCGGCCACTGAGATCAGACCCAGACGTACATGTCTAGGCCAGGCTAGCTGTGTTAGCTTCCCGTGAAAACATGCTAATGTTTTGTGCTTTTCTGACATTTCTTTTATGTGATTCTATATATTTTTTAACATAAAAAAAGGCTTACCGTATTTTCCGGACTATAAGTCACACTTTTTTTTAATAATTTGGCTGGGGTGCGACTTAAACTCATGTGCGACTTATATATAAAATATATAAATTCACATGTTTGTTATTTTCACACTGACAGCCGCACCAGTATCTGAAACTCCTGTATCACTGAAGATTTAAAAACTGGTTATCGAGCAGCAGAAAGAAAGTTTGGAGTGGGCGAGAAACTTGTGAAGGACTGACGAAAAGCGTAAGTCACAACAAAAAAGAAAAAGAAAAAGCTAATCACGGGTTAAAAGCTAGATGGCCACAGCTAGAGGAATGAGGAACAAATGAGAGCTTGAACAACGTGATGCCGGGAGAGGCCTGCAAACGGTTCAGTGACGCCTCCATGCCCAGGTAGTTGCCAAGGCTGGTGTGACTCATACGTATATGTTTTTTTCTTCTTCATTATGCATCTTTTGGCTGCTGCGACTCATACTCCGGAACCACTTATTGCCGGAAAATACGGTATTTGACGGGAATGATACCATTAAGTACAGTTGCAAAGTGCTGGTTTGGCTATATTTATAGTATAAATACAAGTACATTAAATCATCGTTTGTAAGAACAATTATGATTGATACTTTGCTCGCTGATTAACTACAATTGTGCCTGTGGTTGTTCCATTATTGTTGTTTTTAAGTATCCTTCGTTTGCACTTCCACTTGGAGCGGACGACTATGACGCACTAATCAGCAACGCAGAGATTAACTCACGCAATCGTAAACAAACAAAGAAAGAGAATTTTCTTTCCTCTGCCCGGACTTGGCAAAAGCTCCCGTTTCCTTCTCTGGATCTCCCCACGTTCCTTGTTGGGACCGAGACTGTAAAGAGGGAGGGAGGGAGTGTAGAACAAAGCAGTAAGCATCCCTTTGTTGGGATTAGGTGGAAAGAGAAAGCCTCTAGTCTTTGAGGCACTGGGCGCGTGTTGCTCCATCTAATTTAATAACATGCTTTTGTGCCGGGGAGATTTCCTGTGTTTCTCTATTTTGGTCATGCCTCTATGTGTGTTTGAACTGAGATTGTTCTGATGCAGCTCTCTCACTTGGTACACTGTATTGTTGCAAAAGGTAACTTCCTTTAAAATATTCCATTCAGACAAGTGAAATTGATGTCGGCTTTAAATTTGTGTTTGTGTGTGTGTCTGTTTGCAATAATTACTCTTGTACAAATGATAGCGCTACAATTTGGCCCTTTTTGATTGGAGGAAAAAACTACTTTTCTACAACTTGGAAATCATATTCAACATCAGTTTATGTTGTGTGTTGTCTCCTTGCACATTCACAAACACTCACGTCTACAGCCAAGGTGCTCTTTACTTCACAGGTGATGATACAAAAACATTGTGACACACAAAACCATGGCGATTCATGTGTGAAAAGAGGAGGGAGAAGCTGCTGCAAAGGTTTCAATCTGTCAGAACTTACTAAAGGAAGAACGTTCTGATTCTTTCGGCCTTTGAGTGTACTAAACCTTATATAACCTTATATTTAATGTTTGTATAAGCTGGCCTCTATGGTTTGATACCATCTTGGCCAAAGATTTTTTACAAAATAATTGCCTAAATAAAACGAGATTCAATAATAGAGGGGAATTATTATATCTCAACTTACTGAACATAATAAGCAAGTAAGTAAATACTTTATGGTCATTGTACAAGCGTACAACGAAATGATTTTGGAGAGGAAACTGTAGCACCCGGAGGAAACCTGGCTGGCTGTCCTCTGTCTCCTTCGATCCTCTGAAATGGTGCAGCGCCTCCTGGGCGCGTCCCCCTCTCAGAGCGTGGTGTCCTGCACTGGTCAGCTCCTCTACCTCCTCCCTCCTTCCTCCACGTCCTGCATCTCCCTCCACTCCCCAAGAGTCTTTCACCATCTCCTCGTTTGTCCCTGTTTTTGTTTCCTGTTGCTCCTCTTGTGACGCCTCCACTGTTCTGCAGGTGTGGGGGCCTCTTGGTGCCTCTTCAGTGTCAAATAGGTCTAGCTGATGAGCTAGCTTTTGTTTACCAATAGGCTTCCATAGCAATTATTTTGTCGCTTAAGTTGTTAAAAGAACAAATTAATTAGTGGAATAACTTTAAAACATTGACAAAGTTATGCAGTATTTTGATAATAATATACAAACAAATGTAATATTCATATGATTATGTGATTAGAAAAGTGTTTGTTGTCTACTTTGCTTGAATGGGCTCCTGTTTCTGAATATTACTCTAAATATTTAAATATTTTTGTGTTAGCAAAGACACATTAAAACAGTCCCTAAGAACAACAATGCTGTATGTAAGCTAATTTTTATTTGTGTGTGTGTTATTGCTGTTATTAAAAAACATTTTTATAATAGCCTTTTTACAATAGCCAGAGTAAATTCTGGGGCCAGCATCTAGGACAACCATAGTGAGAAAAAAGAAGAAGAAAGAAGCTCAACTAACTAAAAGTCACCAAATGTCACAAACCCAGTTCATCAGAACCTATTCTTCATGCCTGCACCGCTCTCGTTTGTACATATAAGGCCTGCTCCTTTTATGCAACTATTGATTGTGTGTCACACTGGGAAACACTTTCAGTTGTCATTGGAGATTATAGGGCCTTCAAGAAGCTTTCCCATGAAAAGAAAGCCTTTGTCTCGGTGACACTTCAGAACGAATTTTGCAGTTTTGCAGCCGTCATTTATCACATGAGTGATCAATACAGACTTGACTAAAGCCCTTAAAGGAATGTTAATGACTATTGGCTTCTTCTCATCATCAGATTGTCCTGGGGCTGTTGGCCAAAGCTCCCGCCATTCTCACTGTCCATTTCCCACCGAACAAGAAGTCAGGACCATAATTTCTCACATTTATTTAACGGGTATGCTGTAAGATGTCACTATTCAATACAATGTTATGGAATTTGTTGTTTATTGACATATTCAGAGTGGAAGCCAGTGCTGTTACTGCAGTTTAAACTTTAAGCATTGTTGCCCCCCCACTCCCTGTGAATAAAAAGCCTAACAAATGACTATATGATTATAACCTGGGAGGGGAGTCGTATTAGTATGGCGCTTTTCACAAGTGACAAGTTTCGGTGGATATAGACTGACAGAAGGACAGCTGCACCACTGGACTCACTCACACACACATTCACCCAAGAACACTTGTCATTCTTACACACTCTCCCATCCACTAACCAGACCTAAAACTGCTCAGCTTCCGAGCTCAGACATGGTCAGGCTTTCACAAGGTGGAATGGCTTTTGAATCCTGACTATGTGACACATGCGTTTCTGTCGCTATGCTCAGGTCAAAACCTTGTCAGTGTGTGGCGGCTCAGACTAAGACCTGCAAGAATCCCCGCAGGCTTCAGACCACACAAAGCTGATGATATTAAAGCAGAGAGACAGGTTGTTTAGTGTTGTGGTGAAACATTTAAAGTGCATCTTGTTTATAGAGATGACTATCTCCTGTATGTTTTGTAGCGCCCTGATTCACTGAGCCAGGTGCTAAATTGTGAGTACTTAAAGTGCCATGTTGTACAGGATTTACCAAAACTGTGCATACTTGTCCTGCAAACCTAGTATGTAATGTTTGACTTAGAAATAGCCTTTACTGCCTGAGACTTGTGTGAGTCTTCTTCAAATATTTCATCCATGTGACAGTGTGAGGACGAGAGCAAACAACAGTTATTTGAGCCAGATCCATCTTTGGGTGTCAAGCTGGCATTTGCTTTTCTCTGTGGACTGTGTAAAACTCAGGCACGTGCAGAGGGGTGTGGAGAAGGCTTGACCACCTGCCCCTTTTGCTTCATTCCCCTAAGCATAGTTTTTTCTCTATTCTTTTTACATATTTGTATTATACTTTCTGTATCCAAAGTTGTCCCGTGGTTCTTATCATTGGCTCTGCTCAAACACGCCTTATTAGCCTATTTTAATGAGTCCAATCCCAAATGATCATGTCCCTCGTTCATCGTGTTTTCAATGCACTGCCCTCGGCCCTGCAGCTTTGCCGCGCTCAGCGAGAGGACGTGAGAGAAGGCAGCTCCTGCAGAATCTTCTGATCTCTTGTGCTCCAGATCGCTCTTTTGTTCTTGTCAATCCACCTCAAAATCACAGACTAAAGAGGTGGACAAGCCGATAGTTTTGCACGATCTAAAAATGAACCTTAAGTCCAACGCGAGCACTGCTTATCGTGGCTCACCACCGCATCCCTGTGACGTATTTTGGATTTTCCAGTCAGTAAGGAGAGCTTACGCCCCCTTCTGACTGGCACCTTCTCCAGGATGGCATCCTAGGTGTGGGATAAAGTGTACGTTCCGTCGTCCCGATTCATAGATGTTGGTGCACGTTTCCAGATCTCGGCTTCTCTGATCCAGCGGTGGTACTTGTTACTTTCGGCATGGATGACCCTGGCATTGTCCCAATTCATGACGTGGTTCTCCGTCTTACAATGAGCTGATATGGCTGATTTAAAGGAATAGGCCACCGTTTTTACATAGTAAGATATGTTCTTACCTCACTTTAGACGTGTTAATATATCCCCGTCTGGTCTTTGTCCGTGCGCTCTGTCACGCAAACGGAGCACATACGCAGCCTCTCCCACATGTCACATAGCTCCGAAAAAGCTCACGATAGAAGCTACCAAGCTCTTCCACGTGTTCCCTATTTAAATAAAGTTACGTGAAGTGTTTTCATGCAAAGTATATTTACCCAGAAATGTAGCATGTCGATTTTATAAGCAAATAAAAAGGGGGACTATATTGTGAGGCGTAATGATACGAGGAGTAAAACGTCCGCGCAGTAACTCCTAAAGGTTATTGACGGAAGTGAGCGTGGGAAGTCTTTAGGAGTTACTACGCGGACGCTGTGCTCCTCGTATCATTACGCCTCACAATATAGTCCCCCTTTTTATTTGCTTATAAAATCGACATGCTACATTTCTGGGTAAATATACTTCGCATGAAAACACTTCACGTAACTTTATTTAAATAGGGAACACGTGGAAGAGCTTGGTAGCTTCTATCGTGAGCTTTTTCGGAGCTATGTGACATGTGGGAGAGGCTGCGTATGTGCTCCGTTTGCGTGACAGAGCGCGCGGACAAAGACCAGACGGGGATAAATTAACTCGGCTAAAGTGAGGTAAGAACATATCTTAGTATGTAAAAACGGTGGCCTATTCCTTTAAGATTTGAAAGCGCCACTTTCCACAAATGCCATCGCTGTACATCATATATGACCAAACTGAGTGTTATACCAGAACATTTTCAAGAATTTGACTTTTTTTTTTTTTTTTTTTTTTTTTTTTGAGCACTTAAACAAGTATTCTATCTCTGTCTTGTGGAAGAATATGTTTCAAAATCATTGTAGAGCCAGAGGTGTTAAGCTGGACTGGCCAGCTATGGCCTGACGTTGCCTACCCCGTTCTACTGTGTACACATTAAAGTGGTATACAAGTAGGCTTCAAGTATTGTGAGGAAAAGGGCAATTGTAATGTTTCATTAATTCATGAAAAAAAAAAAAAAAATCATCACATAAGCTAGCATCAATGAACAAAAAGCAAAGTCTATTTTAGTAGAAATACGTTTTGAAATAATTTTGTGGAAGCTCTGGCTCTAAGGCAAAGCAAGGCATGTTTATTTATACCGCACATTTCACACAAGGCAACTCAATGCGACTATAAAACTCTTTTGCTACCACACAGGTTGTTAAATATGATCTGCTTTTCTGGCACTAACCTAAATGAATTTAGAGATATAAATCACAAGTGTCTTTAATGAGTAAAATTACCTTTGCCTCTTTGTACGTACCATGTTAATCATCTCCCAGTAGGACAGGAGGTAGTGTCCCCATTCTGTCTTGTGCATGCATACATCCACACTTACACTAACCATATGTGACTCAGTGTGTGCAGAGACGTCCAGAGATGCAGCTTCTGAATTAAACAAGAGCAAAGTGGCTTAAAGTGATGTGCTAAGTGCTGACCATATGAATTTTACTGTTTTGTGTAGCTGAAGCCCAACTTTTTTACATGTCAAGTGCAAACTGCAACACTAATATAATGCAAATGCCTCATCTTTTCATTGACACCACAGTGTGAAAATGCTTTATATATAGTATGCACTACAGATGGCATAAAAAGAACAGTTGATAGGAATCCACAGAACCTGCAAAATGGATGCCCTCACTTCAAACTCTGAGATAGCCGGTGACAATGTGCATTGCTCCCGAAGAGCTGTCAGCGGCAGCAGTTGAATGTGCTGAAATTCAAAGCAGCGTTTTCCCCATGCTCTGTTATGTTGTGGCGTAATCTATTTCTTTGAGTGCGCTTCCATGTCCTTGGGCTTAATGATGTGAGCACGGCAGTCGGTTTGTTCAAAGTAAAAACATAGGGCTGGAGGTCTGGTGTAAGCATGATTTATCAATACATTGAATATTGAATCACTATTTGGAATTTATACAGACCGGCAAGGTATTGAATATTGCTGATTCCAATTCATCCAACCATATCAGTCTTCAGCTTCTTATTTATCACTCTCTGCTAAGTTGAAAACCATCCACACCCAAAAGTAGTGTCACATCATCGGTTAACCCTCAAAAAGAAGTCTGAGAAAATCCAAGACATCTTTTTTGTGACTTCAAGTGTGTACTGTACATGAGCTGTTACATTTTTCTTTTCAGCGTGAGTTGAAGAAGCTCTCAAATGTAAATCCATTCCTGCATTTAAGAGATGCTGAAATGAGCCCCTACTGGTTTCTAATGAACTTTAAACAAAAACTTGTGTGTACATGCCCTCAAAGAAAGGTGTTTGTCAGGGGTACATGTGTGCAGTCGGGGTTGTGTGAATGGACTGTCATGTCGGTGCGCTCTTCTCCAGCCTGACCCAGGGAGCCTGCTGAGCCGTTTGATGTGAACGTGTTATGACACTGTCTGCAGGCATGCAAGATTAAACGGGCGTTGCCGCCAGAGGAGAGACACACATGTAAGCTGTGATGTCCACTGCATGTGCCACAACTGCATGGACTGTACAATGAGGTCTCTTTCATGAGTTTTGCTTGTTTTTTTTTTTACACAGATTTTCTTCTTGAAGAGCCACACATACCAAAAGGTTCTAACTATTACTTCTGGAAAGGGACAGGCGTCGAGTACCGTTTATTAGGTACCAATACTTGAACAATACTTTTTTTTAATACTTATACTAACAAATTTGTCATCTATTACCAGAAAACAGAACTATTTCTTTTAAAAATGTGTTATTTATTTATTTGAGCTGAAACAACAAGTAACTTCCTTTAATGCTGTCCGTGGACCAACAGGTTTTAAAACTTGGTCTCTCAAGATATATTTTTTTGTGCCTGCTTTCAACACTTTTACTTTTTTCAATTCCAGTAGTATCTAAACTTTTTTTCCGCCTTGGAAAAATTTCAGCTCTTACTTTGACTTTATCAAACCTGAGTAATACACATACAATTGAAAGGCTAATTTGACTCTTGCATCAGTGAATCTAGAGTTTAGAGTATATGATGATGCACAAATGATGTAAAATTTGGCTTTTTTAACACTGCCTTGCAAAGAAAAGTGAAAAGCCTGCACTGACTTTAAGTGCCGCCTGTCTAGGGCTGGGTACTGTTAAACAATACTAGTATGGTGTCGGCTGTAATTCTCACTGCTCCTCATACGGAGTCCCATAAATCACCTTTTTCTCTGTTATGTTTTTCCCCTCAAATAAAAGACGCCATAGCGGAGCGGTGTGGATGTTTGAATGACCCTCCAAAACCAGTTTGTCTCCTTCTCAAGAGCTCTAAATCCTCTGTTACACCACTGGCTGTCACGAGGTGGTGGCCTGATTCTCCACACACTTTCACCTCTCTCTTCAACTTTCATTATTTCAACTCTCAAATTGCCCAGCTTATTCTTTGTGCCTTTCATCTTTTCACTCGTCCATGCACCGTCTCTTGACAACAATTGCTTTTCTGCACAGATGCATCTTGTAAAGCATATGAATATGTATATGTGTAACATGCTTGTCCTGAATTTGGTTTTGCTTCTCTGTCTTCTCTGTGGTTTGCTGCCATTGCTTCACATCACATTCTGTGGCCCTTGTGGGGACAAACAACCCCAAAATAGCCTGGATATAATGTCATTGGCTCACGTGTAGCATTAAACACGCAAACCTTTGCTATGTACAAGGCCATAAATAAATGCAGACATCTTGAAAAGGTCATTATGCACCGTGCGTAATATGTCTACATGAAACTGAGAGGAAAAGATGAGGAATACGTAGAGTACAGTGACTTCTATTATGAATTTGAACTGTGTGAGGAAACTAAATTCTGTCGTTCACAGATTTATGGAGTTTTTTCCTTCTTTTTTTTTGACCGCTGGAACTGTCATTTATTAATTCAAGCTTTATTAACCTCTCAACTCCCACCTTAAATGAGCACATTTTCTCCAGTCCATAATTTCTTATATAGGCCAGTGCAACGAGTCATTTGAAAGCTAAATCCTACAAAATGGACCGAAGATTTTTCCTCACGTTGTTGCTCAGTTGGCGTCGCTTATTTGTCGTATTCCTCTGTTGCTTTTTGCACATTTTGCGTTGCCTTTTTGTCACATTTTTGCAACTTTATTGCCGCCTATTTTGTTGCATTTTCGTCCTCATTGGAGAAATGTGCTCAGTTCATGTGGGGGTAAAGAGGTTGAAGACACAGAAACCTGGTCCATAGTCAGAAAGAAAAGAAAACAGTGCCATCATACATTACTTACACATACCGGCTTCCAAATTCTTGAAGTGATCCCTATGAGCTTTTCCTCAGACAGACCAAAGCTCGCATAATGCAGGACTCTGCACATAATACAAAAGCCTTACACCAGCTGCACACGATCTTATTCCACAATTGACAAACATCTCACTCGCGCTGCTGTGCTTCGGTACTTTCAGTAGCATTCTCAAAGCCTGCCTGCTCTTCTCTTTGTAGCAGAGGCAAAGGTGCGCTGCGTACAGAGGCGAGCAGAAACTGTTAAACAATTTTGACATTGGTGGAGAACATATGAAGCCAACACATTAGCCTGTCCATACAGTTTACACCCACGCCCTAAACACATCTCTATCGTCCCAGAGATCTATTGTGATATACATTGGCATGTCTTTTCCCTTTGCACTCAAATTTATATATGGTTGCAACAAATTTACAGTCATGAAATGTCCTTTTGACAATAATTATTACTTCACAAAGGGTCAAAAAAAATACTTGATTATTCATTTTTTAATAATTCCAGTACAGGTTGCACCATGTTTTGCTTTTAAGACCTTTATCCTTCTGTTTCGATGAAGCGTGACTGAAGTAAGGTGAGACCTGTGCACTCTCGAGCTTAGACAGGCCATTCTGCGCGTCCACATGTTTACGTGACGCACTGGATGCTTTATGGGTTTCATATCTGAGACAGTAAAGAGGAAATATCCCAGCCACCGTTCCTGTCCCCCTGATAATAACAACCCTTTTTCTTCTCCACATTCCATATGCACTTTTATTATGCATTCAAGAATTATTCACGCACATGTGGTTTGGCTTCTAAATATGGTAATTTTCCCTCCCTGTGTATGTGCGTCTAGCCCTAGATACCTATAGCCGTGTGATGCTTAATTTACTAAATGCATGTCGTCCTTCTCATGCATAGAGGATGGGCCATAATGTTCACTGTCTGAATAATACAATAGCTGAGGTGAACTGTTGGGAACATGCATCTGGTGTCTGGAGTCATGTTTTGGTCTTTCACAGTGGAGAAAAGAAACCTGATTTTTAGCAGCTGAACACATGCACATTTTATGAACATTCTACGCACTTTTCTCTTTGAATTTGCAGGCTACAAATGTTGTAAATAAACCTGCCACTCACGATGTATTTTCAGGTGAAGCTGTTTTTGTGCTAGTCTGTGTTGTGCGCTCTGTTCCAGACTGTACATGCAGCAGGTGCTCCGGCCCTGCTCCTCAGATCACAGGTGCAGGAACTCTGGCTCTCATTACCAACCCAAACTCAATTATGTAATAAGGGCCTCGGTCCGAAGGAGTACAATGGAATTGATTGTGATAAAAAGGCAGAGAGCCATGAAATGTGCGCACACACTCCGCCGCAGTCCAAAAATATTAGGAGGTTCAGTGGATAAAAGAGGCTGTCGTCAGAACATGTGATTTTCTGCACAACATCGGTGTGTTCCAAATTTGGACTTGGACTACTGTGAGGTTGTAGTGTTCTCACATAAAGACAGAGAAAAGAGGACAGTATACATTAAAATTGATAATAAAAATAACCACAACACTACTCACTAGGGCTGTGCAATTAATTGAAATTTGATGGCAATTTCGATCAGGCCGCGCTGCTCAGTTTACTTGCGCAGGTGTGTGGGCTGGCCAGCAGGGGGCAGGTGTGAAACAGAGACCTCTCCTTAATCGAGGCAAACTTGAAATCATTTGTACTTTTATGACTGTTCAGAAAACAGGAAATATTCAGCATAGTATTTTTTTATGAATAAATATATAAATAAGATAAAGACTTTTTTTTTAAAGGCCACAAGTAATCGTTTGAATAATCATGATTTCAATTATGACTAAAATAATCGTGAAAATTATTTTTTCAATAATCGAGCAGCCCTAGTACTCACCTACAAGTGATGTTATTGTGTGTCTTACAATGTCATCTCAAGTTGCTCTACAGTGTGAGTCAATCTGTGTGGCATTTGCATGTTGTATCTGGGGTTTCACATTCCCAATATGTTTTACTAGTAGTGAAAATACATGTAAAAGTATACTGAATTTGCACTGGTGTGTAAAAAGACCATCCATCTCATTTGTAAGCATTTTTGTTGATTTTGAATTTGTGGGACAGTTTTTTTTTATTAGCATTACTGTGACAGACGTCCTGAAAGTTGCTTTCAAACTCAGTCCAGTAAAGAATTGGGACATTAGAAAGGCATTTGGTATGTTTGGGAATACATTTGGTCCACAACCAACAGTTTCTCTCTTTTATTCTTGTAAATAAAGCAAAAGTAAAAAGAAAAATCAGTTATGGGGCTTTAACAATGACCAAGATCCTGATTGAAGATCCATCTAATTATATCCAATTGTTCCGGATATTTAAATTCATAATCAGCAAACAACTACTTCAAACGATGATGTTCAGGATGCACCATTGCTTCTACTAACAACTACTACGACTACTGTAGGGATATCCATTATTATTTAGTATCTACTGTTTGGGAGTAGCGCTGTCTTGCTGCTTCACTTGTGAGCGTAACAATCTCAGTAAACAGATGTTCTCCCCAAGTGACTCGTGTCAAACTGACAAACCAACCTGAACTCACACACACTTATGCACACGCCTGCATAAGTTTACCTCCTGTCAGTGTTTATACCCATGCTCAGTGTTAACTAAGTCTCCCAGGCCACCCCAAGCAGCGCACTTGTCCGAAGCGCTGTACTTTTATGTCAATTTCTCCGTCTCACAGGGGACTGACAATGCACAATGCCATTCACAATCTACGCCTGGCTCCAGATGAAAAGTTTCTGTGGTTAAAAGCCTTGGAGAATAGTTTACTCCAACGCTGCCTTTTAAAACTGTGGAAAAAAGTTCTTCATAATATCATATTTGATTAATTTTTTTACCTTTCATCAACAAAAGCTTTCATTGTTTTTTTTTGTTTTTTTTTCCACAATGCAGCAGCTATGAAAGAAGCATGTGCCGCTAAATAATAAATGAATAAATACACAGATGCATTTCACGAATATCAGCGCCTGTGTATTTCACAGCACACTTAAGTGGTTTGAGCTCCCCCTCGTCATATGTGTTATATTACAGTAATAATGTGATCCTAAAGAGAGCTCCTGTTCATTGGACTCATATGGCTCTCAGCAGTGGATGAAGTGGAGCGGAGACTCCCACTGTGGGACAGATGGAGCCACAATGGGCCACTGTGTCTGACTAACTATACACTGTACAGGTATAAGGAGGGCTCAAAGTGAGAGTCCCTTTGATACAGCTAATATGAGGGGCTTTAATAACACAGCAATGGGCGTTTATCAACTGAACTCCCTTCACTTTATTACTGTATAGTTTGGCCGGTGTTTTTAGCAATGTACTGTGAAACATAGGTACTTCCACACAACCAATGGGAGGTGCCTATGTTTGCCAGGTTTGTTTCTCACCTCCATCCCAACCTAACCCTCTTAACTTTAATCCCAATCTTGTTTCACTAACTGTTATGATCTGGGTTTGCTACGGTTTGTCAGGTCTAGGTTCAGCAACACTATGTGCACAAAGACTGAGATCAGCTGACCACCTGAACATCTTGAATGAATTTCTTCTTCCCTGACGGCACGGTCATATTTGAAGATGACAATACCGGGATTCATTGGGCTCACGTTGGGAAAGAGCAGTTCAGGGAGCATGAGACATCATTTTCACACATGGATTGGCCACCACATAGTGGAGATCTTAAACCCATTGAGAATCTTTTGGATGTGATGGAGAAAGCGGTGGTCGCACTCTCACATAATCGATGCAAGACCTTGGATGAAATATTAATGCAACACTGGATCTTTTGACATTGCAGGAGGTTACTGAAACAATGCCACAGTGAGTATCTGTAATCAAAGCTAAAGGTGGTTCAGTGAAAAAATGGTGTATGACCTTTTCTTTGTGCCGACTTTTTTCGGGGGCATCTAGAGGCATTTATGTTCCCTGCCGGAATCCAGGGACTGTTGACAGGTGGAACATCGTTCACGTTTTAGATTGAATCTCTCTGTTTTGTTATGGGCAACTAAACCGGAATCCATTCATTCCGCTTGTTTTTGTCTTAGACCAGGTTTACCGGGCAATCTACTACGGTCTCTGCGTATGTGTTTGCACCCGAGAAGCAGAAAATGCCAGACAGAAATGACAGAGAGCTCCCCTTGACCCCCTCTGACCAGACCATTACTAATCCCCTTCACCAGTTGCCAAGGAAACATAGACCACCCCAATAAGAAGAAGTCCATCATCTCTTGTTTACTGTCAGAGCTTGTCCGACTGTGACAAAGAAGCACACACAACTCAGAGCATTGGAAGTGGAATGAGTAACTGATGTGACGCCAGCTCTTGCTTACATGGGCGGGTCTTTCCGGGCTTTGGCATCTTTTACAGTATTTCAACTCTCTGTGCCAGGAGAAGTGGTTAACCTCACCATGACAATAATGCCTCGCCTCTGCTGTGAGATATTTGTTAGAAAAATAGGAATGAATTTGAACCACAACTGCCCTCCCTCTGTCATTGTTTGTAAAAAAAAAAAAGAAAAAATCCTTCAAACCAAGGGCAATACTTGAGACGTCAATTGTAAAAACCTTGTCCTGTTCCATTCCCTGTTCTCTATGTCCTATCCAGAACCGGAGCCCGGTGCTTTACACAGACGGGCTGTCGTTTTTTATGATGAAACTCGATAAGATTTAGAGAAGGATGGACGAAGCGGCGTGGAGAAGAAGGATAGCTTTTTCTCTCCACTGACACTTCGGTCGAGGAACTACAGCCTCGGATGTCCATTCCAGGAACGAACAAACAAACAAAAAAAACTCAAGGGAGGCTGAGTTATGGCCGTGCCAGCAGACGACAGTGTTTTATGCCCGTAATTTGCCGTTGTTTGTCTATCTTTGTCTATCTCTACGGCTCTGGCGTCCCCAGCCTGTCGCCCCGACATGCTTCCTTGTCTGCTTTTGTATCTGCGCTAGCCATCCATCTTACTGTTAGTCCCTTTGTCTTTGTAATCACGCCGTGTTCAATGCTTACCCCAGTGTGTCAAGTTGATAGAAAGCTATGTAATTCTCAAATATCTTGCTGTAATGGACACCACAATCAGGTTCCCAGGCAAGAGCAGTGTTCTTAGCTTCAATGGCCTCTTTTTTTTTCATCTTTTAATTTGGGAGGATGTCACAATTGTTGCTATTTCGATGATGAGGGCATTTATTGTGGAGATCTTAAATGGAGATTTCAGAACCTCCATTTTTCAATATCTTCAAGGTGCTTTAGTTATCAAATACAAATAAATATTACAATCAGTTTGATCAGTTCACTCTTTATGGAGCTGTGCAACAGTAAGAAGCCTAACAATCAAAATGCCAGTGTTTTCTGCTTTTTTTGGAATTTGGTTTGAAGTAGCGCTAGTAAACTGATCAAAATTCTATCAAAATTGGGCAATTTCAATAATGGTCATTGGACTTTATAATCATCAGGTGTACAGCCATTTCATTGGCAGAAGCAGCTCCTAGTTTTGGAGTTTGGGTGAGACAATGGAAGATTTTTGTGTGTTAAATGAAACTGGAGGAAAGCATTTGTTTTGTTTGTGTAAAGATAATGTCTAAGTTCATGAATCAGCTACATGTATCTATTTTTATTATGGAAAAATAAAACTGAATCAAAAGTAGAGCTCAATCAATATGAGAAAAACACTTTTGCCATATCGTCCAGTCCTTGTTTGAAGTATCATCAATTCCTTTTCTTAAATATTGACAAATCAACATTTTCATCTGGGGTCTACAACGAAGAGACTGCCTTGACTTGTTGACAAAGAACCAGTTGCAAGGTCTACATCGAAGGCGCATGCTTACAACAATGACAACTTTTTTTTTTTTTTTACGTTGACACATTGTTTCCTGGCATCCGCGGCAGCTACAGTATGTTCTACTCACCTTCAACATTCTCTCTTCTCTCAATGCCCCCCAGACTCCAGTCTTTACCTTCATCACGTTGAAGAAGTGCGCTGTAATTCCCTCGCACCCACCATCGACTGTACCCTGCCTAAGTAATGGATGCCACGCTCAAGTCCTCGGACAATGCGACTCATTCATATGATCTATGCTTTATCTACCGTCTTGTATTCCTTCAATGCCGGCGGTATCGAGCGTGCCTGGCTGAGTCGCGGAATTGACTTTACATTTGTGGGGTCATTAGACGCCTTTGTTGGGCGATCATTGTGTTGTTCTTTATGTGAGGTGGCGTTATGGTCTGTCCCCTGGCCTGTGTTGCAGTCCTGCTTGTGATACATGTAGATAATTATCGAAGAGCAATAGTCTCTCCGATGGTCAATAATAATAGGGCATTAAGTTGATAGAGAGGGTGTGGACGCTGTGTTATCAAACCGTTACATGTGATGCCGAGAAATATGCAGTTAATGATGATGTTTTTTGTTTTCTTTTAAGAGGTATTCGTGTCTACGGTTATAAAACTCTGTGCCGATGTTATTCATGAAGTGGGTAAACAACAAGAGAATGGAAAAAGATGATGATCGTGCCGGACAGAATGGTGACGCATTACACAAGCCCTAGAGGTGCACAGGAAAGCTATGTTCTGTAATTTGCTTGTTGCGTTATTCATGGTACACTTGATGGATATGTGCGGCTGTAATGTTGGCTCATTAGAGACCTGCCATTTACATGCAGCACAACAGTGTGTGCGAGCATACTGCAAAGGAATACCAATGAAAGCAAATGGGTCAGAAGAACTGTAGCATTCTTTTAGTAACACATTTGGTTATTCAAAGTCATGTCTGTGTAGGCTCTCTCGTACAGGAGTTGTCCATCTTCAATGAAGGTCCTTGAGTCATCTCCTGTACTCTGTCGTTGAAGTGTCGACGACGCTATGTTTACCTATAGGTGAGAGTAGCTGTCAATAGAGGGGAGGTTCTTAGCCAAGCGAAACTCCTCCCTATGGTCTTCTGGACTGCGGACTGAACTGTACTTTAGTGCACTGACAAAGCCTTTTGGATAAGAGGCGAAACATTCAACACTTCAACGACAAAGTACAGAATATGACTCAAGAACCTTCATCGAACAAACCTATGGATGTTTTGGAGAACTGGGAAAAGGTGCAATCCAAGAGATAGATTTTGTATATGCCTTGAACTGTTACGATATACTTATCATAGTGGAGTTTTTTTTAAAGTCATGAACTGGGATGTTTGAATTAAAGATGCCTCCACTCTTCTCTGAGGCTTCTTCTCTGAGGTTTCGTCTCAAAGGCTTATCAGAGGCTTCTTCTCAGCGGCCTCTTCTCAATGGCTTCTTCTCTGAGGCCTCTTCTCTGAGGCTTCTTCTCAGAGGCTTCTTCTCAATGGCTTCTTCTTTGAGGTCTCTTCTCTGAGGCTTCTTCTCAATGGCTTCTTCTCTGAGGCCTCTTCTCAGAGGCTTCTTCTCTGAGGCTTCTTCTTTGAGGTCTCTTCTCTGAGGCTTCTTCTCAATGGCTTCTTCTCTGAGGCCTCTTCTCAGAGGCTTCTTCTCTGAGGCTTCTTCTCAGAGGAACTATCAACGTCTAGTCTAGTAATCAAGCTCGTTGTACTTCACTTTTCTAGTTATTTGTGTCAACTGTTACGGTGTGTCCCGTTCCAGGCTATTCCCATCATAGAGTTGAGTTTTTGGCTATGCGCAGTGGTTCAGAGCGAGGTTAAAATGTCTGGTGTCAAACAGGTGAAATCCAAGGCTCAGAGTAAGCGTCATTATGTAGCTAATGTAGCTTACTTGACCTGACACTTCACCCATCAGGAAAAATGTCCGATATGAAAAGTTTCTCACTGGTTCCTGACAAAGAAAATTGTTAATTGTAAAGTGTAGTGGAGAAATACTCAACAAAGGAGCCTCTTGATTACAGTAAGCAGCACGGGAGCAGCCATCTTTGATGCGATGATTGCATAATAACGGCCCTCCACACACACACGCACACGCACACACACACACACACACACGCACACGCGCACGCACGCACACACACACACACACACACACACACACACACACCCACCCACACACACATGCATTGCGCACTATACAGCACATCTATCTCTGCGAGGCTTCATTACTACTCACACGTCGGGCCGCATGCCACACTGCTTTGCATTTAATAGTGATAAATATTGTCGACTTTTCATCACAGTTTGAGGACACGGGGCATACATCAGCAAGACAAATGATGTGTATAAATAGTAAGTTTATAGTCTTTATCCAATCACCTGTGTCGGACGTAAATGATCAATGCCCCGCGTAGAGGACAACGCACAGCTTGACATAAGAGCGGTTAAGTGCTGCTAAAAATATTGCTATCTAAATGAAGCCGCAGTCATGTACACAGAAATAATGGGTCCTTTTAAGGCGAGAGAATTATCCCCATTGTGCGTTGTTTACGTCACAGTGGGTGACTTCTCACATTAGGAAAAGCAGCTCTCAAAGGTGAAGACAGTCATGCATTCTGCATTATTTTGAAAATAGCAGGGTCATACTATCAGACATGCGGTAATATAGATTTGATTTCCTTTTTTAACTGATGCACTTTTGTATGTTATATATAGACTATGGTATGTTTTTACTAATTAGCGATCTTGAGTGTTACCAATATATTTAGTTGTATAGCCTATAGGGAAATTTGTTCTCTGCTTTCTAACCCATCGTTCCACCAGGGCCTCAGGGCAACCTGTCAAGAGCAGTGGCGCGCCCGAGGACTCATCGTCAGATCTTGAGCCAGGATCTTGATCAAGAGTACTAAGCTGGAGGTTAATTAATATACTGTATGTTCTTAGTAGTGGGGGAAACCTGAGTGCAGAACACACCAACTCCATATAGAAAGGCTCGGGCTTTGGAGTGCCATGTCGGCCATTTTCCGTCCATTTACGAAACTACTGCATCGGAATGAAAATAAATGAGCTTCATGAAAACGCTCCCCCGTCTGTAAAACTCATGTTTAGAAAGGGGCTTTAAATCGGCACAAATCTGTCTCCTATGGGCGCCACAAGCCCGATTTATTGCAAACAAAATTTAATTTGCCCACATATTAAACTGACTTCTGATCCTTAGACGCTGCTTACTGGAGACTGTTGTTAATTATAGCGACACCAAGCAATTAAAATAAATGTGTAAAAAAAAATACAGGGTAACTTACCAAGCTGTTGTAGGCTATCCTTAAGCAGGCGCATTCATTAAAAAAGAAAAAAATAAACATTAATTTTGACGGATTCCTCCTCATCCCGTGGACAGCCAGTATCTTTTATGCCAAGCACAAACACAATTATTGGAGGTCCAGAAGGCACTGGGCAAAGCAGCTGGGAATGTGGAGATACACAGTTGTGACTGGAAGACAGGTTGGACATTTCTCTTTCTCAAAATAAACATATAAATGAAATGTAATGGTCCAACAGAATGTGTAGTGGGTGATTTCATTTGTGTGAAAAGCTATTATTTTGAGAGTGTTTTGAATGTGTCTTAAGTGACTACAAATTGGGGGAAATTGTAGAATTAACTGATTCACGTGAGTCAAAATGTTTACCTGACAAAAAGAAAGTGCAATTGAACAAAATTTTAAATGCTCTGCTGCTTGAAATGATTGAAAGCGGAATTTGAAATCCCTATAATGCTGAAGCCAAGGATTAATGAGTGAAAGAGACAGATGATGACATTTACAACAATTTTTCCTTTTTTTTTTTTACTCACACCTATGAATAGATTTGTTGACTCACACTTGTGCGCACTAGCAGGTCCCACTTTTTTTGTTAGCCAACAAACTGTGCAGACCTTGCTGGGTTTGGACAGTCTGCTAACAGCACAGTTGGGTGGAGGCCTGGACCAGCGAACAGATTGTGAACACTGATGAACAGCATGCTCGCCTTGAACCTGCGGAGACAGTGTCACAAGGTGTGCGCGTGTGTTTGAGCGCGGACCTGTGTACGAGCGCACATGTGTTACAACTCTGTCTTAAGAAATGCCAGATGGCCGGGCTGGGTTGGGAAAAAGTAATGCTGCCTTTAATGCTGGCTTAGTTCCCCCTGGTGTAGAAATTTACTATTAGGAATAGAATATAAAATATATAACAGAAAACAGCACTAAACGTTGCGTTATATTTATCATCATGTCAGATGCTTGCAACAAGCAAAATGAGCCTATTACTTTTTTATTATCCATAATAAACTATATGACAATATTGAAATAGTGCAGACAGATGAAGTGGCACAGCTGACAGAAGGGTGAGTCATGCATACTGAGCATACTATTTAGCCAGACCATTGTCGAGCCCAGTCCAGTATTGTGAAGTTAAATATAGGCAAAGCAAGGCTATACAAGGCAATTTTAAAAAGCAGATCAAATCAGTCCATAAAACATCAACATAAAACAAGTATTAATTACAGTAAAAGGCTAGCCTGGCTAACACCAGACTAAAATCACAAGTGATATTTAGTCTGGGGACCACCAATTCATTTTCTCGTAGGAGAGGTGTGGTTTACGATCGTCCATAGTCGTTTATTGGGCGATACGAAAAAAAAAAAAAAAAAGTCTCATGCGTCTGCACGTAGCCCCAGCCAATCATATCATCGTATGAGATGACGTATGACGTACCCGCTGTAAACTTTTGAGCTAAATTATTTAGAACAAGGTCTAAAGCTTGATCAAAAAATACCATCGTGTCTGCTGCTGTCACGTTGGATCCGTAAATAAACTTTTTTTTAAATTATCCGTAAATAAACTACAAGCTTCCATATATCGAATAGTGCGTCATCGTCTTGCCGTCCCTCATCGCTCTGTGATTGGTTCCCAAATCCACCGGAGATTTGGCCATGGTCCCCAGGCTGTTGTGCAGTTCGAAATAATTCGAGCGCACACAGCAGCCTGGTGTTAGCCAGGTTAGTAAAAGGCAAGAATGCGGATAAAATCCTTTCAACGTTATATGCACGGGTAAAAAAGAACTGTTTTCAGCCTGGATTTGAACATTGTCAGAGTTGAGGCCTGTCTCACATCCTCGTGAAGACTGTTCCAGATTTTAGCTGCATGAAACTGAAACACTGCCTCATGTTTAGTCCTGACTCTGGGAACCACCAGGAGGCCCCTCCCTGAAGTTCTCAGGGCCCGAGATGGTTCATACGGCTTTAACAGGTCAGAGATTGGTGCTAAATCATGAAAAGACTTGTACACAAGCAGAGCTGTTGTCAATTCTTTTCTCTGATTCGTTTAGATTTTCTTGTTTGGTGGATTTTTTTTTTTTTTAAGAAATAAGTTATTAGGTTTAGAGGTCTTCTTTTCTTTTTGAACAGCATTTAACCCTTTCCTTGCAACTGATGTTTGTGAATCCTCCTCCATATTTGAAATATACCAGTAGTTTGTCTATTATTGAACCACAAAAAAACATAACACATACAGAAGAAGAAGATCTTTATTTATATACCATTTCACAGACATTGTCACAAAGCGCTTGGGGGAGACTGACAGAAGCTCTGCGCCAACGATCCCTCTGACCACCACCATGCATTCACTCACACACATTATTCATCCTGGCCTATTGTACATGTTTTTAGTGGTAGGGGAAACCAGAGTACCCGGGGGCAGACACGGGGAGAACATGCAAACTACACACAGAAAGGCCCCGTCCAGGTAAGAATTGAACCCTGGACCTTCTAGCTGTGAAGTGAGAGCGCTAACCGCTGCGCTACCAAGCCGCCCGTGTGCATTAGATACATTCACACATACAACTTTTGAACCATTTATCAAGAAAACCCTTTTGTAATCTTCATTTTGAGCCGACAAACCAAAGATTCAAGCACTGAACTGGAATTTTGCCTCTTCCTCTTGTTATGTGTCGCACACGACTTATTTTACATTCTCAAAAAAAAAACAGCGTAATGTCTGTAAGAAATTATGGACACTGCACGCAAATTGTGACACTCGTTTTGTCTTTTCCTCCCAGTACATGCTAATAACCAGTCTGGAGACAAACTCCTCTTGTGTCTCGACTAATGCGACTTGCCTTGACATTGAGTTAAGAATCTAATGAGCCACAGTGAGAAATAGTGATTATGATAATTTGGATGTGGATAATTTTCTGGGGCTTTGTGTGGAACTTCATTACACCGCAGTTGAGCAGATAAGATGCGGGGGGCGCTTCAAACAGATACAGTAAAGTAAGAACAATGAGCTCTTTTACATAACCCCGATAGTCGGTCAGCATTCTTATGCAGCAGGCAAGAAAGTCTGGGACATGACAGCCATAACTACTTGCAATTAGATACTTTTCCGCCATTTTCATCAAGGGAAAGTATGTGCAAGTTTCTCTGAAGGACAGGAGTCGTGCTATAGCTAGAGGTGAACTCGCTGCACCGCACACAAGTGGGGTATTACTGTAAATATAGGCAGAGTGAGGCGCAGTTAGGCAGTGGATAGCGCGATAAAGAGAGGTGCGGACACGGGCAGCGAGGGAAGGGAAAGCTAAAGGAAGGATTAGCGGTGCGTCGAGGCAGCGAAGTTGAATTGGTAATGAAGGAGACGGGCCGGTAATGCATGAGAATAGGATCGGGGGCTTAGCAGGAGTCGTGCGGTGCATTGATTACCTCTATATGTCATTAGTCCCTATACCTTGAGGAAAGTGTGGAAGAGGTAAATAGATGTGGACTGTATGCGATTGGACAGTCAGGCCAATGTGTTAACGTATGGGTTTGTAAAATAAAGATTCAATGATCCTCGAAGGCGCCCTTTAAAACGAGGCATATGCAAAATCAGCTTTTTTTGTGTTAAACTTCTAACCATGTTACAACAACTTATGCAGGTCACCTTTTCTTCTGCTACTGAAGTGTTTAGATTTGCAACTCCTTGATTTTACTGTGTCTCATGGAACTCAAAACGGCCGTTCGATCCATCACTGGACTCCTTATTACCAGTTCTAACCGGGCCTGTTGGTTTCTCATAAGGGGCTTCTGAACCGTCACCTAGGACCTGTTTGCCATGGGAGACCCTCCCAGGGGCACGAAGCCCCCGACAACAGAGCTCCCAGGATCCTTCAGGTGCTCAAACCCCTCCTCCACTTTAAGGTGGCGGTTCCAGGAGGGGCTTACATAGACATCATTTACGAAATGTTATTCGCTACTTGCGCACTACCATAATGCATTGCGCCTTGGGTGGTTCGCTGCTGTAAACAATCGGTCATTGAAGAGACTAATGTTAATCTTCCAAATACCTTAAAAAAAATATCCAATTCCACTAAACCAAAGCTTAAGAAAAGCTGTACCTTTTTATCTATTGATTTTGAAAAGTCGATCGTGTTCAGAGCTTTGTAGTTCCGGATTACATTTTTGATTGTCCAAGCAATTACGAGCACAGCAGCAAAGTTGTTTTTCATCATTGTTTGGCTGTAGCTTCATTCGCACTCAAAGGCCTCCAGGTTGTAGCTTACCCCCCAAAGCGCAAAGCATTATGGGTCATGTGCAAATAGTGAATGGTAACATTGCGTTTTTCCGCCCACAAGTGTGCAAGATATGTCCAGTTCAACGTAGTTCAACGCAATTTAGCCCAACTGGTAAAACTCTTCGGTGCAAACAGGAAAAGTTATGAGAACTTCTGACTTGGGGCATTTTCTCACAATGTTTGAACGCTTCGTGGATCGATCCCAAGACCGCTCTAGTTTCTTCAACAACACTCTGTAATTCAGTGTTCATCAATTCTCTGTGCGCTTGTGCCAGACACTTAAACTTTCCTAAATATGAATTTATGTTGACTGTTTACTGGTTGGAAGTTGTTGGCCTTTTTAAGCAGTGTCTTTTGAGCCAATAATTGCAGTATGGCCCAATCAGACCGCACGCACGGACTTGAAACAGCATTCATTGTGGAGCAGCTTTGATGATAACGTGAACTGAGTAAAAAGCCAGGTTCAAAGACATTTCTTTTCCTTTTTAATATCCAATTACCTCCCTAATATATATTTTAAAAAGGTTTAAAAACAAAGGTAGCAAGTTCCAAACAAACTGTCACTCACGCCTTTAAAGATGGTTAACAGTGAAAGTCATTAGAACTTCTTTTTTTCTTTTATTACTGAATATGTGAGTAAGTGAGATTGCCACAGCGGTACCATTGCAGGACGGGATGCGGAAGACTCCCCCCCCCCCTAACAAGAACAATTAAATACGAACAATTCAGGAGAAATTTGATTTAAAAGGATGAAGAAAAATGTTATCTATTTCAACGTCACATTGTAAGGTCAGCTATACTTTTCATGTGACCTCATGCCTAGATATCAACGTTTTATCGATGAGGAAATTTATCTTAAGGCTGTTTCCCAATCAGCCTCGGGCAGATACAGTAGGTACCTCTGAACATGGCTTTGGACCAGACTTAAGTAAGTAAGGCTAAGTAAGTAAGTAGGTTTCCAAAGGGTGGGTTGCACGTAAAAAGGATTAATTAAACATAATGAAGAAAGAAACGTTCAAGAAAGTGAAATATTATTGTTATTAGGGGAGACAGTAGAGCTAGATAGTTGAATTAAGATAAATAGACAAGTGTGGTAGTGGTGGTGAGAAGGGATCGACCGATCGGATATTGGAGCCGATACTGAAACTAATACGATATCGGGCATCGACTACAAATATCCGATACTGAACTGAACAGCTTTGTCTCTCAACACCATAAAAACTTCATCCCCTATATCTAAGCGAACGGGCATTTGTTTCAACCTCCGAAAATGCATTTTTGATCACCAAAATGCCGCAAATATGCATGCAAAATGCAGCGGTTAGCATCAGTATGCTAAAGCTAGCATGCTAACAAAAGCTAATCAAGGCTGGGACAGAAACAAATATAGAAATAGGCTACCTGAACTTGAGTAGCCTAATAAAATAAAATGGACCACTGCTGAAGCCAAGTGTTGGTATTTTAGTTTAAGAAATAACTGATCTAACATTATGATCAGATCATTTCATGTGAGTTGTTTATGTTAATGTAACTTAAAGCCTGTCATATAGGCTACCAAGGTATACTTAGTGTATAAAAGTCCAGTGATCCTTAAATGTTAAATGTTTATCCAAGAGTTTATCAGTAGATATAATTGATAATGGATCTGTAACATCATGCCAATATATGACTTTGTTGATCTTAAAATGGAGAAAAGAATCAATTCAATTTTTCACTCAGAGAAAGACACTTTTAAGAAAGTGGTATAGATAAATGTAGGGTATCGGCAGATACTCAAAACCCAGTATAGACATCAGTAGCAAAAAAGCTGCACAGCATGGCAACTTGCATTTCATTAAGGCATCAGAGCAAATTGAGGAACAACCTGCATTGTCTTAATTTGCCCATGTTGAAAGTTCTATAGAATGAAAAGGCTGAACGTGCAAAGCCTTAAAGAAGAAAGTCAATTATTTTGAAAAACTTAACGTCTTGAAAATTGCACCCAAAACACCATCTGTACGGCATCATGACAGGAACCATTTGAGACTGGCTAAAAACTGGTTTTATAGTTAGTTCCTGAGAAATTAAAGGATGCTGAAAACTATGGCACTGTACTGAGAAACACGTCTTTGTGAAATCGTATGCAAAAGCTGCTGTTGGGTGTCAGTGCTATAGCGTTGATTTCATGTTGACAAATCTTAATGAAATTTTCACTGTGTGTTTTATAAGATGTTGGAACAATTCAGTGCTTATAATTTTTTATTTTATAGGCCCTATAAAACACATGGCGCACGGTGGAGGAATACACTGTAGCCATAAAAAGGGCAGATGCGCCGCCGACTGTGCCACAGCAGCTTTGTGAGCCGGAAAATGGACCAATGAACCCCGCCACTTCCACTGATGCACTCCAAACCGGACCTAGCTCCATGCATGGGCCTTTTTCATAAAGAATTATGAGGGAGGCTCTGCAAAATGTGTGGCTATAAAAATCCACTGTGTATAATATATAAGTCTCTACTTGTGCTGTTCAAGAAAGAGTCGACATAGTGTGGATTGCTGAAAGATATTTCATTTTGTATATTTTTATTTTTAAGTCAAAGTGTTTAGTATGAGAAATAGAAGGGCTGACCCTAAAATTTGAATTATGCAACAAGAGTGAGGAAAAGCTGCTGAAGATACAGTAGAAAAGAAATGTCCTGAACTCAATCAACCCAAGTCCAGTCGACAATATTTCAATCTCTCTGTGAGCCTCTAAACTGAATTTACACCATTGGTTGCATTCACAGCGTCTAGACAAATGACCCCCTTTGTGTGTTAAAGGGGGGGTATTATGCAAAATGGACTTTTTCAAGCTTTACATCATGTTATTAAGTCATTCCCTCATTAAAACCATGCCTGAAGTGTTGCCTTAGCACATTCACGTATTTTCGAGTAATCTGTAGAAACTCTGATGGCAGCCATTTTAGGGATAAAACGCCTGATTCCTTCAGGAAACGCCCTCGACCTCCAGGATACGCCTCCGACCTTTCGTCACCAGCCGAGTAACCAACCACTGCCCCTCAGCAGAACCCCCTCCCCGCAGTGTCTAGCCCTAAGATGTAAACAGACTCATCATGGAGGATTAGCTTCATGTGTTGTGAACCGGAGTTACAGCAGTTCTGAAACTTTTACAAAGACACACATCAGTGTTTCTGTTACCGAAACACCCCGGATTAAAACCGGTGACAAGTACACTTATTTCAGTGTCTGGTTCTGCGCTGGGCCTTGATGATGCACAGAGCCTCCGGAGAAAGCTAATGCTAAGCTAAACCTCGAGTCATCACGTGAAAACGAGAAATATGCACACATAAAGTCAATAAAACCATCACACTCATAAAGAACCGTTTAACAATGATCACACACGGAGCCAGGCTTGTTGATTTGGAAGTTTATTGCTCACATTTCATCTACAATGGGTCATAGCCGAGTGGCTTTCTCCCGGAGCTAACAAGCTAGCCGCGACAAGCTAACGGGAAAATTCACTGAATACAAGCAGCATATTTTGCATTGAAAACGTCACTAAACAGGCAACTGCTTGAATCAGCCTTTATGATGATCACACACGGAGCCTGGCTTGTTGATTGTGTAGTTTATTGCTCACATTTCATCTACAGTGAGTCGTAGCCGAGTGGTTTTCTCCCGGAGCTAACAAGCTAGCCGCGATAAGCTAACGGGAAAATTCACTGAATACAAGCAGCATATTATGCATTGAAAACGTCACTAAAACAGGCAACTGCTTGAAGCAGCCTTTATGACGATCACACACGGAGCCTGGCTTGTTGATTTTGTAGTTTATTGCACACATTTCATCTACAGTGAGTCGTAGCCGAGTGGTTTCTCCCGGAGCTAAGGCACTATTAGCCGCGACAAGCTAACAACCTTCACCTTCACAACATTCATTGAAAACAGGCAGCATATTATGCACAAATAACGTCAATAAAGCAGCAACTACTCGAAGCAGCCTTTACGATGATCACACAATGAGCCTGGCTTTACACATTTGTGGTTTATTGCAGACTTTTCATCAACAATGAGCTGTAGTCGATTATAACAAGCTAACGGGGTAACCTCGAAAAACCATTGTCCACCTGCACAGATAATGTCCGTCTTTTGAATCGTATGGGCTCCTGCAGATCCTGGTGTCGTCCATGGGGGTATAGTTAGAGATCCATAGGGCATGGCAGTTACAAAGAGATAGCCTCCAAACAGCAGTTATTTTTCAGGCAAGAGCCCCTTCCAAGCGTCCGGTGTGGAAGGTTCGTCTCCAAATAATATCCTGTGTGGCCATTGTTCACAAAGTGATAAACAGTAGCTCCTTTCCAACAATAAAAATTAAAATGCACCAATCGTAGTTTCAATACTGTTGAGACAAGCGGAGTGTTGCCACAGACAGCGTGTGGAGGGGGCGTGTCGGAAAGGGTCAGAGGTTCTTAAAGAGACAGGGGCCTATTTCAAGTCATTTGCTACCGCCATTTTGAAAGAGCAATTTTATACAAGGCAGTTATTCTAATTTACTGCATTTACAGACCAACAGAAGGTTTGGTCATCATTGTAGTGTGCTATAGACTGGTGCTATGTGGCTGAAAAAAGCATAATACCCCCTCTTTAAGTTCACGTTTATTATAGAGAAAGTAATTTCCCTAAC
This sequence comes from Gobius niger, assembly GCF_951799975.1. Lineage (NCBI taxonomy): Eukaryota > Metazoa > Chordata > Actinopteri > Gobiiformes > Gobiidae > Gobius > Gobius niger. The sequence goes on along the minus strand of NC_136852.1, from coordinate 10,620,345 downwards.
GCCATACCTGCCCCCTCTACTGCCATTCCCAACACAGCAGGGCTCAGTGTTTTTGCTTTAAAAAATAAAATGGATTGAACAATCCTGACAGGCCTCTTTGTAACAATGCATAGGTGGTAGCCATTCTTTGGTCTTGGCTCTTGTAGAGAGCCCGTTTAATCTCCCAGCATGCTCCAGTGGCCCAGCAGTGGTCCTCTACTTAGCTGAGAAAGTGGCCGGTGAGCTGCCCGTTGCCCAGCGACTTCCAAATGCCATGAACTGTCTGGCTATGTGGGCTTTAGAGGACTGTGTTTGGTGAGTCATGAGCGCTGGAAGAAAATGAAAGCAGACAATGATAGAGAAATGAGAAAATGTGGTGATACAGACGATTTGTAAACAAACCCACATCGAGCGAGTGGAACTTATAGTGTCCAAACATTTGATTGCAGTTCTGTGTGTCCTGATTCCAAGGTTGGTTTGGGATTCAAAATAAGTTTCAATTTGGTGACACTAAAGCTAGGGACGTCCAGATCCAGATTTTTTAACACTTTGTGAAGTTTATTCTGACTGATATCAATCCCATACAGTATTTTCATATTTTTATATTGTTCTATAATATATTCTATAATACACTATACACTATATACACTACCGGTCAAAAGTGTGGGGCCACCCATGCAGGCCAGTTCCACGGCTTCTCTAATCAGCACAACAGTTTTCAGCAGTGCTAGCATAATTGCACCAGGGTTTTCTAATCATAAGTTACCCTTTAATACGATTAGCTAACACAATGTACCATTACAATAAGGTAATGTTGGGGAACAAAAGGCTGAATGGGTATCTTTAAAATTGCTGCTTTTAAAACCCCTTCACAAAACGATCGCAGCATTATATTATTGTTTCAGCTCAATTTGCTTTTAAAGGCCTTTCCAGGTCTATTGTATTGTGTTTAGTGACTAGAAGACATAAGCACTATCGGAACACATGGCTAATTATGATGCATAAACACGCTCATACCTGAGAGAGCACGCTCATCATAGCTGGATTCGATTCTCCCAGAGTTTCTGACTCCTCTGTAAAAGTTAAATGACAGCACAGCAAAGGTAACAATGATCTGTTCTCTGTCATTATGCTGTTTTGTCTTATGATACAATATTTCTGTAGTCTGTTCATTACTAATCACATGGTGTCTCCTATCCCACTCCCCCTCGGGAGTGCCTGTCGAGATCGAATGGAGGACCTCAGCTTAACGGAGGAACCCTGCCTACTGGAATTGGACACTGAGGACTGGGCGGTCTGCCATTAACCCTGGGTCTATAGCCTGTCCGTCCATGGGAGTGGATCTCTCCTTCTGTGGTTCTCCCCAAGGTTTCTCATTGTTCCCCCTGGGTTTTTGAGTTTTTCGTCGCCGTGCTCGAGAGTGTAAGGACAGGGGACACCCGCGCCGCTCGTGGCCACCTGCTGCCGAGGCTTATTTGACATTTTGTTTGCCTGGATACTTAATTCGCCTGAAGTTTACATTGTCATAGTTACTGCTCTGTTTTGCCTGACTACACAAAACCATTGATTGATTGATTGATTGATTTTTAGTGGCTGCAGAGTGTCCAGGGAGTTCAAGCTCCTGCAGAAAGCATTTTCACAGATTCACAACCATCTTTTGGAAGATCACACGCGATCCGTTCATTATTCAATCCAATCTGATACTCTCAAAATGCCTGGATTGGCTACCGTTCCTGACGGTGACACAAAATCTCATTCAGCAAGAAGGTCCTGGATTTGATTCCCATAAATGTAAATACACATTTACTCAAGTGCAAGTACTTGTTTTTACTATGTCTCAGTGGGTTCCCTCCTTGTGTTCCAGTTTTCCCCATCAACCTAATCTCTGCACAATATGTAAATCATCCACTCTTTGTGCTCCTGATTCAACCAAACTCAAGGTCTGGACATGGGTCCTCTGGGTCCGGCTCTGCGGCCGCAAACTGCTCCTGCTTCCCTGGTGGACTTGAAATATGGGATAAAATCCTTGGGGCAAATTTCCCTACCTGGACAAACATATACTACCAATGAGATGAAACGCATGTAAAAATAAGAAGTAAATTAAATTAGTAAAAATGAAAATGATCATAATATTTTCAACTTGTGTTTTATAGTCTCTTAAATACAGTACAATTCTAAGTTGGAAGTGTAAACCAAATAAAGTATAAAATATTACATAGCATTACAACTGCCTCATAAAAGACCATCAAATCCCCCAGTCTGCTGTTAAGGATTCACATGATCCATTTTCTAACTAAATATTCACGGAATTCTTCAGAAGTCTGTTTGCACTAATATACACTAATCAATGATAAGCCATGCAGCACACAGCCATACAAGGACAACTCCCATCTGCAGTAGTGTTTTACATAAGACTGAACATGTCAACCGCAGATCAATGGCTGTGTGAGTGGACATGAGACAGGAAAGCCACAAGGAAAAGCCAGGTACAAGCTTAGGATAACATAAAGTCATTAGTAATGGTAAGGCTAGCTATTCACTGATCAATGTTGCAATGGTTAAAGTGGAAATGCCATTGAGTAAATGTGGCTTATACACATTATTTGGGCACAGCAGCGTTGATATGTTATGTTCGAGGACGGAATGGAACAACAAAAAAGACATAGCTTCCAGTTTGCCATCATTCATAACAAAATAATGCAGCTGTGCACACACTTGATGCCAAATCTACTCTTAAAGGTATAGGTCAGGGGTGATTCAATCCTGCCCCTGACTGATAGAGCACAAGTTCCTGAGTATGTCTAAAGAGAAAGTCTCTTGCCCAGTCCTGTGCGGAGTTATGATTTTTTAAAGAAATAACCAGAATGCTCACTCCATCCACTAAGGGGCAGCTTAAATAAAGAAAGAAAATAATTTCAATGTCCAGCAGAGGGCACTGACATAAAAATAGATCAAGATGTAAACAACTCATTATAGCCACGTGGTAAATAGACAGTCTGCCCTTGGGCGGCTGTGGCTACAAAAGTAGCTTACCACCCCTCAGTGTGGAATGAGTAAATAATATAGCAGAAACTTGTGACACAGGCTTGTAAAGTTTTTGGAGGCTCCAGTCTGGCTCATTATTATTCATTTATTGAAAAAAGTTTCTTCAATGGTATATTCCCAATCAAAACATATTTTACTGCAGCTTTTGATTATGGACCTAATACACTCACGATATAATTCGGTCTTCAGCTAAATGTACTAGGAGACCGCTGGTATAGGCAATGATTAAGGACTTTAACTTAAAGGGACTATACAGAGTTTTCAAAATGTAAAAAAAATAAGCATTTTCAACCCCCTACATGTTCCAGCCATGTCCTAATGTGTAGAATGAACTCAGACCTGTTCACCACAACTGCCTCTAAAATCCTGCACTGTCACTCAAAAAGGTGGTAATTCGGGTCTGAAGTGCCGTCATGCACGAGCTTAATAGAGAAACTGCAGTTACGCGTAAGACCTGGGATGGCAGTAGTGAGCATAAAAATGACCAACTTGCAACTTTAAGTTCTGTCTAATATGCAGCAAATCCGAGAAATACATGAGTGGAAGATGCAGCATAGCGTGATTAAAAGTTCCAAAAAGTAGATTTGGTATATGTCGTTGTACCCATATTGTTATCAGCAAATGTAGAAATAGTAAATTGCTATATGTGAAGTCTGAATTCTCAAGTCATACAAAGGTCTCATATCAAGATCTAGAGTATATGTCCCCAAGCTGTGTTCATTGGCTGCCCGCTGACTCTAATTGCCTGTCCCAGCATGACTTTCCCCATGAGGGTTGGGGATATTGTGGAGAGAAGAAAGAATATTATCTCATGTATGCGATATATTCTATGGGCATTTTGCATAATGAACTCCATAGAGAGGAAATGCCTTGGAGTGAATGAACTATAGGAATATCTGTGAGGTATGAGGCCATAGCTGATGTCACTTTTGGGACTTATGCAACTGTATCAGTATCTATTGTTTGAGATCTGTTAAGCTGCATTTGAGAAATATGTGACAAAAAGCCAAAGTATAGGCCTTTAAGTTACACTCCAGGAATTGTGCTAAACACTGCTTTCATCCCACTTGTGCAACTCATTACGTAAAAAACATTTTAGCAGCAACAAACTTTTTCTTTTTATCCACTTTCTCCATCTCTCCTGCACAAACTCTCTTGTCTTATCTGCCTGACTTATTTTCATTCTGTCTCCAATTGACAGCTTTTCCAAATGAGATTTAATCCATGAGCTGTCAGGCACTTGACTGATACCAATCAATCTGGTGGAAGCCTGGAAGCGTGACGGGACCGACTCTTGTTCCTGCCCAAAACCCACTTGGATGCCACTGCTTCTCACCTGTGGTTAAATATAAGTAAAAGAACCAAAAAATAAAAGAACCATACCATTTCTTTCTTTCATTTGTTTGAGACATTAAAGCCAAACAAAAAAGTTCCATCATACACAGTTGGTTAAGCACAGTGTTATCTATATAAGAACATTGCTCATAAGCTTTACAAGCTTTTTGGTCAACTGATTTATCCAATGTTTCAGGTTTATAATTGCTTTTAGAAACTTAAATGCAGGGTGGTCCAAAATCCCCAGGGTAGAATTTCGCCGTTTTACAGAGAAACGTTGTTCCTTCAATGATACGGCACCACAGAAAAAACTGCTCTGATTGCTTTGGATTTGAGGTATTGTCATTCAAAATAGTAATTATCAATAAAAGCTAAATCTGGCCACCACATGGAAAACAGCACAATCAAAACCCATGTGGTTTGCAAAAAAACGCTGCCCAATTCCGGGGCCTGGCACCCGAGCTTGGATGGCTCTCACTCGTGTTTTCAAACTATCGATTCCGAACCATATCGAACAAGATGATCGAGGCGTGAATAAATAAAACGAGACGGGAGATGTCATCATTAAATTGCTATTTGTTGTAGATGCGACTTATAAGCATGAGCACTTAAGCATTCATGTATCCACCGGGAGTCAGCTTTGAGCCCTGTCCGTGAGTTATGCTTTTCTGTTGAGTTTTAGAAAAAGCGGCAGAAGTGACACATCAATAGAAAAGTACAGGAGAGTCTTTCAGAACACCCAAGGACACTGCACAATGGACACATTAAAAACATTAAAAACAAGAGCAACAGAGTAAAACAGAGAACAACATTGAGAAGGTGAGTGCGTAACTAGGTGGTGTAAGACTGTCTGAGCAGGTGAGCTTTGAGTTTGGATTTGAAGAGTGGCAGGGAGTCTATGGTACGGAGGTCAGAGGGGAGAGAGTTCCAGAGCTGGGGGAGCAGATACACTCTGTGCCCCATGGTGACGAGTTTGGCCAGTGGGACGGAGAGTTTGAGAGTGGATGAGGAGCGGAGTGGGCAGGAGTGGCGATGTGTACGGAGGGGTCAGGTTATGAAGTGCATGAAGTGAATGTGATGAGGAGTATTTTGAAGTTGATTCTATGTTTTATGGGAAGCCAGTGGAGTTTCTTGTGGTTTAACTTTGTTTTAACAGTATAGAAACAGAGTCGTGGGAAGATATTTTAGTTAGGGGGTGCTGAGGTACAAAATTAGTACAAAAATATTGCCTGCAATTCGCAAACTATCCACCAGGGGGTGCTGCAGCGCCCTCAGCACCCTGGGTTCCCTCGGCCTTGCATAGAAATACCGCAGCACACATGACGGCGCTTGTTTTTATGTATTGTGCAGCCAGGGCATGCTCTGGCTCCTCTCCACCCACCGCACCAATGCCTGATTTGTGCCACATCAAGACATGGGTTAGTTTGGGGAAGTTGTCAATTTTTGAGGGTAAGGAATGCGGGTACGCTGTGCCATTGACAAGAGTCTGCAGACAATAATTATCTCATATATAATGCAAGTGGGAAAAATGCACAAGGCATCTCTGAGCATGGCAAACCCCACAGGCAGTAGATGTAAGCGCACACATAATATCAATATCAACATCATCACAATCTCAGTGATGGATGAACCAATTTAGATACACTGCTTATTATCTTGTAGTGATGAATAAGTATGACCGTGTGGAATGAGATCACCAGAAATACATCACAGGACTAATTATGACCATATAGTTGTTTATTTGTGCCACTGCCTCTCGCTAACGTGATTAATGTCAGCACTTAGCGGCTGGATCCCCTCGCGACATAAGCTCCGCTCAAGAGTTGATTGAGCGTAACCCTGATGCGAGGAAAAAAGAGAAAAAAATCATGAGAGGACAAAGTTCAATATGAAAACAAGGTTGTGGAGTTGTAGTCAGGTCAAATACTACGCTATCACCGCACATTGTTCATTATATCTTTTAACGAATTGTCAAACTTTAATGCTTTATGTGGGCATTGTACACAGATCTATCAAACACTGACAATTCGAGCGTTCTGCTCTCCCAACATTTCATCCACTGAGTGGCGCTGTGATCAAAAAATGACACTGAACTTCCTGTCGCTAGCATACTACATTCCTAACGAACACAATGGACAACTTTTCTGTTTTGTTTTATTGCCTTAATGTTTGGTGCAGCCCTGTGAGGCGACTCCTGTTGTGATATTGGACGATAAAAAAAACAATGATTGATTGAGGCTTCAGGGGTGAGTGATTTTAAATGTGTTCTGAAGCGTAGGAAGGAGCTCTTGACTGAAAAATAACTGCTGTTTTGGGGCTAACTAGTCCCTCTTTGCTACTGCCATGTCCTATGGATCTTTAACTATAGCCATATTCGACTATACCCATGGTCGACGCGAGGATCTCCCCAGTAGTTAAGCACATCCAGCCCATACGTCCGAATAAAGGACGATTTTTTGTGCTAGTGGACAACGGTTATTCCAGGTTAGTCCCATTAGCTTGTAACAAGATTTCGCCTACAGCTCATTGTTGATGAAAAGTCCGCAATAAACCACAAATGCATCAAGCCCGGCTCAGTGTGTGATCATCTCAAAGGCTGCTTTATATGGTTACCGGCTTTATTGATGCTATTAGTGTACAATACTTGTTTTCACCGGATCTATGCATGCTAGTTAGCTCCGGGCGAGCGGTTAGCAGCTTGGCTATGGACTTATTTATTGACATGGCTGTATGTTCTCACGTTGAAAACACAGACACGATAAAGTTGTACTGGGCAGAGAGAGATAATCAGAGGCTGTCAGTGCTTATGAAATGGCTGGTTTTTACTATAGTCCCCCAGGGACAGCTCACAGACACTGGGGGCAACGGTTAGCTAACCCGCCCGGCCTTCGAGGCTCCAAGCCGGGCGGAAGACTGTACAGCGGGGCAGTGTGTGACTGAGTGTCCACAGAAGGCAGGAGGGGAGGCGGGGAGGTACGAGCCCCAAATGTAGGGCGTCGGAACAGTCTTAAAATATCAGCTACAGAATTGTATTCCTTTTTAGAAGATGAAGCATGCAGAGCGAACGAAAACGCTACGGCAGACAGAACAGGAAGTTGTGAAGTCGAATGTTACCCATATTGCAACGCAAAATTCAGTCTCTCCCCCGCCCATCGGATGCAATTTTGGGAGAGCAAGCAGAACGCCCGAATTGATACGTGCTGTCAGTGAGGGGGTAGAGGATATCAAAAGATCAAAGTCATCTTTATTGTCAAAGCGGAAACACTCAATGTAATCAGGAACAGAGCAAACTGTTATAAAATGTGTACATGATACTTTACTGTCTTTACAGGGATTGGAGTGGATCAGAGTTTGTGAATACACATACACAAATACAGAAAAAAGGAAGGAAGTGCAGGACATAAAAGTAAAATAAAAGTAAAATGGCACATGAGCGTGACTTTATGAATGAAGTGTAGTCACAAATCTCACCGCAAATTGAGTGTCTGTTCGTCGCTGTCATAAATGAATGGGAGTCACGCTGCTTTTTAAAGTGGGCGTGCATTGTCTAGATATAACAATGTCAAGGGGCTTATTAACTCGAAGCGATGATTTCGTCTTTGTTTAGACAACTTCTGAGTGGAGCTGTTGACTTGAGTTGTGTGGATGTTCTCCTGCGCACCGCTGGATCAATGGCTGCTGTCAAACATGTCCTTATGCTGGCACAAAGACGCTCCAGCTGCAGTCCATCAACATCACTCTCGCACAGTTAAAGCCTCATTCTTGGCAATACAAAATGCCATTTGGATCTCCCAGAACTCATAAATTCATAATCCGTGGCAGTTACTTTTAGACCTATCCATGGTTTTGACATTAATTTGGTGCATCTTGTCTTAATTAAATCTTGGAGACATTTTCCCCCAATATGGCTGGTAATTAAGGATGTTACTTAAGCTTGATTATGGCATCTTGCAACTTATATACAAACTAACTGTTAGCTCTGATACTTTTACTCTCGTATTTCCCCCACAATGCACTTCAGTGACACAGCAATGCAGGTTTCTTGCCCAAAGCATTATGCATCTCTTTGAACCACCAACCCAAATACAAATACCATTGCTGCCCATTTCAACATCGACATCATTGGTTTCAGGTTTTCAACAGCAAGATCTGTCTCTTACTTTGTCAATAGTTGGCAATTTTTACACTTTGGCTGCAGGAGCTGGTCGTTTGCATGCCTCAAGTTGATTGATTGTGTGTAAAAGCAATTTCGCCGTTACTTGTTCAATCACCATCTTTTGTAATCGTGTAACAGGAGGTGCCAGTCCGCTTATACCTTTGGGTGTTGAATTGACAACATTCCCACAAAGACAAGAGCACTACTCACCTCAATGCCTTCCTGCGCCACGGTTCAGCTTCAGACAACAGACCGAAAATGTTTACAAATGGAGGCTTGCCGCGTTCGTACCATGCCTGTTTGTTTGTTACTCAGTGGATTGCCGCTGTCCAATCCAGCATGCCAAATCTCTGCGTAACTCTGTGCCGTTGGAGCCTTGGGTGGGATTATGCTCAGGAGGACTGATTAGTTATGTTACCTCGGTCTCAACAAGGGCTTTGCGTAGCCAGTCGGTTCACTTAATATTCACAGTCGCGTAGCCGTGGATGAGGGCCAACCCCGGCAAAAAACACTATTCACTCCAGAATGTTTTGTATTATAACGTTAATTAAATTTCTCTACAAACAATCCTTGCATAATTTGCCACGGAGCATCCAAGCAGCACTCAGTGACCTGTTGTTCGAGGCACAGGCACAAAGTCCCCCTGCTTGTATCCTCTCCACTGAAGCGAATTAGACAAAGGTTCTAATTATATTATTAAGACTAAAAATTGCAAATCCGTACGGATCCTTGTGTGCATGTCTTAAATACCCCAGTATCAAAGAGTGGATTACAGTAGTTTAAGTATAAAGAGTAGCAGTAGCTCAGTTTGTCAAATGCTGACCCATCAATTTGAAGGTTTCTACTTCAATACCTAATCTCTCCCCTACATTCTCTCATTATGCCTTTGGTTAAGACTCTTAACCCACCTCTCTACTCTAGTGTCTGTGCACAGCATGAATAAAGAAGCAAATCAATCGTCAATTACATTATCCCAAGAGCCAAAATGATTCTCCACATATATGGAGACCAGATGTTTTTGTGGAACAAAAACAAAAAGCTCTACTGGGAAATATCTCACATGGTTTGGCCACTGCACATTTCCAAATGTGCTCATAAACTTTCTAAGTTTAAACGTGCCACATTATTGTTGCTAGCAAACCTCACTGCTGAAAATAGCATTGTGGAGTGTTGCCTCAGCACTAAATCTATGTTATATATACATCCCCAAAGGAGCGTACTATGCTACATACTGTCAACAGAATCGTACAGACCACGTAGCACTGGTGACAGCTACTAGCCATGTCCCCAAAGATGCTATTTTCTCCATCCAATTTCAGTGGCCAGTATAGAACAAGTTATTGTGTTATGTGCACTGTGTCCCCTGGGGTCTCGCACTCAAAAGATAATACAGTATGTTGCTGTTGGCCACATAATAACATTCAGACGGAATCTCCTGCATACAGTGTACTGTTTCACAAGGGGGTCGTTTGGATTTGAAGTTTATAGATCCTAAAACATCAAAGTAACTACTGTACACTTTTAAAAGACAATACTATTCACCTTATTCCGGAGGTTTGCATGGGCGCTGTCATGAATTGTGCCCACCCCTTCACTCCTGTTAGTTTACATAGGACTGGAGAAGTCTAGAGAAAACCAGTTACTACACAAATACAGAGAAACGGCGCAGTGTTGACTTATTGGTGATTGATAATTTACACAAATCAATCTTCTAAACATCAGATTTTAGAGGCAAAAAAGAGGCAAAAGTGGACGGGGCAGAACAAGGTCATCAACAACAGGGCAGTAAATATTCTGAAAAGGGCAAGATGGACCAAAATGGAACGTGCTACGTGTAGTTGAATCCAGACACTAAAAGGTAATTTATTTAATTGATGCTTTGATACATCAACTGTGCAATCTCACATGCATGTCTGCTCTGTCTCTTGGGAAAGATGCTACTGTTGCTTACAGGTTTTAGTACATTTTGGCTTGTACCTGGCCTTCAGTGTTTCCATGCAGGGCATCATCTAGAGGGGCTTACTCCTCTTTGACAGTTGCCAATGTCGAAATTGGGAACGGTGTCTCAGACAAATTTGTCATGACCTGTGGAGTCCCTCAGGAGTCAATCTTGGGACCCCTCTTATTCAACTTGTACATGCTTCCATTGGGTCAGCAAATGACAGCAACAATGTGTCGTACCACAACTGCAGATGACACTCAAATCTACGTGTCACTGATGGCTGGTGAACATGAGCCTGTAGATACTCTCTGTCACTGCATCGAACAGATCAGTTTGTAGATGCAAAACAACTTTCTCCAACTAAACTCATTTTGGCCCACAGACACAAAGACAACGTGTTATCAGTCGCTTGAGTCTCTCTCTCTAAAACCAAAAAATCAGGTTCGAAATCTAGGAGTAATCATGGACTCAGACCTAAACTGAGACAGCCACATCAGAGCAATAACATCAGCAGCTTTTTACCATCTTTTTACCATCAGAGTAATAGTGTCAAAACCAAACTTAGAGAGACTTATCCATGCATTTGTTTCCAGCAGGTGAGACTACTGTAACGGCCTGCTCACTGGCCTCTCTAAACGAGCTGTCAGACAGCTGCAGTACATCCAGAACACTGCTGCTCGAATCCTGACAAGAACCAGGAAATACGACCATCCAGTGCTCCGGTCTCCGCACTGACTTCCTGTCAGTCAGAGAATAGAATTTAAAACAGCTCTGCTTGTGTACAAGTCTTTTCATGGTTTAGCGCCGAAGTACATCTCGGACATGTTTGAGCCGTATGAACCACCTCGGGCCCTGAGAACTTCAGGGAGGAGTCTCCTGGTGGTTCCCAGAGTCAATAATAAATATGGTGAGGCTGCGTTTCAGTTTCATGCAGCTAAAATCTGGAACAGTCTTCACAAGGATGTGAGACAGGCCTCAACTCTGACAATGTTCAAATCCATGCTGAAAACAGTTCTTTTTGCCCATGCATATGACAGTATTGTATCTGCACTCTTGCCTTTTACTGTAATTGATTAATTTGTATGTTGATGTTTTACTGCTGTTTTCTTGTAATTTGATGCAACTGTGAAGCACTTTGAATTGCCTTGTGTGTGTGAATTGTGCTCTACAAATAAACTTGCCATGCCTTGCCTTACCAACTGTCTGTCCTGAAGCGTCATGCTGGAATATTTTGACTACTGCTTTGACCCCCCCCCACCCCTTTTTTCTCAGACTATAAAAACTCCCTCTAGCATCCTGGTCATCGATCGCGCATTAGCCACAGATATACTAATGCGCCGGTGCTATCTTTAATGTATACATCATGCATGGATTATCTGTTCATTAAAGTGACAGAGTGTTTGGCGAGCGCTGCGGCACAAACACCCCTTCCATCCTCGGCTCCTCGTCTGCCGTGGAATTGCTGGCGTGTAAACTCTCTTTCGGAGCTCTCGCTAGCATGTGACAGTTGCATGTAATCGGCCTGATTAATTAGAAGCAGGGGACGCTTTAATAGCTCATTAATGGGAACTTTTCATTTTTGTTGCGTCTCTCGCCGGTGGAGAGGAGACCGGGGAAACCCACCAAGGGCATTTGTTCTTATTAAAATGATTTCAGAGCAGCAATTAAGCAGGCTGGCGACATTGCCGCCATACCCGACCAATCAAATGGCCACTATGCCGGGCCAATAAAATAATCTTTATTCCTGGTTACACAAGAGGGTAGTTATTAAGCAAGCCGGGAAATAATTACTGGGATTCTGGGTAATTACGGAGAGGATATGGTCCAAGTCTCAACGTTGATTAAAGGGAGAATCATTAAAGTCACACGCACACCGATATATGATTTCAAAATGACAGAGATTAATTGTTGTTTAATCAAGTCTGGACAATGTGTTTACCTGGCAACAACGCTGAAATCATACATTGCTGCAGATAAATACCACTTATGGATTAAAATTTGGACATGGACTTGGTTACAAGCAGGACAATCTTGGCCCTAGATGGCAGTGCTGTGCAGTAGTGTAGCTGTAAAGCTTTTACAGAACAAGTTTGAATGAAATGTCACGCTCACTGGCGTTTCATGAGCCATTCAAATAGACTGGACTAATAGAAGACGTATGTGTGGTATGTAAAACAACTTTATAATGCAATCTCAAGTATATCCCCGCGAGTCAAATTGATTAGGCCTTTAAATTTTCTGTAGTCCTTTAATACACCCTCTCTCCTCCCTCTGCCCCACCCTTTTCTGTCTCTCTCTTTCATCACACACTCTTTCAGGGAGGACATTTTTAAGCAGACGAAGTGATTCCATTCTGCAGGCGCGTTATTAAATTTGTTTGCTAATCTCTACCCTCCCCTCCTCCCCCCAAACACACACACAAACCACTGCCTCCCTCCTCCTCTTCTCTCGCTGCACCACCTCTCCATCCCCGTGTACGCACTTGGCCCTATGCCGCGTTCCCAAATATCATCATCAACGGCGAGCCCTGAGAAGCCATGTTAATAAATCACGGAAACTCGGGCATGTGAAGAGACAATGCAAAAGAGGATGTGGAGAGAAAACGAGAGCTCATACAAAAGGATTGTTAAAATGTAACATAAAACATCCACTCTTTTGTCTGGTAGAATCTCCTCCAGTTTTGCGATTCGCCCCATCAACCCAAAGATACTCAATAGGCTAATCCTCCAGCTGGTGATCCAAGATTCGGAGATGGGTCACAGGTCACAGATTGCCCATACTGTCAACAGAGTCGTACAGACCACATAGCACTGGTGACAGCTACTAGCCATGTCCCCAGTTATGCTATTTTTTCCATCCAATTTCAGTGGCCAGTATAGAACAAGTTATTGTGTTACATGCATCCCCTGGGGTCTCGCACTCAAAAGATAATACAGTATGTTGCTGTTGGCCACACAATAACATTCAGACAGAATCTCCTCGCAGTTGCAATGATGCAATTTGCCCCATCAACCCAAAGATACTCAATTGGCTAATCCTCCAGCTGGTGATCCAAGATTCAGACAGAGATGGGTCACAGGTGACAGATTGCCCATGAAACTTGGGTCAGATGCCAAGAACAAACGTCTCAGGAATGATGAAGTTGACAAATATAAAACATATACAGTATGTGAAACTTAATAAGACTCTGTTTTTGCTTGACCATTGCTGTAACAACGTTTGAAGTACTGTAAATTCTGGACTATGAAAAAACAAAAGCAAAAAAGGACATACATAGGCTGCACTGGTTTATAAGCCTCATCTGTGCACATTGTTCCAAACACATTTGAAGCTCCATCAGTGCTGGAAATACTGGATTTTTCTCTCAGTGAACACATTTTCCAAAAGAACGGTGGCCTACAGGGACAATCACTTTTATTAAAGTGCATTAAAAACTTTGATTATATTATTCTTTAAACGTGCGTGTGTTCAGTCAAGCCAAAGCGCTGCCCGCACAGCGACTCCTCCTCGGGATGTTTGCTGTCACGGCCTCAGGAGCTTCCCAGTGTTCAAAGTTGCTCTGAGCTGGGTCAGTGGTGACTGCTTGCGGCTGGCATTTGGTACATGCGCATCGCCGGACCCTCCATAATGTTTCAGCGGTGAGAGAATCAAACCCTTTTATTTTGCTCTCGAAGCCATGTTAGCTATAGGGCAAAAGGGCATCCTGCTGCCCCTTTCCAGTGTGCAGTAAACACAGAGGTAGAGGTAGACAGCGATAAGGTGACACATGACACATACTGTACACTGTTGTATAAGTTCAAAGGGGGCGGGTTATAGTGGCTTACAGTCTGGAAATTATGGAAATCAGTAAATAATAAGAAAAAAAGGACACTGTCAATAGAAGGTGACAAACTTGTGACTTTTTCTCTCTCTTTTGTCTAAACATAATCCTTAGAATTTGAATACTGATCAACATCCAGTGTAACAAGTGTTTCAGAATTTCTAGTATCACTGTTTTTGTTCGTTTTGTCAGACACTAAGGTTAGAGATGTTAAAGATCTTTTACCTTTACATGTTTCAGCCGCCATCTGCAGGCCGTCATCAGAAACATGTAAAGGTAAAAGATCTTTAACATCTCTAACCTTAGTGTCTGACAAAACGAACAAAAACAGTGATACTAGAACACAAGTAGACACAATGAACGTTACGATGTTTCAGAATTTCATTGGTGAAAATACGACCCTTACCCTTTCACATCTACGTAAAATATCCTGAACCCAAACAAGAGGAGTGAAAGTGGCGTCCTCCGCAGCCGACTAAGCATGCTGTGCTCAGACCAGGACCGTGTCATCTCCCTCTTTACACTCCTATTAGTTCCAGTTAACATTGATGAGACAGAATTGAAGCTTTGGTAATAAGTGTGAAGCAGTACAGTTCTCATAATACTATCACTCCGATGGTGTAATTGACTTCACGGACCCTGAAATATCCATTCTGCACAGTTTGAATAGTGTCTTTGAGTTCTGTTTCATAGAAAGCATCAGTGTTGAAGTGGTCGGCCATTGTATTTGTCATAGTTTTTTTTTTTTTTTTTCTGGATAAAAGGCCTTGGATTTGTAACTTTAGCGCTGACAGCGAGAGTTAAGCGCTTTCTACTGTTTTAGTTGCACTTTTATCCTGGAAGAGCCCCTGAGACATGATTTTATACACACCTTTACTGAAGCACTGCCACTGCTGTTCAGGCCACATATATTTTAAGTCGGTCCTTTTAAATGAAATTGCTCCAAACCATAAAAATTCAACATCTAAGGAACCAGTGTGTGATATGAAATGTCCCACGCACTGTATAATCATAATGGTATCTTTAACACTTTCAAATCGACTAAGTTCTCAAAGTTTTACCACATTATAAAACATTTGAACACCACCTGGCCCAGTTTAAGATGGGCGCCCTTCCAACATTCCCAGTGTAAATGTGAATTGACTTTCTTCAGAGTTAGACTTTAGGTCAGACATCATGAGTGACAGTAACATGTCGCTAAAAAGGCTGAGGCTTCACTGCTCTTCAGTCAAAGAGCGACAGGAGAAGAAGGAAGTCATCGAGCTTCTGCTTTCGATGAGCTTCAGACTTCTGCTGGATATAAGAACACTTGATTGATGCATATGGTTGAAGAAATATGTGGACAGGACTGTGGTAGATCTACTTTTACCTTGGAGACAATAGTTACTATAGTAACTGTTGAAGAAATTAGCTTCTTCTGTAACATCTGTCCCCATCAGTCCTGCTGTACCTCAGTCAGATTAATAATAATAATAATAATAATAATAATAATAATAATAATAATAATAAATAATAATAATAATAATAATAATAATAATAATAATAATAATAATAATGCATTAGTTTTAAATAGCGCTTTTCCAGACGCTCAAAGTCGCTTTACAGTTTGGTGCATTATTCATTCACTCCATACTCGGTGATGATAAGCGAGGCAACCAGTCTGCGCACATCAGCCACCACCACCAACCACTCACACACTCAGTACATTCGTTCCCAAACGGTCTCCCATCCAAGTCCTAACCAGGCCCTTCCCTGCTTAGCTTCCGAGGTCTGACGGGATCGGGCCTAGCAAAGGCGGTATAGATTAATAATTGACAAATATTTTGAATTATATATAGGATTTTTCATACTCATTACGAAGGAATACTGGAATTTCAATCTTTTGTTGTTACAGTAGAAGTGTAATGTTCTACAGCAGAATCTCCATGACTTCCTTCTTCACTTCTCTGTCGGTGACTGATGAACAATGAGGCCTCATTACAGAAAATAAAGGGCTCACTATTTAGCGTCATGTTGCTGTCACTCACAGCGTCTGACCTATACAGTGTAACTCTGAAGCCAATAAAATCACAGCGACTCAAAGTGGGTTGGGCTAAAATGTGACCAAACGCCAAGATCTAAGCTGTAAGACTAAAAATAATAAAACCAGAGTAAAAAGAGTTCAAATGCACAGATGTTTTAGAGTGCAAAGAGGCAGATATCTCCCAAGTTTTATCAACTGCAACAACACCGTTACTGTCATCCCTGCAGTCGATCAAACCCAATGAAGAAAGTCGTTTAGATTATCTTACTGCACCGACTATTGAGAGTGCCAGATACACGCTTCACCGTGATATCCGATAGACAGGCCAACGCTGCGTTACAAGCAGCCAACGAAGGAGATCTAAGTTCAAAAAACAACTTGTTAGAGCAGACAGAATGATGAAGACAGAGCGGGGACACAAGGGGGGCAATGACAACTGCCCAGGGGCCAGGAGGAGACTGATGTGAGAAGAATCAGTGTGGCCTCTCCTCGTCTGTCCTATTGGCTAATCAGATGTACAGCTAAATTATTGATAAGCCAGGCTCATCAATAATTGCAGCGCTGCCTCGTGCGAGCTGTGGAAGTGGAAGAAGTGGATCAAGGCCCAGAACAAACGCACATCACACAGAAGACCACTTTGCATCCACAGTTTTTAGCTGCTATGTTTTCAGTGTTCTTTAATTATACTTCTACACAAAGAAGAATCACTCCAATAACCCGAGTGCTTGCATATTGTATTATTCATCTTCATCAATCAATAATTTAATGTGTAGAAAATGCATCCATATATGTATTACATGAGTTGTTTCACCAAATAAAGCCTTAGAGCTCTCAAGAAATAAGTTTGAGACTGCTGTTCTTTCTTTCTTTCTTTCTTTCTTTCTTTCTTTCTTTCTTTCTTTCTTTCTTGCCTTTTGTGCTTCCTTCCTTCCTTCCTTCCATCCTTTCTTCCTTCTTTTCTTTCCTCTTTTCCTTCCTTCCTTTCCTTTCTTTCTTTCCTTTGCGTTTTTCTTTCTTTCCTTTCTTCATTTCCTTCTTTCTTTCTGTCTTTCGTTCCTTAATTTCCTCCTTTCTTCGTTCCTTCCTTCCCTTCTTTCTTTCAACAATGTCTTTCTTTCATTTCACAATTTCTTTTGTTTCTTTCCTTTTGTGCATACTTCCTTCCTTCCTTCCTTCCTTCCTTCCTTCCTTCCTTTCTTTCCTTTGCTTCTTTCCTTCTTTCTTTCCTTCATTTCCTTATTCCTTCCATTCTTTCTTTCTTTCTTTCTTTCTTTCTTTCTTTTTACTTTGCTTCTTTCTTTCCTGTTTTTCCTTCCTTCCTTTCTTTCCTTCTTTCTTTATTTCTTTCCATTTTTCCTTCCTGTGCATCTTTCTTTCCTTCATTTATTTATTTATTTATTTATTTATTTATTTCAACAATTGATTTAATATGACAATTCATTTCTTTCATTTCACAATTTCTTCTGTTTGACTATTCCTTTCTTTCTTTGTTTGAGTGGTTCATTTCTCACACCAAGAATGTCCCACGGGCATGAGATCAGGGTGAGATCTTCTGAGTGAGTTTCCCCCCACTCACTATGTCTTTTTTTCCTCATTCAAACCGTTACGATAACATTCTTTCAGACCCAAAACTACATAAAAAAACATGTTTTCGTAGGAGCATGGAATTGGCTGTCAACATTATTTACCTCTAGCCTATGCCTTTCCGGCGCACGTTATCCTTTCATCACTTGAAAACACCTGTCATGATCCTCACTCGTCTCCTTATTTATGACTTGTATGCGTGTATATCTAGGCCTGTTTCCCCCCTGTCTTACGTGTGTGCATTTCCGAGCCTTGCTCATATCTTAACCGCCAGATGGGACAACCACTCCACTTTTGATTTCAGCCTGGAGAAGTGGTTCGGCACACCTCTCTCATATCTCTCCCTATTTCTCTCCCAATCCCTCCCACCCGAGTTTGGCTTTTTGACTTTTATTCGTCAATTTCCTGTGATGCTGTCTGCGCTGTCAGAAAGACGAGGGGAGTCAGACAGACCCGTGGCTCGCCTTCACTTAATCTCAACGGGAAAATAAATAAAAAAATGGGGAGAATGGGGCAGTGTTGGGAGCAGGTGGCGCCGTTTGGTTCCCCCCCCTGCAGTATATAGCAGATGTTTGGCGCGCTCTGAGTCATTTGTCATGTTTTGCTATTGGCCGGCAACTTTGGAGATCGTATTTTTCAGTCATTTGAAGCACAACAATTTAGAGCAGTGGATATGAGGTGCACAGTGGCTGAATGGTAGCAATTTGTCCATCCAGTGAGGTGAGTGTAGGTTCAACGTATGGTTTCTGTGTCAAGATGTCAGGATATGTCTGTCAAGTATAGTACTTCAGCCTACAGCAACCGATAAATAGCACACACGTATATACATTTGTTTACATACACTCCAGAAAAAGACACATTTGCATTTTTTTCTCACTGTCTGAAATTAAACCAGAATTAAGTTTTATTCGCCATCCCAACTTTGAAATACGGGGGTGGCAGCGTCATGCTGTGGGGCTGTTTTGCTGCAGGAGGGACTGGTGCACTTCACAAAATAGATGGCATCATGAAGAAAGAACACTATGAGAGAATATAAGGGCAACATCTCAAGGCATCAGCAGGAAGTTAAAGCTTGGGCGCAGTTGGGTCTTCCAAATGGACAATTCCCATAGCATATGGCCGATACTGGTTACAAAGAGGCTTAAGGATAACAAAGTCACTGTTTTGAAGTGGTCATCACAAAGTCCTGATCTCAATCCAGTTGATAATGTACGGGCAGAGCTAAAAAGGCATGTGCACACTCAGTTACTCCAGTTCTGGTTGGACGAATGGACCAAAATTCCTGCCAACTATTGTGAGAAACTTGTGGAAGGATATCCAAAACGTTTGACCCAAGTTATACAGTTTAAAGGCAATGGTAACAAATATTCATGAAATGTATGTAAACTTTTGGTTTTGTAAAAAGTCAAAAAAAAGTTGTGTAGAAAATTCTATCTCTAATTCTTCTGGCTTTTGACAAATATAAATATATATTTTTTTAAATTCTAATTGACCTGAACACAAATTAAAGTTAATTCTAGTTTCATGTCAGACAGTGAGAAAAAAAAAATGCAAATGTGTCTTTTTATGAAGTGTATGTAAACATCTGGTTCTCACTGTATATGATTATAAAAGAAAGATGTAACTGGGAAGCTCTATGTGAATATTAATGGGAAATGGGGGTGGGATTAAACACGCTTTCTTCTTCCCACCCCCTTTCTGGCAAAATTGGAGCTTGCTTTTTATGGTGAAAGGTTTTTTTGTTTTTTTGTAAATGTATCATCAAAATGTGAAACGGCTGTAGCTGTCAATGATTGCATTCCAAACATAATTTGAATGATTGCACATTTACAGAGACTGCCGTTATTTAGGTGTGCAAAACGTGCAATGGCGATGTTGTTTTATCCACTGCTTTGGTTTAATGTTTTACTTGTTTGACAGGGACAACTCAATCAAACACAGTGACAAAAACAAAGTTTGCAACTGATTCCCAAGTCCCAATTCTCAACTCCTGTCCCTGGTAGGCAACATGAACGCAACAGATAAATAATGTGCACAAATTCCCAAATGTTGTTTATGCGTAAGTACCTATATTCTGCTTATTCACCACCACAAATCATTCTATTCATTAATTTCTATCCATATTGTGAGTGGTGTTGCTGTTTACGGGCTTGCATGAATTGATTGAAGTCTAATTTGATAGAAACTAATGTTCACAAACAGAGCTTCCCTTCCCTTGCGCTGTAATGGATCTGTTATTTAAACAAGCAGTTTGACACGCCTCGGTGCATCGGCTGTTTGCCTACCATTCGACAAACAGCACATCTTGTATATGTTTGTCATCTGCACAGTGAACTGAATCTTGCTTTCAAAACATAAATCTAACTCTTGTCATGAGGAGAAAAAACTATTCACATAATTGAAACGTACTATCACTCGAAAGTATTTTTATTTTTTTTCCCTCTCAGCCTGCCGATGTGAGCGTATCCAAGTTGCTGTAAGTTGCGCAGTCCGGTGCAGCGGGGAGACTGGGCAGTGGAGAGAACAGACAGGGGGGAAGAGGAGAGGCAGCACCCAGCCTAAGTGTTAATTACTTATTGATCCAATTTGGCAGCTGACTCCCTAAAAAGGCGGAGAGGGGCAAGATGGTGCGCCTCTCTAAAGGAGAGCAGGGATCGACAATCTACTGTTCAAAAGTTCCCCCTCCTCTCATCTCTGCCTCGCCGACTGTTTACTACCAATCTGTGGACTTGGAGCTACGCCTGACTGCCTTTTACCAACTTTTCTCCAAAGTCCCCGAGTACTTGCCCCACATTAACTTCCCTCGTTGCATCTCGGCAATGCGTATTGATGAAAGGCACACATGTTAATGTAACCTGGATACGTTTCACTGTGTTTCAACAGGTAGTGGCAGGTGTGGTATTGCAACAGAAGCTCTTATGTCCTTTTTTTTGTGAAGTCAGGAAGTAGATACAGATTTTTTTTGTGCACAGATACAGGGAGAACATGCACACTCATCACAGTGAATCTTATGGGACTTGAGGACAATCAGAGACGGTGTCACTAATCAAGATTAAAAACCACTGGAAGCAAAACAAAAAACAATCATAGTGTGGTTGATTTTTTTTTCCTTTTAAAATTGCAATAAATCTGATTTAAAATTATGTATTTTCCTCCCCCTACATGTTCCAACAATGTCCTAAGGTGTAGAATGAGCCCCAGACCAGATCACCACAACTGCCTCTAAAATCCTGCACTGTCACTGAAAAGATTGTCACTTCGGGTCCGAAGTGCCGTCATGCAAGAGCTTAATATAGAAGGTGCAGTTACACGTATGACCTGAGGTGGCAGTAGTGAGAATAAAATGGCCAACTTGCATCTAGTCCCTTTAAAGGAACAGGCCACCGTGTTTCCATACTGAGATATGTTCTTACATGAGCTTAGATGAGCTGATGCGTATCTGTCTTTACGTGCGCTCAGTTACGCTAAAAGACTCTCCACCTCTCCTCTATGGGGCCAAACGGGGTGAAGTTAGAGGCGACCAAGATTTTCCATGTTTTCCCTATTTAAATACATGAGCGGTTACATGATCCAAGTATAGTTACACAAAGTTAAACATATTACCGTGCCTTACAATAGTACCCCTTTTTATCCGCTTAGAAAATTGACATGTTTAATTTTGTGTGACTATACTTGGATCATGTAACCGCTCACGTAACTGTGTTTAAATAGGAAAACGTGGAAGAGCTTGGTCACTTCTAACTTCACCTCTGTTTGGGTCCATAGACACAGACGGCATCTCTGGAATCGCCCATGTATGGTCATGTTTGAAAACAGGAAAGGGGGAAAACAATTTGGAGAAAAATCTAAACTTTTTTCTAACTTTTTAATCAAAAACTACTTTAACAAATGCTGAATTATAAATATAGTTTCCTACTAAATAAAGATACAAAGACATGGGGAGGAGCAAAGTGGTTCAACAGCCCATACATACATAAATAACGGAGAATGCTCACATGAAGCATCATGTTTGTGGTAACATGAAGAAAATGGCTAAAAAGGGTGAAAAATTGTGTTTCCCTCGGCGAGGCCACGCCCACTACTATGGCGCAAAGCTGTCTGTATCTATATGAATATGTTGGGAGAGGCTAAATGCTAACAACATCTTTGGCCTTTTTGCGTGACTGAGCGCACGCACAGAGACCAGACAGTTACGCATCAACTCATCTAAGCTCGGGCAAGAACTTACCTCAGTATGGAAAAACTGTGACCTGTTCCTTTAAGAAACACATTTATATCACTACATTACATTGTATTGCTTAGAACATGCTATAATAAAATGAAATGATTGAGCCAACATGTGATTTGTCTCTGTCCCTTTAAGACGCTCCTTCCATCACTCCTCGGCACATCTTCAACACACACTGCTCCAGCTCCATGTATATAGCTCACTCTTGAACATCG
Organism: Gobius niger; assembly: GCF_951799975.1. Taxonomy (NCBI): domain Eukaryota; kingdom Metazoa; phylum Chordata; class Actinopteri; order Gobiiformes; family Gobiidae; genus Gobius; species Gobius niger. The sequence continues at coordinate 10,598,018 of NC_136852.1, read as the reverse complement.
GTGACGCTAGAATGTGCTGCAGCGTATTGTTGTTTCACAGTAACGTGTGTTTTTCCACTTGCTGAACATCAATGCTCAAAATAACACACCTCACTCTGGCATCACCTCTTTGTATAACGCGATTATCTTAGGCCTTAATTGACAACTTAATTCGACTCGGGCTTATTTGTTATTTCGCTGCGTTGTCTGTGATTTTTACTAGCTCACAGCGCCACACTGCACCGCTCCTCCTCCCACACAGTCAGCTAAATCTGTGCCTGCGAGAGACTCCTGTGTGAGGCTGCGGCAGGAGAGAGCGGCCGCCTGCTGCGCGCTGTTTGCATATCATCTCTCTATTCCTGTCCCTTGGCCCAGAGCTGACACTTACTCCAGAATTATGCTCAAACATGTACCACTTACCTGCACTATTTGGGGGGAGTGGGTGGATTCCTTAGCTCTTTTTTGAAATAATAAATGCTTATTAAGTGTATTTTGCCATTGAGTGTAGGCGCGTGAAGTCAAGAGATTATAGCCCTGGCGAAACGTATTAAGACCACATTAGCCGTAACATTATTATGAGCGTCAAGTTCTGGACAATAATTATACATGCTATGTAATTATAAGCATTGATTTATGAACCACACAGACACACTATATCCAATGTAATAGGGCTGTAATATGTTTATATTGCAATGATTTTCCAATGGGCTAATGTGCTGAACCGACTGGTGGTTCCTAACAATGGTGCAATGCCGCAAGCGGGTCTATAAATAATAAGCATCCCTCATGCTGATTTTGTAAAGTGACATATCCGGCTGTAATACAATACTGAATCCAAAATAACACAAAGCAACTGCTAAAATTGGGTTGTATCCGACGAATATAAACTTTTTCCTCAAAATCATTCTGTTAGTGCTGTTCAAACGAATGGAGCTAAGAGAGCGAACGAAACACATGAGCAGGGAGGCAACGTAGATAATTGGAGCAAATGTGTTCTCGTTTATTGTAAACAAAGAGCGCCATCGATGTAAAATTACATCAATTAAAAAAGCACACCTAGACAATTATGTTGGTTATTAAAGGTAAACAGGGGGAGAAGTCGCAGCAAACATGAACTGTCTTCCGCTGCATGATACAATCGGAATATCAATGGGCATCTGCAACTAAAGACTTTCCCTCAGCATTAACCAGCTCTTTCAGGTGTTCAGACACTGGATTCTTTACTAGCAGGTAGGCATTAGTGTGGTTTAACCTCTATTTAACCTCTATTTCATTTAACCTCTATCTTATCTTATCTTATCTTATCTTATCTTATCTTATCTTATCTTATCTTATCTTAACTTAACTTAACTTAACTTAACTTAACTTAACTTAACTTAACTTAACTTAACTTAACTTAACTTAACTTAACTTAACTTAACTTAACTTAACTTAACTTAACTTAACTTAACTTAACTCCCACATGAACCAAGCACATTTTCTGCATTACCCAAATCTGAGTGTTAAAAAAAGAGGTTAAAAATGCATTTTGTTTGTCACTCACTTTACATTTGAACACAAATCTCAAAGCGCAGAACGTCAGAGCAGTGCAATTTAAATTCTATAAACAGTAAAATAGGGTAAAAAAAATGGCTTGAATAAAAATGATTTAAAATGTTTCAAACAAAAAAACATTGACTGTGGGGCCCTGAGGTGGTTGGGCAGGGTGTTCCATATCAAAGTTTTTTTTTACCTATGTCAACTGCATGCAAAAGAAGAGCTAAAGAATACCTCTACAGAACATTGGGATCAAGGTATGCTAACGTAACAAACTGATGGTTAGCTACATGAAGCATAAACAAACTATATAGGTGTCTGGTATGTTAACGTCACATAAACAGTTCAGATAGATACAGACGGCATCTCGTCATAGAAGGGGGCGTGACTTCGCTGAGGGGGAAAATAGAATCTTAGAGAAACACAATTTTCACTCTTTTTAGCCATTTTCTGGTGGAATATGAACTTATTTTTCACACATAAATAAAGTCAAGTCTAAATTGGGCCCATATGGATATTTTCTCACAGCAGATTGTTCAGTAGTAGTGAAAAAACGACAGCTGTGGCTAATGCTAGCTAACCGCATTAGCCCGATGCTAACATGTAGCATCATGTTAGCATTCTCCGTTATTTATGGGCTGTTGAACCATTTTGCTCCTCTCCATGTCTTTGTTTCTTTAGTACAACATTATTTTCATATTTCAACATTTGTTAAAGTAGTTAGAGAAAGTTTGATCTTTCTCCAAATTGTTTTCCCCCTTAACTGTTTTCAAACATGACCATATATGGGCGATTCCAGAGATGCCGTCTGTATCTATAACTATAGCATAAAGAACATGCCAAACTGTCGATCTCACTCCAAATCACTGCATCCACCGAAATCTTCCTCCTCTGTCTGTGTTACTTCTGAACAATCGCCTTGGCAACGACCTGGAGGCGTAACTGCACCGTTGACAAGCCTCTCCCGGCAGCACGTTTTTCAAGCTCTCATTTGCGAACTCGTTCCTCTCGCTGTGGACATCTAGCTTTTAGCCCATGAGTAGCTTTGTTTAGTTTTCTTCACTGCGGTAAGAGTATAGCCTCAGCTTTCTCCCGCACTCCAAACTTTCTTTCTGCTGTTTGATCAGCCTGCAGTGCCCTCTAGTGGCATCATGTGACGAAAAGTGTGACTTATAGTTATTCTTATAGTCCGGAAAGTACGGTACTCTGATCATCCCCCAGTTTGCGAAACAGTCTGGATTCCCAGTGTTGCCTGAAATATATACAATTTCAACTATCCAGTATAGATGCCATAACTTTTTTTTTTTTTTTTTGGAAAGAGTGCACAAGGTTGTCTTCTAAGCACTTTTGAATGAGACACATAGTTCAGTGAAGTTGCATATTAACTTAAATTCTAACCCCTCCGCTTGCAGCCGTGTATAATTCATGCATCTTATAAAGCAGGAGCAAATACATGATATACCCAGAGGTCAAACTTGTAAAAACTCCATTAAGGAACAAAAAGTGCAGTCGGCGGAGTTTTCCCCCTTTCTTCTTAGCCATATTTACTTTTCTTGTCTGCATTGGGTGACTCTGGCTTAACTTCTTGACCTCCGACTAAAACCTCTATATCCTTGTCTGCTGTGCCTTACACCCCACCGCTCTCCCTCCCTCTCCCACTCTCTCCACCGCTCTCTCTTTCTTTGCCGATGGAAGTTGAAATGAATCTAAATTAATGAATATCATTATAGCCTCTTAAATAGCCGCGGAGTGTCGTTCACCCTTCTTGGCTTTATCTCCCTCTGCACATGGGCCCCGGACAACCAAACCTTTCTGCGAGATAGCAACAGAAATGGCTAACTACTTTTGCTCATTTTGGGGGTGGGGTGGGGGGGGGTTCTACGGAGAGGCCTGTTCTGTCTTTCGGCGGGGGAACAAGCCACGCCATAATGAGTTTTATGCCTAACGAGTGCAGTCTGAAGCTTTCGACATGTTTTCACGGGAGATATCAGTGTCTCGCAGTCTGTTCACTTTACGGCGAAACACGTAACTGAATGGGTAACATTTTGAAAGACTTGATTATTGCAAGTCATTTGCCTTTGTTTTTCCTCATCTGGAGGGTCACTGAAATTAAAAACAGAACAGCTTATAAGACTTATCTGTGACCACAATAGAATTAGTCATATCCCTCAATGCAACTCCACCCACTGTTTTTTGTATCACATATGCCTTGGACTTTTCATTTGGACTCAAAGTACCCCTAGCTCCACAGTGCTGTTTGGAAATGAATAAATTAAATGTACTTTTTATTAATGAAACACACAATAAATACAAATTGGTTTTCCAATCAAAACCATTTTCACCGAGTTGTAAGTACCCCCTTCTTAGTGCTTGCGGGTCGCCATACCCTTGGTTAGGAAACACTGGTCAAGTGCAAAATATAAAAACAATTTTAACAGTTTGGGTTGCACTTTTTACATTTTAATCAAACAATTTGATGCAGGTTGGATACGTTGTATTCCATGACATTGTTTCCACAAATTATACTTTCATTTGTTTTGTGTAATTTGAGTTTAGTTTTAGCCCTTTGCTGAAGCAGGTCATTTTGATTCACTCGCCTATAAAATGACGCCTCCAAATTAAAATCATTGTTGTTGATGTCCCTTATGGAATTTACATAATACTCTTGCATGTGAGTCTCTAGTTGTAGCCACAACAATCAGTATGACTATCAGCACTGAATAAAAGAATAATTGTCTTTATTCTCGCCAACATTTTTTTGATGAAAATAAAGGTCCACAGTACAGCTCAAAGATACATTTAATCCTGCAATAGATAGGTGGAACCAAAACACACTCTGAGCCTATAAAAATACCACTTGAACATATATGTCAAACAGGTCAACAATATCTGTAAAAATTAACATTGTACATCAATTTTGTCCAATTCGTTTTATAGGACCTTTGTCTTAGGTGCAGCCCTGTGAGGCAACTCTTGTTGTGATATTGGGCTATACAAAACCATTGATTGATTGATTGACTGGTTTATACATTTATGTGGTGTTTTCCAATGTTGAAAATATCTTTAAAAAAAATGCTTGTACTTAATTTTTTTATTGGGTAAATTTCTACGCGGTGTGGCTTTAACGAAAATATGCTTTGTACCAGATTTAGCTCATTTCTATCTGCAGTCCCAGGTGCATACGACACTGAAACACACATTACACATTACACATCACTGTCAGTAGCACTAACAAATACATACATTATTAACATTACACTGTAATAAATAATATAGCAGTTCAACTTAAAATTCTATGTTAAATTTCTGCCATAAAGATTTGAGCTCATTGAAGGTACCAAAATTGTTTCAATCAAGTAAAACCAGTAAGTTATAAATGGTCCATAAAGCATTGCTATGAATTGTTTCAACTTAACAGTTTCAGTTTTAACTAACCGACATGTGTTGTTGTGCCAACCGTAAACTTGTATTGAACTTGTTATTTATAGCCCGGCCTACCACAACTACTAGATGCACTCATGCAGTGTTCATTTTAATTTAGTTTTAGCGCTTTGAGATGGAGCACCTTTTGAGAGAAATCATTATTATAGGGGCGACAGAGGTGCAGCTGGTAGAGCGGGTCGTCTCATGATCGGAAGGTCGGGGGTTTGAATCCCACCCCCTGAAAGTGCACACTGTCATTGTGTCCTTGGGCAAGACACATTGCCCCCAGTGTCTACGTACATTGGTGTGTGAATGAGAGTATGATCCTTGCTGTAAAGCGCTTTGAGTGCCTAATGTAAGTGGAAAAGCGCTTTATAAGTTGAGACCATTTGCAATTTTCAGTTTTAGCCACGCTGGTGTAATGTACCACCTTTGACCTGGGAAAGTGGAATCTACCTTGTAACCTAGCAACAGGTCATATTCCAAAATGTGTCACATTCCTTCCTGCTCCATACGGAATGCTGTGTCTGTTGCTATGGTGAGTCCAGGTCATTTCTGCTCAGCTGTTGGTTTAGTTCACATTGCAACACCGTCTTAGCAAACGCAACAGCACTTTCTCACAGTTTTGATCGACTTTTACAAACATTTGTGACATTAGCAAAATGGAAAACGCCCAAGACACTTCTGACAGTGTTACAGAAGGAGCTGAAGCGTTTTCTGAAAAAGACAGACTCAAACAAAAGATCCAGGAGCTCCATGACAGAGAGCGTCAGTGGAGAGAGGAGAGATCAGGTCTCCTTCAGAGAGAAAGATGGAGACAGGAGCGTGACAGGCTCTGGCTGTCGTTCTTTCATGCCAGAGAACGACAGTGGTCAGAGACGCAATTTGAGAATGAAAGACGTTGGTGTGAAAGTCACAGTTACAAGACTTTGAAAGCGCCGCACGAGAGTCTGCAGTACATGAGGAGCTTCTCTTAAAGGTGTTAAAAGAGGATTAAAGGCATCTCATCATCGAAATTGAAAGAACATCACAAATATTAATCCCTCAGACGACGAACACACAGGGTTCAGGAGCAGAAAACGTCCAGCAAACATTTGAGCCAGCGAACAGCGCCAACATGAGCGAAGGCTACAATAACCACGCTTTGCTCACATTTGGGGATTTTCCTCCAGAACAAGAACAAATTCTGAACGATCCTTCAGTGACAGTTGTAGAAATGGTGCCACTAAGACCAAAGCATCAACAAATTAAATTAAACAAATTAAACAAATGTAAATAGGTCAAAATGACTTAAACTCAAAACTTTACTATAACTTTTACTATTAAGTCAAATGAAAACTGTGTCTTCTAAAATATGAATATATTCTTCTCAGGGATAAAGACACATCTCAGCTCCCGTTGGTTTCCTCCGCAGGCCGGAGCACTGAGGCACCAGGCGGCCATCCCAGGAGGAGAGCGCCCCCTACAGGAGACCAGGGCCCAGACAACGTTGAGCTGAGGAAACAGCTTAATGCAGGTGCAAGGACGATGCTGCTCGAACGACAACGGGCCACAGAGCGAGGACCTGCAGCTGCGTCTGGAAGCCTTTGACCCCGGGGTCCCGCACGGTGGGGTGGGAGGGGCCTCTGCAGCGAGCGGACCCTATGAAAAGCTGATTAGTCGTCAGGGAGGTAGATTTGCTGCCATTGGTGTGACAGGGCCGGTGTTAGGACAGGTCGGTGGTTGTAGGACTTGAGGGCGGGGGGAGGATTAGGACAGGATGGTGGTCACAGGAGTAGGGGAGGGGGGAGGATTAGGACAGGACGGTGGTTACAGGAGTAGGGGGGGGGGGGTTTAGGACAGGACGGTGGTTATAGGAGTAGGGGGAGCGGTTCTCTCACATCAATGGCATAAAATTTGCTTTTACTGAGCTCAGTTTGGTAGAGATTTGATTGTCCAGGATGGGACGGCATGGGGTAAATTAGCGAGGGGTAGGACACCGCGCGAGGGGTAGGACATCGCGCGGGGCATTAGTGAGGGGTAGGAATCGCGTGGGGCACTACCGAGGGGTAGGACATCGCGCGGCCTTTAGCGAGGGCTAGGACATCGCGAGAGAGGATAGGGCGTGACAGTATGGGGCGTGAGGGTACTGTGCGTAACTGGACTGGGCAGCGACAAGTAAGCTTTTCTGAGTTCAGCTCTGGGACAGATGAGTCACCAAACCCCCCCATGTGCAGGACCCCGGGCCGGGCTCCACGCAGCTGCAGTGGACCTCGTTCTGTGGCTGCTGTCGCGGGCAGCATCGCTTTGTACCTGCATTTAGGTTGTTTCTTCAGCTCAACGTTGTCTGGGCCCTGGTCTCCTGAAGGGGGCGCTCTCCTCCTGAGACGGCCACTTGTTGCCTCAGAGCTCAGGCCTGCAGAGCAAAATAAGGGGAACAGCTGGTGTGAGTTTAATCACTCCTTCCCTCTTAAACTCTGTACAGTTTGGGTAAGAGAGTAAGAATGTATGACACATGTTTAGAGGTGATCAGGAACTGTCTGTTTTTGAAGTTACAAAGATGCTTTTACTCAAGTAAAGTGCTTGAACTTATTTTAATAGTAAAAGTTGTTCGGTCAAATGAAAACTCTGTCTTCTAAAATATGAATATATTCTTCTCAGGGATAAAGACACATCTCAGCTCCCGTTGGTTTCCTCCGCAGGCCGGAGCACTGAGGCACCAGGCGGCCATCCCAGGAGGAGAGCGCCCCCTACAGGAGACCAGGGCCCAGACAACGTTGAGCTGAGGAAACAGCTTAATGCAGGTGCAAGGACGATGCTGCTCGAACGACAGCGGGCCACAGAGCGAGGACCTGCAGCTGCGTCTGGAAGCCTTTGACCCCGGGGTCCCGCACGGTGGGGTGGGAGGGGCCTCTGCAGCGAGCGGACCCTATGAAAAGCTGATTAGTCGTCAGGGAGGTAGATTTGCTGCCATTGGTGTGACAGGGCCGGTGTTAGGACAGGTCGGTGGTTGTAGGACTTGAGGGCGGGGGGAGGATTAGGACAGGATGGTGGTCACAGGAGTAGGGGAGGGGGGAGGATTAGGACAGGACGGTGGTTACAGGAGTAGGGGGGGAGGTTTAGGACAGGACGGTGGTTACAGGAGTAGGGGGAGCGGTTCTCTCACATCAATGGCATAAAATTTGCTTTTACTGAGCTCAGTTTGGTAGAGATTTGATTGTCCAGGATGGGACGGCATGGGGTAAATTAGCGAGGGGTAGGACATCGCGCGGGGCATTAGTAAGGGGTAGGACATCGTGCGGGGCACTACGGAGGGGTAGGACATCGCGCAGGACATTAGTGAGGGGTAGGACATCGCGCGGGACATTAGCGAGGGGTAGGACATCACACGGGGCATTAGTGAGGGGTAGGACATCGCGCGGGACATTAGCGAGGGCTAGGACATCGCGAGAGAGGATAGGGTGTGACATTATGGGGCGTGAGGGTACTGTGTGTAACCGGACTGGGCAGCGACAAGATAGCTTTTCTGAGTTCAGCTCTGGGACAGATGAGTCACCAAACCCCCCCCATGTGCAGGACCCGGGGCAGGGCTCCACGCAGCTGCAATGGACCTCGTTCTGTGGCTGCTGTCGCGGGCAGCATCGCTTTGTACCTGCATTTAGGTTGTTTCTTCAGCTCAACGGTCTCGGCTCAAGTCTCCTGTGTTGGGACACTCTCCTCCTGGGACGGCCACGTGTTGCCTCAGAGCTCAGGCCTGCAGAGGGAAATAAGGGGAACAGCTGGTGTGAGTTTAATCACTCCTTCCCTCTTACCCAAACTGTACAGAGTTTATGAACGTATGACAAATGTTTAGAGGTGATCAGGAACTGGGTCGTCTTCAGAAGTTTACCGTCATATTTTTGAAGTTACAAAGATGCTTTTACTCAAGTAATGACATAGCATAATGAATTATTTGGACTGAACTTAGAATTAAACTCCTAGGATCTAATCAACAAGATGGATGACTTCCATCCTCTCCAGACTGGCACTCCTTTGTTTCTCCTTTTGCCAGAAGCAAGACCCCCACTGGGATAGCAAGGAACCCGCTAAAAGTAAAAACAGGAACTGATACTAATGTTAAAACTCATTCACAAAGATGAAACTTCCTTGAGCTTTTAACATTTGCTGAAAAGCCACACTCCTCTGGATTCAGGATTGAAATGGGGGGAAGGTGGCCAGCCCTGACTCTGCTAAATCTCCAACATCTTGGCCTTGTGTTTGAGGTCAGACAAAGTTCCCCCCCACAGACAGTGGATTTCCATGCAAAGACTGTCCTATCACAAAGAAAAAGACAGATTTCAACTATTTGTTTATTTTATGACACTCATGAAACAGGTCTGAAGTTGCTGGCCATGGACCCTCTGGACGAGACCAAAGACTCTTTACTGACAATGTGACTAATGTACATGTTAACTGCCTCACTATGTGTGTCACACAAATGTTTTACTCTTTGTTGAATATTTATCAGTAATTGATGGAGTATTAATGTTGCCTTCAAAATTAGAGGTACAGCCTGATCCCGCTCTCTTATAAAACTTCTCTTTGTTGTGGTGACCATCCTCGTGGTCACGCTCGTCTACCCTCCATTTCAAACCTCGTGTTTCTCATTTATTTTTCTTTAAAAATATATAAATTTTTGAGCTCAGTATAATCATATACGCTCCTTTTAAGTCGACAATTTACCATTTGGAGCAAATCCTGGTAAAAAAAATAAAATAGCTTTACAAATTTAATTTTGTCTTTAATTTTGTAATTAATTAATTTATTGGTTTATTTGGTCGGGACAGTGCGTGTATATTAACATACATGGTTCTCGTGCATGTAAACATGCCACACTGGATTGCAGCCTTGGGCTAATTCCATCCGTTTTTAGTGGTAGGGGAAACTGTTTTTTGATCACAATTGTTAAAAGCACTTTTTGCAACATAATGAAGCCCTGGACGGGCTCGACCAAGCACCGGCCGCAGTAGAACAGCTCAGCGCGGCTCCACGAGAGTACCCGCGCTGGGCCTGAGCGAGTATACTGGAGAGCCTCTGGGGACCCACACAAGGAGAGAAGTGGTCAAACCAGGCGTACCTGGCTCCTCTCGGGCGCCACCAGGCTGACCACCACGGTGCCAAACCCGTCCTCCAAAACAAGTGCTGTCCACCTCCATGGCCTCCAGGTAAAAGATCGCCTCCATCCTGCGGTGTCTGTCGGCTTGGTGTTGAGCGCAGGCTACTCCAGCTCTGACCAAAATGTCCCCTTTGACCTCGCTATTGCCATCCGTAACTCCGGCCAATGATTATTTCCCTACATGTTTTGTGGGGGTCTGATCTCAGTGGCTGCGTTACATCGGTTGAATTTCAACCTACCAATCAGCGAGCAGGGGAGGCGGGGCTTGTCGGTGTAGCATTTGATCGCTCTCTTCACTCACTCGGGCGCATTACATCGCCTACGTGAAATCAGATCCAATCGTCTCAAACTATAAAAGGAGTTCACCCCTACCACCTGAAAATGGAGCTCAATTGTGAAGATCCAGACCCTCTGTATGAAATGAGTATGAGGTAAGACCAGGCTACCTTTGACAATTTTTATTACATTACTTTTAAAAACCCTTTGTAAATCGATCAGGCCAAACCGTATTAAAGATAATTAGACCAATGTAACAAAGATACTCCATCCACTACTTTGATTGTCATTCACCCCATTTAAGACCTGTTATACATTAAACCTTAATAATGTTGATGCTTAAGTGTGTGTGTGACCTCAAATTTTGAATAAATATTCACATTTGCATTTAAAGTTTGGATTTCTCCGTGTTATTGTGCTTTGATTTCGTCAGTTTAGTTAAAAGATTCAAGATTTCATTCCTTCAGATATGTGTTAATCTATTATAGAAAACGCTATCTCAATGGCCGCCGCCTGGGCGCCGCCATGTTTATTTCCCATACCGACTTTGAAGCTAAGCAGGGACGGGCCTGGTTAGGACTGGGATGGGAGACCGTTTGGGAACATCAGGCAGCCTGGCGACAGTAGTGAGTTTGTGCGTGGTGCCGGCCCCCCCCCGGTCCCGCCGCCCGAGGGCATTGACCACGGGTCCATATGGACCGCGGTGCTGCTGTCCGAGGACAACCCGCCGTCACAAAAACGCGAATGCATGCGATCTGACTGCCGTGCGTGTGCGCGCATCCACACAGGGCGATGTGTGTGTGTGCGCGTGCGCGCGTTTGTGTGTGCGTCGGTGCGTGTCTGTGTGCGCGCGTGCATCACAACAGGGCGGTGTGCGCGTGCGTGTGTGCGTGCGTGTCTGTGTGTGCGCGCGCACACAGGGAGATGTGTGTCATTTGCTTTCACGTATTGTGAGCCCAGAGGTACATTTGATTCTACAGCAGCTTTGAACGCATTGCCAATTTTATTGTAAGGTTATCAATACTGTCTAACAACGATCATTAGGCTATTTCAGTTCAAAACCAACTTTTTTCTTTTTTACATTGTACACTACCGTGATGGACCAAACCACGGGTCCTGCACCGTCAACCGAACCGTTACAGCTGAACCCCTAATATTGATCCATGCTTATTCCACTGTCTCTTGAATTCTACTCCCTTTTAGCGAACATATTGTGGTTGTAGTATATAAGAAAGGAGCACGGGTGCATCAAACACTCTAATTGCAGTTTGTTTGACATTATTTTTAGCATTAACTATTTTAAACATTTGTAGTGGCCATAGTTTTTGGAATGGGTTGGGAACCACTGGTCTACAGCTGAACTGTGTGACGGGTTGGACATTTCTTTGTAATAACTCATAATCTCAGAATATCACATGTGGAAACTAGCGAGGCCCGGCCGAAGGCCGGGTCTCAGCTAGTAGATTTATATAAGACTTTCTTCCTGAATGTCCATATTACTCTGTCAAAGAACAGAGTTTGAGCGATAGTGTTCTAGGGTTTGTTAGGATCTGGTTCTTTTGTATCACGCGAGAACAGTTATTTGGATATGGCCAAAGCAGACACTGGAGATATAAGTTGTCTCAAAGAAAAGGCTTTTACTGCCATTGTTTCAGTTACAAAGAAGTAAAACCAGCTGGTGACTTCAGACAAAGAGAAGAAGTCCAGACCTTTTATCTCCTTTTATCCCAGTCTTGCTCCTCTGTGCTGAGAGGGTGACTGTCTATCTGTGAGTCAGTTGTTTGTGTCTATGTGTTTGCACATTATCTGTACTTTACGTTATGTTCAGAATGGTCTCGGGTTCAAACCTCCGTACGGAGGTTTGAACCCGAGACGGGTCTGCGGCCAGATACACTTGCAGTGACCGCAGAGTGTGGCCTGTTCTTGGGCTTGAACTGCGCTAGCTTAGTTTAGCTTAGCACCCCTGCTAGCTTAGTACTGCCGCTCCACTAAGCAGAGAAAAGTGGCGCGCAGCGTTGTACAACACAAATAATAACGTAATGCGGAAATGATCGGCAGCAAAGTCATTGCTTGAGTGGTTAAAGTACTTGCTAAACAGTTAAATGACAGCCTTAGTACTAGTTTACCTTTGCACAGACACAAACTCAGATGAAACCTGTGGCATGGCTAGTTCAGTAGCTCCCCTCTCTTCCTTGTCTCTCTCCTTTCTGGGAGACTGGCCTGGACTTCGCCTTCTGTGTTACACGAGAAAATATTACCACGATGAAGCTTTTAGAGCAAATTAAAAACCCCACTCTAAGACAACTTTCTTCAAATAGCCCACCCCTTTTGAAGCTAGCTTTAGCACCGTATGGCTTACTTTACAAAAAAATATATCCATATATCTATATATGGGCAGGACATGGCTTAGGGTGATATTGAACATATATTTTATTTGGCTAAAACACAAGTGAAAGATTGTTTCCTTACTTTAGCGTGATCCTCAGCGAAGAAACGTTCACTCCATTTGAAAACAAAACTGTTGAAATGTATGGAAGACTATTGGCACCTTAATTCAATTGTCTATGCATTTGTCAAATGGCTATGCATTATGATATTTCAGTATTTATTTTGGAATTGTATTTGGCAAAGTGGAATGTAATATCCTATTTTGACATGTAATTTTCTATTCCAAATATTCTAATGGCAATTCAATATGTAAAGTGTTGATGCAATGTCTTTATATATTGCAAAATACAAGATTTTGAAATGAATAGCATATTGCCATGGGATTTTGGCCTCTTTATTCATTGTTCTATTCATTCTTGAAATGGCATTCAGTTTGGAGTTGCATTTGGCAAAGTGGAATGTAATATCCTATTTTGACATGTAATTTTCTATTCCAAATCTGAGTATGTTAAGTTTCATTTAATGTGTTGTGAAACAGCACCTCCCTCTGGATTGTATTGCATATTGCATTGCCACACGCTCTGAGTGCACCTTTATTCAATATGTTATTCATTTGTTGACCCCTGGGAAGGCGGGCCCTGGTCCGCTCTCGGCCAATCAGAGTCGACTCTATCTCCTACTAGCTAGATGGGCCGTGTTGCTGATTTTTGCTGGAAGTAAACGCTGTTTTGACGGATTTTACCGCATTACCATAACAACGGAGTGACTGGATGACCAAGATCGGATGTAAATAAGCCTTGCATGGCTATCAACCAACTGAACTGGTGAGCAACACCCTTTTATAACGTTTTTCCTTAAATGAATGAGGCTCGTGCTAACTATGCTAGCGCCCTCTTGTCCATTAGCATGTTAGCACAGGGCTTTCAGAGGTCTCTTACTGTTTACTTATAAATGATCGAATACTTCTCACTGTACATCCTTAAAAACATGAGGCTAAGCACTGTTGTGCTGATAATGTGGGAATTGCAGTACAACTAAAAGTAGGACAAAATCAGGCCTCCAAATTAGATCACAACTGTACTGAACCAGGTCTGTATTACCCCGAAAAAAATTACTGGGCAAAGAGGTCTAACAGTGAGATTGTGGCTCTGAAACCTTTAGGTCTGCCATTCTCTGAGATATACAAGGGCATGCTTGAATTAACAAAAATATATAAGATATACCAAAGCACACAGATCAGCTCAAATTGATTTATGTCTTTATTTAATCATTTATAACCGTCTACATTCCAGATGCCACTATGAAGCCCGTACAACATCTGAATATGAAGAGACAGTAGAACATCTTGGCCAATAAGATTCTTCTTGTATGGTGGAATCATTCTTGTCTGCGACCCCAAGAAGCAGCTGTGTGGTACAGGAGCGGTCCAGAGGAACGAAGGCCAGGAGAATGTCGCAGAGGAGCCCGTTGAACCCCTTTGTGTTGTCAGGAGCTTCTTGTAAATAAATATTATGTACTAACTAAACCACAGTGTGTGTGTTTCAGCACTGTCCACACAATTACAATATCATTACACATGCTAGAATTAAATTGAGAGATGCAAAGATAGTCTGCATTTAATCCATGACTAATTTGTTACTATTTGTGAAAAATTATGAATGTGATCATATCAACTGCGCTGAGGTGACTGGATGAAGATGGCAGCAGGTCTGTCTTCAGCACAGGTGGTCTGTCTTCAGCACAGGTTTCTCTGGGCCCTAGTGAATGAACACTGGAGTGATTGACCACTACAAAACAGGACATTGATTACTGTTGGGTGCTAAGGATAGAACAAAATTGGATCTTCATTATCTTGTTCAAGTTTCATTTAATTTTATACCTTATATAATAATGTACAGAGTTTTTCTTTGAATAGTTTATGTTGTTTATTTTTTTTTGTATTTAGCTTTATGACATTTGCTTCCTTATTCAGTTGCTTTTTTGTACTTTGCTATATCAAACATACCATTTCCCTTCTGTGGGATAAATACAGGCTTTCTTATCTTACTACAAACTGAAATGGCATGTTTGATCTATGATTTACTTAACTGTCAGTAACATATCTGTGAGATAATTCCAAAAACATTCCCGAGTTTTATATTTATTTTTAGAAACATTTTTAACTCGTTGTTTGCCATTGTTATTTACGTCGCAATGCATTCTGGGTAGTGATGTCAAATGGTTGCACCACCCAGTGCCATTGCAGTAAATATACCCAGTACACTGAAGATACCGGAACTCCTGTTGGGCCTTTTTAGTCCCAACCACAGCGTGTTTTAGGACACGAGGAAAGTGAGGAAGAAGTCTGTGATGAAAATGGAGATGGAAATAGACATATTCAAAATCAAATGTAACATACTGTGATTCGCAGCCCTACTAAATGGCGGCACCTGGTGGTTTTAAAAATGTATGACACTGGCTTACTTTGTATTTCTTGCTCTGATATGTGAACTAAATTGACAGGAATGACCCGGTTTCCCCAAGTAGAAAGATATAATTGAGTAAGAGATAACTGCACTGATGATTGTGAGAATAGAAATTGACATGACACCCTATAGGATTTATATAGCTGGGTTACATTATGGCAACAAACTGGAATGATGTCTTCCCAGTAGCTGAGCCTCTGACCAAGTCAAACCTACATATCTACAAAATGAAGCATAGAGTGTTCCTAACAAGTTGAAGGGCAGTAACTCTCCTATTTCAAGCGAGGAATGAGCATATAGGAAATAAGGAATATATCGCACTAAAAAACATAAAGTGTGTACACATTTTAAGAAACAAGCTGTTATACTTACATAAAACCTCCTTACAGTAAGTTGGAATCTCCATGAAGGGTGATCTGTTTTTAAAATCCGTCAAAACAGCGTTTACTTCCAGCAAAAATCAGCAACACGGCCCATCTAGCTAGTAGGAGATAGAGTCGACTCTGATTGGCCGAGAGCGGACCAGGGCCCGCCTTCCCAGGGGTCAACAAATGAATAACATATTGAATAAAGGTGCACTCAGAGCGTGTGGCAATGCAATATGCAATACAATCCAGAGGGAGGTGCTGTTTCACAACACATTAAATGAAACTTAACATACTCAGATTTGGAATAGAAAATTACATGTCAAAATAGGATATTACATTCCACTTTGCCAAATGCAACTCCAAACTGAATGCCATTTCAAGAATGAATAGAACAATGAATAAAGAGGCCAAAATCCCATGGCAATATGCTATTCATTTCAAAATCTTGTATTTTGCAATATATAAAGACATTGCATCAACACTTTACATATTGAATTGCCATTAGAATATTTGGAATAGAAAATTACATGTCAAAATAGGATATTACATTCCACTTTGCCAAATACAATTCCAAAATAAATACTGAAATATCATAATGCATAGCCATTTGACAAATGCATAGACAATTGAATTAAGGTGCCAATAGTCTTCCATAGAAATGTACCGTAGGACGGACTGATGTGGATCGCATTCTTACGCCAGTACGCCAGTTTTGTCCAGATTGATTTTTACCAACAACATTTCTTAAGCTGTTACAGTAAGAGTTATTATTAAAAATAAGTATTCACTCTCAAAAAAGCTGAATATTATTTTATATTATTTTCTAGCACTATATGTGTGGCGCAGTAATATGGTTGTGGGTTCATGTATTTAAATGTTACCCCAACACACCTCAAAGAGATTTTCACCTTTGAACTTACTGACATAAGTTAAACATTTAAAGGATCTATATCATGCTATTTTAGCCATTACAAAGTTAAGTATAGGCATTTATATGATATATTGTACCTCTACCACTATGGAGCACTCATTTTTGTGATAAATGTAAGTGTTTTCAGGAGGTATTTTTCGAACCCGGAAGACACAACGCTTCGATTCAGTTAACTCCGCCCCCTCTCTCCGCACATACAACTTTACCGTAATATAAATAAACAGACGTCACGTGGGGAAACTGTGCATATAGCCTATAAGTGAAGTTACTTCACGATGCAGTTATACGGAGTTGACATCTGCAACACAGCTTCATAAATGGCTAACACAAGCTAACACGCGTTTGGATTGACTCACCACTCTGGTCCATCGCTGTTTACATTATGGGACTCACGTTGGTTACAAAAGTTAATCCACTTTGATTCTGGTGAAGGTTCACCAAACATCCATCAGTGACAGTCACAGAAAAACACTATTTTGCTGATAGTCGCTGAATCCCGGAGAAAAAAAACAGCTTCTGAGGAGTGGTCTCTTCTTGATAAAGGTTGAATAAACTCCCGTCCTCGTAGCCAAACGCGTTTCTTTTTCTCCGTGACACGATCGTTAGGTAAGAATAAAGAACAGGTGTGTCCAGAATAGGTTATAATGAGCTCCATCTTCACAGCTGCAGCGCAAACATGACATCTGTTCAGACGCTCAGGGGATGTGTTTGTTTTGGCCTCAGCTGACCTGGCACATCCTTTTTATTTATTTTTTAATTATTATTATGTTTTCCTTTTTTTTTTCTCTTTGTATCTCTCTTACGACAGAAATAATGAAAAAGCTATTTTACAAATTAAAATCAGGCTGCAAGACATTGCATTACAGACGCCGAGCACTTCCGTTCCGCTGTGACGTCCCAACTGAGCAGGTCAGTCGTTCACCAGGAGAGGGCGGTGCAGCTGCTCAGAGAGCAGGATTCAGGAGGATTGCTGAGAGCTGCGTGAATGAAGCCACAAACCACTGTGGGGGTGTTTTTGATAAGGAAATAGCAAAACAACATGGCTAAAAGCTCTAAAAAGTCGATTTTGCATGATATGGGACCTTTAAAACGATCATTGTCATGTGAAGACAAACTACACTCTTACGTTACAATAACAAAATGGGCATACGACTTGTAACAGTGTAGCGTAACAATAACATTTTAACAGATGGCTTCCTGAAAACAAACACAGCCTAGAATTTAGAAAATATATTAATACAATTTAACTGGGCTGATGCTGACACAGCTGGTTATCGAGGATATATTACTTTAAGTTTTGAGAGAAATTGTTCAGATCTCCAGACAACTTCAGAATGTCTGTGCAAAAGCAGAGGATCTTTCCGGGATGGCACAGTTCCTGTGAGTGGAGCGGGTTGTTTGTTCAGAGTAAAGTTTTTTCATTTGGGCTGGAGCAGTATTAAGAATTTTGAAGAGGTTTCCTAGATTTGCATTTTGAATGAAATGATCTAAACTGAGGATTTTATATTTACTGAGAATAGTGGGCGTTTTCTGCCAAGCACCTTTAACATCTGATTATATTAGACATAGACATTGCCTCACATATGGGCAAGCCTTTAGCATTACTGTGCGTCGGTCTTAAAGGACACCCGTGTGCATTGTAGTGGAAGGTGATAAACTAAGTAGAGCATTTCTCAAAGGAGCACCCGACCGCTGAATGTAAAGCCTGCATGAGAAGGTTAAGCTGGCTTACTTATAGTGAAAGCAATTCTCCTGCATCCCTAAACAGAGTCAACCTATATAAATACATAAAGAACTCATGGATAAACTGTTACAATACTCCCCCCCCCCCCTGATATCTTCTGTTGCTTTGATGTCTATTGGGGGGGTGTTTTCCCTGATCTCGCCCTTTTTAAGCAGTGCCTTTAAGAAATCTATTGATGTAGCTAATAATAATGTAGCTTTTAGCAACATATAGCTCTGTGGATATCAAATCAAGCCCGGTATGTACACTGTGGACTGTTTTTGTTTTTATTACTGAAACACTGCTTAACAACAGTGACACTGACCTTTCCTGCAGCAAAGTGGGCTTACCTCTGATCCTATGCATCTCTTCAGTCCTATCAGGGAGCAGTCTTGATCCATGTCTGGTTCAACTGACTAACGGGCAGCTTCATGAGGCTGTCACTGAGCTTTTTCTCTCTCTGCTTCTTCTTGTTCACCAAGGGTTTGAGAGTGACACAATCTACAATAAAGCTACAACTGAACTTAGAAAAAAATGTCTTTCAAGATATATTTTGGAAATACTTGCTTTTTCCTCTTTGTCCCTTTCTTCCCTATGACCCTGATAAACTAGGTATTTCACAGTCGTAAGGAAATGAAAACATTTTGTTTACTGTATGTCTAATGCAAAGGTCTTTGCCAAGCTTCTTGGCACATAATGAAAGGCCCATTCCCAGTGCTTGTGCAGAGTTCAACTGGAGACGTGTTGTGTTAGAATCATCACTCCATTATTCATGATCCCTGGCTCCATGTCGGTCTCTGCAATCTTACAGGAGCGTGCAGTTGTGTGAAAGTGTAGATAGTTCAAACAAAGCCGGTCAAATGACAGAGGCAGAGCAATTGGGATCCTCTCTCTATCATTTCATTCAAGGGGAAAATGAAGAACTAAGTTTAGATTAAAGCAAAGCAACTCAGAGTCATTTAGACACAACATAGCAACCAGCACTGTGTTTGGTTCAGTGACACAACAGCAGAGTGTGTCTTTATTTCATGGGTGCTCCAGCTTTCCCTAACAACCCAGGCTATAACCCCAGACCAAATATCTGAAGAAGGGTCAACATGCTCTGCAAAAATGCTTTTACAATGTACAGAGCCACTATGATTTTTACTCCAACACCTGGACAAAGGTTAAGCACAGGAGCTTTAGTTCAAGTATAATTTAATGTATTTGTGTTGACATTCGTGCATTTTCTCTGCCTCCTTCCGATCAATGCCCCCATCCTGAGCTCCAGCCTCCATGTGATTACACCACTGTCTGACATCTAAATGTTTTAAAAAAGAAAAGGCAAAAAAGATAAAACGGCGTCTCGGCCCTCAAAAGGCGTGGACCTGAATGGTGCCGGCCAGCACTCTGAAAGGTCACTCACTGCTTCGCTGTCTTCCAATACGCCTTTCTTTCTGTTTTCATCGCCCTCTTTGTCTGCTGCGAGTCTCACCTTCATGTATGGGGGAAAAAATGCAGAATGTCAGTGGCACTCAGCGGTGGCTATCGAGCAGACGGCAGCAGGTGGAGCCAATCGAAGAGCTGGGACAAGTGAAGCGCACAGACAAACAGACAAAAGAATAATCAGAATGAGAGAGCGACTGTTGGGGTAATCTGGTGGCAACTTTTTTTTTTTTATGTAATGATATAAAAGAATAAACTTGTTCCACTTGTGTTACTTACTTGTGTTGTGTGAAGAATTAGAATATCTAGCTCAATAAATGACATTGCAGTACACTTTGCCGGACATAAAAAAATGCCTGACTGACTTTTGCTGTTGTGTTCCATATATCAATATATCATACATTTTAGTGACTGTAGCATTTTCAAGCACGTTTTCTCCAGTTTAGCTTTACCCAAATCTGAAAAACTCTTGAAAGAGAAAACAAGGATGAAAATTTGACAAAAAAAGAGACAAAAAAGAGACAAAAATGTTGCAAATAATTGACAAAATGTGACAAAAAAGTAATGAAAAAATGTGACAAAAATATGTCAAAAACTGACAAAAAATGGGACCAAAAATAAACAATGTGACTTTGGAAAAACATTTTTTTTACAAAAAATTGGCAAAAAAGTGACAAAATGTGACAAAAAAGTAATAAAAATGTGCCAAAAATGTAGCAAAAAAAAAGTACAAAAATGTGACAAAAAAATGTGACAAAAACATTACAAAAATTAAGGCAAAATAATTGACAAAAAAAGACAAAAATATATTTAAAAATGTGGCACAAAGTAGCAAAAAGGTGACAAAAATGTGATTAAAAAAAGCACAAATACGTTGCAAAAATGTGACAAAACCGCGCCTACAACGCTACAAAAAATCTGTTTCACTGTTGCTCTCAATCAAGCAGCCGAACAGGTTAACATTAGAAAACATTACATTATTTATTGGTTAGTCTGTGTGGTGTCCCCAGTGCATGAAGCAGACATACCCACATACCACAAACCAATCTTTCTGTTTGTGTAACTTCTCAAACAGTAATATTTTGTGAATGCCACGGCGCCTCTTCTGTTCTGTGTTCCCGGTTCCCTTTGCTCAGTTAATGGTTACTTAATGTAACACGATTACATCCACAGGGACACGCCATCGAGTACTTGAATTTAAGCAACTATGACAAGAACACGGAAAAGAACCACCAAGGGCATATTTAGTATTCCTGCCACTTTGCGACGGCAGCTCCGCCCCTTCTGAGTAAGAATAGACCACAATGATATTAGCACTATATGCCTCTAGGTATGTGCAACCGAGCCTCATACAGCATGCATCATAAACCTATTTGTAATGCACTTAGCCACACACGCTCCCATTCATGCATAAAAGCAGCTTTCCACTCACACAAATGAAGATATAATTAGACCATCAGTAGGTTCCAGCTTCCGAATTATAGTCCTTTTATACATTTCCCTTCAGAAACAAACTCGAAGCAATAATTTGTTTCATTCACACTTTTGCCAAGGTTGTCACTTGCACTTTGTTAAATGATCATTTGTAACCTGAACTCATTGAGATAAATTTGTTGGCATGTGTTAGTGGACTTTTTTTGTTTAGGTTTTTTTTTTTTCTGCTTCGGAGGAGGTCTTTCCACAGAAGCAGTTTGGGGCTGTATCGCCCGCCTAAAGTGGACCGATCCTGTTGAAAGGCTTATAGAGGGTATTACGCTTTTTGTAGGTGTTTGGTAATAATCTTTAACACATATTTATCACTACCTTACACTTTGTTGGATAGAAAATGCAATATTGATCTAAAACAGCTAAAGCAAATATCCAGTAGTTTCACTTCCTGATCCTTCATGCAAGCTACTATAAGCCCCTCCCATCCTCTTCCTGTTGCTCCCCTTTGCTGTGCAGCTGTTTAAGAGAAAGTAACAAAAAGATAAATGAAATGCTATGGCCAGGGTTTTCACTGTGCGATGAATGGATACAGCTTAGCAAGAGATCCAAGGATGTGGGAAACACTAGGGAAGATTCGAAGATTACTGAAAGATGCGCTAACGACTCAAAAAATTTAGTCAAAACTAGGGGAACAACAGGAGGCACATGGAGAACCAGGAGGAAAGGAGGCCAAAGAGGTCAGGGAGCTGGCAGGTAAAAGTCCGGAGGGACCCTAGAAGGCTCAGGATATTGCTCAGGTAGGTTGGAAGGCCGGCTGAGAGCCATGGCGGCAGAGGAAGGTCGATGGGAGATCAGGCAAGGAGCAGCGATAGGAACACAAGAGCCCACTCTGGACGGAGGTCTCAGTTCAACGGCAGCCCCCAGACAGGAGGAACCCACCCTGAACGGAAAATGGTGTCCAGCTGTGGCTCTGGGACAGAAGGGGCCCACCTTGAATGGAGGTCGGTGTCCGGCAGTGGCTCAGAAAGAGTAGGGCTGAGACAACCCTGGTAGACAAGGGGGGGACAGGAGCTTGAAGGGCCCACCCCAGACGGAGATCAATGTCCAGCAGTGGCCCTTAGACAAGAGGAGCCCAACCCAGACGGAAGTTGTGTCCGGCGGTGGCTCTGGAACAGGATCAAGGGATAGCCCCCCTGGACGGAGGTACATGTCCAGCGGTGGCTGTGGAACAGGAGCAGGGTCTTTAACCAGATGGGCAGTCCACTGGGTCTTGCAGTGGTCGTGTCATTCTGTCATGGTATTATGGTGGAACGAGGAAAATAACAGAAGAAAAGACAAGAAATCGACGGAACAAAACACCAAATCATGACACCAGGTATGTTTTTGAGGAGAAAACAACATTGGGCTCTAAAAAGCTCTAAAAAGGCTATAGCGGAGTAGTGTTTTAGTGGTTCATTCTTAATTCACCAACTGCGTTTTAGGGAGAGGTGAATAGGAATACAGGCAGGCAGATGGTCAGAGGTGGTCTTGCCCAAGGTCACAAGGTAGGTTTGAACCACAGTCCTTCAAATGATTGAGCCAACACTCCACTGCAGTCTCCGAGTCATGTTCTTTTTGTTATTGCCAGCACTCGCTTGTTCGTTTTTCTTCATATACATTTTTTTCTTTGTTTACATCTCGTAGAGCGCTCTTGTCTTATCAATCTTACTCTCGTTTCATTTTGCACTACCTTCTTGTTCTTTCGTCAGTCAATAATAAGGCTAAATTTGGTTAGTGGCATACGGCTGGGAGTAATCCAATATGCGGAAATACACCCACATGTGCTTTAAACTGTTCAGTCAGCAGGCACGCTCCGAAACACAGGGACACAAATAGCAACGCAAATTACTTTTTCCTTCTACTACTCGCTCGCTTGTCGGGACACACCTCTGCTCTGACTTAGTTATCTCCCCAAAGGCGCTTAAGTTTCATTACACCGGCTCTCGAGCATCAGTTGGACTTCTTGTACATTTGATTATTCTGTTGCTAAGTAACTGTTCTCGCAGTCAGCTGGAGTCTGGAGAAACACCTCAAGGCAACAGTTCCTTTCTCAGGCACGATTTTGACACAATGGTTTTTCATAATTTACCAGGATATGGATTAGACACAATACAACCAAACGTTTGCATAATTCATTACCTTGACACTAACAAAACAAAGACAGGAGGGCACAAGAGAGCTACCTTTGAATAAGGATTTCTACTCAGCATTGTGCAGAGTTTTAAAACTGCTTTACTAAGCCAGGTGCTAAATTACGAGTGGGCATGTTGCACCTGATTTACTATTATAAACTGCGTATTACTAGTGCAGCAAATGTGATATGTGCTGCTGTGTGTACGGAACGCACAGGCTGCGGCCATATCAGGGATGGAAACCAGCAGGAAACAGTGAATTTTTGTCTGAAGATTATGAAGTTTTTATCACAGACTCCTCAATAGCAGAGAATATCAATCCAGCAGGAATACACAAGTGCACGGGCATGAGTGGAACAAGTGATCAGCGAACATACGGCTCGTGCCTCCTCGATACGCCGTCATCGTTGTGCACAGACCCCGCGGATCCCGTAAAGATTAAGAACTTTAAAAGGACGTGGGTAAGACTTGTGTATCCTTTTTGATGGACAGTGGCTGTGAACTGCAGTTCAATGTAGAGGCAAGGGAAACAATGTCGCAGGTAACGTGTACTTTCTTTATAATCCACCCATCCATCCATCCATCCATCCATCCATCCATCCATTTTCATCCACGCTTTCATCTGGTCTCACGATTGGTCGTGTTGGTCTCTCATAAGGGGCTTTTATAATCCTGCACACTATCAAAACAACGCGGTTATTATTTTATTTTTGTGCCAGATGCAAACATTTGAAAACGTTTAGAACACCACATTGGTGCAATCTGGATTAGGCCTGCTTCTCCATTGTACTTCACATCGAGATAAATACGACAGCGCTCATTTGCATATTCATCAGGACCCATGCACTAAATTTGCATTGAGGCCTTTCAGCTGCACTTGCTTTTTGCTCCACTTTAATACACTCTACCTGTTTGTACGTGTTAAAACGCTTAGTAAATGACCTCCATAGTATAGAGTAAAGAATAATATGTATTATGTATTCCTTGATGACAATTCAAAGAATCTCTGTCATAAATTTGCAAAACGTCAGGGGGCTCTAGCTGTAAGTGCAGAGCAAAGTTAAACCCATTGAACAAGAAACCAAGTTGTGTAGAGCAGGTAAGTTGAGTGCTGCAATGATCAGAGGAAGTCTGTTGAAAGTGTATGGACCTGTTTTGTTATTTTTGACCAGTTTTGTCCTGCTAAGAGTTTCTTTTCCATGATTTTAGAGACCTACTGTACATAAGGAGAGACATGCTGATGCCCATCAAAATACACAGTTTATAAGTACCTCATTTTCACTTGTTCATAATCTACCATTAATACATGCAATCTATAATATCAAAACCTCATTGGATTTTAGTGTGACGAATACAAAATAAATAGATTGTATTTCATCGTAAAACTGCTACATAATTAAGGAGGAGTTCTGAAAACTTTCTGAAGACAATGTTCATGGAGGACTAGGAGCTACAATATGAGACGGAAGCAAGCTGCTCCACCCGACTATAGAACTGTTGCTCCTGGTGAGTCATTCATCATTCTCGATCATCTGCTCTGATCTGTTTATGAAGAACATCTGGTCTGCTGCCCGTCGGAGACACGCATGACAGAGCACACTCACACATGTTAAAAGCTACAGAGGCCAAACGCTTTCCAGATACGCACAGCACCTGCCGGAGATTACCCAGGTGGGCAGCCAGACATTGATCTAATATGCAAGAAGGGGAGGTGGATCTTCCTAGTACTTGGTTGTGGCGTATATACCATCATTACTGGTAACTGATACTGCTTCGATGGATGGTTGTGCAATATGAAAGTGATCTTACTACACTTAATGCAGTTGCCTATATCTAACCCCAAGGTCCCAAAATGCCAATTAAAGGCCGTAAGTCTTATCAAATCCAAAATGCAGAGGACATGCTGAACTCATGAAGGTCCCCCACCAGCTAGTTTAGAGTTTTCATGAACAGAATTTCAAGCTCCGTGAGCGGCCCGGGTGATACTAGGCATCTGATGCGTCTTGACATTTTTCTTGGAAGGTTATTTGTCAAGTCTGGGCAAGTTTGCTTGACTGCTTTCCCCTCGTCCCATGAGGTGCATACAGTATTATGGTAATCCTGTTAGGCCGCCAAGCCCAATGTACACACCTTTCAAATGTTATTATTTTGTAAAGTTTAGTGAGGAATAATTAGTTCAGCATACTGAGTAATGTTGAAAGATGTGACAGGTGATTTAGGGCTGTCACGATAATTACTATATCGACATATCGTTCAATAAATCAATATTTATCATCTGTAGATTTATTTGCATTTATTGTCACATTTTTCTAGTGAAATATTATATCTCTTTTACCACAAGTCGGTTGTATTTACATTACAAATGTATTTATATGTCTTTAATGTATTTTTTAAAGGAACAGGCCACCGTTTTTGCATACTGAGATATGTTCATACCTAAGCTTAGACGAGTTGATGTGTACCTGTCTGGTCTTTGTGCGTGTGCTCAGTCACGCAATTAGACGAAAGACGTTATTAGCATTTAGCCTCTCCCAGCATAAACCTATAGCTCAAAACTGGGGTGAAGTTGTTCCACGTTTTGTGTAACTGGACTTGGATCGTGTAACTTTTCACGTAACAGTATTTAAATAGGGAAACCGTGAAACTGCTTGGTAGCTTCTAGTTTGGAGGGGGAGCGTACCTATGTTCCCCAGGTCCTATGTTCCCCATGTACGATTTTCAAGTCATGAGATTGAAACGTCACTCATATAGCAATCAGATTAACCCTGACCCTGCCCTAGCCACTAACCTTAAGGATAGTGGGCTGGTACCTAATCTTAATCAATAGAAGTGGGTACCGGGGAACACAGGGCTGACCCCATGAATGCTATGAATATGCTAGACTAAATGCTAACAACGTCTTTCGTCTACCTGTGTGACTGAGCACACGCACAAAGACCAGACAGTTACGCATCAACTCGTCTAAGCTCGGGTAAGAACATATCTCAGTATTTAATAACGGTGGCCTATTCCTTTAAGCTTTAGAGTTGGTTTCTGTGGCATTAAAAGATATCGCAATACTTTTGCTCTATATATCGAACTTCAAATTCTGTTATCATGCTCGGCCTAGTGATTTCCACTTGTGTGTGTATAGAGGCCAGAACTTGCTGTAAAAGAGATTGGGAATCCTCAGTTGACTTTCATGTTTCATACAAAACAGTTTAGCTCACCTTCAACTCTATGACTGAAGCACCAGTGTCTTTGCATTTCTCCATCTCTTCCTAATCCATTCCTCATACTCACTAAAGTGCAGAACGTCTCAATAGCCAGACTTTTTATTATGAGGATAAGCGCTGCGCTGTGGCCATATCGACCTATCCTCACAACAGGAAATAACACATGATAAACCACAGACCAAAAGGTTAGGATGGTGGTAGGAACGAAAGACGTGACGGGCAGAGAGCGAGAGCGAGAGAGGAGAATCCAGTGGACCAGGGGGACCGGGTAAGTGGGAAAGCCAATCTGTGAGCTGATGGGGCTCCTCAGCACAGCGGCAAAATCAATTTGACTGGTGCTGCTCCTGCTCTGAATGAGAGGCAAGGCATGATGGAGCGAGAGACGGTGAGAGAGCGGGACAGTCGAGGATGGCGGCGACGGAGTCAATAACACTGTGGCCATAAAGCAGAGTGGAATGGACAGAGCGAATGAGAAGGAGGCGCAGAGGAGGTCAGAGTGGGGACAGACCCGCGAGACCTGGCGCTCGTCACCGTAGACACCATTCACTCCTCACTGTTAAGCCCTGGAAGTCATTAAAAGGGCGACTTTGAAGAATACAGTCCGTGAAGGGAACTGTATTCTGTTCATAGAGCAACAAACGGTGACTTCGCCGAATGTTCGAGGAGTTGGTACGTAAGCATCTTCCGTCGTGATACTCGAGGTCCTCTGCAGTTCTCAGCGATATTGAGTTAGAGTGAAGTTTCTTAGCTTCTTCCAGACCTAGATTATTAATAAGATCGAGGTTATAACTTGAAAATCTCAAACCTCAAACCCATTTTGAACCTGAAAACTTAACTGAAGTAAAGAACTTAATTTACAATATGAAAAGTTACATTTTTTTTTTACAGCATATAGCAGTAACAGTCACTTTCATAATTACTTAAATATGAGGCTAACTATAACCACTGTGTTCTCTATGCATTTACAGTAGTCCCTCGTTTATCGTGGGGGTTACGTTCTAAAAATAACCTGCAATAGGTGAAATACGCAATGTAGTCGTTGTAGTCATTTTTTACAATTATTATATATGTTTTAAGGCTGTAAAACCCCTAACTACACACTTAATACACTTTTCTCACTAGTTCACATAGGTTCTCCCTCATGCCTGGTGTACACTGTGCGATTTTTAGATGGGGAAGGTAACATCTTGAGCTGCACTTGTCTCCACTTTGCGATTGTTCAAACTAAGAAACAATTGTAGCTATGACCAAAATGTAATCGTGGCAATTTCAGGCTACCGAGGCGTGTGTTTAGTTAGTTGAGGCGGAAAAGTGCAGGGAAAGTCTTGTAAAATGAGGAGTTGGACCTGCTCATGCCCGGCCTGTGCTGCTTTGACTCTGGCAACTTGCAGTGTGCCCTGATGTGTTGACGGTACACTGACAGAGATCCTCTCTGCAGCGAGAGGATGGCTCACTCTACAACTAGCCAATCAGGACGCAGAACACGAGCGTATGGCGTTCATACAAGGAGTTGTACTAAAATAAATCTGGGAAACAGCGTGGCCGTGAATGGTGAACAGCGTTATAGCAAGGGACAACTGTATTTCCAAATTTCCAATCTGTAATGTTTAAAATGGATTGATTAATTGAACTGATTTATGTATGTAGCTCATCTAACTGCTTTCTCTCAGGGTAAAGGAACAGTATGCTAATTCCAGTTATACTTTTGTGCTCTTTTTCTTAATATAACGGATTTGCAGCAGCTGCACTCGCATTAATTAGCTGTATAGCGTATTAGCTAATTGCCAGGAGTGGGACAGGGATGTATCTCGTTGCACAGTCAACAGGTGTCAATGCGGCTGGCTCTGTGCCATCCACTTCTTAAACTGCCATCTACTTAAACAGCTATATGTAATGCTATAGGGGGGTTGTACTGAAAGGCTACCAGGAAGCCCTCCACATTACTGGCAAAGGTTCTTTCTCTGATTGTACATTTTTTAAGCACAGTGACGTTTAATCGAGATCCAAGTTCTATCAAATGAAGCATGTGGTAAAGCAAGGCACCAGGCATAACAGGGTGGGCTGCGTATCGAGGAGCAAATACAGTATATTGTGATAAAATATTAGCAAGCAAAAGTTGCTTTGTGATTTCTCATTCCATTTTTCATGTCTTTGTTCAGGAGGTAGATACATTGAATGTGTTCTTAAACAACTTAGCTTTGGTGGGATTAGGGATGGATGACTTTTGCACAAAGAATCATGTTGCTTGTAGGAGAAAACTGTACATTACGGCTGCTACTCCTGCTGGTCTGTCAAAACTGCTCACTAGCCTATTGCAGCTATACCCAAAAAAATCAATTTGTATCTTGACATTAAAAATATATGGCCAGCATTTTTGCAGACACTCTTGACATGCCTAATATCTTCAGCACCAGATTCTCTCTCAGTAACTTATTTTTCCGTTGACCTTTCCTTTATCGGGTCGACGTAACACAGTTTATGCCTCGGAGCTTGCCATTATATGCGTATTGATTTTGTATAGATATCAAGCTAAATGTCTAGACTAGCCTGCACTTTTCTGTCCCTAGAAGTACCACAAAAAGGTCTTTCTGAACATAGATACTGTAAGATCAAATTAAGTACAGTTGTTTAATGTTTCCCCAGCTGCCCTCCCCTTATGATACTGTGCGGTCTGCTACCTCCAGACTGGAACTCCGTTTTTTTGTCATCGCAGCTGACAGCCTGAGCCAAGAGGCAGCTATTTTTAAGGGGAAGTGGGTGAGTGCAAGTTAATGAACATGCATTCACTACAATATGTGCAAGAAAACATTAATTTACATGCCAAACAGGCCGGCGTGTTCATAGTAACCCAAGCTACATCACAAAAGGCCTCTTTGGCATTTGGAACCACGTGAGCTGAGGTTATCTATCATTAGCATTTCTGAAAAATGCTTCTTTAGGGCTCACACTCACTCACGGGACAAATTGATATTATCTCAATTATTTTTTTGTTATTTACAAAGCAACAATATTAATGGTAATGGATTGTGAGGAATTATTTTAGTATATTAGTATATATTTTTGTAGCTCAACCATTAGAAATATCCTTCGTGCTGACATGTTTTATTTGTTACCAGAAACTGATTACATCTCTCCGACTGCCATCCGCCCCATTTGTAATGCTTAATGCTTACAGTGTAGAGGTTGTTATGTGTTTCTAAATACTATTACCTTGATAAGATAATGACTGCAGCATCACTCACACTGAAATGGCAAAGAGAAATTAAGGGGAAAAATGCATTCCTACATTCAGATTAAAAGGCGGAATTCCATCCATAAATTTAGAATTGGGACTTACTTATGGACCCTTATTAACAGATTACACGGCAATATTAAATGCTTGTAACCAATTACAATGAATATATACAATGTGAAGAACTTAGTTATTGAAAGAAGAACTAAGTAACTTGTTTACCTTAATAAATCCTTTTTGTATTCCTTCTGGGGGTAATACAAGTGTTAATGGGATGATTGAGGGGTCTTTCATCTCCCCCTGGTGTCTCTAACAGAAAACCACCATTGCAACTTTCCTGCCACCGAGTCGGAGCCACCAATACACACTAATGGAATCACGAAGAAGCTAACAGACTAACAGGCAAAGCTAACTGCAGGCTAGCGTCACTTAAACAGTATTTACAGCAAAGTTTGTGTGAAAAAAAAAAAAAATCCATTGTGTAATTGGATGAACAATATCCCTCGTTCCCTTTGTATTTTCTGTCGGCGTAGTATTTACTCTCTCGGACAATTAATGAGTAAAAAACCGCAACATGCTCTATGGCCTCTAGGGGCATGAGTTACTTAGTTCTGCTTTAACTGTTCTGGTGAAGTGGGCGATCTAAACTGTCATATGTACTTCGACTCACTGCACCATTATTATTCCATTTATTTATTTATATGATTATTAAAGGCCTGATACCTTCTAAAAGTGAAACAATATTCCAGAGCATTTGCATCAGTTTGATTAACTCGCAGGCTAGTTTTCTTGTATTTCAGTGACAGTGATCCTGAAAAGTGATCCTACCGATAGTGAAATTCACATATAAAGTCATTCTTGTTATGTTGTGTTAGGAAAGTTAAGAATGAGTTTTGACCACAACTAACTATTGAATAACTCGCTCACTCTTCAATTGTTTGTAACCACAAAATAAATATATAAATCAGGTATAGGGCCTTTAACATGACTTAGTTGGTCGAAATCGTTCTGTGTTAAAAGGAGCTTAATGGTGTTAAGAAGCGAGAATCTTTAAATAAATAAACCAATGCACTCTTCCTCAAACCGTACACACAAAGAAGAGGCTAAACCAATGAAGAAAAATAAATAAATAATCTTTCCAATAACCTTTCTTGCTCTGTAGCGTCTTCTTCCCATCATGCATATAAACCAAGCACTCCCCTTTCCCTTAATGAGCTTTAGTAGCCTAGAATGAAGTTTTCAGATATTATTTAACAGAGTTCCTTTTTGAAGAGTGTTCCAGCCAGAGACAAGCCGGCTTTAAATCATTCCTGATCTAATGCAGCGGAAGATGTTAGCACAGCTGTTGTAGCGCATTAGGAGGCAGAGAGCGAGGTTGACAAAACACAGAGGCCTGTTCAAAAGCCAAGGTTGATAGCAGATAACTTGAGAGTACATATCCTCAGGCCTCTCGCTGTCAATGAGTCTCTTCCTCTTCTGTAATCTCCCTGTCTTTGTTTCGCCGTAAACAGGCTCCCCTGATTACACTGAAGTAGTATTTATTCCTCTTTCTATGTCTTGTCATTTGCCGCGTCTCTGTTTTTCTCTGATCATTTATTAAGCTCTGTATCGGATCTGATTATTGCGCAGCGGTTTAAAATGCCGTCTAATAGGATGCTGTTGACAATCCCAAAATGTAGTATGTTCAATTATGTGTTGTTGCTGATAGTTTTCAGTCATCCAAACCAATTCAGCCCAGGATAATTTAGGATTGTGGGTAAGACATTCCTGCATTCTCATTTAAAACATTAAGTAAGTTAGTAAGTACATTCTGTACTGCCTTCAGTGCTCCTCTGGAACAGTGCACCACCTCCTGGATTTTCTCCTGTTTCAGAGCGTGGTGTCCTGCACTAGTCAGCTCCTTCACGTCCTCCATCCTCTTCATCCTGCGCAGCTCCCTCCGCTCCAACAGACTTTTACCAACTTCTGGGAAGAGTGTAGCAGACGAATATAATCAGTCTTCATTCTCCAGAGAACGAACATTCGCCTGAACATTCGAGTCTTGTCCGGATACCTCCTCAATTGTCCCTTTTTTGTTTCCTATAGCGCCTCTTGTGATGCTTCCACTGTGCTGTTGGTGTGAGGGGCTCTTGGTAAATCCCACTAATAAGAAAAAAATAAGGATCGAAAATGAACTGAGTAAATAAATTCATGAAAAACCTGTCACAAATTTGAGATATTCTCACCTCAAATTTCAGACTCGTCATAATATTTTTGATGACCAAACTCGATCCACTTTCATAAATGAATTTCCATAAATATGGACAACCCTTTGCCTCCTCTCTTGGGAAAATCCCAAAACAATATTTTCTGGTAAAAAGTTGAAAAGGTGAACCACTAAAGTATTGGTTGTGAATGATCGACATTACTGAGCTCATTAGACTACCCATTCACTCGACAAATGCAACTGAAAGTCCTAACTACCCATCTGCGGAAGTGCTGACAAGGAATTAGGTCCTATTAGTGGCTGAGGACTTTAGGCCCTACAGCCTTGGAACGGGGAGGCCTAATTAGAAGCTCCACCTGACATGACTGTAACATATAACTATCGACCAGTGGGTCAAAGGCATTCGTTATTGTGTTGCTGAAGGCCACATTTGTATCCCTGCTCTAAATGTAAAGCAATTAGGCAGATTAAAGTCTCTCACCGGTCACTACGGCTAATGATCCGGCGCTTACAAAACTGCGCCTCGTAAATTACAGCTGGAGCAACACTTATAATAAAGTGAAGATTTGTGATGTTGCTTTTGGGATGGAAAAATCATCATCATTTCTTACATCAAATAACAGACCAAAGAAGGTTCTGGCAAGAGAGCATGTGCATTAAGTCAGACGGCATCACAGCAGTATAGTGTTACAATAAACTGTTTCACTAAAGGATCAGCTATTTTCAAGGTTAAGGTAAACAGTTTGAGATTCTGCGCAACGAGGATAAGGAATTGAGGAGAATGACTGTTTTAGTGATAAATGGTTAACTTAAAGGGGCTAGACGCAAGTTAGCCATTTTATACTCACTACTGCCACCTTAGGTCATACATGTAACT
The DNA here is from genome assembly GCF_951799975.1 of Gobius niger. NCBI lineage: Eukaryota > Metazoa > Chordata > Actinopteri > Gobiiformes > Gobiidae > Gobius > Gobius niger. Next base: position 10,565,241 of record NC_136852.1, on the reverse strand, counting down.
GCACCTTCTGTATAAAGATCGTGCATGGACTGAAGTAACAAGGATGGAAGGATTTTAGAGGCAGTTGTGGTGATATGTCTGAGCTCATTCTACACATTAGGACATGGCTGGAACATGTAGGGGGAGGAAAATACTTCATTTCAACATTTTTAAACACTGTATAGTCCCTTTAATGCCTACCTTGCCATAGAGTATAATTTTAGGCCAAATCCTGGAACAAATCCTTACAAAATGCACCTCCCTCTGAAATGCATGTATAATAAAAGTCTGTCTTGTTATAAATTAGTAAATGAATCAATTGTTTGCAGGGCTTGAAGGTGCAGCTTGATGACTAGATATGACTGTAATGCACTTTGACAGTGATTGGGAGGGTGTGCTGTGACATTGAGCCTGAGCGCGTGGGTCATATGTAATATGTTCCTTGACTCCTCCTCCCTCTCTCCCCCCTGTGTCGCACCTCGTTCTCCCTGTCAGTGACATTGAAACGGGCGCCTTATCCCTTGATCACCGCCAGCTTCATTTGTCTCAATTAACAGCGACAGCTTTTGCTTTTCTCATGTCCACTTCCATTAGGCCGTTCCACACCAGCGCAGGCGTCTACCTCCCAGGCAGCCTGTGTACCTGCGTATGTACTCGTGTTTGGATGCACCAGAGCAATGCGCAGGGGGGGAAAAAAAACCATACACCTGGTTGTTGTAGAGTTGGGATTGTATTCACTGAGATAAGAGGGGAATAGGATCTCAGTGCTACAGGTGGAGTGGAAGCTACACCATATGTGAACATTTGACTGGCCTTTTTACTGTTTTTCACTAAACAATAGGATGCGTCTTATGTCTTACCCGTCCCCCTATGAGCGCCCATGTGAAGGTGAAGTGAGGAGAGGGATTTTCCACTAAGCAACCAGAGTTTACCGGCACAATGAAGTGATCTATACTGGTCTGTGCCGTAGAAGCCTTTGCAGTGGCTGGGGACTCGTGGCCTACATTCCTGTTATTGCTTTCTCCAGTCATCACTTGTTCTGACGTCATTTTGAGCAGGAGAGACTCAGGCAGCTGTGGGCGAGGAGCTACAAAGTTTGTTTGTCATTTTGCTTGGTTGAAGTTAAATACTTGACTTAAATATTATGTTCAATTATCATAAAACTCAACCAGACCTGTTCCTAATCATTATGTTTACAACTTTGTTTTGTTTCTTAAAGGGACTGTACAGAGTTTAAAAATGTAAGAATTAAGTATTTTCCTCCCCCTACATGTTCCAGCAATGTCTTAATGTGTAGAATGAGCTCAGACCTGTTCACCACAACTGCCTCTAAAATCCTGCACTGTTACTCAAAAAGTTGTTACTTCGGGTCCGAATTGCCGTCATGCACAAGCTTAATATAGAAGGTGCAGCGTATGACCTGAGGTGGCAGTAGTGAGAATAAAATGGGCAACTTGCATCTAGCCTTTATGACCACAAATAATTTGACAAAAAAAGTTACAACTTTCTGTTAACACAGACTATTCCAAGACAGCAGAAGTTAAAATAAAGTTAGATTTATTGTAATAATCAGCACAAATATTACAGAAATTGTCCATCCATCCATTTTCTTCCACTTTTCCGTTTCCGGGTCGTCACATTGCACCAACCTCTTATTGCTCCTCCTACAGTTGGTGGGTCCACGGAAGGACGGCCTCACGATTCAAACCAAGCCTGTTGGTCTCTCATAAGGGGCTTCTGAACCGCTCTTTATCTGACCCGTCAACTAGGACCTGTTTGCCTTGGGAGACCCCAACAGGGACACAAAGCCCCCGACAACAGAGCTCCAGGATCATTTGGGTGCTCAAACCCCTCCACCACGTTAAGGTGGCGGTTCCAGGAGGGGATTAAAGAAATCGGTAACACTTTATAATAAGGGAAAATTAATGAATGCATTATTTTATCACTTTATGCAACATCATGAATTCATTTTTAAGTTTTCGAAGATGCTTTAGTTTAATGAACTCACGATGAACTAATGACTAGTTTAATTTAGCAGTTTTATACAAAGCTTGGTCCCTGTCCCCATTTGCCATTAATCATTATGATTAATTACTCATGATCATGAATGAGTTCATTGCCTTAATTACTGTGTTAGTTCATGAGTATTTATTCATGAAGTCATGTTTAGTCATGCATGAAGTCATGATTAAATAATGCATGAATTACGCATATTTCATGTACCCTTATAATTAAAGCGTTACCCAAAAATCACCAGTGCTCACCAAAGTCTCAGCAACCTCCAGCTGAACCGTCCCCACTTGATGAAACATTTAGGGAGGTAAGATATTCAGTCTTCTCGGTTGCATTTACCCTCTTAATTAAAATGTTCTTCTTCTTAACTTTCCTCTCTTGACTTTACTTAACTTCTTTATTGTCCTACTGTTTTTGTCAGTCGTGGGGGGGCAGTGTTCCCTTTAGTTGGCCGCCCCGCTCGATTCGCTCCCCTTGGGTTGCCATGGAAACTACAAGACACTACATCACCTCGAGTACAAGTTTCTCAGGCTGTCTCTCTGTCTGTCTTCGTCTGTGTGTGTGTGTATGCATGTGTACCGGGGGTTTCCATGGCCCGGTGCTGATGTGTGTAGTCTCAAATGCACTGACAGGACGATGCATAAATAAAGGGGTTGTCCACAAAGTGATTGACAAACTGTAGGAAGTGCTACCAAGGCAGGGGTTTCAGTACAGCAGACGAAGAAGAGGAATGGAGTTTATTACAGTAGATAATGGTGACGGGGGGGAAGCCGGGACTATCCTAGATCTGGAGACAGTTGCCATAGGAACAGCAGGCATGGTTTTAAGATAATGTGGCGGTTATGTCATTATTCTATGACAAAGCACAGACACTGCCACCTCATCAGGGCTGGGAAGAAGATGCGTCTATTTCTAGCCTTGAGAATGCATGAGTCACGCAAAGATCTGTTTGGATTTAGTTTATTAGTTATAGGTGCTATAACTAAGTGTAAGTGGCACTGCAATCATAGGAGAGGTGTGATTTTTAGCATATGGAAAGTCCATCATGTACACTTGAAATTTAAGTCAGGTTTAAACGTTGCAAACCCGCTAGTCTGAAAATAAAAGGACACAATAAAAGGACAACTGCAACAGTTCTGTTTGTTCCATAATGGAACATGCACATACTCTAGTATCTTGTGCCTAATGCTATGTGTCTTTTCTGAATTCTCTTTCTAACCTGTTGCCGTGTATAAGTGCCATCTGAGCTGTCATCATGATGTGTGTGTTTTTATTTTAGGGGTTTGATATGTTGATATGTTAACAGTGAGACAAAATACAGGTAACTGACACATTGCGGAAGGAACATGCTTTATTGTATCATTCATTTGGGAATCTAACATTCACTGTTACCGACGCTGAACTGTCTGCAATGTAACAACAGACAAATACAGCCAAGACCCACTTCTGGCTTTCCTATGGTCTGCACTGCCTGTGCCATTTCATTTTGTAATAACACGATTATGTTTTCCTTCCTCTTGAGCAATTTTGAACAATAGCCTTACGGTGTACAATTTTACTCCACTTCACCCACCTCTGCACTGCATGGCTGTGAGTGCATATGTGGCCCTTGGTATGTGTCTGCCCCCGGGTCACAGTGTGTTTTGACTGGGCAGATCTCGGGTTTTAGATGACTTCTTTCTGCGGTGCATTGGTGCGTGGGATTAAATGCAGACCCAGGATCAGCTGCCATGACTCATACTGTGCTCTGGGCTCTCTCTTCACAGCGTTAGGGTCAATAAGTAAAGAAGGCTATGATTATAGTGAACACACACATATCTGCATGCACAAAATTAAGGGCCCGATCTTCCGCCTGGCGCAACAACAGCATTGCTCAAGGTGAAGTTGGTAACCTGTGTACACACTGTAGTGTGGCAGCACTTTTGCCGGTAGCCTGAGGGCATCGCTTAGAGGAAAAAAGGGGTTGGCTGAGGCACAGTGTGCTACGACCTGCGCTGATGACAACGAGTGCTTCCTCTTCGCTCTCCTCTTCGCTACATTAACATCGGCCCTTTACATCTTATGAAGTGCTACAAAATATTTCTCCCACTGTGAGTTAAACACTGTCCAGCTCCCAAATATAACGATGGTCCCGCATTATTTCTTTATTTGTATTGGGACAGGGCACATTAATCAACATGTGTTTTTTCAGCATGTAAATGTGCCGGAGTTAGCCATGTAGGCTAATTTTCATCATTAGCGCCAATATTAAAGAGACAGAGACGTAATGAAAACACCAGCTCGTAGGTTTTTTTTGGTTGTATAACTTTTTTTCCTCTCAAAAGTGTGCTTCTGCAATTGCCAGAGCAGCTACAGTATACTGCAACGAAACTGCTCAAGGAAGAAAGTTTGAGCAGGGTCAGAACAAGTTGGTAAAGGTGTCTGGACTCCATATGGCATAGTCTGTGGGCATCTCAAGAGTGAGATACAGGATAATACACAGGATTACTGAAACGTGCGAATGAAGAAAAACACCAGTTATGTAATGATTAGGATGTTATATTATAACATGTTTAAAATCTCAAAAAGCCAATTAAGAATATACAGGTTCACAATACTCTGCTTCATCTTGAGATGGAGACATCAATGCAGCTCAAGTTATCAGGCCAATCTTGTTGCAAAGTATAAAGGCAGGATAATTGAAATGTTAAATGTGAATTTTACATGTAAAACATTTCTTACTATTAGTGGTGATGTTGCCCTACTTCTCCATTTAGCATTCCTCTATGTTTATAACGCCCAAATAGGGTTCAAATAAAACTTTAAATATACTTAAGAAGAAGGAACTCAGCCTGTAAATTAATTAAAAGTCCTTTAGTTCAGTTCTTCAGCCGAATGTTTAGTTTGAAGGCTCTGGTGAACAGCAGCTTTGAGAACCGAGTGACAGCATTTTGGCAGCAAGAAGTGGATAAAGCATGATCAGCCTGACCAAGGTTTCCCCCATCAAAACATGCTCAGTACTGCTGACCTGGATCTTGACTGTAGATCTGGACAATGGCCCATGTGTGCTACTGCTGACAGGGTTCATCAATAGCAGTAGATGTATGGATAAAATGGAGATAATTAATTCCCCTGTGAAGACAATACAATCTCATCTGTCAGAAAATGATTGCTGGCCAAAATATATTATTTCATTGAAGGTAGGGTTTTCAAATACCCAGTAATTGAATAAAGAACCTGAAATAATATGGGTTATTTAAAAAAAAAAAAAAAAAATCTCATTGATCCATGGCGAAAGTGTGCTTAAGAGAGATGTTTCCGCTGACGTTGCCTTTTTGTTCCACAGGGGCTGGATCATGAGGAGAGCCGTGGTAGTTAGGGGTTAGTCAGGTGGATAGAGGCCCCTCTAGAGCTTTATTAACTGAAACAAAATGCCAAAGTGAAATAAAAGCAGCCATGCAGCACGTCTTCCCCTGCACCAGCACAAAATGACCTATTTCCAACCAAATTGATTTGTTCTGGGATTTGGCTAATTGCTTTGAGGAGAAAAGTAATATTTTACAGCTGATCAGAGCTATAAGAATTATGTGATGGAGTCATTTAGTCTTCATCAAACGTGATGTGCATAATAGTGATTAATTGCCATTAGCCGACAATTGTCTTTGGGGTTGATGGGACTTCAAGAGGACTCAAACAAAGCATTGCTCCATGAGAGTATGGTTTGCTGCAGTTTAATTATGAGCAGTACAGTTCTCTCTGGATTTATTGGATATGTAGGGTATTGATAGTTGTCATGGCTTAGGCAGGGAATGCTTGTGAAAACCTGGACTTGCATGTTTTATCCTTTATGCCACTAGTTCTAAACTGGTGTTGCTTCACAAACTTAGCAATATCGTCCCACGACCAGTTGGAAACCACTACTGCATGCAACATTATTTGTATTGCCTTAAACAGACTAGACAGAGTGTGTATTTTGCACCCCCCACATGCTCCAGCAATGTCCTAATGTGTAGAATGAGCTGAGAACTATTCACCACTACTGCCGCTAATATCCTTCACTGTCACTCAAAAAGCTGTTAATTGGGGTACGAAGTGCAGTCATGCACAAGCTTAATATAGAAACTGCAGCTACACGTAAGACCTGAGGTGGCAGTAGTGAGTATAAAAATGACAATCTGCATCTAGTCCCTTTAAAGTTGCCAGGCATTTTTTTTTACACAGTTTTATATCTCCTCCAGGTCACTCCATGTTGGGATTGGATGTTGCAACTGGCCTGTGATTCATTACTCCATGAAGGGGAGAAAAGGCTAAAAAATACTCAAAATGTGCCGACATTGTCCTGGGCTTTTGAGCCATTGATTTCAAGCCTTAACTTACAGTACGGCCTGCTATATATGGGTGAAGCCACGTGTGTCAACACATCCGGCCCGTGAGATGATTTAATCTGGCCCTTGACTTGTAGACCATAAATGTTTGGGAATGTCAATAAAAAGGAAGTCTCAACCCTATTCCTGTGCAGGTTATTTATTTATTTTATTTTTTTAATGGTAAATGGACTCAACTTATATAGCGCTTTTCAACCTTCATCAGGCCCAAAGCCCTTTAAAGTAAGGAGCCAGTCACCCATTCACACTCTCATTCACACACCAATGTACGCAGCCACTGGAGGCAAGTTGGGTGAAGTGTCTTGCCCAAGGACACAATGACGGTGTGCACCTTCAGAAGCTGGGATTCCGACCCCGGACCTTCCATTCATGAGACAACCCGCTCTATCAACTGCGCTACCGTCGCCCTAACCAGAATGCTCAGTCCAACCTTTAGGGGGCAGCCACAATTTTAAAAAGTAAACAATTCATCATGTGTCCAGCAGAGGGCACTGTCATAATAATAGATCATTGATATACAACACATCATAGCCTTGTAGTAAATGATCAGTTTGCCCCAGGGTGCCCGCGACTCACCATGGGAGCTGATTTTCGACCCTCGACCCAAAATAAGCTTAATACCCCTGTTATGCAAACAAAGCACCTCGTCCTCCAAGTGAGTAACATCTCTGCAGCATGCTTTTGTCACATTCTTCATTGCTGCAATGCCCAATGTCCCTTTTTCAGATTCGAGCCTGGGCAGCTGATGGATTAGCCCTCTCTTTAGGTTGATTAGGTTGATGGGGGAAGCGCCGCGTCCACTGATCCGCCGAGGAAAATAGATAGATGGGACAAAATAATCACTTTCCATATTCATTCTCCTGGACATCACATGGGGAATTTCCCGGACTGTGGTTTTCATGTCATTATCCTCGCTCTGCGCTCTCTGCTGGGATTTGTAGCCTAGTTGAGCACCGGTCCACATGGGAACCACCAGAGTGATGTGAGGCGGTGCATGGCATTATGGGGAAACTCCCTTGTTATTTCATGGGTAAACAGTTCTTTGCCGTCTGTTTCCTTGGTGTATTCCGCGTAAATCCATGTAATCTTTTCCCTGTCTTCACCCATCTGTGGACAAACACAAGCCGAGTTTATGTACATCTAAAGGTGTTGTTTGAAGTCTTATTCTATCCATTGTTTACACCTACACGGTATAACATGCTTTATCACATGCATTCAAGTGGACATATGGGCACTTCAGCATAGTGTAGTAATAGTGGTAGTATAGTTTGTAAGTGAAGGCTGTGTTGGTCAGAAGTTCAAAATAGCCTGGAGCGCCCTCTGCAGGCAGAAGTGAGACTGAGAAACAGAAAACCTTTCATTTTAAGCAAGTGCAAGCAAGCAAATCCTTGGCGCTTTAATGAACACACTTTGAGCACAGAAAGGCTCAAAGGTGATAATTTAGGTGATAATTAGGTGATAATTTGATGTGAAAATGCAAAGGACAAGAGCAGGAAGTTCAAAATAGCATAATGTATTCTGTCGAAGAAGGAACTGCCTCAATTAAATTACTCTGAGATTACTTTTTTTTAAATTTGCTATTTAACCTTTATTTAGCCAGGAAAGTCCAACTGAGATTAATAATCTCTTTTTCAAGGGAGTCCTGGCCCCAGAGGTTTCACCTATTGCACATGTTTTAGTGGTAGGGAAAACGGGAGTACCCGGAGGAAACCTTCACAGACACGGAGAGAACATGTAAACTCCACATAGAAAGGCCCCGTCCAGGTGGGAATCAAACCCAGGACCTTCCTGCTGTGAAGCACAAGCCTTAACCACTGGGTCACCCGGAGTGTCGAAAATTGGTCAAATGAATTTAGCCACCTTAATGTGGGGTTTGAGCACCGGAATGATGGGAGCTCTGTTGGTAGGGCCTCCCATGGCAAACGGGTCCTAGGTGACGGGTCAGACAAAGAGTGGTTCACAAGCCTCTTATGAGAGACCAACATGCTGTGGACCCACCACCTGCAGGAGGCGCCATAAGGATGGATAATTCAGCAGTAATTTCTGTTCAGGAAGGCGGCGTTAAGAGAATTTACAAACAAAAAAACATTTTAGCAGCTTTAACCCCTTGACGCCTTAATTTATTCCCAGTGATAAAAATTTTTATATCATCAGTGTTTTTGCTTTCAAGCTCATGCTAAATTAGCAGAGGCGGTATATCGTGAATTAGTGACACATGGCGTTAAGAGGTTAAACTTATGCCTTTTGGTGACTGAAATTTGAGGTTTCAAATTTCCTGATGAATGTTGCAGGACTGTAAAAACATGTATCCCATGACTCTAGAAAAGAGACAGGATTTCTGTCGTGTATAACAAAAAAGGAATCCATTTAAAGGCCTATATTACATAAAATGACTTTTTGGACTTGTTAACCATGTTATTATGTTGTATCCAGGTCAAACACATACACAATATGGAACTGTCCATGGTCAAACTGCACTCTGGTTAAGTTGTTTTCTGGTATATATATATTTTTGTTTAGTTTCCCCACTCCTGCCATGACAGAGGAACAAGTGCATTGGGCCTCTAACATAATGTAAGTCCTTGGTTTTAATGCATACACAACACATAATCTGGTGAAGTGTTTTCGTATTTGTTTGTACCCCCTCTTGCATGCTATCTCTACTGTTTCTTATGGGAAGGGAAGTGTGCGCTAGTAAACAGAAGGCAATATGCTGCAATAACAATGTTTGATAAGACCTGGGGTTCCAAGCGATCACTTTTCTCCCTCCTCTCCCCACGCCACGTTGCTTTGGGTAATTTACCAGCAGCGGGATATGCCTTGAAGTTCGCAAACAGATAAAAATGCATGCGCGTGCACACAGCTGACTTCGTATGAGGCACAGTGTTCCAATACAGACTCTGCGGAACACTTAGGAAACTTTTTAGCCGCAGCTATTCTTTTTCCAAAGTGCAAGGAGCTGATACACTGTAGCTATATGCTTTGGTTACTCCTGCTGTCTGCATTACATTGTAAAGCATTGTCGACTTGTAAAGAGAGAGTTTCTTCTGTGAAATGGAGCAAATTATTAAGAGTTTGCTGCTCTATCAGTTTCACCCGCTTTTATTTTTATAGCAAAACTTGACCTTTTCATTTGCTCTGAACCATCACACATTTTTCCCCTCTTTGTAACGCATTACATTGTAAGCTCATTAAAGCACATTACGAGGCGGTTTGCTAATGCACACAGTAAAGGTGTTAAACATTGATAATTATAAGGAAGGAACCCACAGTCCAACGGCGATAGAAGGACCTGTGGCAGCGCTTCGCCATGTGCATGTGCATGTTGTGAAAATGTATTTTGTACATAGGAATGCAAAAAAAAAGCCATCCACCATTTCACTTGTACATATAGATTCGACTTCAGACACATTTATAATCTCTTTGTGGACTAAATTAAAAAGACGAAACAGCAAAGGAGCGTATGTACTCTCATTTTCTGTTTTATTTCCTCTGCGCCTGGCTCTCCCTGATGAGGTTATGACTTCATTAAAACACTACTATGATCATACGCTATATCACAAATTAGGTTCCAATTGCCTGCTTCAATCCAGTCAGCACTAATGCGGAGACTTACCCCAAGTCTAGACGCTATTAACTCTCGCTTGTGCTTCCTCAGATTGCGCCTTTGCTGAATTGCAATAATGGTTTGGCTTTTTCGAAATAGGTTTCTAATGTATTCGTATTGTGCTCTGACAGTGAATTAAGAGAATGACCTCAACGTAAGGAGCCTAAAGGGCCCGTCTCACCGGCCTGGAGACTAGTTGGAAACTCGGGTTGCCGCTGGTCAGGGAGATGCTGTAGATCTTCCAGGTGGTCTCGTTGAAAACAAACAAGTTCTATTTCAGCGGAGACATTGCAGAAATGTCTCACAGGTTGAGGACAACAAATAGTGTTTGTTTAGACGTCCACAACTGCTTGAGACTGCATAGAGCTCTTGGAGACCACATGGAGCCCTGAAAAAGTCTCAGCTGAAATTAAACGTGTTCATTTTCACCGAGACTTCCTGGAGAGTGGCCTTATCTCCAGGGGACGTCTCGCAGACATCTCCATGACTAGCGGCAACTCGAGTCTCCAGCTAGTCTCCAACTAGTCTCCAGTGAGATAGGCCCAGTCAACTGGCCCGGTAGCAAAGCGGTTAGTGCTTGTGCTTCACAGCTAGAAGGTCGCGGGTGTGATTCCCACCTGGACAGGGCTTTTTCGTGTGGAGTTTGCATGTTCTCCCCGTGTCTGCGTGTACAGGTTAACTCCGGGTACTCAGGCTTCCCCTATAACTAAAAACATGTACAATAGGCTTGGATGAATGAGAGTGTGCACATGGGGGACGAGGGATAGAAATGTGCCTAAAACTACAATCTGGTGTGGCACGTTTACATGCTTGAGACCCATGTATGTTCATTAACATGCACTGTCCCGCCCAAATAATTCAAGAAAAAACAAAACAAAAAAACAAAAATCTTTAACTCTCCTCCAGTGAGAGGCCCTTTAACAGGAGGCATGTAAGAATTTGTTTATAATATTGCACACCATAAGGCCTGCTGGTAACACTTTATATTAAGGTGTGCTCATTAAGTATGAAAAAAGTATTAATAAGCATTAATAACATGCTTGTAAAGCATTAACACACTGCTTAATATACTTTTATCTTATTCATAGCCAGCCCTAAACCTAACCCATGACCTTAGAGGAATAGGCCACCGTTTTTACGTACTGAGATATGTTGTTACCTTAGCTTTGACGAGTTCTTTAGGACCTGTCTGGTCTTCACCCGCGCCTTCAGTCACGTAAACACAGCGCAGACGGCGTTAGCATTTAGCCCTATATTGTAAGGCATAATAATACCAGGAGTAGTTCGAAATCCGCGCAGTCTGTAAATCTTCACTTTACTGTGCGGGTGCCAAATTACTCCTGATATTACTACGCCTTACATATAGTTCCCCCTTTTATCCGCTTAGAAAATCCACAAGTTTAATTTTGTGTAATTATACTTTGTAGTGGAACACTTCACGTAACCATATTTAAATAGGGAAAACGTGGAAGAGCTTGGTAGCTTCTATCTTGACCTGTTTTGGAGCTATAGTGGAGAGGGGGAGAGGCTAAATGCTAACGACGTGTTTACGTGATAGAAGGCACGGGGGAAGACCAGACAGGTCCTAAAGAACTCGTCAAAGCTAAGGTAAGAACATATCTCAGTATGTAAAAACGGTGGCCTATTCCTTTAACCCTTACCCTAAAATGATTTCTAATGCTGATGAATACTTATATATCTAAAGCGATATCCATTCATTTATTGTTCTGTTATTTGAAAGACAGCGAGAAAGAAAAAAAGATTCTAACCTGAACAATGAAAACACTGTACAATTTCTTTGCCTTAAACCTGAACCGTAGGAAATGTGACATTCATTTAGTATAGTCTTTGAATTGTCCTTATAGGAAACGTTTTGTCTGAATTAGTCCCGTTTTCAAATTTATCCTTTTCCCTGTAACACGTCATCACATGTTTAACACAGCCAAGGCTTTCCACTCTTTTCATGTCTCTTTCTCTACACACATTCACAGACATTCCATTCATCTGCTTTAAAGGCCAAAATTACAGAAAATGACTGTACTTTCAAAATGCAACTTAATTAACTTTAATACTGTGGAAATCTTTCACAGCAGTAATGCACAGTGTGACGTAAAATGTTCTTTGTGTTTATGAAGTAACGTATGACCTTTCCAACAGTGAGATTTAACAGGACTAACAAGTAACTATTAACTGGTATTAAGGCTGCTGGGAAAAAAAGAATGGTTTTCCACTGAAGCTGCTGTGGCAAACGGGGTCAGAAGTAGCTCACCATACAGACCAAGTGACACAAATTGAATAAACGTCTGTGAAAAGGAATTGAAAGAAACCAGAAAAAGTGAATCAACCGCATTGGCTCGCAGTGACATATTGATCCTGGGGGCGCAGGAAACATACGGTGGGTGGACAGGATGAGCTGAGGCAAATAAGGAGCAAGCAGCAAATCATATCCTTTTGTTTCTATTGACCATTCTGTATAGCGCTCAGCATTCAATTGTTTTTTTTCACTGGCTGTCTATATAGTCTATATATCGAGCTGTCCAATCACAACTTAGTAAATCACTCAGTTGCAATGACAACGGTAACAGATGGTGCTAGTCTCTTGAAACTATTTGAAGCAAAGACAGCTTAGTGCTAAAAGGTAATGCTAATAATCAGTGTCATAACCTCTATACTCCCACCTGAACTGAGCACATTTTCTCCAGTTTGGAGAACAGCAGCGGAGCCGAGGCCCGACTTTGTCAGGGTGACGAGAGGTGTTTCCCCGCATCATGCGCACTGGAACCCGGCGCGGATCCGAGGCTCGCCGCGGTCACCGGACAACCAGATGTACGGGTGACACGGAGTCTGAGACACGAGGACGTTTGAGGACAGAGATGGAAGTGAACAGGAGAGCTTATGGAGTTGGCAGTGACGCATATGGAGGAGAAGAAGGACTCAGGAAGACCTCAATGGTAAGTTGTGCTTTGGTGTCGCTGTTGTTGTGAGTAAAATGGCGATGACCTAGCCCACCCATATAATGTAATAAATTATGAGAGTGGTGAATGGTAGCCGCTGCTGCGGTTGGGAAGTGTGATGCGTAAAGGCGCAGAGTGCGCTTGGAGAGCACAGCTGGACGTTCAGTTCCTCCACAGGTGTGGCGGGGCTGAAGATCTGGGACTGCTTTACTTATTGCATGTGGGGCTAATTTTGCAAGTTTGTGATTTATTTCTTTGCGTTTGAGTTTTGGAATCGTCATCGCAAGTGGTCAAAAACACTACGTTTCTGAATTGGGTTAAATGCAATGTACATACCCTCAATGGGAGCTTGGGAGCGCTGTTTTAGTAGACGTCTTATATGGTCGTAATTTAAGGACAAGACAAATGACCACTTGTGTCCTTGGGATTTGGAGGACTTGTTGCTTACAGCGCATGGTGGCGCGCTCGGGCCAACCACGTGACCTGGACAGAACCATTTTGTTGGTTCAGTGATTATTTTGTGATTTCTTGTGTTTTGTGTGATTTTAAGTTGTCATGTGTAGGGCAACTTATTCTCTTTATTTCTGTGTTCTTATTTGATATTATTTGATATTGTTTCGTGTCTATTTGTGTGATTATTGTAAAAATAGACTTTAAGCTAATATTGTAACAAGCTCCACAATGACGACGCAAACACTTTAAAACTTTCATGTGGTTAAAACGGTCCATATCATAGCTTTCTTCGTTGCTTTACACTAACTATCAATATTGTTTGGTAGCCAAAAGATATTCCATTACCCACAATGCAATGGGCGACCCGAGATGGGCATTCGGCTTATTATGAATTCATGAGTCGGATACAAAGTGATTGAGTTCTCTTTTAGTGTTCATGAATCTGATGGCAGAGGGGGGTGGGGAATTCTTGTAGCCTCTGCCTAAGAGGAGACTGGTGAATAGTCCGTGTCCAGGGTCAGAAGGGTCAGCTGTGATCCGACCTACACGCCTCCGGGTCCTGGAGGTGTACAGGTCCTCGAGAGGTGGGAACCTACAACCAATCACCTTCTCAACAGCGTGCACAATGGGCTGCAGGCGCCAGCGTACCACACGGTGATGGAGGGACTGAGGATGGACTGTAATGATGAACGAAGAGCAGTAAAGGTATATGAAATAAATACTCAGGATCTATATTTTTGTATGTATCCAAATGAAACAGAACACTACTCCAGATTTGTTTGTGATTTTTTTTTGTATCTGTACATTCAAACAGTTCTGTGGTCAAAGGAAATAAACGGAATATGCCTAAAGTCAAAGTGGATAGAACTGAATGTGCTACAAGGCAGAATTAAATCTTGCAGACTGTGATAATGTAAGCCTCGAATTTACATATATTTTACATGTCACTGAAATGACCCAATAAAACCTGCCCCATCATTTTCTCAGCAAATAAAACGAGAAAGAGCTTCGCAATTAGCCATGCCCTGGAATACCTGATGTCTCGCCGAGATAAACGTTCAGTTTGTCCTTTGTTCATCCAGTCTTTGAAGCGACTATCTTTGTTCCTTTTTCTGCATTTCCATTTTATATCATGCTTGGAAATGACTTTTTCATCCATCAGAGATACAGTACCTGAATTTTGAGGGAAACTTAGTGGTGCATTATTATAAAGCCTTTTTTGACAGGAGGACTAGAGAGGGTGGGCAACAGAGACGGAATCTTTTGACCAGTAACAATCTGAATTCTGTCCAAGCTGCAACTACATACTTCCTTCATTTACTTGATAGGGACCAGGTTGTACAATTAAAATAGAGCATTTATAGCAAAGACTTGCATATGTGTATTCCATCGAACAACCTACGCTCAAATGCTATGGAGCTCAACAAATTTAAGCTGACCGGAAGGAAAAGAGAGAGAAATTCGGTCACATATGTGAGGTATACAAATCCTTACACTCTCCTGACACACATATAGAGCAGACTGGGTTCACTTGACTGAAGGGCAGCTTCACGGGCTGTTGAGGGGCTTCTCTCACTCTGCTTCCACCTCTTTTGATATGTATTTTAAATATGGCCCTATATAAGCCTATAAGTACCCAAGTGCCAAAGGTTTTACACACAAGTTCAATTTTCTGCATGAGGTTTCCTGACTCTAAAAGTGAGGAAAGATGCTCAACTCCTTTCTCTAAGTTCTCTTCCTATACAGAGTTAAAAAATGTTAAAATTATCTATGTGCCTCCCTCTACATGTTCCAGCAATGTCCTAATGTGTAGGATGAGCTCAGACCTGTTCACCACAACTGCCTCTAAAATCCTGCACTGTCACTCAAAAAGTTGTTAATTCGGGTCTGAAGTGCCGTCATGCACAAGCTTAATATAGAGACTGCAGTTACGTGTAAAACCTGAGGTGGCAGTAGTGAGTATAAAAATGACCAACTTGCTCCTTCGAGGGGACCCCGCCATGGGACCCAGGCAAACCAATCAAGAGACAGGTCACAGGTGTACAGAGGCACATCCATGGCCTCTGTACACCTGTGACCGTTCATGCTGTGTTAACTGTTGTTCTTATTATTATGTCTTGCATTGTTTTCAAGTCTTTCAAGTATTTTTTACAATTACTGTTCTTTCTTATTCGCATCACTGGGCCTGGGGACCAAATGTTGCTCCATCACGTTTTTGACAAATAAAGCACATTGAACCGTGTCCTCCGCAAATACTCCTCATGGTGAGGCATGTCCGGTGCATCTCTCCAGGGAAGCATCAAGGGAGCATTCAGAACAGCCGCCGGCCTGAGCCACCTCAGCTGCTCCTCGTGTGGACGAGCAGCAGCTCTTCTCTGAGCTCCTCTCTTGTGACTGAGCCCTATTCGTCTTTGTCCATAACTCAAAGCTCAGTGAGAGGTGAGAGTAGAAGCGTACAATGACAGGTAAAGTCGGGAGCTTTCCACTATGTATCCACTTCCAATATCACACACACCAAATCAACGGATTGATTATGAACACAGTAAAAAGATATAAAAGAGTATGATTTATGAGACTTTTATAGATTTCAGAGGCTGAGCCACTGGAGTCTAGACTGAGATGCCACATGCCAACTCCATACACTGCTGTATTAACACATCAATCACACATGAGACAGCTCCTCTCTGGCAGCCTAAAGTCTCTTCAATATTTTATGACTTTGGCTTAGAATGTGCATATTTTCACAGGAAGCCTTTCCAAGTAGTGTCAACATGTCCAAAAGGAACTAAATGTACTTTTTTCAGCTATAGATTCCTTATACCCTCCAGCCAGATATATCATATTTATCTTGGGCTTTTCCTCAAACAGTCATACATTTTTTAAAAGTTGATCCAAGAAGAAAGTAAAGATACACAAGTAACATAACAAGATTAAAAATAAGTAAACTCACGCTTTTAGAATCCTTTAGATCCCAGTCTTTTAATAAAATAGTCTGGCTGGCTACTAAATCTATATTCAACATTAATTATTTTTAGAAGTTTTATTGATGGATGTTGTTTTTCCTTCAAATATTTAGTAGAATGTATGGTGTCCCAGATTTGGATATTGTTCAAAGAATAAAAATGTCCTAATATGATACTGAATAATCAATGCTGAATTTCAAGTTGAAGCAGATTCTCTACCGTCGCAACACTTTTCAGTTCTGCAATTTTGGGGGAAATAAGGAAATAATCACCTCCCCTTCCACCTCCCTGCTCGACTGCCAGCCTTGTTCAGCTCTTTCGTCTGTGCTTATTACACATTAAAAATGATAGCCACGTCTCCCCGGAGTGTGTGGCTGATGGCAGTTGAGTGCCTATCGTTATATTTAGATCTAATTAAAGATCATTATAATCTATCTACACAATGGAGAGCGTGCGGCGATAAAGGCCCACAAAAGTGAGGGCCTTTGATGGGGGCGCATCTGCACAAAAGGAGATTGATGGAAGAAGAATGAGACGCAGTAAAACGTGACTCCCAGTAACACTTCACATTGTTCCCAAAATGTAGCCCGAATTACCAATTAGCAAACTGTGCAGCGGTTCTCAACGGGGACGGGGGGCTGGCATGGGACCATTCAATGGGTCATGAGCCATTACCAAAATGACTGGCGAAGGGTTTAGAGTCAGAGTTTCAGTGTTTGATCGAACAGACTGATCATCATTGTGATTTAAAATAAATTAATAAGCCTAAATAATAGATAATATTTTTGTTTGGATTTGGATGAGCGAGTCCCAAAGCTCTATCCAAGTCCAGTACCCAGCCGATTAGCCTGTTGTCATGATTTCACAAACACTCCACTGATAAAAGACACAAAATTCACTCAGAAAGTCCCACATGGTCCAGAGGTTCTGTGTCAGCTTGTCAACCCAGCCCACCGCCAACAGAACAGTTATATTAGTATAAATGATGGAGATTCTGTGTATAGCAATAACATGTAACTGCATTAAGTGGGCTAAAGGAGTAGCTTTATGAAGATATGAGTGCACTAAATCAAGTGGTGCAGCGTTCCCTTCACTGAAAGCAATAAAACATATTACTGATGCTATAATTAGCATTTAGATAAGTTCTGCTGAATAAAACAGCGAGCAAGACCCATTCACTCTCACAGATGCTTTCGAACGATGTCCATTAAAATGCCAGGTATTTCATAATGAATTTAGCTTTGTTATTGTCATTTGTTAATTTGGTCGGTCTAGGGCCTGGAAATGAGCACACGAGATGCACAATGCACAACGCTGTCGCCTCAGCCATTTTGATCCCACAAAATCAGGCTTGCATTTATGCACGAAGGTACACAAACACTGGCGAGGCAAGGGAGGTGTCTTGCCCAAGGACAGAGCAACAGTATGTACTTGTCTCAGCTGGGATCTGCCAACTGTTGAATCAGTGATCAGAAATGAACAGAGAGAACGTACATGTTAGCATTTACTTTTGTACATGTTAGCATTTACCTTTGTACACGTTAGCATTTACCTTTGTACATGTTAGCATTTACATTTGTACATGTTAGCATTTACATTTGTACATGTTAGCATTTACCTTTGTACATGTTAGCATTTACATTTGTACATATTAGCATTTACCTTTGTACATGTTAGCATTTACATTTGTACATGTTAGCATTTACCTTTGTATATGTTAGCATTTACCTTTGTACATGTTAGCATTTACCTTTGTACATGTTAGCATTTACTTTTCTACATGTTAGCATTTACCTTTGTACACGTTAGCATTTACCTTTGTACATGTTAGCATTTACCTTTGTACATGTTAGCATTTACCTTTGTACATGTTAGCATTTACCTTTGTACATGTTAGCATTTACCTTTGTATATGTTAGCATTTACCTTTGTATATGTTAGCATTTACATTTGTACATGTTAGCATTTACTTTTGTACATGTTAGCATTTACCTTTGTACATGTTAGCATTTACCTTTGTACATGTTAGCATTTACTTTTGTACATGTTAGCATTTACTTTTGTACATGTTAGCATTTACCTTTGTACATGTTAGCATTTACCTTTGTACATGTTAGCATTTACTTTTGTACATGTTAGCATTTACCTTTGTACATGTTAGCATTTACCTTTGTACATGTTAGCATCTACCTTTGTACATGTTAGCATTTACCTTTGTACATGTTAGCATTTACCTTTGTACATGTTAGCATTTACCTTTGTACATGTTAGCATTTACCTTTGTACATGTTAGCATTTACCTTTGTACACGTTAGCATTTACCTTCGTACACGTTAGCATTTACCTTTGTACATGTTAGCATTTACCTTTGTACATGTTAGCATTTACCTTTGTACATGTTAGCATTTACCTTTGTACACGTTAGCATTTACCTTTGTATATGTTAGCATTTACCTTTGTATATGTTAGCATTTACATTTTTTTAAATATTGTACTTGCACCGTGAACCGAACGGTGAGAGAGCTGAACCGTTACACCCCTATAGCGTGTTGCTCTGCGCTGAAATCTACTTTTGGCAACAATGAACGTCAAAGAAAGGCAAGCAAGTCTTTCCAATATTCGACTTAGTGACTTGTGTCAGCTTTAACTGTCAAAGAAATAAAGCAGAAAAGGCCCGTTCCATTTGCCAACCCCCCCCCCCCCCCCCATTTTTTATCATGTGCTGTGCTGTTGCCGTGGAGTCGTTTAAATGCATCGGAGTGGCCGAGTTTCCATTGGTCATGTCTTATCAGCCCGGGCTCATGCCAGGAGCGCTATGAAGCTTATCGTAACCACAGCCAAGTGCGCCTCTGTTCTCATCCGCCAACTGTAAGTATTATTACTTTGTTGGAAACTTTGGGCCCCACTAATGACTGCCAAATGCTCTTTTAATTGCAAATCAAAGAACATAACACATTAAGCAAACCTGAGGCAATGCTAATTTGTCACAAGGGTAATGGACAGGCAGACGTTGTGGTGTATTTCCTAATTGGGATTTTTATATGTGGAGTTGCAGCAGTCTGTATTCTTGTGGAGCTGTCCATGGTGCTGAAACAGGAAAGGTCTGCTGCTCTTGTATGCATTTTAGGAACATTTTTCACCTGGACAGCCAATATTTCAGCACCTGGACTATGCACAAAATTTTGTTTGGAATTCTTCTTATCTGCCAACTTCTGAAGGTGGACGTGTGGGTTAACTAATCAGAGAAAGGCAGTATTTCATTTAATTGCCATTGATAAATCGTGCACTTCTAAAGGGGCTGCCGCCAATTTCGAATCTATTCAACACAGCAAGGAAAATGTTTAACACCTCACTGTGATCAGCACAGGGTCTCAGACAGGACAGCCCCAGCAGTCAAGGGGAAAATGAAACTAAAAGTGCAACAAAGAACTGATTTCTCGTAGTAAGAAACTTGCCCTGATGAAGACAGTGCCAGGTCGAAATGCGTTGGCGTCCCCTGCTCAATGAAGGACTTTTATTTTACTCCTCAGAGTGCCTCGGACATTTTTTTCGTCTTTGTCCATGTTCTCAAGGTTTTTGTCCTCGAAGAGCACCTGAACTTTTTGTACAACTCTGGACCCACTGATGCACTCACCTTCTATCTTGAAGGATTTCTACTAGTGTTTGTGTGCCAGCAGCTCGGCCCCCCCCCATATTGACGTCTGAAGCTGTTACAGTCGTTTACACTTTGTAGTTGTGTGAGTGACCTCGAAGTGGAACTCAGTGCTCGAGTAAGTTTAATTACATTTGGGTCACAACTTACCTTGTTGAGAAGTGGTTTTGTCCATGAAAATGAATGTTTCGAGACTTTAACGTTTGCTTTTGTTCAAGGCTTTGTGCAAACTTAACAATTTGTTCAAAAATGTGTTCTATTTGTGTGGGTTTTGTGTTTGGTTCCCTTACTGTTGAGCAGAGATGAAATAGAAGAGAAGCTTGTCAAGAACTAGATCTGGTGTGAGAGCATTCAAATGCTTCACTGTTTTGATAAACAATGAATCAAAGAAGTAAGGGACCAAAACAGTTTTTAAACACTTTTCCCCCTCTTAATAAAGTGGAATATATTTTTAGATGGAAAGGTACATGGCCTTTTGTGCACATCCTATATATGCATGACGTTCTTTCTAGGTTTCAGAATATTGCTGCTGTTATCATCAGCCCGAGGCAGAATGAATAAAACAAGGCCAAGATAACGAGAGGAAAAGAAAAGGTTAGCACTCTGAAAAGCACATGGCACAACATGACACAGAAATCGCTAAACCTGACGGATTTTATACGTTTATTTATATTTCTAACGAGGGGAGTGTATTTTGGGGGCTGTTTCCGATGAACTGAAAGACCACTCAACCGATAAAGGCAGTTGAAGACAGAAGATGCAAAGTTAGATTTTGCAAAGATCAGTTTGTTTTGCTTACAATGCATTTCTATAAGCAATAACTCACAGAGATGTACAGTAAAGAAAATGAAAACCTAAGTCTGACAATGGAACATGACAAGGTCAGGAGTCAGGACATTAATATTTCAAGATTGCAATGATATGAAGTTAATGTTCCATTTCAAGGTTGTTTGATTATACCAGCTGCAAGTATAGACAATAATAAATAGCCATGGAAAAATAGCCAGCCTCCAAGCATGTTTGCCTATAGGTCATATTTAAAAGTTTTAGGGAAAACAGAAAAAGAAAAAAAAAATCACAAGACTAAATCCGGAGATGTATTTTTTCTCTTGTAACAACCTGTGAAACGTAAGAGTAGAATGAAGCAAAAATCTCAGTCTGGCCAAAAATGCAATTTTATGTGATGAAGGCTGTCAAGATTCAATCATTTTTCATCATCACTTTTCCCTCATATTTTTTTTTTTCTCATTAAAAATCTCATTTGAAAAATACGTGATTTCTTTTAGAGAACTCACAGTACAAGTCAGGAAATGAAAGGCAAGTTTCATACTGTTTCTTGAACACATTGCAGTTTCCTTTCATACAGTAGCCACGATGCGTTGAAACAAAGAATCTGGTCCATTCAATGGTAAGTGTGTCCATGTACCATGTGTCTTGCTACTGCTGAAACTCCATCGACTTGACAGAAAACATTTGAATATACATTAAAACAAATTGTGTTCAGTGCTTTCTGTTCTTCCGCTCCATGTGCTAATTTGCATTTGGAAATTGCGAACATGGCATGAACAAAAACAGCCTTTGTTCCCTCCTCCAGAAGCCCTTTGGAAATTGCCGTTTCCACACATTAGAACAGCATTCCCATTTTGCCGCCGAGCCGGGACGTTCCACTGGTGGCTGTTTCATCAGGGGCCGTCAATGAACATTATTCATTCTGCAATAAAAGGGAAAACAATGGTCGTTCCTCTCTGCTCTCTACTTCCACCCTGAGCTTTTCATGAATACTTCAACGAGCCATAGACCGCACACATCACTCTTCTTTCAGTCTCTCCTTCACTCTCGCTCAGAGTCCCAACTGTACGAGACCAGTCACATTCCAGGTTTTCGAAATCTGCTAGCTCTGATATGTATGACCAAATAAACACTCAACAATCTGCTAGCTTTGTTATAGAAACATCAACCTTCATCCACTTCAACCATCTGGTCAGAAAAGAAACAAATTCAGCTCCCAGCTTTTATTTATTGGATTTTTTTTTACAATGAACTTCCTATACTGTTCCTACTTGGATGAATGATGAAAAGAAGAAACATAATTTCCTTCTTGTTGCCAAAACATTGCATTTAGTTCAATGAAAAATAAGCAACATTGTAGGCAGCAGGGAACGGTGATGAGGGGGGGGGGGGTGGACTTGAAAGTATTTTTTGACAGACTGCCGACAAAACATGTCAAAATAAAATTAATCCACATTAAAAAAAAAAAGAAAAGATCCTGGATGAAAACCGGCGGAGGAACTGAGAGGAGAGGCGTGTCACCAGAATGATTTTAGTATTTCATGAACATACCATTACTGGGGGAATATCTGACAGCACTAAGGGGCAACAGCAGCTCCCAGGACACGTGATGAATCGAATTAAAGTAATTGGCTGAGTTTAAATCATTTACAGAACGTCACGGCGCAGAGGGGTGGCAGAAACCCATCGCTCTATTTGTGTGTGTGTGTGCAGTCATGACATTCCTCGTATCAATCCAGTGATCCAGAGACTGATGACCTTTTCCTGGGAATTATCATTCTCATTCATTTCAGCCAATTGCTGCCTGTGGTATGAGCCCGGTCCATAAACTGCGGTGCATGCTGGGTATTCCTGTCACATGGAAACATTAATGTGTGTCTGTCTGCTGGATATTATTAAACCTTTTAGATTTTCACATGAGGGGAAAGAAAGAGTCGGTATACCATTTAGCTCAGTGAATATGACTTTGTCTTGAGTGTAGTTGATGGACTCTTTGTAGACCAATAAAAAACAGGCTCCGATTATTCATCAGTTATCATAAACATACCTGGAGCGCTGTTTCAAGTCGCAAGCGCAACTTTGAGTAATCTTTGTGTCTTCACCAGTGACTAGCAACGAGGTGAAAGCTCCAAAGAGCTCCTCTGAGGTCCTACATATCCAGGAATTACAGTGGGAGGAAAAAGTGAGTACACCATTCTTACATTTCTGCCTAAATTGGTCATACAATCTGAGCTGATCTTTATTAAAATCATGAGAATGAGTAAACAGTGTCTGCTTAAACTAATGCCACCCAAACATTTACATTTTATTATATTTTTATTGGCCATAACATGTAAACATTCACAGGAGAGCGTGGAATAAGTAAGTACACCCCCTGAATCTCGCTGAACTGCTGCAGTTTTGTAAAGAAGCATAGTCCAAGATTCATCCTGATCGTTGCGCTGTTCCATTTTTCCTCCGCTCATGACGTTGTGTGTTCCTCCCAAACAATTCAACTTTGGGTCCATCAGTCCACAGTATATTTTGAGCATCCAAGAGCTCCAGGAACACACAAACATCATGTGTGGAGGAAAAATGGAACATGACACCAACATCAAAGCCCTATGCTCACTGTGAAGTATGGTGCAGGAGAATCATGGTATGGAGCTGTTTTGTTGTCTCAGGACCTGGACAACGTGCTATCATCAACAGAAAAAAAAATATTCACAAGTGTATGAACATATTTTAAAGAAAAACCTGAAACATTCACAACAGCGTAGAATAAGTAAGTGAACCCTTGTATTAAATAGCTGGCTGACCGTTCTGTAATTGCAGGTTGGACGTGCAAAGTGATGAGGATGAATCTTAAACCATTCCTCTTCGCTGCAGTTCAGCAAGATTCAGGGGGTGTACTTACTTATTTCTCCCTGTCCTGTGAATGTTTATGTTTATGACCAATTAAGGATAATGTGAGAGATTCCAAACTGTACTCACTTTTTCCTCCCACTGTACATTCCTCACCACTGGGTCTCCTGCTAAAAGCTTAATCCTTTCATCGCAAAGTACAAACACGAGCCATATCTTGTGTACAGCCACACAGGGAAACCCTCACAGACACGAGGAGAACTCACAAACTCCGTACGAGAACGCCGCACCCTTCAAAGGCATCAAACCTGGGACCTGTACCGCCGATTGGTAGCTATGTGCGGGCCCCATTGTTCATTTGTGTGGCACAGACAAGGCTCCTGTTGTGTGCCTGCCTTTTCTTCTCCCTGCGCTCGCGTGAATGTGCATGTGTGTGACTTCCTTTCAATCATCCGGAAGCAGCTTACCCCTCTGAGCTGCTCCGCTGGCTCCCATCCCAACCAAACGCAAAGCTCTGTCCCCATCCCTCCGCTCGCCTCCCTTTTCAAAAACACCCAATCCAAAACTGTCCCGTTTTTCAAAATCGCTCCATTCCATCCAGCTTTCCAACTCTATGATTTCTCTTCCCGTTTCTCTCTTCTTTTCAAAGTTGTATGAAAACGCTGCCCCCCCCCCCTCCCTGTTTGTATAAGGTTAATCTGCAGTTAACAAAAGAATGCCCTCAGTAGATTCTTCGGGTCTTGGAGAAGTGCTTTGGAAAATATGTGAGGAAGGATTAAGGTAAGACGGCAAGCCAGGACTAACCTTTTCTATCTGTTCCCCGTATTCAACTCCTGAGCCACGAACCCGACCAAGTGATGCGCGAACAACAGCCGCCGTATTAAACTTAGCACTAGCAGGATTCAATGACTCATGCAGACAAACTTTTCATAGCGCTGTCCACCTTCTGCGAGCACATACAGTATATTGAGTACGCAGTCACTTTGGCGCATTAGCTTCACCTTACAGCAAAGAAGCCTGATGTGAACTTTGTCATGTTCTGCAGTAGAAGTTGCATAAAAATATGATTATCTTTATTATAAACCTATATTAAACTGTAACTCAGTCTCCTCTAAACTTACAACGACCGGCTGGTTCAACATAGTCTTGAAGCAGCACAAAATAAGTGTGAGATTGATTGGCCTCGCTGCCCTCTCCTAGGAAAGTCATTCACCCAATTTGTTCAAAAGACAATTTTGCATTTAAATCGACCTAAATTTACGACATTTGTCAATTGTGCTGCTGAAGTCTAAATTGTCTTGCTGCTAATCTCAATGTAGCTCAAAAATGGAGGAGAGTCATCCCATTAACCCTGTTACAAGGATATACAGTAATAGACAAGCTGCACCAACGCAACAGAGAAAGGACGAGTCAGCTGTACATGTTCATCTCAAAGCCACCAGCCACACTTTTGAAGATAGTGAGGTTAGAATTTCAGCCAAGGAGAAGAGATGGTTTGGGATTGTTGTTAAAAAGGCAATTTCTGAGAAGAAGCCCTTTCATGAATTGATTTGGGAGCCTTAGATTTCGTCTTCTGTGAACAGTGGCCTCCCTCCCTCTTGGGTCAGGACAAAAGACAGACAGCAGATACAAGGTCACGGTTAAGACTGTTTATTCTGATTCCCAGTTAATTGAAAGTAGCCTTTCATGGCACCAATAACAAGGAAAGCCTCTTCCAACTGCTACAAAAAGGTAATCAGTTGTCGGCAAAGCTTCATAGGACAGAGGCAAAAAATATCTTCAACACTAACACAACTCAATACAGATGCTGGAAGGATGTGACGGATAACTTCTGCACGACTGAGAGCTTGCACAAGCATTGTATAGATAGTAGAAAAACAAAACAGTACCTTCGTAAACAAGCTGCACTGCTGCTCCACAGCGCTGCGCTCAAATCCACAGACACGTTGATGGAGTTGTTGACTGAAGGTGCCAGAATATCAGCATGTGAGTTTTGACACTATTTTTACAGCTCCTCATGTCTTCCTCAGCAGTGGATGTGTACAGACACCTCTAGGTTTGATTTTGTGGTGTGGGTAGTTAGTGCAGATCTCCATCACGCTCCCTGTTCTACTTCAGTAAATCTGTCAGACATGTTGCTTTCCTCCCCACTGCCTCTGCCCCATAGACCTGTCTATATGGGCTCAAACTGCCTCCCAGTGATGGATTATGTGTTTGGACAAACATAACTTCAATCTCTGCAAGTGAGTGCCACACTTGCACTGCCGCATGCTTCCTGCCGGGACACTTAATGACTTGCATTGACACTGCATTTATTATGGCCCTGCTCTCATTCGTCATCATTTACAAGACATAAACTAGGATTTACTATGATATATAATGCACATATAATGTAAACTTACCAAACTTGCCAGGGGTTAGGGCAGGGGTGTCGAAGTCGTTTGGGTCGTCAGCCAAAATTCAGCCCCCACAGTGGGTCGTGGGCCGTAGGACTGTGGCCTCATAAAAAACGGCTTACACTTATTGTGCTTCATCAGCCTGTGTCACATGTTTCTCAAAGTGCTACATGAAGTCATTATTCATTAACTCCACATTCGATGGTGGTAGGTTACTATTGTAGCACAGCCGCCCTGGGGCAGACTGACCATTTACCACGTGGCTATACTATGCTGTTTATATCCTGATCTCCTTTTATGCCAGTGCCCCTGCTGGACACGTGTGGAATTTTCCTTTCTTTTTTCATTTAAGCTGCCCCCTAGTGGCTGGAGTGAGCAAACTGGTTATTTCTTTAAAAATCCACAACTCCGCACAGGTTTGGGGTAGAGACTTACTTTTTTTTTGTGACATACTCAGGAATTCATGCTCCTCAAAGGGCCACACTAGCGGGCCTTGACCTTGACACATGTGGGTTAGAGTTACGATTCGGATTAGGGATGGCAAATGTGACGTAAATGGTGTTTCACTCACACAGATCTTACACACTGGAAGGCCTTGTCTTTCAAATGAGGTATCACACTGGCATATAGGCTGTCCAGTCCATACGATTTGAGATTTGGATATGCAAAATTGCTAACTCTAACTTTAAGCCTAAACCTAAGATGGCAGATAACAGGTTAAGTGCATTTATTTGTTGATTTATTTGGGACAGTATTCTATCACACTCTATACACATAGTATTCTGCAGATCCGTGAATCTCCTTTTCCAATCTCCAAATAAAAATGTTCAATGAGGCCAGTGGAAATTCTCAAATAGTTTTGGATGATGGGGAATTGGAGTCCACATGAAGTCTTTTCTTGATCTGGTGCGACTCACTTCGACAAGCATTATGTGGTATACCAGGGGAGACTTTGGCTGAGCATTGAAACATGGAGAGATAACCAGGTGTCATGAATGATAAATAATGCTGTTCCTGGTGTTCACAGAGGGGGGGGGGGGGGGGGGGGGGGGAGTGGTTAGCCTTGCGGCCTCTCAGTGTGGAGCATCTGATCTTCAGGTCAGCGGGTCTGTCTGCTCGCAGCTGTTACTTGAAATACTTACAGCTTACAGACAGATCTATCAAAAACAGCGATTTATACTTTTCTTGATTATCAATACTTCCCTATTCCATGTACCGTCCTGGCAAAACAGCTAAGAATACGAAAGATGCAACCAGTAGCGCTCCTGCTTCACAGCTAGAAGCGCTTTGTGACTGTGTCAGTGAAAGGCGCTGTACAAATAAAGTTATTCCTTCTTCTTCTTCTTCTTCTTCTTAATTCTAAGTTGACGAAATTCAATTATGCTCCTCCTCGCAACCTTAAATGTTGTGGCGCTATGTAATCTCTTGCCACAATTCCACATTCCACATTACAGAACGTTCTATAGGGCCTTTTTGATTCCAATTAAAAAAGCTCATGCCAAATCGCCTTTCACACTCAACAAACCACAACAAACCTTCATGCCATCGGAAAGCCCAGAGAGCCGTCCGGACGAGCGCTCCCAGCTGTGATCGGCTCGCCTTCAGCCCTTCAGCCTCCCAGCGTGGACGGATTCACCAGGATCAGAGGCGCAGGGAAGGGACTTTGAGCTTCGGTTCCTTGTCAGTCAGCTTTGGCGTTTTTCCCTCCCAACATCCCGGATAGACCTGGGATCTCTCGGTGTGCCGGATTTGTGTTGGGGTTGAACTAATTGAAGCCCCTAAAATGCTTCCGCGCCCTGACTCCTGGACAGCGTTGGCACGCGCTTTTGAACGCATCCATTTTGTCTTTTTCCGTGCCAAGCCTAATCCTGCCTTACCAGCTACAGGGAGGAGGGGAAAAAAAAGAAGGAAAAAAAAAAAACTCTATGCGGGTAAGCGAGAGAATCTCCTCCTTCTATTCAGTTCCAATGCACTATTCAATTTCAAGGTGCATTTTTGGCAGGGCCTTTGCTTGAGAGACTCCGAGGCAATTAGCGGCACGCATACGTAGCAAAACACAACAAAAAAGTTGCATCAGCATACAGCAAACAATATGGGAAATACTAATAAGCGTTGGAATGATTTTTGCCTTTTCTTATTATTCTCTGCGGTGCGTCACGGGACTTTCCAGGCTTTCCTAATTATGTTGTAGCATAGAATAAATTGAGTGAACGTATGGAAGCAAGGAGCAAGCGGCAACGGAAGACTGAACCCAGCAAACGAGTTTCAAAGGATGTGATTGGCCGGACGCAATTGGAAGTCATCTTGTCTTGACACCTGTGCACGCTAATGCTCAGACAATAGAGCAAGTTGTGGAGTGCTTAAAAAGAGAGGAATTTCCACAACAACTTTGAGGATTGGAAGTAGATCATTTGTAACCAAGTGGCGGACTAAGTGTTTGATGTGTTCTCTGAATGGGGCGCCAGAGTTAATTTTCAATTCTCTTTGAAAGTGGTATAGAAATAATTAATTTTGAGAACAACACAAGATTGGGAGAACATTGTGGACGGGATAGAGGCGCGGGTCAGGCGTGGTATAGAATGATATGCGGGGGCAATGAAAGGGCTGACTGAACTTTGCTGTACTTTAATCCAATCGCGCTTTATTCTCTTTGCTGTTTATTACACGGAAAAAAGTGCGCATACATTATTTGAGTGGCGTTGTCCTCGCAAAGTTTTACACATACATTTTAAACTTGGAATACAATGATAAAATTATATTCTTTGCAAGGTGTGAGGTGTCAAACAAAATCATAATTAGCTGGCATTTCAATTGCTGGCCATTTTGATACAAAGCCAATGCAATTATTTCCACTATAAGTTTATTCGGTAACACTTTATAACAATAGTACATGAGTTCATGCATGATTTTCATGAACTTATGTATGAATTAATGCATGATTTTATGATACATTCATGCATTACTAAATCATGACTTAGGAACAAACATGATCACATGTTGGTTCATGGATGACTTCATCCCTGAATTAAACGTGTAACTACTGTCATGAATGTACATGAAAATTTTAATAATTCATCCTATCATGAGGATCACATAAGAATACCATGAATTCACTAAAACGACAATGAAACGACAATAAAATAATCAACCAGTCATGATCATGAGGATTATGCATGAACATTATGACTCATATGGTGGAAATCTACTTGTAAATTATGGAACATTTGCTAATCCTTAATATATCACGATTTCATTATGATCATGATCATGTCCCTCAACTAAAGTGGTGCATTATCCTAAACGTTTTAACCTGTTAAAGACCAGCTCTGGAAATCTTAGTTGGTGATGCTGTAGGCCTACTTGTAATAATTTGTAATAATGTATTATAAAAGTTTTTTAATTGTGTTTTTCACACAAAAAATCCAATTTAAAAAAACACACAAAAGCTATCCAGAAATCATTGCTTCTTCTTCAGGACTCAGGTGGTCTTAAGTTAATGCACCACTTTAGTTGAGGGGACATAAGTTACAAGTAGATTTCCACCATATGAGTCATGATGTTCATGCATGATCCTCATGATCATGACTGGTTGATCATTTTATTGTAATTTCATTGGCATTATAGTGAATTCATGGTATTCTTATGTGATCCTCATGATCATGATGAATTATTAAGATTTATTTTTATTAAGATTTTCATGTACATTCATTATAGTAGTTAAACGTTTAATTCAGGGATGAAGTCATCCATGAACCAACATGTGATCATGTTTGTTCCTGAGAAGTCATGATTTAGTAATGCATGAATGTATCATAAAATCATGCATTAATTCATACATAAGTTCATGAAAATCATGTATGAACTCATGTACAATTATTATAAAGTGTTACCGTTAATTCCTTTACTTTTTTGAGAGGGGGGAAAGACTCTTTTATAATTCGGACCGAACACTGCAACTTCTCTCACCCATCATTAACAGAGATGGCTGAAGAAGGCGCTGTTCTTCAATCTTTCGTGATTTTTATTATCTCTTTTTCATGTCTTCATACCCGCCATGTTTGTTTTGGTTCAGACGGACCATCAAATCAATAAGGCAACAAACAAGGTGATGCAGAATGACTTTAGTCCTGACTGAGATGAAGTCAGTGCATAAAAAAAAAAAACATTCCCCTGTCATTGAGTGGTGTGAGCTGACAATTACTTTAATAGCACCGTGTGTGTTTTGATGTGCGCTCGGTGTTAACCACTTGACATTTGGGGAGTGCTTTCATTAAGTTAGACGGCGCTCTCAGACAGTTATGATGACAGAGCTTTGAGCGTTATCCCAGTAAATAGTGTGTCCAACTTGGATCAATAACAGCCTAATCCCCGATGGCTCACGGCGCTCGCTGCTGCACTTACACGCTCACACCTGCACACCGGGATAAATTAAAATCCACACAACAAGTTTTACATTGGAGTCTATGGAAAGCAGAGGTTCGGGTGTGTGTACCGAAAGATCTATCACTAAGTTTTCACATTTAATTTAATCAGAGGATGAGTGCTGCAAACAAAACACGGCTGACAAACTTTTTAATGCCTTCGTGGCACAATGACATATTACAAAAGGTGTTGAACTTGGAATGTTTCACTTGCCTGTGTGGGCTCTCAGTCGTACAGGAGTTTTCCATTGTACAGAAGGGTCAAAGGAACAGGCCACCGTTTTTCCATACTGAGATATGTTCTTACCTGAGTTTAGACAAGTTGATACGTACCTGGTTGGTCTTTGTGCGTGCCCATGGAAGAGCATGGTAGCTTCCAACTTCACCCCCGTTTGGAGCTATAGGAATATGCTGGGAGAGGCCAAATGCTAACAACATATTTGGTCGTTTTGCATGACTCAGGGCACACACAAAGACCAGACAGGTACGCATCAACTCGTCTTAGCTCGTGTAAGAACATATCTCAGTTTGTAAAAACAGTGGCCTGTTCCTTTAAGTCGTCATCTGGATGTGAACTTTTATAGATTTGTCTTCATGCTCTGTATTAGGGCCAGGACTTTTTTCGATTAATTCCGATTAATTAATTACATAAGTTTTAGTGCGATTAAAGATGTTAATCAAAATGAATCACACTTTACTTTAGTGGAACAGACACTTTTTCACTTTACTTTTCCTGCAAGGCGTTGCTTAGGGACGAACGCCACGTGAAGCCAAAAACAATTTTGCTATGAAACTTTTTTTATTCACACAGTTAAGCCTAGATAAACTAATTTATAAAATGTTCTCCAATGTCTTGGGGCAGGACATAATAAATCAAAGTGCTATTGTCTTTGAGGTGTTTGAAATGATCACACATCAAAAACATACCTCTAAAAAAGCTTCATGCTTAAAGGCGATTAATTGCGATTAATTCTTTACAAATGCCATAATTAACTCAATTCAAACGTTTAATCGACTCCCACCTCTAGTCTGTACATGGTTTTAGTACATATGTAATAGCTTTTAAAGGAAAAAGGCACATGTTGTCACTTTGGTGAGTTTTGAGTCCATTACACAGATTTTCATCACAGACACGCCACAAGCTTTTGGACACATGGTCGGACACCATCAGCCTTTCTTTTAATGGCCTGCATTTGCTTGTGCTACTCGTGCATGAAACCTGTTTCTGGTTAGCCTGCCCGGGGCGACCCGTGGAGTGGTTGCCATGGAGTTTTGACATCATTTCACAAATGAGAATAGATGAGTTTGGGAAGTCAATACGGTCCGAAGGCACTGAAGGGTGCTAAGGCCGGGGAAAAAAAAAAAAAACTACACAAAACAACATTTTAGCATTAGAATAAGCCACACTTCCTGCTGAGTCACACATGCACACATTATCACGCACACTCTCACAGTCAATGTTATTACAGCAAGAGCCCAGCCAACTCTCATCACACACGTCACAACAGATGACATTTACAGCGTCTTAAGGCTGACGTAACATATGCATCACACAACCTTCTGATGTTTACACGCTTAAAACTTCAGCGCCGTGTTACAAATTTTTAACATGAGCTTTTTGGTATGGGCAAATCAGGCTCTTCTACATTATTTATTTCTTGTTAAAATTGCTGGGATTATTTGTTTGTCTCTTAAGAGAGGCAAAATAGTGTTATCTTCCCCAAAACCTTAATATTTCTGCCCGTATACAGTGCATATTAATCAAAATCATCCAAAAGTGGGCTGCCCTTTGTAATGTTCCACTTACACTGCTCTGTAATCAGCGGCGTCGGGGCACACAGATGATCCTGTCATCATACTGGGAGATTAATGGACAAACATCAGACCAGCAGGAGCTCAGCCAAAGGGGCTCTGGGATGAGAGGGCAAGAGAGCAGGCTGACCTTGAACTCACAAAGTCTTGAAAGCAGCGTGGAGTTTTTAAAACCATCAGGATAGGTGAAAGTCATCATGTTCAGGGCACTTTTTGGACAAAGTGGCTTATTTGTTATTATATTATTGTTACTACAGCGTTTCCGGTCTCGTATTCTACCACTAGGGGCAACATCTGTAAACAGTAGTGCAAAGAATGGATGTTCAAAGACACTGTGTGGGCCATGCATTTTACTGTAGTCAGTATACATGCACATAATACAAACAACATCAATTCTTTGATTATGTCAGTATTATAAATATCAATCATTTGTCTAAATGTCAATATATGTTTTTCCTGGTCATTTTTAAATGGTGATTTTTGTGTATTTTTGGAAAGGATTTGTTTGGAAAACCACTAGTATTTCTTGATGTTGTATCACAAAATTACATCAGAGGTATCGCCATGTGTACAGCATGGCATGTTGCAACAGGTATAGCATTTGGTAAGATCATATAGCAAATGGTTCACTCTTTGGGGACCCTAAGTGAGTAAAGGATAAGCCATAAATGTTTCAAATAAAATGGTTTTTTCCATCCAACTTTTGTGCTACTTTATGTTTAGCATTTAAAACACATTCCCTTTTTGACTATAGATGAACATATATGCAGATCCGCTCACTCAATGCCTTTCTAGTCAAATTTCTTCAGACACAACTCTGCCTGCGGGGGGCGCTCTGCACTCAACTTCAAACCCGCTGGCCTTCTGTAGTTGTCTCTCAACCTCTTGGCTTAATTCCGTACCTGTCTTTTATGAATCCGGCTCTGCGGCGCGGGCTCTTTATTAAAAGGCAGAGCGGTGGGTGGTATTGGTAATGAACTGTAATCCCTGTCTGCTGTCCATCCTGCCCACCACTTCACAGGACGCTGTCGGTGTGCGCCGCTCACATCCCATGCCATAGAAATAATGTTCCTGCTTTATGTAAATAAGGAAATCAGAGTAATGTTAAACAATGGTACGATATATTATCTAATGTTTTACGGAAAATGGCTTTTAAACATGAAGCTAACAGATAGATGAAGGAAATTCACTTAACATGGGGTGATAATACTGTGCAAATTCTCTGTCATGGACTGCCTTATCTGTGCATGAAAATATTGTGGGGGAAAAAAGCCCATGTACGTGATTGTGGTCATTTTAGCATCACTGTGGCTTTACATTTAACGAAATGGCTCTGTTATTGTGAGAACTGATGCATGGCGCCCTCCAGACATGATCTCAATCTGAATATTGAGAAGCACATTTTTGTGCGGCGGAGTGAATTGTGAAAGTGTCACATTCTCACCTGGTAGTAATTGTGTGCTGGATCTGCTGCGGAGAACATGGCACAGAAATCAAGCGGGTCATGTCGGGACATAACAGGGGATTCATTCAAAACAGCCCCAGCAATTTACTGAGCCACTGTCACAATTAGTTAAAAAAAAAAACCAAAAAACAAACATAGAAGTAGTCTTTGTGATTGCTTGCCTGCACAGTGAACTGAGTATTGATTTAAAATGATCATTTGTAATTGCCCTAATATATGAGAGAAGAAAATGATCTCATATTCTTGTTCCTTGTTGCACATTTCAGACATTTTCTTTTGTTGATGCGCTCCAATGACCCTCTTCCTGAACAGCTCTTGACGGTGGTGGTGCCAGAC
Organism: Gobius niger; assembly: GCF_951799975.1. Lineage (NCBI taxonomy): Eukaryota > Metazoa > Chordata > Actinopteri > Gobiiformes > Gobiidae > Gobius > Gobius niger. The sequence continues at coordinate 10,531,193 of NC_136852.1, read as the reverse complement.
TTGAAGCAGAGAGGAGACAATATGTCCATGAGAGAGGCGCGGAGGTCGAGAGCCCTCAGTGGAAGACGCTCACGAACACTTGAGGAAAGGCTCATTGCTCGAACCGCTTAATGAGCAATGGAGAAAGCAGTGGGGCCATATTTGAGTCCATGTGCTGGAGACAGACGTGTGGCAATATAAGTTTGATTATCTTCTGGGCTGAGTGTCCAAATGTAAAATTGGGTTTTGAATGTTATGCTTTTGTGCTGCTGTATTATCTCTGCCTGCGCTGTAGATTAATAGCCTTTCCTATTTTAGCCAGATCTAGATGTTGTACCTTTAGTTGTAGTAAACGTTTGGCAAATGGTATCAATTCTAGGAGCCACGTGATGGTTCACACTTCCATTCGTACACCAGTGTATAAGGAAACTAACTCTACTATCTGAGCCATTGTCGCAAATATTGACAACACTGGGTTGGTTGATTTGTCTCACCTCTTTCTTCTGAGGCTACGTAGAGGATCTATATCATGCTATTTTAGTCATTCCAAAGTAAACTATAGGCATTTATATGACATATTGTACCTCTACCACTATGGAGTACTAATTTTTATGAGAAATATAAGTATTTTATGGGGGTATTTTTCCAACCCTGAAGACAAGATGCTTGGATTCTGTTGACTCCGCCCCCTCTCTCCGCCCATGCAACTTTAGCAGTCGTAGAAATATAAATATCACAGCAAAAAGTGATGTTACTTCACAATGCAGTTATAAGGAGTTGACATGTGCAACACAGCTTCATAAATGGCTCACACACACGCTAACATGAGTTTTACTTGACTAACTAAGGTTAGAGATGTTAAAGATCTTTTACCTTTACATGTTTCAGCCGCCATCTGCAGGCCGTCATCAGAAGTATCACCGGCGTGCGGTGACGTGTCCCTTATCAGCTGTTCTTACTTCCGAGTCTGACGGTCCCAACAGGTCCGACAGACTGGTCACGCCCCCTGCACGCCGGAACCTAAAAAGTGATACTAGAATACAAGTAGACACAATGAACGTTACGAAGTCCATCGGTGAAGTGATCGCAGACAAACACTATTTTGGCTGATTGTCTTTGAATCCCGGAGAGAAATTCCAACTTCTGGCAAGTGGTCTCTTCTTTAGGAAGGTTGAATAAAGTCCTGTCCTCGTAGCCAAACGCACATTTTCACAGTTACATCATCGTTAGAGTCCAGAGTAGGTTAGAAAGAGCTCCTTCTTCACAACTTTCTGTGCAAACAAGACATCTGTTCAGACACTCAGGGGGGGTGTTTGTTTACTCCTCAGGGGCAGTGCGGGCACTTCCGTCTTTTTATTTTTCATTTTTTAATTTCTCACGACAGAAATAATGAAAAGGCTGTTTTGCAAATTAACATCAGGCCGTAAGGCATTACATTATAGACGTCGAGCACTTCCTTGTTCATTTCTGACGTCAGATGGGAAGAAGTCAGTTGTTTTCCAGGTGAGGGCGGAGCAGCTGCTCAGAGAGCAGGAAAATAGCTTAACCACAAGGTCAAAAGTGCCAAAAAGTCGATTTTGCATGATATAGGACCTTTAAGCTAGTACAGAAAATCTTTACTACATTGGGAAATTCCTATGTGACGGAGAACTGACACAACGAACCTTGTTTAGTTTTACTAATCCATACTCCGTCCATCTCCTTCTCAGGAGTGTGAACATTCATACACCTTCACCTAATCATTTCATCGCCCAAACTGCCTTAGGAAGTGATGTCTTGCTTTAAACTTACATCTATTGCTTTTATAGTCTTATTGAAACTGCTCCGCTCTAGACCATGGACCCTGTGCTCCCAAAAAATGTGCTTTGTGTGCACAGAAATGAGGACAGAATTAGTGTTAGGTAACCTATTTTCTATGCACACGATTTGCTTTGTAAAAGCTGAATTCTCCTCATCGTTGGTTCCGTTGTCTCCCAGTATAGTGACATTTACAGAGGGATTAAGTACATATATGTTCATCTATCGTCAGAAAGGGAATGTGTTTTAAATGCTAAACATAAAGTAGCACAAAAGTTGGATGGAAACTCAGTCAACTGCCATTTTATTTGAAACATTTATGGCTTATCCTTTACTCACTTAGGGTCCCCAAAGAGTGCGTACTGTGACTCTTTGTGCGGTTTGAACAGCTGGCTTTTATAATTTTCAGTCCGTGTCAGAGGTGTTGTTTGCATTCCAGAACACAGACAGGCAAGAGGCACCCGCCATTCTCGTTAGATGTCATTACGAAAGCAAAGGTGTGAAGTACAGCAAGCGGATAATCATCTCAATGCAATGTTGCAGCAAGTCTCATCCCATTCTTACAGTTACACATTAGAGAGTTTTTGCACAAATGCCTGAAAACACCAGAAACGAGAATACAAGCTGTAACAGATGCTCTCTCCGACGTAACGAGCCACTTTCAGCTTGCATTAGATCTCATGGCTTTCCTCGGTAAAGCCCAATCCTTAAGTAGGCTCTAGTGGAAACTTTTGTCCACTCACTCAAAGTGTGTTGGTACAATTCCTTCTGCTGGCACTTCATGTTGTTGTTGTGCCACTGAGGAAGATGCAGTGTATCATCTGTCCTGCTGTGCTAGCGCGACTGTGACTTCTCAAGGGGTGCTGGGAATATTTTCAAATAAACACTGTGGGACTGAATTCCGTCTTTGCATTTTACATCAGTTTTAACCAAGGAGATTGTGGGGAATAAGAAAAGTCTTCAAATATGCAGTATTTTAGTTGTATCTAAAAAGCAGATTCACGTGCGCCCTGTGCATCTCCCCCATCCTCCGTTCAGCTGTGGACAGTGGGAGAAGCAAACAGGCGCCTACTGTATCTGCTGCTGCTGATTAAAATAGTCCCAAATGAGACTCTGAGGAGAACCAAAGGACGAATGTCTGTTTATTTCACGACATTGAGCTTTGACTCCTCAAGAGAGTACAGAAACGAGAGCACCAGCACCTCACACCTCATCACAACTCACTGCACTCACTGTGCATTTAGGTCAGACAAAAGCCATTGCCAAATAAAGATCAAGGAGCAGAGAGACTCGGACAGAGGGCGGAAGGAGCACACAGCGGCGCTCGCTGTAAAGTCAGACCAAGGCGATTGAGAGGAGGGCGGTGAACAGATGCAAAAGTCCTCGCTGAGCCTCACTTTAGGCTGAATGATTTTAACCCGGGGAAGATTAAAGATGAATGGAGCAAGTGCAGGAGGTGGAGAAATCAAAAGTCAAAAAAAGAGAAGTCTGAGGCACTCACCAAACCACTCACTCACTTACTGCATTTGCTAGGTTTCCTGGTGTTCCCAAACGGTCTCCCATCCAAGTACCAGCCAGGCCCTTACCTGCTTAGCTTCCGAGGTGTGGCGGGATCGGTCAGAGCAAAGGCGGTATGGCCACATAAAGCACAATGTGAGGCTATAAATTATTACAATGGCACCAATCCAGCCTTAAAGGGACTATAGGGAGTTTAAAAATGTTAAAATTACGTATTTTCCTCCCCCTACATGTTCCAGCCATGTCCTAATGTGTAGAATGAGCTCAGACCTGTTCACCACAACTGCCTCTAAAATCCTGCACTGTCACTCAAAAAGGTGTTAATTCGGGTCCGAAGTGCCGTCATGCACGAGCTTAATATAGAAGGTGCAGTTACACATATGGCCTGAGGTGGCAGTAGTGAGTATAAAATGGCAAACTTGCATCTAGCCCCTTTAATATACAGTACACAGAGAATAACGGTGTTTTCATCCATACACTGTAGGTTGCAAAAGTTGTCAGGTGTTTTATCATTGGGGAGAGTCCAATATTGTGTTTGCTCTAGGATTTTCGGACTTCTGGACACCATAGCTGGTGTATATTTGTTGTATAATTTACGATTTCCTCTGGCAAACATACTGATCTGTGCAGCAGAAAGAGCTGGCCACAGACAGGATCAGGGAAAAAAAAACTTTGGTGAGGAGGTCTGGATTCCAAAACTGTATGTGTGTAATTTACAGTATTGTAGAAATGATTACGGGATTAAAGTAATAAAAAGTCAGTTTTTATGATATCCCCTTTAGAGAGAAAGAGAGAGAATACTTCTGAACAAACATCACGATTCAGTCCCTGGCTTGTTTTCTTTCAGCGCTGCCACCATGACTCACACTGTTTTATTAGAAATGATTAATTTATCCACCACAGATGTCCCCAACTGGACGTTAATCAAGCGTGAAAGACCACTGTGGCACCGTTTTTATTTTAGCGGCTTCAGCATCATGCTATGACGAAAACATGGATAAAGACATTCACAAAATATAGATTTGAAAAAAAAAAGAAAAGAGTACATAAGGCAAGACACTGAATGAATAGAGAAAGAAAAATACATTTACAGATTTTAAAATTACATAGCTTTCTACTGTAGATTACTGACATTAATATGCATTTTTTTTTGCATCTTTGCAAGTTTCATATAAAAATGAAGCACTTTATTTGTAAAAGTGGCCACAATAGCAGACAATTTCAGAGACAAAACATAATGGATAGGCCCAGGTCTAAATTTATGTTTTTTGAGCATGCAACAAGTTCAAATCAAATATTTTACCCTAATATGCACATTTTTTTTTTTTTAAACTCTGCCAATGGAAGGAGTATTTTTGCATTTACAGTAAGAAAAAAAGGTACTTTTTTTTTTTATGTGCAAAATACTTCCATAGGCAGATTATACTTTACTTTACTTTAATCTTAATTGAAGGGACAATGTACAGAGACTTATAGCTAAATAGCTAGTTTCCATCCGCAGTTTCTGGTTACATCAAAATAAATAACAATACACAGCATGACCATTCATTATTCTAACAGTCAATAAACATAATCACATAACACTTTACCAATCACACTACATTTCATTCTGCATCAGTCCAAACTCCATTCCTATCTACATACATATTAAAATACATTTAAATAATTCAGTGCTGCCCCCCAGTGGTTCACAATGAATAAGCAGAAGCTACATTTTGTCATAAAATAATGAAGGACCTAAAACCAGCCCCTGTGGGCGCTGGCAGATTTGGCCTCAGCAGCCACTTTTCCCTGGTAAAAGTACAATAACTTGTTTGATTTTTAAAATTAATTTGGGAGATTATTCCATTCTTTGATTGCTTTAAATGAAAACACTGACTGTGCGCATGAAGTTTTTGGACAACACTGTCTACACTAATTGTATACATTTCTGAAAAGGAGCTGGAGCGGAGTTATGTGTGATTCTGTACACCAATCTGAGACTAGCCAGCTTTTGTATATTTTCAAAATTTAACAGATTGTACTTTTGCCAGAACATGACAGTGGCGATGCTGCCTTGTTCTCCTGTCTAAGATTGTTAAAGCTTGTTTGTGGATTGACTCCTATGGCCTTAATGTGGTTTTAATGGCCTGGGACCAACAAGTTATGCAATAATAAAATCGGGACATGTCCTTTGCATTCATTTTTTTTTTTTACTTACTTACCAACTCAAATCAAGGGCAAATATACATATTTCAAGTAAATTTGACCTATTTTTTGATAACTTTTTGGAGTGAGAGTTATTGAAGAAATGACCTGTAAACAATAACGATGTGAAGCTTCAAAAAGGGCCCACTATGTGCTTGTACATATTATCCTCATTACCCACTCATTTGTAAATCAAAATAAAATGTCATGTTTCATTAAAATAATCCAAGCGCTCTGTAAAGGTCAAACTCTTCCAAATTCAGGCAAAAAAAAAAGGAAAAAAAAGAGCCATATGAGCGACAGACAAATTCCCCTCAGACAATGCCTTGCCAAAGGTATTTACACATAAAGTGATGTCTGGACGTATAGCATATATATATAGCGAGTACATGCCATGTGTGTCACCTACTGGAATCTCTGTTTGACGTTAGCTGATAAAATGCATTGTGATTCTGTTTGCAGCGTGGAGCAGCGAGATGGAATCGAGGAGTGAAATTGGAGAATGACTACGTGACACAAACGGCTAAACAGCACATCTGCATCGCTGACGTATGAGCTAAAAGAGGGTATTTCTCTGGCTGTCGGAAGAGCGATGTCTTTTCTAGGACCTGACAACCAACTAATATTTATGCTACAGTTGCCCTATTAAGTCACTAATATTGTACAGAAGAAGTGCAAAGAAGAAGTGCAAATTTCGCTCATTCACATCAGTTGTGTAAGTCAGTCTTTCATGAGTCTCAATCCTTGACAACATTTTCTCCCTAATTGCAGGGACTTAAAAGAATTGTGGAATGACTGTATGCCATGAGGACAGGAGCAGCTGATCGCTTTACACGGGGAGTCTTAAAAGTCACCATAAACTAGGTGAATCAGGCAGGGATTTGATATACATCTTGTTTTTTTTGGTTTTTTCCCCCCAGTTCCCTACTTGAACTTTGTAAAAATGTGAAATGCAAATGTTCCAAGCATCACTGCCATTAATCAACAGTTGTACGATACCTGAAGGATACCAACAAACTTTACCTACATTTCCCCGTTCCGGAATGAGCCCAGAGATAAGATGAATATATACAACCTCATTACGAAGCCGCAATTTACATCACAAACTCTCCCTGGAGTCTGAGGAGCCACTGTACCTATCGAAAGCCAAGACGCAAAGGGGAAGAGGCGCGGGTGATTTAGAAAGTGAAGGACAAAATGTGAAAAATGGGAGAGTGCTTCGAGCAAAAGTTAAGTGAAGTTCAGCAATTTTCATCCGGGTAACAACATACATAACATATTTTTTTTTTTGCACAGGAGCATAATGCAACTTTATATGCGAGAATAAAAAAAGTGACATTTGTGTGTATTTGACCCAGCGGCTGTATGAGTGGTCAGCATGGCGCCTTTACTTTCCATCACAGTAGTTTCTACGACTCTCCAGTGTCAATGGGCTATATGCCCATTGATACTGGACAAAAAGATTGGTGATGTCCTTCCTCTCCCCTATCTTTTACATTCACGATTAGCAGGGTCCCACACAAATGAAGAGATTTCATAAAAGACAGCAACTTACTGATGGATAGTCACTGCAGCATGTGCACACCAGTGCAGAACTAAGTAACTCATGCCCCTGGAGGCCATAAGTGCCACTGCAGTTGTTGTAGTATGTTGTGTTTTATTTTTTACTCATAAATTGTCTGTGAGAGACACAATGGAGATTTTTTTTTTCTCTCAAACTTGGCTGTAAATACTGTATAAGTGACACTAACCCGCAGTTAGCCTATTAGCTTCTTCTTTGTAATCACACTAGTGTGTATTGGGGCCTCCGGGTCGGAACAGGGAAAGCTGCAAGTGTGGTTTTCTGGCCAGAGACACCAGGGGGAGATGAAAGACCCTCCAATCATCCCATTAACACTTACCCCAGGAACTACTAAAATGATTTATTAAGGAAAACATGTTACTTAGTACTGCTTTAACCTCCTAACCCCCATCTGAACTGAGGAAATTTTTCTCCAGTTTGGCTTTATGCAAATCTAAAAGCTTTTTAAAAGAAAAACAAGAAAAAAAGCGACAAAAACGTGCCCGGAAAAAGCAAAAGTAAGCAAAAATAACACAACAAAAAAGTGAGGAAAAAGAGTGACAACAAAAACTGACATAAAACACAGACAAAAAATATGACAAAAACGGTTTGAATATGTGACAATACCCACCGAAAACGTACATCAGTTTTGTAGGCTTTCAAATGAGGCATTACAGTGTTGCTTTCCAGTTGAGAAGCTTTTAGATTTGGGTAAAGCCGAACTGGAGAAAATGCCCTCGGTTAAGGCGGGGGGTAAGAGGTTAAGGTTAGGAGCTCTATCTTGTGAGTTAAAGGCTGGTAGTGTTAAATAATTACAATATAACATGTAAACAACTCAATCAAATTGAAACTACGAAGAGGCTCGTTCAAAACTTTGCTCTAGCTTAAATCGTTTTTTTTGTGTTAGCTGTTGGCCTCAAGACAAAAACTCCCACTGTTATGAAAACGTAAAATTTGAACCTGCTCCGGTTACGTCCTATCTTTTACTTGGTGTCTTTTACGGAATCTCAAGCTATCTTTATTTGTGTGGGACCCTGCTAATCGTGAGAAAGGACAGCCTTGATCTTATTGTCCAGGCAGAAACCACGTGGGAGCACTAATAGCTCATCGTTTTGGAGGTGGTCAGAATGTCCGTCAGCAGAGAAAAGCTTCCGCTCCACCGTGATGGAAAGTAAAGGCGTCATGCTGACCTTGATGGTCAAATACGCACAAATATCAACTTCCCCTTTCGCATACAAAGTTGCATAATGCACCTTTAAACAGATAAAAAAGGGAGAGCGCCTTGTGACTGCCATTCAACTGTTTTACTTTGACCCTCTCTGTTCAGATTTGTTTATTTTTAAGTAAGAAAATATGTGCTCCACGGATACACCTGAGCACAAAGACCTTGTGGAGTGGCGGACTGTGTAGTCGGGACCTCAAATGATTCTCTGACTCACTCGCCTCTGCACAGATACAATAAATACATTTACGTGTAAACAGAACATCAGATATCCTTGGAACAACATTCTCCTTGTGCAGAGTTTGAACAATTTGATGCTTGGAATGTGCTTCATACTTGTTTGATTTGTTTGTCAAAAAGCGGCTTGATCACCGGTCATCCGTACTCTTTAAGTATTGGATTGATTGATTTGGGCATGACTTGGACCACACGCTGATGTACTCTGAAGACGTGGACCACCTTTGCTTTTACATCTCCTTTTCCTTCCTCCTTTGTCTTGTAAAAAAACAGCTGGGGTCGTCTGAGGGCCAGAGGAGCACCCGAGCCCTGTATCATTTGTTATACGACTCCCAATAAACAACTGCCGCTTGTCTTAATTCTTCAAAGGCCTGACCCCGTGTCACATCTGTCTAATAGTAGCCTAAGTTTGCTGCTCATACGCAGAGTCCTCCACCGCTGTATGCTGAAGAGGTTCTCGGGAGTAATTAGAGGGGTTTGTTTGGTCTATATTGTGCTTAAGATTTGTGTCGAGGGCCGTAAAACTTAAATGGACCGCTGTTATGTGCTTGTAAGACAAATTTACGCCCCACGGTGAGCATTTCGTTTAAGAGCATTGCTGAAAGAAGAGGGTGAGTGTCAGTCATAACTTTTCTTGTTATGGTCATCATTTTAACCTCTTAACCCCCACCTGAAACTTGAACGGGCACATTTTCTCCAGTTCGGCTTGACCCAAAATCGGAAAACAGCGACAAAAATGAGATGAAAACAAGGATAGAAACGTAACAAAAAAGCAACCAAAGCATAACAGTACAGTGACATAAATCGATGAAAATGTGTTGAAAAAGTGACGAAAAAGTGATGAAAAAGTAACAAAAATGTGACAAATGTGACCAAAATGTGACAAAAAAGTGACAAAAATCTGACCAAAAAGTGACAAAAATCTGACCAAAAAGTGACAAAAAATGTGACGAAAAAGTGACAAAAAATGTGACGAAAAAGTGACAAAAATGCCACAAAAATTAGATGAAAACGTGACAAAAATGTGAAAAGAATGTGACAAAAAGTGACAAAAAATGTCTGAAAAAAAGTGACAACATTTTGACAAAAATGTGACAAAAATGTCACGAAAAAGTGACAAAAATGTCACGAAAAAGTGACAAAAATGTGACGAAAGAGTAACGAAAATGTGACAAAAATGTGAAGAAAAAGTGACAAAAATGTGATGACAAAATGACAAAAACGCAAGGAAAAAGATTTTTTATAGGTTTTGTAAGTCATAGCTTTCAAATGAGGTGTTACCGAGGCCTCGGCTATGAGCTTTTAGATTTGGGTGAAACTAAACAGGAGGAAATTCACTTGGTTAAGGCGGCGGAAAATGGGTTAAGGATTCGGATCGGGCAACTGTTCTTGTGTCTTTTTTCCTTTTGGACCCATTGATACTGAAACAATGGATAGTCCCACACATGTATTTGAATCCCACTGACTGCCTAAAAAGCAATGATGACAATTTCACTTTGACATCCAGTGACATCACTACAACACAGATCATTTTAATGGGACAAAAAATAGTGTTTAAAAGCAATAATGTGTACTATTCTCAACAGAGGGCGGTAGAGAGCAGGGAGACTTAAATATGCAAATGTGTTCAAACTTTGCATTATTTTATGTATTAGCTGTATTAAAATGCATAAGCTGAAAACAAAATCACTTTATACAGAATATTGAAGTATTTGTTAGGATCTTTTTTTTTTTTAAATCTTTGATCATTTCCGTTGTCATCGGTGCCGCTTATATCCGTGAATGTAAACACAGTGTTTTATAAAGCCAGACTCTGAGTGAAGGACAAAGCGGATGCCTGGCGCTGGACTCAAGGGCACTCCGATGCTCTGCGCAAAGACGAACGCTCACACACATCCTTTAGGCACACAATGACTGCGGGAACGCACACACACCAGCAAGGGTTAAACATCCACCTCATAAATCAGTGGTGCTGAAGGCATGGCATTTAGGAGACCCGATGCACATGCCGAGAATGCATGCATTATCCATTAATAGAGACCGTTGTCAAAGTGAGGTTAAGGCAAAGGAGAGGTGTACTGAATACTGTATCAATTTACTAACTCTTACAGGCTACTCAACTGCTTTTAGTTCACTTTCTTCATTCTTGTTATCTCTTGTTTTTTAACTAAGAAAATGATCCACATACCACAGAAAATCATTATCATTGTAGAACAAACAGGAAGATAAAAGAAATATGTGACATGATTACTTCTAAAGCTTTACACCAGAGAATATTTCAGCTGGTTCACAAATGTCCAAAAGAGCCTCATTACAGTGCAAATAATACCGTCGGGCTGTCACGATAATTACTATATTGACTTATCGTTCAATAAATAACAGATAAACAATATATTTTTGGGCTCAATATTTATCGCCTGTACATTTATTAGCATTACCACCCCATTTTGTCTTTGTAAAACTTTGATTTTTAACTGAAGCAAATTGAGTTACATCATGTTTCATGTTTATTGCACCATGTATGGCATTTCAACCTGGACAGACTCAAACAGACAAAAGCAGCGATTAGGAAGATTTACTGACATGTATATTAGTTTTGGTGATCAGACCCCGGCGGTCGACATCCATGTATGTATGAAAGTCAGTATGGATGAACAGCTTGGAGTTAGGGATGTTCCCCGGAGTCTGGACACTGGAGGTGGTATGGAAGACCCGTGAAGGATGCAGCAGGGAGAGGCCATGGACAGAAGAGGTGGAGACGGGGCGGAGGTGGGTCGCAGTACAGCCGGGAAGCGAACGAACCATGATTGCTGGGGCTTAAAAGCGGGACCGAGGGCGATGATTGGCTGCTACGGGGGTGTGGCTCTTACGCTGATGGGCTGAGGTGGAGGTGTGGCCCACTCGGAAGCGGTCATTGGCTGGAGGTATGTGATGCTGAAATTAGTCTACCAGGTTGAATTAACGCCTAGGCTTCATTTTAGGATGTGATTTTTATTCCTGAGAGTTGACAGTATCTAGCATCGTTAGAGCCAATAATAACGTTTATTGCGATACTTTCTTGCCTCAATATATCGAGCTTCAAATTTGTTTTCGTGACAGGTCTAGTATTAACGTTATGATATCAGTGTGAACTTTTTTTTTTTCATGTTTTTTAGTGGTAGGGGACACCGGAGTAACTGGAGGCAACTACACAGACACAGGGTGAACATGCAAACTCCACACAGGTGGGAATCGAACCTGGGACCTTCTAGCTGTGAGGCACAAACGCTAACCGCTGCACCACTGTGCCGCCCAAATCGAGAAGAAAATGAGGATGACAACGCAACAAAAATGTGACAAAAACGGACTAACTTATAACGAAAAAGGGACAAACATGTGATGAAAAAGCGACAAAAATGTGATGATAAAGTGACAAAAAAGAGACTAAAATTTGATGAAAATGCAACATTAAAGCAACAAAAAAACAACGCAAGGAAACACTTACATCAGTTTTGTAGGTCTTAGCTTTCAAATGAGGCATTACACTGGCCTACAAACTCTAGCGAAGAAGCTTTTAGATTTGGGTAATGCAGAACTGGAGAAAACGCACTATAGGTTAAGGCGGTTAATGGAGCGTGCTGCTGGTTGATCGAAACGCCGTGAGCTTGATCCAATCCCAGATGAAGCAAAGATGCTGTGACTGTAAAACAATGGTTCAAATGAATCACCTTTGTATTTTAGATTCCTTTGCTTTTGCCAATTGTTACTGGAACCTGGAACATGCGGACTCGAGCGGAATTGTCTTACCATTTGACCCTCTTTGAACGAGTCGCGCGAGATTCAGCGCTGGCCCAAACAGAGGAAGTGAGAACAGCATCGATCAACAGGTCAAACAAGTCCCTCCAAAACCCACACAATGGAGTTTATTGCGACGTCCACTTTGCTCACTTCTATTACTACCCCCCGTAACTTTGTCCTGGTCTTTCAAACGTTTAAACAACTCCCATTTAAACAATCGCTGAATGCCCCGTTGAGGACAAAGGGCCGTGAGCGCGAGAGATAACGTTTGCCCCGTCGGCTACAGTTAAACAATGACAGTGGAGGGAGCGACCGGGTTACGCCTGTCATCACTAAATTACTCTCTTCCTACTTCCTGGGGTTCAGTGTCCTTCTTCCCCTCTCTCTTTCTCGCCCTCTCTCTTCGTCTGTCTGTACCAGCCGCTAAGTAACACTCCTCAAGGTTAATTGACCGCAAGCTGCACTTGTTCCTCCAAATAGACATTCGGGGTTAGGGTCTGCCTCCTGCTCACTGGGCTGACCTAATGCCAGATATCATTATGGGTTCTCACTGCCTCTCCTCTGCTGCTGCCGGGGCTGTGTCGGGCTTAAAGCGGAGACACACAGCTTCTCTCTGAACCCACTTGCTCTCTGATTAACCCCGCACTGTCTATTCATGGGCGTGTGCGGTGCATTTTCATCGTGGGGATCGGTTACTATAGAGGACGGCTCTCTTCAGGCTCCAAAATCGACTTTTTTCTATCCCAGAGAGAATTATACCCAACGTATGTACTGATGCAACAAATGAAATAATAATCATGAAAAACAGGGTGGTTTTTTTGTGAGCATTTCAACCTCCTCTACAGTCAAATCATGATTTCTTTGTGCCCCATCAAGACATTGCAGCGTGAGGGAGAAACCTGGTGTAAAATAAAAGATAAGGACAACAATGTGCTATATGAATCCCAGCGCATATTATTTTTGTTCACCGCCCGGAGGAAAAACTGTCAACCAAGACCTTGATAATAAGATTAGGAAACCAGGAGGTCAAATAACTTCCTCTATGGGACGTCAGCAAATGAGCATGTCCACTTCAGTTCAGGTCACTTGAGAACCATTTCGGTAGGATTTTGGTCCATTTATTTAGTAGCACAAGTTTAAAGGAACAGGCCACCGTTTTTCCATACTGAGATATGTTCTTACCGGAGCTTAGACGAGTTGATGCGTACCTGGCTGGTCTTTGTGCATGCCCGTGGAAGAGCGTAGTAGCTTCCAACTTCACCCCCGTTTGGAGCTATAGGAATGTGCTGGGAGAGGCCAAATGTTAACAAGATCTTTGGTCGTTGTGACTGAGGGCACGCACAAAGACCAGACAGGTACGCATCAACTCGTCTAAGCTCAGGTAAGAACATATCTCAGCATGGAAAAACGGTGGCCTGTTCCTTTAAGAGCAGCTGAACAAATCTTGCTTCACATGGACGCTATTGAGTGACGGACTGCTCCTTTGGGTTAGTTTGGGCTGTGTCCGAATGTCCGCACTATTCCCTATATAGTGCACTATATAGTGGTCACGCCATTTTGTAGGGCTCTACGAAAATCCAGAGAGAAAAAAGTAATGCACTCAAAATTTCCCACAATGCATTCCAAAAAGAAGTGAGCAGCGGTGGTCCCTAAACGGGTCAATATAAACCACAATGCATTGCGAGAGTCGGAGAGGAACGGCCGACAGCGACTGGGCTTTGAACTAAACATAACACGACTGAATGAAATCAGCTCTTTCAAATGTGTTGCGTATTTCTCATGAATAAACGACTTGAATATTAGAGGTTACGGTGAAAAAAAAGTTGCAAAAGTTACCTGCTTACCTTTAGCTCAAGCTGCCAAATGACCGATAGCTTCCTCTCTTGGACAAAAAGTCGAATAATCCAGGCTGTTTTCTTCACTCATCTGACTCATATTCATCCATAAATATTCCACTGTCTTGTGAGTTTGGTCGGTCTATCGCAGATATACATTAATCCCGGTAAAAGTGCCAAAACTGTTGTTTTAGCCTGGCTAACACCAGACTAAAATCACAAGTGATATTTAGTCTGGGGACCACCAATTCATTTTCTCGTAGGAGAGGTGTGGTTTACGATCGTCCATACTCGTTTATTGGGCGATACGAAAAAAAGAAAAAAAAAGTCTCATGCGTCTGCACGTAGCCATGGCCAATCGTATCATCGTATGAGATGACGTATGACGTACCCACTGTAAACTTTTGAGCTAAATTATTTAGAACAAGGTCTAAAGCTTGATCAAAAAATACCATCGTGTCTGCTGCTGTCACGTTGGATCCGTAAATAAACTTTTTTTAAATTATCCGTAAATAAACTACAAGCTTCCATATATCGAATAGCGCATCATCGTCTTGCCGTCCCTCCTCGCTCTGTGATTGGTTCCCAAATCCACCGGAGATTTCGGCCATGGTCCCCAGGCTGTTGTGCAGTTCGAAATAATTCGAGCGCACACAGCAGCATGGTGTTAGCCAGGTTAGTTCGGTTTCATAAAATAAACGTTTGTAACAATAAATCAATTCTGATTCAGTGAGGAGAAAGTAGTGGCTTTTGTCTGAATCTCCAACAGAATCAGTGTGTGAGCCTATGTAGTGAATGAGGGGTTAGGGACTATGGTGGACATTCGGAAACAGCCTTGGTGTATTATTTATAAGTGCTACCTTTTGAATGGTTACACAAATGAATTCTGAACTATCTTAAGTATTGACACTCTTTGGACTTACCGGAGCTTTACGGGACGGGAGCCGCCATGAGATCTCCAGATCATCGCAGGCATCCACTCCGAAAAAAACGTATGTAAATAAACCTTGAGTCGTTGTTTGCTCGTCTGTGGAAAAGCACTCTTCTGTATTCCTGTGACGCACAAACCTGACTTCCTCCGGTGCCTCCAGGAGTCCAGGTAAACTTTAGCTGTGCTTACTAGCTAGCCTCATCTCCACGGAGGTTTGTTGTGGTTGTGCCCTACTGTGCTTGGCCTGTCATCCCTCCAATCTAATGATACATGGTTGGTTCTGTATGAATCACGGAGCAAAAGCTTGGTTTAATACTTTGCATTCAAAAAAACAAGAAGTGGACAGAAGAAACAAGCATTATGGATAAATCTACAGAAATCGTTTTTGGGCCGGAAAAATACCAAACTGGACCTTCCAAATAGTTGAACTGAACCGAAACGTCCTTCAGTGCTGTTTCTATGGCCGTGTTGGTCCAGAGTTACAGGCATCCTCCAGCCAGTCAACGACATGTTTGTATTCGGAGAACTGGTCGCACCTAATTCTTCCACGTAAATGACCGCAACAGTCTGCTGTTGTTTTTTTTTTTTTGTCAGAGTCTGTCTTTTAAGTGTTTTTTCCCGTAACTATAACAGTGGACTGTCCAAATTACCCAGCTTCAGGCTATTGTCGCTTGGACAGGTTCCAGACTTGGTCCAAACAGAAAAACATCACCGGTAGGTCACAATGAAAGTTTTACTCAAACTTCTGGTTGTTTTTCACAATATGTTTCGCACTATATCAAAAAGCCTTTCTTTGTGTCTGTTTTTCCATCAGTCTACAACATCATAGCTTGGGTTCATACTTTGATCTTTAACATGGACTAATGGAAGGTAATTCATTCCGAAGCAGATCTGTAATCAAGTGTTGGCCGTGCACCAAACCCACTCGGTGAATGAGAGACGTGTGACATTTGCTTATTAATTTGCTAATTTCACCCAATAACTCAAATAGTGATATCGAACGATGTTTATCTCATCTGCATGTTCGCACTGATGCATTCTTACGTTAGCTTTGGTGGCTAATCACGGCAGATGAGTGCTAGCAGGGAGGATGGCGAGATTGGCATAAGTTGGCATTAACTGGTGCATTAGCAAGTGTTGGGCAATTACTTTAATGATGTAAATTGGAGTGAGATTTCCCTCTGCACAGGAAGTGAACGAGAGAAATGTAACAATGATTATGATTAGATGGATAATTATACTATCAGCTCAATGAGGCACATAAGCCCAGGCAGGCAGGGACGTGCGGCGGCGTCTTCTCTGATTGCAGAGTTTTAGTCCGCATGGATCACAATGTTTTGTTTTGGAGTAGTTTTGCCTCATCGTGTGAGGGTCTGCTGTGTGACTCATGACATGTTTTAGGGTTGGGGAAAAAATAGGTTTGATATAGGATTTTGAGAGAAATAAATAATTTATTTGTATTTATTGTAAAACATTCACATTAAAATTAGGGAAAGCTGACCCACCAAGTATGAGGTCAAATTAAAAAATAATATACCGTTCCAAAGTTTGGGGTCACCCAGGCCAATGCTATAGCTTCTCTAATCAACACAACAGTCTTCAGCAGTGCTAGCATAATTGCATGAGGGTTTTTTCTAATCATCAATTACCCTTTAACACGATTAACTGACACTATGTATCATTAGACACTGGAGCGATGGTTGACAGAAATGTGCCTCTGCACACCTATATAGGTATTCCATTAAAAATCACCCATTTCCAGCAAGAATAGGCATTCACAACATTTACAATGTCCAGACTGTTTTTAAAGGGACTATACAGAGGTTAAAACTAAGTATTATCATCCCCCTTCATGTTCCAACAATGTCCTAAGGGGTAGAATGAGCCCAGACCTGTTCACCACAACTGCCTCTAAAATCCTGCACTGTCACTCAAAAAGGTGTTAATTCGGTCTGAAGTGCCGTCATGCACGAGCTTAATATAGATGATGCAGTTACGCATAAGACCTGAGGTGGCAGTAGTGAGTATAAAATGACTAACTTGCATCTAGTCCCTTTAAGTGACCCCACTTAGAAAAAAAGTTTTTTCAGTACCTGCTTTCGATACTTTTTAGTAGGAGCAAAACTTTTTTGCCGATGCCAGGTATCATATAATGGGACCCAGCCCTATAGTCTGCTGCAACTTACAACATATCTTAGGGATTGAATGGTAAATGGCAAATGGACTCAACTTATATAGTGCTTTTCTACCTTTATCAGGCCCAAAGTGCTTTACAGTAAGGAACCAGTCACCCATTCACACTCTCATTCATACACCAATGTACGCAGACACTGGAGGCAAGTAGGGTGAAGTGTCTTGCCCAAGGACACAACGACAGTGTGCATTTGCGAGAGCTGGGATTCTAACCCACAACCTTCCGATCACGAGACGACCCGCTTTACCAAATACGCCACCGTCGCCCAAAATATATTGGATTTTGAAAGAAATTAATTATTTATATTCATTGAAATATCTTGCTTCCAAGTATAAAATAAATCTAATTTAAATCATGTAAATAAGGTCCACTGAGGCAGAGGACCCTCAGAAGAAGCATATTGCATTTCAACCACATTCTGAGAAATCCCGATAATAGTTTTTTTTTCCTTTATGGGTCTCTACATAAATTGAAATGTCCCGTTCTGAGAAGAAAGACACACATGTGAAATGAGGATTTTGCTCTGTGTACTGTACGGCATGTCCTGTGACCATTAATCCACAGTTGGCTGCAGGTCGGCAGAGGCCTATAGGAATGATAATGCCACAGCATGGGGTAAGCACTCTCAGCTCCCAGCGTATGGAGCTTTGCCTTTGAATGCGCGTGCCAGCCGAGGCTTTTCTGTGTGGGTTTTTCCATTTCACCCAGAGGTTTGTATGGGTTTACTTTGGGAGTTTTACTTTTCAACCAACTTCCACACGGGGTCACATAGAGACCATTAGCTGTCAGATGGAGTGATTTCCAGTGTATGTCTTATTCATGCCTCAGCCGCATCTCCACATTCCATCCACGGTGTCCGCTGTGTGTTCTGCATGGGATAATAAGGCAAGTATAGGGGAATGCTAATGGCAGGGACAGGATCCAGGCTCTCCAATACCTGAACTAGCTTGGACTGGAATTATTGTTTGGACGGTCCAAGCTGTGGAGGTAAAAATGCCACACACACACCCAAAAAAATAGAAAGTGAAGGGCGGTGAAGGTTAGTGTTTCAAACAACAAACAAGAGTCTGAGGTTGGTTCTGGAAGGAGAGAAACGTGGATAAAGTCTGCAATAAGAGGCACAATACAGTTGGAAGTTCATTGTATAGGTTTTCAAGTAGCTGGAAGAATAACCCTCTACAGACAGAGGAATTAATTCATCTTGACACTGATGCTGGATTTAATGGCAATTAGGTCTAAAACATACAGGCCACTTGTACTTTTATAGTTTACAGTTTAGTGAAAAGGCACACAAGCAAGCTCTTATTTTTGGCTAAACTTGACATTTAGTTCAGGGCTCTGTGGTCTGCAGGCCTGCTGGAAGTTCCCAGGAATAAAAGCAAGCAAAAGGGGGTGGCTGTTCACTTTCTGCTCTGATCTCAAGCCTCTGCTCACTCTGCCTCTCGCATTATGAGCTGTCCCTGGCCTGTCGTTTTCCCAAGCAAAAAAGAAAAGAAAAAGACTCACCTGTTTAGAAGTGATGTTGCAACCTTGTAATTCTTCTAACTTTGTGCACTTTAAGAATGTTCTACTGCGCTTGGTTCAGCAGGTGCTGCTGTCAAATTCCATTGGTTTTCTGCAGGGAGGTTGGAATGCGCTTGATTAAATGTTTGTTTTATAGGGACAACAAATGCCAACTTCTCAAGGTAAGAATCAACAGAAGAAGTCGATTTTAATGTCACTATGCCTTTGATTGTTGAGTGCGACTGGTTGATTTGCAGATAACAAGGAATAAAGTGCACCCCAGATCCAGAAAGAGTCACTATAGCAACATGGTTATGACACTGGCCTCACAGCAAGAAGGTTTGCGTTCAAGCTCTTCCTTTCTGGAGTTCATTCTTGAGGGGTCGGATTATTTATTGTATGTGTTTACTTATTTTCCCCTCCATGTGCCCCAGATTCCTCTCATTGATCCAAATAATGCACAGTAGATACAGCAGACACTCCCTATATGGCCCTAGAAGATGGGCTAATGTAATCAACTCTTCAACCAAAAGAAATCGAGAATTTGGGCAAGTAATAAACACAACGAGATGCTTTCTTTTAAAGCGCAGTTACAGTTTTAGATGAGTAATTTGGCATTTTGTACTTGTGAATGAGTCGTTTGAAAATATAGCAGCTTTATGCCCAAGTACAAAAAAGCCTGATGAGTTTAAATGCGTCGCTTTTTAAGCGTTATATTGATTTTCTTTGCTCGCTTTGTAGTACTCACTTATGATTACTCTAACCATGTAGACAACAAATTAAAGTTGGAGAATGAGCAATCTACAACTTTCATAAAATACGTACACATAAGGCTTCCAAACACTGTCAAATGATTGATTTTTTTTTTTTTAAACGTCTTCTTATTGATCAGATCTTGTGTCGGCACATGGACAGAAGAGAAGTTGCTTTGAATCAAAACAATGTAATGAAGCAAAACAATAAACAAGACAACGTAAAGTTCAGGCAAATGAAGTATCCAGGGAAACATACTGTCCAAATAACGTAGTAGACCATCGCAGAAAAAGGTTAAATCGTTGACTGGACTGGGTTTGGTAAAATTGAGGACATTTCGCTTCTAGTCACACAAGCTTCTTCATAGCTCTTCAGGTCATAAAGAACACTATTACCCAAACTGGAGGGGACTAAAAAGACCCAGTCGAGTAATAGTGTCTTTTATGATCCGAATAGATTTGAAGAAGCTTCTGTGACTGAAAGTGAAACGTCCTCAACTTTACCAAATCCAGTCCAGCCGATGATTTAAGCTTTTTCTACAATGGATACTCCCCGGATGAATGAAACAAACAAATGAGCTTCGGCAGCAGGTGGTGATGAGCCGCTTGGGTGTCCCATGTCCTTAGACTCTCCGTCATGGCGAGGAAAAACTCAAAACCCCAGTGGGAGAAAAAAGAAACCTCAGGGAGAACCACAGAAAGAGAGATCCACTCCCATGGACGGACAGGCAGACCCAGGGTGAATAGGCCCCTCCCTTAGTGGTGAGGGGAATTTTACTTTCTAGAATGGTCATCATTTCATGACCACAGCAGGTCAACAAAGTGTGCTGAGACTATTATCCCTTTTGAAAGATAAGCTAAATGTTTTCCATTGTAATCAGTCCACTACTTTATGAAAACTCTGTTGGATTGCGAGCTTACAGAGACAGATCATTACTGTATATGATGCTGTTCAGGTCAGTTTATAGGCACACATTTTTACCATTTTTTTTTTCTCTGTTTAGCTTTTAATGGATGATTTTAGTAGACAAAACATGAAGAATGCTTTGCCAATTACTCTTTTACCTTTATGTGAGAGAAAGGCTGGCCAGACACTTTTTATGTGCGTATACAAGGCCGCTGGGCAATCACTGCTGCTACTGCTTTTTCATGGTGGCTCTAACCTTGTTGTGAAGTCTGTGGCAAATGGCTTGTTGCTTCTCTGTTTGGTTCTCGGTGCCTCCAGGCCACAGCGGGCGCCTCCTTTAGGCCCGCTGCTGCTTCACCCTGACTGACATCCACGAGCCGAGCTGAAACCACGGCAAAACAAAAGGCAAACACTCCCACAGACAGATTGAGAACTACAAAACAGTTCCACAGTGGGGACACGCCTGGAGATCAGAGAAAGACGAGACGCAAACAGACAAAACAGGTTTGTCTTTGTGAGTAGAATCAGACGCTAAGATTCTAAAGAAATAAAGGCCTGCTTGGCTTTCTTTGCTTTAAGTTCGTAAAAAAATAAAATAACAAAAACTGCACCTAACAATTGTAACTCGACAGTCTTATCCACTTCCGGCACAGGTTCAGGAAGTAAAAATGTCCAAGTTGGAATTCTAAGTGGAATTTTTACTTGTGTAACCCTCCAGTAGGTGTCAATGCTGAGGCACAAAAGTATAAGAACATCACACCTTTCACTTTGGGGACAGTGACGTTTACCTTAACCTATACTCACTATGACGAGTTCATAGCAGAAGTAGTTGCTTTTTGCTTTTACCTTTGAAGTGATTTTAAACTACCAGTTCTCTTTAGTTGACTCTAGTTTTGGCTTCGCTCCGCACCTCTGAAAACCAAAGACAAACACACCCACGGAGGAGGACTGAGAAATACCGTACAATTCCACAGTGGGTGCGAGGAAAAACTGGCAGGCGGACAAAACACCAAAACAGTATCCTCCCCATCCTGAAACGATTTCTTGTCGCCCAAGCGTTTCTCTTGCATTGTTTCTTTTCCAGATTGAGATGATAAAACGAACACTGCGAAGGAACGAGAAGGACACAGGGAAAGGAGGTGTGTGTGGTATGAAGAGCAGGAGGGGGCAGTGGACAGAGGACACAGTGGTGAGTTAAAGGAGGTGCTTTGTATGCGGTGCACAGACACCTACCATGTGTGTGAGCATGTGAGACCCACTTTCACTTTCTGCACACTGCAACATTGTGTGTTGTAATGTATTGTGTTAAAATTCCGATACAGCCAAAAGTTGAATTTGTCATTAAACCCTCACATGCTTTTTCTACTTATTGAGCAATGTGGTAGGAAATGAGGGCTTTTCTGAGAAACTCAAATTTTTTATTCAGCCATGGCGTTATTACAGACATAATAACAACAACAACAGCAACAGCAAAGTATTCAATGCTGAATAGAAGCATGAGGAAGACATTGTCTTATAAATTCATGCCCCTTTTTTTTTTTTCCAAATCTGAGCTGGCTCTGAACAGACGGCTATATTAAGGTACAATAATACTTTACATCTAAATCAATGACTGTTTCAAATTTGTCAACATTGGTTCTTATGTTTCGTTGCCTTCGCATTTTCCAAGTACATTTTCTTTATACATTTTATTGAATTGAGTGATTGTGTTGTGTTGTGAGTGATTGGTTTTTGAACAATGTCCATAAACTGATCCCTTTTACAAGAAACCCCTTTTGTTTTTGTGAAGTGTGCGAATATGGTACCCAGAAATTGCCCTGTCTTCTGTTGTTTCTATCTGTGATTAACACAAATTTGTTTTGAATATGTATTGGCACCAACTTATTTTTCACTCTCCACATAATTTGTAGTATTTTAAATTTGACCAATTCATTAAATTTCAAGGTCTGCAGTTTTATAAACAGTTTGTTTGTGTGATCTCGTGGACCTTTGAGAGTCACAATTCTTATAGCTTTCTTCTGGAGTAAGAACAACCTTTCGGTATAACTGGTGCATGCATTACACCACACTTCAATACAGTATGGTAGGAACAATTACGGCTGAGTATAAAAGCTGTAATGAAGCCTCATCCAATGTGTGTTTAACCTTATATAGGATACCAATAAAACTGCTTTACATAATTATCCAAAAAGTCATATCATTACAGTCATAATGCTATAATAACACATTTCACATCCAATGAGCAATGGTACCGTTTTTTCTAAAGCTACTGCAACCAAAAAATGCTGCCAGTCAATATGTTGCCTTGTTCATAAGAGTGTATGTTTTTGAGAGATGTGTGGCTATGCCCTTGCTCTCCGCTAAGCAGATTAAAAGAAGAGGTTGTTGTTGCACACTGGGCCTGAGTGACAAAACAAGGGTGCAAAGTGCAGCCCTGTGCAGCTCACGGCGTGTGCCAGGCGCCACACAGCGAGTCCGCTGCAGAGGCAGAATCCCAATGTCACTGCTGAAGGGTAATGGGCCTGTCTGTCTGTCGACAAAATCTGAGGTAAATTCTCAAATTATATCTCCAGATTTTGAGTCAGGAGGAAAGGGGAAATATGAAAACTGCACAGATAATCCTCAGGAAGTAAGGGAATTGAAACCAGTCCTTGAAACAGTCCTCTTAAGACACAATGGTCAGACATGGTTACACAAAATGCATTTATACAAAATGGTAAGTTTGGTTATTGACTGTGTGTATAAAACATCACAAAACTCTAGACATTGATCTGTCATTGTCTAATGCCTGTTGTGGATAAGTTTATACAAGCATGTGTCATACTTTGATGTGAGCAAAGTGCTAGCCATTGTTTCTATCATTTGCATTACTTCTGGGTTTACACTAACAATATTTACCCCACAAATACAGTATGCTGCAAAGGGTCCAGAAGTTAATTGAATTTTCTACACGTTCGCAAAAAATGTACAGCCCCTTTACAATTCAAAATAATAATGTGCACAGAATACTGCAGTAATTGTAATTCTACCAGCTTTATAATACTCCCACGTTTCTATTTTTATCCGTAATTGCACAGAAGCCTGTCTGCCTGAGGCCATACCAACAGTATCAAATACAATTATTTCTGAGCATAATAAACTATTCATAAGAGCTGCCTCTGATCCCCACATAGTAACTGTCAACAAGTGACCCACTGGCTTCACAAGAAATAGCTTGGCCTGTTTTGACCCCGACTCGTCTCTCTCTCTACATTCAGTAATAGACAACGAAAGCATTAGATAATTGCTCATTCCGGCATGTGCCAGATTAGCTGACCCCATAAAACAATAGTGCCACCGAGTGAGTAGAAAAGATTGGGACTCTGCAAATGAGTTTTTATTTTGGGCTGCATTCATTAGTATTGAAGTCGGACGTAAGCTGCGGGGGGGAGTGGGCCGAGGCCATGGCAATAGTTCACGCGGAGGTCAGGTCCAGTTAAATGTCAAAGTGCATGTGACTCGGGATAAAGGACATAGGACTTAGACAATAGGAGATACAGTATACAGTACATCAGAAAGGTGATTTGTACGGCATTTGAGTCAACATTGTGATAACAAGTTTTAGATTTGAATGGCAAAGGTGAGACTGTTATCATGGGCCCGATCGGTGCGCCAGTACTTTCGTCCAAAGCTTGAGGGCATGGATTAGGAAAAAAAGGGGTCGGCTGAGGCGTGTACTACAAGCAGCACTGATATGACAACAACGACCATTCCCTTCGCTCTCCTCTTTCATGGACATCACATGCAGTCTCGTTTTTAAAGGAATAGTTCATAGTTTTTCCATACTGAGATATGTTCTTACCTGAGCTTAGACGAGTTGATACATACCTGTCTGGTCTGTCTGCCTGCCCGTGGAAGTGCTTGGTCGCTTCTAGCTTCACCCTGCTTGGAGCTATGGGAACATACTGGAAGAGGGCAATGCTAAAAACATCTTTGGTCTTTTTGCGTGACTGAGGGCACACAGATCTTCCATACTGTGATTTGTTCTTACCTGAGCTTAGACGAGTTGATACGTACCTGTCACGTCTTTGTTCATGCCTGTGAAAGAGCTTTGTCGCTTCCAACTTCACACCTGTTTGGAGCTATAGGAATACATTGGGAGAGGCCAAATGCTAACAACATCTTTGGTCGTTTTGTGTGACTGACGGCACAACTCGTCTAAGCTCAGGTAAGAACATATCTCAGTATGTGAAAACGGTGAACTATTCCTTTAAGCTTATGCAGGACAACAGTTTTTCCCACTGTGAGTTAAACACTGTCCATGTGATCAGAACACCAGCATGTGTGATGAACTAAAATCCAGTCAACATTCAAGCTTCATTTAGTCAGACACTATGATTAGAGATGTCTGAAAGCCGTCCTCAGCAGCATATACGGAGTGAGGTTGCTAGCTGTTCTGCTTCAAAGGCGTGGCCAGTTTGATGGACCATCCGTGGTCCGGTGGTCTCAAGGCGACAACAAAAAAGAACAGGCGGAATGCACAGGAGAATTTAAGATCAAGATTGAGATGATGAAGAGCATTTCTCACCCGGGACACCCTTCACCTGTCACGCTGGGTCTACCGAACGGCAGGGGGCGTGGCCAGTCTGATGGACCTGCCAGAAACATCAGACTGGCCACGCCTTGGAAGAAAGAATAGCTAATAAGTGACACTTCACCTCACGCCGGTGATACTTCTGAGGATGGCTTGCCAATTGTGGCTAAAACATGTAAAAAAATTCAACATCTCTAATCCTAGTGGCTGACTGAATTAACCTTGAAAGTTATACTAGTAACACAAATAGACACAATGAACGTTACTAAGTTAATATCAAGTCACATTACACTAGCCATGGCTCCTCTCAAAGGCTCTTGCACTGAGCCATTACTATAGGGTATACTGCACAATCCATGATTAAGTTTATTTTTCATGATTTGACCGTATGTTCATTATGAAGTTATTGATATTCAAGAACTATATTACTCCAAAACATGCCTTTTTAGGAATTTGTGTCGACAGAAACAGTCGACACTATCACTTTCCTTATACCTCATGAGTTCATCCTGTGTTGTGGCTGTCAAATTGGCAAACTCCACACTGCACTGTGTAGTCAATGACGCAGCATCTAAAGTACTCACTCCTAGAGCTTGTTAAGTTCAGGGCAGTGGACAGTGGCTCTGACTCTGCAGCATCTGTCTAAGAAGGCAATTTTGGTAAGGGCCAGGAGTTATAAGCTCAGCGGGAGATTTCATCACTTGGGGATTGAGGAAGTTCTGCTTTCCGGAGAAAAGGAGCTGCTCTTCTCAGAAATACTCGAGGTAAAGACAGCGTGATGGAAGTCTGCTGCTCTTCGACAGCAAAGTGAAGAAATCTAACACCCACGGTCTTCAACAAATATCGTCTCGGACAAAACAGGCGCTAGAGGAAGTTGCGGTTTCACTTTTTAAATGTGTGTTCGTTGACATGTTTAGACAGATTCATGTACAAAATAATTTTTGTCTTCTTTCTTTCTTTCTTTCTGTAACTTGTTTATGCATGCAATTGTTGTTCTGAGATGGTGGTTTGCCAAGAGTTAGCTTTGACAGCCAATCAAACAACAAGACACAGTCAGGAAATGCTGTTTTTTTTTTTCTTATTAACTATACTATAGACAGGGCCAAACGGTTTATTATAGGTTAAAGTGAGTGCTCTTATTTGGATCACAGCTTATCATGATGTGCTGAAGGTGTGTCCCAAGCTAAACCCTGTGAACAACTGGCCTATGTTATGTATAATGAGGTCAATCTGCAAAAAATAACATACATTTTTCCAATTAAGTGATGTAGTATTGGGAGTTACAGACATTTCTTTTAACTTGTGAAGAAGACTGTCATAATTGGTCACTGCGCTAATCAGGTGTCATGAAGCTTTCCTCCTCCCAGACAATATATTGTGTAAAAATATCTAATTTATGTGTGCTACCATTGAACTCCCGCACTTAGCTCTATTGATTTACACTAGAGTTTTGACAGGTGCAAGATAAATACAGACTCCTCCAGTCTCAAGAGACCGCTCAACAGTAACCACAGGCATACACAGTTGTAAATACCAAGGAGGCTCTTATCAATGGGGATGGACTGAAAATTCAACCATGGCTTACTTTGTGGATAGAAGGGGTACTGGAAAGGGGTAGGGGAGAAAGATTTAGTGGTTAGAGCAGAGCTGGAGGGTGAACTGGGATGATGTCATGAAAAAGACACCACTCACAAAGCAACTGCAGCGGCTGTGGTGAGAGACAGAGGGAGAGAGAGAGACTACAGGTTGCTCTCAGGTAATTCTCAGTGGTTCAATTATCCCAACGTGTACAGCCTGAGGAGCCGGGTGTAGTAGTTTATAGTTAAGAAGCAGCCACTGGGCCACAGTATAAATAGGTATTGTGCTCAAAAGGATTGACATGTTCTGAAGCGTATTAATGGAGCTTTGACAGACACGATTTGTGAAGAGTGGAATGCAGGCAGGCACAATTCAGCGACATGTAACAATAATCATGCATTATAGTATTATTATTCTGTGTCAGTCAGAGTATATTCAGGAATTCACAGGTTCTACAATTCGTCTAGCATTTCTTTTACTGTTGCTTCTTCTACAACTACTATGAGTTCATAAACCAGGGATTTTCAAAGTGGGATCCGGGACCCTCCAAGTGGTCATGAGGCCTTTATGCGGAGGTCGCAAGCTGATTTCAAGATGGAAATAGTAAAGAAATCTTTTTGCTGTGGGGGTCCCCGGTTGTTTGGTTTGGTTGTTTGTCTCCGGCTGCACCTCACCGATCACCTCGTCATCGCTTATTCTCAATCCGCACCTCCACAACAGCCAATCACAGCTGAGCAACGTTCCTGCACTGCGTCAGCCAAAGATCACCCAGGATTCCCCTCTTAAGCCCCTCGTTCAGTCCCTCGGCCGTTTCCCAGCGTGCTGCGACCCTCCTCCGCCCCCTCCTCCACCTGGCCTCACCTCTACTCTACTCTTTGAGTCCACTGACTGCCTCCGATCTCATTCCCCAGGCAGTGTCTGGACTCTGGGGGAAGACTAAATAATTCATACATTATGGCCATGTATTTCATACCATTAATTCAGCGACTTCCGGGGTCAGCGCCAAACATGTTTGAGCGCCAAACATGACTCATGTCCAGTAAAGCTCTTTTAATGACGCTTCATTTCTGAGTCTTTTCAGGTTGAAATATCACTTACTAGAATGTTCAAAAACTTAATTGGTAAAACTAATAATTGGGAGGGAATATTTCTTTGTATAGCACGTTTAAAGGTCATCCCCACACTGTGATGGTAAGATTTGTGTAGCCACAGATGACCTTAGACTTGGCCACAGGACCCCCGACCACGCACTCACACACTAGATATATACATATAGACAAGGGGGAGAAGTGTCTTGCCCTAAGGGATGCATGGGTAAATGCTGAAAACCACTGAGGCACTGTCATTACAAGCATATTGGCTAAACTTTAATATTCATTGGTATCACTCAATTTATTTAACTTTTACAGTCATTCCAAAACACCCACAGCAAGTTTTATTTATATCATCCATAGTGCACCTCATTAGCTGTGTTTTTGCATGTTGTAATGGCATGACACATCCACCGTTTGTCCTGGAGGCTGATTAATGCCACATCAAGCAACACAATCTGCTCCTAATTAGCAGAGAACAGTATGCACACTTCCAAAAGGTTCGCAAAATGTCCTTCGCACCCGCCGCGTGTCTATTTCTATACCGGCTCATACTCCTTAGCTAAACCTACATGTTTCATCTCACCCTGACCTTTATATTTCACTACATGTTATTGTCAAGTGAAGGGAGTCCTGCTGAGTGACCGCTAGCAGCCAAAGTAAAGAATGGCCCATATGAGAGACAGAGTGGCTACCTGAAAACATGTACACGACAAAGGTTGCATTGTGGGTAGATATTGTTAGCCTCATCGTCATAAATGCCTATATAGTATTTTAAGGTTAGAATAAAGGAGAATTTGTTTAACCCTTCCGATCAGCTAAGGACATATCGTTTTGTGCTGGTCACAATATAACAGACTGCTACTTGCTATGCTACTCCACTAAGACGGGGAGGAAATCATTCCTGCTAGTCAAACTATTGAACTCTGTGTTTTGAAATAACGGCACTTTGCACCACCAACATAAGTGGTTCCCAACCTCTTAGTCCTGTGTACCCCTTGGGCCTTTTATTTGTACTCTGTGTACCGCCTACCTCAAGGTTGTTGATGATTATTTATAAAATGGTCAACTGGAGTGTTATTTAAATAGCCTTTCCTTTCAAAAATGATGCTTAAATCTGAAATCATTTCAAGTACTAAGTCCCTGTACCAGAACACTACCCCACATCACTCTCTGAATATGTATTTCTGACAGTAGTATTTTTTTTTTTTTTGATATATTTTGCTTAGCCAAATTCTACTTCCTGGATTCTCAAAGGGTGTGTTTAAGTTTAGATTCAAGTTTTCTAGTTCTGAGACATTCATTAAACAGGAAATCTTCAGGGAGAGACTTAGATGAACCAATAAAGCTGGATATTTTCTCGATTCAGACGGCCGACAGTTTTGTGATTAACCAAGTAACGTCTTCTTCTTCTTCCAAGGGATTTTTTGTATTAGGCTAGAATGAAAGGTTATCGAGCTTAACTTTGGATGACTTTTTACCTCTTTCTTACTTCTTATCCCCCCACAGCCTCACACTTTTGCCTATTAATGCAAGTTTTCTGCCCAATTTGTTTGTGAATATCTCTACAATGAAAAAAGTTCAGAAACACTCGACTGTAGCTCGTGAACAGTGGGTCACAATGTTAGGCAATCACTAGATGAATCCATTTGGAACATCTTATTATCATGATTGCAAATCTGCAGTTTCCCTTTTAGTTATTATGGGAAAAAAATATATACTCGGTTTGGAGCTGCTTTTAAATGTCTTTTTTAATGACTTCACGGCGGCTAATAAGTGCATATAGTTGCAGATTTCACGCCTCCTCCTCCTAATATACCTCCCATAAACAACTATGCTTGACATGTCAGCAGCATGAACAATTTGTCGCTCCAGTGGTTTCCATTAGGAGCTGATAAAATTGGAAAAGGCCACAACATCAGATTAATACATATGCCCAATATATGTACTGCAATTTGCATTCTCTGTTGTATGTTGCAAATTGGATGCAGGATTCCAAACATACAAGAGACTACTAGAAAAAACAAACAACAGACGGAGTCTGTATGCAAATAGCGCCATACGACAAGTGTTTTAGAAAATAGGTTTTCATATTATGCAACAATTTTGAAGTGAATTGCAAGAGCGGGCATGTATTCTTTGTTTGCACGACAGGCTGTAATCTGCTGCATTAAATAGTGGCATGTTTTTTATTGTTTTTTTTTAAACAAATGAATATGGAGCCCGTGTGTCGGCTGAAAACTGAATCGGATATGACCGCACTTTGCTGATTTGCGTCAAGATGTAAGTAGTTTCCCCAGGGTTGCCATTGATTACAACACTAAAGCCACCTTATACCTCTCTTGAATATTTGTGATGCAATGACTGGAAAGCAAATAAATAGGGAGAAGAAAGAAATGACGATATTCTGTCCAACTTAAATGATAAAGTGGGTAAAGGCAAAGCAACAACAAGCAGAGAGTTGTTTGAAGCATAAACAAACTAATAGGGCTGAATCGGATGTAAAATCACAACTTTCTTAAACATGAGGATCAAAAGATTTCATGAACCGTTATTGCTTCAGTATTGCCTTAAAATGTGTAGTAATTCTGTTCTTTTTGATCCAAGCAGAAACAACAAATCCATCTGAAATTTGTTTGAAAGGCAAAATGAAATTAAACATGTTTGCACCGTGTGGCTGTTGTACTCTTTGAGATAACAATGGCTGAAAAGCATCAAAGACAAAAGTCATGGGGAGAAGATACAGTGTAGTGACCATTAAAATAAAATATGAATAAAAACTGCTTTTTGATCTGAAGCAGAAGCAGAAGTCAAGTTACGGCATTATACAATCTCTGAATGTTATACAAGTGTAATGATGTAGCATTGTAGCTTGGTGCTAAATTTATTATCAATTTGATTTATTATTCAGTAGATCTCTTCCTGTTTTTTCTGTTTTTTATTCAGCTCTAACACTCTAACATTCAGCTCATTCAGCTCTAAATCCACAAATGTGTATTTGTGATGTATCGCAGCACACCTTATGTTTTTTTTGTGATCAGCGCATTGTTAAATAGTGTCTTTTTCGCCAGAACCAATTTTGGTCCTGTCTGAATGGTGAAGGTGGGAACGGTTCAAGAGGGATTCTCGTGTGTGTTTGTAACTCACTACTGCGAGAATTGAGCTTGCGGCCAAGATAATCCCAGCTCTGCCTCATCTCATCATTTCTGTCTTCAGCCAATCAGAAGATGTGTTTACACCTCAAAAAACATATTTTCTCTAACTCATCTATCCCGATTAATTCCGATTAATTATTTACTTCACTTTTTCAGTTTCCTTTTTAGGGATGAGCACCGTGTAAAGCCAAAAACTATTTTGCGGTCAAACTTGTTTATAAACTTGTTTAAAAAGAATATTCTCCGATGTCTTGGGGCTGAACAAAACAAATCAAACTGCTATTGTCATTGAGGTGTTTGAAATGATCACACAGGCCTCACATTTCCACTTCAAATAAGTTCAAATGTAGGAAAATACAAATAAGCATCTAAAATTAAGTATACCTTAAGTATTCTTTTTTCACTCAAACTTGGCTGTAAATACTCTTTAAGTGGCGCTAGCCTGCAGTTAGCTCTGCCTGTTAGCTTCTTGGTGATTCCATTAGTGTGTATTGCACCCCCGACCCGGAGCAGGGAAAGTTGCAATTGTGGTTTTATGGCCAGAGACACCAGGGCAGGGGGAGATGAAAGACCCCCAGTCATCCCATTAACACTTGTATTACATCCAGAGGGACGACAGAAAGGATATATTAAGGCAAACAAGTTACTTAGTTTCTTGAAATATGATCGCAACTATGGAGGATGATGACATGTCATGCATCAAATGGCTCATACGAGTCAGAGATATGTAAAATATCAACGATAATTCAAAAAGGTACTTCAACACAAGAGCTCACTTCATTTCTCTTATGTGTGATTTTATGTGTGATTTTGGGAACTCTGTGATGAACAAAACTGGAATAAATGACAATCAACCACTTTTGACAAGTCAAGAGAGTGAAAGGAGGGAGACAGTTGTGATTCACAAAACACACGATATCTCCGTTTCTAGAAAAAAAAATGATTTTGATCAAAACAAGGCTCTGTTTAGCGTAGGATTTCTCAGGGATCGAGGCACACAGAATTAAACGGTTTTCACCTACGGAGAGCTTTGAGTCCCACCTTTCATACGAGCCCCAGCATGTGTCCATAGCCATAACATAGAATACGCTGTGGTGTTACAAAAATCTGGATTGTTGGCACTCTACAGCTTAATCCCCAAAACAGCGTTGCTCTCAGTGTGTTAAGAGAAGGCACATTTTCCCGTATATATCTATTTTTCTTTTGACATCTGATTCACCTCACAGCACTTCAGCACTATATCAACCACTAACCATGCCACAAAGATCAGGCTGCTCTTTCTTAACTTTGCTTTTGTCACTACACATAAATAAAGCCTTCTAACACAGCTTATGAGAACGAAATTGTGGCTGCCAATGTTATAGCACCAACGACCTCTTCAGCCATTAATTACATCATAATCTTGCTTGCATTTCGGGAAGGGTGGGAGAAGTGTCTTGCCTAACATCGCAGCAACAGTCACAATTGGTTACTAGACCGGGATTTGAACTAGCTACTGTCTTTGCTGAATAGAAGACACACACAGGCCCTTCTAAGAAAATCAAAGTGAACATAAACAAGTCTCCCAACTCTCCTTCTTTCCCTTCAATCTCATATATAAATGTGATGGTTCCGCTCCCTGTACAAAACCCCAAAGGCAATTTAAAGGAAAGTAGGCCAAAATGAAATATGACCGCAATATAAAAACAACACTTCAGACGCACGGCAGCCAGATAAGGCCCTTCCGAGAGCGCGTACGTGAATGAGACCGCCCGCGTGTATGCGCACGTGTGAGCGAGTCGGAGGCTGGCGGGGCTGCGATGGGACACTAAATGGGTCGTGCGGCAGTTGAGCTGTTTTATTAGGATTGAAGTGGAGCGGGAGTTTCAAATGAGATTTTACACTGCCGAGATGGCTGTATAATCTATCATTCCCGGCTCCCGCTGCAAGCCCACACGCAAAACAAACCATAACCCGGGGTCTCCTGCAGCCTTTGTTACCGCTGCACTTATATGGTCTCACACTGGACAGTCAGAGGTAATGTTTCCAGCACTGTATAGTTTGATTTAGCACACACAGCGTTTTATAAGTCATTAATATTACTGCCCTGTGCAATCCATCTGGTTTCTTCTTCACTTGTACTGCCACTAATGGGCCGTAAACTTTCCTTCTTTTGAGATTTTCCATCACGGATCACTAAATGCAAACACCTGCATCTTAGTCAGCCAATAATATTATTTGGATACCCTTCAAGATGCATGTTTTTTTCAAATGGCCAAGGACTTAATTATACAGTCTCATTACAATCAAAAGACCATATATTTTAACACATGGAAAAAGAAATAGGTGTGAGATATATTGGAAATTCAATATAGTTTCATTGATTTAAGTTCAGGTTAAACTTGAGGTAATTGTAAACTGCGAAAGTCTTTTTAGGGAGAGTTCTGACTGGGACCTATTGTTTTTGGGCTGGTGTCGGAAAAACATCAGCAGAAAGAGGAAGCCAAACCCTGGCAAAGCCCGTGTTACTCACTGACATTTCCACAGTCACTCATTTTTAGTTTACTTTTTTAAACTGAAGTTAATCAATCACTAGGTTACTTTTTTCATACACAGATCCTTCATACAGATACATTTCTTATTTGGTCAGATGGCTTTGAAAGGAGCGGTGAGGTCAGCAATCACAAGTGATATTTAGTCTGGGGAGCACCAATACATTTTCTCATAGGAGAGGTGTGGTTTACGATCGTCCATAGTCGTTAATTGGGCACTACCATTGACTATCATGCGTCTGTATGTAGCCATAACCTATCGTATCAATTGTATCCGATAACATATGACGTAGCGCATCATCGTCTTGCCGTCCCTCCTTGTTCTGTGATTGGTGAAGATTTCAGCCATGCTCCCCAGGCTGCTGTGCAGTTCGAAATGATTCGAGCGCACACAGCAGCATGGGTGTTCCCTGGCTAGTGGGCAGCAGGCTCTAAAACATTTGAGCCTGAATCAATTTGGATAATCTTTCTCATTGTATCGTTCAATATCTCGTCACTAAGTCTAAACACAGAAATATGACCCCTTGTGGCGAGATTAGTCCATGCACACCATATGTTCTCAATTTCTTGTAAAGGATTGGGGTTTACCAACACACAAAAATCTGTGTACACACTCTGAGCCCTGCAGTCACTCTCGCTTGCACTTCATTGACCTTTTCGGCCACCGCTGTGTGACACAAACACGGCAAATCCCTGCTAATCTGTCTGTGACATGGCCAGCTACATGTTGGCTTCCTCTTATAATAAACTCTGGGCTAACTCCTGACCCAAATATGCATGAAGGCATAAGCTTAGATTGTGACCTTTTTATGACGATGGGCATGGAAAATGGCTGCGGGATATAGTTTGGCTAAGAGATATAAAATAACATGCTTGCTTAATTACCCAGATGTTAAATGCATTAGTAAAGTGGACACTCATGTGGCCTGGATAGCAGGCTCTGAGTGGTTTGGGAGTTATAGGTTGAGCTATTCCATGCATAGAATTATCAGGGTCAGGCATCATCTCCACTGGCTATGTGTGCATTCAATGAGAGACACGCAGATGTAGCATCGTCAGGAGTGTTTCATTTCCATTATGGTTTTTGTCTCGAAGCATTATTCAATCTGATTATAATGATAGATGGCTCCTCTCAGTCGCCCAGTAGGAGGAGCTCTCATGTCATGATGACGTGGTGAAACTCTGCAACGATGCTAAATTCTTTCTCAGTTATTAGTTAGACAAATGAAATGGTGAGATTTTTTCAGAATAGGTTTTATTGCCATTTCAGGTTCACAAACTAGGCATTTTCTTCAGTGCAATCGTGCAACATGAAACATAAAACATAAAACATAAAACATACAGTATACATACATAGCCCAGCGGTTAGCGTCCGTGCCTCACAGTGAGGGGCACGAACGCTCCCAGGTTCAATCCCCAGGTGGGGCCTTTCTGTGTGGAGTTTGCATGTTCTCCCTGTGTCTGCGTATAGGTTTCCTCCAGGTACTCCGGTTTCCCCTACCACTAAAAAACATGTACAATAGGGATGAATATGCCTGTGCGTGAAAGAATGGTGGTAGTCAGAGGGACCGTTGGCGCAGACCGACGTGTGAAGTCAGTGTGTCGTGTGTCAGTCTCCCTCAGGGGAAACTGAAGCTACACACTGTATGTAGCTTACCCCTTCATTCAGCCGGAGTGAATGAAGAACAAATCTCCAACACTATGTGAAGCGCTTTGGGTGACTTGAGTCATGCGCAAAACACTATACAAATAACCTTCCATTCCATTCAATGGGCGAGGAATGTGCTTCTCTATGGCCCTCATGGCGGGGAGCTGACATTGCTGTAGTTCCACCCCCTGGTGGAATGGGGCGACTCCAAAAGACCGTTTGGAAACAGGATTCTAATGGGACTTCAGACCTCCCTACTGTAAGTGATACAAATTATCCAACTCACTTCACAGGGCACAGTTCACTTCGTGGTTAGGGCACAGCCACAGCTCTCCTGGAGTAGACTTACAGAAGCACAGCAGCAAACGTCTGCGCCCAATGACCTTCCCATATTTTGTTGCGATGTATAGTATAGGCCCATCCCTTCTTAGCTTGGGCACACTCTGGACGCAGCTCCATTAGAAATTCACTTTGGAAGTGCCCAGGCCTTTGTTGACCATTTATTTCTCTCACTCCCATAGTTTTCAAACATCAATTCAAATGGATAGGTGTTTATATTATCCCCATAGGGAGCAGGGCCACGGAGTGCACGGATTTGCAAGAGCGAATTCAGGAAATGTCTTACGAGGAAAGTTTCTTTTGATTATGAGTTCACATGTCAAGCATCAGCAGACATTTGTACCTTCCTGTAATTGTTTGAAGCAATATTGGCACACATCAATATCAAGGCACGTTTGGGTGTGATTTCCAGCCATTGTCCAACCCTTCCTCCTATAGGAAATGATTGAGGTTAATAGCTCTGAGTGTTAGAGGATAACATTATTTATTTATTAAATGGCAATTTAAAGTTTTCTTCAGCCGTATTTCAAGACACGGCGGGTGAAAGTACTGATTTTTCATGCAGTGATTTTTCATGTCAGAGTAAAAATTTCCCACGCATATTCATTCGCAATATTGACATATTTTACATCCATGTGCCCTTTGAAGGATGCCCGCTATGACACCCTCACCCAAATATGGTATTTTTTCCTTCTGGGAGCCACCAGATATGGAAGAGCGGAGAAAGGTACAAAACTTCAGGGCCGGTTTTCTCTAAATATGGGTGTAAGGGGTAAGCCTTATAGTCGCTCCTACGGACTCCAAACTTTCCAGTCTTGGGCTTAACCAGATTTATAAGAGTTGTTCAGGAGTATGTTTATTAAACCACACATTATAATCTGGTCCATTATTTAGATTTCGTTGCTGAAAATATAGGCAATTTTGGCCATTTTCATGCACAAAATGCCTTATTTTTTTATATGAAAACATGAGAATGACAGAAAAATTGCAATACAATTTTTCTCATATTTCTATCAGTAATTGTCACACCTCCCTCTGTGGCTGAGTTTTCCTCCCTCCTAGTGTGTGTGTGTGGATGGGCGGAGCTTTCTGGATAGCACCTGCAACAGATCTGCAATCCAGCTGATTCACAGACCATGCTCTCCAGCAAGACTCTGCCAGATTGTTCCGTCCTGTGAGATGGTGATTTTTGATTGGCTACTGTAAGATTATCTTAATACTTACCTGTTTGAGAGACTTACCTTCGTTTCTTGTTTTTTAGTTCAACGCCTGCTCCGCTCCGAAGGCTCCAGACAAGCTTAAAATAAACCAGTTGCCTTTTTTGATTTCTTGTGTCTATTTTTTGGGTTCTCCATTTTGAGCCATAACAGTAATGTTCAGGAAAACTTTCAAATTGATGTCTCTACATTTATTTTTTCCCCCTATTCACATGCAGTGTCTCGACTTAAATTGTGACACAACTTAACCTCTTAACCCCCACCTGAACCAAGCGTTTTCTCCAGTTCAGCTTTATCCAAACCTAAAAGCTCACAGCCTATATGATCAAAATTGTTGAAGTCAAATACCTGAGTGTGATCCTGGATCCTCCACTTAATTAAAAAAAAAAAAGTGTTCTGAAATTTAACATCACCAACTTCCAGCACATCAGGAGCTCTTTATCGTTGGAAGCAGCAAAACCATATTTCAATGCAATGATATTGCATATCTTGTACTGTATGTTTGTTTGTTTGTTTGTATACTTTATTGTCCCCATAGGGAAATTCATCCTCTGCATTTAACCCATCCTTCGATGCCGCTGGGGCAACCCGTAAGAAGCAGTGGTCGACGGCAGTGCCGCGCCCGGGGACCCATCTCCATGATGTAGAGCCAGGCTGATGGTCAGAATCACCTGGCTGGAGGATTCACCTATTGCACATGTTTTTAGTGGTAGGGGAAACCGGAGTACCCGGAGGAAACCTACGCAGACACAGGGAGAACATGAAAAACTCCACACAGAAAGGCCTCGTCCTGGTGGGAGTCGAACCCGGGACCTTCTAGCTGTGAAGCGGAGGCGCTACCGTGCGCAGCGGTTAGCGCTTCCGTTGTCACCATGGTCTCAAGCCAAACAGACCGTTTTAAACCCAGGCCCTGAAAATCCTCAATAAAAATCCTCAGGCAGTACCATCACTGAAATATACGTGAAAAGTCAACATATCAAGTGGATATGGGGCTGATAGATGGAACATGTGGGTATGATTTCCAGCTTACATTGAGCAACTCTTCCTCCTCAAGATTATGATTGAGGTTAATAGTTCTGAGTTTGGGAGTGGGCCATTTCAAGATGTTTAAATGGCGACGCAACTTAAAATAGCACCATTGTTTTAAAAGCTCAGTAAATCCTTGCCTGATTAATTGAGCTTCGAAGCCCCCAAAACAAGGCAAAATACATGTTTTTTTCTCTACAAAGTGCATTAATAGAGATAGACGTTCCAGCGTTCAATACAAGTGGAACATTTTTGTGCAAACTTCACAAATTCCTCAATGCACTTTTTTTTTTCCAGCCTGGATTTTGACCTATAGTCCTGACTATTGGACCCTACAGGAGATCACTCCCTGAGGTTCTCAAAGCCCGGGATGCTATATGACACAAACAGATGTCAGAAATGTACTTCAGTGATATACCATAGATACAGACGGCATCTCTGGAATCGCCCGTATGGTCATGTTTGAAAATAGATTTCCATGGTGAATTTCTCTAATTATTCAGAAACTACTTTAACAAATGCTGAATTATGAATATAGTTTTCTACTAAATAAAGATGCAAAGACACAGAGAGGAGCGAAGTGGTTCAACAGCCCATAAATACATAACAAATTGAGATCGCTAACGTGATGCTTCATGCCTCGTGCTAATGCTAACAGTAGCTAGAGTTAGCTACGACTGCCGTTTTTTCGCTTGTACTGTGAATAAACATCCACACGGACCCAATTTAGACTTGACTTTATTCGTGTGTGATAAATAAGTTTGAAGTCAGAAAATGGCTAAAAAGAGTGAAATATTGTGTTTCCCAAAAGATTCTGTTTTCCCCTTTGGCGAGGCCACGCCCCCTTTTATGACGTGATGCCGCCTGTATCTATGGGGAGACACAAGTGGAGTTTCTCCTCTGAGCTCTGGAAGAAAAATGGTACTTCCTGGTTCTAGTATTGACTCAAGCAGCAGCACTATGGGTCCTTTGAACTTTGTGCTACGTTTCGTTTCATGTGGATATTCAAGGGGTATTTACGATAAACCTTGTCAAAACATTGGTAATAAGTCAGCTAAATGACCATTTCAACCTTATACTTAGCTGCCCTCCATCTCTAATGTTATTCTAGGTCATATAAACACAACCAATTGTCCCAACCCTTCCTCTCTGGGAATAATATGATTGCACACATATCCAGATCTAAATAAAGTATAGCTGCATAACACAAGCTCATTTTGTGACGCCATGATTGCATATTTACGATCTCATTTCCTTGAGCTCATATGTAAAAAGAATATTATTATTTTTTTTCAGCTTATCCCCGCAGTCACAACACAGCAGATTGACAGTGAAGAGGCCATGGAAGAAATTAACTTGTGTGTCTGTTTGGTGGATTTTGAATTACCATTTATTTTGATGACGCCAAAGTCGCTCAAAAGCTGAAATCAAATAGTTGTCATCGCTGTCTTTTAAAAATCTAATCCCCCGCGCCATGGCGTGAGGTTCAGCCCGCTCAAATGACTGTTTGCGGGCTCTCTCTCTTTATCTTTGGGAGTCTTTTGCAGCCACTGTCAGAGCAAATATTTGACCGAGACCCCCGTGGAGTTGGCCACACTGCTGACAATTTGATCTCCGTCACTTTGATGAAGCCAAGGTTGGAGTAATTCGGAAATGATGGTAAATGCCAGAGCTCGCCGTCTCAAAAGCGGTGGAATTAAAAAAAATGAAACAAGGGGATGATGACACTGTCTTCAACACATACTAAATTAAATCAATCAAAGCAAATTAACCTTCTGAAAACGTAGCATTGTAGTCGCATTAAGTGGACTTATTGGGAGCAATTTTCCTACTGGCAGATCCTTTGCTTCATGTTTTGTTGTTAGTCATTTATTTTGACTGCTCCCTTTTTCATCAGAGGTCAAGAGCGATCCAGTGAGGTAATGATTTAGCCTTTTTTTTTTTTTTTTTTTCATTTAACCTTGTTTATTTACTTGTCACAACCGAGCCGGAGCTGTGCCTGAAGTGGGCACTGGGAGTTGAGTCTTACGTCACATCAAAGAGTGAGGAGAGAGAACTTCCACTGGAGGGATCACGTTGAGCGAAGCACTCAAAGAAAGAAACAGACGGGAACAGGAGATAATATTGGTCTTCATGTTACCACGCACAATCAAATTATACATCTAAAAATATCACAGATGGGAGTGGACTAGCGGCTAATAGTTTCACATTAACTTCATCTAAGCAGCTGTTAAGGCCTGGAAAAAAAAAGGATCTGATGCATGGAGACGGGAATAGAAAACTGCTCTCTTGCTGTTGGTCTCTGAAGTTTGGGTATAACTCGATCAACGTCTAAAGAAAAGTGCATCCACACCTTTTAACTCATCACAAAAGTCCTGGTGTTTGACTGCCTATTGCATGGGGCCTGTTCTCTGCTGTTTTAGTGAAAGATGGTTATACAAAGTTCTGGTAGATTCCTGGTTTTAACCGATGACACACAGCAGAGGACCAGAAGTGACTTAACCTCTTATCCCCCACCTGAACTGAGTGCATTTCTCCAGTTGGGCCGACCTTGACCAAATCTAAAAATGTATTGACTGGAGAGCTTTTAGGCCAGTGTAATATCTCATTTGAAAGCTCAGACCAATAAACTGATCGAAACTGATCTTTGTCCTTGCGTTGTTGTCATGTTGTCGTGACTTTTTACACTTTTTCCATGGCATTTTGCTGCTCTTTTGTGGCATTTTGTTGCATTTTTGTCGTATTTTTGTTGCCCTTCTGTTGCGTTTGTGTCACATTTTTGCCACTTTTTTCAATGCTTTCTTGTCATGTTTTTTTGTTGGCTTTTTCATTGTTTTTGCGCCTTCATCCTTTTAGATTTGGGTAATGACAAACTGGAGAAAATGAGCTGGGTTCAGGTGAGGGTTAAGCGGTTAAAGGTAGAGGCCAATGGAAGAAAAAAGACAATTTTCCAGCAGTGGTTGGTTTTTAGTCAGAAAAAAAGTATTTCTGGTGCAGTCGTTGAACAAATCTTCTGCCAAAGCTCCTATAGTTTGTACAATTCATTTCTCTGCTTTCCTCAAAAAGTCTATGCACCTTCAATATACCAGTCTGTCTGTCCAAACTCCCTTTGAAGGGAACCAAGTGATTGGGGTGGTGTTTGAGTCCGACCCCAGGTCAGTTTGCACTCTGGGTCTTCCCGTGATCAGGGGGCTGCAGGTGTGTTTGTCCTGGTAATGTTCCCGTAGTAAACATAATGCTGCTGATATATACATATTTGCTCAGTGTCATGACATTGTTGAGCCCAGTTTAGTGGGTCACAGCATGCATAACATGTACGGCAGTATACTCCATCTACTCTATTGTGGGTAGTTTCTGGACCATATACTGTATATAACACCAACACAGCTTCACAATACTTGATAGAACCAAGAACCAAAGGGCACTCTCTGTACGTAAATGGCCTTTCTATCAATCAAAACCATAAAACTTAACATGAATAGCCTGTAATCGTTGACTAAGAGGAGATTAGATAAGCACATTGGCTCTGATGCTGAGCCTAATCTCTAATGTACTTTCATTGAATGGTCAAAAGTCAGATCACTTCCGGATATACTTGAGTTTATAATAATTAATCAACTGTTAATCAATAAAACAGTGTCACGTTGTTCACTACTGTATTTGGGTATTGTTCATTATTTATGTATGTTGTAAAAGTATTCCATTATGCATTTATAAGAGCATGGTGGTCATTTCCCTGGCTAAAAAAAAAATACATAGGATAAAATTGCAACTACTGCACATTATTCTGCTGTGAAAATGAACAGTAGGCAGGCCCACCTTAATGTGCCCATAGGCCCCGGGGCTTAAACAGAATTGTAGGCCCCCACCACCCCTCAGCGCAAACCCTAACCATAACTCTAACCGTTTACCCTAACCCTAAATCCCTAACCCTGCTACTCCTATGTATCCCTCTGGGCCAGGTAGGGCGGGCCTACTCCAGGTACACACCAGGTACTCATTGCATACGGTTAGTCATGCCGCGAAGTGAAGAGATTGACATGAAAATCAACAAATCACCTTTTTCTTTTTTCCCCTTAATTCTGATAGGCCCTTGACTATGGTAGGCCCCTGGGCTCTGGCCCCTGCGAGCCCGTTGGATAAGGTGGCTTTGACAGTAGGGGAGACCGGGGCTATTTGTCACGTGGGGTAATTTGTCACATTTCTTTTTAGAGCCACGCTAGAGGGCGCTGTACGCTGGCACTGATACATAATATGTGGATTGGTATTCCTCTTCTCTTCCAATAATAATGTTCTCATTTGGACTGAGGACATGAGGACAGGACACTTCTGAATTGTTTCCAGGCCTTTTCCAAACTTGTATGTTTGGGTTATTTCTGTAACGAGAGCTTTCCCTTTTTTAGAG
This sequence comes from Gobius niger, assembly GCF_951799975.1. Taxonomy (NCBI): domain Eukaryota; kingdom Metazoa; phylum Chordata; class Actinopteri; order Gobiiformes; family Gobiidae; genus Gobius; species Gobius niger. The sequence goes on along the minus strand of NC_136852.1, from coordinate 10,489,230 downwards.
CCTTAAACAAAAGACATTGATCGGAAAGACACAGATGCTAGCTTCAATTTGAACTGTTTTAGAGCGAACATGCTAGAGCCGTTTGTTTGCTAGCTTATAAAGTGGACAGTCGGGGCTATTTGTCACAAAAACAGAGCGGTCATTTGTCATATAGGGTATAACATGCCGAGGCATTTTTTCTTTTGTTTCTTCTATGTTTTTATGATCACTTTATTTCATCATAAGCTGTTATAGAGGCTGCATTTTTGGGTCATTTTAGTGAATTTGTACATTTTACACCTCATAGAGCAATTTGCAAAAAAAAAAAAAAACAGTTCAAATGAGTGTCATGAATTATATCTAAACGTCGCATGTCTTTAAATCTCAAAAAGCAAAAAAAAAAAAAAAGTAGCAAAGGTTTATCATATTTCAAGTTTTAAAAAAAAGACCATTAAAAAAACAATTGTGACAACTTGCCCCGCATATGGGGCACATTGTCACAGTCGATAGTGGAAAGAGAGCGAGGTCTACTTCAAGTCAAGGGTTCAAGCTTTCATTTAATGCATTCTGACTTGTTGATGAGCGGTGAACTCTGGGAAAAAAAAGTGTGACACATAGCCCCGGTCTCCCGTAACTAGGCCTAATATTCGCTTCTATGGATATACATTTTGCTGGCGCGCTGAGCAGTTGTGCAGGGGGGGCCAGTCCAGCAGCAGCAGCGAGAGGCAACACGGGGAGTCCACGCCTCCATCCCATCGATGCTACTACACTGTCTCCATTCACCGCACCAAAAACAGACAGTCAACTTCTTCGTGACCAGGTAAGACGTCATTGTGCATCGATTTTGAATTGTTTTTGATAGAATTACGCCACTTTGACATGGCACTTTACGCGCGCATTAACGTGAGTTGCGATGCGTGTTGACGTGACAGATGTAAACCGTATCCTCTCGCGAAGTGCTTTTCACTGATTTGTGTGAAGCTGCGTGGATTACGGCGCTACGCATGGATTAAATGTGGGGAAATGTTTGATTTTGTCGGCTATTAACTGCCTGTAATACGCTCTAGGCACTCGTGTGCTCCAGACGCTGTCCCACAGATGGATAGGGCGATGCATTGTGCTCCTTCTGCTGCACTGGGCAGGCTGCCTGCTATCAAACAGTCGCACACATCTGGTTTGCGCACACACTGAGTTTGGTTTAGCTACTTCGACTTACTTTGACTTACTTTGACTACACTTTTTCCCATTTTAAAAAGTTATTGCTCACACCGAGCAAGACAAATGCAGCTGAAGTTTTATATTTAAAGTAATGTGTGCATAGTTTAGACTTGGTTTAGTCCTGGTGTAGACTTGTAGCAGTTAAGAAACAAATATATTCGGAGTTTGCAACAAAATACAGTATGACCTAACAAAACACAGTGTGACTTATTTTAATTGTATTTTACCATAGTATTTAAGTGTTTAAAAAATGTCCTCTTTAGTGGACATTTGTAGTGATTTTGTCGATTTTGATAGAGGAAATCACTTCATCTAAAAAAAATAGGAGAAAATAACAACACACCCCACATCAAAAGTGGAAACCCCAGCCAAATGAAGCTCTGAGACACTATGGTGACACTTTCATTGACTTTGGTGAACAAAACATGCATCAAGGTGTCGCAGATTAAGATGCAAGAGGAAAACCTGCGCATGAAGTGCAAGGTACTTTTGTGTTTCCAAAAAGAGGAACTGCCTTTTGATGTATCATTCCAACAAAGCAACACATAAGTGATGATGGAAAGTTTTTTGGGGATGTTAAACTCATTCTAATGTGTTTTGGACATTTTCTATGGGACTAACTTTGCCGCCATGGTTCAGTTTCACAAGTATGGCCTTCCGAAGTCCACTGTAGTGGACACATGATATCTTAAAAAATATCCAAAAAATGTTTATCAGTCCCGTTCTGGAACCGCCACCTTAACGTGGTGGAGGGTTTGAGCGCCCAAATGATCCCTTCGTGCCCCTGGTTGGGTCTCCTGGCAAGCAGGTCCTAGTTGACAGGTCAGGCAAAGAGCGGTTCAGATGCCCCTTATGAGAGACCAACAGACCTTGTTAGAATCATGAGGCCGTCCTTCCATGGAACCACCACCTGCAGGAGGAGCCATAAGGAGCTGGTGCAGTGTGATTTGGGCAGCTCCAACAGCTGCCCCCCACGACCCGGCAACGGACAAGTGGAAGAAAATTGATGGATGGATGTTTATCAGTCTTCTAATTGCCGTACAAAGATTTGAAATAAAAAAAGTGATTGGACAACAGTTTTTTTTCCTGGAAGTAATCCAGACTTACTACATTGAACAATTATTTATTGACAAAATAAATAATGAATTTAATTTTTTTTAATTTTTTTTATTAAGAAGTTTGTTATGGTGGCAGCCCAGTGTTGTTTAGGTGGCCGCCTAAACAGGAAAGCCCTGCGGGAAACCCTGGTGTTAAGGGGAAATTGAAGCACTGAGGCATGTAGAGAATATTCAAACTCCCTTCAGAAACACTCCACCCGACCCAGGATCAAACCCAAGATTTTCTTGCTGTGAGGCGACAGCGCTAACTACCATAAAACCAAGCTTGAGTATAAATGGTTTGAAGTTACAGTTATGTAATGCAGTGGTTCTCAACCTGGGGGTCGGGACCCCCAAGGGGGTCGCGAGACAAATTTGGGGGGTCGCCAGATCATGTAGATAAAATATACATATTTTTTTATTAGCATATAATGTAATATTTTATTGTAGCATGTATTTGCTATTTTACCAGAGTGCCATTATTTGTTCATAGTTTGATTAATTTAATTTTAGCCATTTGTTTTTTAAGAATTATGGGGGCTAATGTTCCTATTTTCCACGGTGTGACCCGGGTGGGGGGTCACGGACCACTTTAACTGTTATAATGGGGATCGCGGCTCCAAAAGGTTGAGAACCACTGATGTAATGTACTGCTACAGCCGCCTATAACTGTATTATTTCCTTCCTATTTCCAGACTTCTCCATGGCATCCTCACTGTGCCTGCTCATCCTGTCCATTCTCCTTTTTGTGAGCACAACTTTGGCCAATCCAGACCACCTTCTTATCCAGACCAAGAATGGCAAGGTGCAGGGGGAATCGCTTCCTGTACTGGGAGGTCATGTTAGAACATTTTTAGGAATACCATATGCAAAACCACCAATAGGAACCTTGAGATTCCGACCTCCGCAGCCTGCAGACAAATGGGACAAAACCCTGGAAGCCTCTTCATACTCAAATTCTTGTTACCAAGTTCCAGATACACAGTTTCCAGGTGAGCAAGGATAGTGGTGTTGCACAATTCTGGTGAAAGGGTGTGATGCCTCAGGATATAACGATGATCTGTTTGACATGATTTGACTTGTCAACCTATCTTTAACATAAGTCAGTGTCGTTGCATCATCATAATCAGTAATCAGGCATCCAAGAAGCTGTCTATTGATTTCAATTATCTATGTCCATTGGTGTATTTTGCCGGAATAACTCCTTGAGATAGGGCTCCTTAAAAAGCACATTTTTGAGCGATTTCTGAAGGGAGAAAAAGACCATAATTTTAAAAGTGCTTTGTCAGCCAAATACAAGTAGCTAGTTTTTTTCGTGGCAGTCCATGGTAAAAATAATTTCCTGGCCCATAGGCGTTTTTTGCTAGAGTACTACTGAGCAGCCACTAGTCAAATCTCCAGATGACAAGAACAATGTTTCACTATTTTATGGAACAGTGGGGGGATCAGTATTGTAGGCTCCAAGCTTAAGCAAATGGTTACGAGTCACACCCGTACTTGTGTGTAGAACTGGCGGGTTGGCCTTCTTCAAATGGAACAGTTGAGTCGTAAATCACACCACTAAGAATTTTAATCTGATTTTGTGCGTCTGTCACACTTGATTGGCTCGAGAGTGCCAGTGCGTGGCAGAGGTCCATGTATGTCCATGTCTGAATGAGAGCTGACCTCAAGGGGCCGGTGCACTGAGGAGGTCTTTAAAAGAGGGATTACTGCAGCCGAATCCTCGTGTCAGACCAGTGCCCTACACATGGACCCAGACATGACCCAAACACAAGTATGGCATACAGTATCACTCACATTAGCACCTTGTTGGAGTAGACTATTATCAGACCACAGCTTTTCTAAATCATGTGTTAAATGTGCCAAATACTGTAAACACTTCCTGTGGCACATAGAAAACACTTGAGAATTAACATGTATTATATTTTGTTTAACAGCCAAGCCAAAGGTGAACATACTTTGAACTTTTTACTGTCAGAATCCGGCATAGTAACGGGGGAATAAACAGAGGAGTGTGAACGTGACACTTTGCATCACACGAAAAACAATTTTGGGCCGTTCCCCCTTCTGCAACAGCTTGTCCCCTGCACTGCGCTCTTCCTTCTACATAAATGTATTTCCCCCAGTGCACCCCTGCTAGGGACCACTCCTTCACAGTGTATGATGTTATTCAAACACTGAGGAGGGAGTAATGGATACGTCGCTATTTATAGCCCCAGCCACCTGTCATGGGTTGCTGGAAAGCGTACTACAGTTTGTCCTGGCCCGTGTACGTCGATGAATAATGCCCGCCTGACTTCCAAATTTAGACGTGTCACAAAAATAGACACAGAGTATTAGTGCAATGGCCTCAAGAGCAGTGCGTGGGGATTTACGCATGTATATATTTATGTTCTGTCACATTCAGTGATTTAATAGGGTCCTAAAAATAGACGCACATCTGCTTCCAATGAAAAATAAATAGGAACAAGTTGAACCGCACTTGCCACTAATAGAGTAAATGGCATGCTGGCTTTAATAATTGACAAACAAAGGCAATGGAAAGCATCTTGTGTTACTTGGGGGGGGGGGGAAACGGTTGTTTTCCTTACGAGCGTGTTTGGGAATTCCACTCTGTCTGCTTTGTTCCACCAGTATACGCAGGGTCATGAGGTAGTGCTCCTATTCATACACCTTATCATTTCAGCACTCAAATTGCCTTTGACAAACACAACATGTTACAGCCAATATGCTTTAAGCTTTCACATGGCTACAATGTGCACATAAATTAGAACTGATTTAGGCTATCTTTTACCCGATAAACATAGAATAACAAGATTATAAATAGATTGACTTTGACAGGTGAGGACATAACACTGGTGCTGTTACAGTTTAAAAGGACGGGGTTGAAAGGCTGAGTCGGCTGATGTTTTTTGCTGCTGCATTGAAGACAAAACTGAGCAAGGATTCTGACATCTGAAACTGCAATAAGAAGGAAGGGAAATAGGGGATTTGTGATTGCATGTCAGCTTTATTCAGTGATTAGTGCTGAAATATTGTCTGAAGTCTTGTATTTTTATTTTTATTACCAGGTTTCCAAGGTTCAGAGATTTGGAACCCAAACACGCCCCTCAGCGAAGACTGCCTCTACCTAAATGTTTGGAGCCCCCATGTCAACAGATTGCAGCCCCAGCCCCAAGCCTTGGCTCCCGTCTTGGTGTGGATCTACGGCGGGGGATTTTTAACTGGGACCTCCTCTCTCCCCATATACAATGGATGCTTCCTGTGCAAGTCTGAAGATGTGGTGGTTGTGTCCATGAATTACAGGTGAGGGCTGAGATTATGATATGAATCTATGATTTGTGTTAGGCCTATTGCAATCACACATTCTTACATACTCGTGTACGCAGACAATGGAGGAGAGGACAATGATAGTATGTAATTCCAGTAGATAGAATCACCAACCTTCAGCATGGCAGGATCACCACTGCTCGAGCTCAGTCAGTATGTGTGCTTGTATGGGCTCTACGCACAATAAAAGTTCCGGTTGACTTGCAATGAGCAGTTCTTTGTCTGTAGTCCTACTTTATAGCTGATTTGATCTAATAAATAGATCTGAGATGATCTGAGAGCTAGCCTGGCCTTTGCCATCTGTAAACTCTGGTCAATTATCATTTCCCTACATGTTACGTCTGCGTCTGATCTCAGTGGCCGCGTTACATCGGTTGAATTTATACCTACCATTCGGCGAGCGGGGGAGGCGGGTGTTGTCGGTGACGTCAAGCATTTGCGCCGTAGTTTGGCAATTGGGTAAAATCAGATCGTTTCAAACTTTACAAGGAGTTCACCCCTCCCACCTGAAAACGGAGCTCAATTGTGAAGATCCAGACCCTCTGTACGAAATGAGTATGAGGGTGTGGTAAGACCAGGCTATCTCCGGGGCTGACAGCTAACACAAAATAAAAAAGGAAAACATAATTGTATTTGTATATCACTTTTTCGACACAAGTCATCCAAATGGCTATTTCTGTTGCCACAAATGCCCTTATCCAAAGCCCACATTTGCGTCAACCAACCCTTCGACCACCGCAAACCACTCACTAAAACAAAAATTGAAGGACAATCTAAAACAAAAAAAATACTTCCAGTAGTGTTATTGCAATTATCATGTATTAATTTAATACTAGCCATTTGCTACGAGACAAAAACACCATTCTTTATGAATACAGAAGCTCTAAACTTTTACTTGTTTCTTTTCAGACTTGGCGCTTTTGGCTTCCTTGCTCTTCCCGATCACACCAGTTTCCGGGGTAACGCTGGACTAATGGACCAACAGCTGGCCCTGCGCTGGGTGGCTGACAACATCGCTGCTTTCGGAGGCGACCCATTAAAAGTAAGACTGGATTTTAATCTCAATTTAAAAGTGCAACTCAATCCTTTTTTCAGGAAAAAAAAAAAATACATGTTGTACTTACTGTATGATTGGGGTTGCAGGTGACTATATTCGGGGAAAGTGCTGGATCAGCATCTGTGGGCTATCACCTGCTCTCCCCGGGCAGCCAGGATCTTTTTCAGCGAGCCGTGATGCAAAGTGGATCTCCTAATGCACCCTGGGCAGGACAGAGTCACGAAAACGTGTGGAATAGGTACTTAATATAGATTTATGTGGTCCGAAATGTGTGTATGTAATGACTGAACGGAATGCACATTTTTTGATCTTCATTGAGTGAAAGTGCTTAATGATTTCTATATTTTGGCTGCATCTTGTTCTTCAACTAACAATAACAATTATCATGGGTGGACGACATTAATGCTCATCTTCAGCATTATACCACACACCCTCATGCCGTCTCTTTGTCACACCTCAAAGGTCCAAAGGTCTGGTCCAAATGCTGGGGTGTCCACTGTCCCCACATGCTGAGATGGACGCTTGTCTTCAACGGGTCGAAGCTCAGGACATTGCGTCCAAGCAGTTAAATGTGTCAGGCCCAGACTATGTGTCTTTCCCGTTTGCGCCTGTGGTCGACGGGAGATTCCTGCCTCACTCTGTCGAAGTAGGTGTATGCGTGCCATGGGTTTGTTCTTGTGTTATAAAATAGAATATAGTGACTTACTTCTGTATTTTCTATCTGTCTGTTCAAGGAAATGTTGAGCAGCAAAGACCTGCCAAAGAAAGACGTTTTGTTAGGCAATAACCAGGACGAAGGGACCTACGTCATCCCGTACGCCATGCCTGGCTTTAATCTCAGCGGGCAGAGTCTCATCAGCAGAGAACATTTCCTTCTGGGGCTCCAGAAAGCCGTGTATGGAGCGCCGGATGAGGCCATAGAAGCTGTCGTCCTTCAGTACACCGACTGGACTGACCAGCGCAGCATGGTCAAAAACAGAGACAACTTGGCCAAATTGCACGGAGACGTCATGTTCGTTTGTCCTGTGCAGGAGTTCATGCAAAAGTGAGAGTCCGTTTACAAACTAGTACTAATAATGACATCAAGATTTAGAGGATTTAGTTTATTATTTGTGATAATGTACATCACAATATAAATCAATATAAATCAATTGGTGTGGTGGATAGCCATTACTCTACCTTGCAAAGTTAAAGTTACATTCGCAGGATAAAAAGGACTTATGACAGTGTACGTATATAGTACAGCTTCTGCTTTTTTAACCCCACTTATTGTTTCTGTAGGTATTCCCAACGAGGAGCCAACACCTTCCTTTACTGGTTTGACCACCGCTCCTCTGTCAACCCCTGGCCAGAGTGGATGGGCGTAATGCACGGCTATGAGATCGAGTTTGTTTTCGGGATGCCCCTCAACGCAACACTGGGATACACAATAACCGAAGTCAACATGACCAAGAAGTTAATGAAGCACTGGGCCAACTTTGCCAGGACAGGGTAAAAAACAAAAAATATATACAGCATAATTAATGTTATGTGCGTTTACCTGTACGGGGCACTGTGATAAAGTCATGTAACCAAATTCAGTTAAAGTGGGATGAGAAGTGTGTGGAGAAAGAAAGAAAGAAAGAAACTTTACGAGCGCTTACTTTCACATGCATGAATGGAACTAAACAGAACTCCTGAAATATTTATTTATTCATTTTACATTTATGAACACAAAAAAAAATTGTGTTGCAGTACACATACTCTTTAATTATGTGTCATGTTTTGTTAGGAATCCTGGTATCGATGGTGCTGCGTGGCCTCATTTCACGCCAGAAAAGCAGGAGTATGTCATGTTAAACTCCCTCCATCTGGAAATAAGGACACAGTTAAGACCCCAGGAGTGTCATCTGTGGAACAATGTGGTGCCGAAGATACAAAGAATTTCAGGTAAATCTGTGTCAGTCATTACGTTGTGCAAAATTGACCTGTTAGAGCTTTTACCAGGTTACAAAGTTGTTCTCTCATTAAAAGCATGCCTGAGTTATGTTTTGAGCCATCTTTCAGTAATCTTTGTATCATCTTCAGTGGTTATTTTTAGCACCACAGACACAAGTCCCTAAAGGCTCCTCCTGAGGTCCTGGGTATCCAGGAAATGCTTTCTTCACCACTCGATCTCTAAGCTTAGCTAAGCTTAAAGAGACTAGATGCAAGTTGGACATTTTATGCTCACTACTGCCACCTCAGGTCTTACACGTAACTGCAATCTCTATATTAAGCTCTAAAACTGTTCCTTTAAAGCAGCACTAAGTAACTCATGCCCCTAGAGGCCACAAGCGCCAATCCAGGTGTCCTAGCATGTTGCGTTTTTTTTACTCATTAATTGTCCGTGAGAGTAAATACTTTGCTGACAGAAAAGACAAAGGGAGAGAGGGATATTGTACATCCAATTACACAATGGAGATAATTGTGTTCACTCAAACTTGGCTGTAAATACTATTTAAGTGGCGCTGGCAGTTAGCTTTGCCCGTTAGCCTGTTGATTCCATTAGTGGGTGTGGCGCCTCCGACCCGGTGGCAGCGAAGTTGCAATTGTGGTTTTCTGGCCAGAGACACCAGAGGGAGATGAAAGACCTCCCAATCATCTCATTAACACTTGTATTACCCCCAGAGGGCCTACGAAAAGGATTTATTAAGGTAGACAATTTACTTAGTACAATCGACAGTTTAACTTCCCTCCATTTGAGACTTGGCAAAATTCATGTCACACAAAGTTAGCTGAAAAAGTAACCATTTGTAGACACTCAATAAAACTCTTGAAGTACTTGCTGCCTCTGACACGTGTGGTTTGTAGTGTGGAGGAGGCATTGCGTCATGGAGGAGGGTTGCCTTGTTTAGCCTGTGGAGGAGAAGAGCCCCCCCCCCTCACTCCTCTCTGTCTCTCTCTCTCTCTGCCTGTTGTAGAGGGCTGTGGGAGGAAATAAGGGTTAAGTCATCACTAAATATTATTGTTCAGGTCCTCCTCTGCACTGACGACTCAACACTCTTATCGGTAGAAATTTGCCACGGTTACATTGTAAAATATTCTGAAATTAATGTGTCTTTGCCTACGTGTTGATTTCAAACGCATAATATTTCAAAAGGTTGTCGAGATTTTTGGGGGGATTGGGGGGGCTCTTTCAATGCAAGACTTGGCCAAATGAGAATCAAGTTATTCTCAAATAAAGCACTTTACCAATACATCGTAATCTTTGAGGAACATTAATCAACTCTTATTTATTCAGCTTTTCCATCACTGTGTTTTGCTCCCTTAACTTATTTCTGCTTATTTCGGCTCGCTTGGCTCAGTGGTTAGAGCAAATGCAATGAAGCAAGCATTGGCAGTTAGACAAGCACATAATACTATTGTCTCAGGCATGACACTTAGTCTCACTCCTCTAGTTCAGTGGTTCCCAACCTGGGCGGCTATCATCAAATATAACAGAGAATGGAGTACAGGTGCAGAGAATATTCCAAGCTAGTCTCCATATTTTAATTTCATTTGTCTGAAATAAATGCATTGTTTAATTCTTTTTATGTTTTGATAAATTTTTCGGGGGCCAATGTTATCGACTCGGGCGGCTCGACCTGACTACAGCCCATTCAGGGGGAGCTTCAAGGAAAAACAAAGTTTGGGAAGCACTGCTCTTGCCAATGTGTGAATGTAGTGTAACCGATTAACCCCCACATCAAGCGACCACATTTTCTCCTGTTTGTTTGTTTTCTGTCAAAACAGTGACAAAAATGTGATGAAATGCAACAACAAAAGCAATGAAAAGTGACATTAAAGCCACGAAAGAGCGACAAAAAAGCAACGTATAAGTGACAATATACAGTAGTGTTAAAAAAAAAAAAAAAAAAACATGACAAAAAAGCAATGAACAATGTGATGGAAAATACAATGAAAAAGGGACAAAAAAGCCACTAAAAACGCAAAGATACTGTGACAAAAAAGCGATCAAAAGAGTGACAAAAACATAACAATAAAGCAATGAAAAATGCAATGGCCGCTGGTTGCACTGCTTTAAGACCACGACCACATTGTCCGCCATTGCTGCAGTACCTCCATATGTGGGCGGCAAAACAAGCTTGTTTTCTATTAGTTAGCATTGCACTTTACACACATTTTAAGCAACTGTAAAGCCTGGTTTCAATTTTTTTGATCTAGCTACACCTATATATTCCTCCTGTGATAACGCTGAGTCACTTACAATTAATGAAACTAGGCTGGTTTTCGTAAGAAAAATATGCTAATGAGGGCCGGATTTTGATTGACAGGCCGTTAGCATTAGAGCTAGCGGCGCGGGCGTGGCTACGACCAAAATATGTTTCCCCCACGAGGGCCAAGTCTACAGTGAGGATCTCGCCCTTATGCCCTTTTTAGGAACATGCTCCGTCACAGCAGGGTAGGAGAAGTAAGAACGTAGTTATTATGGCAAACGTGGAGGAGTGAGCTGACGAAGTCTATTAATATTATGTCTATGGAAAAAGGGGATGAAATTGCAAAAAAAAAAAAAAGTGGACAAAAGAGTGATGATGAAAAAAGTCAAAAAGTGATGGCAACAATGTGGGGAAAGAAGATCCGTCTAGATCCGTTATGTCGCTTTCAAATGAGGCGTTACACTGGGCTATAAGCTCCAGTCAAGGCGCTTTTAGCTTTGAGTGAAGCCGAACTAGAGAAAATGTGCTTGGTTCAGGTGGGGGTTAAGAGTTTAAGAGTGAGTGATTTGTGGTAGTTTTGGCACAGATTGGCTGCCATGTTTTTTTTAGTCTAACACCTCTGAGCAACTGTTTGAAGTGTTTACGATATTACATTTTCTTTACACAAAAAGACATCTTTTGTTTGCTTTTTCTCCTGCAGACGATTTGACAGCCTGCCGGACCTCAGACGGAAATGTTCTACGCTCCACTGTTTCGCCCTTACTGCTCCTTTTACTGGCGACACCTTTAATTTTTAACTCATGAAGAAGAATATTTGAAAAGGGGACAATCTCGCGTTGACAAAAGACTTGGGAGATCAGAGGTGATGGTGCACATGGCGTCGCTTTCTAACTCAAAGGTATTAACTGCTGCTGGTGAGTGTGGCACTTTTTATGATACAAAAACGCACCACTGAATTGTTTACGCTTTGTCTAATTGTGCAAATGTTATTCTTCAATGGACACATTTATTACTGAGAAGAGACTGACTTGTGGAGGTGGAGATCGATCCGCAAAATAAATAACCCACTTATAGTAATCAAAGAGTGACTAAACATCAGGTATACAGCCGATTTGTGCTGGATTGTTTATAATCTACAAATTGGACGTAATGAAGTGTTTGGGTGTTAAACGCTTGTTTTAATAAATCAAATTATGTCTGTCGTGGGCTGTTTTTGCGGATTTTCTTAATACCATGTTTTGATGCAGAGCTGCTATAATACCTGTTATAAAGAAAGGAATATTACTCATTTTCAAATTGTCATCTTGTGTTTTTTAAGAGCTTATTTTCAGCAAGATGGTAAAAGACAATGATTTGGGACTTCCATATGACTTTTTTTCCCCTTCTTATTGTTAAATATAATCATTTTTGCCTCGAGTTATAAAAGAAGTAATTTATGGGGGAAAACGGGCAAAAAGGGGCGTCTGTGTAGTAATAGTAGTGATTATGAACCAAACCTGGAAGATTAGATCTTAACCCAGGCTTTAACCCAGCATGTCTTCTCCAGTTTGGCTTTACCCAAATCTAAAAGCTTTGTGAAAAGAGTGCCAAAAATGAGAAGAAAATGAGTATGAATATGCAACAAAAAAGCAGCAAAAGAGCAAAAAAAAAGTGATGACAGTGCAACAAAAAACTGACAAGAAGCCACTAAAGTGATGAAAGAGCAACTAAAAGCAATAGAATGTGACAAAAAACGCCACAAAAAAGGGACCAAAAACTGTATAAAAAAGCATAAAGAAACAGGTAAAAATGAGATGAAAATGAAGATGAAAAAAAGTGTCGACAACACGGCAAAAACATGAGGAAAAAGATCAGTTTAGATCAGTTTTATAGGCCTTAGCGTTCAAATGAGGCTGTAAGGTCCAGTCGAGAAGCTTCTAGATTTGGGTAAAGCAGAACTGGAGAAAATGTGTGGGGATAAGAGGTTAACCCAACTTGACAGTTTTTGAGGACAAAAGGGCTAAGACTTTTGTCTGATGCTGGCACTAAAGGACCAAAATGTATTGTTTTGTATTGTATTGTCAGATTTGACAACAAAGGAGTATTTTCATGATTTCAGATCTTACAAATGTTATATGGCCTTTAATTTAAGTGGAACCTTGGTCTGCTAGAACATGATATGGCCATGGTACCAAAGCCAACTACTTGTGTTTGTCTACTCAGTGAGAGAAGGTTATAGGCACAATAATTTATATATGGTTCATCTTCAATGTCTGTATAACTTTATGGTCTGCATTCCTTTTGTAGAGAATTTGTTGTCTATATTATTCACTCCCACAGCACAAAACCCAGGTCTCATGCGCTCGTGCTTCACAGCTAGAAGGTCCAGGGTTCGATTCCCACCAGGGACGGGGCCTTTCTGTGTGGAGTTTGCATGTTCTCCCTGTGTCTGCATAGGTTTTGTCCGGGCACTCTGGTTTCCCCTACCACTAAAACATGTACAATAGACCAGTATGAATGAGAGTGTGTTTGAGAGTGCGAGTGTGGGACAACGGATGCAAATTAGCCCAAGGCTGTAATCTGGCGTGGTGTGTTTACATGCATGAGACCCATGTATGTTCATTTACATGCACTGTCCCAAATAAACAAATAAATAAACCAAACCACCCTTGCTTTACTTTCCATATCAGACGGGACCAGGCAGTGTTATGGTGGTACGAGATTTACCACATGAATCGCTAAATGATGAATGTCCAAACTATGGCATAAGACTCAAATCTAGCTTTCGGACTGGTTGACCTTAGCCTTTCTGCTGATTTGACCCAAACAGGGTGTAGCACAAAATTCCAAGTCCTGCAATCCTACAAGTTTCCATGGTCATTTAAGCCCAGGCGTATTTGCAGAAGTGCTACTAACTCACTTTTGCATTTTCAATAGGAACGCTAAAGTAATTATAAGAGATGTCACCGACAAAGGTGAGGCTGTTGATACTAAATGCTAAAGATATATTTTACCGTAGCTGCTTTGGTGGAGTGACCCTGAAAGAAAGCATTAGCTACACCTGCTACAAAGTAAGTGCCGCTGTGTGTATGGCCATTTTGTAACATTTTGGAAAAGGTTGCCATGTCAGTTGTTTTGCAGCATTTTACTTCCCGAAAATTAGCTTGTTCTTACTAAATGCCAAGTGATTTTTATTTGTCATAATCTATTTTAATCTCTGCATCTCCACTCCGCAAACACATCGGGCGGATTTACCCACAATGAGTCAGGATTGCTCTTTCCAGTTTGACCTTTGCAGAATCTTTGACGATGAATGCAGCGAAATAAGTTTCTTTTTGTTGTTGGTGGAGAATTGATCGAACCAGTTTGCTCTCAACATGGTAATTTTATATAATAACTTTTATTATCTGGATTAAATGATCCACGATGTTTAACACATCTTAAAGGTGGAGAAATGCATGTTGGAGACCCATCCACATTGAGGGTTGTGATGTGCAGTGGAGGAATATCTTTAAAATATGCAACGAAGTGGACAGCACAACAATTGTGAGTTCTCTCCTTAGGTCTGCCCAGTATTGATTAAAATATGGCCAGTCTGGGGTTCACAGACAGCCACTGCTCCTGAATGTGGAGGAGAGAGCTGCCGTGGCTCTATCTCCCCCGTGCCGCTGTGGCTCAGTGAGGTAACATAAAAGCCATGATTCTCCAGCATAGACATAGCACATTTAAGCTGTGACACATAATTTTTTATTTTTTTTTCAGCTCTGAAAGGTATGAAAATTTGCAGCTCCTTATTACTTTCTAAGGTAGGGGACCCGGAGAATATCTGGTAACAACGGTTGCTATGAGGTATGATTGGACATTGACCATTTTGGGGTGGGGTTTTGCGAACTTCAAATGTTTTTACTTTATTGTATTGAAGACTTTTGTGGAGGAATTTGATGATTTCTTTTTCTACATAATTTACATGGTGTCAGTGAAAATATAGACAATTTAATATCTCAAATGTAGTTCTCATATTCATCTGAAGTGCCTAAAATGTTCAGTTCATTGATTTATTTCCCATTTTTTCCTATTATAACATGATGTCACTGCCCCTCTGTTTGTGAGAATGAAGTTGTCTGCAGTGCGCCTCATCCATTATAAATGAATAGAGAGACAGATAAAGAGGAAACTAATATGAGCCAAAAGCCTGCCTGGGTAAATGGGTCTAAATTGCTTGCGAGGTGCAATAGCAACACTGTACAGTATCTTCACCGAGTCAGGTTGATGCATCTCTTATTGATTCGCGGAGCAGGGAAATGGAGGAAATAGACTCAAATGAAAAGACCAGCTTTAGTGGTGAAGTGTTGCCCTTTAAAAAGTGTCATGCCATTTTTAGTCATTCAGACTCCATAAGGCAGTAGATTTTGCATATACCACTGACAACCTGAGAAATGATAAATAAGAATACATGAATGAAATTAAAGGATACAACCTTTAGTTTACATGATGTGTGTATAGTGTCCTCAAGCAAGAACCTCTTTGCCACTGTCTGAGTGTGAATGAGATTGATTGTCGTGGTCATATAAAAGTTTAGGTACTTCTGGTATAAAAAAAAAGAAGTTTTGAAAGCAGGTACCAGGGCCACATTTTATAGGAAGCAACTTGGTTGTTTTAGTTCAAATAAATGATATACATTTAAAATAAATAGTGTTTTATGGAATGAAGTAATATTATTGTTATGTTTTCTGTTTTAGATTACATATTTTAGTGTATGCATCAAAAAAAGCAGTGTTCATTATTCAGTATGTTGGGGATGTGTGAACTGGTCCTCATGTTGGCTGGTGATTGTGCATTCCACTAAGCCTCAGTCATTTGGCAAGGGGTCTTCTATCTTATTACCCTGTGAACTACTTTTACGCAGCAAAAATGTACAGTCCGTTTTACGGACTGTAAGTTGCACTTTTTTCATAGTTTGGCGGGGGGTGCGACTTATAGACAGGTGTGATTTATATATCAAAATATATAATTTCACACGTTTGTTATTTTCACACTGACAGCCGCGAGAGGGCACTTTAGGCTTGTGTACCAGTTTATGCTACTCTTATACCACTGAAAATTAAAGAATCAAGCAGCAGAAAGAAAGTTTGGAGTGAGCGAAAAAGCTTGTGAGGGACTGGCAAAAAGCGGAGCTCACTCTTACTCCAATGAAGAAAACCAAAAAAGTGAATTGAGAGCTAAAAGCTCAATGGCCAGAGCTAGAGGAACGAGTTTGCAAATGGGTGCTTGAACAACGTGCTGCCGGGAGAGGCTTGTCAACAATGCACCAGGCTGGCTGGTGCGACTTATACTCCGGGGCGACTTATAGTCCGGAAAATACGGTACTTCGATAACAACGCGACTATTAGCAAAATTCATTCACCCAGATGACACTGTTTGTCAATAAATGTAATAAACATGGCTTATCCTTTTTTTCTTTTATTTAGTAACTTAACACTTGGGTAAATGTTTCTACCCACATCTGATTTGTCAAACAATCATTCGAAACTCACTTGAAACTTTATTATTATTCCAACAATACTTCAAAGTCCGGCAAGCTCAACTCTCCCAAAGTTGACAGATGAAAATTCCGGCCAGCTAAAGTGCTCTATTATAGGTCGTAAATTAGCTTGACAAAATGTTCTTTTATCCCAGTGGCTCAGGTGGTGGAGAGCAGGCCACTATTAATTGCCTTACGTCCGCGCCGTCATCGTGCCATATTTCTTCCAAAGATCACTCAGCGTTAGCGAACATGAGAGGCGTTTTTTTACGGGGGGGGGGGGGGTAGGCTGTTATGACTGGTGTCGGTGGTTCGCGCGGTCCCCTTTGCAGCACCAGTCAGATGGGTTAGCCGTGATTTATGCGCACGACAATGACAGGTTCATTAATTAAGAGGACGTCACCTCCCACGGCGTGTCACTGCGAATTACTACCACCAACCTCCTGGGAACTGAGAGGGCGGAGAGTGTCGTGTGATGCTTTTTTTTTTCTTTTTTTCATTTGTGAAAAACCTGTGAGCCAATTATACAGGTGTGTCTCTGCATCGTATTCAATTAGATGTCATGAAATACATTTGTGTTTGGAATTGTTCTGTGCAGAGCAATGTGCACATGATTCTGGGGAGAACAAACAAACAAAACATGGTCATGGGTTTTGAAGCTGGAACTTTAAAGGAAACAACAAGGGGATTTGATAGCAGAGCTGAAGATGTTGAGATTCTCTTTGGAAAAGTTCAGAATCTCTTTTTCAAGAGAGTTCTGGCCCTATAATACATTACCTGGTTTTAGTCATTGGTTGCATAGAAATTAAGCTAGCGTGCAAGCAGGAATATCAATTATGGTAAATGCTCTCAACTTATATAGCGCTTTTCCACCTACATTAGGAACTCAAAGCGCTTTACAGGAAGGATCCACTCACCCATTCATACTCTCATTCATACACCAATGTACACAGACTCTGGGGGCAATGTGGGTGAAGTGTCTTGCCCAAGGACACAACGACAGTGTGCACTTTCAGGAGGTGGGATACGAACCCCCAACCTTCCGATCATGAGACGACCCGCTCTACCTGCTGCGCCTCTGTCGGCATCCGCACAGTAAAGTGAAGATACTGCGCGGATTTCAAACTACTCCTGGTATTATTATGCCTTACAATATAGTTCCCCCTTTTATCCGCTTAGAGAACTCGTCAAAGCTAAGGTAAGAACATATCTCAGTATGTAAAAACGGTGGCCTATTCCTTTAAGGAGACATTAACTCTCAACACATTTGTAGTGCTATCTCATCATTCAAGTCTCCCTATGCTTCTTAGAAATAGTCCTAGAGGTGGCGTCAGAAGAGAACCAAGAATGCCGGTAAGGCTTATCAGAGACAACTTGGCCAATGCGCATTGATTAGTTTGCAGCAGAGGGCTTCTGTAAGGCTTTTATGCCAAGGGAAATAGATACTGTAAGTGTTTGTCAGAGGCAAAGAGCACCCTAAGATGATGCCGGGCAGAGATGGAGTTATTAATAAGGAATGCCAACAATGGGCCGCACGAGAGGTGTCCTTGGTAGGCTGTGCAATACCTAGAAAACAGTTGGATCACTAAAGTACTGCTGGCCTCATGTCGGTAAAGCCCAAAAAATGCAGGTTCCAAATAACCTGGCTAACACCATGCTGCTGTGTGCGCTCGAATTATTTCGAACTGCACAACAGCCTGGGGACCATGGCCGAAATCTCCGGTGGATTTGGGAACCAATCACAGAGCGAGGAGGGACGGCAAGACGATGACGCGCTATTCGATATATGGAAGCTTGTAGTTTATTTACGGATAATAAAAAAAAAGTTTATTTACGGATCCAACGTGACAGCAGCAGACACGATGGTATTTTTTGATCAAGCTTTAGACCTTGTTCTAAATAATTTAGCTCAAAAGTTTACAGCGGGTACGTCATACGTCATCTCATACGATGATACGATTGGCCATGGCTACGTGCAGACGCATGAGACTTTTTTTTTTTTTTTCGTATCGCCCAATAAACGAGTATGGACGATCGTAAACCACACCTCTCCTACGAGAAAATGAATTGGTGGTCCCCAGACTAAATATCACTTGTGATTTTAGTCTGGTGTTAGCCAGGCTAGGTTCCAAATATAATTAATAACGTTTTCTAGTGACAGGGGAAACCAGAGCAGCCAAAGGAAACCTATACAATAAAACGCAACGGTACAACCAAGGATCAAGGCAAGAACGCTAACTGCCAGAGAGGTCAGATGGAGAGAGGACAAGTAAACACATGTACAGTATATAACAGCTTTTCTCCTGTGGACACTCAGCGCTCTATTCAAAATCACAATCACGCAGACAATGTACTGCGGCCAAAGCAGGCCATGCATTTTCCAAAGTCTTATGCGTCGCCAAAAGCAGTGAAGGGATCCTACACACCAACTTCCAGGTTGTGTGTGAATGTCTCAACCAAGTGAGTTACAGCTGCCCTAAAATATGGAGGAGACATATGTCAGTCGATGAAAGCTAAGGTCAGAGGAGGAAGACCAAAAGAGGACATGGGGTGACAGAAATGGAGATGATTGGTGCGTTCTGTCCACTCGTGTAAAGTGTATCTGGGTCAGTGACCAGGCTGACACAGATTGAGACTTCAGGAGCGATGTCTTGTTTTCAAAGGCACTGGATTGTCCATTTCCAAAATCTGTTTTGTTTTGTTTGTTTTTGTGTTTAGATTAGTTGCGGATTTACATTTCATTATTGCAAGATTGAACAATGTGTTGTCCAAAATATAAAATGATAAATCCTGCTATATTTTACATACACATAACAACAGGCTTTATAGACGCCAGCAATTGTCTGCAGTTCTATTGAAAATAATTATTTAAAAAAACAACTATGTGAGTGGTCTTGTGATTCAAATGTGGAGTGAGTTTTCACACATCAGATTCAGTTCAACATAATCATTTGTGGGAAATAGCTGGACAGACCCCCTTTCAGTCACAAAGTCATGGTGTACATACAAAGGTTCAAGATGAGATAATACATTTGTCAGGTTGGATGGAGCCTTGAGGTCTCTAGCGGTCACTTGAACTTGACTTTGAAAATTTTGGGAGTAAAAGTGAAAAGGAGCCCTGCTAATTTTAGCTCCCTCTTTCCTTATCAAGCCCCTGAGTTTAATTATTACTAAAAGGGTCAAGAACACGACAAGGATAAGTGTTACGGTGCTAAAAGCCAAAAATGTAAAAGCAATTTGCCTTTTTTCCCCCCTGTTAAGGACAGATAAGCAGTGCCAAAGAAAATGGGGCCTATTCTCACGAGCGTTGGTGAAGTGAAGTTGGTGTGAAACCGTGTCCATCAAAGTCATCCGTAAACAATAAAAAAAGGGCTTTGCTGGTTTGATGTCAGTCATTTCCCATGCACCCTGAAGTTATCCCGAAAACAATATTTAACAGCGGCAAGATTTGACAATGAGCCCGACCTCGGCTGTCAGTCCAGACGCGGAAACCCATCAGTCAAATCCGACAGGCCATTAGGCGAAGGACACGGAGGGAACATGTGAAGAAGGAGTAGGAGCGTCATAGGAGAGCCGCAAAGTGATATTGCAATAAGACGGACCAGGCCCAGGAGCGGGGTGAGGGCAGGGGAAAGGCCCGACTTTGGTGCAGCTATGCATGTATCACAAGGTGAGTCCAAGGCCCCGTGTCTGTATGATATGAACATGTTTGGATTTAAGCAGGACTAAGAGGTAGATGCCACTGTGTCTTTGAGGCAGGACACCCCCACACGTTTACTAAATAAATGTGTTGACTGGTGCTGACAGTTGTGAAGGATGTACACTGCTGGTGAATAGGTGAAAAATTAAATACATGTTGACACATCAATGTGAAACCTTTGCTGTTGATTACTGATATAAATATGAGGAAAAAGTAAGTTTTCTGTCATTTCATGTTTGTATATAAAAATAAAGGACTTAAAAGGGCTGGATGCAAGTTGGCGATTTTATACTCACTACTGCCACCTCAGGCCATATGTGTAACTGCACCTTCTATATCAAGCTTGTGCATGACGGCAATTCGGACGCGAAGTCACACCTTTTTGAGTGACAGTGAAGGATTTTAGAGGCAGTTGTGGTGAACAGGTCTGGGCTCATTCTACACATTAGGACATGGCTGGAACATAATTTTAACATT
Source organism: Gobius niger (assembly GCF_951799975.1). Taxonomy (NCBI): domain Eukaryota; kingdom Metazoa; phylum Chordata; class Actinopteri; order Gobiiformes; family Gobiidae; genus Gobius; species Gobius niger. The sequence goes on along the minus strand of NC_136852.1, from coordinate 10,468,694 downwards.
TTTAAACTCCCCATAGTCCCTTTAAAGGAACAGGCCACCGTTTTTACACTCTGAGATATGTTCGTACCTGAGCATAGAGAAGTTGATACGTGTCTGTCTGGTCTTTGTGCATGCCCGTGGAAGAGTGTGGTCGCTCCTTACTTCACCCCGTTTGGAGCTGTAGGAATATGGAAGAGACCCAATGCCTACAACATCTTTGGTCTTTTTGTGTGACTGTGGGCCCACAGTTCCTCCATACTGTGATATGTTCATACCTGAGCTGAGACGAGTTGGAATATACTGGAAGAGACCAAATGCTAGCAACATCTTTGGTCGTTTTGCGTGACTGAGTGCACACACAAAGACAAGACAGGTACGCATCAACTTGTCTAAGCTCAGGTAAGAACATATCTCAGTATGAAAAAACAGGGGCCTGTTCCTTTAATGCATTAAAAAAAAGGGCAGTGACGAAATCTCAATAGAGCCAGGTTTGAATATGGTTTTATTTTGTTGAAATATTAGTATTATTAGAGGGGCTTTTGGATATCTTGTTTTGTTTTTTAATATGCTTGTACATATATACTTAAAACATTGTTATGTACAAGACTCATGCATTTGGAGTCTGTAGAAGCTACTTATGTGGCTATATTGCTGAAAGAGTGTAAAGAAAAGTTAATCTTGCATTCATGTGCCTGTATATTTTTCCCATCTTCAGTAGCGTCTATGAACTGGCTGTCTCCTGGAAAGGAAATGACCATATATGGATTACAGTTCTTGGTCGCCTTTCGTGTTGCACTTGGATACCAAACGTGTAAATATTTGTGAATGAATAAGCGTGGGAAAATGGCCAGGGTGCCTCAATTAGTTATTTGCGGGAAATCTCCAGCTCGCTATCTGACAAAACGTCTTTAAAATAAGCAGAAAACTTGATAAAAATCTCTACATTGACCATTGTGTATGTTTTCGCCTGCCTTGTCTCATCGTAATTGGAAACCAAGACCTGAACACACAGCACATTGTGGGAGTTTTGACCTGTGTTTCCACAGAATGATTTTTATAAGTTGACACAAATCATATTGCTGTCCACAAAGAAATGTAAACATGAACGGAATTGGAGTTGACCCGTATGACTCTGCAGTAAATGAAAACTCTCCAACAGTGGTCACAAAGGTTGTACAGAATGGCCAAGTTTCTGTCAGTTGTCTGTTTCTATCCAGCCGCATTCTTACTGTTAGTCTACTGTTGTTGGATTAACAGTAGACTAATGCTTGCTCTTTTGCTACTACACAGAGAAAGTGCCAAATCTTGGACAGCCAACAAGCTTTTAATGCTTGAATACTTTTTTTTTTTTTTTTTTTTTCATTCTTGGCATTGCAGAGCAGCCGAATGGCAAACTTAAAGAGATGCTGAGAGGGAAATGAAAACATAAGCCAGTGAATTACTATAGTTGAATAGGTGGAAAAATTTATTGGAAAAAAAAAAAGTAATAATAATGTTTTTTGCGGGTATTTGACTTTGTAGTGACCCAGCAGCTGTATGAGTGGTCAGCATGGCGCCTTTACTTACCATCACAGTGGTCTCTACAACGCTCCAGGATCAATTGTCTTGTAGGTTGTAGGTCAAGACAATAAAGTGAACTCCACATATTTCAACTTGTATTTTTGTTTTTGAGTCTCTCTTTACAATAATTTAAATTTAATGGAAACAACTCTAATTCCTCTCTTGGCATCAAAGGCTCTCAGTTGAAAATTAACAGTTTTCTATGATTCAGGGCAAATCAACAAGTCAAGATTCTTTGAGCTTCAGAAAGTCGGAGCTCATCGTGTAAATAAACAGTGACTGGGCTGACACGGCTTCGACAGAACTTGATTTCACTTTCAAATGAGGCTATTGCATCACGGCCTTGAAAATCGGCATCTGTGGAACAACAGTTTGTATTAACACGTAAAAGTGCAATAGTAAAACAATGTATTGGGATGCACTACCAACACTTTTACAAAAAAAAGTTGTCTTTACGAGGATTTACAATGTCTTGAACAACATTTAAATTGCTACAACTTCTACAAACATTAATTATTAAACGGTTTGACTCAATTTAGTGATTTGCTACTTTTTTCTCTTTTTTTAGTGATGAGTCAGGGTTTTTTTCTATGGGGTTCCATTTTTAACCTCTTAATCCCCACCTTAAACGAGCACATTTTCTCCAGTTCCGCTTTACCCGAATCTAAAAGCTTTTTACAGCCTGTAGGCCAGTGCCTCATTTGAAAGCTAAGACCCGCAAAACTGATCTAAACAGATATTTTTCCACCCCTCGTTCCTGTGTTGTCATCACTTGTAGCTTTGTTGTTGCTTTTTCATTCTCATTTTCGGTGTTTTTTTGTTTCTTTTGGTCACTTTTTTGGTGCATTTTTATCTTCGCGTTTGTGGCTTTTTTGTGGCTTTTTGCTACTCTTTCAGGTATCACTTTATTTTACAGTACCTTGATACATTGTACCTAACTAAATTTAGTACATTGTAATGAGCTTTGTAACAATCTGTAATAACTTGGATTAGATACATAATGGAATAACTTGTATTAGTACTTTGTAGGTACATAATGTAATAGGACACGAGACCCTTAAAGTTAGGGTTATGACTTATTACATTATGCACAGGCCCACCTTAAAGTCGTGACCATACCGCCGTTGCTATGCCCGATCCCGTCAGACCTCGAAAGCTAAGCAAGAAAGGGCCTGGCAGGACTTGGATGGGGGACCGTTCGGAAACACCAGGAAGCCCGGCGAATGCAGTGTGTGAGTGAGTGGTTGGTGGTGGTGATGTGCGCAGACTGGTTGCCTCGCTTATCACCACCGAGTATGGAGTGAATGAATAATGCACAAAATTGTGAAGCCACTTTGAGTGTCTGGAAAAGCGCTATATAAGACTTATGCATTGTAATGTACCCATAGGCCCCGGGGCTTAAACAGAAATGTTGCCCCCCCCTCAGCGCAAACCCTAAACCCTAATGCTAACCTATAACCCTAACCCTAAATCCCACAAAAACCCTAACCCTGCTACTCCTACATGTATCCCTCTGGGCCAGGTAGGGCGGGCCTACACCAGGTACACACATAGGAGCTTAGCACAATCATCGCATACGGTTAGTCATGCCGCAAAGTGAAGTGATTGACATGAAAATCACCTTTTCTTTTTTTGTCCCTACATTCTAATAGGCCCTTGACTATATGGTGGGCCCCTGGGCTCCAGCCCTTGCAAGCCCATTGGTTAAGGTGGCTCTGATTATGGACCAATAAACTACAAATACATTCCATTGTGCATCTAACCCATAGGTTCAGGTTATTACATATTGTTAAAGAGCACATTACATTGTACTAAATTTAGTCAAGGGTACTGTAAAATAAAGTGTTACCCATTTTCATCCTTGTTTCTGTCCCTTTTTTCCTTGCTATTTGGCGGCTTTTTGTTGCTTTTTCATCTCTTTTGTTGTCATGCTATTGTCGTTACTTTTCGTCCCATTTTTTGTCACCTTTTTCTTGCATTTTCAACCTCGTTTCTGTCACCTTTTTCCTGCTCTTTTGTGGTTTTTTGTTGCATTTTGACATGTCACATGTTTGTTGCTTTTCCATCACTTTTGTTGTCGCGTTATTGCCGGTTCATTTTCATCTCATTTGTGTCTCTATTTCAACGCTTTTCTTCAAGTTTTTATTTGGGTAAAGCCATGAAAATCATGAAAATCAGTTTAGGCGGGGGTTAGGAGGTTAAGGTAATTGCTCACAATAACAGCCCCTATAAGTTTATATCAGGTCCGGTGTTTGTTAATAATAAGACATTTCAGCGTTTCCCCACATCAGCCTTTCTTTTATCTTACCCATACTCCTGAGCCATGACAAGTCTGGAGATGCACACCGAGCAAAAAATATCAAGTATCCGCTGGACCCAATTAGCATTCAACCCAGCGTGGGTACAAATAAGACCGCCTTTGTGCGAGGTCACTGCCAGGATTCCCAGCCCTACTTGCGTCAAAAGATTGATCGTGGCTAATGCGAACGCCAGAATCTGGAGGTAGGATTTACCTTAACAAGACGCTACGTCCTTGAACTATCCGTGTGAGGCATTTGCATATACATGTACGCCCCCTTAAGGGAAACATACGGGTCTTTTGAAATGCATGGGACGGTGATTATCCTATGACGCAGCAACACCTCTTTATTGGCTCCGGATATTCCTGCAGAACGTGTTGAAATGTATTTTTAAAAGCATAGGGTTTTTCAGCGGTTACATGTGTTTACACGTGTGGCCTGCTTCCTACATCGCCGATGTGTGTGGGAAGATGAATGAGCTGTTTGTAAGCGCTAGTATGAATGTATTCAAAGGACGCTTGCGCACCAGAGTTTGATGCTGTGCACGAGCTTGAAGTCGATTTCCACGCCGTGCTAAGTGCCTTTTCTATATGGTGAATGACTGGGAATTGGGTCAGTGTAAATGTAAGAAACGAATAGCAAGTGGCCGCAGCTTCTTGTCAGGTGAGTTTAGTCCATTGGCAAGATATTTTATTCACGCTGAGTTTGGTAAAAACACTACTACTGTATATAAACATGGTAACATAAGATAAGATGAACATTATTGTCCCAAAGGGAAATTTGTCTTGGACTTTCCACAATAACAATATATTGGAATGTTTTGTTGATTGTGTTTAGAGATTAACCTCTTAACCCCCACTTGAACTGAGCACATTTTCCCCAGTTCATCATTATCCAAATCTAAATGCTTCAAAAATTTAACAAAAACAAGGATGTAAACTAGACACTCTAATACACCTTATGTGTGATATTGGTAGCTCTGTGATGAACAGAAGTGAAATAAATGACCATCAAAAACTTGTGAAAAGTCAAGACCTGGACATTTTATATATATTATTGCGTTTCTTTTGGGTTTTTTTAAGTCCGCGGAGGTTTGGTGTTGCATAGCAAACAGCTGTAAACCGGACACTTCTCTCTCGCTCTCTGGAGCGCATTTGACAAAGCAAAGCGGCTTCCCGTGGAAAGATCAAAACGAGATTTTAACATTTCTTTGAGTTTTTAAATGGTCAAAATCGGTCCCAGGACGACTGAGAAACATCCGGGTTCAGTCTTCAATCCGAGAACCAGGCTGTTTAAATGCACACGCGATAAAAAGCGATCGATAACACACAGTGTTTCAAAATGTGTCAGCAATGTTGTTGTTGAAAATTGACTTGAAACTAATATATTTTGGCATTTGCCTCTTCCCATAACGTTAGTGTCTGTCCAGAGAGGAGAGAGTTGAAGAGAGGAGTTAATCAGAAAGGAGAATGTGGCAAAAAACAAGCACTATCTCCGAAACTAGAAAAAAATCTGTGATTTTGATCAAAACTAGCCTCTGTTTAGCTTAGGATTTCTCAGGATCTGAGGCACGTAGAATTAAACGTTTTTCACCTACAGAGAGCTTAGAGTCAGTTCAAATGAGCCATAGCATATAACACAGAATACGCTGTGGTGCTACAAATATCATGAAAAACGGTCTGGATTGTTGGCACTCAACAGCTAAATCCCCAAAACAGTGCAGCACTCAATGTGTTAAAAAGCAACAAATACATGACAAAAAAAGCGTCAAAAAAGCGGTAAAAAATTATCTAAACAGCATCAGAAGTGACAAAAAAAAAATCTAAAATGTGACAAAAATATGGCCAAAAACGTACCAACAACGAGAGGAAAACTCTTAGCTCAGTTTTGTAGGTCTTGGCTTTCAATATAGGCTGAAAGCTCCAGTCAAGAAGCTTTAGTATTGCTTTATATTAAGGTGTGCTCATTAAGTATTTCCAAGCATTAGTAATCATTTTAGGTTTAGGGTAAAGGTTAAGGGTTAAGGGTTAGGTTAAGGGTTGGCCATGAATAGGCATATTATTTATGGCCTATTAGTATGTTAACAGATAGAAGTATAATAAGCAGTGTGTTAATACTTTACAAGCATATTATTAATGCTTATTAATACCCTATTAATACTTCATGAGCACACTTTAATATAAGGCGTTACCAAAGCTTTTTGATTTGGGTAAAGCTGAACCGGGGAAAATGTGCTCGGGGGTTAAGGGGTCAGTCGTTGTTTATGTGAGTCACAGTGTCCGATATATACCATGTTTCAGTCAAGACAAACATAAACAGGCCCTAAACATACTCTAACTTTGCTAAGACTTGAGACTGATTTCAGTGTTATTATCTTTGTCACTGAGTTGTATGTGGATATACTTTGATTGCGTTTCACACCTCTGGTCATGATGCAACTTTGGAGCCAAACAAAATACACCATCGTGCCAACAAAAGAACCACAGTTAAAATTAGGGATGCGATTTATGACTCTTCAAAGGGAGTCACTTTTTTTTTTTTTCAAAGAGCATTTCAAAAGACTGGCTTATTTTTAAATACATTTTCTCATTTTCTGGGACTTAATTGCTGAGAGGTAAACCCTTGAGTATGATTAATTCAACTTAAAGTGGGGCTGATTTCTACCAATAAAACCTTGCGTCACAATTAATGAAACTCAGCTACTACAACTTCCTGCCAAATCCTTTATATAGCAAATTTTTCACTTGTTATGATGAATCTTGTATTGGTTAAAGTATATGAAGTTGAATGAAAGAAAGACACAAAAAGATTTGTAGCCTACACCAAATGTTGCTTGTACATTACTGGACTCAGATAGAAGAGAAAATATAGATCTGTTCAATACATTTTATCATAATGTTAAAATACTAAAATGAGTTGCTGATAGTTATGGCTTTGGATGTATACTGCTGTTGTATTTTATGTATAGGAGACCGTCTATCTGACTGCATGGGCTGATGTGCTTAGCGATTGCGGAAGTGGTTTTCTCTGATAGTCTGGTAATGAGGCACAGCTCGATGGGACGCAGCAGGAGGAGGAAGCAGACATCTCTCCTGTTGTTCTTGTCTCCGCATACGGTGAGTTTCCACAACCTCAGTACTTCCAACTTTTACATTCTTATGTGTGTCTGCCAGCGTCTCGAAAACCACCACAGTATAGGCTTCCACGTCAGCCTATACCTAAATTAAACCAGTAACATTTCTAAACTGTCAGCTTCAGTATGGTAAAACGTAAAATGAATGTAAAAAAGAAAACTGGTGGTCTTAAAGTCAGTTTTAAAACAATGAACTGACTTGATTCATTTTGCCACTCAATCTGTACATTGGTGGACATGTTTGAAACGTTTGAGTTATTGGTAACACTTTAAAATAAGGGTACATGAATCCATGTATGAATTCATTATGAATTCATGTGAGGTCATGATGCTTTATGATGAAATACTCATGAATTCACACTGTTAATTCAGGCAATGAACTCATTAATGATAATGATTCAATTATCATGATCAGGATGAATTCATTGTTGTCATGATTTTATTATGAATGTGCCTCTTAAAATGAAGTGTTGCATCTTTGATAACTTAATAGATACAGAACCTGTTTTAGGATGAGCAATTACACACAGAAGAGAGCTTAAATCAATATGCAAGACTTATGTATTAATTCATTCATTTAAAAGAAAGCAAACTTTTTTTTATACTTTTAAACATGAATATATGCTTACAGCTGCGTGCTCAACCAAGAAAATAACAATAATTATTATTAATAATAATGCATTGGATTTATATAGCGCTTTTCTAGACACTCAAAGACACTTTAAATTGCATTCTTCATTCACTTCATACTCAGTGGTAGTAAACTACTGTAGCTACAGCTGCCCTGGGGTAGACTGACAGAAGCAAGCCTTCCAATATGCACCATCGGCCCTTCAGACCACCACACGTTCACACTTACACTACATTCTCACAGGCAAAGTGGGTGAAGTGTCTTGCCCAGGGACACAACGACAGTGTGCACATATGGGAGCCTTAATTTGAACCCCCAACCTATTTGCTAGTATGCTACTTTTGTTCTTATAGCCAGACCTTAGTGTTAGTTTCATACCTGACGGTTTCAGCTACAACTGTGCCTTCCTCAGAGGGTGTCACGTGATGTTGCTGTGACGTGTCTGGGCAGCTCGCAAGTTTATTCAAGTTATAAAAGCTGCTACGCGTCAATTTAAGGGGCACATTCATAATGAACTCATGATGAAGTAATCATGAGATCATTTTTAGTTGTAGGTTTATACAAAGTTTGGTCCTTGTCACCGTTTGTTTCTTCTGCACAAGAATTCATCCTGATCATGATAAATGAATCATTATCATTAATGAGTTCATTGCCTCAATTAACCATGTTAATTCATGAGCATTTAATTCAGAAGCATCATGAACTCACATGAATTCATAACAAATTATTTCATGAAGTCATGATGAATTCATGAAATTCATGAATTGATGTATCCTTATTGTAAAGCGTTGCTGAGTTATTGTGAACCCTATATTTAGCACATATGGGAAGGATCATTTACTTCACTACAGTTAGTGCACTTTGAACAAGTTTTGTTCTTCCTCCCTTCTTCCCTTTCTTTTTCATACACTTCGTGGGAACCTTTGCTAAATCTGTAATCTGCTTAGCTGTGTTGATGCATCAGACAATTTTAATCAGCAGTATTGAAAAGAGAAGCGCTCAACACTAAGGCGCTTGGCAAAAAAAGCTGTGGCGAGGTAATGCAGGAGGACTGGGCCAGGCAGAGGGGAATGCTGTTGTGTTCCCAAAGCTTTCCAAGAAGTGGATCCAATAAGAAAAGCTCAAACTTTGCATCGTGTTCTTTGGAACAATTTCTTTTAACTTTACTTCTTTTGGAATTTGGATGACAGGACGTTCATCCTCTGTTGTAAAACTCAAAACATGTCAGCAATATAAAACCTGCTCCAAATCTTCAACGAGACACAGACTTTGTTTTAACCTGCATTGTTCCAGTATCAGAAAACTTTGTTTTTTTATGACGAATTCGTTTGTTGCGTGTTTTGATCAGGATTGAATTTTCCACAAGAGCTCTCTGAGTCATCTTGTTACGGCTCAGTGTCCATGCAGCGACTGAAACGGTTTATCAATGAACTATTTTCTCTTTCACGGCAGCATTCGACAAACAGACCTGCATATTTACACAGATTGACGTCAGCGAAGGCATTTAGAGACAACTCTTTGCGTCTTTGGCTTCATTTCAAACCGAAGTGAGAAAATGCTGTAATATCTCCTCCACTTCAGGAGCCAACTCATGAAAGCATATACTTCCTCTTTTGTCCTTCAGTGTCATCCAATCCTTTCCCCATTTCAATAGTCCTCAGTCTTTCATTACCCGCGCTTCATGCTTTTTTTTTGTTTTAACTAAAATTGAACATATAACTTTGTATAATCGGAGTCTACTTATAAGAACGGCATACACAGGACCCCTCATACTACAGGAGAAAGTTAGATTTCCACTCTTGTGCGCTTCATTTGTGCGATTCGTTCCAACCCAATGATTAATTTATGTGATGAATTGAAGAAACCACCTAGAAAACCATGATTTAGGTCAAAGTAGCTCGTATGCCGCCTCTCTGCTGTTAGTTCTATGTCTTCAGGTAAACGCACAGTGTGTGTCACCTCCAGAGCTCCTGATCCCATCTGTTCCATTGTGCACCACGGCTAAGCACTGACCCATATTACTGTGGCAACCGTGAATGCTCCCTGTGTTTGCCAACAGGGCCGTGTTTTCTGCCTCAGGAGATCAAGGTACTGAGCTGCCTGCCCTGTAGCCTGCCCACACAATATGACAGTGAGATACACTGACTTCTAAACGTCGTCTGTCGCGGTCGTCTCAAAACAGGTCAATGAGTGAATGACACGAAACACAACTCCAGGTATCTGTTTGACAAGGATTAGAGATGCACCGATCCAGCTTTTATTGCTACCGATACTGATACTGATACTGATACCGGGGTTTGAGTATCTGCCAATGTCCATTATTTACCGATACCAAGAGACTTTCTTAAAAGAGCCTTTCTCTGAGTGAAAAATTCAATTGACACTTTTCTCCATTTTAAGATCAATAAAGTCATATTGTTTTGTCATGATGTTACAGATCAATTATCAATTATATTAAATTCTTACAATTAAATTCTTGGATAAACATTAAACAAGGATCCCGTTTTTTCTCTACAGTAATTATCCTTGGGTAGTCTATATGACAGGCTTTAGGTTACATTAATACAAACAACTCACATGAAGTGAACAACAAATGCTAGATCAGTTATTTCTTAAACTAAACGACAAAACTTGGCTTCAGCAGTGGTTATTTTATTGTGTCAGGCTTCTTCATATATATATATATGTACATATATCTGACCCAGCCATGATTAGTTTTCATTAGCATGCGTGGCAATCAAAAATATATTTGCGGAGGTTAAAACTAAATCAGCGATTGAATTCTCCAGGTTCTCCGCTTTAAAATGATATAAAGCATGCCCATAGATTTAGGTGGTAAAAGTTGTGTTTTTAAGGCGTTGAGAGCCAAAGCTGGTATAGGTTTAGTATCGAATATTTGTAGCCGATACACGATATCTAGCCTGGCCTTAGCCATCCGTAAACTCCGGTCAATTATCATTTCCCTACATGTACGTCTGGGCTTGATCTTGATTCAGCGAGCGGGGAGGCGGGGCTTGTAGGTGACGTCTAGCATTTGCGCCGATTTGCGGGTTGTAGTTTGGCAATGGTGGCGGATACGAAAGAAATGGAAGCTCTTCAATCTGTCCTGGCTCGACTCCCAAATATCCAGAAATTAAAACTGAAGCCTTGGAATGTGCAAGGAATGACCCCAAGAGTTATGATAGTTATGATAAAGGTATAATAGAGGTATGATAGAGTTATGATAGAGTTATGATAGCTGCTTGACTCACTTGAGCGCATTACATAAATCACGACCAAACGCTAGCAAAAATAAGATCCAATCATTTCAAAGGAGTTCACCCCTCCCACCTGATAACGGAGCTCAATTGAGAAGTTCCAGACCCTTGTACGAAACGAAGTAAGTACGAGGGTATGGTAAAACCAGGTTACCCGTTGTCCTATTTTGTCCAGTATCAGCTCAGATATCTGATACCAGTGTCGGATCGGTGCATCCCTAACAAGGATGTAACATAATATTATGGTTAAAAGCCTCCGTAAGATGATCGTGCATGATATATCAACCTCTGTGTGGACTTTCTTCCATTTCTGAAATCGTACCAATGCAGAGACTCCTAGTCCTTGTAAAGAGGATCCATCCATACATCCATTATCATTTGGTTAATTATGCTCACTTTTTTTTTCCCCTGAATGAACAGCAAATCCATTCTGTCCTCTGAAACCCTCATTATTCTCCTCATTTTGTTTAAACAGGACCATTAGTGCACTTTCAGAATCCGGCTGTCGCTTCTTCCCCACTGTACCTCTCATTTGTCCTGCTCTCGAATCATGTTTGTATTGGTCGGACTCGCGACACGTCTCGTCCTCATTAAAGACAATGTCTCCTCTCAAGAGCGCTTTGTTGGCAGTGGGTATTTTGAATCGGGCCCGTCTCGCAATGCTGTGCATAAAAGAAAGGGGGTCTTTAATAAGATCTCACACTGAGACTGGATGGCAGCGTCCCTATTAAGAAAGCGTGGTGTTTTGTAAGACGAGCGGAGCAGAGAGCATGTCAGCGGTTGCCATAGTGGACTGTGAGAGTCATGTGGTCGTGACAGCTCCACTTCAGGACGTTTTATGAAGAGTGAAAGGAGGTTAAGGTTACCTCAAACATAAGGAAAAGGGCAGTATATGTCGTCAGTAGGTTCATTTACAAATCCTAAAGGTGCACTTTGTACTTTCATATGCAGCATTATTATTTATGATGATTTACATGTTAGTATGAAATGCAATAAGATGGAATCAGCACATTGGGCGACAAAAAAGAATAAGGTACAGCGTCCAAAGTAATAGTGCATGAAATGGAAAAGCAAACTAAAAATGACAAGTAAATAATAGTCAAATGATCAAATACTTGCTTACAATGGAAATCCAATCAATAAATACATTTTTTGATGGATGCACTGCACACAAATGATTATTTTTGTTGTTGTCATTAACACAAATATAAAAGAAAAAAGAAAAAGCAAACTTATTTCCATTTTTAGAGAAAACAAAAATCAAGTTTATGCAATTGACATCATTGTCAAGAGTGTGCTTTTGACTCTGGCTGGACCTTTTTCCAGAAATGATCCTTTAAACCTGAAGTCATGCTTTAGATAACAGCATTAAAATTGTAGCAATAGGTAGTAGAAGCGATAAGTATTGAATGCGGTTTCCATTTAACTACCAAGAAAATTGTCAGTTTTAACAGTGTTAGGGCTGTGGTTAGAATTTGACAATGAAATCCTGTTTTTTTATTTAAATGGTATTGGGGGAAAGCCTGTGATAACACTTTGTATCACCTGTAAAGTGCTGTTAAGTACCTAAGCATCAATGATATTTGTTGTTGTATAAGTGGTAGAATAAAATTCATGTCCTTTGCCTTGTTCATAAGATCAACATTCTCGAAATGCTTCTCGAAATTTTGATTCTACTTGACCAAATAAATGACACAAAAGGATCAATTAATTTCTATTCCTCCCACTATAGGGACACGAACAGATAAAGGCCCCAACAACTGGATGCTTGGTGAATGTGTACTTCTCTGTGACAGCTAAATGCAAGTTGCGTTATTATACACTTTTGAAGAGCCAGGGTCACACTCCAGTAGACGTGATCCTCTTCTGTGCTGCCACAAATGGAAATTCCGAAGTGCTCAGCATTTTGCAGTCTGCCCGAACTGAATATGGGGACATAAATAGTTATGCAGTTCCGTCTGAGAGGGTAATTGTTAAATAATGGGATGTGTTCCGAGCACCACTTTGCCTTTCACATCAGAGGAAGGTTTCTTATGATGCACACAAGAAGAGATGCTTTAACATCACCAAGATTAAAAATCACGCCAAGAAAGACCAAAGAAAAGTCAGTGCGGGAAATGTATCTGCTTTTCCAACCCACTCCTCTCAGTTACCATTTGTATTGGATAATTGTTCATATTTTACAAATTTTTCAATGAGAAATATTCAACGGGTAGTCTTTGTTGCAGGCACATTATATTTTCAATTCCCTTTAATCCAAACATAACACATGGATTAATAAATAGCTTTATTGCAGCGTGTGCCTCTTGTCAGTAATCACAGGAGTCGGGGTTTGAAGAGACTGTTGCAGATCGGTAGGAAAATAAAACTTACTTTATCATAAAAATAAAAATAAATGCCACTATGAATCAAATAGGAGGAGGAAGTTACACCAAAACTTTACTAAAAGTACCCCGTGGTTTTAGGAACTACTGTCGATGCAGTGATGGTATCGGCCTGTTATGGTGAAGAAGCTGAGTTGAAAGACAAAACTCTCGATTCGTGGACCTATGTTCTTTCTTTTCATGTTTGGGGTCTTTCTGCATGTCTGCAAAGGGTTCCTCTGGGTGGTCCACTTTCTCCTACCACTAAAAACATAAACAATATGTTCCACTCTTGGCCTGAGCTCCCCTGAACAAGCTACACTGACTTTCAGAAAGTAAACAACTGCACACACATACCCCTCTCTAACCACGCCCCCGTCGTTCTGCATCTGCCTCATCACATTTCCTCAGCCCCACCCTCCCGGTCAATGGCAGGTGATTCTTCCAGTCCCCAAGAAAAAATTCCACACGTGACCTCGTGTACTGTGTATTTCCCATGTCTTGATGTTTTTATGTATGTGCCTTAAAGGGACTATACGGAGTTTAAAAAATGTAAAAAATATCTAATTTCCTCCCCCTAAATGTTCCAACAATGTCCTAAGGTGTAGAATGAGCCCAGACCTGTTCACCACAACTGCCTCTAAAATCCTGCACTGTCACTCAAAAAGGTGTCACTTCGGGTCCGAATTACCTTTATGCACGCACTTAATATAGAAGGTGCAGCTACACGTATGACCTGAGGTGGCAGTAGTGAGTATAAAATGGTTAACTTGCATCTAGCCCCTTTAAGCCTTAACTTAACCTGATTGTAGTTTCGCATATCTTCTCTTGTAAGGCGCATTGAGTTGCCTTGTGTACGAAATGCATGGTATACATAAACTTGCCTTGCCTTGCCTTACACTCAATCAAATTTGGACTATACCCGGATAAGTAGAGGTTGCATAAAATAGAAAATAAACACTCTCGCCTGCAATATGATACTTAATGATAGTATTTATGTGATCAATAGGCCTGGAAACAACTTCACATTTCTTTATAGCACAGGAAAGACTTTCTGGGGTTGAAAAGTACTGTCAGTATCTAGTGTTTGTAGACTTCTGATTGCAGAGATGATGACTGTTCTCCAGTGGTGCACCTGTCTCCACTCACTCAATCAGAAATGCAGCTAAATGTAGAGGGGGAAAAAGAGAAGTTCTCTGTGGGAGCACTTGGCAAACAGTGGGTAAGATGAAATACACCCGTTTGATGCAACTTACTTTTCAACTGCAGTAACATGACGCGCTTTCAACCTTATTGTCCACTCTATTTTGATATCACTTTTACCTGTTTAGCACATTGTTCCCCCATGTTGTTGTGTTACGCGGTTAGTTCATTGCCTGCTCTAGAGGATCTGCAAAGCCCAATCTTGTCTGATATCGGTAGGTAAGCAGGATTGGGCCTGGATAGTTGGAGACTGTGAGGGAGGTAGCTTGGGGGACTGGTGAGAGTTTGATCAGTGGTGGCTGGCGCAGACAAAGAAATCATTGAAATGCCTTTAGCTATCGGAGCCTGTTCCTACAAATGTGTACATTTGTTAGCTGACGACTTACTTGAGTGTTCTATCCTCATACAAATGAATGGAGAAGCCCGGCCCTATAATACATGTCCGTTTCATGGCAAAGTTTTTTCTATTATTTCATTATAAGATGATGTTTAGGGGGCATTGGATGCTTATCCGACACTACGAAAAGCAGAAACTTGAAGGAATATGAGGCCACTGTCATACGCTAACTGTTATCTACAAAGGTCTGTACATTCATTGAGGATTTCTAATTAGGCTTTGACTTCACCTAAATGTGGTCGATGGGTTGACAACAGCTGAAAACTTCTGGATCTTTAATAATTTGCGATGTTTGATGGATAAATGCTAGCAGCAATTGGAAACTACAATGAACGGGCTAGCAGACTAAAACCTTTCATGGACAAGCGGATTGTTAGCTGGCTGCGTAGATTCGAACAATTGGACCCAGCTTCTACTTTTTTATTTCTATTGGAGCAGATGTGTGCTGCCCGCTTCTGTCCGTCTACTTCAAGGACAGATGTGGCCCATATGTAGATGACCATCACTGACTATGGAGTAGAGATGGGCTGATTCCATAAAAATGGCAAATGGTCACATTTATATACCTGCTTTAGGCACTCAAAGCGCTTTACATCAAGGAACCAGTCACCCATTCACTCTCTCATTCATACACCAGTGTCCACAGACACTAGAGGGAAGGTGGGTGAAGTGTCTTGCCCAAGGACACAATGACAGTTTGCACTTGCGGGACTCAATCCTCCGATCACAAGACGACCTCCTCTACTCTCTGCGTACCAAAACACCCCACAGCGAGTATTGGAGTGACCCATCCACATCGGGAGCTGCTAATGTATGTTCTGTTTGTCCTTAACGTATCATTCTTATACTTTGTTTATATGATTAATTTCACACTGACATGTTGAATAACCAGTTAAATTACATATTATATATTAATGATATAAAATTTTAGATGTTTTAGAGATGTTTAATGATTGAACTGCATTCACCCAAATGCAATTACCAGTAGTGTTATCAGCATCGACTAAAATTACCCTAAAAGTGAAGCCCTTGTGAAGCTCTTTGGCTGACTTATGTTGAAAACGCTATACAAATAACATTACATTCCATTCACTCTAAGTTTCCTACTCTACGTAGTGAATCGACTTTTATTAGCAGACATTGTGTTTAGCTTGCTTCCACTTGTACAAATCAGTGTGCAAGCTTAAAGGAGCCCAAGGTCGCTTGAGTCGTGTTTTACAATACTGTATACAGTGGTGTCAAAAGAGAAATCCTTTATTTAGCGGTTTATGTCAGATCAGTAACGTAAGCCCTTATCTTTGTTTACTTCAGCCGGAGAATTTGATTCCCAGCCAGCCCGCTATCCCAGCAACCTGCGCCAAATATTGACCAACAGCTCCGAGTACATTTGCTATCACTGCGAAATGTCCGGGGGGATTTGTATTTTTAAACACTCAACTAAATCTGACGTTCAGAAGCGGGACTTAACCCCGTTGACCTTGTTTTTGATGGTGTTTTTGAAATAAATCCACGGTCTATGTCAGGATTTGTGAGGCGACTGAATCCGAACATTAAAATTCCAATAAAAAGGCCTTGTAAATGTGTTAAAATTTCAAGACCAGATGCTACTCTGCTTAGCATTTATGTGCACCCAACTGTCATGTGCTACTGGGGGCGGCAATCAGACTCAGATGGCAGAGCGAGTCGTCGAATAACCGAGATTTTGGCCAGTTTGAATCCTGGTCTATACCTCGGATACAGATGCTCCCACTGCTTATGTGAATTTTGCTTGTGGATGAGTGTTTGGAGGTGGTCTGAGACTGGCAGCCTCGCTTCTGTCTACCAGGTACAATACTACGGAGGAATGAGTTAGTTCTTATCATTTGTTTGTGTTGTGAAGCACTTTGGGCAGCCGTGGTTGTTGTAAATGTGCTATAGAAATAAACTTGACCTTGACCTTGACCTTGAATAATGACTACAGTTTTGAGAAACTTGTCCACACAGGCTTGTAAAGTGTGTTAGGTCATTTTCAGTATTCTGTTAGTTTAATTGTGTGATGTGATATGAAGATTAACCTGGAAGATCTACCTGGAGCACTCCATTGATCACTTCATCTCAAGTCAAGCTTCATCACCGCAGCAGCACGTCCATGCTTCAACCAATCATAGCACAGGATTCCCCTCTTAAGCCCCTCGTTCACTGCCTTGGCCATTTCCCAGCGTGCTGCGACCCTCCTCCACCCCTTTTCCACCTGTTCTCATCTCTACTCTGCTCTTTGAGGCTAGTGGTCCACTGGCCGCCTCAGACCTCATCCTCTATCACCACAAGTGTCCAGACTCTGGAGTGAAGACTCTCCTACTTTCATCAATCCGCCCATGTAATATTTTGTAGCGTTGATTCACTGTGCGCCAAACATGATTCATATCCAATAAAACTCTTCTAACGCCGCTTTGTTTCTCTGTTATGCAACGAACTGCTACTCCAATAAGGTCAGCAATAAAGTGAAACCTATAAAACCTTTGCCTTTTATTTGTAGTTTTTTTATGCAGGTATATTCCAGTATGTGACATCTTTGACCACAAACTATCAGTTACACCACCGCATTTGCACAGGCAGGGTAAGTGAAGCGTTTTCCCCAAGCGTACAAGGTCAGGAGAATACAATATTGGTAGCGATCAAACTGCCAGCCGTCAGATTAGTGAGCAAACATCGCTACCAAATGAGCTACCGCCGCCCACTTTATTTTCTGTAAGTGCAATACTTATTTTAGCCTGGGCACAACCTGGAATGACCTACCATGTCATGAACAATTGGCTCCCAGCATGTGGACTGGCCTTTATGCGATACAGGCAATTGTATGGCGCACGTATGTAATTCCAGATGAAGTCATGTTGTGAGAGATTCCACGGTTCAAATCAGACCATCTGCTGTCTTCTTTGGAGCAGGACGAGAGTGTCAACCTGGCACCATTCTCGGAGCTTAGGAAGAGGTGACTTGATTGCTAAAGGGAAGGCCAGTCTGTGCTGGAAAGGATCAGCTTCAAAACGTGGTGGAAGAATTTGTTCCCTAGGTTTCACGCGACAACATATACCTACTATTCCTGTTGGATTTAACGGTGACGGGGCAGGAAAAATGTTCTCATACGTTTTATTGTTGTGTCATGTTAATTGTTGGATGTTTCAGCGTGTGTTTGAACAAATCAACTTTTAATGAAGGGGATTTATTTGAGGTGAAGATCAAAAATTCCTGTTGGATCCATGGATTCGTTTCAAGTATTTGTGTCTGGCAGATGTGGGTTTGATCCACTCGGTGTCTGCGCAGCTGCCAAATACAACATCTGGGTTTGTCATGCAGCAACTGTGACATCCAGCTCCAGTTTTCAGAGACACTTCATTGATATGATACCTAATGATACAGTGCAGCATTTACACTCATTGTCCGATTGAACAATAATTCTCCCACATCCAGGTAGATCAATAAGTCAGTCAGCTGAGTCGATACAGCCGGACATTCCCTTGATGATACTGGGTGCCAAACTCATCTTGCACTTTTTCGCGCCCGTCTCGAAATCAAGTAACTTCGAACACAAATAAGAATCTCTTTGTACCAGAACCTTATTAGTCTAAACAATTCTGACACCGTTTGCACGCACTGGCATTGACACGGCATGGCTTTGAATTTCTCCTTCGTTTTGACTCATTACATTTTTCGACAACGAGCTACAATTTAGCCATATCTCACCTGACACCCACCTACACATCCTAAGCCGTAACGCATTAACTTGAAAATGACCCTATATGGATCATTGGTGTAAGATGACCCATGCTTAATAGCTGCAGTAGAAAGGACTTAATGTCATTCACAAATACCACTACCAATGACCTGAGATTCCCTTTTAAAGATCCTTCCTCCCTCTGCATTAGCCTCTATTGTTTTTATAGCTCAGTGGAGGATAATTATGGGTAAAGCACCTTTCTCATAGGTCAGTTCCCTGACAATGATTTGAGCACGACTCCCTCCCACACAACCTCACATTGTGTTCTCTCCCATTGTTCAAGACTGCTCTGTGCCTTTGCAGATTAATTTATTTCAATATTTGACAAGGTTTAGACGAGCATCAGCGGGATTTATTATCATAGTTGCTACAAGTCATAATTAAATAGTCCTGGTTGTAGCATTGCGGCTGGTTTAAAGCTTCACTGGCTCGATTTGGCGTAAAACCATATCGTAATGGTCCATATTTATTCAGTCCACACTTGGTTTACCCACACCTGCCCTGAGGGGGGGGGGGAATGCCATTCAGTTAGTCAGTCATACTCTACAATCTCACGATGTGGAAGAAGTCAATCAATCAATCAGTGAAGTTGTTTTGTATAGCCCGATATTACAACAAAGGTTGCCTCACAGGGCTGCACCAAACATTAAAATAATGCAACAATAATCGATGGAATGTCCAAGCAAATGTAGTGTCCAGGAAAATTCCTAGTTTGTGAGCCTGTTCTCTAACAATGGCAAAATCTTCTCTAATTCTAAAATAATGTCCACACAGATGTTAAGTCTAAATAGGCAGTCAGCAGCTGTGGATAGACCGTGGGCTGATGGGAGTCCCTCTGCAGATAAAGACTGTGGAAGAACATCGAGTTATTGCAGCTTCAGTTCTTGTTGTCCAGTCCCTGTTTGATGGGAGTCCCTCTGCAGAGAATGCTGAAAACTGCATTACTAACATCCAGAAAGTTGTCAGCAGCAGCAGCCAACGGCAGGGCATCTGAAACAGAAGCCACTCTCCATAGGGGAACAGGGGGACACCATGTGAACAGCAATATGTCTTGCCAAAGACATAACAACAATATGCACCAGTTGGAAAGAAACAAACAAGGCGCTCTTCCTGCAGAGAAATGCTCTGTTTTCATTTTGTTTGAAAAAAGCCTTTATTTAAAAGGATTAATTATTTGGTACATTGGTTATTGTGCATTCTATGACTTTAAATAGTAACACAGTGTATCTTCTTCACATTATGAAAGGCCTTTAACCAGTTATCACGTTTCCTGCTCCTCGCATCCCCCACATGCGCTGCTGCTGCTGCTGGTTGGATGTGGATGCGATCTGGGTTCATTGGTGCTGACAGTGGAAGTGGTGCGGAGGTGCCCAGAGGAGCTGTCCCAGTCTCCACACATCAGGGCAGCGTGGGCGGCTGTCACACCATCCTGCCCTGCCCTGCCATGGAGAGAAAGGGTGATTAGCCTAAGCTCCTTATGCGAAGCCGCTGAACAACACTGCTTGTGCTTCCCCAAAAACATCAACAATAACAATAAAACATAGCAGACATGTGCCCGCTGAGATATCGCAGAGATAAGTTAGATACAGACATGAAAAGTTCTAAATAACACATCATTCTGGCTTTTTCCACTTCTGTAGGACATATTTGCCTTCATATGTTTAGAACAATTTAAATAGTTTACATATAAATACCCCTCATATTTCAGATGTTATTAAGCATAGTCATAGAAAATGCCAGCAGAGGGTGCAATGCTGCTTCTAAGGTTAAGGTTAAGGTTAAGGTATACTTTATTAATCCCTGTAGGGAAATTCTCTGCATTTGACCCATCCTCAATGAAGAAGAAGAAGAAGATCTTTATTTATATAGCGCCTTTCACAGACATATAGTCACAAAGCGCTTTACATGAGACAATGATACATTCACTCCACACTCGGTGGTGGTAAACTACGTTTGTAGCTTCAGTTTCCCCTGGGGGAGACTGTCAGAGGCGCTTTCGCGACTACACACGTCTGCGCCAACGGACCCTCTGACCACCACCATACATTCACTCACACACAACATTCATCCTGGCCTATTGTGCATGTTTTTAGTGGTAGGGGAAACCGGAGTACCCGGAGGAAACCTACGCAGACACGGGGAGAACATGAAAACTCCACACAGAAAGGCCCGTCCAGGTGGGAATCGAACCCGGACCTTCTAGCTGTGAAGCGAGAGCACTAACCGCTGCGCTACCGTGCCGCATGGGCCGGCACTAGGGGACCCATCTCCATGATGTGTACATTTTTTAGTGGTAGGGGAAACCGGAGCACGCGGAGGAAACCTACGCAGACCCGGGGAGAACTTGCAAACTCCACACAGAAAGGCCCCGTCCCTGGTGGGAATCGAAACCGGACCTTCTAGCTGTGAAGTACGAGTGCTAACCGCTATACTACTATGCCACCTGTGCAGTGACAAAGCAAGCGGTTCCAATTGAAAGGGATGTAAAAAAAAAAAACATAGATTCAAAGATTTGATTAATTGAATTTGATTTAATTGAAATTATATTTTTCTCTCATCCTTGGTTGTGGAGCATAGAGTGAGGGTTGGGAGCACAGGGAGGGCAGGGAAGGCAAGGCAAGTTTATTTGTAGAGCCCAATTCATACACAAGGCAATTCAAAGTGCTTCACAGTTGCATAAAATTACAAGAAAACAGATAAAATCAATAAAAACATCAATATAAAATTAATCAATTACAGTAAAAGGCAACAGATAAAATACTTTCAGTTGTCATATGCATGGGCAAAAATAACTGTTTTCAGCCTGGATTTGAACATTGTCAGAGTTGAGGCCTGTCTCACATCCTTGTGAAGACTGTTCCAGATTGTAGCTGCATGAAACTGAAACGCAGCCTCACCGTGTTTATTATTGACTCTGGGAACCACCAGGAGACTCCTCCCTGAGGTTCTCAGGGCCCAAGATGGTTCATACGGCTCTAACATGTCAGAGATGTACTTCGGCGCTAAACCATGAAAAGACTTGCAACAAGCAGAGCTGTTTTAAATTCTGTTCTCTGACTGACAGGAAGCCAGTGCACTCACTGCGGGTCATATATTGACGTCCGGAGAGAAAAAGAACCGAATGTTGGCACCGAAAGAATTTTTGTTTTTCGATACTGCCCCCGACCGGAGCTTTTCGGTCGGCACCAAGTAGGCCCATCCCTAGTCAGGAGCAGTCAATCATATAAGGCAGCATAACTAAAAGGTCTGATACAAGACAAACTTTAATTTTAGTCAGTTGTTAGAGTAATTATTCAGGAATGACAGAAACCCAATATTTCTGATGCCAATTAGCAAGAAAAAAGGCGATATCTATACACCCATCCCTGTTTTTTTAAATTTTTTATGAGATGCTCACCTCGAGGCAAAATGCATAAAGACAAAATCATCCCTTACATTATTATACCTGCATGTCTTACTTGTCTTTCAACATACACTTTTGTAGTTATTAAAAATACCCCTTGATTGTCGCTGCCGTATAATTAAAGAGAATAAAAAAGAAACACACAGCATCAAAGTTTGAGTGTCCCAACATCTGTCAGCTGCATCGCAGAAAGCCCGGAGAATGCTATCCAAATGAATTTTAATCAGCATATCTGACATACTGTTTTCGGGTGTCAACACATAAACCTGGATAGTTAAGTTCATTAGTGTGTTTTGTGAGAGGGCGTCCGCGGGGATTATGCTATCTCGTTCCGCTAATACGAGATGACACCCACGCACAGACATTCATATTAACGGCGTGACTCATATTGTCCCGCTTTATTTTGGCCTTGGCTCCAGTTTGTTTGCGAGTGACGGCGAGGCCACTGCTCAAAGGTTGCGCTAGAGATTAATTCAGAGGAGTTCAATTTCATGAGTTGAGGAATGAGTAATAGAGAGCATGTTCTAGTGTGGTGGGCTGGGATAGAGTTGTTAGTCATATGACTGATAAAGCTTCAAACATACTTTATTGGAGTGATCAGGTACAGAAATCCAGACTTATGGCTTTATTGGTGTGGAGCTCTTTCAACTTGTCTTTTGAAGCTTAAGGCCCTCGTGTTGATATTATATTTATCAATTTATTAGGTAACCCTTTATTCTACCCTGTCCTTAATACATTGCACCTGCCAAATTTCATACAATCAATTGTTCTATCTATGGGTTAGATACATGATGGGATAATAATGTTATGTGTTGTAGTTTGGAAATACACATCGTAATAGGACATAAGACCTTAACCCCAACATTATTTATTATGATCTGTCTATAAATGTCTGGAGAATTAGTTTTAGTGAAAATTAGCGACTGTAACCAATCAGTGGCGGGCACAAGGTAAATCTGGCCTTTTTTAATCACTAATTGTCCATGAGAGTAAGTAATACAATGATAGAAAAGACAAGGGGAGTGAGGGATATTGTACATCCAATTACACAATGGAGATCATATTTTTCACCCAAACTTGGCTGTAAATAATGTTTAAGTGGTGCTAGCCCACAGTTAGCTTTGCCCGTGAGCCTGTTAACTTCTTCTTCGTGATTCCATTAGTGTGTATTGGTGACTCTGACCCGTAGGCAGCGAAGTTGTGATTGTGGTTTTCTGGCCAGAGACACCGGGGGAGATGAAAGACCCCCCAATCCTCCCATTAACACTTGTATGGAAAGGATTTATTAAGGTAAACAAGTTACTTAGTACTGCTTTAAGCCCACGGCCACATTTACGTAAGCATGTAGGAAAATGAGAGATACGCTTTTATTATCACAAAAATAAAGAGTATTCTCGATTTTCTTTTGAAGAAGATTTTCACTTATTTAAATAAGCATTGAGGGTAAATTGATCTATCAGGTTGACCATATCACAATAGAAGAGTAAATCTGACAAAGGTAGTTCATTTGTGCAGTTTATCAGTACAGGTTAACTCTAATGACAAAGTCTTTTAAATACTTCAGACAGACGGCAGGACTAACTCTGTGTTTCAAACTCATTTAAACTGCTTATATAAACTGCAAAAAAACTAAACAGTGACACCTCTTTCTATGAGAAAAACAAATACATATAGGTTAGAATGACAGGAACATGAAGAAATATATAGTCTATTCCTTAAAGGTTCATGCACCAGTCTTTGTCTTTTGACTTAGTCTTATTATGATACAATATTTCTTTTATCTGTAGTCTATTCATTACTATTCACATGGTGTCTCCTGCCTGTCTAGAACGTAGGAACCCCGCCTACAGGGATTGGACAACAACAACTGAAGCTCCAACAAGGACTGGATGTTCTTCCATCTTGGCCCGACTGCTTAGGGACTCCCATCGGTCTCGATAGCCTGTCCGTCCATGGGAGTGGATCTCTCTTTCTGTGGTTTTCCCCAAGGTTTCTCTTTTCTCCCCCTGGGTTTTTGACTTTTTCCTCTCCGTGCTGGAGAGTCTAAGGACATGGGACACCCACCTATTGCCAACGCTTATTTGGAGTTATTTGGACTTCCACCTGTTGCTTCAAATGTTTTTAGTCAAAAGCACAGACCTGGAGGAGTAACCCATAAGGAACCCAGCCAAACGTGGAGAGATAACGAGAAAACACGGTCCCACTCTCCAAACCCAGGACCTTGTTTTGGTGAAGAGTGCCACCCCTTATGCCAATGTGCTGCCTCGGCTCAAAATGACAATGACATGTAATAGCTTATGCACTGATCTCTCACAAAGCCATCAGGCGGTGTTAAACTGAGCGTTGATTTACTTGTTAAGAAGAAGTGTAAAAATGTGGCTGAATACAATGTGACTTAATGGGGACAATTATATCCGAGAAAGAAAATGCTGAGGTGCTTTGCTGTTGTTCCCAAAATACCCGTCCTTAATTTCCACTATCATCTTTAGAAACGCGTGTGCTTGAGATGCAGACATTACCGCAGCTAATAAACGCACAAAATGGCCCAAAAAGGTTTTAACATTTAAGACGCAGACATTTTAATGGAACATGGCTGCCCATTACCGTGCAAGTAGCTATTTTTAAAGCCCGCATTTCCAGAATCTTAAACCAATTTTGGGAACAAAGACTTCCCGAACTTGGGTTTAGATGCTTGGTTGCGTGTTTATTATGAAAACTGCTGTTACTTTTAGCCATAATATTTTATCGTTTGTAAAGTCATGCAGATGGGTCAGGGAAAAGTTTGTCTTTGCAGGGAAGCTTAAAAAAATGATATGATATGAATAATATAAAAAACTGAAGCAATCTCCAGCACCGCAAGTGGTAGATGTGCCGTTTGAGAAACACCGCAGCATCGCCTTACTGTATGGATGCAACCTTTTCCGTTTTAAATTCAGTTGAGTGAAACCAGCGTTGCCTGTATTGTTCGAGGGTGAAAATGTCAATATTCCACGCGTGTTTGTCTGGCACACACTGCATCAAAGCTGAGGGGACCGCATAATCCACCTCATCTACTGCCACAGGGTTAAGGCTTAAACTGCCATTTACTCCTGCCGTCTCTGGAGCCTGTTTTTTTTTGTTTTTTTTTACCTCGTGTTCAAAAGTGCAGTGGCTGAAAGCAAGTGCCTGGAATGGGAAAGCAATTACGGGTTTTCATCTCATGACTGTGAAGAGTACAGTACGAATTTGTGACAGAGGGGAGATGCGGCGGGGGATTCCTTTGGCTGGATTCACTGCTGTGGCTCCTCTCATATCGATTTAGGTCAGCGGTCAGTACGCCTGCAACAAAGATGCTCCCAAGCTTTGACGGCTTTGTAGCATTTAACAGGCAGAAAATGTTTTGGTCTTGAAAAAAATGGCTTTCTCTGAAATGGTTCATGTGTGATGCATATGAATTGGAACACACTCTTTGTTTCCACACTAAATGTTATAACATAAAACATAAAAGACAATATTTACTGTATGTATTAATAGCATTGTGGTATAAGAGACTTTAGGGAATTCTATATTGAGGCCACACTTCATATCTCAGTACAGTAATGCTGTGGGCACTTACAGCAAACTTCACAGTTTATGGTCTAGATGGTGATGTGATAATGTGTCTAAACCAGATTACTCATTTGCAAGTATAATCTGTAAATAGTTATTTTTGGCAAAGGTTAACTATGTAGGACCATTATTTCAGTTTACTGTGATAATCAGTTTATGCACCTTTCTGTATTCTGTAAGAATCATATTTTTCTTTTAGCACTAAAATGGAATTTTAATTTGTAATAATCAGACAACACCATCACTTTAAACCACTGGTTTAGGTGTAGGGTAATAATTATGATTAATCAAATTACCAATAAGTAAAGTACTAAGTGTGTCCCATATTTACCATGTAACCAATCCATCCATTTTCTTCCACTTGTCCGTTGCCAGGTCATGGGGGCAGCCATTGGAGCTGCCTAAATCACATTGCACCAGCCCCCTATGGCTCCTCCTGCAGGTAGTGTGTCCACAGAAGGACGATCTCACGATTCTGACCGGGCCTGTATCACAGGCCATCTCAATGTGGACCAGATGTGGAGGTTATTTGGCCCCGACCCCGGTGGCGCCTCTGCGCTGTGAATGATATTGCCATAGCAGTCAGCAGAGCTTGTTGCGGTCCCATAAGTGCAGTAGAAGCTTTGGCCTGTAGGGGCAGCGTGTAAAGAGGTGGAATGGCACTACCCTAAACGCAATAAGCTCTTGAGGTCCCGTCGAGATTTTTTGGTTGTATTAAAATCATTGAGTGAAGATAATATAAATATTTGTTCAGCGCCTTTCACTGATCATAGAGCTGTATCAATATTCAGGTTTTTCCTGGTGTTGAAGACATGAAACTTATTGGAAAATTATAGCTCTCTTTTGAAACATAGTGATGTAAAACAAAAAATTGGCAACTAATCCAAATGCCCTGACATAAGGCTCAGTGAGAGGTTTGGTTTGGGAGAAAATGGGAGCTTTTAAAATTTAAAATTGGTCAGAAAAGCAGTAAAGCAGTGATCTGGTTAAGTCGAAACTGAAATTTGAAGAAAAAGTTATTTTGGAAATAACATAATCATAACGAATGTGCAGGAGGAGAGGATTATGAAACCATGTTATAAACTTCAGTAATACGCAATATCCATCCCAGCACCATGCTCTTACTGCACTGCACGGATGACGAATGCACATTGATGTACACCTGCCTTGAGTGACGACTTCAGTGGGAGGACAGATGACGATGATTCATTCACTCATTGTGCCGCAACAACAAAAGCAAATGACAAAGGCCTGATCACCACAATGACACTTTCTGTATCATTTCAGACAATGGGCTTCTGGTATCATTGTGAGCGTTCACTTTCTAATACGAGATAACTGCTGATGTCCACTAAAAGGTATACTATCTCAGTTTTATTCATCAACTTGTTTTCTTATCTGTTTGCCCCGGTGCTTACTCTATGTTGATGCATGTACTTCAAATATCAACAAACAAAAGTGCACAAACTGTCAGTACTCATGCCTGGTGCAAAAAAAAAAAAATAGTGCATTCTTAGTGGAGCACACTTAACCCACTTGGACGCTGCTGTGTGGCTGCCCTGCTGCATCATCGCGGTCACTGCTGCTAACAGAGATATCCGCACTCCAGTTTTTGTGCCGCATTTCAGCATATTCTCTTTATCTCGGTCAAACACTGCAAAACTGACCAGAGCCAAAAGCTGCTGCTCTCGCCCCATGGAGGTCAGAGCGATGACCTAGTTCCTGCACTGTCCGGGACTTGCTCCCAGTTAGAAAGCAGGATACAGGGGGGGGGGGAGCGTGTCACAGAGATAGAGACACTACAGGGGGATGACAAATAACAATACTGCTGCCTCATGCTCACTCTCTGCTCCCTCTGGCACCAGTGAAATCTGGAGAGTCTGGCCTTATTTGAGGATAGGTTGGATGAGATTCTCTGGTAACACACAGATTATCAATATACCTTTCCAGAATTCTCTTCTTCTTCTTATTGTTATTTGATTATACCCCTGGGCTGCAAATGGAGCGTGTTTGGAACAAAAATGGCCCTTAATGAGTTATATTATGACTATGGTAGCTATGTTTGCAGACCGTGAATTGTTTTAAATTTGCATAACAATTAGTGAAATAACTTGGAGTTGGAGAGTTGTTGCTTAGAATATTCATAGTCCAGTGAAGATTTAAGTATTTTAAATTAGGGGAATAATTGGGTCCAGACTGAAGCCACCTTGAGCCCTGAAATGATTCTCGTAATGCCCGTAAGAGTGTAGGTTTGGGACTTCTCGAAGTGACCAATAGAAAACACAAACTGCACAGACAATGACAAAGTGTGCCAAAATGTCAATTATGACACTGTCATTTTCGAGGAAGCAAAATCTACACTAGAAGTTTAAAACATTTTCACATCTGCCATGACAACCATGCTTGCAACTGAACAAAAAGAAAACAGTCTGTGTGATGTTCAGTAAAAAAAAAAAAAAGAAAATGAAATTTAAAGCAGTCCACACGGAGACAACACTAATGCATGCTTTTATCACCAGTCGTATCGACTACTGTAATGCCCTGCTTTCTGGTCTTCCCAAAAAGAGGATCTGAGGTCTACAACTTTTACAAAATTCAGCAGCTCGTGTCCT
This sequence comes from Gobius niger, assembly GCF_951799975.1. NCBI lineage: Eukaryota > Metazoa > Chordata > Actinopteri > Gobiiformes > Gobiidae > Gobius > Gobius niger. Next base: position 10,440,514 of record NC_136852.1, on the reverse strand, counting down.
GACGAAGACCAGGAGGCGGGACCACATTACACCGGTTTTAGAATCGCTGCATTGGCTCCCTGTGTGTTTCAGGATCGATTTAAAGTTCTTTTATTGTTTTTTAAATGTCTTAATGGAACGACCTGCCGGAGGAGCTCAGGGCTGCAGAGAACGTTCATGTTTTTAAGAGTAGGCTCAAGACCCACCTTTTTAGCTTAGCCTTTAACTGACTAATCTATTTATTTAGGTGCATTGTTTTAAATGTTGTAATCTGTAAAGCACCTTTCGGTGATACCTTTCGGTATGAAAAGCACTTTATAAATAAAGTTTGATTGATTGATTGATTGATTGATTGATTGATTGATTGATTGATTGATTGATTGATTGATTGATTGATTGATTGATTGATTGATTGATTGATTGATTGATTGATTGATAGATAAATAAAAAAAAGTAACATCAGGTGCAAGTTCACCAGTTGCATTATTATCATTTTTATTTCAGTGAAGCAGCTATTTTATTGAAGAAATTATTATTTTTTACCCTTTAGACCCTTTTTGTCTCTGTATGCGGCATGGATGTTTTTACACTCCATAATTCTGTCCCAGAGTACTGTAAAACCACATGGCCACTTGCTGCTGGAACAACACTCCAATAGAATTTCTTTTTTCAAAAAGCCCTAATAATCTTGGACAAGAAACCTTCTTTCACCACTGCACAGTTCACTCAATTTTGATAACTTCATTAATTTTAAATATATGGTTGCCTTGTTTACAAAGTATTGCATGGACTTGCCCCGGATCCATTGCAGAATTTCATTAAAGGGATATTTCAGGATTTTTGACATTCGGCCTCATTTCCTAGTAATCCAGAGTGTTGTTGATATACAGTGGGGAAAAAAAGTATTTGGCCAAAATCCAATAGAATGTTTATGTGAAACTGACCAAATGGACAGTCTGATATCCCAGAAATTTGACTGACTTGGAGTTACATTGTGTTTTTTGAGTTTGCCCTACGTTTTTGTGAGCAGTGTACATATATATATATATATATATATACACTGCTCACAAAAACTTAGGGCACACTCAAAAAACACATCCTAGATGTCAATCAATTCGTATTTGTCGCCCGCCTAGGGACTGCACATGGAAATTAGCATCGCTGCTAATCTGGCATATTTACAGTGCACATGTGCAGCTGTTCATTAATATGCACTGTCCGCATTAAATAAATAAATAAAACAAATATATGAGGAAAACTTCATGTATAAGAATGCTAAAAACGTTTTCAGCTCACGATGACTAATCTGCTTTAACCTTAACCAGATTTTTTTTTTTAATGCAATAGAACTAATTAATGTGGATGTGGATTATTTGGCAAACCACAGGTGCCATTTTCGTAGCCACAAGCGTTATTCTGACTGACTGTGTGAATATGCCCTTAATCAGCGCTCACCAGTTTTAGTTCCACATCAAATGCTTTCACCTTAATTAGCCCGCTCTTTTGATCATTGTTTGCAATTTTTTACATATTGCGCCCGAGGCCATAAAAACACTGCTTTAAAAAAAAAAGAAAATGTGTGACTCACTTCATCACCTTTTGACTTTAATAATGGTGGTTGGAGTTTACGCCTCGAGCACATTGACCGAGCTCTGAGTTCGGGGCGACCTCAGCTGTGGACCAAAAAAGAAAGAAAGTAGCAGCGAGTGGAGAAGAAAGGGGACTACATTTTGGATTAAAATGTTTTAAAGATTTTAAAATGATATCTGTAATGAGATGTGAGCCAAAATCATGTGATTAGCAAATCAGTCATACAGGTGGTTACTTATTTCCTCTGGGTTTAAAAACATTGCAACAGGGCATTTATTTTAGGACAGATGTCAACGTTTCACTCTAGATCAGATTTAGCTGTGGTGGGCGTGGAGTGATGTCCCAGTGACAAACTATACCAAGAAAATGACCAAAGTAAACAGGATTACTTGTGTGAATGAAGCCAAATACTACTCTAGGTAAATGTTGATGAGGGAGCAATTTTACACAATGGTCAAAAGCCTAAAAAAGGTCAATTTTGCTTTACATTTCACCTTTAAAATCACAAAGGAGCACGATCTCATGACATCAGAATCAATACTGGATTTGCTCAATGAAACACAGCTCAAGGTATAAGGAAAAAAACATGGTTAAGACTCAAAAAAATCTCTTTTTGAGGAGTGCCAAAATTGTCAGCACAGATTACAAATTTAAAGGAATAGGACACCGTTTTTACATACTGAGATATGTGCTTGCCTTAGCTTATACAAGCTCATTTGTACCTGTCTGGTCCTCATGCGTGCCCTCAGTCAAACACAGCACAGACGGCGTTAGCATTTAGCTTCTCCTAAAGATAGAAGGTGAAGATAGAAGCTACCAAGCTCTTCCACTTTTTCCCTATTTAAATATGGATACGTGAAGTGTTACACTATAAAGTATAATTACACAAAATTAAACGATGTGGATTTTCTAAGCAGATAAAAAGGGGAACTATATTGTAAGGCGTAATAATACCAGGAGAACTTCGACATCCGCACAGTAAAGTGACAATATTACTGCGCGGATGTCGAACGACTCCTGGTTTTGGAGCTATAGTGGAGCGGAGGAGAAGCTAAATGCTAACACCGTCTGTGCTGTGTTTACGTGACTGAAGGCACGCGTGAAGACCAGACAGGTACAAATGAACTAAGCTAAGGTTAGAACATATCTCAGTATGTAATAACACACAAATCACATTCATAATAAAAATGTTGCGATCATATCCAGCAGAAACATATTTTACATACAGTCAATGTCCTAAAACAGAGTCAAAATCAATTAAAAGTAGTTGTACACTGAATTTTCCAAGTCATTAATCATCAAAATTCTCTTAAAAGATTCTACCGAGATCAGTTCCTTCAACTTCAAAACATTCTGCAAAGTGTCCTATGCAGTTGTTAGTTAGCAAACTGTGTAAATGTAATTTCTTAAGGTTCTTTATTTGTCATTATACAGCAAAATTTGTTCTCTGCATTTGACCCATCTTTCAATACCGCTGGGTGTCGAAGGATGGGATCAGTGGGCAGCAGCAGTTCTGCACCCCGGGACCCATCTCCAGATGTGGAGCCAGACTGATGGTCAGAATCACCTGGCTGGAGGATTCACCTAGTGTACATGTTTTTTTTGTGGTAGGGGAGACCGTAGTACCCGGAGGAAACCTATACGCAGACATGGGGAGAACACGCAAACAATGCATTATTAACTGCTTGATAGTGTGTAGTGAGTGATCAGTCCTATTACAAAATGCGGTTTTATTACACAATGAAGCACACTGCCTAAGGCCCAAAATTACAGAAGAGCTAAATCCTTCAATACCTCATTCACCATCTTGACTGTTGACATAATGAAGCTTGTCCAGTTGAAAGTCGCACATATGTGTACAGTGAGCAGTATGATATTACAGAAAACACCAGGGAAATGACTGTGAATGGCTGGAGGGCTAGATAGTGAAGTATAAAGTGTGTACTGAGTCTATACCTACTATGAATCAGAGCATTGTGCTTATCCTCACCGTTCTCCAAATGGGTTTGTGGCTCTGACTTTGATTTACTGAAGTAATCGACACCCTTTACATCTGAACTTTACAGCTCTCTCTCCTCCTCTGTGGACGCCGTGCTTTCATCTGTCAAGAGGATTTTTTGTTTATGGCCGTGACAGCTGCCTCGACTCATATCTGCGCTGGAGACAAAGTGACAAAAGTGACCGTGCGCAGAGCTAATCGTGTCAGGGAGATGACCCACTTCCTCCAGTGAGCACTTCATTTCCTCCTTCAAAAACTGGGATACGGGAGCAACATGTCCACGAGGGCTTACTACAAAAACGGACACAGTTAAAGGATATAGAGACACATATTGATGCCTCTGTGTACATTAGTGTGATAAGGGAGCTACACTAAGCTACACTATTGTTTACCTATATTGGTTTATTTAGTGAGTAAACAATAATGGGCTTTTTAAATCAATCTTGTCTCAAGGTATTACAGGTTCATAATACATCATGGTTCAGAAAGGTTTTTGTCTCTGAATGATGAATGTTTTTCATTATGCATAAAATTAACTCCAGCCATTTAGATTTATGAACACGGATGTATGAGTGAAGTATTTACATCCAACATGAAGTTTGTTGTTACCAGCGATTATCCACCAGCTGCTCATTGTCAACCTCATAATCTTTAAATATTGATATATTTGAGCGAGGCTTGGCTAAAAAAAAAAGTAACTTAAACACTTGAGCGTACTAGTATATTAAATATGATATTATTGTGCAACAACATTGAGAAGTAATTTACATCTTCAAATGATCTGGTACTCAGGTACTCCCAGACTTCTCTCACCCCCCCCCTCTTCCAGCACCTATGAGAGGACTCCAAGGCGCTCCCAGGCCAGCCGAGAAAGTTAGTCCCTCTAGTCAGTGTCCTAGGTCTTCATCTGGGCCACCACCCAGTGGGATATGACTGAAACATCTCCCAGGGAGGCATCAGTGAGGCTTCTGAAATATATGTCATCTCAGATGGCTCCTGTTAAGGTGGATGAGAAGTGACTACTTTGAGCTCCTAACTCTATTTTTACAGGACCACCCAGCCGCCTTTTGAGGGAAACTCAATTTGGCCACTTGTACCTGGAATCGTGTCCTTTCAGTCATGACTCACTGTACTTCATGGCCATAGATGTGTCTCTTGGTAATCCTGTGCAATATTACACAGACTAGTTTGACTGATGCTATCTCTTGCGGTGTCGGCCCATTAGTCCAACAACCCATTAGCTGGACGTCTCATTATTCCGAAAATGTCCCATTGAGTAGGGGTTGAAAAATAAAGCTAGGCTCAAGCAAGAGTCCACTGACCTTAAAGGAACAGGCCACCGTTTTTCCATACTGAGATATGTTACCCTTATCTTACCTGAACTTAGACGAGTTGATACGTACCTGTCTGATCTTTGTGCGTGCCCGTGGAAGAGCGTGGTAGCTTCCAACTTCACCCCCGTTTGGAGCTATAGGAATACATTGGGAGAGGCCTGATGCTAACAACATCTTTGGTCTTTTTGCATGACCGGGCGCACGCACAAAGACCAGGCAGGTACCCATCAACTCGTCTAAGCTCAGGTAAGAACATAACTAATGTATGTAAAAATGGTGGCCTGTTCCTTTAAGGTTAGGGCCAATGGTTGGATATGGCTCTCTAATACACATTACACAACACAACTGGGTTAGAGATGTTGGACTAATGGCACATCTGCCCAATGGTAAATTTTAGTAATAATGACATGTCGGACTAATGGGTTGTCGGACCATTTCTTGCAAAGGGAAATGTAATTCTAACTAATAATAACCATGCCAATTTTAATATTGAAAATAAAGCCAATCTGAGTTCCATTGCTTTGACTTGTTCATTTCCCTGCTATATTCATAAATGCTGATGCCGATGCTGCTCCACTTGCCCGCGATAAACCTGATCATTTGCACTTCTTCACCAAAATAAAAACACCTGGTACTCTTGGAATACCACACACCTGCAACTTTTCAAATCTCTCTGAATGAACCCAGCAGCCTCGCACCAAAGCTGTCATTATATCACCACGTTTCCGAGCACTTAGCCCTCCTCGCTAACTCACTCCGGCGGCAATATTTACATTCAGAAACGCTAACTTTGTCTGCATCCCTCTGCCTTGTCCCGTCACGCCTCGGTCTGCCTAAGCACTCATGGGATTGACAGAGGAGGCTAATGAAAATGAATGAAATCCGACGAAATGGAGAAGTATCTCACGATGCCAAATCCCTCACGGCGTGACTAACTTTCTCTCATTGTTTCCCTGTCTCCGCTTTCTTCGCCCAAAACAAAAGCTGAGCTGGGATCCTTGGCATTCACGCTTACGAGGCAACATTTTCAACCATTACTCTTTTGCTTATTACTTGTGCCTGTGTTATTTTGTGATTATTAATCTCTCTGCACAGTGACAGCGGCACAGTAGGTTAATTCAATTTTGTTTATATGGCCAAAAATCACAACAATAAAAGGCTCACGTAATGCTAAATAAGCAATTTTGAGCTTTTAGCCATAGTGTTCAAAAGACAGGAGATGGGACTGGTCTGTTTCATCCATGTAGGTTTGAGTGAGCCTGTATATACACCAAAAACCTGTAAGATTTCTGGTATTTCTGGGGCATGCTACAATAATAAACGAATGGATATAAAACGGTATAAAACTGTTCTTATGAAAGCATTTTGACAGTGTTTTAGATGTATTCACCAGGGACACCACAGCGAACAGAGTTGGCCCTTTTCTCTGCTCCTCATGTTAGTTTATGGGTGGTTTGATTGAACCTCCTAACAAGGGGGACTCACAGTAATGTTCATTTTACAACATTACAACCAAAACTCTATTCCATCCAGGTCATAGGACCTCTAAACGTCCGGTTTCACCATGAATGTTGGCCTACTACTGCACAAAAGGCTCATCTGATCTTTTGCAGTCCATACACCTTCATATCAGCACTCAAATTGCCTTCACTGTGAGGCATATAGTGCTAATAATTAACTTTTGTTTTAGATTCATCAATTTTTTACTTCAGTCCTACTTAGCTGTCATGGTTTTGAATAAGATAACGGCATTTAAAACATGGGAACTTTGAATTTCCACCCGAGGTGCGTTGTATGAACTTCAGCCAAGACATGAACTAGTATTTCAAAAGGTTTTGGTGGTGATGGTCTTACTTACTGTTGTGTGACACTTTTGCCGTTTTCATTAGCCTTGCAGTCTTTAAATTTAACATTATTATTAGAAAATATATTGCTCCTCTCTATGGATTTTTTATGCATCATAATATAGTGTTTTGCATTGCATTATTATTAATCTATCTCTCTCGCAGAGCCATAGGCGACGACCATGGAATGCCAAATTTCTTCTTTGCCAGTCTCAACATCCTAGTGCTGTCCATTCCAGTCCAAGCAGCAATATTCAGGAGGAGAGTTGTTATCTGCCGCCCTCTGTCTCGCTTCCCTTTGATTTTTACCTGCGAGGAAAACAAATTCCAACCCTTCCTTCTTTATACAGTGTCCCAGAAAGTCTAGCTGCTGTTTCTGAATCTGCTTCAAGAGTTCTCCCTGTTGACCGCTTCTCTGTAATGCTGTATCATTGGTTGTGAGGCTTGTCCAGTGGATTCTCATCATGCATCAGAAACCACATTTCTGTAATCTATAACCTATGAATCTATACCTGTATCTGTATCTATGCTTGTATCACATGACTTCACCTGCCTTTGTTTATATGAGACACTCTACAATGAAGCCCTGAGTAAGACGTTTGTCAAAATGCATTGGCATTGTAACAAAGGACTTTAAGTTTGGTAAGTACAGTGTGCCTTGGAGGTCTAGTTTACCTGTCTTCACAAGGTTTATGGTATGTCTTCAACAAGCTCATTCTTTCTGCTTAGGTGCTCATAGGTTCTTACTGTAACGAATGCCAGCAGAAGGCACCAGTCACTCTAACAGCACGGTTCAAAGGAACAAGGTAAAAATGACCTCAACTATCAAAACATCAACAATTTCAGTGCTATAATGATCTGAAGCCAATATTAAAGAGGCTTCATAGATCTCAACTTGCAGACCCATTCTGGAATAGTCATGTGTTCTGAGGGTGTCAAGAGGGACACTATGAATGCAAAGACATCACAACAACAAAAAGGCTCTAAACATGACAGGTAAGGTATCTGATGTAAAGACCTGCTCACCTGCTGCACAACTTGTTCGCCCTGGCAACGCCGTCTCAGTAACAAGCAATAGTCCCGGAAGATATGAAGTAATTTGCTTATTAGGCTGGCATGTGTTTCTGCTGTTTCATGATAAATCTCCCCTCACTCCATTTTGCCATTGCAATTTAGCCTACAAAAACTTGTCGACTTGCAGCAATCCCCTCCCCTCTACCCTCTTTCCTCTGTCTTTATAGCTCTCTTGGGGCACCACTGTATCAAAATGAGGTCTCCCGGCACACGTTGTGGGTATTTTTGCTTCGACAGTTTGGGGCTACAACGAGAAGTGAGAGACAGAGACAGAGAGAGCATGTTCGGGATGCCGCTTCTTTGCGATTGTGTGTGCGCCGGAATGAGAAGAGGGGAGACGGCAGAGCGCCACACAGGCTTTTTTGGCGAGGACACCAGCTGGCCACGGGCAGGGAAAACTCATCCAGCGTGACTAGTGGGAGATAAACAGAGCAGGCGTGTGGTCGGGTGTGCAGACAATGATCAGTGGCATTTGTCTGATGATGTCAAAAACAGGAGCCGTGCATGGCTAAAGGCTTGATTTTCTGATCTAGATTTGAGCAATTTCTGTTGGGTTTTTTTTTGCTTTCAGGGGATGGATGAATGCAGCGGAAAGGGAAATTGATTAAAAGTAGTTCCAGCACTGTCCACATTTCCTAACCTAGTTCCAAAAATTCCTCTGACTGGAAGAGCAAACAGAAAATAAGCGGCATAGACAAGACCTAGGCGATAGTTCACTCAAAAGTATAGAGAAAATAGAAGAGAGAGAATAGCAGTCAGTCAGTAGGGCACCTGTGGCTAAAACAGTAGCTTTTTATCACTAAGTATGGTGATCTAATTAAGAATGTATGGAATTGTAAAGTATGTTTAAAGAAGAACTAAGTAACTTGTTTACCTTTCTTTTCGTAGTCCCTTGGGGGTAATACAGGTGTTAATGGGATGATCGGGGGGTCTTTCGACTCCCCCTGGTGTCTCTGGCCAGAAAACCGCAGTTGCAATTTTCCTGCCTCTGGGTCGGAGCCACCAATACACACTAATAGAATCACAAAGAAGAAGCTAGCAAGCAAACTGTGGGCTAGCACCACTTAAGCAGTATTTACAGCCAAGTTTGAGTGAAAAAAATGATCTCCATTGTGTAATTGGATGTACAATATCCCTCTCTCCCTTTGTCTTTTCTGTCAGCGTAGTATTTACTCTTACTGACAATTAATGAGTAAAAAACTGCAACATGCTACGAAACCTGCAGTGGCACTGCCAAACATGTCATCCAATAAGTCGAATAAAATACATAAACTTAATTATGAAGGAGTCTTTCAGAGTCGGTCACATGGTGTTGCTGTGACGTGTCGTTTTCAGCTGATTTATACAGGTTATGGGGCATTTTTCCTACCGGTGGAGTGAGGACAACAGCGCCGTCTGCAGGCTGACTTCTCCAATACAGCTTCCCAGGTGTGTGAAAGCAAAAACAGCCCCCTCATCCTGGTTTACTGTCCCATGCAGGGAAACGTTTCTGAATTTCAATGGCCTCCTTAATCCAGCTCCGGTATTTGGTGTCCTTTGTCCTAACGATTTTAGCTCTGTCCCAAACATAAATTTATCAGGTTCTCTTCCAATAACTAACAAAATGTGGATGGGCGTTATCTCCCGGACGAGCCCCCACTTGTTTTAGCCCACAGAGCTGGGTTGTAACAGTTCGATAATTTTTCAGCATTTTTGAGGGTGTTTTGTGGGGCATTTGCGTGTACATTTACCTGGAATTTTTTTTACGGTGTTGTAAAGGGAACAAGCCGAGGTATCTGCAGTTGCGACACACTTAGCCTGAATCTACTGCTTGTTCGGGAGCATCAGAGTGAGCTTTCTGTCTGTCACATGTGTCAGTCATCCTCTGAGCATGTGAATTTCCATGACAGAACAGAGATTACATAAGATTGGAATGGAACAAGAATCTTCTGATAAACCAGGAGAAAATCAAAGCTATATGGTAATCAAAGAAACTAGATTTTTCTTTTCAAATGAGAGACAAGTCATGTTTCCCCAAAAGCGGCATTCTCTTCCAACAAAAATAGCATTCAATCAAAACCATGAGCCGTTTTTTTTTCTTTCCGTATCCCAGAACTGGTTAAAAGAGAGGTCAAATTCAGGAAGGAAAAAGTCTCTGTGAGGACAATAGAATACATTTTCACCTTAATATAAATACTTAAATGCTCGCTAATATAAAGACTTAACCTTATCTCACTCTTCCCTCCGCTATTATGTTTTGATATGAATGTGAAATGTCTCCGCCAACATTATTCTAAATCTGCACGGTTAACCTTCTCCCATGCCTAAATTAGCATCGATTCATATCATCGCTTTGCTTGTACCCTTTGAAGGTAACTTCGGGTGAAACTGGGGGTTGCGTTATGCTAATGCCTGTCCTCGCAGAAACTACATTGCGCTTGAGTTTTGAGCTGCGGGGGACAATGAAGACAGCGAGGCAGAGACAGATTTGGACACGGGGCGACGGGGCACAGTCTGTCCTCACAAATCGGAGGACAAGTATCTATAATTAGGCAAAGTGTTAATGGAAAACGCCACAAAATACCTCCTTTCGTTTGTACTGCTGTACCCTGAAACCAAGTTGTTCCAGGCTATAATGATGATGCGTCGAAAGGTTGATGAGACAGTGTAATATTCTGATGTGTCTGCATTGTCTAATGAGTTTGAAACACATCCCCCCCCAATGTCGAATGTCTGTTTATTTCCGGGGTGCTCTTCTGCCCTTCTTCGTGCCTGACATCGGATGGTTTTCACCGACACCACTTGACGATCAGTAACTATGGTAAACAGACTGGGAACAATAGCCACATACTGTAGCTGCTACCAGGTATGTTTTTAAAGTGGCACTACAGACCAAACTCTGCCCACATTTGCTGCTTAAAATTGCCACCGAACAGAGTAAAAAAAACACAGAAAAGCTCTAAACATGAACTACAAATGACACACGCACCTGATGCTTTGTGGAGGTAATACTTTTACACAAACTGTCAACGAATGAAAATGTTTTAAATGTTTTCGCTATGAGAGGGCAGTACACACACGGTTTTGGACTAGTGCAAAATACACTAGTTTATACTATGATGAAAAAAGTGAGAACAGCAGATAATACTCCAAGATCATCGGATATGCAGTTTATCAGCAGAAAAAAGTTGGTTTGGTCTTTAGTTGCACTTAAAATGCCTGACAAATCCCTAAAAATATGATATGGACTACCCAGGAAGAGCAACAGCATGGTTTGGAAAGTCAAAGTTAAAGGAACAGGCCACCGTTTTTTTATACTTCTGACCTGAGCTTAGACGAGTTGATTTGTGCCTGTCTGGTTATTTTCTTGTGTGCGTGTGTTTTTTTTTGTCCATCATTAAAGGTGAGTGCGACAAAATGACAAGTCAACACATCAGCTCACTGGTCGTCTTGCCGAATAAGCCCAGACTTTTAACTTGAGTAAACATTGTTTCAGAGAACGCAGGAACATAAGCGCTTGCATTTTTTTTTTTGTGCTTCCAGAAATGTCGCATGAAAACTACCTCTAAACAGATCCCTCAGCTGCAGCAGGGAGATCAGAACAATGGCTGACAGGGAGGTGAGTGTCAGCCACAGGCGTGCTGTGAAGGTCGTCCAAGTTTGCGAACAAAGTTAAAAGGGTGAGTTTTTTTGTCAGTTTTGGCACATGGGATTGGAGATTTCTAATCTGAGGAATTACCTGCAACGATCATGTCAACGCAGGGCTTGATTTTAAAATCGGTAATTACAGGAACACTTATTATCTGGTGTGATGGATTGTGGAAACCGGCCCAAAACTGGAACGCACCGTAAATATTACACACTTTTATATCTCAAATCTTTGCCAGATTTCTTCACAAAAGTTTAGGGAAAGCCATAATGTGTGGGGGAGCAAATCGGTCCTATTGGTCTCATCATGACAACTGTTGAGAGTGTACGACTATATAAGACGTCTACTAAAACAGCGCCCCCAAGCTCCCATTGAGGGTATTTACATTACATTTAACCCAATTCAGAAACGTGTGTGCTGTGCCAAAGGCTCTCCAAGCGTGCACTACGCCACTACGCATCACCTCAACAACCGCAGCAGCAGCCACAATTTACCGCTCTCATATTATATTATATTATATTATATTATATTATATTATATTATATTATATTATATTATATTATATTATATTATATTATATTATATTATATTATATTATATTATATTATATGGGTAAGCTATAGGTTATCGCCATTTTACTCACAACAACAGCGATACCAAAGCATTACTCACCATTGATATTCGTCGTTGCCAACTCTATAAGCTCTCCTGTCCACTTCCATCGCTGTCCTCAAACGTCCTCGTGTTGTCAGACTCCGTGTCACCCGTACGTCCGGTTGTCCGGTGACCGCTGTGGGCCTCGGATCCGCAACGTGTTCTTCTCGTCATCCATGACATAATGGGCTAAACACATGAGTGCAGATTAAAGGCTAAGATCATTTATGTGTCATTACAAAATGTGTCGTCTGCGTTTGGCATTTCAGAATCAGTGGGCATGAGCGTGTAGCATCTGGGGGCCATCTCCAGATGTGGAGCCAGGCTGATGATCAGAATCACCTACTGGAGGATTCACCTAATGCACATGTGCTCTGGGACATTTTTTATTTTTTAAACAAATGTAATAGCGACACTGCAGATGTGGCACTTGGTGTTCAGTGTGAATGTTTTGTCATGTCTGATTGTATGTACTGTGTGTGGAGATGAGCGGCACTGTAGCACAAGACTGCAGAGGAACTCTGAAAGAGATGCAGGACTTTGTGAAGAACAGCAGCGGAGCCAAGGCCCGACTTTCTCGAAGTGACGAGAGGTGTTTCCCCGCATCATGTGCACTGGAACCTGGCGCAGATTCGAGGCTCGCCGCGGTCACCGGACAACCAAACGTACGGGTGACACGGAGTCTGAGACACGAGGACGTTTGAGGACAGAGATGAAAGTGAACAGGAGAGCTATGGAGTTGGCAGTGACGCACATGGACGAGAAGAAGGACTCAGGAAGACATCAATGGTAAGTTGTGCTTTGGTGTCGCTGTTGTTGTGAGTAAAATGGCGATGACCTATGTAATAAATTATGAGAGTGGTGAATGGTAGCCGCTGCTGCGGTTGGGAGGTATGATGCATAAAGGCGCAGAGTGCGCTTGGAGAGCACAGCTGGACGTTCAGTTTCTCCACAGGTGTGGTGGGGCTGAAGATCTGGGACTGCTTTACTTATTGCATGTGGGGCTAATTTTGTAAGTTGTAAGTTTGTGATTTATTTCTTTGCGTTTGAGTTTTGGAATCGTCATCGCAAGTGGTCAAAAACACTACGTAAAAAAAAGTTGTTTCTGAATTGGGTTTAATGTAATGTACATACCCTCAATGGGAGCTTGGTATGTAATGCTTTGGTGTCGCTGTTGTTGTGAGTAAAATGACGATAACCTGGCCTACCCAATTAATATAATAAGGGAGCGGTAAATTGTGGCTGCTGCTGTGGTTGGGGAGGTGTGATGCGTAATAGCGCAGGGCGCGCTTGGAGAGCCTTTGGCACCGATGTTCAGTTCCTCCACAGGTGTGGCAGGGCTGAAGACCTGGGACTGCTATTTGCCCTAACATATATTGCAATTGGGGCTAATTTTGCAAGTTTGTGATTCATTTCTTTGCGTTGGACTTTTGGAATCATCGTCAAAGTTGGTCAGCTACACTACGTGAAATAAAGTCGTTTCTGAATTGGGTTAAATGCAATGTACATACCCTCAATAGGAGCTTGGGGGCGCTGTTTTAGTAGACGTCTTATATGGTCGTAATTTAGGGACAAGACAAAAGACCACTTGTGTCGTTTGGATTTGGAGGACTTGTTGCCAACTGTTGGACCCAAATTAGAATATTAACTATACCATTATACTATGAAGTTTTATCTTTTATAATTTATGAGTAATTCTCTAGTTTCATGGTTTGCCTCTCTATTAGCTATGTATTCATTTCTACTTTAACACTGTCAAAAGTGTTCATTTCAAGACTGTGTTACAGTAAATTGTATATTCAAACTTTACACATTATTGTCATTACGTCTAAAGTTCTTACTAAGTGCGACACAAATTCATCACAATGCTTCTCCCGATTGAATAACAATGTAAAAAGAAGATATAGTTTATTGATTCCTCTTTGCGAGTTTCTCTTTTAATGTTGTAGTTTGATCAGAATGCACCACCGACACCCAGTTTCATTTCTGTTAATCATGAATAAACAATGTGTTGTTTAGTTTCCATATCCGCAGTTCCACTGAGGCTTGCAAATATTTTGGGCAATTTCCCTAAAAATCCTTTGATCTGCAACATGCTGACTTTCCCCCCCATGTGATTATCAGGTATTCCACAAGAGTGACAACAAATTCAGCGCTTCGTTTCCAATGCTGTTTATGCATTCCAGGAGTCGCTTTAAACACCATACAGCTGATATCTCCAATACTGAATACAGATAAAATGATTGCATCCAGTCACTTTTTATTCCCTCCGTCAATCTTTCAGTGGACTAAACTGTGAGATGAACCCTGACCAAGACCCTGACTCAAGATCTGAAAAAGGCAGCACCTTGAATGCTGAAAATCATGCAAGCAGTGTTTGTGTATAGATATATAGATGAGACAACATGGGAGTTCCACAGAGCTCAACCTTGGGTACCCTCGAACAGACTGAATCATTTTGAACTGTACTTTGTAGCTTACTTAGATCAAAGTGTTGTAGTACTGGTACCTCTAGGCTGAGCATCCTACAAACCATGTCTCAACTCATTCTCAGTTTAGTTACAAATGTTGTTGCTGTGAGTTCTTCGGTCTTTTTAAGAAAATGAAGCCATGGCGTGAATTCAGCTTGGAAGACTAATTTCAGCGTCACCTATACCTCCAGCCAATGATCATGTCTGCTAGGTTCACACCTCCACCTCAGCCTATCAGTGCAGAGCCACACTTTCTTCACAGCCAATCATTGCTCTCAGTTTAAGCCTCCAGCGGTCATGGCTTGTCCGCTTCCTAGCTGTGCTGCGACCCACCTCCACCACTTCACCGCCTTCACTGCCTTCTATCCACAGCTTCACACTGCTACATCCCTCACAGGTCTCCTGTACCACCACCAGTGTCCAGGCTCCAGGAGAAGACATCTCTAACTCTAACCTACCCATCCATACTAACTTTAATCCATATATCAATGCCTTCTGCCGCGGTCTGATCACCAAAGATGTACAGTATTATGTCAATGCATCTTTCTAATCGCTGCTTTTGTCTCTGTTTGAGTCTCTCCAGGTTGAAATGATTGGACAAGATAGAGGTGGCTTTGTTTCTGAACAACACTGACAGCAGCAGTGAGCAAAAACATATTTTGAGATCATACTAGAGCCATCTGTGATGCACTCCTAAATAGTGAGTTCCTATCTTGTGAACAATATAGGGGGTAGGCAACCACTCTCTCAAGAGCCACATGCAGCTCTTTAAAGCCTGTGGTGCGGCTCTTTTGAGCTTTGATGAAAAAAGTGAACCCATAATGTGGATGTATATGAGTGACAATCTCCAATATGAGGCAAAATGTGCACTAGAACGAAGACAAATGATTTGTTGAAAATTTGCGGGGAAGGACCATCCAGATCTGCTTATATTTCCTACAATCAGTACAGATTCAAAGATTTTTTACTTTTTATTCTTCATGTATTTGTTCATCATCTTAAATTAAATTGTGCATAAGTTGTTGATTGGTAAAAACACTATTGTGACTTTCTTTTGGTTTAAAACTGACCAAAGTGTCTCTTTTCATGTTGAAGGTTGCAGATCCCCAGCATAGAGTGAAGATAAATAATGAATACAAGTGTAAAGCGACTTTGAGCATCTGGCTGGTTCACACTAAAAAGTTAAAGTTATTTGCTCAAAAATAGAATGACTGGTCTTGAAGCAGTCTTAGTTTCCAGGTCCTACAACAAGGAATCCGGCCCAGCAGCTCATTACAGCCTCCCCTAAAGCCCCTGTAAGAGTTTATTGGTCATGAGGAAGTTTTTTGTGATGGGCACTCACTCAGTAATGATGGACGGTCAGACATGTGCACAGTCAGCCACACAGACAGACATCAAACAGAGAGACGGAGGCAGGTGGTCAGGTTGGCAGGCAGCCAGGCAGCGATGGAAGTGGACAGTAAGGAATGGGCATCAGAGCATTGAGAGGTATTGACTCTGGAGCAGAAAGCCAGACTGACGGGAGCTCCGCCGGGCAGATAAGGAAGACTGGACTTTACAAGTGGATGCAAGAGGCAAGCATTGGAAAAAAGAAGTTGGAAAGTTTTCCTTTAACGAGATTTACTCACCAGATGCATGCTATTCTTTGGCAGAGCCCATCCATGAAACATTGAGTATTGGCCATGAGAAAAAGTCACAGTGATTCTGTTACTTTTTCTCAATCATTTCAACAGAAGGAAATGTAGCAAGGTCTATATGTCTTCTTTGCTTTTGAAGTATTTCCTGTAAGCACGCTCCAATTATACAGACTCCTTTTTGGCTGTTGTATCAGATAATTACTTTGGTGAGGAAGAAACTGTGGGCAGAAATCTGCGGTATTTACACAGAATTGACTGGCTTGTGAAGCTTTTCTGTAGGTGAAACTCTATTTGATTCCGTGCAAAATAGACTATATTATGATTATTCCTTGATAAAATGATTTCGAATGACAGTGAAAAAGAGACGTAACTGCAGGCCCACATCACTGAAGGAGCACAGTGGCCCTTTAAACTTGTAAAATGCAATGGAAATCACAGCCGTGTTCAATCTCTAAAGGTTTTGAGTGCTTTTTCAGACACTTTTGGGTTTGGTTAGCTGCTAGTACATGGAAACTCTGGCTCCAAGCAGTGCAGACTGGCTACAATAGACAATAGAGGCTTAGCACCATGATGAATGAATAATGGCTTCAAAGCACCTTGAAACTTGTCAACTAAAGCTTGTAAAGCACAATTCATGAGTAGATACAACTTTTTGACATAAACTCAACAATACTCAGAAGAAGAAGAACTTTATTTGTATAGCGCCTTTCACAGACATAGTCACAAAGCGCTTTACATGAGACAATTTTACATTTACATCATTCATCCTCCTCGCCTATTGGACATGTTTTTGGTGGAAGTGGAAACTGGAGAACCCGGAGGAAACCTAAGAGACACGGGGAAAACCTGCAAACACACTTGTGTGGTCTCGTATGTACTGTAGTGCATCTTGTTCTTGTCACAGTCCAGTATTGGCAGCTCCCGTCTGGTCCAAATCCACAATGACAAACTTGTTCCTGTCACGTCCACATCCCGCCCACCGTGCGCTGACCTTAAAACGCCAGCAGTGCCAGAGCCGACTCCGGCGGCCGGCGTCATAATGAACCGTATCAGCAGCTCATCTTCACAGCAGCGATTTGTTGTTGTCCTTTTTGTTTCCTAAATAGCCGCCGCCGCACACTTCACTCTAAGAAGCAGTAGGATCTCTGATTACCTGTTGGCATCAAAATGATTTCTCATTTGTTCTGTCTATTCATATTCTTTTCCCTGCGCTTTTTTAATCCAGACTCCATTTGCCTTTCATCCGTTCTTTGATGGAATGAGCAAGTCTCACATTACCATTCACTAGTTCCAGACATGTAAAACATTTGTGTTAATAAGTACAACTCTGGCCCCAGTGGATCTGAGCAATAACAGGTTTTGTTATCCTTAAATCTTGTTAACCAAATGTGCTGAGTAAAAATAAATACAGCATTCAAATCCCATTTATACAAATCTCATAAAGTCATATTTTGTTCACGCTAATCTCGCTCAGAACTTGACAACACAATTAAACGTGTTAAATGTATTCCTGCTGCTTCCATCAAATTCAACATTATTTCCTTCATATTTTTAATACTCAGTTTTGTTCGGAGATGTATCATTTTTGTCCAACAGCTGCAAAGACAACTTAGATTTAGCAACAGTTTTTTTTTTCTTTTTCCCTCTCAGGCTTTAAATGGCTCCCTTAATAACCTCATTAGTCTTATGTAATCCATTGGGACATTGCTGCATGATGACATACAGTGACAGTGAGTGGCCGGTACGATCGCTCTTTAGTTGAGCGAAGGCTTCATAGTGGTCTTATGTCAGTGGCTCTGACATTTGCTGACAGGCAGAGCCATGAATGATAGCCTTTCATAAAGAAGAATGGCACTTTAACAGACCACCAGCTGCTTCCAAACACTAGTCTCCAGCCTCCAATTTACTGCA
Source organism: Gobius niger (assembly GCF_951799975.1). Classification (NCBI taxonomy): domain Eukaryota; kingdom Metazoa; phylum Chordata; class Actinopteri; order Gobiiformes; family Gobiidae; genus Gobius; species Gobius niger. The sequence continues at coordinate 10,422,393 of NC_136852.1, read as the reverse complement.
CACATTTAGGTATATGCACTTTCCAACCCTGAAGACTGGGAAAGAAACGAAGACAGTACAGACAAATCAGTTGTTTAAGGTTGTAATCTGTGAGCAGTGCAGTGCTGTGCCCGAGTCAAAATGTGTCTTTGAGATCATTAGTTGCCCCTGACATAAAGAGTTATGGAACCAACTTAATACTAAAACAATATGCCTTTGATTGCTCAGTGGATATTGTCATCTCTGACTTAATAACTTTCATAACTAGCACAATTCATGCACAAGGTAAGAAAGCAAATAAAATCAATAAAACATAAACATAGAAATGAATCAATTACAGTAAAAGGTTAGAGTGCAGATAAAATACTTTCACTTGTCATATGCACAGGTAAAAAGACCTGTTTTCAGTCTGCATTTGAGTTGAGGCCTGTCTCACATCCTCGTGAAGACTGTCCCAGATTTTAGCTGCATGAAACTAAAACGCAGCCTCACTGTGTTTAGTCCTGACTCTGGGAACCACCAGGAGACCCGAGGGAACCGAGATGGTTCATACGGTAACATGTCAGAGATATACTTCGGCGCTAAACCATGAAAAGGTTTGTACACGAGCAGAGCTGTTTTAAATTCTATTCTCTGAGTGACAGGAAGCCAGTGCAGAGACCGGAGCACTGGACTAATATGGTCGTATTTCCTGGTTCTTGTCAGGACTTAAGCAGCAGAGTTCTGGATGTTCTGCAGCTCTGACAGCTCATTTAGAGAGGCCAGTGAGCAGCCGTTACAGTCGTCTAATCTACTTACTTATCTTATATGCTCATTTTCATTATACTCACTTTCTTGGTGTTGCAGATGAGTTTTATAACCTAGGCTCTTATGAGGCAAACTCAGTGCCCTGATCCACATCTTCAAGGAAATCTTCAATCATAATTTAGTGAAATGCACTGTTGAAAGTTTAGTTGATTCAACGCAAACGATCAAGATTTATCATCAGTATTTTTTGGGGGGCAATCGCCCGGATCCCACTGTAAATAGTCTCTCCATGTGCCTTTGAATCCTGACCCACACGTTGAAGGACACATTTTCAAGAAAAAATACACCAGTGTTGCAATATTATAAATATAACAATGCATTAGTGCATCATTATCATTATAATTAACATTGTCATCATCATCATTATTATTACTATTATTAGTATTATTCGTTAGTGCTTTTCGAGAAGCTTTTCCAAAGTAGTTTTATAATTTCATGAATATATTCACTTATTCCTCATTGCAGTTGTGAGATGAAGCTTATGCTCAAATTCAACCTGGAAGACCTACCTGCTGCATTCATTCATCACCTCTTCACCGGCAGCGCACTCCAATCATCCAATCACGGACCCCGCTCAAGCCGCACCTTCATAAAAGCCAATCACCGCAGCTGCTCATCCCCTCACCAGCCGCTCATCGCTCAGGATCCAGATTTTAAGCTCCCTGGTCAATCACTCAGCGGTCTGCCAGCCGTGCTTCGACCCTCCTCCACCCCTTTCTTCGCCTGGCCTCTCCTCGGCTCTGCTCATCGTCAAGTGGCCAACCCAGGTCTCTTCCTCCACCACCACCACTAGGGTCCAGGCTCCGGGGAAGATCATGGCTATCATTCGTCAAAGCCATGCATTCCATATCGTTCGTTCAATCTTCCGCCGGGGTCTGAGCCCCAGCAATGATTCATGTTCGTTAATAAAACCCTCATACAATGCTCAAAAGAACTTTCTCTGCCTAATGTGGCATTGGTGATACTAAAGCTGATGGACAAATGTTACTGATGTTGCACTTAGCAGCATTTATGGCCACTGACAGTTATCCCCCAGGGGTCAGCATCATCTGAATCTTAATGACGCGTCCGGCAGTAAATCTCAACACATTTGCAAGTGTTAAAGGGAGGTTTACCAGAGTAATCCCGGCATTCCCATGATGTTTTTGTCCTAATGCAGAGGGGTCAGAGGCGGTGTGGGGATATGAGTGACGGAGCCAAATAGGGTGGATTGTGGAAATGTGACAGTTTGGGGCCAGGCCAGTCCCCTCTAGCTTTTATTTGATAGAGAAATCTGATAAATCCAATGTGGCGTGTTGCAATCAATACCTGCTCCTTTCTCCCTCGGGATTTAAATGTCTTGAAAATGATAGCGGGAAATACTAGCTACTGAAATACAGACCAATCTCATACTCATTTTGTCAGACAGCAACGTTTCCTGTAACGTGATTGACACTTTTGGACATCTTATCATCATCTTTTTTAATGTGTGTTTTCATACTTAAAATATGCATGGAAAACAAACCAACCTATTTGTTTCAATAGCACATTTTACAAGCCAAGGTGTTTCCAAAGTGCTGCTCATGACACGCTAAAGCAATTAGCAAAACTAAAAACAATTATATGCTTCGGTAAATTAAAATTGCAGCGTGCGAAACAGCGAGACAAATACAATGACTAAAAACTTCTAAATAAATAAATCAAACAAATTGAAATTATTTTTAGTCACGTCGGAGGATATAGAAAATGCTTAAATTTGACCTCGGATGATGATCACAGAGTGGAGCAAATCAGTTTAGCTTATGCTGAAAGCAACTGCTGTCTGCTGTCATAGGAGGGGATGTTTTGTAGTGGGGGAAATTTGAGCTCTGCCATTTTAAAGGAACAGGCCACAGTTCTTCCATACTGAGATATGTTCTTACCTGAGGTTAGATGAGTTGATATGTACCTGTCTGGTCTTTGTGCGTGCCCGTAAAAGAGCGTGGTCGCTTCCAACTTCACCCCCGTTTGGAGCCATAGGGATATACTGGGAGAGGCCAAATGCTAACAACATCTTTGGTCTTTTTGCGTGACTGAGGGCACACAGTTCTTCCATACTGTGATATGTTCTTACCTGAGCTTAGACGAGTTGATACACACCTGTCTGGTCTTTGTGCGTGCCCGTAGAAGAGCGTGGTCGCTTCCAACTTCACCCCCGTTTGGAGCCATAGGAATATGCTGGGAGAGGCCAAATGAAAACAACATCTTTGGTCGTTGACTGAGCGCACGCACAAAGACCAGACAGGTACGCATCAACTCGTCTAAGCTCAGATAAGAACATATCTCAGTATGCAAAAACGACGGTGCCCTGTTCCTTTAAGAACTATCCTTTGGAAAATAGATTATTGCCTCATGGCATCAATGTTTTGGACTTTTACACAGGATTATGAAACTAAATCTAACTCCAGGCATGTTTTTGATTAATATTATACTCGGAGAAAGAGAAGTGGAAATAAAAATTGTTTTAACTCAATAATAAAATGTGTTGCTGGGGGAGGAAGGATTACATGTTGCTCAACAAATATTGGTGTGTGTGTGTTTGGGGGGGGGGGGGGGGGGGTTAAGGATATCTGAAGCCTATTGAAGAAAGGGGAAACTAGTTCAGACATTATATAACTTTGGAAAACATCGCTGGAACGGTTATGGTTTCTGATGGCAATGCTTTACTTCTTTGTTTCTCTTCAGCTCACACATGAATCGATGGTTCGGCTGTTGCTTTGCATAGGTTGCATAGTGTTACTGGCATCGCACCCCAGTGCTTTCTCTCTGTGTGAAGTATAAGCATAGAGTCGTGCTCGTGCGCTCTCCAATCCCTCCTCACAACGCGGGCCTGTGTTGCCCGCTGGAGGCGAGGCGGGGGAAGACACGCACAGGCGAGGGGAAGTGCGCGCGCTCTCTCTCCCTCTCCCTCTCCCTCTCTGTCTGTAACTCTCTCTCTCTCTCTCGCTCATTCTCTCTCTCTCTCTCTCTCTCTAACGACAGCCGCCGTTTTCTGCAAAAGAACAGAGCTGCGTTGACTTGTAAATAGGACAACAATGTATTAACAGAGAAATTGTGGCTGCGTCTTAACACAGCGGAAGTTTTTTCCTTCTTTTTTTAAGAGTATGGGAGCAGTCGTATATCTGGCCGCCATCCACAGGTCTGCGGTACTTTCTTTCTTTATTTCCCCGGTGCGCGCTCCCGTTGCGCTATCCGGAGCGCCCCTTCACTTCGCCTCCTCTCCGCCTTTCGATCCACAACTATAGCGCAGCCCATCACTCTTTTTTAGAAACCCGTCCTCTTCCCTCTCCCTCTCTCGCTCTCTGTCTCTCTCTCTCCATGACGCACGACTGAGGCGAGAAGAAACCACGAGAAAGCGAGAGAGAAAAAAAGAAAAGAAAAGAATAACATTCAAAAAGGGCCAGACGTCGATGTCATTCGTTCAAGCAGAAGACGCGGCTCCCCCTTCTCCAATAACACGCACAAAAAAAAACAAAAGCCGACCAAAGGACTCTGTTACCCGGCTTCACTGTTGAGGAGCGCACGCCTGAGAGTGGTGGAGGAGGCGGAGGAGGGGAGAGGAGGAAAACAGAAGAAGAAGAAGAAGAAGAAAAAGGGGGCGAGGGGGTGGTAGTGGCGTGGCGGTGGTGGAAAAGCGGACGGGCACAAGTCGAGCACTTGCATTTTAAGCAAACTGCTTAGAGGGGAGGGAGAAGAAGAAGAAGAAGAAGAAGAAGAGAGGAGCACGAGCAGGATAGAGAGAGGAAAAAGGAGAGAGAGAGAGCGAGGAGGGGGGAGAGATCGCATTCCTATCACGTCTTCATTTCACTGCGAGCGGAGGAGAGAGATCTAACAAGATTCAAACTCAGATTTTCCCGATGCTCCCCAATTGCAGGAGGAGGTAAGTGTTGCGCCTTTGCGTTGTTTTTTTTGTTTTTTTGGACCGATCTTGACGCGTGCGTGCCATTCCACTCTGACCGTCCGCCGCAAAGACTTCGGGGCGGAAAAAAAGGAAGAAAATAAAGAAGAAGAAGCAGGACATCCACCGAGCCCTAGCACAGAGTGGATCAATAGCTTTTATATTCGCTGTTTCTCTGCCAATGTCACGTCGAGAGGCTACTGCATTATGCTTGGCGTGTATCTCTCAGACTGGCTGCAAGGTTATTGAAAATGTGGGAATGCGATCTATCCGGCTTTCCTAAACTGTAGCTATATATGTATATTTCTTTTTGTTTTTTTGTTTTTTCATCTATACCTTCTGTAGCGCACTGTACAGTCTCTCCCTTGGCTTCACGGCGCCCCGTTTAAGCTCCGTGTAACTCTCTGTCCCCTCGCAGCCCTGCACAGGACGGCGAGCTGGACCCACCGGGCGACGACAGACGGACACACCGCAAGAGGATATGTGAAGTTCCCGCTAAACTAAGTACGTATATAGCACACTCCACACACACGCTCACACACACACGCATACTTCCCGGGGGAATTACAACACAGCTTCCGATGTTTTTTAATTGCCTTAAACGCCTGGCTCTTATGTATGTATTTTTTTTTTTTTTTGACATCACACCGGCGCCTTTTTGATCTTACCCATGGAAGCGTCACAAGGAAATCCTGGGATTACGCACGGAACTGATGTCTGTGGATGTCTCTTCTTTTTTTTCATTTTTTTTTTCATTTTTCCATACTGCTTTTCCTCTTTCATGTGGATTACAACATGTTACTCATTTTGATACGCTTTTTTTTTTTTTTTAACCACGGCTATCCTGGCGCTGGCCGTTGCTTCAGCACCATGGACAGCGGCACCGTCCAAGCGCTTTGCTCCCTTTTTTTTTTTTTTTTTTTTGGGGGGGGGGGATTCGCAGCCCGTTTTTGTGCTAAAACGGACCTCGACAAATGGCCAAAGTCCGGTTTTAATGTTGCATGAAACGTGCCTGTTTTTTCCGCTCAGATCGGAAAAAGCAAAGCGTTAACTGTAGACGCATGCGAGGAAAACACGTCAAATGAAGTAAACACGAACAAAGTAGGTGTCTATATTACTCCGCAGCTGCAGCTCTGTAATAGTATTCGCCCGTGCGTTGCGGCTGCTCACTCAGATGGCAACACACAAACAGCACAAATGCCTTAAGTTGTGCTGATGTCATTTTTTTTTCTTTTTTTTGTTGTCACTGGCTCTAATTTGAGCTTTACATGTGCGCTCGACCCAACCACCCCACTGATCTGCCGTCCATGTAGAGCTTAACGTGCCGTCTAAATAATTAATCAGGATGCAACGGACTCTGGATTGCTTTCAACCTTTTTTTTTATTTTTTTTTTAATTGTTCCTGTTTGGATTCCTGTCGATTTTTCATTTTGAGGCGAGTGCTTTGAGAGACATCGATTCTACGCGTTCCAAGTAGCTGACACACAGTCGTCTAATATTGGACACTCGGGACCTGTCCAAGCCGATGAAATGTGTGTGCGTGTGTGTGTGTGTGTGTGTGTGTGACTATTCATTTATTCATTCAATCAACTGTGTGTGTGTTTTTTTAAGCTTTCCCCATATCATGGCATGCATGTGTACTGCTTAGCATAATGTCCATTTACTAAAACAGTACTTAGAAGCACCTCTTAGTGTGTGTGTTTTTTTTTTTTTTTTTTTTTTGGGGGGGGGGGGGGGGGGTTTACACCTTCACACTCAGTCCTGCGTCATTGCTTTTGTGTCCACTCCTGCCTCTCCATGTACCTGGCTTGGCGTGCCCCTTGATCTCCCTGATTTTCCTTTCCTTTTTTTTTTTTTTAAAGAGGGATTGAGGTCTGTGTTATGCAATAAACACAGCTAACGGGGGACGCTTTCTCCTCTGCTCACCTCTCCCACACCTGCTGTTGGCTTCATTTATTCATGGCGATAAGCATCTTTTTTTCGGGTGGAGGGGTGTGGGGGGGTTGATTTATTGCAGCCTTAGCACCATATCAGGCAGATAATAAATGGCAATTTCGCCTATATCTATATATTTATACAGGAGTTAGGGGCGGGGGGAAGACATTTTTATTGCTGTTATACGCATCATGTCATCCATCCACAATGTTTATTTTTTGCTAGAAAACACTCGGCGCCACTTTGAAGCAGTCCCTAATGCCGTTTCCATTATTCATCAGCGTTCGTTTTGACGCTCTTTCAAGTCAAATTAACGCCCCCCCCCCCTCCCCCAATGTATCCTGTTGATCTCCCTTGGCTGTCTCCCTCTTGCACCTCCGACCACTACCCCTCTGCGTCTCCTCTCTGTGTTGCAGTGCTGTGAAGTGGCTCTCTCGCTGGAGCCGACACTTCAATCCCCCCTGGTGTCGGCGAGGATGCTGTGGGTTACCTTGCTGTGCACCATAGCCCTAGGATGGAGCACCCCAATCCCGCTGCTGGAGGACTCGGAGGAGATCGACGAGCCGTGCTTCGAGCCGTGCTACTGCGAGGTCAAGGAGGGCATCTTTCACGTCCACTGCGACAGCAAAGGATTTACAAATGTCAGCCAGATCTCGCAGATATGGAGTCGACCCTTCAAACTCAACCTGCAGAGGAATTCCATGAGGAAGCTCTACTTTAACAGCTTCCTCCATTTGAACAATGCCATATCCATAAACCTGGGCAATAACGCCCTGCAAGACATACACGCCGGAGCGTTCAACGGCTTGGGAATACTCAAACGGCTATTTTTACACGAGAACAAGCTGGAGGTTTTCCGCAATGACACTTTTCTTGGGCTCGAGAGCTTAGAGTATCTCCAAGCGGACTACAACGTTATCAAAAGGATTGAGAGCGGGGCGTTCAGGCACCTTCACAAACTGCGTGTGCTGATTCTCAATGACAATCTGATCCCAGTGCTGCCCAACTACCTGTTCCGCTCCGTGTCGCTCACGCACCTGGACTTGAGGGGGAACCGGCTAAAGACGTTGCCGTACAAGGGCATGCTGGAGTACATTGGGCGGAGCTTGATGGAAATCCAGCTGGAGGAGAACCCGTGGAACTGTGTGTGCGAGATAGTCCAGCTGAAAACGTGGCTGGAGAGGATCCCGTACACGGCGCTGGTGGGGGAGATCACCTGCGAGCACCCGTTCCACTTGCACGGGAAAGACTTGCGGGAGATCAAACGCAGCGAGCTGTGTCCCCTGCTGTCGGACGCGGAGATCGAAGCGAAGCTGGGAATCCCGCGCGTCCCGTTCAACAATGAGAACACATGGCCTACGAAGCCCTCCTCCATGCTCTCCTCCTTCCACAACACGGCGTCCTCTGTGGAGTACCGCGATCGGACGGCCAAGCCCACCCGGCGACCCCCCAAAGTCACAAAGAACCCGCCCACCCCTCGTAGCATCTACCCAGGCATGAACCAACCCCCCAGAGATGGCTACCAAACTCGACCCCCCATCCCCATCATATGCCCCGCCGGATGCTTTTGCAATCTTCACATCAATGACCTGGGGCTAACCGTGAACTGCAAAGAAAAAGGCTTTCACAACATTTCTGAGCTGCTCCCCAGGCCTCTAAATGCCAAGAAGCTGTATCTAAGCGGGAATCTTATCCAGAAAATTTACCGTTCAGATTTTTGGAACTTTTCAAGTTTGGATTTATTGCATTTGGGAAATAACCGGATATCATACGTCCAGGAGGGGGCATTTATCAACCTGCCCAATTTGAAAAGTTTATATTTGAACGGGAACGATATTGAGAGACTATCACCAGGGATGTTTAGAGGTCTCCATATGTTGAGTTATCTTTATTTTGAGTATAATGTTATCCGTGAGATCCAGCCTAACTCCTTCTCCCTCATGCCCTCCCTCCAGCTGGTTTTCCTTAATGACAACCTGCTTCGCACCCTCCCCGTTGATGTTTTCTCCGGCACCAACCTTGCACGTCTCAACCTTCGCAACAACTATTTCCTCTCCCTGCCCGTGCGGGGTGTTTTGGAGCACCTGACCTCCCTGGTCCAAATCGACTTGCACCAGAACCCCTGGGACTGCTCCTGTGACATAATCCCGCTGAAGCAGTGGGTGGAAAAGCTCTCCTCTGTCATTGTGGTGGGCGACGTCATCTGCAAGACCCCAGAGTTTGCTTTCAACAAGGACCTACGCTCCCTGGAGGTGGAGGTGCTCTGCCCAGAGCTCAAGTTCTCCTCCAGACCCTCGCCTGCTCTGCCGGATGATCAGACCACAGGGGGCTCCAACATGGGAGAGGCGAGTGCCAGGGGAGCCGTGCCATTGTCTGTCCTCATCCTCAGCCTCCTCATACTTTTCATTTCTGCTGTGTTTGTGGCAGCTGGACTTTTTGCTTTTGTCCTCCGCCGCAGGAAGAAGATGCCCTTTAGGAAGCGTTCAGAGGTTGATCTGACAGGGATTCAAATGCAGTGCCGGATTTTTGAAGATCCGCCAAGACCAAGCAGTGCTTGTAACATTGCCACACCAGAGAAGCCCACTCCTACTTTGCACACTCACAGCAGTCACTCTCACGCCCATGGGCACGTTTATGACTACATCCCCCACCCAGTGACTCAGATGTGCAACAACCCCATCTATAAGCCCCGGGAGGGGGAGATCGCAGAGGAGGGAAGGCAGTTTACGGAGAAGAAAGACAATGGCAGCAGTAGCAACAATTACAGAACCTTATTAGAGAAAGAGAGAGAGTGGACCTTGGCGGTGTCTAACTCTCAGCTCAACACCATTGTCACAGTGAACCACAGCACTGCTGACATGGCAGGATTCCACGAGAACGGAGGGCTGTGCCCGACTGTCATCGACAGTCAGAGGCCCACTCCCACTGTGGGCTTTGTAGACTGTCTCTATGGGACCGTCCCCAAACTAAAGGACATGCATGTGGCGCATGCGCACCCACCAGGCATGCAGTACCCCGATTTACAACAGGATGCACGACTGAAGGAGACGTTGCTTTTCACGGCGGGGAAAGGCTGCTTCCCTGATCCGTCCCAAAGCGACTACCTCGAGTTAAGGGCCAAACTTCAGACCAAGCCGGATTACCTCGAAGTCTTGGAAAAATCGTATCGGTTTTAACAGGTTTAGCTCTTGGGAAAAAAAACTTTACCACCATCAAAAGAAATGACCCAAAACAAAAAAGCAGCATGATAATAAACGAAATATTGTATTACAGTTACAAGTTTCCCCCCAAATTTCTTTGGTGGAGAGGCCATTCTCAGATATTTCAATGAAGTGCCTTTTTCAGAGTAGCCAGCAATGTCAACAACCATTATTTTTATAATACAGTATATAAATATCTCTATATGCTCCAGTGAGAGCCACATATGTACCAGAGGGGTACAGTATACAGAAACATGCTATTTGTGAGTGCAAGTCCTTGTGCGGATTGACACCAGACAAACAGGAGCAGGACGTCTCCTTGACTTGGTGATGGGTGTTTGAGCGTTAGCCCTGACGCGGATGTAGCCTACACACAGAGAGGAAAGGGGAGACGTGTTTTAAACGAACTGCAGTTTGCTGCATGCACTTGCTTCAGGAGCGAGAAGCGAGGGGGATTACAGAGGACAACCCACGTCACATACGAACAGTGATACTGCAACGCATTTACACTACTGTGTTCTATTTAATTTTTATATCTTATTAATATGGTTATTACTCTTAACAAAGACTTGTGTCTATATCAGGGTGCTTCTGGTAAAAAGGACGCGCCGACGCACGGATGGTAAAACATTTGTGAATATTATTATACGATGACACTCAAGGTTTTCTGGATCCCCACGCACTTTGTTAAGACCCCCCTTTCCCATTCGCTTCTGCATCCCCCATTGTCACCCACTAACGGCTTTGTAGGAGGCACTTTTCATGTTTTTTCTCACAAAGATTTGAAGAAAAATGTGAATATATTTATTCTGTAATTTCAGTGAAGAATTTAATTGTAAAAGGTAATGTTAAATCAATGTATAGTGATTATGCGTCTGGTATAGCCTTCTTAATAAAAAAACAAGTTCAATCAAAACGACATAAGGGGTTTTGAAGCCACGGAAACTTGTGTGTTGGCACAATGTCTGTCCTGGTGCACTGTTGGCGGTCAGGCAGAACTTGAATATACAAAGACCAATAGAGAGGGATTGAGGGCAATAACTTGTTAATCAGCGAAGCACCTTATTTTTGCAGGTTTAGATTCAAGCAAGTACATCCCATAATAGCATTGCTTGGTTACGTTACACTATGGTGGATGGTTCTCAAAGACACATGGCAGGAAGCAGAGCGGGGCATGCTGCAATTCTTTAATTATATAAGTAGCAACTGCCGGCGTAGGCTCATAAACAACAATTAGGAAGAGTGAGTGGCTGGGAGCTTAGGGCTGCAGTGCTGCACCAGGCCACTAGAGGGGGTTACAAACTATTCAGATTTTATTATTTCCCATAAGTGAATACCATGTGATGCTGTTCATTGATTAGTTTGACCCCGACATGCCGATGGTTATATAAACAGTACAATATGACATCAAAATGTGTCCATGCAGTTTCTGTTTATTTGCGCTTATGTTAAAAAAAAATATATAAAGTGATTTTAAGAAAATATGAGAATTTTTCAAGCGACAACATTAAATCAATCCCTGATATGTCCAACTTGTGCATTGATGCTGTGGATCGGTTGGTGTTTATTTGACATATAAAAGCTGACAGAACATGCCAAACATTTATTTTGTCTTACATGCAATTGCTAAAAAGAAAATAAGGTTTAAACATATGCAAGTAATAGATGTCTATATTGGTGAAATATTTACTTTGACTTTGAAAATGAAATGTTTTTGTTGAATTGGACGTGAAGCAAACCCTTTCAGTTTTTTTGCACAGCGGATAAGGCCCTCGAGGCGTCAGTGTCCGTGTCCTCACTTTGCATAATGTGATTTTATCCATTGATTTCTTTGACTATGTTTTCCTGGGTCAACTGGGGTCGCCTTGTAAGTATGGCATAGATGTTAGGAGATCAAAAATCATTATTTTGCAAATGTGGTTCTTCAAAGCTAATCCATTCACTGGTGTAGTGTGCCAGTTACTGCGCCAATTCCATTTTACCATAAAAAGACCAGGTGTTAGGGCTGTCACGATAATTACTATATTGGCTTATCATTCAATAAATGACAGATAAACAATACAGGTTTGGGCTCAAAATTGATCGTCTGCACATTTATTTGCATTTTTCGAATGCAGCCATTCCCAAAGTGAAGGATATTGCGGCCCCCTTATCAATCTGAAGTGCTCTCATGGCCCCCAAATAATAATAATTTACTCTATTCAAACAGTTGAAATGACAGAACAAAGCAACATCTAGCAATCGCTGTCGGCAAAAACTGGTTTAAAGTAGTAGTAGTAGACAAACAAATGCATTTTTCCTTTGAAAATAATTCAATGTAATTGTTTTGTAGACAAGCTTTGGGGGCCCCCCCTTGTAGGCCCGCTGAGGCCCCCCAGGGGAACCACTGTTCTAATGTAATACTTTATTAAGTAGGTTGTATTTCATTGTATTTCATGTTTATAGAGGAATATTTTAAGAACAAGTACTTTTCAAACAACGCTTTACTGTCATTTTTAAGCTTTAGAATTGGTTTCTGTGCCATTAAAAGGTCTTCAAAACATTGTTTATCACAATATTTTCTTGGCTTAAAGGGACTAGTTGTCATTTTTTTTACTCACTACTGCCACCTCAGGTCTTAGGCGTAACTGCAGTCTCTATATTAAGCTCGTGCATGACGGCACTTCAGACCCGAAGTAACACCTTTTTGAGTGACAGTGCAGGATTTGTGGTGAACAGGTCTGAGCTCATTCTACACATTAGGACATGGCTGGAACATGTAAGGAAAATACTTAATTTTAACATTTTTAAACTCTGTATAGTCCCTTAAATATATAAAACTTCAAATTCTGTTATCGTGACAGGCCTAACATGTGTAACCAATGCGAGTATTAACAAAACATACAGACTAGATAGTTCTATGTTAAGTTGTGTTCACATAATGGTATCTACGATTTTAATATGTAAAAACAGCGATTCAGGGGGGAAAGGGGGGGAAATCACTTGGAGTTGTCATATAATTGCAAAAACACCTTTAAAAAAGTATACAATATCCTTTTTTTTTTTTTACTCAAAGGCACATACCAACTAAAAAGTGTAATAACGGAACCACATTCACAAAATAATCAGCCTGGCTCTGTTTCTTTCTTTTTGTTTTTACGTTCCCTGCGCGGACCCTCATTGTACGCTTTGAATTTCCCAGTCCTCGCCACTTCTCACCTACTCCTGTAATATTAAGATTGCCCATTTATTCTCTGGTCAGCGTTTTCCTGTGCACTCAGTTTGATTAAAAAACATAATGCATTTCTTCTGTTCACCCCAAACCTTCACCCCTTCCCCTCCTAAAAGATGAGTAAATAAAGTTTTGGGATCACTTTGCTGTATAATTTATGGCGGCCATTTTATCCTCTGTCATCAAGTTCCTAAATGGGCTTTGTCCTATTACACCGTGCTGAGTGCTTTTATTCCAATAAATCCTGTTGTTATCCTACCAATATCTCCAAGTGATTTCATGAGCCGTGCCTGAAAAGTGGGGTCCAATGTGTTTACATCGAATTAGGTTTGTTCTGCTTTAGCAAGAAAGAAAGTTAAAAAATATGAGGGTTTGTTTGAGAGTTTCAAATCCTTTTCTGACAGTGCCTGCATTTTGTTCCTAGATGGTAACGGGCTGCATTAATGTTCATAACATTCTTAAAGCTGCATTATGCAACTTTTTATGTGTAAAAAAAAAAAAAGATATTTGTGATATTTTACCTTTTAGTGACCCGGCGGCTGTATGAGTGGTCATGATGGCGCCTTTACTTTTGATCACGGTGGACTCTACAACGCTCCAGGATCACTTGTTTGGAAGGTCATCACTGCTGACGGACCCTCCCACCAGAAAACCTACAAAAAATGGATCTTGGAGCAATGTAGAGACCACTGTGATCAAAAGTAAAAGCACCATGCTGAACAATTACATGGGTCAGTACAAGGTCAAATGTGTACAAATATCAAATATATTTTTTCACCGAAAAAGTTGCATAATGCACCTTTAAGACCAACAGTTTATGTTTGTGAGAGCTCTACAGTCGCACAGGAGGTTCTCAAGTCATCGTCTATACTGTGTGGTTTTGGCATTAAGAGAGTCTGGTCTCTCACCTCAAGAGGCTTTGTCAGCAACTATGTTTCAGCATGATTCAGGGAGGGGCTTACCTTGAAATTGGTTACATCCATCTATGTTATATTGACAGTACGTTTCTAGACTAAAGAAGCAATAGATACAGACGGCACCTTTGGAATTGCCCATATATGGTCATGTTTGAAGCATGAGAAAAAAACTGCCATTTCTCCACCATTGCTTTAACAAATGCTGAATGATGAATATATTTTTGTACTAAATAAAGATACAGAGACATGGAGGGGGGCAAAACTGGACGATGCTAACGAGGAAACTTTGTTAGCCTCATGCTACGTATGCAAATGTTGGCATATGTGGCGTTTCTAGATTAGAGAAGCAATAGATAAAGACGGCATCTTTGGAATTGGCCACATATGGTCATGTTTGAAGCAAGAGAAAAAACTTAATTCCCATTTCTCCACCAATACTCGAACAAATGCTAAATTATGAATATATTTTTGCACTAAATAAAGATACAGAGACATGGAGAGGGGCCAAACTGGACGATGCTAACCAGGAACCTACATTAGCCTCATGCTCCATATGCTAACCTTAGCAACAAGTGTTGTTTTTTTCGCTTCTAATGAACAATTTGCCGGCCTGACTTGATTGGCGTGTGATAAAAATGTTTGTCTGCCAGAAAACGGCAAAACGGAGAGGTGTGACGTTTTGCCGCCTGTATCAATTACAGACAGCAAATGTACTCTGGGTTGGATTGTTTTGAAATGAGGACAGATTCACTTCTGTCTGTACGACTGAGAGCTCACAGAAACATGTCCTCACGCCACGGTTGGTTCTATGGTTCACTGATCACGACTTAAATCTTCTGTCTTTTTTCCAAAGAGTCAATAATATGGTATTTCATTATGCGCTGGATCTACTGGATTGTGGTTTCTAATTGGCTGGCAGATACGCCTTCAAATCTCACCTTAGCTATAATAAAGCTTAGAATTAATTAGTTTTCAGATTACTGCGACGTGTCACCATGGCAACTGAAACGAGCCCAGCAAAGAACACGCCAAATACAGTACACTATGGGATAAGGAGTCACTCCGCTGCCGCACTAAAACAAATTAAACGACTGCCTTTTACTTTACGCTGGCACATCCGAGTGTCGACGCGTCATAATGTCTCACATCGCAATCGTGCAATGGCATGTTTGCTGATTTCACAGTATGGCCTCTCAGAAAGGAACTATGAAAGTACATTACACGGCTATAATCAACATGTAACAGGTCGTCATTTGTGGGTCATCACTTCAGTCTATTTCATAAACCATTTAGAAGTATACTTTAAAGGAACAGGCCACCGTTTTTACATACTGAGATATGTTCTTACCTGAGCTTAGACGAGTTTATACATTCACCCCGTTTGGAGCGATAGGAATATACTGGGAGAGGCCAAATGATAACAACATCTTTTGGTCGTTTTGCGTGACTGAGGGCACGCACACAGACGAGACAGTTACGCATCAACTCGTCTAAGCTCAGGTAACAACATATCTCAGGATGCAAAAACTGTGGATTGTTCCTTTAACCTACAGATGGTTAGGTGGGAGAATCATAAATGAGCCAACGCTTTTTGTTATGAAGCAGCCATTGTTTTCAGTTCTTCAATGGTTTGTACGGAGCAGAGCGCTATCACCACAAGATAAACGCTGTGCAGTCAATATGCATTGACTGCACCGCGCGTCATAAATGACCTTTCATCCTTTGGGTATTTGAACGTCTGAGGATGTACTTGAGCCATGTTGTTCTGCCAAAAGGTGTTGTGCAAAGAAAACATAAATTACTTTTGAATTTCTAATGTAAACGCCAGTAATGAAACCCAACATGGCCTACATATGGAGACAAAGCAGATCTGATGGTTTAGATCTGTTTAGAAGAAAGGTCAAAGAGGAAATTTAGTAAAGATATAAAAATAGTTCTAAGCAATCTATATTTTATGTTTTCATGTGACAATTCAGTTGTTATTATCATCCATCAATATCGTTGAAACAGAACCATGTTTCAACTTTGAATAGCTTCAGTGAAACGGTGAAACGTGTACTCCGTTGACCTCTGAAAGGAAATTATTTTGATAATGGGAATATGGGAATATCCACACATCTTAAAACATTCTGTCATAATAGTTTTAAGAAAACCTTTCAGTGCAACCATTCGACATGTTGTACATAACGAGCCTCATTGTGACACTTTGCGTCTGTACAAAATGTCTCCTCCTTTGTATCCAAGACAACTGGCAACCTTAGGTCTCGGAGGGAACGGATCCTGCTTTAATTAGACTCGTCACCCTTCTCTCACACCTTCACTTAGCTTCTTAATCGATATGTATTTTGGGACGCTCATTGATTGCAAATGATGCGTTTGTAAAAAAAAAAAAAAAAGAAACTGTGATGACAATGATAAGTTGCAGTCTGCGCTATAAATTACCGTCCTTATCTTGCGTCTTCAAACATTGGGGAGCTTATTATACACGGAGAGAAATAACATAAATACAATGATACTTACAGAATGGCAAGATTTAAACCCAACAAATGACATGGCACATTTTTTTTTTAAAGCCGATTAGCAACACTCCGCCACGGCGCTAACGGTAAATACAAGTGGACGTTTTAGTATTGAGTGGGTGCGATCGTGTGCCACTTCTGAGGTGGTCCCGGGAGGTTTTGGCTCATATGTGCTTTGGCGTTATAAATCCCAGTCTCTGACACTTGTGCGGGGGATATTTTGGGAACGCTGGCTGCCTGGCTGGGCGGGCGGGCGGCTGGCTGTTGTTTGGCTGCTATGTGCCCGGACTGCACAGTGAGCTGCTGCTTGCTGTTTGTGTCGGGAAGCCATGTCTCCGCCGCTGAACAGGAAATAAAAATAAAAATGAAATGCTAGGACTAACTAGGACGGTTAAATTTAAAGCAGCTTTAAAGGGGAATATGGCAAAGGGACTGAATTACTTTTGTACAGAGGATTTATTGCAAATTGTTGGGAAAGCAAATTTAAACAGCATTTCTTGGAAACATGCTATTAAAGAATTGATACTTTTGAAGGTGTAGCACTTAAAGCAGCACTAAGTAACTTGTTTACCTTAATAAATCCTTTTCGAAGTCCCTCTGGGGGGTAATACTAGTGTCAATGGGATGATTGGGGGGTCTTTCATCTCCCCTGGTGTCTCTGGCCAGAAAACCTCACTTGCAACTTCCCCTGCCTTCGGGTCGGAGCCACCAATACACACTAATGGAATCACGAAGAACAGGCTTACAGGAAAAGCTAGCAGTATTTCAGTATTTACAGCTCAGTTTGAGTGAAAAAATATATCCCTCTCTCCCTTTGTCTTTTCTGTCAGGGTAGTATTTACTCTTTTTACAATTAATGAGTATAAAACCGCTACATGCTATGACACCTGCAGTGGTGCTTATGGCCTCTAGGGGCATGAGTTACTTAGTTCTGCTTTAAAAAGTATCCACTCTTTTTCAGCCAAGTCAAATTAAACATACAATGACCTATTTCTATTTGAAACATTTGAATGTTCAGTGTATCTCTTACACTTCAGTTGCCTACTATCTCTTTCCATTAAACACAAATTGTGTCTAAATCGTTACCTGAAAATGGATAAGAAGCTCAATATATCGGCAATTGATCGTTTTTGCAATAGACTGTGACACAAGACCCAAAAGCAATTTTTTTTTGCTTTGTTTTGGTTCTGATTTAGTTAGATTTCCAAACTTATTTTGACACAATTTGATGAAAACACGACTTGCTTATTATTTCTGTGGTATTTGACGGGAACAAACTGTGTTGTAGTGAATCGGTGAAATAATGTTACTGCAGTGTTCAGTCAAATTTTGCAAATCGTGCAGCACTAAAACCAAACTACTTTCATTGTATTGATTACTGAATTGCCAAACTATCTCCTGAAGTTCCTTGCATATGCTTAAAGGCTTTGATGAAGTGGGAAACTTAAAGACAAGACAAATACTTAATTGGTATAAGGGTCTGGGGAGCGCAGCATGCAGCGGCTGAAGGAGAGGGACATGGATGTGCCCCAATAGGATGCCATTTAGAGAAAGCAGCAATTCTTCTAGCTCCTTTGTCCCTAAACGACACCATAATCGCCCAATTAGCCAAACCTGGCTTTCCGGAGAGTGCCGCGTTGGAAGAAGGCAGTGTGACATTTCTATTTTGCATATGTTTGTGTATGCGCAGTGGCCGTCATGTGCAGAGTGTGTCCTAGCAGTTGGGGGAACAGGGAATTATCTCCAGTTTGCTGAAGAAGCCAATCTGTCTGAGACCACAGTGCTGAAGCTGCAGTATGAGGCAGGTGCGGCACACAAAAAAGCCAGCTTTTGTGTGTGTCCGTGAGCAAAAAGGGAATCTTTTTTTTTTTTCAACTGATTTAGTGGAGCTGTGTGATTATGCTGATGGCTCAACTAACTTTGTACTGTCATGAAGCGCAGTGTGGGGTGTCCATTAGAGGAGAATGTTGTGGGCTAGAATAAAGTAGCTGTTGTTGGAATGTGAAAGCGGTGTGGCGACATAAGCTAAACTTTATTTAGTTTGTTTGCTCACTGGCCATTTTCAAACTTAGCAGGAGGTCTAGAAGTAGCACAACACCACCAAAATAGTTAAAGACATCCAGGAGTAGAACTTTGCACCACAATCATTTCCAGAAGTTGATCCCAGACATTTGTGTCATAAAGAAAGGTGTTCCTGAGAGCTCTGCAGTCATACCGGAGTTTTTCCACAGATAAAGGTTCTCATGTCATCATCTATACTGTGTTGTTTTAGCGTTAAAGCTACTCTGAGCGATCCCGTTTTGCCGGTCCGGCACCGATGCATTACCAATAAGTGCCTCTAGAAACGCCACCATGTGCGCCACACACGCAAACAGCAGAAGGAGACAGACGCTGCACCTCACACCTCCCTCGCCCTCAAATAGAAGACTCAGCAACAGTTAGTGGCTAGCAGTTTAGCATTATGACAGAAATTTACAAAAAGATGTTGAACTGACAAACATCTCACCCACCTGCTCTGATGCAGCTGAAATTCTCGTGAAATGTCTTTGTTTATTAATCCAACATCTCCAGGAGCTATCAGATCTTTTTCCTCCTTTTTTCCCCTCACAAAGCAAAGCAGCATCGGAGGAGAGGCTGAGGCGTTCAAGGGTTGCGGGAAAAAATTACTTCGCTGTAAACTTAGTTCTAAATGGAATTAATATGTTCAAAAAAGTGACAGACTTTCATGAAAGTTGCAGTTTAGCAAATACATGTAAATCTCAAAATATTTACTTTGTACATATCATATTTATGAGGATGAATGTGTGATTCACACAAGATTAATGAGATTTCCGTAGCTCATTGAAGGCAATCAGAGCAGTGTGTGGTCTAAACAGTGTGGAGCGGAGTTAGGGGTTTGGACGACGGGGGAAAGCCAGGTGAGGGGAGGGTGTGGAGCAGTACAGTACTCCACCTACTGATGAAAAATAAATAAAAAACACATCACTTAAGGCAGCTTTAAGAGCGTATGTTTTTAGAATAAGATGGAATCAATTACTATATAAAATATAGCGTTTTATTGGCCCTTGAGACAAATCTAAAATTATTGAGTAACTGAAGTGGTTAGGAGAAGGTGTTGGACAGGCAGAACAGCAGAGGAAGGCTGACAAATAGCAAGTGATGGCAACATCAAGAACAAAATAACATGAGAAGTTAAAAACCATGGACTCAAAGACGCTGTAAAGCTGGAGAGGACCTGGAGGAAAGCATTGGTGGTGCCCTTGGTCATTGGAGGATCAGACATCATAGTCCGGAAAAGTGCAGTTCAAGGAACAGCCAAGATACTGAGCAGAACCAGAAGCTCTCAGGCCTCTGGTGTAAGGCCCGAGCATGGTCGGATGAGAAGTAGTTGGTTACAAATGATTAGTTATAAAAGAATAAAGTTTAGGACCATGTGGAAACCATTTTGTATCATTTCTACAGTAAAACACACGAAAAGTCTAAAACAAAAGTGTTGCAGTTGTCTCTCTGATTGAGTGAACCTATGGAAAGGCAATAACACATCCCTCAAGTATGCTGCAGTGCAGGAACTTGACTGACCCAGTACGTTGAAAGAGAAAACGAAGCAGGGAGGAGGGGATAGTGCGCAGGGGGAGTCAGAGAAGAGGAGGAGTTGTTCTCTGTCCGCAACCATACCTCCGCCGGCTACAGCTCTGCACAGTGTTTGCCTTGTGAATTCTACGTCCCTAGAGATCCTACAGCCCATTCTGTTGTCTGAAAAAAGAAAGAGGGAGAGAAAGAAATATTGCAAGTAGTGAAAAAGTTGCAGTCATTTGTGCAGTTCAGCAGCCTCAGCCTCTGCGTATGAGACTTAGCAAATTTCTGTCGTTATCACAGGGGAAAGGAGGAGGTAATTTCATCAGCTGGAGCAAAGTGTCGCTGGCTGGCATTGTGGATGGCCGGCGCATAGTGTGGCTCCGCAGCATGAGGCCCTCTGTGAAGCCGGCCCTGGGTGAGGAAATCTCAAAGAAGTCCTGCAGTGGTTAAGCTCTAGATGTACTCTGTGGCCACCTCCTGTGCTTTCTTATGAAATTGTTACAAATGAGGTGACATTTGCTCAGAGCTAATAGTGTCTGTCCTCCCCAGACTCCACTGTTTGAGCACTTTTACAAAAGGACGTATCAGTGCAAGTTGATGGGTCTAAGGGCTTTAGATTCATATGTATAAAATCAAGGTGCAAGATGTAATAGTGGCGACACACTGGGACATTTTTAACACTTTGCTTTTTTGAGCTGGTAAAGAACAACCATTGTACTTCATGATCAAAAATAATGAATAGAAACGTGCTCTGTGTGCTCAATGTTTGATGCTCTATGACCAACTTCTGGAGATTCTGTGCTTTCAAATCATTGGTTCTCTTCTTTTCACATATCACTTCGTTAAATAGTTGACCTTCCAAGTACCACCAGACCTAGATCAAGAACAAATCAGGACTAAACCAAGTGCACATTTTACCATTATATTATTATTACTAAAGCACAAATGACTATGATCTTCCACCTGGCGCAACCACAGCATTGCTCAAGGTGAAGTTGGTATCTTGCGTACGAACAACAGTACGATGCGCCAGTGCTTTCGCCAGTAGCTTGAGGGTGTCGCTTAGAGAAAAACGGGCTCGGCTGAGGCACGGTGTGCTACAAGCGCTGACTACATCGAGTGCCTGCCTTCGCTCTCCAGTTCTTTACATTAATTAGCTACAGGCTATTTCTCACCACTGTGCGTTAAACACAGTCCGTGTCCCAAGAGACAGAATATATTGATTGTCCTGCTCTAGCGCCAGTATTAAAGAGCGCGGGGCAAACTCCACGGCGTAGAAATGTGACCACAACACCCCTGACCAGCCACTTACTATGCTAAGCAACCATTCATATTTTTTTTCAAAGTCTAGAATTGCAGATGATCCTATGTACCTCCTGAATAAGTACAACAGTTTGAGAACCACAGAGATAAAGCATGTCCGCAAATGTTTGAATAAAAAATTGTGTTTGCTTCCTCAATCTACAGTTTAAGGCAACCCAGGTTGAGTTGTGACTGTAGCGCCAGTAAGAGTGTATAATCCATAACCTCCCTTTTAAATTCAGTCAACCCGTGCTCCAGGCCTTGTGCCTACGAACAACCTAAGCTCGCACACTACAACTCACACCTCCCAGCCTCTGACAGCGGTGCCTTTTCAATGTTTCATGAGGAACACAACGCACCGCATATTGTAGGTGACTGGGCTGTCCCCCTCTCAACATTTGTCTCTCTCTTCTTTTCTGTTGTCATACGCAGTCATGCATCCTTGATTCAGACCTGCTGCCCTTGTTGCTGGTCTCCCCTTGTTACGCTCGGCCGGGTAATACCTCACTGACACTAGTTTAGCCGTTGTATTCGATGCTTTGCTTTAGCTGACACGCTCCGAAACGCCGGGGAGCGCTGGTGTTGCGGTAAGGGGGGAGTGTGTAGGGATTCTGGCGCGGTGCGATGCTTTTTGGAGAAGACTCTGTCACAACAGCAAGTGACCCGAGAGAAGGGGCCAAAGTAGTTGAAATAACAGACAGTTTGTTGGAGTGTTTGTTTAATACAGCAGACTCTTGTGGTTCTTGGGAAATGGAGTAAGGGGTACGGGTTAAAAGTCAGGTTAGCGCAAATCATGTCGGATTCTGCCCATGTTTTTGTGGGAAATGCTGCATGTACAATTGTTCAGTCAATTTGTTATAAATTTCAAAAACTTTCACCATGTGGACAGAGTGATCAGCACTCTGACCATGTAAGGCAGGGTCTCCAGTTATTTTTTCCCTTGTGAGCTACTTTTACCTGAATACATATGTGGAAGACTTCAGACTTTTCACCTACATTTTGTATCCATTACTCAATCAGTTGGTGGTTGTTTACATTAAAGACATATGATCTGAACACAGGTTGGAGACCCATGTGTTTGCATGTTAAGATTGACCACGACTGTCGCTCAAACCCTAACCTTGAAAAGGATTCCTTCTGATGATGCACATCGTAAAGGGTGAGTTTGGTCTATTTTTACTTTGATATTAAGACTGTTGTTAAAGGTGAAAACCTTCTATACTCATAATTTGATTTTTCGTAGTTCGGACATGTTGTTCACGACGTTTGGCGTGCAGAAAGGAGTGAGCTCTGTGTCCGGAACGCCAGAATGAGTGACTACAGCTACTATAAGTTCCCTAAACTCCGGGAATAATGTACTTCTATGATAAAGACCAACCAAAGTCAAGGGAAAATGGAATATTTATGGATGAATATCAGTTAGATGGCTAAAACGGCTTTGATTTTCACCGTAACAGCTGTTTTTGTTAATTCGTGTTGTGTTTAGTTCAAAGACCTTGCTGTTCTCCTTTGAGTCTTGAGTCATTGTGGTCTATATTGACCCGTCTAGTGACCGTTGCTGCACACCCTTCTTTTCAGAATGCATTCTGGGAAATTTTGAGTGCACTACTGTTTTTTTCTCTTTGGGCATTCAGACACCCCTATACAATGGCGTAACCACTATATAGTGCACTATATAGGGAATAGTGAGGACATTCAGACACAGCCCAGGACAAAATGTATTCCCATTTCAAAAGAACTCTACGGGAAACTATGGAAACCAAAGTAGTTTTATTTTAAAGTTTGTTACCGCGGCAATGCTTCTCCTTACTGTTGTGAGTGAACAACGGTTGGCTGTGATTTCATGATTTCAGGAGATTTTACAGGTAAGCCCTGTGTTTAATTGATCTGAAATGTTATATAGGACTGTCTAAAACATTATGAAGATTTAGATGCCTTTCATCATGATGTTTAGATCACGTTTTAGCCTTGAGATTGGATTTTTGTGTGTTGAACGATAGTATAACTGAAGAAAAGTAGATTTTAAAAACTGAAGTACACACTGACAAACTGATGCACAGTCTTTCTTTCTTTTATTACATTCATACATTCTGTTTTATGTATTTTTTGCTCATTAACTCTGTAGAAGAAGAAGCATTTTTATTTGTATAGCGCTAATTAACTCTATATAGTTCAGGACTGTAATGTCAAATTGTTAATGTGAATATGACAAGTTTGAAAACCTTTGAAAATATGACTTATTTAGATGAATAACATCTGTTGTAAGCAAATAATTATCATTTTATTTCATTGAAGCATCAATTTTAATGAAGAAATGGTGGGCAGAAAAGTTATTTTTATTTGAATAAAGGTAAAGTTCAGTTTGACTCAGTTGCCATTGATAACATGGTTGGCGGGGCAACAGTTTAAAATTGTTGTCCTCTAGATGTCACTTCCTGTCTGCGGCCACTAAGGAAACTATAAACATCACAAAAAATGGTCAAACTAAAGAAAGCTGGGTACACTTTTATACAGGTTTTAGCTAGTGTTAGTCCATGGAAAATATATACCAGAAACATGGTGGAACTCCATGTAACAGTGGATTGTCCTGAAATCTACCGATGGTGCTGCCTGCTGACAGTAAACATAGGGTCAAAACGATACATTTGTGTTCCCAATCACTAATCAGTCGGCAATCACATATTTACAGTTAAATCTCAAATTTTTTGTATTGTCTCTGTCCAGGGCTGAAGCTTCACCACCTGTTTGAGTTTGTGAAAATGTCTAAAGTCCAAACACTGAGAGCTTTGGTGACTGAGCGTCTGGCAGCAGCGGCTGAACATATATCTGCGCTGTTTGAAAGAGCCACAGCGGAGAATGAGGAGGAACTGTGTCGCTCTGAGGAAGAGAATCTGAGGCGACAGCAGCTCCTGGACCAGGCTCTGAGCAGAAGAATCCTGCTGAACCCGGGTCTGAACCAGGACTTTACAGAGACTGCTTGGATTAAAGAGGAACCAGAGGAGCAGAGCGTCACTCAGAAGGAAGAGCAGCTGCCAGTGTAGGCTCCAACACTTTACAACACGTCACACTGCTATTTCACTTACAAATGTTATTAAGTGTTTCTTCAAATTATTTTTCAGGCCTGTCCCAGATTCCGTTGCTCTCCCAGTGAAGACTGAAGAGTCCTCAGAGCTTCAACAAAGACAGACTAAGCATCGAGAGGGAACACAAGGAGAGGACATCAGCTCAGAGCCAGAGACTGAGGGACACACTGAGCACTCGCCTGACACAGACAACGATGACGACTGGAAACCTCCATTCAGCTGGTCAGCGGCACAGATGGAGACAGAGGCTGATGAAGCAAACTACAGCCAAGTCCAGAGCAGATACAGAAACACCAAACTGTCCCCCAACAACAAGTCTGTACCAGAGACAACTGTCCACGGTGACGAAAGCTCAGGACCTGACGGAGCTGCGAAGAAGAAGCACCAGTGCTCAGTTTGCACGAAGAGATTTGGGACAAAATGGCATTTACAAAGACACAATAGAGTTCACACAGGGGAGAGGCCTTTTAGTTGTTCGACCTGTAGCAAAGCCTTTGCACAACTTGAATCCCTCATCAGTCATAGAAGAACACACACAGGTGAAAAACCATTCAACTGTTCAATCTGTGGGAGAACATTTGCAGAGAAGTCTAACGTAATCAAACACAAAAGAACACACACAGGTGAAAAACCATTCAACTGTTCAATCTGTGGGAGAACATTTGCAGAGAAGTCTAACGTAATCAAACATAAAAGAACACACACAGGTGAAAAACCGTTTAGGTGTCTATGCTGTGACAAAGCCTTTGCCTACAAATATCAACTAAAAAAACACATGAGTATCCACGGAGGACAACGCCCAGAGCTCGACGGAGAACAAAGTGTTTGAAGTGTGATGTCTTGGTGAAACTGGAGCCAAGAAAATAAATCTTCAGTTTGTGACACTGCAATAATAATAAAAAATGTTTTAAAAATCTGCATATTTCTGTGCCTCAGATTTCACTGTTTCACCACATTCACTCCATTTCCACATCAGAATCTGAATAATTGTATTTCCATTGCCATGAACAGGTTCACAACTAGGATTTTTTTTGCGGTTCAATCTTGCAACATGACGCATAACTTAAATAAATAAACTATATAACTATAAGGGCATGCATAAGAAGAGTACATTTAAAATATGATAAAGACAACAACAATTTGACATGGGACAACAGCGTGAGAGTATTCACAGATGTGCAGGTGCATTAAGTGATAGCAGTAGATATCTGAGTGTACCACATAGTGCAATAGAGCTGTGCAAATGGCTGGAAAAGGTTATTACATTCATGAGTCTGATACAGAGGTATGGGGTCTGGATATCGTTCATGAGTCAAGAGGTTCATGAGTCACTGCTCCTCTCTCGTCGACTGAGCTTCTTACTGTAAACATTTCAGAGACACAGAGGTTAGACAGGGACACACATGCAGAGAGCGCGGGAGGTGAGCCGGGACTGCATAAAAGCTCTCTCTAAACTGGAGACGGAGTGACAGAGGATGTAGAAGAGTTCATATGTATTCTAGGCTGTTGCTTTTTGTGGATAGACATGCACACAAACTTAAAGACAAAAGAAGTGACTGCTTTGCATACCCATACACCAACGTGGATCCCTTGATTCTGCCACAGACCTCTGAAAATTTCCACTAAGCCAATGCCATACGAGTCAAAAGCGCTAAGCAATATTTAAAATGTCCCCATACTTGCATAACCACATTGACTGCTTCCTCAATGCGCTAGCTCCATTAGCATTAGCATCAAAGCTCCCCCATTCATACTTTGTAATTTACATTGATGGCATTTATCTAATGAAAAGCTCTCTGCAGAAGCTTTTCTATCTAGTGTTGTTTTTGTCGTCTTTTGACACCCATCTGCTTCAGTCAATGGTTTCGTCGGCCAAGGCCACCTGCTGCTCACTGGTATAGCTGGTGTGGCGCATAAAGCCGCTGCCGTCAATGCCGTAGCGCATTGAGGCGTGTTTTGAGAGATTTTGTGAATGCGAGATTAAGCCGCTGATGCCAAAATAAAAGCTTCAAAGCGTATGTTAAATTTATGCCTGAAAAACAAGCCGGCGATATTGCTGCTGTGCCAGGCGCGTAATTTGAGAGACTTTGGGGTAATGAATGTAGAGGGGAAGAATGAGTGGTGATGACTGGAGACAATATCTGCAATGAAGAGGCAGCCCAAATAAGAGCTGTACAATGTTATGTTTATGATAAGGCTACTTCACATGTCTGCTTTTGCTACTTTTAGTAACGCATTAAGGCTTTTAGAACTACTTTATACCCTGTGGAGCTGGTATTGTTTGTAGTGTAGCTGAAGCTATCGTACATGTCGAGAAAATACCTTTAGATTTGACTATTTTATAAAATGCAGTTATACTTAACTCCAGCAGAAGGCACACTTTCTTCTTTTGTGTGACCAGGGGAGCCGCGCAGAAACTAAAGTTAAACAAACAAGTCCACCGGCGAACACGCAAATCACCGCGGGGATGAGAGCTTGAGCATAGACGGGATCAGAACAAAGTTTGGTAAAGCTGTTGAGAGACTTTGAAATTCAGAGAAACTTCAGGGAAATGTGACATATGTCGGTGTGTGGGCCGACGTTTTGAGTGTGGAAGAGCGAGATGGACTGAATATGCAACACTCCAGGTACGTTTAAGGATAAGAATATGACATAAATAACGTGGTTAAGCTGAATAAAAGTTGGTTTTGCACGATATACTGTAGAAGGCACTTTCTCTGTTGAGCCATCTCTCTGACACCATTATAAAATCTGTGAATTTACAAAAAAAAGGAACATATTCCAAGGGGCAGGATGAGTGGTGTGGTGTAAAGTGATTTGTTATAGTTAATCATTGTAAAAAAAAATCAGTGTTTTGATTTTTCCTGACATAGCATTATGCAAAATCTATGTTTTAGAGCTTTCAGTCCCTCAAAGTCATACCCAGTTGTGTCTTCAGTCATTCAAGCATGCCAGAAACCAAGAATAGAAAGTTTGAATATGCTGTTTGAGATCAATACGGCTTTTTTCTAACCAATACAGCCTGGATTTCTGAGCCCCTTTCACGGCTGGACCAGAAAGGAATGAAACAATGTAAGCCACCATCTTTATGTGAGCAATAGCATATTTTTTTTTTAGTTTTCAATCATAGCCACAACAACTGCAGTATGATCTCGGCATAGGTTTTAAAAATAGCCACATTTCTTGGTCTTATAGCTTTTGCTGAACCACATTTTGCACAGTGGTGTTGACAAGTGCTGATTTTGTGGAAATCTATTAGCAGCGCTAACAGTTCGGCCCACCTCAGAACTTCTATTTGTTTGGTTGTTGTTGCCTCTGACTGTTCGATCAGCGCGCTAACTTCCTATAGCTGCAGGCCACAGTGGGAGAAAGGGCACAGCAAGCAGAAAGAAATGACTGCACAGTAAAGAGCTGTTTCTGCCTCTGCAAGGAAATAAGACATACTGTAGTTAGCCCCGGACGTATAGGGAAAGTTTTTCAAAGTATTGGCTTGCTCCCACAGGTCAACATTTTTAGCAAGTCCACACAAGCTCTGAGGATGTTGTCAAATAGAAATGATCAAAAAGTCATCTAGTTTATGACACATTACAAACTTGACTTCCTAGAGAGATTAAATGTATACATACTGTGTTAATGAAACAGGTTTTTTTATACTGTAAGTATATGACAGCATAAATGAGGAATTGCATATGTTTTTCAAGAGTTCAAGATACTTATGGCAATTGTACTACCACTGATTGTGGAGAGGGCTGTGTTCTAACCTTAAAGGTCCTTTACCTGATTTTTTATTTTTTATTTTTTCATTGCAAACAATGAAAGGGGAAGCCACTAAATTAAAATGTTAGTTGTGGTCCAAACTCATTCGTAACTTTCCTAGTATATTTGTAGCATCCAAATGCTTTACAGGGACACGTTTATAGGCACATTTCACAACTTGCAGGGTCACCTTTAAGGGTAAAGTTCACAAAAATGCTAGAAATTACATGATACAAATATTTTATAATTTGGTGCACGCTGTTTTCCCCAAACATTTGAGTTTACAGTACATTAAAGGAGGATAAAATAGTAAAATCAGGTACAGCTCCTTTAAAGTGACTTTTTATGAAAAAAGGCATATTCCTCTTGACTGTTTAATGAGTTCCGGGATTAGAGAAGCAATCGGACAACAAGTAAAACTAAATTGTTCCTATTGACTATCAATATTTGCAGCTTGTAGTACTTGTCGTAGAGCAGGGGCAGAGTTCAGACGAGTGAGGCCATGGACGATAAGGAACGTATCAAGCTTTGGAAAAATTTGAGAATTTAATCATTTTGGAATCCACTGGCGAGAGATGAAGACTTGAGCCACTAACTATTCTGACAACTGGAAAACACCTTTGACGATGAAGCTCACATCTATTTGACACAAGTCATGTCACCAAACTGACAAAAGCTAAAGCGCTTTTGACAAGCTGTTTGACGGTTAGCCTTCATCCAACTCAGCAAACAGAATTAAAGTCTGCACGTAATCTGTTTGTGATTTTGTTTTTGGGATGTATACAATATGCTACTATTACAGGGTGCACAGTTCACATTTTAAACATGTCCAGCACATTTGAGATGAACATGAAATATTAACTGCTAAAGTTACACAAGAATCTCATGCATTATATATGTGTGTAGGTCTTAACAATGTGCAGGGTCAGTACTGAGATTAAACCTTAGCTACAGTGTCTAATTATATTCCTTAAAGGGGGGGTATTATGCAAAATCGACTTTTTCAAGCTTTACATCATGTTATTATGTCATTCCCTCATTAAAAACATGCCTGAAGTGTTGCCTTGGCACATTCACGTATTTTTGAGTAATCTGTAAAAACCCTGATGGCAGCCATTTTAGGGATAGGTTTGCCTGAGTCCTCCTAGGAACGCCCCCACCTCCTGGAGACGCCTCCGAGCTTTCGTCACCAGCCGAGTAACCAATCACTGCTCCTCAGCAGAACCCCCTCCCTGCTGATGCCACAGACAGTGTGTGGAGGGGGCGTGTCGGAAAGGGTCAGAGGTTCTTAAAGAGACAGAGGCCTATTTCAAGACATTCGTTACAGCCATTTTGAGAGAGCAATTTTATACAAGGCAGTTATTCTAATTTACTGCATTTACAGATCAACAGAAGGTTTGGTCATCATTGTAGTGTGCTATAGACTGGTGCTATGTGATTGAAAAAAGCATAATACCCCCTCTTTAATGCATTCCTAACATCTCTTTTCTGGGAGAGGATGAGTTTATCAGCATGTTTCACACCTTCCAGAGCTGCACAGTAATGTTTACAACACAGGCTAGTTGTTTTTGCATCAGCGCTACTTCAAGGTCGCTAAAAGTAGTTTATAATACGGCTAACACAATGCATCTAGCAGTCCCTTTTTTTCCCCACAAATGTCTTGTAAACACAATAAAGTGCAGGGGGGGGCACTTAACTACAAATAGTTTAAGGGCCTTTAACATCACTTCCATAATTATAGCTTTTGCCATTGCAATTTTTTTTTTATTCAGTTGGCTTTCAACCTTGCCACACGCTAGTTTAAATGACGACCATTGCCTGGCACTTACTCAAACAATCCTACTTCCCTTTTTTATTATCTCTTCCGAGGCTTCCTCAACACTTTCTTCGTCACTGACCTATCCTTATCGGAACATTTCTGCTCAGTTAGTGCGCGTAATGATGCATAAGCCGTCTTTGCATTAGACGCGTCAGGACTGTTGTTTGTGCGAACGTGTTTAATGGCGTGGATCCTTTAGCTCCTCTGTAACTACCGCCGCAGCAGACAGGGGGGAGATTTGTGGAGATTTTTTGCCTAACGAGCAGGGATCACTTGCATTGTTAGCATTAGCTCAACAATGCAGTATGTGGTTTAATTAAGGCCTGGGTGCTTTTAGAGGATCAGCACTCGCCCGTGCACACACACACACGCACACACGCACGCTCGCTTATATGCAAAATGGAGGCGCTAACGGCCCTATTGATTTTCCACAGGAGTATTTTTGCTTTTTAAGTCAGTGCTAAGTGTATCATTGGGTTTTGACAGTCTTCCTAGAAACACAAAATGCTTCAGATACACAGTGAGAACCAGATGCTTACATACTCTTCATATAAAGACATTTGCATTTTTTCACTGTCTGACATGAAACCAGAATTAACTTTTATTTGTCTTAGGTCAATTAGAATTAAAAATAATATATTTATATAACTTTTTACAAAACCCAACGTTTACATACACTAATATTACTATACCTTTAAACAATTTGGGGAAGCCTAAATGACGATGACCTCATGACCTTGGAAGCACAAGTCTGGTACATCCATTGGTGCAATTTCAAGACACTTCAAGGTGCCGGGTTCATTGGTTAAAACAATGAAGGAAATGACCAGTCATCATACAGATCAGAAAGAAGCTGGGTTCTGTGTCCCAGAGATGAATGTGCTGTGTCTGAAATGTGAATATCAACCCAAGGACAAATGCAAAAGAGCGGGTGAAGATGCTGCTGAAATTGGTAAGAGTTTGTCGCTATCCAGAGTGAAACAAGTACTGCACCAACAACATGGGCTGAGAGGGTCCTCTACCAGGAAGAAGCTCTTACTCCAAAAGAAACATCAAAAACCCAGTGTGGAGTTTTCAAATAAAAAGGGATGAAGACATATCCTGTGGTTTAATGGAAAAAAATAAATACATTTGTTTGGAGGAATAAGGGGAAATCTTGCAAGGCTGAGAACACCATTCCACCTTTGAAATACGGGGGTGGAAGCGTCATGCTGTGGGGCTGTTTTGCTGCGGGAGGGACTGGTGCACTTCACAAAATAGATGGCATCATAAAGAAAGAACACGATGTGGAAATATCGGAGCAACATCTCAAGACATCAGCCAGAAAGTTAAAGCTTGGGGGCAGATGGGTCTTCCAAATGGACAATTCCCAAAGCATATGGCCAATACTACAAAGAGGCTTAAGGATAACAAAGTCAATGTTTTGAAGTGGTCATCACAAAGTCCTGATCTCAATCCAGTTGAAAATGTATGGGCAGAGCTGAAAAGGCATGTGCACTCAACGTGGTCTAAAAATTTGGCTCAGTTGCAACAGTTCTGTTTGGAGGAATGGACCAAAACTCCTGCCAGCTATTGTGAGAAGCTTGTCGAACAATATACAAAACGTTTTATCCAAGTTATACAGTTTAAAGGCAATGCTACAAAATATTAATGAAATGTATGTAAACTTTTGATTTTGAATTGCCTTAAATGCGCAGTATAAATAAAGTTGCCTTGCCTTTTGCCTTGCCTTTGTAAAAAGTCATAAAAAATGTGTAGACAATTCTATCTCTCATTCTTCTGGCATTTGAGTAGAAATATTATTATTCTTAATTATAATTGCCACACTCTAGCACTCTGGACACTCTAGCTGAAATACTAAAAGAAAGTTGAACACATTAAGTTGGGAAACACCTTTATGAATCGTCTTTATTTGGCATTTGATGAAGCTTAGATATTTGTGTTCAACCGGCTGAGTGCAGGCCACATCCTGCTTCAAAATAATTGGGCAGTAAGTACCTAATCATTTGTTAGTTTAGTGGAAGGATGACCATTTATTTTAGTTTCAAACCGATGCTAAGTAATTCTAGGGCCAGAAATGACCAGAGCTGTAATACTGTATTTCATGCTGCTGACATAAACTCATGTAATTTACGACTCATAATTCTGCAATACAGTTTTCTGAACCACTCCACAAAAGCAGTCAAAAAATGTAACTACCATCATGCTCAGGATGTTTTTATAAAATAATGATTCTGCGGTGAAGGTTTTCTTTTAGAGAACAAAATCAAGGGAAGGGCAGAAGAGTGCTTTTCTGTTAATTCCTAGCACTTCATTAATATATCTACAAAAATACTTTTATTCTTGTCTCATCGCTGCTGCTGGTCAGATGACAGTAAGTAAACGGTCCTGCATGCAGAATGTGGACTAAAATCTAACATAGCAACCTCAAATAATTATACTTCATTAATCTCCTGGTTAAGGTACTTAATAATGTAGCTAATGAGAGTTACAATACTAACCACAGTGAATTGTGGTTTTGACTCATTCATGAGTTCACGTTGTGAATTTTGAGTGCCATGTCTACCTGTGATAATGTGGAGGGAGCACTCAGCACTTGCATAATTTCACAGTTAAAAATACGATGAGTGGGAAATTTACTTGAAGCGTTTGTTGCGTAGTGGTTAAAGTGGCGCGCGTGTCAGAACAGTGACTGGAGTGAACGTGTGGGGGCTGAGCGGAGAATCCATAATGCAGCGCTATAATTCAGACAGAGTGCTGATTCACGGTCACAGCCGGGACAATGGCTCGGTGGGCGTCACAAAGTCGTGAGCACTTAAAACATTAAAGACTCAATCTGACAACTGTGTTTTGTGACATGGATACTGTACTGTATAGGATATTTATGACTTAATAGTTTTGTATCGTGAGAAATATGTTCCCAATTAGGTTCTTAATTTGTTAATTCATTCCCCTGCTCTTAATCGCAAGGAGTTGCATTTACTCGACCAGATCTGGAAACTATGGTTTTAAAGGAATAGGCCACGTTTTTCCATACTGAGATATGTTCTTCCCTGAGCTTAGATAAGATAAAGATAAGATAAGATAAACCTTTATTAATCTCACAAAGGAGAAATTCACTTGTTACAGTCGGCGTTACTTCACAGTCTTATTGTACAGTCTGACAGCAGTGGGGATGAAGGCTTTGCGGTAGCGCTCCGTCCTGCACTGAGGGTGTCTCAGTCTGCCACTGAGAGAGCTGCACAGCTCTTCTACAGTCCCGTGCAGTGGGTGGGAGGTGTTGTCCATGATGGAGGTGAGCTTGGCTAACACCCTCCTGTCCCTCACCTCCTCCACAGAGTCCAGGGGGCAGCCCAGGACGGAGCTGGCCCTCCTGACCAGCTTGTTCAGTCTGTTCTTGTCCCGCTCTGTGCTGCCCGGGGCCCAGCACATGGCAGCGTAGTGGAGAGCAGAGGCCACCACAGAGTCATAAAAAGTCCTGAGCAGAGGCCTGCTCACTCCGAACGACCTCAGTCTCCTCAGAAGGTGGAGGCGACTTTGGCCCTTCTTGTACAGGGCGTTGGTGTTGTGGGACCAGTCCAGTTTATTGTTGAGGTGAACACCCAGGTACTTGAAACTGTCCACCTCCTCAATGTCCTCCCCCTGGATGTTCAGCGGTGTGTGCGGTAGTGGCTTCCTCGTGAAGTCGATCACCATCTCCTTCGTCTTACTGATGTTCAAGCACAGGTGGTTGCGCTCACACCAGTCCACAAAGTCTATGATGACTGACCGGTACTCCAGGTCGTTCCCCTTAGACACACAGCCCACGATGGCGGAGTCGTCGGAGAACTTCTGGAGATGACAGCTGTCCGTGTTGTATGTGAAGTCCGATGTATAGATGGTGAAGAGAAACGGTGAGAGGACGGTGCCCTGAGGGGCCCCAGTGCTGCAGACGACCACCTCAGACTCACAGCTGCGCAGCCGCACATACTGTGGTCGGTCCGTGAGGTAGTCGATGGTCCATGCGGTGAGATGTTCATCCACTCCCGCGTCCTCCAGCTTCCCCCGCAGCAGCGCCGGCCTGATGGTGTTGAAGGCACTGGAGAAGTCAAAGAACATGACCCTCACAGCGTTCCCGGCGTGCTCCAGGTGCGTGAGTGCCCGCTCCGACAGGTAGATGACAGCATCCTCCACTCCAATGTTGGGTCTGTAAGCAAACTGCAGCGGGTCAAGGGTGGGGCTTACCACAGAGCGGAGGTGGGTGAGGATGAGCCGCTCCATCGTCTTCATCAGGTGGGAGGTCAGGGCGACTGGTCTGTAGTGGGCCGGTTCCCTGGCGTGTGCTGTTTTAGGAACTGGAATCAGACAGGAGGTCTTCCACAGGACGGGGACCTTCTCCAGGCTGAGGCTCAGGTTGTAGATGTGGCAGAGGACCTCGGAGAGCTGGTCTGCGCAGGTCCTCAGCAGCCTGGGACTGATGCCATCTGGTCCTGCAGCTTTCCCCCGCTTCAGTCGCCTCAGCTCCCTCCTCACCTGGTCCGGTGTGATGGAGAGGGGGGAGTGAGGGGGGGACCGGTGTGGGGGTGGACTGCCAGGGGTGGGGCAGGTGCTAGAGGAAGTCCGTATGATGGGGGCTGAAGACGTGGGTGCAGGGGGGCTGGAGGCAGGTGAAG
This sequence comes from Gobius niger, assembly GCF_951799975.1. Lineage (NCBI taxonomy): Eukaryota > Metazoa > Chordata > Actinopteri > Gobiiformes > Gobiidae > Gobius > Gobius niger. Next base: position 10,387,721 of record NC_136852.1, on the reverse strand, counting down.
GTGGTCGGGGGAGGGGGGCAGTGTCCACTGTGCTGGAGACGCGTGAAGAGGAGGGAGTGGGGGGAGAATCAAACCGGTTGAAATGTTCGTTGAATTCATCCGCCCCGCGCTGGTCTCCATCAGCTGTCCCTCTGGCACTCTGTCCAAAACCGGAGATGTTCTTCAGTCCCCTCCACACGTCCCGTGCGTTGCCCTGCGCCAGCTTCTGCTCCAGCTTCTCGCCATAGTCCTTCTTGGCCTTCCTGATCCTCCACTGGAGTTCATGCTGGACTCTCCTCTGCTCCTCTCTGTCCCCTGAGTTGAAAGCCCTTTTCTTTTGGTTCAGGAGGGCTTTAAGTTCAGGGGTCACCCAGGGGTGGTTGTTGGAGAAACACCGTACCTTCCGGGTTGGTACAGTGGTTTCCACACAGAAGTTGATGTAGTCTGTGATGCAGTGGGTCAGGCCGTCGATGTCATCTCCATGAGAGCTGCAGATCATGTTCCAGTCTGTGGTCTGGAAACAGTCCCTAAGTCTCTCTTCAGCCTCTTCACTCCACACTTTCACAGACCTCTTCTGTGCTGGCTCCCTTCGCACCCTGGGTGTGTAATCCGGCCGCAGTAGGACGAGATTGTGGTCTGAGCGTCCGAGCGGGGGGAGGGGGGCAGAGGTGTAAGCGCCCTTCACGTTAGCATACAGAAGGTCCAGGGTCTTATTGTTCCTTGTGTGGCACTTAACATACTGCGTGAGTGTGGGGATAGTGGCGGAAAGAGAGGCGTGATTAAAGTCACCGGTGATGAGCAGCAGGGCGCGGGGATGACGCATCTGGGTCTGGGTCACGGTACTGTGGATGCGCTCACAGGCTGCGGCGGCGTCAGCCGAGGGGGGGATATACAAGCACAACACGACCATGTGTGAAAACTCCCTCGGTAGATACCTAGGCCTCATGCTGACGACGATCATCTCCAGGTCCCGGGTGCATATCTGTTCTTTCACGTGCACGTGTCCGGGGTGGCACCATCTCTCATTCACAAACACAGCTACTCCACCGCCTTTCTTCTTCCCGCTCCCCTCCACACACCGGTCTGCGCGCGCGAGTTTAAATCCGTCCAGGGAAACCACAGAGTCCGGTATATTCCCGTTCAGCCACGTCTCCGTAAAGCACATCAGTCCGCACTCCCGATAAGCCCTCTGATGTCGGGTCAGTGCGGCCAGCTCCTCGGTCTTGTTCACGATGGAGCGCACATTACCCAGGATGACGGAGGGTAGCCATCTTCTCCTCTTGCGTCCACCTCTGCAGCCTCTGCATTTTCTGCGTATCTCGGCGGGGATCACCGGCCTCTCCACATGCATGAGAGGTGAGTCCTTGAGTCCGAGAAGCTGCTCCCGTGAATAAACAAGAGGACTGTGTGTGTCACCGTGGCAACGAGAACAACAAAAAGATGCAGATCCTAAAAATGCTGAAGACATCGCAAATAAAAGGGAAAGTGCAACAAAAAAACAGCTTCCCCTGTGCACAAATGCACAATGTCTAGTCTACTTGATGAAAATTTTAAAAAAACACGTCTATAAATAAAGATAAAAGCAAAAAGTGTAAGAGAGGTAACAGAGCCAACGTAACTAGCTGCCAGTTAGGGCCGGCGCCATAGCAGTAGATGAGTTGATGCATACCTGTCTGGTCTTTGTGCGTGCCCTCAGTCACGCAAAACAATCAAAGATGTTGCTAGCATTTGGCCTCTCCCAGCATATTCCAATAGTTCCAAACGGGGGTGAAGTTGGATGCTACCACGCTCTTCCACAGGCACGCACAAAGACCAGACAAGTACGTATAAAGTCTGGTCTAAGCTCAGGTAAGAACATATCTCAGTATGGAAAAACGGTGGCCTGTTCCTTTAATAGCCTTTTCCACTGCTCTATTGCACTGTGTGGTATGTCCACACTCATATCTATTGCTATCACTTGATGCACATCTGTACATTCAAGCTGTTGTTCTATGACAATTGTAATTGTCTTTACTATAGTTTATTTTAATCTTCTGAGGCATGACCTTGTAGTCATATCGTTTTAAAGTTGTTTATAGTTCAATATTTATCTAACTTATGTGTTTTATGTTTCTTGTTGAATTTCTCCGTTGTGAGATCAATAAAGGATTATCTTATCTTACCTTATCTTGCACAATCAACCAAAAAAAAAAAAAATCCTAGTTGTGAACCTGTTCATGACCATGGCAATAACCAAACCCCCTTGACAGCATCCTCTCTGTCAATCTGTGTTTTTACCTATGAACACAAAAGAGCGTTGTCCGGTCAGGTCTATGGCCTGAGGGCCGCACCTTGGGCACACCTGGTATAATCCAACCTCGCCCTGCAAGATGAATGATGTGATTTTACAAACTCACGCAAATACATCTTGAAAGACTCCAGCCTGTATATTCTGCTCAAATCCGCAGGGTTTCAAACCAATCGTGTGGCGGTATTGCCGTGAGTGGGCGGGTTTTAAATCGCCAGCAATAACAAGGACGTTTATCAATAATAATCAACAATACGATGACGATAGAAGAACACACGGTATGCTGACTCAGAAGAACACATGGCATGATGATTCAGACTTATAAACATGAGTAGTATTTTCCAAAACTAAATATTTAAGCTTTGTTGTTTAGTTATATGTTTTGAGACTAGCTCTGATTGGCTAAAACGGGGTACGCTTGATCCAAAGCTGCAAATATCCCGCCAAAGGTCCCTTCCTTCTCCCTGGACGACTTAAACCGAAACCTTTCCAGATTGATACAACTGTGCTAATGGAATTTGCACTGTCATTTAAATCTGGCTTTTGACAGATTAGGAAGGGTCATGCACGGGGAACGAAATACATGTGGACCACGACTTTGAAGTCCTTTGGACGGGGAAGGGGGAGGGAGGCATAGTTTATCTGAGGTAACAGCGTGAAATGTGACATTAAAATAGCTTGGTTAAATGACACAGCACAAGACGAAAAAAAAAAAAAAAGCCCCTAACCGCTTCCCCCTAAGCTGCTGTCACTCTTCCATCCCCTTCTCTCTCCATCCCGCTCTCCGTTCCGCCCGAGGACGAGAGGCCCCAGCGCGATAAGAAACCGGCAAAAATGATAAGATGGAGCGAGGGCTGTGGTGAAGATAAAGTTTGGACACCTCAACCTGAGACAGTGGACTCAAATGGATTGTGCAATTTTTCCCAAAAACCCAGATTCATCCTTAAATGCCTCGGATGAATAGTTTCCTGTCTAATTCCCGCCATGGCTGAGCAGGTGATGGACAGGCTTTAAAAAAAGAAAAGAACGTATACAAAATTCGGATGAGCCAAAATTATGTAAAGCCATGTAATATTGTAGCGCCATTGAAAAAAAAAAAAGAAAAGTCGACCCAGACAGTAATTTCAACTGGCACTCAAAGCCAAAAGCCGGGGTGATTTATCATCATTTCCAACGGTCATTACGGCAAATTATTTGAAGGGGGGAAAATATCAGAGAGCGGATTTGCAGGGGCAGAAATTGCAGCTTCATTCATAATCGCAGTAGTTAGCATTTTCCGCCAGGGACTGATAAATAGAATGGGGAACGCTAATAGAAAGGCTAAGAGAAAAGGATGAACATTATGTGTCGTGGAAAAGGTCAAGTTTTTTTTCTCTTCTTCTTCTCTTTTTTTTTTTTTTTTTTCTTCCTTGCCCCGGACACTTCTTGGCCGGGCCGGGAGTAGCGGGGTCTGATGGATAGCAGGGGTCGGCGGGGTTGACAGGCAGTTTGATGTAAGAGACAGGGAAGATGCGAGACCCAAAGTGCCCCGTTCTGGAAACAGTTTGTAAAAGAGCTGGTTCTTTCTTCCTATTTGGACAATTTGTTTTTTATTTCTTGTTTGTTGCTCTTGCACTCAAGTGACCCCCCCCTCCCCTTCCCCCCCCCCCCCCCCCTCCCCCCTCCCCCGAGGGATTTGATAAGATTTTTAAGTCAATCCATTTGTAGAGATGAAGGGAATGGTAATACTAAGGCAGTGGTTCTCAAACTGTGGTACACTGTCTTCCTCTTCTGCTGCTGATGCTGCTGGAAAAAAAACGTACTTGCACAACTATATGGAGTCAAATGTTTTTGTTTAATGTCAAATTTCTGTAATTCTAAGCAAGCAAACAACAAAATGAATCCTTTAAAAGCTTATTGACATTTTGCCCCTGTGTATCTTAAACACTATGCTTTCTTATTTCCCAGACCTCTGAGACGGAACGCACTCTAATTGTGCTGTTATACTATAAATGTGCAATGTTTATGTCTGGGGAAAATGGCTTTGGGTAAATGAGTGATGTTCAGAGAGCAGCCCAGGGGTGAAGCGCTGCCCAAGGACAGATTTGATACAGCCGGGGGCCCAAGTTTTCATCCTTTATTTAGAGATTCGGATTCTGAGGGAAGTAATAACAAACATCAGCACCCAGTTTCAGTAAGACTTTCACCACCTAATAGATGGATTGGATTTTAAAATCTATTACACATATTTGTGTTTTACTTATCTTATAAACTCTGAACATTAAAGTTAGGTTAAAGCCAGGAATGGTTATAGGAGGGTATGTTTCAGGAGTAAAATTCTGGGAATTTTAAAAGTTGTAAATTGTCCACGGGTCTTAAAAGGGATCACAAGGGTTTGGACAGGACAGTGTTTTAGGTGTATAGCCAATACAAAGAAGGGCTTTTGGAAAAGGAATGGATCATTCAATGCAGGGTTCACCTGTCGTATAGTCTCTAAGTGTGTGCAATATTACAATGTATTGAGTCTGTAAAGATGTGTCTGTGGTGATTCAGGTCTTTTGTTTGTTTGTTTAGGACAGTGCTTGTTAAAGCAGTACTAAGTAACGTGTTTACCTTAATAAATCAGTTTCGTAGTCCCTGTGGGGATAATACTAAGGCTGCAACGACGCGTCGACGTCGTCGACGTCGTCGATTACGTAAATACGTCGACGCCGTTTTTGTGCGTCGACGCGTCGCTTGTTTACATTTCACTTCCAGCATGGCTGCGCGTAATGCAAACGCTGCGACCGAGGGGGAAAAAGCACGGCAAAAGTCGTCAAAAGTGTGGGAGTATTTCCAGAAACGGCCTAATAATGTTGTTGTTTGCACACTGTCGAGCGGAAATGTCATATCACAGCAGCACAACTAACCTGGCTAACGCCAGACTGCTGTGTGCGCTCCAATCATTTCGAACTGCAATATCACTTGTGATTTTAGTCTGGCGTTAGCCAGGCTACAGCACAACGGCTATGAACGAACATGTGAAACGAAAACACCCGCGGCTGCAAGGGCCGCGCATCTCAGTCAAACTACGGTGTTGTTTCACTTATTAATCAACGCGTTGTTACGGGGACAGGCTCTGACGCGCACTCACTCTCCGCCTACTTTGCCACATATAAAACCAAAACGGAGCAGTCTGCAAGTGAATGAGCAGGAGAGACCGACCGCCTTCCCCGTCTCTCCCAACACGCGAGTAGGCTACTTCTCCGCTCGTGCCCCGCTCGGCTGTCTGTCTCCCGGTTCTCGCTTCGCCTCATGCTGCCCTCATGCGCGGCTCCTCCGCGGCTGCATCCCGTCCCCGTGTCCCGGGCGCTGTTCTCATGTTTTCTCTGCGCAGACTCGGGGCATCGGCCACACACTCATTTAAACTCTCTTGTTGTCGTGTCTAGCGGAGAATCAGGACAGTAGTTTGATGGATAGACGAGAGTAAAAAGCCGTTCTCCGTGGCCTTTTTGTCTCAAAGAGGAGTTGAATCCACATGGTTCTCACGAGCACAGTAACTTACAGTAACTCTGGTTCTCTGAATGTGCACAGTCTAAAACGAATTGGGCGACTCACAGGCTAATTCTCAGTGGTCAGACAGAAATAACCGTCAGGTGCAGGTTTCAGTTAGTTTTAAATCAGCGGTTCCCAAACTGTGGGTCAGGGCCAGAAGTGAGAGAATGGGCCCATTTGCCATTTACTATTTTAAAAAGTGGGGAAAATAGACTAGTAGTAAATAAATATATAAAAGCCATGCCATTTGGACACATCAATGTTTTTTTCTTCATTTTAAATGAAAAAATAATCGGTAACATGAAAAATAATCGATCGATTAATCGAAAAAATAATCGATAGATTAATCGATTAATCGAAAAAATAATCGATAGATTAATCGATAGAAAAATAATCGTTAGTTGCAGCCTTAGATAATACAAGTGTTTATGGCATGATTGGAGGGTCTTTCATCTCCCCCTGATGTCTCTGGCCAGAAAACCATGTTTGCAACTTGACTGCCACCGGTCCGGAGAAAGCCAATACACACTAATGTAATCACGAAGAAGAAGCTAACATGCTAATGGGCAAAGCTAACTGCGGGCTAGCGTCACTTTAAACAGTATTTACAGCCAAGTTTGAGTGAAAAAAAATATTTCCATTATATAATTAGATGCACAGTAACCCTCTCTCCCTTCGCCTTTTCTGTCAGCATAGTATTTACTCTCCAAGACAATTAAAAGTTAAAACATCGTAACTTGCTACTACACCTGCAGTTGCGCTTATGGCCTCTAGGGGGAAGAGTTACTTAGTACTGCTTTAATGAACACATATAAGGCACATGCATGTAAACTCACCAAACTGTATTGTAGCCATGGGCTTCCAGCCGTTGTCCCACACTTGCATTCTCAGACAAACTCTCACTCAACCTGGCCTATTGTACATGTTTTTAGTGGAGCGTTAAACACTGCGCCACCATGATTCCCAGGTGTTCTATGCTGAACTCTATCTATCAGTTAGAGCACGCAGAAACATTTAGTAATACTTTAATTGCCAGAGCTGGGATCTGAACCCACTAGACCAGCCATTCCCAACGTCCTTAACATTGGACCCCTATCTATTATAGAAAACGCTATCTCAATGGCCGCCGCCTGGGCGCCGCCATGTTTATTTCCCATACCGACTTTGAAGCTAAGCAGGGACGGGCCTGGTTAGGACTGGGATGGGAGACCGTTTGGGAACACCAGGAAGCCTGGCGACAGTTGTGACTTTGTGCGTGGTTGGTGGTGGGGGCTGGTGTGCGCATAATTGTTCAGCAACTTTGAGCGTCTGGAAAAGCGCTATATCCGCGGCCGGCCCCCACGTGACGGTCCCACCAGCAGCGCCATTGACCACGAGTCCATATGGACCGCGGTGCTGCTGTCTGAGGACAACCCGCCGTCACAACAACGCGAGTGCACGACATCTGACTGCCGTGCGTGTGCGCGCATCCAAACAGGGCGGTGCGTGTGTGTGCGCGCGCGTGTGTGCGCGTGTGCGCGTGTATGTGTGCGCGCGCGCATCCAAACAGGGCCATGTGTGTCATCGTCACTCACCGCTAACCTGCAGACGCTCCGCACAGGTACAGTTACATCCTCCAAAAGACATCTGCGCGTCTTTGTTTAAGTCTCTCCTGCAGTGACCGAGGCTGTGGTTCATTATAGATCCAGGCAGTATTCCGTCTCTAAAGCTTTGTCTCCGAAAAAAAGTATACGCAAAACATTGCCCAAAAGCCTCTAATCAAACGCGCTGCTCCGACTGATTTATCCTCCGTGTGAGTAAAAGCGAAAATGACACTACAACTTAACGAGCGCATGGCCTGCCCTGCGTAGTTTTTTTCCTTTTTTTTTTTCATGCTGTACCATTTGTTTTCTATTTTGCTTTCACGTATTGTGAGCCCAGAGGTACATTTAATTCTAAAGCAGCTTTGAACGCATTGCCAATTTTATTGTACAGTTATAAATACTGTCTAACAACGATCATTAGGCAATTTCATTTCAAAACCTACTTATTATTTTTTTGATTGTAGCCTACACTACCGTGATGCACCAAATCACCGGTCCTGCACCGTGAACCAAACCGTTACAGCTGAACCCCTAATATTTATCCATAATTATTCCACTGTCTCTTGAATTCTGTTCCCTGAGTTTAGCGGACATATTGTCGTTGTAGTTTATAAGAAAAGAGTACGGGTGCATCAAACACTCCAATTGCAGATTGTTTGAAATTATTTTTAGCATTCATTATTTTTTACATTTGTAGTGGCTATAGTTTTTGGAATGGGTTGGGAACCACTGGTCTACAGCTGAACTGTGTGAGGGGTTGGACATTTCTTTGTAATCACTAATAATCTCAGAATATCAAATGTGGAGACTAGCTGGCCGAAGGCCGGGTCTCAGCTAGTCAATAAGAGATTCTCACTGGGCCCCCCAGTAATAATAATTTACCCCATTCAAAGTGATTTTACAGCTGCAATTACATGAATGGCAACAGCTAGCAATGACTATTGGCTTAATACTTGTTTTGAAGACAAGCTTTCGGGCTTCTGTAGTGCCCCTGAGGCCCACCAGGGGGCCCTGGACCCTGCTTTGGGAACCACTGCACAATGGACAATTGGCTGCAAACAAAATATCATACATTTCCATCACATATTGATGCTATGACTTAATACAGTGTTCAACTCTGCGATGCATGTAAAACAGACAATATGTTTATTTTCTAGATACACTATAAACGGTTTGCTAGTGGGTCCCCTCCATGATAGTCGGTTACATTCATTTAAATTACCTGCACACATTATGCGCTCATCTTATATGAATGGATGTGAATGATACACCTTTAACTCAAAGCTAAAGCTTTCCATTTCACACAATTAACCTCGTGACCGCAGCGATCTCACGTGTAAAACCCTCTCAGCATGTGATATTCAACACGAGGAGAGCTTTTGATCTGCCATTTATTGTAGATACACCCCCATCTCAGAAGAATGAAAGAGAAAAATATTGATTACCTAAAGGGATGCTTGGTTACACTATGAAAGAGCAACATTACATCAATACGGCTTTTATTCCTAACCTCCTCCTGTGAGTCTCACCAGGCTACCACATGAACAGAGATGATTCAGAGTGTGCTTCATTTTCCTGGGAGGGGAATAGGAGCAAAAGTCAACATGCAAACATATTCTGAGTATTTCAAAGTGGGCGGAAAAAATGTTGAAGCATGCATGAGTAACCAGGCTGGGGGCTCGGGGAGGGTGAAAGGACACAAGGGGGAATAAATGGCTAGGTGTACTGTATTTTAGAAGGATATATTTTGGTTTGATTGTTATATAGAGTGGAGTGTAGGAACTTCCTTTTTAGATAAGTGGGTGGTGATGTTAAGGAAGGTCACGGTGGGGGGAGGTGGATTGGGTCATTCACAAATATGCTGTGGGTGGATTGTTCTAGCAGCCACTCTGTAATCGCAGTGCAACGCCTTTCGTCGTTACTTCAGAATTCCCCAGCCAGGCCATGTTCCTGATCGTGAATCAATTTTATGGTGGTTGTATGCGATCAAGAACACGGCCTGGCGAGTCCACCGAGAGGAGCGTCATCCAGCTTGATACCCGAAAACTGCGCAAACACACCTTCGTTTTGGGAGAGAGTAACCTTGGCATATTCAGGCGGCGCGATGTTTCCCAGTTGCCTACTGGCACTTTAGCGATCGATGCATTATTGTATGCATTGAGCTTGTATTTTTCTAACTCGTAAGCAGTTACAAAAGCCTTTGCGCTTATTTTTTATTGTGTCTGGACACTAATACTGAAACCATCTAACTGTATGAGTCAGGATATAAAAGACACTTTGCTGCATAGTGGATAAACTGAATGTTCTTTGTGGTACAACAAATTGCTGGTTGTGTTTAATCGAGTGTAGGCAGATTTTTTTTGCCTTGTCAAGGTAAATAAAAGGCATTATGTGCAATGGACTTTCAGCACATTGTGGTCCAGTAGAAACAGGACATCACCTTGCCCGCACATTCTGACCTTTCGTCGTTGTACAGACGTGGAATTTTAAATGAAAGTAAATAAGTGTGGTAAACTATTAGCGGTAGGGTTGAAAACTGAGTAGCTGTGGTGTCACGGGTCAAAATTTGAACTAGACAGTAGCAGGTTTTGTTCACGCATCTGTCCCTGGGTAAACCACTTTGTGACACTTTACATTAACTACACCATATTTAACCTTAAGAGTAATACTTAATTATTCATGAACAATGTGACTGACCCTTAACAACTTAACAATGATTAAGTATGTGAAGAACTATTCAATATGAGGCATTAACTGTAGTAGTTAAGTAGTTACACTTACTTAATAAATTGTTCATGATGAAGTAAGGTTTAAAGCAGTACTAAGTAACTTTTTATCTTAATAAATCCTTTCCGTAGTTCCTCTCGAGGTAATACAAGTGTTAATGGGATGACTGGGGGGGTCTTGCATCTCCCCCTGGTGTCTCTGGCCAGAAAACCACAATTGCAACTTTCCTTGCTCTGGGTCGGAGGCCCCAATACACACTAATAGAATCACGAAGAAGAAGCTAACAGGCTAGCAGGCGAAGCTAACTGCGGGCTAGCGCCTCTTAAACAGTATTTACAGCCAAGTCTGAGTGAAAAAAATGATCTCCATTGTGTAAATGGATGTACAATATCCCTCTCTCCCTTTGTCTTTTCTGTCAGTGTAGTATTTACTCTCAAAACATAATTAACACAAGCATATTTAAGATTTTGCTAAAGATTGCACCCAGTTTTGTTCAGTTTGGCCAATTTTTATAGTTTCACTTCCTTATTGGACACCGACAGGAAGTGACATAGATAAAGGCAAACAATTACAAAATGATGCCATGCCGACCATGTCAAGTCAATGGGAAATGAGTGCTATGGAACTTTACCTTTATCTATGTCACTTCCTGTCAGTGGCTTAAAGATTCAAATAAAAATAACTTCTCTGCATTTCTTCTTTAAAATTGCTGCTTCACTGAAATAAAATGCTATTTATGCAACTGATGAACTTGCAACTGATACATCTAAATAAGTCACATTAAGACCTGGCATATGCACTTTAAGTTTCATTTCCATTCACAAAACCAACAAAAATATAAAAAGCAGCGACCAAGAGATTCTAAGTGTAAGAGACACATGTTGGCGTGTGCAGGCTGGAGCCGATGATTGGATTAACGGACTTGAGGGAGAGCCACTCCTGTGGATTGGAGCAGACATCATTCTGACATGGCAAAGGGCTGCTGCTGCTGCTACTGCTGCTGCTGAGCATGCACTGCTTTATTTACTGCCCCAAAGTCAGTGTGGGCGATCGCATTCGCTACTGTACTGTGGGAAAAAGGGCATGTAGTCGGGTGGGAATGAACACAGATCATGCCCTAATGAAGGCAGACGTATTTATTTACTAATCTGTTTTGCCATTCATTTCAAATATGGGCATTTATTTTGCTGTAGTTCTATTTCTTCTTTTTCTGTTTCATTTCTCAAATCACAAGGAAAGAGTAATTCCCCCTTCTGCCTGCCAGCACAAAGGTTTTTAGTTTGATCCCCTTGTTATTGTGTCCATGGGCAGAACAAATAACCCCATACGTGATTGTTTGAGTGCGATCCTCTTTTCATTTCGTGCATTTGTTTATTTATCTATTACATAAATGACATTAAAAAGAACGAAGCCTCTGCAAGACATCGAACCCTCACACACAAACGCCTCGTCATCCCTGCCCTGAGCGGGAATATCGGAAAACCTTTATGTCCAATTACATCTTCATCTCTGCAGTATTTAAACACACAGTTTTAACGACACGGGCGCGGCTTGGGGGGTGGGGGGGAACAGAATTCCAATTGTGCATGTGTTGTGTGCGCTTACGTATTTATAACACAAGGGCAGTGACGCAGAAAGTCGGTGCATACTGATGAGGGGGAGCTGAAGAGAGGCCCTCTGTGTTGGCAGGCAGAGGCGAGGGCCACTAACAACAAGTCATTCACCTCATTTAGGCCACACTCACATCCCGGCCCCCGAGCTCCCAACTGTTAGGATTCTGCAAACATGAGCAAGCAAATCAAGGAACGGCTGAATAGTTTAGGGGGGAAGAGTTGTCTCCTCTCCAGTATATTAAGAGGTTGGATATGTTTTATTCCAAAGAGGCGTCGGACAATAAGTGGGTAAGCCCAGACACTGCTCCGGTTTTTAAGTAAGTAAATAATGTGTCTGGAAATGCGCAATTATTTCCGTTTAGAAAGAATAAGCCTCACTTAAGGCGAGCTACACACTGCGTGATTTTATTGTCTTGGGTGTCATGTGTCAGGAATGTGAAATTAGAAGCACACCAGTTTTGAAGATGCTAAATCAGGACTACGTTACCAAAGTCTGCCAGAGCAAGTTTCAGGCTCTGTAGTGTGTTTTAAGATGAGGCATCACTCTGCACTTGACTGGTGGCGCTGGCGTTCATTTTTTTGTTGGTTATATAGATGAGCTGTCTTTCCCACGCATGAGTAATCCTTTGTCACAGATGGCAACTTAAAGTGCATAAAACATGCTCTGTGGTGCCTCAGAATTTATATTGATGAGTGAAAATGTATTTGACCTTTATTTAACCACGAAACACTGCTGTAGGTAAGTTTGCTTGGTGGAAGGCTGATTTTCTTCATTGTCAAAAGACCAAGGGCTGGACCCTCCAATTTTAGGCCAAAGTGAAGCATAATTTTCTACAAATGCCAGTGATATACAGCATATGGTCTAAATGGCTGTTCTGCCACAAACATTTTAAAGGAACAGGCCACCGTTTTTCCATACTGAGATATGTTCTTACCTGAGCTTAGACGAGTTGATGCGTACCTGTCTGGTCTTTGTGCGTGCCCGTAGAAGAGCGTGGTCGCTTCTAACTTCAACTCCGTTTGGAGCAATAGGAAAATGTTGGGAGAAGCCAAGTGCTAACTACATCTTTGGTCATTTTGCGTGACAGGTACGTATCAACTTGTCTAAGCTCAGGTAAGAACATATCTCAGTATTTAAAAACAGTGGCCTGTTCCTTTAAGTTTCAAGGTATTTTTCACATTTCTAGTATATTTAAAGCAGTACGAAGTAACTTGTTTACCTTAATAAATCCTTTTCGTAGTCCCTCTGGGGGTAATACAAGTGTTAATGGGATGATTGATCCCCTGGTGTCTCTGGCCAGAAAACCACAATTGCAACTTCCCTGCCACCAGGTCGGAGTCACCAATACACACTAATGGAATCACGAAGAAGAAGCTAGCAGGCTAATGGGCAAAGCTAACTGCGGGTTGGCGCCACTTAAACAGTATTTACAGCCAAGTTTGAGTGAAAAAAATGATCTCCATTGTGTAACTGGATGTACAATATCCCTCTCTCCCTTGGTCTTTTCTGTCAGCGTAGTGTTTACTCTCACGGACAATCAATGAGTAAAAAAATGCAACATGCTACAACACTTGCAGTGGCGCTTATGGCTTTTAGGGGGGCCAGTGACGTTGCCTACCCCTGACGTAAAATGTTTTAAAACTAATTCTCATTTCTAAACATGACCTGGCCAAATTTTGATTCAACTGAATGTCTTTACACCTACTGTACACCCTTGATCACTCTACTCACTCCTGGGGTACAGGAGTGTGACAAGGGTCAAGTGTCCTGCCCAAAGCCAAGGACACGATAGCATGATTTGAAAAGCTCCTTCTAGAAAAACACTTTACATGCTGCCGCAAACAAGAAAAAATTACAACTCAAAATTTAATTCAAAACTGGTTTGACCGACGAGTCACGCGCCCCGGAGATCATTGTGCTCCTTTCTCCTGCATCAAGTCTGAAAGCTGTTCTTAAGAGGCATTTTTGTCTTGGCCTTAAGTGCTGTTCCCGTCGAACTTTTATTGTAGCCTAATAGGTTTTTGTAATTATCCTCACAGTCATATAGTAATAGAGATTCCATAACTCCTCATGAGTCAGCAGAGAGGTCATTAAGAGACGGAGGCAGGATGAAAGAAGAGAGGAGAGAGGCCGTATTCTATATTTGATTCTTCCCTGCTTCTTGCTTAGTCGCTCGATCGATACATCTGCATATTATGGTTAAGGGCAAGAACAAGAAAGTATGGATTCAGAGCGGCGGAGGACTAGATTGTGTTTCCTCGTGCACGGGGGGAGACAAATGGAGGCGAACGGAAAGTGTGAGGACTATGGATTAATGATAAGATGTGAGGGCGTTAACGTCTGTGAGAGATAGAAAGAAAAATAAGAATGAAAGGTATAAAACTAAAGCATTACTTGAAAGGAATACAATTCATTTACAGAATAATAATGCAAATCTCTTGAGAAGGATGATAATACAGTAGTACCCACTATTTTGGTCATGACAACAATGTTACTTACCAAAGCAAATATAACTTAAAGTGACAAACCTCTATGCTGTGTATAAGCATAAGCAAATGGACAACATTCCATTGCTTATTCATACTTTGGGAAGGCTTAAGTGTTACAGTGACCCTCCGGACCTGCCCATTATGCTACAGTGGAGGAGTCACATAGGGAAAAGGGTTTTATCTTCTTCACGTTTAGCATTTAGGTCTGATTGAGAAGTATTTGCACACGGGCAAAACAGTGCGTGCTAAAGTGGTGTAGCATTTAAGATTGTTGTCTCTCATAAACGCTCAAAGGCCACAGAGCAAACATATTTATATACATCAGATTTGGGCCACTTATAATATACATTATTTATAATGATTACACAATATCAGATTGCATGTGCTGTTTATTGGCTTAGAAAATCAGGATTCAAATGTATAGACCACAAGAGGCAAGCTTAATCTTATGAGCTAAAGACATTTGAGACCAACACATTTTTTTTTTCTCTGAGACACTGAAGAGGAACCAAGAGCCCCCCTCACCGGCAGCACAGTGGAGGCATCACAAGAGGAGCTACAGGGAACAAAAAAGGGACAAACGAGGAGGTATCCGGACAAGACTCACAGCTAAGCCACACATGCCTTATATTGTTCTGGCCAATGGACGCTCACTGGAGAATAAAACTGTTCTTCACAGAAGGTGGTGAAAGACTAATGTGGAGCAGAGCGAGCAGGAGGAAGAGGAAGAAGGAGGTGGAGGAGCTGACTAGTGCAGGACACCACGCTCTGAAACGGGGACAAACCCAGGGGGCGCTGCACCATTTCAGGGGGATAAGAGGAGCACTGTTTCCCCGACCTCCAAAAACATGCTGGTCAGGTTGTTCCACAGTGACGGCTCAGAGGCTCAGGACTAACACCTGAACACAATTTTTATTTTTATTTTTTTAGTCACCCATAACATAAGTAAGTGCTTTATTTGTCATTGTACAATTGGACAACAAAATGATGTCCAGGTGTTGGGTTAGTCCTGAGCCGCTGACACTGAGCCGTCACTGTGGGCCCACCTGACCAGCATGTTTGTGGAGGTCGGGGAAACCTGGCTGCCTTCAGTGCTCAGAGCACGGTCTCGCTCACTACTTTCTCAACATCCCTAAACTTGAAAATCTTTATATAGCAGACCTGCAGCCTATTTGGAAGTACCCTGGTGCAGTGTGTGTGAGTGAACCAAAATGTAGCCTCTCAAATCTATTAAAATGGTGCTGCATTCTCAAACAATTTGGGGGACGTGCTTTAATGACTGTGACTGAGGTCTCTCAGCAAAAATGACACAATGATTGCAAGCAATGAAATACTTGTTTAGGTCAACAATTTGTGTGTGGAAAAAAAGCAATAGGAGAACGACAAATATATGGAAACAAAAAAGGTGAGAGTGGGGATTGATGACACAGAGCAGGTCTGCAATCATCGGCAGTTCTGCTAAAGCCATTTGCGCAGACAGGAGAGGCCTATACATAAGAGAGAGAGGGAGGAAAAATGGGAGTGACAGACAGAAGGAGGATTTGCTGTCTCGCTCGCAGATAAGCACGCAGCTTTCCTGCTATTTTTCTATTCTCTCCCAGTGGCACAGTCAGAATACACACACACATGGAGACGGCATGCTTTGGGCCAATTTGCTGAGATTTGTCAGTGTTCTCTGCAGCTATAGAGTGGACAACCCTGTGCCAAATGTATGAGATGACAAATATTGAACTGTACCTTTGCAAACGATGGATAAATGCAACAAAAAAGTATATAAAATGAATACGTACATAAGTCTATTAAGTTCTGCAATGCTCAGGATACTTAATGGTTGTGGCACTTCAGTTTCTAAAGGTCTGGACGTCATTTTTGGTGCAAGAGCGTCTATAGTCCCGTGCACAGTCCACGCCGCAGCGCGACCCCGTCTGACCATCAAAGGTGATATTGTATCCCTTTCATGTAGCGGACAGTCCCTGACCACACACACGCGCTCCCTGTTCTGCTGCAGCGGCTCTTGGCACCTGACAAAAGTTCACCCTTTTGCCGAGTTACCATGGCAACGGGGAGATTGGTTGTTGCTACCCGTACAGCCCGACTCCCCAGCCCGTGAGGCAGGAGGAGAGAGGACAACGGCAGCTACGGGATCCTGAGTGAGTATAATCAGGATGTGAAGCGGATAGCAGAAATGAGTTCATATTTCTAAGCATTTGGAGCAATCATTGTTTATGCTTAGGTCATGGGATACCGTAGAACGTTTCTCAATGCTGTTTTGTTCTTCGGTTTATCAAATCCAAGATTGATTCTCTGTGAGGTAAAAGTGGTATGATGTAATGTAAGCTTGAGAAAAGAAAACAAACAAGAAAACTTAGAAAGTTAACAAAGCTAACCAGTATCTACGCAGCTAGAGTCTCAACGGAAACGAGAAGGAGAGTCCATATAACTCCAATGCTTCAGTCCGGGCATTGGTTCCCAGTGAAGCAGCGAATTGATTTAAAATGTTCAATAACTGGAAATGGACGGAATTGTTTTGTAATGTTCTGTAATTCTTTTCTAAATACCTGCCTTCAAGACCGCTCAGATCACAGGATAAAACAGGCTCACTCTGTCCAATATCAACAGTGTGGTGTGGAGCCTTGAGCCACTGCACCTTAGAATAAACTGATGACATAAAAGACAAATATTCTTGTTTTTAAATCTTGCTTCGTTTATTTCTTCTTTTTTGCAGGGAAAAAAAAAGTTATTTGTACATAATCTACCTTTTTGTGACCCAATACCAGCCTATGAGTGTTTAGCATGGTGCCTATACGTTCAACCAAAGAGGCCTCTATAACTCTCCCGGATCAATTATTTTGATCCTGGAAATGTTGTAGATTTTCAACCAGGAACTCTAAAAACAATTGATCCAGGAACATTATAGAAGCCACTGTGATGGGAAGTAAAGACACCCACACCCATACAGCCACCGGGTCAATTAAAGGGACTATACAGAGTTTAAAAATGTTAAAATTATGTATTTTCCGCCCCCTACATGTTCCAGCAATGTGTAGAATGAGCCCAGACCTGTTCACCACAACTCACTTCACAACAAGTTCCATCAGGCACCTCTAACGCCTTAACTGAGCATTAAAACAGCAATAAAAACGAGACAAAAGTGTGACAAAAACACGACAATAAAGTGATAAAAGAGCAACAAAAACGTGTCAAAAATATGACATAAAAGTCATGAAAAAGTAAAAACAAATTTGAAGAAAACGCAACAACAAAAAAGTAAAAAAAAAAAAAAAGTACTCCAGTCCAGAAGCTTTTAGATTTGGGTAAAGCCAAGTGAGGGTTTAATAACTGAACTCTCTTGTTTTATTTGTATACATTTCTCATTGCTGTCTGTGAAGCGGATTGAATGAATGCACTTTATAAAAAAAAAAAAAAACTGCCTCTTGCCTTTTCAGGGGAGTCTTGGCCCCAGAGGGAAACCTATTGTACATATTTGTAGTGGTAAGGGAAAGAGTAGCACACGGCGGAAAGGCAAACGCGAGGAGAACATGAAAAGCCCAGACTTGTCCTGCAGAGTTGAGCGCTCCAGCTCTGTAATTGATTGAGTAAGAGTGTTGTTCGGAGGCCTTGACTGTTGCATGCCGCTCTTATCTGAATGTTTTACAGGCGGGTCGGATGACACTACTTACTTCCTACTGAACAAGTGTAGCTCCATAAAATACACAGTGAACATGGTGGAGTTGAGCGCAGTTTTTTCGTGTTTAGACCCTCTTTCATCTTCCCCGCTTTGAGCGAGCGGGAAACAGGGCCAAGTGATCACAGGCTGCTCCATCCAGTTAACAGCAGCCAAGATCACAGAACGTGCAACGCAACAAGGCAATGACTTAAAGAAACGCGCTGGTAATGAGATCTTCTGCAATCTGCATCGCACAGAGCAACTGTATGGAGGAGGGTCAGGTCTGGAAGGTTCGCTATCAAGCGCACTGGACAAACTCACTGTAATAACGCGGTTGATAATTAAACAATAAGGTCTGTCGGATTGTTTGTAAATACTTCATAAACACGATTTTTCTGTGTCTCCTTTTGTGAAGTAAACATGTTGTATGTGAGAACTTTCAATTGAAGGCCTTGATTTCAGAGAATTGACATTGTTTTGTTTAATTTTTGATCAAGTTTAATGTAATTTCTATGGAATTGATAAGTACATGTCACAGGGAAGTGTTTTATAAGTTTGAATATGACAGTGACCCAGGAAGAAACAGTTTATGGTGAAAGTAACCAAAAGTGGGAGCTGTATGTGGTGTTACCAAAAAGAACTAAACAATGTTCAAAAGGTATTAAATTACAATTTATTAAAAAGCCAATGTTAAAAACAGGCAAGCAACAGGCAGCAATCCAGGACAGAACCATCTCCTATGAGGCTCCACAGTCCATGCGGTAAACAAGGGTGCGGCCAGCGGGGTCCTCCTGTCTCCGGTGCACCTCGACGATCCCCCATTGCGGGAGGCGTCCACCTCTGGATACCTGGGCAGAGGGACAGAGCACAGCAGGGCGCATGCACCACCAGACCCCGTCGCCATAGGCCAACATAGTACCCACCGTGCAGGTGTAGTTCCTCACTCCGCCACTGCTGGTGTTTCGCGTCGCGGTGCTATCCCCGGGTTGTTCCTTTACGCACTACCGTGCACTGCCGTGCTAGTGCCCGTGCCGCTCACCCCCGTTGCAGTCGCCTGCTCCTCCGGCCTCACCAACGTTGAGCCACCCTGCTTCCTCATCCACGCTCCGCATTTCCGTCCAACTCGACCTTCCGTCCGTCCCCACGCACTGCTGCTGCCGTGGCTGATGTGGGCCTGACACTCTGGTCCCCAGGCCCCTCGAACACATCTCAGCCTTCCTCCATGCCGTGACTTCGCCAGCCTGCAATTGTATTTATTCGTATTGTTATGTGTCTGGAAAAATCATGTATCCAAGTGCCTAATAAGCAGAAAAGTTTCACCTGTGAAAATGAGAAAAACTTTACAATGAGGTAAGGAAATGTGTCTAACAGCTTTTTCTGATTATGTCACAGTGACCTCTCTGAACTTTCCCTATGATCTTTTAACATTTCACCCAATGTTATCCAACTGCAGTAAAATGAAGTGAAACATCCACAAGAGTTTATTCTCATACAAGTTCATCTTTGTCCTTAATTACACTTCCCACTATTTTCAAGCTGAGCAGTTGTAATTTAAAGTTATCCTTAAGTATTTACAGATGTATAATTATCTATGAGTGACATATAGTTTTGTTTAGGGTAGCCTATCTTCAACACTAATATGCAGTGCCAGTGTTTTTTTGCCCTCATCAGCACATTCTGTTTACGATAATTAGCTGCCAGAATGTATTAGCCTTCATATCAGTGTCGCAGTATGTAAAAAATAAAAAATAAAGTCCTATAGCTTTAAGTTGGAAGTGAGCGAGCAGGGCGGTTCTGGGGCTAAATAATCTTTTATGCACGAACACACACGAAAGATGAGACTCACTACGGCAGCTTTTCTCACACAGATATATGAAATAATGAAATATTGATACGCTGCAGACTGTGAGCGGCTCAGCGCCAGTAGTAAATTTCAGAACTGAACACATGAAAAGCCAGCAAAAAGTTCCACGTAATAACGGCATTGAACTGTGGGGCCTTTCTCTATAGAGCACAAGGTTCACTGCAACGTTTGCAATGTGTCAGATTCTGATGAGTTCAGCCCAAAAGAAAAGGATCTCGAATAATGGTTAAAGGAACAGGCCACCGTTTTTTCCATACTGAGATATGTTGTTACCTGAGCTTAGACGAGTTGATGCGTACCTGTCTGGTGTTTGTGCGTGTGCTCAGTCACGCCAAAAGACCAAAGAAGTTGTCAGCACTGAGCCTCTCCTCCTTTCCTGTACTCCTTGTACATATCAGCTTGTCTAAGCTCAAGAGCATAATCTCAGTATGAAAAAATGGTGGCCTGTTGCTTCTAACTTCACCCCCGTTTGGCCCCATAGAGGAGAGAAGGAGGCGATATGCTAGCAACATCTTTGGTCTTTTTTTTCGCATGACTGAGGGCACGCACACAGACCAGACAGATACACATCAACTCATCTAAGCTCAGGTAAGAACATATCTCAGTATGGAAAAATGGTGGCCTGTTCCTTTAATATGTAGATGATGTTGGTGCACCACGGATCCCTTTGAGAGAATGACTCAGGATTGGTCAGGATTGGTAGCGTGAAAAAATTGAATGTTTTATAATTGTTAAATAGTTGTCCAAACTGTCCAGGGGCATTTTATTTGCATTTTCAATTGTGGAAAGGCACCATTTGGGCGTCAGAGCACATAGGTATTACATGGAATAAACTGGTACAGGAAAAAGACAACAACAAATGATTATAAGCAACTAAATATGAATTTAATTATAGTGTCTTAAAATTGCAAACAACAAGACAGTCCTGGGTGATCATTCCTAGAATGCCTACAGGGAAGTCTGTTAGGGAATTCCTTAATGTGCCCAGTAAGTAATCCATCAACTTGGATCCTTTGACCTGGGTAAATGTTAAAGTTTGGCATTTCACTGAACACTTTTGTGCCACACAACAGCGACATTGAGGTAATATTGAAAAATTGCAATTATAAACTTCAAGGGGCTAGATGCAGGTTGGTTATTTTATGCTTGTTAAGTGCCTTTCTTAGTCACTACGCCAAACCCCGCACTTAATTGGGTTGGTGATGTTCAAGGCCCCCCAGCAGGACTTTACTCAAGCACAGAAACCACTCCAACTTTTTGTTTCTTTTGTTTCTTTTATTGGGGTAGTTCCCAGCAGGTAAAAAACCTTTAACAAATGGACACACAAAATTCACAACTTAGATCAAACTTCTAAACTCAGATTGGCAAAGTGGAAATCACAAAAATCATCAGTATTTGCTTCTGCAATTTACTTTATTTTCTCTTAACTTAAATCCATCACAGGCATATTATCTGACATATTCATTTGCATAAATTGACATATTCATTTGCATAAATTGTTTACGTTCCTTTAAACCAAATTGTTTAACGTTTACTTTTCTTTTGTATAACAGTTTCCTTTAAACCAAAGTGTTTAAAGTAATTGAATAAGTTCCTTCTTTCTTTCGTTATTTCACAATAAACACAACCAAACACATCTCAACCAAACACATCTCCACCGGAGAATACGTCCTAACGAAACCATAAACATAAATTGGTGTTCAGTGTTCATCGTGCGTAATGCAACCATGACGCTCACAAACGTAAACACAAACACATGCGCTACGTGTGAGTGATAACTTTCGAACTCCAGTTCATTCAACAGTTCAGTGAAGGAGGGGTTTCTCTTACCGGCAGTTTCTTCGGAGGTCTTTACACGTAACAACACTGCGTAGTGGTAGCACACAGTTCAGATTGATCTGTACTCCAGAGACCATAGCTTTTTGTGTATTCTCGGGGCGCACAGCTGATTGTCATTTCATTCACCGCACCTGCTGCGGCGCGCACGCAGACAAGGCAGAGTGAGTCACGTGACCGTTGCCGTGACAATGCTCACTACTGCCACCTCAGGTCTCACACGTAACTGCAGCTTCTATATTTAGCTCATGCATGGCGGCAATTCGGACCCGAATGAACAACTTTTTGGGTTGCAGTGCAGGATTTTAGCAGCCATTGTGGTGAACAGGTCTATTACTGGAACATGTAGGGGGAGGAAAATACACAATTCTAACATTTTTAAACTCCGTATAGTCCCTTTAACTTTCCCCATTTTAGATATGTGAATAGCATGTACATATTTTGGTTTATCTCTCCATGCTCTTGCCATTTAAAGATGTCATCTGCATAACCTCTGTAAGGACAAGAACTATCCATTACTTTTAAGGAAACACACTTATCGGGTATTGACAAATACCAATACTAGCATCAGAAGTGAAAATGCTCAGCTTAGATTGACGGATTTCAGCGTTCTCATTATTTCATAAGAGTGAGCATTTCGTCTGGCTCTCCTTGTGTTGGAGGCAGCCTCAGAAACATATTTCCCTGAGGAACGATGCAGCAAAAGCCCTCTATAGGGGTGTGTGTGTGTGTGTGTGTGGGCGTGACTGTTTAAAGACATTTCCCTTATATTCATTTGTATTGCCGTTCTTTCCCTGTGGGGTTTCTGTAACATCTGTGCCAGGCTTGTGGAGTAAAAAAAAAAAAAAAAACCTGCATAATGGCCACCTGCATCTCACGGCTCGACTGGCGTCTTGTCCTCGCGACGCAGGATTACCGAGAGCGACCGGCGTTACTGCGTGATGACACTGTCCCCCAGGAAGCTAAACGTCTATATCAACATGGACACTCCATTGTTATGCTGCCATTTCCCGCGCTTGATTCATGGCGAGCAGAAAGCAAAGATAATCAGGTCCCCGGTGCAAAGCTTTATCTCATGGCATTTGTACTTTCTGTGCCAGGAAGAGGAGACGCTTTCACTGTCCACCCGGGCGGCGTAATGTTGATAGTCTACTGTGAATGCAAAAATGCTCTCAAAGAAAAACAGTCAGTGAAAAGTTGGAATAAGAACAAAACTGAATGCATTTGTTCGGATTTATTTGAAAAATCCCATACAAACTTACTCACAGTGGGTTTTAAATTTAGTCATCTGGGTTGAGATGTTTCACCTCGCATTCAGGAGGCTGTTTCGGTCATCTCTGTCCACTTTCCAGCATACATTATTCAAACGTTTTGGTAACACGTTTGAGCCTGTACCCGTGCCTGTTTACCCTAAGTGCAGGAGAATGGCCTGAAATGTTTGTGTTAATAGTTACAATTGCATATCTTTTTTTTTAATGTTCATAATCTCCTGGGTGATAATGCAACCTGTCACTGGAATTGTTAACATCCTGAGACAGCCTCCCTCTGTTTTTCAGCCCATTTGAGTGTTTAGGACTGGATCTGACGGACACAAAAACACACACACACACTCTTCTCCTTGGCCTTCAGTGCTAGCTCATGGAGAAGCAGAATAAATAATTATTTCGCTTCACGTTGTTATTGTGAAGCCCTTAGGTCAACTGATGTTTGAAAAAGTAATTGAAAACTGCCTCACTGATGCTGTAGGTCAGGGCAAGTCAGTTTTGTGGGGGGCCTTTTTTCGGCCGAATCTCCCTATCGTGGCCCCATGTTCTCCAAATCCCAGTGTTGCTGATCCTATTTCTCTTTATATGGGCGTTGGGGCGTCCTCTTGGACATTTGAAGTAATTGACAGTATTTTCAGTATTTTTAGGCCACAGACGACAGACAAAAGCAGCGATTAGCAAGATTTATTGACATGTATATTAGTTTGGTGATCAGACCCCAGTGGTAGACATCGATGTGTGTATGAAAGTCAGTATGGATGAACAGCTTGGAGTTAGGGATCTGTTCCCCGGAGCCTGGACACTGGTGGTGTTAGAGGATGCCCATGTAGGATGCAGCAGGGAGAAGCTGTGGGCAGAAGAGGTGGGGACGGGGCAGAGGTGGGTCGCAGCGCAGCCGGGAAGCGAACAAACCATGATTGCTGGGGCTTAGAAGCGGGACCGAGGGCGATGATTGGCTGCTACGGAGTTGCGGCTCTTACGCTGATGGGCTGAGGTGGAGGTGTGGCCCACTCGGAAGCGGTCACTGGCTGGAGGTAGGTGATGCTGAAATTAGTCTACCAGGTTGAATTAACGCCTAGGCTTCATTTGATCCCTGATTTGCGTAATCACATTTCTCAAAAACATGTTGGGGGCCAGATGTTCTATACTGGAGAGCCAGATTTTGCCCCCAGGCAAAATCTGCAACGAATACATTTGCCATTATATCTTTGCATCACCCTGTTACTGTGATACATCATGGCTCTAGAAATAGAAATATATACAAAATGTCAATATACTGCCTTTGAAGCGCAAGATTAAGAAAATGATGTTACATAAGTCGTTTGGACAGAGACACCCCGATTATTAGTAATGATGGCTCTGCTCGACAGGTCAGTTGTCATGTTTGTATGAAATGTGCTATTTTCCTTCTGTTATGTTAATTTTGTCAACAACTTGTGAATATACATTCAAAGTTTCCTCACAAGGGAATATTATTGTCACTTTATGAGGCCGAGGCAGAAGTAACAAAAATAAACAAACACGAAAAAGGATTTCAGTTTCCACAACTGAAAACTGATCATTTCCACGCATAAAGTTGAACTCTTGACCTGGTGTATAAGTGTGAAACGGTTCGAAACAAAAACATCATAAAGTGCAATGCAATTCAGAGCAGAGTAGATAAGAGGCTTTCCAAAGCAGCCGGGTGGAAGGAGACGTGTTTGTGGATCATGATTGCCTCTGTGCCAAATGAGGACTGTTACGACAGCGCCAATGGAAACCAAAAATGTTCCTTTCTAGCAGCGCTGGTTAGGGTTAGAGTGGTTTTAAAACAGCACAGGCAGAATCATAAATGCTATAAAAGAGAAAATGAGCCTTCTTATCAATCAGAAAACGCTATCACTGTTATTGAAACAAACATTACAGCAATGAGCTCTTCTCTTTGGAAATGACTGTGTCTAATTGCACATAATAATTTGTATTATAGCTATAAACTTGACTTTGCAGAGATCTTTCTGTGCTCCATAAACCAGGGTCAAAGATGAAGGTTCTCTAGGTGACATAACCAACTAATAACTGTCTATACTGTCCTTGTGAAACAAAGCAGCTTCATAAGAGGTTTACTAACATGTGCACAGGAAGCGTTGTGAGTTCAGTTTGCTGAATGTCTCTCTCCCTTCTTCACTGTCCCTAAGCCTGTTAGCAAAAAAATGGGGTCAATTCTTAAAACAAGGTCGAATACTGTACAAAATGTTAAAAAGAAATTGCTATTGATGGCTAAATAGTTTAATGTCAGATTTGCGGACACGGTGCGTCTAATTGCATTGAATGCATATAAAATACATAATTAATTAATAATTTACATGATCCCATTATCGTTCTTGCTGTGAATGCTAACAGTGCTGCATATAGTGAGGAGAGCTGGGAGGTGGGCTGCAGCCCTTTTGGGCCACCAGATAAAAAAGAAAAAAAAATATATTAAACTGTCACAAATGGGCTGTTAGGGCATGTAATTGGGCTGCAGACAAGTGGTCTGGTCTATATGAGACATTTATAAAGTCATTGGTGTCAGAAAACAAAAAAGAAAAATCTCATTGTGGTTCTCTCACTGGAGCTGCAACGTTGAACACCCAGTTGAGGTCAATGTAGCAAGTTAATTTCTGAAATGTGAGATCAATAAAAGGATTATCTTATCATAATGTAGTGACTTTATTCAATTATGGTTGTGTCAAAAATAATTATTGAACAACCAAAAGTCAGATTAAAGCGAAAGGCATTAGCGAACCATGTGTAAAACACAAATATTTTATTTGTAGTTTATGTCACACAGGAGACAAAAGTTCTTAAGTCTTCATCTGTACTTGGTCACTCAATCAAAAAACTCTAATACGTAATATGTGTTTTGGACAAGGACCGGTGACGCTGGATCTCATTGTCCAAATGATAAACTCCTGGGCTGAAGTGAGGTCCTAATACATCACTGACGCTCACCATCTGTTGTGAGAGCATTGTCAATATAGCCACCAAAGGCCCATAGTTGTTGTGACAGGCTCCATCCATGCACAAATCATACAGGCACAAAGGCAATATTAAACGAAATGAGAATTCAAATAAAAGAAGGCTGCCATTTCATTTCCCCCATTACTTTCAAAACTGCCTTTGATTGTAGCATGTAACTTATTGGGCAGTTCCAGGAATGGATTTACATTGCAGATAATAATTCTCTGTCATGACGCCTAAAGGTCGCACAGCTTCCAAAGACACACAAACCAGCGCCAGCACGCACATATAGAAGCGTGGTTGGTTGGCAGCTCTCAACGTTGAGTAGCTAGTTTTAAAGTGACTGGATCGATACAGGGGAGTGAATTGCCAATTTCAGTTTGTCCTATTGAAATAGGCTGGCGCTGCATTCTTGGGGCCTGCACATGAAATTGGAGCGGGATTGAATCTGAGAGGGAGAGTGCAGAATCTCTTTCTGGCATTGTTTTACACGTGAGTCATTACACAAGTTAAGCTTTGAACCCAATAAAACACGGCTCTTGAACAGTTCACCTGGACTGACCTAAAACTAACAGGTCATGGATTTGGTCTAAAGGAAATACAATTTTCCCAGGTCAAGTTATTAAGTACAATAATGGTACAATTCAGTGCAAATTAAGGTTTTTTCACAAGCAGTTTGTGGAAAAGACTCCAAAATCACAACAGGCTTGACCTCTGCCCGAATGACAAGATATAAGTAAGTAAGTAAAGTGCTTTATTTGTCATTGTACAACCGTACAACAAAATAGTGTTTAGGTGTTAGTCCTGAGGCGCCACGACTGATACAGGTTGACCCACAGCTGCCACTGTTTTGAAGGTCGGGGAAGCCTGGCTGGCTGCCTTCATTTCTCCTCTGATCCCTGTTTCAGAGCGTGGTGTCCTGCACTGGTCAGCTCCACCTCTGCCTTCATCTTCCTTCTGTGAACCTCCCTCCGCCCCAGTCTTTCACCATCTTCTGGGAAGAGTTTAGCATTTAATCTGTTTTATATGCACTGATCCCTGATTTATATGTGATTTACTTGTGTGATATTATGTCTCATGCTCACTGAACCCCTCTTTCCTAGCATTGTCATCTTGGAATATGCCCAGGGACCAATAAGTGTATTGATGGAATAACCTGGTCATTCATGCTCAGGATGTTCAGCTGATCTCATTCTTTGGGCACATAGTGTTGCTGAACCTAGTCCTGACCAACTGCAGCAAACCCAGATCAGAACAGTTAGTCAAATCCAGGTGACAAGTTTATGTTTGGTCAGATTTGGTCTATTCAGTATAACTACATATTTTTCTAGCTAAGGTATGAAACATTTATCCATCAGCATAATTTGTAAGGACACCATTTTCCATTACAAACGCATGTGTTGTCCTCTTGCCTACGTCACTGGTGGAAGGGTCAATAGGCCACAACACTCGAGCTCCATATTGGCAAAGCTCTCCACTCTTGTCTCTTGGCGGGAATAGCTAAATCATTTGTTCCTCTCTTTTGTGTCCATTGGCCAGGAAAAAATGCCCGAGGCCTTCACAAAACTATGCAGTGTTTTGCCCCGATGAATGCCTGACCATTAGAAAAAAAAAAACCCTGCACACTTCAAACTTCGAAGTCCTCTCTGTTGCCGTGAGCGAAATCAACAAAAAGCGCAGAGTTTGTTAAGCTGTGTCTTTGAAGCTCGCCCCAGTGCCGATGGCGTTGGACTGCAGAGAATCATTGCTCAAATGGACACTTAAAATGCTACAAATCATCCCCCCAAAACCGCACTGTCTTCTTCGGCATAACCCCCGATGGCAAATGACATGTGCATCTAGTCATATCGAATGTCAGGGACTACTTTTTCGCTTCGAGGCATAAAGTCAGTTGCCTGCTTGGTCTTGGATCACACTGCGCATGGACAGTAAGGCCATGGCTGATGGTTATTGCAGAATCACTTACAAATGGAGAGAAGAAAAAAGTTTCAAGTCATTTGTCTGAACTCGGGAAGAACAAAAGGAGAAAGCTGTATAATGAACAATTTCAGCTCAGTGATCACAAGCTGGAGTGCTGACCTAACTTGCACTTGTGCCAAGAAACGAACGATATTATGGAGCTGTTTGCATCTGAGTCAAGGAATTGAAGAAAAAAAAAACGTTTTGGGGGCTCTAATTTACATGTAATTTTCACAAGCTTAGATTTAGACCGTTCCTTTGCTTTGTGACTCAGGAGCAATGAGTGGAAGCGTTTGAGTCAGAGTGTGTTCAAAGGGAGATTGCTCATGGACTTATATGGCCTGGTCAGAAACTTCTACAAGTATAAAATGATGATTTTGCCGTTTGATGTTCTTCTCGTAAGCTTTCACTTATCCTGGATTGAAATTAGCACAAGTTTAGTCTTTCAAACTAATGTCTAACAACTGCTTGAAGTTAGTGTTCCCATACTGCCAAACTGACTTCTGAAGTATATAATCAAACTGAAGTCCGTTGAACACCTTCACCTATCACTCAACTGTCACTTATCTGTTTGCGTCACATGGTTAATATCAATGCTATTGACCTCCCTTGAGTAAATAACATCTCCCCAAGACCAGTGAGAAGGCTGAGCTCACAAAAAGTTATTTTAACAAAGCAAAATGTCATTCCCAATGACATAACATTCACAACCAGCCCACAAAACATATTCAAGGGCAATTTTTATGGTTATTATGGAAAGTAATTAAATCTTAAGTGTAATTTTCTTCCATTAATGCTTGCTATAAAAATATTATTCGTTCATTACTAAGCTTTTGACCCTGATGTAAAATTGGCTGAGCAATAAAAGTGACAGAAAAATTGTCACTTTAGTCAAATGGGACTTGACAGAGATTCTTCATACATTTCAAAATAAAATACACTAATTTATTTTAATACAAATAACTTCACTGTCTAAAAATACCAAAGAAATGAATACACATGTGTTTGCTGTGAGCGGCTCATCTCTCCTTAGACCTGACTAACTTTACTGGGATGTCTCCAGCCCGACTCCATGGAGACGGTGACTAAAGGCAGCCAAATATGAGATTTGAAAAGGTTAGGTCTCCATCCAAATCCATTCTTTGATAACTCACTGCAAAAGCAGGATTTTCTGAGTCGAGCTGGTCATTAGGAGCATGTTTTTTAATTGCTGGCAACACTAGAGTCCAAAATCTTACACACTGTTCCTTTAACATCATCTTCAGGCATAGATCGGAGGTTTATTCTCATTTGCCTTTTGAGTATAATGAACATTACATATTCTTGTGTGTTGTTTACAAAATGCTACAGCAAAAGAGCACAGTCAATTGTGGTTTGTAATTCTTTTAATTGGTTTTGTTTGTTCACTGTTTTACTTTATTTAGTTTTTTTAAAGGATAGAAAAGGACTAAAACGTAAACAATAACGTAATCAATAAAATAGAAAATAATCACAATGCTTTTTTTGTGCTAATTCATCACTAAGTATGTCTGTCAATCTGTCATTGCAGGCTAAAGATTACTAAGGATCCATTTGCTGACTCATGGCTTACATAAAATTGCATGAACATCCCCATTCTACAGCTTACTGCCAGCCAAATCCAAACGCTATCACCGCCCCCCACATGAACAACATGAGTAGACATTGTAATCAAACATGATTGATAGTAAAAGGGCGTGATATAAGGATTTTTGGTGGTACTTGTTTTCCCTGACTCTCAGTGGTTATCTGAGGTTTTACAGCTGGAGGCTCAGTGTGTGAGATTGTGAAACACAGAGAGGAGTGGTGACAAAACATCCACGGGATTACAGGCCCCTATATCTCACTACAACTGCGACCCAGCAGTACTTTGGCCAGTACTTTGCCCCACACCACAGCGCCAAGGTAAGACTTTACATGGACCGACTTATCATTTACAAAACAGTTTTGAATTGTTTTTCTTTTTGGTTTTGCAATCATTACAGTGAATGGGTGAAATAACATGGGGCATACTTTAGCTGAGATATTTTTAGAACAGAAGTGGGAGCACTGTGCAGACGTTTGGAAGCTTAAAGGCATGTCTGAATGTTGTGTTTGCCTGGTCCATGTGTTGCTTTGTTTTGTTGGTAGAATAGGAAGGTGGTTTGTAAAATGTAAGTGAAAACATTTTAAATATGAGGATAAAATAACAGG
Source organism: Gobius niger (assembly GCF_951799975.1). Lineage (NCBI taxonomy): Eukaryota > Metazoa > Chordata > Actinopteri > Gobiiformes > Gobiidae > Gobius > Gobius niger. Next base: position 10,357,748 of record NC_136852.1, on the reverse strand, counting down.
TGTTTAACTTTGTGCAAACTGTTTCAACACAAAAGATTTGATAAGTGGTCAATTTTGGATCCACAGTTTATACTCCAATCACTCCGTGGGATTTCAGTATAATTTCAATCCCAGTGCAACATTGTGATCATACAACATAATCAAACTGATGCAAATAGTACTTAGTTACATTTATTCAAGTATGTATTTCACATTATTTCATGTTTTTCTCATAATTTATGTCACTATTGAAATATGAATCAAACTAAACAGTACTCACAATGCTATAACTTTCTCCAAGTATTGTTTTTACGCTTACCTGGCTAAGTATTTGAGCCACTACTTTTTACTCTTACTTGAGTAAATGTTTTGGCTACTCAACCTACATCTGTAACTGTGCAACAACATTGTATAAATCAGGGCAATTCATTTTCATAAGGGGTCACAAAAGAAGCCTGAATTGAGTCAGACGGCCACACCAACAATAACTGAAACTTATTCCTCTCAGCTTTATCCATTGCACTAAATTTTGAATAGCTGATACATGTAATAAGTTCGGAATGGTGTTTGTAAAACACTTTACACATGACACAAGTAACCTAAAGCGCTTCACACAGTGTAGGTTTATTTTTATTTGCCCCACACACGTCACAGGACATTTCAAGGAGTACCGTATTTTCCGGACTATATGTCGCTCTTTTTTATTCATAGTTTGGCTGGGGGTGCGACTTATACTCAGGTGTGACTTATATATCAAAATATATAATTTCACATGATTGTAATTTTCACACTGACAGCCGTGAGAGGGCGCTCTTGGTTTGTGTACCAGTATCTGCTACTCCTGAAAATGGAAAAAAAAAAAAAAGGTAATCGAGCATCTGAAAGAAAGTTTGGAGTGAGTGAGAAACTTGTGAGGGACTGGCGAAAAGCGGAGGTTATTCTTTCTGCAATGAAGAAAACAAAAAAAGCTATGTGTTTTTTTCCCTCTTATACTCCAAAGCAACTTATATGTGTTTTTCTTCTTCATTATGCATTTTTTGGTAAGTGCGACTTATACTCCGAAGCAACTTATATGTGTTTTTCTTCTTCATTGTGCATTTTTTGGCTGGTGTGACTTATACTCCACAGAGACTTAAATGTGTTTTTCTTCTTCATTATGCATTTTTTGGCTGGTGCGACTTATAGTCCAGTGCGACTTATAGTCCGGAAAATACGGTAGTAACATTTTAGAGAGTCCAGTAATATGAAGTTTTATGATAACGCTATGGTCCATGAATGCCTATAACCATTGCGATTTTCCTCAACGAGACCATTCAATTTGCGATTTTCAATTGGATTGCGATTCATTGCTCAGCCCCACTACTGTATCCCGTTTTTTTTTTTTAATTGTATTATTATTTACTGTTTTATGTTCTAAACATCTGAAATATGCCTCACACACGGTTGTCTTTAATCCATTTTCTCTTTAACCCATCTGAAATGTAACTGATGTACATGGGCAGGGCAGACAGACATTTGGCTGTGTTTGCCCTCGCCCGCTCTTCACAGGACATTAAACAGCACCACTCTGAGCCTCTGAGCCTCTCACTCTCCCAAATACACCCCATCAGCCCCGACACTGTCACGTATTCACCTTGTTTTTTGTCTTTTAGCAGTACTTTGGAGTGAGGCCTAATTACCAGATTAATATGATGAGTGCCTTAAACACTTGTGTGACATTTGAGCTCACATTTTGAAACGAAATATAAATCAATGATACTGTTTTCAGCTGGTATAAATTCTCATCCGTGTCACTTGAAACAGTAAATCTGTGATCTGTGGGTGCACATTCTCCTGCAAGCCAAATTGGATAAACATAATTAGTTAAATATGAAGCATTTGCAAAATAAATTATTGCAGATATATTACCCAATTCAACCCACACCCCAACCCTAAAATCATTGTTTATCTCCAGTGGAGTAATACAGTAGCGATCAAGGATGCCAACAATTATCCAGTTTGTGAAGCAGTTGATTGTTAGCAGTTGTGAGCAATTTTCAAATTAAAGTGATAGTCTGTAAGTTTGCAAAGTGAGGAAAGATGGAGTGAAATTTGAAAGTAAATCAAATTCCTCCCCTCTAACCCTTCTTCGTTTGCAAAATGAGGAGAGCAGTAACAGAATTTTCAAAAGTAAACTATCAAGCTCCTCCCCCTCCTCTCCTGATTGGACCTGACTGGCCGGTTCACAAGAAAAGCTTGTCTCATTGGTCAACGCGGGAGGATGCTAGACTCTGATTAGTTGCTGAGATCCAGGAGGGAGGGACTTTACAAAAAAATATATATATATATATATTGTTATTTACTTAACATCAAAAAGCAAGACCAGGTGATAAATTTTGCACATTTTATCAAATTTGTTATACATTTAGACTTTCAGACTATCACTTTAAAGGTGCATTATGCAACTTCTTATGTTAGAAGAAAAGTTTATATTTGTTTGTATTTGACGTTGTACTGACCCAGTGGCTGTATGAGCGGTCAGCATGGCGCCTTTACTTTCCATCACTGTGGTCTCTTTGACGCTCCTGGATCAATTGTTTGGAAGGTTTTCTCTGCTGATGGACCCTCTCACCAGAAACCCTACAAAACCATTGATCCTGGAGTGTTGTAGAGACCGCTGTGATCGAAAGTAAAGGCGTCATGCTGACAGCTGGGTCACTACAAGGTCAAATAGGCACAAATATCAACTTTTTTTCCACATAAAAAGTTGCATAATGCACCTTTAAGTCAAAAACAGCTATTTTAAGCATCCAACGTTTCCCATATAACTTAATAGCTTTTTTTCTTTTTTCTTCTTTGTATTGCAACTTCATGTACAACCTTTTTAATCTTTAACCTGGAGGGGTCATTTACCAAGCGTTTGCTCATGTGCCAAACGGGTCGCACGTTAAAAAAAGTGGACCAACAGCCGATTCGGGGCTCTTAAACTGTAATACAGGCTGTAACAAATGGTAAATTAGGCGCAACAAGCCCACAAATAGCTATATGATTTTCCAGCTTGCACTCGCTATTAAGCACTTGTCTTGATAAATGAACCCCCCGGAGGAGATTACAGGGCAGATTTATCTTTTTCTTAATGTCCAAGACACTAAAAAGTTTACAATCAATACTACTAAGTGTGCCACTCTTTAATACTGTATCTGAGGTCCAGTCACATAGATCCATGGTTTTCCTTTTCATTCTCAAGCATCGAGCACAATATATAGCAGACTCTCCACAATCACAATTCCAGCTGTTGGTCAAAGTACAGGCATGTTTGGGTTAATTTGATTAGCCCTCTTCATCAGCCTTACCAAGCACTGATTATATAAAATTATCTACCATATAATTTCCTCCTGCCAAGAGCCTTTCTTACATTTACTTGATTTAATTATACTGTAATTTATGTGGCTACATTGAATGATTTTGTGTGCTTCTCACCTCAGTGGTGGGGCTCATTGGGCTGTTCTCAGAGACTTTCCCTGTAGAAGCTGTCATGACTCGGTGTTAATGGTTTTGGCGCCTGTGCTTCTGTGTTTCGTAGATGGGGAGGCGGCGCTTCTCGACACTGGAGGTGGTGCTCATCTTGATGTTCATTCTCATGACAATAGCTGCGGTCGCGCTCATCGTACTCTATGTCACTGACCCAGGAAAAAACAATCGTGAGTAGCCACAAGTGCTTTCCTGATGGGGTGACGTGCAGTGGGGCTGAGTGGGGCATCTCCAGTTCAAACGCTGTAGTGCCTACTCGTTTGAGTCACATGGAAGGAAAAGGGAAGAAATCTCACCTATGTATAACATGTATCACATATAATCCTGTCAAATTACAGTAGGAATTGCTTTAAAACAAACAAATAATACATTAAGGACAAAAGTTGTGGTTCTATGTAAAACTGACTGTAAATAATTGGGCAAAACATACATCTTGCCACTCCAGACTTAGCGCATTTAAGTGGGTTGAGACACATACATTTTCCTCCAACCAGATCGACTCCGCGTCCAGGAGAGTGGTTGTGTGGGGTGAACATGTGCTTTTGTTTTGCTTCGCGTTCACGCCAAGCGCGGGCCGATCCGCGCCACAGCGGACGCTGTAGCTCTTTTTCTCTCGAGACGTGAACATCGTTTAGCTCAAGATGGGGTAAATAAAGTTTTTAGTTTGACCTGTGAGAGCCTAAGGCTTAAGAAAGAATGCAAGACAGCGAAATGTAAACGAGGAAGTGAATGTTTCCGTGTTTCCATCAGTGCAGTCACCTCCTCTTGTGACGCCCCCTCACAGGTGGCGGAGGCGAATGGCACATATAGCGTCGCCACTCGGAAAATAATTTGCCAAGAGCCTGCGCCGCCCCGTGCGCCGCCACAAGATCTGGCCCATTGTGTCAAATGGAGCCTAGTCATTTACATTTGAGTTGTTTTGACTCGTTAAAGTGATAGTCTGTAAGTTTAAATATTACACAAATTTAATAAATTGTGTATAATTGACCGTCTGGGTCTGAATGTTAAGATAACATAATATTAAATAATAATATTTTTGTTAAAGTCCCTCCCTTTGCTAATATCAGCAACTAATCAGAATCCACAGGATACCACTTTGACCAATGAGACAAGCTTTTCCTGTAAACCGGCCTGTCAGGTATAATCAGGAGAGAAGGGGGAGGAGCTTGATTGTTTACTTTTGAAAATTCTGTGTTACTCATTTTGCAAACTAGGAAGGCCTTTACTTTCAGATTTCACAATATCTCTCCTTACTTCGCAAACTTACAGGCTATCACTTTAAGATTCAGCTGGGCGTTTGATCAAGATTATTTTGCCTGTTCTGAGATGTTTCTGACTCGTTTCGATACGTTTAGTCTTTATTTCAGGTTATTACTTGCCAATGGTGTAAGAAAATTGCTCTTGTCCCACTGGCAGTTTTACTTTCTTATTTCAAGCGAGACGACCTCAGCACCAGTGAGAAATGTCCTCAAACTAGCAAAGTAAAATGGGTCAGTTCAGGAAAAGTCTGAGTGAAAGAAAACCACTGAGAGCAAGATCAATATTCTCAATTCAAGCAATTTAAACCCATGCTTGATAGTTTTTGTTTCATAGGTGCTTGTAACACAGTTCACTATGCATAAATGGGTTGAATTTAATCTAAATAAAGAATGCTGCAGACTACATGTAACCATATTTTTTATTTTATTTGTTAATGGCTGTGTAAGTGTTTGGTTGCATCATGTTAAGCTAGCACATTAGCTCAATAGCGTCAGGACTAGTCTTGTACCACCACATTGTAGCAATTAGTGCTGCAATTCAAAAACTAAAGTAAGTTATAGACAGTCACTGCAATTAACTTACTTTTTGTGCTGGATTTTGGGGAGATTTGTAGAAAGTGTGTTGTTCTCTCTTGGCAGAAAGCACCAACACCTTCAAGCCTGAGTGTCCAAATATCCCTCTGGCTGAGCGAGTAGACTGCTACCCTGATGCTGGAGCCTCAAAGGTAAGCTATTTTTGTCCAAAATTCCGAGCCAAAAATTCTGTTTACTCATGGAAATACAGTATCAAAATTTACTTTACAAGCCCATGGAGCCTGCTGTAACAATGTCTGCAATACAGTATAGGTTAACTAAAGCTTTGTGGCTAGAGTTTATGATAAGCTTTAACCGCTTAACTTATGGGTTGCCTTAACCTGTCATGTTTAAAATCTGGCAACCTAATTTTTTTGCAGTAGAATCACCACCACTGTAAACACGATTTGTGATAAAAAAATAAATTAAAAAAACTGAGTGGCGACAGTGGCAGCTTAAAGAAGAACTAAGTAACTTGTTTACCTTAATAAGTCCTTTTCGTAGTTGAAAATTGGGGGGTCTTTCATCTCCCCGTGGTGTCTCTGTCCAGAAAACCACAATTGCAACTTTCCCTGCTCCGGGAGGAGCTACACTACACACTACACACTAATGGAATCACGAAGAAGAAGCTATCAGGCTAACGGGCAAAGCTAACTGTGGGCTAGCACCACTTAAACAGTATTTACAGCCAAGTTTGATTGAAAAAAAATATCTCCATCGTGTAATTGGATGTACAATATCCCTCTATCCCTTTGTCTTTTCTGTCAGCGTAGTATTTACTCTCATGGACAATTAATGAGTAAAAAAACGCGACATGCTACGACAACGAGTGTGGTGCTTACGGCCTCTGGGGGCATGAGTTACTTAGTTCTGCTTTAATTTTCATTGATAACACGCATTAAATGAATCTAAATGGGCATTATCTTCTGTTTTTTTTTTGGGGGGGTAAGATCACTTTTAAAAGTAATTGCTGAAGTGTCCTTACTCATCTAATAAACTGAGTTGGCGATAAACAAATTGGTCTTTGCTGAGAGTTTAAGGGGAAAATTAAGATATATGTAAATACTCAAATTACAAGCAACATAAGGGGACTAGCCAACTGCATCTGTAAAGTTGGACATCCGGCTTTTCCTTTCTGCTACCCAGGATCAGGTGCACAGGTGTTTGGCCACTGCAGCTGCGCTTGAAACAGGGAAATGGGTCATCTTGAAAGAGAGGAGTTGGGTTAAGGGGCTACTAGATCGATTAGGCTGTGTAATACTGTATATTCTTGTGTGGGAGGGGCTAACTGGGAGGAATGATAGTTGTATTGTACTTGTATTCATTCTCTGCACTGTCCTATTTATTTTTGTATTTTAGGTCAGGCCAGTTTATTACACGTTGTTGATTTGTTGTTTTATGTGTGACTAATGTATGCAGCTGATAAACTGATTTTTCTCAGGGATTAATTAGGTATATTGTATTTTATAGGCTACTAGATTACCTCGACACTTGGTACTGTGAATGTATCTAATGTTTTCAGTACATTTTCAGCAAACATTGTCAAAATAAGTCTTTTTTAAATGTAATATTGTCATGTCGTTTGAAAAATTGCCTTCACATGATTTGACAGCAACAATGTGAGGCACGTGGCTGCTGCTGGAGCCCCCTGGATGAAAGGAATGTCCCCTGGTGCTTCTTCTCCACGAATCACGGATACACAGTGGAATCGGTGGATCAATCCAATCCTAATGGTAAAAAAAAAAACCTCTTATTCCTCTGACTATTTCCACACCGCTTCTTCCTCTCGCCCAAACTAAAATATTTGACTTCCAGTTTAGCTTAACCCCGTTCTCCAAGTCGAACAAGCATTGCGTTCCATCAATCTTTCCGTCGTCTCCATTCCCCACTTACTTCGCCGTGGGCATAAGTTTCTGTGAAAAATGACGTGGATGGCATATCAGAAAACATGATTGACTTTGCAGCATGCAGGTTTTTCCATTTTCTGCTTGATTTCCCCGCCTCGTGCCAACCCAGTTATTGTGTAAAGAACAGAGATTCATTGGACATTTTTTATATATAAATGTGCACCCGCGAGGCCGTAATGGCGTGAAATCATTTTAAAGAGAAAAATGTATTGGCGGAGAGTTGTTTTGGTGTGGTAAAGGTGGTTAAATTGAAAAATGGGGAGTGCTTAGAAGTGAGAGAAGCGCTTATCAACGACATCGATTTCCTCTGCCTTGTTATTCAGCAGAGATACTTCGCTGCGTTAATGAAAGACTTATATAATAACATAAATTGTCTTCAAATATTTTACATACATCACTGGAGGCTGCTATGCAAATAAGAGACATTTCCCTCTGAGCCCTTACTGTGCCTCAACTCTGTAAGGCGTCCTTTGATCACAATGGAGAATTGTACGCATGGGAATATGAACGTCTTCTAAAGATATTAATCTCATTTTGCGCATTTCGTTTGAAATTATTTTCAGCAGTAATGTTTTATTGGCAGAAGACTGTAGCTGTAGTGTCTTCACAAAACACCTCGGAGACGGTTGATGGAGACACAAAATAAAGCGCACACGTCGTATGAATGTTTCACGAAATAATACTAAAATCTTTGCAAAACACGTGGTAAAACAATACAAAAACTTACGGCATTACCTTATTCATGTTTTCAGGGTGGATGTAGCATGTAGCATGGATTCTGTTTACACTCAGGAGCATAAACATAATACTAATAGACTCACTCCTCCCCGTTTGCCATTCTAACTAAGTTTGAGGGGGAAATCATGGTGGATTTACAGACCCCTCCTACCCTGCTGTGACGGAACATGTTCCTAAAAGGGCAGGATCTTCACTGTCGACTCGCGGGGCGCATAGTTTTCTAAAGATTTCTAAAAAAAATCTTACAAAAAACAGCCTGATTTAATTGTAACTAACCCAGCGTTATCACAGGGGCAATATCTAGCTGTAGAAAGTTCTAAAAAAAAAATCAGAAATCAGGCTTTACAGTTGCTTAAAATGTGTGGAAAGTACAATGCTAACTAATAGAAAACTAGCTAGTTTTGCCGCCCACATATGGAGGTACTCCAGCCATGAGGGACAATGTCGGCCCCTAGAGTCATGGTCTTAAAGCAGTACAACCAGCAGCCATTGCTCAGGAGTCGGGACCGCGAAACTGGAAGTAACTAACTTTTTTTTTTTTACTTAAATTATAGAAAACCGTGAATTATTTAATTATACAGGATCAAAATGATTCCATAACTTTTTGCAACATTTTAAAACGATTTTAAACGTATGAAATGACTTATGAAATATTTTGCAAGTGTTTTGTGGCCACTGATAAGACAATCCTAATAGTTCATGACTGACAGGTTCTTTTCAACGTTTTTTTAAGGTGAATGGTTCGGACCGAATCTCAACTGTGAAAAGAGACAGATTTTTTTCTTTTAGTCAATTTTACCCCGAACGAACACAAGAATCAGCCCAACAATGGAGCAGGCGACACAAGTGAAAGTGGCAGAATCTTTGAATATGTTGTGGCACAGGATTTTATTCACAAATATGTTTTTCAAAGTGTAAATATAATCCCTATTGTAGTTTTAGATTATTTAAATTTAAAAAGTGTGCCTTTTATCTATCACATCTTAGATATTGTGAGTTATCAAAATGTTACATTTAAAAGAGCCAGATGGCTCTTTCAAATGAACGGATCCCAAAGACTCGGCTCCCAGAAAAGAGCCGTCAATCCCATCACTAAATCCTAATTTAAATGACTGTTTTAACACATTTATTTGCACTACTTGTGATCACATCTATATTCAATAAGCAGTGATTTTTAAAGAATGAATATGAAACAGTTTAACTTGTGAGCCTTAGGTGGAGGGTTAGTTTACTTGTTACTAATTTGTGAACTTTTTTGTGAACTGACAATGGCAATATTCTGATTCTGACTGTTGCAAGTTTAATCATATTGCGTTTTTGTGCTGCAGCACTGAAAGCCACGCTAAGAAGAATGCCCTCCCCATCCTTGTTTGGGGCAGACATCGAGGAGCTGGCACTTTACGCAGAAATGCAGACACCAAAACGACTCCATTTTAAGGTAAAAGTCGATGCCATATGGGACACAATCAAAGTCTATTGTGAGGTTGTCGGCCATAAAAAGCTCTCCCTACTCTAAGCCAACAAAAGCACCTGCTCTTTTATGACAGTACAAGGTTTGTGGTGTGAGTGAACAGCTGTCAAATCAGGTTGGTTTAATGGTTAATATTTTACAGATAAAGGAAGACGTGCTTGTTTTAATATAAGGCCATATTTTAAATTAGAGCATGTGTTATTGTAACCATGAGCTATAGTGATATTACAGTGAAAATAACACACCCATAAAACACAGCTCAGAAAAGTCAAAGTCAGTGTTAATTTCGTCGACTAAAATATTTAGTCTTAATTTTAGTCAAAGTGATATTTTTGACGACTAAAACTAAATTAAAAGTTGTTCATGAGACTAAAACTATGACTAAAATGTCCAGATATTTTAGTAGAAAAATAAGACTAATTAAAAGCTCTGAGCTTTGTTCATGTGGAGCAGCTCCATTAAGCAGAGGAACAAGATTAAATATGAATATAATGAATATTATCAATGCAAAGTCGACTAAATTAGTCTTAAATTTTGTCGCCCAAATTTAGTTGCAATTTTAGTTGACTAAAACTAGACTAAAATTGAAACAATTTTGTTGACTAAATCTCAACTAATATTAAATTACATTTCAGTCAAAAGACTAAAACTAAATTAAAATATGTTGGCAAAATTAACACTAGTCAAAGTCAGTGGTTCTCAACTGTTTTTTTTTTAACAAAAAAAATAGCTGTAGATTTGTTATGCTGAGACAAACCGTGCATGTAGTGTATGTACAACCATTACATTGTTGCTCTGATCAACCCACACTTTGTCGTTAAACTTGTGAACAAAATTGCTGATCCTGAGTGCCGAGGACCGACACAAATGTGCAGGCCGCACTGTGAACGCGCGGCTGTTTCCTCTCCTCAGATCTACGATCCCCAGCGGCAGAGGTTCGAGGTCCCACATGAGCACATCAGGGGGCTCAACGCTCAGCCATCCAGCCCCATCAGCGACACCATGGAGATCACACACAAGCCCTTTGGCATCACTGTGCGCAGGAGTGAGAACAAAAAAGTCCTGTGAGTACGCCGCCACTTCCACATGCGTGCGAGAGAAAGGGGGAATTAACGTGGCAATATATTATTCAAATGCGGGAAGATAACAAACCACTACACATGTATTAGGTATGTGTTAAACAAATTCCCAATGCTGTCAAACATAATCCAGTGTAATATAAAACAATACCTGTTTGCGTTTTCATTTGATATGGACATCACAGACGCATTGTTTTAGTGTTATAGCACACGTGAGCTTGTCTTGGCTGATCAGTGAGAAACTGAATGCTGACACTATCAATGACGATCAATGACTTTTACAATCTTCCATTTTGAAGAGAGTGTCATATTGTGAGTCAGTGCTTTTGTGTTTATCGCCTGACACATGCTGTTGTCAAAACTATAACCTCTCCTATAGCTTCTGACACGCTCAGTGAGTGACGGGCAGATGGAAGAGTGAACCTTCACAAGTTGCAGCCACAGTGTTCAGTTATCTCTTGCAATTAACTTAAAGGATCTGTGTCATGCTATTTTAGCCATTCCAAAGTAAAGTATAGGATAGCATTTTTATGATCCACCGCGTGTTTTTATTATGTGATTGGCGTTGGTTATAAAAGTTAATCCACATTGATTCTGGCGAAGGTTCACCAAGTATCCATCAAGTGACAGTCACAGAAAAACACTATTTTGGCTGATAGCCGCTGAGAATATTATATTACAATCTTATTTATCCAGATCAACCACCCCTACAAATATGAACTGGACAATGGTAAAGGGCAGCAAACATAGCAACACAAAAAAGCAATACATGGCTTATGCATTTAAATTATGCAAGCCATCAGGCATAAATAAATAGTTATGTCTCTCTATCATCAGTCTGCTCTATTACTGTAAAGGCTACCAACAGTGCCTTTGTAACATACTATTATATACAGCACAGGAACTGATGTTTTAATGTAATACACACAGACAGGAGCCAATGTTATATCCGAACACGTATACTTCTTTTACAAAGTACAGCAGAAAGAGTCATTTCTTTCTATCACTACATTCATCAAGATAAAACCTCCTATGTATGGGAGCGTTATCTTCAATCAGCTATTTACGTACATGCTTCGTATATATTTAAATGGACGTGGCTTTTTTTCTTACTACTCTTTACTACATTTAAGGTGTTACAGCTGTGGGGTAAGATAGTCCAGAATAAGTCTCTGCATTATCATCTAGTCAAATGGTCGTCATTACATTATACTGTTCCAGCACATGTTCTCAACCACATAATCCAAGGAATGTGCTTCTCTTAACAACTGCACAACTTTCCACTTCTATTATGATAGTGACTGCTTTACAACATGGAGATATTATAAATGATAATGATTTATGATTAATGATACACTGTTGTCCGTATCAGTTTTAACCCCATTTTATTGACTCATAAAAATGCTAAACTAATAAATCCGCTTTTTCTCTTTGGCCCGATGAATTTATAAACCTGATACAGTGATGTCATTTTTGGCTGGCTTATATTGTCACTTCTCATAGATACAGACGGCATCTATAGAATTTAACATTCCTGACAAGAACCAGGAAATACGACCATATTAGTCCAGTGCTCCGGTCTCTGCACTGGCTTCCTGTCACTCAGAGAATAGACTTTAAAACAGCTCTGCTTGTCTTTTCATGGTTTAGCACCAAAGTACATCGCTGACATGTTACAGCCGTATGAACTATCTCGGGCCCTGATAACTTCAGGGAGGGGTCTCCTGGTGGTTCCCAGAGTCAATGATAAACACGGTGAGGGTGCGTTTCAGTTTCATGCAGCTAAAATTTGGAACAGAGTTGAGACAGGCCTCAACTCTGACAATGTTCAAATCCAGGCTGAAAACAGTTCTTTTTGCCGATTCATATGACAACTGAAAGTATTTTTTCTGCACTCTAGCCTTTTACTGTAATTGTTAAATTTTATGTTGATGTTTTTATTGATTCTATTTGCTTTCTTGTATTTATGCAACTATGAAGCACTTTGAATTGCCTTGTGTATGAATTGAGCTCTACAAATAAACTTGCCTTGCCTTGCCTTGCCTATATGGTCAAGTTCAAAGCAGCCAGAGGGGGAAGACACCATTACTTTAACAAATGATGAATTATGAATATATTTTTCTACTACTAATTAAGACACAGTGACATGGAGAGGAGCAAACCGTCCATAAATACTTAATAAACGGACAATGCTACAAGGCAGCTAACGTTAGCCTCATGCTGCATATGCTAACGTTAGCCTCATGCTGCATATGCTAACGTTAGCAACGAGTGATGTTTTTCGCTTCTACAGAACAATTTGCATAGGAAAAAAAACATCCATATGGACCCCTTGTATGCCGCGTTGCCGTCTGTATCTATTGCAGAAATAAGAAACGAGGCGCCAGGCTTAAAAAAAATAATGTCAGTGTCACTGGCGGCCCATTTTTCAATCATCACCAAGTGAAATTATCCTGCCCTATTACTGTAAAAGGTTACCAATAGTACCTTTGTAACACACTATTATATGCAGTACAGAAACTGATTTGAATGCAATACACACAGTCAATGTTATATCCAAACACGGTCTTATACAAATACAGAGATATGGCGTACAGCAGAAAGGGTCATTTCGTTCTATCTATCACTACATTCATCAAGATAAACTGCAAGACTCGATTTCGGGATAGTGACATCATAAAGTTAACTCCTACGTGCAGTATGTTTTTGTATGTGTTCAGAGATTGAAATCTATCTACACAGTCAGCACAGCAAGGACAGGCGTTATCTTTTATCAGCTATTTACGCACATGCTTCGTATATTGAAATGGACTTGGCTTTTTTTTTACTTCTCAACATTTAAGATTTACTGCACGGAGGTGTCACAGCTGTGAGGCAAGATGGTCGAGAATAAGTCTCTCTGCATTATCATCTAATCAAATGGTCATCTTTACATTATAATGTTCTATCAACAACGTAATCCAAGGAATGTGCTTCTCGTAACAACTGCTGCAACTTTCCAATTCTGTTGTGATAGTGACTGTTTTATAACATGGAGATAAAACAATGAAGAGCCTATTAAACTGATATTGCTCTATCTGTAATAAACCGTTGTCCGTATCAGTTTTAATCCCATTTTATTGACACATAAAAAGGCTAAATGTTCGCCCTTTGCATTAATAAATCCTCTTTTGATCTTTGGTCCGATGAACTTATAAACTTGATAGCGTCATGTTTTGTGGTCTGGATGCCATGTGAGCAGTGTTATATTTGCCTACAAACTTTTAATTCAGTTGATGTCTTTGTTTTTGTCAGGTTTGCTTATTTTGTCACTTTGGATAGATACAGACGGCACCAATACGGCTGTTAATTATGTGAATAGTTCAAACAGTGGTTGTGAGTTTGGTTTGCGTTAATAAGCTGTTCTGAAAGGTAGCATGTTGTTCTTTTTTTTTTTTTGCTATTGCTCGTTGTTGTTTTGTTCCCTTTTACATTGATTGTATGCGAAATGAAATGTTTTATCATATTGAATTGGGGGTAGGTGCTCATAAGCTTCTTGCTTCAGCCCACTCCGTTTGAGCAAAATGTATGCTCAAATTTAAAAACAAAATAAACAAAAAAAAAAGGATATTTATGGTCATGTTCCAAGCAGCCAGAGAGGGAAAACGACATTACTCTAAAAAATGCTGAATTATGAATATTTATTTTTCTAAATTAAGACACAGAGACATGGAGAGGAGCACAGTGGTTCAACAGCCCATAAATACTTAAAAAACGGAAAATGCTACAAGGAAGCTAAAGTTAGGCACATGCAACATATGCCAACATTAGCAACAAGTGATGTTTTTTCGCTTCTACAGAACAATTTGCTGTGAAAAACTGTATTGTGCTTAATATGTTCATAGTCCAACAGAAAACAGATACATTGTGATTCCATGAGAGGTTTTCTTACCCCTAGACTGGGCCACACCTTGGATGCCGTCTGTATCTATTGCAGATGGGTGGCACACTCACTTCTACAGAGATATACTTTGTGCCCCAGGAAAATCTGTCATGAAAACCCTTTTCAGATAATTGTTGAGTCCAGCTTGTTATCCAAACAGCATATGTTGGCGACAATAATATGGGTAGACCTTATAGACGGCTTTCCGCTGGCCTGACTATAATTGGATTCCTCCACGATTTTGCCCACTCGCCTCTCTTTCCTGTTATGCTGCATGTAGTTGTTATTAAGATAGGGTGACCAGATGTCCCCAGTTTACCCGGGACAGTACCAGTTTTGAAGCCTCGGTCCCATGTTCCCTTGGATTTCTCCAAAACCATTGATTTGTCCCAATTTTATACAAGTTCTGTCCCAGTTGTTCAAGTTTTTTTTTAAGTTTTTTTTTTTTTTTTACCAATGCCATGCCAGAAGCAGCAGTTTTTACATGAAACTTGCCGGGCCAGATCTTGTGGTTCATAGCGCAGGCTGTAGAGAAGACGAGGACGCTCCTTGCAATCTTCAAATGATACCTGGCGCAAAAAGTGGGCAGGACAGGAGGGGGGGCAGACTCGCATTGCGATGTTGCGGTGTCGCCCCCTCCCCATGCTTACCCCAGACCTGCGGAAGGCGGTGGGTTGCGAGGGGGGGTTCTCTTGTAAACGCGTAACATGCGTGATGCAACGCGCAATGTTTAGTAAAGATTAAAGAAATAAAACTGTCCCTCCGCTGCTGCAGCCACTCGCTGCAGATCCAAGATGAGCGGGCGGGGACAGAGAGGCAGCAGCCTTAATGCGCAAAGTTACGAAATGTACAGGATTTAATTGATCAGAAACTGTCATATTGGCTGCGGAGGAGTTGCAGAGTTATGCAGCAGTTGCAAGAAAACTGTATCGTATTGGAACATTTGCGCTACAGCTGCAGGATTCTTGGAGCGGCTGAATTGGAGAAGAAAAAAGAAGTTGCTATGCCCCCTGAGCTGTGGCTACACAGGGCGCATCATCAGGTGGTAAAGACTGACACACGATGGAAATGTCTCCTTAAAACGCAGATTAGACCTGATGTTGTGGCACTTGATGCATATGTGGTTTATTTATGGAAAACTTTTGTTGTTTTGGTGTTAGAGGTGTGCACGTTGATCTACTGTAGAAAGTAAGCCTGTGCGTAACCTACGCTCGAACAGACTTTTCAAGGCAATTTCGCTTTTGTTTTCAATTTGACGTCGATTCTAACGTAGAAGACAAGTCAGCGCGATGTAAAGAGGAACATAATGTGAAGGTTGCCATACAAGAGTAGCGCGAGTGCTGCTTGTTATGAACCACGCCTCAGTCGGCCTCTTTTTCTTAAATAACGCCCTTTCCCTAGCAGCGCAGCCTTTAGCGCAAAACCTGCGCCACATGCAAGATCGCGTGTGTACCCCGTTGCGTTTAGAGTTGCGCACGGATTGCGCCAGTCACAAGATCTGGCCCACCGACTTTTGGCCAGGTGTGCCGTATCCATAGAGACTGAACCAACAAAAAGGTAGTAAAAAGTCTATGGTCCATTTGACTGACATCAGACTTTAACAAACAAGTTTGCCGTTCAACTTTGGGGGATTGAGTCCTGATTTTTTATATGGAACCTCAGGTCACCCCATATTAAGATCTGGTGCTGGCATGATATCTCCACTACAAAAACAGTGAGACACGCAATAAAAAAGACAGAAAACATGCAAGGAGGTTCCAACTCAGGCCCATCCTATAGACCTTGTGCTTGTCTTGAACCAGCGAAGTATGTCTTGTTTGGAAGCTGAGAGATTTCGCACCCAGAAGGCTTATTACAGCTTGATGGGCCGTTCCATCTCGCCATTCGTTTTTTTTTTTTTTTCTTCCTCGCTACAGTTCATCTCCTTCACACATCTTGTTCCCACTTTGTCTTCGCACAGTATCGCGCTTGAATCTCTCGCACATTCTTCATTCTATTCTCTCAAACAGTTCAAACGTCCTCATCCTGACCCTGGCCCCTCTTGTTAAGCTCCCCTCATTTTTTTGTGAATATTTGCAGGTTCGACACCACCATGGCCCCGCTGGTGTTTGCCGATCAGTACCTACAGATTTCCGCCAAGCTGCCGTCCCATAACATTTACGGGCTGGGGGAGCACGTACACCAGAATTTCCGTCATGACACCAACTGGAGGACCTGGCCCATTTTCTCAAGAGATGCTTTTCCCAACGGGGTGAGAAATGTTCACTGTTTTGCAAGCGGGTTTTGGCAACATCAGTATGGATCTTCTGGCATCTAGGTGATTTAGAGAAATTTAGCAATGCAAAATTGCTGAAAATATTATCAGTTCCTTTTCCTCAGGTTGTGGCATAGGTTTGTACCACTTACGATACATCAGTTACGGTTCGAACACAGAAAACAAGTAGGTAGAGGCCCTATAAAATGGGTTTAAAAATGTTGTATTTCTGCAGTCTAAATATGATTTTGAGTTTTAGTTTCTAGAGATTCATCCACATTGACGCCTGGTGGGACATTTTGTGAGATTGTTTGGAATGTTCTGCACTGTAGGGCAGGGGGAGAGAGAAAAACAATGACAATCTGTTATTGAAATCCCAATTCCAATTAAAATGTGGGATTTTATTTATAAATTAAACTGTGTCAACGTTTGCTGAATAAATGCTGCAATTTTGTGATTTTTTTATATCCACTGAAATCAATGTGTTTCCTCATCGTAGACCTTATGGAATACTGTATTGGCATATTGTATTATTGTACGCAATAACGCAACATCAGATATTTATTGACATCATCTAAAATGATTGCTATATAATCCGATTTTATATATTTGCTATTGCTAGATCACATTCTTTCAGGTTTGGCAAAGGTAGCGTCTGTGCAAAAGCCATTTAAGCAATGCCATGGTGCCAATCAGCCAAAAAAAAAAAAAAAAAAAACAGCAGTTCTTCCATCTCCTCCTGTCCCCTGTGACCGGCACCTCTCCCTTTCATCCTTCCATCCCTCTTACTCTCCTCTCTGTGCCGCAGGGAACACACAACCTCTACGGACATTATCCCTTCTTCCTCTGTCTGGAAGATGAGAGCGGAAAGTCATTCGGGGTCTTCCTCTTGAACAGCAATGCTATGGGTAAGTTCAGCATTTTTTTTTTTTAAATATATATTACTTCAGTAAATGGAATTGCAAACTGCGCTTTAAAGCAGAACTAAGTCACTCATGCCCCTAGAGGCCATGAGCGCCACTGCAGGTGTTGTAGCATGTTGCGTTTTTTATTTTTTAACCATTAATTGTCCTTTATTCGAGTAAATACTACATTGATAGAAAAGACAAAGAGGGATATTGTACATTGTGCCACAACTCAATGACACAATGGATATATATATATTTTTTTTATCAAACTTGGCTGTAAACACTGCTGAAGTGGCGCAAGCCCGCAGCTAGCTTTGCCCGTTAGCCTGTTAGCTTCTTCTTTGGGATTCTATTAGTGTGTCCGCCTCCGACCCAAAGGCAGAGAAGTTGCAAGGGTGGTTTTCTGGCCAGAGCAGGGGGGGGGAACAAAGATCCCCCCAGTCAATCCATTTATTTATTTATTAGCTTATTTGGTCGGGACAGAGCAAGATAAAGAACAAGCCACACCGGATTGAAACCTTCCATCCGTCATCCCCGCACTCTTCAACACACTCTCATACATCCTGGCCTATTGTAAACCGGAGTACCCAGAGGAAACACAGGGAGAACATGCAAAGTCCACACAGAAAGGCTCCGTCCCTGGTGGGAATTGAACCCGGACCTTCTAGCGGTGAAGCATGAGCGCTAACCGCTGTGCTACCGTGCCACCATTGACACTTGTATTACCCCCAGAGGGACTACGAAAAGGATTTATTGAGTTACATAGTTCTGCCTTAAGGTCTCAACATTATGCTATACATTGTGGAGCAGAAGAGGGGCACCACCTCATGACATCATCAGGTGGACCAACACATTTGAAGCTCATGAGGAACAGACAACACAGGATGATTTGATTTTGAAACGAAATCCAACTCAATGAGGGAACAATGCTGCAACAAAAGCTTAAAGTGTTCAGTTTATTGGTTTTCTAAAGGAGGATGTCATGAAAAGTGTAAGTTACAATGGTTCAAGGACACATCTGGAGCTTTAGATACTCGCTGTCTCTGAAGCATGAATTGATCTACTTTTGCCTCGATCAAAACTGTGCTGACAAATCAAAGGGAATATTGCATGGCTGCTGTACCCAGAGGAGGATGAGTGAGAGCGTGGGGAATGCATGCTGACATGCTGCTTTCACATGAGGACGGGCGTCTTACAAAGCAAATTTACACTTCATTTTATCAACTTACTGCGCATATTGTCCTGGCCTCCAGCGCTTGGAAAACTGTTTTAGCTCTAGACGTTTCAATTCTATAGGAAACAGTGGGGTTTCAATTGTTTTTGTTTGATGTTGGTTTGGCTTTGCGTCTGGTCTGGGGACTGCAAGTCTTGGCACGGAAATCTTGGATGGAAACAGTTATACAGGCAGATAAAAGAAAATGCCTCACAACACCAGCCACAGCTATTCATACAGTACAGCACAATTACACAACTAAATAACGGATGAACAAAACTTAATAAGAAATCAGTCAGATCAAAAATATTCTAACAGAGTAAAAAAAAACTGAAATATAGATATTGTATAATAGATATATATAATAGATATTCAAACCCAATTCATTTGTGAATTGTGTAAAGCTAATACAGGATTGAGGACCAAGTTAAAGGTGCATTTTGAAACCTTTGTGCACATTTTTTTAATATATGTCTGCATAATTGACCTTTTTGTCACCCAATGGCTTTATTAGTGGTCAGCATGGCGGCTTTACTTTCGATCATGTTGGCCTCTACAACGGACCAGGATCAATTGTTCTGGAGGTGTTTTGGTGAGAGAGCCCATCAGCAGTGAAAACATTCAGAAACTCTCAAAACAATTTATCCTGAAGCATAGAAGCCTCTGTGACGGGATGTAAAGGCGCCATGTAAAACACTGGGCCATTAAAAGTTTTGCTTTTCACATAACAAGTTGCATAATGCAGCTTAAACATCATAGGTCATCTAATCTTGTTTTCAAGTCTATAAAATGTATCCAACACCAAATTAATATCCACATAGATTTTAATTTTGGCTCGTGAAACATTTATGCCACAAGTCACTTTGGCCAATTGGATTTTATTCACACGTAAGATAGATGCATCTAAATTTATACTGGAGGTGCTTGACTTTACTTACTTTACTTTACTTTCTGCTGGTAGGTTTTAGTGTTGGTTACATCACATCAAGTGCTTCACTTACATTATAATTTACCAAGAAAAAATACATAAATTGTCCAATGACATTTGAAAAAGATCTGCTATAGTGACTAGTGAACAAAAATGCTATTGTTAAGCATTTTGTTTAGCATGCAGCACTAGTTAAAACCCAGTATAGGCTATCTATCTTTGTAATCCCGATCTTGTGGAAATGTCCCTGAAGTCTCCCCTTCCCCCATTAGACAGAAATCTCCAAAGGAATAATGGAATCTCTCCTGTTGGTGATTTGTTGCAGAGGTGACCTTGCAGCCCGCCCCGGCAGCGACCTACAGAACCATCGGAGGAGTGCTGGACTTCTACATCGTCTTCGGAGACACACCGGAGCAAGTGGTGCAGGAGTTCCTTGAGGTGAGACTCTTCAAATTATGACGGCACAGTATCTGAAAACATTGCAATATTCAACCACACAGTACATTCAGCAAATAATTAGAGGAAAGCAGGATGAAAAGATATGAAAATGTAGCTATTTTTTGTCCATTTCAGTCAGAAGGAAGACTTCACTGATTGCTATTGATAATACTTTGGCGATACATTGTGCGGCCCTACTTTACTTTCAAATGCCAAATAGCACAGACACTGGCAAATGGGAGTGCTTGAATACTGGTTCCAGTGCAAGTGCATAAACCATATTATGTGTGATTATGTTGTCTAGCTCATTGGCAGGCCCGTCATCCCTGCCTACTGGTCACTGGGCTTCCAGCTCTCACGCTGGGACTATGGCAGCCTGAGCGAAGTCAAGAAGACGGTGGAGAGGAACCGTGCTGTGCAGATACCATATGTAAGAGCTGACCCTTGTATGACTCTGTATTTATAGATATACTGCCAGAGAGGCATTGGCAATTTTCCTACATTATCAACTTGTGATGTAATGCAATAGATTTAATGTGCCACAACTTTAGAAATATAAAATTATGTTTCAAAACTTGTCCATTCCGAACAGGGCCTTTACAGCATGTGTGGAGATTTCGTGTTCTCCCATGCCAGTGTATAGATACAGACACCATCTTTGGAATTACCCATATATGGTCAAGTTCAAAGCAGCCAAAGGGGGAAAACAAAGGGGAAAAACTGAACTTTCTCCCATTTCTCCACTATTACTTTAACAAATGCTGAATTATGAATATATTGTTTCTACAATAAAGATGCAGAGACATGGAGAGGGCCAAAGTGGTTCAATAGCCTATGCATAGATACTTAAAAAATGGACAATGCTAACCAGGAATCTACGTTAGCTTTATGCTACATATGCTAACATTAGCAACAAGGGCTGTTTGTCGTATCTACTGAACAATTTGCTGTGACGAAACAGCCATATGGACCCAATTTTGGCTTGACTTTATTAGTATGTGATAAATACAGGGCCGGCCATGGGCATGGGCGACCCAGGCAGGCGCTTAGGGTTGGAGGGGGTGCCTAATTGCTTTAATTTTTCAACCCCATGCTCCCGCCATCTACAACATAGACGATTTTCGGCTTTGGAACAGACAGAGATAGAGACTTGCGCTCTTTTGTGTTGGAAATTTGAAATTCCAAGCTTTCATGGGAGCCGTATAACATCACAGTGAATATTTGTCAATGAAGTAGAGGTTCCTCCTCCAATATAACTGTTGTGCGCATGTTTCATGATTGCACATGTGCTGTTTAAAAAAAAAAAAAAATGTTCATGAATTGATAATCATTCTAAAATTGATCAATGATAATTATAATGAGATAAAATAAACCTAGCCATTTCCATAATCAAAGTGGGTCCAAAAGGATTGGGCGGCGCAAAAGTTCAATCTTGCCAGGGGCGGCGAATTAGCTAGGGCCAATCCTGGATGAATATGTTTATAATTCATTGGAAAACGGCTAAAAGAGTGAAAAAATGTGATTCTCATGAGAGGTTTTCTCCCCCTTCTCGGCGAGGCCATGCCTCCTTGAACAGCATGACGCGTTGCTGTCATGTTTTAAGCTAATTTCAGAACACCTATGAATTCCTAAGCCAAGCTTCCAAACGTAATATCCTCACTGACTTATTTGATCAATCTTCTATTTATTCATTTGTGTTAACGATATAGATTAAAGTCGAAACGGCCAAGTCATGCCGAGCTCCATGTGTGTCAAATATTGAGCAATCACACATCATACACTCTGTAGGGTCGGGGAGCTGAATAGCGTTAGAGGCAGTGGTGCACTGTGAGGTCGATCGATACTTCACCTCATGCACCCCCTGTTAAATCTAAAGCACTCATGCACCACAGTGACTGCATTGGCCTTAACCACTACATATCTGCCGGGACGTGACATGAAGACCGAGCAGGTTGAGTTGGGCTTGGACAGTCAGTCAGAGTGATAGGGGTGGCCTTTTGCTTAGACGGGCTAATCCAGCTTTCTGTCAAATAATGTTGCTGTAGATTCAATCACACATTTGTCTTTCTTTTTTTTTTTATACTCTTCAAGTCGGTGCCAAGCGAGTGACTACCTTTTCATTATCTCACTCGTCCTGATCTGAATGTTTAAAAAGTATCTTTCCACCTGTGACGCCATATAAATAACAGTTCTGCTTGACATTTTCGTGGAAATGAGCTCCGGGCTTATCTCAGGTGCAGGGCCCTGAGCGTTAACTTTTCACACAAAGATGTTTGCAATTTTCTTAGTGCAAAGTTTGAGCGTGACTTTTCTTTAACGCCATAAAGACGGTATCAATGGAGCAATAAAATGGACCGTTCAAGGACAAAGGTGTGGGTTGTGACTAATCTAAAGATCAAATAGCCATCGCTCCGTATGAATTAACTTTGATGATGGAAAATCTTTCCATCGATAAAGTCGCTGCCCATGTTGATAATGTTTAAGCTTTTATCACAAACAAATATAGTGCTGGTGAGGAAATCACTGTGTGGAGAAAAGGGGGATTGAAAAGGCCTGCTCTAAGAAACAATTCAGCAAATAATAAACATAAGGGCAGGGGTAGCTTATAGCATCCACTTAAAGGCACTATAACTGATTTTTTTTTTCTTTTGCATAATGGAACACAATTTATTTTGTACACCTTTAGTATTGCACTCAGACATTCGTGGGGGGAAAACATTGTGCATAAAGCACGTGTAGCTTGTCTTCTGTGGACAATTGTTGCAAATTAGCAGTTTTGCTATAACACTGAAAATAATGTATTGGGTTTGTCCAATGCAATTGTTATGTCTGTATCAAATAAACAAATATAATAAATCTTTTTTATGAACTTGCAGGGTAATCTAGCATTTCTGTGGCAGTGACCCTGAAATGTGTAAAATGTGCCGATAAACTCGTCCCTGTGAAAAATTGGGATGCTACAAATATGTTAATAAAAGTTAGGAATGAGTTGAAATCACAACTAACATTTTGATTTAGTGGCTTCCTCTTTCATTGTAATAGAAAAATAAAATTAAATCAGGTAGAGGGCCTTTAAAGTATACTGGCCAAATGATACTGTATATGGATTGATGGCCAGGATCAACAACAAATAATTTCTTTAAAGTTCAAAGTTAAAGTTAAATATTTTTGCTGACTATAATTTGTCTAAAACCCAATTAAAAGTTGTTTAGGGGACTAAAGCTATGACTACAATGTCCAGATATTTTTGTCAACTAAAATGACTAAATGGAAAGGGAAAAGGAGAGACTAAAATCATCAAAACTCCCAATGACAGTTGGACAGAGGCTCATAAGAAAGAAGTTGTGTGCGCTTATTAGATCACCTTTGTAAGGAAAGCAGGTGCTCATTGAGATCTGAGGGCCAAGATGTACTTGAATAAAAAAACAGGATTGAGGCACACTTCCTTTTTAAAATTAGCGTTGCAACTTTACTAAGTCTTCATCAAGTCACATTATTATTAAATTTATCACCTACTTTTACTGTACATGGAATTTTAGTCAAAAACTACGACAAAAACTAGACAAGATTTTTTTGACAAAATATTGACTAAAACTAAATTGAAATCTGATGTCAAAATTAACAATTTCAGCCATGTCCGTCGTCCCGCACGTTCACAAATACAATGTCACACAGTACAGTGACTGTAAATAGTAGAGGCAGACAGGTCTAGCGCCAGAATCAACTCACCGCCCTTTGGTTTGCCGAGGAGGGCGTTCTCCAAAGCGGTCCGCCATTGACCCACAGTCTGCCACATTTCACTTCCAACACCCAGCAGTTTTCATACTGCATCCTGTTTCTATCTACGCTTTTTCACTGCCCCGTGTTGGTTTCGGACTTATTAGAACTCTACCCAATCTGAATACTTTACAGGGCTAATCTCTAATCTCTCTCTCACGCCCAAAGACATTAGGATGCAGCTGCTTCCTCTCCCGCTGTACTCAGGGACATATTTGATAACCATTAGATAGACCAGAGAGGGCATTATCACATTCTCCCTAATACGTCTGGAGCTGATTACCATTACAGCAAGGATCTGGCACAGTCCTCACAACCATCTGCTCCATCCATACGAAGGAGGCTTTGGCTGGATGCATTGCTACCGCTGGCGGGAAAAGACCAAGTGAAATCAAAGAGCGTGCTAGCATCTTCATTGTCCTCCCAAGGTTTAGTCAGCCATTAAAAAAAGCTGTTTGGATGCAACTCAGGTCCCGACGAGTCCGGCAAAGGCAGGTCAACAAGACAAACTGGCAATTAAAAACTTTTCGCTTTTCATCAGTGCTTTTGCTCAGGGCTGTGTTTATATTAGCATTAGCAGACAGACTGAGATGGCAATGTACAAGCAGGCTCCAATGAGTACTTTCACAACATGCATAATACTTTTTTCTGATCACGAAAAATTTAGATTTTTGAGGACAATGGAATCAATCTCAAACGACCCAGAGTCACCATACATACTGTGACCCTCCATGATTCTCACACAGAAAGTGGGAGTCTCACCACTCCAAAGGCAATTCACAAACATTGATCTCTACAGCAAACAAAGGAGACAAGTACAAGCGTTCTCAGATGAGTTCAGGCGCCGTGAGTTATATTTAAACTCGGAGGAAATGGACAGAAACAAAAAAGAAATGTGAAAGAAAAAGATGTCGTTCTCATGAAAGACCGTCGAAATGCACGCAACACATGGCCAATGACAAAGATTACTGTTGTCTCCCCGGGAAGAGATTAGCTTAGTCAGGGAAGTTCAACTCAAAACCTCAGGGATCTAAAAAACTTTGCAGAGACCAATTTCAGACATAGTTCTCCTATAGCCTAAGATGCCTAGATTAAATATACTTTGTTTTGGGAGTTAAATTGTGACTTATTAGGTT
Organism: Gobius niger; assembly: GCF_951799975.1. Classification (NCBI taxonomy): domain Eukaryota; kingdom Metazoa; phylum Chordata; class Actinopteri; order Gobiiformes; family Gobiidae; genus Gobius; species Gobius niger. The sequence continues at coordinate 10,332,656 of NC_136852.1, read as the reverse complement.
TCTACCTTGCAGCATGTTTTCAGTACATTTTAACATAGACCGCTCTTTTTTTTGCCGGTTGACACTCAAGGTGTGCTAAATTTAGCTCCCCTAAAGATGCTGGAACATTAGATTGGTTGCTGCGATGTCGTGCTAGAACTTTTGAACTTTTTGTTTTTCAACGTTTTGCTAGCATGTCTAGTCTTGGTGAGGACAGTCACAGTAATATCATTAGTGATTGTACGATTGAAATACGAAAAATGAAAGAGTTCCACGGCGTTTGATGAACGGTAGTCAGAATCTTCCCCGGAGCCTGGACACTGGTGGTGGTAGAAGAGGAGACCCGGGTAGACCAGTTGACAATGAGGAGAGGCCAGGCAGAGAAAGGGGTGGAGGAGGGTTGTAGCACAGCTGGGAAGCGCTGAGTGATTGACCGGGAGGCTTAAGTAGGGGATCATGAGCGATGAGTGGCTGGAGTAGGGACGAGCGCTGCGGTGATTGGCTAATGTAAAGGTGCGGCTTGAGCTGGGTCTGTGATTGGATGATTGGAAAGAGATGCCAGTGAAGAGGCAATGTTGCAATGGCCAAATGTCTCTGCTAAAACCTTTAATGTATATTGATTAAAAAAAAAAAGATAATGAAACATATTAACATGCTAAACATATTAAATCAAGTACACAGAATCAAAGTGCTCTGATCTGGTTGTCTTTAAGGGCACATTTTAATTACCTTTCCCGCCTCATTCTTTACCACTGCAAAACTGACCAACGGCTAGAGTTCAGAACTCTTACCTCCATCTCAAACATGTAAGTGGCTCATGCCGGCCAATTCAGATTTTCTATTAGTCTCTGCATATCTAATATCATCCAATCTATCTGATTTAAAGCAGTGAAGTGAACTATGTAATTTCATATTCTTAACTCGCGGAGGATTCTGAAGGACACGTCTCTGTATTGTGCAGGACGCCCAGTACACCGACATCGACTACATGGAGGACAAGAAGGACTTCACGTATGATAAGGTCAAGTTCGCTGAGCTGCCCCAGTTCGCCGACTACCTCCACGCGAAAGGACAGAGATACATCCTCATCCTGGTAAGTATCACCATCTCTCCTTTGTGTACATTCGTAACTTTTTAAAGCGGCTATAGAAGATTTTATGCTACAACCACTTTCGTGTTGGAACAGATGTCCGCCCTCTTAGCATTTACGAGTAACGTTTATTGTTTGCTAGTATTCCCATTTTATTAAAACAGGCCAAATGCTGATGCTTTATGGATTGGCGATAACAATTTGGGGAATTTGAAAGTCGCACTTAGCCCAATAACGTATCCAAACACAGATTGATAAAGCAGTCCTATAACTTCTCAAACTGTACTGGCCCGCTTGTTAAAAATTGGGATTGTAGAAGAGTTTTGGAGCTATCTTCCACATCTTTTTTTGTGATATTAAAGGGATATTTCAGGATTTTTGACATAGGGCCTCACTCCAGTTATTCAGAGTGTTGTTGATTTCTGGAAATAATAGTTTTTTTGTTATTCATACAGTCCTTATATTTGAGAGTTTAGTGGTGCTAGGCTAGTGCTAGGCTAGCGCATATCTACGGTAACTAGTAGCCTGCATTAAAAACAGTCTAACCCAAGCACAGTGCACCTGAAGCAAATCACTTATAACACCAGCAGCATCAGCTTCCTGGTTGTGAGCTAGGTGGAGTGATCTGCAAGGTTACCGGATCTACAGTAGTTTGTTTACCTGCGGCGGCCATTACTACACGTGGAATTCAAAGGAGCTTTCTACAAATCAGATATGGCAACGTTTGGAGGACTATCCCATGATTTTGAAGAGGTTTTTAATGCAGATTACTAGTTACCACATGCGCTAGCCTAGCACTAGCCTAACACTAGCCTAGCCCCACTAAACTCTTCAAATATAAGGACTGCATGAATTAAAAACAAAACAAAAGAAATCAACAGCACGCTGGATAACTAGGAAATAAGGCCCTATGTAAAAAATCCTGAACTATCCCTTTAAATACATGTGCTTGTCGTTGTCGTCCACAACTTCTTAGCCTCAACATCCTTTAACATTTTTCTATTTCAAACCAAACTACAGCTCACCAAGGCCTGGAACGGGTTGGGCATCTATAATTTCACCTGGCCCATTCATTCAGACATTAGGTAGACGTTTATTGCTGTCTGTGACCATCTTTGATATGGGCCACAACCTCTCACCAGTGGGAACTTTTCCTTTTGTATGCCTGTCTGACTTTGTTGTACTCTCCGGCTCAATTAAAAAGAAGAATGAAGAGATTCATTTTCATTGATCCAGGCGGGATTTGTTTAAAATGACACCCAAAAAAAAGTCACACGCTCTAATATTTTTGTTGGATCGCCTTGGATAGCTTTGATTGCAGAACGCATTAGCCGTGGCATTGTTTCAAAAAGCTTCTGCTATGTCAAAAGATCCAGAAACAAAGAGCTAAAGATCACACTGGCTTAGTCATTTGCACTAATGCTTTTCCTCATTGACAATAGCTCATCTTTATGACAGCGATCTTTCTTTTTTAGGATCCTGCTATAGCCACCAGTAAGCGAGTGGGAAACACAGCATATGAGGCTTATGACACCGGGACTGCCAAAAATGCCTGGATCTTCGAAGCCGACGGGAAAACTCCTCTTTTGGGAGAGGTAAGGTGCATTTGTCAGTTTACTTCACACTTACGCTTTGGCATAAGAAGAAACAACATAAATATTTTAACAAGTACACTGCGTTGGCAATTGGGGGTTCCAAATAGTAACCGAGTCATTCCACGAGAACTGTGCAAAATGAGCTTCGGCATTTTCAGTTTTTCAACTTAACCCCGTTACACCATCACAGTCAAATTGTTAATGGGGTTGAGTGTAACAGGGTTGTGATTTATTATCTACTAAATGGCTGCTGTAGCACATGCTGAGTGTCAGAAAATGAGCAGGGGTTGAGTCATTCAAATTGACAACCTCATTTTCATTGGAAAAATCATTTAAAAAAAAACAGACGTTTCTGCTGTTTGGTTTTTCCAAGAGACTGTAGAGATGTCACTTCCTGATGTTTGGGCTCAAATTGATCATGCCATTATGTTTTTTATCAGGGAAGAACCTTTTTGGTAAAGGCTTTGAGTACCACACCATTAAACCATTAAAATTATATTGCAGACAAAGAATAAATACATAGAAATAGATTATAATAAAATATATATTAAAATATATTGATCTTTTTATTGGCTTTGTTGTTAATTGTCCTCAAAGACCCTGGGGACATGACAGAATGTGTAGTATTGACTGGAAATCAATGAAAATTCCTGTAAAATTATATGTTGTGTATATCATATCTTGTAGATAAGATATACCCAAAAGGATCATGAGCACCAAAAATGTGAAGTTCTCTTGGAATGACAGAAATATTGACAAGAGTAAAGACTTGTGAAGCTTAAATCTTCGACTGGACTGGCACATTTCGCTTCTTAGCTCTTCTGGTCAGAATGAGACACTCCCACGGCCCCATGTAACCAGGAAGCCCTCTTGCAAAACTTATCACAGAAGCCAATGTCGAACCAGAAAGAGAAGCTTATGGATTGATATACCGTATTTTCCGGAGTCTGGAGTATAAATTGCACCAGCTAAAAAATGCATAATGAAGAAGACAAAAAAAACATATATAAGTCACTACGGACTTTAAGTCGCACCAGCCTTGGCAACTATGGAGGCGTAACTGCACCGTTGACAAGCCTCTCCCGGCAGCACGCTGTTCAAGCTCTCATTTGCAAACTCGTTCCTTTTATTGTGGCCATATAGCTTTTAGCCTGCGACCAACTTTTTATGTTTTCTACATTGCAGTAAGAGTGGCCTCCGCTTTTCCCCAAACTTTCTTTCTACATTTTTAGTGGTACGGGAGTAGCAGATGCTGGTACACAAGCCTAGAGCGCCCTCTAGCCGCCATCAGTGTGAATATAACAAAAGTGAAATTATATATTTTGATCTATAAGTCGCACCTGAGTACAAGTCGCACCCCCAGCCAACTACGAAAAAAAGTGCGACTTATAGTCCGGAAAATATGGTAAGTGTGGTTTGTGTATTTAATTGTAAAAGGAACTAATTGTTCTTAAGGTGTATTGCATAGTGCAGGATGTTGCTCACAGACAAACATGTTGCACAGACTACAAACAAGCTCTGACAAATGCATTATGGTCTAGAGCGGGAAATGCTTGACGTTGAGGATGCTTTTAAGTCCTCTTTGCATTGTACTCCAGCTGCTACAAAAAACACGCTGAGACCGGAGGATAATGTTCTATTACCCACTATTAATAAAACACGCAGCATTTTTCAGCTTTAGGTTAGTCTGGGACAAATGATAAGATGGGGGCATTGCCTTGGCTTTGGTCTGTGCCCGACTGCCACATGTTGCCACATTGCCGTCAAATTCAGAGTGGTTCCTGAATCTCTTCTTATTCCACTCCTTACAGTATATCCACCACGTAAATGCACTTATTTAGGGAATGTATTGTTCTCTAAAAAAAAATCAAGACTCTCTTTCCATCTGGCCTTTTATGTGCAATATCAAACCTGCTAAGTCTGTAGTTTAGCCCTCTACGAATCACAAATCTATTGTCACAGTCCCAATCCTCATCGGAAAAATTGCAATTTGGCTTTTTTTTTTCCAAATACTGCAGTCACACAGCATTACATTCAATCCTTGGAAAGGGATTACTAAGATTCATAGGGATTGTCTATTAGCCAAATAACAAGTGAAGTATTTGATTGTCTTTATACTATATTGTAATATATTGTATTACAATTGGGCAGATGTTGGGTTAAGTACATCTGATAAATTACAGTAAATCAGTCCCTGTGGCGGCTGACCTTCATCGCTCATGTAACGTTCATCTCCCTCTCCACAGGCGTGTATGAATTACACCAATAAGACAGACCACTATCGAGTATTCAGCCCCCCGTCCAGTCGCCTACAGTGCTCATAAATAGAAGATGACTGAATGGAAACATGGAGCGTGTAAACATATTGCATTGCTGGCCATCATCTTTCATGTTCTCACGCTTCACAAATACCCCATTCCTTTACAGTGTACACTTAATAGAAATCTAAACCCCATGTGCATTATTGTGATCCTTCCCCCGCTCCCATGTTAAAAACGGTTGTCCCCCACAGTGAGAGGTTGTCCAAGGGGCTAAAGTCAAACAATATATATATATATATATATATTTTTACAGTTCTGCTTTTGATTACGCACATGATTAAGCCTGGTCCGCGTGTTAATGGCATTTTCATGCTGATTTCCACAGGTCAAACATACAGTATGCATTGATTCCACATTAATGTTTAATCTTAAAAACGTTCTGCGTGGCCGGCCTCTGATGTATAAATACTGGGAGTGTGCATCCATTTTAAATTTGAAGGGAAAAAAAGAAGCTACTCTGGGTTGTTTACGCTCGGCGTCTGTTCACGCATGTGTGTGATTATAATTGATTCCACTTTATTTCCATATGAATGTATGAGTGTTGGTTATGGAAACAGTGGGGTCTTTGTAAAAGCGACCTTTGTAGTGCTGTGTCAGTGATGAAGGAGGGACCTCTGCGACAGTGGTATTTTCTTCCTGCTTTTAAGACGGCTAATTGCTTCTGTAGATAAGGATAAAAGCTTCTCCTGCCGCCCGGGATGTTTAGACCAACCTTCAACCTGCTTCAGAAATGTTTGTACCGGAATGCATTTTCAGTCTTTCAGAAGATGCGTCACGCCAACACAAAATTATGTAAAAAATCGTGTTTAGTTAAGAGCAAGAATTCACCAGTTTTAAAGAACTCACTCACTAACCAGTTTAAGTAAGTTTAGAGATTATTGTTTAACCTCTTCACCTCCACTTTGGCTTTACCCAAATCTAAAAGCTTCTTGAAAAAAGTGTTGCGGCAAGAACGAGAACCAAACAGCCATGAAAACGCCCCCCAAAAAAAAAACGGACAAAATGAAGCTACAAAAGAGCAGCAAAAAAGTGACAAAAAAGCGGTGAAAATGCTGCAGAAATGTGACAAAAATGAGATAAAAAGTGACGAGAACACGGCAACAACGCAAGGAAAATGATCCGTTATCAGTTTATTTGGCCCTTGAAGCTTTAGAGGCTTTTAGATTTGGGTAAAGCAGAACCGGAGAAAAAGCACCCATTTAGGATGATCAAGTATGAGTTTAGTCTAACAATTTTACAGCACAATGATATACATTTGTTGCTGCATAATGATAAATAAAGCTCCTTAACCACCCACTAAAAACAAACAAAAAATACTCTATATAGCCACCATTATGTTTCCGTTAAAGCCATTTTTTTTTAATAAACCAGCATAAAAAATGTAAAGGGATATTTCAGGTTATTAAGAGTTTAGCGGTGCTAGGCTACTGCTAGGCTAGCGCATGTCTATGGTAACTAATAGCCTGCAATAAAAACCTCTTCAAAATCATCAGGTAGTCCTCCAAACGTTGCCATATCTAACAAACTACTGTAGATCCGGTAACCTAGCAGATCACTCCGCTGCTGCGTAGCTTACAACCAGGAAGCTGATGCTGCTCAGATATAAAAAAAAATATTAAAGTCAACACAGACATTTAAATGGGTAGTCTGGTGTTATAAGTGATTTGCCTCAAGTTCACTGTGCTTGGGTCCTTGGACTGTTTTTAATGCAGGCTACTAGTTACCATAGACATGCACTAGCCTAGCATTAGCCTAGCACCACTAAACTCTTCAAATATAATAATGCATGAATAAGACCAATATCTTCAGAAATCCACAACACTCTGGATAACTAGGAAATGAGGCCCTATGTCAAAAATCCTGAAATATCCCTTTAAACTTTTTTTTATGCTGGTTTATTCAAAAAAGTGTTTTAATGGAAACAAAATGGTGACTAAGGACTAGAGTTGGAAACTAACATCTTTGCTATAATCTGGCATATTCATGTTGAAAATGTTGCAAATATACATCAATTGTTGGTTATGGTCCAAGGTCATTTACTAAGACATTCCGAACATCTCAGTTCTGAACAAACCTGAGCATAACAAACAATCAAGTGTGTCATTTATTAAAGAGAACAACGTACTGAAGGACAAAACGATGTTCTGTCATCAACTAGAAACCCATTGGGTATAGTTCTTATTTTACCCTTAAAAGGTTTATTCAATTCACCATTCTTTGCTTTAAATGCGTTGCATTAACTGAAGCATTTACAGCTTGTTGTGTATTCACAACATTCTATGGGTCTGTTTAACATCTTATAAAAGAGAAAAGGAGACTCCTCTGCAGGCTGGATCAGTCGATGATGTAAACAAAAGGGATAAATCTATGAGGACCTGAAGGCAGGACTGACACAGACTTGAGTGCCGCTCACGGAAGTATACAGCAGACAGACAAACACAAAGAATACATTAGGAAGAAATGTACAGACGGACTGTGTTATTCAGTGGGATACAGCGCCAGGAAGGCACACAGGAAGTAAGTCCAAGTGACACGAGCGGAGACAGTTGTAGACAGTTTATCAGGTAAACACTAAAGCCGCATACATATCTGTGGCAAATGAAAGTGGAGTGAGACGTACAGATAGGGCTGGCAGACGGGCTACGAAAGATCAGAGACGAGACAGCGCGGATATGAGACCAATATAACACAGGCCTAAAGCAAAACAGTGTTGATACACAGAAATAAAGTCATGTTTGGAATGCATTTGGATTTGGAATTACCAGGTTTTTGTCTGTTGTTGTTGTTGTTGGTTTTGCTGTTTATGGTGCAACTTTATAAGACAGGACAGTTCAGTGTGAAAGGGGGTGAAGAGAGATGGAGGCAAACTCATAATGTATCTTAAAAAAATTAAAATGTCTTCCTAATCTGCAAACCAAAGAACCGTGGTTCCAAAAGTGCTTTGTCTCATCTACCCTTGAGCCATCTTCAGAGAACCTCTCACTGCAGTGTTGGCGATTTTTATTTTTGTGACAGTTAATGAAGAGCAAAAACTGCAGTGAGATCAGTCGAAGACAGGCAACATTCTTACATTCTTTAGCAACACGATGAGAACTTTATCTGGTCACGCCGGGCCAAATGGAGCAAGTCAAGGTTGTCAACATGAAAAAGAGACTGATAACCCCAGCAGAGGATTGTACATTTGTTTAGTGATTATGTCATCGCTCTACTTCCGGGTCCAACGGAACTTAAAGGAACAGGCCACCGTTTTTCCATACTGAGATATGTTCTTACCTGAACTTAGATGAGTTTATATACGTACCTGTCTGGTCTTTGTGAATGAAAGAGCTTGATCGCTTCAAACTTCACCCCGTTTGGAGCCATCGGAATATACTGGGAGAGGCCAAATGCTAACAACATCTTTGGTCATTTTGCGTGACTGAGGGCACGCAGTTCTTCCATACTGTGATATGTTCTTACCTGAGTTTAGACAATTTATACGTACCTGTCTAGTGTATGTGCGTGCCCGTGGAAGAGCGTTGTAGCCTCCAACTTCACCCCCGTTTGGAGCCATCGGAATATACTGGGAGAGGCCAAATGCTAACAACATCTTTGGTCGTTTTGCGTGACTGAGGGCACACACAAAGACCAGACAGGTACGTATCAGCTTGTCTGCTCCAGGCAAAACTGACACCTCAAGCGTAGCCCAACCGGATAGGAAAAAGCCACACAAAAAAACCCGTCCATACCAATAAATATTTACAAGCAGTTGAAGTAGTCAGGCCTTGCAAAATCAAAGTTGAATCTTAGAACAAATGAGGATAGATGGATCAGATAGGCAGTAACAGCACGGGACTATCAATAAGCCTCGACCTTGGTTTGCTGAGCATCTGCCAAAAACATCTGCCGATAAATCTAATTGGCTCGACATACCTGATCCAACCCTTTGCAGAGAGTTTTAAAGTTATTGGCAGTGGAAGTAAAGCGAAAAAACGTAGCAACCTTGGAATGTAATATCTGCCGATTTCATGCACTGCCTGTGCACCGGCGCACACGTAAACACAAGAACTCAAACTCGAGGATTAATCTTTTTTTTTTTCTTTCAATATGCACCATTAAGGACCACTCCTGACACACAGGCTCGTCGACAGATTGCTATTGCGTTATCGATTAGCCTCTCCTCTGTGCTCTGCCTCTCGCTCTCTCTCTCTCTTCCCTGCTTCTCTCATCAATACAGCACATGCTCTTCATTTTGTCGATGTGATTTCCTCAACACAGTCTCTTCAGTGTGGCCTGTCTGTTGTTGTTTTTCTCTTTCTTCCTCCAGTTTTGTATTTCCGGTTGTGTAGCAAACTAAACTTACAAATTATTCTCATAGGAGGATTAGGCCGTGGATCCAATTCTATCTTTTGTCTTGTGTAGTCCTTTAAAAAAACTGCATTGGAAAAATGCATTTTTAGGGTCATACCGAAAGTGAAACCTGTTCAGAGCCCTTTGTACCCCACTGTACACCCCTTGTGGTGGAACTGAATGCGGTGCATCCTCCATCGACTGTAGCCCATACTGACACCTTTAGGCTGGTATTGAAGGTGGAAGCGGTACTGTGCCAGCCAGCTGTTTATGGACACTCACATTCCCTCATGAGGCACTGTTGAGACATTTAACATTTACATTTGTGCAACACAGGCTCTAATTCACCCTCAGCTGAGTTGTTGTCGGTACGCCTCAGATTTGAAGACACACTGAATGGAGAGACTGTTTGGATCATCTTTATGCGATAAATGTCTTTTTCATCTTTTATCGCTTTCTTTTAAATCTATACAGACCTTAAAGTGTCTAGTGAGTAAAGAATGGATATGATGCCTGCTCATAATGAAGGCCACATTTATGTAAAACTGAAAAAACTTCAGCAAAACATGCCTGAGTCTTGTATTCGTTTAGCAGTTCACATTCCTTAAATGCCACCCGGAAACGTAGCACTGTGAACTGAAAGCAAATCTGATGCTTATTGCATTTCCACTGTCGACTATTGCCTGTGCTATATCATCTTGGTATGAGGATTTTTACATAGCTTTCCATTCACTTCAGGCTTCTATTTTAACCAAGAAGTCTGCATCATAGCTGGCATCATCATGTTTTTTTTAAAGAAGAGACAAGAACTGGAACCTTTCAGTCATCAGTTGCCAATCATTTCTCTTGGACCTTCCACTGCAATTCCTCGACAGTCCAAAGCTGAATATCTATGTCCTTATTATACACAAAAAAGGCACAAAAAGTCGGTAGAATGATCCGAGGTAGATAACAAAAACTATTGGGTGAAGCCGGGTCACAATCAATTTGAACACACACGTCTACGCTGTATCATTTTGCCCTGGACCGAACTCAATCCAATACCCGCGCTGGGCAGGATCAGATATCTGCAAAGCCGTAATGTGGTTAAGAAGTTGTTTTGTTCAAACTCTATCGGATTTATGGTTGTAAACACATTTTGTACTCTCTCTCCCTCCCTCAGGTGTGGCCCGGAGAGACAGTTTTCCCCGACTACACCAGCGAGGCCTGCATCGACTGGTGGGTGGATGAGTACGAGAAATTCTCCCGCGAAATCAAGCACGACGCCCTTTGGATTGTAAGCGGTTCATAAGCCTTAACAAACACTCATTAACTCACGGTTCGCCCAGTTAAAATGTCCAAATTGTGTTATTTTACAAAAAGTCATGAGAGCTCCGAGCATGAGAGCGCGAGTGCCGTTTTCACTTCAATACAGAATGAATATTGAGGTCAATGAGAGGCACGAGGAAACAAGATGAAAATTGTGTTATTTTGATTTTGGGGAATTTCAATAGCTCATTATCGGGGCTTTTGCAGCGCTGCGCACACTTTCCAGCTTAACAAATACCTCAGTTTTTGCGAAAGCCGGGTCAGGTGTGTTAGCAGATGACAATTTTGAAAAATTGTTGGGCGTGAATGAATCCCAGTCACGCCAAAAAAGCATTCAAAGAAAGCATTGTGTAAAAAAAAAAAAAAATCTGTTTGCCAAACATCCATTTTCTGTGCTTGGAATTAGGTGCTTTCTTGGACAAACAAACCTTCATTTGAGATTGTAATTTTGTGATAGTTGAAGATGATAACAAACTGGGTGGTAGCCATCATAACTCTAGGCATAGTTGTTTTTGTTATTTCTAATTTGAATCCCCTTGAAATACATGTATTTATTGGCATTCGCAGGACATGAACGAGGTGGCAAACTTCAAGAAAGGATCCGTCAAAGGCTGCGCTGACAACAACCTCAACTACCCTCCATACACTCCACGTAAGACACAAGCAACTACAATTTCAGTTTACAGGTGCTTGTCATATATTTAGAATATCACGAAAAAGTGCATTTACTTCTGTTATTCAACTTAAAATGTGAAACTATATGAAATATTCATCCTCTGTGTCACTTCTGAACGTAACTGCACCGTTGACGAGCCTCTCTCGGCAGCATGTTTTTAGCTTTTAGCCCGTGATTAGCTTTGTTTTGTTTTCTTGTAACCTCCGCTTCTCGCTCACTCCAAACTTTCTTTCTGCTGCTCGATTAGCCTGCAGTGCCCTCTAGCCGCATGTGAATTATATATTTGATTTTTTTTTAAACCTTAGTCGCTTAAATAACAATATAAAAAGTGGAGAAAAAAAGCTGTGGAACAACAGCGTTAGGTGGTTTAACGTGAACAATTACTCCAGCATTTTACCTTTTAAAATCCCCATTAGATTATTATTGCTGCTAATCCCATGACGCTTAGCAATAGCAATTTTTATGCAGATTAGTTAATATTTGCAACACTATTTCAAATTTTACAATGCATGAAATTAACGTTAGCCTCTAGCTTCAAGACAAACTCACCGATCTTTATAAACATAGATTTCTCCTCCACTGAAATATTTACATCCTATAGCTCCTTGTTAACACGCAGTAAGTATTATCTATCAGGAACACTGTCCACCACAGAATCTTTTGCTATGGCCTTATTTAGGTTTTCAGTTTAGAATCGTGCATAGCATACAGTACATACAGCAGTGGGAATATCACAGACTCTTGTTTGGCGAGCTCTATACTCGAGATAAAACAATTCTAATAGTCGTATTTCAGTTGTGGCCCATAGCACTGCGTCCTGACGTGACATCCCCAGGTAAATAAATAGGCTCTCACATTGGACTTAAGCTCAGACAATCCCCGTAATAAGATCATGTGCTCAAATAATGATGCTTCATAAAGTTAGCTCTGCGTGGAAACTCATCTAAAACTCCCCCTAGTGCAATACCCCCAAAGACCTCTTCCATCACGCCTTTCATTCGGCTTGCGCGCCGGCCGATATGACCCTAAATGTAACCGGACAGGCTACCATTTTTATTGCCGTTCCCCTTTTCCTCCATTGCTCTCTCGCTCTCTCTCTCTCGCCTTGTGTTTTTCTCATTGAGCACTTGTCCGATTGCAGAATTCATCACTTCCCCCCCTGTTCTTTCTGCTCTCTCCCGCTTTCTCGCTCATCACTCAGCCGTCCTCAGTGTCTAGGATTTGAATTCACCCCGCTTGCCTCCTTCACCTCACGCTACCCTGTTCCTCCATCTCAGGCATGTGTTTTTTTTTGTTTCCATAGGAGTACTGGACGGGGTGATGTACAGTAAGACCCTGTGCATGGACGCCAAACAGGGCTGGGGAACCCACTACGACGTGCACAGTCTGTACGGATACTCCATGGTGCTGGCCTCAGAGAAGTGAGTGCCTTCAGTGTATAATACATTAGCTTTTGTTTAGTTTTTTTTTTTTTTACAAGGGTTGATCATTAATTGAAGAAGTTGAGCCAAAAAAATATGTAAATGACATTTTTATTGTTTTATATCCACTGCATTGTATTTGAACCATTCTATCCAGTATTTGATATAGAAATGTAACACAGCTACGTACATAATAATTTGCTTGAAACGTATGTCGAGACACTACAGGCAAAACTCATTTTTTCATTTTTCCAGTTATCAGCCAGTAATCTACAGCAAAAGTTTCAAATTGAGATCTGTAAATTAAAATATTTACTCGCATGCAGTGAGTGAGTTGGAAAAACGTCCATCCGGTAGCTCGGCAGATCACCAAAGTCTTTATAAATCTCTACAAAAACTTGATGAGTTACAGTTCTGATGCAATATTTTGAACAACATACAAACATGCACGTCCTTTAAAAAAGCTGTGTTGAAATATCAACTTGGTCACTAACTCTTGACATGATGTCTCGAGTTTCACACAAGTATCATCAAAGCATAAGTAGCACGCTGCCTTTTTTTTATTTTTTTCGTTAATAAATCAAAGGGGAAAACTGTCAGAGAATCCGATACGAATATTGAAAAGTATTAAGTCAAAGTATTGCAGAGATTGGCAGAGAAGAGAAGTAGCAATCAAAAGATTAGGAGTTCAAAGCAGATTTTATTTTAATAACAATCATGAGCTTCAGTTTATTTGCCATTTGCAGTATAGTTTATATAAAAAATGTGCACCGTCAAATATTCACTCATAAAACATGAAAGACTGCCTTAAAATAAACAAAGCCACGTTGTTAAATAAGTGAAAAAAGGTTACAATTGAATTCTGATAACAAAATTGTGCAATGCAATTAAAAGGTAAAACAAAAAAAAGAAGTAATAAAGTCTGATCAGAGTGCATCATTCAAAGACGTCATAGCCTTTTCTGTTCATTTGATGAGGAAGCAGCGGGTCCTTAAAGGAAGAGGCCACCGTTTTCCCATACTGAGATATGATCTTACCTGAGCTTAGACGAGTTGATGCGTAACTGTCTAGTCTTTGTGCGTGCGCTCAGTCATGCAAATGTTGTTAGCATTTAGCCTCTCCCAGCAACGATGATATTACTGCACAGACGTTGAAGTATTCCAGGTGTTATTACGCCTCACAATATAGTTCCCCTTTTTATCCGCTTAGAAAATCAACATGTTTCATAGTGTGTAACTAGACTTGGATCGTGTAACGTTTCACGTAACTGTATTTAAAGGTACACTGCGTAACATTGTGGACTATACTGTTGCCGGCAAAACAAAACATGCTCCTAATGACCAGCTCAACACAGAAAATGCTAGTACTGCAGTGGTTAATAAACGAATGGACTTGGATGAAAAGCTAACCTGTTTAAATCTCAAATTCTACTAACTTTAGTCACATCTCCATGGAGACGAGCTAGAGACCTACCCACTCCCGGTAAAGTTCATATCTTAGGAGGGGTGAGCCTCATAAATGTTTGTTTGTACATTTATGGGGTACTTTTCAATGAGGAAAATATCTGCCATAAGATACATGCATTTATTGAATTTTACCCAATAAATACATTTCAATTTTATTTATTGGGTAAAATTCTACACGGTGTGGCTTTAAATAAAGGAAACATGGAAGAGCTCGGTAGCTTCGAACTTTACCCCAGTTTGGAGCTGTACCTTTGCTGGGAGAGGCTAAATGCTAACAACATTTGCGTGACTGAGCGCACGCACAAAGACTAGACAGTTACGTATCAACTTGTCTAAGCTCAGGTAAGAACATATCTCAGTATGGTAAAACGGTGGCCTGTTCCTTTAATGATGGCTAATGTCTGAGAGTGAAGTCTTTGTTTATAAATGTCTTCAAGGACAGAAAGTTCTGCACCTATGGCCAGGCTGGCAGATTTAAAGCTTTCTTTTCTTTCGCCGCAGCGTTTCCAAACCGCACCGTCATTGCAGAAGTGAGAAGACTTTCGATACCACAAATGATAATTAGAAAAGATTACCCTGGTGGTATTTTCTTCTTTTCTTTTTTTCTTCATTGTTCTTGTACTTTATAGCAAACATTATTGGGAACTCCAGGCTTACTATATTTTCCTTATAAGGTGCACTCACGGTAAAGTCTTAATGCATTCGCCTCACCTCGAATGCTGTTGGAGCAATATGCCATGAGCTGTAGGTTTCTAAGATCCAGCCCCTGGGAACCCTTGTCTAAATCTTGCGGCGTTCCCCACCTATTAGCCCATTGTGCATGTTTTATGTCGACAGTGCAGACCTGAAACTTCCCCAAAGGCATTGAGTAGAAAAGCTGCCCATGAGTTGTTTCGGCTTGCACACAGCCAGGCCAGGCTAACCACCGCAGACTCAAAGCTACGACTTTCTTTGGCAGCCTTGAAACGTAATGTTCGCAAAGTGCAACACACGGAATCAGTGTCGAGAGAGGGCGCACAAGTGTGAGTAACGGTCGGCGGACAGATTTGTGGCGCTGACTTGCAAATGCGAAATGCAAAAAATCCAGTCTGTTCCGATGCACACAGTGACTTATAACCTTTCTTTAATTATGCTCAAAATGGCGCCGACCGATAGCGGGGCTTATACCATGTGAAAGGAGCAGAAATATGTCTTAATGAGCACGACTCGCGGGGAGAGTGAATGTATTTCTCATCTGAGCCGGCCGCTAAAACAGTTTAAGAGCCCATTACTTAAAGAGAAATCAGCCTAAGTATAGAACAGAACTGTTGATATATGGTAAAACCGGGTCACAGTTATGTAAATTTATGCTTATCCATCACCCGCTGCTGCGAAGTTGGGATAGCTCTAGTCCATTGAAGGAAATATATGGATATTTTCACATTCACATATGCTTTAGAGGCAGTTTCATTGGCATAATCGCTTTCCATCTGCTTGTAATGGCGTGTTCTTTGTTCCGACGGTGAAAGTGCAGAAAAGAGTGGAATTTGCGGTATTTTTAGGTGTAACATAATACTAAAGTCACTGCTTCCTCTACTTTCTACTTTAGCACTGCTCTCACTGTGTCTACGATGGTCACAAATTGTGGTGACGCTTTATACTTTATTAAGGGGTGCTCATAATAAGATATTGATGAGCATTAGTAATTAATAGGTCATGAGTAATATGCTTGTAAAGGTATTAATACGCCTCTTATTATGCTTTTTTCTATTAACATACTAATAGGCCATTAACAGTATGCCAGTAAATATAGTGATAAGCTGCTCATTGTACTCAGGCTTTCCGTGGGGCATTAAAGGTTAATTATGCAACTTTTTATGTGTGAAAAAAAGTTTGACCTTGTAGTGACCTGTGTGAGTGGACAGCATGGCACCTTTACTTTCCGTCATAGTGGTCTCTTAGCTACTCCAGGATTCATTTTTTGGAAGGTTTTCACTGCTGACGGACACTCTCAGCAGAAAACCTACAAAACAATTAATCCTGGAGTGCTGTAGAGATCATTGTGATCCACAGTAAAGGCGCCATGAGGACCACCCATACAGCTGCTGGGTCACTACAAGGTTAAATATCAACTTTTTTTTTTTTTTTCACATAAAAAAAGTTGCAAGATGCATTTTAAGTCATCAAAAGTTAAATTAATGATGCCAAAATTAGACCATTAAAGACCACTAAATTGACTTACAAAACATAATTTATCCTGAGAGGCAGATCCTGAAACAATGGCATTGCTCAAGTATTTCTACTCTACATACAAATGTTGTAAAAAAACACAAACACAATTGGTCTAAAACAAATTCAGCTGCAGTTCTGACTGAAATTTCACAAGTTGCTTTGCTCAAAAGTTGCAGGTTGTGTCCAATTTAGTTTGGAATATCAAAATGTTCCCTCACTCTCCTGATTGAGTTCATGTTCTTTCAAAACGAAATATGCCAAAATCACTTGTGGCTTTAAAAATATAGTATATACAGTATGCTTTAAAAAGCAATGCCACCTGTAGTAACTATGATACTATTATCAACTGCCATGCTAATACTCCACGGATCATATGCTTATTCATGGTTTACCCTAATCCAAACCCTAACGCATAACCCAGTAGATTACTTAGTGCCTCATCAATACTTAACAATATGAATCTATGGCCCCTCCAAGATCCTCGCTCACAAAAGGTCTATGCATAGGTAAAGTGGGTAAAGTGTCTAGCCCAGGAGACAATAACTGGTGAAATGCAAGAATAAATCTTTTGGATTACCTTCATTTCTAACTATAAGCCAGAACCATGCGGCCTGTACAACTATGCGGCTAATTAAAGATTTTTATTTCAATCCCATGCCCAAGCCCATCCAGAATATCATATCATATGAAGGAATTGTCCCGTAGTTCAACCCTTTACCTTCGATCATTACCGGACTGCAGCGCGGGGAGGGGGGTGCTGCACGTGCTGTGTCGGTCATGTTTCTAAAGCACGGTGAGTGAGTGCCGCGCTTTAATACCGGCGCGACATCGAGACCATCGCGTTATGCACCTTCTCTCACAACCGTTTTAACTCAACCACAATAGGCTAAATACGTTGTTTGGTGTCCATTTATTGCGTAAAAGTATGGAAAATGCAGCGCGATGTTTGTGAAAAACGAGCGAGGAGGAGAGGAGAATGATTGGACTATTGTCTGTGTTGCCGCTACAACATGGGCAGACAAGTGCGGCCTGTACTTTTTCGTTTTTCTTTCTGAATTTATTTGTTGCAGCTTATATTCAGGTGTGCTCAATAGTCAGGAATTTACGGTAGCTTGATTGGAAAAGATGACCTGTGGGGATTACAGACATCAGTGGATGATTCAGGGGTGGAAAAGTTTGACAACCTCCAGTCTATCCTACAGACACAAAACACTCTCTCCTGGTTGTTTTCTCTGTTGATGTTACCGACAGAGACTTGCCATTTCTAATTTATATCAGAAAAAGTGTAACCTTGATCACTATAATATCTATGACAAATTAAAAGAAAACAAACAAATAAACTCTACAGAACGTGTACGGCTAAGAGGCATCCGAGCAGGTGAGCCTCATTAATGCATTACGTGAGCATTCGAATGACTTCAGTCTCAATGGTAAAGCAATTTACACGAGGCACGAGCCGCTCTGACTGTGCCGGCTCTAATGTGCACCAGTGCTGATGGTATGGGAAATTAAATCAATTAGTTATCACCATGCACCTGCACTAATGGGGTTTCAGCTGATGGGAAATAAAAACAAACACCGCTAATGTAACACAGACAATATAGCATAACCTTCCCAGAAGACAATAGTTTCTCGTGAGCGATGTACTTTTTGTTCTTAAAGGCATTGCGGCGGCCGAGGAGAGATGACGCTACTCGGTAGGGACACAGACAATGTACAAAAGACTACATTACATGAATATGAAAAAGCAAAACCAGCCCTAAAACTTTACTAAAATGTCCGAAATAACTGGATGTTTACGAGGTCTAAAACCGCACCAACTTCTCGATCATGGGGTTAAGAAGTTAAAAAAATTGTGAGGTATTTAACTTCTTAACCCCCCGCCTTAACAGAGCACATTTTCTCCAGTTCTGCTTTATTCAAAACTTAAAGCTTCTTGACCTGGGAGTTTACAGCCTATAGGCCAGTGTAGCGCCTCATTTGAAAGCTGAGGCCTACAAAACTCATCAAGGATTCTTCCTTTGTTTTTTGTCATTTTTGTTGCATTTTTGTCACGCTCTCATTGGGTTTGTGTAGCAAAAAAATGCGGAAAGAGTTTTGGTCTTCGCTTTCAAATGAGGCATTTCACCAGACTACAGGCTGTAAGCTCCAGTCAAACGCTTTTAGATTGGGGTAAAGCTGAACTGAGGAAAAACGTGCTCTGGGGGGGTTAAGAGGTTAAAGGAACAGGCCACCATTTTTACATACTGAGATATGTTCTTACCTGAGTTTAGACGAGTTGATGTGTACCTGTCTGGTCTTTGTGGGGGCGCTCAGTGGCAAATTGGCAAATTGACCAAAGATGTTATTAACATTTGGCCTCTCCCAATGTATTCCTATAGCTCCAAATGGGGTTAGAAGTGACCAAGCTCTTCCACGGGCACGAACACAGACCAGACAGATACGCATCAACTTGTCTTGTATGTAAAAACAGTGGCCTGTTCCTTTAAATAAAGGCAGCGTTTTTGAAGGCTATTTTGAATGGCTCTTTGACCTAAATGGTTTAAACCAGATTTTGTTTAAAGAACCGGATCGTTTTAATGCTATTTTACATAAATCTAACTGAACAAACAATCAATTGCATAAAAAATTGCAAAAAAAAACATTGACATGGCATTCCAACAGGTTTAAACCAGTTCCGCTGTAATCATTAGTGATTTTGATCTGAAGGAGCATATCTCAGCAGAAGAAGTCTCAGACAATTAGTGTTCTCAAAAAGGCTTCTTAAACAAATCAATAAAGAAGGAGTCTGTTATTGAACAGCTCCTCGAACAGATCCCAAAGATTCAGCTCCATCATTGTTAAAAATACACCATGGCCGCTGCTCGTGCCAGGTCTAGTGTCTCCAAGAAAACAGCAACAACTCCTGTAATAGTGCAGCCTTTTCAATCCTGCTAATGCCAATGCTTGGGCTCATCTTTCAGTGACACTTTCCTTAGAACAAAGAGAACATATTAAACTATTCGAATAATCACATGGAAAGATATTCTTGTGTGCCTCTGTAAGAAAGTAAGATCCGGCCTCTAAAGTGGCCAGTAAATAGTCCATATTATTAATAGATAGCCATATTATTAATATATAGCCTTACTCTTAAACCATAACAAACACAGGATCCTTTATTCTCTGATTGGTGCAGACGCCCTGCAGAAGAAGGAGAGGAAAAAGTTTCTAAATTGAAATCCTGGCCTTTCAAAGTCCTTTCAAACTTCAGATTTACAACACAACAATCGTGTCTTATATGAAGGCTAAAAAAAAATATAGCTTTCCACTGTCTACAAGGTCTCACTGACATTTAGATTGGAAGCACTCTATAGGTCAGCCAATGTATACATGTAAAAGGACCGTCCTATGGAATGGATGAACGCTGTGTCTGTGAAAACTGTCCTGCCTGTAATTAGTTAATAGACATGCCACTTTAGTGACAAAACAGCTCCTTCTGAATCGCACGTAATTGTCGACTGGAGCAAATTGACCCATTGTAAGGTCACACACACATTGTACATTCAGTGAAAAAGCCTTTTGAGGTCGTCTCTGCTGACTCACCGCTTCAATAAGGCCATCCGCGGCGCACCCATCCTCTCGCCCTGACTAATTAAAATGTATTATTGGCAGGAGACACATTTTGTGAACATCACCCGGGCTTTGTATTGTCATGGAAATCAATGCCTCTTCGATTGTCCTCATCAAGAAAAATAATAATGTACAGAGTTGGGGAAAACAGCGCTCACTTTTGCTGCAGTTTTTCAACATTGTGTGAACTGTATAGAACTTGTGTATGTCTTTGTTAGTCATTTACTAAACATTACATAGCAGTGAGTGATGGTCCTATTGAGACATTTTACCAAACACTACATTCAGGATTCCACTGTGTTGCATCTTAAACTGAGCTAAAATGTCTTCTTTTTGCTCGCCTTCCCTCAGGGCGCTGCAGCGAGTGTTTGGGGAGAACCGGACCCTGATGCTGACCCGCTCCTCTTTCCCAGGTGTGGGAAAGTACTCGGGTCACTGGCTCGGAGACAACGCTGCCAACTGGAATGACATCAAATGGGCCATCCCCGGCATGCTGGAGTTTAGCCTTTTCGGAATTCCTTATGTAAGTACAGTGTGAGGGCTATATTTTAGATTGCTGGTTCTCAACTGGTATAACACTGGGGCCCACCAAGCTATACTGCCTTTTCCTCACAATTGATTGTTGATTAAAGGGGTTAGATGCAAGTTAGCCATTTTATACTCACTACTGCCACCTCAGGTCATACGCGTAACTGCAGCTTCTATATTAAGCTCGTGCATGACGGCAATTCGGACCCGAAGTGCAGGATTTTAGAGGCAGTTGTGGTGAACAGGTCTGGGCTCATTCTACACCTTAGGACATGGCTGGAACATGTAGGGGAAGGAAAATACTTAATTTTAACATTTTAAAATTATGTATAGTCCCTTTAAACAGTTGCTCAGTACTCACAGTATTCAAGCAACATTTTCTCCAAGTATTTGTTTACTTTGAGCACTTGTTTGTGTCACTACATTTTCTTGTTCTAGAGAAAAAGTATATCAAAGCAACGTTACTCTTACTTGTAACGTTACCTGTAAATATTTCGGCTACTCTACCCTCCTCTGCTCGCGACCCACTGAAAACAGTACTGCTGACCCACAAGGGGTAGTTTGCCAAAATACCAGGATGAATGCTGCCACAAAGTCTTGCTATTTAAAAAAAAAATCTACATACACTTTTTTTTCCATTGTCAGTAAGTTCTCCTTGTGAAGTTCATTCCACATTATCCTGTTCGCACCGCTTTGTTTTGAAGATGAGGAAAAGATGCTATGAAGCTGTTTATGTAAATTAGTGAATCACAGACCCGTAGCCTCTAGCTAGTCGCTCGTTACGTTAGCTAAAGCGCAGGCACATTTCTCTACCCACTCCATGATAGCGAGCACATTTCGTCAGCAACTTACTGCCAAAATTATCTTGTTTGTGCATAATTTGCCGTTTGTTTTAGGCAAATGACCATTAAATCGTAATGTGTTTGTACTTTCCGCTGCCAAAATGTGCCAACAGTTCCACCCAACATTTCAATTTCCATATTTTTTTTGCCAGGCCTTTTCGAACTCATCTTGTACCCCCTTTTTTTTTTTTTTGGGAAATCGAAACCACTGCCAATTACATCTGTTAACGTCTGTTCCAAAACATGCTGTTCTGGCATTCTAAAGTTACATTCCCTTTTTCCCCCCCGCTCCCTTTAAAGTCGGTTCAAGCACTAATTGAGATCTGTGTTCGGGCGTGAGCTTAATGGCGGAGGGGCCGGCAAGTGGAAAGTGTGTCTGGAATAAGTTGCGTCAGAATATCTTATGAACGCTTCTTCACCTTCATTTAGGAGAAAAAGCATAAAAATAAAAATAAAAAATGCAGCTCAGCGGTGTCCACTCCGGACTTTGTGTATATGAGGCGAAAGAGAATCCCAGGGAGCCGTGCAAACTCTCCACCCAGCTGTGCGCATCAGGTGGGATCCTCGGTGCCAACTGAATCCTGGTGGGACTGTGTCGAGCAGATTTGGAAGCACTTTGATACGCACACGCACTTAGATATAGAGAAGGGATAAAAAGGAGAATCGAGCTGGAAGACAGTGTTTGCTATTTCACTGACCGAAACAGAAAAAAGAAAGTGATAATTAGGACTGAAACTGTAACTAAATTAATTAAAATAGGCTCTTGTTTCTCAATCAAAGACCCCAAAACTGTACAGTTATAAAAGGAAGGCAAGGTAAGCTTATTTGTAGAGCAGAATGTTTTAAATTCTATTCTCTGAGTGACAGGAAGCCGGTGCAGAGACCGGAGCACTGGTTGTATTTCCTGGTTCTTGTCAGGACTTGAGCAGCAGTGTTCTGTATGTACTGCAGCTGTCTGACTGATCGTTTAGAGCAGTGGTTCTCAACTTTTTGGAGCCACAACCCCCATTATAACAGGTAAAGGAGTTTGTGACCCCCCGCCTGGGTCACACCGTGAGAAATAAGGACATCATCCTACATAATTCTTAAAAAACAAAGCAAAAAAAACAAATGGCTGAAATAAAATTCATCAAACTTCAAACAAATAATGGCACTCTGGTAAAATAGCAAACACATGCTACAATAAAACATTAGATTATATGCTAATGAGAATATGTATATTTATCTAAATGATCTGGCGACCCCCCAAATTTGTCTCGCGACCCCTTGGAGGTCCCAACCCCCAGGTTGAGAAGCACTGGTTTAGAGAGGCCAGTGAGCAGCCGTTACAGTAGTATAACCTGCTGGAGACAAATGCATGGACGAATCTCTCTAAGTTTGGTTTTGACACAATTCCTCTAATCTTTTTTCAGATGTTTAAAAGCTGCTGATGTTATTGCTTTGATGTGGCTGTTTAAGTTCAGGTCTGAGTCCATGATTACTCCTAGATTTCTAATCTGATTTTTTGGTTTTAGAGAGAGAAACTCGAGGTGGCTGAAAACACTTTCTCTTTGTGTCTGTGGGCCAAAAACAATGATGGAGTTGGAGAAAGTGTTTTTGCATCCACAAACTGATCTTTTGGATGTAGTGACAGAGTGTATCTACAACATAGTATTCATTTATTTTTTTAAACAAAGGGCTACAATCTCAAATTAAAAAGATAACTTTATGAAACAAGCGAGGTGACAAAGGCGAATGATGTTTTGGTGTCGTTTTGGGGCTTCGTAGGAGATATGACCAGCTCTCAGGCTTTCACCCCCCCTGACTTAAAAGAGACGGAATGAGAAGTAGTGAAATAAGGGTGAAAAGCCTTATTTCACTACAACGTAAGGAGAGACTGAGAAGAGCAACTAGGAGGGATTTACAGGACGGAGACAGGAAAGGGCGTACCATATGGTCCTGCTCCCACACACTTATCCACAGAAAAGAATAAGCAACTACAAAATAATTCCATAAATACATTTTAAAAAATCCATCATTTCTACCAGTCACCACATGCACAGACTGTCTTCTAGTTTATCTATGTTAAAGCATTCATCACACTTAATTTGTTTTGTGTGCGTCTCTCATGCTTCAAATAAAGATGGTGATTGTGCAGTGGCCTCTGGATCGCGTCCATTGCCCACAGTAAAACGCAGCCAACAGTAAACAGTGGTCTCTGCGGACTGGCCTCTTTCTTGGACTGCTTTGTCCAATTAATGTAAATAAAGACCGCTGACCACATCCACCACCTGCCGATGGCAATCAGCCCGGCAGAAGAACCATCAAGGAAGACGTCTTAATTGAACATTTCAGGCTGGACATTATCCTGGTGTTAAAGGTTCTCTCTGACAGGGGAGTCGTTGACTGAAGTTTCAGTATCGGTTTTAAAAGTGGGATGGCTGTTAAACAATACACCAAACATAGTGCGATAGTCAATATTGTTTCAAGCTTGGTAAATATGACAGAGGCAGCTGTGTTTTGTCGCCAAGAAAAGGGCTAGACCTTTGAAGAAAAAGAACAAGGAAAAAACAAAAGCCCAGTGCATTATGGACTGAAAATGTGGGTTAAGACCAAACAACATATAGTGGCTATACATGTGTTTCCAATAATATCATAGCTCCAGGTGCCATTTTGAATACCGAAGTAGAATTATGCAGTGCTACATGTAATGATATCTTTACTCAGGATGAAAATAAATGACAAGTGATCGACAGTGGCATTTTTATGCACTCGTAATCATTGCTCAAGAACAGTTTAAACACGACCCAAGAGACGCAGGTTTATGTGATATAACCAGGAAATGTGGCACAGACGTAGCGGCTCTGTCTGTTGAGCTACAGCAGGATTTACTAAAGATCTGCTTCACTCCTCAGACTAAATTAACCCATCAAAGAGGAAACAGAACACCTTTCTCTGTGATTTTTTCAGTTTGTTATGTTATGTCTGAGTCAGTTTTTATGCTGTTCAAGACGTCAGCATGCTACCGGTTAGCATTTAGCTTCAACCGGTTGATTGAATCAACTGTCAATGGCTACATCTCGAACACTGATTGCATTGTCACATGTTGTGTCCAATGCTAGGTGTTTGGAGTCTCGTTCAGGGCTTTCTCTTGGAGAGGTCAGAGCTGAGCTGTTGAAGCGAAATGCTAACCGGTAGCATGCTAACATATTGAGCAGCTTAAACACTGACTAACTGGTTCCTTCACATAAATGTGCGCTCTCTAGGAACGTGTTTTTACTGTTATCTTCTTGAGCAATGATTACAAGTACATAAAAATGTCACTGTCAATCAGTTGTCTTACATTTACAGTATATCCTGAGTAGAGATATTGTTACATGTTGAAGCACTGCATAATTCTACTTCAGTATTCAAAATGGCCGCCATAACAACAAAAGTCACATGACTGAAAGACACGTATAGTCTTGCTTAGTTTGAGATTATTATCATTTTGCCAATAGAGTACAACAAAACCAATCTGTCTCTCAGTTCTTTTTCCTAAAGGCTTATTAGGAGTTTGAGGACCATTTGAGGCTGAGGTGTGGCGAATGCTTCTTAATGCATTTATTACATTAACCAATATGTTACGGGTGTTAGTTACCTCATAGCAGATTATAACTGATTCAAAATTAACCCCTGGGACCTGATGTGGGGTCAGTTCAGTTAGATCTTTTACAAAGAGTATTACTGAGAAGGATTTTCAAGTTGTTGTCTGTACTGGATTGTGTTTGTTTCGTCTCCAACCACAAGAGGCCAATCATTCATCATTGTAATACTGGTGCGGCTTCTGTTGTGATATGTGGATATACAAAAACAATTGAATTTGATTTGATATGACAACTCAGTGCAGATATCAGCTTTGAAACCCCATGCATAATAGAAAGCAGAAGAGGGAGGCATGTTGAGAGTTCAGCTTTCTGATGGTTAATGAAGCTGTTGTTTTAATCACGACAACCTTTGGAAGGCAGACGCACAAAGTAAAGGTTTTCAATATGATCCTGATATTTTAGCTCACTTGTGGAGCTCCCCTCGTGTCTGCACATCAGCAGATTTAAGGTTTCTCAAATGTCAAAGCTCCACTATTTCACACTTCACACAACACTGGCCTGCGTTTCAGATCGGCGCCGATATCTGCGGCTTCTTTGACGACTGCAGCGAGGAGCTGTGTCGCCGCTGGATGCAGGTGGGAGCCTTCTACCCATTTGCCCGGAACCACAACGCTCAAGGCTACAAGGTGAGGCGCACACTCTCACACCACAGTCGTTCTATTGGCCTGTCGAGTTCAGATTTATACGTCGCGCAAATCCGGAGCGCTGCGGGGCTTGTAACATCGCAAAGGTGATTTCGAGTGTGTGTTCTTGAAAATGGGAGGAGGATCCACCGAGGCCCGTGTCATGTTATTGTATAGTGTTGTATGGCGTGAGCAAAGGGACTCGGGTTATGTGGGTTTTGCGCATTGAAGGCGAGTTGTTGGAAATGATTATGGGCGCTTTGGGAGAGCAGGCACTTGACTGGACTTAAAAAAAAGAACTTTACAGAAACTCCCCGGGAAGGCTAGATGCAGTTGTGATAAATCTTGACATTATGAAAGTGTAGGTGGGTAGTTAACGGCTTAGATCGAGTTTATCGCCCTGTGTGGAGCATTCCTGTTAGCAAATACAGAACTATACAAGTATTTAATTACATAGCGTGAAGGACAGTGAATGAGTGCTTAATTATAAAACAGCGTATAGGGTGCAGACTGGCCGACCACACAGCAAATTCAGACTTAATTTAAAGTTAGATCTACACTCCATTTGCGAATGCATTTCTTAATAGAGTTCCTAAGCTTGCCATGACCTTATAAGAGCAGCAATGGCCGGAAGTTACTCACTGGGCGTTTGGAAGTTCAAATCCTACTCAAGCCCCAAACGATAATGCCGGTGAGAGCAATTAAAAAAGGTGAGCACATCAGTTGTGCGGATCGTGTCTTTTTCGCCTCATTGTTTTTTTTTTTTATCCAGCACACGCGGGCCAAGAGTTTGTGGACGTGTGTGTGTCTTTATCCTAAAAAACTGTTGATTCAAATCCCACTCAAGCCACTTCGTACTGTTGTGGTGCCCTTGGACAAGACACTTCACCTTCCTTGTTTATGTGATTGTGTGAGAGCGAATGTTTGACTCCAAAGGTAACTGAGGGAGTGATTGTGAATGTCATGAAGGGCTAAAGGTGTGTTGAAATGCACTGCTATAATAGTCTAGTACAGGGGTGGCCAACATGCGGCTCTCGGCTCTTGGCCAATCAGAATGCGGCTCTTTGCATGATTGGATATGTTTAATACAATGCGGCTCTTTGCAAAATAATTGGTAAATATTTCCCATAAACTGTAACAGTCTTTGACCAAAATCCAACCATCGTCCTACAGACCCTGTTTCCATCTCTACACACATGAATGAGAGTCCGTATCTCCTTCCTTTTCGAGGCGGTGTGTAAAAGCTGACTAGTTGGCCACCCCTGGTCTGTTGGCCACCCCTGGTCTACTAAGAAAATCTGAAAATGCAACTCTTTAAGGCCAACATTTCCAGAGAGTTGATAGTATCTTGTCAAATCACACATACTATGCGAATTTCATGAGAAAATCTTAGATGAGATAGATATCGTCTATATACAGAGTAAATTATTTCAGAAATTCTGGTATAATTTTGAAGATACAACAATTGAACTGAGTATCAGCCAGTTCAGTTATGGCGACCATCTTGTTTCCAATATGAAAAAACTGACATAAATTATTTTTAAACCTATATAGCAAAGATTTCCTGTGAGATGATATTATGTCAAACTACACATAAAGTGCAAATTTCATGAGAATTGTTTAATATTGCAGATATTTCATTTTATCTGACAGATAGTGCATGGCTGAAGATGCAACATTTTGGTAAACATTCTCTTCTTATTTCTTCAGTAAAAAACAAACAAAGGCGATACGCGAATATCATATTCATGAAATATGTTCCCAACATCTCATATTAACATAAGAGCATGGTTGCCAACCCCTCATATTCCGGAACCACAAAAGGATTAACCAAGCCTTTTTTCAGATTTTTTTTTACTAGACTGTAAGTGGAAAGCTATGTTGTCATAACTCTGACATACAATATGGCTGTGTATTAATTTAAAAAAAAAATAAAAAAAAATGAAACAAATGAAAAAGATCAGCACCAAAATAAGGCTAAAATTGAACTTAATAAGGTGAACCATGACTAAAACTGAACTTCAACTGAACTGAAGACGAACTGACTTCATTACTTGAGTGCTATGGGGCCAATTGTGAATCACTGTGGGTGTATGAAAACCGTTATGCACATTAAAGAGATTATTCTTAATTTAAATCATCATTGCGGCTGCCCTGACGTTAAAACAGACTCTAAACGCGACTCAGGCAGTTCTAGAGTCGGACTTTATTAGGTTAAATACTGATTGAGACATGTTTCTGCGCCTATAAAGAGCAAAACACAAAACGCTCCGCTACATTTTGAGAAGCCCTGTGCATAGAGACACAGAGACATGCTAATGATGAATTTGAAGTATGGCTAATGTGTGACCTTTGCTTTGCCCTAATCATGGCTTTCATTGCACACACACACACTCACACACATGCACATGCACTCACAGGGACACACACATGTAGCCCGGGACTTCTCATCAGCAGAACATTCTCCCAGGGCATAAATGATGAGCGCGATGAGAGGAGCACGGCCTGTTAGCAGCTAATCACCCTCTTACCCGGCACTATCATGGAAATTAAATCACACTTTTCAGTTTTGTGGCTCACTTTGTCCCCATTTTGTTTCAATCTCTCAACTTCTCTTTTCATAATTCCCCCTCGCAAAGCGTTCTAAAACAATTCTCCGCTAATGATTATTAATGCCATTAGGGCCCACTTATTTATAACAGGTTGTGCTGATGAGTTTCTGGCATTGTAAATGGCTCTCATTGTGCCGGACTGACACATGATAAAGCTTTTAATCAAACTGAACGTATTTGTTTTCCTCAGGTGTATTCTGAATTGGCATTTCCAAGCTTTCAATGCTATATAATGATGTTGATGCAATAATCCCTGTTTTCATCTCCTCAAGAGCCCAAAATACCGAGCCGTGCTCAGTTTTTTCATCCTCGTCTGAAACCAAGAGAGCTTTATATGTGCACACTATAGAGTGGGATTACTAAAGCCTAAAGAATAAAGAATAAAACTTGTGTATGAAGAATTATTTCTGAAAAGCCTGAGCAACAAATTACAGGGCTTTTTAAAACGGGTTGGAATTGGTGTTCATCAAACCAAATAATCAAATTCAGCCCTTGAGTGTAAAGAGAAGTGACCACTCCGCCGGTGTGCTTTCTGTAACACATTCTGTTCAGCAACAGCACATTAATTAAGAAAAACGACCATGCTTTCAAGTAAACAGTAGGTCTCGGGGCTGTTTACTCATCATAAAAATGCAAACGTAAGCAGCCTAGCCACTGTTAATATGAAACTCATTTCAGGAGAGAAGTAGTGAAATAGAGAAGGTCAAACGGGTCAAATAGTTTGGGAAAGTTTGGGCGGTGATCACCTTCATGTCATGATTTTAAAATCTTCACCCCCGCCTTAACAAAGCACATTTTCTGCAGTTTAATCTTTACCCAAATCTAAAAGGTTATTATTATTTATTAAGAGGAATAACCCCTGAGATGAACCATCTCGTTTTCGAGGGGGTCCTCGTTTGCAGGTACAAAAACGGACTTTACAGCGGCGGTCAAAATTAGGTAGAAAACACACAGACAAAAAACAAAACAAAAAACAGCAACTTAGTTTACAATAATAGTGCATAATTTTGTTTTTTTTTACTTTTTTGACACATTTTTTGTCACATTTTTTACTTTTTTGTCAGATTTTTCTAATTTTTTGTAACTTTTTTGTCAGATTTTTGTCACATTTCTGTCGCTTTATTATCACTTTTTCATCACATTTTGTCACTTTTCTGTCACTTTTTTTGTCACTTTTTTGTCACATTTTTGTCATTTTTTTGTCACTTTTTTGCTACTTTTTCTCACCTCTTTGTTACTTTTTTGTCACTTGCTTTTTCAAGAAGCTTTAAAATTTGGGTAAAGCCAAACTGGAGAAAATGTGGGGGAAAGGAGGTGAAGACACATACTCCTTCTGTCAGTAGAATGGGTGATGGTTTGATCCCCTGCATCATAGTATGCTGCTTTTGTTTACACTTTCTCCACCTCGTCTGTAAGAACATGTTTTAGTTCAGAATGGTAAACTAATGATTGGCTGCTAAACTGAAAAACTAATTTGTGAACATAAAAACAGAGAATACCTTTGATCAAAACCACTGCTTCTGTTCACATCGCCTCCTCTACTCCCAGCTCCCCTTCACCTTTTAATTAACTGTATCTCTGCACTGAAAGACAGTGGAGACAAATGGACATTTTCTCTGCCCCTCCCTCTCTCTCAATCACCCGGGCAGCCCCGCTAATCCATCTTCCTGTCTCGCAGCCCCAGGATCCTGCTTGGTACGGACCGGAGTCCACCCTGGTGAAGAGCTCCAAGCACTACCTGAACATCCGCTACACGCTGCTGCCGTACCTGTACACGCTCTTCTACAAGGCCCACACCACGGGGGAGACCGTGGTGAGGCCCATGTTGCATGAGTAAGTCCATTTTAGCACGGTCGGAGTTTGAGCAATCACATAGAGCCAGATCTTGTGGCGGCGCACGGGGCAGTGCAGGCTCTTGGCGAATTATTTTCCGAGTGGCGGCGCCATATGTGCCATTCGCCTCCGCCACCTGTGAGGGGGCGTCACAAGAGGAGGTGACTGCACTGATGAAAACATGGCTGACATTCACTTCCTTGTTTACATTGCGCTGTCTTGCGTTCTTTCTTAAGCCTTAGGCTCTCACAGGTCAAACTAAAAACTTTATTTACCTCATCGTGAGCTAAACGATGTTCACGTCTCGAGAGAAAAAGAGCTACAGCGTCCGCTGTGTTGCGGATCGGCCCGCGCTTGGCGTGAACGCGAAGCAAAACAAAAGCACATGTTCACCCCCCACTCCCACACAACCACTCTCCTGGACGCGGAGTCGATCTGGTTGGAGGAAAATGTGTATGTCTCAACCCACTTAAATGCGCCAAGTCTGGAGTGGCAAGATCACAAAGTGCGCTCCTACTGAGCGCAAAATGTCGTCTCCGTTTTGATGCACAAGATCGGGCCCATATACTCTAGACGCACTTTATTTTGCAGCATATTAAAACACAAAATAAATGCACCATTTTAAAGCAGTACTAAGTAACTTGTTTACCTTAATAAATCCTTTTCGTAGTCCCTTCTCTGAGGTATAATACAAGTGTTGATTGGGTCATTCATCTCCCCCGGTGTCTCTGGCCAGAAAATCACCCTTGTAACTTCCCTGCATCCGAGTCGGAGGCGCAATACACACTGATAGAATCACGAAGAAGAAGCTAACAGGCTAACGGGCAAAGTTAACTGTAGGCCAGTGCCACTTTAGCAGTGTTTACAACCATGTTGGAGCGAAAAAATATATCTCCATTGTGTTGTGTACAATGTCCCTACATGCTGCGACACCTGCAGTGGCACTTATGGCCTCTAGGGGCATGAGTTACTTAGTTCTGCTTAAACATGGTAAACTCTTGACCCCCACCTGAACCGAGTGCAGTGTTCACCAGTTCGGCCGACCTTGCCAAATCTAAAAGTATCAACACTGGTGTGACATCTCATTTGAAAGCTAAGACCATCAAAACGGATCTTTGTCCTTGCATTGTTGCCGTGTTGTCGTTTTTTGTCATCTTTTTCGCTCTTTTGTGGCTCCTTTTTTAAGTGTGTGTTTTTTTGCGCTTTCATCCTCTTTTTCATCTTGTTTTGTGTTGACACTTTTTTATCAAGAAGCTTTACATTTGGGTAATGACAAACTGGAGGAAATGTGCTTGGTTCTTGCTTTTTCTCATCCCGTTTTAAATATGACTGCGGGTTAGATTTTATTATGTGTTTATGTTATGTTATGTAAGTCAAGTCTAACTATTACTGCCACAAATACAACTTTCATTGAGCCCACACGTACGTTAGTTTTATGTACATACTGTATTAATTAATTCATTATGTTTTTGTTTTGTGCCAATAACTAAAGCATCCAAACTTATCAAAGAACTGCTTTGCTGTGCCGCCCTGAAACACCAACTAAAGAGCAGCCGTTTTGGGGGGAAACGCAGCGTTCTTGCCTGTCCATTAAGTCCTACTTCTGTGAAATCCATTTAAACGAGATAACATATGCAGCAAGTTATTAAAGCACAAAAATAATGTGCTGAATATGGATGAGAGGAAGATTGATATCTCTCTGTTGGATGGGTGTAAAAATAGAACACCATAGACGGTTTACTAATATATTTGTCATTTCCTAATTATACAATCCGGCTGTACAAAATGCAACAAAAAAGGCCACAAAAAAGTGACAAAAAGGTGACAAACACATGATTAAAAGACAACAAAAAACGACACAATAGCGAAAACAAATTACAAAAATGTGGCCAAACACGACAAGAAAACAACAAAAACATGACAAAAAGTGACAAAAAACACACAAAAAAGTGACAAAAAAGCAACAAAGGAACAATGAAAAAATATAGGAAAAAGTGACAAAAACTCAAAACTGCCAAAAAGATGACAAACACGTGATGAAAAAACAACTAAAAAGCAACAAAAGAGCAACAAAAAACTTGTGAAAACACAACAAAAAGGTGACAAAAACGTGACAAAAAAACAGTGACAGAAAGATGACAAACACGTGATGAAAACACAACTAAAGAGCAACAAAATCACGACAAAAAAACAATGAAAACACAACAAAAAGTGAAAAAAACTAAAAAAGGAATAAAGAAGCAATAAAAGACGCGGCAACAACAACACAAAAAGGGAAAAAAAGAAAAGACGAAAAAACAACAAAACCTCAACAATAAAAAACAGCGAGCACACGACAAAAAGGCAATGAAAACAGCTAGAATCAGTTTTGTAGGCCTTAGCTTTCAAATGAAGCACTACACTGTTGCTCTCCAGTCGGGAAGCTTTCAGATTTGGTTAAAGCCAAAGTCGGAGGTAAAAGGTTAACTAACTGACTATCATTTTTCACAGCATTCGGAGCCTAAACCCATTCTAACAAGTGCAAACCCCTTTCCGTGGTTTGTGTTTCCTTCAAACTGGGGTAAAACATGAAACAAACTAATAGTCTTTTCATATCCAACTTGGTTCACAATTAGAATATGTATGAGTGTGCTCTTGTTTTCAATTGAGAAACAAATATGCTTTGTCCAAAAAGGGAACAGAACAAAAGCGTTGTTTAAATTCTATGTTTGCGAAACGGGGACGCCGAGAAAAAAAAAAACAAGCTATTTGTTCTGCATCAATAATGAGACTTCTAGGTTTATCATTTGAAGCCCGACAATGTTTCCGCATTTGGTGGTGAAATTATACCAATTTCCAAGGACATCCCTGACTTTGATAGAATTAACTAAGCGGCTCGGCTGCAAAGGCTGTGTAAAATATAGTCCTCTCTGCCGCTTCCCTTCATCCCTCTACCTTCTCACTCCTCACCTCACGTCTTCATTACTTATATTTCTTAGAATCAACAAACATCAGATTTAGGCTCTGATCAAATATTCAGTCCGCTCTGTAACTTAAAGTCATCAATCTCTTCATTCTCTTTTCTCCTGTAGGTTCTACTCGGACAGTGCCACGTGGAAGGTGGACCGTCAGTTCCTGTGGGGCAAATCTCTACTCATCACCCCTGTCCTGGACCCGGTGAGACACTCGAAATATGTGTCATGGCAACTGTGTACGTTTTGTACTTCGGCATTTTGCCAACTCTACAGCATGGGGATTTGCACAATATCTGAACCCCCAACAGGTTTTTGGCATCAGTTAGCCCTTTATCAGGAACTAGAGAGCGGCACCGTGGCTGAACTGTTAGTGCTCTTGCCTCACAACAAGAGGGTCCCGGGTTCAATTCCTGCACCGTACAAGCCTTTCTATGTAGAGTTTGCATGCTTCTCTCCCTGTGTCTGGATGGGTTTCCCCCATAGATCTACATAATTCACCTTATTCCGCCCCGCCCACTTTTTCCACTTTTTGCGTTGTCTCAGCACTTCCGTTGTACAGACACCTCCGGTCGAGCGTGAAGCCCGTTCATTTAAACGGAGAACGAGGGATAATGTTCTCCGCTCAAATCTGATGTTTAAATGGTAAATGGTAAATGGTCTCAACTTATATAGCGCTTTTCCACCTACATTAGGCACTCAAAGCGCTTTACAGCAAGGATCACTCACCCATTCATACTCTCATTCATACACCAGTGTACGCAGACACTGGGGGCAATGTGGGTGAAGTGTCTTGCCCAAGGACACAACGACAGTGTGCACTTTCAGGAGGTGGGATTCGAACCCCCGACCTTTCGATCATGAGACGACCCTCTCTACCGTCTGCGCCACCGTCGCCCCAGTGGATTGATTTGTGTAAAATGGCCAATGTTCATTTGCACCAACATGTCAACTCCGCACCGTTTCTCAGCGTGGTCGAAAAACGGCTTTGTTTTCGTGTAGTGACTGATTTTATGTGGACTTCTCCAGTCCCATGTTAACAGATAGGAGAAAAGGGGCGGGCACAAGTCATGGCGGCGCTCACGCGAGCCTCCGGAATAAGGTTAGATATATAGAGATCAGCAGGTCCCATTCAACCCCATAGTAATGATCCCGAGTGGTCTGTGAAATTAACATGGCTGCTCAATCTCCTCCTATGTTCCTTAAAAGGGCAAAAAGGCGGGAATACCCGACCATGCAGGGCTACAAGCCTCCACAGAGCTCCAGAGCCTGTCAATCATAGATTTAGGCTTCCACTTTTTATTTCTATACCCCTGTGTTGTCACATGGGTCATAGTGATTTTTATATTAAATAATACTCTTTGGAGCCAGCCTTTTTCAGCAGTTTAAACGAGGTCCCAAACTACATTAGAATCCTGTTTCCAAAGTATCTTTTGGAGTCGCCCCTGGCCACTAGGGGGTGGTATTACAGCATTGTCAGCCCCCCGCCGCTAGGACCAAAGAAAAGTTAGTTTCCCCCATCAACAGAAAAAATGCACAATAGGTGAATCCTCCGGTCAGGTGATTCTGACCATCAGCCTGGCTCCACATCTGAACGTGGGTTCCTGGGTCCACTGCTCCTGAAGGGTTGCCCCAGGAGGGAGACAATAAAGTATACCTTACCTTACCTAACCTAATGGACCAATTACAGTCTTTTTGTATCAGGTTCAACATAACTGAAACTTCCTGTCAGATATTTCCAATAAAAATGGCAGATAATGTAAATGCAGATACTTCTTTTCCCAACTGTGACATCACCTCCAAGAATCTGAAACTTCGCGACTTCACAGCTCCTTTCGACACCTCTTTCCAGCATGCCTATTTTGTAACATTACGCAATACTGCTCCATGTGAAAAAGCACACATAAAGAGCCGCAAATGTCTAGCGGTTCACTTACAGCTCCATAGCACACGGTGTAGGCGTGACCTCCGTTGGGAAAACATGACATGGGATCCTCTTTGTTGCTCTCCTCTCATCTCTGCTCCACTCCCCCTCTCTTGTGCTCACTCTAATGAGAGCTCTGACCTCATTACCAGCAGATTAGAAGTGGAGATAGCAGTGTGTGCGTGCCTGTTTGCCGGTGTTTGCGCGCCGTGTACGTGCCGCATTCACATAGATTGCGGTCATGTTAAAGTGGCCTTATTAATAAGCAATTTAGCGCGGCCCCTTGCGAATTACTGGGAATGGAGGGAAGCGAATTGGATTCACAGAGGGGCAGGGCAATGAAGTAACTTTGTTGCAAGTGTGATTGTGGTAAACTTTCAAGTAATGGAGGAGTAATGGAGGCAGAGGGCTGATGCGCAATTGTGGGAGTTGAGGAACTCCATGGAAAAAGACGGCGACTCTATAGGCTGATGTTTATTGAAGAGAATGTTGCAAAGCCTAAATACGGACTTTTAATGCCCCGGGAAAACCCTTTACTAAATAGTTTATTGCAGTTGAAACAGGAGTTTGTGGAGTAAGTGATTGGTGCTGTTTTGAGTGTTTTGAAAAAGTGATGCTGTCTGAACCGGTGTGTCAGGTATGTAAGAAAAAGTTTGCTTTACTGCACCAAAGCTGGCATTGAATTTGCACAGTTCATTTTCTATTAAAGTAATTCTTTAGCCTGACCCGAATGAAATTCAAATCAGTTAACCTTATGAACTGTGGGTCATTTCTCAAGGTAGCTACGTAGAGTTCTGCATTGGAAAAAAAATTCTGATTCTTTTGAGGACTACTTTAGCGTGAGAGGTCTTTTCATGTTAGTTATTTGAACTAAAATGTGTTTTGAGTTCACAAGGACATCCCACCCCAACCCCCTAGCCTTGTGAGACCAGAATGATCCCCATCTATATATTTTTTATACAGAGGGGGCTCAGTCTGAACACCCCGTCAGAAAGGAGCGAGGGAGAGGCCAAATGCTAACAACATCTTTGGTTGTTTTGCAGGACTGAGGGCACACAGTTCTTCCATGCTGTGATATGTTCTTACCTGAGTTTAGACAAGTTGATGCGCACCAGTCTGGTCTTTGTGCGTGCCCGTGGAAGGGCGTGGTAGCTTCCAACTTCACCGCTGTTTGGAGCCATAGGAATATACTGGGAAAGGCCAAATGCTAGCAACATCTTTGGTTGTTTTGCGTGACTGAGCGCACGCACAAAGACTCGACAGGTACGCATCAACTCGTCTAAGCTCAGGTAAGAACATATCTCAGTGTGTAAAAACAGTGGCCTGTTCCTTTAAGGTTCTTTCTTTGTTTGTATTTGTCATTAGCTTAGACAGTGATTTTGAAATCGGTCCTGATGTCCTCGTGCAGTCACTCCAGCCGGGCTTGTGTATTAAAGCCAGCGTACACTATCGGTTACACAGGCATCAGACTGTGACGGCCCACATAAAGCCCAGGTCTTATCTGTTTGAGTAGGGTCATGCACTGATCTTTAACAAGCCCCCCTCCCTCCCTCTCTCCCTCCTCACTCCCCCCTTCCCTGGTTTGCGCCTCTCTCTCACACTCTTTGATGGTCCTGGAGCGCTGTCATTCACATCAGTCCGACTCTAACCTTCATCTCTCTGATAAACTGGATCTCCTGCCCCTCCAGTCCTCACCCTCTCTCCCCTCCGCCTGCCCATTACACCCTTTTCCTTTCATCAGACGTTCCCTCCCTTATCTAATCTGCATTCTCTTAATCAGCGCCTGTCAACTCGCCCCCTGTGATCCCCTTTTATTTCATCCACTCTCGCCTCTCGCCCCTGCATCGCGCGCCTCTTCCCCCTGTCGCCTCGAGGTACCATCTGATCACTCTGCCCGGCGTAAATCCTCAGTCCACCGGATCAAATCGTATATATACGGCACGCTGCAAACGGGGGCCTGCCCGCGCCAAAAATGAGGATGTAGGCCTGGTGGCTTGTCCTCCTCAATCACGGTTAGCAGCCATGCTAACAGTCCCAACGCATTAGATAGTACGCTGAGTGATAGGCGCCGCGAGCAAATCAGACACCAGAAAAGGAGACGATTTCCCCGTGCTGTCATCTCAGCAGCTGGACAGCAGCTTTGATAAGCCATCAGGGAGCGGGCCTTCAGAAAAAGACGTGGTGGCACTCAATTTTAGCCACTTCATAATATATAATTTACATCTCCATCATTAGCGCTACAGGAATGAAACATGCATAGCTAACCAACGCTCTAACAAACCTTACCTACATTTAGTTTTCAGATATTTGCTACATGTGTTTGTTTTGGTGGGTTTATTTATCGGCAAGTTATTGGCAAGTTTTTTTTTCCAATCGTTGTTGAGAAGATAAAAAAAAGTAATAAAAATGGCAAAAATGAGGAAAGAAATTGGGGCAAAAATAAGAAATAATTGAAAATAAATAGGAAAAAGGGACATAAAAAAATAAATAAAATGTATTTACCTCCTTTAATTCTGTCCTTGGACCAACAACATGACATTGTTTTCAGCTCCTGCTTTTGATACTTTTCTTTTTCGACACTAGAACCGAAAATTATTTTTCCAATACCAAACTGGTATCGTCAGCCCTAGGCACTAGAGTATGGAAACCCAACCAAAAGGCTCGGTCTGCCTCGGACAAAAACTTCTGTTCTGGCTCGGGACACATCACATCAGCACAATAAGACAAAGGGACCGACAAGCCGTGGATACTGACAGCGAAAATCACAGCCGCCCAGCGGGGAAGAACGAGAAGAAAAACAATTTATAATGGGGCAGAAGCCCGTAACAGGAGGCCACTTGTTGCACCGTGTCCATGCATGTCTCTGCTTATCTGGGTTGACGCTGCAAATGCCTATTTTACTTGATTGGTAAAATCGGATTTTCCACACAAACAATATCCTACTGTCATAGGCTCATGAAAATGTTATTCTGATTGTGTCGGGTTTGGTGGGACTCGGACACAAATATCTTAATGCCTATTGGGCTCGATTCGGATTCAATCACTGGTCTGTCGGACGAGGGCTGGTCTCTGAAAGAAAAACTCGGCCCGATCCACCCTCTACGAGGCACATCTAAAACAATTAAAAACACGTTTTGCTAAAAAGCCAAATCCTAATTGAAAGCAATGTAAAAAAGATGGACAGAAAAGTCATTGAATGATACCTTCTAGAACCAGAACACAGAACAATAGAATACAAATACAATACAGTTCCATAAATAAAAGCTTTATTATTATGCTTATTGTGATGAGTTTCACTGCATTTGTTTTTCTAAGAGAACATTGACTAAACACTTTTATTTGAGCTGAAACAACCAAGTAAGTTGTTCCTGGACCAACAGGCATCAGAACTGTATCTCTAAATATATACTGTAGCATTTTTTTCGATACCTTGTTTCGATACTTTTCAATACCAGTAGTCCTTAAACTTTTTTTTTCAATCTATTCCGGTATTGTTTAACGGTACCCAACCCTGTCGTGAGGTGTTATAAAGCGCTTCTAAACTCAGAGGAAACATAATGTGTCCAATTATTACTTAAGTTGTTGTGAAACTCTTCGGGGCACAACTGCTTTGGCCCAAACAGCTTTACTTTAAACAACAGTCTGTCCACTCCGCTGAAGCTGTGGGGACATCGACTGTAACACACTTTTCTATTTACCCATTGCATTACCCAGTTCCTATTCCCTTACCTTTTTAGCTTTCCTCGGCTTCTCTCTCTCTCTCTCTCTCTCTCTCTGCCCTGTTTCTCTGGCTTCCTAATGACTTTCCCTCATAGGGCTATAAAATAGGACACGCCACTGAAGAGACGAGGAGGAGAGGAGCGGGTTATTGGTGCCATCGGCGCCGCTGACAGATGGCCCGGAGTCGACTCCTGTGTTTGTTTGAGAAAGCGCCGGAGTTTTCCTGCTTCATTCTCTTCTCCTTTTTTCTGCCTGCGTCTGCTTTCGCCGTCCGCCGCTGTCAAACAGAGCAAAGAAGTGACAACGCTATCAAAGGCGCGCCCCTCCGCTATTGATTACTCCTGTCTGTCCGGCACCTTAAGCCTTCAGAGCCCCGTCACCTATCAGTCTGCGCTTGATGCGGTCTGTTCCATCATCTCTTGCATCATACAGGCGCAGTATAAAATGTCACCGGGCTTTTGTGGGAGACTTTCTATCAGATAAAAGGCAGTCTTTTTTTTTTTTTTTTTTAATAACTCTCTGAATAGCGCTCTCTTACCTTGTTTCAGTACTGGGGAAAGTGTCTGTAGTTATAGTCAAATCACAAACCCATGAAAAATAATGTGGAGTGGAAGATGTTCACTGTCAAAATGATCATCCGAGCTGTAATAGTTACTAACAAGGTAGAAAAAATTGTCACTTTTAGGGTGATATTTGGACCACGTTTGATATAAATGGTTCATAATGGTTCCAGGAGCTAATAACATTGATTTATAATAAAAGGAATATAATGAAATCATGTGCTGTCCTTTGGCTCGGTGGTAGAGCTGGTGTGCGGA
Organism: Gobius niger; assembly: GCF_951799975.1. Taxonomy (NCBI): domain Eukaryota; kingdom Metazoa; phylum Chordata; class Actinopteri; order Gobiiformes; family Gobiidae; genus Gobius; species Gobius niger. The sequence continues at coordinate 10,293,174 of NC_136852.1, read as the reverse complement.
CGAATGACCCATTGCAACATGAGGAGGGATGTCCAGAGCTCCATGCTGGCCAGTATTGATCAGATAGCGTTAAAATCTGTTGACAGTAGTTACTCCAAATGTACCTTTTAGGCAGTCTATTACGGGGATGACTTTCTATAAACATGTGAGTTAGTCCTGGGCGATAAATCGAATTAATTCAATTAATTCATGCTTGTAAAAACAGACGATTTGGAAAATGGCTAAATCGGAGAACCAGCGGAGAAGCAGAGACTTTCTAACGATCTCTGCTGCTTAACAAAGGCCGCATGTTGTGTTTTAAGAGGACGTGGTGGAGTTTTCTTCCGCTAAAACAGAGTTTCCCGCTTTCCCCCAGTCTGCTCCTGTGCCTTTCTCTCACTCTGCTCTGAGCAGACCATTTAACTCCGCCCCTTTCCCTTGAGTCTCCATGGAGACGGTTGTCAAACACAGCAGAGGCATGAAGACGATGAAACTAAAACGCCTTTAAGAGGTTTTACATTTGGGAGCAGACAAGGAATATCTAAAACAGAAATACATGTTTTTAAATAAAGGGTTATGTTGTCTTAATGGGCCTAATTGTAGCTACATTATGAGATATGAATGAGCAGGACTCTGAGCAGTTTTCTTCATATGAAAGATCAGGAGACTTTTTAAAGTTTAATTGTCCAAACTGAGTAAAATTATCGAGATTTAATTTTTTGGTCATATCGCCCAGCCCTAATGTAAGTTTAGCTTTACATTTTAAATTGAAAGGGAATATATATTATACACGTCCTTAGGTGGATCAGTCATTAAATTCGATCCCGTCTGACACCATCAAAACGCCTGATCAGCTATTCCGATACCAAACAGAATATCAGATCGGCACATCTCTATTTAAGTGCAGTCTATTATGCTTCTTCCTGCTCTTCTCGACTCATTTTATGCAATTTCCTGTCAAGGAAAATAAACCTAAACATCTTGATTTATTTTGTTTTTCTGGTAAACCCAAAGTGTTCATTTTGTCTAAATGTTGTCATTGTTTTAGTCAAAGTAATATTTTTGCTGACTAATATTAATACACTAAAACAAAATTCAAAGTAGGTATCAAACTAGGACCAAAATCTATTGAAATAAATGCCAAAGAAACAAGTTTAGTTCTTAAGTTTACAAAGCTGTGCAGTTTGATTACATACGTGGAATAAATTAATATGAATATAAAGATTTTACACTTCGACCAAATTTACATGGACTCAAACCAGACTAAAACCAAAAGTATTATGACTATAACTTAAAGTGCATATGACAGGTCTTAATGCTTGAAAATATGACTTATTTAGAAGAATAACATCTTTTGTAAGTTCATTAGCTGCACAATTATAATTTTATTCCAGTGTTTTAAGCTGCTGACATAAGTGACATAGCAGTTTGACTCACTCATTTCCCATTGACTTAACATGGTCGGCACGGCAACAGTTTAAAATCATTTACCTTCTTCTATGCCACTTCCTGTCGGTGTCCAATAAGGAAGTGAAACTATAAACATCACAAAAATGGCCAAACTAAAGAAAGCCGGGGACAATATTTGGCAAAAAATGTAATATAATCGTGTTAACTATGTTTTAGCAAAAACTGTGTCTTATTTGTCATATGCACTTTAACAGTTTTGACTTCATACCTCGCGTACTACCATAGTGAGTACGGAGTGAAAAACTTGAACGACACAAATAAGATCTGCCTTTCCCATTTTCTACAGGATTGTTCGGTTTCGAAATGTTAAGCATATTTATTTTTCCTGAATGAATGTTTAATTAATGAGTTCATTCCCTCCTCTCCTCTCTAAATCCTTGTATCCCGATGTATTTGCATTGTGTTTAGCCTTGTTCGGCGTCCTTGTCGGGTCGGCGCTTCATAAAGAATCATGTTCCTGCCTCGAAAACACAAATCAAACACAGACATGCCTTTTTACACAACGCGGCGTTTGATGTCGGAGCCACAAATAAAAGGCACATAATCACATATTAAACCTTCAAAACACTGCGATGAGCGTGGAGACGAGTGTAAAATAACGTCTTTGTTCTTGTTTTCTACAGGGCACGGACACAGTTCGGGCATACGTCCCAGATGCCGTGTGGTACGATTACGAGACGGTAAGAAATGCCCAAAAACCTGCTTACTTGCACATCCATATATTATCTATGGGCCACAGGAGACATCATTAAGCTTATTGTGATCAGAGTTTCACATCTTTTTACTGTTGTATCTGGGAACGTGTAGACAGCTTAAGGTGCAACATTACTGCCTTTGTTTTTCGAAGAGAAAATCGACTTAACGCATTCCTTTGGCAAGTGAGTGGAAAAACATACATATTGTTACTAAATACAGCATTGAAGGAAGGTAATTAAACATCCCAATGTTCTTTTCAGCTATCTGGATAGATGCACTTATGGTAATATATAGTAAACTATTGCTGTACAAAATCCACTGAAAAGGCCTGTATTGCATCCATGTAATGTATATCCATTATGTCTTTCCATACATCTGGACAGACACCCATTCACTTCGGATATACATTAACGAAATGTGAGCTCCATTTTGTGCCAATGGTTGCTCCGACTCACTCACACAAATACACTGTTACGCAGTTAGACTTGCGAGTCAGACGCTCCTAGTCTTGTATCAAGAGCACTGTGCATTAGTGCACTGGTGTCAAGGATAAGCCCATTGCATCATACAAAAGCCCTATTGATGATATTGTATCTGTGCACATAATGTTCAGAATGTTCCATAGGCCATTACAGGTAAGTGCAGTTCAATAGGTAGGAATAAGTGTTGCAGGATGCAGGATAAAAATGTAAAGTCCAGTAGTGCAAACTGATTTGAGTGTATTATGCAGGGTCAGTGAATCATAATGCAACCAATATTCGAAAGGTAAAGTGCATCTCTGTGTGGCTCCAAACCAGCACGTTTTTTTGGAGATAAGAGAAACCGGATGGAAACCTACACAGATACCAGGAGCACATTCAAACTCCACCCAGAAAGGCCCTGCCTGGTCTGGGATTTGAGGCCAGGACCTTCTTGTCGTCAAGCAGAAGCACTAACCACTCAGCTAGCCTCAGTTATTTGACCAGAGCTTCACTTCAGCAAACTTTCACGTGGATAATGTACAGTGCTACATGGATTTAACTAACTGTCATGATCTGGGCTTGCTGCAGTTGGTCAGGTCTCGGTTCAGCAACGCCCAAAGAATGAGATCAGCATCCTGAATGACCAGGTTATTCCATCACCGGATTTCATCTTCCCTGATGGCATATTCCAAGATGACAACGCCATAATTCACCGGGCTCTCATTGTGAAAGAGTGGTTCAGGAAGCACGAGACATTATATTTCACGCATGGATTTGCCGTCACAGAGTCCAGATCTTAACCCCATTGAGAACCTTTGGGATGTGCTGGAGAAGGGTTTGTGCAGTGGTCACACTCTCCCATCATCAATACAAGATCTTGGTGAAAAAATGAATGTGACATGGGATCTTTTGACATTGCAGTAGCTTATTGAAACAATGCCACAGTGAAAGTGTGCTGTAATCAAAGCTAAAGGCGGGTCCAATGGAATATTAGAGTGTTTTTTGTTCAGGCAGTGCATGAATTTGACCATGGGCCTGATTTACTAAGCCAGGTGCTAAATTGCAAGCACTACTTTAATATTAGCACTTCCTATTATATCATGCTGCACCAAATTCATCAATAGAAACTGCAAATTATTAGTGGTGCACAAGTCCAATATGTTAATGCATTTGCACTGTGGCCTTTAAGTGTAAGAAATCTCAACTGCCCCCAGTTTATTGCACTATTTTATCACCTCCACACAAAGGCTTAATCAATCGGGCCCTTTGTTGGCGCAGAAATGTTCAACTACAGTAGTTCAGTTCCAGCACAAAAGTAACACTTGTGATCTTGAGTATCGCCAGTAAAATCATGTCCAACCCCAGTGTGAAAACTTCTGGACATTCACTCTGAACTATTATAATTAGAGCGTACAATACAGATGAACCTAATTGATTGTTAAACTTGACGTGATATTACTCCCAACTACAATTACGAAAGACCGTATCAGCACATTTTTCATCAGGGGCATTAACGCACACACAGGGCGAACACGTAACACATAAAAGCCTTTGCCTGGAGTTTTTTTGTTTGAGCTTGAGCCACGGCGGAGATAAGCCCGAGTGAACGGAGCGACGGGGGAAGAGACGAGAGAGAGAGAGAGAAAGAAACAGCGACTATCTCACTGACAGAGAGATAAAGCAAGTGGCGACTTCCTCCAGGGACCTTATTTGGGCGTCACAGTGGCAATGTAAAGCGCCCGCTGATCAGATGAGCGATTAGATTGGCCGTCTCGCCGCCGGGCCCCTTGTCCCGGACGGTCCCCTGTGATTATGTGGGAGAAGCAAGAAACGGAGGGAGCGAAAGACGACGGGAGCTATTGATGGGGTAAAAGAAAAAAACACGACAACACGAGAAAGAATGACAACAGAGGAGATGGGATGAGGAAGTGACATTTATTGGAAGAAAATGACGAATAAGAGTTTGATGGTGGTACAAGAGCATGCTGTCCGCTGACCATGGGGGTTGTGGATTGATTTTCACTCAACCCTGTGTGCAGCCATTGTGTCCAGAGGCAAGACACCATGACCACATTGTTCAATCAGCTTACCAACAAAGCTTGCTCATGTTGACTTACGAGTTTAAAAAATGAGAAAATAGTGTAAAAGTCAGTGGTCAAGATTGCTTTGGATATAGAAATTTTTTTGAAATAATGCTAAATGGAGAGCTACAGGCATGAAATCTTTGCCGAATCTGGTTGTATGTAGTATTTCAAATCCCTGCACATTCTCTGAAGGATTTGGGTATATTAAATGCCCTACCTCATTTTTTTTTAAATGCATTTTTTAATTACAAAATATGAAAGTGTTGTGGTTGAAACTCATTCTTAACTCTCCTAACATATTTGTAGCATGAGCATCGCAACTGTTCACAGGGATGAGTTTATAGGCGCATTCCACAACTTACAGGCTCACTTTTCAGGGTCGCTTTAAAAAAAAAACCTGGAAAACTGGCCTGTGAGTTCGTGAAATTGACACAAATGCTTTATAATTAGATACACAGTGTTTTTGTTTTTGTTTGTTTGTTTGTTTTTTGTCCCCATTAATGCCTGAGTTTACAACATACAAAAGGGGGACAAAACTATTTTCGCTCCACTACTAGAAACAGTGCCTTTAAGGTATTTCTTGAGACAGATTTATGGCAAAGAGCTTGATGATTTGCCTACTATGCATGTTGTGGGTTGAATGGGGGAAAACGGAGCACCTGGAGGGCATGCAAACTCCACAAAGAAAGGCCCACATGTTCGGGATTTGAGTGCCAACCATAGACATAATAAATAATAGACTCCATCTCCTCACTCCTCCCTGTTTACCATAATGACCACGTTCGACAGGGAAACTGTGGCGGATTCACAGAAGTATGTTCCTAAAAAGGGCAAAAGGGCGGGATCTTCACTGTAGACTCGGTGCTCACGGGTGCGTAGTTCGGTCGTAGCCGTGCCGTTAGCGCTAATGCTAACGGCCTGTCAATCAAAGTCCGGCCCTCATTAGTATACGAGATTTCTACAATGTACCTTACGAAAACCAGCCCGGTTTCTTTAATTGTAACTAACCCGGTGTTATCACAGGAGCAATATCTAGCTGTAGAAAGTTCCAAAAAAATGAGAAACCAGGCTTTACAGTTGCTTAAAACGTGTGTAAAGTGCAATGCTATCTAATGGAAAGCTTGTTTTCTATCACAACGAGCTCCAGGGGTAGAAAATAAGGACAATTGGGGAAGATGGGACGAGGGTGTGACAGAAATAAACTTTAGCGGAAGAAGGAAGAAAAAAAAACGAGGCAATAAACACACAATACATTGCAGACCAGGTGGAATGAGACGATGGGCAAACAGAATGTGTTTTACAGCACGGGAAGTCGGAGAGATTGGCCAGAGGGGATGAATGAGAAGCTCCTTAAGGCACACAATGAGCGGCTGATAAGATCTCAAATTGCTTATGGACGCTCCAGTAACTTCCAGCCCACACACATGGCCGCGGTCTACTACTGTACCGTGTAGAAGTGCGCGCACACCGCCTCGCAGAGAATAAAGGCAGAAGAATTAGAGCGCCACGGGGGAGAATAGAAAGGGGAGCAGGCAGCAGAAGGAGAACGAGGTGAGGTGAAGAAAAGGGAGCTCAAAATTGTTTTAGGCTGGTCTGAGGATTGGGTCCCCGCGAGATCAGAAATTAACTGCGCTCTATCTGGGCCCCTCGGAGAAATGAAGGAGATAGTGGGTGAGAAAGGCGCAAGGAACGAGATGAGCTGTGCAACCGCTAGACCACTGTAAGAATTGGGAAGAGAAGTGAATGTAGATCTAGAAATGATTAGTTTGTTCAGACAATTAGATTCGTAGTCAAAAGAGCGGGGAAAGTGAGGGGAAATGAGAAGATTTGTGGGGTGAATATTGCCAATTTGTAGAAGGAAACACAGTACATTGTAACTTTGCACCAACTTGTCAAACATAACAACTAATTAATGCTAACCATTCAGAGCATTAGCAGTTTCCATATTCATTTTCAACGGTGCACAAGCTTAGTATTGGTTAGTATAGTAGTATTAGTTAGTTAGTATAGATCATTGTTTTATTTCAAACCGTGGCGAACTTACTGAAGATTCAAACTAACTATTCTCTAGAAAATATGTATTTTGGACTGCGAATGACTAATTCTTCTGATCCCAGCGAACGCTCCAGTCCTGCCTCCTCATGTTTACTAATCACAGGGGCCACTTCATGCAGGCGCCTTTGCACCGTGGACACCTGCACCTACATGGACCAAAATAGCAAGTGCTCTCACAGGCTCCTACACAGTCTGCCAGCTCACGACCAACTGCTCTGCTCAACATAGCCGCACTGTTGCATCAGCGGCAGAAATACTATTTATGTGATTTTTTTGGGAGGGGGTGGTTGATAACAAGACTTATCAGATATTCTCGCATGTTTCAGATGGAGAGAGTCCCTCTACGCAAGCAGTTTGTTGACATGCACATCCCTGGAGACAAACTGGGCCTACACATCCGAGGAGGTGCAGTTCTGCCCACGCAGCAGCCCGCAGTCACCACCCAATACAGGTATACGATACAATAGGGGCAGTGAAAGATTTCTACATCATTTATCAACATGTTTTGATACCATAATTTCCGAACTATAAGTCGCTCCGGAGTATAAGTCGCAACAGCCAAAAAATGCATAATGAAGAAGAAAAAAACATATATAAGTCGTTCCGGAGTTTAAGTCACACTGTCTGAACATGGAAGCGTAACTGCATCGTTGACAAGCCTCTCCCGGCAGCACGTTGTTCAAGCAACTTGTTCCTCTAGCTGTGGCCATTTTTTACATTTTAGCCCGCGATTAAATTTGAATATATATGTCACACCTGAGTATAAGTCGCACCCCCAGCCAAACTGTGAAAAAAGTGCAACTTATAGTCCGGAAAATACGGTATTCCGATGCATATGTCCATCCATCCATCTTCTTCCACTTGTCCGTTGGCTGGTCGTGGAAGAAACTGTTGGATCTACCCAAATCACATTGCACCAGCCCCTTATGGCTCCTCCTGCAGGTGGTGGGTCCACAGAAGGACGGGCTCATGATTCTAACCGGGCCTGTTGGTCTCTCATAAGGGGCTTCTTAACCGCTCTTTGTCCGACCCGTCGACTAGGACATGTTTGTCATGGGAGACACTACCAGGGGCAAGAAGCCCCTGACAACAGAGCTCCCAGGATTATTCGGGTGCTCAAACCCCTCCACCACATTAAGGTGGCGGTTCAAGGAGGCGCAAATGATGCATTTGTAAAAAAAAAGCACATGAATAGCAAGAGGGTCTGCTGACATCAAGAATCGAGAGATGAATGCAAAACTACTGTCTGACACATACGTTTGTCACTCAGTCATGTCATTTTCATTTTAAAAGTAAAAAAAAAAAAACGTTTTCAACATAGTGTGAATGTCAGTAAGTTGAAATGCTGTGTGAAAATATGTATGAAGAAGCTGCTATAAGATGATAAGATTAAAAGTTATGCAGATGCCCATTTTTAGCTCTAAGGTAATGAATTAGATTATGATCAAAAACTATTTTACTCAGATCAGGTCAGTGTTCAGATACGACAAAATTGTAGGTATATTACAATTATACACGTTTGTGCAAATTAGGTGTTGAAAATAGATGTAAACACTAAAGTAAACATCAGTGCCTTAACTTCTTTTTTACTTCATTTCATTGTTGATTCTGTCGTTTCCTTAATCACTGAAGATAGTCAGCGGGAGTGGCCCTACCTTTAACTTTTGCTAGTGACTATGACTAACGATTGCAACATTTTAAACATAACATTCCCCAAACTCTTTGAACTCTTCACTAATAGGTCCCTGAAGTTACAGCTAATACTATTTGAAACACTTTTGGATTCACTGATTGTGTTAAGGTAAAGCTAGGAACACACTACGAAATTTTACCTGTGCTTAGGATCAGTATATTGAATCAGTGGTTTGTCAACACATGTCTACAGCATCTAACATGTGAATCTGCATGTGTGTGTTTCCTTACAGCCGCACAAATCCCATGGGTCTGATTGTGGCTCTCGATGACAACAGCCACGCGACAGGGGAGCTATTCTGGGATGACGGAGACACTCGCGGTATTGCTTACTTCTCACCTTTTGTGCTTGCTCTGAAGCTTTTTTCTTTTTATTTTTTGTTTTTGTTTTTTATGCCTACAAAAATGTTAACAAATCCACTGCATCTTGTTAAATTACTCATTAACTGGATTCCTTCAAAGCTCTTGCGTTGTTTGGCTCAGAGCATCTTGTGAGTCAGATGTGATCCTGCCGCCGTCAGTTCGGCGCACATTAGCAAGTGAAGGTCAATAGCGCTGCACCGTGGGACTGTTTACCAGCTTTTGTCTGTGCTTGTCTCTTTGCAGAAACAGTGAAAAATGGAAAGTACATCCACTACCAGTTCGACGTCTTCTATGTAAGTTTTCCACAATCTCTCACACCATGCCGTTTGCTTTGGATGTGGACTGTAGCGCAAAATCCAAAGCACTGAGTGGGCTGAAGGTCCCCCTTGTCCGAACAGCAACATTGTTCTTGTTGGACTTTTCTAGGGGATGCTGTCGCTGACGGCCACCCATACTGGCTACACCGACCCAAACAATCTGCAATTTAACGACGTCACTATCCTGGGTGTACAACTGGCCCCAGCGAATGCCATCATCACACACGTTGCCACAGGAAACACCACAGCTCTGCCCTACGCCAACATCCAGTATGACTCCGCCAAGAAGGTAAGCACATGCGCTAGATCCCGTTTTCTCAACTGCTTTATTTGTCTTGGGTGTTAGCCTCTTCCGGACAAGGCATCCCATCAGCGGACAAAACTATGGATTTCTATATAACATTTTATACAACAACAAATTGGTGTCTGTGATGACAGAATGCCCTGTAATGATCACTTTGTTGTTTTAGCATCTTTGTCTCCTCTAACTCATCATTGTCACATGCCATATAAAGGAACCCCAAACTTGCTCATAAATCTGTTTTATGTGGAAAACCTTGCGGACACAATGCAGGGCAAACGCTTTCGAGAGCCAGTACCCTTGTGCCATTTATTCCCATCAACCCAGCAGGGAAACTATTACTGCTTGGTCCAAGGTTAGCCGTTAAGTGTAAGAAATGATAACTGTTAGCATCATGCGCGTGAAATGTCAAGTGGCACAGTTAAAGTGCGTCCTGTTTCTGCAGCAGCTTGCGCGGCCGCTAGACCCGGCTGGCACCCGCATGTATCCATGCGTGTGGGGGTGTGATTGTTTTTATGTCGACGCTCAAGGTCTCAGCTCCGGTTTATCTAATGATTCTCAGCGGTAATCATTTCCTCGGAGTGAAGGATAGCTGTGTTGTTAAGTCTAAACTGATTTGTCGTGTCCATCAGTCTTCGCACGCACGGACAGACTGGGCCTTGAGAGGAGCGCCCAGCCGACAAACGCATTTAGGTCAATAAACAGGTGAAACAAAACAGCAATTCTCTGCGGAGGTAGCGGAACTTTTGCAAGGACTTGAAATTCACTGTGCGAGAGAGGAAGATTCGATGATAAGATGATCGGCTTATTGTCAATTCACCCACATGAAACAGCCTTTCCGTGTGGATGCTGGTGGAAGCAGGGGAGAGAAAAGGAGAGTTTCCCGACGGGAGAGAAGACACAGTGTGATGGGTTCATGGGATCACCTGCGATTTTGAAAGCTTTGGTGAGCCGGGTGGAGTAACTTGAGTAACTGGAGTAACTCAGGGGTGTTTGAGCAAACAGGGTGAAAGACAGTTTAATATTCATCATGAAATGCAACATTTATAAAAGTAAGCTTGAGGGCCGTAAAATGTAACCCTTAAACATACTGAAGAATAATCCAGCTACAGCTACATACAAGTACAAAAAAATCGGAGCGCAATACTTTTCTTTTTTAATAATACTGTTTTTGCGCCTTTTGCTTCACCTTGCAGTTTAACTAAATTACTATATAATTGCTAAATGAATTGGCCCATAAGCAGAAGGAGCATTGAGGACTCCTGTGCAGGCCCAGATTGATCAGCTGGTAAATGTAGTGACTGGAGTAAATGGGGCTCCCTCTGAAGGCGAGGAAGAGTGACTCATAACTCCCACCAGAGCTTGTTGAAACAGCAAGGGAAATTAACAGCTGTGTCCTAATTGATGGCACATGCAACTGAGGAACACACGCAGAATCTCAAGCAGGCCCGAATCTGCTCCCCGAGCATGGAGGGAGCTGGCGAGGATGTGAGGGGATCCAAATCGTTCGCCAGCGTTGTCTTTCAAAAGACAAAGGAAGGCATGTTGTGGCTTTGTGCTTTTAACTATATAATGATGTTTCGCTTCATCCATGTATCTTGTTAGATAGGATAAAATGAGATGAGATGAGACTATTTTAGGCTCAGGTGCTTACAATTTGAAATACGGTAAAAATCCACACCATCTTGTATACTTTTTATATTACATTTGCACGTCACTTCTGAGTAGAGACACCATTTCCTGTCATTGGTTTTATAGTGCCTTTGTTATTTTTTGACAGGTGTTGATCTTGCGAGGCCTGAACATGACGCTGGGCGAGTCCTACACCATTCAGTGGAACCAGGTCGCGGCTGAGTTTCAGCGCATCGACTGCCATCCAGAAGAAGGCGCAGATGAGACTAAGTGCAAGGCCAGGGGCTGCACCTGGGCTGTGAGGATATTCATATAGTTCTGGTTCAAGTTCTTTTACTCATGATGTCATTATAGTAATAATATTTAGAAGCACAAGCAAACAAATCTAATAGGGGTGACAATACTCGTCAGAAAATGGCAGAATCGTTCCGTTCTTTGTTTTCAATAACAGCATTTTTTTCTGTTTGCTTCAGCCTGCCACCATCGAAAAAGTTCCATGGTGCTTCTACCCAGACGACTATGGATACATTTACTCAAACCTTGTAGAGACAGAACAAGGCATCACACTTGACCTCAGTAGGAACATAAAGCACAGAAGCATTGACCGCGCTGGCTCTCCGGACATCGACAATCTGCGCGTCCAGGTCTTCTACCACACCAGCGACATGCTGCAGTTTAAGGTATGAGAGAAACGAAGGTGTGTTACTGTGGCCCTGGCATATTTTTCTATGCATTTGTTCGTCCTAGATTTGGGATCCAACTACAGAGCGCTATGAGGTCCCAGTGCCACTCAATGTGACATCCACTCCAGAGACAGACGAGAGCAAGAGGATGTATGAGGTCAAGGTCACCAATAATCCATTTGGCATTCAAGTATTCAGGAAGAGCACGGGAACCAAGATGTGAGTGTTAATGAAGATTATACACAATTATTGAACAGTTTATTCATTTCAAACTAAATGTAGCTTGGTATCATTTGTCTGAAAGATAATTTTGTTTTTAATATATACATCTTTTACTTCTTTTGCTTATAAGAGAATACATGTAAAAGCAATAATGCTGACTGTGCATGTGATCTCAGCATAATTGAAACAACATAGCATAAGCTTATGTTCCAGAAGGGATGAACAGTATTGACTTGATTGTGCTTATTGGACTACATTGCCCATGTAGCCCACATTGCAACCACAATTAAAGGTGCTTTATGCAACTTTTTAATGCGAAAAAAAAAAAAAGTTTATATTTGTGCGTTTGACCTTGTAGTGACCCAGCGGCTGTATGAGTGGTCAGCATGGCGACTTTACTTTCAATCACGGTGGTCTCTACGCTCTGGGATAAATTGTTTTGCAGGCTTTCTTGGGACAGGGTCCGTCAGCAATGAAAACCTTCCAAACAATTGACCCTGGAGCGTCCTAGAGACCACTGTGATGGAAAGTAAAGGCGCCATGTTGACGACTCATACTGCCTCTGGGTCACGTACACCCAAATATCTTATTTTTTTTCCCCTAATAAAAAAGTTGCGTAATGCACCTTTAAGTATTTATTTATTCAGTATTCAAGTAAAGTTTATCAATAAAATAGGAAAGGTGGTGTTAAATCTAACAAATGGCTGTAGCTCACTCTGATGATGAAAAGGTACAGTTCAATGTGAATAATAATAATAATATATATATATATATATATATATATATATATATATATATATATATATATATATATATAAAATGATATTGAAATAAACCAAAGAAGAGAAGTGGTAATGAGGTTCCAAAGACCGCAAACTACTCTTGATAACTGCATAAAGTGTGTCTGCCAAGTCAGTTATTTATGCTAATGCCCTGTTGTTAACAATAGGTAAAAACAGAAGATAAAGCACTGTTTGACTTTATTTTAAGCGCAGAATCTGTGGGGATTAAAGCTGAGGTGCTGAGTCAGCCCCGTGGCGCTGGGTGCACCTCATCAGATATGCCCAGGAAAAAAAGAGCCTAAGGAAGCTTCCTCTTGTTCTGCTCTCACAATGGTGTCACCTAAAAGAGCAACTGTCACAAAGTAAAAGAATGCGTGTAAGCAAAGCTAGCACTTTCCTGTCGCCAAGCCAGTGTTTGTTTTGATCTTCCACTTTTAACTCTAACAGTGAAGGAAGCAAAAGTTGTTTTATTTTATTTTTTATTTGACCTTGATGGCAGAGTGGAGATCATGCAAACAATGGGTCCATGGCTTCAGCTCTGACAGGATTAGTATATGTGTTCTTTGCTTAAAAATAACAAGGATTTAACATGTTCATTCAAAGACAAGTAATACTTTTGTTCACTTCATTTGATTTGACATAATTCAAAAAGTCCCATTCACTTCACTGGGTTTGCTCTGATCATTTTGGACGTACTACTGACATTGCTTTCAGTACTCTGCCATATGTATTTGTCATCTGCTTATTGTGTCTACGCTCATGCTGCCAGTGTGATTGGGGGCCTTATTATTCCTTAAAATTCATGTCGATACGGTTGTTCCATGTGTGACACCATGCACAGTAACACAGGGATCCGTACATCCTGTCTGTATATAATGAGCTTTGTTTTTGTTTATACTGTCAGGATATTGCAAGGCAATGAACATGCATGAGATTCATGGATATACTGTAAAACCACCATGTGGGATTGTAGCAACGACGCTACGGTTCAGTAAAACCACAAACAAGATTCTTCTCTATGATCAAGTATTGTCCAAGTCAAACAAAACAAGGTATTTAGGCATGTATACTTTAGGGTGACCAGTTCTATGACACTGACAAGTAGGACACTTGAGTTAAAAAATTAGGACACGTACGAAACAGAACATATGCTGGGCTATATACAGTATATATATATATATATATATATATGTATTATAGCCCAGTGAACAATGTGATGCTAAATTAAAATGTATGAAAGCAGCAATATCGTTGCTTTCTTAGTAACATGAATAGAAGTTACCTAAATAAGAATTTACATTTTATCATCAACTGATAGTATGATTGTAAGATTCAAGCTTTTTTAACATTATTTAGTCACATGGCGCTGAGAGCAGATCGCTGCAAAGGTGCGCATTAATGAACAGCTGCTGCTCATTCCATAAAACCTGACAGATGCCCAAAAGAGAGGACGGGCTTCCTTTGCTCGGACACAAGGTTTAAAAACCGGGCTGTCTGGACCAAATCCAGACGTCTGGTCACCCTTTGTATATAAAACAGTGAGCTACGGTGGGAGACGCAAATCAAGGCAGTGTCAGGAAGCCATGTCACGCTGGGACTTTGAACAGTAGGAACCTCAAACACTGCCCTCAAGAGGCCAAGACCATCATCTACAACTCCCTAGTTCGCAACACTCTTCAATATTGTGCCACCACCAGGGACCCGTACCAAAAGATGGATAAGAGTAAACCGGAGGCAGTTCAGCGTCGGGCAGCATGATTTGTAGCATCTGACTAGAGTCCAATGAGCAGCAACTATGAATTGGAAAGCTCCAGCCTCCTACAAACTCATCCCTGCCCACCGCAGCACAAGATTATAGTTTTGCGCTATAACACCCAATTCAATCCAGTAAAGGAGCTCTTTTTCCATGTATCATCCCAGAGTCTAATAGCTTATAGGTCAAGTGGTATTGTACACTTCCAAAGTGGGCAGACAAGGCAGTAACAACTGAAATTTGCCTTAAAGAGGAGCATATTGTACATGTTTTCAGGGGTAGAGGTCAAAAAGAAATAACATACTTAAAAATGTATTAGTCTAACTGTGTATATTTCATTCCTGCTTTTGTTCATAGCTGGGACTCGTCACTACCAGGATTTACCTTCTCGGACATGTTCATCCAAGTGTCCACCAGGCTGTCCTCGGACTACGTCTATGGATTTGGGGAGACGGAGCACCCCACGTACCGACACAGCCTTAACTACCACACATGGGGCATGTTCGCCAAGGACCAGCCCCCTGGCGTGAGTACCGCTCCACAGCTCATTGCGAATGTTCAGCTCATGCACAGACAAACAATATGGACTTAAGATGAAGCGGAAGGAGAAGGTTAACCAAAGCCAATGGGAAATAATTGATAATCAGGTGTGACCCTCAAACACAGAGAGAGAAAAGCAACACACAGGAATATGTTCTGACCATCAGCCGGGCTCCACATCTGTAGATGGGTCCCTGGGTGCGGTACTGCCGTGATGAACAGATTTTGTTGTACAGTGTTGTATAATGACAAAATAAAGAACCTTAACCTTAAAGGAACAGGCCACAGTTTTTCCATACTGAGATATGTTCTTACCTGAGCTTAGACGAGTTGATGCGTACCTGTCTGGTCTTTGTGTGTGCGCTCAGTCATGCAAAAAGACCAAAGATGTTGTTCGCATTTGGCCTCTCCCAGTATATATATCCAAACAGGGTTAAGTTAGAAGCGACCACGCTCTTCCATGGGCCAGACAGGTACGCATCAACTCGTCTAAGCTCAGGGAAGAACATATCTAAGTATGGAAAAACGGTAGCCTGTTCCTTTAACCTTAAAAATACATTTTAAAATCAAGTTAATATATATTTAAACTGTTTGTTTTTGATATTTTTGATATTAACATTTTGAAATCCATCTACCAGTCCCATCCAAAAAGCAGCACATTATTGCATTGTTAAATAAATAAAGAGAGTCCTTAAGTCCCTATTTGTAGACATGAGTTCATTTGTTCAGTGATTTCTTCATGTGATACGGCTGAAAGAAGAACATTTGCTTCATATAATGTAATATGTCCCACTTACAAATCCTATACACCTCACCTTTTTGCTCACTTCTGTCCGCATTAGCTTGTTATCACACATGCCGCACACCTCCGGGACTGGCGCGCACTCTTTGGAGACTTGCTGAGGTGACTTGTAAATAACCTCTATGTAAACGTCATGTCGGTGTCACTTTGATGCGCGGCCGTTGATATGAACCGCGGTTATTGAGTGTCATCATGTTTTCCTCGAGCCGCCCCGTGTCAAGGCCGCATTTCCGCACGCGTCAGCATTATCGGCCCTAATTGCTGAGCTGTCAGGAGCCGCTCGGCAGGGTTCAGACAAATGTTACAGGCCCGTGCGGAGAGCGGCGGGGGAACGGAGGGGAGGCGGAGATGCAGGAGGGGTAAAAATAAAAGAGTGTGGAATCAACAGTTTAGAGCGATGTAGGGAGTTGAGACGATAATGTGCTATGTTTGAGATAAAAGCTGGATTGTGTCGAGGATTGAGCCCACTCAGACTCATGGATATCCATTATGTGCAGCTCCCACTGAAACTTCACCAATAAAAATATGTTAGCTTAGCTTTATTGTGGGAAATTTGGTTTGTGGTGCTGGTTGACTGCACTGGACACAAACAAAAAATGTGTATAGACAAGCAATTATGAAAGCAGCATGGTTTCTCTTCAACAAAATGAAAAAAGCTGTGAGACGCCTGTATGTTATTTCCTGTATGAAGCAGCTATAGATACAGACGGCATCGCGTCATAGAAGGGGGTGTGGCCTCGCCGAGGGGGAAAACAGAATACATTTTACACTCTTTTTAGCGAATTTTCTGGCAAAATATAAACATTTCTATCACATACATATAAAGTCAAGTCTAAATCTGGTCCATATGGATGTTTATTCACAGCTGATTGTTCAGTAGAAGCAAAAAAAAACAGTAGTCGTAGCTAGTGCTAGCTAGCGTTAGCATTAGCAAAATGCTCACAATTCTCCATTATTTCAATAATTATGGACTGTTGAGGCACTTTGCTCCTCTCTATGTCGTTGTACCTTTATTTAGTAGAAAACTGTGTTAATAATTCAGCATTTGTTAAAGTATTAAATAAAGATATGGAGAGGAGCAAAGTGGTTCAACTGCCCATAAATACTGGCCTGGCTAACACCAGACTAAAATCACAAGTGATATTTAGTCTGGGGAACACCAATTAATTTTCTCGTAGGAGAGGTGTGGTTTAAGATCGTCCATAGCCGTTTATTGGGCGCTACGAATGTCTATCATGCGTCTGCACGTAGCCACAGCCAATCGTATCATCGTATCCAATGACGTATGACGTACCCGCTGTAAACTTTTGAGCTAAACTATTTAGAACAAGGTCTAAAGCTTGATCAAAAAATACCATCGCATCTGCTGCTGTCATGTTGGATCCGTAAATAAACTTTTTCTTTTTTATCCGTAAATAAACTACAAGCTTCTGTATATTGAATAGATCGTCATCATCTTGCCGTCCCTCCTCGTTCTTTGATTGGTTCCCAAATCCATGCGAAAATTTCGGCCATGGTCCCCAGGCTGCTGTGCAGTTCGAAATGATTCGAGCGCACACAGCAGTCTGGCGTTAGCCAGGTTACATAAATACATAAATAACGGAGAATGCTAACACAATGCTTCATGTTAGCATCGTGCTACGACTGCCACTTCTACTGCTGTGAGAAAATATCCATATGGGCCCGATTTACACTTGACTTTATTTATGTGTGGCGAATAAGCTCATATTCCAACAGAAAATGGCTAAAAAGAGTGGAAAATTGTGTTTCCCAAAATATTCTAATTTCCCCCTTGGCGAAGCCACGCCCCCTTCTATGACGCAATGCAGTCTGTGTTTATGGGCCTTGTGCAGGACACACACCGGGCAACCTAAAATTTATACTACATTTCAGAAAGTTTTCCTTCCAACTTCAGAACTCAGTGTTGAACTGTGCCCGCATTTAGTTAGAGTAACTCTCTGTCCGCAACACGAACAAAGGAACTGACAAAACAAAATGGAGTACTAGCAACATGAGAACAAATCATACGACACGCCACAGTTATATATTTGTATTGTTTGGCCATTGTTCACCTGTGCGCTTTACTCCCCTGTGCTGCAGTACAAGATGAATTGCTATGGAGTGCATCCGTTCTATATGGGCCTTGAGAACACGGCCGACGCTCACGGTGTGCTGCTCCTCAACAGCAACGCCATGGGTGAGAAAACACACAAGTCGCACTGACTGAATCCTGTTAATATTCATCACGTGTATTAATAACTTGGAGAGATTTTTCACTTCGATTCCTCACTGGTGTTTGCATTTTCATTGTCAGTTCAATTACTGGACGCATTTGTAAATGTAGTTCGGGAATGATAGAAAATTACAGTTCTGAATATTATTGTTAAAGTCTCTTTCAATGGCCATGATCTTTATGTTCATACAGTATATTTGTATAGAAAATTGGCATTTTATTGACAAAGCTTTCATACAGCACATAGATGAAGTAAAAATACCTAAGGGTAAGTGATTAAAGTGATAGAAATTTGATTACTGTGAGTATGAAGGGTTGTGTGGTGTGTGTGTTATGAGTAGGTGTAAGATATGGATGAAAAACAAATAATAAGATTGATTGATTGAAATAATAAATCATGATAAATAAATCATAAGGTGAGTAAAAATGATAATACAGTAGTAACATGAATGTAGTTATGATGCTAATAATAAAGATATATGAATAATAGAGGTAAAGGTAAACTGTATGGCGGGGTCCCCAACGAAATCAGCTTGAGGTCATATTATGTCCAGAGTCCGGACATGCCATCTTATTTCAATATTTTAATTCAACCTTAGAAATTAGGTAGCCTCTGGAGGTCCGGATCTGGACCCAGGTCCACCAGTTGGGGACCCCTGCTTTATGGGGTTGTGAGAGAGAATAGAAATTCAAGAACAATTTATATTATAGTCCAAATAGTATCATTAGTTCATCATGTAGATCTATTATACAGCTGTAATAGAATAAATTATTGGAAAATGTTGAATTCACGAGTCTACTTTGTGAGAAGTGTAGAACAAGTTTAGCAACGTCACAAAACTTTAACTTGTTTTGTTCCGAAACTTTTTGAAATAGCGTTTCATTGTTGTTTTGTGTAACTTATTAAAAATTGGCTGTTTATTGCCACGCTGTGCAATCAAAGCTGTAATTGCAGTGAACCATAAAAGAATGGTTGCACTCTGCAAAAGGTTGAGTGTTACACAAAAGTTGTGTTAGCGTGAACATAATCTGATTTATAATAGCAACGATTTCTCCTTTCTCTCTTTGAATCAGTCGCTCTACTTTATGTTCCACTTAACATAAACCCTAAATGACTAATGTCTCTAATTTCCTTTGTGTGTGTGTCTAGACGTGACTTTCCTGCCCACGCCCGCAATAACCTACCGCACCCTCGGGGGCATCCTGGACTTCTACATGGTCCTTGGCCCCACTCCGGAGATGGTGGTGCAGGAGTACACTGCGGTAAGCCCCCCCTGAAGTGTTGTGCCTACTTTTTCTGAGGTAACTCTCTGCTCCATGTGGGTGTGCTGTAGTGCCAGAGCGTGTGTGTCTGGCCAAGGGCTGCCGTTGATGGACTGCAGCAGCTGGGAGTTCCTTGCTTCATTGCTCGCTCTCATTTAGCCAATCTAAACACACACGCGGAAAAAAGGAAAGGGGAATCAAACACTTTGTGGAGGCCGTCCCATTTCACAGCCAAAGAACTTTTCTCCCAGCCAAACTGCACTAACTTCCTTGTTTGCTTTTCCTCTTAACAGCTGATTGGACGGCCCGTTTTGCCGGCCTATTGGTCCCTCGGGTTCCAGCTTTGTCGATACGGCTACGCCAATGACACAGAGATCAAAGATCTGTACGCTGACATGAAAGCAGCTCAAATACCTTATGTAAGTAGATTTTCTTAATGTAAGTGTTTACTAAAATTCAATACTCCCATGTTAACCTGCCACCACTTCACAGAAATATGTAGCGAGAATGTAATAACAGTGATACCAAGACGTGGCCAGTTAAGAAAGTTATTAGTCTATGAATCAACATTTCCATTGGTAATTTTACAAAGGCAATTCAACTTAGAGTTTAAAACAATTCAAATTAAGTATTTTCCTCCTCCTACATGTCCCAGCAATGTCTTAATGTGTAGAAGACCTATTCACCACAACTGCCTCTAAAATCCTGCACTGTCACTCAAAAAGTTGTTGCTTCGGGTCCAAAGTGCTGTCATGCATGAGCTTAATGTCCTCTTTGCTGTTTTATTCTCATCTCCTCCTCGCTCATTATTCCACAAACATCGTGCTGCATTTTCCAACTACTTTTTTAGCCCACTGTGAGTTAAATCTGGTCTGAGAGAAAGAGCATAAAGCGATAGTATTAGCCGGTATCAAAGCGCTGGCGTGGCCATGCTTTAGAAACGTGACCGATACACTCATCAACACCCCCCTCAACCAATGGCCGCTGGCTGCTCTGCTTTGCTGTAGTACCTCCATAAGTCCCCCATTGGAACGCATTGGACTTTAGAAAAACAGCTTTAGAGCCTGGTCCCTAATTTTCTTAAACTTTCTACAGCTAGATATTCCTCTTGCAATAACGCAGGGTTAATCACAATAAAGGAGACCAGGCTGGTTTTCGAAAGAAACATTTTCGAAATCTCGTACTAATGAGAGCCGGACTGTTAGCATTGGAGCTGCGCGAGCTACACGTCACACAAGGGCTGAGTCTACAGTGAAGATCCCGCCTTTATGCCCTTTTTAGGAACATGCTTCGTCAGAGCTGGGGAGGAGGAGTCTGTAAATCAGCCATGATTTCCCCCTCGAACGTGGTCATAGTGGTAAACGGGGAGGAGTGAGCAGGAGCTGTCCATTATATATACAGTCTATGCCCTCAATGCGCCGCAGTCCGGTAGTGGTCTAAGTAGGAAAAAGGGCTGAACAACGGGACAACTCCTCCATATGAATTTGTGGTTGGGTTCGGGCATAATAATCTAAATGTGTAAATCAGCCGCATCGTTGTATAGGCCGTTCAGAGCATGTGAAAAAAGTAGCGGTTTATAATCTGGAAATCATGGTACTTCCAAGGGATCTAGAAAAAAGAGAAAGAAAAAGAAAAGTAAAACTGTCTCGAAAAACAACATTGAACACACTGCTTATTACTTATTTAGATATATATTTTCATGTGTACATAAAGATGCTACAAAGCTGAGACAAAACAACAGACAGGTGACAAATCCAGCACTCTCAGGAACATACATGGCGTGTGTTTTCTGAGACTTGCACCACTTAGTACGACCCCAGCCTGCCACACAATGATATAAATGTTTCTTTGTATGTCTTATCCTTTGTGTCCGGTGTTGCAGGACGTACAGTATGCCGACATCGACTACATGGAACGCCAGCTGGACTTTGTCTTGGACTCACAGTTCCAAGGACTGCCTGCATTAGTCGACACAATGAGAGCAGAGGGCATGCGCTTCATCTTCATTCTGGTAAGAGACAATGATATTAGGAAACAGTCTGTTCCTCTCGCTGCATGTATTTTAAATTCTTTAACACACATATGAACTAAATACCTGAGATAGTCCTGCGTTCTGTTGTCTTTACATCTCCAATGTTTCTCTATTTGAAGGATCCAGCCATTTCAGGCAATGAAACTCAACCCTATCCTGCATTCACAAATGGTGTTGCGCAGGACGTCTTTATCAAATGGCCCCAAAACATTAGTGATGAGATTGTATGGGGCAAAGTAAGTTTTTCCTTTTAAATCCCTCAGATAATATAGATTATGGTGAGATACTGAAACATCTTTTGCTCATGAAGGTATGGCCGGATTTCCCCAACGTAACTGTAAACGAGAATTTGGACTGGGACACTCAGGTCGAGGTAAAGTGCATCAATAAGAATCTAGGCATACAACATATTGCCTTTTTTAATGATTTTTTATATAGCTGTATAGATCCTATGCAGCATTCCCTGACTTCTTCCGCACGTCCACATACCAGTGGTGGCTGAAAGAAATCAGAGATTTTTATGCAAAGGTCAAGTTTGATGGCATTTGGATTGTAAGTTATTTGAGGATATATGGTGTATAAACAATAAGGGTGTCTATTTTATATTGGTAATGTTGAAAACTGTTTATGTGTAGGACATGAATGAGCCCGCCAGTTTTGTCCATGGCACTGTTGGAGGCACATGTCTTGGTGACCAGCTCCTGGAGTTTCCACCCTACATGCCACGTAAGGAAAAAAAAAAACATTATTTCTATTTATTTACATTTTTATTCTTGCATTTTTAAATTATTTATTAGTTGTTGATATATCACTTTGTTGGCTTCTTCTAAAGCTCTGGAGTCCAAACACATGGGACTGAAGCACAAGACGTTATGTATGAACAGTGAGCAGATCCTCCCCAACGGAAAAAGAGTCAGACACTACGACGTGCACAACCTTTACGGCTGGTCCCACACCGAACCCACCTATAAGTATGTTTAATAACGCATACATGTTTAACTGTAAAATCCTGCAAATATAATTCAGTGCAATATTTACTGGTCACAGATCATCAACAGTGGGCTGGAGTTTCTAAGTTGATTGAGCTTTTTACATTGTAATCCACAATAAACTAAATTTCAGGGATATATACTTGTTTTTGCAAATATGATTTTACTTGTAATACAGATAGAGCTTTCAATTTCAGCAAATTGTGTTGCTGTTTTCCTTTGCACCTACTGGCTGCCAGACTGTTGTGTGAACGTTGCTATTTACAGAATGACCTGCACACTCATTTGCATTAAACACTACTTTTTCAACTTAGAAAATCATTCCTCCCATATGTCCAACATTCCATAATGTTGAATATTACCTTCATCCACATAAAGACTGCCTGTGATCATAATCTCACTTTTATTGGTCCGAGTGGTCAGATTCTCCTCTTATCACTGCCAGATTGCAGAATTAGCCACAGAAGGGCCAGGAGACACTGGGCTCAGAGCCCAGACTTTAGCAACAGTTTCATTGAGAAAATGTACAGTCGTTAAAGGTTTTGCTGTGTTAGGCTAAATGAAATATAGATATCCGTGTGACATCTAAGATAAACGACTGCATGTGCTTTGTTTACAGTGCCCTTAAGGATGTGACCAAGAAAAGAGGCATTGTGGTCACCAGGTCCACTTACCCCTCCAGTGGGAAATGGGCTGGACACTGGCTGGGAGACAACTTCGCCAGCTGGGACCAGCTGTATAAATCCATCATAGGTACTTAACAATCAGTGTCTGTGCATGATGTGGCTGTATGCAGTTTTCCACACCTCTGAGGAGGTGATAATAGGATTGGTCTCACTTACGCACATACAGTCGGAAACAAAGCAACGCTCACGTCTGTTTCTCCTGCTTTAGGTATGATGGAGTTCAGTCTGTTTGGCATCCCTTATGTAAGTATCATCTACTGATCTTGGGTTTGACGAGCTATAATCTTATTGGCGTGACCTTGTCCTTTCTAAGTAGATTACAGCAGGCTGTGTGATGTTATTTTGTTTGCCAGGCCCTTTGATCAAAGGACAGCTTGTGATACAGTGATTCAGAATATCATTACAGGCTCTTCTCTGCCATGGGCCGCTGTCGCTGCTGTTGGAGCTGCTGTTTGCTCCCGTCTCCTCCGTCTTCACACATAGAGCTAATACTGTGTCTTTCAGACTGGGGCAGACATATGCGGATTCTTCAATCCATCTGAGTATGAACTGTGCCTGCGCTGGATGCAGCTCGGTGCCTTCTATCCATATTCACGCAACCACAACGGCAAAGGCAACCCGGTGAGTAAATGAAAAAGGTGATGTTTTGGATGCATCAGAAGAGAGACATACAATATAGACTAGAAGAAGAACATTATGGGCAAATATGACTGGAAAGCAGGCCACAAACATGCATTCATTTTCAGATCTTTTAAATTACCTTTACCTTTCGGGAACAGTCTGAAACTAAAATCTTCACAGACTACCCTACTATTGCATTGGTGGACATGTGTTTAGCTCCTTTAACCTATTCCATTAATGTTGTTACATCTGTGGGCTTGGAAAAAGAAAGTGTCTCTTTTTTTCATGCCCCTAATCTTTGGGCACACACTCGCACACAAAGATAGACCTGTTTGGTGGTGTAGTGTCGCTGGCATTCATTCGAGCGGTGACCTTTAAGAGCGCTGGAACACATCTGAGAAATCCAATAACGCCCGTCCGGAGATCGATCCCACCGGGCGAAATTTCTCTGCTCCCCGACTCGGCAATACGAGACAGGACACCGTTGTACGTGTGTAAAATGAGTGTGCGCTGCTTTTTAACAGCACGGCGCGGGATATAATTGAAATCTCAAGGTGATCTGGGCACCGCAGAAACCCTCTAACCTCTACTCCATGCACACATGCGCCCCGTGATTCCAATCATTTAATAATGGCTTGCAAATGGGTGTTTAAACATGGAGAAAATTGAGAGAAAAAAAGAAAAGAATAAAAAGGCACACTGGCTTAGAGTGACAGGCTCGGGCTAAAAAGCTAAAGCCAGTAGGTAAGGGAGAGATTTACTGGAAACAAATTGGGGGATTGTCTTTGCTGTAATTTTCAGAGATTTTCAGGGTTTTCAGTGAAGTTAGAGTAATATGAAATCCAGCCTAAAAGTGTTGTGGAACGGTATTTATTTTCAAGTAATTTGTCATTTTTTGGGTAAAGAGTACATTCTGACTTCAAGATTTGTGTTTTTTTTGGCATTTTTTAACTGTTGCAATAGGTTCCACATAAGTCACTAACGCAATTGTGAGATTTTGTGATCTTATTTGTGCTTTAGTTTAGTTTAGTTTGAGCTGTTCACATTCATTTAGTTACAGAAGCCACATCATTAATCACAGTAATGGGAGCTCAAAAGGAGTAGGCTGAAACAAGAAAGCTTATGTGCGCCTAACTCTATGTTCCAGACATTTCAAGCTGTTGGCCCACGGGTCAAATCCGGCCCGCGAGATGATTTAATCCTTGTAGAGCAGAAATTTCTGAGTATGTTAAAACAAAAAGTAAGTCTCTAGCCCATTCCTGTGCGGAGTTGTGATTTTTTAAGGAAATAACCAGTATGCTCACTCTAGCCACTAGGGGGCAACTTAAATAAATAAAAAAACAATTCCACATGTGGCCAGCAGAGGGCACTGACATAGTAATAGATCAGGATATAAACCACACAGCACAGCCACATGGTAAATGGTCAGTCTGCCCCAGGGTGGCTGTGGCTATAATAGCAGCTTACCACCACAGAGTGTGGAGTGAATGAATAATGACTGCAGTATAATGACTACAGTGTACTTTGAGAAACTTGCAGGTGCAATACAAGTGTAAGCAGATATTAATATTTATTACAGTTACTGTCGGGCTTTTATATTAAAATCACAGCTTATTATTTTTTTATTTATTGGAAGCATGTTTTAGTATTTTCATGTTGCCCGTGACCCGCCAAGGAAGCTGGATTTCAGCCCACGACTCAAATGAGTTCGACACCCCTGCTATATTCAATACTCTCAGCACGCGTGCATTTCACGTTTGTATTCCCGTTGGGAACTCAAATAATAACAATATCTAACAATTCACATTACATTGATAAAGCTACCATGAAATATGCAAAGTTCAAGTATACCATTTTCATACCAGGCACACACAACCACAAGCGTGAACCTGTTTATGAGTTACATTTTCCAAATACAATTACATTTTCAACAATACAATCAGTATAGACCTTACAATTTGCAGCATTTGACATTGGAAGAGCAAAACAGCAAACATGTATTGTCACAAACTGAACAATGTTTGTGTTATACACCTATAGTTCAAGCAGCATGACTACATCTGTATGAAGTAGTACTTCTGTAAGGCATTATGTTGTGAAGAAAAACATCAACACAGCATCCTGCATACTATTAGACTGCAGTAAGCAGAATTA
This sequence comes from Gobius niger, assembly GCF_951799975.1. Taxonomy (NCBI): domain Eukaryota; kingdom Metazoa; phylum Chordata; class Actinopteri; order Gobiiformes; family Gobiidae; genus Gobius; species Gobius niger. Next base: position 10,267,364 of record NC_136852.1, on the reverse strand, counting down.
TGAGAAAGTTGTAAACATTGATATGGTAAAGTATAATGGTGTCAAAAGTCAGTGGTAAGTTTTAGTAAGCTTACACCTGATGTTAGCAAATACCAATCATAACTGATATAACTGAGATGACCAGTCTTCAACCTTTGTTATTATTCACTTCGTTGAATTATTATTATTTGTATTATTATGGTTATTATTGGTTAACCATATGTTTATTATAATTTATATCAATATATGCAATTAATACATTCAATATTTTTATCATTATTAAAATTATTATAATGTTGAAATTCAATTTTTCTCTTACATATTTTATCTTGTTACTACCTTATTGTCATTACCATCTCCACTGCAACTGTGTGGACATTCACAACATTAGTTTTGATTATGACGTGTGCCCTATATTGTGTTGTGCATTAAAAAGCCAGGGTGTGGCCAGTTGGGAGCGTGTCTTATAGAAAAGTGGATGTTTTGGTCAAAGTACTAGTGCTGCTTATTTATCTATGCTTGAAAAGGGCCTTAATCAGACCGGTGTGGTTTTTCATACCTGACAGTTTTGACGGCTCAGTTCACGTGATGTTGCCCCCATGACAGCCCCATCTGAAATCCCACTTCCCTAGTACAGCGTCCCAGGTGTGCAAAAGCCAAAAAAGCTCTGTCCTTCCAGTTAACTGTCCCGGGGGCACGTTCCCAAATGCCGATTACATTTTTTATCCAGATTATTTTAGCTCCATCCCGGGTCCATAAAGTGGGTTTCCCTTTTTTGCACCGCTGGGACATGTAAACGCGCATGTACGCAGACAGTTAATTCAAGCACCCTATGTCCTGTTCAGCAAGGCGTTTGACACCTAGGTATTAGCAGTACATATTGGACCAGAGGGTACCCAAGGGCGGAGACAGGAAAGAGAGACTGCACAGTCATTCTATAAGCCCTGTCGCTGTGTCTTTGACCTCCAGATAATTTCACCACAGCAGCATTGTACTCTGCAGTTCACCGTCAAACTCGAACAAAGTTATAACATATTCAAATCATTGAAGGAATCAGAGGATAATGACTGAAAGAGGATGTCTGAAAACTGATTGCTTAAGCACTTGTGGTTATTATAAACAGAATGAACAACTTCCTGAACTTGATTTATTTACAATTTGAAGAGTACTTTTGCAAAAACAGATAAGTGCTATTGAAAAATCTCCATGTATGCTTGTAAATGTCAGTGTTTTTCATTACTAGATCTGTTTCGGTGCCATAAAATGAATTTGCAAGATTACTCAGTCACGCATGAAGTAAACAAAAAAAATGAGGGAACATTATGAAACGGTTAAGAGATACATCTTAATACTAATCACAAATCATTGGAGATTAGAGCTCTCATAGTGCTCCTCTGTTACTCTTGTTATCAATGTTATGAGTCCCTATATTGATCTTCACCTGATGAGATGGTAGAATTTGCAAAATAAATATCCCCCCAAGCAACCCAGAAAAATGCCGAGCTATACAAGATGTGGCGGGAGAGTGAATTAGAGACAGATAAATGAAGCAGAAGCGCAAGCGGAGTGGCGCGGACGGATGAGAGTGGCTGCCACTGCCGGATAACCTCATTCCTCCTCCTCCCACCGCCACCGCTGTGTGTATGCACCCATCGCAATCTGTCTACAATCAGAGGGCCTTTTCCCCTTATAAATGCGCTCTATAAATTCGTCTGATCCATGAGATAGATTCATGGATCACTCTCTACTAGAGTTTAGATCGGGCCCAAAAATCAGGCCCGACCCGAGCCCGACCAATAAACTAGGATTGCAGGCCCGAGCCTGAAAGAAACCTTACCATCCTCTATGCAGTCTTCCTTCTCATTCCTCCTCCTTCATAGTTCATATACATCGTGCTGCATTTACTATAGCCTACTTTTTTACGCACTAACAGGAACCAAACCGCCTATTGAGCCACTGTGAGTTAAACACTGTCCTGAAAGAAATAGCATATAGCGATGGTTTCGGTGTGCGGGAAAAAGGCTGAACTACGTGATATAATATGTGTGTATGTATAATGACATTCAGTATCCAATAGACTAAGCCTATTGCTTACATTTTTATTAGAGATGATGATGATTGATGATTGATGATGAATTTTGGATTGGGTTAGGGTTCGGGCTCAGGCCTAGAATCTAAACTCTACTCTACCCCTTTCTCTCCTCTCAATCTGCCATCACTACAACTCCTACTACTCCTACCTCTACTACTACTACTACTTTTTCACGATCCTTGTCCAGAGTATCCCAGTGACTCTTGTGTATGGTCTTACCTGTGCAAACAAGCACAAGCTTCACACAGCTAGAATCAGGGGAGTGAACCCCTAGGTCTGCCTCTTTGAGATCCAGAGGAGATCAATGCTGTCTGGGTTGATGTACTTTGGGTTTTTAAACTTTTTTTTCCCCGTGAATTTACTAAGGTCATCTTTGTGTTGTTGTAAAGTTTGATAAATGCAAACTTGTAATGATTGTAGAAGCAGCAGCATTGGTCATTGTAGTTGTATCGGTGTGTTTTTGTATTGGTATATCATCACAAGCCCTTTTGCTCTGATATAAATGCCATCCTTTTCCACAAAACTCGGCCCCCACTGTGAGGAGTTCACCGAGTGTGTGTGATGATAAATAGAACAAGGTTGGGCATGCTCTGCTGTCACTGATTTTAATTTAGAACAGCACCATAATTATTTAGTCAATTCTGTCAGCTATTAGAAGCATTACACTGATTTACAAGCTAATTTGATTATGCATGTAAATCAGCGCAATGTTCTTAGATTGTAGCTTGCATCAACAATGTCCTCTTAGTTGGTGAAGAATGGTATGTGATTATGTGTCTGTTGTTATAACCCAAACAAGAGGCAAGTCTCCACGGGGTTTGGCTCGATTTAGTGAGCTCTTCTTTCCATATCTTGGTGGTTTGGGCTAATACCCTGACCTATTTAAAAACATTAAAATTATTGTGTCACAACAAAATTACTACTTTTTCGACTACTTCTGTCACCACTCAAAGTATTGCTGTCGGACTACTCATTATAAGATCATGACAGAAGACCTTTCATGCTAGTGATACTAAATATTTCAACAGTTCATTTGCAAAAACAGAAAAGTGCCATTGAGCAAACTCCGACAGTGTCTCTTTACATAACAGTGTCATTACCAGACTTGTTTCAGTGTCATAAAAAAATAACGCAACTTGTTCTGAATTAAATTCACACAACTTTAGTTTCATTGTCAAGTGCTATCTTTGTTTGCTGTGCTGAGCCTGAGTACCCACACTGAACATAGAACTGGATTCCACTCGAAATCATAAGACTTTTCTTGAGTTCTTTTTGTCTTTATTTTGATTTTCTTTGTTAAAAGCAGGTGAAACACCTGGGAAATAAAACACAAAAGAAACACTGTGTAAGTAATATGTACAATACTCATATACAGCAGTATTCCAGGTAAGTCTTTTTTACAACATACTGTTTTACATCTTTTAAATACTTTTTGCAGCATGGAATTATATTTTAATATACAGATTTTAATCTATGAATGAATTGGTTTTAGAATTTATCTTCAATTGATTATAGCTTAAATGTTTAATAAAAAAACAATGATACTAATATTTACACACATGAATTTGCTAATGCTACTACTTTACTTTTGTATCTTAAACCCAAATCATCATTCACTGGTTGCACATTTCGCTCAAACCACCATGTGTGTAATTACATTCAAGACGATGCAATAAATTAATATTATGTAGAAGCGTATGCATTATTTCCGAGCGCTTGTGAACGCCCCGTTCGTAGCAAAACAGGCAGCACCAGGTAGCGCACACACACCCAAGAGTTCATGCACAGTACAGCTGATGGGCTTACCGGCCGTTTGTCCAGCGCTTTGTTTGTAGGTACTCGGTTCGGCACAGCTTTGAGAGTTTATAGTTTGAGTTTGTTGGTTGCCTCACACCATCGTAGCGTCTTGTTTGCCTCAGTGCTCCACAGTGGAGAGAAAGTGTCCGTCCCTTTACTAACTCCGGGTGTGCGCAAATTGATTAGAAATCAGTTCCGCCTGGGTCTTGCGGGGAGGGGCGGGGCCGCACGCGATCCGACAAAACATTCATAATCTGTCCAGTACAGTAACACATATCCAAAACGATGAAAAAAGAAAAAACAGTAGTTCATTTGCTTTTGCATCGGCTTTTCTTTATTTTCAACACGATTTACATTGTACAATTCTCATTGAAGACATTAAACAATGAATGAACAATGTTATGTCAAAACCATTTTGGTTTTGACTTCACATTATGAAGCTCAATGAGAAAATGTCAAAAGTGTGCAAAGCAGTAGTCAAAGCAGCAAAAGGCGGCTAAACTTTCTTGTTTCAAACATAATTCCGTATGTGTTCATTCATAAATGAGTGCCTTCAGTGAGACTCTGCAATGTAAATAGTCTTGAAACAGAAGAAAAACATCAAAAAGCGTTTCCAAATGCTGACTTACATATACTGTGTATTTGGTGTGTTTTAGGCCCAATGTTCATGTATAATTGGTAGATAATTGCAGTCACAATTTATGATTGGTACAGCACATTATTTTGACAGTTCACACTCATTTCAAAATATCAAATTAACCCTGTACCTGCTGATAAGTTAAATGTGTTGCCAGGCTTCAACTGTTAATAGGAGTTAACACCTTTTCCCACCTGCTAATGAAAAATTGCAGGACCTGCGTGAACCATCTGTGTTCTTGTACAAGCTTTTAAAAGATTTCACTGTCATGCCCTCAAACACGACACAAACTAACATCAGGGTGTGAAGCTGCAAATTAGGACTCTTAATGAACCCCCCTCTTAATGAACTGCAACATATTTACTGTGAAGAAATGCATATGATGGGCAAGTGAAGTCAATCATCAAAAACATGAAAACAAAAATGCAATGCTTCATGAGATTTTAATGTATTGTTATATCAATTATTATATTCTAGAGAAGCAGTTTGTGGACATAATTTTGTCTAGTTTGTATTATTTTCTTGATTTGTTTTACTGTCGAATCTTGCTCGAGTAGTTCCTTGTTTGGATTTCATGTGTCTTACCCATAGACAGGACTAATGCATGGATTCGTGCATGGCCTCTCTTTTCTATTATCTATTCAGTATAGCACATTATTCACACCCATTTAAACAAAGGCTCGTCAGACTGAACCCCCCTGTATCATGACAAGGCGCATATGGCAATGACATGCTTGAGCTAAGTGTCTATGCCGCGCACTTAGCCGGCCTTATTATTATCCCCGGCGCGCCTCTGGTAAATGGGCTAACGCATTTATATTGGCCTACATCTTCTAAATGACAGAACGCTGTGTCCTCTTTCTGCTGCTCCCGTGTTCCTTAAGGAGAGGGCGTTCTTGTTGATGAATAAAATAAGGTAAATGTCAGTGCGCTACAGTTTGTGACAGAATGACAAGAGGGTAATTTATTGTGGCTTGAGGAAGTGTCCATGCCCCTCGATTAATTCCTGTTATGTTGAGTCTGATGCTGAGTCTGAAAAGTTAAAAGAAGTGGTATTCATTTAGAAACAAACTCCACACTCAGGCTTTGTGTGCCTTTCTGTATCCTGGGCAGTGAATGGGTCTGCAGTTGTTGGAATTGGCGACAGTTGCGTAGATGGTAGAGCCGGATTGTTTCATGTTTGGAAAGTTGGGGGTTCGAATCCCATCTCTCACCCACCTTGCCTCCAGAGTCTGCGTACATTGGTAATATATAGATTATCGAAGCAGTCAGTGGAAAACATAGACAAAAAACTGAACTCACTCATTACTTTAGCAAATGCTGAATTATGAATAGATTTTTATTCTAGATAAAGATACAGAGACATGGAGGGGAGCAAAATGGTTCAACAGCAAGTAAATACTTAAAAATCGGGCAATGCTAAACAGGAAGCTAACATTAGCTTCATGCTACATAGGCTAACATTAGCAACAAGTGCTGTTTTTTAGTTTTTTTCTGAAGAATATGCTGTGAAAAAACATTCACATGGACACGATTTTGCCTTGACTTTATTGGTGTGATAAATATGTTTATAGTCCACCAGAAAACGGCTAAAAAGTGGGAAAATTGTACGGTTTTCTCCCCCCTGGACTCGGCCACACCCCCTTGTATGCTGTTTGTGTCTGTACTGTGTCACTATGGAATTTCAGTTTTTCTTTTCCCTTTTACTCTTAAACTATTTTGAATGTGATGTCAGTGCAGATTTGTCATTACAATTAGTTGTGGACAATATATAACTTTATTACAATCTTGCTTTCAAGAGTGACAAAAGCCAAGCAAATGGCTTCAGGAAGTTCACTGTGATTGGTCGAATCGCCCTGTCACTCGCATGACAAAAATTAGCCAAAAGGAAAGTGTGGGAAGGGATATTTGAACATAATGCTGCATGAAACAGAAAACAAAACACAATATAATATAACGATAGCCCCAAAGAAAGCAGATTCTCACATTATTAGATCATGTTTCTATGTGTATCATATTGCACGGTATTGGCTGACTAAAACTAGAAATGTAATCAAATGAAAGTAATTGAAGGCGGAATGAAAACCCTCTGAACACACTGTACATTCTAATGCAGAAGGGCTTGTGGGTAATTTATCAGAGCACTTTTGCCAAAGGACCATTTGTTGTACCCCAGCCTACTAACTAGCAATAGTGTTCCTGTCACACGTCCTTTATGCCTCGTAGCATTTTGCAAGTAATTTCCAGCAAGTTGTGCAATCCAAATAAACAGAGAACATAATGTCAAGACAGCCGACACTACAGCTTGAGTGTAAATAACATTTGCGCAGATAGGACGAACAGTAATAAATCCACACTTGGCTGGATTCTACATAACGCGTGTACTTGTGACTGAGGGAAATGAACCGTGGCCAAGGCGCTTGAGAAGTATATCTTGTTTCAGTGAATCTGCCTGTTCAGACATGAAGTACTTGTTGTCAGCTGTGGTGTGATGCATTCAGAGTGGCCTTTAAATGTGTGTTCATTAAAATGGAGGCTCTTACTTGGGAAAAAAAAGGCAATTTCATCCTAAATGCTGAAGCCATATAGATAGGATAGGTGTGCATAATAAAAATCCACTATTGTCGTCATGATTCTTCTCTAAGAAGTGAACAAACATTGTGTCGTATAAAATCTGATTCTTTATTAAAACAGGGCTTATATTCAAAAATATTTCAAATAACTGTTATTATCATTAAGGACTTTTGTTTATTTATTCTGTATCTGAGCTTATGGTTTTCACCTCCAGGCTTCAGTTTTGACTCGAAAGTAACCAAAGTTGAACCCATTTGTGAATATCTCTGTATTAATGTAGTGTTTTGGATTTTGTATAGAGCAGAAGTGTGTGGGTGTGTGAGCAAAGTTTAAGACCTCATTCTGTGATGATAAAGTGTGTGAAGTTATGTCAATGTTGTGAATCAATTACATAGAAAGGATCAACTGGGGAGGATTAGCACTACTGTAGCTGTATGAACTCTTTGTGTATTGGATCAACTGCAAACATACATGAAATAAAGGTTTCTGTAGATGTTGACCTTGGTCTTAAAGGAATAGGCCACCGTTTTTACATACTGAGATATGTTCTTACGTAACCTTAGCCGAGTTAATATATCCCCGTCTGGTCTTTGTCCGTGCGCTCTGTCACGCAAACGGAGCACATGCGCAGCCTCTCCCACATGTCATATAGCTCCAAAAAAGCTCACGATAGAAGCTACCAAGCTCTTCCACGTGTTCCCTATTTAAATAAAGTTACGTGAAGTGTTTTCATGCGAAGTATATTTACACAGAAATGTAGCATGTCGATTTTATAAGCAGATATAAAGAGGTACTATATTGTGAAGCGTAATGATACGAGGAGCAAAACGTCCGCGCAGTAACTCCTAAAGACTTCCCCCGCTCACTTCCGTCAATAGAAGCTGCGTGACTTGTAGAGAGCGAGCAGAGAACAGTTGAAGAAGCGTTGATAACTTGTGAACAATGCCTTTTACGTGCATCGTGCCGGGCTGTGATAACAAGCAGAAAGTATATAGTGTAGTCTGTGTGTTTCACAGATTTCCAACTCACCCCGGACGACGACATAGGACTCAGGACCTCGACCATGAGGTAGGAATGCGAGAGCACTTTCCGAAAATACATTTTCTGCTTGTTGTAAAAGGCTCTCTACAAGTCACGCAGCTTCTATTGACGGAAGTGAGCGGGGGAAGTTTTTAGGAGTTACTGCGCGGACGTCGTGCTCCTGTATCATTACGCCTAACAATATAGTACCCCTTTTTATTTGCTTATAAAATCGACATGTTACATTTCTGTGTAAATATACTTCGCATGAAAACACTTCACGTAACTTTATTTAAATAGGGAACACGTGGAAGAGCTTGGTAGCTTCTATCGTGAGCTTTTTTGGAGCTATATGACATGTGGGAGAGGCTGCGTATGTGCTCCGTTTGCGTGACAGAGCGCACGTACAAAGACCAGACGGGTGTATATTAACTCGGCTATGGTTAGGTAAGAACATATCTCAGTATGTAAAAATGGTGGCCTATTCCTTTAAAGCAGTATTAAGTAACTCATGCCCCTAGAGGCCATAAGCGACACTGCAGGCGTCGTAGCATGTTGCGTTTTTTTACTCATTTATTGTCAGTGAGAGTAAATACTACACTGACAGAAAAGACAAAGGGAGAGCGGGATATTGTACATCTAATTACACAATTAAGATATTTTTTTTCATTCAAACTTGGCTGTAAATACAGTTTAGGTGGCGCTAGCCCGCAGTTAGCTTTGCCCCTTAGCCTGTTAGCTTCTTCCTCGTGATTCCATTGGTGTGTATTGGTGACTCTGACCCGGTGCAAGGAAGTTGCAATCATAGTTTTCTGACCAGAGACACCAGGGGGAGATGAAAGTTAAAGGGGCTGGATGCAAGTTGGCCATTTCATACTCACTACTGCCACCTCAGGCCATTTGTGTAACTGCACCTTTAAGCCTGTGCATGACGGCACTTCGGACCCGAAGTGACACCTTTTTGAGTGACAGTGCAGGATTTTACAAGCAGTTGTGGTGAACAGGTCTGGGTTCGGGACATTAGGACATGGCTGGAACATGTAGGGGGAGGAAAATACTTAATTTTAACATTTTTAAACTCCCTATAGTCCCTTTAATAACACAACACAAATTAACTCTTGTATTATCCCCAGAGGGACTAAGAAAATGATTTATTAAGGTAAACAAGTTACTAAGTCCCGCTCAGTGTTAATTTCGTCGACTAAAATATTTAGTCTTAATTTTAGTCAAAGTGTTTTTTTTTGACGACTAAAATAGGACTAAAACTAAATTAAAACTTTCTCATGAGACTAAAGCTATGACTAAAATGTCCAGATATTTTAGTCGACTAAAATAAGACTAAATAAAAACGAAAAGGAAAGACTAAAATCATCCAAACTTCTATTGACAGTCTGAAAAAGCCTCATATTATTTAAATTCACTGCCAAATGAACAGGTCTGAGCTTTGTTCACGTGGAAGCAGCCCCATGAAGTCGAGGACCACGATTAAATATGATTATAATGAATATTATAAATATAAGTCGACTAAATTAGTCTTCATTTTAGTCGACTAAATTGACATGCAATTTTAGTCGACTAAAACTAGACTAAAATTGAAAAGCTTTTTTGGACTAAATCTTGACTAAAATTAAATTACATTTTAGTCAAAAGACTAAGACTAAAACTAAAATAAAATATGTTGTCAAAATTAACACTGGTCCCACTTTAAAGCAGTGGTAATCAAATTAGTTTCTTGTAGTGGAGTAAACTTCATTTGGCACCAAAGATAAACATTTTAAACAACGTGTGAAAGGAAAACAAGACTGTGCACTGCTCAGGTTCTTCTAATTAACTCAAGCAAACAATCGGGATGTGAGGGGGAATTTCAACCACCTACAACTTTCACGGTTTGATAACGTAGTAATCCAGGTAGGACAGCTTTAATGTGGTTTGTGTTTTTCGTCCACAGAGACAAGACCCCGTGGCTTGGAACTCCACCTTCGCCACCATCTCCAGAGACGTGATGAACATCCGCTACACCCTCCTGCCTTACCTCTACACGCTGATGTACGAGGCCCACGCCAAGGGAAGCACCGTGGTCCGGCCGCTGCTGCATGAGTAAGCAAAATCAGCTTCTGCTAACATCACAGCTCAAGCATTACACGCATTCCTCCCGTAATCAAATCATTTGGTTATTAGCGGAGTGGATCTTCTTCCTGATCGGCCGGCGAGATAACCACATTTCATAGCGCATTGCCTCTCATTACGATGCGGGGTTGCACACGAGCTGGTAGCCGGACTAAAAACCAATTTGGGGCTGCGGCTTTCATCGGAGTGCACCATTTTTAGCAACACTCTCTGTTTTAATGCTCGGCTAATTTACCATCAAAGCTGCGTTTATTAGCGACAGATGTTTAGCAAAATGCTTTATTTACGTTTACATAATCTTCCCCCCTGACCGACGGTAGCTTTGTTTGCCTGCTCTGCTTTAACACCGGGGAGAAGCTAATAAAAGGCGCATGAAACATTTATACATGCCTTCATTTAGTCGAGAGACTTTTAGAAAGCTACAGATGGTGTTTAAGCAACTGGCAGGGGCGAGAGTGGCGCAGATATTTGGCGAGGGGCGTAAGAGCGTTTAATTCTAAATGAGTGTTCGAACAGTCTGTTAGGCAGAGGACACAGGAGACTCCGCTTTACTGCCGTTTATAGCACTGGCCATTTTCTCCACTCAATCCTTTTTTTGTTTTGTCATTATATTTTTGCTGACTAAAGGTAAACAAAAAGTCAATTAAAAGCAAGACAAATCAATCATTCTTTTTAGAACATTTACAAAGCATTCCTTGTCATTTTTAGCAGGCTCCAACTAAGGGTATATTAATTCATCACTTGCATTTCTGTGTCTACAAATGATCCCTAACTTGCACACTGAAGATAAATCTATAAATCTGTCAGATACATTTAAATAAACAAGAAACCACAGTCCTCTTTCAAAAGGAATAAATCAATCCCAAATGAATCTTCTTTATAAATATCCATCCATCCATCCATCCATCCATCCATTTTCTTCCACTTTTCCGTTGCCGGGTCGTGGGGGCAGCAGTTGGAGCTGCCCATATCACATTGCACCACGCCCCTATGGCTCCTCCTGCAGGTGGTGGGTCCACAGAAGGACGGCCTCATGGTTCAAAGCGGGCCTGTTGGTCTCTCATGAGGGGCTTCTGAACCGCTCTTTGTCTGACCCGTCACCTAGGACCTGTTTGCCATGGGAGACCCTACCAGGGGCACCAAGCCCCCGACAACAGAGCTTCAGGATCATTCAGGCGCTCAAACCCTCCACCACGTTAAGGTGGCGGTTCCAGGAGGGTTCTTTATAAATACAAATATAAATATAAAAAATAAATAAATAACATTAGAAGTAATTTATTTGTTTGACAGTGTTTAGTTTAAGTGCTTAAAACTGATTGAATTCTTGATCATTATTAGCCTCTATTGACTGTGAAAACAGTGGAGCACTGCTGCCTCATTAATATGCATGATGTCATCAAAAGGATTGATATCGGAATAAAAAGTATTGCATCGTGCCGCAAAATATCATGATATATCGGAAAATCGATATATTGTAACAACTTATAGCTCCAACTGAAATGTAGTAGTAAGTTTATTTCTAAAGCACTTTTCACAGATGAAATCACAAAGTGCTGTACAATAGAATAGGTAAATATAAACAATATAAACAACATAAAATATATGTATATGTATTAACCTGTCAACCAAAATCTTTCTTAAATAAACATGTCTTCAGGCCCTTTCTAAAAGAGTCGGATCTAAGAGTGCGACCAGGGGAGTACCGGCTCAAAGGTCCAAAATATATTGTGGTGCCTGACCCACAATATATTTAAGGCTCTGAAAGTCAGCGCTAAAATTTTAAAATCAATCCTGAATTTTACAAGGAGCCAAGGGAGATCCGATAAGACTGGAGTGAAATGAGACCTTCGAGAGGCACCTGTTCAAACTCTAGCAGCAGACTTTCGAACAATTTGCTGTTTGGTCAGAGCAGACTTATTCAGACAGACAGAGACAACAGTTGTCTTAGTTTTAACAATAGAGCAACATGTGGTACAATCTTACGAATAGGGCTGAACGATTTTGCCAAAAAATAATATGGAGATTTTTTTCAATCAATATTGCGATTTCGATTTTATTGCGATTTTCCGCTAATAACTTTTTGTTGCAATACAATTAAATATTTACTACTGATTTAATAAAGTATTACTCACTCTTAAGTCCTTTATAATCACATGAAGATAGTCATTTAGCCTACATCATTTCCAATAAGCGCTTATTGATTTTTTTTTTTGTAAATAGCCTAAATAATTTCTTGCTATTTGCTCTTGTGTTTTAGTCAGTGGTTGTGAGACAAGTTCTTATCTTTATCCAAAACATTCCCAAACATAAGCCTTGAAAAGTGAGCCAAAGGACTCTGAACAAGCAGCTCAGGCTCAGCTTCATCTGTGTGGAGGCAGAGATGTGTGACTCCGGAGGAAAGTTTCTGTGATCAGTGCATGAGACCGTGTAGCGCTGCAGCTAACGCAATGCTAACGAGGAAACAGCAATAGTCCTGAGCGGTGGCTGCTTTTTGCACGCTGATATTTTCACAGTACATCCACGATCTACCGCGCACCTTAAGTAGACGGAGAAGTAAACAAAAGCACGCGGTGGAGCACGCGGTGGAGCACGCGGTGGAGCACGCGGTGGAGCACGCGGTGGAGCACGCGGTGGAGCACGCGGTGGAGCACGCGGTGGAGCACGCGGTGGAGCACAGAGCGGACGTCGGTGGCGTCTCTCGCCGCTACATTCACTTTTAGGGACCGCGGCCATCAGCTGCATCAGGAATAGTCCTTCGCGGTGGCTGCATTATACACGCTGATATTTTCACAGTATATCCACGATCTACGCGCACCTTAAGTAGACGGAGAAGTAAACAAAAGCACGCGGTGGAGACCGGAGCCGGACGTCTGTGGCGTCTCTCGCTACTACACTCACTTCTATGGGCAGCGGCCTCAGCTGCATGGGCCAAAATCGCGTGTCTGTGCGATTTCGAAATCGCGTTGTGTAATATCGCAATAAAATCGCAAATGCGATTAATCGTTCAGCCCTACTTACGAATGTGCTTCCTTTCATGGACTTGGGGTGGGGTCTCAAACTTCACAATAAAATTACCTTTTGGTCAGCACCGCATCCACACTCACGAAACGTTTCCAACATTTACATACGTTCTTTCAGTTTCGTCGAGACTTTTTATAGTGCATTATGTTTAACCTGTAAGGAAATCACAGCTGCTATTAATTAGCATTTTATATGGCTGTTTTTATCTTTTATGATTAGTCAGTATGTTAATGTTGTGTCTCTTGGACAGTAAAGAGTGAGAAAGGTAGCTAAAGTTCCTTTTTTGACATTGTGTGCATTGGCAACATAACCCATGGCAGTGGTTTGTGTTTTTGTCATGTGACTCACAAAAACTGATATGAGTAAGCATATGTAAATAGAAAATAAGCCCTTTTGACAACACTAAAAATGTTTCTTTTTAGGTTTGAATTTGTTGTTTTTAAAGCCTGACTCTATGATTGTGTTTCCAGGTTTGTCACTGATAGAGACACATGGGGCATTCACAATCAGTTCTTATGGGGTCCGGCTCTGCTCATATCGCCAGCCCTAGACAAGGTTTGCATTACGGCACTTATGAGCACCTGTACCTAGGGATGCACCGATACCGATACTGGTATCGGCTATCGGGCCGATACCACATGAGGGACTCATACTCTTACTCATTCACGAGGTCCCGATACCGGAAACCGATACCATTTGACGTGCGGCCAGCGCACCTACAAGGCGCACCTCTCAGCTGAGGAGAGAAGATAGCAACAAACTGGAGAATTCTTTAGTGGAAATACAATAATCCACATAGAGCGGACTTTATTACAGACTGCACTCTCTAAATCTGAGTCTGTGCTGGATTTAAACAGAGCTTAATGTTGTTAGTGCTGCAGCGTCTGCAGTGTTTACAACATACAGGCTAACGTTGCTAACTCGCATCTAGCGGTTTTGGCCATTCTGACGCCGTTTTATGCCCAGGGGTTTATTCATCTGAAAAACTAACCCAGCGACTAAAAAGTCCTCTGAAAATCCAACGTAAAGACATACAGGATGAGCTGCAGCAGAACAGTGAAAACGCTGTAGCTACTCGCTAAGTTGCTACAAAACACACGAGAAAATCCACACGGAGCTGAAGTAAAGACGAAAAGAGACCATTTAAGTAACCATCTTAATACTATCGTTAAATAAAAATACATAAATTAATAAAGGCATTGGGGAGCTTTTGGACATGGGCTTTTCTGTCTATAATGGACAGTGCAATAAAAATAAAAAATTATATTGAATGAAAATTTAAATAAATAAATAAATGGCTTCAGCACAATTCTAGTATAACTGCTCTTAAATGTGTAGCAAATGAGTAAATTTACTAATTACAAACCAATCTGCTGTGAAAAAAAGTAAGAATGTTGAACAAAAAGCCTTGTACTCGTATTGGTATTCGGTATCGGCGAGTAGTTAAATCCAAGTACTCGTATCGGTTTTAGAAAAAGTGGTATCGGTGCATCCCTACCTGTACCTGTAGTTATTGGTGTGCTTGACTGATTTTGTAATCAACAGGGGGCCACATCAGTGTATGGCTATGTTCCTCGGGACCGCTGGTACGACTACTACACGGTGAGTGACTTCATAAAACTAAATGTACATCCGGCTGGTGTATTAATCACTGTCTGGTTGGTTTACAGTGGTAACCCCTGACGAAAGAGAGAAATCCCATAATGTAAAATGTAAAAAGAGCGGTTCAGTCTTTGGGTGGGGCCTCTCTGTGTAGGTTTCCTCTGGGTGCTCCCCCTACCACTAAAAACATGTGTGGTTGAGAGTGCGAGTGTGGGACAATGGAAGGATTTCAGCCCAAGAGTCCCATGTCAGTTCCTTAACATGCACTGTCCCGACCAAATAAACAAATAAATAATAGTCCCATTTCTAAAACAAATCACATACACAGAAATGAGAGGGACAGGAGGATGCCACAAAAAAACGACTGATCTTTTTTTATGTGTGTCTCATTACAAGTATGGGTTAAGTAGTTAAGCTAAGTAGTTAAGTCCCTCTGAGATTTCAGATTTCATTTGCCCAAAGGGACCCCAGGGAAACCTAGACAGACACCGGCAGAACATGCAAATGTCACACAGAAGGGCCTCACCTGGACCAGGATCAAACCCGAGACCTGCACTAGAGCACCAGCCATTGCACTACTGGGTCACCCATACCATTATGTCTTCATTGCATTGATGGTGTCGAGAATATTAGATATTTAGTAGCATCAGTCTACTTGTGGGTAAATGCATCATAAATGGTTAAAAACCTGTTTATGAAATACTTTAGTTCACAAAGGGCACAGCATCCGTTTTCTTAAAGGCTGATGAGTCACATTAAGGTGCACGTACTCCGGATAAACGCCTGAAATAATGAAGTGTACAAACTAAATGTTAATTTAGTTCTAAGATAAACAACACTAAAAGCTTTTCCTGACCGTGACTCTCCTGATTTCAATAATGCCATTAAAGCACCTTTAACAAAAAACAAGCTTTTAGGGCATTTACTTGTCTATTATAACTCGACAGTCGCTAATAACGGCAAATGAATAGAACAGTAACACAATAATGCAACATGCTTAAAAAACCCATCAGCAAAGGCAAGATATGTTTATTTGTAGAGCCCGTCATACACTTCAAAGTGCTTCAGTTAAAAGCATAATGACCAAAAGCAAATACAGAGTCAAGTATAAAGTGTCACAACTTTTGCACCATATTATTGAAGTCTAATACATGTCCAATAAAACATATCTCATATAAATACTTTTATAATATCAGCACTTTAGGCCCATAGATGTTATTAAAGGAATAGGCCACCGTTTTTACATACTGAGATATGCTCTTACCTCACTTTAGCCGAGTTAATATATACCCGTCTGGTCTTTGTCCGTGCGCTCTGCCAGGCAAACGTAGCACATACGCAGCCTTTCCCATATGTCACATAGCTCCAAAAAAGCTCACGATAGAAGCTACCAAGCTCTTCCACGTGTTCCCTATTTAAATAAAGTTACGTGAAGTGTTTTCATGCGAAGTATATTTACACAGAAATGTAACGTGTCGATTTTATAAGCAGATAAAAAGGGGAACTATATTGTGAGGCGTAATGATACGAGGAGCACAGCGTCCGCGCAGTAACTCCTAAAGGTTATTGACGGGAATGAGCGGGGGAAGTCTTTAGGAGTTACTGCGCGGACGTTTTGCTCCTCGTATCATTACGCCTCACAATATAGTCCCCCTTTTTATTTGCTTATAAAATCGACATGTTACATTTCTGTGTAAATATACTTATACATATAAATATAGCTTTTTTGGAGCTATATGACATGTGGGAGAGGCTGCGTATGTGCTCCGTTTGCGTGACAGAGCGCACGGACAAAGACCAGACGGGGATATATTAACTCGGCTAAAGTGAGGTAAGAGCATATCTCAGTATGTAAAAACGGTGGCCTATTCCTTTAAATGTCTTAAATCTAGTGATGCATGAACAAATAGAGCTGCTGTCCAGTGACTATGAATCTTGCAGTAAGTTATAATGCCGGCTGTGAACAACAGAAAGCTTGGTGACAGCAACAAGGAACATCTTTGACAACACCATTAAACGAACTGTAAAGCACCGGTACAGGAGGCAGCCCGATGACACAAACAAACAAGCCGTCTCCGCGTCTCTCCCAGCCACAGGACTCACATCTGTTAGACAGCACTATTACGCTCGACACGGGACAACAAAGAGCAGTTTGCAGTGGCCCAGCAAACCGCGGCTTAGAGCTGCTATAATGTCCCCGTCGAGCGCCACAATAAGGTGTAAATAAAAATGGTGTCCAGTGAATGAGTAGCATGTGTCATCGCTTTTTTCCGCTCAGACCAGAGACGTGGGCGTGCGTGCACAGTGGGTCAACATGCCAACACCAATCCACCATATCAATCTTCATATCAGAGGAGGGTATATCCTACCGTGGCAAACACCAGAGCTGAACACCAAACTTAGGTAAGTACACTTTTGGAGGCATTTGTTAAGTCGGTTCAGATCAAAAAGGTAACACGGCGCTCTTTTCTGGGGAACTATAGCTTTGTCTTAGAGAAAACATGAATACTTTGCTTAAATAGGGGGTATTATGCTTTTTTCAATCACATAGCACCAGTCTATAGCACACTACAATGACGACGAAGCCTTCTGTTGGTCTGTAAATGCAGTAAATTAAAATAACTGCCTTGTATAAAATTGCTCTCTCAAAATGGCTGTAGCGAATGGCTTGAAATAGGCCTCTGTCTCTTTAAGAACCTCTGACCCTTTCCGACACGCCCCCTCCACACGCTGTCTGTGGCATCAGCGGGGAGGAGCAGTGATTGGTTACTTTGCTGCTGACGAAAGCTCGGAGGCGTCTCCAGGAGGTGGGGGCGTTCCTAGGAGGACTCAGGCAAAGCTGTCCCTAAAATGGCTGCCATCAGAGTTTTTACAGATTACTCAAAAATACATGAATGTGCCAAGGCAACACTTCAGGCATGTTTTTAATGAGGGAATGACATAATAACATGATGTAAAGCTTGAAAAAGTCGATTTTGCATAATACCCCCCCTTTAAGGCTACATTATAAATTCAGTTACCGTAAGATAGGGCAACATTCAAACAAAAGAACAAGAGTAGAGATGTCACAATGTCAGGTTTTATCTGGTTCAATTTTGGAAACAAGATAGAGATGGGGGGCCCGATCTTGCCTCTCTGGACTTTTTTTTGGGGCATTTAAGTGGAAGTACATGGAGAAACACCTATGGCCAATGGCGATGTCATGCAGGACAGTCTTTTTTCTCCAGCCAGACTCCGGGACCAGTGTACTATCAACGGAGAGGGGTTGTGGAGGAGTGGGGGTGAACATGTGCTTTTGTTTGGGTCACATTAGCGCAATTACGGCCGAGCGAGTGCTGAACCCCCACATCAGGGGTGTCGAAATCATTTTGGGTCGTGGGACGAAATTCAGCCCCCGTGGCGAGTCGCTTTCTCAGCCCTTTGTCACATGTTTCTCAAAGTGCTTCATATAGTTATTATTCATTCACTCCACACTCGATGGCGGCAAGTTACTACCTGACTGAACATTTACCACGTGGCTATAATTTGCTGTTTATATCCTGATCTCTTATTACGTCAGTGCCCTCTGCTGGACACGTGTGGAATTCTTTCCTTTTTTTAAATTTAAGCTGCCCCCTAGTGGCTGGAGTGAGCATTCAGATTATGTCTTTAAAAAGTCATAACTCTACACAGGAATGGGCTAGAGACACATGTGCCCTACATTATCACGGACATTGTTCAAGTCACAATGGGATAAATATATTTTTTTTAGTTTGAAGAAATCAATGAGAGGCTGCCATAGTATTGAACCCGGCCTCAGTCGACCTCTTCTTTTTTAATAAGCGACACCTCTCACAGTGGCGTAGGCACATAGCGCAACAGCTGCGTTAATGGAAGCTATAAGCTATTCACAATA
Organism: Gobius niger; assembly: GCF_951799975.1. Taxonomy (NCBI): domain Eukaryota; kingdom Metazoa; phylum Chordata; class Actinopteri; order Gobiiformes; family Gobiidae; genus Gobius; species Gobius niger. The sequence goes on along the minus strand of NC_136852.1, from coordinate 10,248,620 downwards.
TTAGCAATGGCTTATAGTATTCTATGGGTTTTATTACAGCTTAATTAGCTTTTTTTTTTTCCAACCTTATTTGTTTATAATTGTGGGTGATAACATTTTATTTCAGTACTGTTATTTCCAAATATTTTTTCGCCTCTTTGTTTGTTGATGTAACTTTATTTATTATCAATATGTAGTCAAACAAATATCCATCCATTTACAGTAAGTATTTATTTGTTATCTAAGTTGCATTATTACCTCCAAAAACTCTGAAGATGACATTACGACCTGAAGAATTATGATTAATTGCCAAAGCAGATTATTCCTGACAGTCTTCGCTTGAGACTCCTCTAGAAAATGCAGTTGGGCACTACACTTACAGGCTTAATGTAGCTTTAACTAAATCCAGCTAATCTGTGCATGTAGCTGTCCTGAGAGACACTCGGAGGTGCAGGGTGTTCCGGCAGCAGCAGTGGGATCAGGTGGGCCCCCCACAGCACTAATGCTAATGCGTTTGTCCTCACAGGCAGGTATAAATAGGCAGTGTCCTTTGGCAGCGCACAATAACCCGCTGCACTGCTTGTGTTTCAGCCGAAAAAATCCGCTGGGACTGATCGTGGCCCTGAGTGACACCAACACCGCCAAAGGGTCCTTCTTCTGGGATGATGGAGAAGGCATCGGTAGGTGCACATCGTCAGTGCATGGAAGACCAGGAGCATTTTTTTTGTATGAGTTGTATGCTTGGGGGGAATTGTAGTTTAATGTGATGTTAGAGATTCAAAATGTAGGTTTTGACCTGACCATGCAATGCGCATGAAACGGAAAATGTCACAAAGTTTAGCGTCTTCTCTGTCACCACAGACGACTGAATGAACAATTATTTATTCATTTATTTCATACAGTATATTATCAAGCCAAATAGAGGTGATGGTATACAGTAGGAATGTGCAACACACGCTTTTTCTTTTTTGATCCAATTCCATGGCATTAGTTATTCAGGCACAGACATTTTTTTTCTTGTGAGTATTTCATATTTACATTTATGCTACGGTTAAGATTAAGGTATACGTTTTTGTCCCCATACTTATTATACTGTTGTCCCCCACTTATTATACAAATTTTGTAGCGGTAGGGGAAACCTACGGAGACATGAGGAGAACATACAAAGAGTAGATTTAATCATGAGTAATGGTACGTACTATCACTACTCGATATCATTTCTCGGTAGTGGTGTGGCTCTACTAAAAAAAGTTCTGAGTAAAAGTTCATACATTCTTTGGTATTGATTTGTACATGCCTAACAAATGATAATGGAAACATGCATTTGGTGGCTTGTTCTATAAAAACACCTCAGTCATAGAGTGACATGGCACTCATTTTAATGACATTAGACATTAGAATATGCCCCTCAACCAATGATTGGATCTGTCATTTGTGGTTTTCACTACCTTAATTGTTAGATTTTCAATAAGCCATATCTAATAATTCCTCAGAAGATATTTCTATGGTTACGAATCTCAGCACAGCCGGCATGCCAAAATTGTGGTCAGCATTGGTGCCATAGATCTACTTGGCAGTCTAATACAGAGCAATTTTTTCTTGCTCAGTTCGGCCTCTGGGGCACGGCGTTGGATCTTTGCTTGCCATTTGAATATCTGTCAGATAGTCAGGTTCACTATATCATTTCGCCGGATTTTTGTGGAGAGTATCAAAACTATGCATTTTTGAAAACTTTATTAAATAAGCAATCAGAAAAACAATGTTTCCATTTGTAAAAAAAACAACATTTTTTTTCTCATTGCTTCTACCATAACCAAAAATATATAGTTTTCATACTCTTTCCCACTAAACATAGTGAACCGTAATAAGAGTTAGATTTGATATGTATTCATTACAGAAGTGTATTGCTGCCATTTCGGACATTTGCTGCTCTGTAATGTTTCAAAAAGTCACAATGGGCTCATCATTTCGGCCAGGCTTCCATCCCTTGGTTTAAGCGACACCTGACTTTGAGTGAATGATGTGACCCCATTAGTGAAGATCATTGAACCCTCCTCGCAGGGATAAAGTCACAATTCATTCAGGAAATCGAAAACATATCCTTACCTGTTCTTTAAAACCCTGTGTCAGATACGGTAGATGTGTAACCGTTGATCCAAACAGCGTGTATGAAAGGCGCGCTCGTGTTGGGACAAAGCCGAGTGGGACAGATAGAGAGGGAACAAGGGATGACAGAGGGGAGGAGTGACAGAAACTATTACAGTAACTGGCCGTGTCTCTGCCTGGAGATGGGCTCTCCATCACTCCTCCTTTATCTGCTCCTTTCGTCTATCCTCTCACCTTTACACGCCTTTCTGGTTTGCTTTACCCCCTTTTTTTTTTTACAGATATGATCAGTCAGAAGGGCTGGTGCGATTATCATGCAGTAGACAGGAGAGAGAGGCTATATGTTAGTGCACGGTTTCCATTATCTGACCTAATCGCCTCTTTTCTTTTGTATTCACAGATACAGCCCAGCAAAACGAGTATCTGTTCACAAACTTTGCAGTCCAGTCGGTGAGTTTGGAGGCCAAAAGCACGCAAGGCCTTTATTCCCCTGTCTTTAGCCTTGTTATTAACACAGTCAAATAGAATAAGCTGTGGGAGGATGTCAGAGGCTAACAGCTGGAAACCATCATTCCACACACCGAACTTTGTGAAGGTTCAAAAAGCATCGAACCTGTGTGCATTCCGATAGGCAGGTGAATCAAAAACACGAGATGTTACAAAATCAATGTTCATTTTCCAAGGGAGCAATTATAAGTTAGTAAAGGATTTTAAAGTCAGACGGCGCAACATTTTACCCGATAAATAGAAGACAATACAAGCATGAGTTTCCATTTTAGCCGTGACAATAACACGTTATGTTCTCATCATAGTTTAATTAGTTGTCATTGGTCAAAGCCTGCCTTCTCAATCTCAACCTTTGATGATCTACTTAACGGGGACGCCAAGGGAAGTCTTCTTTTATTGCGGCTAAAAATAAAATGCAGCCATCCAGTTACTACGGCTGAAAATGACATTTACGGCTTTGTAGTTGGCGACACGGAGTTATCTGCTGTAAAATTGATGGTGCAATTTTCAAATGGGCTCCAAAATGGCACATCGCGGTCCAACCTTCGCCCGCGTTTCCAAACAACCTCAGCCAATGTTTGTGGGAGCTGTAATATCCTCCATCACGTTCTAAAATGCCCGTTGCAAACGTTTTGTACATCTGCTCATTCTCAAGCTTTTCGCCGATGTCCAAGTGTCCAGAGGCACAATCGGGGAATTATCAGTAGCAGAAACTATTCGATTCTTCTTTGTGTTATCAGTCATTCAGGAGTAGATCGACCTGCAAAGCCATTTGACAGTATGATCACATTGTTTCAACAGGGGTTCTCAACTGATGTGGTGTCGGGACCCACCATCGCCATAAAATGACAAAGACACAGAACAAAATTGTGGTCGCTTACAGTAAAGAGAGTATTATGTAAAATACTGTCTTTTTCTTCCAAAATATTGATGAATAAAACTTGAATAGGCCTATAAAGCTTAACTCATGATAAAAGCGATCAAATAACAGTAATTTTAACGGCAGTGTTTCTTTAACTTTTCAGGAAATACACTTTGAAATAAATGTTTTCTGGGAAAGGCTTACGCCCCACAGAAAGGGTTTCGCAAACCAACTTTTGGGTTACAATATAGCCTAAATCATAAGGACTAGATTACACTCACTACTGCCACTTCAGGCCTTAAGAGTAACTGCAGCCTCTATATTAAGCTTGTGCATGACGGCACTTCGGACCCAAATTAACACCTTTTTTGAGTGACAGTGCAGGATTTTACAGGCAGTTGTGGTAAACAGGTCTGGGCTGATTCTACACATTAGGACATTGCTGGAACATGCAGGGCGAGGAATACTTTATTTTAACATAATTTTACTCCGTATAGTCTCTTTAACTCATGTTGCTGCTGAATTGAATGAATAAATAATTATACACATTAGTCTTCCTTTTAAACGGTTGCTCACACCATAAACATCCCAGTCTTTGTTTCCAGACTGCAACTTATATTTGGGCCTTTTAGTGGCTCAGTGGCATTATGGGTGCAGCTTGGCACCTTTGCTTTCCCTCACAGTGGACTTTATGACGCTCCAGGATGAGTCATTTTTAGGAGTTGGTACCAGAAACTTGCCAGAAACCCCAAAACAATTGATTCTGGAGCATCATAGTGGCAACTGTGAGGGAAAGCAAATGTGCCATGCAATCCTATAGCCACTTAACCTGGCTAACGCCAGACTGCTGTGTGCGCTCGAATCATTTCGAACTGCACAGCAGCCTGGGGACCATGGCCGAAATTTCGCGTGGATTTGGGAACCAATCACAGAACGAGGAGGGACGGCAAGATGATGACGAGCTATTCGATATACGGAAGCTTGTAGTTTATTTACGGATAAAAATAAAAAAAGTTTATTAACAGATCGAACATGACAGCAGCAGACGCGATGCTATTTTTCGATCAAGCTTTAGGCCGTGTTCTAAATAGTTTAGCTCGAAAGTTTACAGCGAGTACGTCATACGTCATTGGATACGATGATACGATTGGCTGTGCTACGTGCAGATGCATAGACATACACCCATAGACATTCGTAGCGCCCCGTAAACCACACCTCTCCTACGAGAAAATGAATTGGTGGTCCCCAGACTAAATATCACTTGTGATTTTAGTCTGGCGTTAGCCAGGCTATAGCCACTGAGTCACTAAAAGGTCAAATACGCACAAATATCAAGGTTTTTTCTTTCCACATAAAAAGTTACATAGTGCAGCTGTAATGCAGTTTGACAGATATGTACAGCTTAAGAAAGCAGTCCCTAGACATTGCAGTGTAAAAAAAAAACAGCATTATTATAGAAATTTACCTCCTAGGTCTCGCACAGCGTCACTTCTCTATGTCCAGCGAGTACTAGTAGAGCCTACAGTTTGATCACAGAGTAGAAATCAGACGTGACACTCACTCCCCATAATCACGAGCCCTAATGGGTCTAAAGCAGCCCCGTTTGCTCCTCAGCCAGGCAAACACCGACTCTGTCCCCTCTCCCTCCGTACACATGTGTGATCCAAAACTCCCTTCACACACACACAAACACACACACACAAACACACACACACTGAGAGAAAGCACGGCCAAACATCTGTGGCTGTCCTCTGCCTACCATCAGACTCATTCCAAAGCAATTTCACACTGCGATAAAACAGCCCCAGTGTCTGACAGCCAACGGGTACGAGAGTAAAGGAGAGCATCGATGCATGCGTGTGTGTGTGTGTGTGTGTGTGTGTGTGTGCATGAACGGGCAGATGCGAGGAGATGAGGATAACTTGGGCAATAGGGGCCAATGCAGCCTGGCAGATTAGCACATCATATGGTGTTTGGGATGTGTGGCTTCTCCTATGGGGCTCCAGGAGGTCTGCTCATGTATAGTGCGATATGGTTCAGTTGATAAGTTTGAAAATTTTGGAGCGCTTTCCCCTCAGCCCGGGCAGAATGTGGAATGTCCCGAGGGACCACAAAGCATCAGCGCAAATCGTTTCCTGTACAAGTACAAACCGAGAATAGAGGAAAGCTGTCGGGTAAAAATCGAATGGCCCAAAGGTAGTAATGTGAGCGCCTCGCAAAAACATAATAACATTTCTTTGATAACAGAAGTGGTTCGATTGTTGAGTAAGACAGAATTTGAAAAACTAAAATCAAGACAAACAGATCTAAAGTGGATCATTGAGTGGTCAGATATAATTTTTGTGAGGTATTATTAAATTAAATTATAATTTATTTCACAAATTATAAGCAAAAATATGATTGATGAACAATGTGACTTACTATTAAAACAATAAAAGAAATCAACATTAGGCAGTTTTTCAAGCTAGAAATTATACTTTTTATTGAATTTGATTTAAATAATGAACTATAATTAAAAGCTTAGTCTTAATTACTGAAAATGGCATCAACCTTTTTTTTTTCCTTTTGAAAGGACCTCATGAATGCGCCTCAATAAATGGACTGAATATAATATATGTATATATAATATTCCAGACTTACATAAGATCTTTTATTCCCTTTGATGCAGTGCTAAGTGCTTTGACACCTTTTAAAAGCAAGTGCTTTTATCTCCTGCTTATCATTGCCAATAAACATTACTTTTTTTCTTTTTTCTTTTCTTTAATCAAACAAACAAGAAATGGGAGTGCATCAGCGGGTCCAACAATGCCTCAGTCATATCCTTACTCTGGTCACTAACAGGTTCCTAACACTAACACTTGGTCTTGCAGAATACTCTGACCAACAACGTCATCCAGAATGGTGGGAAGGCTGAGGACCGGCTGTTTATCGGAGTGGTGCGGATCTGGGGGGCCGGCAGTGTCCTGATCACTCAGGCCACGTTCACTGATGCTTCTTCAACCCAAACTTCTCTCACCCCCAAACACAACGTCGACACACAGGTGAGCACAGGCCTGAGCACACTATCAGAGCGGAACATAAAAGTGCCTTTCATTAATGACTCAGTTTGCACAATGTACACATTTTTTACGCACTTTTTTGCGCACAGTATATGCCATTATTTACTCACACGCCAGTCAAATTCACACACAATGTTCCCACAGACAAGGACGGTTAGAGTTGAATTCGGGGTTCTGCTCTCCCAAAATTTCATCCGATGGGCGGGGGAGCGACTGAATTTTGCCGTGCATTATGGGTGACAAATAGTCTTCGCAAGTTCCGGTTCTGCTGAAGCATTTTCGCTCGCTCTGCTTGCTTCATCTTCTGCTAAGAGAGGAATACAACTCTGTAGCTGATATTTTACGATGCAGACTTCGACTGTTCCAACTCCCTAAATTTGGGGCTCGTACCTCCCGCCCCCCCTCCTGCCTTCAGCGGACTTTTCATCAACAATGAGCTGTAGGCGATTGTAACAAGCTAGCGGAGCTAACCTGGAATAACCATTGTCCACTGGCAAAAATAATAGTCCTTTATTCGGACATATGGGCTGGATATGTGCTTAAATACTAGGGACATCCTTGTGCAGATCGTGTGTATAGCTATAGTTGAAGATCATTCATCATCACATTCTTCCCTCTCAGCTGAACTTCCTTCACATTGTCACCGTCTTTCACTCGCACACACAGACGATTTCGTTCGCTCTGCTCACTATCATCTTCTTCTAAATCTTCATAAACACCATCCGCTCGTTCAACTAGCAACAACAATTCCTCCTTTCGTTTCCCCACACTCGAAATACCCTTTCTCTTCAACCTTTCACGCAATTCAGGCACTGTCAGTCGCTTGTAAGCCATATTCGCCATTACATTAAATCAACCGGAAGTGAAATAGGCAACGACGGATGTTTTTTTTTATCGTTCCCCCGCCCATCGGGTGGAATTTTGGGAGAGCAGAACGCCCGAATTACAAATGGCAACTTCCTGTTCATGCAATGATTATTAACCAACTAGCTTGAGGCTAAAGGGACTCGATGTGTGTTGTTGTTTTGTCGTTTATGATTTAACTATGTCTAACTATGTAACCATACAAACAAGAGACTGTTGTTTCATCAACTGTACTAATAAAACAGCGATGCCCACGCACAGTGCATTATAGCAAGACAATGGGCCCTCATGGACTCCAGCCAAAATGCAGAATGGGAAGCAGGTGGATTTGGACAAGAAAAGCCAAGGATCATTTTGAACTGGAATGGAGAAACAGAGGACCAGGACTTCCACCTTGTTAATCCTGTTCAACACTGAAGCAACACGCTCCAAATCATTGCATTTACCAGATTAATTTCTAGAAAGACATCACCTCTTTCTTTCATTTATTCATATTCGCCAGACTTCATGTTGATTGAGCGTTGCGCAGCTGTCAGAAAACTGTCAGCTCGACACAAAAATTCCCAGGTTCACGAGCCGAGCCCCTGCTGTGCCCTAGTTCGAGGCCTAATAGCGGTAATCAAGCCCTCAGTCTACCTGACAGTGTGCTTTTTTAATGAACAGCTCGCTCTCCAGTCGGGACTGCGATGTTTTAAAGCCGCTCATGTAAAAAGAATGATTTCCTCCTGTGCACAGTCGTCTGATGCGAAAGACGGGAGGTGTGCAATAGGCAACAGTGATAGTATAGACAACAGTGGCTCAGTGATTGGAGCATTTGCCAATCAATCCGAGGGTCCGCCATACGTCCATACCTTCAGAGTTTTGAGTAAGTTTAGTTTATTTATTTGAAGGACAATGTGCAAAGTGGAAAGTAGAAATAGTATGCATACCTTTACTTATTTTCGTCTATTAGCCTAAAATCTAAATCTAAAATCTAAAATCCTGCTCTGTCGCTCATAAAGTTGTTACTTCGGGTCCGAAAATAGAAGGTGCAGTTACACGTATGACCTGAGGTGGCAGTAGTGAGTATAAAATGGCCAACTTGCATCTAGTCTCTTTAAGCTCGTGCATGACGGCACTTCGGACCCGAAGTAACAACTTTTAGAGACAGGACTTTAGAGGCAGTTGTGGTGAACAGGTCTGAGCTCATTCTACATATTAGGACATTGCCGGAACATGTAGGGGGAGGAAAATACTTAATTTTAACCTTTTTAAACTCTGTATCCCTTTAAGTAATGATACTAGGTTTATTCCGATACCAATACTGGTGTCTGATTTTATGCCGATACTAGAGATTTATATCGGTAAGAACCTAAACCCAAACCTATCTGATACTAAATTGTGTGTGTTTTTTAAGGGCTATGCAGACAATAAAAGCCATAAAAATAATCACATCTGCATAATGAGTCATAGGTTTTGGCATATTTTTAAAGGCTTCGTTATTGTATATATTTGCTGTGGTATTAGACTAGCACTTGTATCCATTACTACTCTGAACCCAGGTATTGGATCGGATTGGATGGGAAAAATTACACTAAATGAAACCGATCCTAAATGTATTGGTCCAGTCCTTTCTGTTCGTTTAAACTGCCCGAATGTCTCAAAACCATCTCCACTTGAATACAAGCAGTCAAAATTCCAAATTGTTTTGGTGCATTTGGGCCTCCTCCTAAACTAAGCATCTGTTTCCCATGGCTCAATATAACACATCCTTATCAGGGACAGCCAAGAATACAAAGTCTGGGCCTCTTCATAAATAATCATTGGCAAAAAGCAGACAAGTTTCAGATTTATACTGCCATTAGCCAAGACGGACCGGATCTGCCAGAGAGGCTGAATTTTTCGATGAGGAAAGTCCAATTTGTGTGTGTTTATGTGGATCCATCTTTGAGCGGGAAAGGACAGAGCGAATATACATCACGGCGAGAGGAGCGAGCGGAGGAGCGTTGAATGAGAGATGATGGACTAAAGCAGCCTGCAGAGGAGACATGGAATATTCACTCGGATTTTTTCTTTTTTTTGCACAATCATCAGTCTTCTTAAGTATTGTCTGATAGGATAACAACTGCAAGGGAGCGGTAGGCAGCTGTACCCGAGCCATTTATGTATGCTGAAGACAAGAGAGCTATTTGGTCCCAGGAAGATGACTTGTAATGAAAGTGCTCAAGTGGAACAGTCAGGGCAGGCTGGAGGGAGAGTGTGAAGGCATCAGAGACATTTATGTTTGCTTCAATAACAATTTTGCACTTATGTTTGTGTTTAACATGCACAAAAAACCCTAATAGCAACAAATGACAACTATTTAGAGCAATCAGTAATTTGCTGAGGCTGCAGTTATTTAGTTTATAGATGTGTGTGCTAAACTGTGTAATAATAATAGATTCTTCATTTCTAAAGCAGTTTACAGTTTTCAGAACTAGTTGCTTCTTCAGAGGTTTATTTGTTTTAAAAAACACTAACTACAAAATAATCGAATATTATGGTGTTCAAACCTATGTGGATCCAGACTTCTTCAAACATGTTTGGAAGTGTGTGGGTTTCACAAAAGGACTTCTCACAACTAATACAAATCTGATCACAATGATTGTCAGAAATACTAGCCGTGAAAGGTAAGGTTGTGGTCTGTCGTTGTCTTAGGCGAATTTTAGACAGCGACAAAACGGCGGTACTTTGGTAACGCACATTTCTTTTACACACATTGGCACATCGTGTCGCCCGACACCCGGCCTCACTGAAAACTCTGGAGGAGGTAGTTTCATGTCTCAGCGGGAGGTCGTTCTCAGACGCTCTGCCTCATGTGAACTACGGAATATGAGAGCGCAGAACGTCATAGCTCAATATGAGCACTGGTTGGCTGAACTCACAAATGATATTATGTTGTGAAGCTTCTCACAGCTATATTTAGTCATAAATGGCCTGTAAATAATTTCCTTTGACTTACTTTTAGTTTATAAAGCACCATTATAAAGCTATATTCATCCCAGGAAGTACAAACCAATGGCCGCTGGCTGCTCTGCTTTCTGACAACGACACTAGGGGCCGCCATTGCTCCGCCATTGCTGTAGTACCTCCATATAGCTACTAGTCCCCCATTGGAAAGCATGGTACTTTAGACACATTAAAAACAACTTTAAAGCCTGGTCCCAATTTTTTGGAACTATCTAGAGCTAGATATTCCTCCTGTGATACCAGGGTTAGCTACAATTAAGGGCTGGTTTTCGTAAGAAATCTTTTCAAAATCTCGTACGAATGAAGATTAGACTGTTAGCATTGGAGCAGCGCGAACTACACGTCACACAAGGGCCGAGTCTACAGGGAAGATCCCGCCCTTATGCCCTTTTTAGGCACACACTTCGTCAGAGCTGGGGAGGGGGAGTCTGTAAACCTGCCATGATTTCCCCCACGAGTGTAGTCATTGTGGCAAACCGGGAGGAGTGAGCAGGAAACGTCTATTCTTTTTAACGGTCTACAGTACAAACAGGCAAACCGTCTTCCTCTATGTGTTAGAAACACAGCGCTGTTTGCTGGACAAAGCACTGCACTTTCTGAGGTTTTGTTGATGTAATATAAAAGCAGATCGAGAGAGGACGAGACTGCTGCGTTTTTCCTTGAGACTATTGCCGTATAAACAGCGCCTTCGGGAGAACTGTCATGACATGAAACAAGCAGTTCAATGTGGGTGTATTGAAATTTATAAAAAATCGATGGATGTCATTTCCAAAAGTGGGGAAGATAAAACACTCTATTTTTCCTTTTCAAAGTCTAATTCACATATTTCTGTTTGTTTCCTTGCAGGAGCTGATAATAGATGTCACCGCCCTCAACAAATACGTAAATGAGAATTTCTCGATATCATGGAAATAGCCTGTGTGACCAGCAGAGTTCAGTTTATGTAATGTTATAATGTAAAGTGACAAGGTAAATTTAATAGAATCTTTAATCTGTAAATGTTTTTCTAACAAAATCAAGCAATGGGTCTGTGAAGTTCCACCCAAAACAACCAAAATTTGTATCAAATAAAAGATTTAAAAACACAAGATTGTAATTTTTTTGCTCAACAGCTCTTTTAAATCACATTGATGGTTACATGAGATTAATATGAACCCATGAATCGCAGATCCAACAGTACGAAGGCAAAAAAAACACTCCATTTGTGTGCTAAGTTGTGATCGACAGAGTGACAAAACACTAACTAAAATGGCGTCCCATAACTCCCATTTTCCCGCGAGTGTTTGACTGCCTCCATAATAGGCAAGTGTTCAGGTGTGGCCCACAACCACACACGACAGTAATTACAGCGCTCACCAGCGGCGTGCTGTCTACCTGCGTTTTCTCGCCTCACATTTCCTGCCATATAACCATACAGTCATCCATTATTCGACCGCCAGTAAACGTAATGATATCAATTTAGCCATGGGCACCTCAAATTGATTTCTATTCTAATCGCAACTCTTTAGGGGGAAGCAGCGGCCGCGGTGTGTGTGTGTGTGTGTGTGTGTATATGCAATTGTTAGTGCCCAAAGAATCTTCCCGATATCTGTGGTGATTCATGCCAGGTAGAATGGCATTTGGAAGATAAATACGCCTGTTTTTTAACTTGGGGAGACAAAAGCCGCAGAGAATTTCCAGAGCAAGTTGGAGACGGCTGAGAAAACATCCCCTTGCAGAGCTATTAGAAAAAGAGAGAGAAAAGTTGTTCCCCGAAAGTTAAGACAAACTTGAGTGTGTTCACAGCTGGCGCAGTTGTTGGCACTCGAAAATGGAGGATTAAAACACAGTCGCAAAGTTTAAATTGACCTTTTATTTTAGCATTTATAAAGTGATGTCTCAATCTAACATCTGTTTACATCCATGAAGCTCCTCTGTGTTCTTTGTTTTGATCATGTCCATAGTCAATCGTCTTGCTGTGCAGTTTTACCACTGTTTAAGATAGATACAATCTCTGTAAGCTTCTTTATTAACAGTTAACAGTTATTAACACTTTTTGAAGACATTTGTTTTTATCTTTAAAATGATGAAAAGGTTTTTTTTGACTTACTTGTTTTCTAAATTGTCCCACATTCTAAGTAGTGTAAAATGCAGACATGAAGTTCAATATAGGATTTCTAACAGCACAATGTTTATTCCAAAATCAGTACGACACAAGTGGTCGTTTGTTTTATCCCTGAATTACAACCATATAAGACGTGTACTCAAACAGCGTCCCCAAGCTCCCATTGAGGGTATACATTACATTTAACCCAATTCAGAAACAACTTTAATGTACGTAGTGTTTATGACAAACTGTGATGACGATTCCAAAACTCAAACGCAAAGGTCTTCAACCCTGCCACACCTGTGGAGGAACTGAACGTCCAGCTGTGCGAAAGGCTCTCCAAGCGCGCTCTGCGCTATTACGCATCGCACCTACACAACCACAGCAGCAGCCACCATTCACCACTCATATTATATTATATGAGTAAGCTAGGTTATCGCCATTTTACTCACAACAACAGCGACACCAAAGCACAACTTACCATTGATGTCTTCGTGAGTCCTTCTCCTCCTCCATATGCGTCACTGCCAACTCCATAGCTCTCCTGTCCACTTCAATCTCTGTCCTCAAATGTCCTCGTGTTGTCAGACTCCGTGTCACCTGTACGTCCGGTTGTCCGGTGACCGCGGCGAGCCTCGGATCCGCCCCGGGTTCCAGTGCATATGATGCGGAAACTTCTCTCGTACCAGGCAAAGTTGGACCTCGGCTCTGCTGCTGTTCTCCACTAAGTCCTGCGTCTCTTTCAGAGTTCGAGAACGTGGTCCCAGATTTCAGATATAATGATGATAATTATTAAGATTTTTTATTTTTTTATTTTTAAGAAATACTACTGGATATGAAAAACATTATGACGTAACAGACCCTTCAGCCAATCAGAGGCGCAGGCCCACCTGCCCAAACGCCCTCTGTCTGATACACGTGTTTTCATTGGACGGAGCGAGTGTCAGATAGTTCAGATAGTTCAAAAACCCGCGAGCACAACACAGCTGTAATGTTTGATATTGTTTACCCTTAAATTACGAAACTGCGGATGAACGACATCAGTTTCATCGCGGACATTTGGCTGCACGTTCTCAAGAGGAACTCTGAAAGAGACGCAGGACTTTGTGCAGAACAGCAGCGGAGCCGAGGCCCGACTTTGCCTGATACGAGAGGTGTTTCCCCGCATCGCACGCAGTGGAATCCGGCGCGGATCCGAGGCTCGCCGCGGTCACCGGACAACCGGACGTACGGGAGACACGGAGTCTGACAACACGAGGACGTTTGAGGACAGAGATGGAAGTGGACAGGAGAGCTATGGAGTTGGCAATGACGCATATGGAGGAGAAGAAGGACTCACGAAGACCTCAATTGTAAGTTGTGCTTCGGTGTCGCTGTTGTTGTGAGTAAAATGGCGATAACCTAGCCTACTCATATAATATAATATGAGAGTGTTACATTGTGACTGCTGCTGCGGTTGGGGAGGTGTGATGCGTAATAGCGCAGAGCAAGCTTGGAGAGCCTTAGGCACAGCTGGACGTTCAGTTCCTCCACAGCTGGGGCAGGGCTGAAGACCTGGGACTGCATTTGCCCTCACTTATTGCAGATGTGGCTAATTTTGCAAGTTTGAGTTTTGGAATCGTCATCGCAGTCGCAGTTGGTCAGCTACACTACGTACAATAAAGTCGTTTCTGAATCAGGTTAAATGTGATGTACATACCCTCAATGGGAGCTTGGGGAGCTAGACGTCTTATATTGTCGAAATTTAGGGATAAGACAAACGACTTGTGTGTTGGAGGACTGTCTCGTTTATTACCATAGTTAAATAGTTTCATTTCTGCTAAATTTGTTCTGCTAAAATATTCCTGACTCTTGTGAACTGTTGGCCAGTGTGGCATTGGTTGTTTAGCCTCCACTGGCAGCAAGATGGCAGAGGAGAGACTCATACTCACAGCCTGAGATACTTGCTCTGAAAACAGCAAACTTTGCCTTTAAACTGAAGATTCTTGAGTATACCGTTTGTCATATTTTATACATTATGTTTTCAATCTCATTTTCTTTAGGTTATTGATACATATGGCAACTCTGGAATCGCCCATATATGGTCATGTTTGAAACAGTTCAGGGGGAAAACAAAGAAGAGAAAAATCTTAACTTTCTCCAAGTATAATTGTGTTTCCCAAAAGATTCTGTTTCCCCCTCGGCGAAGCCACACCCAGTTCTATGACCAGATGTATCTAACTAGGTATTCTGGAACATGAGCCTATGGCCCAAGATCTGGAGAAAAAATGTTTCCCCCTTTGTTTAGTCTACAAAGGGGGAAGTTGTTGCTTCTTTACTGAAATACATTCAGCAAATTGTCAGAACCGGGACTCGAACCCACAACACTGAGGCTCCGCCTTAACTGTGGCATTTTAAAATAGCTTTTCATGCATGTATATTCCTGTAAAAGGGCTTTGTCTTGTTGCTGTAACAGTAGGTCTTTGTTGCCACGGCGACATGCTCCAGTCTGGGACAGAGGAGCAGATGAAAGGACTGTGGCAGAGGGCAGCACTCGGACAGCTTCATCAAACACACTCACCTCTGCTGTGGGTTTGGGTACGTTTAATAAATATTACAATATGGCGACTTAACTTTATTCAAAATCTTCAGGCATTAGATTATTGTGCTGATCTTCACAGGTCAATCAGGACACTGTAATGTAAAAAAAGACACGGCCTGACCAAAATGAAAGTGGCCACTTGGATGTAAGTAACTGTTGTGGGCTGGGGTTTGCTGCAGTTGGTCAAGGATAGGTTCAGCAACATGTGACCAAAGAATGAGATCTCCTGACCACCCGAACATCCTGAATGACTTTTTTTTGTGGCGGCTTTGGCTTGTCATTCTAATGATTTTAGTGGCGTCATGTTCAAAGCTGCAGGATTTCAGTGGAGAGGAGTGTGCAGCAGTGCTCCCTTGGTCTCACCTTGGCTGCTCACACCGGTGAGGTCACGGACGGCCCCTTTTCTTCTGGGTGACGGGCTGGAAGATGCACCAGCTCTCACTGCTCCACAACTGCCAGGACCTATAGCCAAGCCCCTTCATAAACATCTGCTTCGGAGGCTACATTTAACCTCTTAAAGGGACTATACACAGAGTTTAATGTTCAAATTATGTAATTTCCTCCCCCTACATGTTCCAGCCATATCCTAATGTGTAGAATGAGCTCAGACCTATTCGCTACAACTGCCTCTAAAATCCCGCACTGTCACTCAAAGAGGTGTTAATTCGGATCCGAAGTGCCGTCATGCACAAGCTTAATATAGAAGCTGCAGTAACGCATAAGGCCTGAGATGGCAGTAGTGAGTATAAAATCACAAACTTGCGTCTAGCCCCTTTAAGGTGGGGGGCCTTAACCATTTTCTCCAGTTTTAGCCAATTCTAAAAGCTTACAGCCTAATAGGCCAGTGTAATGTCTCATCTGAAAGCTAAGAACTACAAAACTGATCTTTTCCTTTGTGTTCTTGCCGGGTTGTCATTGGATTTTTGCCACTTTTTCATCGCCTTTTTTGTTGCTTTTTATTTTATTTTTGTCACATTTTTGTACATTTTTTAGCTCTTTTTTTTCAACTTTTATGTATTGTTTAAATCAACTTTTTGCCACATTTTTGCAATATTTGTAGTGCAATTTTGTCTAATTTTTGTAATTTTTTTCATCGCATATTTGTTGCTTTTTTGTCACTTTTTTCGCCACTTTTTTGCCGCGTTTTAATCCTCGTCCCACTTTTTTCAGGAACCTTTTATATTTCTCCAAACTGGAGAATATGCCCTCTTTTAAAGGGGCTAGATGCAAGTTCGTCATTTTATACTCACTACTGCCACTTCAGGTCTTACGCGTAACTGCAGCTTCTATATTAAGCTCGTGCATGACGGCACTTCGGACCCGAATTAACACCTTTTTGAGTGCAGGATTTTAGAGGCAGTTGTGGTGAACAGGTCTGAGCTCATTCTACACATTGGGACATGGCTGGAACATATAGGGGCAGGAAAATACATCATTTTTAACATTTTTAAACTCTGCATTGTCCCTTTAAGCCGGGGATTAAGAGGTTAATAAAACTAATAACGGATAAAAGAAACATATTTCAAAGTCGTCTCCCCTCCTAAAAATGGCTCATCTCAGAAATTGTCAGCTGTAAAAAGAAGAAAAAGATAAACAAAATCTTATTTCATGTAGTTAATGCTGCGCTGACTGGCACTACTGACGACGGCTTCGGAGCAAGTTGTGATGGTATTTTTGCATAAATCACCGGCACAGGTGACATGAGTGACAGAGAGATCGGGAGGGAGCGTCCAAAGACAAAAACGCCTGATGGGAATAGTCGTGACTGAAGTGCAGATAACACGCTTCAGTCACATTAGCACAAAACGACGAGGGCAAACTACTTAAGGATCTTCAGAGAGCACTCCACCGCCGTTTGACATTAGAGGAGACGAGAGTAATTAATAAATGCCGTTAAAATACATCTGTCGCCAGCTGCAGCGGAGCTTCAGGTGGCGGCGCGGCGTCGTAACCGTGGCAATCACAATCACAATCATCGTTGTTATTACCCGCACAATATGCCGCCAGGAGCGGGGCATAAAGATGTCAGGTTTTTATGGCGCGCAAAAAGTCTGTGATTCTAGGGGAGAAATAGTGCAATACAAAACAATAAAAAAATAGGGTAAGTGAGAGTTAATTTATTCAAAGTAACGTGGATTAGCATAAGGCATTTTTGTCATTCATTTTATCTTGTACTGCATAGTGAGCAAAAGGGTCAGTCCATGTCAAGCCAACACATTTCTGCAAAACATCTCACATGACACAATCTCAACCTAAGATTGACCTAAGAGCTTACAGCCTATAGGCCAGTGTGACGCCTCATTTGAAAGCAAAGGCCTCACGCTTTTGTTATGTTTTTTGTCACATTTTTCTTACATTTCCATCACTTTTTTGTGGCAAAAACGACTAAAACTTGACAACAAAAACAAGGAAGAAGTTTAGGTGAGTTTTGTAGGCCTTAGCTTTCAACCAATCCATTATATTGGCCTATAAGCTGTAAACTCTCAGGTAAAGAAGCTTTGCAAGAAGCTTTAAGATTTAGATAATACTACAACCTTTATTTTACAGGTCTGAGCCTTTATTTTGAATTCCATACAAAATATATAACAATTAATGGATATTACTCCTCAATAGCTTCTACAGTTTTCAATGTAATGACACAAAATTTACACCAGTTACCAATTATCATACTAGCAACTTACTACAACCTTTATTTTTTGGATCTGGACCTTTATTTTGAAATTTATATAAAGAAATATGTTTATATACATTTCAAATATGGCAATTTATGGATAATCTTCAATACATTCTACATTTTTTAAACCATTGTGCAGTACTAAAAACAAGCAAGGTGATAAAAATAGGCACATTACATGTACATACAATACAAGTGTTTAGGTGCGTGTCATAGTCTTTCAAATTAAGCAGATCCAACAAGGTTTTTGTGTCTTGAGACTAGAACAGGGACAAATTCAAGCACAAGATTATAATCAAGTAATGATCATGATCAGGTATAGCCATGATGCCGTGGTTTCCAACCTTTTTTGACTTGCGTACCCCTTGAGTCGTTCATTTATACTCCAAGTACCCCCTACATCAGGAATCTTGCCAATATTATTACAAAGTGAGCAACTAAACTAAGATGATTGTGTATTCTACAGTGTGTCGTGCTCAAAATTAAGCTAAAATACTCTCAAAATCAAGCCTTTTACCGAAAAACAACTTTCCTTTGAAATTAATATTGAAATTCTTCTCAGTTTCACCTTTTTTAATTTGAAATAATCCACAGTACCCCCTGCTAAGTGCTCAAGTACCCCCAAGGGTCCCCGTAGCCCTGGTTGGGGAACACTGAGGTAATGAACTGAGGCAAACTCTTACTAAAATATCATTAATATTGGGGTATTTGGGATATTTCAGGATTTTTGACATAGGGCTTAATTTCCTAGTTATCCAGAGTGTTGCTGGTATCTGGAGATATTTTTTTTTGTAATTCATGCAGTTCTTATGTTTGAAGAGTTTCGTGGTGCTAGGCTAATGCAAGGCTAGCGCATTTCTATGGTATCAGCTAGCCTGCATTAAAAACAGTCTGACCCGCTCCACAGAGCACCTGAGGCAAATCACTTATAACACCAGACTAACCATATAAATGTCGGTGTCGAATAATTTTTGGAATATAACTGACCTTGCATCACATGAATGATCGCATTTTGAGGGACTATTTTCTAGCAGATCACTCCACCGCTGCGTAGCTTATACAGCCACGAAGCTGATGCTGCTCAAATATAAGGTATTTTAAATGCAAAATGGTTAAAATTATCTATCGACACACACATTTATATGGTTAGTCTGGTATTATAAGTGATTTGCCTCAGGTGCACTGTGGATCAGGGGGTCAGACTGTTTTTAATGCAGGCTAGCTGACGTCGTAGAAATGCGCTAGCCTTGCACTAGCCTAGCGCCACGAAACTCTTCAAAGATAAGAACTGCATGAATTACAAAAAAAAAATCTCCAGGTACCAGCAACACCCTGGATAACTAGGAAATGAGGCCCTATGTCAAGAATCCTGAAATATCCCTTTAACAGTGGTCTGACAGTGTTGGAATCATTGGAAATCCTCTTAGAAGATGGCATCCATGTTGAATATGAGGCAACATTTATGACAGATTTTGCTCTTGTAAAAAAAAAGTGCACACTGTGGCGGAGAAACGGGCTTATACTCTAACAGCACTCGCACCTATTTCAGCAGAAAATGAAAGAATTCCCAGCTCTACATTGAAGAGGGCCTCTCAAACATATCGTGGATTATGAGCTCGAAAAACGCCACACGCACATTTCTTTACACATCACATCAAACAGCACTACGGCCGACACCCCCGCAACGGCAGCACGCGAACATAAACACTCTTTCCAAATCAACCTGCTATACCAGCCCGCACGCACATGTGGAGAGAGGAGCGCGTGCCAACTGGCCGGCCCATTCAGCCGAAAAAGGATTTAAATATCACTGGAAACGGGGCCAGCGAGATTGCATCACTTCCGGTTCAGCTAAGCCCGTCCAACGCCTCTGGTGGCCAAATCATTCAATACTTCGCGAACGCGCTACACCACAATTTACCCAGCGTGTGTAATCGCCAGTGAGATGGAAATCAGGCGAGAAGAGAGGCCGGCAGCCATGTGCGTAATGGTTTAATAGTCTTATTTTATATCAAATCATACCTTTTAGCGTTCCCATTTCTGGGTAAATGGAGCAAATTCCAATATTAATAATACTAGGATTTTGAAAACCGCTTAATAATTGCAAAGTTGGTTTAATAATAACAATTACACTGCATTAGTCTTGCACTTTTTCAGACGCACAAAGAAAATCCACAAGTTCATGCGTTGTTTAGTCACTTTATACGCAGAAGGAAAGACTGATAGAAGCATATGGCTGCCAATCTGTGCCTGTACGGCTAAATAAAACTTAAAGAACTATAAATGACATGACAAATTGTGCTTCTGATAGCTCCAAATATGAATGCCAACTTGTTAATGTAACAAAAAAATGAACTAAAAAAGACAAGACGGATTACTTCATATTCATATTCCATGTCTGCTTTTATTCCTACACTATTTCTTTTAACCTACTCTTGTAGATTAGAAGTTCTTCATGGAAAGTTATCAACTGCCATCAAGAAAAGTCCTTGTGGATCAAGAGGAATCTGAAATGTCTATATTTTGGACTGCCTTCTTTGTTCAACATCCAAACACGTCAGAAAAGGCCTCCAGCTCATTCAGATTCACACATGGATGACACGGGAATGAATCACAGCGGACTCCACTGTGATGGGGGGGCAGGTTGTCCAAGGATTGCTTTCCTATTTTAGGCACAAAGGGAACGGATCGCGCCAACTTGAGCCATTTCTGAGCAATGATAGTGTCTGTGAAACCTTTGACTTGGTGTGAGGAAGTGTTGCCAGGACATGGGCGTTATGGAGAGTCAAAAGAGTACCCAGAACTTTCACTTTGGAGACTGTTGGTAAAATCTGTTAAAAATTAAATGTATCAGCATTAAAGTTAGCAGGATGAAGCCTTCACATATACTTGATGATAATTGCAAGTACATCTTGATCCCTTTCTTAAAATGTTTTGTTTAATTTTATATTGATCTAAAATGGCTCTTTTTACATTTCCTTTGGCTTGGTTCCTGGATTTTACATGAGCTGCAACACTCTCTTCCCATTAAAACAAACCTTCCATGCCAGAGTTGCACTTGCTACAAAGCGGGCGAGAGGCTAAGGGCATACCTCACCGGCCTGGTGACTAGTTGGAGATTTGAGTTGCCGCTGGTCACGGAGATGTCTCTGAGACGTCCCCTGGAGATAAGGCAAGTCTCCAGATAGTCTGAGGTTCAAGGTTCAAGACCGCTTGGTCTCCGAGAGGTCTCTGTGGTCTGAAGCAATTGTGTCGCAAATATTATCTGTTGTCCTCAACTGTGAGACGATTCTGTGATGTCCCTCCAATGTCTCCAGCACCATTCGGATACCAAGGAGATATCATAGAGATTCCATACATTCTTTGAGATCTCCTTGGTATCCGCCAGGTCTCGTAGACATTGCTTGAGGCCATGTTTAGTTGGAGACTTGAGTTCCAATTATTGTCTACAACTAGTCTCCAGGCCGGTGAGATAGGCCCGTTTGTATCCACGCAATCAATCCGAGACTGCCAGTCTCCGCAACATCTCTGCAACTCTCTCTGGTGAGTGCTTCAGTGGGAGGGGCGAGGTTAAATTGGAGGAACAAGATGAAGTTCAAATGAGGGAACGGCCTGGATAATCTAAATTGATTTTGATGTTTAGTCATGTGAGTCAATTTTGGTTGAGCATTGTTTTTCATTATCATAGCAAGGGTTTTCCAGAGCTAGCTTAGATGCTCCAATTGTGTTTGTGAATGTCTAACCTTCAATCTGTGACTTCTAATCGAGAAACCATTCCCCACTGTTGTTTTTCAGCTTGTGTGTATTTTCGGATTTGGTTTGAAATGGTCCTCACTCCATTCAGAGCGTCTCGTATTGCCCTCTCCTCAGTGCAGGGTCATATAGTTGTTTTGATTGTGGAGTTGGTTGATTTCACGCGAGCCCCTTGACTACAGTAACCTTGTTGGTATTGATTGGTTTGTCCTTCATAGACTGAATTAGTTTACTGCTGTTTAATTTTGCATTCCCAGTTATGATCCACAGCAAAACAGGAGCATTTGAGGCTGCTGCAACACACACAACTTTGCTCACACTTCAATACTTGAAACACCATATTTTTATAATTTTCTAAAGTGGAAGGTCGATGTGATTTGTTTTAGAATTTGAAATAATCATGGCCTTGTAAAGCAATAAAAGAATGAATTCTAATTATAACGATATAATAATCAACTGTGTTGCTCATTGCTTTCTGTATACACTATGTGCAACCTGTTGGAACCTTAATAATAATAATAATAATGCATCGGTTTTATATAGCGCTTTTCTAGACACTCAAAGACGCTTGACATTGCACTATTCATTCACTTCATACTTGGTGGTGGTAAGCTACTATTGTAGCCACAGCTGCCCTGGGGTAGACTGATGGAAGCGAGGCAACCAGTCTGCGCCATTGGCCCCTCCGACCACCACCAACCACTCACTCACTCACTACATTCGCTAGGCTTCCTGGTGTTCCCAGGTCTCCCATCCAAGTACCGACCAGGCCCTTCCCTGCTTAGCTTCCAAGGTCTGACGGGATTGGGCAGAGCAAAGGCGGTATGGCCTATCTTGTCACAAACTACACCCCAGACAACTCATTTCAGTAAAAACTGATCAGAGGGTGCACAGAATAGGGCCTTTGCTGTCTTTGCCCACCCACTTCTGCACTAACTTTAAAGTAGACTTTGCTAAATGCTCCTCTCCTGTCCATACGTCATGAAAGGCAAACCCCTGAGTCACCCAGACGGATGGATTACCATCACAGAACAATGATGACAAATGGTGAGTGATCAGCGCAGGTAGATGGTGCGGGATGAGAAATGAAAGTTTGAGTGGCGGCCTGAGCGATGAGCGAGGCTTGCACCGTGACGAAGCAGGTCAGGCGGAATAAAGCACCTCGGAAGGCCACATATGACGGAGAGAGAGAGGGGGAAGAGTGTTGTCCGCTCGCGAGAATAGTTGTGATTGAGGTCAGTTTTCCCAGCACACGAGACCCCACTTTAATCACCCGGTGTCGCTCTCATCACGGAGGCAGTGGCGTCCTCATCTCGACGAGAGGAGGGAAGATGCACACGGCAGAAAGCCATCCATTATGAGAGATGCGAGTGAGAGAGTGGTTCAGGTAGAAGATTTGATCCTGTAGTGGGCGATGGATTGCCTCTCTAGCCAGCTATGAGTCCTATATAGTGCATCCTAGAGTATATAAAACAGAGGAACATGGTCTGGTCAGCTCCCAGTCTGGTCAAATGGAAGCGTGAAATTCATGTTGATGTACTTTGCACAAATAAAGCTTCATTTTATAAATATATATATATGCCTTGTTATGCCTGTTGCGTGTTATGCCTGTTGAGGTCCCATGTTTTCCCATTAGAATGTCATGCGGATGTCAATGTGACCGGCGTCTTCTCATCTCTCTCAGAACACGCCGCGGTTTGAAGCTACTAAAGTGTTGTCATCTTTTATCTTTGACACCTTGTTCTCTTACCCTATGCCAAACGCCGTTCCGTGTTGGAGAAATGTTGCAGCTTTTTTTTCCTTTTTCTTCTTTTTGCATGAGAATCCTCACAGAATCACTGTTATCTGCCTGGGAGAGAGAGAAGTTTGCCGGTGCTGATGCTAAGATAAAAATAAAAATGGTGGAAAGGATCAGAGAGGCGCAGGAAGACTCAGATCAGAAGACGGGGATTGTAGCGTTCAGCGTGAGGTCTTCATTCGTGAGCGGCAGAGAGACGCCACCAACTGATATGAAAAACAAAAGGAGCACGGAATATAGTGACTCCATCAGCATTGTTGAGGCTGCAAAAGGACACCCAACTCGTTAAGGGGTAAGTAGCATCTCAATAACTGTAAATACGCTACAGTTTAAGAAAAAGATGCAATACCTGGGCCTAGCCACATGAGACAGGAACTTCCTCGACGTCAAACGCCTTCTCTGTCACTGTAGCTAAGCAGCTAGCACTCTTGACCCACAGCAATTGAGTCTGCGTTTGATTCCCGGACCATGTGTGCCTCTCTGAGTGGAATTTGCATAAGTTTTCCCCGGTGGATTTCCTACTTTACTTCCATCAAATTAAAACAGTGGTTCTCAAACTTGAATGCACCTGCAGTCCTTTCTCAGTCATATCTGATTATTTTAACCATATAATTTGCTCAAATAATATCACTGACCCTCTGACCCATACACATATTGTTAATAGACCGTCATTCATCACTCCTCCCCGTTTACCACAATGACCACATTTGAGGGGGAAATCATGGCGGATTTACAGACTCCTCCTCCCTAGCTCTGACGAAGCATGTTCCTAAAAAGGGCATAAGGGCGGGATCTTCACTGTAGACTCGGCCCATGCGTGACGTGTAGCTCGCGCCGCTCCAATGCTAACAGTCCGGCCCTCATTAGTACGAGAAACAAAAACTTGCCTGGTTTCTTTAATTGTAGCTAATCCAGTGTTATCACAGGAGGAATATCTAGCTGTAGAAAGTTTAGGAAAATTAGGAACCAGGCTTTAAAGTTTTTTTTTAACATGTCTAAAGTGCAATGCTTTGCAATGGGGAACGAGGGGTGGCCCCTAGTGTCGTTGCCACAAAGCAGAGCAGCTAGCGGCCATTGCTCTGACCAGGCAAAGCTCCGGAGAGGCCCGCAGTTTCACGATAGGAAATAGTGTTTAAAGAGTACTGTAAAAAACAAGATTTTAATTGACAAACATCACATACAAATACAAGATCTTGTTAAGAAATCACAAATTCCCTTTTAAGCATCAAAGGCACAATTGAGACAATATTCAGATTAATTCATTTGTATTCCATCTTAACGCAGTCCAAAGTAACTTGTTTACCTTATTAAATCCTTTTCCTAGTCCCTCTGAGGTATAATACAAGTGTTAATCGGATGATTGGGGGGTCTTTCATCTCCTCTGGTGTCTCCGGCCAGAAAACCACCCTTGCAACTTCCCCTGCACCAGGTCGGAGTAGTATAGAATCACGAAGAAGAAGCTAACAGGCTAACGTCACATTTACTCTCACAGACAATTAATGAGTAAAGAAAACCACAACATGCTACGACACCTACATTGGCACTTATGGCCTCTAGGGGCATGAGTCACTTAGTTCTGCTTTAAGTATTTGGTGATCACTGAATTCCATTTCATTGATTATAAAATGGAGTATTGTTTTGGAGCAACCTATTCAAATTTCCCCTTCTTGGTTTCTGGTTTCACGCACATTGCAAATAAACTTATGAGTCAACAACTTCTGACGATCTGCTTTATTCTTGGACATTTGTGCGTGTTTTCTTGCAGTAACAAAGGCAAGGCAAGGCAAGGCAAGTTTATTTGTAGAGCACAATTCATACACAAGGCAATTCAAAGTGCTTCACAGTTGCATAAATATAAGAAAACAAATACAATCAATAAAACATCAACATAGAATTAATCAATTACAGTAAGAGGCAAGAGTGTAGATAAAATACTTTCAGTTATATGCATTTTTAAGTCTTGTTTTGATTCGCTCTGTCTTGAGCACTATTTTTAAGTCTTGTTTTGACTCGCTCTGTCTTGAGCACTATTTCGCTCTGTCTTGAGCACTATTTTTAAGTCTTGTTTTGACTCGCTCTGTCTTGAGCACTATTTCGCTCTGTCTTGAGCACTATTTTTAAGTCTTGTTTTGACTTGCTCTGTCTTGAGCACTATTTCGCTCTGTCTTGAGCACTATTTTTAAGTCTTGTTTGGACTTGCTCTGTCTTGAGCACTATTTCGCTCTGTCTTGAGCACTATTTTTAAGTCTTGTTTTGACTCGCTCTGTCTTGAGCACTATTTCGCTCTGTCTTGAGCACTATTTTTAAGTTGTGTTTGGACTCGCTCTGTCTTGAGCACTATTTCGCTCTGTCTTGAGCTCTATTTTTAATTCTTGTTGTGACTCGCTCTGTCTTGAGCACCATTTTTAAGTCTTGTTTTGACTCGCTCTGTCTTGAGCACTATTTCGCTCTGTCTTGAGCACTATTTCGCTCTGTCTTGAGCACTATTTTTCTTGCTCGTTCAAAAGTAAGTTACCTAACCTCTGTTTTTGTCGCTCCTTCTCCTCTGGACATCAATATAAAATTAATCAATTACAGTAAAAGACGAGAGTGCAGATAAAATACTTTCAGTTATATACACGGGCAAACAGAACTGTTTTCAGCCTGGATTTGAACATTGTCAGAGTTGAGGCCTGTCTCACATCCTCGTGAAGACTGTTCCAGATTTTAGCTGCATGAAACTGAAACGCAGCCTCACCGTGTTTATTATTGACTCTGGGAACCACCAGGAGGCCCCTCCCTGAGGTTCTCAGGGCCCGAGATGGTTCATACGGCTCTAACATGTCAGAGATGTACTTTGGAGCTAAACCATGAAATGACTTGTACACAAGCAGAGCTGTTTTAAAGTCTATTCTCTGAGTGACAGGAAGCCAGTGCAGAGACTGGAGCACTGGACTAATATGGTCGTATTTCCTGGTTCTTGTCAGGACTCGAGCAGCAGCGTTCTGGATGTACTGTAGCTGTCTGATAGCTCGTTTAGAGAGGCCAGTGAGTAGGCCGTTACAGTAGTCTAATCTGCTGGAGACAAATGCATGGATAAGTCTCTCTAAGTCTGGTTTTGACACTATTCCTCTGATCTTAGCAATGTTTTTCAGATGGTAAAAAGCTGCTGATGTTATTGCTTTGATGTGGCTGTTTAAGTTCAGGTCTGAGTCCATGATTACTCCTAGATTTCTAACCTGATTTTTTGGTTTTAGAGAGAGAGACTCAAGGTGACTGACAACACTTTGTCTTTGTGCCTGTGGGCCAAAAACAATGATCTCAGTTTTGTCTGAGTTTAGTTGGAGAAAGTTGTTTTGCATCCACAAACTGATCTGTTGGATGCAGTGACAGAGTGTATCTACAGGCCCATGTTCACCAGCCGTCAGTGACACGTAGATTTGAGTGTCATCTGCATAGTTGTGGTACGACACGTTGTTGCTGTTTATTAGCTGACCCAATGGAAGCATGTACATGTTGAATAAGAGAGGTCCCAAGATTGACCCCTGGGGGACTCCACAGGTCATGGCAATTTTGTCTGAGACACAGTTGCCAATTTCAACAAAGTACGTCCTGTCCTCGAGATAGGACTTAAACCAGTTTAGAGCAGTACCAGAGATTCCCACCCAGTTTTCTAGCCTGTGAAGTAAGATCCCGTGGTCCACTGTGTCAAAGGCAGCGCTCAGGTCCAGCAGAACTAAAACTGAGACCTTACCTGCGTTGGTGTTCATACGGATATCATTTGTCACCTTGATCAGAGCTGTCTCAGTGCTGTGGTGGGGCCTAAAGCCTGACTGGAAAGTATCAAACACATTGTTAGACAGGAGAAAGTAAGTGAGCTGCTGATATACTACTTTCTCTAGGACTTTTCCTAAGAATGGCAGGTTTGATATGGGCCGGTAGTTGTTCATTACCTTGGCATCAAGGCTGCTCTTCTTTAGAAGAGGCTTGATGACTGCAGTTTTCAAGGCCTTTGGAAATGCTCCAGTCTCGAGTGAGATGTTAACTAACTGAGCAAGTTGTGGTAACAAGCTGGTCAGCACAGACTTCAGAAATTTAGTGGGTAATTCATCAAGGCAGCATGTACATGAACTCAGACCGGAGATAACCTCTTCGATTGTTTTGTCAGTAACAGGTGTGAAATGTGTCAGCTCAAGGTGTTTATCTGGTGGCAGAGTTTCTATTTGTGTTGTGGAGATTATGGCATTTTTAATGCTTTGGACTTTGTCATAGAAAAATATTGCAAACTCATTACACTTAGATGTAGAGATTAGTTCTAGGGGCAGTGAAACTGGAGGGTTAGTTAATCTGTTTACTGTGGAAAACAGAACGCGAGAATTGTTTCTGCAGTTTGAGATGATTTTAGAGAAGTACTTCTCCCTTGCTCCACGCAAAATATGGTTGAACACACAAAGTACTTCTTTGTAAACCTCAAAATGAACCTGGAGCTTTGACTTGCGCCATTTCCGTTCGGCTTTTCGGCACTCCCTTTTCTGTGCCCTGACCGAATCTTCACTTCTCCAAGGTGCCTTTTGCCTATTGTTAACCATTTTAACCTTGACAGGAGCAATAGTATCCAAAACATTTAAGACCCTTGATGTGTAGGAGTCCAACAGATTATCAACATTAGAACATGGGGCATTTTCAAATCTGATCATCTCCATAAACTGTGTCCCTGTTGTATCATTTATGTGTCTTCCTTGAATAACTCCAGGCCCGACCACTGGTTTCGGTGTAACACACAGGTCAAAGAAGACACAAAAATGATCAGACAAAGCAACATCAACAACATTCACATTTGATATATTAACACCTTTTGTAATAACTAGATCTAGAGTGTGGCCTTTGTTGTGAGTTGCCTCACTCACGTGCTGAGTTAAACCAAACATTTCAAGGACAGCACCGAGTTCTATTGCATGCCTGTCGTTGGTCACATCCACATGCACATTAAAATCACCTGAAATTACTAAACAATCGAAATCAATGCATATAAATGACAGTAATTGAGTAAAATCTTCAATAAAACAGTTCTGTGGTGGTTTGTAAATAGTCATATAAAGTATGGGAGATTGTTTTATCTCCATTTTGAATGACACATACTCAAACGTTGGAAAAACCCCAAATGACAATTTTTGCAGGAGTAAATTGTCCCTGAATATGGCACAAACACCCCCACCCCTCTGGTTTTGGCGTGTTTCAGACACAAAATTGAAGTGAGATGGACTACACTCAATCAAAACTGCATTACCAGTGTTTTTGTCTAGCCATGTTTCAGTTAAAAACATAAAATCTAGATTATAAGAGGAAATAAAACTATTTATTAAAAAGGACTTGTTTTTTAGCGATCTGACATTGAGTACAGCATGTTTGAGATTTATCTGTGTTTGAGTGGATGGAATCTTTTTGCAGGGGATATGGATTAGATTTCTTTGATTGGACGGTCTGACTGTCCCTCTCTTATCTAATCTATGTTGTTTGACAGTACTAATTGTCTTGTAAGAACACACTCCCTCTATGGACCTCTGGTTGGTTTTGAGTTTGCTATGTATGGTAGCAACGCAGAGGCCCCTAATGTCCTAGACAGCAGCAGTGAAGCTGCTGGAGATAACAGCTGTGGGCGCCGGTGGTGGGGGCCGAGCTGGGGAGACCTTGGTTTGTGGATGCTTCTTTGGGCATGAAAGCCTTGGTCTTGACGTCAAGTTTTCAAGATGGTTGGAAAATCCCATAGGTGACTCTGAGGATGGGAACAATTCAGAAAAGTCTCTGGAGGGTGTAGATGTAGTAGTCGGGCTCAAGGCCTGTGGTGGAGTAGGTGAAAGTGCTCCTTCGGCTGAATCATTTAATAAAGGTGCAGGTGGTGCTGAAGCTGAGCTTTTCCCCGGAGATGCAGGTGGTGATGCTGCTATTGTTGAAACGCTTTCTGGAGATGCGGGTGGTGCTGGTGCAGCTAAATCCTTAACTGCAGCGGAGTCCACCGGTGCAGATGGCGCTGCTGTGGCTGAATCCTTAACTGTGGCTGATTCCATAGGTGCAGATGGTGCTGCTGTGGCTGAATCCTTAACTGTGGCTAAGTCCGTAGGTGCAGGTGGTGCTGCTATGGCTGAAACCTTTACTGCAGCTGAGTCCTTTACGGCAGATGCAGATGACGCAGCTGTGACTGTATCATTTATTGGTGGTGCAGTTGAGCCCTTTGCTGCTGAGCCAGGAGCTCTTCTCATGCTCCTTTCGGCTCCCCCTTGTAGCTCAGGCCTCCACTGATTTTGCAGAGCGTGGAGGAGATTTTCCGTCAGTCGTCTCACTCCACCTCTGCTCAAGTGAGGCCCATTTCCTCTAAACAGGTCATCACGTTGCCAGAACAGATTAAAGTTCTCTATGAAATACAATCCTCTCGACTCACAGACATTGGACAGCCATGTATTCAACTGAAACAGCCGGGAGAATTTGTTTATTCTTCCGTCGATGTTTGGGATGGGTCCACTGATGAACATTTGTATTGCCTCTTTATCCAGACAATCAAGTCTCTCAAAAAGTGTTTTGAACTTTTCTTTCAGGGCTTCAGACTCTTCGTCTCTTATGTCCACAGCACCAACATGTATGATAAGTTTGTCAATCCCAGGGTTATTTGTGATTTCCTTGTTTAGAACATCTATGATGTCAGAAACTGTGGCGCTGGGATAACTGCTTGTAGTAATCCTGTCATTGTTTATATTAGATATGGCTCCGTCTCCAAGCACCAGGATATCCCTGGCCTTGACACTTGCCACACTTTTCCTCTCGAGCTTTGTTTTGACTTCTTTTTCTCTGTCTCTCTCTGATTTTCTCCGTTTGTTATGCTCATCTTCTGAGAGAGGTGAAAATCTGTTTGTTAACTTTATTCCAGGTTTATTTTTGCTAGCACGTTTTCTTTGCTTTGGCCTGGCGCCAAGTTGTCTGTTTAGTTTCGGGAATGTTACGGTATCGTCTAGCTTTAGGTTGCAAGTATCAGTTTTTCCAGTCTTCTTACCGTGTTCCATAGGGAGCGTGTCATTAAGTCCTTTATCCATCTCAAAGGCGAGAATTTTGTCCCGCAGCAAAAGAATTTCTTGTTGATAAATCCGACAGCTTTCACAAGAAGATGTTTGCGTTACTCCCGCAGCCATGTTGATAAGACTGTCGTCGCTGGTCCAGATGAGTTGTAAAAAATAAAAGGCATAAAATGATTAAAAATGATTTAAAAAGTCTTGGCTCACTTAGAAGAAGAGAATAAAATCATATCCGTGTGACATGTGCCAAAAAAGAGTGATTAAAAAAGCGAATAAAGAGGCAAGCAGCATAAGCAAGCAGAGACACGACTGCACCCTCTCAAAGCAGGAAGCAACTAGCTTCAGTGCTGTCTTTGCCTACAAGAGCTATAGCTTTGGAGGTAAATTGAGCACTTCCTGGTTGAGAAGGTACATGGGAGGAGGATCGAGGAGCAATGTATGGGCAGGAAAAGGATGAGGAATATTCAATGATTACCCCAACCAGTGTGAACGGCTGAACACAAAACTCCAGGTGTGTTTTTGACGAAGGAACAACGTCATAAAAGAGTCGGGCGACAAGAAAAGTTAGCCTTTAAACTCTTGTAAGTGGCACAAAATTATTCCCTTTTCCCCTGGAGATCCTTGAAGTAAATTGGCGTAATCCAATCTAACGAACGAGCTGCGTTGGGAGGCTCAGTTGGACTTTTTACCAAATAAAGCAGTTTTTGAGAGTAAAAAATCATTCTTCGTGCCCCTGCCAGGCGATTTTCCTTTCACCACAGCTGGGGCCAGTTGGAACTCCTTTGCTACAAGAGCTGTCAGAGGTTTCACGATTGCACACACTCCTGAGCTACTTTAAAATTCACGGATTGATTAAAGAAAGGAGAAGACAAAGTTGACATCTAAGATCTTACTCTTCCTCACTTTAGAGTGCCCATGTCCTACTTCTGAATTTTGATTCACCCTCTATCACACCCAGGCACATTTATCTTTTTATTTTTGCATAGCTCCTAAATTTTTTAGGCCAATTGAGGGACATTTTCCCTGGGTGTGTATTTTTTATTTTTTTTTTGCGACCTAAAATGTTAGATTGTTATCCCATTGTAAACACACATTAAAAATCTGCCTTGGCCGGATGTCTGTGAAATGTGATCTGAAGGATTTGTTTATGCAGTGGCAATAGATGGCATTCACGATTTAGAATGTGATGATGTCATAATGTCAGGTGGAGGGCAGGGGCCAATAGAACTCAATGGGAGAAATACTATAATTTTTTGTGGAAAATCTCCAAAACGAAAATGAACAATGGATTCCTCCTTCCAGTATTTGACAGTGATTGGATTCACAAATCTGACATACTATTTTTTATGTCTGAAGGTCCTTCCTATTGGCCAACATCAAGCTCATGTTTTTGAATATTGTGTTCACTTTTTATATGTGTTGACAGAGGGGGCAGTGAACTTTGAGACAGTTTTTGTTTCATGTGGATTCTTCCAGTGATGAATGAGCTATTAACCAAAAACTAAGCAATTCGACAGTTACCATAGTTACCACAATGGAATGCTCAGTTGCTCCACCTCAATTTTAAACCGAGCAAAAAGATTTCCTTTCCTTTCGCTTTTTTTCTCTCCATGATTTGACATCATGCACTTTATTTTTCTTTGTACATTTAAATGCACTTGTAACTCCAGTGTCTTAAATTGTAATGACTAATATTTTCACGTATTTTGTTTAAGGAATATGTTTTGTTCCTCAGTTACCTGCTGATTACATAAACAGGAAAGGGTTCAAATTGTGATTTGCACCACACATATATTTTGTAAAAAACTGCATTCAACTACTTTGTGACAAATCAAGGCCATTATTAATGTAAAATTGTGAATTGTTCCTGTAAAAGAGCTACATTTTGGGTGTAAGGTGTAAATAAATCAAACACGGCGAGCAATGTGTTTGATAAGGGAACAACATCAAAAGCTCAAAAGAGTCATTTTTAGCGCGATGCATCTACATTATACAGTAATCTGTAGCCTTTTATTCATTCAACAATACCACTCTTGCTTGACATAGCTGCAATCCCCCATGCCTCCTTCTCTCTGGCTTAGCGATGAGTGGAACGACCGATAACACCGGAATACCCCAGAGTGCTGTCCTCCTGGCGCCGGTTACTGCTGGTTAGAAACATCTCATTTTTAACTGCAGAACATGGCTCCCTACAGCCCTTCACAGCGGGAGGATTAAGGCTGATAAGAGCTGCCAATAGGTCAACGCAAAAACGGGGATGCTGAATTTTAAATGTGCTCTGGGGAAGTTTGGAGAGCCGGTATCTCAATTTTAATCATCTTTTTTATTATCTACATGTGAATGGGTGAATGGTGCTTGCAGTGTTTTGGGATTTGCTCTTAACTAGGAGTGGACTTGTAAAGTGAAGTTACTGAATGCTTCTAATGCGGACTCTCAAGATCCAAGTTTATGTTGGGGTGTGTTTTTCAAATAAGCTTCATTGGGCTGCCTTCTGCTATAACTTCGTTCAAAATACAGGTTAAAACATCTGTATTGTACTGGGGTAATTGTACTGGGTAATGGGTAACAAGAACCTCATACGTGTAATTTTGGAAAGATGTTCCAGCTGCACTGCGTCCAGAATGCTGCTGCTCGAGTCCTAACTAACCAGCAAGTACGACCATATTAGTCCAGTGCTTTGGTCTCTGCACTGGCTCCCTGTCGCTCAGAGAATAGAGAACGTCAGGGCCCGAGATAGCGCTCCTGCTGGTCCCAGAGTCAGGACTAAACACGGTGAGGCTGCGTTTCAGTTTTCGCGCAGCAGAAAATCTTCATTCATGGGGATGTGAGAAAGGCCTCAACTCCGACAATGTTTAAATCCAGGCTGAAAACAAGTATTTTTAGCCGTGCATATGACAACTGAAAGTATTGTATCTGCTTTTGATGTAGTTAATGAATTACTATGTTGATGTTTTATGGATTGATTTGATCTGCTTTCTTGTATGTAATTGTGAAGCACTTTGAATTACCTTGTGTATGAACTGTATGATCTATCTACAGATAAACTCACGTTGCATCAACAAAGTCAACGAAAGAATCTTTTGGCAGGTGTCTTGTTCAAAACATCACAAAGTAGATTTAATAGAATAATAATAGTATATTTTGATACAATAATGCTGTATGTGATTTTCCAGTTGATGATATTCCCACTTTTTTTGTGTGTCTTTTCTTTGCAATATCAGATCCAAAAGTGTTTTTACTCTAAAAGACACAGTTGACTTTTTAATCATATACAGTGGGAGGAAAAAATGAGTACACGGTTTGGAATATCTTACATTTCTGCCTAAATTGGTCATAAAATGTGGTCTGATCTTCATTAAAATCACAAGAATGAGTAAACAGTGTCTGCTTAAACTGATGCCACCCAAACATTTACATTTTACCATATTTTTATTGGCCATAATGTAAACATTCACAGGACACGGTGGGATAAGTAAGTACACCCCCTTAATCTCGCTGAACTGCTGCAGTTTTGTAAAGAGGAATGGTCCATGATTCATCCTGATCGTTGTGAGCGTCTAATCTGCAACTACAAAAAGCAGTTATTGCTACAAAAGAAAGGGTCAGCCAGCTATTTAATACATACTTACTGGATATTGTGAATGTCTCAGGTATTTCTGCAAAATATCTTGTTAAAATTGTGAATACATTTTTCTATTGATGATAAGAAGTTGTCCAGGCCCCACACCATGATTCTTTACAAAACTGCTGCAGTTCAGCAAGATTCAGGAGGTGTACTCACTTATTCCACGCTGTCCTGTGAATGTTTACATTGGCCAATAAGAATATGATAAGATGTAAATGTTTGGGAGGTATTAGATTAAGGAGACACTGTTTGCTCATTCTTCTGATTTTAATGAAGATCAGACCACATTTTATGACCAATTTGGGCAGAAATGTAAGACATTCCAAACGGTGTACTCATTGTTTCCTCAAAACATCATAATCAATTTCCAGAAAAGGCCTGAACACGACTCGGTGATCTACTTTTAGGTACATTTATGAGCATTGTGAAATCAAAATATCGCATCATAAAAACCCTAACATTAGTGCTGACATTGCATCTTCATTGGCATACACCTGCGAGCATGCATTGGCTCTCACACACATAAGCATCAGCACACCTCTTACCTAGAAACCTCATTGAACCATCTCATTTAAATGATCGTCAGGTCTGCCCCGTCCCTGCTGCAGTTTTACAGACTGGTGCCCTACACCTCACCCCTGCATGTGTCCCATGCATACGTTACATAAGGCGGGAGCTGCCTCTGGTTCTATTCGTGGATCAGAAGCCTGCAGGATGTGTTGTCCTCTGTCCCACAATAACACGCGCGTCACGTAGGCCCCCCGCTGCTGTCTGCCATGCTAATGAAGGCACCAGCTGCAGAGGCTAAAGCACCAAGAACCACAACCAGCTCTGCACAAAAGTACCTTTGGAAAACTCGGTTGCTTCTCCCGATAATGGTCAATGAGAGCGAGAGTCTTCACTCAGTTATTCGTCTATTTTGAACGACACTTTA
The DNA here is from genome assembly GCF_951799975.1 of Gobius niger. Lineage (NCBI taxonomy): Eukaryota > Metazoa > Chordata > Actinopteri > Gobiiformes > Gobiidae > Gobius > Gobius niger. The sequence goes on along the minus strand of NC_136852.1, from coordinate 10,213,764 downwards.
AGGTGACCAGTTCGAGCCAGATCAAGATTGTGCAAAGAGATGGATCTTTTCATTTTAATTCAATTTGACAGATTGACCTTGAACGAACAGAAAAGAATCAGCACAAAAACAGATTTGTTTGCAATAAAAATGATTCATCAGACACTTGTCGCCTCTTTTCATTAATTGTGGCACAAGATTTTATTTGTGTAATTTTCTTTATGAGTACTAATGTGGCCATCATTTAGGTTAATTTGAATAAAATCGTAGACCTGTTAGCGATCAGGTCTTTGGGTTTAACTCTTCTGTCATGAAAAAATGTATAGAGAAATGAGTCAGTCTTTTGAATGGGTCTCTAAAACACCTTGAATCCCATCACTGCTGTTTGTGTAAGATTTTGTATTTGGTAGTTTTATTAAGACGGAAGTTTGACTTCTTCTGGCACAGTTTATTTACTTGCTTACTTACTAATCTAACCAAGGCTTTGCTGTGTGTAGAGTGACATGCTTGCTCCACATTCCTTCAGTTGCTGGTCTTTCAATACAGTTTGTTTCCCAGTTATGGCTTCCCTCGCTTTCCTCCTTCTGGTCTGTAGTTTAGAGACTAGAACTTTGTTGGTCTTTGATTGTCTGTAAGCATTATGGCTAATATTTCAGAAAGATATATTGCATATGCATGTAACTTAATAAATAAACATATTATCAAATGTGTCAAATGAGCCAAATAATTGTATAACCACCATCTCGGAAAAGCATCCTTATCCTTAATCATCTTATAGCGAGACGTTCTGTGATCACCCTTGCGTAAAATATCGGGACATGACCGCGTGACCTGGCTTTGACCCTGCTCTGACCTTGGGGCTGGAGTCATTCCGGATAAAATGATCAAATATAGAAACCAAGCTTGGAGCCGTCAGACACATTACTGGACTTGGAAAGCATGCTCCAGTGAAGGATTACTATGCACAGCGGGGTCCTGCCTTTGAAATGGGTTAGCTTAATGAAGGGGACAGGCCGGCACCCAGGCAATGCACCAAAGCACACAGGATCAGAAGCATAGACATAAATGATATTTTTTTTTCATTATTATTTTGTTTCTGATGTGATGTGTTTTTGTACCTCAACTGTTGAACCATAGTTGTATTAGAGTGAAGATGACAATATCAATACACACGTAATAATGGACATCTGATTTTGTGCACCAGGCAAAAGCATTTATAGATTAGATTGAGTAGGAAAGTGGAATTTTAACTCTTAGCTGTACCCCCGAATACTTTTTTAAAGGTCCTATATCATGTGAAATCAACTTTTTGGAGCTTTTAACCATGTTGTAATGCTATTGTCTTATCAAAAACAGCCTCAGTGTGGTTTTTGGCTTCATTCACAGATGACTGTATTACCCTCCTTCTCTGCTCTCTCCTAAACGACTGACTTGTGCCCGAGTGACGTATTTTCCGTCAGATTGTGACTGGCGTCAGTAATGTATTGCTTTACGGCCTGATTTTACTTTATAAAACAGCTTTTTCACCATTTCTGTTGTCAGAAAAAAGTGCACGACGTGTCCGTGTCGTCACTGCTGAATAAAAAAATGCACCCCCTGAGCGTCTGAACAATGCCATTTTTGCACCGTAGTTGTAAAGAAGTGGCTCCTCTGGACACCGCCTGTTCTTTTTTTCTTACCTAATGATAAGGAACTTTATTCACCCTTCCTAAAGAAGAGTCCACTCGCCAGAAGTTGGACTTTCTCTCCGGGATCCTGTGACTAACCAGCCAGAATGTGTATCACTTGGATGGATTCTGGGCAAACCTTGGCCAGAACCAAAGTGGATTAACTCTTATAACCCGCGCGATTCCCACAAGAAAACTGCTCGATGGAGAGGCCAGAGCAGTGAGTCAATCAAAACGCGTGTTAGCATGTGTGTGATAGCCATTTATGAAGCTGTGTTGCAAATGTCAACCCCTTATAACTGCATTGTGAAGTAACTTCTCTTATTGCAGCGACATTTATATTTCTACTACTGGTAATGTTGCATGGGCGACATGAACTCAGAGAGAGGGGCGGAGTTAACTGAATCCAAGCATCATATCTTCCAGGTTGGTAAAATACCCCCAGAAAATACTCACAAAAATGAGTACTCCATAGTGGTAGTGGTACAATATATTACTTTTGAATGGCTAAAATAGCATGATATAGGCCCTTTAATGTCTCACAAATCCATCTGAACACCCGGATTCTTCACAAACCTGAATTTATATGCACGTTTTGCAGTTTTCAGACAGTGGGGTGAGTGGAAATGACCATCACGCGAACACCAACAAATCCCAGTGAATCAGCACATTGCCTCTTGAATAACAGAATAAAGTTTCATAATTATATGGCACAGACATCCATGCAGCAGTCTTCATACTTGATAAATTGCACCTTTTTACAAGATTGTACTTTAAAAGTAAGATGCAACCTTAAGCATTATCCAAAACAAACGAGCGCCACGAAAGCCACTGTTGAACACATCTAACGTGCTATTACCAAATACTTATACTGTATGTCGTCAATAACTACAGTACTTTACTTCGGACTGTGCAGCTAATACGCAACGATTCTTAGCTCTATATACATTAATAATCTTATCACAGTACATAATATTTCTTCATATTAACTAAAGTAATCTTACATGGTCCCATCTGAGATTAAATGCTGCTTCATTGGGTTTTTAAATCCAGGAATACAAGTCCAAATAAAGTGGGTCCAAACTGGGACAAGATCATTAATCTAATCATGAGGCGGAGCTTACATATATCGCATGCTTCCACCAGATAAAGGAAAGTCATTTGGTGATAATTGTCTTGTCTAAACTCAAAGACGGTTGAGATAGTAATTTGCTTCAAAGAAAATTACATGGTTGTGGCATTAGGGACATTTTAATTCAATGCTGAGGTCTTTAAGGGATCATGTGATGGAACAAAATTAGATCCAATAATGTCTTATGTAGTCTTTAAGAAAAATATGAGATTAGGTCGAAAGATTTGCACAGTATGCAGCACAGTACTTTTTATAGAAACTGGTGTGGACACACTTTTATGAAATAGAAATCGTTGTGTTATTAGTCTTTGGGGTTCATAATGTAAAGAACTGATTTCTTTGCAAGTTTCACTGTTGACAATATATATTACGTTTCTTACTTGAGGCACTGGTCTGGTCTTGTTTGCTGTCTGGCCTTGTTTAATATTTCCTTCCTCTCCATCTGCCCCGGGATCCTGATATTTACGTAAAGTATAAGTGTGAAGATGCAGCTCATATTTTTACACAGAGTGAACAGCGCTTAGCCAGACGGAGCATTGGAGGCGTAACGCGGTGTTTGTCCCACGAGAAGAGCAAAGATGCACGTAATGTTAGGTGAGTGTCGTTTTGAATTATTTTCTTAAAACATCAATGTATGTACCCAATTTAGCGCATTAAAGAAGAACTAAGTAACTTGTTTACCTTAATAAATCCTTTTCGTTGTCCCTCTCAGGGTAATACAAGTGTTAATGGGATGATTGAGAGGGTTTTCATCTCACCCTGTTGTCTCTGGCCAGAAAACCATCATGCAACTTTTCTGCCTCTTGGTCGGAGTCACCAATACACACTAATGGAATCATGAAGAAGAAGCTAACTGCGGGCTAGCAGCACTCAAACAGCATTTACATGTACAATATCCCTCTCTCCCTTTGTCTTTTCTGTCAGCGTAGTATTTACCCTCAAGGACAATTAATGAGTAAAGAACCGCAACTTGCTACGACACCTGCAGTTACGCTTATGACCTCGTGGCCGTGAGTTACTTTGTTCTGCTTTAAAGCTTATTATCATCAGTAGTCCCTCTGCCAGGTATTAAAAGCTAGGCTAAAAATGAAAACATAGCTAAAATACACTCAATAAAAACACTTTAGTTTTTGCATTTTTCTTGGGGTTGAACTCAAAACTGTCCCGAAACTAGAAACATGTTCCGACCACATGAGCAACTACATTCAGTCCCTTATAGATTTTTTTTTTCTTTTACTATGAATTATATGGGAACAGATTACACTACAGCCACCACTATACTTATCCTTTCCCGCAATACCAGCCTGCGTAAGTGCACGGCCGTTCAGAATGAGCGCAAAATCAATCATAACAATCCCTTTTCAAAGTTCAAGCAATTGCAGACAGGCAGTAATTGACTCTGCATTGGTAAACGCTGCATCTATACATTTCTGTAGCATTTCGCCTTCAAAAAGACCTCAGGGCGATGAAAGATGTCATTGTTCTCCTGTTCTGTGGAAACTGCAAGGTCTATTCATGTTACATACTGCGTCAAAGGCGAACCAATGTAGCATGTATTGTGGGGATAAGCCCTCTTTTCTGATACATGCTTGTCGCAGCAGCTTATATTGCATAACTCTGATTTCTCCTCACACACAGGCGCATAACATGCTCTTGGCCTGTAAGCCTTTGTCGGGCGAGAGTGGTCCAAGGCGCGGAGGGTTAAGCTGCTCTCTTGGCGTTGCCGCTATCACAGAAGAGGCCACCGCTGACCGTGGTGCTGAAGCGGCAGAGGGGAGCGTGCATCTGTGTGAGGAGAGTATTAGGTTGTAGTGAGGGCAAACACGGGCTGGTTTGGTTTGAAAAGATGCTTCCTCAGATACTTAGAGTAAGTAAGTTAGTTTTTTTTGTTTTTGTTTGTTTATGTATGCACGTAACTGTTTACTGTCTTCACCACAGCTGGCAATCTCTTTTTCAAAGTTAATGTGTGGCTACTTGCATCAAAAAAGAAGAAGAGGCTGCAGACGCAGAAGAAGCAGAAGAAGCAGAAGAAGCAGAAGACTTATGATGACTTATAAGATTTATGTGGATTCTCCGGCATTAGCCTAGGTATTTAAAGAGGAGGTCTAATGGCTACTCAATGTGTATTCGACTACATATACAGAGAAAACTTATCTGAATATAATGAGGCCTTTTGCTCAGAGGCCTCTTTTACATGAATACTAATTCTAAAAACCAAACAAAGCAAACCAAAATAATTACTATCCAAAGTAGAATTTCAAACTGTCTGTACCTTTTATGTGTGATTTCTTTCTTGGATTTGACATCATGCAAACATGGTTGATGGGTCACAACATCTGGATCATTCATAATCTGCAATGTTTGATGGCTAAATGCTAGCGCCTAAGGGCTACAGGAAAGATACATTGAACAGGTTACAGGTTTCGCCGGCTGGCTAAATGGGCATACATTCAGATCAAATGTCTTTTCTCTTTTTTACTTCTATGATTGACACCACTGACTTTCTGATTTGAGAAAGAGATTATCAGACCATTATGCTCACCTCCCGACAAAGTCCCATAACATAATCTCTTCAGTGTGCTGCCTTCAGACTGCCGCATTGACAGGCCAGGTCCACCTGACTGAAGAACACCTTCATTGACGTGCAGAAGCTGAACTCCTTCCTCTTCATCAACCTGCATTCCCAGACATGTCTTCCCTTAAAAAATGTACCGTTAAATCCCCCCTCTCTCTCTCCCATCTCTTACCACCTTTCAAACGTCTCTACTCCTTCATGTACTTCACTGTTTTCCAGAAGCCCTACTGCTCCCGGTGGTGGGGGATAAACAAGATCCCTGGCCTCTCTCACCCCTCTTTTCATCTCATCGGCACTACTCCATCATCCTGAATACACATCACTCACATCTATGACAGCCAGCCACGATAAATTGCCCGACCCGGCCTTTCTCTGTGACCCTATAGAAAACGTGGAACTGCTCGGATCGTGGTGGAATAAATAAAAGATCTTTATGTGAATTATGCAACAGGCGGAAACAGGAGTTCGTCGGAAACACTGGAGGAGGAGAAACGAGAGCGAGGGAGAGGCGTGATTGGCAGGGAATAAAAAGTGTGTTGGTTGTGAAATCAAAGACCGCCTATGTGGCAAGTGGAAGTGCACTAAAATTAGACGAATTCAAAGTGTTGATGGGAATTATGGCTTTTTAATGGGCCTTACATTTTTGACATTGGTGAACGTAGTAAAGGCTGTCAACTGGACGGATTCAGCACACAAGCAAGAGGTCTGTTTAAACGTACGTATGAGGATCAGCCAAATGTTCTCAGGTGCCGCTGTTCCCCTGGGAGCATCAGGGAGCATTGGAGAACAGTGAGATGCCAGAATTACGTACAGTATGTTACCCAGATGCGTAGCTCGGTTTCTGTTCGCAGTTCTCTCTTCGGACTTAGTTTAAAACTGGGGGTTTGGGATAGGATTGGGGTTGAAACCAGAAGCTTGATGTTTACGGTTAAGGTTGGCATCTGGATGTGGGACTGAAGCCGTTGGTGAGTGCGCGGGGAACAACTACACTTGTCTGAGCCGGGAAGGACAGTTTTAGTTAGTTAACTAGGTTTTAGTTTGTGAGCTTGTCACGCTGAAGGCTTTTACTGCAGAATGCAACGCTGGCACATACCACACAGTACATCAGGATGCTCCTCTCAGTCTATGGAAGAAGTAGAGACAAATCTCCTTCCTTGGCCAGTGATGTAGTGTTTGCAGACGAGGATAGGTTCTAAACAAAATGGAAGTAATTCTATTCAACTTCTGTGCATTCACATCGCATGAACTCAACGTCTGCCGGCATACTGAGGAGAAAAGTAATAAAGGTCAAAGCAAGAACATATGAGAGCTAAAATTATGGCTAGAAATTGATGAAATGGTCTGGACTTTTAAAAACACAGAGGCACCACCTCATGATGGTCAAAGCTCTTGAGAAGGAGACGTGTGAATATGCAAGATTACTCGAAGGAGCATAAACAAAGACGGGTTTTCATGATGTAACTACAATGTAGTGGGGTTAAAAGCTCAAAAAAAGGTTTAGTTGAATATGGGCTTTGAAATTGATGGGCGTCAGACGAATATGATTGAAGAGGTGGTTGTGATTTTTTACCTTCTCAAAGTAAAGTTCCATTTTTGGCAACAACACGTCAAGGCTTTAGACACGACTGTGACGATCGTACCCGTCTTTTGTACACCAGCATGTTCTGATTGCGACTTGTCATTCCTGATGCGCTGCCATCAGTTTCTTTTCAATCAAAGTTACTATTTTAATACCTGCACTGCACAGTGTGTTTCTCATCAGTGCCGGCATATCTCCTATAGGCATCACTTACTATTTTTGGATGCATATGTTTGTGGCCCTGGGAAAGGAAAAAGAGGAACTTTCTGATAGTTGGTATAGTTTTGAGCTTACAATTTTATTTTTCAAGCTTATTTACCCAAACCCAAACTAATCTAAATAACGTTTAGTATAGGCAAGTGGTTCTCAACAAGCCTTTCCCAGAAAACCTTCTTTAAATATTTACGTACAAACAACACTTTTTTTTTTACAATTCTAAATCGTATTGAGGTCATTGCTTGTAATCCCAGGGTGATTCATGGGTCCCGGCGACACAACAGTTGAGAATCACTGCTAGGCTACATTCCTAATTTGCAAATACACCAAACATTTACATTGGGCTATCCTCCAGTTAAGTACTCCTGATCTCAGCCCTTAAAGGAACAGGCTGTACCTGTTTGGTCTGCGCTGAGTCGCACAAAAAGACTGAATCTGTTGTTGGCATTTAGTGACCAAGCTCTTCCACGTTTCCCCTATTTAAATACGGTTACATGAGTAGTTACACGATCCAAGTATAGTCACAAAAACCTGAACACCTTAGGAGCATTTTGACGTCCGCGCAGTAATATCTTCACTCCTATAGAATTCTCTGCGTGACTGAGCGCACGTGTAAAGACCACACAGTTACGCATCAACTCGTCTAAGCTCAGGTAAGAACATATCTCAGTATGCAAAAACGGTGGCCTGTTCCTTTAAAGGGACAGGACGCAAGTTCGTCATTTTTATACTCACTACTGCCACCTCAGGTCTTATGTGTAACTGCAGGTTCTATATGACGGCACTTCGGACCTGAAGTAACACCTTTTTGAGAAACTGCAGGATTTTAGAGGCAGTTGTGGTAAATAAGTCTGAGCTCATTCTACACATTAGGACAAGGCTGGAACATGTAGGGGGAGGAAAATACATCATTTTAACATTTTTAAACTCTGTATAGTCCCTTTAAGTTAAACTAAACTTAACTTTGTCGATTGGCCAGTTCTCTTCCGTTAAACCAGGGGTGTCCAAAGTGCGGCCCGGGGGCCAAATGCGGCCCTCAGACCAATCTTGTTGTTGCATTGCCACACATCAACAGAGATGGTCCTTTTTATTTCAAGTCTAATAATTCTACACAATTCTAACCTAACAACTAACATTGTATTGTGAGACACAGCTGGCATTAAGGTGCTAAGCATAAATAAAGGTGTGGGGCACAATTTAAACCTCTGCTAAATACACCTTAATCAAAACATTCACATCACTGACCACCTATCTGTGGCCCCTCACCTGTATACGCTTTAATGTGCGGCCCCACATGAAAAAAAGTTTGGACACCCTTGCTTTAAACCGAAGAAACCGACACATTTCTTTCAGTCTATTTCACTGGTTTACAACGAATCTGGTGTCTAAGTTTTGTGAGCTGATTTAGAACAAGTTTGATGGGCTCAATCCAAAAATCACATTCGTTTTGCTCAATCAGGTCATTCTTTATAACCCTCAAACCCCCAATTTAGACCGAAGGGGATTGTCTTCATAATGTCCTGGACTGGTGCATGTTTGTCCACTATTAGGGGGAGACAGGGGTTAGTATGTTGGCACACAAAAGCTTATTTCAAATGAAAACTACTAAAGAATAAAACAACCCCCACTGGAATTTTGTATTATTTAATTTGAATCCACTTCGGACAAAAACCTGATCTAATACAACAAATTGGATGTCATTTTCAGAATGTTCAACACCTCACAATAAGTATATATTTTTGTAACTGTGTTATCCATGCACTCTATTTATCCATTATTTAAAGTATAATGTATTTATTTGTACAATTACTAAAACGTTAACCATCTGCATTATCATTTTTGTGGGATTTCAGAAGCAAATGTCAAACTGAGTCTCAGAGGAGGCTGAATGGATGTGTTATCACTGTCAGTCCTGAGAAAAACGAAGCTACTCCGAATATACAGATGGATAACATCGCTTCACATTTTCTCACCGAAGTAGAAGCTGTTCCATATGTATTAAGATCGGAATGCCTTTTTTAAAAATATATTATTATCTTAGTCCTTCAAAACTGTACTTTTTTTTTTTTTCCCCCCATCTGAAATCACCCCAAACAAGGAATTTCCATTTCTTTGATGTGTCCTCCTCCCACCTGCGTCTCCTTTCCATATTAAAAGACACTTACTCGGGATTCTACCTGTCGACACGAAATAGAGCGAAATTCCTAGGGGGAAATCTCCGAGCCTCGAAACCCCGCGCGTTCCGAGTTAAAAATAGCGCTCCCCTTGCAAACGGAAAGGTTATCCAATTAAAAGTAATTGCCTGCGAAAGAGACTCGAGATAGGCAGTAGTTTCCGATTATATAAATAAATAAGTAATGACAACAAGTAGCCCCTCCTTGTATTGGATCGTTCCACCAGCTCCCTGCACGACTCACATATTTTAGCATAAAAAAACTTGGCACATCAAAGATATTTAAATCTTAATTCATGAAAGGTGTGATAATGTGAGACAGGATTGAGTTCGGAACAGAAAAATAAAGGCCTCCCCCCTCGAGAGAGAGAGCACTGAATTTTAAAGTAAATGAATTAGAATGATGACACTCCAGCGGCGCGTGAGGATGTTAATGGGATGTGTGAATCTTGTGACTCAAAATGGTCATTTTCGTCTGTTGAAATATTGGATTTTTCTTCTATATTCAACCTATTTTTCTATTGTCTTTAGGAGCAGTGGGGGACCGCAGCAAAGCACCGGTGTCCTCTTCTCCAAATCTTCAACCCGACAGTAGCGGGAGGATTATTGTGCTTTTGAAGCCGGTGTTTGCCATTTTACCCCCGTGCTGCCATTGATCTGAGGTGGCAGAACAGCATCATGTGAAGGACTTATGTGCACAGGTGTCAAGCGCGGAGCCACTAAGCAGGAAATGGGCCAAGTGTAAAGTATAGAGGCGTTTTGTTATGTTTTGGGAGCAGCGCAGGATAGTTGACATGGCGTGAAATCAGAGCGATAGAGCGACAAATACAGTGAGCAGTCGCCATGTTGTTCTGAGGAGTGTATTTTGGGGGGGATTTGGGATTACTACCTCCCTGTGATCCCCGCGGCAGTGGTATTTATGCAACCGGACTTGTTACCGTCTTTTCTCTAGCTTGTGATTAAGATTGTGTTCAAGGTGAGATGGCGATGATTGCTCGGTGAGACTATGGGTTATCAGGAGCCCCCTCGAAGCACGATCAGACATACCTGTATAGGGAGTTAAGTGGGCGTGGCCGGTGCAAATAGAGATCAGGGTATAGAGGTGTGGTTAGGAGTGGTTGGCTGCGAGGAAAATGCATGATCCTGCTCCTGAACGTAAACAAAAATATCAACATCTTAACCCCCACCTCAACGGAGCGCATTCTCCAGTTTGGCCTTACCCAAATCTAAAAACTTCTTGGCTGGAGAGCTGGAGATGCCAGTGTAACGCATGATTGGAGAACTATGACCTATAAAACTGATCTAAGATTTTTTTCTCACATTATTGCCATGTTGTCATCACTTTTTCGACTAATTTTGGAGAGGTTTTCGTTGCTTTTAAGTGACTTTTTTGTTCCTTTTTTGTCATGTTTTTATTGCGTTTTGTCGATTTCTTATGATGTTTTTGTTGTATTTTTGTCCGTTTTTTGCCACATTTTTGTTGCGTCTTTTGATGCTTTTTGGACGATTTTTTGTTTGCATTTTTGTAAATTTTTGTCATGTTTTTGCCACGTTTTTGTTACTTTTTTTTGTCTACTTTTTTACCCTATTTTCAAGAAGGTTTTAGATTTGGGTAATGCTGAACGAGTCAAGGCCTGTTCCTTTAAGAGCTTAACTATGTTGCTAGTACAATATGAACTAAGTTGTTGACAAGAAACATGTACATTCATAAAGGGAACAAAATAATAGATAAGTACAGTATATTGGCACCGTCAAAGAGTCACCTATAGACGGATGTCATTGCTGCATTCAATCTTTTGGAAATGTGGTTCTTTAGTCAATTCCGATTGATAGCCAAACAATAGTCACGCAAGTTGGCGTCCCTGTGTTTGGTGAACTATAGTCTGGTATAGAAGTTTGATTTATATGTACAGTATTGTCTGGCGGCATATTCAGCACCAGGACATCAGAGTTTCTAAGGACTTGAAGAGGGTGATGTTTCTGCTGTTGCGGTGGAGAAGGAGAGTTTGAGTTATTTCATGGATGGTATCCTGACCGAACAAGATCTGGATTCTTGTGACAGGTTGTCCCAGTGGCATTTCAGGATGATGATGCAGAGAGAAAACATTTCCCAATAGGGACAGTAAAGAATGATTTACTTTTCACCTACCTGTATACCATGTCCATGTTCAAATAACATGGTTGAACTGGTTGCCCTGTGTTAAAGAATGTCAACCCTCTTTACCGTTGTCACCCCTGTTTCGTTGGCCTTTACTTAAAAAAAAAAAACTTCAAACAAACTTTCTTTCCATCTATTGTACAATTTCCTAAAGCTTCACAAACGGCATTGTCTTCGGAGGATTTCACTGTTTTAATCTCTCCTGTATCTATTCAAAGCTGATGGCGCGCGCTGTTGTCGCAACACTTCATTTTGTTTGTGGAGGCTCAGTGAAAGAGTTCCATTTGTTTTCCTTCGCGGGCGCCTCACAAACAATTCAAACAATGCATCGATTCTTTTCAAACGTGTACGTCTTGGCAGAACGCTCGCAAGCTGGCGTCTTCCCATGTGCCTTTTGTTTAATTTAAAATCAATCTTTAAGAAAATGGAGACACGCTCATTGACAGGTTTTGTGTCTAAGATGAAGGTATTGACTGGTGTTGCCAATAACTTATCTTTGAACTGTTCCATTGTTCACTGTGATGTGTACAGTTTTCACAAGTTGTCTGTCGCCGTTTATGAGGAAAAGTCGGTACCATAGAAAAAGGTATCTTGGAATATGTTTTAAGACATCTCTGACGGTATTCGAGGGCAATATCAGGTATCGTTGGACGCTTGAGCCAACATTTTCCCACATTGATTGACCAGAGTTCAGACCTTCAACCCACTGAGAATCTTTGGGATGTGCTGGAGAAGACTTTGCACATTTGTTCCCCTCATCAATACCAGATCTTGGTAAAAAAAAAAAAAAAATCCTGGATTTAAAGAAACTTTGTGACAGTGTACTTTTAATGTTTTCATCCCTTTCCTGGTTTCCAAAATAAGGCATAAGGATAGGTATCTCATTTTCGATTGTCTCTCACCATGTTATGTTATTATCCGTCCTTTCTCCACACTAGCTTGGGCACTTATTGCAAGCCAGTCTCCAGTCTGTTGGTTTCCCCATGACTCCGGACGCTAAGCCTGTTATGTTGCGAGGCATTAATTGGCCTGAAGATGCCGTCAGTGTTGATCGCGTGAACGGTATGTTGGCTAATTGCACGGCTTTGTTCTTGCGCTCTCTGCTCTCCCATGTGGGGCTGGAGCCGGGCTGATAAAAGGCTGTGAGAGGAGGCCATCAGGGCAGCGGGCTGCAGATGTCCTCAGCAGATGTGCCCCTCATGCAGGAGCTATAAGCCTGTGTGAACTTGTTTTTTTTCTGTATGCAGAACACTTACAGAGCCTCTGATCATAAAGGGACTGTTGATTTGAATATCCGTCACGACACTCTGAAAATGAGATGTCTTTATTTATTTCAAACAACAACAAAAAAGCATTGTTCCCTTAACACTTTTTCCTTTACAGTTTTGAGAGTGTAGTATTAGTAGCAGCATACAGTACTTAATATTTCCTTCCATATTACACATGCATTTTTTGAGCTTTAAAATAAAATGGTAACGCTTTATTTTACACTAACCCTGAAACATTACCAAATTTAGTACAATGTAATCTACTATGTAAGAATGTGCAATAACATCTACCTATGGGCTACCACATACACAATGGAATAATATGTAATAGTAGTTTGGAGGAACATGATGTAATAAGACTCTAACCCTAATGCTGGACTTACACTGTGCGATTAGAGGCTGACGATGAACGTACGAGTGCCCAAGTGATAAAAAATTAGAACCGTTTCCATAGCAATAAACAATTCAGAACCAAATATTCTATCATTTGAATGACGTGACTGAAGCCTATGAATAGAATTACTTGGTTTCAAAAGATATCCGCAGCAGGCAGACGACACTCCAAGTGCAGGAGGTGTTTGAAATAGTCACCAACGAGAATAGATAATATTAATAATAATAATAATAAAACATAATAAAAAATAAAAAAAACCTGTGTCATCGTGAACCACTATTTATCTAAGATTTCCAACTATGCAGTCCTCATTCCCCCTTTTTGTGTCTGGGAACAAAGCAATTTCTGGTGCGTGTGTGGGCCAGACTGTACTCCAGCGAGCATGTCAGCGCATCCGCCGTGCCACTTATCCAATTCAAATGGAACAGGGACGTGTCACTGTGGATCGCTGGCAGTCAGTGAGTGTCTCCAAAAGCATGCGGCATTACGAGAACAAAGCCACATTCACACTGTGCTGACCAGTAGTGGCGGCCCCTGAGCTTCATCATTGTGCTTGAGTAGACAACTTTCTGTACTTTAGAAATGTAGACGTTTTGTGCAGCACAGCATAAAAAGTATGTGATATAAGATGCAAACAGGTTGTATGAATGAGAGTGTGAATGGGTGAGTGGTTCCTTGATGTAAAGCGCTTTGAGAGTCTAATATAAAAAGGACAAGCGCTACTACGCTCTTGAACTAACACAGAGCTTGAACACCCTTGAACATTCCTCTGAGTTAGTTCATCGTCATATGGCATTTCCCTTTCGGCTACAGTCCAATGAATGAAAAGCACAATGCGACAGTTCTTTCAGATTTCGCACAACTGTGAGAGTCCGGGAAACGTTCCGACCATCCTGATTAGCCAGCACGCCATTGCTTTAAAGCAGGGGTGCCCAAAATGGTTCCTGTGGGCCAAAACAATTACGTTGGCCCGCCAGAGGATGACCTACTTTTGCGCCGTGTGTACTGTACACTCTGTCACTGCATCCAACAGATCAGTTTGTGGATGCAAAACAACTTTCTCCAACTAAACTCAGACAAAACTGAGATCATTGTTTTTGGCCCACAGGCACAAAGACAAAGTGTTATCAGTCACCTTGAGTCTCTCTCTCTAAAACCAAAAAATCAGGTTAGAAATCTAGGAGTAATCATGGACTCAGACCTGAACTTAAACATCCACATCAAAGCAATAACATCAGCAGCTTTTTACCATCTGAAAAACATTGCTAAGATCAGAGGAATAGTGTCAAAACCAGACTAAGAGAGACTTATCCATGCATTTGTCTCCAGCAGGTTAGACTACTGTAACGGCCTGCTCACTGGCCTCTCTAAACGAGCTATCAGACAGCTACAGTACATCCAGAACGCTGCTGCTCGAGTCCTGACAAGAACCAGGAAATACGACCATATTAGTCCAGTGCTCCGGTCTCTGCACTGGCTTCCTGTCACTCAGAGAATAGACTTTAAAACAGCTCTGCTTGTCTACAAGTCTTTTCATGGTTTAGCTCCAAAGTACATCTCTGACATGTTAGAGCCGTATGAACCACCTCGGGCCCTGAGAACTTCAGGGAGGAGTCTCCTGGTGGTTCCCAGAGTCAATAATAAATATGGTGAGGCTGCGTTTCAGTTTCATGCAGCTAAAATCTGGAACAGTCTTCACGAGGATGTGAGACAGGCCTCAACTCTGACAATGTTCAAATCCAGGCTGAAAACAGTTCTTTTTACCAATGCATATGACTGAAAGTATTTTATCTGCACTCTCGCCTTTTACTGTAATTGATTAATTCTATGTTGATGTTTTTATTGATTCTATTTGTTTTCAACTGTGAAGCACTTTGAATTGCCTTGTGTATGAAATGTGCTCTACAAATAAACTTGCCTTGCCTTGCCTTGCCTTGCCACATCAACTTTCCCATTGTTCCAACTTTTATTGCAATGGTTGTTGACATCAACAAAGGCACATGTTAAAAATTGACTTAGAAAATATTTTTTGCTTATATGACACTTTCAAAATGATCTAATGTGGTATTTTCTTTGAGTTAATGAATGAATGAGGTAAAGCAGTACAGTAGGTACTGTATACAGGTGTTGTTTACATTTTGGACTATATTGCTACAATAGTTGATTTTGTTCTACTAAAACTAGGCTACATTTGTTTAAATGTTGCATGTTATTTGCAAAGATAGATCAAATGCAAATGTAAAAAGTAACTATTATTACTTGCAGTTATATGTGTTTCACGCTTGACATCACTGTGTTTGGCCCGCGACCCACAGGCACTTTTTCATTTTGGCCTTCTGGCAATGGAATTCCCCATCATCGACAAAGATTCTTAAGCTGTTACAGTTATTGTTGCAAGGAAATACAGGACAACTTAAAAGAAGAAAAAAATCAATCAATCAATTACCCGGTTTTATCGAGCTTGGGGATGGTTTTCCAAAGATGCTGGAAGACAACACACTGGATCTAAACAAGCAGAATTAGTAACATTTTTCAATTAATATTTTAATAAGGAAGAAGATCTGGGAGCACTGGAAAAGCACCTGTCAGGTGCTCTTCCAGGATGTCTATGAAGGATACAGATTTCTAGTATAAATACTGTACAAACATTTCCAAGGCACACTGAATAAATCAAACGTTTTTCCATTGCGCTGAGGGATGCCAACGTGCTTCGGCCAATAATCATCAGAATCATTTATAATTTTCAAACTGTACAATTGTTGGTATGTGATAACGCAGGTGGAGATTGGTGTTTGGATGTGCTTTAATCAAAAAACAATCATCTTTTTGAATAAACACAATTTAAATGTATTGAGCAACAGTTAGAAACTGCTCTCTCTGCTGTAAAAGGGCAAACATCAATACTTTCATGTTGAATCATTTTTGGAAAGTCAAACCCTATCCTCACCCGTAGCTTATTGTTTACAAGAGTGTGCCAATACGCACTGTTCCCACTGATTTCCTGCCAATGTTGCTCTAAAATGTAATACCCTCTATTCCCTCTGCATGAGAGGCTAATTGGTGCGCTAAGCATGCTCCTGCCTGTTAATGCGCTGTGACTGTGAATAGCATAGAGCGGTTAAAATAAGGTGCCAAAACAAGATGGCGGCTGTTCCCTACGGCTCAGCCACCCACGGCCCTTCCACCAACTGTGCCCTGGCTCCCTCTGATAGGTGCCATAGTGCCCACCTGTCCCACCTCAGGGAGATACAGTGAAGAGCTCTGGTGTCTCCTCATGCCCACTGCTGTCCCTCTTCTGTCCCACTGAGCGGAGCTGGTGCCAGGTACTTAACATGCGGCAGAGGTAGAGGCGGCCGCGGGAGCACTCGGGCACGGCTTCACCCCCCTCTGTCCAGTCAGGAAGACATTTGCAACAGACTGCAGACAACAGGTAGAGATGCTGCTATGAACGCTATTGGGAAAACATGCAAATTTAGCAATATCACCAAAGGTTAAGGAATACTTTATAGGCATGTTTTTATCCTTTGT
The DNA here is from genome assembly GCF_951799975.1 of Gobius niger. NCBI lineage: Eukaryota > Metazoa > Chordata > Actinopteri > Gobiiformes > Gobiidae > Gobius > Gobius niger. The sequence continues at coordinate 10,197,095 of NC_136852.1, read as the reverse complement.
CTGAGCCGTCTTTCAGTGATTATCTGAAATGAGAAACCGCAGCGTTGGACTCTTGAGTTTGGTGTGGTCATTAATAGAGATGAGTATCTGCAGAAATACGATATTAACCGATTCCAAGAGCCTTCTTAAAAGCGGCTTTCTCAGAGTGAAAAAGTGAAAGGTCCTTTTATTTCCATTGTGAGATCAATAAAGTCTTCTCTTTTCTTGATGGGACAGATCAACACTATCTGCATTACATTAATGGGGCACTATGCAAAAAAAAATCTTCATATTTGTCTATATTTGACCTTGTAGTAACAAAGTGACTTTATATGTGCAGCGTGGCACCTTTGCTTTCTCTCACAGTGGCCTTTATGACGCTCCAAGATCAGTTGTTTTTATGGGCTCGTACCAGAAACTGGCCAGAAAAACCCAAAACAATTGATTCTGGAGCATCATAGACGCAACTGTGAGGGAAAGCAAAGGTGTCATGCTGCACCCAAAAAGCCACTTAGTCACTTCAAGGTCAAATATACACAAATATTAAGATTTTTTTTTCACTTAAAAAGTTGCATAGTCATCTTTTAATATAAACAGCTAAATGATGATCTGATCATGACAACTTGCATTACAAATGCCTTGTATGAGCTACTTTTAGTTCATACACGAAAATACACATTTTATTTTATGAGGCTACTTTAGGTATTTCTATTTTACTTTCTGACCCTGCCTTGATAAGTTGTTGCTAGCAATAGCATTATCCCACTAACTTTAGTATGCTGTTGCCATCTTTAGCATGCTGTTTTTAGCCGTGGCATTTTGCACGGTGATAAAAATATATTTGAGGAGGTTAAAACTAAGTTGGTTGGTGAAAGTTGTGTTTTTAAGGCAGTGAGGGCCAAAACTGGTATTCGTTCAGTGTCAGATATTTGTAGCCGATACCTGATATCATTTTTTTTTTTTTCAGTATCGGCTCCGATATCCAATACCAGTATCGGATTGGTGCTTTCTTAGTTCAGAGTTGTAAGATTTTAAATTGTTAATATTGATGGGAAAACCAGAGTATCCTATGTATTTACTGGTTTCTTTGTTCAGTGCATGTTACTGAACACACATTAGATCCATGTAAATACACCACGCCAGATTGTATAGCTCTACTTTCCATCTGTTGTCCCACACTCACAAACACCTGGACCTGGAGCACCAGGAAGAAACCTCCGCAGGCACGGAGAGAACTGGCAAACACCACACAGAAAGGCCCCATCTGGCCGGGGGAATCGAATCCAGCAGCAGCTTCTTGCCGTGAGGCGAAAGTGCTAACCAATGTGCCGATGTGCCACCATCGAGAGGGGGAAGAAACTAGACACGAGGAAAACATCCAAATTCCAAGTGAAAAGAAAAGGCAACATAAACTTTGAAACTCTGCCTTGCCATTCACATTTATTTGGCAAAATATATGATATTCCTGGTAAAAATAAACACTCTAAAAGACTAAAAGACTCGCTTACTCGCTATGTTGGAGGAACCCTGCCTACAGGGATTGGACAAGAGGAATTGAAGCTCCAACAAGGACTGGACGTTCTGCTATCTTGGCCTGTCTGCTGAGGGGCTCCAATCGGCCATGGGTCTCTATAGCCTGTCCGTCCATGGGAGTGGATCTCTCCTCCTGTGGTTTACCCCGAGGTTTCACATTTTTTTAGTTTTCTCTCGCCATTCTGGAGAGTCTAAGCACGGGGGACACCCACTTATTCAGACAATATGTTTGCCTAGATACTTAATTCGCCTAGTGCAGCCCTGTACAGCAACCCCAGGCGATTCAAAACCATTGATTCGCAGCAATCTCATAAAGGGTAAATGTTCTGTATTGATTTTGTGTGTGTGTGTGTGTGTGTCTGTTTTTTTGTGTGGCAGCAAATCTTACATCTTTGGTGCCACCATGTTGATATTGTTTATTGGTTTATTTGGTTGGGACAGCACATGTTAATGAACACGCCACACCGGATTGTAGCCTTGGGCTAATTTGTATTGGAATTTGTGGCGCTTTAATGGAAGCCATTTTTTTTCCAAAATCACATTGAAAATATTGTCATTTATGACGCCAGACAGGAAACTATTTTCATTCAAACCTAATAGATTTTATTCAAGACCTACTTGCTGAGAGGTAAACTTTTTGATTAAAATCATCCACAACTAGATGAATATATATCTTTGAAAGTTGCTACAAATACAGAAATATATTCTAGCATGAAAAGCTTTCTCTTGTTGGCCTGCCTTGCTGTTTTTCTCATCCTCGTGTTCGCTCAAGGTTGATCTGTAAATTGAATGAAAAAAAGATGTGGCTCTTTTATCAAAAGTTTAAACTGTTGCCTGAAAGAGCCGCTGAAAGAGCCTATTCGGTCATGACCGTTGTATCACTAACTATAAGTGCTTTGTGGTATTCCAGGCACAATCTCTACCTCTTCGCTACGAAAAACACATCGACAAAACAATCAACAATACCACTTTGATTGTTAAAAAATATATACATGCATCATCCTTGATTATGCACAGAGGTTAAAGTATAAAGTGTACGCAATTAGAGCCATTAATCTTGCATGGGAGTCGCAGTACAGGGAATTCACTGAAGAGTAAAATATGAATAAATGTTAAGCTCTGCTGGGTCACCGTGACGCGGCTGCAGAGTTTTTCCTTCATCATGTTCGGTCCTAAAGGTCAGGCCTCGCACTTAAGCGGAGCGTGGCTAATTGATGTGGAGCGCGGAGTGAGTGCATTAGAGCCGCTCGCGTCAATACAGATGAAGTGTACGGGGGGGGAAGGACGCTATGTGATTGATCCGGCATGCTTACGGAGGTCGGTAGAGTCACAACAGTGGGAGGGTACGTCACTTCAAAGTAAAAACGGTTAACTCAGTTTTTATTAGTACCCGTCCTCTGACACACTTTATGTAAACATTGGGTCAAGGGCCAATTCAGCAAACTTTTTCAGCAAGCTTTATAGCATATAAGTACTGTCTAATCATAATATTGTACAGCACAAGTTCCATCTGCACAGCAAATACTTTTTCAACATCACAACCACATTATGGCTTGACATTTCGCAATCAGAAGTACAAAAACGCCTGGGTGTATTTATTTATTTTTATTTAGAAAAATAGCCTTTAGTTGGTGTTAATGTTTTGAGTCCCCTCCTGGAACCACCACCTTAACATAGATACAGACGGCATCTCTGGAATCGCCCATATATGGTCATATTTGAAAACAGTTAAGGGGGAAAACAATTTTGAAAAAATGTAAACTTTCTCTAATTATTCAAAATCTTCTTTAACAAATGCTGAATTATGAATACAGTTTTCTACTATATAAAGATACAAAGACATGGAGAGGAGCAAAGTGGTTCGACAGCCCATAAATACATAAATAACGGAGAATGCAATAGAATGCCTCATGTTAACATCGGGCTAATGCTAACCGTTAGCTAGCGCTAGCTACAACTGCCGTTTTTTCACTTCTACTGAACAACCGGCTGTGAGAAAATATCCATATGGACCCGATTTACACTGGACTTTATTTATGTGTGATAAATACGTTCATATTCCACCATAAAAAGGCTAAAAAAGAGTGGAAAATTGTGTTTCCCAAAAGATTCTATTTTCCCCCTCGGCGAAGCCACGCCCCCTTCTATGACGAGATGCCGTCTGTATCTATTGTGGAGGGGTTTGAGCGCCCGAATGATCCTGGGAGCTCTGTTGTCGGGGGCTTCGTGCCCCTAGTAGGGTCTCCCATGGCAAACAGGTCCTAGTTGACGGGTCCCTTATGAGAGACCAAGAGGCCCGGTTAGAATCGTGAGGCCGTCCTTCTGTGGACCCACCACCTGCAGGAGGAGCCATAGGGGGGTGGTGACCCGGCAACGGACAAGTGGAAGAAAATGGATGGATGGATGGATGGATGGATATACACTGAAAAATAAAAGTCGCCACAGAAAAAGGTCATACGCTCTCATATTTGGACCGCCTTTAGCTTTGATTACAGCACGGCTTTGTTTCAATAAGCTTTTTCATGCAACAAAGTGCAATTAAGATTTTATTCACAAGGTCATAGTGTGCAGTGAAACTGGGAGAGACTGTGGGTAGAGGCTCCGTCTTGGATGAACCCAGCTCTTCGGGCCCCCCTCCATCTAAGCAGAAGTCTCATTCCTGAAATAGAACAGACATGAAGGAATGGAGAGTTGGGTCGACAGTTTCACACAAACTGAGATGACAAGGCATGTTTTGGTATATATGGCTTGTGGGTAGCTAGAGGCATGGTTAGGTGAAAGCAAGAGTGGTTGGTGTGCTAAGTGTGATAGGTTGAGGCGTGGTCCTACTCCCGAACCCATATATACAACAAAAGATCCAGCACATCCTAAAGATTCTCAATGTGGTTAAGATCTGGACTCTGTTGTAGCCTATCCATATGTGAAAATGATGTCTCATGCTCCCCGAACCACTCTTTCACAATGTTTGCCCGATGAATCCAGGCATTGTCATCATGGAATATGCCCGTGCCATCTGGGAAGAATAAATCCATTGATGGAATAACCTGGTCATTAAGGATGTTCAGCTGATCTTATCCTTCGGGTACGTAGTGTTGCTGAACCTAGACCTGACCAACTGCACCAACCCCAGATCAGAACATTTAGTTAAATCCTGGTGGCGACCTTTATAGCCAGGCAGTGTATATTAAATGTTGATATGACTTTCCCATTTTCTAAAAGAGCCACCAATATTTGAATTGGGGGTTCACCAAGTAAATGGCTCAAGACATAAGGGGAACTGCAACCAAAACTTCCTATACTTAGTTGGCATTTGAAACATGATGATTGGATTTCCAAACTGTTGCAACCTCTGAGATACTTTTACAAAACAAATAGAGCAGAGAGCTACTTACAGCATGCTAAGAAGAAAGTCTTGTATGAGTATGCTTCAGTAGAGTTTACATGGACAGTTAGTTGCCAGAATTACATATTTGAGTACAATTTAAGAAAATGATGTGTTTGATATGTCTCCGCTTTATACTTCACTATTTGCTTAAATGTTTGCAGATTGGGTTCAACATAATCAGAACGGAGAAATTACATCTACAATTTGACTCCTCAAGTGCATGTAGAAATGTTATAAGCCTTTGGGTCACTACTTAGATTGGGCTACAGAGCTGTACTGCAATATTTGACATTATCTCATTCAAGTAAGCTTTTGAAATGAATGCATAACTTACACAATGGAGTGAGTAGAGGAGCCAAATTGTGATTGTTACCTAAAATGACTCCTTTAGCTCAACAGCGCTTGATTGAGCACATCTAAAGCTGAGGTCCTACCCACCTCGGCGTTGTATATTTGTGTGTTGGTGGGGGAGTTATTGGAGTGACCTCTGTAGTGTAACAACAGCCGAGTCTGAGCCAATCTAAACACGGCGCAGCGGGAGTCACAGCGAACCAAAAACACATTAAAGATTAAGGCAGCGGCTCAGAACAAAGCCACTGGTGTGTGCTTTGTTAAAAGGCGATTTGCGTGTATCGCTGGTTCCGCCGGGGCCCGCTCTGAACATGCTGCATGATTGTGTGAGGCTGTGTTGGAGAATCGCAATCCTTGGTGCATGTTTTGTAGGCTAGTTAGTGAATAACCATCCCTCGAACACTACAGCCATACTGCTCGGCGCTATTTTTGTGTCTTTAGTCTCTCCTGGATTCAGTATTCCCAAGGAGCTCCAGGATCTAACTTTGAGAAGATGGATCTTTTGTAAAATTGCCCTTGAGATGCTTGCTGTATAATAAAGAAGATATGACCAAAATGACCTTGTGGTGTCCCTTGTTAACATAGAATCCAATACCTCATTTACTGTTCATTCCTGATCTTTACCGTGTGGGCTTGGATTTCAGTCGTGTGGGCTTAAATATAGCCTCGAGACATAATTATACCAAAGTCGATAGTTTTATTATGATGAAATTGGAACCAGCTTCAAAAAGCGAATTAGCAAATCAGTCAAAATGCAAGCTGAAACAAACATGGTGGCTTACATGAGCATCACAAAAGCACAATTGCTTGCACCAGAGCTGGGGTCGAAACTACACCAATCTTAATTCACTCTACCACTGAACCCTCATCGAACCTTCTTTCTGTGGTGATGATTGTGGTGTCGGCAAGCAGTAAGCACTTGCAGACGCCACAATCATCATCTGTAGTCAATGCTTACCTTAACTCACCTATTGATTTGTCTTAAGTGGATTCCAGTGCTATAGTATCTATAAAGCCATTAACAGCTCTTGTAAAATTACAGGCCAAGACGTTGTGTGTTTGCTGTAAAAAAGTGTGGTTGTTTGCGCGCCGCCATAGTGATATGATAGATGGCGAAACCAGCGCAGCCCCCTCATAACCTATCACCATCTAACGGCTCAATCAATATCCCGCATCATGCTTTGTCTCAGCTCAAGCTCACTGTCTTACAGCAGTTTTATAGTTAGGAAGGCCGGCTGACTTTTGCAGCTCGAGACTGGAGACTCGATAAGTGGAATGTATCAAAGTTTGACTGCTCTCTGAGGGCCAGGGACTTGCCTCCCTCGCCTGTTTGTGGAATTATATACACTGCCTGAACCAAAATAAAGTCACTACCTGGCTAACTGTTATGATCTGTGTCGCTGCAGTTGGTCAGGTCTCGGTTCAGCAACACTATGTGCCAAAAGAATGAGATCAGCTGATTACCTGAGCATCCCGAATGACCAGGTTATTCCAGCATGGATTTCTTCTTTCCTGATGGCACGGGCATATTCCAAGATGACAATGCCACAGGATTCATCAAGTTCACGGAGTGGTTCAGAGAGCATGATCTCCGCACATGGGATGGCCAACAGGGTTCAGATTTTAACCCCATTGAGAATCTTTGGGATGTGCCGGAGGGGTCTTTGCACTTTGGTCACACTCTCCCATCATCAATACAAGATCTTGTTGAATGACGAATGCAACGCTGGATCTTTTGAGTTTGCAGAAGCTAATTGAAACAATGACACAGCGAATGTGAACCGTAATCAAACCTAAAGGTGGTCCACCAAAATATTACAGCACGTGAGTTTTTATTTTGTATTCCAAGCTGCACTACATTGATACTCCATCAAAAGGGTTAAAAAGTAATTCAATTATGAAATGTAGAAAAGTTGTGCATGACCTAACATTTTCAAATAAAGATTCATTTCAAGCTATGAAAACGTCATTTTAGTAACAATGCTCCTTAAATGTGCCAAAAACAGAACAGACCTGGTTATTATTGGATATGCCTTGGCAAATTTTGCTTGAAGAACTTGCACCATATTGAATATTCACGGCTGACTGAGGTTTGGCTTCACGGGCTCCTGTAAAGGCTCCTATTGGGACTCTGACAGGTGCATGTGGATGTGTGCGCCTAAGAGGGAGAGAGAATAGAAGCAGTCAACGGGTGGAAATGACGCCAGATGGACTGATTTCAATATCAATCCAAAGTGGTTCCTTTGAATATGAAATCAACCTTTATTTGTATTAACACATTCAATGCGATCATAAAAACCGTGAGGCGGTGTCCCGCAAGCGCTGGGGCTGAGGGACTTGGTAAAATGTGTCAATGGATTTTTTTTCTTTTTTTGATTGTTATTGCCAAAGTGTTTAATTAATTGTAGGCAGGACGATAAAGACTAAAACAAAGTCTATGGTACAGGTCAAGCAAATGTTTTCTTGGGCTTTCTTGAGTCCCTCTTTCTTTGTCTAGAGTAGACTTCTACATGACATGGCAACTAACCACTTAACCAATCAGTTGATGAGTCTGTAATTTCTGTTTTTAGAAGCATGACTTGGTGCACCTTGGCTTGTGGACAAATCGGAAAATTCCACTTCTGCCAAAGAAGATGTGTTTTTCCTATCAGCCACCTGCCACTAACAGTCTCACTCTCTGGCATACTTCCCTGGTTCAGCCTGTCTGTCTGTCTGTCTGTCTGTCTGTACTGGTTCCTGGTCTTTGATTAGTCAAAGGCATCACAGCATAATAGAAGTTTATTATAAAATGTACTAAATAATACCTTGTTCGGCTGTTATTCTATTATTTAAGGATCTGGAACTCATAAGCTTATGTACCAACTCACATCCCTTATGTATATTTTATCTTTGTTGCTGTTGCTGTGGTACATCGAGTAGTCAAAGTATTTACTGAAGTAAGACAAATTAAAGTCCTTCCATTTACTCAAATAAAAGTAAAACTGATCCAACGAATTCCTGAAATACGAGCAATGTTTGGTAAAGAAATACTACTGAAGTATTGAATAAGTGTAAAGCAAAATATGGCATTTCTACATATACACCATCAACATTGCAATCCTCCAGTTGTTTTGTTTAACTTTAAAAGCAAACATATTGATAAAAAGTGTGACATTAACACTGCATCAAAGCTTGTGCTCATCGTGGAGTTGCACACCACAGTCTCCGGAGCGGACCTGTTACCGTTGGCAACAGCTCTTGTTTACACTGAATGAATGAGCCAGATCTTCGCTCGACTCTGCCTAAATAGTCTCCCAAACCCCCAAACAGGTGGTGGCTTCGCTGTGACTGGCTGTGTGTACATTTCAAAGGCCGGGTGGCAGGTGGTGTCATTTTATTTGCGGTTTTCTTTTTTTTTTTTTTTTCGCCCGTGTCCCTCTTGACTTCTGTCTCTTTCTTTTCAGTGTCGTCTTTCCTCTAAAGAGCTGAAATTGTGTACAATTGTAGCACTCTATAAATTCCGCTGATTTTGATGCAAGTTGGCGTGCGTCATTTTGAGTTCGGTGGAGTTTATGTAATACAATGTGCTCCAGCATTGCACTCTGTTCATTATGAAGGTTTAAGCAATTGTTTTGATCCAAACTTCGTTCAGGCACCATAAAAAACTGGAATCCATGCGAAGAATGTGTTAGTCTTTATTTTGATGTGAAATTGGTTGGTAAATCAATGAAACCCTGTAACTGGACTTACATCTACGCTTCCTAGGGCCCAGTCTTTTGTTTCTAAATGCAGGCTGTAGACTGGACTTTCGTGCAAATTGGGACAGAGGTCCCTTCCCTTGCTCTTCCTCCAACAGATGACCTGGAATATTTTCTGCAACTGTGGGTGGCGGTGGGTGTGGGAGGCGCATGTGCTGGTGCTTTGATCATGTTTCTGCGACGTGGAGTTAGTACCGCTCTTTGATATTAGCCCTAGAGTGGGACCATTGATGTATTCTCGCTCTCTCGGGACACGGACAGTGTTTATCTCACAGTGGGAGAAATACTTTGTAGTTTGTCCTGCAGCTACTTAATAAGATGTGTGAGGCTGCGGAGAGGATGCAGCAAGCACTCGTTTGCACTGCTTGTATACACGCATCAGCCGACTCCCTTGTTTTCTAAGCGACGCCCTCAGGTCACCGGCGAAAGTTGCCAAGATACCAACTTCGTCTTGAGCAATACTATTGCTGTGCCAGGCTGAAGATTCAGCCCGAAAAGTTTAGGTGCATTGTCAAATCTCTGTTTATAGTTAGTGGCTATACTTACCCCTAACAATGCAAAATAAAATATCTCTACTTTTTAGCACTATATACAGACAGCCTTTGATTTTTCTGACTGGACATTATACAAATAAAAGTGTGTAGCCTATATATCATATCTCATCTTCATCATATGTTTGCTTAACCCCAACAATGTTGTTAGAAACGCTTCATCAAACAGTAGAACAACTCTTGTCCAATCAGATTTCCCGGCTAGAGCTTAGCACAAAAGCCTTTTTTATTATGAAGGCACTTTAAAACACTACACTGACAACAAGAGTTTGGTCCAGCCTGTTGAGTATTTAAAACAAAAGCTTTTGTGTTGGAACTCTAGATTGAGAGGCCATTTAAATACTTCAGTTTCATAAGAGCTCAAGCAGAGACTCTACAGGACATTCAAGAGGATTGTAATAAACCCTAATCTACAGTCCCTCTGTTATTGGGCTTCAAATCTTTGGTTATGTAGAGAACTTTATGTTGTAGGGAATGTGTAGGCATAAAACAGAAAGTTACATTTAGGGGCAGGAACATTGTAAATGATGAGACATCGTGAGAACAAAAGTGTGTAGTGCATCAGTGTGCTGAAGTTTTTAAGGCTTAGTCATCCTGGCAGATCCTAGAATGAAATAGTGCCACAACTGGGCCCGTCAAAAGAAAAGACTGAATATGCTTTTGGTTGTAGCGCTGGAGACCGACCCCAAGACCCTACAAGCTCATGCTGTTCCACAGAATCGAAAGACCGGGCATAGACTTCTGCTGCATCTTTTATTGTATTTGTCAATTTTGTTCCTCGTTGTGACAAAGACATTGTAATTCAAAGCAGTTGAACACATTGATTTGCCATTTGGATACACAACGGGCACAAATCAATGGACATGTGGCCTTTGTGTTTGATTTAAACTTCTAGACAAAATCTAACCTCATTATCTGTTTGGCGCAGCACTTTTTCAAACTCCATAACCATCAAATAACGTTAAATGATGATTGAAGCACAGCAATAATGTGTGAAGAGAAGAGGGAAAGTGACAGGAAAGTGTCAATCGCAACCCAGAAGCAGAAGAAACAAATTCATTTCACTACCTCTTGCTAAAAGTTCTTCTTCCAATGCCTGTTTGCAGTCTACTCACTTACCAGCTTTATGCAACTCTGACGCCACACCGTCAACACAACAATCCAGCGTTTAATACAGCTTTGAGACCACATCCCCAGAGCTTCCATGCGTCCTACCTGCCGCTGTGAATGGGAAAAAAACGTATTGCAATTCCTAGCTGTCACTGCTTGTTCCTTGCTGTGTTTTCCATGCATGAAAAATTTAAAACAAATGCAATGAACCCTCATCAAGAATTTACAGCGAACCTGCCCACACCTCTTTGAGCTTTGTAATATTAAATGAAGGAATATTCGATCAATGCAGATTCATTATTCAGCAATATTCTGCATTACATGAATGATGAACAACCATTGTTGATTCATGTGTGTGTATGAATTTTGTATTTGAACTAGATCTTAAGTCTTTTAACGGAGCGCAAGTGCAATAATAAGCTGACACATTAAAGAGGCGAAGTTAAAGGTCCTTTATCATGCTTTATTCAGGCGTTCAGGCTTTATACCGCCTAGCGTTTTCTCTTGTAGTCGCCTTTAACTTAAAAAAAGGGTGTATGTCTCAAAAAATATATTTATGTTTGATGACAACGTGAAATGTTGTTGTATGAAATAACAGCAGGAGGCGAATTCCATCCTTATAGAGGGCAGCAGTGCAACAAACAAAAACAGAGGATTTAAAGAGATGAAAAAATGATGGGAAGAGCTGAATAAAACAGAGTGTGTGGAGAACCGATGCTTGCAGGAAATCTGCTGTGGTAATTGTAGAAAGGTATAACATTAAGAAGTCAACTAAAATCTTACCACTGCTGCAAAAAGTCCCGCTTTTTTCAGAAATTGCCTTAAGCCGAAAATTTCATACTAAGAAGTGGCACAAGTCCAGAAAAGTGTTCACATTTTCCAGCCAAAATGTGTGAAAACTGCAGTTAGATGCATGGATGAAATGGCTCAATTTTCTGTTCTCTCCACCATCTCTATTTGCTTTGCTTTTTTTTTTTTCTCGATAAAATGATAGTGATTATTGGGGCTGCACTATCACTTTGGCCTGCAATGAAAATAGGCCATTGTCAGCCTGAAATGAGCGGATATAAAAAAGCAGAGATTCATGACGAAGTTGGGAGCTTAATCGAGAAAGGAACAACATGTACATTCAGCAATTTTGTTTTATATTTCTTTGGAGGGAGACAATTCACCCGTCTTATAATAATGTTCACACCTCAAAAACATATCTGAAGTAGTTAGTAGTTGCATGTCTTTCACACATTTTAAGAGATGCCATTTGGTTTGGTGGGTGCCTTTTTTTGGAAGAGAAATAAATGTAAGCAACAATAAGCAAATCATGTACAGCTTGTTTACGGTGCGTCGCCCTCACAGAACCACGACTTCACAAGGGTTCATGCGATAAAAACTTTGTATAGTAAACAGCGCATTTATATGGAAAAAAGACAGATCAAACTTAGTTCTCTGTCAGAAGTCCAGCTAATCCACTCCCTGCTGCTCTTTCTGAATTTGCCCACAGATGCACGTCCACATGAAGTACAGCAACAGTTGTCAAAGGTGAAACATATTGTCAGTGTCCACAAATATCCTCCATGACCCTCTGTGTGTTTTGCCGTTAGCCAAGTTAATGCAAGTTGGTAGCTTATTTTATCCTGATATTCACCGGATTTTCTTTTCTGGCCGGTGTCCGACTTCCTGTTTGGTCCGTGTGATTCCCTGGGTTTGACCAGAAATTGCTGTGGCCAGATTTCTTGCGTATTCTTTCCATTGCGATGTACAGCCTCAGTAACCGGAGCTGCACTGTGTGGGGCTAATGTGAGCCACCAACATTGATTTGAATGACTTTGGATTCCTTGCAAAGACTGCACTGCAACCGCTCAGGATTCAATGTGAGCCTTTCAGTCATGTGACCTTTGTTGTTTTGGCCATTTTGAATACCGAAGTAGAACTATGCAGTAACAATATCTCTACTCAGGATTTAAATGGAAGACAACTGATAGACAGTGCCATTTTTATGTACTCGTAATCATTGCTCAAGAAGATAACATCAAAAACTTTTTATGTACTCGTAATCATTGCTCAAGAAGATAACATCAAAAACACACCGTGGGCGGCACGGTGGCGGAGCGATTAGCGCTCACGCCTCACAGCAAGAAGGTCCCGGGTTCGATTCCCGCCTTTCTGTGTGGAGTTTGCATGTTCTCCCCGTGCCTGCGTAGGTTTCCTCCTGGTACTCCGGTTTCCCCTACCACTAAAAACATGTACAATAGACTCCCCTCTGGGGCCAGGACTCCCCTGAAAAAGAGATTCTTAATCTCAGTGGGACTATCCTGGTTAAATAAAGGTCAATCGAAATAAAAAACAGCCCCAGAGACGCACGTTTATGTGAAGAAACCAGTAAGTCAATGTTTAAACTGCTCAAGATGTTACCTCTCCAAGAGAAAGCTCTGAACCACACTCCAAACATAGCTTTGGATACAAAATGTGACAGAGGTCAGAGCTGAGCTGTCACTGTAGTATTACCTCAGTGTTCATGTGAGCCACACATGTGTTTATCGTTTTGAAGCCATTGAAAGTTCATTGAATCAACTGTCAATGTTTGACAGTTGCTAACTGGTAGCATGCTAACGTCTTGAGCAGCTTAAACACTGACTCAGACATGACAAACTATAAAAATCACAGAAGGTTTTCTTTTTTCTTTGATGTGTTTATTTAGTCTGAGGAGTGAAGCAGATCTGCCTGCTGTAGCTCAACAGACAGAGCTACTACGTCTGTGCCACATTTGCCAGTTTCTTCTGGAGCCATGTTGTAACTGTTTTCTTCTTGGGCAATGATTACGAGTACATAAAAATGCCACTGTCAATCAGTTGTCTTTCAGTTTCATCCTGAGTAGAGATATTGTTACATGTTGTAGTACTGCATAGTTCTACTTTAGTATTTAAAATGGCCGTCGGAACTATGCTATAATATTATACTACCTATAATGTGATGTTATTGGATCCACTTACATCTGTTCAACTGATGCCACCAAACACCTAATCCAAGCATTAGGACAACAAAGCTAACGCCACCAACGTAATGGCATCCAAACGTTCATGAGCCTTTGCAAGCTTTTGGGGAAATCCAAATTGTTGTCTCACACCGCAATCACCTTCTTAACCTGCAAAGTTCATTCCAGTTCACTGTTTTAAAATGGCAAATTTATAAAGGCCTCACTGAAATGTGTGTCAATCCATTCTTTGCCATTTCATGAGACCGTTGAATCGATGGCGAGTGTTTTTAGAGCCATTTATTTCTCTCACTGTCATGTTCTTTGTTTATTTTTCTGAGAACTTCCATTTACTATTCAACCTTGACTGTCGCCCAAAAGACCATTGATCATGTGAGTCCGTCTCGACTTTAGAAATGTGCTTTCTGTGGCTCCTCTCCAAACACCCGGTCTTTGAATTTGCACTATATTGCGTTGCAGTGAAAGAAGCTGCTTTAGAGCTGCGTAAATAGTAAACAGCAATGATTTTCTACGGTTATATGTTTGTGCAAAAATTCTAAATTGCTCCATGAACGTACAGAATTGCACCAAATCACATGCCCAAATGAAAAGAAGTAGTAATAGTTGTGGAAGGTTGTCAAACATGTTTATGACAAAAAAATTGCACTATATTTTCTTTACTCTTAGATTAAAGGAAAGTGCAAACAACAGCTACAAACATCACTGATGAAGCCTTTTACATAAGAACATCGAAGTAGTATTTGGGAAACGGAGGATTTTTAAAACCTTTTTGTCTATAAAAGTCTGTGTTGTTGTCAGAAAATCAAAAAACCCAAACTGTCACACATTTGGTCCAAATCATTGAATTGTGGATTGTGCCAAATGGATCAGTATGACAAGTTGGAATTTTGTGCTTGACAAACTCTTTCATGACAGTCTTGCTTGAAGTGAAAAGTTTGGGGGTTTTTTTGGAGCTAAAGGCACATACATTTTTTTGTAGTAATAGTTCATAAACATGACTTTATGTATACTTCTTAAAAAGTGCTATAGTCCATTGTGGATTCAGAGTGAAACTAGGCAATCTTTTGCACTTTGTCCATTCAAAGAATATCTTCTTTTTAAGAGTGGAGCTCTGTAATAAAACTTTTGTCAGCGCTATTTGAGTCTTTTGTAAATGAATGCGATTGAATGTTGAGAAAATGGGTCACCCAGATGCCTCCGAAGAAGACTTTTCAGGGAGGATATGACGCAGGGGTTATTTCAGTCAGCAACAATATCACAAAGTATTATTTTCTTTTCCCTTTTTTACTGTAAAACTGCCCACTGCTTCCCGTCTTGAATGGCACTCGAGAAATCCGATGCCAACCACAAGAACACCCAGCAGCAAATGCACAATGATCATTTACAAAAACACACAAAGACGGCTTTCCTCATTCATATGTTTCGCAGCTGCACCGGGATGTCCATGTGAGTCTGTGATGAACATGTCATGTATGCTCATAACGTAAAGATGTAGAGATATGGGAGTAAAAAGTAAAAAAAAAACAATATACAAAAGCATTGTGAATATATTGCAAATGAAACCAGTACGCTTTGTTAGCATTGATGGAGGTAGGCCTGTATAGTTTTCTTTGGATTCACATGGCCCAAATTGTTGTCATATTAGCGTCCTGACAACAAAACACAAAAATAAATTGAACACAGAATAGAGTTAGTCTTCATGGCAGTGGCTCAGATAGTCATTGTATAACAGGAAGTTGGTTCGAATCCTGGCTCCCTCAGCTCCAGACTGTCCTTGGACAAGACTCTTTACCAGCCTTTGTCAGTTTGAACGTGATGTGTGAATGAGTGGTTCGGGTGGTCAGAGGGTCAGTTGATGGTGGCTGTAGATACAAAGGGTACTTACCAACACCGAGTGTGAAGTGAAAAAAAACCAAAAAACATCCCTTCTGAAGCACTTTGAGTGACACAAGAGATCCACTTTCCTTCCTCCCTCCCCCTTCCTTCAGCAATTTGATTCAGTAGTTGTATTTCCAAGTTATGCAATGAGATATTTGACTATGAATTGCACAAAAAGGCATTTAGAATTTGAGCTCTGGGACAAGCTGCAGATTTAGAGAATCTAAAACATCCTCTTGACTGACTGATTCAGGTCCCGGTGTTCTTGTTTCTTCCTAAAAAAGAGTTTTTGCAAATTTTGAGGATGCCACAGCGCCAGTGACCTTTGGCTGTAAAATGTCATCATATCATTATGTTCTCCCCATTACTCATTGCTGTGAAGTTTTTCATGATTACCATACAAATGACACTGCACTGAACACAAAGTTACCCACTTCAAAGAATGTTGATGGGAAAGTGTTTTGTGTTTTAAGCCTGGAAAAGTTGCCATGTAGCTAGACCAAGTGAAAGCTTTTCTGAGGTCTTTTCCCATTCTGTTGTCTTAAGCATTCAACTAAAACTCAACAATGCACTTCATCTAACAATAAAAAAAAACAGTCATCTCAAATAAATAAAAAATAGTTATTTGAGATGTTTATTTTAGTACAGATAATTTTCTCATTGACAAATCCCTAAAAAATGATCAAATTGTGACCGTCGCCATGGAGACGTTGACTAAAGGCAGCCAAATATGAGATTAAAAAATGTTAGGTCCTGATCCAAATCCATTCTTTGATTACCTTCTGCCAAAATAGCATTTTTAGTCTGTCGCTAGGTGGTCATCATGCTTTGTATTGCTGGCAACAGTATTATCCAAAATATTACTCAGTGTGCCTTTAGACACATTTCCACAATGGTTTATTACAGTGGTTACAACTCCAGAGGGTGTTTCTTTGTAGCCACT
The DNA here is from genome assembly GCF_951799975.1 of Gobius niger. Lineage (NCBI taxonomy): Eukaryota > Metazoa > Chordata > Actinopteri > Gobiiformes > Gobiidae > Gobius > Gobius niger. The sequence goes on along the minus strand of NC_136852.1, from coordinate 10,180,639 downwards.
ATTAAGCCAAACTGTAGAGTGAAGACGCAGTCAGGCAAAAAAACGCTTGGCAATAGGCAAATCAATGCTTGATACGGCTGAGGCCAAGTGCTTGCTGAAAGGCTGCATGTGAGTATAATGATGTGGGGGCCATGCGGCGGCGCAGGGGTGAGTGGCGTGCACGGGTGGAGAGGTGAAGATGGCCAAACTGACAGAGACAGATAGAGATTTCAAAAGGCTACCGTTTCTTATCAGCAAAGGTCACTCAAGCAATTACGTGACACATTGATTTATCTCCCCCGAGGCGCTCACGAGAGAGAGAGAGAGAGGCACCAACACACAAACAACAAAGGAACGCACGGCGACGGGCGCACACAGAGGCGGTATCAATCTGCCGGCCGGCCCTAATTATTATTGTTCTGTGTGGAAGTCTGTGGTCACGCACATCATTAAGGTCGAGACCACGGGGAGGCAGGTTTTTTTTAGCCGCTACACTCCCACTTTGCCACTGTTTGCGCCCAGGCAGGACACAGTTTCTTTTTTTGCGGTCAAGTGGCTGCGACTGGACAAGAAATATCTTGATTTAGAAGTCAGAGAAAAGGCATTATTTAATGTACAGTGGTATGCATAAGTATGGGCCCCCTTTAACTTTTTGACATTTTGACATATGGCCTTAATGAGAGACTGGCGTTTTTAAAAGAAAACCATAAGAAGTCCCGTTTTCTGTTTGTGCTGTTTCAAACAGAAAGCGGGACCTCTTATGATTTTCTTTCAAAAATGGTTTGTTCTAGCCACCATAAAGGCCATATTTGTGCAGTTTACGACTAATAGTTGTTCTGTGGACAGTTTCCCCCACCTGAGCTGTAGCTCTCTGCAGTTCATCCTGGGTCATCTTAGTTTTCTTGGTAACAGCTGTGGTCAGTGCTGTCCTTGTTCGGTCATTAAGTTTAGGAGGACGGCCGGTTCTTGGTAGGTTTGCAGTGATGCCATGCTCTTTCCATTCCTGGACAGTGTATTTAACTGTACACTGAGAGATCTTCAAAGCTTTGGAAATCGTTTTATAACCAAACCCAGCTTTATACTTCTCAATAACTTTACCCCGGACCTGTCTGGTGTGTTCTTGGACTTCATGATGCTGTCTGCTCCCCAATAGTCTCTTAACCGACCTCTGAGACCAAATTTCACTTCACGATTATGTGTCACTTAGTGTGTGTCTTTCACATAAAATTTCTAATTAAATATATTTATGTTTGTGGTGCATAGTATGGCAAAAATGTCGAAAAGTTAAGGGGGGACCAATACTTATGCGCACCGCTGTATTTTGTTTTATAGGAACGTAGCGCTAAAAAGACACAGCCGGCAATGTCGTCTTTATAATCATTGGGCCACAATCTGATTTGCAGGATGGAAGACACCCTTTTAAAAGATAAGATTCACAAAAGCTTTACGTCCCTATTTAAAGAACTACAAAAAAGAATAGACACAATTTCGTCAATGCACTTTTATGTGACATCGTATTTCATAAGGCGGCCTCACCTGGGGCTGTGCGAGGCTATTACAAATCCTTTGAATGGTTTAATTGGACTGGGAGAGGACCCCTTCACTCTCAACTGATTCATTAGTTAAAAACAATGGACTTTTAATTGAATTTCACCTCCGAATGCAAATAGTGCGAAAGCAGAGTGAGGTGGTCAGAAAGAGCAGCTCCTGTCTGGGCGCAGAATTGAATGTACATATAAGCCTGGGAGAGGAGCACGGCATATGAAGTAGCAGTAAAGCAGTGTTTTATATTTTTGCTCTTTTCCCAGAGAAAGAACATTATAAAGAAAATGCCATGCTACAATGGTAAAGACAAGAAGAATTACAAGCCTGTGCGGAACATCTAGCCAGAATGTAAGCCAGGAGTGTTTCCAAACTTTAGACCAGTGTATGTGAAAGCCATGTATGTAAAACACTAAGGAACACTCCCTGGGCAACCAATTCATGATATCATAACCAATATATAGCATTATACCCCTCTGACTAATCTCTTCCACAGCAGTAAAACCACCAGTGTTCAGAATCATCTCTGAAAACGCACACACAACAGAAACAGCAGCATGTTCATTACACTGATTGTCCATCCTTTCCATTATTTCTATGGACTGAAAAACTGCAATGCATTTAAGCGTCTGAATAATGATATTGGTACGCATTATCTATTCCAGGGAGGCAACTATCACCGCATACTGTTGATATGGCGCATCCATGTAAAGCAGTGCGCTGTATTAGAAATCCTATATTCACTGTGTGTCGGGAATTTGACCTGGACGTCCAATATACAAGAAACAGAGATGAGATTTCTGCCTATACTGATGCATGGCCGTATCCCTGCAAATATGCAATACAATGTACAGTATTATTTTCATTTGCTTTTCTCCTCTGTTATAGTTTATCCGTGCGGCAGGTCTGCATACAGATGCGTCCATGGGATTGGATTCGAAGTCCAATTTGCGCCGCAGAATTACTGTTTGCCTTGTCAGAGTGGGAGGGGCTACAGGACCTGGGATCCGCTCACTGATTGTGACATAAATAGAGCTGTCGAAGGGGCAAGGGCTAAATATCTGGGGAGAAATGTAATCCACCAATCAAAGTTGTTTTAAGACAGTGATGTGAAAAGTAAAAAAGTTGAAACATTATATAAACAAAAGACAGAAAAGCAGATGGTTGCAAATCTCATTATTGAATCAAGTCGCACTTGGTCCATTGGTAAATCCCGAGGAAACTAAGATTCTTCGGCAATATAATGCGTCAAAAAACAGAAAACTATAATTCTTGTAAGATAAAGTACATGAAATAGTGGACCAGACTGAGCCTAACCGAAGCAGTTCGAACAGCACAAGACTGAGATATTTGGCAGAAAGTCGTAGAGAGAAAAAACATAGCCCTAAGAAAAGCAGAGAAGAACAAGCAGAACAAAACAGAAGCTCAAATCAGTCGTATCCAACCACTGCAAGAGAGAAAACCATATAGTTGACGGGAAAAAGGTAAATGAGATCAGAAAATCTACACCAAGGACCATGAACCACAATAAGGGCCCTACACCCTCTCAAATTCACACATTTGTTTGTCAGAAAAGAACATTCATCCATCCATCCATTTTTTTCCGCTTTATTCGGGTCCGGGTCGCGGGGGCAGCAGTCTCAGCAGAGATGCCCAGACATCCCGATCCACGCACACCTCCTCCAGCTGTTCTGGGGGGACCCCGAGACGACACCAGGCCAGCTCGGAGACATAGTCCCACCAGCGTGTCCTGGGTCTTCCACGAGGCCTTGTCCCAATAGGACATGCCTGAAGCACCTCCCACGGGAGGCGACTAAGAGGAATCCGAAACAGATGCCCAAGCCACCTCAGCTGGCTCCTTTCGATGTGAAGGAGCAGTGATTCTACTCCGAGCTCCTCCCGGGTAACTGAGCTCCTCACCTGATCTTGAAGGGTGCGCGCAACCACCCTGCGAAAGAAGCTCATTTCGGCCGCTTGTATTCACCATCTTGTCCTTTCCGTCATTACCCAAATCTCATGACCATTGGTGAGGGTGGGAACACAGATCGATCGGTAAATCGAGAGCTTTGCCCCCGACTCAGCTCCTTCTTCACCACAACAGTCCGATACAGCGACCGCATCACTGCTGACGCCGCACCGATCCATCTATCGATCTCACGCTCCATCCGTCCCTCACTCGTGAACAAGACCCCGAGATACTTGAACTCCTCCACTTGAGGCAAGAAGGCAGAAAAGAACAGAAAAGTTATTATGTTTTGGGTCAAATTTCAGCTTGAGTGTAAAATTACCCTTTTATTACAATAAAGACATATTTTACATAGACATATTTTAAATGTTTAATATTATAAGATTTCTGTAGATTCATATCCTCCAGTTCGGCAAACGCATGATGTTTTTTTTTTTGTGTGGCCATGCAATATACGACTGTGCCCGTCAGACCCAGCACATTCATATCACATTCATATATTCAGATGCAGTGTGAAGTGAGCAGGGCATGCGAAGCATCATGGCTGAAATATTCAACAGAAGCAGAGATTGATCTTAGAATAAGAAAGTTAAGGCGGTCTGTTGTGTTTGATTGAGGACTCTTTATTATCTCAAGCTGTATGTTTTTATTGTGCTGGATTTTTATAGTCAGCAACTTGACCGGTACGATACTGTCAGAATCAGAATAACTTTATTGATCCCTGTGGGAAAGTTCTCTGACCAACAAAGAAGGAACATTTGGTGGGTGAAGTGTCCTGTGTCTGAGTGAATGTTGGGACTCAGTGATTACTGAATATTATCGTCAGGATCAAGGGGCTTCAGTCAGTCTGCCCCAAGGCAGCTTTTGCACAGCTGCAGCGGCTTAACTCACAAGTTTGGGTAATTCATAATGATCACTGTGTAGCTCTTGAAGCTTGTCAAAAATGTAAGCCATTATTTGCAAATTAATCTATGATCTTATGCAGGTTTAGGAATTCTCAGACACATCTCCCTACGAGTGTGATAAACAGCACTGTAAGAGGACTTAACTTTCTCAGTTAAAATGTGATATTTTTGTTCTTCATGTCTTTCTATTGAACTGTACTCACATGGGAATACCATGAACAAAGAACAAATGCAATGTTCTCCTAAAATGCATTTAAACTGACTTTATAATGCACAACTATTTATTAGTTAATAAATCCAAGGCACCATTTCAATATCTTAAGCTTAGCGCCATAGTTAATAAGAGTTTATTAAAAATCTAAAATGAAAAGATCTTGATCGCCTTTCCCTCATTCCCTTTCTGTGATATCTGACAGCTGAAGGTGTGCCATTGTTTATTACGGCTGTCAATCATTCCCATAATTACCAGCCAGACATAGAATCAGCTCACACACCCATGCATACTGAAGACCATGTAATTATAGTGGAAAAAGAGCAAAATATCAGGCACATATCACAGTCAAAGCCGGCACATGACACAATAATCACCATCATTACAGGATAAGCAGAGACGCCGCTGATTCTAACAAATCCTGCTTCCTCTACCCATCATTTACTCCAAAGAGGTGCGCAGGTCCCGGAGACGGCTTATAAAGGCCGTGCAAAAGAAAAAGTGCTTTTAGCTGAACTGAAAACAGCAGTGAGTGCAGGTGTTATAGGAGTGGAAGATTGTGTTTGCAAAAAGGTAGATTTGGCAGTTTGGTGGATGACGAAGGTGAAAATATAAAACCTTATTATTCTTGCTTCGACTGACCACTGATAACCCCTGCACAAAGGCTTTTTTTTCCGGCACGCAGCAGTGCTGTGGGTTGAAGATGCACAAGTCAAGAAGAACAAGATATACTCAGATTTATGTCAATTGCTAATTATTAATCCAAGTTCAGGCATTATTCAATCCAGTCTCCTTATGCTGCAACACTCTACAAATGTAGTGTCAGTGGCCCTCTACTGACAAAATGGAGGCCGCCGATCAGCCTCTTTCAACCACTACCATTAACACTGTGTGACCACGGGACTGCCTTGGCTGCACAATTACTGTACTTTTATGATTTCACAGATGTTGCAACAGAGTAAGTTCCCGCCTGATACCCCACCCAGAGACGAGGAAAGCACCCACACTTAAAAAGGAAAGGCCTTGTCTGGAAGCCAAACTTGAGACCTTCGAAAAATGTGTAAAAATAAAGTCTACGGCTGGACGGTATTGACATAAATGAATTTCACTATTATTAAGGACTTTCCCGATAACAATGATGATGCAATATTTTTGTAAACCGTCAGAAAAATGCAAAAATGTATGGCTGCTCAATTATTGAAAAAAATAAATCACAATTATTCAAAGATTATCTTTATTTAATTTATTTATTAATCAAAAAACTATGCTGAATATTTTCTGTTTTCTGAACAGTCATAAAAGTACAAATGAGTTCAAGTATGCCTTGATTGAGGAGAGGTCTCTGTTTCACACCTCCTCCCTGCTGACCAGCTCTCACACCTGCACAAGTAAACTGAGCAGTGCGGCCTGATGACATCATCACACAGCGCTGTTTGTTAGTCAGGCAAAAGTATATATAAAAACAAAATGTTTTTTTCTCTTCTGATTATGTTATTTTTGTAATCGTTTAGTGTAATAATCAAGATGTGCGGCAAATATTCTCCCTATTCTCGGAATTTTTCCTGAAAATTTCCCAATGTTTTTCCCAATTTCCCATTATCCTCCCCTTTGTTTTGTTTTTTGTCCACCCCCCTCCCCACATTTCTTGACATTGCAGATAAACTGGATATAGTTTGATGACCTTCCGAACAGCAATTGCAATATTATCTTGTATACAATAAATTGCCCATCAGTAATTGTGCCACAATAAAAAAAAAAAAACGGTAAGATTAGACTTGAGCTGTCATGTCAGTAATCTACCAAAAGTTTCCAATTGATTATCTAAATATTTTTTTCCCTCTTGCCTTAAAAAACCAACACAAATGTAATCCAACAATCCCTAAGAAATGTTAACATTATAAAGTTGTTCAAAACATTAGTGCTGGTCATTTTTACTTCTCGGCACGCGCTACAGGGATATGCTAATACCAGTCCCTCAATCACTGCTATCAACATGAACGCCGCCATCTTGCATTTCATTTGGTTCAGTCACTCTCACTACTGCAATAAAAAAACAATTCCATTTGATCCACGTTTTCCTCTCCTCTGCATGTGACCATAAGCCCCGGTGTGTTCTCTGTCATGCTGCCTCTTTCTCAGTGTTGGACATGAAGGGTAATTGCGGCTTTTGTTGGCGGGTGGAGGCAGGTGGTGCGCCATCTGGACCCGGGGCAGGTAAGAGGGGTGCGCGGTGCGGGGCTTTGGTGCCAGCTGGGTGCGCGGTGGCAGAGGGAAGCGAAGGGATGAGCCGGTCCGTATCAATCACATGGATTTGAACAGCAGGCGCGGGGCGACAGAGGGAGGACGGGATAGAGGAAGGGGGGAAGAGAAATGTAGCAGAGATGATGGTGGGTAACAGAGAGAGGAAGTAAAACTCATGTGTACTAATGTCCAAGCTAATCAATACTTTGCAGTCAGGGCCAAGTTCAATGTAATATCTTTACCCAAATCTAAAAGCTTCTCGGCCTTATTTGAAAGCTAAGACCTACGTATCTTAAACCTCGCTTTATTACCATGTTGTTGTCACTTTTCACTTTTTTTTTCCATTACATTTTTGACACTTTTTCATTGTGCTTTTGTCACCTTTTTGTTGCTTTTTTGTCGCTCTTTTGTTGCGTTCTCGTCCCCGTTTGTGTCTCGTTTCTGTCACTCTTTTATTGCGTCTTCATTCTTGTTTTTGTCACTCTTCTTGTGTTTTCATCCTCGTTTTTTGTTGCTCTTTTGTTGCGTTTTCATCTTTGTTTTTTGCCACTTCTTTGTCGTGTTTAATCCTCGTTTTCGTCTTGTTTTTGTCGCTTTTTTGTTGCCTTTAGCTGAATTTTTTGGTCCTCTTTTGTGGCGTTTTTAGCGCTATGTTGACGCTTTTTTTCCAAGAAGCTTTTAGATTTGGGTAATGCCAAACTGGAGAAAGTCTGCTCGTTTCAGGTGGGGTTCAAGCGGTTAAAGGGATGATCTTATGGTAATTAAATCATGTTTTTTGAACTTCTTACTATGTTAAAATGTTGTTCCCTCACCTAAAACCTCACACTTACAATCTTCCATCATCTCAATAAAGTCCCTCCAATCCCTATGTAATCAGGAAGTGTTCTCCATACCTCTCACCCATGTCCCGATCCGTAGCACAGCTTAGTAATCCTTGCATGGCACCGACAGGCAAAAACATCCGCCAAAGCTTCTGATACTCTGACACTAGCCTTGCCCTGCCAGCACACTACTTTATTAATTTTTTTAGTTTGTTTTGAAGGGTATAGCATTGGGATTAGTGCATGTTGAACCCAGGAGATAGGCCAAGGGAAACAGCTACCTGAATTCTAAAAGCTGGTTTGAATCAATATAACATTTTATAGCCCAGAAAGTGTAAGATAGTGATAAAGATCTGCTTTAAGCTTTGTAAATTGTTGAGTTGTGTCAAGTGCAATCCTTCTCGATACTCTTGAGCTGTATGCTGTATACCTTTGGCACTCTTTGAGCTGAAAAATTCATAAACCACAACTGCCCATGTGTATTCTCTACTCTCCTACTCCTTTATGCTGTAAATGGTAAGTTAATACATAGCCCATATCTATTTCTATTTTACACTGAAACTGTGAAATCCCGTGAAACTGGGATTATGGCGTAAAATACAAAAATAAAAGAGTGTTATGCCAAAATATTTCTCGATAACATTTAGTGCTGTGCTGAGTTTCTTTTTATTTTAATTAGGCCTTCCTCTTGCCTTTTTTTTGAGCATTCTAGGCCTTGTGTGCATAATGTCAGCTGCTGTGTGCACTGTCAGCTTGACTTATTTATGCACCGTCCTGCGGGGATCACTCTGGATTCCCCTGAGAAGTCGCGTCATTGCGCTGAGATCAGACACAGACAGAACCACATCCACCATGACACGGAGCATGACTTCTCAAAAGCATAGCAATGTGCCGTTTACGTGTATGTCAGGGCATGACATATAAAATATCAATATTCATAAAGGCATTAAGAATAAATCAGTTACGTCTTGTAAAATTAAATATGTAGCCAATAAACGTGTACTTTACCATGATGTAGACAGATTGTGTGCCGTTTATAAAATCCTTTGCGCACACAGTAGATAACCACGTACTGGTGTTATTTCAACATGCAAAAGACAAAGAAACAAAATATATGTACTACTAACTTTTTATGGCATCAACTCAGTCAATAGATACAGACAGCATCACGTCATAGAAGGGGGCGTGGCCTTGCCAAGGGGGAAAACAGAATCTTTTGGGAATTTTTGGGGGGAAATATATGCGTATTTATCACATAGTAAATAAAGTCAAGTCTAAATCGGGATGGATTTGTATTCACAGCAGACTGTTCAGTAGAAGCGAAAAAATGGAAGTTGTAGCTAGCGCTAGCTATCATTAGCATTAGCACGATGTTAACATGAAGCATCATGTTAGCATTATGTATTTATGGCCTGTTTAACCACTTCGCTCCTCTCTGTGTCTTTTTATCTTTATTTAGTAGAAAACAATATTCATAATTCAGCATTTGTTAAAGTAGGTTTTGAATAATTAGAGAAAGTTTAGATTTTTCTTAATTGTTTTCCCTCTGAACAATTTTCAAACATGACCATATATGGGCCATTCCAGAGATGCCGTCTGTATCTATACGTTTGTTAAGTGTCACGTCATGACCGGGTCCTAGCAGACCGGCAAATATGCCCCCCATAAAAAACTCTTAAACAACAATCAATATTTCTGAAGCTCCATGGTGAGTTACTACTTATTTCTCAGACTTATTAGCCATAAATGCCGCACCTACCGCTAAAAAAGTATTATTTACTAAAGTCGCTACTTCCGAGGTTAGCGTAGCTGGACGTTAGCATTTTCCTCCACTAAACCCAGATGTAGCGAATTTGGTAAATATTACTTTTATAGCAGCAGGGACAGCATTTTTGGTTAATGGGCCTGATACATGAGTATGTTCATTAATATTTATTGTGGTATTGAAGATTTTATTTGTAGATTCTTGCATATGCGAACCCGGAAGTAGAGCTGTGACGTCACCACTAAACAAATGCATGAAGGTCATGGTAAAATCTACCACCAGTTTATTCTGTACGGATTCTGCACTGTTTGTATCAATGTATCAAAGATGTTTTTTACAGTGACTATTATGGCATAATAAATATATTTAAATTTTAATCTCCCCCTGTTCTTAGAGGAAGTTTCAGAAACCTTTGGCAAATCTATGGCAGGTTGGTACTGTATTATTTCTAAAAGCTCTTAATATCCAATCTCAAATAAATGTCTTCCCGAAACAGACAGAAGTGTCACTGGTCAGACACGTGTTGTCACCGGAGCTTATTTCTGGCTCTATGCAAATGCGTCCAGGAGATGTCGGGATATTAGCGCTATTTCACTGCCGCTGAACTTTGCATGGCAGCTCTTTGATTGACAGGGCACTTATGAATAAATATGCATAAGTGAGGGTGAGCGAGTACGTGTTAGCGGGAGTGGGCAGGTGGCGTGTTAGCAGAGGGGAGGACCAAATGGCTATAGCACTGAGCAAGGGTGGGAAAAGAGTGGAGCGGTGAATGTCAGGCTTCAGGCTCATAACACCTATGGAATGATAATGTGATCTTCTGAATGCTATTATAACCACAATATTTTATTCCCTCCCCTTTCTTACCACTCTCATCTGACTTTAGGAGGTTATGGGTTTGATTGTTTTGCTTTTGTGTCCCATGTGTGTTACCTTTGCTAACTCTGTGTATTGGCAGTGCTGTTATTCATGTAAAAAACAATTCACTTCTTTTTTTTTTTTTAAGTGATAGCGAGAGAACCGTGTGGATGATTCTTCAGATACATTTGCATGAGTTTGGCCGGTGATACCTGGCAACCTTGCCTTGGAGTCACTGACTTCCCCAGCAATCCCATACATTATTCTATAGATTATACCGTGTTTGAGAGTCGGGTATCAGTTTCAGATTGAGCCATGCAAGGTCCATGCATAAGCCCTGTGATCTAACCCTTTGGCCATCTGGTTGACTCAAGAGGGTCTTAACACAGTCGATGTGTCTCGTGTCTCGTGGGTAGTGGAGCTCCACACCTCCACAGGAAAGCCAAATACGAGTAGTTTTTTTTTTTTTAAAGTCACTATAAACTGTAAACAGAAGCACTGTATAACAAAGCCCTGTAATGTGCACATCTTTCATAAAAATAGCCTATAAAACAAAATAGGTCAATCTTTTTCTGAGGGCAGCATTTATATATTAATAGATAGCAAAATAAAGTGCTCAATTTAAAGAGGGAGTATTATGTTTTTTTCAATCACATAGCACCAGTCTATAGCACACTACAATGATGACGAAGCCTTCTGTTGGTCTGTAAATGCAGTAAATTAGAATAACTGGCTTGTATAAGATTTCTTTCTCAAAAAGGCTGTAGTGAATGTCTTGAAATAGGCCTCTGTCTCTTTAAGAACCTCTGACCCTTTCCGACACGCCCCCTCCACACGCTGTCTGTGGCATCAGTGGGGAGGGGGTTCTGCTGAGGAGCAGTGGTTGGTTACTCGGCTGGTGACGAAAGCTCGGAGGCGTCTCCAGGAGGTGGGGGCGTTCCTAGGAGGACTCAGGCAAACCTATCCCTAAAATGGCTGCCATCAGAGTTTTTACAGATTACTCAAAAATACGTGAATGTGCCAAGGCAACACTTCAGGCATGTTTTTAATGAGGGAGTGACATAATAACATGATGTAAAGCTTGAAAAAGTCGATTTTGCATAATACCCCCCCTTTAAGATAAACTTGTTTTAAACATCAGCTTGAGATTACCTGTTTCTTTTTGTTAATTTAATAGTTTATCAGAATTTGAACTATATCAATATATGAGGTATATACATTGATATATCTTACATATCGATATATCGTCCATATAGCAGCATAGATGCACAAATGCAAGCACATGTGGATTCTTTGGTTCTTCCAATGACACTGTGACAGTCAGTTCTCTCTGATACTTCCCCCCACATCACACAAATTGGCATTGCAGTGTGCTTTGTAAGGCAAATTATGTTAACACTGTAGGTCTCTGTTGTTTCACGCAAACATTTGTCAACAGCCTCTGCCTCTTGAACGATGGAAAGATGATTCGGTATTTTTTCCCATAGCTTTGATATGATGCACCAAAGGGTATTGCACACAGACAGCTTCCATATGCACTCCCATAAAGCCATCCCTCTGTGCAGATGAGCAAGACAAGCAATGCCATATGGGAAAAGTTGTGACACCCGCCATCATCAGACGTCTGACGGGGTGCATTTTTGTCACAGCAATTTTTTTTTCAACGTTCTCACCACCTGCCAGTTTGCATGCGGCATCAATGCAATTTGCATCTATTGTGACAGGCCAATGCAACAAGATAAATACACCTGCAGCGCCAAGCAGAACCATGGCAATCACATCTGGTGGAAGGGTATTACAGGACAGAGGGGAGATGGGGATCAGCCATATGGAGCGTGGCTGACAGGGATTTCCAGCTTGTCAGAGCTATAGACTAAGAATAGATTCTGTGACATTGAACATGAATGGGGTTATGCAAACAGGGAATGAGCATATCCATTCAACTGGGGTCTCCAACCATTTTTGCGAGTTTGAGTTCAAACTGTAAAGTGAGATGATGCTCCAACACTCTATACTTGTAAAAACAACAAAATGGCTGATTGCTCTCGGTGTCCCAATGTATTCCAAAAAGTAAGTATGGGTGCTCTTGGGAAAGGAATCCAATTTGAAACAACAGCAAAGCCAGGCACTCCAAACCAATATGCACAGCACAAGGAAGTACTTAAAAGGTCTCTAATTATTTAGAGGGCCAAGCCAACATGTTTCGACCACCAGGTCTTCGTCAGGGCTTAGTATAGAATGACTCTTTATACTTGTACCTTGTTTAGCAATCCTGACAAATTGATAAAAATGGTAAGAGTTGACTGCACATCACAAAGCAGAGAGTCCTTTCAATACTTTTTCAATACTAAAAAAACACATGTTTTGCATAGACACTTTTTAAACTTTGGTAAAAACAGCTGCCAAATATTGCTCATAATGATTGTTGGATGGCCCCCGGACACATTCCTGGGAGGCCCCAGGGACAAATCTAGGAAGGATGGAGGGACTATGTTTCTCAGCAAAGCTGTGGCATCTTCCGAAAGAGCAGAATTGGGTTTGGAACAGGAAGTCTGGGCATCCCTGCTTAAACTGCTGCTTCACGACACTGAATTTTGTTCGATACCTGCGCTGGTGATGAAGAAGAACTGGAGAGGCTGAGGAGGATGGTGGTGAGAGAAAGAAGGAGGGGATAGAGAGCTGTATCTATCCAGCAAATATTCACTTGTGCAGTTGGACTGCTGGTATGGCAGGTTGCCTCTGGCCTCAGGCTGATCCTGCCAGCTATCACAGCTTTGGAGACTTTATTTGATGAGATCTGAGTCTGCCTGCTCGTCCTTTCTTCGTAAAGCTCCCTCTCTATGGTAAAGCCGCTTTCAAACCATGTCCGAATTTAGCTTTTCTTACAGCAAGTTATAAAATTGTGTGACGTGTGCACGAATGAAAGAAAGAGAGAGAGAAAGAGAGAAAGAAAGTTACCATTTTGAAATGTATATATGCCTATGTTTATTTCAAGCAAACTCTCTCAAAAGGAATAAAGAAAAAGATGAGCAACAAGAATGCCAAGACTACACTTTTCCCGATTCTCCAAACACATGGATTGTCTGGAACCAAGAACTTTCACAATATGCAGATCAGCTAATCAGAAAAACGAATGACCAGTCGGTATGAAAACAAACTTGCCAGTGAAAAAAGAGCAAATCAAAGTCACACTGAGGACTAAACATCTGCCGGATCAACAGGTGAAACACCAAACACTGTTGTAAAGTGAGAGGTTATAAAATTGACAAATTGTTCCAAACTGCAAAAGGTGTACAGAGGAGCCCCGTACAGTGCAATACAGTAACTTATGAGTGTAAAAGCCTCACTGAACACTGCATTGTACCCACAGCAGATACTGTATATATAAATGTGTGTCCCCTTCGCCATCATTGTGTTCGACAGTTAAACAACACTTGCTTCTGGACTGACCGTTGTTGCATGACAGCTTTAAGTGACTCCGCACCCCGCACACATGGCGCACACCGCGCTCTTCCTTCATCCACACACCCTGATCTCCACACTCCCGAGTCCGGGGGAGTTAATGACCGCACTTGGGGTTGGTTGCCGGCGCTGGCTTGTATATGTAGCTGTCACATAGAGTTAGCGTTAGCACCGGGGGTCGAGTGTCGCCAGAATGAGCTCCTGACTTCCTCCCAGTTAACAGCAGCTCATTAGTCAAGTGGAGCGGGGCAGTCACACCTCGCCACACACACTAATTCCCTCTCTCGCTCTCTCTGCCCCTTTCCCCTGTGCTCCCTCCGTCACCCCCAGTGCACGAGTGCTGCCGGCCTACCCCTCACCTTCTCCTGCGGGAGTTATGGAATATGAACATGACCAGCGCTCGACGAAAAGTGCGGAAACAAGCTTCAGTTCAGTCCTCTATTCAACATCTAATTTGTTATTCTTATGTGCACTTTAATGTGATTTGCTTTCTAGGATGTGATTCTAAAAAAAAAGTCCTAGATAGGGAGTAAGAGCAGGTTGTCCCTACAATGTTGTGCAGCCACTTAAACACTGTTCTGTCCTCATGGTGGGTTCTTTATGGCTTTATGTGTGTCTCCAGCATAGTCTGTTCATTTTTTGTAGCAAAGCACCAATTATCCAAATTCCATGTTCCCTGTCTTAGGGCTCTCTTTGAAAACCCTTTCTGTGGTTGCTTTTTTCCCTCATCCCTCTAATATTCTGCCGGTGACTTTCCTCATGCTAATCCCAATAGGTAGTTAATTATAGAGTGCAGTTCTAATGGTATGAAGTAATTATAGAACTCCAACGAGAATTTGACGGTCACCCCCACCTTACGTGCGTAGGGTAGACAGTTTTACAGGGTCCCGAGATGATGGTTGTGGGCCCAAATTTGCCAAGCTGCAAAGGGGTGGTTACATATTACAGGGTATTAAAAGTCATTAAAGGGACGAGATGGAAGTTGTCATTATTATACTCACTACTGCCACCTCAGGTTTGACACATAACTGCAGCAAATTAATCTCAGGCATGACGGCACTTTGGGCCCAAAGTAACAACTTTTTGGATTATAGCGGCAGTTGTGATGAACAGGTCTGGGCTCATTCTACACTTCAGGACATAGTATATAGTGTATAGAAAATACATAAATTTAACATTTTTAAACTCCGTCTAGTCCCTTTAAATGAATTATGCAAACATTAAGGCCTTACAAGTCATTCAAATGTATTAAATTGGATTCACACTGGCATTAAATGTAAAATGTTTTGTAAATATATTTTCACTCAGTGACATCACTCAACTATTTTATGGCAGACATTTGTCAAAAAATACAAACACTATAGCTCATTCAGCTGCAGTTTTGACTGAAATTTGACATATATTGACAGATATTTTTCTCAAGTTTCTCATTGTGTCCATTTTGGTTTAGAATTTCAAAATGGTTTGAATCTCACCTCCTGAAGGTGCATTGTTGCACCTTCAGCTCATATTACGAGTGGAATTAATGTTTCTGATTGGCATACATAACACTAGAATTGTCTTTATCATTAAAATACATGTTCATAAAACTTAATGCTGTGCCAAATGCTTGTTGTGCAAACGTTTTCATTCAGGATGCCTGCTCTGCTCTTATGTTGACTGTTGTTGTAAGATTGCCTAAACATGTTGCACACCTTCTCACAAATGACATCTGTCATGGTTAAAGATCCGTTTTTGGTGATGGCGTCTGGGTGTTTTATGATGTGGCTCTGCGTCTCTGTCTCGTACCGCGGTATTAGCACATTTCTTTTTTAAGTGTTTACTTCTGCTCTCCTTTGGAAGAGCCGCCTGTCAGTATCACCAGCTGCACTACTGAGCACTGACATTTACCGCTGTTTATCTCATCTCCGCTCTTGGCTTTGGAGCTCTCAACAAAACTAAGTCTGAGGACAAATAAGAGCGGGGTTTATGACAGGACAAGGCGATATAACGGGTTATCTAGCAAGGCAAAGTTTAAATAACACAATGGTGAGGCATAGTTTTATAATAGGGATCTTTGTTGTCTACGCTTGACCCATCCGTCAGTGCTTGGGGACCCTTCACCAAATATGTGAAAGGTTTATGATCACGGGTATACCAAGCTGCCTAGCATGATAAGTACTTGCTTTAGGTTTAAGGAGGAAGCCAGAGTATATTCAAGTAAACCCAACCTAAACATGTGGACAGTATGCAAACTGAACACTATACTGGTCTGTGTATTGAACGTGGGACCTTCTGAAAAATGCATGAAGTTAACGCAGTACTAAGTAACTCATGCCACTAGAGGCCATCAGCTCCACTGCAGGTGTCGTACCATGTTGCGTTTTTTTACTCATTAATTGTCCGTGCGAGTAAATACTACGCTGACAGAAGAAAACAAAGGGAGAGAGGGATATTGTACATCCAATAGCACAATGGAGATTTTTTTTTTCTTAAACTTGGCTGTAAATACTGTTAATGTGGTGTTACCTACCCAGTGGCAGCAAAATTGCAATTGTGGTTTTCTGGCCAGAGACACCAGGGGGAGATGAAAGACCCCCCAATCAACCCATTAACACTTGTATTACCCCAAGAGGGACTATGAAAAGGATGTATTAAGCTAAACAAGTTACTTAGTACTGCTTTAAGAGAGGTTTACTAAAGCCCTATTTGCGTGGGATTTAAATTACCTGGAGACAGCAGTAAAACTGAAATTACCCCAACTTCGCTGCTTCCGGGTCGGAGGTGCAATACACACTAATGGAAACACGAAGAAGAAGCTAACAGGCTAACGGGCAAAGCTAATTGCGAGCAAGCGCCACTTTAGCCATGTTTACAGCCAAGTTTGAGTGAAAGAAAATGATATCCATTGTGTCATTGAGTTGTTGCACAATGTACAATATCCCTCCCTTTGTCTTTTCTATCACCTGCAGTGGCGCTTATGGCCTCTAGTTGCTTTGTTCTGCTTTACTCCGTTCTCTCTGAAACAGCCTCCTCCAGCTACACATTGCACCTTAATCCTGTTGGAATAGGGCTTTTGTTGAGTAATATGTTGATAAAGAATTTGTGGCCTGTTCATGGCCTGGATACATGAAACATTGGTCACTTTTTTGGAAATTGTTGGCCCCATGTGAACAAAGATACACTGCCTGACCCCAACAAAAAAAAGTTGCAACCTGTATTTAACTGATCTGGTGTTGCTGAAGTTGGTCAGGTCTAGGTTCAGGAACACTATGTGTCCAAAGAATGAAATCAGAGCATCCTGAGTGACCAGATTATTCCGTCAATGGATTCTTCTTCTTCTTCTTCTTCTTCCCTGATGGCGCGGCCGTATTCCAAGATGACAACGCTGGGATTCATCAAACTCATTTTCACACAGATTGGCCACCGCAGAGTCCGGATTTTGTCCCCATTGAGAATCTTTGAGATGTGCTGGAGATCATCAATCATCAATACAAGATCTTGGCGAAAAACGAATGCAACACTGGATCTTTTGACTTTGCAGAAGCTTTCTGAAACAACGCCACAGCCAATGCGTGCTGTAACCAAAGCTAAAGGCGACTTTGTTTGTTGGCCAACAGGTGTTTATAAGCAGTACATTTCTGTCCCCGCTCTTTGGAGTCATGGGAACAGCTGGCAATTTTGTCAAGTATTTATTCACCTGAGTGGGCAGGCTCACTAAGTTTATAAGAATACAAAAATAAAAGTTTGAGTGTGAAAAAGACCTCCCTCCTTCACATCTCTGTTTACTTTGTGGGTGTAAGAAAAACAAAAAGTCTGTACTGACCCGTCATCAAAGACGCAGTGCAGCGAGGGTCCAACCTGCTGTCATCGTCTCTTATCGCGCCCTTATTATCCTCCACATCCTCTGCATCCGCACTTCAAAAACGTCAATTCCACGGCATCAGGCTATTTAAGACACTACGAGCAAAAATATAATGATACATAAGGAATAAGATAAAAGAAAAGTAATCAAAGTGGAATTCCCGAAGAGTAATCAAAGACAGATGAGACAGCTGGGTGATAAGAATAAGAAAGAGCAGTTATAATGAGCGCAAGAAGAATAGTGATTACCGTCATGAATCCGGTAATGATAAAAAGGTTTATCAGATTAAGGCTTTCTGTAAGTTTTAATACAATGCATTTTTGAACTTATATTTATCACTTAAAAGGATTGGGACAACAAAGGAAAGTACGCGTTGAGAAATGGATTTGCAACTCAAAGAAGAAGAAAGAAAAATAGCATATGGTACAGGATATTGAGGAAAAAGAAGTTTATTTTCGTGGCTTTAACCCTTTATCTCCAACTCGTGGTCCGCTCTGTAACTGCGCACTTCGCCGATACACCTCACACTCCCTTCCTGTTCATGAATATGGAGCTAAACTGTGTGATTTCTAGTTAAAATATGAAATTCTCCAATCCTCCTGACACACACTGGTTTCGCGCCCAGTGTGATTTCCTTGGTTTTATTTAATTTGCAGAATCAACTTTTGTTTGTGACGGATCCGGCGGGTGGGCTTCCCTTTTTCAGAAAGATGCTAATTGGTGTTGTCGAGTGCAGCTCCCTGATTGTGATCAGAAAGATGTCAGCCCCTGATGGGAGACCTGCACTGGGATGAGTGGGGGAGCGTCTCTGAGGGAAAG
This sequence comes from Gobius niger, assembly GCF_951799975.1. Classification (NCBI taxonomy): domain Eukaryota; kingdom Metazoa; phylum Chordata; class Actinopteri; order Gobiiformes; family Gobiidae; genus Gobius; species Gobius niger. The sequence continues at coordinate 10,162,229 of NC_136852.1, read as the reverse complement.
TCACGCTGGTTTTAATGAGGCTAAATTTAAGATGTTTACTGCGTTTTCATCAACTTTTAACAAGTAGCTACATGTTTTTTTGTGTAGTTGTTCTTTGATTACCATTAGCCATTCAAATCTTGGTCTGGAGTACCAGGAGGACTAGCCCACTGTGCATGTTTTAGGCTTAAGATTTGCCTTTGATATTTCTCCTTTCTCCTCTTGCATACTTGCCGGAGTCAGTGATTCCTAAAGTGAGGTCGAGGGTCCCCCACTGGCACCACACGCCAAGCACATAAAAAGAGACATATTTTGAAATAAAGTTTCTTTTTAAAGTCAGCGCCTCTGACACTTAGAATAGAACAGAGAATAGAATAGAATAGAATAGAATAGAATAGAATAGAATAGAATAGAATAGAATAGAATAGAATAGAATAGAATAGAATAGAATAGAAGAAACTGGTAACACTATTTTACACTACCCTTGATACATTGTCCTTGCCACATTAAGTACAATGTAATGTAATATGTAACACTGTGTAATAACTTGTACCTACAGGTTACATACACAATGGAATAATGTGTATTAGTATTTTGGTAGTACATAATGTAATAAGACATATTAAAGACTCAAACTCTAACCTTAAGCCTTAACCCTATGGGCCCGATCTTGTGCATCAAAACGGAGACGATAGCGTGACATTTTGCTCTCAGTAGGAGCGCACTTTGTGATCTTGCCACTCCAGACTTAGCGCATTTAAGTGGGTGGAGACACAGATTTTCCTCCAACCAGATCGACTCCGCGTCCAGGAGAGTGGTTGTGTGGGGTGAACGTGTGCTTTTGTTTTGCTTCGCGTTCACGCCAAGCGCGGGGCGATCCGCGCCACAGCGGACGCTGTAGCTCTTTTTCTCTCGAGACGTGAACATCGTTTTGCTCATGATGGGGTAAATAAAGTTTTTAGTTTGACCTGTGAGAGCCTAAGGCTGAAGAAAGAACGCAAGCCAGCGCAATGTAAACGAGGAAGTGAATGTCAGCCGTGTTTCCATCAGTGCAGTCACCTCCTCTTGTGACGCCCCCTCACAGGTGGCGGAGGCGAATGGCACATATAGCGCCGCCACTCGGAAAATAATTCGCCAAGAGCCTGCGCCGCCCCGTGCGCCGCCACAAGATCTGGCCCTTCGAGTCTTATTACATTCTGCACCTCCAAAGTACTATTCCATTGTGTATGTACTACATAGGTCGAGTTATTACATATTGTTTCATAGCACATTACATTTTGCTAAATGTAGTTGAGCACAATGTATCAAGGCTGTGTAAAATAAAGTGTTACCGAAGATTTATCTATATAGCGCCTTTCACAGACATAGTCACAAAGTGCTGTACATGAGACAATTTTCCCCACACTCTGGTGTCCAGTTCCCCCTGGGGGAGACTGACAGAAATGCTGTCGCGACTGCACACATCTGCGGCAACGGTCCCTCTGACCACCACCATGCAGTCACACACACATCATTCATCCCGCCCTATTGTGCATGTTTTCAGTGGTCGGGGAAACCGGAGGAAACCTATGCAGACACAGGGAGAGCATGCAAACTTCACACAGAAAGGCCCCGTCCAGGTGGGAATTAAACCCGGGACCTTCTAGCTGTGAAGTACGAATACTTTGTTTTTTCAATCTTTTGTATTTATTTCTAAATAGTTAATCAGTCCCATTCATCCTTATTAGTAAAACACATTTTACTTGCACTAATGTTCAGGTACCTGTTTTAATGCAAGTAAAACTCATTTCTAGCTGTCACAATCCTTCCTGCACAAACAAATAGTTTAAGCAAATGAATTATATGCACATTTCATGCCCATGTACAACTTTGAGCGGTGTGAAGTGAAGCAGCAAAATAAACTGCACTAGTTTTATTCTACTTCTATCTTCCATCACTCAATAAAAAATTGGATGAAGACAATGCAACAAGATCTGTTTTTACTGTGTTTAGAACAAACTCTGTGATGGCAAAAATAAATGTACTGTAAGTTAGGTGACCAGGCTTTGTGATTCAAAATGACAGGAAATGAGCACATACCAATGCATATTTATAAATATTATATACTGTAGTTAACGATGTTTGCAATATAATAAAATAAATTCACACCAAGGCATCTCCATGAGCAATGACCTAAAACAACCCTTTTTAAAGCAAAGGATTATTATTTTTTCCCGGGACTAATGCATATTGTTTTATTTGTCTTATTAATTAGCTTTGATTTCATACAGTGTGTATGTATGTTTAATTACCTTTTTTTTAACAAATTTTCCTCAGTATCCTCGTTATCTATCTCCTTGTTATTCTGCACATGTAAATGATAGGGGCCCATTTACATATATTAGCACTTTCTACTTTTCAGTTGCAAATGATATTATTTTCAGTTGTGTCATTAGATTACAGTGCATTCAAAAATACACATGTGGACAGATCTTGGATACTTTATGCCCATCTAAAAAGAAAAGGTTTGCAATTTTAGAGTTACTTCCACTGGATAATACAGTTTGTAGCACGTTTCACCAATGCCATTTCATGTCCCCTCTCCGAGGTTCTGCACACAGCCTTTCTGCCATTTTATTTTAAACTGTAACACTCAGGTATTTTGGGAAGGGCATATTTAGGAAGTAACAAATGTAGCTATTATCTCAAACTTAATAGAAAAAGGGAGAACGTTTCACCTGGTGTTGCTGAGCTTTTTGGGGATGCCGTTAAAACTTGCGTTGGGGAAGATAGGCTTGTAATAGTTGCAGCTGTGATCTATTACCAGAACACTATGGGCTAAAGCCTTGTCCAGTTTTCTGTGGCCATAGACGAGAGGAAAATACTGTTGTTTCCCCAGCAGTGTCACCGCCTCCTTGTTCCAAAAAAAAAAAAGAAAAAGGAAAGAACTCTGAGCCAAATTGGATTTTCCCTCCTTGTGCCCTTTGTAAAAGCCCCAAAATGTTGCGTTGTAAGCACAAAAAAAGCCACTTCACACAACTTAGAGCATGCTGCTCCACAGGGCTATTCAGTCCTGTCACTGTCTGGACCCCAGGGCTCAGAGGGAGCACCGGGTGATGCCAGATGTGAGTGCAGTGTGTTATGTTATTTTCCAGCTCTGGGAAATTGGCCAAAAAGCATGGGGAGAGGCAGCAGCTGTGTTAAGGGTAGTTGTGATAAAGAGAGAATCCACTTGAAGAGATCCAATTGTGTTTAAAATACCCAAGGGACAACTCCATGAGCGAGACAGACAGCATAAGAGCGGGGAGGATCACAGGAGGGGCATAAAAACGCCGCGGCTAACAAGTGTGCGCTGTTTGACTCTGGCACGTTTATGTCGCTTATAAAGGACGGGCCGATAAACAATCCGCCGCTCTGCTTCTGGTTCAATGCATGGTCGTCTCATGTCATGCCAGTTGTGCTTGTGAGTTCACAAAGTTATAGCAGCAACTCCCAAAAGTTTCTAGTTTGGGCTGGAAAACTAAATCTGTGTTGGTCGCTGAATCTCTTTGTTGTCCATTCAGAAGTTCTAAATCCAAAGCTTGAATAATATTTACAGGTTTTATTTACATATTTTTGTTTTGTTTGTGGATGATTTGGCGCTCCAACCTCACAGCAAGAATGTCCTTATAGTTTGGTCTGGGTGGTGCTTTATTCTGCATGGAGTTTGGTTGCTCTCTGTCAACGTTCAGTCGGCTATTCCTTCAATTGCCTTTCTTCAGTTTCAAGATCTCCCATGGATCCAGACAGATTACCCACATGCCCAGGTTGAAAGAGACCGCAGGACTAGTATCATAAAACAGCACCACAAAAATGAAACTACTAAGTATTTATACTAAAGGTTAAAGCTCATTCAAAATCTTGGTGCTATTTCAATTTTGATTAGCATCAAGACAAAAACACCTACCATGATGAGCACGGGAGTGTCCTTCAGTGAAGTCTTTTCTGCCGATGCAATGTTTTAGCATGATGCTAATGACTGTCCAACAATGGGCGAGGAACATGCTTCTGTATGGTCCTTATGGCGGGGAGCTGACATTTCTGTAATACCACCCCCTTGTGGCCAGGGGCAACTCCAAGAGACACTTGGGAGCATTGATTCTAATGGGACTACAGACGTCCCAAGAACGGCTTAAAAGTCTGGCTCCAAAGAGTTTTTCTTTTTCTAAAAATCACTATGACCCATGTGACAATGCTGGGGTAGGTGAAATAGTTTTAACCACACTAGTTTTTGTTTAGCAGCCCAAAATTTCGAAGCCTTTTCACTGCATTGACAGGCTCTGGAGCTCTGTGTAGGCTCCGCCCACCCTGTGAGTGCTGGGCTTCCCGCCTTTTTGCCCTTTTAAGAAATAGGCTGCGTAGGAGGAGATAGAGCGGCCATTAAGGTTCACACAGTATTCAGGAACCTTTTTCAATGAATGGTGCTGAATGGGACCTGCTAATCCATCCATCCATCCATCCATCCATTTTCTTCCGCTTTATCCGGGGCCGGGTCGCTGGGGCAGCAGTCTCAGCAGAGATGCCCACACTTCCCGATCCACACACACCTCCTCCAGCTGTTCTGGGGGGACCCCGAGGCGACACCAGGCCAGCTCGGAGACATAGTCCCACCACCGTGTCCTGGGTCTTCCACAAGGCCTTGTCCCACTAGGACATGCCTGGAACACCTCCCACGGGAGGCGACCAGGAGGCATCCGGATCAGATACCCGAGCCACCTCAGCTGGCTCCTTTCGACATGAAGGAGCAGCGACTCTACTCCGAGCTCCTCCCGGGTAACTGAGCTCCTCACCCGATCTCGAAGGGTGCGCCCAGCCACCCTGCGAAGGAAACTCATTTCGGCCGCTTGTATTCGCGATCTTGTCCTTTCGGTCATGACCCAAATCTCATGACCATAGGTGAGGGTGGGAACGTAGATCAATCGGTAAATCGAGAGCTTTGCCTCCCGACTCAGCTCCCTCTTCACCACAACAGACCGATACAGCGACCGCATCACTGCTGACGCCGCACCGATCCGTCTGTCGATCTCACGCTCCATCCATCCCTCACTCGTGAACAAGACCCCGAGATACTTGAACTCCTCCACTTGAGGTAAGGACTCCCCACCGACCTGTAGAGGGGAAGCCACCTTTTTCCGGTGGAGAACCATGGCCTCAGATTTGGAGGTGCTGATCCCCATCCCGGCCGCTACACACTCGGCTGCAAACCGCCCCAGAGCGCGCTGAAGGTCCTGGTTCGTTGAGGCCATCAGAACCACATCATCCGCAAACAGCAGAGATGAGATCCTGAGGCTCCCAAACCGGACACCCTCCGGCCCCTGGCTGCGCCTAGAAATTCTGTCCATAAAAGTAATGAACAGAACCGGTGACAAAGGGCAGCCCTGGGGGAGACCAACACGCACCGGGAACAGATCTGACTTACTGCCGGCAATGCGAACCAAGCTCCTGCTGCGGTCATACAGGGAATGGACAGCCCTTAACAGAGGGCCCCGGACCCCATACTCCCGGAGCACCCCCCACAGGGCACCACGAGGGACGCGGTCAAACGCTTTCTCCAGATCCACAAAACACATGAACTCCCACGAACCCTCGAGCACCCGATGAAGGGTATAGAGCTGGTCCAGTGTGGCACGACCAGGACGAAAACCGCATTGTTCCTCCTGGATCCGAGGTTCAACTATCGGCCGGATCCTCCTCTCCAGCACCCTGGAGTAGACCTTACCGGGGAGGCTAATCCTGCTAATCCTTATAATATTATATCTTTGCTGTCCATCCAGTAACTCACTGCCTGCCATGTAATCTTGAGATATTTTCTTCTTTGGACAAGACACTGCTACAAACTCATAAGGCCAGATCAAGTGCCTGACGCAAAAATGGTCTTAATCATAGCGGGTTTTTGGTCGAGCACAAATACATGCTTTGTGCCTGTGCTTTTGCCGGTAACCGCGCTTGCTGCATTCCCTTCGCTCGATCTGCTTTAAGGGCGCTCTTTACACTTTCATGTCGATCCAAGCCATTTGGGACAATGCGCACACGCACGGATACAGGCAGCTGATGTGAGCGGTTGCATTTGTCACGTTTTAAAGGCTGTATTTACAAGTTTCCTTGCAACCACTGCATAACTCTGTAAGTTATCTGCAGCCAATGTGACAGTTAGTTTCTGATCAATTAAATCCTTTCCATTTGGTAAATTTGCGTATGCGAGCGGTGTCTAACGCCGAGGGCTTCTGCCTCTTTCCCCTCCCGCATCTCGCTCATCTCGGATCTGACTTTGCAGCGAGTGTCTGCGGCAACTGAGCGAAGGGACAGCTTTATTTCTTTCAGCTTTATGAAACATCGCGCCCTGCATGTTATTAAGCTTTTGCAGGACAAACTACAAATACCCACCGACTGATTTTTTGCTCTGGCTGGATCAGATCGTATCAAGCAGCGAGCACTTGATTTCTTATATTATTTTTTCCTTATTTTTATTACACAATATACCCTTGATATTTCCACTCACTTCAGGCCACTAAAACCAATCACACAGCACAATTATTGACCGCCTCGTAGTGTTTTGTAAGTTCAAACTCGTTACTTTGTGCGCGCCCTCGGCGACCTCCTCTGGGATTTTCGCCGTCGTTCTGAAGCGTTTTGAAACTGAGTGAAGCTGAGTTAACACGCATGTAGCGGAATCCGGGGGGGGGGGTAAAGAACTTAACAGCAGTCCATAGACCCCAGCAATGATTCACCGTACAGTCACTCGCGCTGACCTCTGCCTCACATCCCGCGATCGAGCCTCTAGCGCATCGTGAAAGCAGCAAAGCAAATCGTCTGTGCCTTTCCTCATCATGACTGATCCCACGCACCCATCATATCTCTTCGGGGATGAGACTGAGGCCAAAATAGTTATTGCATACGAAAGAATATAGGAAGACTTGGAGATTGATTGCGTTCTCTTTGGCGATTTATTGTTCCGGCAACCCTTTCCTTGTTGTTGTTGTCGGGTGATATCCTGTTCAGTAATTGTTAAGTGATTATCGAACATAATGCAAAATTAGCAACTGCTTCATCGTTACGAATGATTGATAAGACTGGTTCAATAAAATGACACGGCACCATCTTTATTATTTTCCTCAAATAAAGGCTTAATTTCTGATTTAGCACCGCACGTACCATCTGTTGTTGGGGAACATCTGTCCTGAATAAATAAAACTGGGGGCACGGAGGAGGTATAATCCATCAATTTGCCTTCGGTATCCTTGAGTCTGTAACCGTTTTAGGGCACGAAATTATGCAACATCAAAATTCAAGTGCGCACATTTAGGTTTGGTGCATTGAAGGTCATATAAGAAAACTGTTGGACAGACTCGGGCGCCCTTTCTGGGATTTGAACCCACTTCTCGGAAAACTTCTTTGAGCCAAGAGAGCAATTAACATTTACGGTATAATTGTTCCTCTGCATTTGACCCATTCTTCAATGTAATAACTAGCAAACAGCAACCGTGAGCGAACACAGCGCAGGGATCCCGCAGATCTTGGGTAGGATCAGGTCAGGAGTAAGGCAAGTTTATTTGTAGAGCACAATTCATACACAAGGCAATTCAAAGTGCTTCACAGTTGCATAAATACAAGAAAGCAAATAGAATAAAAAAAACATCATCAACATGAAATTAATAAATTACAGTAAAAGGCAAGAGTTCAGATACAATACTTTCAGTTGTCACATGAATGGGCAAAAATAACCTGGATTTGAACATTGTCAGCGTTGAGGCCTGTCTCACATCCTCGTGAAGACTGTTCCAGATTTTAGCTGCTGAAACTGAAACGCAGCCTCACCGTTTTTATTACTGACTCTTGGAACCACCAGGAGGCCCCTCCCTGAAGTTCTCAGGGCCCGAGATGGTTCATACGGCTGTAACATGTCGGAGATGTACTTTGGTGCTAAACCATGAAAAGACTTGTACACGAGCAGAGCTGTTTTAAAGTCTATTCTCTGAGTGACAGGAAGCCAGTGCAGAGACCGGAGCACTGGACTAATATGGTCGTATTTCCTGGTTCTTGTCAGGACTCGAGCAGCAGCGTTCTGGATGTACTGTAGCTGTCTGACTGATCGTTTAGAGAGGCCAGTGAGCAGGCCTTTACAGTAGTCTAACCTGCTGGAAACAAACAAATGGATAAGCCTCTCTAAGTCTGGCTTTGACACTATTTCTCTGATCTTAACAATGTTTTTCAGATGGTAAAAAGCACCTGATGTTATTGCTTTGATGTGGCTGTTTAAGTACCAAGATGAAGGACTAGTCTATTGCAGGTTTGAGAACTCAGAAAACTTGCGACAACCCCCCATTTGGCTGAAACAAACCCAAAAATTATAGGTAAAGTAACCACCCCCATTGTAATTTTGGCTTTTGCTTTGTCAGTAGTTGATGAACTTGTCAAAATGTGGGGGAAATCGATTTCAGGGAGCCATTTCCATTTACACAATAAAAGACGAGGGTTACATCAACATATTCATTAGACCGTACGCAGATTGAAATCCGGTGGGGACCTCTTCAAAACATGCTCTGGTTGTTTGTTGCCGGCTGAGACCAGTCTGGAGCCCGGCCCGGCCCCTGTGCCCCAGTGGCCCTGGGCTGTGCTCTGCTGCCAGGGGCCCCTGCTGTGCCAGATTAACACAAGGGACCAGCAAGGGGCTGCCAAAAGGCCATTCAGTCTGCCCCTTCCGAAGCCCTTATAGTTTAATCATAGTTAGACAATATCCTCGTGGTTTTATCTGACAGACACAGGGATGAAGTGTCACAAGCTATAGGCTGCTACGGCAACAAAGTCACTTGATGGTCACAAATAAATCAGATGTTTTGAATAACATTTTTGAACATAAAACAAAAGCCATCTCAGTTTTTATTGCGGCACCATATTATTTACGTTTCAATGGATTACAAAATTCTCACAAAATTGCCTATAGCCTCTTTGTTGTTTGTGCTGAGATAATCGGGATTGGGTTCTTACAGTCAATCAGATCTGTAAAATGACAATATATTTCAATATGTATCAATGCTTACCTAACCTAACCTAAGTCGTAAACGTTCTTTTAATGATATGAAAATACTAAAGTAGTAGTAAAGTAAGAAAAGAAAGAAGGTTGTACAAAATCTTTAAAATCAAATCTGTCTTTCAGAGTTTTTTCCAATAATGCTCTCCATTTATTTTGTCAACTTAAAAGATATGTAAAATGCTTTATCTAGGGATGCACCGATCCGATACTGGTATACGATTACAGAGCCGATACTGGAAAACATACAATATCAGGTATCGGCTACAAATATCCGATACTGAACCAATGATGAATATGGGCGTGCTGGATGTCATTTTAAAGGGGAGAACCAGGAGAATTTAATCACTGACTTAGTTTTAACCTCTGCAAATGCATTTTGATCAGCGCGCAAAATTGCATGGTTAGCATCAATATGCTAATGCTAACGAAAACTAATCAAGGCCTGGTCAGAAACTAAAGAAATAAAGTAGCCTAATAAAGAAATAACTGATCTAACATATTTCTAATGATCTTTATGAACTTTATTTGAGTTGTTTATATTAATGCAATCTAAAGCCTGTCATATACCCAAGGATAATAAGTGTAGAGAAGTCCTGTGATCCTTGTTCAATTTTATCCAAGAGCAGATGGATATAATTGATTATTGATCTGTATCATGACAATAAAATATTACTTTATTGATCTTAAAATGGAGAAAAGAGTCTATTAAATGTTTCACTTAGAGAAAGCCACTTTTAAGAAACTCTCTTGGTATCGGTAAATATTGGATATCGGTATTGGTATTGGTATCGGCAGCAAAAAAGCTGGATCGGTGCATCTCTAGTTTTTTCACTGTCATTAAACACCAAAATAAGATAACGCTCTAACCACACAGTGCATTGTGACGCCCAACATCTTGCTTTCTTACAGGAAAGACAGGCCAACAAACAACTCAGGGTCATAAAGAGCATCACAAAAAAAACAAATCTGGCCTTCAGAACACATTGATTCTTTCCCAGATTCTTGGCGGACATTCTAATTGATTTCTGAAGTTTTATATAAAAAGCTCAGTCAATCTTGTTATTTACTGTAATTTAGCGTTGGCGTATAAGCCTGGCACGGAACGGCATAGTGAAGATGTCAGAAGCTCTTAAAGGTACAGGAGCAAGTTCGCTGTGAAAGGGAGGAGGCAGGATGAGCTTAAAATGTTGTGGCAGCTGTCATTTTGTTTTACTGTAATTGCTGTGACGCTGAGTCTTGATTGTCTATACAAACTTACCCAAGGGCTAGCGTGCATTCTTAAAGACAAAGAGCCAAGATGCGTATAGTGCCATGCAGTCAGAAAGAGGGCTTTTATTCTCTCTTTTTTTATTGGATTTACTTAAAATAAATCATGATATATTTACACTACATTCGCCTTCAGGCAGACAGTACATGGACACTTCTCTGTAAAGCCAGAATTCTTCCAAGTATATTATAATAATGCATTAGACCAGTAAATATTGGATTCCACTGCCACATCCATAATTTATGTACAGCAGAACATAAAACATCAGATCTGAAAGGCCCAGAACACATTTTTCTCCCATGTTCAAACCGTGTGAGAGAGAACTAGTTAAGTTTGAAGTGTTTATGATCGTGAAAACAAATTCCTTACTTTTCTAATGCATTTCAAGCATCTAGCAGCTATAGTGCGTTTTACAAATTTCAGGCCCACGTCTTTGCTAATAACAACTTTAGCCTGTTACACATGGAATTATGCATCAGTGTTGCTTCTGGGTTTGAACTTCAAGCATTTCATTTTGAGACTGCCAATAAAATATATTGGTTTGAGAATTAAATCAGGTAAGAGGGTACGATCGGGATTTTGGAATACAGTATATTGCCATAGTGTGATATATCTAATATTATCTGGAGATAACCTGTAGTGACCAAAGTAAGGAAAGTCATGTGTGTGTCACCAGTTGATTAAAAAGTAAGTGTTAGATGGTGCATGTTCTGAAGTCTCTCAGAAAGTAAGTTTTGGACTGTGTGGCTCCCAGTCAGTTTGACAAGCACTTTAATTTGAGTCTGCAATTTTAGCACAAATGTCACTGGAAAGGCCCCGCATACTGTACGACATCTTCTGAAATTGTCAAGCAGCACATTTCTCACAAAGGTTGGAATGACCCAAAAGTAGTTTGTTTATAAGAACATTGAACACTACTGTATGTCCAGGATTTTTCCTGGGCAATTTTTCCATGAGCACCGCTCCACTGCTCTACAAAGCAACACATCATGTAAACTTAGGGCTGTGACTATTCTTAATGCATAACCTCCACCTATGTACTGTACACTGCACTATCCTAATGGGGTAACACTTTACAATATGGCCTGGTCAATCTATATAGTTACTGTAGTACATCCTAGGCATCTACAATGGTACATCTATTGTGCCTATCACGGTACCTAATGGTACTTGACACTTAGTTACAGTGGGGTACCTATCATGGCACCTAAACCCAACTGTGAAGTACCATTTTAGGTACCATGATAGGCACCGTAGATGTACCACTGTAGATATACTACAGTATGTACAGAGACTAACCGGGCCGTATTGTGTTACTCAGTAATGTATAGAACTGATGATTGCTGATTGTGATATATTGACAGTAATATCAATTTCTTGATTAGTACACGCTAAAATTAATGTTGTCGATTAATAATTGTAAGTGTCAGGTCAACATTTGCAAATGTGTCGCTTTTTGTTTTCGAGAGCGATATTTTTAACCATAAAATGTGTTTATACCAATACAGATAACACACTTAATTTACACATAACCATGGTAACAAAGGGCGGTTGGCACCAAACTGAGATGTTTTGTTGTAATGGGTAGAATCTGTTAAGGTTTTATGCTAAATGTGTTTTTTAGAGCCTTTTACCATGTTACAACGTTTTTCTCTCATCTCAAACATACCTGGAGCTGTGTTTCATTCTGCTGGCACATCTTTGAGTAATCTTTGTATCTTCAGCGGTGGCTATTCTCAGCACTGCAGTGGCATCTCCCACAACGCTCCTGCTGTTTTTAAGAAGCTCCGTTCCTGAGGCCCTACATATAAGGAAACGCTTTCCTCACCTCTCAATCTCTTAATCCTTCCATGGCAAAGTTAAAACACTTGTCAATGCTTCACTATAGCCACACGGGCCGGTGGTTTGTTATTTTCTTGATCTCTTTATTGAAACAGCAAACAAAACCATATTCTTACTTAAGTCACTGAATTTACAGTTAAAAAAAATACCATTACTCAACCCTGCCTACTGTGAAATGAGTCATGCCATGACACAGTAGTTTTCACGCCTCACTCCCCGGCCTGGGCGAATGTCCGTTGGCATAAGAGTCCACATATGTGCGGCCCGCGTGACTGTGTTTGTCCGCGGAGGCGCCTAAATGTCAAGCTGTCGCGGGAGACGCATCAGCGAGAGGAGACGGGCAGGTGTGGCATTTAACTGCAGTTTTAAACCCACAACCTCCATCCATCTCTGTCACACACGCAAATATATGAATCATACCATCGCCTCTTCGCTACAGGGAGGAATGTGCAAGAAAATCCCAGTCAGTCCCAGTTTTATTTCTATTTCTGTGTTAGTTTCTGTTCACTTTTTTTTTTTTGTTTCTCTTGGAATTGGATGTCGCAAAGGTTGAGAATGGGGAGATTAGGGAAATAATGCTGTTCTCTCATGGAAACGTACCAGGAGTTTGTTTCCTTCACTTGTGTAATCCTGCAGGTTAAGCCTGTTTTAACGTGTGGTGCTGTTTTAAAGTGGTGGCTTACTGCGCTAGCTCTACATTACTGCCTTTCAATGCATTGCCTCTGTGTGCTTTCGTGGGTATTTGATGTACGGTAATGAGTCCAGTGTTAAAATGCTTTATGGCACTGCTTACATTGATTACGACCTTACTCTTCAATCATTATTGAATCAAATATATGTGTAACTTTTTTCTACTATTCCTGCTTTTGTTCATTCGTTTAAAGCCAGACTTACCTTGTGCATGTTTAAAAGTCAAGGGGATTCAAGCAATTGAATAGTTTATTGGACGGATCAAAAATAGCGCTTGGAACCCAACAGGTTGAAAACTGAGGTGGTGGGAGCTAAAACTTCTGTGGTGATCGTCACAATTGCTGATTTTGACACTTTCCATCAGGGGGATTACGACACATAGCTAAAACCACGAGGAAGAAGAAGTGTAGAGAGTGTATACCTGAAGGATTGGAGTGATGGTTGGTTGAGAAGAGAGAAATCTGGACTCATAGGCTTGGTTAAAATGGCTTGCTTCTGCACACTTACTATAGTTATAAGAAAAAATATTCTACTGTATATACCCTGGCCTCGATGCCACTCACAGCTCAGTGTGTGGTGGGGTAGCTGCGTTGCTTAGCCGGGATTGGGACAGCCCAGGACGAGGAACAGTAAAGCCTGTTTGGAATTCTGCCACTAAGACAGCTAAGCCACTGTGGATGTTTCTGCAGCAAAACCTTACAGCAGCATAATGGGAATTAGAGGAGGATCTAGCCTCTAAATCTGGTCTGTGGGGGTCCTCAGGCGGCTGGAGGGGGCTAAGAAAGAGTGTGTGTGTGTAATGGAGGTGCTGTTAAAACATCTCTCTGCTAGTTCTGAGGGAGTTTGCTCTGGACAGGACTCAAAGGATGAAGTGTAATATAGTGGAGTGAAGACTAATATGTGCTATTCAAACATTCAATTCTTTGTGATGTGTAGAGCCAATTACTACCTAAGAAAGTGTTATCTGACCTTCCAAGTGCCACCTCATGAAGTATTTAAGTACTTCTTGTCCTGGAACCAAGAACAATCAGAACTAAATTGTGTCTAAAAAGGTTCTTAAATAAATATAGAAATAGATTAAACAACATTATCTCAAAATAGGTTGTAAAGCATGTTTCAAAACAACAGAAATATATGTCTAAAGAATAAGTATAACGATATCTATTAGAGACTTAAAATCCTACATGTGCAACGTTGAGGCCCGATTTACACTTTCATACATCATTTCACATGGCGACGTGTAAACAAGCAGCAACCTCCCTAACTCTCGGTACAGCTGATTTTTTGCCTTTTTCTGCAAACCGCATTTGTGGTTTCTGTACTTTCTGTTGTGGGACTAGGTGGATTTTTTTTTACTGCAGAGAATCCAAAATGGTCCTGAAGAAAGCCACTTTTTAAAAGTAAACACACAGCTAGCTTTTGAGCTAAAGACCAACACATTTCTTCTTCTGAATCACTGAAGAGGCGTGAAGAGTGAAGTACTCCTTCCTCACACAAACGCATACTTGCAGCACAGTAGAGGCACCACAAGAGGAGCTACAGGAAAAAAGGAAGGGATAAAGACAAAGGAGGAAGTATTTGGGCAAGACTCACAGCTAAGCCACACATGCCTTCTCTCCCTACTATTGATCCGGCTAATGGACGTTCACTGGAGAATAACAGAATATAACAGAATAACAGATTAACTGCTAAGCTCTTCCCAGAAGATGGTGAAAGACCGTTGTGGAGCGGAGGAGGAGGAGGTGGAGCTGACCAGTGCAGGACACCACGCTCTGAAACAGGGACAAACCCAAGAGGTGGTGCACCGTTTCAGAAGAGCATGGGAGGCAGCCAGTCTGGTTTCCTCCGGGTCCTACGGTTTCCCCGACCTCCAAAAACACACGAATCAATTTGGCTCACAATGGCAGCGCGGCTCAGTCCCAGCAGCTTTTTTCTTTTTTTTTTACTGTTAATACTTCTTGCCCCCTTAAAGTTTTTGGTAGTCATTGTATATGAGATACCTCTATTTACTCTTTAATTGTTTGCACATTTCCTGTCTATTCTGCACACCCTGAATGTAGCAAGTGAATTTCTCCACTATGAAGTCAGTCTATCGTGACTTCACGATCTTATCTTATCAATTTTGTTGTACAGTTGTACAATGGCAAATAAAGCACTCACTTACATACTTACTCATTTTGACATTATAGGTGTATGTTTATCCATTTTAAAGTCCACTACTGATTTGTGTTGCCCAACGGTGTTCGCCCATGTCATTCTGGTCCCCCTGCTAAACCCTAATGCATAGCAGGAGTTTGCGACCCCGTGGCAGGGCGGCCAATTTAAACTCCATGTGTTTACAAATGCACTCGACTGCCTTATGGGAAAAGCATGCACTAAAGCACCGCAGAGGTGAATCTAATCAAAGGCAATTAGCTATCCCTGTAAAAAGTACCCGTAAAATATTAATTGTCTAAACGTGTACAAAGTGCCCCTCTTAGTGGCCGCCGTCAACCGACACAATGGCACGGCTAATTTTATACCAAGAGTGGGCACATCTCCAGAAGTGAGTGGCTCAAATGATTCTAATAACAGGCTTTGCTAATGGGCTGCCAACTGTAGCGCCTACATTGGGAGCCATAAAAGTGAGTGTCCTACTGTCCTTGACTTTCAATGAAGAATTATTGGACTATAACAACAGACAGTATAAAATGAAGGGACAAAAGTACATGGCCGTGCATATATATAGGCTTTCATTATTAAAATATACATAAAACGGTCATATGGATCGAGCCAACGTACACAGTGCCGATCAAAAGTTTGGAAACTTTTTAAATAGTTTTTTAAAAATTTTTATTTCATTGTAGATTCTCACTGAAGGCATTAATTTATGAATGAACACATATGGACTTATGTTTTAAACAAAATACCTGCCTTTTGCTTTAATCATTGCTCATGTAGTCACCAGATACAGTATAGTCACCAGAAATGGTTTTCTCTTCACAGGCTGTTGAAAACCATTTCAGATGACTTCCTTATGAAGCTCATTGAGGAAATGCCAAGAATAATATAATTTGAATAATTATAAAAAACATACAGTCCCGATCAAAGGTTTAAAGCCACACCACATAGAATTTTGCCTAAAAAATAAAAATATATTTTCATCATTGAAAAATACCTCATAAATGTACAAAGAAACATGCGCTTTTGCAGTGAGCGGCTCAGCTCTCCTTTAACTTTTCCAGATGTGGGGACGTCTCCAGCTTGTCTCCATGGAGATGTGTCTTAAGTCAGCAGAATTTGAGATTTAAACAGGTTAGGTTCACATCCAAATCCATTCTCTGATTACCCACTGCAGAAATAGAATTGTTTATGTTGAGCTGCTCATTAAAGGGACTATTGCAGAGTTCAAAAATATTCAAATTATGTATTTTCCTCCCTCTACATGTTCCAGCCATGTCCTAATGTGTAGAATGAGCCCAGACCTGTTCACCACAACTGACTCTAAAATCCTGCACTGTCACTCAAAAAGGTGTTAATTTGGGTCCGAAGTGCCGTCATGCACGAGCTTAATATAGAAGCTGCAGTTACGCGTAAGACCTGAGGTGGCAGTAGTGAGTATAAAAATGACCCTTTAAAGAGCATGTTTTGTACTGATGGCAACAGTATGTCCAAAATGCTACGCCGTGTCCCTTTAAGACCAGTTGAAAAATGGTAGAAAAGAAATCATGTTTTGCATGGTTGAATACAAAGTTCCAAGTAGAACTTCAATATGCAACAAGAACAAATGATTACAAATACAAAAAACTGGCGTGGTTGGGTTGTTGAGCTGCATTAGCAGGGCCTCTCGCAGCGCACCATGGCTGCTGAGGTGGGAGGCAGTCAGACAGTCATTTTGAATGTCTTTAAAGATCCTCACTAGAGTTTGTCTTGAGTGTAAAAACATTATTAGTGGAGGCTAAACTTGTTGGGGTGACTGACAGAAGACCATTGCTTCCATTCTCACCCAGGCACATACTCTACTGTTGTCACGCTCCTGATTAATATACCTGAACCTCTATTTCCACAAACAGGAAGGGCATCCAACGAGAACATCTGCCAAATCACTGTGCGCCTGGTTCACCATCGACCCCGGATGTCAAATATTAAACACATAAGATCTCTTCAGTAATTTACAAAGTTTTCAACCCTGTAAATTCATTTTTAAACACCCTGAGGTGTACAATAAATGCAATTAGGACAAGGTGATATTTATCATGATGAAAAAGTGCTGGCAGCCGGACGGTATAAACTACAGTAAAAGAGGAATCTTGTAATAACAAATTAAACGCTTAAAAAACAGCACCTTTAGCTGTCAGGGCAAACTCATATGATTATTTGTATTAATCAAAATTAACATCTATCTCCATATCCAAGTGATATAAATTGTTAATAAAATGCCCAGGTATTTGCATGAACAGTAAGACACTCCGTATATGTGTCATGTGACAGTTTTCAGGTAACATAACCCTCTGTGCTCAACAGGATGTGCCAGTGAATGATGTACGGTCGACCAGCCGATGCCCGACGAGCTACAGGAACATATATTATGCCTTAATCATTTTAATTGGGCCTAACTGAGAAAGGTCAGTGAAATAAAACTCTGCTGATGATGAATTGATGGTATCTCATTGAGAAACTGACATTTAAGGAGGTTTGATTCACTTACCGGTAATGATTTCCTATAAGCAGTTATTTAAATACAGATCATATGCCCATAGGAGTGAAGAGTATGGACGACATATGTGCCGTTCGCTCCATGTTTGTGCTCATGATCGTTGTAGTTGTAGGACCTTTGACAGCGCGTGAACTGTGAAGACGGAGAGAGTGGTTTGCTCACATTCTTGTCTTTGTCAAAGCCGAAGTGCTGTATGTAATGTCAAGTGCTTCTTCGAGAAAATGAATGCTGAGTTCGGACCCTGCATTGTAGCTGGACATAGCCAACTAGACACATTCTGCTTTGGAGAGAATGAAAGAGAAATCTCCCAAAAAAAAAAAGGCCTCGGCCAGCCATTCTCCCAGATATCGCTCAATTCCTAACAATATGTGTTGTATTTACACTTCAACTTAGACATATCTAACCCTCACCATCATGGCTGAACCAGATCAACTCTGCTCTGAACTGTTTTGTGTCACTATTTACTCATAGTGTAAAGATTAACTTGTATAATACTCGAGTAGAAGTAAAGAAAAGAACAGTGTAGTATTCTTGAAGAAGCCTTCACTGAAGCTTACTAATACAAAGCAACACCATTGCTTAGATCCACCCTGCAATAAAAAGATCCAGACAGTTTATTAATAACAATTTCCCCACTCTGACAAACCTTAATAGACATTGTTAAAATGTTCTACTTTCCAAAGATAGCGTAATCAAGAGGGACAGAGCGAAAACAACCAAATCACAATGTGTTAAATCTAAATGGACTTTTTATTCAATCAGCCTCAGGGCACATTACAGCCAGCTACTCACTCCTCGTCAGTCCATATCTCACTGACAATTAAAAGTCAATAGAGCCTAGTCACACACTCGGAGCCTCAGGTGACGTGCGGGGAAGTGATATTAAACAAAGGACTATATGCTGCAGTAACAGGGGGACCAATTAGAGGAGAGACTGACGGCAATAAGGAACTAATCCACGTGGATGCTACATGTGCGCTATACTCAATGACTGTTGTACGAGGGAGAGCATATTATTATCCTATCTGCAAATTTCCCCTGGTGAAACTGCTTACTTTTCATGTTGCAGCCTCATGCAATATTGAACAATGTATAACTCGTGTGCATTTCCTGCGCAGTGTTTGGTCCAATGTGAGACGCATGGGGTGGAGAGGCGTGCAAAAGTGAGTGGAAATCAAGTATCATTTTGTACAGCGGGCAAGTCGAAAACATACACTGTCTTCTTGTGGCAGTGGCATCCTTTTTAGGAAACCTGAAATTCTACTGCATCATGTCCACTTTTTTTAAGCACTTCCTCTGCCAAATCACTGTGCGCCTGGTTCACCATCGACCCCGGATGTCAAATATTAAACACATAAGATCTCTTCAGTAATTTACAAAGTTTTCAACCCTGTAAATTCATTTTTAAACACCCTGAGGTGTACAATAAATGAGATCGGGAGATCGGGTAAGGAGCTCAGTTACCCGGGAGGAGCTAAGAGTAGAGTCGCTGCTCCTTCACGTCGAAAGGAGCAGTTGAGGTGGCTCGGGCATCTGTTCCGGATGCCTCCTGGTCGCCTCCCGCGGGAGGTGTTCCAGGCATGTCCTAGTGGGACAAGGCCTCGTGGAAGGCCCAGGACACGCTGGTGGGACTATGTCTCCGAGCTGGCCTGGTGTCACCTCGGGGTCCCCCCTGAACAGCTGGAGGAGGTGTGTGTGGATCGGGAAGTTTGGGCATCTCTGCACAGACTGCTGAGACTGCTGCCCCCGCGACCCGGCCCCGGATAAAGCGGAAGAAAATGGATGGATGGATGGATGGATGGACTTCCTATGCAAAAGTACATCTCAAAGTGATTCAGATACTGTTTACAATTAACAACCACATACAAACAGAGAAAATAAACATTTACAAGCCACTAATACTGAAAATATCACAGCAAACACGAAAGTCAGCCAACGTTTAGTGGTTTTTGGCTCTAATTTAGGCTAATTTATTTTGCACTTGTTTGCCTCGCCAACTGTTTGGTGAACAGTTTTGGTGTTTAAACTAGTGCTGTCAATCAATCAGTTACACTTGTGAAATTTGTGATTCATAAAACAGTCAAATTTAAAGGAACAGGCCACCATTTTTACATACTGATATGTTCTTACCTGAGTTTAGACGAGTTGATGCGTACCTGTCTGGTCTTTGTGCATGCTCTCAGTCAAGCAAAACGACTAAAGATTTAGCCTCTCCCAGTATATTCCTATACCTCCAAACAGGCGTGAAGTTGGAAGCGACCACGCTCTTCCACGGGCACGCACAAAGACCAGACAGGTACATATAAACTCGAACATATCTCAATATGGAAAAATGGTGTCCTGTTCCTTTAAAGCATTTGGTCACATTTCATTAACCAAATATTCACAGCTTCATAATTCTATGGGAAAAGTCCAACAGCTTATAACGGGGATCTCTCCAGGCCTTTTTTTGGTCAACATTTCTCTTCGCGCTTCAAGTCACATTTTAGATACATTTTCTTTGGGTGCTGAACATTTTGAAAAGAGTCTGCAAACTTTTAGGCACATAAAGTAGAGTTTAAGACAAAATTAAAGTATTTTTTGTTGGAATTGCATGGTTAGACAAGCCTCTTTGATGCATAAGTAGCTCTCTGTTGATTTTGTTACATAAAGGTACCTCATCATGTGAAAAAGTTGTAGACCCGTGGCTCACAATGTAGTCAATACAAGAGCTTTGTCTTTCAGGTAGTGTCTGATTGAGTGTGATTGGTTAAAGCATGTGGTGCGACTTTGACAGCCCTATAGCGGCTCGGGTCATGTTCCTCGTACTGCGTGAACACCTCTACTGTGGGCTCGAGCCCTCTGCTTTGATTATTAATTACGCACATTTAAAATGGTAAACCCATGCCGGTGCTTAGTCTCTATGAGCTGACGACATTGCCCTCTGCTCCTGTTGCCATTTGTAGCTGCAAGATTCTGTTTTGGGGACAGAGGGAAGAGATGTATATCCACTTTAATGTATTCCATAAATGATGCACTAGCAGTGATATACAATAAACGCTCTTAGGTGACTTGGACAATTAATACTAATGAAAAGGCAGTTTTGCAGTTTGGCAGTTTATTGAGTTATAATCCAATGAGCCTTGACAAATGATTGTGCGTGTTGTAACCATGGATCTTCTTTTCTGTGAAGACGTGCCGAACTACCTTTTTATGTAAGTTTTTTATCCACGTAGTGCACATTCTTTTACAGCTTTGAAGCGAGTGACTTGACATCCAACGCTCTCCTTCCCCGCCTTCAGCTATGTGCAGGTCAGAATTACCATCAACTCACCATCTTCATGTTATGTCCTCAAGGCACCGGCACCGAGACACAGGCGCACGCAGGGCTTCTTACTCTCGGCGCATCCACACCAGCACGTCAATCAACAGCCCCATTTCGCACAGACTGACGGTTGTAGATTGGTTCTCAGTTTTGCCAGGGGCTGCGAACCAAAGGCACAGATGGACATTGCACCTTTTGTAAAAGATTCACAAATACACAGATATGATGTGGGTGCAATTCCATGGCCCGAACGCCGGTCCTGCTGCATGTCTTTCTTGTTGTAGGGTGCGATTTTGAAAGTTATCCAGTTCTCATTTTGGGTATAATGGGAGTAAATGAGTGAGACGTCTGGCTGTTTTTTTTTTCTTCACTGTGTGCAGAGAAAGCTGGTAGAGTGGACTTATGGCAAATCATCATTTTGAACTGCTTTATGTGTTCAGTAGAAATCTATCAGCCATTTAGGTGTAATGCAACATAAGTTTAATGTCCTCTGCAGTTAAACATCTCATCTGTGTAAGGTCTCACTATCTGCTCAAACTTCCAAAACTGTAGTCAGTGGAGATCTCTGCGAATGTTTGGAAACACATGTGATTCTTGCATAGGTTGTAGCCGTTCCTTGTAGTGGAAAGTAATAAGTGAAGTGAAGGAAAGGAAAGGAAAAAGTGAGAGTGCAAGAAAAAAGGTACTTGTACTTAACTACACCTTTGAGCGTGCATCTGTACTTCTGCTCCAATTTCTGAACTGGATTATAAGTGAAAAAATATATTACGTTACGTCCACTGGATGTGTGAATTTAAGTTTTGGCCTAACGAAGACACGTGAATCTACAGTATTTGCCTTGGATGTTTTTTGGCTGCACAGTTACACATTGCTATTCATCTGTCTTTGCTATTGTTAAAGCAGTACTAAGTAACTTGTTTCCCTTAATAAACCCTTTTCGTAGTACCTCTGGGGGTTCTTTCATCTCCCCCTGGTGTCTCTGGCCAGAAAACCACACTTGCAGCTTTCCCTGCTCCGACCCGGAGCCGCCAATACACACTAATGGAATCACGAACAAGAATCTAGCAGGCTAACGGGCAAGGCTAACTGTGGGCTAGCGCCACTTTAAACAGTATTTACAGCCAAGTTTGAGTGAAAAAAAAAGTAATATTTCCATTGTGTAATCGGATGTACAATATCCCTCTCTCTCTTTCTCTTTTCTGTCAGTGTAGTATTTACTCTCACAGACAATTAATGAGTCAAAAAACGCAACATCTACAACACGGGCAGTGGCGCTAATGGCCCCTAGGGGCATGAGTTTTGCGGTGATCTGTTTGCAGACATGCCACAGGTGAATATAAACGCTGCCGTAAAGAAGTTCTGACTGGGCTGTGAGGGCCGTTCTGGGTGGAGTTTGCTGTATCTAGACTGGTTTCCCCCATCAACCAAAAAGATGCACAGTATAGGTTCATCTGTCTGTCTATCAGCCTGGCTGGTTGCTCCACCAGCGTCAAAGGGATGGGTTTAATCCAGAGGAAGTTTGTTGTAAATGATATTTAAAGCACATTGACTTTTGAAAAACATATCCTAATTATTCCCAGTTTTATAACAATCACAATCACGCTCTAATTCCAATCTCAAAATCCAAGGGCTGAACAGACTGCAGCCCAGAGAGACAAAGAGCTTCTGTGATTCACGCTATAAGTCTGCGCTCGCTTGGTCTGCTTGTCGTCTCACCAAGCTAGACAGGGAAAAAAAAAACTGCCGCCGGTCATAGCCGCAGGGTGTAAAATAGGGCAAGTGGAGTTAAGACATAAATGTTTTAATGTCATGCAAACACGGTGTGAAAAATTAAATAGTCTGCGGCAAGTCGCAGAGACAAAGAGAGAGTTGGGCCTGTTGAAAGAGGCAAGGCAATTAAAGGAGAGGCACATTAAAGTTGAGTCACGTTAGCTCCATTGTGTGCTGAGTGTGGGTTGGATTTTATTCTTCACTCAGGTTTTAAACTTATTGTTTTTACCCTATTGTCGTAATTTCAACTTCTTAGCTTTAGGGGTTGACGATGCAATTTATTGATTCTCCAGCGCAAATAATTCAGTACCTGTTACCAGAAGGGCGGCTGGGTGGGCAGCGCTCTTGCAGACAGACGATCCTGGGTTTGTTTCTCCAAAATGTAGTGGATTTTGAACATGTGTTATATCTGATTCTCCACATACTCCTGACCAGGAACCTTCCGCTAAAGCTGGAGATGGGTTGCTGGCTGCAGGTTGTCTCTGAGGTGACGATTCAAATGAAGGGGGACAGGTTTTCTTTTGTTTTGTGTTGTCCATACAGTAAATGCACGGCAAGATGTTGTGGTGCAGTGTTGTACTGTTGGCAGCTCTAGCAAATTATATCTTCAGGCAACTCCACCTACACTTTGACCCCCACATGCAGCTTGTTTCCAGGCTTTTGCATCTGAATTATTTAGTCCAAACCTCTGGTCATATCTTCCATCTCCTTCTGCCCAGAGCCTTAAGAAAATAATCACCTTCGCAGGGCCAACCCTTCAACGAGACACTTATATCTGCAGCACATGCGAGGGGTCGGGCAGAGTCCGCTGTCCCACGGAGCACAGGTGTGTGGCGGCATTACCTGATTTACGGCACATGCTGTTACCCTGCAGGCTTAAGGTGTAGAGAATGCATTACTATATGAGATGTATTTCATGTACAGACAGCCGTGCGTGGCGATGAAAAAGGTGGACCAGTGTCACATGATACGATAAATTCAAGAGTTTGTGTGTGGAAGAGGAAAGGTGCCTTTGACGTCATGAGTTTTTGTTTGATTCTCCCAACATTTGCTCACACTAACAAAAGAAATAATACAACCATCCTGTTAATACTGCACAACAGCCACAGCTGCAGAGTTTAGTGCCCACCAACGTTCTTCAACTCTAATCAGAAATCCATTTATGTCAAGAAAGTTTTGAGGTAACAGTAAATTGTGAGAGTAATAATACAGTATTCAATCTTATTCTTAAAGCCATAACTAGTAGATTTGATTCAATTCAACTTCATTCTTGACTCACCGTCCATTCAAAATGAAATAAAAGACAAGACAAACAATTTTAAAAAGACAATCATGCCAATGTCTCCACAAGTCAGATTGATAACGTGTCGCAATCCATTTTATATTTATGAGGGACACTATTATTTCATTTTCAGACATGTTCAGTCTACACATAAAGTTGTACGCCAAAGTTCGTAGTACGGCCTGTAAAGTGTTCACTCTGGCATTGACAAACATTACTGTGGCACTTGACCATCTCGGCTTCTTCAAAAGCACAGGGAAAGCATCATTATAGGCCACCTGCCGCCTGCGCATGCTGACTTTCTTATAAGGGAGTACAGTACGCTTTAAATAAAGTCAGCTTTACTCTCTCTGTACAACAGTCACATACAACACTCTGCATTGTCTATAGATATCATCATCATCAGACATGGCCTCAGTGATGATGTGCCTCAGTGTAGAGTGGACAGATATTTTCATAATTGAAAAATACCTCATAAATGTATAAACAAACAAGTGCTTTTGCAGTGAGCGGCTCACCTCTCCTAAGATGTGACTGTAACTTTACCAGGAGTGGGTATGTCTCCAGCTCGTTGCCATGGAGATGTTGACTAAAGTCAGCAGATTTATATAAACCTCATAAATAGATTAGGTTCTACTGATGGCAACAGTATAGCCAAAATGTTACACGGTGTGCCTTTAATATTGAAGAATATGACATGAATGAATTAAAGCTGCCTTTAACTATTCTCTAGGAATTGTTTTCGTCATGCAAGTCTGTGTTTTTTTTTTCCATTTAGAACTAACTTAACTTTACAGTGCAGTGGATTTAGATCCTGCAGCCCTTGAACGCCTCATACACTTCCCGGTGCTCTGTAAACCTTTCAGTGACCTGACAGTTCTCTGTAGATATTGGATTATTAAACAAACGGCCATGGATATTTCATGAGGATTTCAGCTGCGTCAGAACAGGTCGGTCAGATGTTTATCACTTCATTATCTTTTGTAAACTGACTCTGACTGTATTAGCACTAACTATCTGCTTATTTTGCAATCCCTGCTGCTCGTGTTTGTGTTTGTGGTGCGGGGGCAGGTCATACCTTTTGTCCCCATGGGAACATTTGCCCCGCAGTGCAGCGCCTGAGGAACTTGCATGGTCAGAATCACCAAACTGAAGACTAGGTTGATGGGGAAACCAGAGCATACAGAGGAATTCATGCCCTAAAATGAGAGTATTCAGACAGAAAGGCACACACAGTTCAGAATACAAACCCGGGATCTTCATACTGTGAGGTAAACCATTAAACACTCAGCCATTAACATACAGTATCTATACTAACATGCTGCTACATACATATAAAACACCTAATAGTACTGTACAGAAAAACAGCCTATACCTTTCTATGTAGTCAGTGTGATGCATATCTGCTTGCTGTGTTATCAATAAACATGTTTTTTCATCAGGTCCCGCCTCTGACTGCAGTCAACAGCTCAAACTCCAGCCTCAAGAGGTCAACTCATGACACCAAACTCTGGCTGCCTCCTCCATAACGTTTTACTGCAGGATAAACTGCCTGAAGGCGAGTGTCTGCAAACTGAGGACAAAAAAAACTCTATTAAAATTGCAAAAAACCCGAAAAGGCTGAACGCTTCACAATTAAACATTCACAAGTTTACCCAGAGTAA
The DNA here is from genome assembly GCF_951799975.1 of Gobius niger. NCBI lineage: Eukaryota > Metazoa > Chordata > Actinopteri > Gobiiformes > Gobiidae > Gobius > Gobius niger. Next base: position 10,136,686 of record NC_136852.1, on the reverse strand, counting down.
ATAATACATAATTAGCATTTTAATTGATTTCAATAAAAAATGATTTGGCAAATTGAGATGAAGTTGTTCATGGGTTGCACGCTGATAGCCCAAGTATAACTTAATTACAGTGTTTATCCAGACTTAATTCTCTATAATAGCTACATACTGCATGTCAAACACATCAACATTAACAGCCTGTGGTGGCATTTTACTCTGGATTTAAAAAGAACGATATAAAACATTGTTTTTCTTGCCAGCTATTTATGAGATATCACGCAGAAGGAAAAGCATGACAAATAAGGCTTATTAAGGAACGTTAAGTTATAATTACCCAAAGCAGGTCTTTCTACAGTAAAAGGAGCTTGTTTTGGAAATGGAAGTGGCATTGAAACCAAAGTAAAGCTACAAAAATATGAATAGTGAAGCATTTTAATGAGCTATGGTGGGATAATGGTTAGTACTACAAACCAGGCTGCATGGGAGCACTTTCCAATTAGCTCCCCAAAATATTTCTGCATGACAACAGAAGCTTGATGAGTCACATTTTAGATATATTTCTATTTGTTCAGAACATAATCTGCAAAAGATTTTGGTGAATCTTGTGAAAGTATAGAGATGTCAATTTCTTCAATAAGTTAACTAGTATGCTAAGAAACTTAAACTATTACTTCAAACATGTGTAGACTGAGCAACTCTCATAATACCATTATACAGACTCTGGTGTCAAACATGTGGAATCATTGGTGCTCATGCCTTTATGTGAGTGGCAGAATTGCTGGTGCCTGTCGTTTTGTTGTAATTATTTGCAGTATTTCAATATTGTTCTACCTTCTCTCTTTTTTTAAGTAACAGTGGATCATGTGTCCACACTTGTAAATGTAAATACAGGGATTACTGTGTGTATTCTGCAAGGGGTTATTGCACATGTTACTTTACAGTCATGTTGTACAGTCTGACAGCAGTGGGGATGAAGGCCCTGCGGTAGCGCTCCTTTTTGCACTGAGTGTGGCTCAGTCTGCCGCTGAAAGAGCTGCTCAGCTCCTCTACAGTCCCGTGTGGTAGAGGAGCTCATTTCTTCTTTGAGAAATTTAGTTAGGAGTAAATTTCTCTGTTATGAGATCAATAAAGGGTTCATGAGCCATTAGCATAGATGCTAATTAGCCGTTAGCTCACGGCTAACGTTAGCTTGCTACTCTTTCAGTTGTGTTTATCTGTGTATATTTATGAGACATGATACAGACTTGTAACTTGTATGTTGTTTTCACATGTCAGCTCATACACTATTTTGTGTCAGTTTTACAATTTATCTTCCATCATGTGCGTCCAAAAAAACATCAAAAAAGAACAACTGTTTGGTTTTAGTGAGATGATGGCTTTGGACCGGCCAAGGTGCGAGGGCAGGACAAACCCCTTTATTCAGCTAATACAAATACAATATGCGCTTACGGCAGTCACATATTTGAAAGGCCACAATATTTCTGTTCACCTCTCACTGACATTTTGTAATCATTAATTTGATGACAAATAAAAAAAAAAAAACACTTGAAATACTTCAAACAAAATTACACCTAAAATCAAATTCTCATCCGCGTGCTACATTCAACTCCCCAAACACAAACATCATCAAAGAGAGGAACTTGATATTACTTTTTTAATTAGAAAAAAGCACTTATCTTTCATAAACATGCAAAGGTCACTCTGATCTCACTGGAATTTTAAATGCTAGGAGTCAAGTATTGCTCAGAGGTGTTCACTATGAAAGCATTCTGTGTTTCATGCTGGCAGCAAGTTAAAGTATTTGAAAAGGGTGGTTTCATGACATTTCTGAATAAGAGATATGCACTGCATGATTAAAAAAACTCAAAGGTAAAGGTTTAAACTTAAAGAAGATTAAGAATAAAGGATTTCATGTTTGTTCAAAAGTTTCCCCCTGACTGAATGTGAAATCTTTTCAGTATAGTGCAGAAAGTCCACAGTTAATTTGTAATAGTGGAGTCAACATTCTTCCAGTCAATGCTTCTTATTGGACTTAATTAATATAAGTAATATTAATTTGCGAAAATAACCTCAAAGATTCATTGAGTTTTCCCACTGTTTAACTTTGCTTTCCTTTATCTCTCCCTCCGACTCAATCCCCTTACTCTATCTCAGCCACATGTTATTTTAATCATGAATTCAAACATGCTTGAATTCAATTTTTGAATGACAGAAGAAGAAGATGACAAACGGTAAAAGCACATAATGAGAAACGGTGTGGTCGCCCCATCTGCTGCGCATCTTTTAACCTTGTTCGCCCCTCCCCCAAAATAGATTTGTCCAAAAATGTTTAATGCATGTGAATGTACATTACAGAACGAAATGGGCTTAATATTTAGTGACTCCACATACGACATGCATGCATTAGCAGTCATGCGTGCCTCATCTTTCTTTATTATGAATGAGGCTCGCGGAACTGGCAGTATTTTTGATGCCGCTGCCAGGGTTAAGCGGCGGACATTGCGGGTGGAATTTTAGCTGGAGAGTATTCATTTTGCCGCATCGATTTTTCATTATTTATTCACATAACTGAAATCACAAGCTTCTGCGGCGGGGCTTCAGTTCCACTGTCCTTGCCTCGGGGGCGGGGGTTAAGCGGCGGGAATCACAAACAGCCACCTCATTACATTATCTCGTGAGTAATGCGCGGCAGTGGCAGGAGTTTACGGCACGTCCACGTGACTTTCGCCGGCACTGGAAGTCATCACTGTCATCATTGGGGTACACAAATGAAAATTACAGACTTTGATGTGTTTGTCTGCGCCTCCGGTCGTTATCATTGACACTAGTGTTATTATTTTTCCTTGTTGACTGTCCTTCCTCGACCTTGCCGGGGAGGAGATATTACGGCAAACTGGAAAGATGACGGTTGCGTCTTTGTTGATGTGATTCAAAAGGAAATTGTCTGATTACTGTGTGTGTAATAATCTTACAAAATAGCCCATTTCACGCATTTCATACACTGTTTAGAAAATAAAAAAAACGGCCGCCATTTTGAATACCGAAGTAGCATTATGCAGTATTACAGCATGTAACAATAAGACAACTGTGGCATTTTTACGTACTCGTAATCATTGCTTAAGAAGATAAGAGTAAAAACAAGGCCCCAGAGACGCACGTTTATGTGATTTAACCAGCAAATGTGGCAAAGACGTAGCAGCTCTGGCCGTCAAGCTACAGCCAGATCTGCTTCACTCCTCCGACTAAATGAACACGTCAAAGAGGAAATAGAAAACCTTTCTCTGTGATTTTACTCTATTGTCATGTCAATAGAGTCACAGTCAGAGTCAGTGTTTAAGCTGCTCAAGATGCTCAAGAAGCATGCTACCGGTTAGCAACTGTCATCCATCAACTGTCGATGGCTTCAACACCATTAACACATATATGGCTCACATGAACACTGAGGAAATACTACAGTAACAGCTCAGCTCTGACCTCTGTTACATGTTGAATCGAAGGCTTGATGTTTGGAGTATAGTTTAGGGCTTTCTCTTGGAGAGGCTTATCGTGTTGAGGCTAAATGCTATCCAGTAGCATGTTAACGTCTTGAGCAGCTTAAACACTGACTTACTTCACATAAACTCTTCTTGAGCAATGATTACGAGTACATAAAAATGCCGCTGTCAATCGGTTGTCGCTCATTTTCCTCCTGAGTAGAGATATTGTTACATGTTGTAGCACTGTATAATTCTACTTCTGTATTCAAAATGGCCACCATAACAACAAAAGTCACATGACTGAAAAGCATGTATACTCTCAGCTTCAGCAAATTTGATGTGGAGCTCTACCTCAAGCTTCTCCCCTAAAACCCAATCCTCACTAAGGCAGCACCTTGCACCTGCAGAGACAACTCCTATTCTCCACTTGCATGTGCACCTTGTCCTTTCTATAACATATGCTGATCTCAGGGCCAAGAACAACAGCTCTGCAGGTCATCAGTAACTAATCTCACACACCAGTCTCAACTCACTGAGGATGAGACCCAAATGCAAAAAAAAATATTTTCTACCAAGCTTATTCTATTATTGTTCATTTTTCATGTGCATGGCAATTACAGACTAAACATTAAATTAGCATTTGTTTAAGAACATAATTACTGCAGGCTTCCGACCACTTCACAGCCTGCCCTATCCTAAATTACTGTTTACACTTCATTGCTGGTTACACTAGTTTCCTAAGATTTGTTTTCCTCGTTATATTAATTCAAACCACCGCTGGTGGTTGACATTTCCACAGAGCTCCCCCTAAGTACCAATAATTCACTCAGTATTCAGTGTGGATTTACAAATGTTTTCATTGAGAGCAATCTATCCTTGAGGCCCAAATTTACATTCATAATGCAAAAACCAACTTCTTTCGGGAGACGTTTTCCCCTGGCTATGTCTCTCCATTTCCACTCTGCTCCTCTCATTTAGTGGCAGCTAGGGCTGGTCTTAAAAAAAAACAGTAATGTGACGTGACATTTTTTATGAAATATATATATCCACTTCTTCCAAACTGTAATGTTTTTAAAAGCGCTATATTTTATGCATCTTTCAGGATGCCCAGCATCGGGATTTTGTGTTTGTGCAGTGCTTTAAGTGGCTAAAAAAAGTGCTGGTTCTGTCTCTCACTCAAGCGGGGGGCTAAAATGTGGGCAAAACTGAAAGGTGTGAAGGTGAAGGTGATGAATAAATATTTTAACTTAAAGTCTAAATGAGCCTTTGCATATTTTAAAGATGGTTAAAAATGCAGGTGCTGCGAAAGACATGAGTGGTGCCAAGCACGGCTCTGATGCAAAAACATCAACTGTCCTCCGTGAAGCATGATTATGGGACGTTCAAGACCGGATCAGATCTGTCGAACTCCTCTTTTACATTAAATGAAAAGTATATCAAATGAGCCAGTCTTTTGAACAGCTCTTACAGCAACGAACTGATCCCACAGATTCGACGGATCCCTTCACTACCGAGGGGTAATTTGTCAGAGCGTTGTAAATCTTGTTTGCCGTTTATTTTCTTATCGTGGATTTATGTTGTTTTTTTCTGGTTCGAACCACCTGTTGATGAAGAAAATAACTGCATCAAATAAAAATGTTGTCAGATTTGATGAATGGCTGTTATCTGGATTCATAAATCTTAGAGAACATGACGGTTGGTACTGATCACTTCTGAAGTTTATCAGTGGAGCCGCTGATAGCATCTGGAGTCTTCGAGCGGGGAATGGAGAATCTAAGCACTGACTAAACATAATCAAAGGAAACAGCGGTAACCTCTTCAAGATCACCCCTTTTGATGCACTCTCGCCTGGAAAAGCAACAGCATTCTTTGGCCAAAATGATTGACAACATCATTGGAGGAAAAACAAAATGTGTTTTTGCATAAGGTTTTCTAGTTCTGAATGAGGTTTTCTAGTTCTAAAATGTATCAAAATAAAGCTATTTTTTGTATATTGAACAATGACATATGAGTTGAATTAAGGACCCCAGGAAGACTAGCTTCCATTTAACTGGCAGCTAATGGGGATCCTAATAAAACAAAACAATAAAACAATGACATATGAATTGAAATGGTGATGAGATGTACTTCCTGGCAGACACAAATCCACCACATTTATAACCTAACTAAACTGCAGGAATACTTTAGATAGGGTTAAGGTGGACTTTAATGTCCCCATAGTCAAATGTGTCCTCTGCGTTTGACCCATTCTTCGATACCGCTAGGTCAACCCGTAAGGAGCCACGTGCAGATGTGGAGCCAGACTGCTGGTCATTAACCTATTGTGCATGTTTTAAGTTGATAGACTGGATCCAGACACTGTAAAGGAGGATTCACATCAACCCGACGCACACGTTACTGTTTTGGGGGCAGGGTGAATATTTGTCTGCTCGGGTTTCCTCTCATCCTTCCCCGTCTCACCTGTTAGAGGAATAGACCACCGTTTTTACATACTGAGACAGTGCAGTAAAGTTGAAGTGCTCCTAATGTATTATTACGCCTTGCAATATAGTGCCCCTTTTGGTCGCCTTAGAAAATCGACATGTTTAATTTTGTGTAACTATACTTGGATTTTGAACTTTTCACGTAACTGCGTTTAAATAGGTGAAAAGAGCTTGGTAGCTTCTAACTTCACCCCAGGAATATGCTGGGAGAAGCTAAATGCTAACAACGTCTTTGGTCTATTTGCGTGACTGGGCGCACGCACAAAGACCAGCATCAACTCGCCTAAGCTCAGTATGTAAAAACAGTGGCCTATTCCTTTAAGAGCAACGTCTACACTGAAGCGACCTGAACCCCAGACCAAGTCCGATAGCCGCACAGTACGCGCAAGTAGATTTTGAATAACTCAGAAACACAAAGTACAAAGCCCTCACTCTAATATCCAATTGATTCGCTGACCAGCCAGTAACACTCGAGCAATCACAGCGCTCCAAGTGCGGCAACGGGAGACGCCTGGCTCCACCGACCTCCACAGACACGCGTCCCAACGTCAAAAGCATTTTCAAAAATAAGTCCAACAAAGTACAAAGGTAGCAAGAAACCTCCCAACAACTTACACAAATATAGTAAAATCATCTATATTCATTCAGTCATCTCCTCTCATACAAAGTTTTTTTGTTGTTTTTGCTTTCTGTTCTGGATTATTCTTTCGACTCACGTTATGTTCCATGACTTTTATCTATGCCTATATTGGCTGAAAAAGAATTGTCCTAAAAGTGCTAGTTAAAGTGGAGCTTGTGTGCTCCCCCACAGTTTGACTGGGTCTTCTCTGTGTGCCATTGTTTCCCTTATCAACCACAGACAAGCACACAAGAATATCCTCCAGCGAGATACTGCCGACTGAAGGGTTCATTGAGAGCACCACTGTTCTAACAGAAAAACTGAATCCACATTCCCCAGATACTGATAAAAAAGGTAGTTATGGATAACAGCATAATCAGACTGATCCCGAACGCAGAAGAAAGTATCATTTGTACAGCTTTCTTATGTTTGTTGAAAACTGCACTTTGTATTATAGAAGGCTGTGAACCAAAGAACCACAAGCGACAGAAAGTTCCAGAGCTGTTTTCCTCACCTAATCCCAAGAACATACTGGTTAAATATTAGTATTATGTTCAGATTCTGGTCAGCGCACATTGTCGCTGCGGTGTCTGTGCTGCTGTGACCTGTGGGCTCGTGAGCAAACCCTCCTGTCACTCATTTCTGCAACACACAAGAAAGTATCCCCGGCAAAAAGCCTGCACTCAGCACTTTGCATTCTGCTGACCACCGCTGTGCCCTCCTCTCCGGACCATCACACCAGCACTTCAGTGATAAGATACTGCCTCCAGTACACAAAACCCCAATCCCAACTCAATAAACAGCTGAACTGACAACTGGACGGAAGTTTGTTAACCCATGGATATTGCGTTTGTCTGATGCTCAAACAAATCAAATTACTGTGAAGAATGATGCATTTCTGAGAGGAAATGCAGTATCTCTACTTCAGACCTACACTCTCATTGCAGTTACAGAGTGGTCCGGCTACGCACAATAATTTATTCAATCCATCTGCTCTTGGTAGGTTACACAGTCATGGCTCTGGGAGTTAGCTCTACTTACTGTACTTAACTTCTTAACTCCCACCTGAACCAAGCACATTTTCTCCAGTTTGGTGTTACCCAAATCTAAACATTTCTTGAAAAAAGCGTGCCGGAAAAGCAATAATGACAATATGAAGAGCAACAAGCACACAACAAAAAAGCAAAGACAAAAAGTGATGTTAAAAAGCCACAAAAAGTGTGACAGAAAAAGAGACAAAAACCCAATAAGGAAGCAGCGAATGAGCGACAAAAACAATGTCAGAAAAGCAACAATAACACAACAAAAAAGTGCTGAAAAAGCAAAAAAACCATGACAAAGTTAAATAACGTTACCATTTAGGCCTTTGTTTTCAAATGAGGCCATGTAGGGGCCACATGATTTTTTTATAACCGAGTTCATTGTCTCCAGTTTGGCTTTACCCAAATCTCTTCTTGACTAGAGAGCAACAATGTAACAATTATTGCTCTCCACGGTACTAGCGCTGGGTGATACATTGAATTAATGTAATTAATTTGTGCTTTTGAAAACAGACAATTTGGAAAATGGCTAAATCATAATTTCGCTCCATGTCCCCCCATGTGCGGCCAATGTATCCGTGTTTCAGATGCTCTGTAGTGAAATGACACCAGCGGAGAAGCAGCGACTTTCTGACGATGCTGCTTCACAAAGGCCGCCTGTTGTGTTTTAAGAGGACGCGGTGGAGTTTTCTTCCGCTAAAACAGAGTTTCCCACTTTCCTCCGGTCTGCTCCTGTGCCTTTCTCTCACTCTGCTCTGAGCGGACCATTTAACTCCGCCCCTTCCCCTTGAGTCTCCATGGAGACGGTTGTCAATCACAGCAGAGGCATGAAGACGATAAAACTAAAACACTTGAAAACTCCATGGCTCATTAAGAGGTTTTACTTTTGAGAGCAGAACAGGAATATCTAAAACAGAAATAACTATGTTTAAATAAAGGGTTGTATTATCTTAATGGGCCTAATTGTAGCTACATTATGAAGTATTAATGAGCAGGACTACAGCCCTACATGGTACATAGTTAAAGTTTTGCCAATATCAAGTTAAAGCAACAATTATACCTCAATAAATATATGATCTTCCTCAGTTCAAATACACATCAATGCCAGACTACGCTTTCATCTTTAAGCAAGATTGATCAAAACAGTGAAATATCCAGTCATGCATAGAGGCACCATAATTAGTGTATTTGCTGGTCTAAAAAGCACAAGTGCACCATGGTTGCCAGGTTGATTAGGTGTATTTAAAGCTTTTCAGGGGTTTCGTGGGGGTTTGCCCTGCTGTTTAGCTTGTAAAATAAACATCACCATTTCTAATGACTAAACTTCAAGGCAATCAGAGTGTCTCTTTCAGTCAGGCAGTGAGCAAGAGATGGCCCTGCATCAAAGGAAGAGCATGGTGGCTCTAAACTACTAAAATACGAGCCGTGCATCTGTGGGTTTTGGCCGGTTTTCTCAGATGTTTTTGTGCTGCTGATACATGGCCGCCCTGCTTGAAGTGCACCTCTACACCTGTCCCGGTCCTGTGCAATTGAATGTTATAGGACACCCAGACTCTGTGCTGTACAGTCGCTCAAAGAACACAGGCCTGGTTGTACGAGTGAAAGTCACCTCAAGTTTAGTCACAAAAGGCTATGCAGATGCAGCTCCAATCGATTGTACCCTTCAGTGGAAGTTTCACATTTACATGGGGCACAACCCTTTTGAAAATCAGACATACAGATGGGGAAGAGGAAGGCTGCATCATGTATGGCTGAGCTAAGGAGGGCAGAGACAGTGGAATGATTGGTGTCTCTCCCTGTTTGTGTGTACACTAAATTGAAACTGTAAATCATTTTAAGTTCCATGTATTTGTTTTGTTATTCTTACTGGCACAATTGCATGGCTTGTGCACTTTATTTGATTTTTTTTTACATAACATCTGAGCTGTTGTGAAATTGAGCTGTATTTGTGGTTTCTGCATGTTGTAACCATAAAACCTCCTTAGGCGCAAATGGACTCGAGGATTAAAGCCGCGCTGCTGAGTTAAACATATTGTTTTTGTGCAGGGGCTGTGGGTTTGGGATGGCTCTGTGCCGCTGTGTTTGCTGGCTGGACATATTAGCATAATCTGGGTCAAAGCCTGCAAATGAGGATGTGGATGCATGTTTTACTGTTCTCCCTGAAGACTACAGCACAGCCCAGTTCATACATAATTCACCTAAGTGAGTGTCTTCGGGAAGAGATGGGAGGGGGGGGGGATGACTTGGGCTCCAACACGAACCCACAGCTTGGTTGTGATTTAAGACTGGATCCAGAGTCAGAGACATTCAAGATATGAAAGATATGTTATAAAGTTACAAATAGAGGATAATGGTAATCAAATGATGTGTAAGTTCTCACACACTCTCTTTGGTCATAGTGAGGGTTTTTAACATGTATTCTTCTGCACTGGGTTGTTTCTTTAGCCCATATGGTTCTACTGGTCTGCACCCTGGATGAGGAAATGTAAGGAGAATGACAACGAGGAAGAGAAATCTTCAGAAACAGTGCTCCTTTGTCTATGAGATTATATGGGTTTGACCGTCTCTGGGAATTGAATATACGCCTATTGCAGAGAAAATCCAACTTGTCAGCAGGCTTTTTATGCACCAAGCCGCATTTCCTTTATTAGATTTGTGCTTTTATTTGAAGCCATATCCTCTTTTATGGCACTCTTTGTTTTGCACTTATCACAGTGCTTTGGTAAGGCTTGAACAAACACCTAGAGATATTACAACATCTACTGTATACAGCACACGGTATGGAGAATCCCCCAAAAAACAAACAAAAAAACAGTACAGACGATGGCTAAAGCAATGAATTTAACTCAAGAGTTAGCACAGATTAAAGTGTGCACACCTAAACACTTATCATAATCTTAACACATTGAAATAAACATAAATTAAATTAAATAAAATTACAAAACTACACACTCTAATTACGCCTTACAGTATGTGTGATTTTGGTAGCTCTTTGATGAACAGAAGTGAAATAAATGACGATCAAAAACTTCTGGACATTTCATGTATGTTATTGCGTTTCTTTTCTTTCTTTTTTCAGTCCGCGGGGGTTTGGTGTTGCGTAGGTAACAGCTGTAAACCCGACACTTCTCTCTCGCTCTCTGGAGCGCGTTTGACAAAGCAGAGTGGCTTCCCATGGACAGATCGAAGCAGCTGAGATTTTAACATTTCTCTGAGTTTTTAAATGGTTTCAAGCGGTCCAAGGACGACTGAGAAACATCCTGTTAAAGTGTTCAATCGGAGAACCAGGCTGTTTAAATGCACACGTGATAAAAAGCGATTGATCTGCGACAAAAAAAATCAATTGGTGTCATTGAAAGTTGACTTGAAACTGAGATATTTAGGCATTTGCCTCTTCCCCTAACGTTAGTGCCTGAGAGGAGAGAGGAGTTGATCAGAAGGGCATTAAACACGCAATATCTCCGTTTCTAGAAAAGTGATTTTGATCAAAACTAGCCTCTGTTTAGCTTAGATTTCTCAGGCATGTAGAATTAAACTGTTTTCACCTATGGAGAGCTTAGAGTCTCCCCTTTCAAGCGAGCCATAGCATGTGTCACAGAATATGCTGTGGTGCCACAAACATCATGAAAAATGGTCTGAATTGTTGGCGCTCTACAGCTAAATCCCCAAAACAGCTCGGCACTCAATGTGTTAATCTGAATGAGACAGTTACACCTGATCATTACTCTGATCTAATATAGAAGTATATTTGTTTTCATCCACACTAAGCTGATATACCCAATCGGATCGTCCCAGTATGTGTCATGAATTTATTGGGGCCGTAAAAACGAACATGACACGCCCACACAGACATCCGTCCAGAGGAACAACCTGTTTACCCTCAAGATTTACAGCTAGCAGATATTAATGCGGATGTACTACTATACTCCAATCTTCTTTTACGTGCATTATGTGGGCCGTACTGGCAATTTACTTTGCTTAATGCAATAAGAGTAAGGAAGCCTCCTCCTGTGATTCTCCATTAGTCGCGTGGAAGCAAACAAGGGCATTGGTGCAGCTGGACTCACAATGTCAAAGCAATCACGGGCGGCCATATGCGAAAAGAACGTGGCAATTTCACCCTGTGACTATGGTGTTTAAGTAATCAAAATAAAATCAGAAATGCAAGGAAAAAGGTCAATCTGTAGAGACAACATTACTGACAAAAACAGGGCTCTCAATGGGCAACAGTGGCTCTTCTTTTTCACAGAACCCCAGCTCCACATTTGCAAATCCTGTTGGATGTTATGGTCTTCACTGTCAGGTATTAATCAAAAGTTGTCCAAGGATGTTGCTGTTTCCATGGTTTGTTCTTATTGTGAGCATAATTTTGATTACTCATGATCAATATATAACATTTTCCGTGAGACAGATACCCAAGACAGTCTTTCCTTTATATATTTGCAAAATGTCTCCCTCAAACCTGAAGCTATACCTACATTTCTTATTCATTAGTAGACTGGATGTGTTTGCAGGCATGTTTTTGGCAAGCCCTCCATCTCACGCGGGACGCCTCTGTCATTGTCACTTCGGCCCGCTCCATATTTCTCCTGCTTATGCACCCGGGACATTTTATTTTATTTTCCTGTCATAGTCCAAGGTCCTGGTGATTGATGGCCCCACATCAGCTTCACTCTGCCCATTTGTCACGAGCTCTGTTTGGGATAGCTAACACATACACAGCTAGAGCTCACGACAGCGAGGCACTCAGCTTACACCTAATCACCACGGAAACGGGATACTATGTGCAGAGCTGGCACATGGAGATAGCAAATCAAGCAAAGAAATTTGTGAGTCAACATTTTGATTTTTAGTCGTCGGTTGGTTCGGTTTCATGTAATCAAAGTGCAGATAGAGAGCATAAACATAAAAGCTTATTATTTTACAAAAAAAAAACAGTATGCTAACAGCAGGACTGGGCAATATGGCTAAGTGTGACCTGAGGTTACAGCTTGTACCCTTTGCATCTGCAGCGTGTCACATAGCACTTTGGTCTGAGTGAGTGTTGTGACATTAGCAGTCCAAAAGAAGGAGCCAGGCTATGAACAAGTCAACACAAATGAGGGAGCGAGCACCCACTTAGAGTGAGAAGTCATTAATAAGCAATCACTCCTTCTACAGCCTCAAGGAACGCCAACCAAATTATGCTAAATATTTATATGCAGCTGGTTCGGGTTTGTACAGAAAATAGAGATTTGAATAGGTTGTGTGTTAGCCAGTTTTACATTCTGAATACACAGCAGCGGCATGGTGGCCCAGTGGTTAATCCTCGCGTCTAACAGCAAAAAGGTTGCTGGTTCATTCCCAGAACTTGCTGGCCTTTCTGTATGGAGTTCACATATTCTCCCCATGTTTAAATGGGTTTCCTTCCGGTGCTCTGGTCTCCCATCAATGCAAAACAAGTACAATTGGTTTGTCCTCCAGCCTAGTGTTTTTGACCATTGTCTCTGCATCCTGAGTTTGGACCCGGGAAATGGTCTGTGGTGGCCTACTGCTCCTTCGAAGGATGGGTCAAATTCACTGGACAAATGTAGCCAATATAGGCCACCTTAACCTTAAGAATGAGTCTTCAACAACCCAGTCGACAGTATTTTCAATCAATCAATATGTCGTTTTGTATAGCCCAATATTAACAGGAGTAGCCTCACAGAGCTGCACCAAATCAAAAACCCAGTAGGGGGAAAAAGAAACCTTGGGGAGAACCACAAAAGGACCCAGCCAATGGGAGTCCCTCAGCAGACGGGCCAAGATCGCAGAAGGACATCCAGTACGTTTTGGAGCTTCAGTTTTTCGTGTCCACTCCTTGTAGGCAGGGTTTCTATCTATCAAAACATCCTGACCATGAACCGAGCCCAAATTCTGGAGAAGTTGGTTTCTGGACATCACACTGCTCCATATTGCACCAACGGCATCGAGGACAATGACCTCTTGGATCTCTGTAATCTAACCCTTGTCAGTGGGTATAATTGAAAAAGTTGATATGGTTGATTTAAGCGCTGAATAACATAGAAGCTAGTGAGTTCAGCAGTAGTAATTATGGGACTGCTTTTTTTGTTATGCTAATTTTTTCTTTGTTATGCTAATTATGTGTAAACAAAATTATCGTAATTAAATTATTACACACCTCCCCAACCCACGTGGTGTCGTGATGACGCCACTGCAGGTGCATGGTCAAACCGGTTCACACCTTCTCCTCAACAAAACAAACACTGAATTAAAAGTTACAGATAGAGCCGTGTTTTTGTGTCTGACTTGTGTGTCTTTGAGCTGATGCAGTAGTAGTAGTTCATTCCTTTAAATGTAAAAACATTTCCAATTCTTTGTGGACAACACGACCGAAAGGGTTTTAGGCTGAAGTGAAGACTTATAACGCCTACCATTCAAGTTTACCATCAAAGGTAGCTCCTAGATACATGCATTGTTTTGACATGGCTGTAGTGATGACAGAATCAAAGGCAAACAGGTCTATTGTTTTGAAGTCTATGAGATGATCCCCTCTGTAGTATTGTAGACCGGCGCTGCATAGCCACAGCTTTCACACCTCCGCAGACCCGCCTGCACCTCTCCCCTCCCCTCCCTTGTTGCATTCCAGCTCTCACCCCTCTGAAGCGATTTTAATCTGTCTGTAAATAAACAGCTATGCTTAACATCCAATGTTTTTATTTCTGTTAAAGGGTGCTATTGTTTCTAACGTTAATCACACAAACATGCTGATGTAAGAACTTTTTTTTCAGAGTATGCAGCGCTTAGGGTATTTTTATAAGCTATATTGTATTGTGTAACATTTTGTTTTTTATTTTAGAGAAATGTGTGCGGGCGTAAATACGGGGTTCTGTAAAACAAAAACAGCATAAAAATAAAATGTTTTTTGTTTACCGTTTTCCATAGGAAAAACAAACACTGAATTAAAAGTTACAGATAGAGCAGTATTTTAGTGTCTGACATGGCTGTCTTTGAGGTGAGATGCCTGTGATGCAACGGTGGTATGCAGACGTAGTGTGTTTGATGTAAAGAAAAAAAAAAAAAGGTAGAGACGCCTTTAATCCACTCAACTGAGGTGCATATTCTAACTTCTCAGACCACTTAACTCGCTTAGCTGATTGGGCTCACATTACAGAATCAAAGGTAAACAGGTCTATTGTTTTGAAGTCTATGAGATGATCCCCTCTGTAGTATTGTAAATTGAAATGACCTCGCCCCCCGCGCACCCCACGTGGGTCCTAGACCGGCGCTGCATAGCCACAGCTTTCACACCTCCGCAGACCCGCCTGCACCTCTCCCCTCCCCTCCCTTGTTGCATTCCAGCTCTCACCCCTCTGAAGCGATTTTAATCTGTCTGTAAATAAAAGCCCGTTTTTAAAAGTTTACTTTTAAGTAACATTAAACAGCTATGCTTAACATCCAATGTTTTTATTTCTGTTAAAGGGTGCTATTGTTTCTAACATTAATCACACAAACATGCTGATGTAAGAACTTTTTTTTTCAGAGTATGCAGCGCTTAGGGTATTTTTATAAGCTATATTGTATTGTGTAACATTTTGTTTTTTTATTTTAGAGAAATGTGTGCGGGCGTAAATACGGGGATTCTGTAAACAAAAACAGCATAAAAATAAAATGTTTTTTGTTTACCGTTTTTCCATAGGAAAAACAAACACTGAATTAAAAGTTACAGATACAGCAGTATTTTCGTGTCTGATATGGTTGTCTTTGAGCTGCGATACCTGTGATGCACCGGTGGCATGCAGACGTAGTGTGTTTGATGTAAAGAAAAAAAAAGGTAGAGACGCCTTTAATCCACTCAACTGAGGTGCGTATTCTAACTTCTCAGACGACTTAACACCTAGCTGATTGGGCTCACATTACAGAATCAAAGGTAAACAGGGCTATTGTTTGAAGATCCAGCACTTCAGAGACATGCCCGAACATGAAAGACTGGTGGGCGTATATAGTAACCACGGCCGGGATTCATTCGGTACCCAGACCCAGACAGAGCAAGCAGCCGCCGCAGCAGCAGCATCGCACGGGATCCTGTACAGCCTACCGTGGACCGTCTTCCCGTCAACCACAGCAGCCGCCGCAGCAGCGCACTCGTCCTGTATAGCCCGCAGTGGACCGTCTTCCCGTCAACCACAGCAGCCGCCGCAGCAGCGCACTCGGTGACCGTATACCGCGGACAGCCTTCCCTCCAGCGAGCAACGAAGGACGCATAGCTGCTTGGACAAACTGTTTTTAAATGTTTAGTTTTTAAAGTAACATTAAACAGCTATGCTTTTAAGAGCTAAGCTGCAATGTTTTATTTTTATTAGTCTTAACTTAATTATACTATCGATTTTGGCTATTCCAAAGTCATTTTGATTGCTAGTTTGTAAGCTTTACTTCTGTAATGTTTCTATAGTGGAATAATACTACTACTAATAATAATAGTGATAATAATATATTTTGTTGTTTTCATTATTTTATTTTAGAGAAATGTGTGTGGGCGTAAATACGGGATTCTGTAAACAAAACAACATAAAAATAAAACGGTTTTGTTTACCGTTTTCCATAGGAAAACCAACACTGAATTAACGTTACAGATAGAGCAGTGTTCTTGTGTCTGACTTGGGTGTCTTTGAGCTAATGCAGTAGTAGTAGTTCATTCCTTTAAATGTAAAAACATTTCCAATTCTTTGTGTACAACACGACCGAGAGGGTTTAGGCTGAAGTGAAAACGTATTATTATTATTAACTCATTATTATTATTATCTGGAGTTAGTAACATACATTTCAATATTCCAACACATATGTATACATACATTTGTTTTATGTTCATTTAGTTGAAACTAAATCATGTCATTATTATTTTTTATTTATTTTATTTTGTTTTTATTACTTTATTCATCCTAAACTTATATATTCTTGAATTTTAGCAGCTTTAAACAACTTTTTGAAAGCTTTGACTGTTTGGGACAGTTTAAACTGATCTTCCACAGATTAACACCTCTTACAGAAATACATCCACTCTTTTTATTCTTTTCAGCTTTTGTTTTTGAAAATAGCAGTTCCTCGGAGGTTATACTGACTTTGCTCTTGTGTTCAAAAAGCTCCTGGATGGGAGGAGGGAGAAGATTGTTAAATGCCTTGTAAACTATTACTAATGCGTTTAGATCAACAAGATCATGGATTTTCAGTAGGCTTAGCTCTACAAAGATAGGGTTTGTTGGTGCATAGAAATCTGCTTTAGAGATAATTCTTATTGTCTTTTTTTGGAGTAGGAAAATAGGATGAGTATTGGATTTATAATTGTTTCCCCATATTTCCAGTCCATGTTTAGGTAAGGAAGTATGAGGGAGTTATACAGTAATAGAAGAGATTTTTTTTATCCAGTACAGTTTTTCAATTTGCCAATTACAGCAATGGTTTTTGCTAATTTTGTTTTTAATCTACTTATATGCGATTTCCATTCAAGTTTACCATCAATGGTAACTCCTAGATATGCATTGTTTTGGCATGGCTGTAGTGATGCAGTGTCTGCCTTCTCAGACCACTTAACTCGCTTAGCTGATGAATATGCATATGTGCTCACGTTGCTAAAGCTAGGGGTCAAGAAATCTATTATTTTGAAGCCACTACAGAGGGATCATGTCCCAACATAGATCTGAAGTGATTTTAATCTGTGTAAATAAAAACCCGTTTTTAAAAGTTTACTTTTAAGTAACATTAAACAGCTATGCTTAACATCCAACGTTTTGAGCTGATGCAGTCGTAGCACAGAGGAAACTGAACCAGCTGAAGAGTCCTGACCACATAGGTGTCTAGACAAGGCTGACACCTGACATTAACATACAGTATGCGCATGATCCTCACCCCCCTCGCCACCTGCCCGGTGATAAGGAGTTTGCTCAAGGTTCTATCTGATTCTGAAAAAAAGAAAAGAATGAACTATGGATCAAAGCAAAGCTTTTGCATGTCAAAGACTGACAAAGACTACAACTCCAACCCAAACCAAAAGTCATGCAAACTGCAACCACTCTTAACATAATGGAAAGTACATAAACCAAAGAAAGCACTCCAAACATCCAACCTGCGATCAACGCAGCAGACCTTCACCACCAAAATTTGACAGAGATCACAGTTTACTGGTACATTTTTCTTTAAAAGCAAAAGGAAATATCAGACCTGCTCATCAAACAACAAAAACAACTCAACTACCACACCTAAATGAGCTCAATTTGTCAACCAAAACCATAATCACAAAGCTGCCAAACAAACTGAAAGAACAGTTCAGATATATTGCATGTGGCGTCCAAGAAGCACTTTCACTGACATTATAATTTTTGTTGAGTGTCAGTTAAAAATCATCACTGATCCCTTATTTGGTGAACTTCAAACTCAAAGTGTCGACTAAGAAACTGTGAAACCAAAAAACAAGACACGAACCAAACTAATATCAGATCTGTAAAAGCTAATAATCCCAACTCACCGTTTTTGTTCACAACCTGAATCTCATTATTTAAGTTGTTGTCCCAAGTTCACAACCCTGCAACATAATGGGAAGATTAATTTTGTTTAGGAAAAGAGACTTTGCTTTAAATGTTAAAAGAGACTTTGCTTTAAATGTTTTGAGTATGGACATTTTACTGTTTCATGTAAATGTTTCAGTGGATAAATCTATCAAACAGTGATCTGTCTGAGCTCAGTCCTGATGTCCATAGTACTTTCTCAACGCTGAATCACAGCAAGCCCAAACGGGGACCAGTGGAGTTGGTCAATTTTCAATCATTCCAGTTGATGTGAAATCAAACAAAGACAATAAAATAGTTCAAACATATGCATTTTCAATAACATCAACATCAAGTTTCTGCACAGAGTCACTTCTGCAAAACTCAACTTGAAAGGACAGAAAACAATGAGCAAACAATGTCACCTCAACAAACACAATCTACTTAACCTGACAATTGATCTTTCAGTTTCCAGTTGTGATGGTAATGACTTCTATTCCGGGGTGTCAAAAGACAATACCAGTGACAAAAGTGAGTTTGCTTAAGTCATGTGGATCTTCCAGAAATTGAGTCAAATGTTGAATTGCTAATCAGATTGAATGCTCCAAAGTTGCACTAGCCACAAAAAACAGTAAAAATGATGGACCTTTTGCTGTTAAAACGTCATTAGGATGGATTGTAAATGGTACTTGTACGTGACAGGGAGCAAAACTAAAAGATGCTCCCCTATAGGAAAAAAAAAAAAAGGTGAAGCTAAAAGAAGTGAAAAGGAAATGAAGCAGAAAAAGACTGTGACCAATGTGAAAAGATACAAAACACTGCAATAATCTGCTCTATGCCACTCTGTGGTCTGTCCACACTCGTATTTGCTGCTAACACTTACTTCACATGCACATCTGTGAATACACTCACGCTGGTGCTCTATGTCCAATTGTTGTCTTTATCATAGTTTCTTCTTATGCATGCCCTTGTAGTTTTAAGTTTTTATAGTTCATTTGTTATACACTTTATGTTTCATGTTGCACGATCGACCGAAAATAATTCCTAATTGTGAACCTTCTCAGAACCATGCCATTAAAAACGATTCTGTTTCTGATTCAAGCAAAAAAGGATTGACAAAACTGGAAAGGAATGAGAAACTATGAAAATGAGCACAGACAAACCAAATGACGTCACCCAACAGATAAAATCAGAGTCTCACACACTCAATCAAAAGTGTCCAAATAAATATCTTTGTGTTGTACAAGAGAAACAAAAGTGGCAAATAATGTATAGTGGAAAAACGACAATGCTATTAGCAAATTGAGTTGTTTATGGTATTCTAAAGGTTTTGAAAAACAAAGATGATAAAATAGCAAAGTATGAAAGTTAGTTTAGGGAAAATCTAAACAAAATGTCATAAAGTATAATATGGTTGCCGATGCACACAATCTACTTAACCTGACAGATGATCTTTCAGTTTCCAGATGTAAAGGCAGTGAGCGTGCTGTCAACTCAAAAGACAAAACAGTGTCCAAATCCAGTGTTAAACCTGGAACGTAACACATGTCAGCAGCAGCAAGAATAATCCAACGTACTGAGAACAAATCTTAACCATTTTCACCATAATTGCATAATGTTGCCTGAGGAAGAGTCACAAAAGAACTATATTGTAATTAGAGTTAATTCATGAGTCACAAATTAGAGGGAATATCTTATTATAAAAGATTATTCACACCAGTTTGTTTTTCATTTGATACAGCTAATAATATTCTATTACCTATTTCTTTTACATAAGATGAAAGTCATAATGATAACAGGCTGATTCTTCAAAAGGTTTTCTTTTAAAACAACTCTTAAATAAACTTATAATCATATAATCTCTTGTTTCTTTGTTGTGAGCAACACGGTAAAGGATTTGAGAAATTCTCTGTATTTTCTTCCTTAATTTCACGAATAATCACAAAGGTGCAACATTTTTCTTCACAATAATCGTAATTTAAAATTTTAGGATTGTGAAATTCATCGTTAAAAAATGACTCAAAATGGAAAGGTTGTGTTTCTACCATGGACCCCTTGATTGCCTCTTGTTTATTTTCCATAAGCTGGCAAACCTTCTTGGATTTATAAATGTGTTTGTCTTCAAGGGGGACGTCTGTGTCACTTAGACAGTATCATGAAAACAAAATATTGGAACTTGAATATTTACAGTATAGTTAGGTTCATTACAGCACTATATTAATCAAGCTGCACAACAGTCAGAATATTAAGTAATACTTACTATTCACAAATATAAAGAAACCGCTTTTCTGTGGTCATCATGTACATATCATAAGACGATGTTTACTGTCCATTGGACATGTATTTGTGTATCCAACTCACAAAAAGCAGAAACTTCAACGTGATTCAACATTTAGCTCAGATTACAATTGTTTAGCTAGTACAGGAGGTAAAGGCAAATCTTACATTAGAAAAGTTGTACTTTTTAATATGCTTATATATGTTGTGATTTATATTTGTGCTTAATTTAAAAGTTTTTGTTAAATGTTCACAGAATACAAATGTTATTATTTTTTGTTTCATTGGAAAGTAACAATAAAAACAGCTCCCCAAAAGTCTGAATGAAAAAAGAGCAGAAAACAAGAATATGAATCTGTTACTTTACAGTCCCTTTACATCTGTCTGTTATTTTGTTCACGTCCAACTTTCTAAATATTTGCAGTTTTACAGATGTCGTGTGCATTTTATGTACAGCATATACAATATACAAGTAAACATGCTTGTTCAAAGTAAATATCTCACATTATCTATGTTCAAGTCTAATCTACATCCTTCTTTAACATTGCAGCTT
The DNA here is from genome assembly GCF_951799975.1 of Gobius niger. Taxonomy (NCBI): domain Eukaryota; kingdom Metazoa; phylum Chordata; class Actinopteri; order Gobiiformes; family Gobiidae; genus Gobius; species Gobius niger. Next base: position 10,115,739 of record NC_136852.1, on the reverse strand, counting down.
ATGCATTCTTGAATGCCATGAGAGTTCCTGACTCTTTTACTTCTTTCTGAAGTTCATACCATAAACTAATTCCTTTCACAGTTTGTTCCATTGTTTTGGAATTGATCCTGTGTGTGAAACTTTTGAAGACTATCTAGTCAAATAGTTTTTATTTGTAAAAAGAAAAGGTTTAGTGTGCAATGTGCATAAAGGTCAATTATTTTACCTTTATAAACTTACTAACATTTTAATTACTATTTTTAAATCAAGTTGTAGGATTAGTGAGACAATGTGAAACTATACATGTTTTACTAAGACAAAACATTTAATTGATATTGTAAAATTTAGTTCTGTGGTAAACGACTGCCTTAAGTTTTGCATTTCTGCTGAATTATCAGGGTAAACTGTGTACAGACACGTATTATGGCTTTAAAAAATATTATTTTGTATTTCTTCAGGGCCATCACTAGCTTTCTGCTATCGTTATATGTTGTTTGGGATGCCTATTTGCCAAACTATTGCACAATTGCTAAAAATGCTATTTAAAACAGACAGTACAGGGAGGTAAACTAAAACGTTTTTGTCTTTTTAAAGGAAGATGTTGAAATTATATTTTCCATACAACTAAGATGTATTTGAGTACCATGACCTCCAACAGAACCACAAACATTGCTTTGTAAATAATCAGCAGTATCTTTAAGATAGGCAGTAGCTGGAGGTTAAATAAAAGACCAAAAGGTCTAACCTAAAAAAACGGTTGAGATTCACTACCTTGCACGAGTCACAAGCAAATACTTTTATGACCTATAGTGCATTGGGCAAAGACAATAATGCTCACTGGGGTCCCTTATAGATCCAAATATCCCAAAGCTAACTTCCAACTATATAAATTCACTTCACAAAGAATGTTATGTGTTTTTCCTCATAAATCTCTCAACTGCCATAACAATTTACAAATAATCAAAACCAAACACTGTTTGTTACTTTGAAACTTCACTTATTATTATGAGTAGTCAACCTCTAACAACTTGTTTGGTTGTGTCTCCCTACATTTCACTATCCAGTTCCATAAAGTGATTGGACCAAAATGAATCTAAAAACAAAATGAAAAGCGAGACTTTCCACTTCATATAAGATAAAACTGAATTGATCTCAAATTGGAGAGACTCCCTTGTTAGCTGCTCCTACACTGTGAGGTGCATATAAGAAAACGATGCAATCAAAGAACTAGGTAATGTGCACAAACAAGTATTTTGTATAATCACACACTGTAAAACAGCCTAATCCATCATTCTGTTACATAAAGTCAATTTCTCGCAAATCAATCTTATTGATTACCACAGAACTAAATTTTACAATATCAATTTATTAAATTTTTTGTCTCAGTAAAACATGTATAGTTTCACGTTGTTTTACTGATCAAGTTATAATTATTATGTTATAATCTTAAAGATACTGCTGATTATTTACAAAGCAATGTTTGTGGTTCTGTTGGAGGTCATGGTACTCAAATACATCTTAGTTGTATGGAAAATATAATTTCAACATCTTCCTTTAAAAAGACAAAAACGTTTTAGTTTACCTCCCTGTACTGTCTGTTTTAAATAGCATTTTTAGCAATTGTGCAATAGTTTGGCAAATAGGCATCCCAAACAACATATAACGATAGCAGAAAGCTAGTGATGGCCCTGAAGAAATACAAAATAATATTTTTTAAAGCCATAATACGTGTCTGTACACAGTTTACCCTGATAATTCAGCAGAAATGCAAAACTTAAGGCAGTCGTTTACCACAGAACTAAATTTTACAATATCAATTAAATGTTTTGTCTTAGTAAAACATGTATAGTTTCACATTGTCTCACTAATCCTACAACTTGATTTAAAAATAGTAATTAAAATGTTAGTAAGTTTATAAAGGTAAAATAATTGACCTTTATGCACATTGCACACTAAACCTTTTCTTTTTACAAATAAAAACTATTTGACTAGATAGTCTTCAAAAGTTTCACACACAGGATCAATTCCAAAACAATGGAACAAACTGTGAAAGGAATTAGTTTATGGTATGAACTTCAGAAAGAAGTAAAAGAGTCAGGAACTCTCATGGCATTCAAGAATGCATAAGCTGCAATGTTAAAGAAGGATGTAGATTAGACTTGAACATAGATAATGTGAGATATTTACTTTGAACAAGCATGTTTACTTGTATATTGTATATGCTGTACATAAAATGCACACGACATCTGTAAAACTGCAAATATTTAGAAAGTTGGACGTGAACAAAATAACAGACAGATGTAAAGGGACTGTAAAGTAACAGATTCATATTCTTGTTTTCTGCTCTTTTTTCATTCAGACTTTTGGGGAGCTGTTTTTATTGTTACTTTCCAATGAAACAAAAAATAATAACATTTGTATTCTGTGAACATTTAACAAAAACTTTTAAATTAAGCACAAATATAAATCACAACATATATAAGCATATTAAAAAGTACAACTTTTCTAATGTAAGATTTGCCTTTACCTCCTGTACTAGCTAAACAATTGTAATCTGAGCTAAATGTTGAATCACGTTGAAGTTTCTGCTTTTTGTGAGTTGGATACACAAATACATGTCCAATGGACAGTAAACATCGTCTTATGATATGTACATGATGACCACAGAAAAGCGGTTTCTTTATATTTGTGAATAGTAAGTATTACTTAATATTCTGACTGTTGTGCAGCTTGATTAATATAGTGCTGTAATGAACCTAACTATACTGTAAATATTCAAGTTCCAATATTTTGTTTTCATGATACTGTCTAAGTGACACAGACGTCCCCCTTGAAGACAAACACATTTATAAATCCAAGAAGGTTTGCCAGCTTATGGAAAATAAACAAGAGGCAATCAAGGGGTCCATGGTAGAAACACAACCTTTCCATTTTGAGTCATTTTTTAACGATGAATTTCACAATCCTAAAATTTTAAATTACGATTATTGTGAAGAAAAATGTTGCACCTTTGTGATTATTCGTGAAATTAAGGAAGAAAATACAGAGAATTTCTCAAATCCTTTACCGTGTTGCTCACAACAAAGAAACAAGAGATTATATGATTATAAGTTTATTTAAGAGTTGTTTTAAAAGAAAACCTTTTGAAGAATCAGCCTGTTATCATTATGACTTTCATCTTATGTAAAAGAAATAGGTAATAGAATATTATTAGCTGTATCAAATGAAAAACAAACTGGTGTGAATAATCTTTTATAATAAGATATTCCCTCTAATTTGTGACTCATGAATTAACTCTAATTACAATATAGTTCTTTTGTGACTCTTCCTCAGGCAACATTATGCAATTATGGTGAAAATGGTTAAGATTTGTTCTCAGTACGTTGGATTATTCTTGCTGCTGCTGACATGTGTTACGTTCCAGGTTTAACACTGGATTTGGACACTGTTTTGTCTTTTGAGTTTACAGCACGCTCACTGCCTTTACATCTGGAAACTGAAAGATCATCTGTCAGGTTAAGTAGATTGTGTGCATCGGCAACCATATTATACTTTATGACATTTTGTTTAGATTTTCCCTAAACTAACTTTCATACTTTGCTATTTTATCATCTTTGTTTTTCAAAACCTTTAGAATACCATAAACAACTCAATTTGCTAATAGCATTGTCGTTTTTCCACTATACATTATTTGCCACTTTTGTTTCTCTTGTACAACACAAAGATATTTATTTGGACACTTTTGATTGAGTGTGTGAGACTCTGATTTTATCTGTTGGGTGACGTCATTTGGTTTGTCTGTGCTCATTTTCATAGTTTCTCATTCCTTTCCAGTTTTGTCAATCCTTTTTTGCTTGAATCAGAAACAGAATCGTTTTTAATGGCATGGTTCTGAGAAGGTTCACAATTAGGAATTATTTTCGGTCGATCGTGCAACATGAAACATAAAGTGTATAACAAATGAACTATAAAAACTTAAAACTACAAGGGCATGCATAAGAAGAAACTATGATAAAGACAACAATTGGACATAGAGCACCAGCGTGAGTGTATTCACAGATGTGCATGTGAAGTAAGTGTTAGCAGCAAATACGAGTGTGGACAGACCACAGAGTGGCATAGAGCAGATTATTGCAGTGTTTTGTATCTTTTCACATTGGTCACAGTCTTTTTCTGCTTCATTTCCTTTTCACTTCTTTTAGCTTCACCTTTTTTTTTTTTTCCTATAGGGGAGCATCTTTTAGTTTTGCTCCCTGTCACGTACAAGTACCATTTACAATCCATCCTAATGACGTTTTAACAGCAAAAGGTCCATCATTTTTACTGTTTTTTGTGGCTAGTGCAACTTTGGAGCATTCAATCTGATTAGCAATTCAACATTTGACTCAATTTCTGGAAGATCCACATGACTTAAGCAAACTCACTTTTGTCACGGGTATTGTCTTTTGACACCCCGGAATAGAAGTCATTACCATCACAACTGGAAACTGAAAGATCAATTGTCAGGTTAAGTAGATTGTGTTTGTTGAGGTGACATTGTTTGCTCATTGTTTTCTGTCCTTTCAAGTTGAGTTTTGCAGAAGTGACTCTGTGCAGAAACTTGATGTTGATGTTATTGAAAATGCATATGTTTGAACTATTTTATTGTCTTTGTTTGATTTCACATCAACTGGAATGATTGAAAATTGACCAACTCCACTGGTCCCCGTTTGGGCTTGCTGTGATTCAGCGTTGAGAAAGTACTATGGACATCAGGACTGAGCTCAGACAGATCACTGTTTGATAGATTTATCCACTGAAACATTTACATGAAACAGTAAAATGTCCATACTCAAAACATTTAAAGCAAAGTCTCTTTTAACATTTAAAGCAAAGTCTCTTTTCCTAAACAAAATTAATCTTCCCATTATGTTGCAGGGTTGTGAACTTGGGACAACAACTTAAATAATGAGATTCAGGTTGTGAACAAAAACGGTGAGTTGGGATTATTAGCTTTTACAGATCTGATATTAGTTTGGTTCGTGTCTTGTTTTTTGGTTTCACAGTTTCTTAGTCGACACTTTGAGTTTGAAGTTCACCAAATAAGGGATCAGTGATGATTTTTAACTGACACTCAACAAAAATTATAATGTCAGTGAAAGTGCTTCTTGGACGCCACATGCAATATATCTGAACTGTTCTTTCAGTTTGTTTGGCAGCTTTGTGATTATGGTTTTGGTTGACAAATTGAGCTCATTTAGGTGTGGTAGTTGAGTTGTTTTTGTTGTTTGATGAGCAGGTCTGATATTTCCTTTTGCTTTTAAAGAAAAATGTACCAGTAAACTGTGATCTCTGTCAAATTTTGGTGGTGAAGGTCTGCTGCGTTGATCGCAGGTTGGATGTTTGGAGTGCTTTCTTTGGTTTATGTACTTTCCATTATGTTAAGAGTGGTTGCAGTTTGCATGACTTTTGGTTTGGGTTGGAGTTGTAGTCTTTGTCAGTCTTTGACATGCAAAAGCTTTGCTTTGATCCATAGTTCATTCTTTTCTTTTTTTCAGAATCAGATAGAACCTTGAGCAAACTCCTTATCACCGGGCAGGTGGCGAGGGGGGTGAGGATCATGCGCATACTGTATGTTAATGTCAGGTGTCAGCCTTGTCTAGACACCTATGTGGTCAGGACTCTTCAGCTGGTTCAGTTTCCTCTGTGCTACGACTGCATCAGCTCAAAACGTTGGATGTTAAGCATAGCTGTTTAATGTTACTTAAAAGTAAACTTTTAAAAACGGGTTTTTATTTACACAGATTAAAATCACTTCAGATCTATGTTGGGACATGATCCCTCTGTAGTGGCTTCAAAATAATAGATTTCTTGACCCCTAGCTTTAGCAACGTGAGCACATATGCATATTCATCAGCTAAGCGAGTTAAGTGGTCTGAGAAGGCAGACACTGCATCACTACAGCCATGCCAAAACAATGCATATCTAGGAGTTACCATTGATGGTAAACTTGAATGGAAATCGCATATAAGTAGATTAAAAACAAAATTAGCAAAAACCATTGCTGTAATTGGCAAATTGAAAAACTGTACTGGATAAAAAAAATCTCTTCTATTACTGTATAACTCCCTCATACTTCCTTACCTAAACATGGACTGGAAATATGGGGAAACAATTATAAATCCAATACTCATCCTATTTTCCTACTCCAAAAAAAGACAATAAGAATTATCTCTAAAGCAGATTTCTATGCACCAACAAACCCTATCTTTGTAGAGCTAAGCCTACTGAAAATCCATGATCTTGTTGATCTAAACGCATTAGTAATAGTTTACAAGGCATTTAACAATCTTCTCCCTCCTCCCATCCAGGAGCTTTTTGAACACAAGAGCAAAGTCAGTATAACCTCCGAGGAACTGCTATTTTCAAAAACAAAAGCTGAAAAGAATAAAAAGAGTGGATGTATTTCTGTAAGAGGTGTTAATCTGTGGAAGATCAGTTTAAACTGTCCCAAACAGTCAAAGCTTTCAAAAAGTTGTTTAAAGCTGCTAAAATTCAAGAATATATAAGTTTAGGATGAATAAAGTAATAAAAACAAAATAAAATAAATAAAAAATAATAATGACATGATTTAGTTTCAACTAAATGAACATAAAACAAATGTATGTATACATATGTGTTGGAATATTGAAATGTATGTTACTAACTCCAGATAATAATAATAATGAGTTAATAATAATAATACGTTTTCACTTCAGCCTAAACCCTCTCGGTCGTGTTGTACACAAAGAATTGGAAATGTTTTTACATTTAAAGGAATGAACTACTACTACTGCATTAGCTCAAAGACACCCAAGTCAGACACAAGAACACTGCTCTATCTGTAACGTTAATTCAGTGTTGGTTTTCCTATGGAAAACGGTAAACAAAACCGTTTTATTTTTATGTTGTTTTGTTTACAGAATCCCGTATTTACGCCCACACACATTTCTCTAAAATAAAATAATGAAAACAACAAAATATATTATTATCACTATTATTATTAGTAGTAGTATTATTCCACTATAGAAACATTACAGAAGTAAAGCTTACAAACTAGCAATCAAAATGACTTTGGAATAGCCAAAATCGATAGTATAATTAAGTTAAGACTAATAAAAATAAAACATTGCAGCTTAGCTCTTAAAAGCATAGCTGTTTAATGTTACTTTAAAAACTAAACATTTAAAAACAGTTTGTCCAAGCAGCTATGCGTCCTTCGTTGCTCGCTGGAGGGAAGGCTGTCCGCGGTATACGGTCACCGAGTGCGCTGCTGCGGCGGCTGCTGTGGTTGACGGGAAGACGGTCCACTGCGGGCTATACAGGACGAGTGCGCTGCTGCGGCGGCTGCTGTGGTTGACGGGAAGACGGTCCACGGTAGGCTGTACAGGATCCCGTGCGATGCTGCTGCTGCGGCGGCTGCTTGCTCTGTCTGGGTCTGGGTACCGAATGAATCCCGGCCGTGGTTACTATATACGCCCACCAGTCTTTCATGTTCGGGCATGTCTCTGAAGTGCTGGATCTTCAAACAATAGCCCTGTTTACCTTTGATTCTGTAATGTGAGCCCAATCAGCTAGGTGTTAAGTCGTCTGAGAAGTTAGAATACGCACCTCAGTTGAGTGGATTAAAGGCGTCTCTACCTTTTTTTTTCTTTACATCAAACACACTACGTCTGCATGCCACCGGTGCATCACAGGTATCGCAGCTCAAAGACAACCATATCAGACACGAAAATACTGCTGTATCTGTAACTTTTAATTCAGTGTTTGTTTTTCCTATGGAAAAACGGTAAACAAAAAACATTTTATTTTTATGCTGTTTTTGTTTACAGAATCCCCGTATTTACGCCCGCACACATTTCTCTAAAATAAAAAAACAAAATGTTACACAATACAATATAGCTTATAAAAATACCCTAAGCGCTGCATACTCTGAAAAAAAAAGTTCTTACATCAGCATGTTTGTGTGATTAATGTTAGAAACAATAGCACCCTTTAACAGAAATAAAAACATTGGATGTTAAGCATAGCTGTTTAATGTTACTTAAAAGTAAACTTTTAAAAACGGGCTTTTATTTACAGACAGATTAAAATCGCTTCAGAGGGGTGAGAGCTGGAATGCAACAAGGGAGGGGAGGGGAGAGGTGCAGGCGGGTCTGCGGAGGTGTGAAAGCTGTGGCTATGCAGCGCCGGTCTAGGACCCACGTGGGGTGCGCGGGGGGCGAGGTCATTTCAATTTACAATACTACAGAGGGGATCATCTCATAGACTTCAAAACAATAGACCTGTTTACCTTTGATTCTGTAATGTGAGCCCAATCAGCTAAGCGAGTTAAGTGGTCTGAGAAGTTAGAATATGCACCTCAGTTGAGTGGATTAAAGGCGTCTCTACCTTTTTTTTTTTTTCTTTACATCAAACACACTACGTCTGCATACCACCGTTGCATCACAGGCATCTCACCTCAAAGACAGCCATGTCAGACACTAAAATACTGCTCTATCTGTAACTTTTAATTCAGTGTTTGTTTTTCCTATGGAAAACGGTAAACAAAAAACATTTTATTTTTATGCTGTTTTTGTTTTACAGAACCCCGTATTTACGCCCGCACACATTTCTCTAAAATAAAAAACAAAATGTTACACAATACAATATAGCTTATAAAAATACCCTAAGCGCTGCATACTCTGAAAAAAAAGTTCTTACATCAGCATGTTTGTGTGATTAACGTTAGAAACAATAGCACCCTTTAACAGAAATAAAAACATTGGATGTTAAGCATAGCTGTTTATTTACAGACAGATTAAAATCGCTTCAGAGGGGTGAGAGCTGGAATGCAACAAGGGAGGGGAGGGGAGAGGTGCAGGCGGGTCTGCGGAGGTGTGAAAGCTGTGGCTATGCAGCGCCGGTCTACAATACTACAGAGGGGATCATCTCATAGACTTCAAAACAATAGACCTGTTTGCCTTTGATTCTGTCATCACTACAGCCATGTCAAAACAATGCATGTATCTAGGAGCTACCTTTGATGGTAAACTTGAATGGTAGGCGTTATAAGTCTTCACTTCAGCCTAAAACCCTTTCGGTCGTGTTGTCCACAAAGAATTGGAAATGTTTTTACATTTAAAGGAATGAACTACTACTACTGCATCAGCTCAAAGACACACAAGTCAGACACAAAAACACGGCTCTATCTGTAACTTTTAATTCAGTGTTTGTTTTGTTGAGGAGAAGGTGTGAACCGGTTTGACCATGCACCTGCAGTGGCGTCATCACGACACTACGTGGGTTGGGGAGGTGTGTAATAATTTAATTACGATAATTTTGTTTACACATAATTAGCATAACAAAGAAAAAATTAGCATAACAAAAAAAGCAGTCCCATAATTACTACTTTCAGCTCTTACCAGCACATTCCTCATTTCTTGAAGTGGTTCTTAAGGCTACATTGATTTTTTCTTTTTAAACTCATGCAACCAAAACCACATGCTGGACTTCTGTACCCGCCCAGTCAGTGTTGGTTATAGGACATTGATGCATTGCAGGAGTCTCATCATTACCTCTTCTCACCCTCTGGCCTCGACTGTACCCCAGGCTGTAAAAATAGAAACTAGTGTTGTGAGTGGGATTGTCAGCATTGATTTGGCTCATGGAATGCTGGGGTTCGGTCTATTGGTTCAAGGCAGCAGTAGTTGACCTTTGCTTGTTTGTTAGAATTAATCCTGAAAATTATCTGCAGTAGACTCGACCAGGCAATGGAGTCGGGCTTAGAATAGCAAACAAGCCCATGAAGCCTCATGGATTTCTCCGTGATGCGAGTTTTATCACAGTAATATCTGTGGCGGTACCTAAATGGTTTGTCAATGGAATTTCAGAATTGTATGAACAGGTCAGAAAATGAAATCTGTGTGCCTCCTCTCACCTGTCAGCCAAACAAAACCTACATTTTAATCAATCACCGCTCACGTTTTTTCATATAGATCGCCATTGCTTTGACCAATGAGACGAGCTTTCTTGTGAACCGGCTTGTCAGGTTCAAGGTCCAAGGTCAGGAGGGGGAGGGAGGTTGATTGTTTATTTTTGAAATGTTTATTTCTCCCCATTTTGGAAAGGAGTGTCTTTCAGGGGCAATTGGTTTCCTGGCCAGCCACCCATGCCTGCTTTTTGTATCTGTTCAAAAGCAAGCAGCATCTTGAACTTTGCTAACACCCAATCAACACTCGAAAGGTTTTGTATCGATCCAATCAATTAAGCACTAGTGAAGTGTTTTCTTGAATGTACTTGACAAGAATGTACCAGTATATATAATCTTCATCTTCTCTTCTCTCTAAGAGTATTCTTCTTCTTGCTATCTATTGAAAGTATTTTTGTCCTTTTCCAGAAACAGCCATTGCACATTCATGTCGCCAACATTTAAAATCTGAACAGTTTCTAATGACTCCTTGTATTCTCAAATTTTTTTTGTGGCAAAAACTACATAGATAGTTCACATTTGTCTCCGCTTTACTGGCCGCAAAAAAACACTAATATGGTGCCTGCTTCATTTCCGGCTTTTCTGATGCTTTATTGCCAATCACAGCCATCGGGAGTTCGAAGAAATCGCCCCTGATCCCAGACTACACATCTTTGAAAATAATAGTCAAAGTGTGTAGGCTATTCTGGTGGTACCAGAAATATAAAGCTATGATGCCCGGTCAAAACATACCAGTAGATTGCAAGTGAAACTCGTATTCATTTCATCTTATAGCCCAAGGTCTCACCTTATGTAGCACCTCATCAATGAACCTCTTACATACAGCTGTGAAGGGAGATCCAGTGACAAAATGAGAGTATATGCACCGGTGGGAGCTGGGACAGAAACTATTGACCAGTAGGTTCATAGACAAATGCTCGATCAACTGAGCTACTGACATCCACTCAATGTGTCCGGCTTGATTGTTCCCTTGAAAGAACCAAGTATATCAAAGACAATTACAGAACAGATTTAGATGACGGCAATAAATGAATCAAGGAGAGAGTTGTGCATTGCTGCTTATTCATTCACAGTCCACAGACAAAGTCACCTTCATTAAACCATGTGTGCCTTTGTTATGAAAATACTTGCACTCTTTCTCTCTTGGCCTCCTTGTGTCTTGAGAGGTGCCGGAGACAATTTTTGGTAGAATACTGTTTGTAGACTCGGCCGCTCCGGAGAGAAAAAAAAGTTAATTAACTGTTAAATCCTATTGATTGTGTGCGCTCCTCAGCCCGCCTGCTTAAGTGTGCGCTATAGTCGTTCATTAGGCAGGTGTTTTCGCTTTTTTCAATTTCAAAGTCAATTTAAAATGATCATTATTGTCCTTTAATTTGTTAATTACCAGAATGAGGGACAAAGCTATTAAATTCTTAAGCAGATCCATCAATGGGGATTTTCAGCAGTTCAGTTCTTTTATTTAACTTGCTACTCTAGCAAATAATTAATTCTTTTTTTCTTCTTCAGCACTGTGGGCTTTAACATTTGTCGGTGCATGACGACCATTTCATACAATTTAAAAGAGACATAGCACTTTTTGTATGGCTCCAAAAAAATCTGGATAACTTGTCATCTATTTCTTCTTTGGCTTTAAAGCAGTACTAAGTAACGTGTTTACCTTAATAAATCCTTTTCGTAGTCCCTGTGGGGGTAATACAAGTGTTTATGGGATGATTGGAGGGTCTTTCATCTCCCCCTGGTGTCTCTGGACAGAAAACCATGTTTGCAACTTGACTGCCACCGGACCGGAGAAAGCAATACACACTAATGGAATCACGAAGAAGAAGCAAGAACATGCTAACGGGCAAAGCTAACTGCGGGCTAACCACTTTAAATAGTATTTACAGCCAAGTTTGTGTGAAAAAAAATATTTCCATTGTATAATTGGATGCACAATATCCCTCTCTCCCTTCGCCTTTTCTGTCAGCGTAGTATTTACTCTCCAAGAAAATTAATAAGTTAAAAAATCGTAACTTGCTACTACACCTGCAGTTGCGCTTATGGCCTCTAGGGGGAAGAGTTACTTAGTACTGCTTGAAATACTGAAGGAGATTGAAGATAAAATTAAAAGCGTTAAAATGCTTTTGGATATAGTCACTAGGGCTGCCTGCCATCCCTTGAAATACGGAATCGTCCCGTATTTTTTAAAAATTAGGCGTGTCCTCCCTCAACTATGATTGGCCCGGCCCTCCATGAAAAAAAATAAAATGCAACGTGGCCCTTGGGTCAAAAAGTTTCCCCATACTTGGTTTAAACATTTATTCAATATATCATTTAAGTGCCTTGCCATGACGTTTGATATCGTCGGCTATAGTCTGTTTTAAATGTGCCCCTTTGCCTCCCACAGTTGTGTAAAACATCAGTTGTGCTCGTCAACTTAATGGCAGACATTTAGCTTATGCATAATTCAGCGCTTCTATTATTGTCATTTAGCAGTCTGCATGTCTTCCTGCTGCAGCCTGCTCAGTAATTCCACTATTTAAATGTGACTCTCGGTGTGGTTAAGGCAGAAGCAGCAATTACATACCATGTTTTTAGCCTTTTGTTCTGCTTTGAAGGGAGCGTATACTTGGGCGCTGACACAAGTTTTAATGCGGTTTCCTCACCAGTAAACCAACAATTCTGTTTTATATTTTAACACTTTATAATAGCTACTCCTTATTTATCCTTAATAAATGATGAATTAACACTTAATTCATCAAGAACAATTCATTAGCTAAGCGTGACTAACACTTAATAACTGCTTAACTACTACAGTTGATGCCTAACTCTTGATGAATAGTTCTTCACATGCTTCACGTATTCATTAACCTCTTAACCCCCACCTGAACCGCTCTTGTTTTTCCAGTTCAGCATTACGCAAAAAAAAAAAACGAGGATGAAAACGCAGGAAAAAACAATAAAACAAGCAAAAAAAACACAACTAAAAACTGACAAAAGAAACTGACGAAAACAAACGCTAAGCCACAAATGCCTAAAAAATGTGGCAAAAATGCAATGACAATGCAACAAAAAAGCTAGGATCAGTTTTGTAGGTCTTAGCTTTCAAATGAGGCGTTACATGTTTCCAGTCAAGAAGCGTTTTGATTTGGGTGAACCTGAACTGGAGAAAATGTGGTAAGTTAAGGTGGGGGTAAGAGGTTAAGTAGTTATTAAGTGTTAGTCACACTTAACTAAAGAATTGTTCATGATGAGTTAAAGCAGAACTATGTAACTCATGCCCCTAGAAGCCATAAGCGCCACTGCAGGTGTTGTAGCATGTTTTTTTGTTTGTTTTTTTGTCTGTGAGAGTAAATACTATGCTGACAAAAAGACAAAGGGAGAGAGGGATATTGTACATCCGATTACACAATGAAGATGCTTTTTTTTCACTCAAACTTGGCTGTAAATACTGTTTAGCATGTTAGCTTCTATTTGGTCATCATCCCATTAACACTTGCATTAACCCCAGAGGGAGAACGAAAAGGATTTATTAAGGTAAACAAGTTACTTAGTACTGCTTTAACTACCGGTAATCATTTATTAAGGCTTAACAAGGTGTCGTTATTATAAAGTGTTAGTAGTTTTTTCTTTTATTTCAAGACTATTTACAATGTAGATTCTCCCTGAAACCAATTATTTACGAATGAACACATGCAATTATGTTTAAAAAATAAAAAAGTTATTTTAAATAGCCGCCTTTTGCTTTGATTACTGCTTTGCACTTTTGACATTTCGTTCAATCGGCTTCGCATGGTATTCTCCAGAAATGGTTTACGATAACTCAAACCTGGCATTTTCTCATTGAGTTATTTCACCCTTTTTGTTTCCTACTTAATCCTATGTGTTCACCCATGCAGTGAGAATCACACAGTGTAAAAAGTGTTGAAAATAAAGAAATGCCAATACATAGAAAGTGTTTCCAAACGCTTGACGGGTCCTGTATTCACACCGTGCTGTTTGTGGAAGGTTCAAACTGTCTGAGTTATCTCGTATTCTCTTGTGCTGTGTTTTTGTTATTCTTCTTGTTTAGAGATGTAAACCACTTCACCTTCTATGATTGAACATTTGAGGGTAAATGGGGAGAAAAACAACTTCATCCCAAAGCACAATGTCCCTGTTCACTCTCTGACGTCCAACACTTTGACACTTTTATAGTTGGATATATATTTGCCGAGGATGATGCAAGATCTAAGTGGTCCACCGTGATTTGAAACAGCAATTACCCTCCACTGCACCGCGGCTGGAGAGCTTGATTACAGACTTGATGAGTGCCTCAATATGGCATTTCCACTGGGCATTTGAACGTGTCATTTCCTGGTTGCACAATGGAACTGCCAAAGGGCCCGGGGTCGGCGCTTGAGCTGTTGTATTTGATATTGTCAAACCTATAGACAGAGGGCAGAGGTCTGTGTTATTATGGGGAGGGGGTGAAAACCATACGGATAATGCGCGCTAATGACTGAAATATAAAGCGTAAAAACAGGTCAAAGCATCTGCAGTCTCAGAGACAAAGGCACATTGAACAAACTTCTTCATGCCCTGGTTCGATTCTGTTGTGTAATACCTCAAGTATATATTGTCATAAACTGGGACAACTGTTGCTAAAGGGCATCGCCTACTGGATCGATGCACCGATGGAGATCCCAATGAGACAATTAAATGACCTGACATGGATTTTCATTCCTGTCACATAAATGCCACGTGCTGACATTTTCAGACATGTTCACTTCATGTGTCGGTAACGGCGATCGACGCACAACTGGACCGCCCCTCGTTTTTTTCTGCGTGACCCATCGTGGTGCCGATTCTGCAGCAAAACAGGAAAAACAACATGGGTTGAAATTGTAAGGACAAAATGAATAATCGTAAGTGAAAGGCCCTGGACCCATTGCTAACTCTCTGAACGTTCCTAGCATCTTTAGCGACTTTATGAGCATATTTCACAACTTTGATGGAACAGGGTAGTGTGTGCACTAGGTTAGTTGTTTTTTAAGTGCAAGTGAATGATGATCAGCAATGACATTTTAATAATTGATAGAGCCAGGTTTAGATGTGTGGGTTCCACCTTGTTTTTTTTGCAGTTCAAAGCTTAATAAATTACTTTAAGAGGTATTGTACAAGTACGAGATTGCAAAGTGTGGAGTCTGTAGGAGCTATAGTGAAGTGGAGATATTGTTAGAGGACTAGAAAGAAAACTTAGCCTAAAGTTTTGTAATGAGTGCACTTGCGTCTGTATATTTCTCTCATTTATGACCACGGCTGTCTCCCAAAGGGAAATGACCATATTTGGATTACACTGTAATCTCGGTTGCCTTTCTTGTTACACGTGGACACAGTATTTGTGAGTGAATATGTGTGGGGAAACCGGCCAGTGTTCCCCAATGTTATAGTTATTTCCCGGGAAATTTCTGGCTGCCTGGCATCACAAAGAGTAGGTTTTGTCTTTGTTTTACTCACCTGCTTTGTCTCATCTTCACATTGGTGCAACTTCCAGGTTAACAGTACACACTGCACAATGCACACAGAAATGTCACGTCACAGTGTGCTGCAACAGGCCAATTTAATTGTTATTGAAAGTAGCTCAGAGGCTCTGTGCTGGTTTATCTGTGGCGGATGTGGAGCTGTCCGTGGTGCTGAAATTGGAAGTGCAGATAAAAAGACTATCTGTGAAAGTTATCCTTTTTAGGTGATGTGGTGACAATAAGGGAAGCACTCTTATTTTCCAACAGGTAGCTACCGGGATTAATTTTCAGAACAGCTCTATTTCTGAACCATGGGTTGTTTATCTGTCTCGGGCTTTGACATGTTTTGGAAAGAGTGGTTCTGAATTTTTTGAAGGGAATTCCTGTTTCATAAAAGGGCAAATAGAAATATCCTCAGCTCCAGAGCAGACAGCATTGACCGTGTTCATCTTTGATGTTTGCTATTCAGGACTCTCAAGTCTCAAGCATTGGGCGTGTGACACACATTTCACCTCTACCACATGCTCACACTCCAAACCTTTCATTCC
Organism: Gobius niger; assembly: GCF_951799975.1. NCBI lineage: Eukaryota > Metazoa > Chordata > Actinopteri > Gobiiformes > Gobiidae > Gobius > Gobius niger. The sequence continues at coordinate 10,099,741 of NC_136852.1, read as the reverse complement.
TCACGCTGAAAAGTGCCCTAAGAATCGAGTTTTGAACTGCATTATTGTGGCACATGTGAAGAATTTACCTGTTTAGACCATTTTGTGGTGACTTTTTGGACTCAGTCTGATGCCACAAGCATCTCATCGCTCACTTTAGAGTTCTCCCCAGGGCTGGACTGGCCATTGGGAGCACAGGGGTATTCGCCATATTTTTGGGCCGGTCAGACCAGATGAGTGAAAAGACCTGTACTGCAGCACACCGGCCCACAATAGAAACTGCAAATTCTACAGACGTTCTGATCATTATTTGAATGTAATTACACAACTCATCCACTGGAGGCATCAGGCGCCCTTTATACCCCTTTGTTGGCATGCTTTCTTGAGTTATGGGTCCCAGATTATTCCGTATACAATGAGCAATGGACCTCTCTCTCTCGGATATACCAAGCCCCTCACATCATATTTGCCAATATACAGTAAGGGAAAAGAGTTTATTGCAACACCCACCAGAACCCACAGAACCTCAGACCTCTGTTTTACACATTTTAGACAAAGACGTGCATGTTGGGCCCCTCGTCATCACTGCACGTAGCTTCTGTTTCCCATTCACTCCACACCTCCCTAGCTCTGTGATGAGTTTTACCATTCCATTGCCTAAATCTACAGTGTGATCATTTGGTTGGTTTTGTCAAGTTTATTTTGTTGCAGTCGGGAGAGGAACCTCGTTAATGGAATGCGAATTTTAAGATTGTTCAGTAGTTTTACAAATGTTCCATCCAGTTGTCAACGACAAGATTGAAACGGTGTGCTATGAGGCATTAGCTTTATTTCAGCTGAAACAACATGCAGCCATTGTCCTTGATTTTGTGACTTATACTGTTTTAGTCCAAGGGCTTATTGTATTGCTAATAGCCTCCACTATTGCATTGAATATGACTGATTTTTAGAGGGCCCGTCTCTCTCTGCCAGTCCAGCCCTGGTTCTGCCTCTTTCCTTGCTTCTGTCCTGCATCCCTGACTGACTTTATGTTGGTTGAAATTCTCTGTTCAACATAATATCTGTCATCAAAACATTCATTATTTTCTCGTTGTACTATCAAAAAGTCTATTCTTCCCAGTTGAAAGGACACTGAGGCATAAGATAAATGCTGTTTGGAGATTCCTTTCGAATACTTCGCCCCCGCCATTTGTTGTGCATTTAGTAAATCCCCTGCCCTCTATATCTGAGATTTGGACATCATCAAATTCTAAAGCCTCTGGTCCCGCTGTAGAAAAATCATGTGTCAAATCTTCAGTCGGACACTCTCCTCCTATGTCAAGACGTCCTATACCTGTGGGAGGCGTGCTGCTCAGGACCTATATCGAATGTAATTACCTGTCCAGTCCCATGAGGAGCGAGTGGGCAGGATGGATACGGTGAGATAAAGGAACGAGGGTGGAACTTTAATTGAAGATCTATCGCAAGAATGTATTGCCATAAAAACCAATAACCCTATACTTTACCTCCATATAGCTTCATAGGACATGCCTGCCTGGCGATAGAAGATAATGAATTACCATCGCGTTAGTTCTGTGATTAATCCGTTAATTGAGACTGCACTTGTTGTGTGTTATCGCCCTCTAATCCCATGTTCATCTTAATGGCTAGTGAAGCATACAGCTCCGTGGATGCAACAGGCGCTCATCAAATCGTATTACAGTAAGCTAATGCAGGCATGTACAAAATAGGCGCGACGCAAATTGATACAGTCCTCAATTAAAACATGATTTGCTCCTGAAATGAGCCAATCTGCCAACTCGTCAGAAAGGGGCGCAACATTTATTAGTCGAGTAAAAGCTACTGCAGGCTACATGCTGTTCATGTGAGTGTCACCCAAGGTACTCAAACCAATAAAAACAATGACTCAAAGCAGTCAAAATACCAAAAACTAAACAAGGGTGACTTAAGAGAGGGTAGCCCCACCCCAAACAAAATTAGAAAGCTCTACCCACACATGCACGCTAAGTAAAACAGAAGTACAAGCTAAAAGCACACATACGTTTTTTTATTTTGCACAATTGCGGCGTGTAAACAAGCAGCAAGCCCCCTCCCTCTTGGTACAGCTGCATTTTTTTTTTGGCCTTTTTCTGTGAACTACATACTACACATAACCCTAACCTTAAGGATAGTGAGGTTTACTAAAGGCGTCTTATTGAGATTGGAATAAATGTTGTGAGGTCATTTCATTTCCAGTGGAGGTGTGGAGCTCCACTACGCAAGTGTCTGCATTCAGACCCTTCAAGTCCCGGGGGATCTTTAAAACACTCATTAATTGTCCGTGTGAGTAAATACTACGCTGACAGAAAAGACAAAGGGAGAGAGAGATATTGTACATCCAATTACACGACTGAGATTTTTTTTTTTTCCGTTTTTTTTTGTTTTTTTTTTGTTTAAGTGGCGCTAGCCCAGAGTTAGCTTTGCGCGTTAGCCTGTTAGCTTCTTCTTTGTGATTCCATTAAGGTGTATTGGTGACTCCGACCCGGTGGGAGCGAAGTTGCAAATCCGGTTTTCTGGCCAGAGACACTAGAGGGAGATTAAAGACCCCCCAATCATCACACTTAACACTTTAATGCATTAACCCCCGAGGGACTATGAAAAGGATTTATTAGGGTAAACAAGTTACTCAGTACTGCTTTAAAGGGGCATTTCCGCCAGTAGGCAGGAAGCAGCTGGTTTCTTATTACCTTAAGAGGGACCGACTGTTCCCTACATGAGTATAACAATCAAATGTTGAAGTGAACTCTGGAGTAGCTTACATTCCCCTTTTCCCACAATAAAGCAAACTCACGACTCACTAGGTTTAATCAAGACTATCTAGCAGAGGCTTCGATGTTTTTATGTTATACTTCCTACTCCGTATGCTATCAAGTGGATCCTGCCGCGATCATTACATCTCGTTAGTTACCGAGAGTTGGCCTGACTTCTGCTCTTGACCGTTCGCTCTCAGGGGAATTTTAAATGAGCCGCCGAGTCCCGGCGAATGCGATGTCCCTGCAAAGGCCACCTCTGACATTCAGATCTTTTTATCATAATTATTATTACTTATTATCCTGCATTATATTAAGCAGCTCGTGTTCTCCAGTGTGAAAACATGTCAAGTCACAGACACACACGACCTTTACAGTGGCGTGTGGGAGTTTCATTAAAATAAATTCCGATCTCATGAAAAACATTCTATATATTAGTTTGTTTAAGCCGGTATGTCAGTGTAGAACTTCAGACGCAAGCCGTATTCCGTTTTAGATTTTGGTTGCCATACTGCGTTAAAACAATGCAAAGTGATTAAACTCTAAAGTGAAGAAGCAATGCATGGGTTTCTAAATTCCGAAGTATAACATCCTTTCCCATCAACATTTTAACACTATTTGTCTCTCTAATTGGTTCCAAGACAAAAGGTGTTAAATGCTGCTCTCTTAAAGGAACAGGCCACCATTTTTCCCTACTGTGATATTTTCTTACCTGTCTGGTCTTTGTGCGTGCTCGTGGAAGAGCATGGTGGCTTCCAACTTCACCCCGTTTGGAGCTATAGGAATACATTGGGAGAGGCAAAATGCTAACAACATCTTTGGTCGTTTTGCGTGACTGAGCGCACACACAAAGACCAGACAGTTACGTATCAACTCGTCTAAGCTCAGGTAAGAACATATCTCAGTATGGAAAAACGGTGGCCTGTTCCTTTTTGTTTTTTTTTCACCATGTTACAATGTTTAAAAATAGACCTGGTGTTGCGTTTCGAGCCACTCGCACATCTTTGACTGGTCTATGGATCTTCTCCGGTGGCGACAGCTCCCAAAAAGCAACTCCAGAGGTCCTATGTTACCAGGAAGTGCTCTTGATCTCTTGCAAGGCTTAGTCCTCTCATTGCAGTGTAAATAATCTTGCCATAGCTTCACGACAGCCACATGAGCAGAGCAGACTGTTCGTTCTCTTTCTTTTTTGAAGACATGAGGACGGGATGGGAGTGGCTTATGCTAGTTCCAATCGAGGATCAGGAAGTGAAACGAATGGACTTTTCATTTTAGGAGTTTTTTTAACCAACAAAGTGTAAGATAGCGATAAAGGTGTGTTTGACATTATTACCAAATACTTGCAAAAAGCACAACAACCCCTCTTTAAAATATAATAACTTTGAAACTGAAATGAATGCATCACAAAGATGGAGCTCCCATTTCAGAGCGTAATTCCCATCACTACTTGATCGTCTTCCCATCTGGTGTTCCTTAACCCAATAGAAAACGGCAGGGCTGGATCTGCGCTCCATCTGTCCTCTATCAAATATTAACGCCTCAGTCTCTACCTGCATGATCTAATATCACATGCTTCCTCCGCATGCTAAGTTTTCCCCCCTTCTCTTTCCCATCTCAGGCACTTGCAGCAAAACACAACACATTTCCTGCCGGTGATTTCGGGAAAAGGGTCGTAAAGACACAATTCAAAATGTTTGTTTCCTGTCAAATTCAATCTCGTCTCAGCTGCGTTTCCCTACACGACGACGATAAACAAGGTGCTACTGTAGCGCGTACTGTATCTGTGTGTTTTGATTAGTATGGAGGCTGACATGTTGCGCTCGGCGTGGGGAATGTTCATTAACTGCATTATGTGACAGGGGTAGCAATGCAAAGAAGGGAAAACAAGTGGAATAAAACAGCGTCGGATTCTGAACTGTGAAAGATTGAGTTTATACAGTCTTAACTACAGTATATTACCTTGTGACTTTTAGAGATACTCCAGTTTATGGGTACAACTTCCTCCACAAATGAATGAGAGTGTCCGGTGTGCAGTGATGTGACCGAATTGTGCTCTTCAAAGGTTGGAATTGGATCTCAATTTGGGAAAGAGCAGCATCTTATTTCGTTCAGATTTGATGCAATTTTGCACAAATGTAACTGAGAACCAAGAAGCAGCGTACGAGCAGAAACATGAGCTCAAGGTTTTTGCCGGAAAAATGACTCTGTAAGGCACTTGTAGCCTCTTTTCATTCATTCTTTATTTAGATGACACGCAATTCAAAGGTTCGGCTGACAGCATTCAAAATTTGAATCCAAATGTGGACTTTTGAGCTACTTGCTTCTCAGACACCATGAGTTTTCTGTTTGTCTTCTTAAAGGGACATTTCAGGATTCATTTCCTAGTTAAGCAGTGTTGTTTATTTCTGGAGATATGCTTTTTGTTGTTTAGTGGAGTTTAGTGGTGCTAGGCTAGTGCTAGGCTAGTGCATGTCTATGGTAACTAGTAGCCTGCATTAAAAACCTCTTCAAAACCATGGGGTCGTCCTCCAAACGTTGCCATATCTGATTTGTAGAAAGCTCCTTTGTGAATTCCATGTGTAGTAATGCGGCCGCAGGTAAATACACTACCGTAGATCCGGTAAACTAGCAGATCACTCCGCCACTGCCTAGCATACAATCAGGAAGCTGATGCTGCTCAAATATAAGTTATTTTAAATGCAAAATGGAAAATATGCAAATATTTAAAAAAAATATTCAGTCAACACAGACATGTCGGTCACATCGGTAGTCTGGTGTTATAAGTGATTTTCCTCAGGTGCACTGTGCTTGGGTCAGACTGTTTTTAATGCAGGCTACTAGTTACCATAGACATGCACTAGCCAACACCACTAAACTCTTCAAATATAAGGACTTTAAAGGACTTTTAAAGTCCTTTTAAAGTATAAGGACTTTTAAGGAATTTTAAAAAAGTAAAAATCTCCAGGAATCAACAACATACAACACAAACAACACAAAATGAGCCCCTGTGTCAAAAATCCTGAAATATCCCTTTAAATCCCAGTTTCTTGAATGGCTCTTTTAAATGAAACAATCCCCAAGATTCGGCTCCAAGTAAAGAGCCGTCAATCCCATCACGTGTCCACTGAGTGCAACTATTTCTCCCTCCCCTACGTGCTATCATCTTACATCTATCCCAGAATAACTACATTGGGAGAAATAACTGTCTTTGCCCATTTCTAACCAACCTCCTGATACCTTTGTAAATGCTCTTGTATTAAAATCTCCTCTAATAAAACCCTGGTGTCCGCTGTACATGATGGTGGATATTTCTGCTGATTCTGGCCTATTTAACACAAAGCCATTATAGCTGATGCGCTCCAAATGACTAAAGCTGGTATCTCCGTCTGGATACAGTGGATACAGTGAGGAGGGAACAACCGCTAAGGCCAGCAGTTAATGTAGTTTATTGTGCTGCCGGCAAGAACACTTTCATTGTTCATTAAATAACACTGGGCTTTTAGTAAATCTAAACAAAAGACTCCATATTAATGCAAATTAAAGTTCTAATCCATATTTTAAGGGGGTGAAATGTGGACCTTGGAAAGAGAGCTTTTGCTGCTAATGTGCGAGAATAACATTTTATTTTTGTTGTTGTTTCATTCCAAGAAAAGTTTACTTCAGCTAACTTAACTGCTCCTTGAAGTTTACTTTTGTGTTTGGGAAAAACAGAGTCCAGACAGATCACACACAGGTAAGAGAACGGCAACAACATCTGGATTTTCAAAGTATATACCCTGAAAATGTGCCTATTTTACAAAGTATAACAGTATTTCCACTTTTGTAGGAGTTTGTTATCACTTTAGGCCACTGAAACATAAGCTTTTATTACACTCATCCACGTCCTTTTCAGTAGAAAACAAAATGTGGAAGTGAGAGAGAAGGGGGCTATTCGCCTTATTCCAGAAGTTTGCGTGGGCGCCGCCATAAATTGTGCCCAGCCCTTCACTCCTATTAGTTTACATAGGACTTACGAACACAGTCGATTTTAGGCTGCGCAGAGAAACGGTGCAGTGTTGACTTTTTGTGGCAAATGAACATTGGACATTTTAGACAAATCAATCTTACCCACTTAATGAACGGACTTCTCGCTCTACTGGAAGTTTCAATATAATGGAAGTGCCGATCAGTGGCGGAATAAGGTGAATAGCTAAAACAATGTCCTCTTAAAGTTGCGGTAATCACATTTTTTTTCTTGTAGTGGGGTAAACTCCATTTGGCACCATAGATCTACATTGCAAACGCAACAATTGTGAAAGAAAAACAGACCTTGTTCGCTGTTGTATATCGCATTCTTTTCCAGTGAGAACCAGGAAGTCAGAGGCTAAATTAGCACAATGTTAGCACGATGTTAGTACTGGTTCCTCAACCTTGTTCATGTCGCAACTGTCTCACTCTGAAGTCCAGCTGAAACGAGCTTGTAATTAACTCAAGTGAAGAATCGGGATGTGCTCGGGATGTGCAGGAGGGTCTGTAAGAACATTCCACAGGGTTTCAACTTTCACAGTTTGATTCAGGTACTGAAGCTTTAAACTGTTAACTGCCACCTTAGGGTTAGGGTTAGGTTTGGGGTTAGGGTTAACAATTATTTATATCCAAATCTCAAAGCGTATAGTGACTGGAGATCTAACAACCCATATGCCAGTGTGATACCTCATTTGAAAGCCAAGACCTTCTAGTTTCTAAAAATATGCGTAAGATCTGTATGAGTGAAACACAACTTACATTCTTAACCCTAATTACAGTATATCTTGATTAGGATTAACTAACCCAAACCCCGGATCAGCTTGTCGGCTCCTAAATTGTTTTTTATTGTTTTATGTCACACACTGGTTGACTTGCGCAAACTCCTCATGGATTTGCAGCGCAGCGGAGAGGTCCGAGACGGATTGAGGTGAAGGTAGTCGGCGTTGATTTTGCCGTCACCTGGGAGGCGGTGGCACAGAGTGGAGCTGAGTGAACAGGCGGAATATGTGGGAACCAGTAATATTAGGAATAGCTTCTCCAGTCGCAGTAAAAAATACACCTTTACCAAACAAAGCACATCGTCATCAAGAGTCTTAATGGACTAAACAGACAACCTCTCACTGTGAGCAATTTATGGATCACAGCCACTGACATTGCCATGGACTTTTAGAGAAGTTCAATTGAATTTGGTCGCTCTCTTGCATTCCAGAAAGACCAATCGATTTAGTTTGGGTGGGACTTTTCTGTAAGGAGTTTGTATGTTCTTCCGATGTCTCCTGAAGTTTCCTAAGAGTGTTTCGGTTTCCACCATCACCTACAACATTCCACTTACCCTATAAATGATGGCTAACTTTTTATTAAAGGCTAGGCACAGCAGTTTCTCATTCTTGGCTTTGCATATTAAGCGTCCATCAAAGTTAACACAGGAACACTCACCATCTGGGCCGATGGTGAGCCGTCAAACACGTCCACGCTTCATCTCCTGGTGTCACTTTCTCCTCCATCCCACACTTTTTGGACTTTTATTTTAGTTCCACCTTTTTTTTTTTTTTCTTCTTCTTAAATCTCCCCCCTCGCCTTCTGCCGCTGCCAGGAGGTGAAGAGAGATGATTACTAAATGATTGCTGGCTCGGTGATTGAATGGCACGCTTGACATTTTCCCATCACTTCTATACACAGCGAGGGGAGGCTTTGCTCTGACCTTCCCCATATTGTCAGGCCCCTTTGTTGTCGCTCCCCGTCATCTTGTCCCCTTTGATTCGTGAACTTCAGAGGACCAGGCATGTTGCAGTGGAGGATCGTGCTCTGCTGTTGATAAGTCCTGTACATACAGCAGCTTTCATTCACAAAGTACAGTTTCTGGTCAGCGTTCGTATGATGTGGGGCAACGGCTTTGTTCAGGGCTTTTGGCTGTATCAATACTCATGGCTGTAGGGATTCATAAAAGAGACACTCTTTGTAGAAGGATCAGAAAGCATGTGTCACTTGCACTGGCTGGTTTTGCCGATAGGAAAACATACTGGTGGGAAGAGTAACTGAAAGGGTAAATGGTCTCAACTTGTATAGCGTTTGTCCACTTACATTAGGAACTCGAAGCGCTTTACAGCTAGGAACCACTCACTCACTCTCTCATTCATACACTAATGTACGCAGACACTGGAGGCAAGGTGGGTGAAGTGGAGCCAGCCTTCTGGAGCCAGGATTCGAACCCCCGACCTTCCGATCATGAGATGACCATCTGCTCCACTGTCGTCCCAACAAATACTCTATTATTTATTTAAGAGCTGTCATCCAAAATGTTACTCAAGTTGGAACAAACATAAGGGCTGGGACAAAATATCAGATTAAATAGTTTTTTTGCTGCAATACCAAGTTTGTGTTTGGAGGCATTTTTATAATGCACTCCTTTCCAGTCACAGCACTTTGAAGAGTTCATTTGCAAAATCAGATATCTCCATTTTGAATTTTTTTCTCAGAATCGTTTTCGGTATTTGTTACTGTGCTCTCCAGATGACACCTGTGAAACTAAAGTCGTGTAAATTTGATGAAGAACTAGTGACTGGATATTTTCACGGCACTGAAACAGACCTGGTAATGAAAAACACTGCTATGTAAAGAGAAACTTGCAAGCATACGTTGAGTTTTTTCACTTGCACTAATCTGTTTTTGCAAATGAACTCTTCAAATGACAAATGCCATTTGGTTTATAAACTTTGGACACATGGCTGTTTTCTTTTTACACATTTGAAGCTAAACATAATTTATTACATATCATATTGACTTAATGTATCGCAATGAGTATCGGATCGGCCCCTGAGTATCATGATGGTAAAAGTGTATCGTCCCAGCCCTAGTAGATATTTATTTGGTGAAAACACTGCTGAGTAGCTAAGTAGAATCAAATAGCCAAGGGGTTTAAAGGAACAGGCCACCGTTTTTTCATAATGAGAAATGTTCTTACCTGAGCTCAGACGAGTTGATGTGTACCTGTCTGGTCTTTGTGTGGGCCCGTGAAAGAGCGTGGTAGCTTCCAACTTCATCCCCGTTTGGAGCCATAGGAATACATTGGGAGAGGCCAAATGCATCTTTGGTCGTTTTGGAGCAGAGGGGCACGCATAAAGACTAGACAGGTACACATCAACTCGTCTAAGCTCAGGTAAGAACATATTTCAGTTTGTACAAACAGTGGCCTGTTCCTTTAAAATGTGGCTTGATATCCATGCAAGTCTTTTAGATGGCCTCAGACAATTTGTGAATAGAAGGCTTCCATGAATACTGTGGAAAGCAAACATTTTGTGAGCACCTTGGTAAACCACAAAAAACAAACAAACAAACAAACGTACAGATACAACTTCTTTGAAATCATGCATTCTCCAAATATCGGACTTTTCTGCTCAAACATATATCCTCGGCACATCAAAGGCTCGGAGGGAATGTTTGTCATCTTCTGTCAACACAGTGAATCACTTACCTTGTGTGCTTTTGAAAACAGTACATTACTCTCATATCCAATTCGGATACCTGCATGTTAGTCAGTTTTGATGTTGGGCTCTTTCTCTGCGGCGGCGCTGTCAGAGCCTCTGGCGAAATGTCTCCGCGTCCTGTCTGAGCTAAGAAAACAAAACAACAACCCTCTTAATTAAAGCTAACATACTTTCGGCGAGCGCACTCCGCTGTGACATGTGCGGAGTGAGATAAAGCCATTATCTTCACATTAAAAGATGGACCACTTCCCTGTGCGTTCGATGGAGTGTTTTCTTGTTCTCGTACGCGGCGGCGCCTTGCCACTAATGCGTATGGGAGGCGTGCGTATTAATTACAGTTGGTAAATGAAGCCGTAATCTATCTTTGAAATGAGCATCTGTCTGGAGCCAGTGGGACGTTCCCAGGTGAGCCTTCTTTATGTCTCCAGCTCTGTCTGCTGAGATTTATTCAAACGGAAGGCAACAAAAGATGATGGCAGATCATCTATCATTATCAGCCGTCCTGTACTCCAACAGCCCAATCTGGAATTGTTTTAGCACTGGCGTAAACAAGACTTTTACAGAGTGCGTACAGCTGTTTGTCCTTCAGGAGTTTACAGGTGTTGATGTTTGACAGTGACTCGGTGGAAATACTCAAGGCTGTCATAACATGGTTGTTGTTCAGGGATGACTGTAGTAGTTGTTAAGGTCTACTTTAAGATACGTGGCTACTTGTCTTAATTTTAGTGAAAAATAGACCAATTATTTTTTGACATTTTGTCGACTTGCAGATTTGGTCAGGGAACATCACACAATACTGACTTGTGACGCACTGATACAAAAACAAAACTCTGTTGCCCAAATATGGTCATTTCCTTTGTGAAAGACGAAAGCTCTCAAAGTCTGCGGACGTACACACATGCTTCAAAATGTTACGGTGGGTTTTCTCAAAATTATGTTTTCATTACACTTGTGCAACAGCATCTCCACCCCCCAACAGACTCCAAATTCCCTTGTTTTGAACTTATAAATATCTTGAAGGATGTTTTAGACCTGGCTTTATACATTATTCATATGTAGTTGTCGAAAATATAGACAATTTGGCCATCTTTTTACATATGAATACCTTAGTTCGTACATTAAAGCAGAACTAAGTAACTTGTTTACCTTAATAAATCCTTTTCGTAGTCCCTCTAGGGGTAATACAAGTGTTAATGGGATGATTGGGGTCTTTCATCTCACCTTGGTGTCTCTGGCCAGAAAACCACAATTGCAACTTTGCTGCTTCCGGGTCGAAGCCACCAATACACACTAATGGAATCACGAAGAAGAAGGTTACAGGCTAACAGGCAAAGCTAGCGCCACTTAAAGAGTATTTACAGCCAAGTTTGAGTGAAAAAGATTATCTCCATTGTGTAATTGGATGTACAATATCCCTCTCTCCCTTTGTCTTTTCTGTCAGCGTACTATTTACTCTCACGGACAATTAATGAGTAAAAAAAACGTAACATGCTACGACACCTGCAGTGGCGCTTATGGCCTCTGGGGCATGAATTACTTAGTACAGCTTTAACATATAAAATGACAGAACACTTAATTTATTATCATATTAATGTGAGTAATATAATCAAATTGAGATTCAAAGATTTAAATTGATATGTATTTGTTTTATTCGCTCTTCACCTGCCGTGTCTCGTCTTAAAGAGGTTTCAATCTGAACAAAGCGTGTTTCTAATGTCCTTACTTACCAAACTCAACTCACCCTTTACCATGTTTCTACGTTTTTGTCAACCTGCAGATTTTGTCAGGGCTCCGCTGTGTTTCCAATTGTTTGGTATCCACATGAAACACAGATCCCAATATGCGGACATAATGTTTCAAAACTTTTGGGTATGTTTTCTCAAAACCACATCCCTTGCAACAACATCTCCACTTTCCAGACAAACTCCAAACGTCTTGACTTGTATTATATTTTTGAAGGTATTATTTTAAAGGGATGTTTTATATCTAATTCCTAGCCTGATTTATTGGGGCTTGAATCCCCAAAAACAAGGTGATATGTGATGTTTTACCAGTAAATGGTAAATGGTAAATGGTCTCAACTTATATAGCGCTTTTCCACCTACATTAGGCACTCAAAGCGCTTTACAGCAGGGATCCACTCACCCATTCATACACCAATGTACGCAGACACTGGGGGCAATGTGGGTGAAGTGTCTTGCCCAAGGACACAACGACAATGTGCACTTTCAGGAGGTGGGATTCGAACCCCGACCTTCCGATCATGAGACGACCCTCTACCATCTGTGCCACTGTCGCCCAGTGTTTTCACTAACTGTAGCTCATTAACTTCTTAACTCGCACCTGAACCAAGAACATTTTCTCCAGTTTGGCTTCACCCTAATAAAAAACCTTCTATTTTTTATATCTTATTTTTTTTATACCATGGTCTGGGTGAATACTCGATTCTGATTGGCTGAAGGGTGTCCGTTAAAAAGTGATAATGTACACCTGGCCCAGCAACCATTAAATACCAGTTAAATCACGTTCTATATCACTCCACTGCACTGTTTCCATAGTAACGATAAACAACTGAGCCCGAACTAGTTTCAGGTACAAATGATTAAAAAGTGAAATAACTCCTGCCCAGGACTTAAAGCCACACCGCGTAGAATTTTACCCAATAAATAAGATTGAAATACATGCATTTATTTTATGACAGATATGAAGAATACCTCATAAATGTACAAACAAACATGAGCCTTTCCTGTGAGCGGCTCACCTATCCAAAGACATGACTGTAACTTTACCTGGAGTGCGTACGTCTCCATGGAGATGTGACTAAAATCAGCAGAATTTGAGATTTAAACAGGTTGGGTCCTCATCCAAATCCATTATTTGATTACCCGCTGCAGTAAAAGCATTTTCTGTGTTGAGATGGTCATTAGGAGCATGTTTGTATTGATGGCAACAGTATAGCCCAAAATGCTACGCAGTGTACCTTTAAAAAAAAGAAGCAAACAGGCCCCAATGAACAGTTTCAATCCGCGGAACCACTTTATAAGCGGGATAATACACTCCGAGGTGTCCACCATCAGAATAACTGGACTCCACATCATCTAGTTATTTCTGAACAAGTAGGACATGGAACAATGCATGTTTATACTGCTCTTACTCTACATCTTTACTTTACATGCCAAACAGCTGCGTTTAGAAGTTGCATTTGCATAACTGTCTGTCACAATGCTCCTCTGTGCCGTTAAGGGTGAGAGGGGCTCATTGTACATCTGCTGTACGAATGCTTCCCCCCCTACAGTAACACATGGCCTCGCTCACTCAACATGCATATCTCCAACTGTGGAGCTCCCCGTGCGTTTCCCTGTATCGTCTACCACAAACAACTAATCTACCCCCGGGGAGACTGCCACCTTGTTTTCATACAGTACATACAGAATCACTATATATGCGCCGCTGTCCTCCTCTACCTGACAGTGCCCTGCCTGGAGGAGAGCACGGAGGAGATTGGAACAGATAGGAAAAGCCAATTGGAGTATGTGTTTACTATTTTCAAGGTGCATGTTTAGCCTTCACAGCGAGGCCTGGGGGGGATTTAGCCGCTTTCTTCTAGAGTCTGGGGTCTGGAGTCTTAGTTCTCCTCTGAACTGTCCTTCGCATTCCTCATCCCTCGTTACGGTGCCGCATCTTCTTTCTTTCTTTCTTTCTTTCTTTCTTACCGGGTGTATACTATACGGAGAGGTAGCGTGTACTTCAAAGAGAAGAGCCGGGGGTTTTGAAGGGCATCGATCTTAAAGTGCAGCTTGGTGACCCCATTGTCTGAATGCGAAGTTCATCTGCAGTTCAGCCGTACAGTTTCTCGGAGCTAACCACTCGTCACAAGCGCAGAGAGTAGTGTTTGTTCTACCGTTGAACCAGTTTGAAGAGACTGGAATATAATCAAGGAAACTCGTTTTGCAAACACATTTTCAAGGCAAATTAGGCCTTCTGCATCAGCCATTCATCAGTATTTTCTTTTTTCTACATTTGGTAATAAAAGAGTAGCTGTTCTGCACTTACAGCTTCAACAAGCAGAAATTGGACTGTGAAGTTTTTGCCAAACATCTCAAAAGACTTTCATTGATAAATCTAGCCTTGAGTTTATGCATCGAGATATACAGCACTGTTTGTTTGGACCAGTGGTTCCCAACCCATGAGGGGTCTGCTCAGAGGCTCATAAATGATTTGAGCAGTTTTAACCTCTTAACTAAGCCTTAACTAAGCGGTTACCCAAATCTAAAAGCTTCACGACTGCCGAGCAACAGTGTAACGCCATATTGGAAAGCTAATGGCAACAAAACTGATGGGAACTTACTGTCGTGTTTGTGTTGTCGGGGTTTTTTGCCACATTTTAGTAACTTTTCTGTTGCGTTTTTGTCTCTTGTAGCTTCTTTTTCACTTTTTTGTCACTTATTTGTTGCATTTTTGTAACTTTTTTGTTGCTCTCTTGTGGCTTTTGTTGTGTTTTCATCATCGTTTTCGTTTTTAGAGTTGGGTAAAGTCAAACTGGAGAAAATGTGCTCGGTTTAGGCGGAGGTTAAGGCAAGGCAAGTTTATTTGTAGAGCACAATTCATACACAAGGCAATTCAAAGTGCTTCACAGTTGCATAAATATAAGAAAACAAATACAATCAATAAAAACATCAACATAGAATTAATCAATTACAGTAAGAGGCAAGAGTGTAGATAAAATACTTACAGTTATATGCATTTTTAAGTCTTGTTTTGATTCGCTCTGTCTTGAGCACTATTTTTAAGTCTTGTTTTGACTCGCTCTGTCTTGAGCACTATTTCGCTCTGTCTTGAGCACTATTTTTAAGTCTTGTTTTGACTCGCTCTGTCTTGAGCACTATTTCGCTCTGTCTTGAGCACTATTTTTAAGTCTTGTTTTGACTTGCTCTGTCTTGAGCACTATTTCTCTCTGTCTTGAGCACTATTTTTAAGTCGTGTTTGGACTCGCTCTGTCTTGAGCACTATTTCGCTCTGTCTTGAGCACTATTTTTAAGTCTTGTTTTGACTCGCTCTGTCTTGAGCACTATTTCGCTCTGTCTTGAGCACTATTTTTAAGTCTTGTTTTGACTTGCTCTGTCTTGAGCACTATTTCTCTCTGTCTTGAGCACTATTTTTAAGTCGTGTTTGGACTCGCTCTGTCTTGAGCACTATTTCGCTCTGTATTGACCCTATTTTTAAGTCTTGTTTTGACTTGCTCTGTCTTGAGCACTATTTCGCTCTGTATTGACCCTATTTTTAAGTCTTGTTTTGACTTGCTCTGTCTTGAGCACTATTTCTCTCTGTCTTGAGCACTATTTTTAAGTCGTGTTTGGACTCGCTCTGTCTTGAGCACTATTTCGCTCTGTCTTGAGCACTATTTTTAAGTCTTGTTTTGACTCGCTCTGTCTTGAGCACTATTTCGCTCTGTCTTGAGCACTATTTTTAAGTCTTGTTTTGACTTGCTCTGTCTTGAGCACTATTTCTCTCTGTCTTGAGCACTATTTTTAAGTCGTGTTTGGACTCGCTCTGTCTTGAGCACTATTTCGCTCTGTATTGACCCTATTTTTAAGTCTTGTTTTGACTTGCTCTGTCTTGAGCACTATTTCGCTCTGTATTGACCCTATTTTTAAGTCTTGTTTTGACTTGCTCTGTCTTGAGCACTATTTCGCTCTGTCTTGAGCTCTATTTTTAATTCTTGTTGTGACTCGCTCTGTCTTGAGCACCATTTTTAAGTCTTGTTTTGACTCGCTCTGTCTTGAGCACTATTTCGCTCTGTCTTGAGCACTATTTTTAAGTCTTGTTTTGACTCGCTCTGTCTTGAGCACTATTTCGCTCTGTCTTGAACACTATTTTTCTTGCTCGTTCTCACAAAGTTACCTAACCTCTGTTTTTGTCGCTCCTTCTCCTCTGGACATCAACATAAAATTAATCAATTACAGTAAAAGGCAAGAGTGTAGAAAAAAAACTTTCAGTCATAAGCCCGAGCAAACAGAACTGTTTTCAGCCTGGATTTGAACATTGTCAAGAGGTTAATGATTCACCATCATCAAATATGACTGGACTACAGGTGCATAAACACTCCAATTTCATTAAATTTGCTGAAATAGTTTCAACAAAGTTTAACAGTGCTTATTGCATTAAAAAAAAAAATACAGACAAAGCCTTATCAAAAGTGCAACTTAGTAAAGGAACTATAACGATGTGTTGTTGATCGTTTCGAGGGTATTACATGTACTATTTATAGCGCCAGAAACGAAGAAGAATATTTTTGAACAAGATAAACCGTCTATATCAGGAATATGGTTCTCACTTTGGGTCCATCCAGTGAGGTTTCGCTTTGTAGATTTGGGAGAATGCCATCATTATTAAATTCATAATACTGCGGCGATAGTAAATCTGCCACTGGGAGCCCCGTAACGCATTGTGCCATTGGTATCCGCGACACGGCTTACGCTGGCGGTGGCGCTGCAGCCGCACTATGGGGCGGCAACCCCGCAACCCAAAGTCCCACATCAGCATTTCAGCTAAAACGCCAACGTTAACTTACTTGCTATAGTGTTGTGGGAGACGGTCACGCAGGTGAGTCCAGAGGTTCGAAGTATTGCTGCATTTAGCAGACACGTTTTCCTGCACGTTCCGCAAACAGGAAAACTGTCTCTATCAACTGTCCTTTGGCTTTCTTAAAATACCCTGAGGCTGATAGATCCTGTGCGCTGTCGTCTCGGACATGATTCCAGCTTTGAGAAAGTTTTGTTTTGGTTGTAGCTACAGAGTGCGCCTGCGCGGCAACTTCAGCAGATGAGACGGCGGCTCATAAGGCTCACTTTGCCTAAACCGCGGGCGTGGTAATCCACCGCGGTAAAATATTTTTTCAAAAACTGGACGGTAATTATTATTGCTAACATTTTTACCGAGGTTTACCGCTACACCGGTAACCGTGACATCCCTATTCCCAGTATATTCCTATAGCTCCAAACGGGTTGAAGTTAGACGAGACCAAGCTCTTCCACGGGCACTCACAAAGACCAGACAGGTGCATATCAACTCGTCTAAGCTCAGGTAAGAGCATATCTCAGTATGGAAAAACGGTGGCCTATTTGTTTCTGAACACTGTTTGCAACATAAAAAGAAAAAAGAAAAAACTAAACCCTTTAGTAATGGGTGTCAACACTCAGTCTACCCCAGGGTAGCTGTGGCTACAACAATAGCTTACCACCATTATAATTATTAACACTTCATAGATTGTAGAAGGTGCTTTGCTACTATAGCTCCGCCCACCAAAAGAAGTCTCAATAGTTACTAACATGTAAGAGGTCTATTGCACATATGAAAGCATTTTAACAGTTTAAGGGGGGAAGTCTTTTCTTAAAGTGTTAGAAACATAAGAGACGGGCATTCCCAATTAGTGTAAAAGGCCCAAAGCTGTAGATACTAATTTAAACATGACTCCCTTTAAGTCTCTAAAGTCGCTGTCATTCCGTCTTTGTTTCATGTGTCTTACTTGTTTGCGCTCCTCATTTGATTTGCTCACTGCTGAATTTCTCTGCTTTCTCCTCCGGGAACTATAAAAGCCGCCTGGAACAATCTCCCTGAGCTCGCACATGTCGTCTTTGCTTTCGCTGCCTCTCTTTGTAATGAGGTTAATCACTGCAACTCAAAGTAATGCTAAGACTCGACGAAACTGAGTTGTCAAAATAGGCTTCTTTAGATATCAGTCTTGAGACGGTAGGTTTGTTCCTCCCCGCTGTTCTGTTAGCATATTCTTTGTTGGGCGTCACTGACTGTAAACTGAGGCATCATTCACTTTGCAGAGATGTATGACCTCAAGCTAATCAGTGAGTCATGATTGAAGAATTAAGAACAGACATTTTAAATCTCATCCACAAGGCTTCCTCAGGGCTACAGGTCTTTTGACTTGTAAACTGGGATTTATTCTGCCTGACCCCCAAAAAAGGTCACCTGCTCTATTATTATGTTGGACGACCAAGATCATAATACTTTAATACTAGTCAAATCCAGGTAGTGACTTGTTTCACTTTGTTGCTTACACTAAACCTTGGTTTTCTCTTGCTATGCTTGTGGTGAGTATCGCTTCACCCTTTTTACTCTTAATCTCCACCTGAACCAAGAACATTTTCTCCAGTTTGGCTTTACCCAAATCTAAAAGCTGTCGAAATAGCAACAAACAAAAGACGAAAACGAGGAAAATGCAGCAAAAGAGTGACAGAAATGTGACCCAAAAAAACAATGAAAAAGTGACAAAAAAAAAAAAAAAATGCAACAACAATGTGACAAAAACACAATGAAGAAAAAAGTCAACGTGAGGACAATCAGGGCCGGCCGTAGCCAATTTGGCGCCCTAGGCAAGATTGAACTTTGGTGCCCCCCACCCCCCCAAAGGATTTTTTTCTTTTTTCTATTCTTTTTATTCTTCTATTCTGGTGTTTCTTGATCCAAATAGCATGCTATAGTTATATCTTTTTTTTTTCAATCCTTTTGGACACTTTTTGGATATGGTTAATGCTAGTTTTATTTTATTTTATTCTGATTATAATTGTTGTATTATATTCTGAACACACAACAGTTTTACTAAATTTACTAATTTTCATTGCCACGTTGCACGTCTCTCTGGGGGCGTAGAAGGGCCAAAGCAGGCTTCGTTTTAAAGTTTGAAATCTCTCGTTTCCAACACAAAAGACCACAAGTCTCTATCACTTTCTGTTCCAAGGTAACGTCCAAAAATCTGTGATGTTGTAAATGTCGGGAGTACGGGGTTCAAAAATGAAGGCGCAATTCGGCGTGCCTTCCAGCAGACGGTGCCCAAGGCGGCCGCCTGGGTTGCCTATGCCTAGGGCCGGCCCTGACGTCAATGTGGCAACGACGCGAGAAAAAAGATCCATTTAGATTAGTTTTGTAGGTCTTAGCTTTTAGATTTAGGTAAAGCTTATACAAAGATCAGAGTGAAAATGCACTTGGTTTAGGTGGGGGTTAAGAGGCTAAACTCATGAGCAAGGGTGCAGAACATTAGCCCAGAACTTTGCAACTGCAAGCCTCTTGAACGTGGCGAAACATCTTCTATTCTGAAACAACTCATGACTTTTGAACAAGCTGCAATCACTAGTCTATTAATAGTCCCCACTACTCGTCATATAAGTACAAAAACTCACTACACACTCTATCCACATCTAATTTCTTGTCAAAAAACTGACCAACGACTCTAACTTATCATGTTTTTTTCTTTAAATCTGTCTGCAACATCAAACTGACACATCATTCACTGCAAAAATGCATGTCCTCAAGCTAATGCGACCCTTTCCCCTTGTTTTTTTTTTTTTAATCAGTTGAAAACAGAGGCAAGAACATCAGAAAGTTGTCACGATGAAAAAGTGGAAGCATATTAAATGATTATCCGGTTAGTGACGGCTGTGTAATCTGGCTCATTAATAGCATACTCCCATCTAATCTACTCACCATCAAAGAGCAGAAATGATCCATACTTCAAATGCTTTTTAAGAGTGGGGATTTGCGATGGCTCATTTTGGCAGATGTCAAACTCTGAACAGGTTGACAGTGGCTAAGACATAAAATGGTAAAAAAAATAATGATGAAAAGGGCGGATGGGGGATTCTGGTAGTAATTAGAGGAGATGGACAAATTGCATATTGGGAAGAAAGTACACATAAACTTGGACAACAGTGGCATATATTTATTCAAACATTTGTGCAAGAATATAGCTTAAGCCTGCATGCACTCTTAATACAGTGCACTTCCTGAGAGGTCGCCCTGGTCGACATTTCCGGACCATCCGCTCTTTAAGGAGTTTAACTTACTCCCCTCCGGACGCTGGCTGAGAATGTCCCGGACGGGAACCCAGCGGGCCAGGGCTTCTTTTATTCCGGAGGCCATTACTAAGATGAATGCTCTTGTGTAGCTCAGCAGAGAAGCTGGAGCACCTATAGGTCATTGTATGATTTTATGCTTTTTTTTAGGCTGAATAACACTGGTTCTGGCTGACTATACCTCAGCATTGTCCGGAGCCGAACTGATATATTAGGCTATGGGTGTATGATCTTCATTCCATACGTTTTAGTTTATCCTGTGTGGACACCTGCTGCATTCCAGTTTCCTAAGTTGAAAATTGCATGCTCTATTGACAGGCCAACATGCCGATCCTATGGTTTAGAAGTGCTAAAGTATTGGATCTGGTTCCCAAAATGACTTCAGAGGTTAATTTATTTGGCTTTAACCAATTGCGTTTTCTCCAGTTCAGCTTTACCCAAATCTAAGGTGTGTCTGGACTAAAGAGCTTACAGTGGGGCAAAAAAGTATTTGGTCAGTGCCCCACAGATTTCCTATTGGATTTCGGTCAAACACTTTTTTGCCCCACTGTATATAGGCCGGGGTAACGCCTCATTTGAAAGCTAAGACCAACAAAACTGATCTAAATGGATCTTTTTCCTCACATTGTTGCTGCCTTGTCAGTCACTTTTTTCACATTCATCTTATTTTTGCCACTTTTTGTTGAGTTTGGTGTCACTTTCCAGCTGCACTTTCATCGCTTTTTTGGCACATTTTTGTCACTTTTTGATGCTTTTTTATTGCTTATTTATCGTTGTTTTCTTCTTGGTTTTTTTCCGATATTTTGACATTTTTTTCCAGGAAGTTTTTAGATTTGGGTAAAACTGAACTGGAGAAAATGTGCTCTGTTCACGTGAGAGTCATTGCCCAATGACTTCCAGTGTGGATTTGAGTCACAGCCGTGGTATTTCACCAGGTAACTATGTTGGTTGATCACAGTTTTATTCAAAGTGCTTGAAAGCCACACCGTGGAACATTTCACTCGTTTCCATGGAGATGTAGAACAAAGGCAGCCAAATATGAGATTTAAAAAGATCCATTCTTTGATTATCCATTGCAAAAGGAGCTTTTTCTGTGTCCAGTTGGTCGAGCAAGTTGTTTGGCAACAGCTTAAAGCAGTACTAAGTAACGTGTTTACCTTAATAAATCCGTTTCGTAGTCCCTGTGGGGGTAATACAAGTGTTTATGGGATGATTGGAGGGTCTTTAATCTCCCCCTGGTGTCTCTGGCCAGAAAACCATGTTTGCAACTTGACTGCCACCGGACCGGAGCAAGCAACACACACTAATGAAATCACGAAGAAGAAGCTAACATGCTAACGGGCAAAGCTAACTGTGGGCTAACGTCACTTTAAACAGTATTTACAGCCAAGTTTGAGTGAAAAAAAATATTTCCATTATATAATTGGATGCACAGTAACCCTCTCTCCCTTCGCCTTTCCTGTCAGCGTAGTATTTACTCTCCAAGACAATTAATAAGTTAAAAAATCGTAACTTGCTACTACACCTGCAGTTGCGCTTATGGCCGCTAGGGGGAAGAGTTACTTAGTACTGCTTTAATTCAAAATGTTACGCAGTGTGCCTTTAAAGCACTGGAACGCTACATAAACAAAGTCAAATCCTTAAACTAAATGAATGAATCATTATAATATTATATTAAAAGTGCAGATGAAATACTTCAGTTAAGTCATGTGCAGTTAAATAGTTTTCAGTATGAATAGAAGAACACTGATCCTACAGTGCCACTCGATCCGAGGAAACATGAGAACAATTCAAACAAATATGACAAAATACTAGGTTGATTAAACCATGTGACTGAAACCTACCATATGGTTGAGCCACTTATAAACCAAGGGAAGACATTGGAACTTGTTTTCCTGCTCACACATCCACCTACATATAGTCCTCATCACCTTTCGTGCCCTCGGCCTCACCTCTCCAAACCGCGCACATCTGGCCATGGCGTAAAATAACAGCCTCATGTTTATTCATAGCGCGTGGAGGCGATTTGACTTCCTCTCCTCCAACACAAATTGAACTTGTCCAGGTAATACAATAGCAAGGGCAACACGCCATATACCACAGTCACATTGGCTCCGCTCGCAGGCAGGTGCTATAGGACACACTCACGGACAAATTGAGCTTGTCTGTAACACAATCCGTCCCGATGCGAATAGCTGAGGCCACTTGCAGATCTGCCAATACGAGCGCATTAAAGGTACAATATAACGCAGTATCCTGGTTTGTGAGATAATTCTGGACACATTATATGGTGGTGTTTTATATTTGACAGCTTGAAATAATGTATACATTTGAACAGATTACTTGGGTGAAGTAGTTTAAGTGAGGCTGAAAGCAACAGCTGCTGTATAAGACCAAGATGTGCTTTGTAATCAATTTGAGCGCTGAAGTTTGGAGGGAGTTTACAGCTGAGGTCTCCGAGCAGTAGCTGGGAAAGTAACAGCTCTCTTACTCTTTCTGCGTAGCTCCTCCAAAACATGCGGAACAAATGCAAAAATGGTAAAAAAAAAAAAAGAAATGTTCGAGACCCCCCTTGGACTTCAAACTCTGAATAGCAATAAGGAGAGCGCCTCATGAAAACTGCTAAATGAATGGAGCATTTTGAGTTCTTTAGATAACTTTGTGGGAAGACAACATTATTGCAGCTTTAAAGAGTTGAAGATACTTTTTAAAAGAGCAACTTCAAGGAAATTCAGGCAGCTTGTTTATTACACATTAAGGGAAATAGCAGAATCGATACAGATGGCATCTTCGGAATTGGTCATATATGGTCATGTTTACAAGCAGCCAGAGGGGGAAGAGAAAAAGGAGGAACTTTCTCCCATGAATCTACCACACCATTACTTTAACAAATGCTGATAGTGTTGTATTGTTATCAAATCAAATAGACACAAAGCAGCAAAGCACTAGCAGCTCCGAGTTTGGCCATGGTATGTGCTACAGTGTTAAAAGCTTTTGAGTAGATGTGTCTTTAGCAAGTTTTTAAAGATGCAGTATGCAACTTTTTATGTGGGAAAAAAAAAGTTGATCGTTTGTATTTTACCTAGTAGTGACCCAGTGGCTGTACGAGTGGTCGGCATGGTGCCTTTACCTTCCATCCCAGTGGTCTTTAGGACGCTCCAGGATCACTTGTTTAGTAGGTTTTCACGGCTGACTGACCCTCTCACCAGAAATCCTACAAAACAATTGATCCTGGAGTGTTGTAGAGACCACCATGATCATGAGTAAAGGTGTCATGCTGACTACTCATACAGCAACTGGGCCACTACAAGGTCAAATACGCACAAATGTCTTTTTTTTTTTTTGGCATAAAAACTTGCATAATGCACCTTTAAAATGATCAAGCGTCTGTGCAGCTCTTATGTGGAGAGGCAGTTCATTCCACAGTGCTGTGGAATGAACTGCCTCATTCCACAGCACTGTGCTGCGCTGCAACAGAGAAAGCCATGTCACCTTTGGTCACACACTTGGAGTGAGGAACCTCCAGCAACAACTGATCTGCTATACTCTGTCAGGGGCCTTGAGTATTTATCCCATAAAAGCTTTAAAAATAAAACAGACAGTGTGAACCAGGAAACGTTAGCTCCATGCTACATATGCTAACGTTAGCTACAAATGCATTTTTTTTTGCTTCATTTTTGTAGCTTTTCATCCTCGTTTTCGTTGTTTTGTTTTGAAGCTTTCAGATTTGGGTAAAGCCAAACTGGAGAAAATGCCCCTGGTTCAGGCAGGTGGTAAGAGGTTAATACTGTCCCGAAGGTATGCAGCAGATGTCCTCATGATACAGTAAAACAATGTGCTCAGTTCAGGTGAGCACATTAACAGGAACCGCTAGCTTCATGCTACATATGCTAACGTTAGCTACAAGTGCAGGGTTTTTTATTTGCTTCTACAGAACAATTTGTGAAAAAAGCATCCATATGGGCCCGATTTTGGCTTGACGTTATTTGTGTGTGACAATTTTACTTCTAGTCCACCAGAAAACGGCAAAAAATGAGTGAGAAATTGTGATTCCCATGAGAGGCTGGGTCACGCCCCCTCATATGACGCATATCGCCCTGTCATTTACCTTGTTAGCCACGGCTACATAGTGAGTAGATGCGAGTGGCTGAACAAACATGTCTTTGAAGACGTGCTGTTTTTGTATTGGTCGCAGCAGGTAGTGGTTTGCGGGGGGTGAGAGTGGGTTATCCGGGGAACTGTTGTGTATGGGCTTCACCGCGCAGACATGCTGACAGATTATTGATGGCAGATGCATAGCTATAAGCCATAATAAAAACAAGCACTCGACCGACGGTATAGCGTGGGGGTTAAGCTTTGGGACTGCGGCACACGTCCTGCCACAAGATTTTGTACGACTGGCATATATTTATTTGATGCTTTCATCAGGGCAATTAACTTTCAGTGCTAATAAATGCTCAGCGATCTCTTAAGGGCTTTCGTTTTCTTTTCTCTTTTTTTTTTGGTCGCCTTTTCCTGCCTCTATCTCAAACCAAATGCTGGGAGTCACATGATTTCCCGGGGCTATTCATAAACACATAGCAGCGATCACACACCATTGCACGCTTGTATTTACCCCCTGCGGGAACCTCGCAATCCCACACACTCTTCCTCCCCCCTGCACCCTCTGTGCCGCAGCCATCTCTGGTCTCAATTCCCCGCCGTTCACCCGGAGCTGACACCTGTTGGAGAGGAGGAGGGAGGGAGGGAGGGAGGGAGGAGCAAGGGAGAGAGGGGGTGGGATAGAGAGTGAGAGAGTGAGTAAGAGAGTAAGAGAGGGGAAGAGGGATTGGGAAGAGATAACAGCCGATCTCAGGCAGAGTGGAAAACGTCAGAGTGCCGGCGGCCATGATGAGGTCACTGAATACCTGCCAAAGCAAATCTACTAGACTCAATGGAGCAGAGGAAGAAGGCCACTCCGGGTTTAATGGAGGTGTAAAGAAAAAAAAATAAGGGAATCCAGGCTCAATAACCAGTGAGCAATACATATAAGTCCTTGAAGAAGACACTTATACTTGTAACAATGGAGTGAGAACTAGATAAAAGTGAAGTATGTTTACTCAAAAATATTATGTTTCCCAGATATGAGGTGAAGCTATTCATAAAAATTCATGTCCCCCAGTTAAGTCCAAATTACTGCTTGTGCTGGCTTCTAGTACTTAACCTCTTAACCCCCGCCTTAACCGAGTGCATTTTCTCCAGTTCACCCTTATCCAAATCTCAAAGGTTACAGCCTATAGGCCAGACTAACGCCTCATTTGAAAGCTAAGACCCACAAAACTGATCTTTTTTTCTTGCGTTGTTGCCATGTTGTCATGGGATTTTTTTGCCACTTCTTCATTGTCTTTTTTGTCACTCTTTTGTTGTTTTTTCTGGGGCTCTTTTTGTAGCATTTTCGACCCATTTTTCATTATTTTTTTCTTGCTGTGTTTTTGTGATTTGTTTGTCCATTTTTAATTGCATTATTGGCACTTTTTGGCAACTTTTTTGTTGCTTTTAATTGAATTTTTTTTTTTTACTTTTATTTTATATTGCATTTTTGTCAATTTTTATTTTATTTT
The DNA here is from genome assembly GCF_951799975.1 of Gobius niger. Classification (NCBI taxonomy): domain Eukaryota; kingdom Metazoa; phylum Chordata; class Actinopteri; order Gobiiformes; family Gobiidae; genus Gobius; species Gobius niger. The sequence goes on along the minus strand of NC_136852.1, from coordinate 10,074,020 downwards.
TATATCGCACGTTTGTCACCTTTATATATCGCATTTTTGTAATTTTTTTAAATTGCATTTTTGTCACATTTTTATATCGCATTTTTGTAATTTTTTTGGTAATTTTTTTATTGAATTTTTGTCCAATTTTTGTCCAAATCTTTTTTTGTCATTTTTACGTCGCATTTTTGTCCATTTTTGTTTTTTTTTATTTTTGTAATTTTTATATCGCATTGAAGTCTGAAAGTTCTAAGCTTGAGCTGTGGTTTGTTCAGAAAAATTTGTGTCTTCAAATGTAAACTCCATTTTCTACTTCCCCAGGCAGGGCAGCAGTCTAAGCAGATATCCCCCCAAACTTCTTTGATTGGGCTTCCCCTCCCGTGGACTCCCCAGCAGAGGGAGCAGCGGGGACCGGGTGTGGAGCGGACTGGCTATAACCATTATTGTTTCATATGCCCCTTGTTGTTTATGCATGACCCCGCTTTCGCACACGACTGACAATTTCCACTCGCACTGCAATCATTTTCTCTGTGATCCGGAAATTCTCTGTGATGAGCCCGCTCCATAATTGACTTGGTGACATCTGGCATTATGAATTATAGCCCAACAGAGTGAGAGACAGACACAGAAATGAAATTCATGGACTATTTTTTTGTTGTTGTTGTTGTTGTTGCTGTTAACGGTTTGTTTGAATCTAATACGCAAATGGTCAGGCTGTTGAAATCATAGACAACACACTGCACGCACTTGTGTCTGCGAATATACACCCCGACTTCGCTGCAACGCTACACCGGGCCAAAACAAGCGGTTAACGCATCCACGCGTAAACAGGTAATCACTTCAGAACCCGTGCTTTGTCATCGTCTTATCTTGACGGAGTTAGATGGGAGCAAAATTTCCATTCATTAGAAGTGGGTTTTCTCTCTTGCACAAAAGCTCTCCTTGGGGGAGTTGAAGCGTTTCCAAACAATCTGGCTTTAAAATATATAATCATTTGGCTGCCTGTGTGTGTGTGTGCGCGTGTGTGTGTGCGCGGGAATATGTGGAATCCTGGCAGGCCTCGGCAGTGTTAGCACAGCTGTCCAGTGCAAAGACACACAGGAGGCGGACACAGGTGCTACGGCAAAACCGCATCCATAATTATCCCACTCTGTTTACTCCATTGGCACGGTCCGGCGTGTCTGTCCGTCTGTCTGTCCCCCCCACCGTCCCGTCCTTTTTATGGTGATGCGTTGTCAGCGTCGTGTCACTCTCGGTGGGGTAAAGTAAACAGTGATCTGAAAGGAGAGTTGCGTCGAGAAGAGGGAACAAAAGTGTCAAGTGCCAGAGGAGAAATGGGAACAAAGCAGCGATAAATGGGCTGTCAGGAATCGCCTCCTCATGCCTTCATACTCAAAGTTGTACAAAGTGGTTTCATTAGCCGGAGGGGAAAGTACTTTTTCGAGAAATCCGGGATCCTGGGGAAACTGGAGGAAACTGTAAAGGGCTATGGGGATATTTTTGGAGGAGAGAAGTGATAGTTTCCTTGTTTTTTAGTACTTGGTAATTAAAAGTAAAGTAATCCAAAACCTATTGTAGTGCGAAAGTTGCTGCAATTTTCAAAAATACACTCTAAGTGCATCTTTTTTTTTTTTATTCTTTGATAAGTACAATACTATTCAGGAAGAAGAAAAATGCCTGGATACTTAAATATGGCTGATTATCATACGCTGAACACTAAGAACATAAACACAGCCCTTATCCTAAAGTTTAGGGCAATGACCGCTCATGTCAATCCATATAACCTTTAATAATGACTCATCCAATCAAAGTCGGGGGTTTATTTGCAGACTACAAATCCTGTTATAATCGGAGAAGCCCTGTGATTTACTTTTGTCTTTGTCCATGTTCAGGTTTGTCGATGGTTTCTCATCAACATCAGAATAATGTGTTTTGAAGTGTATAGCCTGTTTCAAAGAAGACAGTAAAAAAAATAACACATACAGTGCCAGGGTAAACATAAACGATAGCTGTGAACATATGGCCTCCACAGACTGTGTTATGAGAGTTTCAATAAGGACACACGTGGGCAGTGAAATCAAGTAATGGCAATGACATAATTACCTCGGAGTGGGGATGATGAGTGCCCCCTTGAGGAGTGGAGGTCCTCTCCTTGTGGTATAATGATTACTTAAGGGCTATTAGTGTCCCTCCCCAGTCATCTTTACCGACGGCAGCACATTTATTACTGCTGTGACTCCGCCTCCACAGGGGACTGTGGAGGCGAGTTTGTCATCAGAGGACGACCCAGGGGTCACATAGTGTTCGGCCAAGTTAATATTACAGTGTTTATGAACTCGTGTCCCCGCCGGCTGCTCCGGAACAGAGAGGACACTGAGGTCATATTCTGCAAATTTTGACAATGTAAAGTGAAGCCAAGTAAATGCTTTGTTTGTCATTACAGAATTGTACCAACAACAACAAAGACACACGAAAAAGTGGAGCACCCTGGGGAAACCCAGCCAGACACGGGATGGACATAAGATTGCATGGGGACCACGGGGAAATGTCCCCACCAATATTTGAGGAATATTTGGCCAAATTATCCCCACCAGCCTCATGGAGATCTTCTTATTGTGCAATCTTTCACAAAGGCTTCAGGCAGATGTGGGTGCTTTACAACAATGACACCAACAGGACACGAGAGAACATGCAAACTCCACACACACCGGCCAGTGCTAACCACACAACCACCCCGCCATCTTGAAATAATGTCCTTCTTAAACAATTTGCTACAAACAGTTTAGGAATGACTGTACTTATACCACTACTATACTCATACTTTCTTTCTTTTTTAAATGGAGTCAAATGTAGTCGTCTGTACAGTTAGAATAATTCCTTATTAAATGTGCGGTTGGATGGATTTGCATTTGAAGTTGCAAATGCGTGATAAGCATTGCAGTTGCTATTAAATTTGCAAGCTATGTTCAGCAATCAAAATTCACTTCACTGTGCACATGTTAAATACTCCAACCACGTAATTGATTTGAGAGAAGAATGAAACAAACTGCTAAGTAAATAAAAGAAACACAAAAATGAAACTGAAACATTTGCAGTTACTAAGACCCTATAGGGATTTGTGTACAAATTATATTGTAATAGCTGCAGTCTTTGCGAATTGTTAATTGTGACCAAGCAAGTTGTGATTTTGATTCTATGTCAATTAACTATGCTGTAATGTTGGCTAAAAATGTTGATGAAACTTAAAAAACTTAAATCTATCATGTTGTGAGTGCTCAAAGGTGCTCAATAGAATACGTTGTTTTAATGAAACACTTGGAACATACCCGTAGGTGAAGCAGAGGGTCTGAGATGCAGCGGTGCTTCTAATTTCACCTTGCACAGCAGCTGGACCGGGGCCAACTGTGTAAACTCTGTGATTACCACAAACCACAGCTGGTGTGACCAAAGGTGTGCCAGTGGTGTCAGTGTGAAACTAAGTCTGTCCTTCACAAAACCATGGGAGAAACTTTAATATTCTGGAATATACATTTAGGGACATAATCATATTTATTCTCTGAGCGCCGTAAAGCAGCTATAATTCCACTCGCACGCATGTGGCAGCAGCTGTGGTGCAGCAGTATGAGCGTTTGTCAGGGAGATGTTGGGTATAGCCGGTTAGTATCCTGCCTAAGCCTCACGGTAAGATTCCTCTTCCCAATTGTTCAGCCCAGTCATAGAAATATGGGCAAATGCCATAGGAACTGAGAAAATGGCTAAACAAGATGCTGCTTCCCCTTTCCCTCGCTCACTGTTGCCAAACCCAGCAGCTAAAAAGTTTGCAAGTAGGGTTTTTATTCTCAATGAATGAATGATCTAGTGTAGAAGCACATTTATATTTGCCGGTATATGTCTAAACTATGGTACAGAGTATAAGCAGGTTTTAGGAGACAAAACATTTGCTGTTTAAAGGAACAGGCCACCGTTTTTTCATACTGAGATATGTTCTTCCTGAGCTTAGATGAGTTGATGCGTACCTGTCTGGTCTTTGTGCTTAGTCTCAGTCACGCAAAACGGCGAAGATGTTGTTAGCATTTCACCTCTCCCAACATATTCCTATGGCTCCACACGGGGTGAAGTTGGAAGCTACCACGCTCTTTCACGGGCACGCACAAAGACCAGACAGGTACGTATCAACTCGTCTAAGCTCAGGTAAGAACATACAGTATCTCAGTATGGAAAAACGGTGGCCTGTTCCTTAAAGGTTAAGATGTACTTTATGGATCTCGTGGGGATATCAGACAATCCTTCAATGGCGCTGAGGCAACCCATAAGGAGCAGTGAGCAGCTGTGTACTAATCTGAATTACCTGGTGGAGGATTAACCTATTGTGCGTGACTTTGATGGATGGGGGGAACTAAAGCACCCGAGAGAAACATGCAAACTCCACACAGAAAGGCCAACATGTTGCTATGAGGCAAGAGCGCTAACCACTGCCGCCTGGAAGGGTTTTGTACAGCTTAAATGATTGTAGTCCTTAGGATTAAAAAAATGTTGAAAGTGAAGGTACAATTTATAGACTGTAGAATTAACAGACAGCTTCTCCTCACTCCTCCCCGTTTACCATAATGACCACGTTCGAGGGGGAAATCATGGTGGATTTACAGGCTCCTCCTACCATGCTGTGACGGAGCATGTTCCTACAAAGGCAAAAGGGCGGGTTCAGCTTGCATGATAGTGGCCTGTCAATCAAAGTGCGGCCCTCATTAGTATTCGAGAGTTCTAAAATGTTCCTTACACAAACCAGCCTGGTCCCTTTAATTGTAACTAACCCAGCGTTATCACAGGAGCAATATCTAGCTGTAGAAAGTTTTAAAAAAATGAGGCACCAGCACTTTACAGTTGCTTAGTATGCGTGTAAAGTGCAATGCTTTCTAATGGAAAGCTAGTTTGTTTTGCTGCCCACATATGAAGGTACAACAGCAATGTCGGCCCCGTCCCCGTCATAAAGCAGTGTAACCAGTGGCCTTTGGTATAATTTGGATGATTGTTGCACCACTAGTTGAAAGTGACCGAATATATATGACCAAAAATAGTGTGTGGTCTGCACATTGTACATTTCAATGTATCTTACTTCAAAGAAATGTATCTTGGAATATGCCTCGATAGCTGATATGTTGAGTTTTGGAGAACGGCTCGGGAAACTTTCTGAAATGTGCTGTCAATCAAATGAGTTAAAAAAAAAAAAAAAAGTCTCACTAATTTAACTTTTAATTAAGATTATATAGGACACCATTAGAGACAAACACCAAATCCCCCTCCACACCCCTGGGCTGGAGATAAATTATCAGAAAGAGCTGCCATCTCCACCTTTTGTGCACCAAGCTCACCCGAGGATACACTTACTCACCCAAAAGACATCACATCTCTGAAGGAGACAGGCAGCTTCAGACCAACTTTTAAAACAGTTTCAGTGACGGATGATTTAAAGAGCAAAACTTCACTTGTGGAAGTACGATACAAAAAAGTAATTTTCCTGCTGCTTGGCCAATGAATGAAGCATCGTCTGATATATCAATTTAAAGCATCATTTAAAAGTCTTTATGTATGCAATTTTCATACTATACTATTTTGATACTATTGTGAAAACTAACTCTGGTCTAATTTCTGTGGACTGCATTGACTGAAGTTGAAATTTTATTGCTGAAATTATCTGGCATATCGACTTAAACAAAAACAAAGAGGAGAAAGAGGATGCGACTTAATGACATCAGTGAGTGGAGCAGAGCGTTTTGAGCCCTAGAGAGGGACATAGATGCCAACAGTGACTGTCTCAGCTTCAGTATGAAGATAAATTACTGCCATTAGTGCAAAATAACGCCCTGTAAACCAGCTGTTTGAGTTTGGGTTCATGAACAAGCAGATATGGATCACACTGACACAGAGAAATTATAACACATAGTTAAGTGGTACTTATTGATATGTAAAATGGGTACAGTTAATTGCCATGGTAAAAAGAAGAGTCATTTTAACTGTGCAGAGCTGGCTATCTGCAGGCTAATACACTAAGTGGGCAATAATGAGTAACAGCCTCAGAACATACTTACCTTTAATATCTTAAGAACATGCATTAAAACCCATTAAATTAACAGAACATGGGAGCATTTTTTTTTGACAGTCGCTCTTAAGATAACTGCATCGATCCCATCTCCTGCCAACTCCATTCCCAGCAAAACAATCAGCCTTTATGGTGGTGATGATTGTATGGCCAACATTTATGGAGTATACTCACTAACCTCATCAACGTAAACCATATACATCCATCCATTCTCCAGCTAGGACCAGACCTGTGCCAAGATCTGAAGATGGCTCCCCAGTTGCTGTTCTTTAAAGCAGAACTAAGTAACTCGTGCCCAAAGAGGCCATAAGCGTCACTGCAGGTGTTGTATCATGTTGCATTTGTTTACTCATTAGTTGTCCGTGAGAGTTAATACTCCGCTGACAGAAAATTCAAACAGAGAGAAGGATATTGTACATCCAATTACACAATGAAGATAATTTTTTTCACTCAAACTTGACTGTAAATACAGTTTAAGTGGCGCTAGCCCGCAGTTAACTTTTCCCGTTAGCCTGTTAGCTTCTTCTTTGTGATTCCATTAGTGTGTATTGGTGACTCCGACCCGGTGCAGGGAAGTTGCAAGTATGGTTTTCTGGCCCGAGACACCAGGTGGAGATGAAAGACCCCCCCCTGTCATCCCATTTACACTTGTATTATCCCTTGAAGGAGTATGAAGAGGACTTATTAAGGTAAACAAGTTACTTAGTACTGCTTTAACTTTGCAACATTTGAGTGTCACTGTCACTTGTTGTTTTTCTGCTTAGCTTTTCAATTTAGCTATCTCGGTTTATACACTGTCAATTATTTGTATGTTGTAATTGATGCGATATGATCAAGTTCCTCCCATATCAGCCCACCGATCGATGTCTGAGACGGGACTGTATCTATGAAATCCTCACATTGCAGATAATCAGCTCAGGCGATCAATCCAAGATATCGCCTTTAGCTGTCAGGGTGAGCTAATCTACGCTCCAAATTGGCCCCTTAATCCTCAAGTGTGTCCTGATGCATTGATTGGATCACATCGCAAAGGAATAGATGTCTTAGTTAAAAGTAGACGCAGAAAAAAATTACAGGGCACAAATTGCCAGTAGTACAAATGAAGTCTTGTTGTACATGTTTAGGTTTATTTGCAAACCTCTTGTGTCCATTATGATCAGAAATCACACACAAGCATGATGCCAATTAAACTCTGGCTCCACCTCAGAAAAAGGTCAAGACTTGTTATATTCCCACCCACTTATTTTTTATGATAAAATAGATCAAAACAATGCCGTATTAAAGGGGAAGTATTATGCAAAATTGACTTTATAGAATTTTTTACCATGTTACAAATGAGTTGTGTTTCGAGCCGCTAGCGCATCTTTCAGTAATCTTAGGATCTTCTGCAGTGGCAATTCTGAGCTCCCATAATGCCTCTCCTGAGATCATGCCTATGTCCAGTAAATGCTTCCCCCACCTCTCAATTTCTTGCTAAGCCTCCCGCCTCAACCATGCGCATTGTCGCCAGTCCAGCTTTACCCAAATCGAAAAGGTTACAGCCTGCAGACCTAAACTGATCGTAGCTTTTTGTAGTTTTTTTGTTGTTTTCATGCACCTTTTTGTCACTCTTTCGTGGCTTTCTTGAGTTTTTGTTGTTTTTCATCACTATGAAAAAGAGTGATGCTTAGGGATGCACCGATACCACTTTTTCTAAAACCGATACGAGTACGAGTACTTGGATTTAAGTACTCGCCGATACCGAATACCGATACGAGTACAAGGCATTTTCTTCAACATTCTTACTATTTTCCACAGCAGATTGGTTTGTAATTAGCAAATTTAGTCATTTACATTTCCTTAAGTAGGCGACACATTTAAGAGCAGTTATGTTAGAATTGTGCTGATGCCATTTATTTATTTATTTCTATTTTCATTCAATATAATTTTTAATTTTTATTGCACTGTCCATCATAGACAGAAAAGCCCATGTCCAAAAGCTCCCAATGCCTGTGCTTTATTCATATATTTTTATGTATATATATAAAGTATCATCTATCTATCTATCTTAACAATAGTATTGAGATGTTACTTAAATGGTCTCTTTTCGTCTTTACTTCAGCTCCGTGCGGATTTTCTTGTGTGTTTTGTAGCAACTTAGCGAGAAGCTACAGCGTTTTCATGGTTCTGCTGCAGCTCATTTTCGCTCAATATGGACATGCTGTATGTCTTTTATTTGGATTTTCTGAGGACTTTTTAGTCGCTGGGTTAGTTTTTCAGATGAATAAACCCCTGGGCATAAAACGGCGTCAGAATGGCCAAAACTGCGCTAGCCGCGAGTTAGCAACGTTAGCCTGTATGTTGTAAACACTGCAGACGCTGCAGCACGAACAACATTTAGCTCTGGTTAAATCCAGCACAGACTCTGATTTAGAGAGCGCAGTCTGTAATAAAGTCAGCTGTATGTGGATTATTGTATTTCCACTAAAGAATTCTCCAGTTTTTTGCTATATTCTCTCCTCAGCTGAGAGGTGCGCCTCGTAGGTGCGCTGGCCTCACGTCAAATGGTATCGGTTTCTGGTATCGGGACCTCATGAATGAGTACGAGTATGAGTACAAGCATGTGGTATCGGCCCGATACCCGATACTGGTATCGGTATCGGTGCATCCCTAGTGATGCTCTTTTGTCGCATTTTTGACATATTTTGGAAGGGTTTTTGTTGTGTTCTTCTCCTTTTTAATTGCTTTTTTGTCCCGTTTTGGTTACTTTTTCATCTAATTTTTGTCACTTTTTTTGTGGCTTGTTCATCCCTCTTAAGTCGTGTGTTTTTGTTGATCTTTTGACATTTTTTTGCTTTCAGATTTGGAAACTGGGGAAAACGTGCATGGTTCATGTGGAGATTCGCCATTTCCGCCATTTTCCTCTCTTTTTAACTCATTATTGAAAAAGCTGCCCAGCGAAGTGGAGCAAGGGGAGGGGCTTATTTTGAGAATGCATGGCGGATACAGAAACAAAACCGCTGGATTTTTTTGTTCTGTTTTAGATGAATGTTGTATTTTCTCACCAGATAGTGATCAAGATGTGTGTGAAATAACTACCAAATTCCTGCAAGACGCATAATACCCCATTGTTCTCAGTTGGTCCCTTCTTGTTGTGAGACAAAATTGTTGCCAGGCATTTCCCTATGCATCTATAACTTCACAGGGACAACATTGATTAACAGTCGACCCTTCATTACGATCAATTAATCCGGTTACAGGATCCAATCCCTCCACCCTTCGCACCGCGGTGTTTTTATTTCTCCATAGCGCTATATCACTCCTGGGATCATATCGTCTCCATTGACCTTTAGATGTAAGCTCTCTCCCCCCACAGCGCTCTTTAATCATCAGATGGGACGCCTTGATAAAGATGATAATTAAGATCTACAGATTCCCATGTAGTGGAGGTCATTCAAAGTACCAAGGTGCAGAAAGAGGAGAGAGTAAAAAAATAAAACTGCAAACTCATCAAATTACAATTCGGTGCGTGAACTTGTAAGTCACATAACAGGGAATATCTTATTTTACTGCAAGTTTTACCTTGGGCAACCTGTCTGTCGTGGATCGTGCAAGCCAGAGCTTACAGTATCTGAGCCAGGATCTTTGTCTGGGAAAAAAAAAAAAACCCAAACATGATTGTTCCATTTGGCCCGACTGAATGGTGGAGAGACGGTTAAGCAGATGACATTTTCAGTCTAGAGCAGAAAGAGATCTCTCGTCTGGTCGAACCTGGAATATGTTTGTGCAAAAATGTAAATGGAAGCAGCATCTGTTTACAGTATAAAAGTGAGAATTTATTAAAAAAAAGCACTCTCACGAAATTTGCATGCTAATAGTATATTGTGTTGGTATAATGGCTGGAATTTATCTGTGTTGCCCTCAATCTGTGCTCTTTTCCTGCACAAGAGGGATTTCAAAGGGATCAGTCAGCCCTCCGATATTTGCTGTGGATTTAAATGAAACCTACATGTGAAGAACGGCTTTTACCTTTTGTCACCAGGGATTGGGAATTTTAATCTTCTAATTTGTCGGCGATTATATCTGTTTACGTGATCTGTCCGGATCGCATAAGCAACAGCTGGTATAAATATTTGTAGTGCTTCTTTTTTTTTTTTCTTTTTCTTCCGTTACACAACAATGAAATGTTTGGCAGGTGGCGATATTAAACGTTAAGACTTCAAACTCTCCGTATGAATCAGGGCTGCTTGTTGGAAACGTGGAATTAATTGCTGTTGTGATTAGGGCAGGGTTATCTCCTTCATTATCTCTTGTTTAGCTTCAGCCACACCTAAAAGGTCACTGCATATAGGCCAGAGTAATGCCTCATTTGAAAGACCAACACAACTGATCTAAACGGATCTTTTTCCTCACGGTTGTTGCCGCGTTGTCGCAACCTTTTATGATATTTCTTTTCATTGCTTTTTTGTTGCTCATGTGTGGTGTTTTTGTCACTTTTTCCATCACCTTTTTGTCACTCTTCTGTTATTCTTTGGTTGTTTGTTTTGTTGCGTTTTCGTCACTTTATCGTCACATTTTTGTCGCTCTTTTGTTGCGTTTTCAAGAATCTTTTAGATTTGGGTAAAGCCAATCTGGAGAAAATGCACTCGGTTCAGATGGGGTTTAAAGCAGTACTAAGTAACTTGTTTACCTTAATAAATCCTTTTCGTAGTCCGTCTGGAGGTAATACAAGTGTTAATGGGATGACTGGGGGGGTCTTTCATCTCCCCCTGGTGTCTCGGGCCAGAAAACCACAGTTGCAACTTCGCTGCTTCTGGGTCGGAGTCCCCAATACACACTAATAGAATCATGAAGAAGAAGCTAACAGGCTAACGGGTAAAGCTAACTGTGGGCTAGCGCCACTTAAACTGTATTTACAGCCAAGTTTGAGTGAAAAAAATTATCTCCATTGTGTAATTGGATGTACAATATCCTTCTCTCCCTTTGCCTTTTCTGTCAGTGTAGTATTTACTCTCACGGACAATTAATGAGTAAAAAACCGCAACATGCTACAACACCTGCATTGGCACTTATGGCCTCTAGGGGCATGAGTTACTTAGTACTGCTCTAAGAGATTAAACGATACCATCGGAAAATAGAATCGAAAGCAGGGACCAAAAACAAAATCTTTTCTCAATCCAGGTTTTTGATACTGTTGGTTCAGAGACAGACTTAAAGAAAATGACTACATTTTTTCCCAATTTTTCTTAATTTATTTCCCTATTTTTTTACTCAATTTTTGCCAAATTTTTCCCTATTTTATTTTAATTTTTATGTCTTTTTTTTGCCCCAAGTTTTTCTTGTTATCCCTATTTTCCACCCATTTTCCCCCAAATCTTTCCCCATTTTTCACACATTTCTTGACATTGGAGATGAACCCGATATTGTAAATTTGTTTATCTGGTTCTAGATGAAAAATATTTCTATATAGGTGTTGTTCAGATAACGGTTTGAAACTCCAAGTGTCGTTATAGCACTGGTATTAATGTTTTAAGCATTATAGTTGAATTCTATAGGCATTCGTTCCCTTACATTCACACGGCGTACGATGAAAAGGTCTGAAAAACCGCTCTTCCCGGGGCCTGAAATAGCGGGATATTTTTGATGCATGTCTTTGTTTGCCAACCAATTTCCCCAAAGCTATGCAACGCTACACGACCAAAACAGGAGCTATTTCCTCGCGAGCCATGTAGGGTGGATTTATGTGCGGCACAGAGCAACTCATAGCGCAGCATGACAAAAACAGAACTGGCCCCGTATCTACACATCCTATTACACATTTGATTGAGTTGACGAGACTTTTGAATATTCAATGCGGCGAAACAATGAATTTTATTTATCTACAAAGAATGGAATATGGACTTCTCGTGTTGTATCAGTCCTACTACATCTTGTCTTGAGTCTCTCCCTCCGCTTTCAGACCCCTTTAAAGTCCCCCTGTCGGAATTGTCTGGATGGAAAAGCTCTCTATCTGACCCAGATCATTGGAATGAGTTTTCTCTCCAACGCGGATTCAGCAAGACAATTCCCTTAGCTGAAAGAGAGGGACACCGAGCATTGGCTGGAGGATCAGATAAAGCTGGAACAATCAGTCATTGGATGAGTGTAAACATGAGTGTGGGTATGTGCATTTGTTTTATTTTTTTCCAGGGGTTCAGCCAGACTAACATGTCGATAGTGCAAATGTCAGAGAGGAGAACGACTAGCAGAGATGTTATCAGGCTAATGTTGAAGCTAGCCAGAGTGCATCTGTATCCTTTGATTCTCGATGCGTTAAGATTGTAGTCAGTTATGCAGCACTCCCTTGCATTTATCTTTCAACATTATGTGTTGCCATTAAAGGGCGCATTATTGTGAAGGTTGCTCTTGTTGTAAGATTCGGTTCTGGGCCCATACTCTCCTCCATGTACGGTACCCATCAAAAGAGAAACAATTATGTGAGAAACAAAAAAGGGTGAAATATAATGATAGTTCTTTCCAAAATTGCCACCCTTTATTCCTGGCATTTTCTCAATGAGCTTCAAAATGTGGATTAAATCGTGAACCCCTTTGAGAAAAAGTCGAAGTTTGTAAAGCAGTTATCTAAGCAAAAGGCAACTACATTGAAAAATTAATTGTAATTTCTTTTGTGTTAAACAGAAGTAAGTGGGTGCTTTATTTGTCATTGTACAAGCACACAATGAAATAATGTTCAGATGTTAGTCCTGAGCCACTATGACTGAGCTGCACAGCTACTGTGGGTCAACCCGACCAGCATGTTCTTGGAGGTTGGAGAAGCAGTAGCACCAGGAGGAAACCTAGCTGGCAGCCTTCAGTCTCCTCCACAGAGCGTGGTGTCCTGCACTGGTCAGCTCCACCTCCTCCTTCCTCTTCCTCCTGCGCAGCCTCCTATGCTCCACAACAGTCTTTCACCATCTTCTGGGAAGAGCTTAGCAGTTAATCTGTTTCATTCTGTGGTGAATGCCCATTAGCCAGAACAATAGAAGGTTTGTGTGGCTTAGCTGTGAGGCTCACCCGGATACCTCCTCATGTGTCCCTTCCTTGTTTCCTATAGCTCCTCTTGTGATGCCTCCACTGTGCTGCAGGTGTGGGGGGCATAATTCCATATGTGTTCATTAATGCCGTCTGTGAGAATCCATAAGGTTAATAATCTTGTAAAAAAAAAGAAAACCAATACATTAAGACTGTATATTTGGGTTATCCTGTTTAGAAAGTCACGTTCCCTCCAAGACAAAGCTTTAGAAACAATGCTTTGAAAGACTTTATTAAGCAAAAGAGTGATAAGGGTGGGTTTGAATCTGTGTCCAAAGTTAAAGCTTTAAAAATCTTCAGCACAAAATCCAGCGTGGTAAAAGATATGAGAAGGAAATTCTTTCTTTACAAGAAATAAAATTCCTTCAAAACCAGGCTTTGATACTGTTTTTGGTAGGTGTAAAGTCTGCATTGGATTCCACATTAGAGTGAGCTTTCAGGAGTCGCTCCTAGCCACTAGGGGGTGGTATTGCAGCCATGCCCGCTCCCATTGGCTGTAAATTGGGCGCAGTGTCCTTTTTGCACTGGTCGGAGTTCAACTGCTTGATCACTCTTCCACTGAGTCACCTCTCAAACAAAGCATTGAACCGGATAAGACTGATTAAAAGCATTACCCACCCTCATCAGCCCGGTGCGTTCATATCACTGAACAAACATGTTTTATTTTCAGAGCAATTAGACCAATAATGCAGCACTTGTCATCAGGCTGTTCTCTGGCTCTAATTGCTGTGGTGCAGAGAAGCCACATTATCATTTGTGAAACGGCACAGAAGCAAACTCCGCTGTTTAATGAAAGACCTGACAGTGGCACATACAAATCATCCGCACAAAATAAGTGTCTGTCTGCGATTCGCCTGAAACAACCTCCTCATGTCATGAATTACGATGAGTTCAGGTTGAAATAGGCAGTCAGGCTCGTGTCTAGTTAACAATTTCACAATCCAAAGTGGAGAAGCGAATTGGCAGAGTTCACTGCATGTTTAATGTACTACAGAACTAAAGTTAAGTTATGGTTTTGCACTCTAAAATGCTCCTTATTGGAGTCCTTATGTAGTTAAATGCAAGTCCAACTTCAACTTCAATTAGCAAGTTGTTTCTATAATCTGAAACCAAGTCTAAATCACATCTCCAGCCCATTAAAAAATAGTTTTCTTATTATTTCTCTAGCAATGTCCACTCATTGGACCCTTCTATCAAATCAAGTTGTTCTATTGGCCAATATTAAAACAGGAGTTGCCTCACAGGGCTGCTCTTTTGGATTCTGAAATCATGTAACAACATTTAAACTAAAAACATTTAAAACCTAGTTCATGAACGGAAATGGCTTGAACAAGTATGAATCCATCAATGCCACAGAGCCGACCTGTCAGCCCCACAATTCCTGTCATAGTCATCATTTCTTGTCATAGAGTCATGGTCCAAACCAAATACATGTGCAATAGGTTAATTCTCCAGCCGAGTGATTCTGACCATCAGCCTGGAGAAAACCTAAACACATAGAGCCTACAAAGAAAGGTTAGGATAGTGGTCAAAGAAGCGAGAAGGCTAACCACTTTGCCACATGTAATTGTATAAATAGACAACATCTTCACTTAAAGCTTATTTACCACTTACTTTATATGAAGCTTCTGCACAAATTCAACCTGGAAGACCTACCTGCAGCACTCATTCATCACCGGCAGCTCCTCACAAAACATTCACTCACAGCCCCATCTGAAGCCGTTTCCCTGCTGTGCTGCGACCCTCCTCCACCCCAGCCTGGCCTCTCCTCGGTTCTGCTCTTTTTTGTCAACTGGCCGCCCCGGGTCTCCTCCTCTACCACCACCAGTGTCCAGACTCTGGGGGAAGACTCTGTACTGTATTTCACATAATTAATTGAGCCCCAATCATGATTCATGTCCAATGAAACTCTCCTAACGCCATTCTGTTTCTGTGAGTCTTACATACATATAAGTATTTTTTTTCACTTTAACGTTTGAGTGTACTACAGTAATTACAGTGTGATTAAAATAGATGCATTTCCAAGAGAAAATACATGTTTTATTTTCATTCAAGCCTATTTTTTTCCTGAATGCATCCAAGTCTTTCATGCAGAGTTTTAGGATGTGCTGCCTTCTCTCCTCTCTCCAGCGGAAAGTGTGATAGACATTACCATTGACATGAATGGTAAGAGTCATTGAAGCCAGGCCTTCATTGAGTAAGAGCTATACTCCTGAAAAGAGATTTGCACAGAAGAGCTCTCGATCTCCCCAAATGCCACACGACACACAATGTGGACCATTTTAGAGAAACACACCATTCATGTCGGTTACAAATCTGGCACAGTGAAGTCTCTTAACATCGGGCTCATTCAATACCAAATAAACGGAGACAAGTGACACATTTTGTTGAAGAGGACACACAGTACGGTATTATATTCAATCCAAGGAATAGATAATTGACAATGAACGTAGCACGATGAATAGACTTTTATGTAAAGTATACTTTATTGAAGGGAAATTCCCCCCCTGCATGTGACTCATGCATCCTTCAGTGCCACTGGAGAAACCTGTGAAGAGGTTTTGGAGAGAGGTCACCCAAGTACCTGCAGATCTTGAGATTACTTCATGGTCATGAGTAGCCAGTGGGACTACCCTTTTGCACACATTCTATATTTACAGGAAATTCAACAGCAGGAAGGAGAAGACATGAGTCAGAGAAGAAGCTCCGGGAGTGAATTATGAATCTTATATTTGTTTCCAAGTATTTCAGTATGAACGTTTGAATATACTTGGTCTTGGAAATGTGTAGTGCATATGATCATTCATAGGGCAACTTGTCCGGATCACAGGGCCAGTGTAGTGCAGCACCCTGGGAAATCTCAACTTGAACGGTTTTAATTAGCTATTTGCAAAGACTGATTTAGACCTCATGATTCTAAAGGTAGTCTTCTCCCTAAAGTTAATGCTCCTGAACATGTTTAAGATGTGCACTGTAAACAAATCCTTTAAGACAAATTACCATCTAAAGGGCCTATCTCATCGGAGGAGAGTTGTGGAGACATTGCGGAGACATCTGTGATTGACAGTCTCCGCAACGTCTCCACAACTTGGATAGATTGCTCGCCTACAAAGGGCCTATCTCACCAGCCTGTAGACGAGTTGGAGACTCGAGATGCCGCTGGTCACGGAGATGTATCAGAGACATCCCCTCCAGGTAGTCTCGGTGAAACAGAACAGGCTGGAGTCTCTACATGGTCTCCGAGAGGTCTACACGGTCTCAAGCAGTTGCAACGTTTGTTGTCCTCAACCTGTGAGACCGAGACCTGTCAGATACCAAGGAGATACCAAGGAGATATCAAAGAGAAGTATGGAGTGTCTTTAAGATCTCCTCCGTATCTGACAGGTCTCGAAGACATTGCAGGTATGTCACAGAAATGTCTCACAGGTTGAGGTGAACAAATACTATTCGTGACACAACTGCTTGAGACCGCACACATTTCTCCATGCAGTCTCCGCTGAAGTCTGGAACGTTTCGCCTCTCATCCAAAAGGCTTTGTCCGCGCACTAAAGTTTCAGCTTAGCCTGAGGACCAGATTATCTCCAGGGGACGTCTCGGAGACATCTCCATGACCAGCTGCAACTCAAGTCTCCAACTAGTCTCCAATTTGTTGCCCTCCATTTCAAACCTGCACAGCCCTCAGTTGGAGAGAGATGATGCTTTCCTATGATTTTTAACAGGCATGCATTTTACGTGCTTTAACTCGGCGCAGATGTTGAGATGAAGAGCGGGTTTACTTGAGCACACTGTAATTTAGTCATCGCTCTGACAGCTCTGGAACCGAATGCACTCGACCAACTGTCACACTCCCGGCCTGGCTGCTTCACCAAACATACACACCGGCTCTATTTACGTAAAACCATATGCACTTGCTGTAGACATGGAGATCGCAGCTGTCAAACGGAGATGAGAGTGGCACCTCGAGGTGCAGTGTGTCAAGAGCTTAATTGCTATAATGTTACATCAATGGTCTCTGTGTGCGGTTGATGGGCACATGAGTATATTTTTATGTCAGGGCTTTGATAGTTAAATGTGAAATTTGTAATTGTTCTGTCACCTGTCAAAGCACAGCATCTAGAAATCTGCTTTATTATGGACAATTAGACCGCACAAGTTAAATGGGAATCAAATCTTCAAATTGGAGCTGATTTAGTTTAGTTTATTTCTTTAGATTCTATCCATCTATAATTGTGTATTTGTTTGTTATCAAAGAAATGGGAAAAGAAGCATAAACTTGAATTTGAAGATGTCTTTCTTACAGTTTTTGTCAAGACAGACGGTGGGAGTCGGTGCATAGACTGGCAGTAGCAGGGATCAACAACGTCCAGGTCCATGGTCAAACTCTCTAACCAACTGCCGATAGAGATACATTTTAAGGAAGCTGAGATACACAAAAACAAAGAAAAAACATATATGAGTTTCTAAACCAAAAGAACATGGATCAAATGGAAGGCCAAAAGGGGGCAAAGATGGATCTATATCAAACTGTTTGTCAAATGTTCTGCATGGCAGAACAGATCATATCACAGTGTGTTTTTCTGTGCCCCTCAGTCAAGGCAGACAGAGTTAGATGGATGGCCTTTTGGCAGATGTCCTGTCAAACAGACAGCTATAAAAAGAGACTACAATGAATCCAGACAGAGATGATCAGAGTGATCCGAGTTCAGATATGAGATGAAGTGCAGCTAATGATAAAACTTTAACAAAACCTCTGCATCAGTGACGTAAACCTTTGGTTTTGGTCACAGCCTTATCATTTAGCATGTTTTGAATTATACGGTATCTGGTTTGGAGAAACGTCATATAACATTATGTTTACATATGAGTTTATTCAGCTAAAGCACTCTGAGGTCGTAAGGAAACATACCAGTTGCCTGGAACGCAGCATTAGCCATGCGTTTCATAGTGACAAAATATTATCCCTGTTTCCACGGCAATTAAAAACAAAATATTTTATCTTTTGGATTGCAAGAAATAAACTAGCAAGAAATATTTTATAGAACAGGCGATTTTAGCGCTTAAATAATCAGAACTGGAAATACAAGTAAAATATTCCACCATATTGTAGCATGCAGGGGTTTTAAATTTATCCTGAGCTGCCAGTTGGATTGTCAGATTTCACTTCACAAAATTGCCAACTTCGGTCACCATATTCAGCCTTTGAAAATGATGGCGAGCGGCTGAAAAAGAACAGATTCTCCATCATATAAGTGAAATGGCCTAATACGGTGAGTTTGAAGTTATTATCATCACAAGGATTTCAATTAAACTACTAAACTACAATTAGACTTTACCTTTGTTAACTTTGAACTTGATGTAGCAATATAGGAGACAGAGCGTCTTAGATCGATGCATTGCTTAGTATGATTATATAGTTACTCTCCATGGCTCCA
Source organism: Gobius niger (assembly GCF_951799975.1). Taxonomy (NCBI): domain Eukaryota; kingdom Metazoa; phylum Chordata; class Actinopteri; order Gobiiformes; family Gobiidae; genus Gobius; species Gobius niger. Next base: position 10,055,462 of record NC_136852.1, on the reverse strand, counting down.
TAACTTCTCAAGCACATATAATATCAAGGCTAATTTGCTCCCTCTATCAGCCTGGAGATATTGTAAACAAAAGCAAAGTGACAGTTTAATAAGGCTCCATATGGAAGGAGCGCTCTCCGAAATGATGCCACGTCTTGAACACCAGTCTGAAGACTGCTGCTTGTTTATTAAAAGGTAATGATATTTTCATACATAAGCTTAAGTAGACAGATAGCAGGCATTCCACGGAGTTGATTTTGCCAGATTACTATTTCCAACAATACAACGTGACGTCTATGTGGAATAGTGGAATAGTGCGGTGTCGTGGGCATTGCGAGTTGCTCATACCCGCCAAAAAAGGGGCATTACTTCGGCCTTTTTGTCCCATAATCTGACCTCCTTGACGTCTTGCATGGAGAAGCATGAAGGGGTCAAGCTGGCAGTAACACAGACGATTTGCCGTCATCGGTGAGTAGGCTGGAATGAGTCGTTTCTAACTATTCTGAAAGCAAATGCTAATGTGCGGCTGTTTTTTTGCTTTGGGGCAGGCTGTAACGTTAATGTAATCCATAGGCCCCTGCCGGCTGCCACTTTTGTCTATACCCTTGATGTTGGATCCCAATGTCTGCTATCCTTGAGTCTGCTTTGGCTTTTGGAATGGCGTCAGGCCTGATTTCACACGGAAAATGGACTCTTAAATCAAAACCTGTCTATTTGAGATGTGATTTGTCTTACTTCAATGGCAAAGCTAACTTTAGCACACCAGTGGTTAAATCTTTTGTTATGTATATTTATTTACAAGAAATGAGAATTACTGGTGCTCCCATGTGGTCTCATATTCTTTTTTTTGTTTGTTTTCTCGAGACAATAGAGCTGAAGGATTAGTGTATTGTTCCAGGTTTAGGTTTAAACATAATTGAATGTAAAATATTCCTGTTTGTTCCTTGCTATTTATGTAATTTTGCACTTTAAACTATCAATATTTTTTTCCACACAAGTCACTTTTAATGTTTGCTGGAGTCTAGGCTGTAACTGACATCACGTCAGTCAAAGCACCATTTGATGAGCTGGCGAGAAACGAGCAAAAAGAAAACACGTGAGCGCCCATGCAAGCAGGCCCTTCCTCGCGGCTGTGTGATGCATGCAGTCAGACCTGATAAATGGAAGTGTCTGGGAAGAGGAATGAGTTGGTGCCTTGACCTCCCTCCTGGCATGGGCATCCTTCTCCAAACTGCCTTATCACCAGACAAATGGTCACAATGGCACACACATCACTTGCCCCAAAAAACGGAAAAACTCAAGTCACCGTCAAAAAGTACGCAGAGACATTGACTTGAAAAGAGTGTCCCACATCATAAACAGAGGGCACAGAGTTTTTCACAACTTTAGACGAATGGGCTGCGATGGAGCCAGTGACACTGTGTTATTTTAGTAATATGGTCTTTGTTTCCATTTTTTCTATTCTACTGAGGGAGATTGATTGACTCCTGTCTGCACAAACTGTCACTAAACGCTGCAGAGAAGAGCTTTGTCAGACATTAACAATGTCAGCCATTTGTCATATATTTTAGCCTGTATTCACCGATCACACTTAGAGAAATATCATTCAACAGATGCTCTTATATCTTCATAATAGCCTCTCACATTAGAATAAAAGATAGTTATTTTCATTCTCTTCAACAAGTTAAATATCCTTGGATACAAAAATATTGTATTAAAGCAGTTATCACGGAAAGCTGTACTATAATTGATGTAAAAGGTGCAGTATGGTTTTGTTTAAATTATTGTAAATGTATATAAAGTTCACATTTTTGAGCTGTAATGTAATATCCTCATCAAAAACATGCTTGGTGTGGTAGAAAAAAAGTGATGTGACCAATGGCTCTTGATGTCCAAATGTGCTCCAAAATGTGTAAAGGGGCTCTTGGGAAAGGAGTTGAAATTGTAGAAAACAAACTAGGTTACTAAAATCAAATCAACCAAATATTTTTTTGGGGGGAGGTTTCTGCCGTGTTACTCTTGTGCTGACACACCTGTATTATTTTGCACACTACGTGGTTGCATTTAGGGCCACACCCAAACTTGTTGATTTTATGACGTGGTGGTCCAAACATGTTGGCATGTCTAACTAAATAAAGACCATTTCAGTACTTACTTGTGCTGCTCATACACGTGTGGTTTGGAATACCCACAAACCAGCAAACATCACACAGAGATTTGAGACACTTTCACCAAACTCATACTAATCCTATTGCCGGTAGATGTCTCTTCCCCGCAGTTAGCATACAGTACTTGCCCGTATTGCACTTAGCATACAGTACCTGGGTGGGAATCTCTGAAAAGGCTCTCAAGTGGTTCAGATCCTACCTCGAGGAACGAACTTACTGTGTCGCGATGGGAAAATGTGTCTCAGACCAAAAAGCATTTACCTGTGGTGTTCTCCAGGGGTCGATTCTGGGGCCGCTCTTGTTCAATCTGTACATGCTTCCATGAGGTAAATTAATATCCAGTAACAGCGTGTCCTGTCACAGTTACACAGACGATACTCAGATCTATGTTTCACTACCAGGGGGTGAACATGGGCCTGTAGATACACTTTGTCATTGTATTAAACAGATTAGTGTGTGGATGCTAAACAACCTCCTCCAGTTGAACACAGACAAAACTCAGACCTGAATGTTAACAGTCATATTAAGTCAATTACATCAACGGCCAAATACCATCTAAAAAGCATTGCTAAAATCAAAAACATAGTGTTTAAACCGGACTTGTAGAGATTCATTCATGGGTTTGTCTCCAGTCGGTTAGACTATTGTAACGGCCTGATTGATGAGTCCTGACCAGAACCAGGAAATATGACCATATCAGTCCAGTGCTCCGGTGGTCTTCATGGTCGGGTTCATGTTACAGCCATATGAACCACCTCGGGCCCTCCTAAGTCCCTTGCCGGTTCCTACAGTCACGGGTAAACCGCTGCGAACATCAGTCAATTAAACAGAAAATTCTCACATTGTGCGGTCTCGTACCTCATCTCCATGATGCGCTAAGTGCTACACACCTGCTGCTTTGTGTTCATGACATGGCGTTCTCTGGGGAACCTCGGGAACCTCCACTTTTTACAAAAAAAAAGTGGAGGTTCCCGAGATCAAAATTACATATACTTTTTTAGCCATGAGGAGGAAGTACACTCACGGTTTTATATGGTTTGAGCCTTTGTACATGCAAAATGTACTTGTTTACACTAAAAAGACACACAAAAAAATAAGTGGGAAGAGCAGATAATACTCTAAAATCATCATCTATACAGTTTATCAGCAGAAAAAAGTTAGCTTGGCCTTTAGTTGCTCTTTAAAAGCGTTTTCAAGACCTTTAAGTGATACTACAAAAATACCAAGGCCAAGGGGTCCTAAGCTGGTTGTGAAAGCCTGAATAAAGCATACTGTATAGGAGCTCTTGAGACGACGCTTCCTTTAAAAGTTGTGTCCTTGGCTAAGATACTTTAATGTATGTGAAGTGCTTTGCAGGTTCAGTAAGCCTATACTCAAATAGTAGTCGTATTAGACGTGGAGGAGTGAGGTCACGCTGCCTGTGAGCTTATTGAATAAAAGAAATGGCCAATAAAGTGTTCTTCACGTAAAATGCTGTACTTTAAGGTGATTATATTTCGCAGAGGTAAATCAGAAGAATCTAATGCACATCACAGCACCGTTCATAATTGCATTCTGCCTGAACTACCAAAGTGACATGAGTAATTGGCACAAACCTTATGTCCCAACAGTCCATCAGCGCAAAAGCACTCTCTATTATCGAACGCAGCGACATCAAAATACCTGACGCGATCCATTAGCTTCCACATTTCAAATCAACTCCCGATGTCCTCAAGTGAAAGTTCAGCTGATTGTGAAAAGTACCATAAATATATTTCTGTCACTGTCCTTTGTTACGTAAAGGGCCGAGGGAGGACGAGGCTAAGGCAGAGAGACAGAAATAAGTGCGGGGCTGTGATTGGAATTACATTCACCTTTAAAATTTAATAATTCATCCGTGAAATGGATCAATAAAAAGATATTGCGCAGTCTCCGCCACTTAAAGTATTAGGGGAGGTTTTGCTTCTAAGCCTAGCATTTCAAAGTACAGACAAAATCCCCCAAAAGTTGGCACAAAGATTATCTGTTTTGGGGTGAAAGTTGGCAGAGAGCTTAGGACCAGTACTAACTTCTTCAGCAATTAGATCTGTAGTGTTCCTTTAGTTTTATTTTTTATGGCCAGGGTAAGGGGATGAGAGGAGCTTACAGACCAATATTGATCCACAAGATTTGAGCATGCTCTGACTTCAAATCGCTTGTCCATTTTTCTCCTTTTTTTTGGGATGTGAGATATTTGATAGTGGCCATACTCATTTATGACTATGGAATACAGGTCCGGTAAGGTGAGACACTGCAGGTGAACTAGGAAGAAAAAAATAAATAAACTTTAGCTGAACATTACTGATATAAATATGAGAAAATAAATGTATTACAAGTTTTCTGTCATTTTAAGTTTTCAGAAAAAATAAGGCATTTTGTGCATAAAGATGGCCAAAATTGCCTATATTTTCAGCAACGGAATCCAAACTGTGGATAGACCCATATTTATGGTTTTATTTTGGTGGCATATTATTAGTTACACAACATAGGGGGTTTTGGATACATGGTTGAAGTATAAGTTGAGAGCATTTACAATTTTGGATATCTAGTTTTTGAAAAAGCTCTAAGTGAAAAAATATGCAAATCTCAACTTTTGCCTTGATTTTTTTGGGTTCAAAACTGAATAAATCAGGCTGGGAATTAGATTTATAGAAATCCCTCTGAAAAAAAAAATCAAAATCTTGATAAGCCCAATACGGGGAAGTTCGGAGTCCGTAGGAGGTACTAGAGTGGCCATGAGTGGAGCAAAAAACCAGCCCTAACGTTTTGTAACGCTTGAGCATGCGCGGCACATTTCTCCACTCATCCGTACCGGGTGTCGTGCAGAAGAAAAATACCATACTTGGGTCATAGCGTCATCTCCGGGATGGGCATGTGAATGTAAAATATGTCAATATTTGTGAATTAATGTGTGAGGGAAAGCCAGTTTTGCGAAGCGATGTAGTAGCTACTTCAGGGATATCTCTGCCTCGCTAGCAGACATAGCATCATAAATCATCATCATCATCATATGGGGTAAGTTTTGAAAAAAAAAAATACTTAAAACTAAGATGTTAAAGGAATAGGCCACCGTTTTTCCATACTGAGACATGCTCTTAGACGAGTTGATGCGTACCTGTCTGGTCTTAACGCGTGCGCTCAGTCACGCAAAAACACTGAACATGTTGTTAGCATTTAGCCTCTCCTCCTCTCCTCTATGGACCCAAACGGGGGTGAAGTTAAAAGTGACCAAACTCTTTCTCATTATCCTTATTTAAATACGGTTACATGAGCAGTTACACGATCTAGTCGAGTTACACAAAATTAAACATGTCAATGTTCTAAGCGGACAAAAAGGGGTACTATATTGTAAAGCTTAACAATACCATAGGACCGCTTCGACGTCCGCGCAGTAAAGTCAAAGTGCTCCTAAGGTATAAAAAAGAAAGGTGGCCCTTTAAGGGAGGAAAGGGAGGAAACTCGCTAAAAATCTCCACTTCAACTATTGAGTTGTGTCTCGCCTTAAGGAATAGGCCACCTTTTTTCCATGCTGAGATATGTTCTTACCTGAGCTTAGACGAGTTGATGTGTACCTGTCTGGTATTGCTGCACAGTCGTCGAAGTGCTCCTAAGGTATTGCTACGCCTTACAATATAGTACCCCTTTTATCCGCTTAGAAAATCGACATGTTTAATTTTGTGTATCTAACAAGGTTAAACTTTGGCCACTTTGAGGAGAGGCAGCATTTAGCCTCTGCTCCTCCATCAACATCTTTGGTCTTTTTGCCTGACTGAGGGCACGCGTAAAGACCAGACAGGTACACATCAACTCGTATCAGCTCAGGGAAGTACATATCTCAGTATGGAAAAAGGTGGCCTCTCAAAGTCTCACGCATTGGCCGTGAGACACACACACATTTCACCTCTATCAGTGTCATATTTTTGGCAACCTAAAAGAGTCAATCTGATCAGCCAGGAGCTTCCAGTGACTCACTTTGAGCTCTGCCTTTCTTCTCGGTCAGCGGCGGCAGGAAGGAGGAGACAGCAGTCGGCTCCGTCTTAACCAGCGATCTCTCTGTGTCTCGGTTCCAGCGACCTGCACCCAAAAATGGAATAGATGAGATATGTTTTATCTGTAGAGCGAGGTCTGCTGACTACTGCAGATGTAAAAGCCTCTGAATATGCATGTTGCAGCATTATGGGAAAAGAGCGCCTTGCAGATTCTACATTTGTACCCGGTAAATTGATTATCCAAGAGAGCTGGACCTCTAAACATATATTTTGTGGCTTTTACTGCATTTTATTCCCCGCCCCACCATGAAAGTCTCGCGCCGAGTTATGAACAAAATTGTCTTTAAAAATCCTCAGGCAAAATGTTAAAAAAGCTTTTCATCCTAGTGACTTTTTCTGATTGTCTCAAAATGTGACTCTACAGACCTTGTAGAGATCGACCTTGCCGTTGTTAACATCCCAATTCTTATTTTACGAATACAAACTTCGTCGTGCTCTTTGTATTTTGCATTTCCAGTTGGCCGGCCTGCATTTATCGACCGCTCAATCTCAGTCAGGATACGCTGCATCAAAAACAAAGCCAAACCCCAGATTTGGACAGCTTCCATTTACTCTCCTTTGGCGCATCGCTACATCAGAATACACCTTATACAAACCATTTGCACACATCATGCATCATGTTGTTTTCTCACGCACGAAATTCGACGTTGAATTTTGGACAACCAAATGCTGTCTTTGTTTTGCAGCCCTCTTTATGGAAAACACCGGCTGAGAAAGCTCATCATCACAGAAAACAAAAAGAAGATTGTCTGACCCATATAGTTTGTGGCTATTTGCAGCCTGAGTGGGTCTTTGAAGCGGCACTACTTCAGGTGGTGTGTACAGTCATTAGTTTTGATGCTGTGCGTCTGAGAGCAAAAGACCAAAGGATAACGAAAAGGCCAATCTTGGGGCCGGTATCAAAGGAATCAAGAGGTACGAAATAGCATGTTGGTTTGTACACGGGTGCAATACGGGAGCTCCTTTTCGTCTACAAACCCCAGCCACACCACAGCAGCAGAACCGACAGCTTTTCTAGGCTCCAAACCTTTCCCTCAACACCTGTCTATATGGCGACTTGATGTAATTCAGCCCCGAAACACATTAAACAATGGATAGTTTATTGAATGGATAAAATTGGTTCAATTAAATACAATACAATGGAGCAGAGACACTATTTCCACCGGCGTCAAAACGTGATTTTTTTTACTAGTTTCAATAAAGTCCGCTCTGTTAAATTCTGTTGTCCTCGTGTCTCTCATAACGATCACTTTTACTTCAGAGACACGGGGCAATAGGAGGACTATTACAAGCGAACCAATCAATGTCTTTCATCCGAGAGAGGGGAGATTAGTAGTTGTGGCTTACAACGGACGTATTGTAAACTGTAAATCCACTCCAGGAAGACGCCGGCTCCGAAGCGCAACAGAGGGAACAAATAGGGCTATAAGTCAGTTTGAAGTGAAGACAGAAGATATTTTCGACAATGAAAATCAACTGTAAAGGTTAGGTGTCACTAAATGGCCCAAAATATGCACCTGAAGGCAAACCAGGTATATATATGATTGCACAGACTTTGTCAAACAATACATGCATTTTTCTGGCGGTCTTTTTGAATACCAAAGTAGCATTATGCAGTACTACAACATGTAACAATATCTCTAGTCAGGATGAAAATGAAAGAGAACAGATTGCTCAAGAAGATAACAGTTAAAACACAGCCCCAGAGACGCACGTTTATGCGAAGAAAACTGCAAATGTGGAAAAGGTAGCAGCGCTGTCTGTCGGGCTACAGCAGGATTTACTAAAGATCTGCTTCACTCCTCAGACTGAACACATCAAAGAGGAAACAGAAAACCTTTCTCTGTGATTTTTACAGTTTGTCATGTCAACAGAGTCTCAGTCTCAGTCAGTGTTTAAGCTGCTCAAGACATTAGCATGCTACCGGTTAGCAACTGTCAACTATCAATGGTTTCAACACAATATACATGTGTGTGGCTCACTGCTCTGAACACTGAGGAAACACTACAGTAACTGTACTGCATAATTCTACTTCGGTATTCAAAATGGCCGCCATAACAACAAATGTCACATGACTGAAAGGCATGTATAGCATACATACATATCCAAAAGAATAGCCATGTAATTCTCTGCAACATGGACACATAAAGGAGGGTATATGCAGACCAATTAAAGGTGTTGGTGCTCTGTTTGTTATTTAACTTCCTCATGGGGACAAACTCAGGCCTAAACACAGTAAAAAAAAATCCATAATTTAAAGGTGCTCTATGCAAGTTTTTATGTAAAAAGAAAAATGTTGATATTAGTGCGTATTTGACCTTTCAGTGACCCAGCGGCTGCTTGGGTGGTTAGCCTAGCACCTTTACTTTCAATTCCGGTGGTCCCTAAAACGCTGCATAATCAGTTGTTTTTGGTATTTCTGGCAGGTTTTTACTGCTGATTGAACCGTATCCATGGCTACGCATACATTTCATTCCGAAAACCTACCAAAAATGTTTAAAAACTTGAATTAACATTGATTTTGAAGCATCATAGAGGTCATCATGATGGAACATAGAGGCGCAATGCTAAGGACCCATACAGCCACTGGTTCACTGAGAGGTCAAATGCGCACAAATATTGACTTTTTTTTGTTTTACATAAAAAGTTGCAAAGTGCACCTTTAAATCAGGAGTATTGGTGGTCTGTAAGTGATATTTTTTGGGAAACCTCTCTGAAACCATGACATCCCAGTCCCAGGGTTATGTGTATGTTCTGTATCATCTACTAGCCTTATTATGGCTTTGCAGAATCCTCCGCTCCTCTGTGTCATTGTGAGCCACAAATGAAACAAAGAAATGCATACAGTCGACTCACAGCGGAGAATACCTTCATCCTCCCTATTATTTGAGTCCATTCACTGACAGCATTACTACTATAGTCCAGTGAGATCTGAAGCACACTGTACATTCCAGCTTTTCACCTCTTCTTCATGATATATTGTATGTCTCTGTATGAAAATAGCCTAAAACAGGTGAGTCAACTAGTAAATTGTATAAATTACTTTATCGAATCAGGTGGAAAGAAGGTACAGTGTGATGAAACTCCTCGTAGAAATGCCATTTATTTCCAAGCTAAATCCACTTAACATAGGGATCCGCCATGTTTGTTTGCTAAAATCATAATATAAATGTGGAAAAAAGCCACGAAATAACTCCAGGGACTACAGGTTAATACATCTGACACACAGTAAAGTCCAAATGTTTTAATATGAACAATGTCTCCGTACTTTTACTTTTAAAAATATGCATCAGTTTCATATTACTGCAAATACAATGATGCGTGGCGATAGTAGCAGCCCTGAACTCTACAAGCACTGACTTTAATATATATTTTTCCCCCTTTTTTTCCAAGACACATAAAACTATTCATAATTCAGCATTTATTAAAGGGACAATACAGAGTTTAAAATGTTGTATTGTATTTTCCTCCTGCTGGAACATGTAGGGGAGTTCAGCTTCCGGATGGCCATGTGTATGAAACTGGGGCTCTGCAGATGTTCTCCGCTGCTCTCATGACAGGACGAGGAGGCAGTGCTGGGGCCGGGCCACACAGGGCTGGAGCTGGTCAGGAGGCTCTGAAGAAGTCGCACATAACAGAGGCTGGGACTCTTGGCTCTTGCGGAGAAAGTAGAGACGCTGTTTACTTTTTTTCATGTGATTTGGCCCAGGAATTACAGAGAAATTAGCATCAAACTATGTAGAAGTCTGTATTTTTGACAGTTACCATAGTTACTGCCATACAATTTTCAGCTGCCCTCCACCTACGCGAACCCTGGCAGTAGTGACTTTAGTAAATATTACTTTTTTAGCAGTAGGTGTGGCATTTTTGGCTAATGAGTCTGAGAAATAATTAGGTTCAGTAACTCTTTGTTGAGTTTCAGAAATATCGATTGTTTTTAAGAGTTTTTTATGTTTTTTTCTTGCATATTTGCCGATCTGCTGGGACCCGGAAAGCGGAAGTCGTGACGTTGCACTTAACAAACGTATAGATACAGACGGCATGTCTGGAATCGCCCATATATGGTCATTTTTAAAAACAGTTAAGGGGGAAAACAATTTTGAAAAAGTGTAAATTTTCTCTAATTATTCAAAAACTACAGTAACAAATGCTGAATTATGAATATAGTTTCTACTAAATAAAGATACAAAGACATGGGGAGGAGCAAAGTGGTTCAACAGCCCATAAATACATAAATAACGGAGAATGCTAACTTCATGCTACATCATAGCATCGGGCTAATGCTAACGGTTAGCTAGCGTTAGCTACAACTACCGTTTTTTCACTTCTACTGAACAATCTGCTGTGAGATAATATCCACATGGGCCCGATTTACATTTGACTTTATTTATGTGATCAATACGTTCATATTCCACCAGAAAATGGCTAAAAAGAGGGACAAATTGTGTTTCTCTAAAGATTCTATTTTCCCCCTCGGCGAAGCCACGCCCCCCTTCTATGACGAGATGCCGTCTGTATCTATAGAGAGATCATGGACCCTGTGACTGATATTAAAGATAATTTGTGTAATTCATACATTCATTGCACTTTCACAACTTGTGACAGTGTAATTCAGTTAATAGGACAAACTGACCTCCTGCCCCAAACTGGGTCCTGTGACATCATCACATCCTAGAACCTGCAATAGAACCTTTAGAATGTTATGATGTCACATGAACAGAATCTATTCTTGATCTGGTGACCATGGCGATGTGATGTCATCAGATTCCCTCATTATTATTCATACAGCTTTCACACATAGCCTCACAATCGCTGAGTCTGTCGACAGATGTACACAATTTTTGACGTCTGTGACATATAACTCTTTCACTTAATATTTCACAAAACAGCGGTAGAGAGTGACACACGACCTCAACGGCAACATGTCAGATCAGCATTTAGCATTCAGAGACAACACGCAAGGATTCCTGATGGAGAAACCGCCTGGCACATATGCACAAGCTTGCCAGAGACCCCATGAACGGGACAGCTCTTATCAGGCGCCCAACGGACCTCCAGGATGGCAAAATCGTGGACCCGTCCAATTTGGGGAAGTCACAAACCCCAGAGCACAGGCACACAGCCAACAGGACGCATCAGGAGGACAGATGCAAAGATCTCAGATACAGGACACATCTGTACCACAGCACCAACGACCCCGTGGAAGAGGTAACTCTCATCAAGCGCCCAACGGACCCCCGAGATGGGTCAATCAACAAGAACCAGCTGGACATGAGGAGTTCCCAGGCCCCAGCCCACAGACCAACTTGAGGAACCCCCAGAGACCTCAGACACAGGGCACATATGAACGAGAGTTTCGGAGGGGAAGGGGGCGCGGAAGGGGAAACTCGCATCAACGCCCCCAGAGACCGGTTAATCAAGAACCAGCTCAACTTGGAGAGGAGGCGCAGCTAGTAGAGGACCTTATGCTCCAGCTCAAGGAATCAAATGCAGAAAATGAAAATTTGCAGGCAGAATTGCAAAGAAGTGGCCAGGAAATGCATGTAAAACTTAGGGAACAGGTTTACCTTACCGAGACTCTAAAACAGAGCCTTAAAGACACACAGGTGGAGTTGGATGAGGCAACGCAGGCCTATTCAGAAGTTCTGCAGCAAATAAGCCAGCAACATGACACTGCAAACGGTCAAACGCAACTTGAAAGTGTGAGTGAGGAGAATGAGGATCAGGTCGACAACGGGACAGGCCAGGAGAACGGCCTCCCTGTACTGCAGAGTAAACTTACACAGCAGATCAACAACAACGCGAGCCTAGAGTCTGATACTAAAAACTTGCAGGCACAACTTGACGATCGAGAGGCGCTATTGAAGGATAAGGATTGCAGATTGAATGAAACAAGGCAAGAACTCCAGAAAAAAATTGACCAACTTGAAACTGAGAAAAAGCAAAATAATAAGTTAAGAGAGGATGTGGCGCTAATGGAAGAACAGCTTTATAAGTTACAAATACATAAGGACCAGGATGAGAGGAAGCTTGTTCAAAGGCTTCAGATGGCGCAGAATGAGCATCAACAAACCATGACCAATCTGCAAAAACAAGAGGTTATATTTAAGACCGAGATGCAGATACAATTAGACAAGAATGAAAACCTCGAGGGAAGACTCAAGTTGGAGTATCAGACTTTCGAGAAAAAGAAGTGTGAGCTGGAGGCAGCGCTTCGCGAAACACAAGATCAACTCAGGAAAGTGGAAGGTGAATTCAAGACCTACACTACTCAGATGGTGACAGATGCTAATGCGATGACAGAGAAAGATAAGGATTGTCTGCAAAAGCGTCTACTTGAAATTAAGAGAGAGGACACAGAAAAAATGCAGAAGGATGTGTCGTTGAAGGAGGAACAGCTTTATAAGATGCAAACACAGAAGGACAATCTGGAAAAGCTTGTTCAAAACCTTAAGAAGACGCTGAATGAGGGTCAACAAACCATCACCAATCTACAAAACCAAGAGCTTAGATCTAAGACAGAGATGCAGGCAGAACAGAACAGGAATAGGAATCTCGAGGAAAGACTCAAGACGTTGAATCGGATTTTGGAGAAAACGGAGTGTGATCAGGAGGCAGCGCTTCGCAAAGCACAGGATCAACTCAAAAAGGTGGATGGTGAATACAAGGCCTACGCAACTCAGATGGAAAAACGTCTCAAAGATGCTAACTCACATCAACCTCCCCAGAGATGGGACAATCAAGAACCAGGTCAACTTGGAGAGGAGGAGCAGCTCGTACAGGACCTTAGGCGCCAGCTAAAGAAATCAAATGGTCAAAATGAACTTCTGAAAGCTCGGTTGGAAAGATGTGTCTCAGAAAGAGTATTTCAGAACACATGTCAACAGTACGAGGCAGTGCTTCGCAAAGCACAGGATCAACTCGAAAAGGTGGAAGGTGAATACAAGGCCTACGCTGCTCGGATGGAAAAACGTCTCAGAGATGCTAACACAATGATCGAGAAAGAATGTGGTTGTCTGCAAAAGAAGCATCAACCTGAAATTAAGAGAGATGATACAAGCAAAGTGTGGGGGGATGTGGCGTTGAAGGAGGAACAGCTTTATAAGATGCAAACACAGAAGGACAATCTGGAAAAGCTTGTTCAAAACCTTCAGAAGACGCTGAATGAGCATCAACAAACCATCACCAATCTACAAAACCAAGAGCTTAGATCTAAGACAGAGATGCAGGCAGAACAGAACAGGAATAGGAATCTCGAGGAAAGACTCAAGACGTTGAATCGGATTTTGGAGAAAACGGAGTGTGATCAGGAGGCAGCGCTTCGCAAAGCACAGGATCAACTCAAAAAGGTGGAAGGTGAATTCAAGGCCTACGCAACTCAGATGGGAAAACGTCTGACAGATGCTAATACGATGATTGAGAAAGAAAGAAATTGCCTGCAAAAGGAGCGCCAGGCTAACGTACAACTAAAGGAACAGATAAGGAGGAACGGAACGGAAGATGAATCTTACAATGGCAAAGTTAGGGACTATGAGGCAGCCCTGAAACAAGAAGCGCAGAGCAGGAAACAGCTCCAGGCCAAAGTCCCAGCCCTGGAGAAGGCACTGGAGGAACAAAGGGGTGCAGTGAGAGATCTGAAGACCCTTCTCAAGTCGGAAAGAGACAAGTTCAAAGACTTTGCCAACAATTCCTCAGCGCAGATCAAGGCCGTTGTGATGGAGAGAAATGAGCTGAGCAGGACAGTGGCAGGTCAGCAGCAGACCATGGAGAGCGATAAGAACCAGATGAAGGAGCTGACCCAGGCCCTCGCCACAGAACAGGCCACATCAAGAGGTTTACAGCAGGAGAAAGAAGTTCTCCTGCAGCACATGGAGAAGAGGCGAAAGTCAAAGTGGAAGTTTTGGCAGCGCATTTAATTCACATCCATTTTCTCTTTCCATGACTCTCTCCCACTTACCATCCTTTTAATTTTCCCTCATGACATGCCCGACCTGCCCTTTGCCCTCTGATGCACGTTTTGTCCAGAAGTGACGCTCACCCTGCTTTGTGGAGGAGATAGATGAATGTTTGGATTTGTCTAGCTTCACCCAGGACGGTTAGGAGTCAGGTCTGCCACATCCTAATGAAGGACCCGCCTCTTTGCCATTCTTGGCTGTGAGGATTTCATTTGAACAGCCACTTTGCTGCATGTCTCTCTGTCAGTGCTGTCTCGATGTAACGCGCTTTTGGTAGAAAAGCGCTGTACAAATTTGACCACCTACGAAGAGACACAGAGCAAAGTGGCTGTTCAAATGAAATCCCCACAGCCAAGAATGGCAGAGAGGCGGGTCCTTCAGAAGGACGTGTCAGCTCAGGTGGAATCCCAGAGTTAACCAGACTCTGGGAATCCACATCAGTCACAGGACATCCGTCAATCAGGCTCAAAGACAGTCCATCAATTGCTGAGGTGGGATTTTGAATACACAACAAACAAGGGTTGAGCACTCAAAATGGCTCCACAAAATTAGAGAAAAGAGAGAAGAGAGAGAAAAAGAGAGAGAGAAAAAATGTGAGAAAAAAACAATAAAAACTCAACAAAAAAGTTATAAAAACACAACGGGCCGGTAAGTCTGTGGTACCTACAGTGGTAGTTACAGTGGTAATTGCTAGTAATGACAGTGGTACTTATTGTGGTACTTACAGTGGTACTTATTGTGGTTTTTACAGTGGTATGCACAGTGGTAATTCTAGGTACTTATTGTGGTACTAAAAGTGGTAATTACTAGTAATTAGGGTTAGGGGTTAGCATTAGGGTTAGGGAGACACAGAGTTACCAGTGTATCTCTCATTACTAAGAGATACAGTGCTGATGCTCTTAGTAATGAAGGTTGTACTTCTCTTTACTTTGGTACTTTAAAGGGACTATAAGGAGTTTAAAAATGTTAAAATTAAGTATTTTCCTCCCCCTACATGTTCCAGCCATGTCCTAATGTGTAGAATGAGCTCAGACCTGTTCACCACAACTGCCTCTAAAATCCTGTACGGTCACCATAGACTGTAAAAAAAAATGGACGTCTTATGCTCACTCCTCCCCATTTACCAGATTGACCACGGCCGTGGGGCAATTCATGGCGGATTTACAGGCTCCCCCTCCCCAGCTCTGACGAAGCATGTTCCTAAAAAGGACATACGGGCGGGATTTTCACCGTAGACTCGGCCCTTGCGTGACGTGTAGCTCGCGCTGCTCCAATGCTAACAGTCCGAAACCTCATTAAGTACGAGATTTCAAAAATTCATATTACGAAAACCAGCCTGGTTTCATATTTTGTTATTAACCCAGCGTTATCTCAGGAGGAATATCTAGCCTAGTCTAGTGTTGAAACAATTGAAACCAGGCTTTAAAGTAGTTTTTAACGTGTCTAAAGTCCAATGCTTTTCAATGGGGGCCTAGCGGCGATATGGAGGTACTGCAGCAACGGCGGAGCAATGGCGGCCCCCACGTTTGTGGTCAAAAAGCAGGGCAGCCAGCGGCCATTGACGGTCACTCAAAAATGTGTCACTTCGGCCCGAATTGCCGTCATGCACGAGCTTAATATAGAAGGTGCAGTTACACATATGGCCTGAGGTGGCAGTAGTGAGTATAAAATGGCGAACTTGCTTCCAGCCCCTTTAAGTGATAGTTTCTAGTAGTTACAGTGATACATCTATGGTACTTCTTGGTAATTCAAGAATACTACAGCAGCAATTCATAGGTAGTAAATGTGGTACTTCTACACACAGAAGTCATTTCTAGGATTGTGTGACTATAAAACAACATAAATCAGCATTAGGGAAAACAAGAAGTACCTTCATTACTAAGAGTTACCCCTGTATCTAGAAGTACATACCTTGTAGTTCTCAAAATAGCATCCTTTAAGTACCACAATAAGTACCCAGAAGCACCACTATTATTACTAGAATTTACCACTGTAAGTACCACCATAAGTACCATTTTAAGTACCACCATAAGTACCACTGTAAGGACCACAATAAGTACCTAGAATTACCACTGTATCACTGTAAGTACCACCGTAAGCACCATGATAAGTATCTAGAACGACATCTGTAAGTACCAAAGACTTACCGTCCCGTAATGTAGTGTCGCCCAAAAGGGGGACAAAAGCACAACAAAAAAGTGTTGAAATCACAACAAAAAAGTTACAAAAACACAACAAAAATGGGACAAAAACGCAACAAAAGTTACAAAGACGCAAAAAAAACGTAGCAAAAAAGTGATGACAAAGCGGTAAAAATTCAAATTAAATCAGTAACATTTTATTTTACACTACCTTGATACATTGTCCCTAGTAAATTTAGAATAATGTAATGTGTGTTTTAGCTCTAGTCGAGAAGCTTTTAGATTTGAATAAAGTTGACTGGAGAAAATGCACTTGGTTAAGGCGGGGGTTAAGAGATTAAAAGTCTCTCATCCACATAAATATTGCCACCGCTTTGTCTTGTCCGATTTTTTGTTCGGCCCCTTCTCTTCCCAAATATGTTGCGTTGTCATGAATTGCCCCGGTCTTTGAAAATGGGATTAAACGTATTTCCTCTGGCAACCGGTCTGGATATAGAGAGTCCAAGGGCCAGGTCCAGTCGACTGAAGAACAGTTTTATCTACCAGGTTGTCAGGAAGCTTAACTCCCTCCCCTCCCCTCCCTGAGCGTCCACCCCTCACCCACCACACCGAGGATTTGAGCGAAATTAATATTTTGATTTAGATGAGAATTGACAATAATTCTTTTGAATTTACGTTGTACGACTACGCTATACACGACCATAGTGTACAAAACCCCGAAAACAAATGGTTTAGGGTTTGATAAATAAAAGAACCGTATAGAAAAAAGATGAAGTTGCATTGAATATTTCATTAAACACAGTAATTGAAGAAATGTTAGCCCGTCACTAATAGTAACTTTTATTTTTTGAGTCATCATTTGTGTGTATTTGACCTTGTAGTATGAGTGGTCAGCATGGCGGCTTTTACTTTACATCACAGTGGTCTCTAATGCTCCAGACTCAATTGTTTGGAAGGTTTTCACTGCTGACGGAGCCTCTCACCAGAAAACCTACAAAACAATTTATCGTGGAGCGTTGTAGAGACTTCCGTGATCAAAAGTAAAGGCACCATGCTGACCACTCATACAGCCGCTGGGTCACTACAAGGTCAAATACACACAACAGTCAACTTTTTTTTCCTCCACACATTAAAAGTTGCATAATGCAGCTTTAAACTATAAGGCTATAGGGGCATGCATAAAGAATATTGAAATAAATAAGATTAAAAAATAAGACGTAAAATAAGGTAAGACAACGACAATTGACATAGAACAACAGGAGTGGATGGACTTGTGTATAAAGTGATGAAGTGATAAATGATGGGAGCAGATAAGTGGACATACCACATGGTTCAATAGAGCCTCTTTACTACTACTATACTATACTATAGCCTCTGCTATCCACTACGCCAGGGGTCGGCAAGTTTGCATCGTGGGCCGATATTCATCATTGCCAAAACACCCAAGGGCCGAATCTCAACATTAGCCTAAAGTAAAGAACTATTTTCTGCAAATGCCAATGTTTTACATCAGTGGTTCCCAAGTGGCAGGGCTTTGGGACCCACCATTACCCTCGGATGACAAGCCGAGGACCCAAATAAAACTGTAATGTGTCACATATCGTATAAAACATTGTATTTTCCACGCAGGTTTTTGTTGAACAAGCTGTAGATGTCCCATTAAGACTGAAATTATGATCAAAAGAACCCAATAACATTCATTTTAAAGCAATCTTTTGCGGCTTGAAAGACAAAGACTAGAAAACAAAAAGCATAAAAAGCATACATAATTCAAGTGTTACCCAGGAGCAGAAGTGAGTCAACTTCGAGGTTCTCTGACACAACCCACAGAAGCCCGGAGAGGAGAGCGAGGAATCCAGGAAGAAAGCCCTGGAAATGTTAGATGCCTAGTGGCGCCTGATGAAATTCTACCTCTGCTACGCATTACTGTTATCTTCGAGAGATCTGTCACAAGGCAAAGTAAAGTGTGCGTATACATGCACAGATACCCACACACACCGCCTCGAGAATGACGAGCCGATACACGGAGAAGTTCCAGGAAAGAAAGGGAGGGAATAAATAAATGTATTAATTATTACCCAGTCTGTGCCTTTGACTGGAATGTGAGGGAATCATCCCGGCACACAGAAATGCAAATTCACAGGAGAAAGGGGAACTGGGTATACACAGTCACAGGAAAATCACAGGGAGGAGCACGTTGGCACACGGAGAGAGGAGCAAGAGCTTTGAGGGAGCACGTGGAGTGACGAGTTGCTAGCGATCTCACCTCACAGCAAGAAGATCCCGCAGGTTCGATCATCAGACCACGTGGTGAGTTTGCATGTTCTCCCTGTTGTGCCTGGATGAGGCTTGTTTGGGGGCTCCGGTTTCCTCCACCAACCTAAAAAAAAAAAAAAAAAGACAGAATAGGCTCATCCTCTAACTCCTCAAAACCTTGCTGTTAGACTAGTCATTTTCTCCAATTATGCATATCCAAATCTCAAAGCGTATTGACAGGAGAGCTTACAGCCCGTATCCCAGTGTGATACCTCATTTGAAAGCCAGACCGCCTAGTTTCTAAAACTATGTGTAAGATCTGTGTGAGTGAAACCAGAGCCGTGGGAAGATATTTTAGTTAGGGGGTGCTGTGGGACAAAATGTACCCTATCTGTGCATATTTCCTATTTATTAATATTGCTTGCAGTTCGCAAGCTATCCACCAGGGGTGCTGCAGCGCCCTCAGCACCCTGGGTTCCCACGGCCTTGAGTGAAACCCAACTTACATCACAACTAACCCAAATCATAACCCTTACCCCTCCAGTCAATACACTTTGAGATTTGGATACGCATAACTAAACCTAAACTGGCAAATAACAGGTTACCTCTTACCCCCCCATTAAACGAGCGCATTTTCTCCAATTCAGCTTTACCCAAATCTATAAGCTTATTGACTGAAGAGTTTACAGCCTATAAGCCAGTGTAATGCCCTTTTTTGTTGCCGCATTTTTGTCACATTTTTGTTGTGTTCTCGTCTCTTTTTCTAACGCTTTGCTGTCATTTACACTTTTTTTTGAAGAAGCTTTTAGATTTGAATAATGCCAAACTGGACAAAATAATCTCGGTTCAGGTGGGAGTTCAGAGATTAAAGAAGAAAAGCAAATGAATGGCAGTGATTGGGAAGTGGTTGTATTTTGTAGTACGATTTCTTACAATATGCCTTCCCCACCTGAGAGCTAGTCCCGGTTTAGTTCAGGATTAAGCTTGATTTGAAATCCTGGTTTAGTCTTTTGAGTTTTTCACACCCAGGACCTTCTTACTGTGAAGCTCGAGATGTCACCCATCCTCACAAAAAACTTAAATCACTGACCTCATCTTTGTATTATTCATCACCAATTCCAAAAGTCTCCCCTTTACAATCAACAAAAACAACCCCTCACCCTGTTTCATCCAACCATCCATTCCATTTCATATTGTACTGTAGGATTTGGAAACCCTGACTTGAGCTGTCCTCTGCGGAGTAATCACTGTACTGTATATATGCTGCAGTGTTTTCAGATAAAAACCCGTGGTGCACACAGCATTGCCAAATCCTCGACAAACCATTAGGGAGTTGCGGGAGTTGGTGGAGCATATTTTCAACAATATTTATTTTCAGCACTGCAGTTGAGCATGATTATACAATATGTGGGAAAACACTGCGC
The DNA here is from genome assembly GCF_951799975.1 of Gobius niger. Taxonomy (NCBI): domain Eukaryota; kingdom Metazoa; phylum Chordata; class Actinopteri; order Gobiiformes; family Gobiidae; genus Gobius; species Gobius niger. Next base: position 10,035,472 of record NC_136852.1, on the reverse strand, counting down.
TGCACAGTAAATCCCAACTGGTGATGTTTCATGCCACCGACTTTGCTCCCAGCGGACAGGCTCGCACTGTTCAACGATGTGTACCGCTTATTCTCATATGAGTGAGCACATATATAAGTCTATTTGTAATTATCAACTTTATTTGACCTGTGTCTCGTGAAATATTGGCAAGCAAACACTGTCATTCCTGAAGACTTATAATCATTGTGTCCTTTGAGCTAGTATTGCACCAAATTTCATTCAAAAGTCATTCAAAAGAAACACAATTTTGGCTTAAAACAACAAAGTTTAGAGAAATTAAATTGACAATATTACTGCCATGGCTAGACCACATCCAAACTGGTGACTTGCACTGCTTTTAGCTGTAGTCAAGTATGTCTTTGTATACTAAATAATCCCTTATGAGCCCCTTCAAAAGCTTTTTATATTTAGCCTGAAATTGTGCCTTTTCATCTGTGTGTCCCTCTCAGTAACTCAGTCCTTAGATCTGGCATCAAAAATGACCTTTGCATTCACAAAAGGCACGGGCCGTTAGGGATTTTTGACATCAAATGATCCTTGGACACGCAGCTTTGAGGTACTTTGAGGTACTGGTGTTTACGCGGCAGAACTGCGGCTAAATACCGCGGCGTTGAGGACGTTTCTCTACTTTTGCATGCGCCAGGCCCCCGGAGGAATTGACCAAGTAAATCCAGCTTCCTATGCAAATTCTGTGCAAAGAAGTACAACAAACAGCTAAATACAAATAGGTACAAATCTAGTCTGGCTGAGATAAAAGTGCTGGATTAGAGCGGGGCCGGCAGAGGGACATCAAAGGCAGATGAAAGCGGTGCCACTCGTGCACTGTTCCACGGAGTAAAAAGTCTTCTGAAGTCGAGCAAGGGTCAAACAGAAGATCTATTGTTGAGTATTAGTGGCAATACAGTGGTATGACAATTTCAAACACAGTTCGGCATAACACGCTCATTCGGTAGTGTAAAATATGAGTGTAAACTTTTATTACAGGTGTTGTTATAAGTGAGATATCCCACAAAATAAATGAGCCTTTACTTTATGAGCAGGCTCTCCTCTTCTCAGACCTAACTTGTAACTTCTGCATAGGAGCGGAACATCACGAGTTTGTCTCTGCTTTTAGCACTCTTGTTTACCTTAATAAATCCTTTTTGTTGTCCCTCTGAGGGTAATACAAGTATTAATAGGATGGTTGCGGGGTCTTTCATCTCCCCTTGGTGTCTCTGGCCAGAAAACCACAATTGCAACTTCTCTGCCACCGGGTAGGAGTCACCAATACACACTAATGGAATCACGAAGAAGAAGCAAACAAGCTAACGGGCAAAGCTAACTGCGGGCTAGCACTACTTAAACAGTATTTACAGGCAAGTTTGAGTGAAAAAATGATCTCCATTGTGTAATTGGGTTGGGCCACAATGTACATTATCCCTCTCTCCCTTTGTCTTTTCTGTCAGGGTAGTATTTAATTGCACGGACAATAAAAAACACAACATGCTACCTGCAGTGGCGCTTATGGCCTCAAGGGGCATGAGTTACTTAGTACTGCTTTAAGTTGTGACTTTTACAACGGCTTGCTCTTGTGATGAATTAACAAATAACCTGGAAAGTTACACAGTATGGCTTTAAGGTATGCTTAAAGTAGAACTATAAGTAACTCATGACCCTAGAGGCCATAAGCGCCACTGCAGGTGTCGTAGCATGTTGCGTTTTTTTTTTTTAATATAAATTAATTGTCTGTGAGAGTAAATACTTGGCTCATACTCATACTTGGCTGTAAATACTGTTTAAGTGGCACTAGCCCTCTGTTAGCTTTGCCCGTTTGCCCGTTAGCTTCTTCTTAGTGATTCTGTTTGTGTGTATTGGGGCACCGCCTCAGTGGCAGGGAAAGTTGCAATTGTGGTTTTCTGGCAGGGACAACGGGGGGAGTTGAAAGACCCCCAATCATCCCATTAACACTTGTGTTACCCCCAGAGGTACTACAAAAAGGATTTATTAAGGTAAACAAGTTACATGATTCTTTTTTAATTGTTCCTGTTGAGTAAATCTGTCCACTGCATTGACTCCAACAGCATTGAATCCCAGCAATTGCGACTGATTTAATAATACAATTTCAACTCATAATCAAATTGGTGTTTTTCCATACCACTTCAGTGTGTTTTGATGTGCAGATCATTTTTATGGCTTTCCAGCAGCATGAATTCCAATATTTTCAGCCATACCTCCACCCGGTAAGCAAAGGTCACGGTGACGGCTTTACGAGGCTCCTTGATATTCACTGGACGCCTCCGTCTAACTACGCATGTCACTGTCATTGCTTTTATTCGTCTGGGGCTGCCGTGGGTCCATTCTGTACGGCTTGACTTTGTCCTTGCACGGCTGTGTGTAACTGAATCACATGTATGCCTGTGCGCGCATGTTTGTGAGTCTATAGGACGGAGGATGAATAAGAGGCACCCAATGTCATCTGTGAACCTTCAAGAACAAAGAGAAAGAAAGGAGAAAGAATAAACTAGACGACTTCAAAAGGACAACCAGGGATATTTTTAGAACCATTTTTACACAATATATTTTTTTGAGAGAAACTATTTAAAAGAAGCGCGGAACCGTCGGCATGGTGACGGGGGTGAAACATTAATTAGGTAGCAACTATTATGCCCTCTGCAGACAGCTATATATAAACCGTCTCCATGGAGTCTTAATGTGTTGAAAACCTGCTAACCCTGTAGCGCATGATAGACCTATGCGAAATGTATGGGTTCTTTGGTATTTTAGTTTGTACATTGCATTGCAGTGTTTCTTCAATTAAATCAATTAAAACGAGTTAAAAGTGCAACCTGAAACTTTAATGTAAAATGTCAATGTTAAAAAGGGATGGGATGGGATGTTTCAGGATTTTTGACATAGGGCCTCATTTCCTAGTTTTCCAGAGTGTTTTTTTTTTATTAATGCGGTCCTTAAATTTGAAGAGTTTAGTGGTGCTAGGCTAGTGCTAGGCTAGCGGATGTCTATGGTAACTAGTAGCCTGCATTAAAAACTGACTCAAGCACAGTGCACCTGAGGCAAATCACTCATAACACCAGACTACCCATAGAAATGTCTGTGTTGACTGAATAATGCTTGAGATATAACCAATTTGCATTTAAAATAACTTATATTTGAGCAGCATCAGCTTCCTGGTTGTAAGCAGCAGCGAAGTGATCTGTTAGGTTACCGGATCTACAGTAGTTTGTTTACCTGCGGCCGGCATTACTACATGTGGAATTCACAAAGGAGCTTTATGCAAATCAGATATGGTAACGTTTGGAGGACTACCTCATGATTTTTAATGCATCCGACTAGTTACTATAGACATGCACTAGCCTAGCACTAGCCTAGCACCTCTAAGCTCTTCAAATATAAGGACTGCATGAATTAAAATAAAAAAAAATCTACAGAAATCAACAACACTCTGGATAACTAGGAAATGAGGCCATATGCCAAAAATCCTGAAATATCCCTTTAATGTCCCGATCCACCAAATGCAAAACAGTGCAGATTTTTCTCACTCCTGCTTATTCCTTTTCCATTCTTCCAAATAGATTCTGAAGAAAATCCTCCGCAAAGTTGCCGAAGATGCAGCACGACGGGCAAGGAGAAATTAGTGAAAATGAAGGAGGCTTCAGGAGACTTGAGGCAGACGAGGGCATGCATAAGGACAGCCAGGGGGTAAGACATCATTTCTGGGACACGTCGCATTTGTTAGCTGTAAGGAGCTCACCGAGTGCTCCTCTCCAGGGCCTGCCCAAGCCTATATCAGGCCTTAAGCGGAATTTGACCTGTCATTTCTGAAGAAAATCAAATTAAAATCGAAAGTGCACCAAACATGACTCAAACTGGCTTCCCCTCGCCACATTCACCCCTGTGCGAATAAATACCACCTTTGATGCAGAGGAGCGGCCCCACAAAGTCTGCACTCTTTTGAGAAAACAGTAAAAAAGCTAATTGTTACGCATCTGATTATTTTTCATCAGTGACTCCTGCACAAAGGCATAAAACACAATGAATTCTATTTTTATCAGTGCTTGTTTTTTTGCTGTATGACGCAAAAGGCAAACGCCAGCTGTCAACACATCCAAACTGTATTTAATATATAACATCCACAACTATTTTCATTCATTGACACATCATTTTTGCACTCACAAAAGGAGGTTGCGTATTATCATTATTATAACCTAATGAAATGAAACAGCCTTGTGTAAAATCTAAAACAGGTACGAAAATATACTGCATACATTCAATAGGTTGGATTTCTACAGTTGGTTAGTGTAAATATCTCAGGGATGAATAAAAGGTCAGCAGAAGTGCCACTTCACAACTGTTGGTCCTTTACTCTTAGCGATATCAAGCATCCCTTATTCTGTTCATCTGACATTTGTGCCTGTCTGTGCAGAAGGCCTAACTACTGACACTTTAGCATTAAACAAGGTCAAAACATCAATGGCATTCATGAATTTGACAAACTTCTTCCAATAAGTTCCTCAAATCAATGTTTTGCAGTAGATTTAACAGATTACATCCACACCTCTGAACTCCACCATAGAATTTTTTTCCGCCATCCTTTTCAGTATCATCTAAGGGGACTTTAGAGTCTTATAATGTCACATGAGCACAACCTTTTCAGATGGAGTTGCCTTGTTGCCCTCCCATATATCAATTATTTCTATAAAAACCTTGGCTCCCTCGCACTCTGATTTGAACATGGATGCGTTTTGGCACACCGGCTCTATCCCCAAGTGCAATGTATTAATAAGAGGCGCGCACACACAAACACAAGCTGGCATTCTGACTCCATCCCTGGGCACAGCACATAAATCTTCCCTAATAACAGCGGTGGCATTTCAGCAACAATAGGGATTACACACAACCTCTGTCCAACGCTCTACCAGCCTGGAGCACCACACACATACACACAGCAATTTACCCATATGTCGCAAGTTCCTCAAGTTCTGCGAGAAAAATATGGACTAGGGGAGACAGAAAGTTTGTGGGGAGCATTTCTGGTCTCAATCGATTAATTCAAACAGGTCCCAGTTTCGATCCCTGGGACCGGTGGGGCCTTTCTCTGGAGTTTTTGCATGTTTTTCCCTCCAAGTTAAAAAATGAATAAATATTGGATGGCAATGCAGAAAATTGTGTCCGTGTTCTCCGGGTTGAATTAACTCTGAACAAGCTCCTGACTCATGCTTTGCTTGCACGCTACAGAACAAGAAGACCACATCAGTGAGAGATCAGACAATAGTCATCACCATAGTCATTCTGCAAATCTCTCACTGATGTGGTCACAGCAACCCCAGTTCAAACCCGGGTCTCGGCACCAATTGTTATGACCCGGCTCTTTTGTATCACGCGAGAGCAGATGTTTGGATACAGCCAAAGCCTACACTGGAGATAGAAGTCGTCTCAAAGATAAGGTGTTTATTGCCATTGTCCCTAGTTACAAAGTCTAACCAGCAGACGTATAAGTCCCAAACTCCGTTGACAGTTCCTTGGCATCCTAGTCTTGCACTCCTCAAAAAGGGTGACTGCCTATTTGTGAGTCAGTTGTTTGTGGCTATGTATTTGTACTTTATCTGTACTTCACGTTATGTGCAGAATGACTATGGTGATGACCATTGTCTATCAGCTAATCTCTCACTGATATGGTCTTCATGTTGTAGCGTGCAAGCAGGATCAATGAAGTAGTATGAAGGTGCGAGCTTTGATTCCCCTAGCTTGCTTTTGCCAGTGAATTCTCTATTCATTGACCCAAGCCCCATGTCCCTCTCCTTTACTCAATAAAGTAAGTAAAGGAGTTATATTAGTTATTTCAGTGGTTCTTCAGGGGTGGCGTTGTTGCATGAATTGCCAAATGTTTGCTGTGATGACACATGAAGGTCCTGTAAGAAACAGGGACAACAAAAAAGTTCATAGTTTTGGTCATTACTGTTGACGCACATGTGTTGTTGTGAGGTTGTATAGAGGTTGTAAAATGCAAAATGCGCTCAATGTTAAGACTTATTTCAGATGAATGGAGCCAAATTGGTTTCATTTTTTTTCCCGCAATATATTTTCAAAGAGTTTGCTTTTTATTTGACTTCAGTGGATCATAATCCGTAACAAATGGTGCAGGAAATTACAGTGTTTTTACTTCACAGAAAAGGGAAGGCAATAATAGCAATCTTTAAAGGTCAAACAAAAGTACGCCATTAAGCCGAGTGCAAACCACAGAAATATTTAATAATATAACAGGAAAGATTATGCCCCCGAGGGTGCTCAAGTTCGAATGAGTCATAGCCTTATGACGAGGTATGTGTCATTATAACCCTGCTGTCAATCATCACCACGTATTCCTTTGCAATGATTCTGAAGAAAGCTAAAGCTCAGTAAAGAAAGGTTGTCACTCCTTTCCAGCGGGGCCTTGTGGAGTTTGCTTGTTTTTTTCCCCGTGTCTGGATGGGTTTTCGCCAGGTGTTCCGGTCCACATCTGGACTGGTGTTCCGGTCCACATCTGGACATGGGTTCCCAGACGACATGGGTTCCCAACCACCCACTGCTTCTTACGGGTTGCCCCAGTGGTATCTAAGGATGGGTTAAATGCAGAGAGCAATGTCCTTACTAGGATCAAATTAGTATACCTTACCTTAATACTTTTTGTTTTGTTTGTTTGTTTGTTTGTTTGTTTATTGTTTACCTTTATTTTACCTGGAAAGTCCCAATGAGATTAAGGCCCTGTCCATACAAAGTCAAGTTGAGGACTAAACGCAAAGATATTATATCAATCCAGTGTATCGCCCATACGAGCCCGGTGTTTTGGGGGTCTGTAAACAAACATTAACCAAACTAGGTCCCAGAGTGGAAAGATCTCAAAACTCCTCTCCTTTTTAATCCACTGCAGTCGGCAAGCCACAGGTGACAAGTAGAAAAACACGGCCGAGTCAGTCTGTGTTTTTGGACTGACAGTAAAAGTCCGGTCACTGACAGGTTTTTCTGCTTTAGTCTCGTTTACTGTGCATGCGCCCTCTACATCTTGTTATATTATCTGTGTTAGCGCATCAGCGCCTCACACAGGCCTGGAAGATGAACTGCGCCGTTTTCAGAGACCTGAGTCGACCCGTGTGGACGCACACATTTACTAAGCTGGCTTAATGCTTACAAAGAAAGTTTCTGAAAATATAAGCGTTTTGTCTTCATGTGGATATAGTCTTAGAATACATTTTTCAGGGGAGTCCTGTACCCCCTATTGTACATATTATTAGTGGTAGGAGAAACCGTAGAACCTGGAGGAATTGTCTTTCAGATCAGAAGAAGTAGCAGCCAGATAGAGCCCAATAACAGTAGAAGAATATATATTCAAACATTATGAATATGAATAGGTGACAATTTTCTCAAAAATATAAACAATAGATCAAACTCAGAACAGTGTCCTGCTAAAATGGTATAATTACAAACAATGATAAAAGAAGAACTCATAATTAATGTTTTCTTTCATGGCACTGCTTTTGTTTTTAGAGCACCTCCAAGTTTGAACACTACAAACAAAACAAAAAATTCCAAACATGCGAAAAGAAGGGTCAAACAAAAAGTCCAAAAGTTGCACTACAAAACATTGAAGACTGTTTCATACTAAGTGCCTTGGATTTGAAGTGTGGACTTTTGAACTCACTGTCAAATCAGAACTAATACTAGAGATGAGACTCTCCTTCAGGGCCAAAAGCAAGCGCTCGGTGAAAGTAAAAGTGCCCTTGATGTGAAGTGAGTGACTAAAGCCCGGCTCTCTCCGCGGGATTTACAATGGGACCTGATTCTGAACTCACAAAATCATGAACTAAACATTGGCTTTACTGTACTGTCCAGAACACGCAATCGGAAAGCACACTGCGCAACATCGGCGCTCAAAGTCAATTTGTTGAAAAAATATGAAAACAAGTCGCTATGTGTCGCCGAGCAATGTGCTACTATTCTCTTGCTCACCCCCCGGACTTGTACCTGTGACGTCCCACAGCAAGTAGCCCGGCTGTCATGGCTGTGGGAGGAGAAGGAAAGGGCTCAAGAGTGTGTGTAGCAAAGGTGCATGGCCCGCCAGTACTATTTTGATGCTTTCATTTCAATGTTGGTACTGGGGATGCACCGATCCAATATTGGTATCGGATACTGACCCGATACTGGAAAAAATACGACATTGGGTATCAGCTAAAAATATCCGATACTAAACTGATACCATTTTTGGCTCTCACCATTTTCAAACCACAACTTTCACCAGTTAAATGGACATGTACCTCATTTTGAAGGGCAGAACCTGGAGAACCTGCAACAAACGCTGCACAAAATGCCACAGCTACCAACAATATGTGAATTCTAGCGGCAACTAGTAAAGGCTGGGACAGAAACTATGATTGGATCACCTAAAATACCCTACTAAAATAAATCAACCACTGCTGTAGTGGCCAAGTATTTGTGCATATTTGACCTTGTATGACCCAGGCGTTGCATGAGTGGTCAGCATGGCACCTTTACTTTTGATCACGGTTGCCTCTACAACGCTCCAGGATCAATTGTTCTGGTCAGCAGAGAAAACCTTCCAAACAATTAATTCTGGAGCGTCCTAGAAATCACTGTGATGGAAAGTAAAGGTGACATTCTGACCACTCATACAGCTGCAGGGTCACTACAAGGTCAAATATGCACAAATATCAACTGTTTTTCCCCACATAAAAATGCTATGTGCATTATTAAAATGTTTAGGTGGGGACAAAAAGTTGATATTATAAAAATTAACCTGAACATGAGCGCATTTTCTCCAGTTCAGCTTTACCCAAATATAGAAGCTTTTCGACTGGAGAGCAACATTATTTGTCGTGTTTTTGTCGTATTTTCGTCACTTTTGGGCCTTTTTTGTGCCGTTTTTGTTGCTTTTTCATAACTTTTTTTTTCCATTGCTGTTTTGTCATGTTTTTGTCACTTTTTCTGTTGCCTCTTTGTTGCTTTTCCAGCACATTTTTGTCGCATTTTTGGCACTGTTCTAGCACGTTTTTTTTGTCACATTTTTGTAGAATTTCCGTCTTCATTTTCATCGCTATTTTGATGCTTTTTTTAAGCTTTTAGATTTGGGTAAATAGCCTGCCATAGCTATACCCGAGCATATTAAATGCAGAGAAGTCCAGTAATTCTTGTTTGTAATTTTCCATCATCATATAGGTCTATTGCCAATAATTGATAACATTGCATTTGCAAGAAAATATAATCCTCTATCTCTCACTTGGGAGAAAAGAGGACCTTTCACTTTCTCACTCACAGCAGCCAGTTTCATCGGTGATTATTGAATACCAGCAGATACTCAAATCCCCAGTATCGGTTTCAGTATCTGAAGCAAAAAAGCTGAATCACCATCTCTAGTTGTTACTGTCTTTGAAGGATTTTGTGTGTGTCAGTTAAAACTTGAATGTTTTGCCTCTCATCTAAGAAGCTTAAAAATCAGAAGAGATTGTTTCTAAAACTTTGATAGGACTACAGAGATGGGTATGCCTGCATGTAAACCCATGTCTTCTATACAATATCAATATATGTTTCCTCTTAGGATAAAGTGTTCCACATATATTGTTCCACGTACCATCCTCCCGGGAGAGGCAGAAGTAGGTCAGCGAGTCAAAAATGGAAATCATCAGGGAAGAGCTCTCTCCGTTTCAGTAGTGATGGAGAGACGACAAGATGGATGCGCCAGACACTGGAGGGGGCCAAGGCTTTCCATTTAAAGCTCTGTTTCAGCTTCCACAGCGGCGGATGACAACGCGGCAGTAAATTGCAGGCAGAGACAGGTCACAGCTGGGTGATGAGGCGCTGCAGGGATGTTTGGAGGCAACTCTGGGAAGTGCTCTCCGCGGTCCCCATGGGTAAGAGCGCTGACAACCTGACAGTGTGCGCCCAAATCCTGACGGAACCGGTCCCAGGGTGCACCGCGGCTCTTGCTTCCACCTCAGCTCCGGAAGTTTCAAAGACATGCTCAATCTAAATATGACACAGAGGAAAGGGATCCCATCTGTTGGCAAGAGTCAAGTGTTGCTGTGTGAACCCCTAAAGACAAATATGTTGGGCTGACGCGTGTTCGCAGGTCGTCGAGTCTCAGGGGATAGTTTTCCTCCTCCACCAGCTCTACGAGTCTTCCTACTGGGACCAGAATGCTATGGAGAGGAAAGGAGACAGATGGGGAAGCAGGTAGAAAATGTAACTATAAATATAGGTTCTGGTGTAGTTTTTAGATCTCTATTTTCACATGTGTGCTACATTTTAAAGCTAAATATCTGCATTAACAGGCAAACTCGCATAAAGTCAAAACACAATTGGGATCAGTCTTTATTTATGCTTTTTTTTAACTCATGCAGCAGTCTCCCGTTTACATGTCAGATTTGGGGCTCTAAAACTGTTATACAGGCAACATCAAATGGTAAATGAAGTGCAATATGGCAACAATAAAGCATATTTTGTTGTTCAGCTTGCACCTGCAATTTAGCACCTGCCTTGATAAATGACCCCCATAGTTTTGCTGAAACAAAAAAGCTAAATGTTTATTAAGTATACTTTTACTTGAGTTTATTTTAAATGTGTTACTGTTAATATTTCACAGATAAAACCAAAATCTGTATTCTTTGCTTTATGATCAAAAGCATCACAAAAATGAAGTCAGAGAGATTCTGCTTCCTCTGGTTTGTTGTCAGAATATGTTTGAAATATATCTATTGTTTTACTTCACAAAGTTTTTTTTATTTTTTTTATTACAAACAGTGATAAAGGAAGCCACTAAATTGTGGTCCAAACTCATTCTAGCTTTCTAACATATTTTTAATATCCCTATTATTCACAGGGATGAGTTTTTAGGCACATTTCACAACTTGCAGGGTACAAATGCTTAATAATTAGATGGACAGTGTTTTTTTCCCCCAGAAATGTCTGAGTTTGCAATATACTAAAGGAGGACAAAACTGGTACCGCGGTGGTGCTGGCGCTCGTGCCTCACAGATAGAAGGTCCCAGGTTCGATTCCCACCTGGACGCATAGACATATTATTAATAGACCGTCATTACTCACTCCTCCCTGTTTGACAAAATAACTGCGTTCAAGGGGGAAATCATGGTGGACTTACAGACTCCTCCTCCACAGTCCTGATGAAGCATGTTTCCTTAAAAGGGCATAAGGGCGGGATCTTCACAGTCCAGCCCTCATTAGTATACAAGATTTCTAAAAATGTTCTTACGAAAACCAGCCTAGTCTCTAACCCAGCGTTTTCACAGGAGCAACATCAAGCTGTAAAAAAAAGAAGAAGAAAGAAATAGGCACCGGGCTTCACAGTTGTTTAGTACGTGTCTAAAGTCCAATGCTATGCAATTAAATGTAAAACTAGCTTGTTCTGCCGTCACTATATGGAGGTACTGCAGCAATGGCGGCACCTTGCGTCGTCGTGAATCTCTGCTACAAGCGGCCATTGCCGGGACGGGGCCTTTTTGTGTGGAGTTGGCATGTTCTCCCGTGTCTGCGTAGGTTTTCTCTGGGCACTCCGGTTTCCTCTACCACTTACAACAATAGGTACAATTGGCCAGGATGAATGGATGAGAATTACATGCATGTATATATTCATGTAACATGCACTGTCCTGACCAAATAAACAAATAATTATAAATACCGGTACTAGGAAAAAAGTCAGGTATAGTACCTGTAAAATAAAGAATTTCAGCTCTTCTTCCACCACGGATTCACTCATGGCCACATGTGCTTTGTTTATTTTATAGGCTTCATAATTAATGTGCTGCACCTTCCCAAAAGTCTTCTTCAGCAAATACATGCAGCATCATGACCTTCCAAAGATCCAAAGTTGTTGACGTTCTTGTTATATATTTTATACGGTGAAATAATTCAGACTGCATTGATTGATGTCACTTTTTTTTCTCTTCATGTTTTTTTTTTTTTTGTCAGTGCTGCAATTCACCATCTCGGAATCACAGGCCCAGATAGAGTGCAACACACTTTGGTTGCTGTCCATCTCTTCAAACTTCAAAAAGTTCTCAAAACTGGCAGGCTCTTTGGCATTTGGAGTACAGAAAATTGCACCCAAAAAATGGCACATGAAAAGGGTACTGCATTCTTGGAGGACCTTAAATGTGAGGTGGGAAAAAAAAAAAAAAAAAACCTGTTTACTAGCGAGTGTTTGAGGACAGATGCAGAGATTGAAGGAAACACATAGGAATCCACTACATCTCCGAGGGCCAGCGGATTGAACAAAGCGCAAAATAGATTTGTTTGTTTCCAAATGGCCGTCGTCAAAGCGTTCGCAGGGGAGAGAGCAGGCGGAGCTCTGCCGGGACTAACCAGCCAATGATTGTGCTCCGCCTTGATGCTTCTGTTGCCTTCTCTGTTGCCTTTATTAATTCTCGTCTTGCTTAGAAAACATCATTTCCTGGTTGAGAAACATCAACATTGTCCTGGGAAATGCTGCTTCACTCACATGGAAATTGGAATGGAATATCACAGAGCCGAGTGGACCCCACATCAGATGAGTCCATTTGTACGTCTGTCTTCTAGCACAAAGTTATTGTTAGAACTGTTCGAACAATCATAGGGCCTTTGCATGTTTTCAAGATTCAAGATTTGTTATTATGCTTCCCGATGGCCCCGTGTACGAAACTGTTCCTCAGTCGACTGGAACTGACCCGTAGATTCCGCAGTCTCCTCCCTGAAGACATAACCTTGAAGAGACTTTGTGATGGGTGCGAAGGGTCCCTGGCGATTTTGATGGCTTTGAGGGGGACACGGGTGGAGTACATCTCCTTAATAGAGGGGAGAGGGGCTCCGCAGATCCTCTCCACTGCTCTCACGATGTGCTCGAGGCTCCTTTGGCAGGAGGCAGTGCTGGTGCCACACAGTGATGGAGCTGGTCAGGATGCTCTCTATAGTCCCTCTGTAGAAGAACCACACAGTGATGGAGCTGGTCAGGATGCTCTCTATAGTCCCTCTTTAGATGGAGCTGGTCAGGATGCTCTCTATCGTCCCTCTGTAGAAGAACCACACAGCGATGGAGCTGGTCAGGATGCTCTCTATAGTCCCTCTGTAGAAGAACCACACAGTGATGGAGCTGGTCAGGATGCTCTCTATAGTCCCTCTGTAGATGGAGCTGGTCAGGATGCTCTCTATCGTCCCTCTGTAGAAGAACCACACAGCGATGGAGCTGGTCAGGATGCTCTCTATAGTCCCTCTGTAGAAGAACCACACAGTGATGGAGCTGGTCAGGATGCTCTCTATAGTCCCTCTGTAGATGGAGCTGGTCAGGATGCTCTCTATAGTCCCTCTGTAGATGGAGCTGGTCAGGATGCTCTCTATCGTCCCTCTGTAGAAGAACCACACAGCGATGGAGCTGGTCAGGATGCTCTCTATCGTCCCTCTGTAGAAGAACCACACAGCGATGGAGCTGGTCAGGATGCTCTCTATCGTCCATCCGTAGAAGTTGCACATAACGGAGGACTCCGGCACTTCTCTACTTTTAAGAAAGTAGAGACGCTGGTTACTTTTCTTGACCAGTGATGTAGTGTGCATGGTCCAGGAGAGCTTCTCAGTGATGTGCACACCCAGGAACTTAGTGTTGGTCACCCTCTCCACAGAAGCACCGTTGATTGTTAGAGGAGCATGCTGGACCCTTCATGTTCTTTCCATCAATCGAGACATGGAACAAACCATTCAGGCAGTAATTTGGTCTATTGTCAACCTATTTCACGAGCTTGTGATGCTGAAGGATGCAATGCGGTTTACAGTTTCAATTCAAAGTCCCCCTTCTGCTGCGGTTTGATAACGGGGAAAAGTGGGTAAACAGCTTAAATGCCATGCTGAAAAGTGTATATGATGCATCCAAGAGAGACAAAAGGCAGTTGAATCCTTGACAACTCCTGCTTTGTCTCATTAACATTCCAAGAGCGCACATTTTATAGCACGGCGTTCTCCCATCTTCTCATTTCAGCACTTTTTTCAGTCTATTTTTACCTCCAAGTGTCGACGCCACTTCTTCCCTTTATCACTGTTACAGCTGTGTGCAAATACTTTTCATTAAGAAAGCAGCAATTAGCCAAGCTCCTTCTCAAGATAAGTCACTGGCAAAATCCACTTCACTTCGTATTATCTGAGTCGGCGCTCGTCTCCCGCGGCGACGTGCCGTGTTGGTGCGGCTGTCTGCTCCGCGCGCCTGTAATTCATGCTCCACTCAGAGGCCAGAGTGCACCTGTCTGGAAGGGAGATAGTGGTTCCAAAGAAAACATATTTCACCTCCCTCCCCAAATGAGCGTAATTCAGACCATGATGGAGATGATGGTAGTGTGTGGAGCTATGTTGAAAAGCCCAGTACTTACCGAAACGGCACATTCAGGCGCAAATACCCCTGCTATAGCACCACGGCAGCACTTTGTAACATAACCATTGTGGAGATTACCTCGGATGGAAGTAGATTTGTGCACATTTTAGGCTAGAACAGCATCTAGACGGCTGGGAGTGGAGTTATTTCAAGCTGCAAATGTTGTAGTAGCATTGGCTGTGAAAGTGTCCATACTTCCCGCCAAGTTTTGTATTGTCTTCTACAACTCTAGTGTTAATATGATTATACAACATTACATAGAAATGACTTCTTTATATGTGTCATAAAAGGATGGAGCAGACAGCAAACATAGCATAGACAAACAATTAGAAAAAAAATCCTTTATGTTTGTTCTATTCTGAAAAGCTCACACAGGAGTTAGACTTCTGTAACAATATTATGATCCTAAAGACTTACAGACTGACATACGTTCCTCTTTCATTCTTTCTTTTTTTATAATAGTTGTATAATGGTTATTGGGCCTCATTCACAAATTTGTTCTTAACGCCTTCTTAGGAAGGTTTTGGCATTGTTCTTAGCTGAAAACGTTCTTCTGTAAGAACAAATCAGGAGGACTCTTACGCACAAAAAGTGTCTCTTCACAATCATGCTCCTGATGGAACCCAAAATTCTGAGTCATATATTTGTACACATCTATCTATCTATCTATCTATCTATCTATCTATCTATCTATCTATCTATCTATCTATCTGGTTTGTTACCACCAACATCTATGAACCAGGATGAGTGTACACCTTATTCCACACCTGGGATGCCGTCCTGGAGCAGGCGTCAGTCAGTAGGGGGTGAAAGTTCTCCCTTACTGACTGGTAAATCCATGTGAGAATCCTATGACACTTTCACCAGAAGTGATGGAAACTAAAGCAGGTAACAAACCTTCTGCCTTACTAAAAGAACACTCGTTAATAATAAGTTGGATACTTGCAGTCTTAATGGCAAGTAAAGTATTACTGCTTTTTTAAGCCTCCGTGATACGTAGTTACAGCTTCTATAATCATGGCTGAGGCTCGATCGTTATACAGAACTTTGTGATTCAGGATTTATTGAAATATAAAAAGCGGCCTGAACTCTGAACGGCGAGATGGCGCAGGACAGTTCCTGTTAATCACCCTTCACAATAATACATTTCCGTAATCCTACAATAAAACCATTCATGGCACTTGATGCTTTTTTCACTGTACCTTGTCATTTGGAAATACTTTTATAATCATGTTAATCAATTAATACTCAATTCAAATATATAGAACACCTAACAACTGTGAATAAGTCATTGCCATTGACATTATTTAACAAAGACGAGTGCCGGCCTCGATCTTACAACCATGTGTTTACGAGTCGGGGTCTCTCCTCATTGAGCTGCCGCTGTATTTAAGGCACTGACCCGCGGGTACAGAAGGAATAAGCTTTTGGGATATACAGGTTATATAGAAAAAGTCTTGTTGATGATACGTTCGACGCGCGGCCGACTGCATTACCATTACATTACCATAGATCTTGACTTTGTCTCAAACGATTCTTGTTTGGACATTCAGCCAATATTATAGAGTAACCTGCTCTTCTACTCCTTGATTTGGCTGTTTGCGATCACAAAATAAATTGTAGACTGTGATAACCAGTCTTTACTATTGACGGTGTTGACATTCATCGCGCGCTCATTCCGTCCGTGTTAGCTCAATATGCTAACGACGCGGCCAAGGTAAATGTGCGCAGAGATAAAAGGGCTCCGATCCTGTATTTAGAAGGCAACAAACCAACCATCGAACGCTATTAGTCAACCGAGTATTTAAGGCTCCCTGACCATCCATTCCTTAACACGCATTGACTTCCAAATGGGACACGCATCGACATCAGAGGGAGGGAAGGTAACGAGTGTGGCCTTGGAAGGGGACATTCATCCACTTCAAAGGGCTCATGCTCTAAACGTATTTGAATCCGATGGAGTGTGTACAAAACAGCTTTAGCTCCAAACGGAACACACTGGAAGGTAGAGCTGGTGGTTCTTCTCCTTTCTATATGATCAAAAGGATGCTGACAATAAAATGAGATTAGTTTGAAGTAAAGTATGTTTGAATGCATTTGGACTGGGGGTGCCTGGCCCGTCGCCAGCACATGCATAGGGGGCTTCTAGCTAAAAAGGTTTAGACATTTTTACTCCAGTTCAGCTTCACCCAAATCTACAGCCTGTAGGCCAGAGTAACACCTCATTTGAAAGCTAAGACTGATAAAACTCATCTAAGATTTTTTTTTTTAAATGTTTGATTTTTGTTGCTGTTTTGTCGTCTGTTTTGATGCGTTTTGTTACATACAGTCATAATTGTAGAAGCTAATAAAGAATAATACCCACAGATTTTCATATATTGACATACATTTCAAAATAATGTAGTAGTGGTGTAAATTTGGTGCCACTACAGTAAAAAAAATGTAGAAGGTATTGAAGATTTTCAATACGTTGTCATAGTTGAAATTTATCTAAATATTTTGTTGATATAAATTTCAAAATAAAGGTCCAGACCTTAAAAACAAAGGTTGTAGTAAGTTGCTAGTATAATAATTGATAACTTAGTGTCACTACATTGAAAACTGTAGAAGCTATTGAACAGCGATATAGGCCTACATGCATTGTTATATTTTGGTATGGATTTCAAAAAAGTGTTAATGGAATGATTGGGGGGTCTTTCACCCCCTGGTGGCTCTGGCCAGAAAACCACAATTGCAGCTATCCCTGCTGCGACCCGGAAAACCAATACTCGGACTCAATCCGAAACCATCAAATTGTAGCCTCTAAGCACTAACACTAGCAACTAACTCCTTAACCTTTCATGGGGTCAACTGTTAGACCTCTATGCAGTTAGTGAACTAGAGCTTCAGCAGCATTTGAACAATCCGTCCGTCCTTATACAGGGGAAAGGGAAGTGACATCACCAACAGCTGCTTTTCTTCTTCTTATTCTTCTTAGTTATTGGTGGAGTGCAGGCAAAACAAAAGTGCATGTCGCCCCCTAGGAGAAAAATAAATCCAAATGATCCAAACATTTCCCTTTAGTGTTATTTTATTTCAACAGCTGTTTCTTAAAGCTACAGCAGCAAATGATCCATGTGGCTTAAGTTTCTACTAAATGAAAACAAAAGCATTTCATCTGTTTCCTGAGTTTCCTCTTTAACACTGACATGTGACTGAGCTGTGGGGACGACAACATGGATATTGTCACTTTTATAAAGTTTGGTTTGTGCAGAATCGTACTTTTTAATTATTATTATTTTTATTATTAAATGTGCTCCTGTCAATCAACAGTGGTTGCGCATGAATCACTGCAGGGTGGGGGCGAGGGGGGTGGGGGGATTTGGCGCAGTGGCTTGTGGGATGGCACATAGCTCCTAATCACCGGTTAGTTAGCATCAGAGGTCCCTATGCTAAAGTGGCCATGATAGTTAGCATCAAGGCTCCTTTTCCTAACTACTTCCTAACTGACAGACCAATTCGGAAGCAACTTGCCATGGCGGACGCTGAAGCACATCCGGTTTGGCGTAAGAGCTCATAGCAATCTGATGGTTTCGGAGGGAGCCATACTAATGAAATCACAAAGAAGAAGCTAACAGGCTAACGGGCAAAGCTAACTGCCAAGTTTGAGTGAAAAAAATGATCTCCATTGTGTAATTGTATGAACAATAGCCCTCACTCCCTTTGTCTTTTCTGGCAGCGTAGTATTTAGTCTCACGGACAATTAATAATAAAAAACCGCAGCATGCTACCACACCTGCAGTGGCGCTTATGGCCTCTGGGAGCATGAGTTACTTAGTTCTGCTTTAACAATATAAGTGGAAATTTGCCTCTATGAACACCTTTTGCAGAAACAAGTTTTTTTTGTGTATCCAAAACTCTAGTATTTTCAAAAAAGTGCTTGTTGCAAACCCCATCTAAATTCTTCACATGCACATTTCATAACGTTCAGAGTGCCAAGTGGCCTTTATACAGTTACAGAATCAGAACCAACAGATCCCGGGACCTCAGCGCACACTTTCTGGCTTGAAGAGGTTCAAATGGTTCAAATGGAGCTCTCTACCATAATGAAGACACATTTCTAAAGCTTAAGGTGTAATCGAAGTTGACCAAGGCGTGACTCAGTTAAAACATGTTTTCAAAAGACGGAGGTCATTGAGGGTCAGCGTATCCGGGCAAGACCTGCAATAGATAGCGACTTCATGCACAAGAAAAAGGGCGGAGGAGCGCTGTGTGGGTATGTGTGTAAAAATGTGTAAAGATACAACTGGTGCTCAATTGGAAAAAACAGGGGCCCTTTTAAAAGCAGTTTTCAGTAACTCATGCCCCCAGAGGCCATAAGTGCAACTGCAGGTGTCGTAGCATGTTGTGTTTTTTTTACTCATTAATTGTCCGTGAGAGTAAATACTACACTGACAGAAAAGACAAAGGGAGAGAGGGATATTGTACATCCAATTACACAATTGAGATATTATTTTTCACTCAAACATGGCTGTAAATTCTGTTTAAGTGGTGCTAGCCCGCAGTTAGCTTTGCCTGTTAGCTTCTTCTTCATGATTCCATTACTGTGTATTGGGACCTCTGACTCGTGGGAAGCGAAGTTGAAATTGTGGTTTTCTGGCCAGAGACACCAGGGGGAGATGAAAGACCCCCAATCATACCATTAACACTTGTATTACCCCCCAGAAGGACTTCAAAAAGGATTTATTAAGGCAACAATTTACTTTAAGGTGCTTGTTCTTTGTGTTAACCTCTTAACCCCCGTCTGAACCGAGCACATTTTTTCCATTTTGGCTTTACCCGAATCGAAAAGCTTCTTGAACAAAGCATCAAAACAGTGACGAAAACAAGGATGAAAAAACAACAAAAAAGGGTCAAAAAAGACAAAAAAGAGACGAAAACATGATAGAAATGTGTCAAAAAGCAAGGGAAAAGAACGAAGCAACAAAAAATGACAAAAACACAGCAAAACATGTACAAAAATAAGACAAAATTAAAGCCGCAAGCGGCATCGAACGGCCCTCGCGGGCCGTGCCTCCTTTAGCGCCTCTATATATCCGTGCCACAACCCTACCAAGGGCGCCAGCGTGGCCACACTGCATTTTTTTGTCCTGATGTGCCATTAATCTTTGTCAGTAAACGTCAAAACTGCATTTTTAGCCTCTCCATGTGAATAATGGCTCCAGCCTGCAGAGGGCGCTGGCGCGCCCATAAACTTTTTAATTTCACAATTAGCATCAGACGGCCCTAACGGGCCGTATTTCAATGACCACTGTCCACAAGCTCCTGACAGAGGGCGCTAACGCGCTGTAATGTTGTATAATGTGAGATTCATGTGTCAGCCCCATTAGAATTACATGGGGGGCCCTGGGCGTCACCATAGCAACACCGTACAAAATACGATATGGGTCTCATTGGCTTTTTGGATCGGGACGCCATCAACTATTTTTGTGCCGAATTTCATCCATTTCCGACAAACAAATTTTTTTCCCATAATGCAATTTTTCTTCTGCACCTGGAGGGGGCGCTATCGCGCCCAATGTCACTTTTTCACATTTGCTGTGTCCAGGGGTGAAAGGTCAATAAAATGTATATTTCCGATTTTTAATCGGAGTTTGTTTGTGCGAATGGGAGCGATTTTTAGTTTTTGATGAATCGCAAAATACTTCGGAAAGATTGCGGCTTCGCCGCAAACAAACCGTAAAACTTAGCCAAAAAATTTGGATAACTTTTGATGCCCCACATCTCGAGATGAACTGGAGCGATTTTTAGCTCATTTGGTCAAACGCCCTAGGAGGAGTTCGTTAAAATGTGACGTCAGCGTAAACGCTGACTCGGCATTCTCCGGACTTCCTGTCAAAATAGCGGACTTCCGGTTTGTCAGGGGGCGTGGCCACAATAATATTTTTTTTTTGTCGTCACATGACGAATATCTGTACCGAATCTCGTCGCTCTACGACACAGTTGACGTTGGTCCCGCCTCCATGGACGCAATGTATTTTGATTCACCATGGCAACACCGTGCAAAATACGATATGGGTCTCATTGGCTTTTTGGATCGGGACGCCGTCAACTATTTTTGTAGCGAATTTCATCCATTTCCGACAAACTAATTTTTTTCCCATAATGCATTTTTTCTTCTGCACCTGGAGGGGGCGCTATCGCGCCCAATGTCACTTTTTCACATTTGTTGTGTCCAGGGGTGAAAGGTCAATAAAATGTATATTTCCGATTTATAATCGGAGTTTCTTTGTGCGAATGGGAGCGATTTTTAGTTTTTGATGAATCGCAAAATACTTCGGAAAGATTGCGGCTTCGCCGCAAACAAACCGTAAAACTTAGCCAAAAAATTTGGATAACTTTTGATGCCCCACATCTCGAGATGAACTTGAGCGATTTTGAGCTCATTTGGTGAAACGCCCTAGGAGGAGTTCGTTAAAATGCGACGTCAGCGAAAACGCTGACTCAGCATTCTCCGGGCTTCCTGTCAATATGGCGGACTTCCGGTTTGTCAGGGGGCGTGGCCACAATAATATATTTTTTTTGTCGTCACATGACGAACGTCTGTACCGAATCTCGTCGCTCTACGACAAAGTTTACTTCGGCCCCTCCCCCATTGGCGCAATGTATTTTGATTTTTGTAGGTGGCGCTGTCGCGCCATTTTTTTTTTCCCCAATATGAAACACACATTTTAATTAATTTTTCGCCGGACCTGAATTTTGGGCAAAGTTTGGTGAGTTTTCGACTATGTTCAGGGGGTCAAATTCCTGCTCAAAGAGCAGAAGAAAGAAGACGGAAGACGGAAGAAGAAAGAAGAAAGAATTAAAGCCGCAAGCGGCATCGAACGGCCCTCGCGGGCCGTGCCTCCTTTAGCGCCTCTATTGCCGCATCTATGTAACCGTACCAAGGGCGCCACAGTGCATTTTATTGCCCAAATGTGCCATTAATCTTTGTCAGTAAACATCTAAGCTACATTTTTAGCCTCTCCATGTAAGCAATGACTCCAGCCTGCAGAGGGCGCTAGCGCGCCCGTAATCTTTGAAATTTCACAAGTGGCATCAGGCGACCCTAACGGGCCGTATTTCCATGACCACTGTCTACAAGCTCCTGACAGAGGGCGCTGACGCGCTGTAATGTTGTATACTGTGAGATTTATGTGTCAGGCCTATTGGATAACATGGGGGGCCCCGGGGGTCACCATGGCAACACCGTACAAAATACGATATGGGTCTCATTTGCTTTTTGGATCGGGATGCCATCAACTATTTTTGTACCGAATTTCATCCATTTCCGACAAACTAATTTTTTTCCCATAATGCATTTTTTCTTCTGTACCTGGAGGGGGCGCTATCGCGCCCAATGTCACTTTTTCACATTTGTTGCGTCCAGGGGTGACAGGTCAACAAAATGTATATTTCCGATTTTAAATCGGAGTTTGTTTGTGCGAATGGGAGCGATTTTTAGTTTACGATGAATCGCAAATTTCTTCGGAAGAATTGCAGCTTCGCCGCAAACAAACCATAAAACATAGCAAAAAAAATTTGATAACTTTTGATGCCCCACATCTCGAGATGAGCTGGAGCGATTCTGAGCTCATTTGGTGAAACGCCCTAGGAGGAGTTCGTTAAAATGCGACGTCAGCGAAAACCATAACTCAGCATACTCCAGGCTTCCAGTCAAAATGGCGGACTTCCGGTTTGTCAGGGGCGTGGCCACAATAATATTTTTTGTTTGTCGTGACATGACGAATATCTGTACCGAATCTCGTTGCTCTATGACAAAGTTGACGTTGGCCCCGGTTGGTCCCGCCTCCATAGACGCAATGTATTTTGATTCACCATGGCAACACCGTACAAAATACGATATGGGTCTCATTGGCTTTTTGGATCGGGATGCCGTCACCTATTTTTGTACCGAATTTCATCCATTTCCGACAAACTAATTTTTTTCCCACAATGCATTTTTTCTTCTGTACCTGGAGGGGGCGCTATCGCGCCCAATGTCACTTTTTCCCATTTGTTGTGTCCAGGGGTGAAAGGTCAATAAAATGTATATTTCCGATTTTTAATCGGAGTTTGTTTGTGCGAAGGGGAGCGATTTTTAGTTTTTGAAGAATCGCAAAATACTTCGGAAAGATTGCGGCTTCGCCGCAAACAAACCGTAAAACTTAGCCAAAAAATTTGGATAACTTTTGATGCCCCACATCTCGAGATGAGCTGGAGCGATTTTGAGCTCATTTGGTCAAACGCCCTAGGAGGAGTTCGTTAAAATGCGACGTCAGCGAAAACGCTGACTCAGCATTCTCCGGGCTTCCTGTCAAAATGGCGGACTTCCGGTTTGTCAGGGGGCGTGGCCACAATAATATTTTTTTTTTGTCGTCACATGACGAATATCTGTACCGAATCTCGTCGCTCTACGACAAAGTTTACGTCGGCCCCTCCCCCATTGGCGTAATGTATTTTCACTTTTGTAGGTGGCGCTGTCGCGCCATTTTTTTTTTCCCCAACATGGAACACACATTTTAATTAATTTTTCGCCGGACCTGAATTTTGGGCAAAGTTTGGTGAGTTTTCGACTATGTTCAGGGGGTCAAATTCCTGCTCAAAGAGCAGAAGAAAGAAGAAAGAAGAAAGAAGAAAGAATAATAATATTTCCGAGAAAAACAATATAGTCGCTTTCGCGACAATGTTATATTATACATTTTTGGAAAGCTTTCAACGATCCGCACGCACCCGTGGGGTTCCTGGGTGGATGACGAGCGCTTCGCGCTCGTCATCCACTATATACCCCCATTTACACTATATACCCCCATTCATTTTAAAGCAATAATAAGTATAAAGGGCCCACACCTCCGGTGTGGGCTTCACTGTTTTACATGGTGAGTTTACGGTTGACATGGGGACAGCGCTTCGCGCTGTTTTTGTGCGCTCCGCGCACTTAGGTTCAGTGCGCTGCGCGCACTGCGCTGTGATTGCGATTACAATAGGCCCTTGCGACGGCAGGCCGCTCGGGCCTAATTAAAGCCGCAAGCGGCATCGAACGGCCCTCGCGGGCCGTGCCTCCTTTAGCGCCTCTATTGCCGCGTCTATGTAACCGTACCAAGGGCGACACACTGCATTTTATTGCCCAAATGTGCCATTAATCTTTGTCAGTAAACATCTAAGCTACATTTTTAGCCTCTCCATGTAAGCAATGGCTCCAGCCTGCAGAGGGCGCTAGCGCGCCCGTAATCTTTTTAATTTCACAAGTGGCATCAGACGACCCTAACGGGCCGTATTTCCATGACCACTGTCCACAAGCCCCTGACAGAGGGCGCTGACGCGCTGTAATGTTGTATACTGTGAGATGTATGTGTCAGGCCCATTGGATAACATGGGGGGCCCCGGGGGTCACCATGGCAACACCGTACAAAATACGATATGGGTCTCATTGGCTTTTTGGATCGGGATGCCATCAACTATTTTTGTACCGAATTTCATCCATTTCCGACAAACTAATTTTTTTCCCATAATGCATTTTTTCTTCTGCACCTGGAGGGGGCGCTATCGCGCCCAATGTCACTTTTTCACATTTGTTGTGTCCAGGGGTGAAAGGTCAATAAAATGTATATTTCCGATTTTTAATCGGAGTTTGTTTGTGCGAATGGGAGCGATTTTCAGTTTTTGATGAATCGCAAAATACTTCGTAAAGATTGCGGCTTTGCCGCACACAAACCGTAAAACTTAGCCAAAAAATTTGGATAACTTTTGATGCCCCACATCTGGAGATGAGCTGGAGCGATTTTGAGCTCATTTGGTGAAACGCCCTAGGAGGAGTTCGTTAAAATGCGAAGTCAGCGAAAACGCTGACTCAGCATTCTCCGGTCTTCCTTTCAAAATGGCGGACTTCCGGTTTGTCAGGGGGCGTGGCCACAGTAATATTTTTTTTTTGGCGTCACATGACGAATATCTGTACCGAATCTCGTCGCTCTACGACAAAGTTGACTTCGGCCCCTCCCCCATTGGCGCAATGTATTTTGATTTTTGTAGGTGGCGCTGTCGCGCCATTTTTTTTTTCCCCAATATGAAACACACATTTTAATTAATTTTTCGCCGGACCTGAATTTTGGGCAAAGTTTGGTGAGTTTTCGACTATGTTCAGGGGGTCAAATTCCTGCTCAAAGAGCAGAAGAAGAAAGAAGAAAGAAGAAAGAATAATAATATTTCCGAGAAAAACAATATCGTCGCTTTCGCGACGATATCATATTATACATTTTTGGAAAGCTTTCAACGATCCGCACGCACCCGTGGGGTTCCTGGGTGGATGACGAGCGCTTCGCGCTCGTCATCCACTATATACCCCCATTCACACTATATACCCCCATTCATTTTAATGCAATAATAAGTATAAAGGGCCCACACCTCCGGTGTGGGCTTCACTGTTTTACATGGTGAGTTTACGGTTGACATGGGGACAGCGCTTCGCGCTGTTTTTGTGCGCTCCGCGCACTTAGGTTCAGTGCGCTGCGCGCACTGCGCTGTGATTACGATTACAATAGGCCCTTGCGACGGCAGGCCGCTCGGGCCTAATAATAATATTTCCGAGAAAAACAATATCGTCGCTTTCGCGACGATATCATATTATACATTTTTGGAAAGCTCTAAGCGATCCGCACGCATCCGAGGGGTTCCTGGGTGGATGACGAGCGCTTCGCGCTCGTCATCCACTATATACCCCCATTTACACTATATACCCCCATTCATTTTAATGCAATAATAAGTATAAAGGGCCCACACCTCCGGTGTGGGCTGTCACTGTTTTACATGGTGAGTTTACGGTTGACATGGGGACAGCGCTTCGCGCTGTTTTTGTGCGCTCCGCGCACTTAGGTTCAGTGCGCTGCGCGCACTGCGCTGTGATTGCGATTACAATAGGCCCTTGCGACGGCAGGCCGCTCGGGCCTAAAAACTACAAATAACAAACAAAAAGAGTCAAAAAGCAAGGAAAGCAGCAATGAAGAAAGCAACATAAAAAGCGACAAAAACAAAAAAAAACTACAAATAAAGACCAAAAAAACAGCCGAACTGGAGAAATTGGGCTCGGTGAAGGCGGGGGGAAGAGGTCAAACATGTAGCAAAAGTCCAGTGCACTTTTCAATGACATTTCAAAGGTAATAACATCACAAAATACTTTTTCCCGTATTGTCTGCACGGGAATATGACATGTGTGATGTAAGTGTGACTGACCTCACTGCTCTAAATGTGATCTGACAGATACAAGGTCAGTGGCTCCATTTAGAACATGGGCACCACAAAAAGTATCCCAAACCATGCACCAATTAATGTCACATTACAGCCGGACTCGCACCAGGCGAACCCTTAGGAACACCATCATGACTCAGTGACTTTAAAACTGTTTAAGGGCAGCGTCTATCACAGAGTTTTGAAACATTATACATGGGTTGACCAAATGATTGTGATAGATCATTAACAACACCAATGGTTAGTGTAGTTAAAAGGGCATTTCTGTATTTATAGACAGCTGAGTTCCGTCTCAGCCATGCACACAAAATCCCCCTTCTTTGTGTTTTATTTGGTGACTTAACTATGCGTGTTTTAGTGCAAACCACGGCGCACTGGCGGGCTGCTCAGTGCATAGTGTGCTGATTATACTCCCAGGCACGCTCTGACCTACAGTCTGTATCCTGACTGCTCAAGGGGAGTGCACTTGGTGAAGGGTTAAGTTTAAATTAGGGACATGCTGGTTTGGGAGTTCATTCTGGGTTAGGGAGCACATCCAAACGAGTGTCCTGCCCAGAACTGAACATGGTGGTGTAAATCTGCAGGGGCGAGAGCATGAGCAGAGACACAAATTCAGAGCAGAGGTGGAAGAGTTTGTAGAGCTCCATAGATGTTGTGATTGTATGTCATTTTGTGTGAATGTAGAGGGTTTTGATTATAATTATTATTGAGCCACTGTTGCCCAAGCAGTTAAAGTAACATGCACTCCCTCCAGGATTTCACGATGTTGTGATCTACTATTGATGCAAAATCAAGCAGCAAACTCTGCGAAATCAGTGCGGCATTGCAACTTTTCCAAAACCCTGCAACTTCCAGATTCCATCCATCCATCCATCCATCCATTTTCTTTCACTTGTCCGTTGCCGGTCATTGCACCAGCCCCTATGGCCCCTCCTGCAGGTGGTGGGTTCACGGGACAACGGCCTCACGATTCAAACCTGGCCTGTTGGTCTCTCATTAGCGGCTTCTGAACTGCTCTTTGTCTGACCCGTCACCAAGAACCGGTTTGCCATGGGAGACCCTACCAGGGGCACAAAGCCCCCGACAACAGAGCTCCCAGGATCATTCGGGCGCTCAAACCCCTCCACCACGTTAAGGTGGCGGTTCCAGGAGGGGCTTATCTATTGCAATAATCAGCCTTTTTTTTTTGTAATTATTAATTAACTTTGCAACTTCCCCACAACTAAAGTGAGCTTCTGATCTGAGTACAAATCAATTTTCTTGTTCAATTTGCACGTAGGAAGTGGTCTCTAGCACCTAAAGTGCAGACTAAAGTGGAGGACTGTACAGCGTGCGCCGCTGGGTCTTTTCCATGTTTGATGCAATGTAAGGTGCTTTTAGGCTGTGGGAAGTCTCTATATTAAGCTCGTGCATGACGGCACTTCGGACCCGAAGTAGCAACATTTTGAGTGACAGTTTAGGGTGGACTTTAAGGTCCTGATGTTTGTGTTTAAGGCCATCAATGGTCTGGCCCCGGCCTACCTTGCCGAATTAGTAACGGTCTACGAACCAGCCAGAACTCTGCGCTCCTCTGAACACACCTCCCTCGTCACTCCCAAGTTCAAATACATAAAGTTTGGAGGCCGGTCATTTGCCGCACAAGGCCCAAAGCTGTGGAACGCACTTCCGGTACAGCTTCGAAACATCACTGAGTTGAGTGTTTTTAAATCACAGTTGAAGACACATCTTTTCAGAAAAGCTTTCGATACATAGCCATCGACTCGACTGCTGTTTTTATGTGTTTTTGTATTTATTGTTGTCTACTGTGATTCTTGTTTTATCCTGGAAAGAGCTCTGGGCAGCTTCTGGTTGTTGTTGTTGGGCGCTATACAAATAAAATTTGATTGATTGATTGACAGTGCAGGATTTTAGAGGCAGTTGTGGTGAAAAGGTCTGAGCTCATTCTACACATTAGGACATGGCTGGAATATGTAGGGTCCGTATAGTCCCTTTAAGTCTTTTCTTATACCCCAAAGTCTCTTTTGTTAAAACAGGTGTAAAATGCAAAGATAAGTTTAATTTTGATGTAAAAAGACATTGGTTTAAGCAGAAAAAATTGGCGCAGTTGGTAGAACGGGTCGTCTCATGATCGGAAGATCGAATCCCAGCTCCTGAATGTGCCCACTGTCGTTCACCAACCTCGCCTCCAGTGTCTGAATGGGTGACTGGTTCCTTGCTGTAAAGCGCTTTGGGCCTAATGAAGGTAGAAAAGTGCTGTATAAGTTGAGACCATTTACCATTTTGCCAAATCCTGGCGGAACTGAACATGGTAGACTAAAACATTTAACTACTCAAAAATCATCCACATTTTTAAAGCAGTCATGGATTCATCTCGTCCGTTGTTGTGTATGGGCTGTGTCGTTGTTGGCGTGTTTGTGTCACTAATGACTTAAACGACTGTAAAGTGCATTGTGGGAGTCTGACTGCAGGCGATTAGTCCGACCTCCGGTATTATCCCGTTATTTCCCTGGGTACTCCACATATTACACCCTCCTCCGGCCCTTCAAGCGCGGGGAGTTAGCTTTACGCAGACCGAGAACACCGCCGGCAACATACATGTGCAAGCTTCAGTCGCTCATACAGGGATGATGAATAACTCCGAGGTTGATGCATGTAAAAATCTAATCCCTAAAGGTTATCAGATAGCAGCAAACCCGTCTGCAAAATGCCAAAAAAAAAAAAGGGGGAGGAAATAGGAAAGCGCAGACTCTTGAATCCTAATGCTTGTCACCTTACCACCTAAATCCACCATTTTAATCCCAGATCGGATAAATCCAGCCGGGTGGAACAAATAGCCCAGAAAAGACTGACAAGCAGATGGAGAAAAACGTCAGGAAATCCATAGGAATTCTCCCGTAAGCCGCGATGGGAAGCACCGATTAACAGGGCACTTGTGAAACGCGCGGGATTTTCACGGACGCATGAGTGGCACTTGGATTAAAGAATATCAAGTGTGAGGAGTGATTCTTATTGCGTCTGCTGCGAGACTCAAACTCCGATGGAGGGGATTGCGCAGTCCCTTATGCTTCATTTGGCTTATTGAGCCTCACCTGTTCTTTCGGGCCGGGGCTTAACGCCACAGCGGCGGAGAGAGGCCAGGGTCAGGGAAGGACAACGCCGCTGAAGGGAAAGTTGTAAAAGTTTGAATAGATAGATTTTTTTTTTTTAATATTACCATTTACTTTTATCAGCCTCTGGTGCCGTTTAATCATTTTTAAACATTCACCATCTTTTAAATGTCTTTGGGATTATCCTTGGGTTGGCATATTTTAAATTCACATCGGCCAAGATTTTTGACTGACAATAGGCTTTTGCTTTGCTTCAATAGCCCAATAGCATTTGGGTTAATCCACTTTTGAAGATGTCCTTTCTGAAACGTTTATGGCCTTCACGTTACATAGTCCTCACACCGTCACCATTGTGATCATTTTACAACGATGTGTTCAGCGTTTAAGAGAGGACCTATTCATTTTAGCTTTGTTCAAACAGCTTCACTCCTTCTTTTGTGGCTGTGCAGAGAGGCCTTGTCCCGTCAGCAACGGTGGAGTTTTGGTTTGTGTAAGCACAGGAATCGGAGTTGAATTGCTATTTCTAACCCCGCGTATGTAAATATTAATTTCAGATGTAAAGCAAGGAAATATGTTTGCGCGCTCCACTTCACACTGTCAGCGGAGGAAGACCGACACCTCATCCGAGCACTGGCTGCAAAAGTGTCGGATAAGTCAATATTTTCTGCACACACGCGCTTAATGTCGACTGTATGTCCAGATGCACAATGGTGGGAAATGGATTGATGAAAAACATGAAGCGCTTGTGAAAACACTTGAAGCTGCAACCTATCAGAAAGAAATGTATAGACAGTTAGAGCGCTGAGAGTAGCAGAAAGGGTCTGGTGAAGCTTTCAGGACAAAAGACAGAGAAGCACCACCTCGTGACATCATCAGGTGGGGGTGAGGTTATGCTAATGATCAGCTCAGACAGATTAGATACTGGGTTTGTCAAAACAAATTTCAATGTTGTTTTTTGTAAAAATGTACATAATTGTGTGTATCCTGTTCTTGGTTCTTGTACTGTACATATATTTTGCTCTTTCCGCAGGAGTCTTTTGACGGAGGAAGTTAGGGTATTGCTTTAGATCAGGGTTGTCGAAGTCGTTTGGGTCGAGGACCGAAATTCACCCCCCGCGGCGGGTCGCGGGCCGCATATATTGTAAAGGACTGTGGCCTCATAAAAAACATCTTACACTTATTGTGCCTCATCAGCCTGTGTCACATGTTTCTCAAAGTGCAACATGAAGTCATGATTCATTCACTCCACATTCTATGGCAGTAAGTTACTATTGTAGCATCAGCTGCCTTGGGGCAGACTGACCATTTACCACGTGGCTATAATATGCTGTTTATATCCTGATCTCTTATTATTATTATTTTTTTAGTTTAGTTTATTTGAGCAACAGATGCATACAGGTATAGTATACTTATAACATACAGAATTTTTCACAATATAAGAGGTATTACTGGTGCTCAAAGGGAGTAGGAAGAAGCTAGTTATAACTTATAAGGCCCTATGGCCCTATGCCGTATTATGTTATTATGTCAGTGCCCTCTGCTGAACACGTGTAATTCTTTCCTTTTTTAAATTTAAGCTGCATTCCAGCTAGAGTGAGCAAACTAGTAATTTCCTTAAAATCCATAACTCCACACAGGAATGAGCAAGAGACTTACTTTATTTTGATTAAGGTGTGCTCATTAAGTATTAATAAGCATTAATAATCCTTTAAGGGTTAGGGTAAGGGTTATGGTCAGGGTTTGGTTATGGGTTGACTATGAATAAGCGTATTATTCATGGCCTATTAGTTTGTTAACAGATAAAAGTATATTAAGCAGTGTGTTTTACAAGCATATTATTAATGCCTTTTAATACCTTCTTAATACTTAAAAAGCAGAAAAAACTGGGTGTAAAGTCACTTTAAAAAAACAACTTTGATTCAGTTGCAGTATAAGCTCAAAGAGTGTATTTGTTATGTGCAATCTCACCGGTCGTGATGCAAGAAAGATGAGACATTTATGACAAATCTGTTTTTTTTTCCCTCCCTTGATTCTGGCCAATAGTCTCTGCTGTCGCCTCACGGTCGGTTGGTGACAGCAGCACATATCTGGCTCCCACAGTAAGTGACCGGGTTAAATATATGTCCTGACTGCTGTCCCCACTCAGGATTAATGAGGCATGGAGAGAGGAGATAAAGGCACATCATTATATACACACCAAACTATGGACTACTATAGGCCTGTGGTTCAGATAAGCAGCGCCATTAGGAATAAAGGAGAATATAGGCACCGCTTGGATCATTTCTAAAGCAGTTTGTAGTAGTTTGCATGTTTCAGACAAAGAGATAATAGTTTTTTAGCCACGCTTTACTTTACTTTACAGCACACCACAGTAATTATAGCATGTTTAACAATGGGCAGAACAATATATTTTTGCAGTATTTTCCATCTTATTATCGCAGTCTTTACAATGGGTTAGGATGTGTTATGATTAATTATAGTGTGGCTATGGATTGAACAAGGTATGTGCCCTATTTCCATGCAATTACAATATTTACCATGTTGCACCTTCTGTACCATGTGTACCAGTGTGTGCTGTAATTTTCTGCCAAATTGTTGTTTGAGTAAGTGTGGAAGTCTATCAATGACTATGCTTCTCGTACTACAACAAAACACATTTCAGCAATCACATATGGTCAGTAGTTACGACATAACGTGAGGCTGAGCTAAAATCCAGAGGCTTTGATATTGATGTCCATCTCTGAGCTGTGTCTGCCAGTAACTAGGAGACCGAGAAAGGTGTTTGCCGCTGAAATAAAGTGCGGTTAATTGTGTTAATTGCTCATACTGCAGTGAGAAGTCCCTGAATACTAATGATAATAATCACACGCAGCATACAGAAATAAATGCATGAACTAAATGACTGTATATTAGTGAAGACTAATAGCTAATCAAGTGTTTTTACTGTTTTGTTGTTTGCATTTATCATGGAATATGCAAAAGCTCTTTACGTTTAATTATTGACTTCTTCACACAGCAATAAACCTTGCTATATGTAAACACACTGTAGTGGAAAATACAATATGCAAACCGAGAGGGGTTTCCCACTTAAGTTTACTATTAGGTCAAAAGTACTATTTTGCTCATTATTTATGGTATGGTATGTTTTTTATTCATACAGGGACAGTGCACACTTCAACATTGACCGAGGGGAAGATGCATTGTGCCAGGTTATAGCAAAAATGTAACTGTAACTTGTAGCGCCAACTTACAAGTTACAGTGCCCCCAAGATTTGTTAGCACCCCTGCATAGTATGACAAAAGAAAGCTGCAAAAGATTCCGTTAATGCTGTAGTGCAACGCCCATTCCCCCACCCACCCCCACTGCAATCAAGCAATTCTTCAGCGTGCTACACAAATTCAGGGCATACCTGTTAAATTTTGGATTTGAAAATAAGGGAAATCTTGCCGTGCCCGCTGCGAGCCGTCCCATCACACACAAAACAAGCTTGAATTGGGGTCAAATATGGTAGTTTCCCGGCCAAAGCGACCTTGCTAACCTTGCAACAACTGCCAACCAGGCCACAGCAGGCGGCAGTTCAAGGGAAGCTAATGACAGAGTTCAGTTCGGAGACACAGAGGATTTTTTTTCTCTTTTTTTTTGTTATGATACGGGAGATTTGCGGGAAAATACTAATATGGGAGAATGACTGGAAAGAGCGGCCATATACGGCAGATTTACGGCCAAAACAGTCTTGACAGCTATACTGCAGGGAGGAGACTAAATACTCACAATCAGCTGGCCAGGTTTGTACTTACACTTTTAAATATTGCTTTCTATATAGTCTTATGTTATTGTTTTCACAGAGAGTTCATGAGTAACATTTAAATTCTCTGGTTGTACTCTGGGAGTAGACTTGCACAACTTTTGACAAAATCTTTTGTTGTTATATGTTTTATAACATAAACTTAAAGTATTTTCCTCCCCCTACATGTTCCAGTCATGTCCTAATGTGTAGAATGAGCCCAGACCTGTTCACCACAACTGCCTCTAAAATCCTGCACTGTCACTCAAAAAGGTGTTACTTCATGCCCAAAGTGCCGTCATGCACAATCTTAATGTAGAGACTGCAGTTACGCGTAAGACCTGAGGTGGCAGTAGTGAGTATAAAATGACCAACTTGCATCTCGTCTCTTTAAAGTACTGACAAATAAAGCTGCTTACAATACAAAAACTACTTCCACAGAGATAAATCAATAAATAAAAATTACATTTTTAGTCGAATTTTGTCGGAGTTTTGTGTTTTTTGGCCAAGGTAACACATCAGAGTCTCCTCTTGTAAATACTGATGAGTATGGAGATTCTCAAGTTTGGTTTAATCTTTCTGACTTGATGAACTGTTGAACAGTTCGCCCTACAAGCGTCCAGAAGAATTCAGATTTGGGGACAGGAAGGGTAATTCACTCTCTGCCTTACTATGTTTCAACTAGTGCTTTAAACAATGGGTGACCGAAGTGTATAGCACCAATCTTTGGGATTACCAAGCCAGAGTCCTATATTAGTAAGGACCACATGATAAATAAACAAGTCATGCTCAAGCAGTTAAAACAAAACAATGTCGTCCAAAGTTTAATTGATTACGACCACTCTTCTTTTTATGAAAACGTATTAAACTGCGGAGCCAGGTGACTGTTTTTTTTTTATTGTTTCCCCCCTCCCTGCAAAACTAATTTTAGCCTGGAAAAGATTTAGCTGAAAGTGTGTTGTTTCCTGGCAACCTGTGCGCGTTGAAAAGCCGGGGGTGAGGGGCTCTATTCCCACACTGGTATTTATGCTAAGTTAATGGGCACCGCGCCGGAGCTGACAGATAGGAGAGTGGCAGCTTTTCATCTTGGTCGCAGAAAGCAAATGACTGCAGCCTGTTTCAACATGACACACATACTGATGATGGGTGGCCGAAAACCGGACAGAAGAACTCGGGCTACGGAAAAAACACACGCTGGAAAATGTGTTTTTGGATGAGCGCGTCTTGCAACTTCTCCAAGGGCAACATAACAAATTTGAAGTCAATAACTTATTTACTATATCAATAAATGCTACGCTAGTGTCCGTCGGAGATAAGGCTCTTTGACGTAATTGAAGTTTGTGAAGTTTTAAATTACTTCTTTATTTTTTTTTCTTACGGATTGTGTACCAAGTCAAGAATGTAATCAGAAACACCACAGAAGAAAATAGAATTGATATAGTAAGGCAATTTGTCTTTTGGTACATGAGATACGGTTTGCTTTGTAATTTAAATTTGGTATTGCTGTTTAATAATTGATTTGAATGTTTTATTTAACTGAACATTGTACTCTATTGAGGACAAAGTTTAAAGTGGATGATGCATAATTGTGGCTATAGGCCGGGTGATAATGAAAAAAAAAAAATCACAATTATTTTCCCCATTATTGATCGATTGTCGATTAGATTTTATGTTTAAAAGAAGAAAACAATAAATGTGGTCTTTCCTGGACGAGCATGTAAACAGATGTTGCGACCAAACTGAATACGGCAGCTAATTCATCAGCAAAAACAAACACGTTTTTTTACAAGTAAAATCACCAGGTCCTCTCCTCTGGCTGACGCATGTGCCATCCTGTGCTTCCTGTTTGTTTGGGCCGAGTGTTTCCCTGGGATTGACCTGACAGGCGCTGCAGCATTGCGGCGTCCGTATTTTTTTTCCAGAATGTGACAGGACTGGCCAATTCTCCTAAATTCAAAAACACCACGCGATTATCGTGATCGACCTTTATTATAATCACAATTTGATTAAAATTCGATTAATTGGTAGCGTTCACGTGACATCACAACATTCTACAGAGCCTATATTTTAAAATTGAGGTGCATGGAGGGCAACTGATAGTAACTATGGTAACTGTGGTAACTGACAAATTTTAATTTTTATGTCTTTGTTTTTTGGCTCATATCTCAGTCATTACTGGAGGAATCCACATGAAAAGTTCATTGTCGCCTCTGTCAGCGCATATGAACTAATGTCCAATTATTTTTTCTGAAAAACGTCAAAAAGTGGTGGCAATATGTGAAAACATGAGCGTGATGTTGTCCAAAAGAAAAGACTTTCCGACATAAAAATAATATCAATATTGCAATCACGATCAAATACTGATGAGGAAAAACATTTTTGTTTTGGAGATTTCTTCCAAAAACTGCATTTCTCCCATAGAGTTGTATTGGCCCCTGACCTCCACCTGACATTATGATATCATCACATTCTAAATCGTGAACGCCACCTATTGCCCAGCCCTAATTGTGGCTAATGCTTACACTGCCTGACCCACACAAAACCACCTGGATTTAACTATCTGTTCTGATCTGGGGTTTCTGCAGTTGGTCAAGGCAAGTTTCGGTAACACTGTGTGCCCAAAGAGTAAGATCAGCCGACTACGATGACAAGGATTCATCGAGCTTGTTCGACATTGTGAAAGAGTGGCCCAGGAAGGCATTATTGACACACATGGACTGTCCACCACAGAGTCCAGATCTTAACCGTATTGAGAGAATCTTTGGGATGTGCTGGAGAAGGCTTTGCACAGTGGTCACACTCTCCTATCAGCAATACAATAATAGAGCTTCTGACCTTTTTCTTTTTTTTGGTCAGGCAGTTTATAAGATAAAGTGATGGAAAAGAGACTTAATCCCCAATGTCTGCTGGCCTTCATTCTTTGGTTATGGCATGCTAACAAATCGATGACATTGTTATCAGCACAACCAAATCCAGGAAGCACAGATGGAACTGCTTGAGCTGTTGAAGAAAACATACTGAATTAAACGTGATTGCTCAAAACTCTGCAAATGAAGCAAAATATACTCCAGCGATGTTTTTGATGAGGGAACGTTATAGCATGGAAAAAAAGCTTAAATGTTGATTATGCATGACATTTTCCCTTGATGAACTTCAAGCTTATACAAGTACTGAGCGTTTATAGACAATAATGGTAGTAAAGAGGAGGAGATGGAAATGCTGTGGAGGCTGCTGGGTCTGAAACAAGAGGACACATTTGGAAGAGGGTGCCTTTAAATGAAATTGTTTGGTAGGTAACTCGTAGGCTCTAATAGGCTGACAGCAATAGATGACAGGAAGTAGTAGCAGAGGCATTTCGTGCAGTTACTCCGGTCTGCACACATGGTTTTCAGGGGGAAGTACTTGAAAACATTCTGAACATCTGAGAGCTTATATAAACATGTTTTATATTTTTTTTATTTATTGTTTTTTCTGCCATCTTTCTGACCTTTGAAGGATGACATTGTCCAAGTATGTCTGAACCTCTATTTCACTTTCCCATTGACACGTGTGGTTATGACCTGTTTGAGCGATTGTCTTCCATAACTTTTTGTTGCCCCCAAGCGAGCGCCCGTAAACACCGTCACTCAATTCCTGCTCCAGCCTCAGAGACTCATGGGAAATATTTTTAATGGCCGTTGTGACATTGTAAATCCTTTTTTTTCCCTTTTTTTTTTTTCTTTTGGCATCATTTGTCCGACATATCTGCCTTTGTTTATCGCAGCTCATTACCGCCGCAACGGAAAAGTCAAATCCTCTTACGATGCGTTTAGACTTAGCCGAACTCTCCCGGGACGCCAACCTCATTCATGCACCGAGACACACACGCTGATAGGCTACACCCAGCGTTTAGACTGATCCCAAAACTCGCGGGACAGTCCAACTCATTATGCGGAGGGTACGTTGGCGGAGAAATGCTCCACTTGGCTCATTCATTGCTTCTTATTTATCCATCTCAAGTGGGACTGACTACATCTGATAGCTGTCTGGACAGCCAGTCATTTTGGAACGGGCAAAATTAGACGCAGCGACATATTTTATGCATAAATACATGCTTAAATGGAAAATTGTTGACGGATGAGAGGCAGCCATGTTTGAAAGTGATGGTTATGCTCATGAAACTCAAATAACTTAGGAATAAATTTGTATGAGCAGTAGGAGGAAAAATGTATAAGTTGTTGCTATGCTATTTCTATTTTAGCTTAGCTTTATGTTTAAGAATTTATTTACCTTTATTATTTTGTCAAAGTGCTAATACTCCACCCTTTAAAGCTAAGTAATATTATTCATTATAGCATTGGTTTCAAAAGTGTATACGGGAACACTTGAGAAAGAGTGTAAGGTTTGAACATCTGTCCTTTTTGTGGGTGAATATTTTACATTTATTTCACTGCTTTTACTAATTTCTTTTATTTCTTTTTTTTTACTTTTACACAGAGAAGATGATTTGAACTTGTCCACCCACTTCCACATCCACATAGAAGGGAAAAAAGACACACATTACACAGTTTTGGCAGTGACAAGCTACAAGATGGCAGCCCTCATTGAATTGATATCACTATTTGGCCAGAGAGATATTTGCACTCCCCTTTAATCAGAGGGAGCAGATGGGCCTAAGGTCTGTGAGCCACGGCCATGCCTTTAACCAACACCAAGTCCTGGCACTTTGGAGACTTGTGGCAGAGAGATTAAAAAAAGGGAAATTTGTTCTATCTTTTTTTTTTTTTTAATCAGCAGCAGCAGTGGCTCCTCCCAAAGGGTTTTTCTCAACTCTGATCAGAACATGTCGTTGTGTCCTTTTGCAAGACACTTAACCCGCCATGCCTCCATGGCTCTGTAAAGACTGCAAATGCAAATTAGCCCATAATCTGGCACTGTGTGTAAGTCTCATGAGTGTTCATGCACTGTCCCAACCAAATATATATAAACAAATACAAAATAATCATTGTTTACATCTATTTCAACCTGGATAGACTCAAACAGACACAAAAGCAGTGATTAGAAAGATTTACAGGTCAAACTCGTAAAATTAAAATATCGTTAAAGTGCATTCACTTCTGTTATTCAACTTAAACTGTGAAACTAATATGATATATAGAAAGTGAGATATGTATAGCCTTTATTCGTTATAATTTTAATTATGCTATGGCTCAGCTTGTAAAAACCCCACATTAAAAATCTCGTAAAATTAGAATATTTTGAAAATGGACTGTAAGCCATAATCATCTAAATTATAACTAAAGGCTTGACATATCTCACAATGCTTGTAATGAGTCTATATCATATATTAATTTCACATTTTAAGATGAATTACAAAAATAAATGAACTCTCGAACGATATTTTCCGAGTGTCACCTGTATTGACATTTATATTTTTGGGCATCAGACCTCGGCTGTAGACAATGGTATTATGGATTAAAGTTAGTATGGATGGGTAGGTTAGCATTAGGGATGTCTTCCCCCAGTGTGGTGGTACAGGACACTGGTGAAGTATCAAGCAGGGTGAAGCCCTGGATAGAAGAGGTGGTGAAGGGGTGGAGGTGGGTTGCAGCACAGATGGGAAGCAGACGAGCCATGAACGCCGGAGGCATGGGACCGAGGGCGATGATTAACTGCAACGAAAGTGTGGCTCTGTGCTGATAGGCTGAGGTGGAGGTGTGACCCTCGCAGACATGATCATTGGCTGGAGGTTGGAGACGCTGAAATTAGTCTTCCAGGTTGAATTTACACCTAGGCTTTATATCTGTCAAATTAACCAATATGTTAATAATTTTCCTAAAGCCACTAAAAACTTTGTCAAATCTGTGTTTGGATTTTGAAACGTTAGTTCAGTCCCTCGGTCAGTTAGTCTTAAGCCAAATTTCAAGAACTGGAAAAAAATAACAAAAAATGGCCTTGAGAGAGTTAGTTGGATCTTAAGGTCAGAAAGACACAACAGCGCCACCAAATTGCCCACATTGATACAAAAACTTTATTACATTTACATTTACAACACACAAAAGGTCAGAAATATCCAGCATCCAATAACGGAGGTCAAGACAACAATAATGAAATAAAGATTTATTTTCCGGTGTCCTCTTATGGCCATCTATTTGACCTGTTATTATCGCAGTCATCTGAAGAGCAGCAGGACATTGCACGCCTCTTTCCGGAGAATTGTTGCTTGCAATCACCGCTCCACACCAATCACGGCTGATGGCTGGTTATTGCACCCCGTACTGTTGTTTAGGCTGGGTGATGGCTGTGATGGGCTCTGAGGCGGGAGAGGTGGCCACGCATTTTCAATCCATGTAATTCGAAAGCCCTCCACATCGCAGCGGGGAATCAATCCATATGGCGCGATATTAAAGAAGAGGTGGTGAATTATAGAGCGGCCAAAGGGCATGCAATACAAATGCTGTGTCTGGGTACGTCATGTTGCTTTTGTCCTGCTGTGATCCTGTGTCATAGAAACAGTCAGTCATTTACAGCTCATACAGGCAGAAGATGAATGGTGCCAGATAATTATGAATGAGCTGCAATGGGGCTCTTAAAAAAAAAGGATTCCTGGAACATGAATGAAACACGGCACTGTCCCGATCTGCTTTTGACGAGGATCTATCTTTATCTTGACAAACTTCACTAAAGCAGAGTTGTTTTTGGCAGCCCGTGGAAATGCTTTCAGGCAGTTTTAGTCATATTTAGTCATTTCTAAATGTGATAGTTATAGTCACGTTTTAGTCAGATGAAAACTCAAAAGGTTTCAGTCAAGTTTTAGTCAGTGTCATTATAAAGAGTAATGATTAGTATTTCAACAAATTAATTTTGATAGGCTAAGATAGCTATTGAAAATAAGTATTGGAAGAAATTGGGATGCAGGTTGACAGGCTGTACTGAGCTGTGACAGTCAAATTACACCACAAAAGGCAGAAGAGTCATTGTGAACATGGCCTTTCCTCGTCATCTGATCATTCGAGATTTTTTATGAATAGCACCGTCAGCATATTTGTTCATCAGCTTAACGCGTTCATACCATTAAAGTATTTAATTGGGGGAAAAGATATAGTCCCTGTTTGATCACTGACCGTGGAGCTATTGTCGCAGACTGTAGCACGAAAGGGAGAGAGGGGCCCAGCCTGCAGCATGTGAGTCCACGTGACCTGACACTGCCACTCGCTGTCAGGTGTAGCGGGTGTGTTCTCCCACTCCGCCCATTTTCGTCTCGCCTCGTCTGATTAACGTAAACTCATAAACGCCTCATCATGTTTTAGTCACAAAAGAACTATTTTTAGTTTGTCATCATTACATTATTATCATTTAAAAAAGGTGTGTCAACGAAATCATATTGGTACAACACGGGGCGGCACGGTAGTACAGCGGTTAGTGCTTGTGCTTCACAGCTACAAGGTCCCGGATTCGATTCGCCCCACCAGGGACGGGGCCATTCTGTGTGGAGTTTGCATGTTCTTCCCGTGCTGTGTAGGTTTCCTCCGGGTACTCCGGTTTCCTCTACCACTGTACAATAAGCCAGGATGAATGAGAGTGTGGAGTTGTTCATTAACATCCACTGTGCCTTCCAAATAAACCAATAAACCAAATCACTCCACTGAAGCTGATTAAAAGTGTTAATAGTCTTGTTTCTATGAGCCAGAATTAACTAAATGGTAAATGGACTCAACTTCTATAGCACTTTTCTGCCTTTATCAGGCCCAAAGTGCTTTACAGCAAGGAACCAGTCACCCATTCATTCACCAGTGTACACAGACACTGGAGGCAAGTAGGGTAAAGTGTGCATCAAATGTCCAAAAGGTAAAACAATATATACTGTTTTTTTAGTCATCTGTACAAGGTTTTTGTGAAGATGTTTTGCCGCCTCTAAGAGATATTTCTAATTTCCCTCTTTCTTCTGGTGTGCAAACTTTCTCTATGGTATGTTCCATTAATATAAAATAAAAAAGTAAGCAGTTTGCTTTATGTTTTATTTCATTTCTCACCAAATTTATCAACTTTAGTCGAAACAAGCCATAAAGAAATTCTACATTAGGATCAAAACCAGATTACAATGGAACTAAATAGTGAAAATCAAGACTAAAAGGAATTTTGCACATTTTGATGTCACCAAACTCCATCAGATGAAAGACCTCAGTGATTCTGTGATACTGTGATACTGTCTTGCAATATGTACATGGTCTCTGCTAACACACCAATTATTTGACGATATATTGTGCAGCCATGTGTGAAACCAGGACATTTTTTTTTGGAGACACCACTTCACTGCCGCTATATCAGACCATGGCAGTCAAATTGATATAGGCATTTCCCTTTGGTCCTGTTTCAAATGTGTAAAGAATATTCCCCAGACTTTAACCCCAGCATTCTGTGTCACTGGCCCGTTTCCCTTCCTGTCTGCTTCCATTACTTTTGCGCCGTTAGATAACTCTCAGACTTGACTTGGCTTTTGGCTTTATTGCCTGCCACACCGTTATCTCATGCTGACTGTTGTTGAAATGACAAAATAATGGCAGCTTTTGGAGAGGGATGAGTCAAAGTACAAGTGTGTTAGCGATAAAAGCGCCGAACACTCCAGGTCTAGAGGGTAAACACTGTCACATTAAACCAAAAGTGAAAAATAACTTGATGGCACAGAGGTTGACATTACCACCAAACACACAAAAGGGAAGGTATTCAGAAGCGCCTGCAGAGAACAGGAGAACAGACCTCCACCGAGATATTCAAGTTCTGATTGCGCAGTGATTCCCTTTTTGTTGCTGTTTAAATGTGAGATAAGCAAGTAACTTTCTGAATGACTAAACTATGTCTGGTATTTTAGTTTTCAACATTCAGGGCGATGAGTGGAAGAACTTAGAAGAACTGGACCCTAGCTCTGGCTGGTACTTACTGCTGTTCTATCCTTAAAGCCACACCACAGATTTGACCCAAATAAAATTTAAATACAAGCATTTATTTTATGATAGATATTTCCACCATTGAAAAATACCTCAAACAAACATGTGCTTTTGCTCTGAGTGGCTCACCTTTGCTAAAACATAATACTAATAATAATAATGCATAAGTCTTATAAAGCGCTTTTCAGGGGACACACAGACGCTTTACAAATGAGACGAACAAACTAAGATGGCAGAGCTATTGTAGGTTGTAGGTGAGCTGAAACAAGTGGGTTTTGAGCAGTTTTTGTAGGTGGCCAGTGAGTCTGAGTTTCTGATGTGGATGGGGAGTGAGTTCCAGAGGATGGGGGCAGCGATGGCGAAGGATCGGTCCCCCAAGGTTCGGTGCTTTGATTTGTTAATGGGTTTGAGAAGGTTTAAGTCGGCAGAGCTGAGGCGACGGGATGGGCAGTGGCGTTGTAGGAGGTCTGTGAGGTATGGGGGGGCCAGGTTGTTGAGGGCTTTGTAGGTGATGTGCAGCATTTTGTAGTGGATGCGCTGTTGTACGGGGAGCCAGTGAAGCTGTTGGAGGACGGGGGTGATATGGTCTCTGGAGCGGGTGTGGGTGAGGAGGCGGGCGGCAGAGTTTTTAACATATTGCAGCTTTTGTAAATCAGAGGAGGGGAGACCGTACAGGAGGCTATTGCAGTAGTCGAGTCTGGATGTGATAAATGCGTGGATGAGAGTTTCAGCAGCAGATGTGGACAGGGTGGGGCGGAGGCGAGCAATGTTGCAGAGGTGGAAAAAGGCAGTTTTGGTGATCTGACGAATGTGGGGCTTGAATGTGAGTGCGGGGTCGAAAATGAAACCAAGATTTCGGATCTGGGGAGAGGTGGTGACTGTATGGCCATCGACGGAGAGAGTGAAGTCTTGAGAGGGGGGAAGGAGTGATTTTGGACCAATGGCAATGATTTCAGATTTATTGCAGTTGAGTTTGAGGAAGTTGGTGTTCATCCAGGATTTTATTGCAGAGAGGCAGTTTGTGATGGTGGATACTGTGGCAGGAGTGATGGATCTGGTGCTGAGGTAGAGTTGTGTGTCGTCTGCGTAACTGTGGAATTGTAGTCCGTGATTGTGAAGGATGAGTCCAAGTGGAAGCATGTACAGGATTAACAGCAGGGGACCAAGCACCGAGCCCTGAGGGACTCCATGGTTGACAGGTATGGAGTGAGACGTGCAATTGTTGATGGATATGAATTCAGATCTATTGGTGAGGTAGGAGGTACACATGACTATACCTTTACCAGGAGTGGGTACGTCTCTAGCTCGTTTCCATGGAGACGTCAACTAAAGTCAGTAGAATTGAGAGTTAAACAGGTTAGGTCTTCATCCAGATCCATTCTTGGATTATCCACTGCAAAAAAATATTATTTTCTGTGTCGAACTGGTCATTAAAGTGTGCCTTTAAGCAAGACGTTGAATGTTGTGTGAAGTTTTTCTCACAGAAAGAAAGTCCCAAGTTCAATTAAATTTCCATCGTGGAGTTTGTATGCTCTCTGTTTCTCCCACCACTCAGGGCCCTGGACTCTCCTGGTGGGATCTACGTAAAAGAAAAGAGCATTTTAGGTTATGGAAGAGTCTTATGAGCAAAAAACGAACGCAATATTAAGTACCTAAGCATCTTTATAGGCTCTATACGAGTTATAGTTGAAGTAGTTAACAAATAAGCATGTCAGTTGGTAAAAGTAGTTTGGAGACCCAGATCATCGTGGTGGCAGTAGAGCGGGTCGTCTCATGATCGGACGGTCATGAGGTTCCTGCAAGTGCGCACTGCCGCTTTGTCCTTAACCCACCTTGCCTCTAGTGTCTGTGTTTGTGAATGAATGGCAGTGTCAATTCCTTGCTGTAAAGCGCTTTGAGTGCCTAATGTAGGTTGAACAGCGCTATATAAATTGAGACCATTTCCATTAGGTTTTGCAGGCGCTCACGTTAAATAGATACTTAAATGATCATAAATTCAAGGAGACAGTACAAAAGGTTGGGCCGAGGGCGCTTCACCATTGAAGGTCCACAGCAGGGTTCTCTCGCACCTTTCTCTGAGTCAGATCAAGATCAAATGACAAGGTAAAGGGTAACACATTACATTGCGGGCCTGTAAGTCCTTGGTACTTACAGTGGTAATTCTAGATACTTATGGTAGTACTTACAGTGGTAAATACTAGTAATAATAGTGGTACTTCTAGGTACTTATTGTGGTACTTACAGTGGTGCTTATGGTGGTACTTACAGTGGTAATTCTAGGTAATTATAGTGGTGCTTATGGTGGTACTTACAGTGGTAATTCTAGGTACTTATTGTGGTACTTAAAGGATAGTATAGTGAGAATTACAAGATATGTACTTCTAAAAACAGTGGTAACTCTAAGTAATGAAGGTTGTACTTCTTGTTTTCCCTAATGCTGTTTTATGTTGTTTTATAGTCACACAATCCTAGAAATTACTTC
The DNA here is from genome assembly GCF_951799975.1 of Gobius niger. Lineage (NCBI taxonomy): Eukaryota > Metazoa > Chordata > Actinopteri > Gobiiformes > Gobiidae > Gobius > Gobius niger. The sequence goes on along the minus strand of NC_136852.1, from coordinate 9,991,505 downwards.
TGTTTGTAGAAGTACCTCATTTACTACCTATGAATTGCTGCTGTAGAATCCTTGAATTACCAATAAGTACTAGAGTAAATAGAAGTACAACCTTCATTACTAAGAGTTACCCCTGTATCTCTTAGTAATGAGAGATACAGTGGTAACCCTAGCCCCAATTACTAGTAATTACCACTTTTAGTGCCACAATAAGTGTAATGAAATGTAAAGTGTTTTTTTGTATATGTCTATCCAAGGATACACAACAGATAGTTTTATGAGAGCTACTCACAAAATTACCTCATGATGCATTGGCTCCAGCCGAGACAGTGGTTTCCGGAGGGGCATCTGACACATAACCCATCTATCCACACCTGTTTTGTCTATGGTGACATTAAAGAAACAGAAAAGAGAAACAGAAGTCTATGCGAGGAGAAATACCATTGTCGAAAAATTCTATATCACTCTTGGTTCACAGACGCTCGCAATCTCGCTCTCAAAACTACTTTCAGAATCGACACACGAGCAAACACCAAGCAAGTTGTATGCGTCTGCAAAGCCGCACTCTTGTTCAAACAGAAATGGTCTCACACAGATGGGGACACACTCTAATCCTGGGCGGCCTGTTGGAATGGCACTGATACATTTCTATAGAATTGCATAAGAAGGCAAAGCATTGCATAAACTTGAGGGGAAACCGTCTCACCGTTCCGGGGATTAAATCTCTCCTCTAAGCTCAGATCAAAGACACAGATTGTTGAGCAGCTGCTTCAAGGTGAAACACACAGTTTTAGATTTATCTGTTGCGTCTTGTGTAGCTAAACTTTCAACTCTAGGTCGTCTTTAATCGGGAAAATAGAATTGTTTGGGCTTGATGTCATTCCCTCAAGCAAAACATACCAGGAATTAGACAAATCCTTCTGTTTTCTTGTCAAGCTCTAAACGTTTACCCCTCCACCTGCTGATGTCATGAGGTGATGGTTGTCAGTCTTAAATAAACGACCGATGTCTTCCTAAAGGGAAACTCAGACTTGCCAGATTTGAGCGCAAAATGATCAGTGATGAATCTAGAGATGATACATAGACTTTTATGAGCAAAAGGGAGACTTAAACCTCTTTCTCTAATCCGGTCGTTCTGGTTTTGAGTTCCTATCGTCACATAATCCCTAAAATGTGCTTATGTCTCATGAGGATCTTAACACCAAAGCTTGGAAAGTTAGCCTCTAAATTGTTTTATACTTTTCCTGTGTTCTTCAGCGTCTCTTTCATCTCTGCTGTACTGTATGTGTGGTAAAAATAATGAATACCTCTGATAACAATGTTTACCCTGAGCTATGTTCTAACAGCAGTAACTTTTGAGACTTGTGTAATTGGCAGGCTTTTGATGCAACCTCAGTGTAGTTACAGTGAATAGTAAGGGGAAATCTACACCAAACAGACAGTCCATTTTCTCGTGCCTAATGACGGCAAACAGGTTAACAATAACAGCTCAAAAGAAGCATTACAGCGAAAAAGTTGTGAAAATGGAGTGCGTTGTAGACAATTTTTGAGTTCATTAAGTGTTGAAGCAGCATCGATGTGAACATGTTTTTACAGTGCTGCATATTAGCTCACTCCTATAACGCCTTCAGTGAAGACTCTTGAATCGTCTTCTGTACTCCGTGGTTGTAGTGTCGAACGTTTTGCCTCTCATCCAAAAAGCTTCGTCAGTGCACTAAAAAGACCTTTTAGAGGCGAAACCTTGACACTTCAACTACCGAGTACAGAAGACAATTCAAGAATCTTCATTGAAGATGGACAACTCGTAAGACCCTGCACAGACATCCTATAACGCCCTTCTTCGAAATGACACTTAAAGGGATATTTCAGGATTTTTGACATAGGGCCTCATTTCCTAGTTATCCAGAGTGTTGCTAATTTCTGGAGATATATTTTTTTGGTAATTCAAGCAGTTCTTATATTTGAAGAGTTTCATGGTGCTAGGCTAATGCAAGGCTAGCACATTCTACGATATCAGCTAGCCTGCATTAAAAACAGTCTGACCCGCTCCACAGTGCATCTGAGGCAAATCACTTATAACACCAGACTAACCAAATATAAATGTCTGTGTCGATAGAGTAATTTGAACCATTTTGCATTTAAAATACCTTATATTTGAGCAGCATCAGCTTCGTGGTTGTATAAGCTACGCAGCGGCGGAGTGATCTGCTAGAAAATAGTCCCTCAAAATGCGATCATTCATGTGATGCAAGGTCAGTTACAGTATATCCCAAAAAAATATTCTATCGACACAAACATTTATATCGTTATAAGTGATTTTCCTCAGGTGCACTGTGGAGCGGGTCAGACTGTTTTTAATGCAGTGTAGCTGATATCATAGAAATGCGCTAGCCTAGCACTAGCCTAGCGCCACGTAGCTCTTCAAATATAAGAACTGCATGAATTACAAAACAAAATATCTCCAGAAATCAGCAACACTGGATGACTAGTAAATGAGGCTCTATGTCAAAAATCCTGAAATATCCCTTTAAGTACAGGTTACTATAATAACAGACAGTTATATCCCATATAACTGTCTGTAATATGTAGGTACTGTGATTTGTTCTTTTTTGCAGCCCCGCAGATAAAAAAAACCTAACCCCCTTCCCTGATCTACTTTATCGTCTTTTCTGACACATGGAAAAAACGGCACCCGCCACTATATTGCATAATGTTTCTAATGTAAATAGTGTGAAACTCAAACTGATATGACATCACAAAGCTACTCCAGTTGTGCTTGAAAGTCTACATACCCTGGCAGAATATGAAAGATTACGCACAAAAAAGTTTTCAAAGTTAATGGTTGTGTGAAGCCATTTATGGTGAAACAACTGAGTTTGCTCTCTTTAAATCATAGTGAAAAATGAAAGTACCAAAAATGACCCTGATCAAAAGTTTATGATCAAGAGGAATGGGTCACTTTACAATTAGATTAAAACCTTCTCCACAACTACCACAAAACAGAACTGTGTTATGTAAACTTTGGATCAGGGTCGTTTTGGTACTTTCATTTTTTCACTATGATTTAAAAAGGGCAAACTCAGTTGTTGTGAGTTTCACACAACCACGAACAAGCTGTCTTTCATATTCTTTGAAAAATGGTCAAAAATTCTGCAGGTTATGTAAACTTTCAAGCACAACTGTAGCTGCTGCAAAATGTTGCAACATCTTAAAGGGGCTAGATGCAAGTTGGCCATTTTATGCTCACTACTGACACCTCAGGTCATACGTGTAACTGCAGGTTCTATATTAAGCTTGTGCATGACGGCAATTCGGACCCGAAGTAACAACTTTTGGAGTGACAGTGCAGGATTTAGAGGCAGTTGTGGTGAACAGGTCTGGGCTCATTCTACACATTAAGACATGGCTGGAACATGTAGGGTGAGAAAAATACATAATTTTAAAATGTTTTAGTCCCTTTAAAGCCTAAAAAAATAGCTATATCTATCAGTATTTTACCTAAAATGCTAACGAAGGATTAGCAACCGTGATTCGTTTACAGGTCTAACATAATGCAATATAAAAAAAAACTCCTGGTGACTGAAAGATGCATAATATTTTTTTTTTAACTGTGTATGTATGCCGAAGTACTGCTGGCCAAAGGCAAGGCAACTTTATTCATACCGTGCATTTCATACCCAAGGCATCTCAATGCGCCTAATAATTTAGTTGCAATATTCAATCAAAAAAGCAATTTGATTGAATTTTGTAACTTTTAGAGATAAATATTGATAAGCTTCAGTCAAATTTAAGCCCATCTGTTTACTCCTATAGTGAAATGCAAATATCCCTTACTACACTACTATGACTACAACGTCTACAACATTTAACACGTTGCCCCGCACTTTGTCAGGCAGAAGCTATTCTTGTCAGCTGTTACTTACTCTACAACTGCTGCATAGTGTATGTGCTTATGGTGCGTAAGTAAATATAGCTCAGCTGCCATGACGCGCAGTATGTACGTGGGCGTGACAAGATGGCGGCTGGCAGGAGCCCGGCCTCCCTGCTGCGAAAAATAATGAACAGGTGTCCATATAGGCATCGCTTTAATGGGCCTGTGCTTGTATCCTCAATTCAAAGGCACATCAGTAGCCTTGCCTTGTGTCGTATAGCGCCGGAGACAAAGAAACGGGGTGACCTAAACTCGCCCATTCATATTCCAAACGTGATTAGTATGCAGGGAATCTCTAAAGGGTGCAGCGGAGTCAGAATTAAGAAGCGTGTTGATGGAGAAGTCACCTCGCGTCGCCGTGACTGACAGCCTTTGATTGCATTATTATTCATCAATCATGTATTTGTCTACGTGCGCGAGGGACGCCAATGCGCACGAGGATCCGTGACAAACTGCACAGGAAAAACAAAAGGGGCGCACAGGCTGCTCTGACAGACTGTACGTTTTGGGCAAATCATACTTATGTGTTTTTTATAACTTCTGTCACATTTTAAATTGGAAAATAAAAAATATGACTGCGCGGTGGTTATAATATTGTTGTTCCCCTCGCTTTGAGTTTTTATCAGTTCTAAATGTCCTTCTGGTCTCAAAGGTGGAAACATACTGCTCTGATTGGAGGTGTTATAAATAACAAAATACAGCAGGCATTTGTCAATTGGAGAGAGAAGTCCCTGAGGGCATCTGTATAGACTTTTTTTTCCCTTTGGTTAGTTTAGTTAGTTCGATCGTGACAAATATTTAAGAGTAGGCTGAAGTTCACTGAGCTTGGCCCCTTGAATAAAACCGGAAGCTGCAGTTTGTGACATACATTTTCTCTTGAGGAGACTGAAGAAGAAAATGGCTGACTACACTCACACATAAAGAGGCCTGAGCATAATATGATCGTACAAATGATAGAAAAGGTGAAAAAGAAAACATGATATCAAGTAATGAAGGTCCTTGAGTCATGTTCTGTACTCTGTGGTTGAAGTGTAGAACGTTTCGCCTCTCATCCAAAAGGCTTTGTCAGCAACACTACGATTTCAGCTCAACCTGCAGACTAGATATAGGCTACTCTCACCTGTGGGTAAATGTCTTTGTAGTTCTAAGTCTTTGTAGTTCTAAGTGCGAGCTGGGTCATTAGGACTTAGAACTACAAAGACTTAGAACTACAAAGACTTAGAACTACAAAGAATTAGAACTACAAAGAATTTGAACTACACAGACTTAGAACTACAAAGAATTAGAACTAGACAGACTTAGAACTACAAAGAAATAGAACTACAAAGACTTAGAACTATAAAGACTTGGAACTACAAAGAATTAGAACTACAAAGAATTAGAATTACAAAGACTTAGAACTACAAAGAATTAGAACTACAAAAATGTAGAACTACAACGAATTAGAACTACAAAAACGTAGAACTACAAAGAATTAGAACTACAAAGACATTTACCCACAGGTGAGAGTAGCCTATATATTGTCTGCAGGCTGAGCTGAAACCTTAGTCTTGCTGACGAAGCCTTTTGGATGAGAGGCGAAACGTTCTACACTTCAACTACAGAGTACTGAAGATGACTCAAGGACCTTTATTGAAGATGGACAACTCCTGCACGACTGAGAGCCTACACATTATATCAAGTTTTCCCTGATGCTTGATATTGGTGCATAAACGCCACCTACTGTATTTCATAAGCGTTTGGGATCATACAAATTATAAAAAAGGAGGGGAAAAGAACACAAACCTTTTTATTGAGTAGTTTCTCAGACCGTTGATAGTAATCCCTATTTTGTGCTTGTTTATGATCTTATAGAAAAGGTGGAAGAAAAATATTAAACAAGTTTCTTAGACCCTTGATATGTAATTTGAGAAGGATGTGACAAATGAAGAAATATTTGAATAGTGTGGGTCCACACCAAGTCCCAAATCTTACATTATTGTTCATCGTCTCATACAGTCACTCGAATAAAGGCAAAGACACGTTTTTATCCCCATCTCGAAATTCAGGCAAAGTATTACAAGTCATTCATAGATTGGATGTTTTTTCCTAGTTTCTTTTTCATATCAAGCGCCACCTCATAAAATATCTGCTCTTCCAAGGGACACCAAGACCACACTATATCTAAAAATGATCTAAAATAGCCTTGAATTGGTCTAAATTATGTATAAACTGGATTTAAACCATGTCTAAACAGAAAAACAACACATAGCTTCAATGCCTTTTTGTCTCTCTTTTGGTGATTGTTGTTGCGTCTTTGTCTCTTTTTTGTCATGTTTTTGTTGCTTTTTCCATCTCTTTTATTCATTGCATTTTTGTCACTTTTTTGTTGCGTTTTCACCTCAACAATAAACTGGACTGGTCCCACAACACCAACGCCCTGTACAGGAAGGGCCAAAGTCGCCTCCACCTTCTGAGGAGACTGAAGTCCTTCAGAGTGAGCAGCCTCTGCTCAGGACTTTTTATGACTCTGTGGTGGCCTCTGCTCTCCACTACGCTGCCGTGTGCTGGGTCCCGGGCAGCACAGAGCGGGACAAAAACAGACTGAACAAGTTGGTCTGGAGGGCCAGCTCCGTCCTGGGCTGCCCCCTGGACTCTGTGGAGAAAGTGAGGGACAGGAGGGTATTAGCCAAGCTCACCTCCATCATGGACAACACCTCCCACCCACTGCACAGGACTGTAGAGGAGCTGAGCAGCTCTTTCAGTGGAAGACTGAGGCACTCTCAGTGCAAGAAGGGGCAGGTCCTTCATCCCCACTGCTATCAGACTGTACAACAAGACTGTAAAGTAACATGTGCAATAACCCCTTTTCAGAATACACACAATAATCCCTGTATTTAAATCACTTATCTGTGTCACTTTATCAAACACTTGCACCTACACTGCTAGCACTGACTACAACCTTTTTTGTTATAGTCTGTTTACTTATTATTTACTGTTTATACTTTTTTGTCCCCACAAAGTCCTTGGTTGTCATTGTATATAAGATATCACTGTTTACTATTTAATTGTTTTTTCCCCACATTTTCTGCCTATTTGCACACCCTGAGTGTTTCTAAGAGCTGAATGTAACAGTACATTTCTCCATTGTGAGATCAATCAAGGCTATCTTAACCTCTCCTCGTTTGTGTCACTATTTTGATGCTTTTTTTAAGCTTTTAGAGCTGGGTATTTCCAAACTGGAGTAAAGGTGCCCTGTTCAGGTGGGGGTTAAGAAATTGAATGAATAATGACATGAATAAAGTCTATAGCCAGTCAGTCAGACTGGAGTAAACAGTGTCGGTGCCACCTCATAAAATATTTGATCTTCCAAGTGGCACCAGGCCTAGATGAAGAACAATTTCAGTTTTTGTGTTTGTTTTACTAAAGAGAAAGATTTACATTACAACCCGGTGTTCATATATAGTGTGGCATCTCGGCAGAACCTGAATCGTGACTCAAAGTGGGTTTTGCCTGTAAATAATAGATGCAGGTATAGATGTAGGTCCAAATCCTCCGTTGTGCGAATCACCACTTTACATCTCATAATCACCTCCTCCAATATTCATAACGTTCGTAATATCTTACGCCGGGGTTTTTGGGCGCCGTGAATGTGGGGCCGTTTGAAGAAGTTTGCACAAGGATAAATTGGTGTGACACTTCTCCAAAATGCACTTACACATTCAGAGTGAGGCTCCGGCGCTCTTCAAAGGAGCATGTTGAACTAACTTGACAGTGAAACGAAATTGAGGCAGACACCGAAATGATTTAGGGAAAATAAAGTTTGTTCCAGGTCTTCATCTAATTACCTTCCCCTTCGATGATCCTGATAACCCACAATAAAATTAAATTACTTTTTCCACTCCACTTTTCCATTCTGGGGGCTGGCACGGCACGGCTGGACCAACAGAGAGGGAAAAATCATGCTTGATAGAGAGTAATTTGGACCGCTTGAGGTCTTGGTTCACTTCGGGTTTGCGGTATCCACACTTGGATAAAATGTCGATATTAGCCTTTGGAAATGACTTGATGTTTTGGTCAGGTTAATTATTCACCCAGAAGTAAAAGTCCATTGTTCAAGAAGAAGTTTCTGAATACAAGCTTCTGAATTCCTTCAACTCTGAGAGCCTCGGTGTAAACTTTTACTCCACTTTATTAGTCTTATTACCCTGTTAATCTTTGGTATATCAGAAGCATGGATTTCCAGGAGACACGTAATTGGAAAAAAGGTGCTTGGCTCTAAGAACAGAGCAGTGCGGTTACCCGGGGTCAGAGGGGTAATAGCTGGAGCTGCTAAGCCGTGATAAAACAAAGCCCCGAGACTTAAGACTGAAACTCCTCAAAGGGATTCAAATGTCAAAATCGCCTCATGAAGTTTCTCGGTTTTGTACGTGGAAAGTTAGTCGTGCTGTGGTTTAGGAGGCTGCATAAAAACGAATTAGACGATACTATGATGTCGTAATGATTAAAAAAAAGGCCTGAAAATCTGTACATTGTCCAATTTGTAGTTGTACATTTTTCGTTAAGAGTACTCATGCGTTCACAAACATCTGTATAAAGCCTTCATTTATTGATAATTCTTTCTGATGAGGAATGCTCCATTTCACAGTCAGCAAAAGAAGCTAACTCACGCAAACAGCCCGATACCAGTAATAGTATTCACTTACAACTACAGGCATGAACTATAGTCTACTTATAAAAGCTTAGCCTTGGCTATATGTAAACAGTTTGGCTCTGTTAGAAACTGTGCCCGTTTTTCAACAAAAAGAACGTTTGTAAAGGAGCTCTTATGCTTTACAAAGTGCATTCAATTGGTAATAGACAACATACTCAACTTGATTTTCCTCAACCACATAAAGCTATTAGTTTGTTGTTCACATTGGAAGGACCGATGCTGCCAAAAGCTAAGCGTTGTTGTTTGGGAGGGCGAGCTGCTCCACTGTGGTTTTCCTCTTTAGCTTCACCACCAGCGCTGTATTGTCCTTTTCTCCATCCATCCATTCATTTTCTTCCACTTGTCCGTTGCCAGGTCGTGGGGGCAGCTGTTGGAGCTTCCCAAATCACATTGCACCAACCACCAATGGCTCCTTCTGCAGGTGGTGGGTCCACAGAAGGACGGCCTCATGGTTCTAACCGGACCCCTCATAAGGGGCTTTCAACCGCTCTTTGTCTGACCCGTCACCTAGGACCTGTTTGCCATGGGAGACCCTACCAGGGGCACGAAGCCCAGGACAACGTAGCCCCCAGGATCATTCGGGTGCTCAAACCCCTCCACCACGTCCAGGAGGGGACCCTTTTTTCTCCAATAAGAGAGTAAGAGAGATCAAGACCCAAACTAACACGTTACTGTTTTGAAAAAGAAACCAATACTTTATTAGCTGCAAATGCAAAACTAACGCGTTTCTTTACTCGTTGCTGGGAAAATGTAATCTGAGTACAATCTAACATGTTACTAAGTAGCGCGTTACCCCCAACACTGCGTGTCATTGATTATTGTACTGTGGCTCGATCAAACCTCCTTCCGTCGACTGCAGTTAGTTCCAAACACTGCGTTTGCTCACGGGCATTAGGAAACGTGAGCACACACATAACTCCTGTGCTGACTTCCCTGCACTGGCCTCCAGCTATAGATTTAAGATACTGTTGATGTTTTTCAAATGTTTAAATGGGTTGGCTCCACCCGACGCTTCAGAGCTTCTGTCGATCCGTGATCCAGGTCCCACCTTGAGATCATCCAATCAAATGACTCTGGTGGTGCCGAATCAGGCTTTTGCTGTTGCAGCTCCGATACTCTGGAATAGCCTCCCCTTAAGTGTGAAAATGGCCCAGTCTCTGAATGTTTCTAAGTCTTGAAATCCCATCTTTTTGCACAACTGAGCAGGTCTTTCATATTATTGTTATTTTATGTTTATATTATATTTATAACTGTTTTTATTCATAAATTGCACCTTATAATGTGTGTTTGTTGTACAGCACTTTGGGGAGATGCAGCTGTTTTTAAATGTGCTACATAAATACAGTTGACATTGACATTGTTTGTGTAATTTCTTAGGTAATTTCCAAAAGACGGTTTTGTCATATGCCGTCAAAGAAAAGAACACAAACAAATTCTGTCAATGGGTAAATTTCCCCACAGAATGAATAGGACTCAGAGCCGTGCAGTCTGTCTGATATCCTTCTCATCAACGCTGCAAAAATGGATCTGCTCATTCTCCGTTCCCCTTCCCTCAGCCGTCACTTCACATCACCCCTCCGTCAAAAGCAGGATTTCTGAGCCCATAATTTGTGGCAGGTACCGGCGCGCGCTACAGGCAGGTGGCCATTAGTCCTGATAAATTATGGATCAGGTTTTTTCACGCTGACTGACTGTCTCCTGATCCAAATAAATTAGACTCAGACCGGAGGGCTTGTGTAACCGCATGCATTTTGTACATAATCAGCCTTAAAGGGTGCGTTTAGTCAAGCTTTTTTTTTTTCGTCTGATGCCCTCTACTGGCAACAGTGGGGAGTGAAGAATGTGTAAATTATGATCTAGCTTTATGGCGACTGTCAGCGTGATGCAAATGGTGAGAGTGTTTAGCAGTGAGGGCAATGTCGAAACATATAGAACTGCTTTCATTTCATTTTATTTATGTATTTCGAGCAATGACACAACATGTCACGAAGCACAATTGGAATGTAAAAATGTTCAGAGCAAGAAGGTCCATGGTTCAATCCCCGGGCCGTATGGGCCTTTCTGTGTGGAGTTTGTTCCCTATGTCCACTGCTCCTTACAGGTTGTACCAGCAGGGTCAAATGTTTGTATTTATTTATTTATTGGTTTATTTGGTCGAGACAGTGCATGTTAATGAACATACATGGGTCTCATGCATGTAAACACGCCACACCGGATTATTGCCATGGGCTAATTTCCATCCGTCGTCCCCTATGCGCACTCTCAAACACGCTCTCATTCATCCTGGCCTATTGTACATGTTTTTAGTGCTAGGAGAAACCGGAGTACCCGGAGGAAAGGCCCCGTCCAGGTGGGAATCCAACCAAGGACCTACCGTGCCGCCCATACAGAGGACAAATGTCCCTATGGAGATACATACATTATACAACACCATACCATAAAGTAAATAACTATTCAACTAAATTCATACCATTTCAAAATATACCAATAATACACAATTTGTAATTAATTTAGCTCAGGAGACAATAAGATTACATGAGTTAATCTTATCCAGACCCTTCGCATGCAGGCTGGACTGCAAAATAAAAAGTGTGGGAAAGTTCCCTCCCTTTCTTTTCAATAAGGTATCTTGGATGACAGCTAGTATGGAGATCTGTGTGGAGTTTGCATGTTTTCCCAGACGATGGGGAAAGACTGTGGTGGAGCCGAGGGAACTGTGCAGGAGGAAGAGGAAGGAGGAGGAGCTGACCAGTGCAGGACACCACGCTCTGAAACAGGGACAATCCCAGGAGACGGTGCGCAGTTTCAGAGGAGCACTGAAGGCGGCCAGCCATGTTTCCTCCGGGTTCTCCGGTTTCCCCCTACCTCCAAAAACATGCTGATCTGGTTGACATGCAGAGTCGCAGTGGCTCAGGACTAACCCTACATCTGATCCATATGCAGTTTTGTTGTACAATTAATGACAAATAAAGCTCTTCCTCTTATCCAGATCTGGCAGCCACCACAGTTTGTCAAAGTTGGAAGTGTCAATGAAACCATGTGTTCCTACGAGTTCCTTGGCACTACATCATCTTTTAATTTTGTATTTATATCTTTTGTTTTGTCATTCAACCATTTATTTATTCGGATCTGAACCTGAGCATGCCCTGCCATTGCTAACTGCTGCGGTTATTGCCTGTGTTCAGTCTAAATGTCGTGGCTTGGTGAGATAGGGATGCTGACAATAACAGGACGCTAATGACCATGTCCTTCCGGCACGGCGTGATTACGAATGATAAAGACAAATGAGCTGACAGCAGAGGGCCTTGTGCAGACCACCAGACAATATCCACGTCTCCATCAGCCTCACCCCGTCTTGTAAAAAAAAAAAAAAAGGAAAGTGCAAGTCCGCGATTCTGCCAGGGAAAATACCTAGGTGGGCTCGTGTGCAATTAGGCGAGGCAGTTAAAAGCATTAAAACGTAATTATGCCAGTGCCGAGTGATTAGCGGGTTGGCCGTAGAGGACCTGGCTGCCTGTCCCTCAATATCAGCTTTCTCGATTGGTTTCAATATTTAATCAAAACAATACCACGGAGGGAGATGTCAGGAGGAAGGAAAGTCACGTCATGTTCGCTCTCAAAGCAGCCTGATGATTCATAACCAGTGACCCCTGCAACACGCATCATTAAATTCTCAATAAAACACAGCCCAGTGGTCCCTTTATGACATAAGCAACGCCGACCTCTTATAAAGTCTTCATCAATCGACAAACGGGTCCATTCCACTAAAGCATAGCGAGCTTTGTATTATTTTGCAGTTCATGGTCAATTTTAAACATTTCGAACACATTAAAAGTTTTACAGGTTTTAATGTGTCTTAATACTGGTGCGGCATGAGGACAGTCAGAATCAAAGCTTCATTAAGATTAAATTATGGTAAGGTAGAACGGATTGGAAGCGTGCGTCATCATCACTAACCACTAAACTGAAGGCGGCAGACTCCAGACCTGCAGAGTTACATCCTCCAAAAACACATGAAATCTGCGTGGCTTTGTAAAAGTTTCTCCTGCAGATCTCTGAATGATTGAGATCCAGTGCGCCAAAAAAAGCAAGCACAATGTTGTCCAGGAAGAGCCCGAACACGAGCCTCAAATCAAGTGCAATGCTCTGTCCGTGTTTTAGATGCCATGAAAGAGAAACTGAAACTTTGCACTTAGCAAGCACATGGCCTACACTGCACTGCTATTTTTATGTATTTATTTATTTTGACTTTAGAACAGTTTTGTTTTCTATTATGTTCAATTGCATTGTGAGCCCAGGGCCGCATTTTATTAAAAAGCAGCTTTGAAAAATAGAAAGCATTGCCAATTTTATTCAGAGAATAGAAAAACATATTATTTCCAAACGTGTCATTTTTGTTTCTATTGTACTTTCACCGTGATGTGACCAGTGCGTCCTGCACCGTGAACCGAACCGTGAGATGGCACCGCTGAACCGTTACACCCCTAACATGCATAGTCCCCACAGAAAAGCCCGGTCCGGCTCAGGGATCGAGCCCAGGACCTTCTTGTTGTGAAGCAGATATTGTAACTGAAGGATAGCCAGTTCCAAATTTTTTCCCAGTGCTTAAAGTTGTGTCTCTGATTAAGTGATTTAAGCTAAATATGGTCATGATTTCTGGGAATTCTGGGTCATGACTGAAAGGACACGATCCCTTCTGTCCCTTCTGTCCCATGCTCCTTTAGGGATATGATGAGGCGCTTAGTCACCTAGAGAAGCTCGGAGTAGAGCTGCTGCTCTGCCACAGTGAGAGAAGCCCGCTGAGGTGGCCTGGTGATCTGTTTCAGATGCCTCCCAGGGGAGGTGTCCCTGACATGTCCCATTAGGACTAAAGCCGCAGAGAAAATATTAGAAAAAATATGCCTCCCGGCTGGCCTGGGGACACCGCGGGATCCCCCTGCAGGAGCTGGAAGCAGTTTGTGTGGATGGCACGGTCTGGGCATCCAGATTGCTGCTGCCGATTGATGGATGGATAGATGGATAGATGGATAGATGGATAGATGGATGGATGAATTAATAATAAATTACGGATCCAGTCAAACTAAATCTATAAATGTTTTGACTTGTTCTTGTGAAGTAAATGTATTGTTTAACCAATTCAGATTTCCATTTCGTTCTTCATTCGTTGTATCTAAAAGTTATTTGTTGCATCTCTCCTCAGGTCAAAAGTCAACGACACATCCACTGAATGTATGTAAATGATTCTGCATGTTATGATTACTTTCTATTTCGAGTTGTGGCAACATGTTAATATCAAGTGATAGTTCAACACCTGAAATCTGAAGTATGTCAGATTGATAGGATCGCCTGGTGAAGGGAGATTGCTATTGCACACATGTGGATTCAAGTGATTGCACAGTCTACTCAGCCCTGACCTCTGCTGTAATGTGGCCCGCTCCTACGCCCACTTTCCCCTCCACACACGTCAATCACAGAGCGGCGAGGAGAGAAGGTTAGCGGCTGTTCTCACTGCCCACATCCCCCTCAGCAAACTTGGGTGCATAGCAAAAGGTCCTACTGTCACAAGACATTAACCCGGGTTATACGGCTGTAAATGCAGGAGTCACTGAGCACAACAAAGTCATAACTGTTTATAGCACTTTTTCAGACTTTGTTGACATTTCCGCCGTGATCTGTTAATAAATGACGGAGGAAGTGGTTGTGCCTGTGAATATTAAAATCAATCAGAATGACAAATGTTGCACCAAGAAATGCATTAAGAGCTTTTTGAGTGAGTGAACTAAACAGGGAAAGTCAGAACTAATACAAAAACATGACTGAATTTGGATTAACCAGGTCTAAATTGGAACCAAATCCAGCTTTAAAATCAGGACTTGACCAAGTGTAAATGAGAATTTACACAGTCAAGACTAGCCATAGACCTCAAGAGCAGTTTGAGAAGCATGGATTTACTGTGGTATATGAAAGGTAATAGCTTTTTTGAGCAAATTACAGAGTATAGTTGTCCAAAATCCAACCCCGGAAACTCTTTCTAATTGTAGTCTTCAGGCATTTCATGTTTCATCAATTCATAAATTATAGATTTTACTTTTGGGCTGAAGTTAAAGGGACTGCACAGATTTTAATAATGTTAAAATTAAGTATTTTCCTCCCCCTACATGTTCCAGCCATGTCATAATGTGTGGAATGAACCCAGACATATTCACCACAAATGCATTACGAGACATGTGGCTTTTTGAGTGAGTGAACTAAACAGGGAAAGTCAGAACTAAGACAATACATGACTGAATTTGAATTAACCAGGTCTAAATTGGAAGTAAACCGAGCTTTAAAAGCAGGACTTAACCAAGTGTAAATGAGAACTGTCCCGGGACAGAGTCAAGACGAGCCATAGACCTCAACAGTTTGAGAAGCATGGATTTACTGTGGTATATGAATGGATAGTTATGTAATAGCTTTTTTGAGCAAATTACAGAGTATAGTTGTCCAAAATCCAACCCTGGAGACTCTTTCTAATAGCAGTCTTCAGGCATTTCATGTTTCATCAAATCATATTTTATAGATTTTACTTTTGGGCTGAAGTTAAAGCTATTCCCTCTAAAGAACATCACCAAAATGACAATCTTTTGAGCATATCAGGTATTTTACAACTGTGTTCCTTTCTTTAAAAAACTGAATTGAAAAGCCAAGGGAAAATAAGCAGTGCCTTCTTCTAATACAGTCGTGTTTTGTTCGATTTTGTGATAACCTTTTGATAACCTTCAGCTGAGTCTGTTGTTATTATTATGCGGCACGATGTGAACTCTGGTGGCACGGCGCGGGGATTTTTGTCGGTGCAGCTTAACATTTAATGGAAAGTTTATAATGCATCAAATCGGAAACAGTTATAGATAAATCACATATAGGAATATTTATGTGCATCTGAAATCACGCAAACAAAAGACTGTCTCTTCCTATTCTCGTCAAAGACTTTTACTCGAGAATGTTTCAGGTAATCCACCATGAGGCAAGCCAGGCTTCAGTTATCAACATTTGAACCGCAAATGAGTCAATGCGAAGTGTTAGAGACTATACACTTATTTCATCACACCGATTGGTTATGACTGGCACAATCTTGGCAACTTCCAGCGCTCCAATCTGCATAATAAGTGTGCGTGAGCCCTCTGTCTTCCTCGGGCCCGGCCTGTGTTATAAATGACGTCACATAACATTCATTTGGTGCGTAATGATGAGAGGGGTGTTGCTAGTGTGATGAGTTATGCGTGAAAGGCCCGTTTCAATCCTCCCCGGTCGGATTCTGTGCCAGGCTCGTTGGCTTAAAGCTATTTTGATGTGCGCCTTTGTCAGACCTTTGTGTGGGATTTTTCTTTTTTTTTCTTTTTGACTTTCCAGACTTCAGATTCACCAAATCAGAATCCATTTACATAGAGCTGCTTTTGATGCAGAGTCACTTACGCTCGGGGACGTCTTCTATTGGCTTATAAGCGCAGACTGAGGATTCTATTTTATTCATTGAGTGAATGAGAACCTTATATTATAGTCTTTGCCTTTTGAAAGTGCGTGCATTCAAATGGTAATGCTAAGGATACAAGGAGCGGTGTCTGCTCATGACAGGGCCAGAGTCATTTTAGTTTGTAAGTGTTTATTTGATAGAGACATTTCATGAACTTATGTGACATTTTTGAGTATGTGTTTTCTGATGTGAATCTAACACGTACTGGGTTGTTTTAGTATTTCGCGTCTCACATCAAGAAACATGTCCCTAACGAATCGGGAATGTAATAATACCCACTCTTGGGCTGTCTGCCTTTTCTGTGAAATGTATTGCAGACCAAACTTAATATCATATCTGAGCTCGAAATGTTCACCGGCTTTTAAAGCAGATGTCGTCTAGCCTGCCTTTCGAAAGAATAACATGTATTCATAAGTCAATACAACATGTATTTGAAACGATTTGTGGATCCTTTATTCATTTTCGGCAGACTTGACTCCTTTTTGAATGCCTTGCCGTTGGTCGGCTTGTGTGGAGATGATTGCTTTCTGCTTTGAGGAGAGGCTGGGTTTTTGGAAGGCCTGGTTTTGTGTTTATTCCTTTTATGCTTTGTTTTTAGAGGTTTTGTTTTTTGTTTTGTTTTTGGAGGATTCTGGTTTTTTGTTTGTTTATGACGTAAAGCTCCTCAAAGCTACTCCATTTTGCCGGACCGGAATGGTTGCATTCCCACATCGCATCGCTATGGGCCATCTTCAAACAGCGAGCTTATTTTGTGCTGCAGAAGCAGACCTGCGCTGCGCCTTTCTCGACTCACAGCACACCCCCCAACACACCCTCCTGCCACCTCACCATGCTAACACATACAGTGATCGCAAATGTTTGAAACAGCAGAACCCGCACTAACACAGTCAGATTTTAGCATTATGACAGAAATGTACTAACAATCGTGACCTGACAAACATCGGACCGACCTGCTCTGATGCAGCTGAAATCCTCATGAAATGTCCATGTTGTTTGTCAGGGAGCCGTCAGGTCTTTTTCCTCCTCATGATTACAAAGCAGCACCGGGAGGTTGTGAGGCATTCAAGGGTTGCGGGGAAAAAAGGCTCTACAATGTAATCTTAGTTCTGAATGGAAGTATTATGTTCTAAATGCCTAAAAATATATACATACAGACTTACATGAAAGTTGCAGTTTTCAGTCTTAAAATGTTTATTGTTATTTATTATTCTGATGAATTCGTGTTGCTCACAAGATTAATGAGATTTCTGTATCTTCTTGAATCTATGATCAGAGCAACGTGTGGAGGGGCGTGAGTGAGGGGGGGAAGCCAGGGGTGGGGAGGGGGGAGCAGAGCAGGGTTCACTATCCACCTGCTGAGAAAAATAATTCAAAAAGACTTAGCTGAGGGTAGCTTCAAACCTTAAATTTCCAACCTTCCACTTGCCCTTGAACGCCGCTCGAACCGGTAATTTAAATTTACAAACAGACATCCAGACAGCTCCGAGTTTGGATACGAGATGAAGACAGCAATGGCGGCCCCCAGTGCAGATGTGCATTAGTGATTTGAAGGTTACTCTTGGTCACAACCTTCAATATAACGTTATGTAGCATGTTTTGAATTACGCCTAGTACTTAGAAACATTAATATAACGTTAGCATCTTATTAGCTAACAGGTGTAGCATTTTTAGCATTAGCCGTTTTGTTTACCTACAAGTTTACAAGGAAGTGACCTCCCTCTCTCCTGGTGCATCTGAATTGTTTGCCTTTTTCAGTGAATTGTTTGCCTTTTTCAGCGAACCACGTTGTTTTTCTGGATACTTTTGTACGTCTTTACCGTGTTTTTTGTGGAGGTTTGGTGGATTTGTTTACTTTGAGAGTCCAAAATGGTCCTGAAGAAAGCAGCTTTTTGAAGGTAAACAAACTGCTAGCTTATCAGCTAAACCCATTTGAGATCTACAAACATTTTCTTCTGAGACACTGAACAGTGAAGAGGCACCAAGAGCCCCCACACCTGCAGCACGGAGGAGGCGTCACAAGAGGAGCTACAGGAAACAACAAAAGGGACCATCGAGGAGATGGTGATAGACTGTGGAGGGAGCTGTGCAGGAGGAAGAGGAAGGACGAGGTGGAGCTGACCAGTGCAGGACACCACGCTCTGAGACGGGGACAAGCCCAGGAGGCGGTGCACCGCTTCAGATGATCAGAGGAGACAGAGGGCAGCTACAGTTTCTCCATCCTCCAAGGTCATGCGGGTGGAGTGGCTGAAGGACAACGAGATCATCGACCCGGCCGAGGACAGGAACTTCTACATCACCGTGGACACAACCTGATCATCAAGCAGGCGCGTCTGTCCCACATGGTCAACTACACCTGTGTGGCCAAGAACATCGTGGCCAAGCGCAAGAGCTCCACCGTTGTGGTCATCGTCTACGGATTTCCCATCAACCAGTGCTCCTCCTGTGACCAAAACAGTGAAGATGGCGGCCGCGACACAACGATCTTTCACCAAAGAAAAAAAAGAGTGGAAAAAGAGTGGTGTGCACTGAATGGGTGCTGCTGCCGGATGCTCTCTCATCGAAGGGAATTTCTCCATCTGTGAGATCAATAAAGTACCATCTTATCTTATCTTATCTTATCTTATTCAGCTGGAGCGCTCTGAGGAGATAAGACATAAGTCATTTTCAAGTGGGAAAAGTACATTTACCAGTTGCCTGGCTAAGGCTAAACCATGGCGAGAGTTCTGAAATAACACTACTGTAGCTTTGTCACTACATCTGTTTGCATTGTCATATTAATGAATGAATCAAAAGAAGTCTTGTCATAGTCAGGTTATCATCGTTATTCTAATTAATCTACTCTCAGCTCTTGTAAAAGCATCTTTTGTACTGAGCCTTATCAAGTTCCTTTAAGTTCAAACTCTTTTTATCGAGTGCCACATATTGAAGTGTATACAGCATGGAGGGCCACAGATGGGCGGTCAGTGCAGAGAAACAATCAACTGACCGCAATTAACCTCTTACCCCCCGCCTTAACTGAGCACATTTTCTCCAGTTCGGCTTTATCGACACCTAAAACAGCCTATAGGCCAGAGTAATGGCTCATTTGAAAGCTAAGACCTACAAAACTTATCGTGAAGTTTTTGTTGCGTTGTCGCCACGGCAAACATGAGAAAATGTGCTCAGTTCAGGAGGGGGTTAAGAGGTTAAGAGAGGTTTAAACCATGCCTCAGATCTTGATTTGGAACCTTAATGCAGCTCTGCCACATAATAAAATATGAATATTATTTAACTTGCTGTAAAAAGTTATACCTCAGAAAATGTGTCACAAATCAGCAAGAAGCCTGAGGGCCACCAAAAGTTGAAGGACTGAAGGACTGTGCTAATGGGGATCCTTTCAATAAAACATAAAACATACTCAAAGTACTATTATAGGTCAAGTGAGGTCCGACTCCGCAACAGTAATTGATTTTATAAAGCAGTTGCCATATCAACCAGTTACACAAATTGTAGTTTTTTTCTGGTTTTATGCCTCCTGCTTTTCCTGTCACAACCCTTCCACATTACTCTGAAGTTTATTCATGTGACTGCATTTGACATTCCCAACGAGAAAAGAAAGTGATGACAAATATTACACTTACTGACTTCAACTTTTGGCCTGATCTTAAATATTGATGCTGCCGATTTCCATGTGTGGACCCTATCAACTTTTAAACCCTTAAAACTCACTATCTGCCAATGTCTTCAGACGGGCAGAAAAGCTCGTCTGAAGACGGGAGTTTACAAAAATCAGGCTTCCATATTTTAATGGGGCCATTCTGTTGATGCAGCAGGATTTCGAGCCAGTGACTTTGCCTGCCCCCTAGTTTACACTGAAATGTAATCCCTATATCTCTGCTGTTTATCTAAGCTGTGCTGAGGCCTAAATCTTTTGAGCCATGCATTTTTCACATAAACATTTTGGATTTAAAAAGCCTGACTTGCATCCTAATGTTGATGGCAGCCAGGTGTAGTTTGTACAGGTAATCCATAGTAAGAAGAGTTGGCTGCCCCTGCAGTGTTGCCCCTAAGATGCTGTATCTGTAAAATGTTTCAACTGGGAGGGATCTAAACAGGCAAAGGCAAAACAGCGAGGTGCGTTTACTGAATGGATTAACCTTGAGACATTAGTGTTGCAAGGAACGAAGAGAACGAAAGGATGTTATTAGGAATATCTCTTCCAGTTTCGAAATTGCTCCATTCTGGGACCTGTTATGGTAATGTTAAGTATAATTTCGAACCCCAAAAAAGCTGAATGTATGGAAGAAAATTAACATGCAAACAATAAGAATCTTCACATTGGCTTGCATGAGTTTGTGGCTTCCTGATTGAATAGCGTTTCCTCATTAATTGTTTGCCAGAAGTAAATTAGAATAATGTAAGGATGTAAGAAAATGTATTTACATTCACCCATTTTGACCCACACACTGTGCTGTGTCGACCTTCATTTAACAGCAGACTCTTGTTCAGCCCTTTATGGTCAAAGAGCTGCTGAATGGTTCTTATAATTACTACAGTGAAAGTCATTACTGTTTTAATTAAAGTTCATAATTACATCATGAATTTAAGTATTCTGGTGCGTACAGCACCGCACATACTCTTTATGTGAGGATTGCATGAATAGAAACATTCAGCATGAATGTGTGTTAATAGCACTAAATAGTAAAACATGTAAAATAGTTGTATGAAAGTATCGCTAACGCAGCTGCCGTTAGTGGACCTTAGAAAGTGGTTCGACTCGACCTCAATGTCGGTCAGCGCTGCCTCATTTGTTGTATTGTTACATCCCGGCTCAGCTCGGTGTTAAAGTGTAACAAAAAGGCTATTTACAAATGTACAAGTGCAAACAACAAAACCAAAGAACAAAGGTTGTAATGTAAACCGACAAAATGAAAGTACACAAAAGTGTGTACTAAAGTGTACTAACAAAAGTATCCAAAGTCATGACTAAACAAATGAGTGTCACTTAATTCCAAGTCCCTTGAAAGTGAATGTTTTCAAAAAGCAACACAGACAAATGGCCACCAACCCAGGCTGCATCTAAAAAGTGGCAAAATATCTCCTTTTCCTTAACCTTTAAAGGAACAGTCACACACAAAGACCAGACGTACCTGTTTGTGTGACTGAGGGCACGCACAAAGACCAGACAGGTACGTATCAACTCGTCTAAGCTCAGGTAAGAACATATCTCAGCATGTAAAAACAGTGGCCTTTTCCTTTAAGGCCTATGTCATCAGGTCGACCTTGAGGAACTTTTTGCAGTTATGAACAGGGGCTTCTGCCTATCAGGAAAATCTGAACCTTCCTCACTCAGTGAAGGGAGTTACACCCTCCATATCCTCCTGCAGTGTGATGAATTTAAGAACAATTACCAACCGGAGAAATACAATCTGAGCAACTGCACAACTGTCACATTGATGTGTAAAAAAAAAAAACTCTTTACAAACATCATTGTTCAAATATTACTGATATTCACCAAATCCTGTCCTTTAGTTCACCGCAGACAGCTGCTAAGCCTCTGTTCTTTCAGAGCGGATTTTATGCAAATTAGCCATGTCACTTAAGTTTCATTCTTGTAAAATGTAAACAAAAATGCGTAATGTTGCCACAAGTTCATAGATTTCCCATCATAAAACTTTCAGATGCTGCTGTGGCTCGAACACTGCATGACCTGCTTTATACCGTAATATAGTTAGGACAAAGCTCATAGTCTTATTGAATGAAACGTCATGCAGCCAAACTGTCAATCATTCCACACTCGTTCTGAAACTTTCAGGTGGCAGAGCAGTGGCTTGTGGGATTGTTCTTAGCTCCTTATGGGCTGATGAGGACCGTCCCGACAACACGCACATTCCACACAAAATACAAATGACCTTATTGCTGGAATGTACATTTGTTTTGAAGCTTGTACATGACATAATAATATAGATATTTTTTTAAGCCATTCTGTATAAAGTATCAGTGATTTTGCCAACTGGAAGTCGCACGCACTGAGTAAGCATATATGCATCCTCCTCGCCCACTCAACACATGGCTGAGAGATGACATCGTGGCTATCCCCCATCTGCTGTCTCACATGATATATATATATAAACATTCACTACAAAAACCCGCACAGTGTTATTAATAACTGCCGAAAGAATGCTGGAGAAATGTGCGCAGTGCTAAAACACCAGTTCCATTTGAAGGGCAACGGAGCACAGCCTTGTAATTCGATAAAATGTCTGGGGCAGAAAAAGTCCAAAAATCCAGAGTCGGCAGCTTTTTAAGGATCGGACTAATGTAATAAGAGCCTTGTCCTCGGCCCTTACCCTTCTCATGCAAATTGGTGCTTAAGATTTGGTGTTAAACAGTGGAATATTCAGTGTGCCCTTTATGGCAATTCAGCACTCAAATTGCAATGTCAAAATGAAAAAGTTTAACATTCATAATTCTGAAAAAGCGTTGGTCAGAATGAAAGAGTAATGTACCAATCAAGACCTGCTCTAACTTTGCAGATTTTTGTTGTTTTATTAGCAAATGAAATAATTAGTAAATCCAGGAAGGAATTTCTAATGCATATGTTACATTGTATAAGAGATGCTGTAATCACTGCCATCAGTATAACTCCCTATGGAGAATGCAAGCAGCTGTACGTGTGCTCCCGTCATGTCATTTTTTAGAGACGCCATTCTGAGGACACTTTCCTACTCAAAGGATAGAAAGTGCATTTTGGATTATAGATTGCTGTGGTCCTCGTACTGTGTTACTGTGAAATGCACGAATTATTAAATTGAATATGGGGAAGGCGCATATAAGCTTCTAGCTTCAGCCTACTCCCTTTGAGCCTCCATTAATGCATAATGATGTGAAGAATGTGAACTGCTCAAATAAATAACTAAGCTTAAGATAACTTTTACATACATTAAATAAAAATGGAAATGTAGTTTATATACAGTATCCGCCATTGAACCCCATAGAAACAGACCACAACATTAAACATTCATCATTGTTTCAAAACCACACAGATAAATGGGGTTTGTTTGATTGTGTGGTGGTGGAGGGCAAGATTAATAATAAATTGGTTTTATATAGCGCTTTTCTGGACACTCAACGGCGCTTTACATCGCATTAATCAATCACTCCATACTTGGTAGTGGTAAGCTAGTATTGTAGCCACAGCTGCCCTGGGGTAGGCTGACAGAAGCATGGCTACCAGTCTGCACCCTCAACTCCTCTGACCACCACCAACCACACACTCACTCACTCACTCACTCACTCACTCACTCACTCACTCACTCACTCACTCACTCACTCACTCACTCACACTCACTCACTCACTCACTCACTCACTCACTCACTCACTCACTCACTCACTCACTCACTCACTCACTCACTCACTCACACTCACTCACTCACTCACTCACTCACTCACTCACTACATTCACCCAGGCTTCTTGGTGTTCCCAAACAATCTTCCATCCACCAACCAGGCCCTTCCCTGCTTCGTTTCTGAGACCTGACGGGATCGAGCAGAGCAAAGGCGGTATAACCCCAAAGACTGCCCCTCCTGCTGCGAGGCACTCGAAAACACCCACAAAACACAAAAGAGTTATTATTAACCACTATAGTTTGGACCTAACCCAACCCTTCTCTCCGAAACTGGCTTGAACCCAAACTACTATATTTCCCCAACTGAGCCTGCACACTTTTAAAACATTTGTTATGTTTGATCCAGAGTTTACTCGCCAGAAAATCCCAGCCTGCTGGCTTTACATGTTAACATGCTTGTCTTACCTGCACCAAAAACACTTGCCCGTCCCGTGAGATCTCTCTTCTCTTCCTTCTTGCTCTTACATACTCAAACTTTATTTTTAATACTTGCGCGTTAAACATGCAGTTCAGTGGATAATGTTAAGGTTTTGTTTTGGTTTTGTCTTGTCTGTTTCTGCTTTGTTAATATTACAGAGATATATGTATAATGTAATTTTGCCTGACGTCGCATGTACACTGAAGTATACATTCACAACTTGACAGATCCCATCAGTGTCTGTGCGGCGAGCTTTATCCTTTGGGACTCCTCCTCCGCCTCGTGGGTCAATGTGGCATTTTACCAACGAGACGTGGCCGACAGCTTCCGAGTGTCAAGAGCGGCGAAGGCGAGAAAGCAAATGTGGTATGACAGTGACAATGCTCATCTCCCATCTGTCTCCATTTACCATGATTATAAAACGAGCTCAATTCCATCCCCCCCGAGTTCTCCAACGTGGGATCTGCATTCTGAAAGAGCAAAGGTTGGAGAAAGTTCAACGCGCGCGCCTTTGATAAGCAAAAGTCAGGCATAAAAGGAGGTCTTAGGATATGCGAAATGCACTGATGATACATTATGTTTAAAAAGAAGAAAGCCATCCGAGAGTTCTCTGTGCGTGTTCAAAGTTGGAAAAAATGGAGCTGAATAACAATCAATACGGCACAAAGTTGACGAGGAGCAGCGCGAGAGTGTTCCGAGGCCTGCCAAGAATTGAGCCGACGTTATTTCTGTTCTTTTAAGACAACTCTTGAAAAAAAAAGATTAGCTTTGAAAGTGAATCATCCTTTTTCTTTGCCTTAAAAGTCGGATTGAGTGCAGTCGGGTGGAGGTTGCATTGAAAAGAAGGTGTTTCACATCCAAAGAGTTGGATGAACATCAATCAATAATCTATCATCAATAATTGAATAATCGATCGATCTGACAGAATGTCTGATGTGCGGACGGAATGTCTGATATCAAGACAGAATGTCTCACTGGCAGACGGAAAGTCAATCAATAATCAATCAATATTGACGCAAATTTGACAAGATCTGAAATTGATAAGAGAAGATGAAAATCGTTCCTTTCATTCTGTGCTCATGTTTGGTATTCTACTGGACCCTGTGACCAGTATCTACACATTTATGGTAAATGGACTTAATTCTCATGGTATTTTGCCTTTACTAGTGTGCGTGAACAAGCTCTACGAATACCGAACAGTCTCCAATAAAGGACCAGGAAGTGTCTTGCTGTTTTGGTGTTATTTAATGGAAGGACTGTAAAACTGTAACATACAGAAACACAAAGGATGCATATTACAATCTTATTTGGGCAAATATACAATGAAAATATAAAATAAGTAGCTTAGAGATAACTAAAACCTAAAAATAAACCGATCTCATTAGCGAGCGATTAGCACGATGCTAATTTACATAGGAAAAGCCATAGGGATGCTAACGGCATTAGCGCCTAATATATTCTTACATATTACGAATGGGAAACTTACTAAAATGACTAAATGTGGTATCTAATGGAAGCTAAGATCACTATAATTCGGGTACTTACAGACAGATATTTTGTCGGGCCAAGATAGAATGTTTCAGGCGGAAACACTGGAGTTTAACTTTCTGTGGGACTAAACTAAGGAAGCACCAAGAGAACAAAACACACGAAACTCAAAACGCAAATAACAATTCCCACAAGGGGGAAGTACACATGGTGCTTTCCCACCTACATTAAGCACTCAATGCAGTTT
Organism: Gobius niger; assembly: GCF_951799975.1. Taxonomy (NCBI): domain Eukaryota; kingdom Metazoa; phylum Chordata; class Actinopteri; order Gobiiformes; family Gobiidae; genus Gobius; species Gobius niger. The sequence goes on along the minus strand of NC_136852.1, from coordinate 9,965,847 downwards.
TACATGTGTGCTCTTTAACATGCACTATCCCAACCAAATAAACAATGAAATAAATAAAACATATCTCTATTCATTTCTCTGAACTATCCAATCTTGCAGGGTTTTATTACCGTTCGCACTTGCTTGCACAGGTATCCATTAGCTGCTCCTGTATGAACCGAACATATTTCTGTGTTGGTATTGGATGACATTTGCATACTAATGGCCTTGTGACAATACCCCGGTGTGTGCCTTTCGTTGTGACTTGGTGAACGTGGCTCCCGCTCTCTCCCTCTCATTAGAACAGGACATCTTCACGTGTGGCATTTCCCTTTCACCTCTGCTCCGCGCCGGCCACCATTATTGAAAGGCCAAGCCCCGGCGAGTGTCCATCATGTCCACTGGCCCCGCACACACACCCCTGGACCCCCACCACCAGCAAGAAGTGTCCAAACTGTGAAGTCACTTTGACGAAAGATTTAATAAGGTGGAACTTTTATCATGATATGTCATTTTTTTGTCATTCTTTAATAGTGATTATACACCATGTTCAGAATGGATTAAGCAAGTGTGTTTTTGTAATTATAGAGTTATTTTTCTTCACATTTTCCAACTACAATGTGTGTAAAGTTGAAAGCCAGATAGATTGAAGCATCTTAGGTGATGAGCAGCTGGGAAGGTGGCTTTCTTTGCACAATAAGGGAGTGATATGTATTTGTAGACTTTATTGTCGCTGCAAAGAAAATTGTTCTTGACTCATCTCACACCTCAGGACTCTCCAGATCTTGAGCCAGGATCTTGATCAGGATTACCTGGCTTGATTGTTTTTTAGTCTACTGTCCTTTGCCGAGCAATCTAACCTTGGACTTGACTGAGCATTTCTTATTTGTTTTTGTAAAGCAGTATTTTACACAGTATGTATACGATACCGGTGCCGCAACGATTCTTTTGTCAATACCTTTTTTAAGATTATTCTTTATCAAGAACCACAGAAAGAGTCTGCTCATCCATTTAATACTATTTCTTTGAGCAATTGAGCATTGTTTTTATCTCAGTTTAAGCTGGAACAACTATATAAAAATCTTCAAGTATCTTGTTCTTACTCCATAAGACGGAAGAACTTTGTTCTTGCACCCTGAGCTGCAAGACCTAAATGAAGTCACTTTTGCCTCGTAGCCATTGAACTGTCATCAGTTACAAAACGTTTCCATGGCTACAAGACAAAAATTACTTCATTTTGTTCCTGCTGCTCAGGGTGCAATAACTTCTTCTGTCTTATGAGCATGAATGAGCCTTTAGTGCCCACCTGGCATCAAAACAATTTCATTTGGGTACCTGTTTATGGTAATATGTTTTCCCCCAATACCAGAAGTACCTTCACTTATTTCATACCATCATTTTTCAAACCTTTTAATAGGTTTGGGGGCGGCACGGTAGCACAGCGGTTAGCGCTCGTGCTTCACAGCTAGAAGGTCCGGGTTCGATTCCCACCAAGGACGGGGCCTTTCTGTGTGGAGTTTGCATGTTCTCCCCGTGTCTGCGTAGGTTTCCTCCGGGTGCTCCGGTTTCCCCTACCACTAAAAACATGCACAATATGCCAGGATGTAGGAGAGTGTGTTTGAGAGTGCGCATGGGGGACGACGGATGAAAATTAGCCTAAGGCTACAATCCGGTGTGGCTTGTTCATTAACTTGCACTGTCCCGACCAAATAAACCATAAATAAATATATATACCAGCCCAGCTCCTATCCGGGGATCTTCATGCTGTGAGGCGAGAGAGCTGATTGCTGTACACCATTTAATGCCTAACGCATTTCAAATCAGAAAGCAACCTACATTTTATATGTTTTTTATTCGATATAGATATAATTGCACCATGGCAAAGTTTTCAAATTATTTCTGGGACAAATTTAAGACTTACGAACAATTATAATAGCACTCCACTGTGATGAAGTGTGATATGAAAAACCTACACCCTAAAAAACCCAGAACAAGTAAGGGATGTGTGCAAACATGGTAGCTAAATTCAGATTGGATCTAACGAGAACAGCCTGATTGGGGCCAGTCACAGGCCGGCTTCCTGTCCCTTTCTCTGCCTCTGCCGCTCCATCCCTCCATCCATCCCCTGCTCTCCACTGATCCCGCAGGTTAGAACCAAGGAGGGGATGGAGAGATTAGGAGCAAATTACGCCAAGTCCTTCCCTTTGACAAGACCGGGGAAGTGGAGAGGAGAAACTTTAAACAACTTTGGAGGATCAGGGGTCAAGCCGGAGAGTGGACCAACAGAGGGTACAAGGAAAAGGAAAGGGGGCTGTGTGAGAGGAAAGCCGGCTGGGATTTGAGGAGGCGGTGGAAGAAGGTACTTAGCGAAGAAAGACAGAGTTGATCCCGGAAGGAGAGGTTACGCAAGTGACAGAGATTTTGCCATTTACAATTAGCCACAACACGAGATTAGACTTTTTGAAGCTTTTGGAAGAGATAAAAGACCTAATCAGGTTGACTATTCCGACAGTGTGTGATTGATTGTGTAATATGTTCCAGGTCAAGCAATGCGCTGCCTTCAGAAGTCTTGATTAACACTTACAACGTTGTGCTTATTCCAGTCACATTTCTCACTGAGACAACAAATTGATCATATTCCTCCTCATACTTTGCTATCTCTTCCTAGTAAGGTCCAAGGGCTAAAGCTTATCTAAAGCAGAGATGTGCTTTTTGAAGGTATTTGATTGGGGTACACATAACAGTCATAGTCCTTCTACAGAGGGACCAATGGAAAGTTTCCTGACCAGCTGCATCACTGTGTAGTTCTGTGCCTCCTCTACATCCCTATCCCCCACCCCATTCTGGGCATTTACTCCTCCTTCTGCTTTCACCTGCATTCACTAACTGTGGACCCTGCCTTTTTGCACCGAGGGTTTGAGAGGAAATCAATTTAAATTCTTGTAATATCTGATCTTGGTAATAACTTCAGACACATCTCGATCACTATCTTACATTCTGTTGGTTAGAAAATGCTGCATTGATCTTCAACAGCTTATTCAAAGATCCCGTGGGCAGGTATTCAGAGAACACCATACAATGCTTAATAATCACAACAATAGACACACTGTTCAGCCTTTTTTAATAAAGTGTTAAACGTTGACATTCATCAGACAAATCAAGGCCTTTACTGTACATAATTGCCCGTCACCTCCTGCACTGTGCTTGAGAGAAAACTCTGGTTGTATGGTCTGACAGAACTGTGTGTGTGTGTGTGTGTGTGTGTGTGTGTGTGTGTGTGTGTGTGTGTGTGTGTGTGTGTGTGTGTGTGTGTGTGTGTGTGTGTGTGTGTGTGTGTGTGTGTGTGTGTGTGTGTGTGTGTGTGTGTGTGTGTGTGTGTTCTTGTAAAGCATCACATGTGGGGACGTCCGCCTGTATACACACCAGCCATGTGGGGACCTAAAACCTTATGAGGACCTCATTCGAGGTCCCCAGAGGCACAATGCTTTTAAACGGCTAGAAATGGCCTCAAGATGGGCCCCATGTACTTTTCCTGAGAAGTCCCCAGAATGTCCAAAACCTGAATTAGTGTGAGTGTATGCGACCCTAGTGGACACACTGAGGTACTGCAGTCCCCATATGACACCATGTTCTGGTTCTGTGTATCACAGGTCCCCACAAAACAGCGCCCCCACAAGGTGGCTGTTGGTACTGCATCAGTCCTCATATGACACCATGTTCTGGTAGTGTGTATCATCAAGTCCCCACAAAACACCACCACCATGTGTTTGCTGTTGCACTGCACTTATTACAACTTCAACCTTTGTAACCTTTTACATTATAAATGCATGAAAATATTAGTTGTTTTCTTAATGTAAAATGCAATTAAAAAAAAGCAAATAAGCAGGATATGAGAAATATTTAGGGCTTGACGGTAACTGGTTTTCTTAAGCTACTAGCTACCATTGCTAAAACTAAAATGGATATATTTTATTGGTAAATGGTCTCAACTTATATTGAGCTTTTCCACCTACATACTGTAGGCACACAGCAAGGAACCATTCACTCTCTCATTCATACAACAGTGTACGCAGACACTTGAGGCATGGAGGGTGAAGTGTCTGGCCCAAGGACACAAGGTCAGTACGCAAATTTGAACCCCCGACCTTCTGATCATGATTGACCCGCTCTACCAACTGTGCCACAGTCACCACCATTATCGTTTAATGATTATTATTTCAACTTAATTCAATATAAGCGTAATGTTAACATGATTTGTTAACACAGACAAGCCAAAAGAAAATCCTAAAAAATAAAATAAATGTTCTCTTCAGCCTTCAGCCCTATCTGCAGAGGGACTTTTATCTGCCCTGAGTCTATCTATAGCCTGTCCTAGGAGCGATTACTGTTATTGTTTGCCTCCACGATTTTTACCAGATGAAGGTAGAAAAGTGCCATAAATGTGATTTAATGTAGGCTTCACATGAACAGTATTTCACCAGTCTAGAGCTGTGGGCTGTGTGGAACATGCTGTAGGTGTCTCCAGAGCAGTAGCCTACCTAAGTGTTGGAAGTGAATATCCAACATCCAACGTGAAACCATCTTGAATGTGCACCACATCATTTGCCTCCCATGAACTTTCATAGCGGCCTCTCTCTTTTTATCTTCACTACAAGAGCGTTTATTAACAGCGCTGGCTGCTTTGAATCAAGTCTAAATCAGTCATTAAATCTATGTCATTAACCATTGCGTGAATATTTGTAAAGCACTTTGAGTTATTTTGCATGAATGGTTCTCATCAAATACAGTTGATTGACTGACAAATAGAATTTTAAATTGGCTTGTCTGAGTGTTGGGGAGGGACTTGTGTCCTGCTTCTGCTCCTCCCTCTCACCTCTTTGTATGCAGGTGCTCCACCCTCCCCCATGGCTACTGGGTGTGGCTTCTCAGCTGTCCCCTAAGATTGGCTGCATCTGGCGTGGTGGCTCAGCTCAGTCCCAGCCTGGTCTCCAGCCACCTTTGCCATTTTTGTAGTAAAACTTTGTAATAAAATTGGTATTTAACCGCCCTTCTGGTTGCTTTCCTCATTAAGCCGGTCGGGACAATTTGTGAAAAAGGAGCTATATTAAAGCTGTTAATATTGTTGTTTTGTTTACAATAGTGACGTTTAAAGAACAATTAAGACTGAGAGGTCCATTTAAACGAACTAGAAAACAAACATCTAGTAATGCACCGATAGTATCAGGTATCCAGGACCTAAGAAACAAATGACAAATTAAGCCTTGGAAAAAATGATTAATAATAATGAAAATTATATTCAATAAAAAAAAGAATAAAATAGCATATGTAAGATTCTCATATAACTAAATCTACGTTTCTCAGGTAAATGGGTAACTACTAACTAGTCTGCTATGATATAGTCTATAAACCATCTATACACAAGAATGTTTGAGAAAAATGCATGGTACTCGTTTTGGTATTCGGTGTTGGCAAGTAGGCTACTCAAGTCAAAGTACTCATAACAGTTTTAGAAAAAAGTAGTATCGGTGCATCCCTATCAACAATAACAACAGACTGGTGGTGATGCTCCATCATGACACAAACTGGGATTAACAGGTCCTCATAATGTTCATCTCTAAACTGTCTCATTATACAAAATGGTGGCTTGACTACATCATGATACACAAACCAGGATTAACGGGTCCTCATAATGTTCATCTCTAAACTGTCTCATTATACAAAATGGTGGCTTGACTACATCGTGATACACAAACCAGGATAAACAGGTCCTCATAATGTCCATCTCTAAACTGTCTCATTATACAAAATGGTGGCTTGACTACATCATGATACACAAACCAGGATTAACGGGTCCTCATAATGTCCATCTCTAAACTGTCTCATTATACAAAATGGTGGCTTGACTACATCATGATACACAAACCTGGGTTAACAGGTACTCATAATGTCCATCTCTAAACTGTCTCATTATACAAAATGGTGGCTTGACTACGTCGTGATACACAAACCAGGGTTAACAGGTACTCATAATGTCCATCTCTAAACTGTCTCATTATACAAAATGGTGGCTTGACTACGTCGTGATACACAAACCAGGATTAACGGGTCCTCATAATGTCCATCTCTAAACTGTCTCATTATACAAAATGGTGGCTTGACTACATCGTGATACACAGGTATCAGCTATGTGCTAACTACCGACCATTGCACAATATTTTACAAGAAAGAAAACATTCAATACTACATTGAAAAACTTTTCAGTTTATAAAGTTTTAGACAAATCTTCAATTGAACATTTTTTATTCTGTGTCCAAAAGTTGGAGCATAGCTGATTAGCAGACATCATGCTTTAAAACTCTTAATATTTAATTCTTCTTTTGAAATCAATGCTAAAAATAAATTGGATATTAAGGCTTTAAGTAGCCTGTGGACACAGGCACAATTTTCACTGTAGGCATATGTGAAAATGCCATTCCTCCTTCGTCTAATTTATTTAACCCTTTGTCTTTTGATATTCTTTAAAAAATTAGCATTGGTTTGTTTTGGTTTGCAAAATCCCTGGCCGCCATTTTGTATTGCCGGGGAGGAGCTAGTGGTGCCACTACCCGTGCTCTGCATCTCTCTGCATCTGCGTCCACGACAGATGTCACGTAGCCTACAGTCAACAAACTGGTAAGTCTTTTTTGGAGAGTTAACTATGTTAGACATGACAAATTAGTTTGCAATGTTCATGTTCTAAGATATGTGCTCAAAAACGTTTCAAAAACAGTGCTAAGTACTGTGGCAATGTGCTAGCTTTTCTGTTCATTTCTACCACAATACATAAAGAGAGACTTATTTTTTGCTCAACTGTCTACTTGAAGGAAGGTATATGAGGCTCTTTTTTTAGATTAGATTGTTGAAAAGTTTAGTGGATATTAGCTTGATTAGCTAGCTGCATGGTGGTTAGCTATCATGCTAGTTGTACATTAGCAAAACCAGACTCACGTGGCCTCACTTTTCTTTAACAAGGAATACATTATACAGTTAAAACGTTGGTGTAAAGTAATTAGACATTTATCTTGAGCTCCACAATACTGGTGGGCATTTTTTTTGCATTGGGTCGTCCATAACTTTTCTGTCTGACCCAGTCTTAGCTTTGAGAATAACCATAACATTGAACATGTTTAGCATTGTGGTAAGAAGCTGCTGTAGCACCATGTGCTGTGGGAAGTGGAGCTGAGACTGCCACAGAGGCATTAAACATAAATAACTCATATAACAATGGGACAATAGACTATGTCTGAGATCTCAGGACGTTAAGCAAAGATTGTTCACAGCTACCATAGTTAACTCAACTTTATTTTTTCAGCAACAATGAATGAGTCGAAGGATAAAGAGGGACATGGGAAATCTGAGGTGAGATGTTTTTTCTTCTTCTTGTGAACCACTGTACTGTATAGAAAAGGCTTTATTTATTCATTCATTTTTTAATGCATGTATAAAAGGAATACCACTACATGGCCATAATGTTTTATCCAACGTTTTAACCTTAAGTCTCATGCTGTTCATAGGGCAGATACATGTAAACACAGCGAGTGATTTTTTGTTTTGTTTTGTAGTCACAAGTAAGATATTTTTGTTGTCTGCAGACATTGAGAAATCACCACGATGCCTGTGTGACCCGACAAGAAGAGTGGCTCACAAAGAAAACACACAAAAACTTTGAAATTACATCACTACCTCAAGTTGTAAGTCTGTGCATACAATATTGTTTAAGGCAAGACACTGCAGGGTAATGGGCTATATGCACAGTGACCCCACGTGATTTCCGCCTGGACAGTCAGCCAGACGCTGTCCTTCCTGTCCGAATTAGCAGGTCCCACAGAAATGAAGCAATAGCTTAAGATTTGGTAAAGGACAGCGAGTAAAAGTTCAGATGTGACTGGAGCAGGTTAGAAAATATTACATGAGACGTAACGACTTCACTGGAGGAAACTCCGTGTTCATAACGTGGATGTTTTTGTCGTGAGGCTAACGCGGCTAACACAAAATAAAAAATAAAACTAGCGAGGCGTTTGGAACGAGCCTGCGCAAAAAAGAATCGTCCTGTTAGTTTAAATTATATTTACTTGTTTACATGTTATATTATCATTTTTTAACACTAGCCTTTAGCTCTAAGATAAAAGCTCCGCCCTTACGACAGCCGGCGTTTCCTTTGGGACAGATTCACAGTGAACATGATGTTTGTAACACGTTGCTGTGACTCCATCAGTAACTCGTTGTCCTTAACCAGATCCTGAGCTTCTCTATGTTTGTGTGGGAACCTGCTAATTGTGAACATAAACGATCAGCGACAAGAAGTCCAGCGTCTGGCTGACTGTCCAGGAAGACGTCACGTGGGGAAACTGTGCATAAGCCTATAAGGAAAAAAATAACGCCCCATAGTTAACCGGATATTTTAATAAAGAGTTTTCTACAGCAATATAAACAAATATCTCTGTCCACATGACAGATTATGCGCAAAACAGATTACTCTATCCCACGAAAGTTATATATTTTCCCAACACTTTTTTTTATATAGCAAATAAAGTTTGACTTTGACTTTTTATTTTGCTGAGGTGTAGCTCAGCCACTCAACTCATGGAGAAACTTTAGCAAGGTCAACCCGTCAAAAAAAGGTCTCTCTGTCTAATGAATAAGTTCTGAGAAAAAAGAAATAAAGAAATCTGCAGCCGCAGTGCATGTGACGTCGCGCAGCTCGGAGAAAGTAGTGGCTTCTGTCCAAATCGCCAACAGAATGAGTGGACTATACACTACTATATAATGCAGGCCTATATAGTGAATGAGGGGTTAGGGACTAGGGTGGACATTCGGACACAAGCCAGGTCTGGTCTCCTGTCCAGACCTGTTCACGTCCAGGTCTAGTTGCGTCCAGGTTGTGTCCTGTTAAATGACTGCATGCCCAAATCCATAATTGAGTCTTGTCTTTTTCAGTCAAACCCCAGAAAGGATGACATGTCCACATCTGAAGGTAGCCAAGATGAGTATGTCCCAGATCACACAAAGAGCAGCACAGACAGTGAAGACGACGATTCATCTGCCCACCAGAAGCAACCACATAGAAAGAATCTGGATCAAATAAATATAGATCCACAAGGTAAGTTAAGTTTCACAATGCCATGTACTGTTACTTCCTGTTATCTATTAAGTGTCCTGGTAACCATTTCATTTTTGTTTTTAGAGGGGGTCATGGAAGACACAGAAGCATCAGATGATGAAACTGATCCAATCTCAGCCCCAGATTCGTCATCTTCAAAATCTCCAGGTATTTGAACAAGTAACACTTGACACATGTGGGGGAGAGGGAGAGGAGGCGAAGGACACAAAGGGAGGAGACCAAGGACAAGAAAACAAGACAATTATTTCCTGTATTTTGCTTAGATTAATCTCATTATGTCCACAGGAACCAGGAAGAGGGGAGAGCCTGCACTCCAAAACCTTCAACCAGGAAGTGAAGATCATATCCCTGTGTTTTCTTCGAAGTCTCCAGGTATTTTAAACAATCAATGAAGGAAAGAGTTTGGCTGTTTGATTCGGGAAGAATGGATTCAGGACAGAAGAGAGAGTGTGACCGGGGAGAGGAGACGGGTGAGAGAGATAAAGGACAGACATAGGGGAGAGAGGAGGAGACTGAGGAGAGAGATGCAGGACAGGCGGAGGGGAGAGAGGCAAACGGATGAGAGGGAGGAGGGGAGTGAGAGGAGTAGAAATGGGAGAGGAAGGGGGAGAGAAGACGAAGGAGAAACGGATGCAAACAGGGATGGAGGAGTAAAGAGAGGGAGACTGGAGCGAGCAACACAAGAGCAACAGAAGTGGAAGGATTGGTACTGGTCAGAAATGTCTGATAGTGTTGCAGAATGAAGTGATGATACATTTTATGGGAGAAACATCCAGGAAGGCGTAAGGCGTAATAATACCAGGAGTAATTTGGCATCCGCACAGTAAAGTGAAGATTACTGTGCAGTAAAGTGAAGATTACTGCGCGGATTTCGAACTCCTCCTGGTATTATTACTCTTACAATATAGTCCCCCCTTTTATCCGCTTAGAAAATACATATTGTTTAATTGTGTGTAATTATACTTTGTAGTGGAACACTTCACGTAACCATATTTAAATAGGGAAAACGTGGAAGAGCTTGGTAGCTTCTATCTTGACCTGTCTTGGAGCTATAGAGGAGAGAGGGAGAGGCTAAATGCTAACGCCGTCTGCGCTGTGTTTTTTCGTGACTGAAGATCAGACAGGTCCTAAAGAACTCGTCACAGCTCAGGTAAGAAACATATCTCAGTATGTACAAACAGTTGCCTATTCCTTTAAAGGAACAGGCAACTGTTTTTTCAGTCTGAGATATGTTCTTGCCTGAGCCTGATTGTGATTTGATGTGTGAAACCATAGACATTAGCATTTAGCCTCTCCTCCTCTCCTCTATGTGGCCAAATGGGGGTGAAGTTAGAAGCGACCAAGCTCCTCCACGTTCCCCCTATATGGTTATGTGAGATCCAAGTATAGTTACACAAAATTAAACATGTCAATTTTCTAAGTGGATGAAAAGGGGAACTATATTGTAAGGCGTAATAACACTTAAGAAGCACTTTGGCGTCTTACTGCGCAGATGTCGAGGTGCAACTACTCATGTAACTGTATTTAAATATGGGAAACGTGGAAGAGCTTGGTGGCTTCTAACTTAACCCCATTTAGCCCCATAGAGGAGTGGAGATGAGGCTAAATGCTAACAACATCTTTGGTCTTTTTGACTGAGTGCACGCACAAAGACCAGACAGGTGCACATTAACTCGTCTAAGCTCAGGTAAGAACATATGTCAGTATGGAAAACCGGTGGCCTGTTCCTTTAAATACAGGAAGTAACAGCTAGAGGTAGAGTTTTCATACTGTTGTGCAATCGTAAAGTTGTGCAAGAGTCTAAAGTAGAGACCTGTACAGGAATGGATTTTGTGGATTATGTTTTGGTCTGACCGCCCGTTCCCGCCTAAGGCTTTATGAATCCTGACCGATCCTACAAAATTAGTGTCGAGTCCTGCAAGTCTCGTGAGAATTCCCGCCCGTTGCAGGTCTCTAGTCAAGAATTCTATTAACCTTTCCCTCCAACTTACTCGTGTTGAAGAACATGCATGATAACTGGCAAACCGTTGGGCGACAGACCTATGTTCACTTTTTGGAAATAAATATTTCATTGTTAATGAACATTTGTTGGGCATTGATTTTTTTGTTTTAAACCTCCTCCTTTTTCCTGTTAACCTATCTACCAACATTCAAAAATAACAAAAAATACAAGAAATACCATTTTCCCCACTATTGCCATCTGGTGGTTGTTTCAGGTACTACATAATAGACAGGTCCCCAAAAGTCACCAATTACCGGACAAAAAATAAAAAAGAAAACTTAGGAGATTTTGGTTCAAAATTTGCATCTGGAGCCCAAGGCTCAAGAAAAAATTTTGAGAGTGGTTTTGGTGGCTCTATTCCCTTAAAAAAAATGGGGTCCCCATATGGAGCAGTTTGCCTTGAGGTCCCCATTTGTACTGATTTACAAGTATGTGTGTGTGTGTGTGTGTGTGTGTGTGTGTGTGTGCGAGAGTGATGTAATTTGCTTTTGTTGAACCCTGAGTGAGAGGTCCCTTGTTTTAATGGAGTTGCAGATTAGTTTTGCAATCCCCTTGTAAACGGGTGAGTGATAAAGCCCACTCATGTAGCTCATTCCCAAACACAAAGACATCGACAAATATTGTTTCATCTGTGTAAGACAGTGTACGATATGTAAATACATGTATCTTAAGCTTCATTGTTAAGCCTTTGTACTGACTTTACTGAGGATTTCAGAATAATTTCGGTTCTGTGAGATGTGACTCACCCTTTTGCATTGGTTTCAAATGCAAAAGTTACTGAAAGGTACAGTATGTACTACTGCTCTAAAGCTGCATTACCCTTTCCCCTTTTTCAAACCATGAAAGTTGGAAGTTGTTGAGAAAAATCTCTTTGCTGCTGCTGCGCAAACATGTTTCTAACTCTCAGAAAATCCTCTTGCACAACATTGTGTTCACGTACGTTAAGGCGAGACTTTGCAGACGAATAGGAGGGATGTATTTGTAGTCATTTAATAGTTTTAATCGGTTAAAAAGTTTAAGTGGATTTTGTATCTTGTTTAGTTTTTGATTAAGCTTTTTTTTTTTTTTTTTTTTTACATTTCCCATTAAATAAAGGGATTCAGGAATCAGGCTAGGAAAACATATCTCTGGACAAAAAACAACTACATTCACAATATTGGAAAGTACAAGACTGGAAAGTTTGGAGTCTGTCGGAGCTACTAAAGTTTCAACAACACAAGACCAAAGAGAGAACAGGGCTCTGCGTCTGATGTACGATCAGCAGGAAACATGTTCTGCCTTATACTCCATGTACAATGTTACACACTCATATGCCTTCATTACAGAGATCTACAGGGGTGCTCTCTCTCACCTCAGCGTGTGTTTGCCTGGCATTCATGGCACCAGCCCAAATGAGATACGAGCAGTTCTGTCAGGGCTCCACAGGGGGCGCTCTCCAGAGGGGGGGGGGGGTTTGCACCTGGTTGCATTAAAGCGCAGTCTGATTGTTGTGGGCGTGAGGGCTTTGATGAGAGCGGCATCTGATCAGAACATATGCAGCTGGAAGAAGAGGCACACGATGTACAGAAAACACAATGAGGAGGCAAACAAACTGCGGGGATGAGCTGGTTTTGAACTTTTTGGAGGATGACGTAATTATAGGATTCCGGAGTGAGAAACTGCACGCTGTGAATTCAAGTGTGCAGAAGTAAACAAGAACTCGGTGTTAGCTGCACAGTCGTCAGCCCTATTTGCAGATGGACTCCTTCTGGTCTGGGCACATCTGTGTCCGTCCATGAGAGGGGATCTATCCTTCTTTTCCCAGGCTCCAGGAGTTCAGGACCTTTCACCTCTCATCCAAAAGGCCTCGTCAGCGACCCTATGGTTTCCAGTTCACACGTGCGTGGACTAGAGAAAGCTGGGCTAAGTCTAGGGGTGGGACTTAGGAAACATCCAACACGTCAACTACAGAGCACAGATGACCCAAGAACCTTCATCTAAGAGTTTTATATCTTTATATCTACCGCTTGTACAACTGAGAGCTTACACACCATGTCCGTGTCATTATTCATGTCCAAACAGTTTATCTTTGTCATTAAGTGATCGATAAAGTGTAGGTGGAAAGTGGGGTTGTGGGTCGTAATACCTTAAAGCAGGGGTGTCCAAACTTTTTTTCATGGGGGGCCACATATTGGAGCGTACACGGGGTAAAGGGCCATGGGTCGGTGGTTAGTTCCGCGAAACCTTCCACTAGCAGAGGTTTAAATTGTGCCTCATGCCTTTATTTATGCTTAAAACCTTAATGCCAGCTCTGTATTACAATAAAATGCTAGTTGTTAGGTTAGAATTGTGTAGAATTATTACATATTAAATAAAAAGGACCATCTCTGATAATGTGAACCGATTCAGCAAGAAGCCTGAGGGCCACCAAAAATTGGTCTGAGGGCCACATTTGGCCCGCGGGCCGCACTTTGGACACCCCTGCCTTAAAGGAACGGGCCACCGTTTTTACATACTGAGATATGTTCTTACCTGAGCTTAGACGAGTTGATGCGTACCTGTCCAGCCTTTGTGTGTGTGCTCAGTCAGTCATGCAAAACGACCAAAGATGTTTTTAGCATTTGACCTCTCCCAACATATTCCTATAGCTCCAAACGAGGTGAGGTTAGAAGCGACCAAGCTCTTCCATGGGCATGCACAAAGACCAGACAGGTATCAACTCATCTAAGCTCAGGTAAGAACATGTCTCAATACGGAAAAACGGTGGCCTGTTCATTTAACTGTAGTAGTGATAGTGGAATTGCTTAAAGTTTATCAGAAATACTATAGATTATCTCAAAGTACCAGATGATACCAAGTATTGAGCCCAATGGGCGAGGAACGTGCTTCTCTATGGTCCTTATGTCGGGGAGCTGACATTGGCGACTCCAAGAGACACTTGGGAGACAGGATTCTAATGGGACTTCAAACGTCCCAAGAACGGCTTAAAAGCCTGGCACCAAAGAGTTCTTCTTTTCCTAATAATCACTATGACCCATGTGACCACGCTGGGGTAGGTGAAATATTTTTTAACCACACTGTTTTTTGTTAATCAGCCTCAAATTTGACTGGCTCCAGAGGCTGTCAATCAAGCTCTGGAGCTCAGTGGAGGCTTCGGCTTCCCGCCTTTTTGCGGAGCTGCGTAGGAGGAGTCTGAGCGGCCATGTAAGTTTCACACATGACTCGGGACCTTTACTATGAATGTGGCTGAGTAGGTTCTTGTCAATCTAATTATTATATCTATGATTGAGCCCCAACTTTCCAACTCCTGCTCTTACTCGGCTACTTCAGATCCATGACTTTTGATAGAACCTTCAAACAGACCACATATCCATGCATTTGTTGTCGTAAAATGGAATGTAATTGCAAAGGTTAATTAACTGAAGCAAGTTACGAGTTTGAAACCAACACCAACAGTGCTCCCATAATGCTAAGCTTTAAGTAAGTTGCAACACACTAAACCATTTACTGTGCCTAAGAAATGGGTGTCACTGAACCTTTTGTGGTGACAAAGAGGTGAAACTGCAGCCAAGACAACTGTCAATGTAATTTACCATCAGGACCCCATCCATTTATCTGCCTATAGTCTGTCAGTCTGTTCACAGCAACAGTAGTAAATTCTTCTCTTAAATATTATACTAGGGCAGTGGACAGCTCAGTATGCATGCGGGCAAATAAACTTTGAAAACTTTTTAACCTTTACTACAGGTCCAAATGAAAGTTCATGACCTTATACCTTCTACATTGGCAATCAGTTCTCTTTGTAGTGGACGCCGCAGAACAGGAACATCTGCGGACGCACAGGGCCATGGGTCACACCGCCGCTGAATAATAAACACTTCCACGCAGAGAAAAAAACGTGTTAGTTATGGCCAACAAAAATGCATTGATAAAAAGGGGGGGGAGGGTTTGTAGATGGATGAGTTCCCACCGGGTTCTCCCCCAGTAAGTTTCCACAGCAGCAGAGAAGATGCAGACGGGGCTTAACTTGATCCCCCATTTGGTGGAACACATTCCCTTTCTCTTCCAATCCGTCACACAGTCCAAAAGTGTTTCTGTTACTGAAATACAAATCGAGCACTGGACGCAGAGGGCAAAATTAACCTTGCTACCTCCATTCCCACCACTGCCACTCAAAAAAATGTAACAAAAGCCAGTTATAGTCGCTCTTGTACCTGTGTCTAAATATCGTTTAAGAGGTCATCCCCTCCAGAGTAAAGTGCTGGTGACTCTGAGGTGAGAGCTTCTGTCCTGTTTCAGTAGCACTTAGATCGTTTCCACACAGAACCACTATTGACTTTTTTTTTCCCTTTTTAGGTTTCAACCCAAAAGCCTGATGGCCCTGTGTGGCACCACTGAAATACAGATGGAAAGGTCAAACGATAAATTCTGGTGATTTTAACAGCTCCAGTCACTGCGGGGTTTTGTGGTGAGTTCAGAGTTGTAATAGAAAAAAAAAGTTTCTGATGACTTTTGCTCTTGTGTTCTTCTATTGTACATTCAAAATTGGATTTCTTAATGTAGAATAGGTTTGTGATTTGACTTACAGTATCAACAACACCATACAATTATTTTTGATACAGCAATATCGGGATTTTTTTTTTTTTAAATAACTCAATTGTGTTTCATTTAAGCCATATTTACTTAAGTGCCATCGAAGTATGAGTAGCTTTTGTAAGGCGCATTGAGTTACCTTGTGTACGAAATGTGCAGTATAAATAAAGTTGCCTTGCCTTGCTCCCTGGCATTTTTGTTACATAAAAGTGGCTCAGAGGGAATTGAAAGGCGGAAACCCCTGTATGTAGGCAGACAAACTGAGGCAGGAGCTCTCCCCCAAGTTGCCAAAGTGAAACGATAACATTTTTAGCGGAGGCTATATTTTTTTAAGTGAACTTCAAGGGATATTTCAGGATTTTTGACATAGGGCCTCATTTCCTAGTTATCCAGAGTGTTGTTGATTTCGGATTTTTTTTTTAAATTCACGCAGTCCTTATATTTCGAGAGTTTAGTGTTGCTATGCTAGTACTAGGCTAGTGCATGTCTATGGTAACTAGTAGCCTGCATTAAAAACAGTCTGACCCAAGCACAGTGCACCTGAGGCAAATCACTTATAGCACCAGACTACAGATATAAATGTTTGTGTTGACTGAATTTTTTTTTTTAAATATAACCATTTTGCATCTAAAAGAACTTGATTGATGATTTTGAAGAGGTTTTTAATGCAGGCTACTAGTTACCATAGACATGCGCTAGCCTAGCACTAGCCTAGCGTCAATAAACTCTTCAAATAAAAAAATATATATACAGTATATATATATATATATATATATATATACATCGCCCGAAAACAACAACACTCTGGATAAATAGGAAATGAGGCCATATGTCAAAAATCCTGAACTATCCCTTTAAATATGGGTCATTTTGTGAAAGATTTGTCACTCTCCACACAAGGTAGTGGGAAGTTGTGCTTTCAGCCCCTTTGACCAAAAGCAATTACAGCGACTTTCTTTGTATCCAAAGTTGTGCAACTTTTTACACAGGATGCTGCTACACAATGCCTTGTGTATTGTTAAAAGAAATAGTTCAAATATTCAGAAAAAAAACATGAAAATAGCAGCTGCACCATCCCTGCTGGAGTCCCTTTGAGTCACGCAGTTTTCAAAGTTATGGAAGCTCTTTGTGTTTTGTTTAAATACATCTCCTGACCTCATTTGAACCGAACACGTGTGGAGGGAGCTGTACCCAGACTCCTTTGCGCTTTTACTCAAACCACGAATTCCAAGTAAAGTGTTAAATCCAACTGAAAAGAGGGAAAGTAATCATATCTGTAGTGAGCGGCAAAGTGGCTTATTTGACGGTAGAAAGAGAAACTGGGAAGGGACAAGAGGGCGACTCATTGCAGCTACAGAGGAAAGCTAATTTGGTGCTTTCAAAGGGCATGAAAAGAGCGGAGAAACGGTGAAAAGATGGCTTCAGTTCCATCTTACAGTGGAACATGTGTGAGAGGGATTACCCAGAATCAGAATACAAGGTTTTAATGGAAGGAGTTTAGATAGAGAGCAGAATGAGGGCAGCCACAAAGATACAGTGCTTCAGAAGGAGTAATCTTTTTAGGCTGCATTGTGTTAGGCCTTGCTCATTAAAACGTCACAATGCACATTCAGAGTAATTTTATAATGCGAAGAATCTCACATATAAGGGACAATATTACGCTCAAGATGGGACATTACTTTTGAAACCACTGGCCAATTGGAAAAATCCACTGTGCTGAGCCAGTACCAAGGAGGGAAAGGTTATTGTCTACAGCAGACTTTATTGTCAGTGGAGTCTAGGATTGCATCTCCACAGCCAGGATGTAAGTAAGGATCTTTAGCATAGTGATTCCCAATCATCTCCCCTCCATAAGCTACTTTTGTGATCATAAAAACAGAGCTTTGTATTAAGATGCTTACTCATTTGGTGAACAACGAAGAGGAAAATAATGTCTATGAATGTGACTCTGAACATATGCATTGTTCTGACAGTGTGTGGTGAACTACAGACAGCTCATGACCTAAAGGTGGTGGATTGTGAATACCTTTGGCCAAGCGGGAAATCTACTGCAGATGCAGATGTTTTGGGTGCATCAATCCAGGAACTGAACACAGCAGTATCTGTAGGAGCCATCTGTGTAGAATTACGCCGCCCGTCAGCAGGGGGCGCCGTATAAAAAGGCACAGCCTACCTGATCTCTGACCTCTTGTTCTTCCGTCTGTCTGTCTGCCTGGTGTGGAGGTGGTGTAGCCTCGGGCTCTCGCGAGCAGGTAAAAGCAGATTATTTCCGTAGTGTAACTTAAAATGTTAGCCTTAATCCGAGCCATGTGTTTGATGCAGCTATAGGTCTGGTTCTGCTTCAGGCGCAATGCTAGATGCTGGTGGTGTAGGTAGGAGGTGTGGTTCTCCACGGGCCACGATGCAAAGCATGACGTCCCCGCGTTGGGTACGTACGTTGGATCCAAAAGCGGCATGTACTCTGCAAGTGTGCAAAGTAAACCAGCGTAGGTTTAGACGCTTTCAAATGCATGTTTAGGAAGCAAATTCATCCACCTAGAACCTGCAAAATAACAACCATTGCTGCTTTGCAAGTGCTGTTGAAGAGTGTCTGTGTGAACCTGTGAAACGACGCGGAAACGTGATAATCAGACAAAGGAACATTTGCCACCCTTGACATAAACTGAACTGGGAGCCGAAAAGTCTGAGAAATTTAAACTTAACTTATTCATCTGGAAATAAATTACATAAAACTAATGGAACAACTTGCCTCTTTTCAATGAACAAATCTGTGGTCTTTGTTGTGCCCATGGGCCAGTAGTGCCAGCCGTACAGTTGTTAAAGGGGCATCAAGATACTGCTACAAAAAGCATAAATATGCAGCAGCCCTTTCTCATACAGCGCTGATGTCCGACAGTAACCTTTGCTGCCAGAAGAAGCAGAAAAGGTTTGCTTGTGTTGTGGAGCGAGAGGAGGAGGATCTTGAATGGACAAAAGCCATTTGCAATACCCGAAACCAATTTGAAATCCATATGTCATTTTCAAACACACCACAAAGAAGAAAGTGAAGATGTGACACCAAATTTCCAAATGTCAGCCTTGTTCCTGACTTTTAACACTTTTTGATACCTTAATGCCATAGTGTGTCACAATGCTTGGAGCTAAATTATATATGTGTGTGGGAAAGCAAACACCCAATTTTTCAATCCAGATTTCAAGCCTTTATCTGCACGAATCACCTTTCCATGTGCATAATCTTCTGCCTGCTTATTAGGAGAAAAGCAGCGAGGCCCATTCTTCTCTCACTGTGGTCTGAACAGCCTTGAGTGTGCCTCCACCGCAGCTCCCAGCCCAGTCCTGCTGCGAAAAGTGAGAATTTACAACATTAGATATAATTAATACCCAGTTGAGCAGACACAGGAAACCTTTTATGACAGGGAGTAGAGCGGTGAACTTGAGGACATGGATAATAACCAGAGTACTATGGAGATAGGGGGTGGGGGTCACCGTGGAGACAGAGGGAGGGGCGGAGTCTGACACAGGGGTGGACTGTAAGGGGTACATCAGCGACACACACCCAGTGCAAATGAATATACAGATGAGAACCTCAAATGAACTGCAGAGTGAATTATGAAAGGTCTACGTGGGAGTAGGTTTGTGTTGCCATGTATTACAATGGCAAATTAGGAACGAGGTGTTAAAGGGATTTATTTATTTATTATTCCTGTTTGAAACCTCGACTTAAGAGTACAGAAGATGATACACAGACATCCTGTTTGTACGTTGTTTTGGTCGCCCGCTGACTCCATATTGAGGGCGAGTAGAAAGTTTAATTATCTTTAAATTGTAGGATTTTAGGATATGGGGTGACAGCAGTTCAGATAGTAGAGCGTGTTCTTACGACGTTGTGAGGACCAGTTTGAGTCTTTAACCAACAGAGTGAGGATATTTTTGTAAAGTGAGAATATTTTGGGTGGTCCTCACTTGTTTGAAGGACTGTTTGATGGTCAAGATGTGGTTTTAGGGTTAGGGTTAGAATTGGGCTTAGACCAAGATGTACTTGCAGTAAACTTTTGTGGAACATAAACAGTGAAAATGAAACTGATTCAAGGATTTAAGATCTTCAGAAGAGATGAGGAGGCAAGTTAATTCTTCAGGGGAACGGGACTTAAACAGAAAAACCTGTCAGTGACCGGACTTTTACTGTCAGTCCAAAAACACAGACTGACTTGGCCGTGTTTTTCTACTTGTCACCTGTGGCTTGCGGACTGCAGTGGAGCAAAGAGGAGCGGAGTAAAACCATCATAGGTCCTTGAGTAAAAATCATTAGAAGGTCAGTAGATTATGGATAACAGACACCACTCTGGTGCTGTGATGTCATCGTTTTAGTAAATGTTGCAAAGATGTTGATACAACAGCGCCATGTAAACGGTGTTTTGAGATCTTTCCACTCTGGGACCTAGTTTGGAAAATGTTCATTTAAAGCAGTACTAAGTAATGTGTCTACATTAATAAATCCTTTTCGTAGTCCCTGTGGGGGTAATACAAGTGTTATTGGGATGATTGGAGGGTCTTTCATCTCCCCCTGGTGTCTCTGGCCAGAAAACCATGTTTGCAACTTGACTGCGACCGGACCGGAGCAACCAATACACACTAATGGAATCACGAAGAAGAAGCTAACATGCTAACGGGCAAAGCTAACTGCGGGCTAACGTCACTTTAAACAGTATTTACAGCTAAGTTTGAGTGAAAAAAAAACTATTTCTATTGTATAATTGGATGTACAATATCCCTCTCTCCCTTCGCCTTTCCTGTCAGCGTAGTATTTACTCTACAAGACAATTAATAAGTTAAAAAAATCGTAACTTGCTACGACACCTGCAGTTGCACTTACGGCCTCTAGGGGCAAGAGTTACTTAGTACTGCTTTAAAAAAAAAAAAAAAAACGCTGTCCTCGTCTGGACGATACACTGGATTGATAAAATATCTTTGCGTTTGGTCCTCAGTTTGACTTCATATGGACAGGGCCTGAGATGGTTCCCTGAATGCTGCACAGTGGTGAACCATTATTCCTGACAGGTTGTCCTCGAGCATTGGTTGAAAGATGGGTCAAATGCTGTGAACAATAATAAAGTGTAGAAATGCAAAAGACTTTTAAAGGATCAATGGAAATCCCTCGTAATCGTGCCCTTGCAAAACACACATCGATACACACACAGTCCCCCGAGGCTGTGTATGATTTGTTAGACTTCATCAAACTGAAAAGGTTAAGTGAGATCATTATGTTGACTTGGCAGTCATTAATTTGCGCTGAAGTGAGTGGTTTAACTGCAGCAACTTTCACACATGACAGGTACAGTTGTTAAAAACAGGAGCGCACTCAGGCAAAGAACTCCAAGACCCCAAACCCCATTTCAGTCTTTTACTCAATTCATTCAACCATGTTTTAGACTTTGTTGAGGACATGGCTCTGAATACACGCTTCAGAGGTTTTGCTAAAGGTAATGGTGTTGTTTTCCTAGGAGCTGCACGGGGAACTTGGGAATGTGGGAGAGAACAAATCAAATTAAATCAGATGCCGCTCACTGCCTCCGTCGTGCTTCATTGTCAAGTTGATGTCACACAACAAAAATGTGTGTTAGCCTTATCTGGGTATCACAGAAATGCTCCGAACAAGAGGAACCTCATTATTGAGAAAATATACTGCTAGTTTTCATGCCCAATACTTTAAGGAATCAATGTTTTTGTATGGTATTGACTTGTAATTTGATTCACTGATATCCAAACTGTCGCATACTGGCAAGTACACAAGCAGCGGCTTCCCTCTCCATTGGTACAGCAGTGTTTTTACCTTTTTCTACAAATTGTATTTGCAGTTTCTGAGTTCCAGCATCCCATGCTTTTGTACATCTTTACCGTGATTTTGAATGGTAAATGGTTTCAACTTACTGTATATAGCACTTTTCTACCTTTATCAGGCCCAAAGTGCATTACAGTAAGGAACCAGTCACCCATTCACACTCTCATTCATACACCATACGCACACACTGGAGGCAACTAGGGTGAAGTGTCTTGCCCAAGGACACAACCACAGTGTGCACTTGCTGGAGTGGGGATTCAAAGACACGACCTTCCAATCACGAGACGACCCGCTCTACCAACTGCACTACCGTTGTACGGTTCAGCAGGCCATGAGGGAACCAGCTTTTTTAACCTGTTACCTGGTGTGTATTGACTTGAGACCTCAAGCCTGTATGCCAGTGTGATGCCTCATTTGAAGACCTTCTAGTTTCTAAAACTATGTGCGTGAAACACAATATACATCATATTTGTCATTCCTAATCCTAATCATAACCCGAACCCTAGCAGCTGATCAGGGGGGATGGAAAGTAACAGGCTAAACATAAATTAACAGCTGATGATCTCAAGGTCTTTGAGCAACATTTGAGACCTACAAATCCACAGATTTAGTCTTCTGAAACACTAAAGAGGCACCAAGCACCCACACCTGCAGCACAGAGGCGTCACAAGAGACACTAGAGGGGAAAAAAAATAAAAGGGGTAAACAAGGAGGTATCCGGGCAATAATCGCAGCTCAGCCACACAAGCGTGGTGGTGGAAAGCAGTGTCTTAGAAACTGGTAGCTTCATCGGGAGTCCTTTACTTCCCCCAAGTAACATCATAAAGGATGTCAAGCTGTGAGACCTGCTTGTTTGGAACTTTGAGTTTGCATGTTCTCCTCGTGTCTATGTAGGGTACTCCGCTTTCCCCTACCTCCAAGATCGTGCTGGTCAATTTTACTGTTCAACTGTATAATGACAATAAAGTTCTTCATGCATTCCTTTATTCAACAGAAAAATGATTCATTCTTCAAGCATCAAAGACTTTATCTATGCTAGAACTATAGCTTGTGGACAGATACAGCTCACACTATATTCTCAAAACTATGTCCAAAAGGGAAACTTTAAGCCAGTTTGTGTTCCAGACCTAAACAGCAATATTATCCTCATTTTGTCCTCCTTTATATACAACCAAACATCCACATGATTTGAATATTGCGGCTATTTTACTCACACTTTTCTCTGCAGCAGTGCCTTATGCTACGCCTGTTTGTGCTATTCTCTCTGCAATTACCTGCACTTTTGCGACCAGCCAGCATCATCACAACCGTCTCCACTCCTCATTTTCCCTGCTCCTTTGTACACCGGAGACCATTTTGTGTGTTTATTTATTCTATTAGGCCTTTCCGTCTCTTGTCGCCTGCTTTTGTGCCGCCGTCTTGTCAAAAGGCCACACCATTCAGATTATTGAATAGTTGGCACCGTGAGATCCTTTGACGAGACTTGAAAAGGACGATGTAAGACTATTGTCGCCACGCAGGGGGAAAAAAAAAAACACACGCAAATAATAACTGTAGATCTGAGAGGACGCGAGCACTTTCCGATGATATTAACAGTGTGAAACAATGGTGCGCATCCCGAGTAAATCACAAACAAAAGAGGAACTAATAAGTTTTCTCAAAGGGGCCAACAGTGGGATGGATATTTCACTTGTAATTACTTTAGCCTGTGCCGGGGCTGATTTCGACAAACCATTACGGCGCCGAATCTTTCAGGAGGCCGCCCTGGGACTTAATGACTTGCGATTGGAAATAGAAGAAGAAGAATTCACTCGAAAGCGAGAGGGGAGCGGCGGCAGGGAGTGAGGGATGTGGATGATTAAGAAGGCCAGATTGAGCAAAGCAAACAGAAGTGACAACACGGAATTGGAAACAGCGCGAAAGGGAGGGAGGGAAATGACAGAGAAATGCTTGTGCCAGAGGTAAATATGTCAATGTGTTGTTTTAAAGGTTCTACTGTATTGTGCCTTGCCAGGATTTTACATATTTTTTATGTTTTGTCCCTTAACATAACAGACTGATTCATTACACTCTTGCAACAACATCTCCACTTTAGCTACAGACTCCAAACTTTTCATCCTTTTTTTTTTTTCACAGGGGTTTTTGATATCCGAATCCCAGCCTCATCCTTTTTGAGCTTTGAACTGCAAAAAAATATTTGAAATTTGAATTTGTGTTTAAAAGCTAAAGAAACTATCCAAAATCCCTTCTGAAAAAAATATGTGTAGCTAATATATCAGCAAAATAAAACTATACATTTAAAGGGACGAGATGCAAGTTGGTCATTTTATACTCACTACTGCCACCGCAGGCCTTATGCATAACTGCAGGTTCTATATTAAAGGAACAGGCCATCGTTTTTACATACTGAGATATGTTCTTACCTGAGCTTAGACAAGTTGACATGTACCTGTCTGGTCTTTGTGTGTGCCTGTGGAAGAGCTTGGTCGCTTCTTACTTCATCCTGTTTGGAGCTATAGGAATATACTGGGAGAGGCCAGATGCTAACAACATCTTTGGTCTTTTTGCATGACTGAGGGCAGACAGTTCTTCCATACTGTGATATGTTCTTACCTGAGCTTAGACAAGTTGATACGTACCTGTCTGGTCTTTGTGCGTGCCCGTGGAAGAGCGTGGTAACTTCCAACTTCACTACCGTTTGGAGCTAAAGGAATACATTGGGAGAAGCCAAATGCTAACAACATCTTTGGTTGTTTTGCATGACTGAGGGCACACACAAAGGCCAGACAGGTACGCATCAACTCGTCTAAACTCAGGTAAGAACATAATCTCAGCATGGAAAAACGGTGGCCTGTTCCTTTAAGCTCGTGCATGACGGCACTTTGGGCCCAAAGTAACACCTTTTTGAGTGACAGTGCAGGATTTTAGAGGCAGTTGTGGTAAACAGGTCTGAGCTCATTCTACACATTGGGCCATGGCTGGAACATGAAAGGGGAGGAAATTACATAATTTAAACATTTTTAAACTCTGTAAAGTCTCTTTTAACCTGGCTTGATCCATAAGTTTCATCGCTGATAACATAGGTAATTTTGGCCATTTTTATGAATGAAAAAAAGTGTATGCATGCAATTATAAAGGCAAGGCAAGTTGATTTGTAGGGCACAATTCGTACACAAGGCAATTCAAAATGCCTCACAGTTGTATAAAATTAGAAGAAAGCAGATCAAATCAATCCATAAAACATCAACATAAAAATGAATTACAGTAAAAAGCAAGAGTGCAGATATGATACTTTCAGTTGTCATATGCACAGGTAAAATTAACTGGGTTTGAACTTTTCAGAGATGACAGAAAACTTAATATCTAGTTTCAAACTGATATATTTAAATCATGTTTTTCTTCCATATTCATCTCCAGTGATTTTTGATTATTCCACTCTTTTACATCATTTTTTGTTACTGTAAATTTATATCATAATGTAAGTAATAGTGAGGTTTTTCTGACCATGCCAAAATAAAACCAACCCACACTCGCACACATTAAAAGTAATATTGTGTGAGACTTAATCTGCTGCATATACACTGAAATCATATATGGGAGCAGAAAACTCTCTCGAGCCTGTACTTGCATCCAATCCAAGCCTTGTGCATTTGGTTCGGACCTTCACCCCATCATACAGGCATGTGCCATTAAAGCACGATGAGCCTCCACTGTTTCTGCATGGTCTTTCCACCATCCCAGTCCCTGGAGGAGATACTTTCCAAACACATCTATCTCTAACCGTGTTGCACTGCTGGTGTTGCTGGGCTAAGCTCCAAACACATATCCATTCAATAAACTATCCACTGCACTACGCTCATTTGTCTGTTTACGTCTCTTATGGTTGAAATAAATACAGCTTACACTTGGTGATGATTTCGATGATCCAACCTGCTCACTTAAGGCTTGGCTTTGAAAGGAGATGACTCAGGACTGGCATTTTGGAAACAGCCGCTGAGTGCTGCGGAGACCACTTAAAGGTGCTCTCGCGTTTTACCTTAATTCTACCTTTACTTTTCAAGAGGACCATTAAGGCATATTGGTATTTTGGTATGGAATTAACCATAATCTATTACTGTTGTATACTCGAGGGTTGAATAGAGCTGTTGTACATTTTAAAAGTGTAACATTTAGAGCCCTGTAACACATGTTCCTGACTGTGCGGTCCGATGGCAATGGGGAACATTGGAAACAACAATAGAGTCCCGCCCACTTCCGATCATTTGGTTAATGCTGTAAGTAAAAATCCCATTTATATTTCGCATTGACGTTTATGAAAAATGTTTATATTAATTAAATAAATATTAGTAAAGGTACATTATGCAGCGCTCCAGGATCCATTGTTTTGTAGGTTTTCTGGTGAGAGGCTCCGTTAGAAGAGAAAATCTTCCAAACAATTGATCCTGGAGCGTCCTACACATTAGGACATTGCTGGAACATAGGGGGAGGAAAATACTAAATTTTTACATTTTTAAACTCCGTATAGCCCCTTTAAAAGCACGACGCAGGATAATCAGCCATGTACTAACTCGTAATAAGATATAAAACTTTATAAACTGAAAAGTAATGCCGTACTTTCAAGTGTATATGTTTTCATTCTTGTAAAATATCTCTGCTGAGTGACCTGTGTTGTGCTTTTAAACTCTCAATATTTGAATTTTTTGAAAAGTCAATGCGATAAGTGAGTGTGATTTTTGCTTCTGGAAAAAGGCCATAACTGGACAGGACTGTTGAGCTCTTACTTACTCGAGCATGAAAAGGCTGCTCGGATACAACCATGGATGAAAATATGTTGTAAACTGGTGTCAGTGAGCATTATATGAGGGTCAAGGACTAAGTTAATCTTTACGACTCGATGTGTTCCCTGCAGCGCACATAAATCACTGTTGACACCATGGCCTGCGAGTCTCCCATACTCTGTGATATCATTACAATTACTAATACTGCTTATTAGGAAGTGATGAAGTGAACTATCCTGGGTACTTAGGACCGTGCAAACTCAAAAAATACATGTCCGAAAAAGAGGACATTAACGGTCACTTTTCATGCTTTTTTTAAGTACAAATATGATTTACATTCTTTTTTTGTTGAAAGACATGGGATTACAGTGAATAAATAGTAAGTAAGCGTCGACCTATATTGGCCAAGCCCGAGAGAGGAAAAGGTTTGTATATTACTATTATATTAATAGCACAAGAGACTGCGTAATGACCCAAGTGCTTTATAGCAAGAGCAATTCAATCCCTTAATATCTATTTATGAATTGAATTTACAAGAAAGATATGGAAACTTTATTTAAAGGCACACCGCGTAGAATTGTACCCAAAAAATAAAATTGAAATACAAGCTTTTATTTTATGACAGATACTGTATTTTCAGCATTGAAAAATATCACAAAAAAAACATGTAATTTTGCTGTGAGCGGCTCAGCTCTCCGAAGACATGACAGTAACTTTACCGGGAGTGGGTACGTGTTCTGCTCGTTTCCATGGAGATGTGACTAAAGTCAGCAGAATTTGAGATTTAAACAGGTATGGTCCCCATCTAAATCCATTCTTTGAGAAACTGCAGAAATAGCATTTTCTGTGTCGAGCTGGTCATTAGAAAAATGTTTTGCACAGATGGCAAAAGCATAGTCCAAAATGTTACGCAGTGTGCCTTTAAATATTAAAAAGATATATAAAGATACAGAGATTTGACACATGTTACTCTCAGCCCCTTGGTGCAAACATATTGAACAAAATCTCGGGTTGAGTTCAGTGTCTGGTGGGAGTGAACCACTTTGTGAAAGCCACTAGCATCCGGATAATAACAACCATGGACTTTATAAACCAATGTTTCAAATTACTCCTTAGTTCTTTGTGATAACAAGACTTGGTATGTGTTTCCAGCGTTCATCCAGCTCCGTGATTTATAAACCACAGTTGGCTTCCCATCCGTACTGCGACCACAAAACTAATTTATTCCACCAGGTCAGCCTTACTGGGAGAGCATGAAACGTTGCCGGAAAATTCCCACTAATTTCCCTTGTGATCCAGCAAACGAGGCCCACACCGAGCGTTTGACCAGAGCTGCTTTTGATTTTTTTTAAATGCATACACAAATTGCAAGAAAAATGTCCTTTAAGCTCTGTTTTGTCTCGGCTAACACGGCTAATTACGATGATGTAAAATGCATGGGAGTAGCTCATGTTCTTGGCACCTCATGTATTGTTATTTGCGCACAGGGGGTAATGCATTGCTCACCCAGTGATAAATTAGGCTATTATTGTGTGGCGCATATTAAAAAGTTTGACCAATATTAAAATACATATTTTCTACCCTGCACAGATTCGCTTGTTACAGATTAGACCGTCTCAACTTAAAGATGTGTTCTGCACAGGCAACTTTTTCCCATCATTACCAGCCAGCAAGGAAGATTTAAGCCATTTCAAAACAACAACATCCAAAGCAAACATCGTTAAGCAAACAATAATAGGGACGGCAGATTTTGTCCTAAGGCTGATTTGTTTGAAAGTTTAATATGAGAAATGTGCAATATTGAGGAAAATCTGCTTTTGTTGTGAAATACCTGGTGGTGTCTTTTTCTTTCTTTCTTTCTTTTTTTTCTTTTTTATTCACAATTAGGTCCCAAATTTGATTTCTGTTCTTCTTCTTCTTCTTCTGCTTTTTCTTCCTTCTTCTTCCTTTCTTCTTTTTCCTTCCTTCTTCTTTCTTCTCTCTTCTTCCTTTTTCTTCCTCATTCCTTCTTCTTTCTTCTTCCTCCATCTTTCTTCTCACTTCTTTCTTCTTGCTTCACTTCTTCCTTCTTGATTATCTCTTCTTCCTTCTTCTTCTTCCTTCTTCTTTCTTCTTCCTTCTTTCTTCTCCTTCCTCATTCCTTCTTCCTCATTCCTTCTTCTTTCTTCCTTCTTTCTTCTTCTTTCTTCTTCTCCTACTTTGTTCATCTTTCTTCTTCCTTCTTCTTCCTTCTTCTTCTTCCTTCTTTCTTCTCTCCTCTTCCTTCTTCTTTCTTCTTCTCCTACTTTGTTCATCTTTCTTCTTCCTTCTTCTTCCTTCTTCTTCTTCCTTCTTTCTTCTCTCCTCTTCCTTCTTCTTTCTTCTTCCTTCTTTCTTCTCCTTCCTCATTCCTTCTTCCTCATTCCTTCTTCTTTCTTCCTTCTTTCTTCTTCTTTCTTCTTCTCCTTCTTTGTTCATCTTCCTTCTTCATTCTCTCTCCTTCCTTCTTCTTCCTCCTCCTCATTTCCTCTTCTTTCTTCTTCCTTCTTCTTTTGTCTTCCTTCTTTCTTCTTACGTGATTTGTTCTTAACATTTCAACAGTGAGGGGGATGCAATCAAGGCAAAAGTCAGTTTTCAATTGTTGGGGCATTTTTTGGTAAATCAGGGGTAGGCAACGTCAGGCCTGGGGTCCATGTCTGGCCTTCAAGCAAAGAGCCTCTGTCACACTGGATGATTTTGACAAGTATTACACAAATCGGCCAATAAACTGTAAAAATGTGAACAAATACAGTTAAAAATACTGTTCATTTCTTTCTTGGTCATATGTGGCAATTGTGGAACAGAGACGCTTTACTTTGGGTCACAATTGGGAGGTCCAGCTCTTGGCGTTTTGACAGGATTGAAAATCATCCCTCCACCAATAAAACTTGCCAACCCTGATGTAAAATTTCACCTGAAAAACAAGAAAGCCCAACCCGCCCGCGCAATCTGTTTAATGTGTGTAATGCTTATGCCCTATGACAGTTCATGAAAATCTATAGAATATGTCGAATTGAGTGGGAAACCATCACTTGTTGTTGCATTGATCACAGTTATTTTCATGTCTCCAGTGCAACAAAGGCTGTAGTCAATAAGAGCTCAATCAGATTTTTAATTAAGCTGGAGAAAACACACATTATGACATCATTAAGATAAGGCTAATATCTTCCCATCTTTAATTAACAAAGATAGACATTGAACACTATACATCATTTTCAAATTCCGTTTACTTATGTTTTGACAGCCGTATGTGAAGCTCATTCTCTACCCGTCTGGATTTGAATACTAAAAGTGAACTGTTATGGTTTTGATCGGCCAGTGAGGTCACGATAAAGGCCAGTGAGGTTGGAGCTTATTGCCTTGTTAAATGTTTTATGGGGAAGGCTGTGCAGTGGAGCAGAACACATGCCCCTGTGGTAGTGCATGTCTTCAATACTTTCTCCAAACGCTCGGATACAGTACTGGATAAAGAGATCCACCAATCCAAGATCACCAAAATCTTACTGTTTTATGAAATTGGCACATTACACATGCTTAACCACTATAAACTTTCGACTGCACATCACAAACACACCAGTTTTAAGTTACAAAACCAGTTAAGGCTGCAAGGAACATCACTGCTCTTGTGTATGTGTTTTTCAACTCAAAATACGAGTTAAAACTCAATTCACGTCGAGGCACAGTTTGTAACAGAAATAAGAGATGACTACAGGAGGAGGTTGTGGTTTAGCGAACAGTGAAATAAAGCCACAGTGTCAGAATGTGGGCTCCGTCTGCAGCTCACGGCACAGTGAGCACCCACAAACTCCAGCGGACCTTGGGGCTCCCGTGGTCTAAAGAGATCACAAACTCGCAACCGAGCAACTGGAAATCGTTATGAAGCCGTTCAGCGAAAGATCAATTCAAATATTTGGATTCGTTTGAGTCCACACACGGAAAAAAGCAAATCCTGGAAAATCCTCCGTTTGTGCAGCTCGTGAACACACCATCTGATCCAAGGACCAAAGTAAGAACCAAAGTAAACAAAGTGACTAAACGTTGTATTTTAACATTTAATTGCAAGGGAGACAATAAAAGCAACCCTTGGGATTAGTTGCACATACTGTATTTTTTTGTATGGCAAACATCTCAGACAACAAAAAAACGCAATATGATTTCAGATAAATCTCTGGAGAGCGTTGGCCTGTTCATATTGCTGTGCTAAAATGTATACTTTTTGTGGGACGTAATATTGAGGTCCACTTCCAGGTGTCTATCTAACCAATGAACATCTGCCCTTGATAGCTTGTGCTGTTAAGGTGCCCTAATATGTTTGAAAAAGCTCAAAATGAATGACAACCAACTGGCATGAGTCCTCTAAACCAGGGGTGCCAGTGCCCATTACATCTATCATGAGCTACCAGTAGATCGCCCAAACAAACCAGATTGATCGCCGAGTCCTATCACTCCAAAACTGTCTTGCTGGTGGTTGGTGGTGGTTGGAGGGACCGTTGGCGCAGATGTGAGCAGCCTCCCTTCTGTCAGTCTGCCTCAGGGGAAACTGTGGCTACAAAATGTACAACCATCAGCATGGAGTGAATGAACTTCCTCGCTTTCATGTGTGAAGCGCTTTGGGTGTGACTTGTGTCATATGAAAAGCGCTACACAAATAAGATTCCCTTCCCTTGCTCGCATTGGTATTGGATTGACACATGGAACGAACAGTCTGATACTTACATAAACACAGGAATTCAGACAAGCACAAGTGACTCGCATGCGACAAACAGAATAATGACTGTCATCGGTAAAAACACCATTGCCAATCATCCAGTCACAGTCCCATCTCAAGCCGCACCTTCGCGACAGCTCCAATCACTGCAGCTGCTCATTCCTGCTTCAGCCATTCAGCGCCCGGAATCCCCTTCTTAAGCTTTCTCGTCCATCACTCGACCGCTTCCCAGTTGTGCTGCGACCCTCCTCTGCCTAGCCTCTTCTCGGCTCTTCTCGTCGTCGTCAACTGGCCGCCACGGTTCTCATCCTCTACCACCACCAGTGTCCAGACTCCGTTTAACATTCGTCATTGCCATGTATTTCATATTGTTAATTTAATCTACTGGTCTAAGTAGCCTGGCCTTAGCCATCTGTAAACTCTGGTCAATTATCATTTCCCTACATGTACGTCTGGGCCTGATCTCAGTGGCTGCGTTACATCGGTTGAATTTCAACTTACCATTCAGCGAGAGGCGGGAGTTGTATTTGACATCAAGCATTTGGTTGTAGTTTGGTAATTTAAAATCTTGGGGCTAACTTTTCGAGCCCTACATGGTCAAGCTCCCTCTAACATTGTTGATTTCATAAAACCCTACAGCCTGACCCGGAGCTTGAGATAGTCTGTGCAGAACCTATTGATGGTTCCACGTACCTGTTTTAAAACTCGGGGAGATCGCTTATTCAAAGCTGCCGCGCCCCGACTTTGGAATGAACTCCCACTCGACTTGCGCTCTCTAGACTCCGTGGACATTTTTAAAAAGCGCCTAAAACACATTTGTTTACAAAAGCATTCTAGTCCAATCAACTCACGCTGCTTATGATCGTCGGCATATTATATGTTTTTAAGATCTATCTGTTTTTTACTGTGAAGCACTTTGTAACTTTGCGTCTGTGAAAAGCGCTATACAAATAAAGTTTACTTACTTAATGGCGGCGGATACGAAAGTAATGGAAGCTCTTCAATCCGTTCTGGCTCGGCTCCCAAATATTCAGAAATTTAAACTGAAACCTTGGAATACGCAAGAAAAGCCCCCAAGAGTTATGATAGCTGCTTCACTCACCCGGGCACATTACACAAGTCACGATCAATCGTTTCAAAGGAGTTCACCCCTCCCACGTGATAACGGAGCTCAATTGAGAAGATCCAGACTCTCTGTAAGAAACAAAATGAGTACGAGGGTATGGTAAAACCAGGCTGACAGAATGTAGCATTACTCTTTCACAAATGATTGTTCACAGGAATTGATCAAGGTAAATAATGTTCTCTCTTCGTTATACTTTATAGTTAAATTTGAAGAGTTGAAAATCAAAAGGCTTTAATTTTAAATCAATATTAACAACCCTGATGAAAACTCCTCTTTGTGACCTTCTGAGAAATCTCAGTGGGACTTCCATGGTTCAATGAAATAAAGTTGTAGCCTTTTTAATGTGAAGTTTCAATCCCACAGAAAAATATAGGCTTTATTACTTACACTTCTTCCCTGTGATTATAGTTGTCTAAAAAAGAAAAAGTGGCTTCTTGAGATAAATAAATATAAAAATGAACCGGTCCTTTTAATGAACGGATCACAGAGATATAGCTCACTATAAAGTGCCACAAATCCTGTCTCTAAGCCCAACCTGATTAAATGAAAAATTAAAAGTGTGACAGAGGAGAGAGCCGAGCAGCCGGAGGTAAGTGTAGTTCATATTTTGTAAAAGACCCATATGAGAAATTCCAACTGTTTCCCAGGCTCCCCGGCTCATTAAAACATATCAGTCCTCTTGTCATGTGGGGACCCAGCAGGAGCAGAACAGTAACCCTGACCGAAACAGGGGGGAGAGAAAAGACCAGAATAGAAAAGTACATACATGGCGTAGATGAGGCGCACAGAGGGACTTGTGTCACTCATTAGTCGAGAAGCAAGTGTGTAAATGTGCATAATTGTGCCCCTGGAGACATTTGCCCTCTGCATTTGACCCATCCTTCAACAGGCCCACTGCGGAGGCAACTTGTCAGAGGCAGTGCAGAAATGTGTGCCCATTGCTAGAAGTTACGGCAGTTGTGTTTAGTTTTAGCTTCATGGGGAAGAAGACGTGTGTAACTGTTGCGATTCATCTGCCGGGCCTGTGTGTGGCGCTGTGACGCTGCAACAGAGATCAGAACAAGACTGCAGAAACTTTTTGAAATGGAAACAATAACACTGTGGTAAATATGAAACTGCTCCATGGAATTATGATGTACAGAGGTACCAAATTTGATTCCTAAACCAGGTCAGGGCTCTTTGAATTTGTGCTTCAAACCTCACGAGACTAAAGCCGCGATGCTGTCAGTGGACCAGACTTTCACTGTTGGTCCAAACACTGATAGATAAATAACTCTGCAGTGTTTTTTTCCCCTCCATGTCACCTGTGGCTTTGCGGTGGAGCAGTGGAGTGGAGGATTGTGCAATACAATTCATTGCATTAGATTATGGAGCCATATGTACGCCGTTTTAAAGCAGTACTAAGTACCTCATGCCCCGAGAGGCCATAATCGCCACTGCAGGTGTCGTAGAATGTTGTGGTTTTTTTTTTTCTGAGAGTGAGAGTAAACACTAAGCTGACAGAAAAGACAAAGGGAGAGAGGGATATTGTACATCTAAATACACAATGGATATTTTTTTTCACTCAAACTTGGCTGTAAATACTGTTTAAGTGGCGCCAGCCCACAGTTACCTTTGCATGTTAGTCTGCTAGCTTCTTCCTCGTGATTCCCTTAGTGTGTATTGGTAAGGGAAAGCTGCAAGTGTGGTTTTCTGGCCAGAGACCAGTTAGAGATGAAAAAAAAAACAATCATCCTATTAACACCCCAGAAGTTCTACAAAAAGGATTTATTAGGGAGAAAAAGTTAGCAGAACTGCTTTAAGAAAAGTTGTGCAGAGTCCAATGGCACCGCGTAAACGTCGTTT
The DNA here is from genome assembly GCF_951799975.1 of Gobius niger. Classification (NCBI taxonomy): domain Eukaryota; kingdom Metazoa; phylum Chordata; class Actinopteri; order Gobiiformes; family Gobiidae; genus Gobius; species Gobius niger. The sequence goes on along the minus strand of NC_136852.1, from coordinate 9,931,820 downwards.
TGAGATTTTTCCACTCTGGGACCGAGCTTGGGAACTGACCGTTTGCAGACCCCCAAAATGCCAGCTTTGTGTTAATGATCCGTTGACTTGATCAAATATTTTTCTGTTTAGTCCTTGAGCTTGTCTGAGCCACAGATAAAGAAGAAGTTGGTGACTTCCGTGTTGGGGCAAAATGTGAACCCAGAAGTAATCTAACCTCAAATGTTGTCAACATGCATGATATAGAAAGTATTAAATTAGCTTATCAGGCCAGTGCAATTGCTCTTCCTTCTTATGCTATATTTTGCTTTCAACATGGATTTATGTTGTTGGGTTGGCGTGAGGGATTTTCAAATCTATGACGGGGGCTCGACCTGTAAGACCAAGGCATAAAACTTCACACATGGAACAAAAAAAATATCTTCTTATGCTACGTGTCTTTAAAACAGAAGACAATGGCGCTCTTCCGAACAAAACCTTTGCATTTATCCAGGTTAAGGGCAGGCCTGAACTTAATTTCTGCCCTCTTCCATAAAAAGGAAATGTATCTCTCATTGCCCTACTCTCAGCTGCTTACATCACACAGTATCACAATCTACTTATCCTCCACCACCAATGACTATAGTACTTTAGTACTTTCGCTCATCTCCCCTGCACTTCCTTGGATTGTCCATATTCACAGCCAGGAAGTAAATGTGGCATGAAATATGTAGTTACAGGCTCAAGTGGCTTCATAAAAGGGTGGCTGGTCTCAATGCACCTGTGTACATTCTAACCACGGTTATTGTAGGACTGATTTATGCATATGCTATGACTTTATGTGATAATGAGCCGGTTGCCGTGCAGGTTTTACATACAAAGTACAAAACTGGGAGAGAAAATTGAGTTTTATTTGCTTCTCGCCGTATATACACCTGACTCCCACGCACTCGCTGGAGGTGTGAAGACTCTAATGTTAACTCAAATACGCTTGGCTGGCGTGAAGCTGTAGCATCTGTTTTTACAGCTCTGCGGTTGGTACGAGGTGAAGACAGGTCAGAGGCAACCTGTGAGGTGTTAATGCTTAAATGCGGTGAGTAGTAATACATTTTAATGCACTTTTATTGTGCATATTTAAGAAGGCTATCCTTAGGTAAACCCACAAACTGACAAATAGGGTTCAAGCGAAAAGTCTGTGGGTGATTTATGTGGGAAAGAAAGAAAAGCAATAGGGTCTGTGTACGCTTTGTTCAATCAATTTTTTAATTAAAAACTAAAATGACTAAAACAAAGCCTTTGTCGTTTTATGTACAGTAAATTAAGGGCCCAGTTTTCAATATGAGCCATGAACAAGTGCCTAGATTTAATAAACTTCAAATTGGCATTTTGGGGTCAAACACCGAAGGCCATTAAGACATTGATCTAACCACTCGAGAGTTTTTTATCAACAGGTGCTGCTTGTTGTCCCCGGAAACACACGACTATTAGGTCAGTAAGTTTATCTGCCGCGATCTGCTCTCACGTCCTGTCCACCCTCGCCTCATTTCTCTTTCCACATCCAATTCCCCCGTCTTCCTCCCATTAGGCGGCCTCGTCGTTTGTCTTCCCGGTTATCCCGCCATCCACCAATTTATCCGTCCACTCCCCCCTCCCTCCCACTTCTCCTATTACCCGATCGCCCGCCTCCGGGTTCTGTCAAACTCCACTCACTCCGGCAACTAAGAGATAGTTCAGATCACAATCGATTCTGCTCTCATGAAAAATACATTTAGTGCATTCGATTGGGCCCGGCTCTTGTTTCTATATTGGTAGTGGACGTGGTGATATCCTGCTTTCAACAATTACGTTTTGTGTTACTCTTGTTAGTTGAGTATTAATATTCAAATTGCATGACTTTGGAGACCTTTTTGCAAATGAAACTGCACTTGGGATATTGAATTCATAAAGTTTGGGGCTCTGTGAAGAGGAAATAATCAAAGTGTGTTTCATGTGGAGCTTGGGTCGTTGCTCCACTCACCTTTTACACTGGAAAAAGTGCTGATTTTGAGCAGGCTTGGACTGCCAAGAAATAAGATAGCCAATGGATCAAGCATTAAAAACTCACAATGAGCACACATTCCAATTATTCAAGCACCTTTACGTCATTTTTGTCTAAGATAAAACTGTATTTTTCCAGTGTAAGTTCATTTTTGTATATTCTTTTGTTGTTTGACAGAAATATCTATATATATATACATCTACCAGAGATGAAGACATTTTTGGCCTTCATTGCTTGCTATCCTGCCAGATGTGGCAGTTAGGGTTAGGGTTTGCCATTAGGGTTAGGATCGGCAGTGACCCAAATGTGATTTGCCGATCCTAACCCTAATGGGTTAGGATCGGCAGTGTATGTGTATTACTCACATACACTGCGTTCCAAATTATTATGCAAATTGTATGTCAGTGCCATAAAAAAAAAAAAAAAAGTTTTCATTGAAACTCATGGATGATATTGTGTCTCAGGGCTCGTTGAATCACTGACATCAATCTCAGATGCCTGTGATAATTAGTTGTGAGTTCAGTTACGGGAAAAACTACCACATTATTAAGCAGACCATCATTTTCAAGCAATATGGGAAAGAAAAAGGATCTCTCTGTTGATGAAAAGCATGAAATAGTTGAATGCCTTGGACTAGATATGAAAACCTTCGATATTTCAAGAAAGATTAATCATTGTACTGTTAAGAGATTTGTGACTGATTCAGAGCACACATGGGTTTGTGCAGATAAAGGCACAATGAGGATGGTTTCTGCCAGACAAATACATCAGATTAAGAGAACAGCTGCTACAAAGCAGACACGTATTTGAAGCTGCTGGTGCCTCTGGAGTCTCCCGAACATCAAGGTGTAGGACCCTCCAGAGGCTGCAGTTGAGCATAAACTTTCTATCATAAAATGCCATATTGAGTGAGACCGAATAAAGTATATTTAAACAAACTCAACTCAAAACTCATCAAAAGAAAACAAATTGCAGTAAATTATAAACCAGCGAATCTTTTCATAGCCATAATCAAGAGAAAGTCATTGTTGCTGATTTTATAACGTAACACTACATGGTGGATTTAGCAATTATCTTCTAGCGCGATAATCCCGATTATTAAAAAATGTGTTAATTGATTAATATGCACAGGCAGAAAGAGGCAGATGGATTCTCCGCTCACTCAGCGCTGTGATAGTGTTCATTCTTCTTAAGCACATGAAGCACAGTAATTATCATGACAGGCCTAGATCTTATACTTATTTTTGGAAACGAGAAGGTCTTGGCTTTCAAATGAGGCATCACACTGGCATATAGGCTATATAAGCTCTCCAGTCAATACACTTTGAGATTTGGATATGCATAATTGCTAACCCTAACTCTAACCCTAGCCTGGCAGGTAAACAGGTTCAAGCCGCATTTCGGAGTAATCCAGGATATATTTATATGGCAACTCAAAACATAAACAAACGAGGCGCTGATATCAAATGATCAGGTAGATTTGCTATGGGTTGGCAAAATAACGCATTAGTTTGAAATTCGTGTTTGGAGAAGTCTGTGAAGAGGTGAGCTTGTTCACAGTAAAAGAAAATGAAAATCAGTGTTTGAATGTTTTGCTGTAGCAGTTGAAACAAAATCAACACCGCCCTCCTCCCTCCGGTTTGTGATCCCGCCTCTCGGCTCCAAGCAGCAGGTGAGCGCTTCTTTCCTTCCATACGTCTGTCCGGAGTTGTCCACGCATCGATCCCTCACTCCATTAGGTCCAGTGTTTATGCTGGCAATATCGACAGGAGCACGGGCTCGGTTCACTCGCACTCCGCATCAACTTAATACCTGATAGCTTTGTATATGAAAGTTTTATCCTAATTGAATTCATGCTCACACAGGGTTCTCACAGGCGCCCCGGGGTGTCCACCGACTCCGCAGGCAGCCAATCAGGCCTTGCATAAGGTGGTGCTAGAGATGGAGCTTGGAAGAAACTGTCTGCTGTGATTGTGATCAATCACATCAATGGCAACATCCTCGCTTATTGCTACGAGTTACTCATGTCTCTGAAGTGTTAATGGATCTATAAATTGGTTAGTCTTAAGGCGAGACACAGAAGATGAAAACATAGATTTTTCACGAAGTGGTCAATGTTGATATTTTTTTGCTAATTTTCTCCCTTAAAGGAACAGGCCACTGTTTTTACATAGTGAGATATGTTCTTACCTGAGCTTAGACGAGTTGATGCGTACCTGTCTGGCCTTTGTGCGTGTGCTCAGTCACGCAAAAGGACCAAAGATGTTGATAGCATTTGGCCTCTCCCAATGTATTTCTATAGGTCCAAACGGGGTGAAGTTAGAAGCGACCAAGCTCACAGACCACAGCTACGTATCAACTCGTCTAAGCTCAGGTAAGAACATATCTCAGTATGTTGAAACGGTGGCCTGTTCCTTTAACATTTCTCCATTAACTCACCCTTTCATATCCACATTTAGCACAAAAGTCGACTGAGAAGATGCTGTAATACTAGTCATGGTCATTTCCTTTCCGGGAGATCATGGCCATAGCTGTGGCTAAAGACGGGAGAAATATAGAGGCACATGTGCAGAACTTAGAAAACTTTAGGACCCGTTTTCTCAAAATGTGTTTTTTTTATTTACACTTTTGCAGCAACATCCAACAAGCTCCTGCAGACTCCAGACTTTCCATTCTTGTACTTAACACATTTTTCTTTTTTTTATCCTAGGACTTTGTTTTAATATCTAATGCCCAACTGCAAAAAACAAGACTGAATGTTACACATTGTTTCACTATGAATAGCTCATGCATAAACAAGATATCCAAAGTCTCCACAGAAAAACATGCTTGTAACTAATAGATGAGCTAAACACAACTAGAAATATAAACCTGGCTCCATTATTTAGATTTTGCTGATGAAAGTCAGTCAGTTAGGGGGTAAATATAGAACGTGTTAAAGAGATAAAATTCTTAGATGTCATTATAGACGAAAAAATAAACTGGAAAGCGCATATTCAATATATACATAAAAAAGTAGCAAAAAGTATAGCTGTATTAAGCAAGACAAAGCATGTCAAGGGCTTTACAAACGCTTTACTTTTGTCTGCTCTTGACTTACTTGACATATTGTGCTGAAATTTGGGGTAATAATTATAAAACTACTTTACAACCAATATTCATCCTTCAAAAAAGAGCAATAAAAACAATTTACAACGCTGGTTACCGAGACCACACCAATCAACTGTTTATTAAAGCCAAAATTCTAAAACTTCATGACATGATCCTTTTTAAAACTGCTCAATTAATGTACAGAGCTAAAAATAAGCAACTACCTCTAAAAATTCAGCAGTTGATTTCTGAAAGAGAGGGAAAATACAATTTAAGGGGCTTGGATCACTTTAAAATTGCCCATGCCTGGACATCCAGAAAAAGTTTCTGTGTGTCCGTTTGTGGTCCTAAAATATGGAATAAATTACACGTAGACACCAAACGATGTCCAAATATCAGACAGTTTAAATATCAATACAAAGAATGGATATTCTCTAAGTATGTATCGGAAGAAAATATATGACTTTTCATGTTCAGCTGTTGTGTTGTAAACCTGATGTTGATTGGTAGTGTTCACACTGTATACGGCAACTTGATTTAGATCACAGTGCTCAAATTATTGTTTTAAGGAAGCCTAAAAAGTAAACAGAACAAGATACTGACAGTACTTAAAAGGGGTGGGACTAAATAAGTGTTTACTTCCCCCCACTCCTTTTCGGACAGCCTAATTTAAAATGTGCAAAAGGTAAAACAAAATTGTTTGTACTAAGATGTAAATGTATTGAGCTGCACATTTGATATTGAGCTCACAACTGCCACAATCATGGCAGGTTGTATTTTGAGTTCATATGAGTTTGTGTTTTTATGTTTTGTTTATGGTCCGGATAAAATCTAACATAATCTTACATAAAGTAGGGCATTTTAGCAATTTTTAAGCTAATGCCTTATTTTTTTATATGAAAAATGACAAAAAACTTGCAATACATTTACAGTATATCAGTGATCTCAAATGGTTATCGCTATTTTATTGGTAGAGATAACCCTGTTCTTAGAAGCCACAGATTAGCTGTGTGCATTTTCTGTTGAGGGCTTATATATTGTTGATAAAGGCAACAGGAACAGTTTGGTATTAGCAAAGCTTAGCTTGTAAAACACAATTTACTTTGAACTGATATTAGTTCATCCAACAGACTTGAACTATTTCTAACCGACCCAGCATCACAATATAGTTTTTTCTCCTTTGATACTCCGAGGTTTAATTCTCTTTCCTCGTATCTCTTTCTCAATATCACTTTTGTTTGTTTTCTACCCTCTCCCTAAATTGCCTATAACTGTAAGAGCTGAAATTGCTTTCTCACACATGGGGCTGCCCAAAATATATTCCACCGCTTTATTAGATACTTACTAACTTTCTGTCTCGCTGACTTTTTCCTGTTGAAATGCGATCACCGAGCCATTTATATCAATTTATTTTTAGGCGGTTCTCGGCCACAAAACACTGCATTTTGCCTGTCTGCGAGGGTGGCGTAGCGGAGGTGGAGTGTTTCCCAACAGCTGTTTACAATCAATCCAGCCTGCCACTTGTATTGGATAAGGCTGTTGCAGAGCGGCTGGCCTGGTGTTTTTCCTGCTGGCCAATTTGCCGCGGTCGCCAACGTCCACATGCTGTCGCCATTAATATCCTTATTATACCACACCAGTGAGCACAGTTTGCACACTCTGTAATCCGCACCCCTCTTAGAGTGAAATCTACTGATGGGATTTGGGGCTCTTCAATGGGAGCCGAATCAAGAACTGGCTCATTGTTATGATTTCTTTTTTCTTCTTCATAAGCCGTCTAAAAAACCCATGTTTTCAGAAGAATGATTTAATTAAAGGTTCACATTTTGATTAAAATCACTAATGCCTTAACCTTTGAAATGGGTTTTATGTAACGGTATGCTATAATTAAGAAAAAGAGGCTACAACTGCCTTAAAAAGTTACTTTTTTGGGGCAAAATTGTTTCACTTGCAATTTCTGCCCTGCTCACATGTTGTTTTCTAATATCAGTTACATTCGTGCCACATCATTCATGTCACAGAGCCACTCAAAAGCCACATAACTAATAGTTATTCAAAATTGATACAGTCAATTACAGATAGTTACCCCAGAGTAAAAAGTGATTATTATTTCCACAAAATGATACTGTAAGACAAGGGGTAGGCAAGTTTTCTTGGCGGAGGGCCGATTTTCTTTATTGTAAATAGACCAAGGGCCGAAGCCGCTGATTATTAGCCCAAAGTAAAGCACAACAATGGAAACATGACCATCTTAAATGAGATAAATGACTTAAAATTGCTTGAATAAAAGTTCTTCTATGTTGAATTTGAGTCGTTTTGAACTAATCCAAGATACAAATGCTATAGCGCCAATGGACCAAGAATAAAACCCACTTGAAATCAGACAATTGTTTTTCACTTGAAATGAATAGAATCAATAAAATTATCTGAATTAAGAGAATAAAACTACTAGAGGTTTTATCTCATCTAAGACCAGACCAAATCAACTCAAACCTTAGATTTAATCTCTTAATTCAAGTAGATTCGTCATTTCTTCCTTACAACGATTATTCTTTTTCCAGTGCACTTCCTTCAAATGCCAGTGTTGTACATAATATATGACCTAATTGGGTCATATATTGACCCAATTATATTGACAGTATTTCTACCCATTTAACTCTAATAATGTTAAAAGTACTCTCTGATTTGTGTGATAATGTTTCTCAAAATCATCTTGAGGGCCGGAAGTTCTGTGCTGAAGGGCCGGATTTGGCCCTCTGGCCTGACGTTGCCTACCCCTGCTGTAAGAAATATTTTGTTCATTCCCTGGGATGCTCCATCCGTCAATCAAAGTGTTGTCACGGCGATAGTCTGAGTCTGATGGTGCGCTCTCACTCTCCAGTTCAACTTTGTCCCACATCACGGCAAAGTGGAGCAGTAGGCCTACCTCTTCAGCACATCCATTTCAGGTCAGTGGAGTGAAGTCATCCCCGCGAGGCGCGAGTGCATCTCTGCTCTCGTCCGTACTCTCGCTCGTGTCCCGTGAGGTGCTTGGGACATGGTGCGCTCCGGTGCGCTTAAATAAACGCACGGGGGCTACACTGACCACAGACTGATTCAAACTATCACCCCTGTGTCTAGTGGATAGTCAGATCTGGACAGTTAGTTTGGTGAAGTGATTCTAGAGGCTGTATCTGTATAAGTAAGGGACCAGGCTGTATAAGTAAGGGACCAGGGATTTGATATGATGAGGTGGGAAGTGTCAGGACCAGAGAACATGATTCTTAGGCGACTAAACAGCGGTACATTGGTATCAGATGCACGTTTATTGAACACAACAACACACATCGTATCGCCCGACACCTGCCGTCACTGAAAACTCTGGAGGAGGTAGATTCATGTCTCAGTTGAAGACCGTTCTCAGCCACTCTGCACCTTGTGAACTGTGAAGCTTCTCACGTTTATATTTCATCATAAATGGCCTGTAAATAATTTGCAATGACTTACTTTTACTTTATGAAGCTCCAGAGTTGCCATATTCATCCCAGGAAGTACAAACAGACAAACCATCACGACACGTAGAAAAGCATGTGTTAGAAACACAGCGCTGTTTGCTGGACAAAGCACTGCACTTTCAGAGGCTTTGTTGACGTTTTCATATAAAAGCAGATCAAGAGAGGACGAGACTGCTGCCTTTTTCTTTATTGCCGTGTTAGCCTGGCCTTAGCCATCCCTAAACTCCGGTCAAATATAATTTCCCTACATGTACATCTGGGTCTGATCTGAGTGGCCGCGTTACATCGGTTGAATTTCAACCTACCATTCAGCGAGCGGGGGAGGCGGGGCTTGTAGGTGACGTGAAGCATTTGTGCCACATTTGCTGGTTGTAGTTTGGCAATGGCGGCGGATACGAAAGTAAAGGAAGCTCTTCAATCTGTTCTGGCTCGGCTCCCAAATATCCAGGAATTGAAATTGAAGCCTTGGAATGCGCAAGGAATGCTCCAAAGAGTTATGATAGAGTTATGATAGAGTTCACTCACTCGGGCGCATTACATACGTCACGACCAAACGCTAGCAAAAATCAGATCCAATCATTTCAAAGAGTTCACCCTCCCACCTGATAACGGAGCTCAATTGTGAAGGTCCAGACCCCTGTACGAAACGCAATGAGTTCGAGGGTATAGTAAAACCAGGCGATTGCCGTGTAAACAGGGCCATTAATAGTGGTTAATAGGTGGCTAAACGTTAATAAGTGATTAGGTTCTTATGGCCTCTGAAAACAAATACTGGCCTATAAAATGTGTGGTCCTAAACAAACAGTCTAAATGTGGATAATGAATAGTTGTTCTCAAACAGTGGGACAGGACCCATATTAAGATCATTGTGATGCCCTTCTGGCCTGCCACAGTAAATGGGTGAACCCTCTGTCATCAAGCCTTGTCATATACGTACCTTAGAGGACTTTTGCTTTGGGCCCCAGAAAGTCTAGTACCAGCTCTGATCCCAGCGCTACATTCCACACTCCCAACTCCCTCTGACAGTACATGCTTGAGCTGAAGTGGTCATCACACATGCTTTTAAATCCTTCCACGCTTAACTTTCCGGACCTGGGGAAAAGGAATTATAGCGAGAGTGGTTTTTTTTTCTCCCAGAGACTGTGACTGTCCCCTAATCTCACTGGAGAAAGGCGTAATCTCTGGAACCTCTGCCACTAAATTACTCATGCCCAGCTCTTTATAATGGCCTTCTTTGAAAGGGTACAGAATGTATGTGCCTGTACCACATTGCACTAGTTCAAGAATAAAATTTTAAAAATCCCATGGCCCCCTTATGTGAAAACTATGGAAAATAGGCAACAAATTCCAGAATATGTGAATCATGAATAGTGAATCTCTATGCAAAAGAAGCTATCATGGTTGGAAACAGACACTCGGTGAAGAAGAATAGGACCATGTGAGGGGGACAATGACAAACTCCCAAGGGGCCGATTCAAAACACAAGCCGAGGGAATATGGAGAGTAGAGAGAGGGGAAGGCAACGAGAAAGAACCAGAAACAGAGTGCAGACACGAGAGAACAGAGCAAGCTTCTTGTCGTCCGCTCGTCATTGTTTACTGCGACAGGAACAGGTGGAGTCTGACAGAGGACCTTTACACACATCCTCCGAAATACTGCGGAGACGAGCGAGGACGGAGGAACAATGGAAGGACCCGAAATGCCAATCCCCAGATGACTGCCAAAGCGTCTGTTCCGTCTGCTCTGAGAGGGACGACTGAACAGTGGTACAAAAGGCTGTGTATATCAAGCCATTGAGATTTATATTTAACTCAGCGGTATCTTGCTGCGGATTAAGTCGCAACAAGAAAGAGCAAATTGTGTCGAAAAAGCCATTCGATTTGTGTGCGGATGAACCCTATATGATTAAAGATCCTTTGTTGAAAGGGAAGTAGCAAAGTCATGATTGAAAGTAATGCCATATATCATTCTATTAATAATTCAAATGTAATGAATAATGATTGCTGTGGGAAGTACGGTACACTGAGCGCTTGCCTCTAGTTCTTCTTAGTGCGGACTTCGTCTTAATTATGATACAGTGTGTCTGATGATACATGAGCCCCTGTTTCAGATGGTGGGCGTTGTGGTCTTCAGCCCTGTCCACGGAGGAACGGAAGAACCCCGCCTACAGAACAAGAAGAACTGGAGCTCCAACAAGGACTGTCGAGGGACTCCCATCGGCCCTGGGTCTCCTGCCCGTCCATTGAAGTGGATCTCTCCTTCTGTGGTTCTCCCCGAGGTTTCTCTTTTCTCCAAGTGGGTTTTTGAGTGTTTCATCGCCGTGTCGGAGAGTCTAAGGACAGAAGACGCCCATGCGGCTCGACACCACCTGCTGCCAAGGCTTGTTTGGACATTATGTTTGCCTGGATTCTTCATTTGCCTGAACTTTACATTGTCTTGTTTACTGTTTTGTTGCATTGCTTTAATGTGTGTACAGTCCTGTGAGGCAACTCCCATTGTGATATTGGGCTATACAAAACCATTGACTGATTGATTGATTGATTGATTGATTGCTACAATAATAAAAAATCCAAATACTGGAAAATGTTTTCAAAAGGCAGTGATAACAGTTAAGGAAAGGCGGAGGGGGCTGATGTTCTGCTGCTTCGGTCTGAATCGCTTGAAAGGTGATATGCAAAGGTGACATAGAATCAAAGCAGTTTATAAAAATACCTGTTTGGGATATACTTAAAGCAATACTAAGTAACTTGCTTACCATAATAAATGATTTTTGTAGTCCCTCTGGGGGTAATACAAGTGTTAATGGGATGATTGGGGGGGTCTTTCATCTCCCCCTGGTGTCTCTGGCCAGAAAACCACAATTGCAACTTTTCTGCCACCGGGTCGGAGCCACCAATACACACTAATGGAATCACGAAAGAAGAAGCTAACAGGCTAACGGGCAAAGCTAATTGCGGGCTTGCACCACTTAAACAGTATTTGCAGTCAAGTTGAGTGAAAAAAAAATTATCTCCGTTGTGTAATTGGATGTACAATATCCCTCTCTCCCTTCTTCGTCTTTTCTGTCAGCGTAGTATTTACTCTTGCTGATAATTAAAAAGTAAAAAAAACGCAACATGTTACGACACCTGCACACCGGCACTTATGGCCTCTAGGGGCATGAGTTACTTTGTACTGCTTTAAAGCTGTGAACAGTTTGTTGTCTTGTAGTAGAGTAAAGTAAACTTCTTAAGGGACCACAGATCTACATTGTGTCATTTGCAGAAGATAAACCCATGTGCGCTGTTATGTGTCTATATCTAGCTCATTTTCCTCCAGTGCGAATGAGGAAGTCAGAGGCATTGGCAGTCCATCCTGTTCACACACATATAGGCAACAGATGAGAGATTTTTCTCAACTACCTACGGCTTTCACGGCTTGATAACATAGTGCAATTTTAAGCTTCTTCTGCAAATGTCCTGCATAGGCTTGGTCCACATACTGTATCTCAAATTGCAAACAAATATGTATGTACATGTGTGCCGCTCCAGTACGTGGGTGTCCATACAGCATTTCAAAAGTGAGAATACCACATATTTTGTTGTCTGCCAAACATTCCTTTCCTCTACCACACACCAGCCGAGATCCCCAGACCATCCCATGGACCTACACAGAATTACCGGATTGTCTTTGCCGTGATTACAGAGGATCAGGACCGGCAAAAACCCTCCAAATAGCAGAGACACCGCACACGCACGCGCTCACATACATATATGCATATTCCTGTTTTGCACTGAGATAGACACGCAGTCGTCAAGCCTGGAAGTCCGGCCTCTTCGACACGGATAATCCAGCGGCACGGAGCGGGGGTAAAGTCGGGAAGAGACGATCCCAAACGCCGAAAAGCCGATTAGAGGCTGAGGGAACAAAAACCCAGGCAGGCAGCGGCGGAAGGGGGGAACAGACAGGAGCAAAGGCAAAGCTCGTCACTACAGAGGTTGGTTCTGACTTGCCGAGCGGAGAGAAGGGCCAACGGGAGACACTGCACAGCAAGACATGAGCAGATAGACGAAAGTATGGCGCGAAAGTACAATTAAAAAGGAAAGGAAAGTGCAGTCCATGGTGGTGATGTACAAACTGTCTTGTTTCCTAGTCTAAGATATTTCCTAGTCTAACTGGAGTTTGTGAACTGTAGTTGTTGTTGTTCAATGTGGAGATTTTCTGCTAGTTTTATCCTTTAACATCTTAGTTTTGAAGTCAGAGTTTAAATAAAAGATGAAGCTTACCCTGTATGATGCTTATTTTAATGACGTTTTGTTCGCTGCTGAGACAGAGACGTCGCGGTGCACCTGCCAGTTTCCCACATGTATTCATTCACAAATGTTGACATATTTAGGTACATGAAGGCAACACGAAAGGCAATCAAGATAACATTATCATCCAAATGTGGTCATTTTCCACTGGGAAACAGCAGCGGGAGGAGTACACATTACAAAACTTAAGGGCCCGTTTTCTCCAAATGAGATTTCCGTTCCAATCATGCAACAACATTGAGCTTTAGCAGATTAGTAGATCCCACAAACTTTTGTTTTGTACTTGACAATATTTTGAAGGTTTTTTTTAGAGATTCATTCTTTTTTTAAATTGAATTCCAGACAGATTTATTGAGGTTTGAATTACAAACGACAAGGCGAAATTAGAATTTTTGCAGAGTTTGGAACTCAAAAACTAAACAAGATCCAAAATCCCCCTTTTTTTGTGTAACTAATATATCAACAAAATAAAACCATTATAATAAACCTGGCTCTATCCATTATTTAGATGTAGTCGCTGAAATGTGTATGCATAAAATGCCTTATTTTTAAGTGAAAACAAAAAATGATTGAACAATACATTTTCCTCATATTTATATCAAAAAATATATATATTTTATTGTAGTATGTGTGTGCTATTTCACCAGGGTGTCATTATTTGTTCTTAATTAGATTGATTTGATTTAGCCATTTGTTTTTGGTTTTTTTTCATATCATGTGTGACCCAACAACTGGGATGAATATGTTAAATACGGGCAGGGGTCACAGACTCTATTTATTATTATATGGGGTCGCGGCTCCAAAAGGTTGAGAATCACTGATCAAGAGCATTACACTATGATTGCACTATTTTGGATACTTGAAAACAGACATGGCAGCACTTAACATCTCAAACTAAAACTTCCACAGTATTTGTACACAGAAATAGTCTTGTGTCTTCTGTTGGAATAAGGTCAACTAGCAACTATTTCGCAGTTTAAACTCCATGAATGACAATGATGTCACTACAAACGTCTGTCCCCGACTCACTCCACAGAAAACTGCAATGTAGCACTTATTTCATAGCGTCAATTGCCGGCGCGAGAGCCCTTATTATATAGCCGGAGATTTGCAGAAATGTTAAATAATAGATTTTTCAGGCCGAGTTACACAAAAAAGGAAAAGGTAAATAAAAGTTGTCTGCAAAGTTTCCCAAATGTCTCGCATGGCTGAACTCCTCATTTTGTTCACGTTTATTCCTTTGCTCCGGCGCATTTCCCGCTGCCTATCTCCTTTTCCTATTTGGTCCACTCTCACTTATGCTCATGTCTGTCTCTAACAATCCCAGTAGGGAATCGTTTTTTTTCATAAAGCAAAAAGGCTCTGAACACTCAAAGAGAAATGCATTGGAAGCAATAACACTTCTCACGTGCACATGCTGATTTAGTGCACAGGTTGATGAGGTGCGCCCTGTGTAATCTTCAGCTACAGACACCCATGGAAAATGGCTATGTTATGGACCCAGTAGTCCCTCACCAAAGTTTCCAAATGTTTCTATGACGTAGAGATTGCAATGCACTCACCAACACCAGCGCCACAGCGGGACCACCGATATTTTATTCCTCTCTCAGGACACGGGCAGTGTTTAACTCACAGTGGGGTAAATAAAGTTTATAGTTTGTCTTGGGAGAGCTGAAAAGGGATGGAGCCTAAATGTGCGCAGTCACTAGAACCAGGGCCTCTACATGTTAAAAGGGTCTAGATACAAGTTGGCCATTTTATACTCACTACTGCCACCTCAGGTCATATGTGTAACTGCACCTTCTATATTAAGCTCGTGCATGACGGCAATTCGGACTCGAGTAACACCTTTCTGAGTGACAGTGCAGGATTTTAGAGGCAGTCGTGGTGAATATGTCTGGGCTCATTCGACACCGTAGGACATTGTTGGAACATGCAGGGGGAGGAAAATACAAGTTTAACATTTTTAAACTCTGTATAGTCCCTTTAAGCTAGCAGTATTGGAATATTTAAAAGCGTAAACTTTTAGGTTCAAACTGGCTTGTTTTGGGAGATTTCGGCGTGTGCAGCAGGGGTGTGACTTTGTCTGTGTGTATGTACATACTGGGTAAACACCGGGTTGTGTTGAATGGACGCCACAAAGATTGTAGCAGACGAGCTGAGCCGTGGACGTTACAACGAACATGTTTGGAAGTACTTATGGATTTGTGGATTTATTAATCATGGATTTTGTGGCGCCGCTTCCTCATGAAGAGCCTTGATAGCAAAGCAGCGGCAGCAGGACAGAGGCATAGACAGGACAAAAGGATACTTTCACCACGCAGCTTCAGCGTTCAAAAAAACATCCGCCTGTTTCCACGTTAGAATACGCTCGTCTCCTGTTCCTTTTTGTCGTTTGGGGAGGAGGCACCGCTGCTTTGGTTTGCGTTGTTGACACATCCTTTAGTGAACAATGTCATGCAAAAAAGGCAGTTTTATACATACGCCTATTGTCGATCAGTTTCTGTGTGTCTCAGTGAGTGAACTCAAGGCCTGCGGACTGAAACCCTGTACACATGATACGACAGGGGGAGCTTTACAGCGGTGTGGCTTTTCTAAATGAGATGTAAATGAGCCCTATTGTCACTCCCAGAGAGTTTTGTTTGTTTGTTTGTTTACTTTATTGTCCCCGTAGGGAAATTTGTCCTCTGCATTTAACCCATCCTCTGATGCCACTGAGGCAACCCGTAAGGAGCAGTGGTCGATGGCCGTGCCGCGCCCGGGGACCCATCTCCATGATGTGGAGCCAGGCAGAATCACCTGGCTGGAGGATTCACCTATTGCACATGTTTTTAGTGAGGTGAGAACAACTCAAAAGTTTAGCGGCCGATTCCTTTCTTTGACATATTATCAGTTCCTAAATTCAACTTGCCACATCTTCTCCAAATATTATCAGATTTCCATGTGTTACACATTGTTGGAAACTTTGGAGACTACACTTTCACAAGCTTTGTCCCGCTCAAAATGCCCCAAAACCGAGTTGTGTCCCCCGTTCTCGCGGTGGGTCACAAATGCTGAAGGAAGTGCACGAGGTAGGAGGAAAAACTGATGAGGCTGCGAAGGGAAAGCTGCAAACCTCAGTCGACCTTTTTAGCCACTGGCCATAGCAACAGCTGCACAAATGCAAGATCACAGTTTCATTTGGACCAATGCTGCTCTAGCGCCAGGCGTAAGATCGGGCACAATGCTTTGTCGAGGTCCTGTCCAAGTTATGTTAACGGGGTGTACTTGTAGACTTGTGGGTACCCCATGTCATCTATGCAGAATAAGAAACATGGAATGATTATACTATCTAAACAAAAGCCAACCAAAGTGGAGGCTGCTACTGTTTTTGCTATGCTTCTAAACTAGGAAAATTAGGGAAATTAGGGAAATTAGTTCTTTGAAATCCATTCTCGGCAGAGTGCAACTTCATCCACCTTTTAAATTCTAGACCTGTTTTGGGAAGTGGCAAAGGAACAAGGTGTTGTTCATTGTTTAGATTTGCGTTCATCCTCACTTTCTTTAGCGCTTAAAACTTAATCAGCTCAGTGCATGTAGTGTTTACTTCTATGGCAGTATTTTCCTGTTTACTGTCAAGATGCAGAGGTTTTGACCTGGTTTCTCTGTAATTACTGCACCATTCATGAAATAAAAAGTGTCACAAAGGTCATTGTCTTATCTGTCAGCGTGAGCAATGGACAGATGTAGTGTATTAACTAAAATATGAAAAATTGTTGGTATTATCCCATCAGACATTGTCAATTGTTGTTAGCTGAAAGGACCTGGAGCTACAAGGTTCATGTGGCAAATTTGTGGACTTGATTTATAACAAAGTAACTTTAAAATGTTCAAAAACAATCCATCTAAGTTATGATACTCTAAAATGACCTTGATGCAATCCACTGAGAGGGCCAGCACTTAGACGTCAGTAAGTAGTACGTCAGCGATATGACGGCAGTAGCTGGATTTGTTTGAGAAAACATGTCGAAAAACAACTCTTGAACTAGTTTAAGGAAAGGACAAGGGCAGAACGTCTACCTGTAACAAAGCAAACACACTGACTCTGATAAGGATTAATTTCTTAGCTAAAACCTTGAGCACGTTTCATTGTCATTCTAACAACGCAACAACAGTGTCAGATTTTGAACTTTTTGTCATTGTTTAGCAGTGATTGCGAAGGGTTTTCTTTTAAACTTCACTCAGGAAATTCAGCCACATCAAAAGTTTGTCCATCAACGGCGCGATGACAGATTTGGTTGTTGTGCGGATTGGCCTGTCACTTCACCGTGTCCCGCCGTGATTGGAAGATAAATACTGCAATTAAAGCGCACAGACAGGGATAAGTGTGGTTGGCGATCGTCCTGGCTATGGGCTGTGGAGGTATACGTGCATTTCTCGACCATCTGTGCCCGCTCCGAAAGAACAAACCGATGAAGATGAATTGTGGCGTCTCGATATAGATCACTGTGGTGTGCTTGTAAGTGTCTTAGGGTTTGAGGTCTGTCTTTGTGTCGCTTTTATGGTGCCTTGAATAATGAAAGGGACTGTCGAGTGCTTTGTATTAGCCAAATGTGACTGAGCTTTTTAAAGATTCTATATTGTCTCTCAAGTGCAGTCATATACTGCCTGACCCCCCAAAAAAAGTTGCCACCAAAAAGGGTCACATGCTCTAACATTTTGTTGGACCGCCTTTAGCTTTCATTACAGCATTCCATGTAGCATTATTTGAATAAGCATCTGAAATGTCAAAAATATGCAGCGTTTCACCAAGATCTTGTATCCATGATGGGAGAGTGTGACCACTGTGCAAGTCTTCTCCAGCACATACCCAAGATTTTCATCTGGGTTAAAGCGATATTTCAGGATTTTTGACATGCTGTAGGGCGTGTTGTTGACTTCTGGAGATATATTTTTTAATTCATTCAGTCCTTATATTTGAAGAGTTTACTGGCACTAGGCTAGTGCGCATGTCTGTGGTAACTAGTAGCCTGCATTAAAAACAGTCTGACCCAAGCACAGTGCACTTGAGGCAAATCACTTATAACACCAGACTACCCATATAAATGTCTGCGTTGACTGAATAACTCTAACCATTTTGCATTTAAAAGAACTTATATTTGAGCAGCATCAGCTTTGTGATTGTAAGTTACGCAGCAGCGGAGTTATCTTTATATCAGATTTATATCAGAAGTCTGGCGTTATAAGTGATTTGCCTCAGGTGCACTGTGCTTGAGTCAGGCTGTTTTTTAATGCAGTCTTCTTTGATATGAATAAACTAAATATCCCCCAGAAATCAACAACACTCTGGATAACTAGGAAATGAGGCCCTATGTCAAAAATTCTGAAACATCCCTTTAAGATCTGGACTCTGTGGTGGCCAATCCATTTGATACTCAGTCCTGGGTGCTGATGGTTCAGTTTCAAGCTATTTTCCATGTTTAAAATGACAGAGAACTACTTATGCTTTGAAGATACTTGAGAAACTATGGGTATTTGGCAGAGATAGCTTTGGGCAGATTGTAACCAAGTTGATACAGATTGTTGTGGAAGGGAGGGAGCTGCGTAGGAGGAAGAGGAAGGAGGAGTTGGAGGAGCTGACCAGTGCAGGACACCACGCTCTAAAACAGGGACGAACCCAGGAGACGTCTAGATGTCACTAAATAACAATAGAAATATGCAGTGATTAACTTGTTGGGTCAGCTAAGTTTCCACAATAAACCAATATAACATGTAAAGCTTTGTAGCAGCAAAATACTTATAATTTCCTTCGACTGGTCTCCGTCCTTGTCCTCATCGTCCCTCTCGACTTCAGCGCACGTTGCCATTCAGTCACATTTAGTCTTAGATCCACCTTGAAATCTCCCCGTGTCTCCCGCGTCATCCTATCCATATTTCTTTTATTGGTCTGCACCGGCTTTAATCTTGTAAAGCACTGGGGCCGCCGCTGTCTGTGTGCGCAGTTAAAGCCGCTGAAGCTGGTTTTAATTGTGGGCAAATTGTCTTTTTATGACCAATGAAGCCCCCCGTACGGGACGCTTGTACTGTTTAATCTGCCACCGTGTACCCGGGCAGCACCCCCACACACACTGACCGGACACGAAAAAAGGGAGAGATAGAATAATGTTAACTTTACCACGTGCGAATAAATCAAGAAATATACAAGTTTTAGTCACTTTTTAACAGTGACAATGATTCATGTTGATGTTTATGTCCTAAAAGCTTGATTCTTTT
This sequence comes from Gobius niger, assembly GCF_951799975.1. Taxonomy (NCBI): domain Eukaryota; kingdom Metazoa; phylum Chordata; class Actinopteri; order Gobiiformes; family Gobiidae; genus Gobius; species Gobius niger. The sequence goes on along the minus strand of NC_136852.1, from coordinate 9,912,696 downwards.
TATGCGTACTCAGGAGTGACTTTTGCGACGAAATCCATCCACGGGGGCTAATAAAGCTGAATTTTAGTAGTGTTTTGGGAACACATAACCTTGGTGTTTGTCAGGAGCGGATCAGTAGATTAGAAGCTAATGGTGAAGCTCTGCAGTTGTGAAATGAAATTAATCTGTTATTGCTTTTGGTGGGAATCATGAAAACACTACATCACTGAAGAAAGGACATCAGCCAGCGTCCCAGGCTCTATCATTAAAGGAGCTAAACCTGATTTTACTTCTAGAAATGGAATACACGTTATTTTATCCTCCTTTATTGTAAACTCAAATGCTTGTAGGGAAAACAGTGTGCATCAAATTATAAAACATTTGTATACATTTCATTAACTTTCAGGCTATTTTTCTAGCATTTTTGTGAAAGTCACCCTGAAAAGTGACCCTGCAAGTTATGAAATGTGCCTATAAACTTGTCCCTGTAAAGAATTTAGATGCTACAAAGATATAAGGAAAGTTATGGATGAGTTTGGACCACAGCTACTATTTTTATCTAGTGGCTTCCCCTTTCATTGTTGGCAATAAAAAAAATCAGGTATAGGGCCTTTATGGTTCAGGTTAAGATGTACTTTGACCATTGAACCTCCAGCACATAGTGAGAGCCGTTAAGAAAATCTCACATTGAGGTATGAAGCTCGCAGTACCACAGGTGATCCCATGCACCCATCACACAGTCCCTTCAATGTGCTGCCTTCAGGGAGGAGTCTGTGGCATCTCCATGTCAGGTCCAGCCGAAGAAGACGTTTCATGCTGTAGCTGAACTGTCCTTGTCCTGCACTTCTGCTTTTACCTGCATTCACTAACTGTGGCCCAGTCAGATAACTCGTCTCTGATTCCCTCAACATTATATATTATTAGATTTTTCTCTTTACCATTTGCACCAACAGATTGTAGATTCAAGTCTCTATGTACATTGAATAAGGTGAAATTGAAAAGGTAAACGTTTCAAATGGCTGCACCAATATTACCCCCCACCTTAACCGAGTGCATTTTCTCCTGTTTTCCTGTTTTTCTCCTGCGTTTTTGCCAAGGTTTTTTTTGTCATGTTTTGGTCACTTTTCGTCGCCTTTTTGTCACCTTTTTGGTGCTCTTTCTTATTGATTTTTTTGTTGATTTTTCATCCCTCTTTAGTTATGTTTTTGTCGCTTTTTTGTTGCGTTATTGTTGCTTCTCCAGCACATTTTTCATTTTTTTGGAAGTGTTCTTTTTTCATCTTTTTTCGGTGTTTTTTTCTCTTGCTTTTTCATTGTGTTTTCGTCGTGTTTATGTCACTTTTTTGTCACTCTTAACTCATGTTTTTGTTTATTGCGTTATTGTTGCATTTCCAGCACGTTTTTGTCACTCTTTTGCCACTTTTTGCTTCTAGATTTGGGCAAAGCAAAACTGGAGAAAATGTGGTGAAAATAGCAAAATGACTCTAACTCACATTGAGTCACAGACGCACCTCACACTTTAGGTTCTGACCCCTCATTTAAAAATACTATAGAAACATCCTGAAGTTTCTTACTTTAACTGTGGAAGAGTTGTTTTGTTGTTGGTGTTGTTGCTGCTATAAAGAGGATTATGCTTTTTGCAGGTATTTGGTAACAATCTACAATCTAATTTTAAAAATGCAATATTAATCTGCAGCTAAAACTAAATATTTAGCACTTTCACTTCCTGGTTGGCACATGGCCAAAGTGAAGAACAGATAATAATGAAATGCCTTTATATAGATCTTCTATAAAACTCACAACCTGTGGAGTCGATGCAGATTCATATTTTTTCCTGTCAGTTCAGCCCACATTAAACTCCTCCAGGGAACTATAGGTTTTAACAACATTGCAAATCCCATCCTGCCATTACAGACCAATTAAAAAGCCACCAGGATTTGCAGGTTGTGATTTTTATACAGCCACCGCAGAGGGAGCAGAAATTTCTTTTGCAGCCTTCATTTCCAACTATAAATCTTTATAAGGCCATTAGATAAGCTCGTGATGTGTTGAGAGAGAGTGACTATTTGAATGTCCTTGGACAAAAGCTTAACGGTTTCAAAAAAAGCTGTAATTATTTGGACAAAAAAAGTGTTTTCTTAATCTCTTTAATAAGTAGCTATTATTAGATTGAAACTCTTTTGTCTGGTGTGCCTCCATTGTTTCGTAATAAATGAAAAATATACTTAATTGCACCAGTTGCATCGTGTTCGAAGGTTTCTGTCGCACAAATAGTTCTAAAAATTGTACACTGGAATGGACTGAATCACTGAATCAATCAAACATCATTTTGTAGAGGGTAAAAGGTTCTGCATCTATGTCTTTTCACCTTTTAGTCTTAGTATAGTTAAAACCATGGATTTGTCAAGAAAATAACCCACAGTTTTAGGATTGTACAAAATGCAGTTGTGCAACATGCCAGCAGAGGGTGCACTTCCTCCTCTGGTGTGCAGTGCAATAACAAAACTTAGAAGGATCAGGAAAAGAACAAACTGGGTGAACTATAATATGCAGAGAAATTCAATGAAAATCTGTCTGATGTACATCGGAGTGTGGGCTGGCATTTTTAGTATAGAAGAGGGAAACGGACTGTACAAATAAAACAAAACAACACTCCAGAAATGAGGGTGTTTTCTGTAAAAAAAAATATATATATATATATATATATATATTTCCATCTGGTTTGCATTGATTATTGATAGATAAAGCTGTAGTAAAGTTTTTTCTCTCCACAACAAAAAAGTAAGAAGAAGGAGGACGAGGAGGAGGACAAGGAGAAGAAGATGAAGGACGAGGAGAAGAAGAAGGAGGAGGACAAGGAGAGGAAGAAGGACGAGGAGAAGAAGGAGGAGGAGGACAAGGAGAAGAAGGACAAGAAGAAGAAGGACAAGGAGAAAGAGAAGAAGTAGGTCGAGGAGAAGAAGGAGGAGGACAAGGAGGAGAAGAAGGAGGAGGACAAAGAGAAGAAGAAGAAGGACAAGGAGAAGAAGATGTAGGACAAAGAGAAGGAGGACAAGAAGGAGGAGAAGAAGAAGGAGGAGGAGGACGAGAAGAAGAAGGAGGAGGACAAGGAGAGGAAGGACGAGGAGTACAAGGAGAAGAAGAAGGAGGAGGACAAAGAGAAGAAGAAGGACAAGGAGAAGAAGATGTAGGACAAAGAGAAGGAGGACAAGAAGGAGGAGAAGAAGAAGGAGGAGGACAAGGAGAGGAAGGAGGATGAGAAGAAAAAGAAGGAGGAGGAAGAGGACAAGGAGGACAAGGAGAAGAAGAAGTAAAGTTGAAGTTCAATCTTGCCTATAGGGCACCAAATTGACTACTAAATACAACGTGGTTGTAGATTGAAAAATAGAACACACTTTTTATCAAAATGCCCCTTTTGCAATTGCCTTCTTCCCCCTCTGTGTTTTGTTTTGTTTTATTTGAAGCTAGATACATTTAGGAGTAGTTTGTGAAGGATGTGCCGCAGCTTCTCGGTTATTGGCTGTAACTGTGATTTATCCACTGCCATCATTGTAAACATTTGGAGCTACTCTGAGGGAGAAAGAGCTTCTTCCAAGCAATTGTTTTCCTTCAACGGCCTATCTTTGTAGATATTGGAGGAATTTATAGCAGGGAATCCATCAGCTGTCAAGTCGAGACAGAGAGGAAAAAATCGCTATGGCACCTCCCCGTGCGCGAATTATTGCCATATTACAGTATGTTACAATGCAAGGACTTCCGCACAATGGCAACACGGCGACACCAGTGAAACAGGGAGTTGATTGAAGGGGTAATAAAGCGAAATGAGGTCAAGGGTCGAGCAGAACAATAACTGCAGTAATAGAACACAGTGTGGAGCCCGCTGTACGAGAGGGAGGGTGTACAAAGAGAGACGTTGACGCGGGGGGTAATGTCAGTTTGAGAAATTAACTTCCTGCTGGGAATTAAATGAAATTATGATCAACATCACACAGGCAATTTGACTGGTGTTTTGTCAATATTGCAAGACGGTATATTACCAATTAAAATGTGTGCACAGTCAGGTGACGTGGTGTTATGAAGTCGTTCGGGGACAGCATTTTTTACTTTTCATTCGAGCCGATTAGGAAGTGTTACAAAACTTTTCTCAAGCAAGAAAGCCAACTTGAGGAAATTGACTTTAGTCCTTTTCTGTAGCAATATTTATCATTCAATATCTTTATTTTTTCCTTTTTTATTATCATTATTAAGTTTGTTTTTCTTTCTTGAGTGTCCTCAGATAATTGCGCGGCCACACCCTCTGGTCACCAGACGTTCTGAGTTCCCAAACGCTCCTCTATAAAAAGGTCGATGGTCCCACTTGTTGACGAAGACTTGTTTGGAAGAAACAAGCGATTTAAAGATTTCTGCTTTGCTAAATGTAAATAGAGAATTATGATGTGGGAGGATTGCCTTGGTTTTTTGTTTTGCTTTCCTTAAAGAAAGTAGAGTCAAACACTAAACAGTATGAGAAATTAACATAAAATGAAAGTTTGTTTTGGCAGCAATATACAGTACATTAAATTATGTTTAATGTACTGTATATATACGGGGATGTTATTTAAATATGACTTCTTACACTTTTTACATGACTTTTTAAAGACAGTGGTGGATCTAGAACTTCATGATATTTAAGTTTTGAGACTGGGTCAAGATTTACCTCATTCAAAAACTAATTTGATCTGGTTTGTCTGGGGTGATGTTTAGAAAAGTACCAGCAAAAGTTTAGTGTCCTCGAGCCAGTTATGCACAGCATCTTGTTGGACATTGTTTTGCTTGAGTATAGATTACTGCACTGTCTGCATACATCTGGAAGAAGACGTTTGGACATGCATTTTGTGTTATTGATTAAGCAGGAGAACAAAACTGGCCCAAGGACAGACCCCTGTGGGACGACGTCAGAATCTATCCAGGGATTTTTTTACATAATCTATTTCCATGTTCTGTTTCCTATGAGACAATTAAGATATAAACCACAAAAGCACTTGAACACAAACGTTCATCTGCTAGATTAAGGAGTCTAAGGCTTTCTTCAAGTCTAAGCTGTGACACAGGAACTCTTGTCGAACAAGCCTTTGGTGCTGAAAAAAAAAATGGCCTAAAGTGTAGATCATCATCAGACCAAAACTAAAACAAGCTGAGTTTGTATTTAGCCCCTTCTCCTGTAAAACTGTCAACGAGCGATCACAGAATTACCTCTCCTCTGTCTGTACATCTCTGAGTCTTCACCAGCCCCCTCAATAACTCCAAATCCTCTTTTACACCTCCATCCTCCCCTTTTCTTCTCCTCTCTCCCTCCGAGAAGTCTTCCCTCAAGCCTCTTTCATGGTCCCTCTTTCCCTGGCACCCATTCAGACACATCTCCGTGCTCGCCGCTCTCCCCCCTCAAAGCTTTCGAGTGTCGGTTTCTTCTGTTCTGCTGGCACCTGGCTTGGCTCTCCCCCCACAGCGGCGCATTCCCCTCCTGCACCTCTGTGACAGGCCAGCATTAATCATCTGCACATCCACCTTCCAACGCTCTTTGTCTTTCTCTCTTTCTCTCCCTGTCACAATGCTCGGTATCATATCTCTATTTATGTATGTGCTGCTAAAGTGGGAGAACATTTCCTGAAGCTGCGGGTGTCAAATTATCACTGGCGGAGGTGAAGGAGAGGGAGGTGTTTTTCTGCATCGGGTGCTGTGTTAGCAGAGGCAGATTGGAGAAGTACTTTGTGTCTGCGTTGTGTAGCAATAGAAGGGGAAAATAGGTGGTATCAAGACGCAAGAACAGGTAGTGAAATCTGAGCAAATAAATAGTTTGCAGAGGAAGTGATCAATAATAGTCAAGTACTTGAATAACTTTCTGAAGAAGTAGTACATGTAACTTTTTTATCCAATTTATCCATCAATATTTAAAAAGGACTAATGGGCTTCATGTGTTCACATACAAAGTTGAAGATGTATTGCATTCATCATGTCTTTTAAAGCCTTTCTTTTTTCTATTTTTGTTTAAAAATGTCAGAATTTTCAAGTTCATGCTTTGTCAGTCACTTTCCAAAATGCTATTTACATTCTGTCCTTGTGCTGTAGAGCCAGTATGAGCAAACCTTTAGGTGCAAGGGTCACATTGTGCTTTTGAACTTGCCAGGGGGGCTGGTTTGGGCCCTATTGAAAAGTACAATCCTCAAATATTCAAGAAAGCAGCAGTAATGCTTTGCTGTCCTTAAAAGGAACAGGCCATCATTTTTACATACTGAGATACAGTATATTCTTACCTGAGCTTAGACGAGTTGAGGCGTACCTGTCTGGTCTTTGTGCGTGCCCTCAGTTACGCACAAAGACCAAAGATGTTGTTACCAGTGGCTTCTCCTAGTATATTCCAGTAGCTCCAAACGGGGTGAAGTTAGAAGCGACCAAGCTCTTCCACGGGCACACAAAAGACCAGACAGGTACGTATCAACTCGTCTAAGCTCAGGTAGAACATATCTCAGTATGGAAAAACGGCCTGATCCTTTAATGCCAATGAAAATATGCTGTGGCTTGATCATGTTTGCGGGAGGGAAGGGCTAGACAAGCTGCATTTGACCTCCGGGCCTTAGTTTACCCACCTGTTTCAAACAATGGTGGATCAGCCCCTCATATCCACTAAACATGGAGCTCAGTCAGTGTGCCGTCATGTGTGTAAAACCCCTGCGATTCATCTGCCAGGCCTGTGTGAGGCGCTGTGACGCTAAACAGAACAAGACTGCAGATGGTGCATGCACTCACTGCGCTGTAAACTTTCTCAATCAATAACGTGAATATGAAACTGCTCCATGGACTTACGATTGACGGAGGAGACAAGGAGGTGAATTTATGCTTCAGACCAAACAGGACTAAAGCACAAATACTGTCAGTGAACAGACTTTTATTGTCAGCCCAAAAACACAGACTGAACGACGGCTAACTCTGCAGTGTTTTTCTCCGTGTCCACTGAGGCTCGCGGTTAAGCCGAGGAGTGGAGGATTGGGAAGTAAAAGTCATGATAAGGTCTGTTGATTGTGAATGAAGAACGCAACGCTGGCGCTAGTTTGATGTCAGACTTTTAAGAAAACTTGCAGAGAGACCGTAGCAACCAATGGCCACTGGCTGCTCTGCTTTGTGACGACGACACTAGGGGCCGCCATGGCTGTAGTACCTCAATATAGTCGTTAGTCCCCCATTGGAAAGCATTGCACTTTAGTGCAATGAAATCAGGCTGGTTTTCGTTTCTCGCACCAATGGCGGCCGGACTGTTAGCATTGGAGCTGCGCGAAATACACGTCACACAAGGGCCGAGTCTACAGTGAAGCCCTTATGCCCTTTTTAGGAACATGCTTCGTCAGAGCTGGGGAGGAGGAGTCTGTTAATCCGCCATGATTCCCCCCTCCAACGTGGTCATTGTGTCAAATGGGGAGGAATTAGGAGGAGCTGTCTATTATTTTTTACGGTCTATGGTAACAATGAACCCACGTAAACGGCGTTTTGAGATCTTTCCACTGTCAGACTCCCAAAATGCGGTTTTGTGTTAACTTCTTAACCCCCTCCTTAACCAAGAAGAAGAAGAAGAAGAAGATCTTTATTTATATAGCGCCTTTCACAGACATGGTCACAAAGCGCTTTACATGAGACAATTGAACATTCACTCCATACTCGGTGGTGGAAAGCTACGTTTGTAGCTTCAGTTTCCCCTGGGGAGACTGTCAGAGGCGCTTTCGCGACTACACACGTCTGCGCCAACGGACCCTCTGACCACCACCATACATTCACTCACACATCATTCATCCTGGCCTATTGTCCATGTTTTTAGCGGTAGGGGAAACCGGAGTACCCGGAGGAAACCTACGCAGACACGGGGAGAACATGCAAACTCCACACAGAAAGGCCCCGTCCCTGGTGGGAATCGAACCCGGACCTTCTAGCTGTGAAGCACCAGCACTAACCGCTGCGCTACCGTGCCGCCAACCAAGTATATTTTTCCAATTCAGCTTTACCCAAATCTAAAAGTTTACAGCCAATAGACCAGAGTAACGCCTCATTTCAAAGTTAAGACCTACAAAAGTAGTTTAAACGGATTTTTGACCTTGCATTTTTGTTGCACTGTAGTCCCTTTTATGACATTTCTTTTCATTGCTTTTTTCTCACTTTGTTGCCACTTTTCTGTTCCTCTTTTGCTGCTTTTTTGACACTTTTCTGTCGCTCTTTTGTGGCATTTTTGTCACTCTTTCGTCTCAATTTTGTCACATTTTCATCAAATTTTTCTCACATTTTCATCTCATTCTTGTCGCGTTTTTGTCGCTATCATGTCGCTAGTTTCTTCAAGAAGCTATCAGACTTGGATAAAGCCAGACCGTAGAAAATGTGCTCGGTTCAGTTCAGGTTTATGATACGTTGGATTGACGAAACAGTTTTGCATTTAGTCATGAGCTTCTGTGTCGACTGTGTATAGCCTCAGTTTCATAAGGGACGTAATTGCTACAAACCTTTCCATTTAAACGATCGAGACACGTTGACCTTTCGCTGCAAACCATTTTAAAACTTGTCACAACTATACAATATATATACACTATTCCAACATGCTATTATTCCTCTCATCAGAAATGGGGAAGGTGACAAGCAGCCCTAACAGTCCTGCGGAAAACACACGCACCCATTAAACAAAATGAAAGCAATCAGAAGCCATTTGTTTCTTCTCCCAATAGTGTTTTTCTGCACGCTCATTTGTTTTATAGCCTTCTCTTATGCTCTTAAACACTGTCTAATCCCTCATTAGTGCAGGAAAGAGGGCGTTTAATGCTCCCCTCCACTTGTCTGCTGCTGAACTGTGACACACCAACGCTCGCGCACACGCTCACGCGCACCGTCCATCGGGCCTGCCCTATCACTGCGCAAACAACACTGTCAGACGTTCAGCTACAACTTCCAGCATTGTTATCTACACGGAGTACAGAAAAGCAGTCAAGGCAGTCCATGCAAATAGGGAGGAAAAAAGAATAGAAGGCTCAAACTAAACGTGGTGCCAACTTTGACAGCCTTTCATAGGACTTCACACTTCCAACGCACTTCATTTACTTGTGATTTTTGGCACGTTCTGCTGTACATGAGTTTAGCACACTACGCTACTTCTTCTGGATAACTTATTTGAAGTTGAGCTTCTGGGTGTTGGGCAAAAATGACTGATAACCGTTGCTTTTGTGAGGGATCTTTAGTCTTTTTTTTTGTAAAGATTTGAAAGAAGATGGAATTGAAAGGCAGGGCCAATACTATAAGAATAAGACAATTGCAAATGTTTAACACTATATAAATCATGCCAAAATACATGAGATGTGCTGCTCATATCTGGGAAGAAGAGCATTGTAGTTTGGGTTGCTCCATTTTGGAAGAAATACTAATCAGGAGGATTATTTCAACTATAAATGATGTCACGGTTAGTGGCCAAAGTTAGCATAAGTACTTTCAGCTCAGTTATTCAAATTGAAATCTTTTATTTGTCAAACCATGTGAATGATTTGAAATGATATTTCTCTCATCCTTGATTGTGGAGCAGGGAGAGGGGTGGAGCAGGGAGAGGGGTGGAGCAGGGAGAGGTGTGGGAGGGAGGGTAAGGGAGTTCACCTTCCCGATGGCCCTGTGCATGAAACGGTTCTTCAGTCGACTGGACCTGGACCGTACATTCCGCAGTCTCCTCCCTGAAGGCATTACCTTGAAGAGACTGTGCGATGGGTGCATAGGGTAACCCGTAAATGAAATACAAATTGGATTCTGATTCTGATTCATCGCACAACAATAGTAGAACTCAACACGGATATTGTCATAACTTGACATGGGACACCAAAGACAAAAAATACAACCAAACCTTCGCTGGAGATAAGGTCCATCTAGATAACGGAATCAAAGTGGCAATGAGGTGTCGAGTACTGGTAATGCTTAGTGAAATTAGTAATTGTGGCATGGTTTGATGGTGGCGGGACAATTTTGTAGAGGACCTTCCAAAACTGAAAGATCATTGTCAATTAATAGACGTTTTGTACATCTTACAGGGGTGTCTGGACATCATCACCCATTTAATTTCTAAAAGAACTGACTTCAGTATTTTGGAGTACGTTAACGGGTGGTTATCATAATCTGTGTTTATACAGGCAGAAGCAAGCCAAATGTAATGCTTTTGAGAGGCGCAAAATACTTCATTTTAATGCCACAATCGAAGGAAAACATCTGTTCACATTGTATTTCTAAAGATTTGCAAATACTTCATCAAACAGAGGAAACAGAGTCAGATAAAACAGGAAACGTTTGACTAAAAAATGTGGTCAGAAAAACTTTAACTTTGGTTATTCGATTAACTTAAATGGTAAAAATTGTTGAGCAATGTCATCATTTTCCAAGAAATGTTGATTTAATGGCAGTTTGAATCCAATTTAATGCTTTTAAAAGGAAAAGGCCACTGTTTTTCCATACTGATATCTTGTGCCCGTGGAAGAGCTTGGTCGCTGCTAACTTCAACCCGTATATTCAAGGAATAGACCAAATGCTAACAACCTCTTTGTTTTTTTTGCATGACTGAGGGCACACAGGTCTCCCATACTGTGATACAGTATATTCTTACCTGAGCTTAGATAAGTTGATACGCACCTGTCTGGTCTTTGTGCCCGTGGAAGAGTGTGGTAGCTTCCAACTTCACCCTGTTTGGAGCTATAGGAATACAGTGGGAGAGGCATCTTTGGTTGTTTTGGGTTTGGGTGACTGAGGGCACGCACAAAGACCAGACATCAATTAATCACAATTAATTTTAGGATTTTTAATGCCCTGCGGTAACCCTGATCATAATACTAGAAATCATGTTGCACCCAGAGAACATTAGCTCGTGGTTCCAGCCGGGCAGCAAACAGTCAAACAAGCAGAAGACCGGGCAGAAGGTGAGCTCAGTGATACGGTCTTCTTTCACTCTTTGTAGTATATACCCTCTAAAATGAAATACTATATATGAAAAAAGACAAACTTCCTTTCAGAGGAGCAAAAGTGTGGCTCATATTTGCTGAAGCCTTGAAAAGTTTCTCGTCTAAACATGCTTTATTTAGGGGATTGCTTTGCGTATCCAAGATTCCGCCGTGTGCGTCTGAACAGAATGATGTGTGCGTTGGAGATTCAGTTTTCTGTTGTCCTGCCAACTTTCCAATGCGTCCATTTATTTCTGGCCCGGAGCTCCTCGCCGCCGCCGCAGCCAGGTATTTCAGAGTAAATATTTTCCTGCTCATCTACCACTAAATAAATCATATCTGCTGAACCAGAGCCACGAGTCTTCACACATTAAGGAAGCAATATGTGCATATCTCGAACTGATATGAATAGCATATATTATACAAAATTGATTTTTTTTTTTCCCTTGCTTTTTATAAAGTTGCATATTGCTTATTTAGTTCATCTCCCTCATCCGCTCTAAACACGTGGCTGCTCTGGTATAATAATAGCTTGAACTTATATTGCGTTTTACAGGCCCTGTATTACCAAGTTTCTTAAAGCACCACACTGTCAGTATTCAGTCACGCCATACTTTTGGGTATTGGTTGAGTTCGTTTATGAAGTGAAGTCCATTCGACTTTGTTTGTACCCACTTAGTTTTATGAACATGATATTTTGCAAGGGGAATGATAGTCTGTACCAGAAGGGAAAGGTTAATAATTGGATTATCAAAATAAAAGATAATGTCACTCTCCTGGAGGCTGATCGCGTAGTCAGTTTTGTTATGGATAAGTCGCTGTATCTGGGACCATAGGCTTTGTCTGTAAATGCAGTGATAAAACAGGTGCATAATGGTTTCTTGTTCAGCTTGAGAGAAGTCACATTTATAATCTATGTCCTGTTTAAATCATTCAAGTGTTTTTTTGGCAGGGTTTATGTTATGTAAAATTGTGTATGCGATTTCTTTGACTTTCTTAAAAATGCACAGCTTCTCACCAACCAGCCAAGCCCTTCAGAGCTCCAGTGAGAAGTGGCGATTGGTCTTTGTTCAGGTTGGATGAGAATTCTGATCATGTTCTTTTTGTGATATCAATTTCTACTATATACAATTTGTTTTGGATATTCTGTGCTATAAGTCGCACTTTTTTTCATAGTTTGGCAGTCGGTGTGTCTTATACTCTGGAGCGACTTGTATGTGATTTTTTTCCCCATATAATTTCACATGCCGCTAGAGGGCACTGCAGGCTAATTGACCAGCAGAAACGTAAAAGTAACGTGTTTGCTTTAATAATCAATCAATCAATCAATCAAATTTTATTTGTATAGCGCCCAACAACAACCAGAAGGTGCCCAGAGCGCTTTCCTGGATAAAAACAAGAATCATAGTAGACAACAATAAATACAAAAACACATAAAAACAGCAGTCGAGCTTAATAAATGCTTAATAAATGTTCCTCTGGGGGTAATGCAAGTATTAATGGGATCATTGGGGGGTCTTTCATCTCCCCCTGGTGTCTCTGGCCAGAAAACCACAATTGCAACTTTTCTGCCACCGGGTGAGAGCCACCAATACACACTAATGGAATCACAAAGAAGAAGCTAACAGGCTAACAGGCAAAGCTAATTGCGGGCTCGCACCACTTAAAAAGTATTTGCAGCCAAGTTTGAGTGAAAAATTATCTCCGTTGTGTAATTGGATGCACAGTATCTCTCTCTCCCTTTGTCTTTTCTGTCAGCGTAGTATTTACTCTCACGGACAATTAATGAGTAAAAGAACGTAACTTGCTACGACACCTGCAGTGGCACTTATGGCCTCAAGGGGCACGAGTCATTTAGTACTGCTTTAACGCAGACGCTATGCTTCATGTAGCTAACCATCAATGTGCTACGTTAGCATACCGTACGGCGCTAGCCCGCAGCTAGCTCTGCCCGTTAGCCTGTTAGCTTCTTCTTCGTGATTCTATTAGTCCGTATGGGGCTTCCGACCCGGTGCAGGAAAGTTGCATTTGTGGTTTTCTGGCCAGAGACACTATTTATTAAGGCAAAAATTTACTTAGTACTGCTTTAGCCATTTCAAAGCTCAGAACCTCCAATCCTCCATCTTCCTCATGCTGTTAGCTTCATTCAGAAAAGCTTCTTTTTTTTTTTCCAGCACTGAGCAACAGGTGCCTTTTTGCAATCCCTACTGGCATTCTGTGCGCCTAAAATTGATAACAACTTTGTTTTAGAGGTCTTTTCTATATCTATATGTAGATTATTCTGATACAGGCAAGAAATACTTAAGCAAAGTTCAAAGTCTTCTAAAATGCAAGAATGAAGGCAAAACATGTGCTTTTCGATTTACAGGTTGACAAGCGGAATCAAAGTTTAACAGCGATGTAAGAGTTTGTCACATTTTGAATGACACAGCTTTTGTTTGATTTGGTTGGAAGTTGGGATGTAACGTTAAGTATTGGTAAAACATGTCATAACCATGAGCGAGACCCAGTTCTAACCCGGTTCCAATGTGGAACAATTAGGTTTAATGGCTTTGTTTTGCAGTTTCACCTCCTGATTTACTCTTTTATATCATTATTATTTCACATGATGTTCCCACGCTGAGCACTCACGACAGTGATGTTCTGGCCCAAAATCAGAATCTCCACAACCGATCAAGTCCGGCACCACCTTAAACATACCTAGATGAGCCGTTGTATTCTTTCATTTCCCATATTAAATCAAGCAATTACAGTTTGCTCCATCAGTGCCAGTGCTGGAGCGGAGGAGAGCTGCAGATTGCTATCGGCGAGTCAACAACACCTCGATGGTGGTTCACATTTCCCCCGGTGCCACCAGTCTTTATCTCTTCATTATGAGCTGATAGGAGATGGGAGCATGACAGTTAATTGTGTCGCTCCTGCCGCATCCGAGTGTCTGTTGGTTTTTATCGAGGTCATTATTTTTAGCTGCAGTGGAATGCATATAGTCGCTGTTGTTATAATGCCAATACACTAGACTGGCACCTCTGGAGGTCATCACTTTTAGCGTGTTCCCACTGGCAGGCCCTTCACAGCCTAATGTCTGGTTAGGCCAGTGTCCCCAAAGCCCCAAAGTTTTGGGACCGGTCTCGGGCTGTGGCCAAATCGCGCTGAACTGAACGTGATGTGAACAGACTTCTGGCCTCGGATTGAGAGGAGGAGAGAGGACACCCCTCACCAACAGCCAGGTCGTATGGGATATCATATTTCACAACATCATACCGCTGTTGAAACCATAAACCGTCAAAAATAATAGACAACTCCACCTCACTCCTACCCTTTTGCCAAAATTACTATGTTTGAGGGGGAAATCATGGTGGATTTACAGACTCCTCCTACCCTGCTGTGATGGAGCATGTTCCTAAAAAGGGCATAAGGGCGGGATCTTCACTGGAGACACGTAGTTCAGTCGTAGCCATTAGCTCTAATGCTAACAGCCTGTCAGTTACAGTCCGGCCCTCATTAGTGTACGAGAGTTCTAATAATAATTCTTATGAAAACCAGCCTGGTTTCTTTAATTGTGCCTAACCCAGCGTTATCACGGGAGGAATATCTAGCTGTAGAAAGTTTAGGAAAATTAGAAACCAGGCTTTAAAGATGTTTTTAACATGTCTAAAGTGCAATGCTTTCCAATGGGAGATATGCGGCTATGTGGAAGGAACTATAGCAATGGCAGACCAGTGGCAGCCCTTAGTGTCATTGTCACAAAGCCAGCCAGCGGCCATTGGTTTAAACAGTTCATTTTGCCGATGATAGCATTTAGCCGCTGGTTGCACAACTTTAGCTCGAGTGGCTGAGGCTAAAAATGTGTGAAATCAGTGAGACAAGTAAAATGGTAAATGGTCTCAATTTATTATTTACTTTTCTACCTTCATTCAGCCCAAAGCGCTTTAAAGAACCAGTCACCCATTCATACACCAGTGTACGCAGACACTGGAGGCACAGAGGTGTCATGCCCAAGAACACAACAACGTGCATCTGCCCCAACCTTCCGATCACGAGACGATCCACTCTAACAACTGTGTCCCTGTCGCCCACATTGGTGTCAAAAGTCCTACTGTTTCAGAGAAGCCCATTAGCCGTGCAAATTCCAGAATGACCAAGAGTGAATTTCCATTGGTCTTTTTTTTTAACTGTTTTGTCTTTAAAATGCTTAATGTTTTGACACTAGAAACACTACGTAGACCCATTAATGGTATTTAGTCATTGTTGTGATCAGTGCTTTAAGTGGCTCAAGTAAAGTGTGGGTACTGTCTCTGGAGCCAGTAAGCACAAAACTGTGGTAAAAACAAGAGACTGCGCACTTGAAGCCCAGCTCGTTTGGATTACATGTGTCTCCTAATGTAAAGGTCACAGGTTTTTGAGCCTCCGCAACACACTTTCTTGTCCCTTGAAGCTTACATATTATTACATTATTACATTATTATATATACAACTTCTTTGTCCGTGTACTGTCGGCTGCTCTCCTTGCTTCACAGCAGCGTGATCCCCAGTTCCACACACACCCCTCTGTCTGCTTCTGGGTGGACCCGGAGTTTGGCTTCTCACGTAATGCGCAACAGTTTATGGATAATGCAGTTGCAGCAGGAAGAATAGCGAGTGTTCTGACAAGCAGCAGACATGGCAGTATTGGTGTAAAGTAAGATTAACGCGCCTTTCGTTATGGGACTGAAAGCAGAGAAGTGGCTCTGATCGTGATCATGTAAGGACATTTTGTACCAAATTTCACAACGTTGTTACAAACCATGTGTGTCATAATCCTTTGAATAAAGCTGGTCCAGAAGAAGGGGTTTTGGACAACATTATGATCTTGTACTGAATGGGCCGTTTTTACCTCTTACTTATAATAATAGTTAAAAAAAAACATTATCAGGAGGCTGACTTGGTAAAGGTATGATTGGAAACCCGCTTAGAAACGTATGGTTATGATGTGTTTCAACTAAACACAGGGTCCGAGTGAACATTCCTTTCACATTGGCACACTTTAAAGAAAAAGATATATTTACTAAACTCTCTCTAGTGTCTCATTCACGTCTTCTCCTCTGCCCCTCATCTCATCCTCACCTCCTCCGCCTCTCTCTCTCACTCTCTCTCTGTCTGTCTGTCTGTCTCTCTCCTGTCGTCACCACTATCGTCACCCGTAGGTGTCTGTCCCACTGCTCCCTGCTCCAGTGCTGCTGCTGCTGCCGCCGCTACTGCTGATGGAACTGCAGTGACATCTACTGAGAGAGCAGAGCACGGGAGAGAGGCTGAGCCGAGGAGAGGAGCAGAGGCACCCACTGGGATGCAAACAGTGAGCGAGGAAGATTTCAAAGTTGACACTGACCAAAAAAAAAACTGTTTGGAAATAATCAATTGTTGGTTAGAAGTTCAAAATGTAATGAGTTTTGGAGACGAGTGTAGGGATTGTGGAAGAGTTTCAGCCATTTTGGTTTATCTCATTCCTGGAGACACTTAGACAGAGATCATGTTTACGAAGTATTTACCCCTCAACAAAAATGTACATACCTTTAAGTTTGAACTGAAAGTATGGATGACTTTGGTCCCGCTGTAGGTCAATTTGTTCTCAGGTTTTGTCCGATCCATCGATGCCATTTGAACAACAAACCAAGAGACGAGGTCCAGGGATTGAACCTGGGACCTCCATTCCTTGAAACGTAGCTCATAAAGAAGGAAGATTTATGTTCTGTTTGCTCAACTCCTAAAAGCCTTGGGTTTTCTTAATTCATAGAAGTTCCTCTATAATATCAGTGCTTCTCAAACTGTGCAATGGGTATCACAAGTGGTACACAGACCCCTTCAAGGCTTTGTTTTTTATCCTTTGTTTCCCATGTTTTTTACCTGTTTTTTCCTTAGTTTTCATTTGATTCAGCTCACGATTTGACCTGGTACTGGACGTTACTTGAAAAGGTGGAGAACCCACTGCTCCATCTTGTGCCCGTGACTGTCATCTATGCCGCACACTATTGTCGACAGATAATTACGTCTCTTTAGACTGATCTCCGATGTTTATTCTCGTCAATGCGCCACCTCTGATACCTTTCATCCCGTTTGTAATTACTGCCTTTGCCGTTAGCTGTCAGAGTCCATTACACCGGGTCTAATGACTATCCAGAGCTTATGATCATGATTTGAAGCCACGGGCAAAAAAAAAATATTAGTCCGTCAAGACCCCCCTATCCGCAATCAACTCCTCTCCACCTACTCATTTGTTCAAACCAATCCGCGCAGTCACGCAGAATGGGCCTACACCAGTGCGCACGATTACACAAATGAACGCGCTGAATAAATGTTGCTTTTGACAGGCATCGCGTCCTGAATAATTCAACAGGTCGTTTACATAAAGCCTCCGTTCAGCCAGACATGAATTAGAATTACAGATGTGCGTGCCCATATGCGGCCATCATATTGCGATAATCAAGCTGGGAATCCGGGATTGTTCGCGTGAGGCCGGGGGAGACACATTTGGAAGTGAAGGAATGTTTTCAAATCTGAGCGTATGGATAGCTGGCTGTGTCAATTAACACCATGTAAAGCGCATACAGAGGATTGAGGTTGTGTGTCAAAAAAATACAGTATCGAATGCAGTATGTACAGAGAAGAGCTGAGGGTACAATATAAGTACGGGAGAGGTGCAGGTTCTCCAAAAAGAAAATACACATATGCTGAACCTCATCATTTTCATCTGGTAGTGATTGACTGGGTCCAAAAACCTGACACTGCCTGACCGATTAAAAAAGTCGGCACAAAAAAAAGGTTCGATGCTCTAATATTTGGTTGGATCACCTTTAGATTTGATTACAGCATTACGGCATTGTTTCCATAAGTTTCTGCCATGTCAAAAGATCCAGTTTGTGTTCATTTTTCACCAAGATCTTGTATTGATGATGGGAGAGTGTGACCACTTCGCTGATTGGTTACTCCACTTCCTGTTTGCTTGCGTATGCATCGCAGTGAGAAATGGAATTGATCCTGCCGTCAGAGGGTGAGTCTGGTCTCCAGGCTTGGTAATAACTGGACTCTGTTGTGGCGGCCAATCCATGTGTGAACATGATGTCTTATGATCTCTGAACCACTCTTTCACAATGTGAGCCCGATGAAACCTGGCATTGTCATCTCAATACGCCAACGAAGAAGAAATCCTTGGATGGAATAACCTGGTATGTATAGTGTTATATGTGAGATCGACAGACGGATTGGTGCGGCGTCAGCAGTGATGCGGGCGCTGTATCGGTCTGTCGTGGTGAAGAGGGAGCTGAGTCGGGGGGCAAAGCTCTCGATTTACCGATCGATCTACGTTCCCACTCTCACCTATGGTCATGAGATTTGGGTAATGACCGAAAAGACGAGATCGCGAATACAAGCGGCCAAAATGAGTTTCCTTTGCAGGGTGGCTGGGCGCACCCTTCGAGATCGGGTGAGGAGCTCAGTTACCCGAGAGGAGCTCGGAGTAGAGTCGCTGCTCCTTCACGTCGAAAGGAGCCAGCTGAGGTGGCTAGGGCATCTGTTCCGGATACCTCCTGGTCGCCTCCCACGGGAGGTGTTCCAGGCATGTCCTAGTGGGACAAGGCCTCGTGGAAGGCCCAGGACACGCTGGTGGGACTATGTCTCCGAGCTGGCCTGGTGTCGCCTCGGGGTCCCCCCAGAACAGCTGGAGGAGGTGTATAGTGTTATAGTGTTGCCGAACCCAGACCTGACCAACTGCAACAGCCCCAGATCATATCAGGTTGGTGTTTTCTTTTCTTTCGAACAAGCAGTGTATTACAAACATTTATGCAAAAATGATTGAACCTTGTTTCATATGTGCTGAAAAAGAAGACATTGAACTTTTTGTCAGTGGTTGTTTAAAAAAAAACACACAACCTACTACAAATCTAATCACAATCTCAAGTCGTGTCTATAATAACTGAGGTTTTGAGGAGACTAATTATGCAGAAATAAAGTCATAATGCATGACTGAAACCAAACATAGCATAATGTCCTAGAATAGAACGCTGTGTTAGAATGTCCAGAGAATTTGAGTCTGACTTGCCAGGCTATAGGCCATTCTGCCTCACAAATGTCTGCCACATGTATTACTGAAACTCTGAAATAGCTGAAAATAACATCATTTCATGGTGACTTTCTCCCAGGCAAGTCTAGAGCAGAGATGGCTATTGAAAGACAACAGATAGCAAACTGTTAAGATAACTTTTTTTTTTTTTTGGCAACCGAGCCCACCCAGACATATTCTTTGAGCACAACAGTTTGTGCAGCCAACGCTATCACCGTCATGATTTATGTTTGATATTATTTATTATAAACTGTTTCCATCCGGTGGGAGCTTTTCATTTCCCAAAGTGCTCAGAGGAGGTGTATCCGTGTCTATCACAGGCCAATGACACGGGGACACATGTCAAATAAAAGTGTAAAAGCGATGATTGACGGACAGGGGGTTACGAGACTGTGGGAGCGACGGGCCGAAGAGTCAGAGGAGGGTCAGCCGAGCGTGGAGAGACACAGCACAAGTGCATCGGAAAGACAAGCCAAACCAGCGCCGGCGGGATTTATGATGAAAACACTAGTGAGAAAACATATGACAATTCAGAAACAGAAATAGAACCACTGAGATCATTTGGTGGAAAGCCAGAGATTACTCTTATAACAGTTAACCTATTCCTGTTTTATGTTACACCTTTGCTTTGTTTTTGTCTGCCTTCTGGGAAAGTCAATGGAAAATTTTATTTGGCTGATATTGGAACATGAGATTCTGAGGCAGCACTGCTGGTTGTAGAAACCTTTTTTGTATGGATTTTGAGAAGGGGGATCAAGAGAATAAGTCTCTGTTGTATCCTGGGGTGGAATGTGGAGTCCCTCAGCAAAAAGGTGTCCGCTCCCTGCGTGAACGGAGCAGGAGCTTGCTCTGCATGGGCAAAACTGTTCCCAGTGCGGAGTGCAATCGGAGCTGGCCTTTATCCCCAGATATATTCATTACCTTCATGGACCGAATGCTTAGTCTCAGCTAGAAATCAGAGGGAGTTCACTTTAAGCACCGGAGAATGGTCTGCAGATTCATGATTTGACTTTATGTAGTTGTTTTTTACCCACGGAAGTTCATTCTCTGGCAATTAGGAATGTAATTATATTTACTTTATTACTTTATAATTGAAACCCCTGGACAAGATGGCACAGCAGTTAGGGCTTGTACTCCTGCTATAAGGTCCAAAGTTACATTTCCGGGGTGAATAGGAACTTTGTGCGTTCTCACCAGGCCTGCTCTGTTTTTTTCCGGTTTCCCCACCACCGAGTCCAGGTGCAGGACAACAGATGCAAATTAGCCCATGGCTATAATCTGGAGTGGTGTGTTTACATTAAGTTCTATATGTGTTTATCATGACCAAATAAAATACATAATAAAACACGTTTATTGTGCTTTACAAGCCTGTGTTACCAAGTTTCTCAAAGCGCTACACTGTAGTCATTATTCATTCATCCATCCATCCGTCCGTCCGTCCGTCCGTCCGTCCGTCTGTCTATCTATCTGGAGGTGATACCCTAATGTTGTAGTCACAGCTGCCCCTTGGGGTAGACTGACGGAAGTGAGGCTGCCAATCTGTGCCATCGGATCCTCTGACCACCACCAACCACTCACTCTCGGAAACTAACACCCTAACGTACATGCTTTTAGTGGTAGGGTGGAAACCTACGCAGACACAGGGAGAAAATGCAAACTACACAGAAAGGTCCTCTCTGACTGGGGATCGAACCCGGGACCTTCAAGCTGTGAACCACCAATACAGTACCACCAATGTTGCCGCCAATAAATACAAAAAAAGTAAAATCATTCAGGAGATTTCTAACATGATTCAGGATCGTGACGGGACTGAGGTGCTTCAAACGGAAGTCAAGTTAAGCTTCAATTAAGCTATTCTAGACCAATGTAGCATTTTCTGACCAACACAATGTAAGACAGTAAGCAAGATCCATTTGAATGATTCTCCAAATACCTAGGAAATGCACAATACTCCTGATTTAAACCCGCCTTTCCCCTCATCTCTCTCTCTCTTCCCACCTCACCTGAGCAAGATTAATTGTCCGCTCCAACCACATTACCCAGCGGCGCGGCCCCCAGCTCCCCTCCCAACATTTCCACAGACAAAGAGAGAGAATCTGACAGAGCAGGGACCAGGGATGGAGAGAGCGAACGCTGGCTGCATGGGGCTGAGAAGAGCTTCGCCGCATGGATAGTTCGCTCATTAAACTCATCACATTATTTTAGCCCGGCGCTTTATTACACTTTACATGGACACTAGGCACTCAGTCAAAGCCGGTCACGCAGCGTCGAGCGCCGGGCCTGGATTCTTCATGACTGGGCATGTTTTGTCCGAGGAGGCGCGTGATTCATGGAAGACTATTTCACTACTTCATAATTTCCAGCAATCTTTGACATACAAGCAGTGCGTTAACAGCTAATCATGGTGTACGTGGGAAAGCTGCTCGAAAAATCTTCATTGCAAGATAGAAATTCCAATTAAAACATAAGTTAGGGCTCAAGAAAAAAATATTCTACAGCAGCTTTTCTGGCATGTATTTTGGGAGCAATTAGGCCATGGTTGTTTGGATTAAGATTGCATTAATGTGCACATGTTCAGGAAATTATATGTTATAGAGGTCAAAACGACAGGGGTTTAACATACGACCACATTTTGCCTTTTTTGGAGTGGAATAAAAAAAAGAATGTGTGCAATAGAGCACATTGAATGGAATAGTTCGTGTTCATGCTTTACTAGTCCCTGGTTCGATCCTTGGACGGGGCCGTTCTTTGTGGAGTTTGCATGTTCTCCCCGTGTTAGCATAGGTTTCCCTTCCCACGAAAAACAAGAACAACAGGTTAATCCTCCAGCCAGGTGATATTGACCACTAGCCTGGCTCCACATCCAGAGATGGGTCCCCAGCGCCTGCCTACTGCAGCTGCCCTCCTACAGGTTGTCCCTACGGCATTGAAGCATGGGTTAAATACAAACAACGGGGATCAATAACTTAAAGGGGCTAGATGCAAGTTGAAAAAGAGAAAAGTCCGCACAACTAAGTAGCTCCCAGAAAAGTTAGTTGTGCAGACTTTTCTCTTTTTTATCTTCATAGTCGACTTTGGTCCTGCACACTATTAAGATTGGATGTGCGTTGTGCGTGTTTTTCCTTTTTAACGCAAGATGCAAGTTGGCCATTTAATTCTCACTACTGCCACCTCAGGTCATACGTGTAATTGCACCTTATTAAGCTCGTGCACGACTTCAATTCGGCCTCGAAGTAACAACTTTATGAATGACAGTGCAGGATTTTAGAGGCAGTTCTACACATTGGGACATTGCTGGAACATATAGGGGGAGGAAAATACAAACTTTATTTTTTCTAAAACTCTGTATAGTCCCTTAAGCTAATTTCACAACTTGCACGGTCACTTTCCAGGGTCACAGAAATGCTAGAAAACCCACCTGTAAGTTCACGAAATTGATACAAATGCTTTATAATTAGATGCATCATGTTTTCCCCACAAATGTCTGAGTTTACAAAAAGGAGAACGAAACTGATTTAGTTCCACCACAGGGGGGAAAAAAATCTTATCTTTAACTTATCTTATTTTTAGAGTGGGAGGTGATCGGAAGGTCGTGGGTTCGAATCCCAGCTCCCACAAATGCACACTGTCGTTGTGTCCTTGCAAGACACTTCACCATCCTTGCCTCCAGTGTCTGCAAACATTGGAGTATGAATGAGAGTGTGAATGGGTGAGTGGTTCCTTACTGTAAAGCGCTTTGGGCCTGATAAAGGTAGAAAAGCGCATCAGTAGACGCTAGCATCTATTGGTACTCGTTTATGATCTTACAAATAATACATTTGAAAAGGTGAAAAGGAAAACAAAAACATTTACCAAGCATCTCCTCGGTCCATAATACCACCTATTTTATCATTTATGATAGAAGTTGAAATCAGGGTTAACTGAGTCAATAATAGATTTAAATTGAGCAAAATTCTGCAAGGCAAGGCATGTTTATTTCATACCGCGCATTTCGTGCACAAGGCATCTCAATGCGCCTGTAAACTGGGTATAATCTACGTTATGTCTAAACCAGAAAAACACCTACCTTTACACAAACTGGAACATCAGAGTGACGTGATTTTCCCAATGTCTTACGCCTTTTGCTAAAAGCTAGTTAGCCCCACATCCGCTAGAGCGTCTTTGTCAAGTGAGCGCCGGGCGGGTGAAGGCCAATATTGATCTATGGCTGCGTGCTCCATCACCCTGCCAGGCATAATAAGAAAGAATGGGACGCTAAGCAGGTGCACCCCCGCTCCTGATTTATAAAACACATGCGACGGAGTAAACACCTCAATCACCGCGAGGGGCCTGGCGCGGAGAATTAATAATATGTATGCCTCGCTGTAATGCAATCTTGTTTTTATGCATATGACCTTTTACCGGTGTTTAAAATACAGCCTTTTTTTTCAACCATGGGCCTTGTTATATAATAATAGATGCCTGGGAAAAGAGAAATCGATGGGGGAGGCTAAGTGGGGTCAGAGCAGGTAAGACTTTGATATGATAAGAGTCTGTCAGCAGGCTGCAAAGAGAAGAGAGAGCAACAAAGTTCTTTAAGGATCCATAGGTGGGTAACTGAACTTTCCAGAACAGTATGTACCGTATAAGATGGGCAATATATCGCACAAGATCAAATTGATATATATATATATATATATATATATGCAAAAATACAATATCGCATAGATCATCATCAGCTGGTGGGAATGAAAATAAAACATCCTTGTAACTCTTTCAATACGTTTGGTTGAGCTTTAGACCCTCTGGTTGGTGGGTGGTGACTTCCAACACTCCCACATCCAGTCAGATATTTTATACAACACACTACGTCTGCAAGATTAAAATACATTTCAAATTCGGCACAAAGACCTCTAATTGTTCAATGGCAATTTAGTAATCACTCATTAGACGGAAACGCTTTTGTTGAAGGCCGGAGTTTGAGCCTTATCTCACTTTGTTTTAAACCATTTTCAATTAGCTTCATGTGCATTATCAGTGCACGCATTTTATGTGAGCCTTTGAAACTACAGCGGCCCCTCCCCTCTCCGCTGTGAGGGGAGTATCAGCAGAGATTACACTCAATCCCAACCCACACTTGTAATATAATCCAAATGTTGCTTTAAATTACTAAAAATGATGCTGTGTGCTATAACTACCCATCTTGCAGCAGTATATAGTAGTACTCGGCATTGCTGCTTCTACTTGGCTAAGCGAGGACTTAGAGTTTAAAGGTCATACTCCATGTACGGCTTAAAAACATGCTTTGATATTTCACCTTTTCTAACTCCTGTAAAAATACTTGCTTACATCTCTATTGGTAGCAGGGAGAATGATCCATGGTACATGTCATAGTGGTACAGCAGTAGGCAAGGCAAGGCAAGGCAAGGCAAGTTTATTTGTAGAGCACAATTCATACACAAGGCAATTCAAAGTGCTTCACAGTTGAAAACAAATAGAATCAATAAAAACATCAACATAAAATGAATCAATTACAGTAAAAGGCGAGAGTGCAGATAAAATACTTTCAGTCATATGCATTGGTAAAAAGAACTGTTTTCAGCCTGGATTTGAACATTGTCAGAGTTGAGGCCTGTCTCACATCCTCGTGAAGACTGTTCCAGATTTTAGCTGCATGAAACTGAAACGCAGCCTCACCGTGTTTATTATTGACTCTGGGAACCACCAGGAGGCCCCTCCCTGAAGTTCTCAGGGCCCGAGATGGTTCATACGGCTCTAACATGTCAGAGATGTACTTTGGAGCTAAACCATGAAAAGACTTGTACACGAGCAGAGCTGTTTTAAAGTCTATTCTCTGAGTGACAGGAAGCCAGTGCAGAGACCGGAGCACTGGACTAATATGGTCATATTTCCTGGTTCTTGTCAGGACTCGAGCAGCAGCGTTCTGGATGTACTGTAGCTGTCTGATAGCTCGTTTAGAGAGGCCAGTGAGTAGGCCGTTACAGTAGTCTAACCTGCTGGAGACAAATGCATGGATAAGTCTCTCTAAGTCTGGTTTTGACACTATTCCTCTGATCTTAGCAAGTACAGTACAGTCTTGCTTCACAGTGAGAAGGTCCTTGGTTCGATCCCCGGGCGGAGAGGGATTTGTGTATAGGTTTCCTCTGGGTACTCCAATTTCCCTTACCACTAAAAACATGTACAATAGGCCAGAGTGAATGTAGAGTGTGAGTGAGTGGTTAGTGGTGTTCGGAGGGGCCGATGGCAAAGACTAGATGCCTCAATTTCGTCAGTGTACACCAAAGGCAGCTGTGGCTACAATAGTAGCTTACCACCACTGAGCAGGAAGTGAATGAATAATGACTACAGTTTACAGAAACTTGGTAACACAGGCTTGTAAAGCACAATACAAATGTATGTAAGTCACAATCAAGGATGAGATAAAAAATCATTTCAAACCATTCACATGATTTGACAAAGAAAAAATCTTGAATCTAGAATCTTGAATGAAAATACTAACTCACTGCAATGTAGTTGGTGGAGGCGTCACAGGAGCCACAGGAAACAAGGAAGGGACAAACAAGGAGGTATCCAGGCCAGACTCACAACTAAGCCACACAAACCTTCTGTTGATCTGGCTGATGGACTTTCACTGGAGAATAAATCAGATTAACGGCTAAGATGGTGAAAGTCTGTTGAGGAGCGGAGGGAGCTGTGCAGGAGGAAGAGGAAGGAGGAGCTGCAGGACACCACGCTCTGAAACAGGGACAAACCCAGGAGGCGTTGCACCGTTTCAGAGGATCTGAAGAGGACTGAAGGCAGCCAACCAGATTTCCTCCGGGTGCTACTGTTTCCCCAACCTCCACAAACATGCTGGTCAGGCTGACCCTAAGTGGCGGCGTGGCTCAGGTTGTTTGTTGTACGCTTGTACAATGACAAGTAATTGTTACTTAGTTAAGCACTTAGACTACTTATTTACTTCTGCTGAATCAAAGACACTGTAAAAAACACAGCTTGATTGCAGGACTGCTCAGAACAGCCCTCATGGTTTAAATGGAGCACCCAGTGGAAACCTTTGTCAAAACAGGAAACTGATACATCAGAATCTTGTTTTCAGGAGAGTCCTGGCTACGAGATGGTATTCTATTTTACATGTTTTTAGCAGATACTGAGAGAACATGTACAAAAAGGCTCCACTCAACTTTTAGATGCACTTTGTTTAATATATCTCACTGAAAGCTAATTCAAGACAGGATACTAGACCCTTTAACTGCTGACATCATCAGTGACATCTGGCTGGAGGCAGGAAGTGATTAAGAGAAAAAGGATTAAACTAAAACGAGCGATTATAAGTGTAAAACTAATACTAAAAATGTGGTCCTGTTGTGGCTTAAGGTGCAAGAACAAGAGGAATGACATTTGAGATGATAAAATAAGGTTTATCTGATATTTCCAACAACAGACATTTGATTGCCGTTACTATGACAACAGCTACAATGGAAATAGATAGGAATCTAGCTTCCTGCCTCCAGCTGAGCCTGGAATGTTTACAAACAATTAAAAGGTCTATAATGCAACTGTACATAGAAGCACAAACAAACAAACTAACAAACTCATTAAGTTGAGTTAAAATGTGTCAACATACTTAGATAAATGACTTGCATCACTTTACGAACACACCCCATTATGCCATCAGCCTGTCTGTGCCGCTCAAATGGAGACCATCAGATTTCCAGCTAACAGGCGAAGATTAGCTCGGGGAGACTGAACACACTGGCACCTCTCCTTGGCAGAGATTGTGCCCAAAGAATACATTTAGCAGCTTAATCAAAGCCTGTAGGTGTACTTACTCTTGGCACAGGTAATCCATACGAACTTTATCTTTGAGCTTTGTTGATGAAATAATGTAACAAAAAGCTTACAGTGTTACGGGACGCGCTACAGTGCTGGATCTGTGCTAATTTCTTAATTCGATTTTTGCCTCTCAAACAGAGCGAGTAATTTGTTTAGGGGACCAGAATTGGCCCAATTTAGCTCGTAAGCTCTTGGCAGCGGTAATGGGGATAAACTGTGAGGAGAAAGTGCAGACCAATCATGAAGTGCCTGTCCAAATGCTACATTCGCACACATGCACACAGCAGTGAGCTTATCTGTGCCCACTTTCCTGTAATGGCCAAGTTAAAGTTTGCCTCATCGACTGAACGGCCCTATTTTTGAGCTAATGGTCACGACGGTAAAGTTCTGGGAGCAAGTTGATAGCCAAGTCCTTAATGTTTCGGAAAATCTTGTTACACATTTAGTGTTCATTTTCAGCTATTTTTGTGGTTGGGCTGGAGAACCTGTCCACCAATAAAGTTGCTTTACTGCTGTTGTTGAAAATATTTTGGTGTAAATAACTTTTCTTTCAATAGTTGGTGGATAAGAAGAAAGTGCTATAGAAAGTTACTTCGTGAAACACTCCATAAAGTACCAAAACGTTTTTGTTTTTTTTAAATAATTAGAAAGATTATTTATGGTTGAATAAGGAATTCAAGAGGGAGGGGGGGGGTATACAACTTATATAGTGCTGTTCTATCTTCCAGGGGTGTGAGTTCGGTGTCATCATTGGTGGTGACTGTAGCTCAGTTGTAATGTAAAAAAATGTAACAACCAACACTTGATAAAAGCTGTTGTGCTGCCGATAGTCCTCTCTCCAAGCCTAAAGTACCCACATCTGGATAAGTCTTGCTCAGAATTACAAATTGAGGATTAGGGTAGGCGAGTTATGAATCTGTTGAGAAGACTCTCCCAACAGGCTCATAAATCTAGTCTTTTAATGCACCTCAGCATTTTTCTTTTTGTCACATTTTTGTTGAGTTTTTGTTGAATTTTTGTCACTTTTTATTGAGTTTTTGTCACATTTTTGTGGAATTTTTGTCACATTTTTGTTGAATTTTTGTCACTCTTTGGTTGAATTTTTTTCACATTTTTGTTGCGTTCACATCCTTGTTTTCTTCTCACTTTTTGTGGCTATGTTGATGCTTTTTTCCCCAAGAAGCTTTTTGATTAGGGTAAAGCCAAACTGGAGAAAATGGGATCTGTTCAGGTGGGAGTTAAGAGGTTAATGTAAATACCATCTTGTAAATGGTCATCTCTGCCATGGTCGGATGCTGCGGGTGTGTATGGTCTATTTTGTTTTTCTGTTGTTTCCTTGTTGTTGTTTTGTTCCTTTGTTGTTCTACGATGTTCTTGTGAAATGATCATTTTAATTGTATTGATTTTGGGTGTGAGCGCTTATAATCTCTTGCTTCTTGCTTTGAGTGTTTGCTGCTCAAATAAATATATCAATAAATGTTTTGATGCTGCTGAGGCAGTGCCCGGGGATCCATATCCAGTTGTCGATCTGGCTCAAGGATCAACGTATTGTGAATGCTTTAAATAAATGTTTTTAATAATTTTAGAAGTGTAGTTGTGTGTACGGTTTACTGTAGCAACTACAATCCTCACTAAAGGGGTTTCACTGCTGAAATAAGGACACTTCAAACACTCAGCTTTTTTTTTTAGCATTATTTCTTCATATTCAGCCAGAGTAATGTCTTCCTGCTTGTGTAACCGTTTCTTCTGCAACACTGCTGGTCTGAGATTGTAACTGTAGTGTTGGGTTGCTGACCCGTCTTTAACACAGACGCTCCCTCACTTGTCTTGTTCAAACACTGGGCCTGCCGTGCGCGCCGAGATGCACCTCCTATTAATAAATGATGACTCTGTCTAAACTGGTGCGCACATGGGCCCAAAGAGTTTCAAAGTACAGCGCACTGGCCAACAAGTATTCCCCAGGCAAGCAGATTTCACTGACTTACCCCGGCCAAGATGCTGGAAGAAGTTGGCCGAGACAGAGGGTACGGGCTTTAAAAGTTATGAACCTTTGCACACATTTGAGAGATTTCTTAAAGGGGGGGGTTGTAAAGGGTATCCACACACACGCATTATAAACAGAACCATCAAAAAATGTTCACGATGTTGTCCAGAAATACATCTGAGCAGTTGGTTTGAGCAATGTAGAGTCTTAATGCTTTTCATAATACGTTTTTTTGCATGTTTCTCTGTACATAGTAGCCAACCAACTTCCACTCTTCCAGGCCTGGGTAACCGGAGCGCTCCCTGCCGTGTCCCCAGCAGGCTCCCACTCAAAACACTGCGGCTGCTCAACTTCAAAATATAATGCCGCCGCAGCATCTAGTCATCCTGGCACCGACAATCTACAATAAACTAGGGGAGACACGCTGGATAGTGAGGGGAGGGACATTTTGGAGACAGGCAATATAGAGGAGGTAGAGCCATCCAGAGGCTCCTCAGGCAGGAGTCCAGCAATTCCAACAATGGCGTGCTGGGTAATCGGGAGGGTCGGGATGTTTCCCCAGTGGGCCGCGGTGCTGTTGGGCCGTCAGAGCGAAATAATTGATTAATAACAGACTCCCACAGTCGTGCTATTACAAACATAAAGGCTTTAGCTGGGCTTCAGCAGGGGCCCGGGCCGCTGTTGGAGATATTAATTAAGCAACACAAGTCATGTCGTGTAAACTTTTGCATCGCACTTTTCGTTCATTGTGGCAGGGAGATGCCATTTGATGTTGAACTAACTAAGAGGGGTGTTGTTAATACCACGGTCTGGGTGAATACTCGATTCTGATTGGCTGCAGGGTGTCCTTTTAAAAGTGATGATGTACACCTAGCCCGGCAACAGTTAAATCACGTTCTAAATCACTCCACTGCAGCTGTTTCCATAGTGACGATAAACAATTGAGCTGGAACTAGATTACAAAGTGAAATAACTTCTGCTCAGGACTTAAAAAAAATGAGCAAACAGGCCCCAATGAACAGTTTCAGTTCGCGGGACCATGTACGGTATAAGCGGGATAATAGTCTGAAGCGAGGCGGAGGACGGTTGCTTCCGGACGGTTGCTTACTTAACCTCTTAACACACACCTTAACCGAGTGCATTGTCTCCAATTCTGCTTTACCCAAATCTAAAAGCTTCCTGACTGGAGTGTAATGCCTCATTTGAAAGAAAACTGATTGTAACTTTTTGAAAGCGTGGTTGGCACCATTTTGTTGCATTTTTGTCATGTTTTGGTCGTTCTTTTATCATATTTTTGTTGTGTTTTGTTTTTTTCACTATTTTTCCAAGAAGCTGTTAGATTTGGGTAAAGCCGAACTGGAGAAAATGTGCTCGGTTCAGGTGGGGATAAGCGTTTTTGTCGTATGTTGTTTTGGTCACTTTTTCGTTCACTTTTTTTCCTGCGGTCTTTCTTAATTTTTTGTTGCTTTTTCATCACTGTTTAGTCGTCTTTTTGTCACTTTTTTGTTGCGTTTTTGTTGCTTTCCCAACACCTTTTGTTGTCACATTTTGGAAGTGTTTTTGTTGTGTTTTGTTGCTTTTTCATCTGGTTTTCATCACTTTTTCATCTAATTTTTGCCACTTTTTCATTTTTTTTTAAAATCACTCTTCAGTCATGTGTTTTTGTCACTCTTTTGCAGCTTTGTCCTTTAAGATTTGGGTAACACCAAACTGGAGAAAATGTGCTCGGTTCAGGTGGGGGTTAAGAGGTTAAGTGGAACACCCCTCCATGTTAGTTCAAGTTGGTGCAGTCCAATCTGTGTGAGTCAAGAAAAAAGACAGAAAAAAAGGCAGGTGTGGCCAAAAATAGTTGGTAATGTCTTTTTCATCTACATAACTTGGTGCTGACTGTGGAGATGTACGCGCCCCTAGTGTCATGAGTGGAACCGATCCTACAACCTCTGACTTACAAAGCGAACCTCCTACGAGTTGAGCTAAAACTCATTAGGCATTCGGGGGCCAGTCAAAATCATTAAACTTTTGAGCAGAAATTCCAATATGCTGTAGCCTACGGGTGGTTTACGCTACATTTGGTGTGGCATTTCCTCGTGTCTTCACTTGATCGCCCAAGGTTCAGCAAAAAACCCGGCAAGAATGTTTGTTATTTCTCCTTTAGAAAGATGTTCATTCTTCGCCGGCATTTGGTATTTCTTCATTTCACGCCTTGTGGATCATATTGCTTCCACTTTTAGGCAGGTTGAGAAACGGTCAGTAGAATGTGTCCACACCAACTACTCCCTGGTTACACGTTGCACTATTCCCTATTATTTCAACTTATTTCACACCGGCTTGATTGACACTTCACCCCTCCTCTTCTACCTCACCTCCCGCTCTCCCCCGTCTCACCCTTCCCTCACTACCTTCAACAAGTAACAAACTCCCAGCAAAGGTTTTTCTCCCCCAGCCTTTGACTGCTCCCTCTCATTTCGTCTCATTCATGCTCTGGCACCTTATATTCTCACCTCTTCTCTGCTTTACCTCCTACGCCGGGTTCATGGCCGCCGCGCGCTCCCTCTTGGAAAACTCACTTCAATCATCGCTTCAACGCCGCGGAGATAAAATAGAGCATGAGGTCCCCGTGTTCCAATTGGAACCGTTGAGTGACAGACAGTAGGCATTATTTTTTGTGACATTTAGTTGATAACTAGTTCCCTACCCTGTTATTTTACAAAGTGTGGCAGAATGTGAGCTCTTATTGTCGCAGCAGAGCCTACTGTTAGAGAAAATGCTGTACAAAAGGAAGTTGTGTTTTCAGGAGGAAATGGCAGGAGGTGCGGCTGCCGCATTTTGTCTCCGCTCATTCAAGAAAAAGAGTGAAATAGATTGGATTTTGGATTGGTGTTAAAGTTTGTGTTGTTTGTCCACAGATCCAAAGGTCACTGGTTCAAACCCCAGCTCTGACGAGTGCAGATTCTTCGGGCCAACCTTGCATGTGAATGTGGGTGAGTGAGTGGTTAGAAGCGCTCTCCTGCGTGACCCTTAACCTTGACCTTATACAGAGGTTCCCCCTGGGCACCTGCAGTAGCTTACCATCACCGCGTGTGGAGAGAATGACTAACAAATTCAGCGAGAAGCTTCTAAAGCGCGACACACATGCAAATCATTAATACAATTGTCTTCGAATTTTGAGGGAAACGGATTAAAAGTGCAGGAGGCAGATCTATGGCAGTGTTTGAAGATCAAGGAGTGCAAATATGCTCTCGCTTAAAAGCCCCTAATGTTGCCTTGAGGGAGCGGTTTTGTATTTTACGGCAGTTTCAACACAATTTCAACAGTTTAGCAATACACACTTTTTCCCTTTGTTTTGTGGTTCCCTGGCGCCTTTGAAACAATCTAACTATTGCATTTTTTCTTAAACCAAGTCGGTGCGTGTTTTCAAGGTGAAATCTTTCAAATACAGATATCCTGCATTGAATGAAGTGACTCATCAGCTTTGATTGTTCGCACACATTAAGTACTACGGTTGCTTACAACCCGAATGCGTCACGCTAGTACAAATAATGCATTCCAAAAATGTTTTAGGAAGTACAAATCATTGCCATTAGTACAATATGAGGTCGTTTTTTTGGATTACAGTTGTCCCTGCACCACTTTATGAAAATTCTTTACAACTTTTCTGGACTAATCTTACTGTATATGGCCTCTAAATGCTCCGTCAAAGTGGATGAATATATAGTGATAAAGTTTACTGACACTGCTCTGAAATTGAGCTACCATTTATAGGATTGATTGGTGTAGAAGAAGAACTTTATTTATGTAGAAGAAGAAGAAGAAGGAGGAGAAGGAGAAGGAGAAGATGGAGAAGAAGAAGGAGTTGGAGAAGAAGGAGAAGAAGGGAAGCAGGAGAAGAAGGAGAAGAAGGAGGAGAAGGAGAAGGAGGTGGAGAAGAAGGGAAGCAGGAGGAGAAGGAGAAGAAGGAGGAGGAGAAGAAGAAGAAGGAGAAGAAGGAGAAGAAGAAGAGCTTTATTTATGTAGAAGAAGGAGAAGTATAAGGAGAAGGAGGTGGAGAAGAAGGGAAGCAGGAGGAGAAGGAGGAGAAGGAGAAGAAGAGCTTTATTTATGTCGAAGAAGAAGAAGAAGAAGAAGAAGAAGAAGAAGAAGAAGAAGAAGAAGAAGAAGAAGAAGAAGAAGAAGAAGAAGAAGAAGAAGAAGAAGAAGAAGAAGAAGAAGAAGAAGAAGAAGCTTTATTTATGTAGCACCTTTCACAGACATGGTCACAAAGCACCTTACATGAGACAATTTTACACTCACTTCAGTGGTGGTAAATTACCTTTGGAGCTTCAGCTTCCCCTGGGGGAGACTGACAGAAGCGCTGTCACCACTGCACAATTCACGCACACACATCATTCATCCTCATCATCATTCAGTCCGTTGTACATGTTTTTGGTGATAGGGGAAACCGGAGTACCAGGAGGAAACCTACGCAGACACGGGGAGAACATGCAAACTCCACACAGAAAGGCCCCGTCCAGGTGGGACTCGAACCCGGACCATCTTGCTGTGAAGCGAGAGTGCTAACCGCAGCTGAAGTGAATTGTGTGGCTTGTGTCAATTTTTTTTTAAAACCAAGCAATTTACACTGTGTGCATGTAGCTTCACAAAATGACCCCCCATTGACTATAAGCTTAACCTAGGGCTCACCAGGTCTGCTCGAAGGTTCAAACCGGTGCACAGCAAACAAGCAAGTCTTTTGCATTGATTTATTCTGTGGGCATCATTTCTGCGCTTATCAAATGGCTAAATCAGTGAACTTCTTTTGAACCTCACCTCATGTGGCGCTCGTACCTTCATTAGCATGCAAAACCTGGGCCCTATGTTGCTGAATGGCCATAAATAATCCATCACGTTTTTTTTTTTTTTTTTTTCCTCTCCAGATCGTAGTTTAAGCTGTGTTGTACATTTGCTATGGACATGTTTTCATAAAAGTTCACTTGGAGTAGCATTGGTCCGGGTTTAGGGGTGATCAGCACCACGGACAGCTCCCCATCAAGCGCTTCATGACTTGTGCTTTGAGTTAAATATTAAAATCGGATGTTTTATGTATACGCTACTGTCTGCTTATTTCCTCCCTTGGTGTCAAATTTTTTATATATATATATATTACCTCGCCGCCCTTGTCTCGCCTTAGTCGTCTTGCCGTCGCGTTTCATCATTTATTCAATTACATTTGGGGGCAGGCGTAAATGCACAGACCTTGAACGCACATTGAACTGCTAACTGTGTATAGTTTCTTCGGGGGAAAGTTTGCAAAAAATAGCCACAAAAAAAAAAAAAAGTATGAAAGTTTCTGCAGCTATTGTCAGAGTGGAGATACAAAAACACTGCCATAAAATGTAAAGAATGACAAGGACCTTGACGACAGACTGCGGGGCTGACCATGTTTTGCAATTCAGGAGGAGGAGGAGAGAGAGAGAACTCTACAGAGAGGGGAGTGTGACAGGAGCAGAGAACAAGTGATGGCCTTGGGGGAGGTGGGGGGGGGGGGGGGGGGGCGTGTGTGGGCAAATATTGTAACACATCGGTGCTGGTTTAGTCCTGGTTTAGTTCTGCTTATCCTCCGTACACCTGGGTGCTAATAATCAACGTCCAAATATACCTGCGCCACAGGACAGATGATGGATGGAGAAAAAAAAAAATCAATTGAACTTTAATTTTCAAAGATCAGGAACTTACTTCTCTGCCCCTTTCTCCAGAACAGTTCGTAGCTCTACTTTAGTGTTAACAGTCATGTCGGGGAGAAAATAAGGCACTGGAACTCTATTAGTGTTGCCTTGAGCTTGAGCATATGAGTCCACAAGCACGAGTGGGGGTGGGAACCTCTGGGTAGCCCATGATTTGATACGCAATACATGGCTTACGATACGCCGATACTGCGATAATCGATATATTGCACAAAAATAATCTCTTTATAATTATAAAAACTAGCATTAAAAGTAATTTATTTGTGTGACAGTGTTTGGTCCAAGTGCTTAAAACGGTAGTGCTGCCCCCTGCTGTCCGGACTGAATTCTTGATCATTGCTGGCCACTGCTGCATCATTAATATGCATGGAATCATCAATTGTTTCTATATCAGATCAAAAAGTATCGTATCGTCCCGCAAAATATCGCGATATATTGGAAAATCGATATATTGTCACACTCCTAAGCACAAGCATGTTATTCTACATTTTGAAAGCTAAGAACTTCCACAGTTTAATCACTGAGCTATGCAGTGCAGCACTTGCACTGGTTGGGGACAAGAGGTGGGGTTGTAGAAATAGCAAAAAGTCATTTCCACAGTGATGTTCGCCAGTCAATGGTGCTTCAGTTCTTGATGTTTGTCGCTTTCATTTTTAGTTCTGGTGTAAACCTGGTTGTGTCCAGATTCAAGGCCCTTTCTAAACATGGTGCAGTGCAGTGAGACTGTAAAACCCTACTGTAAAAGTACCTCATGTACAATAACTGCTCTGCAAAATCACACCACACTACATTGACGTTTTGATACTTTTCGTATTTTAGATTCTGTTCTAATGTATTTTAGAACTTTTTATATCTTGCCCCTCACCCTTTTAAAGTTTTTGTAATTAATTGTATGTAAGGTACAGTTGTGCTCAAAAGTTTACATACCCTGGCAGAATCTTTGACCATTTTTCAAAGACAACACAAAAAGTTTTTTTTTTTTCGTTAGTGGTTGTGTGAAGCCAATTGAGGTGAAAAAACGGTGTTTGCTCTTTTTAAATCATAATGAAAAAAGAAAATACCAAAAGGACCCTGATCAAAAGTTTACAGTACTGTGTATTGCCCTCCCTCATCTAATGGTAAAAGCCCATTCCTCTTGATCATAAATCTTTGATCAGGATCATTTTTGGCACACAAAAAAAAAAAGTTTTCATATTTGAAAAATAGTCAAAAAATCTAGAATTCTGCCAGGGTATGTAAACGTTTAAGCACAACTGTACCTCCTATGTATTATTACTTTTTGTGATTGCACATTGTCCTGACTATTTGACCCCCTGAGCGTTCTTGAGAGCTGTTGCAACAAGTACATTTCTCCATCCATCAATGAAGTTCTATCTTATCTCACAGGGACAAACATTGTCTGTGCAAAAACTGTGTCAGAGTTAAATTGCTTTAAAAGGTAACATTTCTATGTAAACTTTTATATCAAGAAGTACCACTAGACCCTGAAGTTCCTGGAATGAGGCCATTGGCAAATCATTGTTCTTGGCTCATTCAAACTGCTCTACAAAACACTCGTGGACTAGCACAGAATAATTGCACATATAAACTGTTTGCAAAAGAATCTGAATGCAGCCGATAGAGGGGCAGGTGATTAGTGGAGCTTCACTGATCACCTGCCCCTCCAGCTGCATCCAGACCCTTCTTGTTTTTGTAGCATTGCCAGATCAGCACCATGGACAGCTCCTCCAGGCTTTCTTTAAACCTACACTCTGTTTTCATGTCATGTACCTAACCACAATAATCCGGACAATCCCGTTTATTTAGCATTAAGAAGAGCACCTCTCCACCTGCCTCTGCCCACTTTGTGAACGATTTGTTGGTGGTTAGTATGCATGTGAGCGAGTGTGGGATTAGGCACTTTACAGATGATTTATGACAACGCACAGACGCAGAAGTCGCCGGTGATTTGTTTAGGCGCTGATGTACGGAGCCTGCCATCCACAGCCCACTGACACACAAGCAAGTCTACTGCGACTGCTTCCACCAGACAGATGGAGAGGGAAACTCACCGTGAGGCCAGTGCTAACTACCCACTTAAGCCTTAAAACACCACAACTCAACACTATATTTCTTGGCTTTAGGACTGAACACATTTCCTCGAATACGTGCGTGTACTTGTCCCTGAGTATCTGCAACTCTTTGAGTACTTTTATCACACTTTATTTAATTTATTGTAAGCTTTAATTCTCAATGTTTACAGACAATTTCAGACAATTCTCAAATGAATTAAAGTTGCATTTCAGTTATTTTATCACAGACTATTTTTCATGGACATTTCAGAATTTTCATATTATTTTATGCATGCCAGTCAGATTCAGTACCAAACCACTAGTTTAGGGTCGGCAAAGGCTCCTCCTTTGGGTTTTCGGTTGGACCAAGGGCACCGTCTAAAAACAACTGGCCAGAAGATCTGAATGTTGCCGCATTCTGCACTAACTGTAGTCTGCGGATGGACAAGGCCATAATATAACGAATTACAATAGTCTTACAATAGTATTTTATGTACTCGTAATCATTGCTCATAAAGATAACAGACGCACGTTTGAAGAAACAGTGAGTCAGTGTTTAAGCTGCTCAAGATGTTAGCAGGCTACCGGTTAGCATTTAGCTTCAACAGCTCAGCTCTGACCTCTCCAAGAGAAAGCCCTGAACCACACTCCAGAGCTTGGCTACAACATGTGACAGAGGTCAGAGCTGAGCTGTTACTGTAGTATTACCTCAGTGTTCATAGATGTGAGACACATGTGTTTATCATGTTGAGGCCATTGACAGTTGATTGACAGTTGCTAACCAGTAGCATGCTAACGTCTTGAGCAGCTTAAACACTGAGACTCTGTTGACATGACAAACTGTAAAATCACAGAGAAAGGTTTTCTGTTACCTCTTTGATGTGTTAATTTTGTCTTCAAAGTGAAGTAGATCTTTAGTAAATCCTGTTGTAGCTCCACAGAGAGAGCTGCTACGTCTGTGCCACATTTGTTGGTTATATCACATAAACGTGCGTCTCTGGGGCCGTGTTTTAACTTCTTGAGCAATGATTACGAGTCATAACAATCAGTTGTCTTTCATTTTCATCCTGAGTAGAGATATTGTTACATGTTGTAGTACTGAATAATGCTACTTCGGTATTCAAAATGGCCACCGAAACTATGCGTGATGTCATTGGAAACGCATGCATAGCCATAACAATTGGTTCTCAGTCACTGCATGTTTTGTCTTGAATATCAGAATGACACCGAACACAGGTTATTTATCCCTCTTCATGTGGAAGCAGAACCAGACTGTAATGGTCAGACAAGTGCAATATGGTGACTTCATGTCTTTGGGTTCTGCACTGATGGGACCTAAACTTCTCCTGCATGAGGCATCGAGACTCCTGCCTAGTTTTCATCCATCCTCTCAGACGCCTTTGTTATTTCTCTAACACAAATGTTAAAAGTAACTTCATTGCAAGCTCTTCTGTAATTTGCATACAAATATTGAAGTAAAGTAAAGAGATCCTTGGTCTAATGAAAGCAGAACTTGTTTGACCTACACTCTTTCTCCACTTTGAGGACATCCGAGACGAAAACACCGCACTCAGTATCGGCCGTAGTCATCCAAGGACAAGCGTCACCTACTGTATAAACTCATTCAGACACGGAATGAAGTCCCCACAGACGAGGAGAGCAGAGGACGCCACAAAACAATAATAAATCCTGGCAGTTCTCCGAGCAGCGGTGGCGGCGGCGGCCTCTTATCAGAATGTTCCAGCGCGGCTCAGCACGGCTCACACACGCCGAGGTTATCGCGGTGCCAACCCCCCTCACAGACGAGAATTAGACCCTCGACACTCTGCACGGGGCCCGGCAGGCGGCTTCAAGTATCCCACACCCGCTCCTAAACTGAAAAGGACAAAAGCTGCTGCGGGGATTTCAGCCAGATAAAATATTACTTCAATTTATGTTGCACTTAGATTGTGCCGGCCTTAACTTTGGTTTGGACAATGGGTCTAATGCTCCTTTGGTTAAAGAGGGAATATTGTGCCTTGTGCAGTTATTTGGTCATAATTTCAAACACATCTTGATCATTATCTTACACTTTGTTAATTAGAAAATATTATATTGATCTAAAACAGGTTCAAATCCTCCCGTAGTTTTTCTTCCAGGTTCAACAAACACTCTGTACCTATGGCTTTATGAATACAGTTTCAATATATCTCATATCAAACTCCATATGGTTTTATTCCAAGTTGAAATATTGTACCTTGTCATGAAAGGATTACCCCATAGTCAGTGTTGTGTAGTTAATGAATACTTGTATACAGAATGTGAATTTAGAATACTCATTGTGAGTAACTGTATTCTATTACAGTAACTCTTTCATGTGAGGGTATACAGTTACTTTTCCTAAAATCAAAGAAATAGAGGTATCACTTTATTTTACACTACCTTGATAAATTGTACCTAACTAAATTTAGTACAATGTACTGTGCTCTGTAACAATGTGTAATAACTTGTACCTATGGGTTAGATACACAATGGAATCATGTATTAGTTTGTAGGTACATAATAAGCCGTAACTCTAACCCTAACCTTAAGCCCTAACCCTACAAAGTACTAATACAAGTTATGCTATTGTGTATCTATCCTATAGCTACAAGTTATTACAGATTGTTACAGAGCACAGTACATTGTACTTAATTTTGTTTGGTACAATGTATCAAGGTACTGTGAAATAAAGTGCTAATGGATTGCAGTACTCACCATTACATTTCAGCTTCATTTTGCACTTAAATAATAAAGAATAGATCAAATCGGTCATGGGTTTAGCTCTGTAATCCCTCACTTGTGATCATCTAAAATCTGTCTCGCCTCCAAAACACAAATAAAGATTTAAAACTCCTTATGTCACATGTCCATGCAAACACAT
The DNA here is from genome assembly GCF_951799975.1 of Gobius niger. Taxonomy (NCBI): domain Eukaryota; kingdom Metazoa; phylum Chordata; class Actinopteri; order Gobiiformes; family Gobiidae; genus Gobius; species Gobius niger. Next base: position 9,873,166 of record NC_136852.1, on the reverse strand, counting down.
GTGCACTGTGTGTCATGTGATCTGCGGCTCCTGGTGCATTTGCAAATAATGATAAGTTCACAACAGGCATTACAATGAACTTAGTCGACATGTATTTAACCATACATCACATTTCTGCACTAATAAAATGCAAAGTATTCAGAACACCGAGTGTTCAGTATTCTGTAACTAAATACAGTTTCGACTCACTCATAGTGCTGCTGTTGACGGGCCTTACTTTCTTTTGGACTCAGACCCTTCTTGATGTGAGGATTGTGACGCACTAAGTCAGGGAGCTGTTGGCACTGATTCCCAGACGCCTTGTACTTTCTCAAAACAACCTTGACATTGTCTATAAATGCCCATTGTCGGTTTATTTCGGTGCTGGAAGAACAAGCAAAAACCACCAATTATATTATTCCTTTTGTTGTCTTTGTACCTTATTTCTACTTCTAAGCATCATGTTACCTCTGATCTGATGCACCTTTGAATGATCAGATCCATCTTTCTACTTCCCAATTGTACGTTTTAGAATGTGCTACGTTGTAAGAAAACCTAGACAGAACATGAAAGTGTCCGATAATTACAACATTAAAAGTCTGTTTCATGTCTTTGGTTAAAATGAAGCTGAATGAATCTCCACCTTGGGTCTCTTTAAGGGAGCTAAAATAATTGCGGGTGAAATAATTGCGGATATCCAACGTGCGAGTGGATATTGCAGGCAGTGTTTTATGAACATCTCATTTGAAATCCCACTATGAGACGTGACCTCAAACATGGTCCGGCCCAGCGGAAGTCTCCCCGGGTCAAATCCAATCAGAGAGGCCCAACCAAATCACTGCACTCAATTTACTGTGAATATTAGTTTTACAAGGATGGACCCTGCGCCAAAGCATTGCTAATATAATCATTTAGAAAGCTTTTATCTCGCAGATGGAAATAGTCTGGCAGGTTTACACACATACTATAGTTCTCACATGGCCAGGCAGAAGCAGTGACGTCAGACACAAAAGGTTTCGCTTACCTTATGTAATGTTATAGCCTTCCTGATTTAGTTACTACAACTTCTGGACTGAATAGTTTTCTTATAGTGTATGATTTGAAAATTGTTAAGAAATGTGTGTGTGCTTTAAGCATCATTTTGGTTGTGACTGGCCCACCCTCAGGTCAGGAACCACTGCATAAGGTGAAGCCAAACGTTTGCCCCACAAGGAAACTGAGATTTTGTCTTTTTTTTCTTCTTTCTTTTTGACCTTTATTTAATCAGGAAAGTCACACTGAACATATCATCACGGCAAACACAAAAGTCAGCAAAAGTTAAGTGGCTATAAGCGTTATTTTAAAGCAATACTAAGTAGTAATAAAAAAGGACTTATTAAGTCATTTTCGTCGTCCCTCTGGGGGTAATGCAAGAGTTAATGGGATGATTGGAGGGTCTTTCATCTCCCCCTGGTGTGTCTGGCCAGAAAACCATGCTTGCAACTTGACTGCCACCGGACCGGAGCAACCAATAGACACTAATAGAATCACGAAGAAGAAGCTAATGGGCAAAGCTAACTGCGGGCTAGCACCACTTTAAACAGTATTTACAGCCAAGTTTCAGTGAAAAAACATATTTCCATTGTGTAACTGGATGTACAATATCCCTCTGTCACTTTGTCTTTTCTGTCAGTGTAGTATTTACTCTCACGGACAATTAATGCGTAGAAAAATCGCAACTTGTTACGACACCTGCAGTTGCGCTAATGGCCTCTAGGGGCATGAGTTATTTCGTACTGCTTTAAGCTAGGCTACTTGTCATTTGCCTTGCCAAAGTTACAGTAGTTAATGGAGGCCTAGACACACCAAGCTTGTATCGCACACACTGCTCATGCCAGTCGTACACAGTACGAGCAGCTCAGTCGTGTGTGTTATCAGCTCGCACGGTGTGAGCACCTCCATCGTGGGTTCAGGCTCTCCGTGTGTGAGTTGATGATTAGTTTCGAATGTTCAAAATCGTTTCTAAAATCACACTGTGTAAGCCCAGCTTTAGGGTACATAACGTAAAGATTATTGGTTTGTTATCTTCAATGTGAAGCTTGCACCGTGTTTATATTTAAAATACATATTTTAAATGCAATCAAATCAAAAGCTTGCTAGAAATGTAGTATGCAGGGTTTCCTTCATCTTATTTCAAATGAAACTTGCTTTTGCCAGAAGGCATAAAATAATGCATCACATTTTGAAGTTTGAGAACAATAGGCTGGTTGTGTTACTCCAGGTGAGGTCACGGGGGTCGCGACACAGAGGAAATGTCAGGTGGATGATGAGAGAGACGGCAGAGAAGCAAAGGTAGCTAGCCAGGAATGAATGACTGACCCCTGCAGTCTATCAAGCTATAATTGGGCAAAACAAGTTTATTCCCCATTGAATATTTCAATAAAACCTTGTGACAAAACTTTTATTCATTTGCGCCTCATAGCTGTACAGTAATAAACTCCAGCTCCCCGGGCTCTACACCTTTCAGCAACACTTTGGGAAATAGCGCGGCAGTGGGACCCACGGGACCAAAGCCACCCATCAAAACATATCAAAGTTAAAATGTTTCAAATGTCCAAGCTGTTTAATATTGAGGAATGGCGGTATAGCGGGGCCATGCCAACCGTGGTACGCCGCCTGAGCCGGGATGGTGGAGATGAGAGATGGCGCGGGACCACGGTTTCACTAAATGATTGAATTTTGAAGGCGGATGGGTGACAATGTGGAGAGGGATGGAGCCTGTGGACCATTAGTCATGTGGCGGGTGACGTGAAGGGTGCTCGGTAAACAGGGGAGCAGGGAGTGGGTTCGGGGGGTGACGTGTTGGTGCCAGGGTGTTGAGGGAAGAATGGATGGATATAGATAAGAAGATGAGGTTAAAAGCATTGAGTGTATACTTTTTCAGACCTTTATTATAAAGATCCTAAATCATGCTGTATTCAGGCTTTCATAACTGCTTCATACCTCTGCCTTGATATTGTTGCAGTATATGCAGTACTTTAGGCCAGCAGAGTGCACGCCTCCTTCTTTTGTACACTTGTGATGAGAGCTGAAGGGCAAAACACAACAGCTACTGTATGTTTCAGAAAGAATGTTTATCAGTTTGACCACTGACAGGATCAGAACAAGTTCTCAACAGGGATCCTGCCAGAACCCACCAGAATTCTAACATGGCAAGCAGCTGCGATCCAAAAAAGGTGCATTATGTAACTTTTATGCAAAATATAAGGTTGATATGTGTGCGTATGTGACCTTGTAGTGACCCAGTGTATGAGTGGTCAGCATGGCACCTTTACTTTCGATCACGGTGGTCTCTACGACACTCCAGGATCAATTGTTTTGTTGGTTTTCTGGTGAGCGGGTCAGTCAGTAATGAAAACTTTCCAAACAACTGACCACTCATACAGCCGCAGGGTCACTACAAGGTCAAATACACACAAATATCAACTTTTTTTTCCACATAAAAAGTTGCATAATGCCCCTTTAACTGTCATGTAAAACAAGATATTTTTTTTACAGATTCAGAAGTTTCTATCCTTTTATAGAAGATAAATATTGAAAGAAATGTACTTGAAAAGGTTCGCAACCCACTGAAATTGGTTCCACGACCCACTTTTGGGAGTTGAGAACCACTGGTCTAGACCTTACCAGTTAAAGTTTCATTATTCAACTTTTCTATGTGCATATTTGGCCTTGTGGTTACCAAGCGGCTGTATGAGTGGTCAGCGTGGCGCCTTTATTGGCACAGTGGTCTTTAGGACGCTCAAGGATCAATTGTTTGGAAGGTTTTCTGTCATCAGTGAAAAAAGTTCCAAACAATTGATCCTGGAGCGTCCTAAAGGCTATGAATGAAAGTAAAGGCGCCATGCTGACTCATGCAGCTACAAGGTCAAATATGCACAAATATCAACTTTTTTCATATAAAAGGTTGCATAATGCAACTTTAAATATCATGTAAAATACTGCAGTTTCTCCACAATTGAGTGTTGATTAAACAGTTAAAAAAAAACTTTAAAGCTGAAATTATGACTAAAAAGTTATTTTCATAGATTCAGATGTTTCAATGCTTTTATAGAAGATAAATATTAATATTTGCAACCCACTGAAATTGGTTCCGTGACCCACTTTTGGATCCCAACCGACCAGTTGAGAATCACTGGTCTAGACTGTAAACGCGGAGGAACATCATGAAAATCTCAGTGTGACGCACATCGGAGTGGGGGACAGCGTTTTGAATGCAGAAGATGGAGGCGGACATTAACACAAATACCATACCAAATACCATCTTTACAGTAGGCCAAAGCCAATGGAACCAAACACCTCTTATAGAGTTTAAAATACAAATGGTTAGATGGTTTCAACTGTTTAAAAAGGTCAAAGAGGTCACTGGCCTTTTTAAGTATGATGGAGAGCATCTTATATGGATACTGATTTAGTTGTATTAGAGCTTGAAACAGAACCAGGAGGAGCTCGGAGTAGAGTCGCTGCTCCTTCACGTTGAAAGGAGCCAGCTGAGGTGGCCAGGGCTTTTGTTTCGGATGCCTCCTGGTCGCCTCCCGCGGGAGGTGTTCCAGGCATGTCCTAGTGGGACGAGGCCTCGTGGAAGGCCCAGGACACGCTGGTGGGACTATGTCTCCGAGCTGGCCTGGTGTCGCCTCGGGGTCCCCCCAGAACAGCTGGAGGAGGTGTACGTGGATCGGGAAGTCTAGGCTTCTCTGCTGAGACTGCTGAAGAGGAAGAAAATGGATGGATGGATGGATGGATGGATGGATGGATGGATGGATGGATGGATGGATGGATGGATGGAGAGCTTGAACCCAATTAAGCATTAAAATTTGACTTTTTGAGTTTATCCATTGTTCCTAGTTTAAAAAAATAATACGTTCATTGAGTGCCTAATGAACATGAGAAAGTGTTATGATGTAAAATCATTTACCATTACTTTGCTTAATTCATGCAGGTTTGTATAGTTCTTTCTTCTACCGCTGAAGAGCTCCTTTCTGTATTTTATGTACTGTATGTTGTTAGTGGCTTGTATTTTGAGCACTACAAGCAGCTGCAGATTTCCTATTTTTAATGATAAAACATGACGTATCAATGCTGTGGCGCACAATAACATTCATAAACCACAATTATGCATGAAATATCCACTTTATATTCAATCTCCTCCTTTTGATGCCGTGTGAGACCAGAGAGATCAGGTACAGTGGCTTTAATGAAATGATACTCATCACGATAAGCAACATCACAGCATCAGTTATTTAGTCTTCACCCAAAGCCTCACTGCAGTCCTTCCTTCAGCGTTTCGGCGGCACACCTTGTCGTTGCACCCTCCCATCGTTTTTACACCTCCGCTCCTGCGCCCTATCATCCTCTCCTCTCCCTCCTCTGCCGGAAGACTGACAAGATAAGAGATTGCATTCCATAACGCAGCCGTCCCAAATGGAACAAGGCGTCATGGTGAAGGAAGGGGGCACACCTGACATGGCACATCAAACCTTTGTAACATTTCAATGGGCTCTCCGATTTCCTCTTGTCAAACATCGGGCCATTATTGACAGATGGTGGATTACAGGGTGAAGTGGGGCTTTTAGGAGATTGTGGCTCATATCAGCGGCGGTACAGAGCGCCGGGACAAACGCTCCGAGAGGCGATGGGATTTTCTCTGCTCCGTTGGCTGTGTATATGCGATGTCAGGTTGTTGTACAGTGCGGACTTGACGATAGGCGCGAACAGCAGGGCGAGACTAAAGGCGGTGACAAAGGGAAAGAAATGAGGGGAGGAATCTTTACACAGCCCGGTAATGATTGTGACAGCGTGTTTGACCCACAGTAACGTCGCAGGATCGGCAAGATGAGACATTATGGAAAGCTCAAAAGAGACGCAATTTCAAATTTCCACTTCACTGCACAGTAATAACATAGTTTTAGGATGAAAATAGCACAGAATTTATGGGAAAACAACAGATGATGCATTTTGCAGCCCTGTTTCTATGTCATTTCCAAGAAAATACACTGCCTGGCCAAGAACACATGGCTACAAAAGTGTTGCTTGTGCAGCACATCCCAAAAATTCTCAATGGGGTTAAGATCTGGACTCTGTGGCGGCCAATCCATGCGTGAAAATGAAGTCTCGTGCTCCCTGAACTCGGGCTGAACGATTGATTGCAGTGGCAATTGCAATATTACAACGCAATTTCCAAATTGCAGAGGCACATGATTTTGGCCCATGCAGCTGATGGCTGTGGCCCAAAGAAATGAAAGGAGCGGCGAGAGACGGCAACGTGCACCGTGTCATGTGCTTTTGTTTAGTTCTCAGCCTAGTTAAAGGAACAGGCCACTGTTTTTTCCATACTGAGATATGTTCGTACCTGAGCTTGGACGTAACTGTCTGGTCTTTGTGTGTGCCCTCAGTCACGATGTGGTTAGCATTTGGCCTCTCCCAATGTATTCCTATAGCTCCACAAAGACCAGACAGGTATGTATAAACTTGTCTAAGCTCAGGTAAGAACATATCTCAGTATGGAAAAACTATCTGCCCTCAATCATGCAAAAAGACCAAAAATGTGGTTAACATTTAGCCTCTTCCAATGTATTCCCATAGCTCCAAACGGTAGTGAAGTTAGAAGCTACCAAGCTCTTCCACGGGCATGCATAAGGACCAGACAGGTACGTATCAACTCGTCTAAGCTCAGGTAAGAACATATTCAGTATGTAAAAACGGTGGCCGGTTCCTTTAAGGTGCGCAGTAAATCGTGGATGTACAGTAAAAATATCATCATTTATAATGCACCCACTGCGAAGGGCTAAGCTTTTTTTCTCTGTTAGCGTTAGCCGCAGCGCTAATCACTCCATTCAGAGTCCCAGGCCGAGTAGCCCCAATGCGCCTCGTGCTCCCCTGCTCTGATCACAGAAGCACTCCTGTCACAGAGATGAAGGTGAGCCGTGAGGTGCTTGTAAAGTGTAAAGAGTCGTCTGCAGCTCAGTTGGGACCTTTTAGAACCTAAAAAGAGGCTTATATTTGGGAATGTGTTGGATAAAGATAAGACCTTATCTCACAAGCCCTGACTAAAACACAATTAAATTAAGAGCAAACAGCAAGAAACTATTTATACTGAAAAAAAAAAAAAAAATGGCAATATTTAAAAACAAAAAATGCAATATTGATTTTTGGCAAAAATTGTTCAGCCCTGCCCTGACCTACTCTTTCACAATGTGAGTCAGATAAATCCTAGCATTGACATCTTACGCCCGTGCCATCAGGTAAGAAGAAATCCATTGATGGCATAACCTTGTCATTCCGGATGTTCACGTCGTCAGCTGATCTCAGTCTTTGGGCTCATAATGTCGCTGAACCGAGACCTGACCAACTGCAGCAACTCCAGATCATAACAAGTGGTGACGTTATACTAGTTTAGTGTTAGGTTTACTCCTTTTACGATGTTTCCAATAAATGAGCAATATTACCACATTGATATTTGCTAGAACTCCTGCCCAACTTCACAGTTCAGTCACATATACTGTATTATTTGCAATTAAACTCATGCAGTGTGGAGGTTTGGAACAGAATACAGCCTTTCTGGTGTTCTACATGCAAAGCTGACCCTTAAAGACATAGTGTATATTCACAGGGGAAAACATGTAATAAGGTGCGCTAATATACAGAGGCTTCAGAGCATTTTTGGACCATCCTGTGTGAAATTGTAGATTATCTTTTCTGTGTAACACCTTGTAATATTAAAGATTTCAGTTTTCTGTTTTGTAATCAGTCGGAAACATTAAGATAAAAATGAACTCATAATAAAATCTAAGAAGTCAAAGTGGGTCTGAAAACAACAAGTAGTTTCTGAAGTGCTTCAAAATATGGGAACATGCTTTTATAACTTTACAACTTCTCAGATAAATGATCTAAATAATGTGTTTCATGGTCTTCAGTTGCCACAAAGCGGATTAAGGTTTCATCAGTCGTTTATGTTTTATCCTTCAAATGGCCGAGGAAATACGAGGAAAAATTATGTGAAAAATACCAGCGCCGGTTCTGCGGTGGACGGATTGACATAACAGACTAGACATTTGAAAGCACCATAACTAAATCCATTTCTCACCAATGTTTTGCAAATAAAAAATAACACCATAATCCCCTTTATGTCGAGGATCAGCAATCCTTCGAAAAAGCATTATCACACTGCTCTGCCATCTGCACAAGTTAATTGCTCCTCTCCCGCTGTGAAGTGCATATCAACTCGTCGTCGATAAGCAAACCTAAGGAAAGTTGTCCAAAGTGCTCCATATTTTCCCGTAAACCGCCGAAGCTCCGTCTAAACTGAGTCCAAAACCGCATCGCGCACTGAAAGATAAGACTACGTTTAATCCCGGACTTTTAGTGCGTCTCGTAACTCATAATGCGCCCTGCGTTGACTGGGTATCGCGGGGCCCGGCTGCCACCGCTCACATCTCAAACTGAAGTGAGGATAAATATATTTTGATGATACAAGCTCCAACGAGGTACACTAAACTAAACATAAGCCCGTGATAAAAATGCACTGGCTGGACCCTTTTTTTTGGTATGCTTTGATTCTGCCCATTTAGAGATTTTTTTTTTTTTTGAAAGAAGTGCCTAAATTATCTGTGAAATATACACATTTTAGTTGGATATAGGCCAGCAGTGCATAGTTGTGGATTTAACCTAGGCAAGGCAAGTTTATTTGTAGAGCACAAGTCATACACAAGGCAATTCAAAGTGCTTCACAGTTGCATAAATACAAGAAAACAAATAGAATCAATAAAAACATCAACATAAAACTAATCAATTACAGTAAAAAGCAAGAGTGCAGATAAAATACTTTGTCATATGCATGGGCAAAAATAACTGTTTTCAGCCTGGATTTGAACATTGTCAGAGTTGAGGCCTGTCTCACATCCTCATGAAGACTGCAATGTTTTTCAGATGGTAAAAAGCTGCTGATGTTGTTGCTTTGATACGGCTGAGCATGTTGTTAAAGGTGTTAAATAAATCTCAATTTTACTTTTTATAACTACAAGTATTGTTTATGTGCGGAAAACGCACTTTGAGTGAGTCCAGACTTCTCTGTTAGCATCTTGTTTGTTGCTCGGAGCGCCCTCGTCTGGCAGAAGGGGGAATTAACCATAATTAGCCCAGAATAGAGCACGTTAACAAATGGATGGCACCATGATAAAGGTGATTTGTTTCCTCCACATTTTTTAAACACATGAATCATCACTAACTGTTGTGCAGCAAAATCCAGGAAGTACATATATCGTATACTGGCTTTCTGTTGTAGAAGAAGAAGCGGCCAAAGTAAAAAACAAAGAACAGGCAATATTTAGGAAAACATATACATCAATAAGCACAAACCAAACACACACATACCTAAAGCATCAAAAGACCACGAGTTTACTAGATTACAGATTCAGTTCATAATGGTCAGTCTCAGGCTCCATTGTTACTCCCAGACCCAAAAGCCTTTGGCAAAAAAGTGAAAAGAAACATGTATTACACAGTAAACGTATAACACATGTTTGAACCAACTGCAAAGTTAGTTTACATCTGAAGGCCATTTACATATTATACTACTACACAAAATATTTACTTCAGAAGTCAAGTTTGTTTCTGTTTAACAGAGTCATCAACAAGTGTAATATCTATTTGATTTCCAGAGAGAGACTAGGCCTTATCTCAAACTCTTCATACAGGATGTGAGTGAGGTCAGCTGCTGTTTCTGCCCCTGTTTCACGACTATCTCCTCAAACATCTCCTGCAGAGCACAGGGGAGAGGCAACCCAATGATCTCCCATGCTCTCCCGGCTCTATAAAATGTTAGCATGACTTTTTGCTAAACACAACCTTAACCTTCTCAAGAAATGTAAACGCTGCAGGTTTAAACACTGGTTTTGACAAGTTCAAAGCTCAAAAATGTTGACGTTTCATGACAGGCCCCTTAAGTTACTTTCTGTTGCATGGTAAGAATTTTATCTAGCATCTATTCTCCCCATTTACATTTATAGAGTGGCTGTCATGTTACTAATGTGCAGTCAACATACATCATGCGCATACACTCTTACATACTTGGATTTGTATGTGTGTGTGTGTGCGTGTGGTGGGAGCCTGGTCCAGCCATGGCGCCGAACACAAAGCGCTTGGCAGACAGCTCTGGATGATGTAGGACCTTGTAATGAATTTGATTTCATCGTGCCATTTCCAGCAGTAAACATACACGCTTAAGATGCATGGGGTTGTAAATTTGAAGCAATGCGCTCGTTTCGGTTTGCCGTATTGGATGATAGCGAGGGAGCGTGACACGCCCGGCCCTAGATTGCGTTCGTGCCGCCGCATATGTGACTACGGCTGATTTATTGCCGCAGGTTAAACACACACATTTCCATAGACAAGATATGGCACGTGTAAATTGAAAAAGTACATGTTGGCAATGTTCAAGTATTAACTGTATCCAGCAAATCATGAGCGAAGTGAGAAGCTTAGGAGTTGGTCTGTATGTACGGTAGCTTTGACAGAAATACTGTATATAGGGAGACGGGGGGGGTTAGCTTCAATAGGGAAGCTGGCAATATGACTTATGCCTTACATATAAAAAAGTATATTAAAAAACATGGCATGTAATAAATTGTGTTAGAAAGTAATATTTTGTATATTAAATTACTTTGAAATGATCAGTAAAATCTCTTTTTATGTAGCATTTTATGTTTTCCGACACATTTTACAGACATGTATCTGGCTGAGTATCCTCCGCTTTCCCCTTATCACCATATACAAGTACAAACAGACGCCAGAACTCCCTTTCACAAAATAATGTGGGACTTTGAAGGTAAAATGTCAATCAAGTTAAGTATTTTCTAGGGACTGTCGGTGGACCAGGGCTAACGGTCACTATTGTTTGTGCTGCTCATCAACCGAACATCCCACTTATTTATGGTGATCCTCAGGCTTGTTGTTGATGATGGTACTTTTACTACAAGTTTAATAATTCCACACAATTAAAAACTGACATTTTATTGTGAGACAGAGCGGGCATTGTGGTTCCAAGCCTAAATAAAGATGTGGGGCACAGTTTTTGCTTCTCTGAAATGCACCTTGTTGAATGTTTGACTCCACTGACCAAAGATCTGTGGCCCCTCCTTGCTGCGCACTTCAATATGTGGCCCTTGATGAAAAAAGTTTGGAAACCCCTGCACTAGAGTCATTCATACATTGAATGAATGTTTAAAGCCTTCACTTGAAGTTTTTTTTTTTTTTTTAATATTAATTCAAAGGGACTAGATGGAAGTTGACTTTTTATACTCACTACTGCCACCTCAGGTCTTATACGGAACTGCAGTTTCTATATTAAGCTCGTGCATGACGGCACTTCGGGCCCGAATTAACATGTTTTTGAGTGACAGTGCAGGATTTTAGAGGCAGTTGTGGTGAATTGGTCTGGGCTCATTCTACACATTAGGACATTGCTTTGAAAAATGTTCAAACAATTTCGTTTTTTATTTTTTTTTTGAGACAAAAAGGCGACATGAATAACATTTCCGCAAGCAAATGCAGAAATTGCATAAACTCTTCAAATTGCGTAATCAAATTTGCATAAACTGGTAAAATGCATAAAATGTCATGTTGCATAAACTGTATAAACTGCATAAAGTGGTAAAATGCATGAATGGGATAATTCGCATAAATTATGTAAATTGCATTAACGCTTTAAAATTCATAAATCCTAAATGGCATAAACTCTTAAGTTGCATAAACTGGTTAAATTCCATAAAGTGGTTACTTTGCATAAATTAGTAATGCTGCATAAACTTTTTAAATTCCATAAACTGGTCAAACTGTTGAAATGGCCTCAGTGCTTGATTGGCAGAAGCTGCACAATGGCTGAAAGGCCTGGAGTCTCCCCATTGGCTGGATTCGCACATACACACCAATGCGACAGGTCCCCATACACACCAATGCAAACATTTCAAACTCCCGTTTAAAAAAACTGGAAAACTGCAGAAGGCCAATTTTTTCTCAAAACCCACAAGTTGCAGAAGCTGAACATGCACAAAGTGCAGAAATTGCATAAAATGCAGAAAAAAGTGCAAAAAAGCATGGATTTGCGGCAGCCCCATTATAAGTCAATGGGAAAAATCTCCGACATTTCGGCCGATTGCGGAAAAAACGTAAATTGCAGAAGTCCCAAAAGTAATAGCACCCTTCTCCTCAACATGCGGAACATTTTGATGCATAACTTGCATACATTGCACAAAGCATGAAAGAGCTGAAAGCTGCAGAAAATCGGGAAAAAGATGGAAGAGGAATAATAATAAAGAACATGAAAACCAATAATTGACTGCGGAAGAATTCCGCAGTCAATCAATGATAAAAACAACAACTCACTCTCATCACTGCCTGACGTGTTCCTCTCACTAATGAACTGTTATATTTTTGCAAAATACTTATGATGAGCTGATTCTTTTAGGAATTTACCCACTGCACAAACACATGGTGTCTGTAAAAGCTACTGTTACATTTAATCATCTTGATCATATACAGTAAAACATTTTAGAACTTTTGTAGAATCATCAACATGCTTTAAAATGAAATCATCATGAACATCAAGTCACAGCGCCCCCTAGTGTTGCTAGTAAAACTGAGAAACAGCCCCATATCTTTCCTATACATGACCATAGCGCACCACAGACTAGCTCCTTTAATTCCATTACCTAACACTGTCAATGCAAGTTTATTTATTCTTCAAAAATCTGCAATATCTCTATCTTGGCTTTTCTCACGCGCTTTATCGATTTTGATTTCTTTGACACACTTGCTGCAACATAACTTACAAAATCCTCTCTATTCAGCAGTATTAGCCGGAGTGTTTTTCGCTAATAGAGTCAGTCTTCAGGGTCTCGGGTTAAGTTAAAAGGAGTGTAAAAGATGACGAAGTGAAGTGAAGGAGGACGGATTGAAAGCGTCACACACTGGAACGGACTCAAATAGCAGCACAAAAACACGGCTCTTCAATTAGGTAATTATCAGCCACGTGTTTTTTTTCACTGTGAGGAAAGTATGTAATTAAAAGAGTCACAAAAGCTGCACTTAACAAGACGAGCTTTCGAGGATCAGTCTCACGAACAATGCTGCTAATCTTGATCTCATATTGTATAACACGGATTTATTTTGAGATAAAAATGGTCCATTTTATTCCGGTTGTGGTTTGTTTCAATGGGTTGAAGGCGGGTCCCAAAGCTGAAATGATAAGGCAAAGTGGCTTTCCTAACCTGGCAAAAGCAAGAGTGATATTACAGCACACCTCAACCATATGAATCTTTAAAGGCTCTAGTTTAATTGTTTGTGGAGAGGACAGACAATTTTGGGGGGTATTTGCAGCTGATTGGATCAAGCGAATCTCATTTTAGACCACAGCTAAACAATGAATTACAAAAGCAATTCAATATTTAGTTTTTGAAAAAGTTACTCGTGTTCTATTCATGGCAATTCCACCATGGGATTGGTTGAAACACCGGGGTAGAGATAAGATTGTATGCCCGAGATCGTGTCACGAATGACAGTTGGCTGTGAGTCAGGCTCGGGCATCAAGATTTGTTTGATTTTAATAGTATTATTGATAATGAAGCCTTGGCGTTAATTCAACCTGGGAGACTAATTTCAGCATCACATACCTCCAGCCAATGATCGCTTCCGAGAGGGCCACACCTCCACCATCAGTGTAAGAGCACCTCCATAGCAGCCAATCATCGCCCTCGGTCCTGCTTTTAAGCCCCAGCAATCATGGTTTGTTCGCTTCCCAGCTGCACTGCGACCCGCCTCCACCCCATCTCTGTCTCTTTGATCCACGGCTTCTACCTGCTGCATCTTCACGGGTCTTCCATACCACCACCAGTGTCCAGGCTCTGGGGGAAGACATTAGTTAGGGATGTCTTCCCCCAGAGCCTGGACACTGGTGCTAACATACATGACAATAAATCTTCCTAATCGCTGCTTTTGTCTGTTTGAGTCTATCCAGGTTGAAATATCATTATTGTTTTTCATTAAAAAAAAAAGGTATAGGCTTAGTGCATTGGATTTGAAATGTTATTATACTTATTATAAAATGGAGGAGTTGTCCCGTAGTTCAGTCTTTGTCCTGTGGCGTGGGGAGGGAGGTGCTTCGGAGTAAATATAAAACAATATGCAGCGTTTTTTAGTTGTATTTTTCAAAGCCAGCGCTTTGATGCCACCGCTGCTCAGGTCAGTGTTTGTCTCAGTAACTAAATAAGAAGCTTGGTTCCTGTTAGGGCGGGTCAAGTCTGGCTTTATGCCCATGGAGACCCGGGTTGGGTTGGGCTGGATTTTTCAGGCCCGATCTCGTCTCTACACCAGGGTCTTTGAAGATGTATTTTTGAGAGTTTGGGAAATTACAAATCTCACTGGGGTCATGAAACCTTGTAGCGAGTGAATGGTTACCCAAACCCCCACTTTGGGAACCACTTATACTACCACCACTAAATCTAGTGCTAAGTGTCTTTTATAAATGTTTTTGCACATTGTCGCTGTAGAAAAAAAAATTCTACAGCGACAATGTCAACCTCATGAAATCAGCTGCATCATTTTAAGTAAAACACAACTCCTTGTATTTTTGTTGCGAGGGAAGAACAATATAACATGGCAAAAGGCCTTAAGTGAATATAGCCCAACATTGGATACACACACTGAATAATTAACTGCTTGGTCAACAGAATGGCTCCCGCACAGCTTTGTCCGGGATTTGGTGGGAATCGCAGCATACTCAATTATTCAAGGCGGCATATTAGTTTCAGCGCACTGCACACATTTCTTAGCGCTATAGTCAAACAAAAGGCCTGACTAAATAGCTGCTGATCCCTGGCGTTGCTTCCACTATTGTGAATTTAAAATCACTTAGCAGCCCTATCATCCGCAGCGTTACATAAAGCCCCAGATGTTGCATTGTTGTTCCTCCACAAATGGCTCACACGCAGTAAACGGCGATCCCAACAAAAAGCTCCAGTCAGAGGGAAAAGCTAATCATTGGGAATAAATTAAAGAAAAGCAGTAATTATCTATAATTCATCTGCGCAGACTGTCGGCGTTTAATATTTATTGATATTTGGAGATAAAACGAGTGGGGTTTTATCGCCGCGCCATACGGACGGGGGGTTGTTGTTGATGTTGTGTCGCAGCCGCCGCATCAGTCTGTCTTGTGCTGTCAATAAACACAGTGGATTTCCTCGGCTGTGTTCTCAGAAGGATGTCCTTGTTTGCCTTACACGCCGTCATCTCCTTTGTGATTAATCTGAGACGAGCTTTTAGACTCTTGGTGCGAGAACATTACCTGATGTATTAGCCGGCTTTCAAACGCTTATCCTTTACATGTCACTGCGCCCTTTATTGTGTTTCAATTGAATTTCCGGAGCTTTTACAGTTTTGTCCCTTCAGAAAAGCAAATCTGATGTGGTAATTTGTTTCTTTAAAGCATGTTTAGTAATGCTGCATTCATTCTGTGTCCTTGTCACCGCTCAAAACGGTTGTTGTTTTGGTTGTAAGACGGTGCCCACAAGATCATTCAGCGTTTACGTTCACTACAAAAACTGCCTTGCTAATTCTGAGCCTTGGGGTAACTTGAAGGAAGCTGCTTCACATCAAGAGGAATCAGTTGAGGAGGCTTTGGCAATCTGTTGCAGATGTCTTCCAGACTTCAGGGATACTGTTAGGCATGCCCTACTGGATGGAGGTTCCAGGAAGACCCAGTACTTGTTGGAGGTACTACGCCTTTAAACTGGGAGCACCTTGGGATGCTCTGAGTGTGGCTAGAGAAGTCTGGGCATATCTGTTTAGTCTGTTACTTGCCGTTCCTCCTGATCAGGGGGTTAGGGTTATGATTTAGGGTTTACGAACGGCAAGTGAGATGGAAGTTGTGTTTTCCTCACACATATCTTACACATATTTTTTTTAGAAACTAGAAGGTGGCTTTCAAAATGAGGTATCACACTGGTATATAGGCTCTACAGTCAATATGCTTTGAGAATTGGATTTTGCATAATTGGGAGAATAACTTTTGTACTAAGATTGTTAACAGGTGCTGCTCCCCAAAACAAAGAAGATGGATGGATGGATGGATGGATGGATGGATGGATGGATGGATGGATGGATGGATGGATGGATGGACGGACGGACGGACGGACGGACGGACGGACGGACGGACGGACGGACGGACGGACGGACGGACGGACGGACGGATGGATGGATGGATGGATGGACAGTGTATGTTGAATGAACACACATGCATGTAGTTGGCAGTGGAAACCAGAGCATACATAGGGAGAAAACATGCAAACTCCACACAGAAAGGCCCCAGCTGAGCCTGGCCATTGCTTATCATTTCACATAATAATATAGAAAGTAATTTGTGTGTGGTTACCTGGATGTGAATATCGAAGTATTATAAAGAAAGTTACGACCCTAATGTATCATTGAGCATTAACAACAGTAAATTTAGTGCGTTTGGAATGCATTTTGTATGACCTTACAACAAGGTCAGCTTATTTATTGTAGTTTTTCCTGACTATAAGCACTAAAACACTTATTTCTAATGCTAAATGTACATGGACTACATATATGTATGTATATTGTACAGATGTATGTAATATTTTCCTGTCAATCTTAAGTATATGACTATAGGCAGACAGTTTCTATTTCTATATGATCATACAGAGCTTGTATACATGTGTATTTGGTATAGCAGGGCTGAACGATAAATCCTTTATGACGTTTTTGTACGACCATAAACGATTTATATTAATGCACACTCGGTTTCTTCCATGCGTGTGTGCTGAAAGCTTGTGTGATGTTACTTGAATGATACTCCTTTTGAGCACAATAGTCTTGTTTTGTTTTCTTTCTTCTGTAAAAATGTTTGAAATACTCTTCCACTCAAATGAAGCATCAGTTCAGTGAAGGTGCCTGGACACATAGCAGCACTTCCTGGTTATAAATCCATGCTTGACTTGGTATTGTAAACGTCTTCTTTTCTATAGACCATTCTTCCTGCCACTTTTATCTCACTTCCTCTCATTATCTCCCACGCTATTATCACGCACACAAGAGACCGCATGACCCTGACCATGCACTATACCCAAACTTTTATGAATGCCACCAAAACCTTCTGTGCATTCACAAGTCGGCCATTTTGCCAACGGTACGCGAGCTGCCCACGTCCCAAATTACAAATCACGCACTCAGATGCGGGGAGCGGCGCCCGAAAGGAGCCTTGACTGTGTAATTTGAGCTGAATAGCGCTGGCCTCGCTGGTATAATGGCCACAATCCGGCTGTAGGCTTTTTCATTTCGGTATCAAAGTGGACGTAATGAGCACTGAATGACACTGGGGAAGGACACAATAGCCCCAGATATTGCCTCTAATTAATGCAGCCGATGTTGAAACCGTGAATTAGATCTTTTTCTGAGCCCGGCAATGGACGTAATTAAGTCAATTCAGACACTCGCGATTCTTGGCCTTTTTATCCTTCACTTCGGCCTTGAGTTGTTTGGACTCCTTTCATTTCGCTGCTGTCATCTTTGTTTATTCATGTCATATTCATTTTTCAAACTTAATGAAAACAACTTTGGACATGTTATCTTTGGAGAATTATCTTTTTCAACTTGGTGTGTGGACTCCAAGTTCTCAAAGGGTTCACCTTTGTAGCAGAATATCCAAAGTTATCTTCACCAAAACAGCTTGGCTATACTCAAACGTACAAACCTATAATGTATTTCATGAGAACATGCTCAAAAAGTAGATTTAGTATGGGATCTTTAAACCAATAATAGGTGCCAAACAGCACATTAAAAATCAATTCTTCCACTTCTTCTTCTTCATTAATCTTGAGCAGCCCATGTCACGTCGGCGCTGAGTAAGTTTGCAAACTCTTTAAAAGTGTGCGCTGCTCAGGAGCGGCAGGATTAACCGGGCACATTCTATTCTTTCACCTTTTGTTCCTCCTAAGCCGCAACAGTCGGCATTAATATTCTAGTGTTTGAATATATAAATGCACATAGAGCCCTGTGGTATAGACTAGAGCTGCAATGCAAAAATAAGAAAAGATGGTAGATATTGTTTTGTCTCATCATTGGGATTTATGATGCTCCAAAGGCAGGAGAAGAAACGCTCGGTTTGGATGTTTTCTTGGACTTCTTACAGCTTCATTTTCTGCTTTAGATTTATGTATCCATTTTGCCTCACAGCAAGCAGGTTTCCGGGTTTAATTCCCAAGCCAGGTGTGAATTAAATCTGAAGTGCACTTTAAGATGAAACACTTCTGTGCAGCCCTGGCGAATGTCGCGGCCAGTCCAGACAAGTGAGGGGGGTGAAGTGTCTGGCTCAAAACTCGACAGCAGAGCGCAATGCAGGCATTTGTTTGTGCGACCAATTATAAAAGTGATGGAAGCCACAAACTAAAGACCAACTAAACTTTACAGAGGACGATGTTTCTGTTTGTGATATGAAGTAAATTAAGCTTGCTTTATTTCGATGGTGAATGGGAGAACATCGGTTAGACCAAACTCACCAACAACCAATCCTAAAAATGGCAGAAAGTTGAGCAGAAGTAAGTTCAAGTTATTGTTGGTGCCTCTTAGGGCTGGGCGATATATCGATATTTAAGATATATCGATATATATATATATTTGAGACTATTAGAAGAGAGGCTGGAGTGCATAAAACATCAGCTGACAATGGAACATGTGGATGCCTTTAACTTGTGCACTTAAAGCCACACTAAGTAACTTGTTTACCGTATTAAATCCTTTCCGTAGTCCCTCTGGGGGTAATACAAGTGTTAATGGGATGATTAGGGGGCCTTTCATCTCCCCCTGGTGTCTCTGGCCAGAAAACCACACTTGCAGCTTTCCCTGCTCCGACCCGGAGGCCCCAATACACACTAATGGAAGCACGAACACGAAGAAGACGCTAACATGCTAACGGGCAAAAGCTAACTGCGGGCTAGCACCACTTAAACAGTATTTACAGCCAGTGAAAGCGTAGTATTTACTCTCACGGACATGATTAAAAAAACGCAACACACGCTAGGACACCTGCAGTGGCGCTTATGGCCTCTAGGGGCCTGAGTTACTTAGTACTGCTTTAAAGGTTTATTTTGAACACCTTAGTCCTGGTATTGCATGTATTATAGATTATGAGTATGTGTTGAGAAGTGTTCTGACATTGGAACAAGCTAAAACAAAGCCTGCCAACTTGCTCAATGGCTATGTCGTGTAGTGTTGGCAATTTGCGCAATGCCATCATCTAAAACAGTCGGTGTATGGGTGTTCGGGAGCAGTGATGTAGATGGAGAGGACTTTCAAACAGGCACAAATGAACCAGGAAAAGACTCCAAAACTGACATTTTTTGGAGATGTTAATCATATAGCACCTTTTTAGCATTAGCAATATGAAAAAAGGCGCGTGCCAGATGATTACATTAATTCGCCATTTCATCTCAAGTTTAATTTGTTCCTTGGCGCATGTTCTCTCTGTGAAGTATTGCAGCTGTGTAATAAAGACCCAGTGAAAATCAATAAACTGCTGTATATCAAACAATGGCGTGATATATTATGCATGAGCAGTGTGTGTTCTGGAATCTCCCCGCTGCCTCTCCCCACAACATAAAACACTGGCCACGTTTGACGGATGGTGAGAAACGAAAAATGATTTAAACGTAAAGTGGCCGCCGCCTGTTGAGAGCCCATGATGAAGCATGAGACTTTAGAACAGAGATCGAGGATTTACAGCGGAGCGATGAAAACACAATGTGGAGCTGCTGAGGTCGTCAAATCAACAAATACAACAGATGTTAAGGCGATAAAGATAGAAAGGTTTCATGTGGCCACATTTAATCAAGGTTAGAAACTTAGGGACTAGTTTATTATTATCATTATGCCCAACTACATATAACTTACTCAAAAACAGTTCACAAGGCATTATTCATTTACACACTATTGGGTAAACTAATGAATGCAAAGCTGATCTGTACCATCATCCCTCCAACCAAACCTGGCCAGCCAGAATAAACGCTTTCCTATTCTTTACAAAGGCGTGTAGATAAGAGGGCTTTCTCAGAATTCCTCATTGGCGGCATCCTGGGTATTTTGTAAACCAGTAGGCCAATAGAGTTCATGGGCCCGATCTTGTGGTTCTAAATGCAGGCTATAGTGTAAGATTTAGTGCCTAGTAGGAGCGCACTTGCAGATCTTGCCACTCCAAGCTTAGCACTTTTAAGAGGGAAGTACGTGGCCAATGGCTATGTTATGTACAACAGCCTTTTCCTCCAACCAGACTCTGCGACCATGAAGGGGCAAGGGGGAGGGAGAGGTGTTGTGGGGGAGTGTAGAGTGAACATGTGCTTTTGTTCTGGTCGCATTAACGCAAGTACAGCCTAGTGAGTGCCAACCCGTGCCACAGCAGGACCGGCTGTCAGCGACATCTCTTTCCCTTTGGACACGAACATTGTTTAGCTCATGATGTGGTCAATACAATATTTAGTTTGACCTGTGAGAGCCTATAATGCTTAATGTAATAAACCATGCCTCAGTCCTCTCTCTTTTTATAAGCAACACCCTCTTGCAAGTGGCACAGGCACATAGCTGCAACAGCTGCACCACGTGGAAGATAACCTTTGTGCTTGAAGCTTGTGCTGTCCTTGCGCCAGACACATGGTCTGGCCCAATGTTTTTTTTGCTGCAACATTGCCCACCTCTGCCCCTCCCTTACCCGGTCTACAGCTGAAATCCTCATCCACGACTACTGCAATAGCCTCCTCTACGGACTTCCCACCACTCATCTCCAAAAACTGCAATACATCCAGAACTCTGCTGCCCGTCATCTCACCCTGCCCGGCATCTCACCCACACCCAGAGCATCTCACCCACACCCAGAGAACACATCACCCTCGTCCTCCAGCAGCTCCACTTGCTCCCTGTTCAATACCGTATTCAATACAAGCTCCTCCTCACCTACATAACCTGGCCCCGCCCTACCTCACCAAGCTCCTGCAACAACACCAACCCACCTGCCGCCTCCAACCGCCTCACTCCCATCACCCGCACTAACCGCCGGACCTTGGGGGACCGAGCCTTCACCATCGCCACCCCCACCCTTTGGAACTCACTCCCACAGCCTATTAGAAACTCTGACTCACTACCAACCTTCAAATCAGTACTCAAAACCCACCTGTTCAAAGTAGCTTTTCCATAAACCCGTTTTTTTGTTTTGTTTTATCATCCATGTAAAGCATCTTTGAGAGTCCAAAAAAAGAGCTATACAAGTTTGATGTATTATTATTATTATTATTATTTATGGAGTGGACGGCTGGCCAGCGAAGCAACACCAACCACGGGACTTGTTTCATATTTGTGCAACAATCTCAATACTGGAATAATAGCCTGTCTTTTCTTGTTTTTTGTTTTTTTTGTGACGATCCTGGATGCAGCTTTAAGTATAAATTGTAATTGTGTAAGGCCTACAAACAAGACATTACAATACTGTCGTCTTCTTGAAATAAATGCATGGACCAGTTTTTCCAAGTCGTCTTTGTAAATAAAGCCCCTAAAGCCTGAAATGGTTAAATGATAGAAAGCCGAAACCATGATTTTGATACAGCATTAAATATCAAGTTACAGTCTGGAGGAAAGTGAAATAATCATGTTTAATTATTTTCCCTAATCTGTAAGCCCTGTTAAGACTCATGAGGACAGAAACGCAAAAAACTCTAATAATCAACCCAAGTAGAGAAGAAACGTGCAGCACAAATAGCAACGGAATATGCCGAAAATCGAGCGTCCTCTCTTCTATAGAAACACATCTGAGACTCCGAACTCTGCCGCATTCGCTTTCTCTTCTCCACAGTTGCGTTCCTTTATTTCTCTTTTATTCACAGTAATAGTAAGATCCTCCCCAGCGCTATGGCAGAAAGCGTGACTGTTTTCTTTTTTCTTCAAAGCTTCCTCCCACTTGTTTAGTTTTCTTTGTTTAAAGTCTGTTTGTATCCACACACACACACACAGCACATGCAGTTATTGAACGAGCATTATCAGGAAGGAAAGGGTGGGTCCTGTCAAAGCTGCAAAATGAAAAAAGAAAAGACAGGTATTTTGACAATATCCTCTCTACTGTATGTCTTCACTGTATGACAGATGGTCTTGTACTTTATTCCAACAATTCTGTGACGCCGTTGGTGATTGAAAATGGTTGAACTTCATGACAATAAAAGATAGCTCATCCGTGCACACTGGACTGAACCCCATTAGGTATTCCTGGGCGATATCCACGATCTGGAGACGGATCCCTTGAGGCTTGTATTGGTTAAAGAATCTTTCAAACACAGAAGAAGAAAAAAAAAAATCAATACTGGAACAAAAAAAAAAGTCTACAAATAATACAATAAAGCTTATTTTATTCTTTGAAGTGAAAAGTTGGAGAACTACCGCTTTGAGAGAAGAGGTCGAGTCATCTAAGGATCAAAAGAAGAAAAAAAAATAAAGGGATCAAGAAAGATGAGATTGTGTGTTCAAGTTCGGGTCCAATACAATATCAATGAAGGCAAGCAGAAGTTGAATTATGAAAGTGCAATTCTGCCAATCTTGAGATAGTAGGAGCTGCCACTCAATTCACCATAGAAAAAAAGAAATCTATAGTATTTATTTTTCAAATTCCAAATCCAGGTCTATCCATTGTACATTGCTCCAGACAATGGAAGTTTTTGCCCTTGGATCCAAAAGTCAGCGCTTCTGTGGCGCATTGAGTTGCCTTGTGTACGAAATGCGCGGTATAAATAAAGTTGCCTTGCCTTGCCTTGCCTTGTGTATTAAAAAGTGCAACATACTTAACTGTTCTGTAAAAAAAAAAGAGTATTATCCTGGTATTAGAGCGTGTTGATTGAAGTGATGTCACACATGGCAACAGAGGCAACAGGATCGCCAATGTTGAGTGTAACGTTGAGTCATGAAATGTTTGTTCAGTCTGGATAATTCCCTATAAAGTAGTGCTTCTCAAAGCAGGGTCCGGGCCCCCCTGGGGGCTCTCAGGGGCTCTTCAGGGGGCAGGAAATGTGAATGAATTTGTTGAAATCAGTATTTAGCTGAGAGACGTTGTTATTCCATGTGTGATTTTAAGTCAATGATTGTTATTGTTTTCTGATACTTCACAATACTTCAACACCGATACTCTTTCCGATACCTATGTTCTAATTTTGTCATATTGAACATTAATGTTAATTTATTCATTTTCATTTCATTCACATTTGTAGCTTTTATTTGCGGTGAAACAACCAAGAAACTTCCTTTAACAACAATAGGGCAGAAAAAAAAACTTTCCACATTTTTTCCAAATTTTTCCCCAAATTTTCCCACTTTTTCCCCCCATTTTTTCTTTTTTCTTTTTCAATTCTTTCCAATTTTCTTTTTAAATTTTTCCAAGTATTTCCCTGTTTTCCCTTTTTTTCAGTTTATTTCCTCATTTTTTCTCCACGTTTTTCCCCAATATTTTTTTTTTTTTCAATGTTTTTCCCATTTCCCCCCCCATTTTTTAAAAATGTTTTTACCAATTTTTCCCAAAGTTTTTCCCAAATGTTTCAATGTTTTTCACAATTTTTCACCTCCCAATTTTTTTCCTCAATTGCCAAGAGCATCAAAACTTCAATCTAAAGATTTAATATATTTTTTGGTACCCGTTTTCATTAATCCAATTTTTTCAATACCGGTTGTACCTAAACCTTTTTTACGATACCAGACTCGTACCCAGCCCTACTCTGAGCTTCGGGACAGGCTGGAGCATAGGATCTAAAAGTACTACAGTAATGGTAAACACAGGCAAACCACAGTAATTAATTATGTAAATGAAGCACAATCTAGGAAAATGGAGCCAAAGTCCATGTCCGCACAGACAATTCACCCCCACTGGAAGCACGGCGCGTCTTCAAGGCCATAACAAGCGCACAATTTGAGCGAGACCGGCTACTATCAAACTATGGACCTATGGGAGACATTTATGACACCACTTTCAAACTCCAAACAAGTTTTCAAAAAAGAAAAAAAAAAGAAAAGGCGAGTCCATTTCGGGAGATGATAAGGATAACCCGCACAAAGCCACCGGTGTATCGTGACCTCCGTAAAGTAGATGTCGCGTCCACACCTGCCCGCGAGGAATCCGCAATCATGAGCGGGGCCCGGCGAGGAGGATTATTATGGGGATGGGAAATGCTCGCCCGGGGGGGGTGTGGGTGGGGGGGGTAGCTCCGCGGAGGCCGAGGCGGACGGAGTGACGGGGCAAATGAGGCACATTAAGGAAAAAAGCGTCCGTAAAGTGTGAGTGAGTGGACGAGACAGCTGCGAGGAACACGATAAGAATGGGCACGATTGGAGAGGGCCAGAAAGTTTGATGGAATAGGTATCATAAAGGAGGAGATAGCGGGAGATGGGGGGGGGGGGATACAAAGCACAGAAGATAAATGAAAAGACAATAGGCGCCATAAAATAGGGTTTAGAGTGCGGCTGTGGATCACCAAGACAGGCGATAAGGAGAATTCGCCAAAGGAAGGACATTTAGGAAGACACTGACTCGGGACGTAACAACAAAAAAACATTATGGATAGTTTATTACTGATGGACACTAAGGGCTGCAAAAATAATTAGCAACGTGGAAATTGTTTAGGTGATGTAATGTCCTCTGCATAAAACAAAATATGTATTATTTTGTATAACACTGTAGTTTGGGTGATTTGGGTGTTGGTTTGGTATTTAAAGGTCCTGATTTCTTTTTGTTTACAAGATTGAAAACGGGAGGTCCAAACTTTCCCAATGCATTTCAAACATCCCAATTCTTCATGACTTTATAAGCTGTTTCACAACTTTCATGGAGCAAAGTGTAGCTTTACTGTCACGGTGTGTAACAGCAAGCCGGCTACTTTATGATCGAATTAATAAAATCCAAATGCAAAGTTCACAAAGGTCCATTTCAAGATCCAGGGTGCAAGGTTGATTTATTTCTCACAAGGTAAATTTGTCTTGGGACACACAGACTGCCACATAAAAAAAAAAAATACAATGACCTGATGACAAGAACAGTGAACCCACACAGCAGTTCCATCACTCACAAATCAGGAATCACAGGAATGAGTTATCATACCTTCTCTTTTAAAGTGGAACTGAAAGTGGGTCTGAAATAATGTTGCCTGTCTGATGAGTCTCCTCAAATGTGATGTGGTGATGGATATTCTTATATTTCTTTATCACTTTTTGTTTCACCAACCTGGTCAGTTTTAGTTACCCAATTACACAGACATGTTACACTGTCATATCTAATTACACTTACAATAACTGAACATACTTGCTCCTCATATAATTAAAATGTTGTTATAAAGTTAATTTACTTCTGTTTTTCAACTTAAAATGTGTAACTAATATATAATAGACTGTCATAGCCTTTATTTGTTATCCTTTTGATTATTATGGCTCAGCTTGTAAAAACTCCAAATCAAAAATCTCTCTTAAAAATGGACTGTAAGCCACAATCATCAAAACTATAACAAACAAAGGCTCGACATTTGTCACTTTCATGTTACAAGTCTATCATAGATTAGTTTCACATTTTAAGTTGAACAGAAGTAAATTAACGTTTCCATGATATTCTAGTTATTATATAGTTATTATATGACGAGCACCTGTAGCATCATTATTTTAGAAATCTCAAGCATTCATGCCCAAGACCAGTTTGATGTGCAATGTGAATTGAAATGATATATATATGACTTAGCAGGAGTTCACCCTGGAGAGGTCGTAGCCAAGATGGTATTTTAAAGGGGCTAGATGCAAGTTCGCTATTTTATACTCACTACTGCCACCTAAGGTCATATGTGTAACTGGATCTTCTATATTAAGCTCGTGCATGACGGCACTTCGGGCCCGAATTAACACCTTTTTGATTGACAGTGCAGGATTTTAGAGGCAGTTGTGGTGAACAGGTCTGGGCTCATTCTACATCTTAGGACATTGTTGGAACATGTAGGGGGAGGAAAATACAGAATTTTAACATGTTTAAACGCTGTATAGTCCCTTTAACATAACTAAAGAATTCACATTTCATCCTCAAACTTTCATCTATGTAGAAAGTATGAAAGTATATGGCTACTGGTTGGAGATCCCTGATGTAGATGCTAAGATTAGAAGATATTCATGAATATAAATTTATTCTAAATATAAATAAAAGAAAACATTTACAGAGCACTAGAATGTCAGTCATGACCTCAGGCCCTTTTGTCATAGGGCAAAATAACATGGGGCAAACAAGTACAACAATTGTTGCAGCCCCCAGAGGAATTCGAGACAGAGCTTAACCTCTTCCTCCAGTTTAAAAGCTTCTTGAAAAAAAAAAAGTCAAAAATAGTGACGAAAACAAGGAAGAAAAAATGGTCAAAAGGATGACAAAAAAAAATGACAAAAAGAGACAAAAAAATATTCCTTGTATTAGTTATTGTTTTTGTGTAGAGACTTTCCCGCTTTAACAGTTTCTATTCTCCCACCTACATTCAACTGTACAGGACTTCGATGATGTGATAAGAAATACATGAATTAAGAGTCACTGAATCCTTTTAGGCTAAGGTTATGTAGCATTAGCATCAGTATTTCACCTTTTCCCTCTGTGAGCTACTTTTGAGGAATAAAAGCGGCAGAGAACGCTTTTGGGGATCGACTAGACAGAAGCCTCTGAGCTACTTCTAAGAATTCACAATGAACAGCGCAATGTTTCCTCGCCTGTGTTTGGGTTTTTCTGGGCGTAAAAAGCACACGGGGCCTCACTTTGCGGGCACAAGGCCAAGACCGTTCCAAATGAAGGCGAGGAGCATGTCTGAGAGAGAGTGGAATGGACTGAGCACAGATAAGTGAACACAGATAGGGGCTGGCCTTTTTAATCTCGCCTCGTTTCATGGTGCTGCCTCCCTCTCGCTCTTCTTTGGGCCGCGAAAGATACAGACTATAAGTGTTTTTTGTTGACCTGATGGTCTGAGTATAACCACTCTAGACTCTGTAATTAGTTTGGTCACCACCCAGAGAGATGTAAGAAAACAGGAGGGGAACAAGTTTATTTTCTTTCTCTATGTGGACAATATCGACGTTGTGTAAGTTACTATTCGACTAAACTGGACCAACTTTCAGCTACTATGCACATCTACTTCCTGTTTGATTTGCGGATAAGCTCTTTCACTAATTAATCTTAACACAACATGGCCGTCATAAGGAACTAAAAGAACAGTGTAGAAGAAAGACAACTGCAACTTAGTCATCAGCAAAAACAAACTCCACACGGTCCAAATAGCGTTCGATAGTTTTCCATCTTCGAAGGTTTAAACTGGTCCTGGTCCTCTGAGGCTGCCCGTGTGTTTCTGTTTTGCCCTTTAGACGAGTTCACGCAACTAGCTGATTTTACACAAAAAATCACCGGGTCCTCTCCTCCGGCTGCCGCATGTGCCATCCTGTGCTTCCTGTTTGTTTGGGCCGAGTGTTTCCCTGGGATTGACCTGACAGGCACTGCAGCATTGCGCCATCCATATTTTTTTTCCAGAATGCGACAGGACGAGCCAATTCTCCTCGATTAAAACCACGCGATTATCGTGATTAACCTTTATTAAAATCTCGGTTAGATTAAAATTCGACAAATTACCCAGCCCTATGTTATTTTTAGGGCCAGGACTTTTTTTGATTAATTACGCTTAATTAATTACATAAGGTTTAGTGCGATTAAAAACATTCATCGAAATTAATCAGACTTTTCAACACTTCAGTTTCTTTTTTTCCTGCAGACGTTGCTTAGGCACAAACAGCACGTAAAGCCAAAAACAATTTGACTGTCAAAGTTGTTTATTCACAGCTTAGCGCCAACATAAACCTATTTAAAAAGATCATTCTCCAAAAAGTGTTTGTTCACACAGGCCTCACATCTCCACTTCATGAGTTAAAATGCAGGAGAATACAAAGAAGCATCTAAAATATACCTCTAAAAAATAAATACAACCCCTAAATAAATGATTAATGAACTACAAAGGCCATAATTAACACCAGTAGTTATTTTAAAGCGTTGTTTGGTATTCAGTGTTGCCTAAAAATGAGCACATCTCATTTCCAGTCGCACCCAGAAAAGCCTTAGCGATCATTAGCTCGTGCGGAGTCATGCATGTAAATCCAGTGGAACGCGTTTATGAGTGGACAGAGTGAAGCCGGCGCGGCCATAATCCCGGCTGAAGTACATTAGCGCAGCAGATGCTCTCCGCCGCCGGCCACGCCGCGTATCGACCGCCTCATTTAGACCCGCGTGTCCCCAGGTAAGACACACTGTTGCACTCTTCATGAGAAAACAGAAACCACATAATGGCGCTGTGATTTGATGTAAATTGGACTCCGAGTTCGCGGCCAACTCTTGTAAAACAGCAACTAAAATGCCATTAGACTAGATAATGGAGTTTTCGATTAAAAAGGTCAGAAGAGATGTTGCAAATTCAATGATTTTGCCTCAAGATTAAAACTGTAAACAATTTGGGAAAGTCATTAAATTTGATTGCACTAAAATGAGTTTCTTGCAAATGAAGTAGTGAAAAATGAGTTCAGCTTTAGTGAGGGTTTTTTAATTAAATATACATGATTTAGACTTGTTTCCGATCCAGCTTGTTCCTGTTTCATCGCTGCGTTTGGTTGCAGCTCTTGACCCTTTGAGAAAAGTTTCGGAGCCGCAGTGCTTGAGTCGAAAAAAGCGCAGCTGCACAAAACAGCACCTATTTCACATTTATTGGGATTTCGCGGAGAGTATTTCTGTTGAGGCCAGTGGAGAAAAAAAAGCTGATGTACAAAGAAAATGGCATTGCACAGAGTTGGTACTATATCAGGGAAGCGGGTTTCTTGCGCAAAAAGAGTCCACTTGTTCCTGTGTGCCGGAGCTGGGCGCCGTGCCCGGAGCGCTCCCATCGACTGTAAAACATTTACAGGCCTGACGCTGGGGTTTCCTTCACTGCCCCTCATATTTCCCCTCTTATGTAATTTTCACTACTCGGTTTCACAGTTTCCCTCCCCCAGTAGACTTCTCAGGCACTTTGTTTGGGGTTTTCTTCTGGTAAATGTAAATGACTAACAACATTGAATAGGGGTCTTCATGGATTCATACGTTCCACTATTTTTAAAGAAAGGGGAAGTACTGGGTATATACTCACACATTCACACGAATTAAGTGAGGTACAGTACATCCCCGCACACCAGTGGTCTTCATAACTACAGTATGTTTTTGGCTCTCATTAAAAGTCCTTGGCACCCAGTGTTGATTTTGGCCAAAGACTTCTGCAGATCAGGCTGAAGTGCGTCAGTCGAGACACTCAGAGCTCCTTTGATCCCATCCAAGGTCGATGTTGCCGTAAAGTTAAGTTAAGTTCCATCTCCTCAATGTCGCGATGGCCTCTCAGCCTCTGAATATGCCTGTCAATCACGTCCATCAGAGCTTGTAAAGAAAAACACCGGGTACCAAACTTACATGTGATTGCAAAGGACAGAATCATGGAGTCTGGCTGGCCAGGCTGGAGCAACTTCGGGCATAGCCACTTCATCGCTTTGAGCACCCCTTGATGGACATTGACCTTTTTTTTTCTTTTCAAATGAGTCTCTAAAAAGCTCTGCCTCTTAAGTAAGCAAGTGCTTTATTCGTCATTGTTAGGGCTGTGCAATTAATCGAAATTCGATTACGATTTCGATTATTACACTAGACGATCACAAAAATAGCATAATCGAGAACAAACGATTATTAAGGATGCTCTCCCGCTCGTCCATCCAAAGCGCTAAAAGTCTGTCCTTGACAGAACTGTAAATAATAATGTACTAATGTTTTTTATACCTAACTCTTGAGATAACGCCACTGTTAAGTGCTCACCTTGTGCTGAAAGGAGAACCGCTGTTTTAGAAGCCTCGACATCCTTTGCTCAGGCACTGGTTTTGTGTAGTAGAAAAGTCTAAAACTCTTCTTCAGGAGCAGATCTCAACGGAGCTCAAAGCAAACTCTTATTATTTCAGGCTGCTAAGATGATTGTTTCTGTTCCCTTCGCATTTCACGTGCTAGAGGCTCATGCTTTGGTTTGACATAAAAACATTAGCGCTGAGTGATGATGTCATCAGGCCGCGCGGCTCTGTTGGACAGGTGTGAGGGCTGGCCAGCAGGGGGCAGGTGTCCCTATATGATTAGTTTAGAAACGTGAGCATATTAAAAAAAAAAAATTATTGTCCAAAGAAAATGTAGTCCATAGTTGAGCCGCACTGCCACTGTGGATCACTGACCAGCATGTTTATGGAGGTTGGGAAAACCGTAGCTCCTGGAGGAAACCTGGCTGTCTGCCTTCAGTCTCCTCTGATCCTCTGAAATGGTGCAGCGCCTCCTGGGTTTGTCCCTGTTTCAGAGCGTGGTGTCCTGCACTGGTCAGCTCCACCTCCTCCTTCCTGTTTGTATACTTTATTGTCCCCGTAGGGAAAGTTGTCCTCTGCATTTGACCCATCCTTCGATGCCACTGGGGCAACCGTAAGGAGCATTGGTTGACGGCAGTCTCCATGATGTGGAGCCAGGCTGATGGTCAGAATCACCTGGCTGGAGGATTCACCTATTGCACATGTTTTAGTGGTAGGGGAAACCGGAGTACCATGAGGAAACCTACGCAGACATGGGGAGAACATGCAAACTCCACACAGAAAGGCCCCGTCCAGCTGGGAATCGAAACCAGGACCTTCTGGTTGTGAAGCGGAGGCACTAACCGCTACGCCACTGTGTCCTCTTCCTCCTACGCAGCTCCCTCCGCTCCACAAACAGTCTTTCACCACCTGGGAACAGCTTAGCAGTTAAGCTGTTTAATTCTCCACGTCCGCTAGCCAGAACAATAGAAGGCATGTGTGGCTTAGCTCTTGGAGGTGGTGTCATGGTGTCAGTGACAACTCATGATTATATTCATTTCATTTCGCTCTGTTGTTTGCAAGCGTCAACCTCATTCAATCAAACTCAAATTTCCCATTGTGGTCCATTTCCATTAATTTGTATTGTCTTCTGCGTCCTCTTCACTTATGTAAATACATGCCTTACATTTCCATCACTCAATGTTTGTAATGGCACTTAAAGGGGGGGTATTATGCAAAATTGACTTTTTCAAGCTTTACATCATGTTATTATGTCATTCCCTCATTAAAAACATGCCTGAAGTGTTGCCTCGGCACATTCACGCATTTTTGAGTAATCTGTAAAATCTCTGACGGCAGCCATTTTAGGGATAGCTTTGCCTGAGTCCTCCTAGGAACGCCCCCACCTCCTGGAGACGCCTCCGAGCTTTCGTCACCAGCCGAGTAACCAACCACTGCTCCTCAGCAGAACCCCCTCCCTGCTGATGCCACAGACAGCGTGTGGAGGGGACGTGTCGGAAAGGGTCAGAGGTTCTTAAAGAGACAGAGGCCTATTTCAAGACATTCACTACAGCCATTTTGAGAGAGCAATTTTATTCAAGGCAGTTATTCTAATTTACTGCATTTACAGACCAACAGAAGGTTTCGTCATCATTGTAGTGTGCTATAGACTGGTGCTATGTGACTGAAAAAAGCATAATACCCCCTCTTTAATAAAAAAAAAAAATGAGCTGACTCCCTGAACATCCTAAATGACCTGGTTATTCCATCAATGGATTTCTTCTTCCCTGATGACACAGGCCTTTTCCTGGATGACAATGCCAGAATTCATCAAGCTCACATTGTGAGAGAGTGGTTCAGGGAGCACGAGACATCATTTTAACACATGGATTGGCCACCACTGAGCCCCCATCATCAATATAAGATCATGGTGAATGCAAAACTGTATCTTTTGACATTGCAGAAGTGTGTTGCCATAGTGAACCCGTGCTGTAATCAAACCTAAAGGCCGTCCAGAGTAAATTACCTCTCTCTTGTATACATGAGTCCTTTCCCTCTCTCTCTCTCAGTACATGACTCCCTTCCCTCTCTCAGTGGGAGAAGTGGCCAACTCTTGTTAATCAAAGCTTAGAGCAGCCTGCCGCACTACAGTACAAAGCCTCATCACCATTATGAAGCATGGGAACCAATCAATAATTCAGCACTCTGCCCACTGTATCACCGCCGCGCATAGAGAGATACGCACAATCAGGAGTTCGAAACACAGCTTAACTCAAGGACCAATAGCACGAGGAAAATGCCAAATACGAGCCTGTAATCCCCTGTTAGCGCGCAATACTTTCGGCCCTGAGGCTTCGAGGCCAGCCAGAGGAGTGTTGTACGCGTAGTGAAATTTGAAATGCAGACACTGTAATGGAGGGGATTTGAAAGAGCAATGGAGCAATCACAAAGGTTCTCCTCCCACGAGGCACACGGCGGACTACAGGGGCATATACCGAACCCGCTCCGAAGTGATTTGGGCCGCTTCTTGTTTTGTCATTTCGTGCTCTATTGTAAAAGGCCCATTACGGCGGAAAACCAATTTATGCTATAGGCAGTGTGGAAAGTTGAGTTTGAAGCGCTGAACTTTGAATAGCCAGTCATTCTAATTATAGGTCATATGCACATTCAGCCCGGATGATCCCATTATACACGGTGGACCTTCGTTTGAAAGGTTTGATGGTTCTGTGCTTAGCTTGCAACACTGAGGTTGAATAAAATAGAAATAAAGAGAAACTTGCTTGGTTCTTCAAGTAAATATAGACATGTCATTTTAGTGTTGTCTCCAAAAATTGTTTGTAGGCTTAATTTGTTCTCTGTGTCTAATGGGCTCGACACAATGAACGGCAGTGATTCTTGTTACACACTGTTGATGCGCTTTAAGCTGCTCTATCTGAATCAAAGCGTGAAAGTCAGTGGGGAAATCTCTCAGCTGTTGCCTAAATGCGTTTCCATCTCTCACAGCCCCTCCCACACAAACCGATTGTTCACTTGAGTCAATTAGAAGGTCGTCTCAGCTGCAGTTCATAGCGAGACAGAGTTGAGACGTGAACAAGGCGGACCGCCAGCGAAACGTTTTTCCGTAGGTGTGTTGGTACATCAACCAATCACAAACATCCTACATATGTCATCAGCTTAACCCCGACCCTGCCCGAGCCACTAACCTTAAAGGGCGACACGGTGGCGCAGCGGTTAGCGCTCACGCCTCACAGCACCTGGACGGGGCCTTTCTGTGTGGAGTTTGCATGTTCTCCCCGTGTCTGCGTAGGTTTCCTCCGGGTACTCCGGTTTCCCCTACCACTAAAAACATGTACAGGACTCCCCTGAAAAAGAGATTCTTAATCTCAGTGGGACTATCCTGGTTAAATAAAGGTCAATAATAAAGGGACTTAGGCAGTTAAAAAATGCCGTCATGCACGAGCTTAATATAGAGCCTGCAGTTACACGTATGACATGAGGTGGCAGTAGTGAGTATAAAATGGCCAACTTGCATCTAGCCCCTTTAAGGATAATATTGCAGACCGCCAATGCTAGAGGAGGACTGCTGGAGAAAAATGCACTATATTTCGACACACAACAACGAATGGGGTCTGTTTTTCTGTAGTAACACATTACAAAAGTAACGAGGTTACAGAAATATAATACTAAGTAGCAACTGAGGAATATAACATATTTTACAAAATATGACACTATAATAGTCATTACAATTTTAGTAACTCGAGTTACAGTGCAAGTGCATTTAAATGGTTTGTATTGATGTACGAGCAATAAAATGCCAAACCCCCCTCAAATTTAATGCAGCACAAAAACAAGTACTGGTGTTTAAGATCTGCAGTTGCATGGAGTTAACGTCAAAACAAAACCCGAGAACAACTTTGAAACAGTAATATACAAACTGTTTTCAAAGCTGTTTTTACACTACTAATACTACCACTAAGTTTTTTAAAGTAACTTGCCCAGCACTGAAGCCGACGTTGTGGCAGTTTGAACAGCTCCACAGAAGACACAAGATTACTCAAAGACGTGTGAATGGCTCACAAACAATTCCAATAATGTTTTTTTCAATGAGGGTAAAGGATCTAGGGCACAAAGATCTAGAAAGTTGATTTTGAATAATATCCCTCTTTTGTAATGAGCTCCAAAAACTTGATTTTGCATAGGAAGGGCAACTTTATTTATACGCGTTTCGTACACAAGGCAACTCAATGTGCCTGGGCATAGGCATAGGTCTCCTGCATACAATGTTTGTTATGTTCATTCCTGACATTACCAACAACCTCTGAGAACCTCACTATTCACGAAACAGCACAAAAATACATAAATATACATTCACACAAAGAGGCGAATGAGCTTGCCAAAGGTAACAACAACATTAGCTGAGATCTTACCTTCAGCCTTTGGGTCAATGGGCGACATCAGGGATCTGTGGATAGTCACATTTTGAACTTTTACGCGTGTCTCCAAGTCTTTCATCATGTACATCAGCGAATGATTACTCACTAATTATTTGTGTTGCTCGAATAAAGGTCACCGCTCATTGATCTCTCTATTCAGAACAAAGCAGAAGTAGGTTTCCTCGGGACAAACATAATGAAATCATCTGAATAGGAACAAAAAGCCAAAACGTGCTGGTGCGTTAGAGCAAAGCTGACCTTTTTTTTTTAGCAAGTTAATTTAGCAAAGTATGTTACTTTGCGAACAGAAATGTTTTGAAGAAATCGAATGCGTTTAGTTCTTTGCAGCGTTGACCCTTTACCTTGAGAAAATACACTTTTACATATCAATCGTCTCCCAAACTTAACATGAAAGATTCTATTGTGATCAAAAGATTGCCGGCTGTCCTTTTTCCGCTTTGAGCTACAGATGCCTCCCTTAAAGAATTTCCCAAAAGGTATTTAGCATTTCAACACATCACTCATCTTGTGTCATCTTAGCGTTTCAAACACCGCTGTAATATCCAAGCATTAGAGAAAGGCCCAAAAAAATTCCTTCAGATGTCAACTGTGATCGGGCTAACACTGCCCCCCGCTGTCCGGGCATGGAATTAAAGAACATACATTATCTTTGAACCTTTTTTTTTTTTTTTCCTCGCAGTTTGAAATATCTCGCATTTCTCAAGAACGTGCACCGTCCTTCAACTTGGCGTGCTGCTTCTGTATGCCCACAGGATACGCAGGCACAAACAGTCAAAGACGCTTAAAGTTGCAATGCGGCTGGGATTTCAAATGAGACGAAATACGACGTGTTCTTCAAGCGCAAAGATTCACACCGATGCACATAACTGGACAGCGGCCAAATGTGCCGTGGGATCTAATTAGGACACCGAATATTGGGGGTTGTATAGGGTTCGGGAGGGGATGGAGGAGACTTTGAAAAAGGGCTGCGCGATTTGGGGAAGATTTATTTAGCAAGCACCGCGATTAGTTTTTCAAATTAACTTACGGCGAGACACTGCAGGTGAATAGACAAACTTTAGAAACTTTTGCTGTCGACTGGTATAAATATTGGGAGTTTTCTGTCATTATGTTGTTTCTCATATTAGGAAAATAATGCCTTTTACGTCTAAAAATGGCCAAAATTTCCCCTATTAAACCTCTCAACTCATCTAAGTGGATCTTTTTCCACTTGTTGTCGTCAACTTTTTGAAATTTTTTCCCATCACTTTTTGTTTGGCTTTCATCACATTTTTGTCACATTTCCATTGCTTTTTTGGTCACTTTTTTGTCATATTTTCATCACATTTCCATTGCTTTTTGTTAAAAATGTTTTTGCTCTTTTGTTGCATTTTCATCACTTTTTTGTTGCTCTTTAGTGGCTTTTTTGTCCAGTTTTTGTTGCTCTTTTGTTGCATTTTTGTCACTTTTTTGTTGCCTTTTTATTGCATTTTCATCCTTGTTTTCATCTCATTTTTGACTCTTTATTTTTAGATATAAATGAAAACCAAATGAGAAAATGTGCTTGGTTCATGTGGTGGTTAAGAGATTAAGTGACAAAATTTGAATAATGGATTTAGCCCGCTTTAAAATTATGGTTTTATTTGGTCGGCATATTAATTACAAAGACTTTTTTCAGAGGGGAAGTTGGATAACTTCTTTAGTTTTAAAATAAGCTGTTCATTAGTAGCCTGTAGTTTACGGATGAAAAAAAACTTCATCTTTTGATCAGTCTTTAGACCGTGTTCTAAATAATTTAGCTCAAAAAATTACTGCGGGATCGTCATACGTCATCAGATAAGATTGGCTGTGGCTACGTGCAGACGCATGATAGACATTCGTAGCGCCCAATAAACGGCTGTGGACGATCGTAAACCACACCTCTCCTACGAGAAAATCAATTGGTGGTCCCCAGATAGCCAGGCTAGTTTACTCGTGGAAAAATGTGTAATTCAAAACTCAGTAAATCAAGTTACGAATTACATATTAAAAAATTCCTCTAAAAAAAACCCTCCAAAATATTGTTCAGTCCAAAACTGGAAAATGTGAGGCTGTAGGTGCTGCTTAAAGCCACACCGTGTAAGATTTTACCCAAAAAAATAAAACTGAAATACAAGCATTTATTTTATGACAGATATTTTCATCATTGAAAAATACCTCATAAATGTACAAAAAGACATGTGCTTTTTCCTAAGACATGACTAACTTTACCGGGAGTGGGTACGTCTCCAGCTTGTCGCCAAGGAGACGTCAACTAAACTCTGAGATCTAAACAGGGTTTGGTTCACATCTAAATACATTCTTTGATTACCCATTGCACAAATAGCATTTTCTGTGTCGAGCTGGTCATTGGGAGCATGTTTTGTACTGATGGCAACAGTAAAGTCCAAAAAGTTACGCAGTGTGCCTTTAACGTGGCGATATACAATAAGACTGTGAAGTAACGCCGACTGTAACAAGTGAATTTCTCCTTTGTGAGATTAATAAAGGTTTATCTTATCTTATCTTATCTTATTGTCGCACCAATGTGAAAAATATGGCATTTTGAGAAAATGGCCCTTGAAATTTCCCAAATAAATCTATTGTGAAACATTGAATCAGTGCAATAATTGAAAATGTTATTGGGAAGACTAGGGTTTTTTTGGTTCCAGGTGAAAGTTTATATGTTAAGAGACCAGAATGTATTTTCAGGGCACATTAGTTCAAACTGCAAAATAAGACCTCGTAGAGACAGGATATTTTCATGAATGTTGTTTTTACAGGATTTTTTTAGTATGATCATAATCTCGATAATCAAAGCCTTTATGGTTTGCTAATTGCGAATATTAAAATTGTGTTTGCGGCCCTGCATTGAACACTGTCCTGACTTTTTGGCCATCTGACCCTTTGTCGGAGTTTTATATGGGACAGACGCAGCCGCTAAAAGGCACATTAACCTTTGAAATGGATCAGAGATGGGTGTCCTTTTATGGGGGGCACAGATGTGAACAAAATGTCCCTGTCGGTCTAAATGAGTTGCTGGGACCGTCAAAAGGCAACATGTCCCACTGTGAGGAGAGCAACAGGAGTGATAAGATGCATGCGCTGCAGAGAATCGATGTACCTGAAGTCAAGGACGAGGAGAGAAGTGGGAAGCTGCGGAACAGCTGCAAACATCACCGTTTGAAAGGGAGTAAATGTGAGGTTATTTACAGTATACAGGGCTTGACATTAACTTTTCGCTTGCGGACCACTGTGGATTTTCCTTATTCAGATGTTACTTAGTGTTTTCACAAGCTAGAAAATAATTACATTTCTTTGAATGTATTGCGTGAGGTCATCTTTACATGTTTTGTGTTCCGGGTCCTGAACTGCAGTCACCAACTACTGCACTAAAGGTATTAAAGATGAATTGTTTAAACAAAAGCCCGCACAGGCGTAATACACTTCAGTCTGCCTTAACAGAGGCCTGAGCTCCCTGAAAGCTTTAACAGTATATGTTGTGCTACCGGTGAGGGTCAAAAGGTTGTGTTTGCGACATTATAGAATTTGAAGTCATCATTTCAGATATAGAGGGCAGAGGTCTAGAAAATGCCATGGACGATTTACTGTTTTGTGAAAGAAATAACCTCACCATATACAGTGAAACAAGCTGTAGCTCTTTGTAATATTTGAGCAATGAAAGAAAAAGAAGAGATTATCTGGCCAAACTCAGACTGCAAGTAAACCCGACATGTCTTTGTTTGCCATAAATCCACAAATAAAGTGAGAGCTCAAACTAATAATAATCCATTCAATGAAGGAAAAGTCATGGTATTGTTTGTTTTGTCCATGGTTTTGCCTATTCATTTTAATTGGAGTCCATTGTGAGATCAATAAAGTTCTATCTTTTCAACTGGTTTGGCGTCAGGACCCACAATCACCCTGGGATGACAAGCCGCGACTCAAATACGAATCAGACTTGGAAAATATTGTGTTTTCCTCAAAAATTGTCTTGAATTTGCATTAAATTATGATTAAAACTCCGTAATCCACTCACATTCCAACTTCACATCTTTTCAAAATGTCAACAGCGCCTCTTTTTCTCCGTAAGCTCCGCAAACTACAAGTCCACCGATCCATTCTCACCGCTTTCTATAAGTGTTTTATTGAAACCATCCTCACATTCAACATCACCTCCTGGTTTGGTTCACTCACTCTCACTCATCGCAACATGCTCAGTAAAATAAACAAAATCAGCAACAAAGTCAAGGGCCAGGAGCAGCAGCAGCCACTCAATACCAACTGTGACTCCAGAGTTCTTCTCCACAAAAGATCTCCCTCACACACTCTCACTACGCCCTGTTACAGTCAGGGCACAGGTTCGGGTCCCTGAATAAAGGACTGTGAGGACATTGGTCTCTACAGGCCCACTGTGTCGTTTTTTTATGTATTCATTGTAACATGTGCTGATTGTGGTGTTGTATGTCTGTGCATGTGATGTTTTTATTGGGCCTGTAATTGCACTTCCTCTGCAAGTGAAGTTCCTAACGGATAAATCAAGTGAATTTGATTTGATTTGACATTGATTTGAATTTTAACTTAATAAAGGGATATTTCAAGATTTTTGACATAGAGCCTCACTTACTAGTTATCCAGAGTGTTGCTGGTACCTGGAGATATTTTTTTTGTAATTCATGCAGTTCGTATGTTTGAAGAGTTTCGTGGAGCTAATGCAAGGCTAGTGCATTTCTATGGTATCAGCTAGCCTGCATTAAAAACAGTCTCACTCGCTCCACAGTCCACCTGAGGCAAATCACTTATAACGCCAGACTAACCATATAAATGTCT
Source organism: Gobius niger (assembly GCF_951799975.1). NCBI lineage: Eukaryota > Metazoa > Chordata > Actinopteri > Gobiiformes > Gobiidae > Gobius > Gobius niger. The sequence continues at coordinate 9,833,909 of NC_136852.1, read as the reverse complement.
GTGTCGATAGAATTATTTTTGGAATATAACTGACCTTGCATCACATGAATGATTTCATTTTGAGGGACTATTTTCTAGCAGATCACTCCACCGCTGCGTAGCTTATACAAACACGAAGCTGATGCTGCTCAAAGATAAGGTATTTTAAATACAAAATGGTTAAAATTATTCCATCGACACAGACATTTATATGGTTAGTTTGGCGTTATAAGTGATTTGCCTCTGTGGAGCGGGTCAGACTGTTTTTAATGCAGGCTAGCTGATATCGTAGAAATGCGCTAGCCTTGCATTAGCCTAGCGCCACGAAACTCTTCAAACATAAGAACTGCATGAATTACAAAAGAAATATCTCCAGGTACCAGCAACACCCTGGATAACTAGGAAGGGAAGCCCTATGTCAAAAATCCTGAAATATCCCTTTAACCCCCCTCTAATAAAAAAGTAAAACTGCCAAAGTGCCATTTTGTTACCCCATTGGCAGATAAACTTGAAATAAAGACATTGAATCAAGTCAGAAACATCTCAGAACATGTGAAATAAACTAAATCTTAACTCGTCTATTCTATATATTCATTTTTAGGAGTGTTCTCTTTGAAGAGGGAGCGCCGCCAAGGCAGTTTGTGCTGAGGGCCCAGAATTTGGTGCTCTTTTATCACTATTATTTATTATCCCACACCTCTGTGACCTTAAAATCTACTGTGTGCATCACCTCTACCTTTTTTATTTAACCGCACATTAGCCCAAGGTTAATTAGACCCGTCCCCTCCCTTGGACCTTGCATCAACGTTGAGCTCTCGAGTCCGTCTGCTCCATCTCGCTCCACGGCTCTCCGCTGAATTGGGCCCGCCAGCTCTCGCTCGCGCCTAACAGATGTTCCTACGGCGCTTCCCCGTGAATATTTAGGGCTTCAGATGGTGTTGCCGCGTTGCTAGCGTATTATTCAAATGACGAAAAAAGGTGAGCGCGCGCCTCTCACCACCACCACGGGCTTTCACGCTCGCTCAAACAAACAGAGTAGAACGCTGTACCGCGGGTCGAAAATATTGCCAGCGCGCGCAGCTGATGAAATAGTCCGTGTTTACTCACCTCCAAATGTCCTGCCAGTGTGTATTTGGATAAATGGACGAACATGGAGCAGAGGTGCTTGGTATTCAATGTTGCTGCGTCAATGGGCCGGCCTGAAGAGAGAACGGAGAGTGAATATTTTAAAGAGGAACATAAAATAGTCATGAGATGGGCTGGACTTTGATCAAACAATAATCTACAAATAAGTCCCTCTGATATGGTGAGTAGGAGTAGAAGTATAACAATCTGCCAGGGGAACTAGTAAAGAAAAAACTTTTATTTCACTGAAAATAAGAGAATATAACCCCCTTAACCCCCACCCGAACCAAGCACATTTTCTCCAGTTTGGCTTTACACATGTAAAAGCTTCTTGGAAAAAAAGTCAAAATAGAGATGAAAACGAGAATGAAAACGCTAACCAAAAAGTGACCAAAAAACTAAAACAAAAACGTCACCAAAAAGTGATGAAAATGTGATAAAATTGTGTGACGAAAACGCAACACAGCCAAAAAAGAGCAACAGAAAAGTGTTGAGGAAAAAGCCCCATTTAGATGAGTTTTGTGGGTCTTAGCTTTCAAATGAGGTGTTACACTGGCGTTACCGTGTGCAGAAAATGCACTCGGTTAAGGCAGGGGTTAAGAGTGACAAAATATGTTCTCTTTTAACTCACATTAAAGCAGTACTAAGTAACTTGTTTACCTTAATAAATCCTTTCCATAGTCCCTCTGGGGGCAATACAAGTGTTAATGGGGTGATTGGGGGGTCTTTCATCTCCCCCTGGTGTCTCTGGCTAGAAAACCGCACTTGCAACTTTGCTGCCTCCGGGTCGGAGGCGCAATACACACTAATGGAATCACAAAGAAGAAGCTAACAGGCTAACGGGCAAAGCTAACTGCAGGCTAGCGTCACTTAAACAGTATTTACAGCCAAGTTTGAGTGAAAAAAATGATCTCCATTGTGTAATTGGATGTACAATATCCCTCTCTCACTTTGTCTTTTCTGTCAGCGTAGTATTTATGAATTCTTACTGCTTTAAACAAGCCCAGTATCCTCTGTTTGACTTTAGCCAAATTTAAATCTTCTTGATAAATCATCAGAATAAATGAGGATGAAAACGCAACAAAAAAAAAGCATCAAAGAGCAACAAAACTGCAGCAAAATGGGCGACAAAAAAGTGATGAAAGCGAAACAAAACAGGCACACACAAAAAAAACATGTCCCGGCTATAAATTAAAGGTGGTTGTTGAAGGCCTGTTTGGCGCAGATGATACAGTCAATCGACCCCAAAGGGCAGCTGTGGCTACAAACATAGTTTACCGCCAGCGTGAGTTCAATTTGACCCATGTCTTCCAAATCCTTTATTTTGATATCCCACTGTAACAATAGCGTGGCTTGTGTAGGTAGTTGAGTTTAGATGTTTTGGAATTACAGACATGATCTCCAACTATTACTGAAATTGATTTATTTCCCCCAAATACCAACTGTGGGTCAAAAGATTTTCACTCCACAACAATTTAGCCTCTGGAGCAGTTCATTTATTTCCTATACGAACACCGGCCTCCGTGCTTGAAATAGCAGAGGGTTATTGTAAACAGAGCACCACTTAAACGCAAAATAAGTGCGATATGAGTTCTTGCCTGATTAATTTTGTCTTGTCTGGCACAATGAAACCAATCAGATTATTCCCCAAACAGGCGAGCTGCAGCAGGCACTCACGGTGATTGAAGTGACGTGAATACTGCAGTTTTCTCACACAAAAATGAGGCTCTCCTGCTGGGACCGTGATTGGAGCTTCATTATAAGTCCTTATTACTCTCCATACGTCGTAGGAGCACAAGCCGTCACTGCATTAAAAAAAAAAGTAGAAGGGGCTCAGTAGGGGAGATTTAGACAACTATTATAAATACAGCCTAAGATGTGGTTACAGTGTTGTTCTCTCTTTAAAAACATACCTGGAGCTGCGTTTCGGGACGCTGGCACACCTTTGAGTATTTGGACAAATGGACGAACATGGAACAGAGGTGCTTGGTATTCAATGTTGCTGCGTCAATGGGCACGCCTGAAGAGAGTGAACATTTTAAAGAGGAACATAAAATAGTCATGAGATGGGCTGGATTTTGATCAAACAATAATCTACAAATAAGTCCCTCTGATATGGTGAGTAGGAGTAGATAAGTATAACAATCTGCCAGGGGAACTAGTAAAGAAAACTTTCATTTCACTGAAAATAAGAGAATCTGTCTCTCTTATTTTAACCCTTAGTTAACCCCCACCTGAACTGAACACATTTTCTCCAGTTTGGCTTTTACCAACGTGTAAAAGCTTCTTGGAAAAAGTGTCAAAATAGTGAAGAAAACGAGGATGAAAATGCAGACCAAAAAGTGACTAAAACATGACTTAAAAGAGATGAAAAAGCCACAAAAGAGCGACAAAAAAATTAGACGAAAACAAGGCCGGAAACGCAACAAAACCGCGGCAAAAAAACGTGACAAAAAAAGCGATGAAAATGTGACAAAATTGTGTGATGAAAACGCATCACAGCCAAAAAAAAGAGCAACAGAAAAGTGACTAAAAAGTGGCAAAAAACAACAACACACAACACGAGGATAAGGCCCCAAATGCACAGCTTTGAGTAATCTTTAAGTCTTCTTCATTGGCTCTTCTCAGCGACAGCTCCCAAAAAGCTCCTCCCATGAGGTCCTACATCTGGGAAGTGCTTTTGTTTTAGATCGCAGTGTCCTCAAAACTGTGGAGTTTTTTTCATGTAAAATCTTGGGCTTATTGTTCACTTCAGGGCCAGTTCTAGACAGCTTTCCTGCTCTGGGCTTTGGCACATAAAACTATTTGGACACTGTTTGGACACTGCGTCTTCCAAGTGCTTTATTTTTTATAACCAAATAAGTTGTATTAGTGGTATTTGGCTGAGCCTTTGATCACAATTTTCCTCAGGCAGCATTCTCTCATTTAAATATCAGATTTGGGGCTCTAAAACTGTAACACAGACCATTTCAAATGTTATGTGCAACATGCCCACAAATAATATGCCATTATCCAGCGAGCACATGCATAATTAGCACCTGCCTACCTGATAAATGTTTTTTTTTAATGCCTGTGAGAGTTAAAACAGTACTACGTTACTTGTTTATCTTAATAATTCCTTTTCGTAGTCCCTCTGGGGGTAATACAAGTGTTAATGGGATGATTAGGGGTTCTTTTATCTCCCCCTGGTGTCTCTGGTCAGATAACCACAACTGCAACTTCGATGCCACTGGGTCGGAGGTGCCAATACACACTAATGGAACAGGCTACCGGGCAAAGCTAGCTGCGGGCTAGCGCCACTTAAACAGAGCATAAGGACCAATAATGGGGAGGAATTTGAGCAAAGACTGAAAAAAACTGAATGACTATTTGATGATATCAGCAAAAGAGTAGGTTTTTATCTTAACCTCTTACAACCCACCTTAACCAAGCATATTTTCTCCAGTTCGGCTTTAACCAAATCTAATTTAGCTTCTCAACTGGAGAGTAACAATGCAATGTCTCATTTGAAAGCTAAGGCCTACAAAACTGATCGTAACTTTTTTGTCACATACATGTATATGAAGGCGTTTTTGTTGCTTCCCCCCCCCCCATGTTTTGTAGCTTCTTTGTTGCTTTTTTTGTCACCCTTTTGTGGTTTTTTTTTTTAATCACTTTTTTGTTGCTTTTCTGTCTTTTTTCCGGCACATTTTTTCTGTTCTATACTGTATATGAATTATATATATTTTTGCTTTAAAGGAATAGGCCACCGTTTTTATATACTAAGATATGTTCTTACCTCACTTTAGTCGAGTTAATATATCCCCGTCTGGTCATTGTCCGCGCGCTCTGTCACGCAAACGGAGCACATACGCAGCCTCTCCCATATGTGACATAGCTCCGAAAAAGCTCACGATAGAAGCTACCAAGCTCTTCCACGTGTTCCCTATTTAAATAAAGTTACGTGAAGTGTTTTCATGCGAAGTATATTTACACAGAAATGTAACGTGTCGATTTTATAAGCAAATAAAAAGGGGGACTATATTGTGAGGCGTAATGATACGAGGAGCACAGCGTCCGCGTAGTAACTCCTAAAGACTTCCCCCGCTCACTTCCGTCAATAACCTTTAGGAGTTACTGCGCGGACGTTTTACTCCTCGTATCATTACGCCTCACAATATAGTCCCCCTTTTTATTTGCTTATAAAATCGACACGTTACATTTCTGTGTAAATATACTTCGCATGAAAACACTTCACGTAACTTTATTTAAATAGGGAACACGTGGAAGAGCTTGGTAGCTTCTATCGTGAGCTTTTTCGGAGCTATGTCACATATGGGAGAGGCTGCGTATGTGCTCCGTTTGCCTGGCAGAGCGCGCGGACAATGACCAGACGGGGATATATTAACTCGACTAAAGTGAGGTAAGAACATATCTTAGTATATAAAAACGGTGGCCTATTCCTTTAATTGTGAGAGCTAGAAATGAGTTTGGGGCAAAACTACACATTACATTTTTTGAACCTGGAAAAATCAGGTACTGCAGCTTTAAGAGGTTAATATTGCTCAATGTTTTGGTCCAAAGAGACGTTCTTCCCCAAAAATCCTTATCCGTAAACTAAGAGCCCGAAACCCATTTTGATTTTTTTGACTGCGAAAATGACGACTAAACCAGCTTATTTAACCCAAGAGCAGCGCTAAAGACCCACATGTGGCTCTGAAACCATTGGTCTCCTTTCCCTTCACCTGGACTCTTCCTCACGTGTACCTTAAATGACAATAGCGCCTAATTAATTCATTTCCCCATTGTACGAAAACAATATCCGAAAACAAGCGGTGGCGCGTTGTATGAAAAGTGACAATTACCGAGCAACAACAGCCCTCCACTCATTTACAATCAAGAAATGGCCCATTTGCCTTATTGGTATTGCCACATTTTGCTATAAATGTCGTGCCATTAGCCCAAATGCCTTAAAGCAAAGCGCTGACGATGACTGTGTGCAACAACTGAAGCTGGAATCAAAGAACTCACTTTTCATAAATTTACTTTTTCAATTTACCTTTTTTTTTTTTTATCACGCCCACTGTTTACATTATCTGATCTTCCCGCTGAGCGATTTCTGAAATGGTTATTTGAAATGGCTATGATATAAAAAGCTCATTATCACAAGTTATTGAAGACTTCCCATAATGATGTTTTTCAGAGAGAAAGAGAAGAGTGATTGAGAGGGAAAGAATATCTTAAGCCACAACAACATCACACTCAGAACTGTTTACACCGTTCAGTGTGTGAGATAAGTCATTCTGCAATCTTACATTTTGATGAATGTGTTTTTAAGGCGGTGGGTCCCAGCCTCTTATCCTTTAAGGCCTCCTTGTGTGTGTGCTAGAGTCTGGCCCATCAAAACATACTGTAAAGGGCCAGTAACGCAGGTTATAGACTGAAGAATGAGGCTGTAACGCAATGTAAAGGAGGAATGATGAGGCTGAAAGAGAAGTAGAGCTCTTTCACTGATCTTAGCTTTTTTCAATACCTCTACGTTAACGATACCTGCATTTCGGTACTGGTGCCTTAACTGTTCTTTTTTTTTGCACTAAAATGATGTGTTTAAAAAAAATTGAGCCGAATTCCCACTTAAGCAGCGATAAAAAGAGAGTAAGGACGTTATTACCTCCTGAGCTGCAGGGAAAGACCAGATCCACATCAGGACTCCGTTTTCTTTCAGCTAAACTTTTCTAAACACACTACGCTGTTCAACAAAGTGAAAGCACCTGTTACATAGTGCGAGCGCTCACTCTGTCACTAATAATTTATCTAAACAGTTCCAAAAATGGCTAATGCAGAGGGAGCGCTCATTTTTGGTTTAGTCCTGGCTCAGACATCGCTAATAATGACTAAAGTGTTATTGCTTGCTTTGCGCCGAAGCCGCTCATTATCTCTGCCCATGAGTTCATGTTACTTTTTTAGACTCACTGCGGGTCATTTATTTACGTCTGGAGACAAAAAGTACCGGAGCTGGGTTGGCCAATCGACGACGAGCAGAGCCGAGGAGAGGCCAGGCGGAGATAAGGGTGGAGGAGGGTTGTAGCACGGTTGGGAAACGGCTGAGTGATTGACCAGGCATCTTGAAAAAGGGATCCTGAGTGATGAGCGACTGGTGAGGGGATGAGCAGCTGCGGTGATTGGCTGTCGTGAAGGTGCGGCTTGAGCGGGGCCCGTGATTGGATGATTGTGAAGAGAGCTGCCGGTGATGAGGTGATGATTGAATGCTGCTGTTGGGTCTTCCAGGTTGAATTTGCACCGAAGTTGTATGTGTCTTAATTCCCACATGAACCGAGCACATTTTCTCCAGTTTGACTTTACCCAAAACTAAAAGCTTCTTTAGTTTTGATATTTGATATAAGTGATATTTACTAAAGTCGCTACTTCAGGGTTTAGCAGCTTAGCATTTTTCTCTGCTAAACCCGGATGTAGTGATTTTGGTAAATATTACTTTCATAGCAGTAGGTGCAGCATTTTTGGCTAATGGGCCTGATACATAAGTATGTTCAGTACCTCTCTGTTGAGTTTCAGAAGTATTCGAGGAAAGCTACTATGACACTGTGTAAATAATTGTAGTTAACATTACCCAAACTGGCTCTTGAGCCTCTTGGATGCATAAATCTCGCCTTGGCCAGCGCTGTGGTCCTATGGCTCCGTGCAGTTAACCGTCCGAACGAAGGCGGGTGTTAAAACTTAAAAGACCGTTCGGTGGTTCATGGCGCGGGCAGGTGCTGATGGCAGTGTTGATGTGAGCTCCCTCGGTCGTTTGTTTCATCAACCGTCCGGCCGTCCTCCCGATGAGAAATGGCCCGAGGTGGACAGGCATTAAAAATCAATACCATACGAGCAAGCCACCATTACTACGTCAGCACTGAACATCCACAAAGACAACAACAGACTGTAGAAAGGATCATCCAAATGGTGCAAACGAAAGGCTGACCTGAAGCAGCCCCTGATTCTCAGTCATTACAAAAGCTTTACATAGACATTACATCAAACTATAACACGTCAAATGTCAACCCAGAGAAACCCAAAAGACTCGTTTAAAGTCTCATTTGAGCATGATCTGTCCACTTTCACACTAAAACATTTGACTTTCTGGCTGTTAACTGTCCAAAAGTTTTAGCAGATTAACTATTTGTATAGAATTAGAAAATAATATTCACTATCGACTGGGGCTTAAGCAGTTGAATTACCTTTGTCATGTGCGAGTTCATCTGGATGAGCTCTTTTTTTAGACCCAGTAAGGCTGGCCCAACCTCTGTCTATCAGTTCTCTGAGGATCTTCTTCCTGTTTTCAGCCAAACATTCTGCCACAAATGTATCAACACATTTCATTGTGTCTTAAAGACGCAATAAGTTAATTGTAGTTTCTATGAACTTCCTATTGTCTGATTCCTGTTGTCAGAGACATGTTGTCGCACGTCTCAGTGTGCGTTGGCCTTAATAGTCCCTGAATCTAAATACAATTAGTCATTCCAAAATGGTTACTAAGGGGGTCATTTATCAAGGCAGGTGTCAAATTCTGTACTCAAACATTAATAAAAGTAATCTAGAAATCAGAAAAACATCTTAAAATGAGGACATTTGCTCTTGAAATGTGACTGTGGAGAAGTATTTTTGCACAAAATCATTTCATTACATCCACATTTGATAATAAACACAAATGTAATTAAGATTTTGTTATTTTTGTTGCAAAAGTGCCCATTCCACAGGCAAATTTCTTCAAGTATAAGTGACTCAATCAAGGTAAAACAACCTTCATTTGAGCGACTTTAAAGCAGTACTAATGCTCCTAGAGGCCATAAGCGGCACTGCAGGTGTCATAGAATGTTGCGTTTTTTTTTACTCATTAATTGTCTGAGAGTAAATATTACACTGACAGAAAAGACAATCGGAGAGAGAGATATTGTACATCCAATTACATAATGGAGATCATTTTTTTCACTCAAACTTGGCTGTAAATACTGTTTAAGGGGCGCTAGCAAAAATAGCTTTGCCCGTTAGCCTGTTAGCTTCTACTTCGTGATTCCATTAGTGTGTACTAAAAATGTCACAGTTTGAACAGGAAAAATCTGATACCACAGCTTTAACTTGTAACTTTTTTGCAGTAAAGGTATATTTATTATTTCAGTTCCATATATACTTGGTCATTTTGTGTTGGCACTGGGTAAAAAACATGTTTATTAATAGATCTATGTTTTCTTGGATGTTTTCCTTTTGTTAGGAGTCGCCACAACAAATCCTTTCCTTTTTATCATTACCTGTGACTACAGAGGCTAAAAACGGTGACCCTTCCCAGACGAATGCTCCAAACCCTCAGACACATTACATTTTCATTTGTGCTGCGTGCCCCAGACGCACAACAGAATGGTAAATCGCATTTCCCTCAGACAGGACACATACATGTGCGCCGGCGTATCCCATTTAGCAGCCGGCGACCCGCGCGGCAAATGGCCCCCATCATGATAAAGTGTCGAAAGCCGCATGTTCGATTCGGGGTCAGAGAGCAGTGCATACATCAGCCCGACACATCCATCAGCCAGAATTATCGAGCGTAACGCGATCAAGTGTGTACGCGGCCCGTGTATGTGCGATTTAGCGACGTGTCCGGCAGCCTGCATACATTAGCGCTAATACCGATTTGATGGGGAATGATAGGGGGATCATGGCGCACCGCTGAATGCTCTGAGGTGAGACGTTAAGCGGGCTATTGGGTAAATGTAGTGTGTATCTATTGAAAATGGCAGAATAGATGGGGAACTGATTACAAATTAACCTTCCAGACTGTAGCAGAGCAGTTGAGCAAGAAATGTATGCAAGACGATGTAAAAACGCCTTTCTAGAGCTTTCTACTATGCTACAGTGTCGTTCACCTGTCAAAACTGTATCTAGAGTTTGTGTAGTGTTCTTTATCCATACGATATTACAGATGAGATGACGCTTCCTTGATTTAATTTTGTTCAGTGTTTACTCATTCAAACCGGTTTTAATTGCAACTAAATACTTCACATTCACAAAGCGTGGCATTCTGATAATTGGCAATCGTTTAATAACGGAATATTACCTCCAGGGATCAATACGGTTTATTTAACCAAATGAAAATGAAGAAAATGTTTGCCGGTGAGTGCTGTTGCAGGTCTGTTTTCATTTAATCTGGTTAGAACAGGAGATGACAGCTGCAGTGTTGTTTTTGACAGCATTTCTTTTTCACAAACTTGGAAGGTTATCAAGTGTTGTGGACTGGACTGGGGGGATTGAGTTGAAAAAGTGTAACCTTTTTATTCAGAGGTTTCTTCTCACTCTTGAGTTAAGTGAAAAGACGGAGAAACAAGATGGGAGCCTGTTTTAAACTCTGGCTCCTCCTGACAGTTGGAGTAATGAATGTCATAGCCCCACCTAAGTTAGCATCATTATTATAATAGTCTTTGTTGTGGCAGTCATGGCTCTCTGTTTGGAGCTACGAATATACTGGGAGAGGCCAAATGCTAACAACATCTTTGGTCTTTTTGCGTGACTGAGGGCACACGCACGTTGAACCATAAGCCAGGCCTCACTCTGGGTCTTCTTAAAGGAACAGGCCACCATTTTTCCATACTGAGATATGTTCTTACCTGAGCTTAGACGAGTTGATGCGTACCTGTCTGGTCTTTGTGTGTACCCTCAGTCACGCAAAACTACTAAAGATGTTGTTAGCATTTGGCCTCTCCCAGCATATTCCTATAGCTCCAAACGGGGCTGAAGTTAGAAGCGACCACTATGTCTTTATTGACATTAATAACAGGCACATTTTGTATGATTCTCTTTCCACCAACACAAAACAAACTCATAATGACCAGCTCGACACAGAAGATAACACAGACGTTTTTTTTTTTTGTGTGTGCAAAGAATGGATTTGGATGAGGACCTAACCTATTTAAATCCCAAATCTGGCTGCCTTTAGTCGATATCTCCATGGGGATGAGCATGAATCTATCATACATTTAATCAATCCAAAATGGTTACTAGGGGGGTCATTTATCAAGGCAGGCGCTAAATATCGAGTGCAAGCTGGAAAATCGCATATGTGGGCTTGTTGCTGCAAATGTGGTACCATTTGAAATTGGCTGTATGACGGTTATAGGCCCCCAAATGTGACATGTTAATGAGAGAATGCTGTAAACGACTCTGCTGGTGATCTACTTTTGCACGTGCTACTCGTTTTGCACATGTCGCAAGAGTATTAAAGCGATATTTCAGGATTTTTGACGTAGGGCCTCATTTCCCAGTTATCCAGAGAGTTGTTGATTTCTGGAGATATATATATTTTTTTTTTCTTTATATTTAAAGAGTTTAGTGGTGCTAGGCTAGTGCTAGGCTAGTGCTAGGCTAGCGCATGTCAATGGTAGCTAGTAGCCTGCATTAAAAACAGTCTGACCCAAGCACAGTGCACCTGAGGCAAATCACTTATAACACTAGACTACAGATATAAATGTCTGTGTTGACTGATTTTTTTTTTTAATATAACCATTTTGCATTTAAAAGAACTTATATCAGCTTCCTGGTTGTAAGCTACGCAGCGGCGGAGTGATCTGCTGGGTTACCGGATCTATAGTAGTTTGTTTACCTGCGAGCGCCATTATTACACGTGGAATTCACAAAGGAGCTTTCTACAAATCAGATATGGCAACGTTTGGAGGACAACCCCATGATTTTAAAGAGGTTTTTAATGCAGGCTACTAGTTACCATAGACACGCGCTAGCCTAGCGCTAGCCTAGTGCTAGCCTAGCACCACTAAACTCTTCAAATATAAGGACTGCACAAACACTTTAGATAACTAGGAAATGAGGCCCTATGTCAAAAATCCTGAAACATCCCTTTAAGCCCAGTGAATGACTTCAGGGACATTTTAGCAATTCAATAAGGACCAGACTTGTGGAAATTGCAAAAATGGAAATCTTTCGTTTGGGGAGTTGGCTAAGCTATCACGTTATGCCTCAGTGTAACTATCTCTACTCTATACATTTGCAATTTTTTTTACAGACCTCGCATTACACCGGTGCCACTTTCCTCGGACAGATATGGCACATGACTGACATTTCTATTCAGTAGATTTGCACCGACACATTCCACACTCAATCACTGGCCCGTGAACGTTCTGCGATACCCTTTTCTCCCGGCTTTATCCTGTTTCGATTAATTTATTATGTAATACCGATGTACGGCACTCTCTAAGTCCTAATACTCCCACAATCTCTCCATATCTGAAATATTCATCTCAAGACGGCATTTCCACTCTTGCCTGGATGTGTCCACGATGAGCCGAGACGCAAACGCGCTGATGGATACTGCGCCCTTGCTATGGCTTTCTTCTCCTCGGACAAATGAGTTCAAAGAAGGCAATTATTATGAAGAATGAGATATTAATCAAGCTGCTGTTGCCAATTATAAGATGCAATAAGATGTCATTATCGATAGCCATCATCGAGTTAGTTATTGATATCCATTTGCTATTGAAGTCGACGACATCCAATTGTTTCTGAAAGTGTAATGAGCAAAGAAGCGGTCGCTCTCCCCCAGAGGTTTTTCCCAGTGAGATGAGAAAGTGCTTCAACTTGTAATAAATAACGGTTCTATGATTGATTTCAATAACGAAGCCTCCGTCCATAGTTGATTGTCGAAGTTTGCCTAGTCGTCGGGGCCTTTGGGACAGATGTGACATTTATATCGCCAGACAGAGCAAATGATTTCTGGAACTTTTGAATACCGTTGTGAGGCTGGAAGTCATAAAAAAAAGACTAAACTTACAACAGTATACTTGCACTTTCAGACAGGCTCTCGTTCATCCTGGCCTATTGTGCGTGTTTTCAGTAGTAGGGAAACCGGAGTACCTGGAGGAAACCTACGCAGACACGGGGAGAACAGGCAAACTTCACATCGAAGTCACTGTCCGGCCAGGGAATCCACCCCGGACCTTTGTGTTGTGAAGCACGAGTGCTAACCACTGAACCTTTACGACTCAAAATGGTGATATTTTGTGATTGACAAAAGGACGTCAGTAAAACAAATCAGTAATTCACTCACTTTCATAGACTTTTTTTGAACACTGAATGATGACAACAAGCCTTTAATTAATTTGTGATCCGATCTCTGTCTCTCAGGTTTGTTTATGAGCTTTGCTGTAGAGAGAAAGGCTGTTTCTTACCGCATGACGCACGCTATGGCAAACAACGTCAAAACAATAGAAGGCAAGACAAGTTCATTTCGTACACAAGGCCACTCAATGCGCCTCACAAAAGAAGACATCAGCGTCAGGTCTGTAAGATTTCTCAACTTCTCATAAAACAGCAGTTTCCTTTCTCCTTTAATCCATTCACACTGATACGGCCCCACCGCCTAAACTTTGCACCAAGCGGCATCCAAACTTTCCCTGAGAGCCGCCACGTCTGTCTAACGTTGCCATGACAACGGGGCTGTACTTCTGGTTCACATCTGCAGCGTCATAGTTTTTTCTTTCATACTTTTTCAACAGATAAAGCAAACAGCATTTGTGTTGGAGTAATCCTTATCCATGATATTATCACTATAGCTTGAAAGTGGACAAAAATGTACTGTTAAAAGATGTTTTCGATGTTGCCCTTATTTAAAGGATCTGTGTCATGCTGTTTTAGCAGTTCCAATGTAAACTTTAGACATTTAAATGATATATTGTACCTCTACCACAATGGAGCACTATTTTCTGTGATAAATATAAATGTTTCGTGTAGGTATTTTTCAAACTCGGAAGACAATACGCTTGGATTCAGTTTAACCCTGCCCTCTCTCCGCCCATGCAACTTTAGCAGCAGTAGAAATATAATCGATCCATCCATCCATCCATCCATCCATTTTCTTCCACTTTTCCATTGCCGGGTCGTGGGGGCAGCTGTTGGACCAGCCCCTTATGGCCTCCTGCAGGTGGTGGGTCCACAGAAGGATGGCCTCATGGTTCTAACCGGGCCTGTTGGTCTCTCATAAGGGGCTTCTGAACTGCTCTTTGTCTGACCCGTCACTTAGGACCTGTTTGCCATGGGAGACCCTACCAGGGGCACGAAGCCCCCGACAACAGAGCTCCAAGGATCATTCGGGCGCTCAAACCCCTCCACCACGTTAAGGTAGCGGCTCCAGGAGGGGATAAATACCACAGCAAAAAATAAAATTGCGTCATAATGCAGTTATAAGGAGTTAACATTTGCAACGCAGCTTCATAAATGGCTAACACACACAAGCTAACACGCGTTTTGATTGACTCACTGCTCAGTTCTGGCCTCTCCATTGGGTGTTTTCATTGTGGGACTCACGTTGATTATAAAAATGGATCCACTGTGGTTCTGGCCAAGGTTCACCAAGCATCCATCAGGTGACAGTCACAGACACTATTTTGGTTGCTAGTCGCTGAATCCCAGAAAGAAATTCCCACTTCTGACGAGTGTCCTCTTCTTTAGGAAGGTTGAATAAAGTCCTGTCCTCACATAGCCAAACACACTTTTCTCTGTGACATTATCGTTAGGTAAGAAAAAAGAACAGGTGTCCAGAGTAGGTTAGAAAGCGCTCCATTCTTCTTCTTTATTTCTTTCTTATGACAGAAATAATGAAAAGCTGTTTTACAAATTAAAATCAGGCCGTAAGGCATTAGATTACAGACCTTCCACATTACTGACATGGCAGATTCGTACGGGACTAGAAACTCCAGGGACGTCAATAATATTTACTTTTTCCCTGAGGTCCCTTGGTCATTCTAATCCCGTGCGAATAGGGCTCACTTCATCAGAGCTGTCCAACTGCAATCTGGCAGTGTTTGCTTGATGGCTGATTTTAAACACCTGTGCACTGTCATGTGTCGCTTCCAACAGATGCATCATGTGGAGCTTCAGTCGTCAAGACAGCCCTGATGAAGTGACTTAGTTCATCGTTACAGGAACCATTTTGTCATGGAAACAATGTCAGTTTAAGAAAGATCTGTGATACTAACTCCAGGGTTTAGTTGCCGTCTGTAAAAAGTCATTTCAGCACTGAGTAATATGGTTAATGCATCAAAACGCCTTAGCGAAAGCACGAGAAGACAATCGCGTCAATAAACGCAAGCGGGTGAAAACGCGTGTGGTAATGATGTCCGCATGAGCCTTGATGTATGGATGTGTCCGCACAGCATTAACCCTGTCAGCACATTTCTGCCCCAGCACACCCCTGTCCCGCTCCAGAGTGCCCCACACACAACTCTGCTTCCTCTGGGACTGTGCCGGACCACAACACCCTCCCCTCTCGTCCTCACATGTGATTAAAAAGCACTTGCACTCAGCATGTTAGCATGTAAATACATAAATCTAGGGCATGGCGGGATGAAGGGAGTTTCTGTTTGGACATGATTCTCACTTGGTAAACGTTTAAAGTCCGTCTGTGCTTCTTCTTTTACCCAAATGGATTCATGTTTTTTCTTCTTAAAATTACAATTCCACCTTCAAAAAACACTGATTTTTTTTATTGAAATATTGTGACTATGTAAAGATTTTATTTATCTTTTCACAGATGCGGGAAAAACACAAACAACTTAATGTTAACCACAATAACACCATGAATTACAAGCCAATGAACTCTTGCCATTTGCAGCTTTAATTGCAAATCAACACCACCCATTCTCATTCACGAGGCATCGCATTCTGATAATTGGCCAACGTTTAATTAAGTGAATTTTACCTCTGGGGATCAATTCTCTTTATTTATCTCATCTCCTGCCTGAATGACAATGAAGAGAATGTTAGCCTTGAGTCCTATTGCCGGTTTGTTATAATGAAATCTGGTTAAAACAAGAAATGAGAGCTGAAACACAGTTGTTTTTTTCTTAAGCTCTCAACGAAAAGACTATGAAAGAATGCAATTTGTATCTATATTTAGATCAACATATTCATATATTTTAGTAAAGGTGATCCAATCAAGTGTTGACTAGTCTGTTTGGATTGAGTTGTGGCTTCTGTCGTGATGTGACGTTCATGCCTGACTCATCTCTTTTGAACATTTCTTCAAGGTTAACTTTTCGAACTGGATCTTTTTGTTTTTGCACAAAATTATTTGGCAGATGCTCTTCATTAATTATGGCACAAAATGTTATTTACACGCACAGTTTTCAAAGGGTAAAAATCAGTTCCATCATAATTTTGGATCATTTTCCATTCAACCTGGAGAGACTCAGAAACAAAAGCCAGCATTATAAAGCTTCACGGGCATCCAGGAATATTTGTTTAGGCGCTCAGACCCAGGCAGAAGACATAGGTGTTATGAATTAGATGAAGACATAGATCTTATGAATTAGATGAAGACATAGGTGTTATGAATTAGATGAAGACATAGGTGTTATGAATTAGATGAAGACATAGGTGTTATGAATTAGATAAGATATAGGTGTTATGAATTAGATGAAGACATAGGTGTTATGAATTAGATAAGACATAGGTGTTATGAATTAGATGAAGACATAGGTGTTATGAATTAGATGAAGACATAGATCTTATGAATTAGATGAAGACATAGGTGTTATGAATTACGTATAAACATAGGTGTTATGAATTAGATGAAGACATAGGTGTTATGAATTAGGTATAAACATAGGTGTTATGAATTAGATAAGACATAGATCTTATGAATTAGATGAAGACATAGGTGTTATGAATTAGATGAAGACATAGATGTTATGAATTAGATGAAGACATATATGTTATGAATTAGATGAAGACATAGATGTTATGAATTAGATGAAGACATAGATGTTATGAATTAGATGAAGATATATGTGTTATGAATTAGATGAAGACATAGATGTTATGAATTAGGTATAAACATAGGTGTTATGAATTAGATAAGACATAGGTGTTATGAATTAGATGAAGACATAGATCTTATGAATTAGATGAAGACATAGATGCTATAAATTAGATGAAGACATAGGTGTTATGAATTAGATGAAGACATAGGTGTTATGAATTAGATGAAGACATAGGTGTTATGAATTAGATGAGAGTGAGGGATGTCTTGACCGGGGCCTGGAAACTGGTCATGGAATAGGAGGTTGAAAAGGAGAATCCATGAGGCACAGATGGGGTGGAGGTGGATTGCAGCACATCTGGCGACCAGACGTGGCCATGAAAGAGAAGGGTTTAAGTGGTCGAGCAGGCTTTCACAGATGGTGGGACCCGTGTGAATGGTGAGAACAGCCCTAGGGGCCGTAAACGGTGGTCGGTGGACTCAGTGTGGAAGTCGGTGAATGCATTTGTCGAGTCGGCATCTATCTGTGAGTGCTGTGATTGGCCTAGCGTCACCTGCTGGCCAGGAATCAGCTGGACATTGCTAAGAGAGAGGTGTTTTAGAGTTGTTGGATTCACTAAATTGGGCTCCCTCGCACTAATAATGCTACACGGGTCATGCTTTATGCACTGTTTTATAAGCTGAATGAATGTGCACATTTCTTTCCGGTTCAAACACCACACGGCGTTTGAAAAGTTGTGTTGGCAACTCATGGCTTATAAACATTCCACAGAGGGCCACAACATCAGATATCAGATGTTGCTCTTAGCAGGTGTCACACAGGCAGATGAGAGGAAACCTGAGCAGAGAAATAATCACCGTGCTCCAAACAGCGACAGGGCTTTTGGTTGGTGTGAATCCACCTTTAAATGCAGAATCCTTGCGATTCCTTGCGATGTGGCTTGCGATGAGGTGTTTATTGGACAAAGTCAGGTAACGAAGTGATGAGTCTTCCAAGCTGAATTTACACCTAGGTTTTATCAAAAAAGATGTTCCTATTGTCCTTAAAATGGGCCAGTCTTTTGAACAGCTCTTTGAAATGAACAGATCCCAAACTCATCCACCAGTAAAGAAACATTATTTATTCATTTAGAGTCAAATTAAAACACTTGGAAACACAAAAGCAGGAAGCCTATTTAAAGCCAGTGAACTCTAGGGCACTATGGTATTTTCCTCATGAATGAATATCTTCAGTCTAATCATAGCAGTGATATCAATAAGGGCAGTGTAAACATGTGGGAAATATGTAAATTAGCATCTGCAAAGCCCACGTGCTGCGGTAAAGCCAGGGCCCGGAGAGAACGACTCCTGGAAAGCGCTATAGCTGTTTCTCTTCTCTTTGCACATGGGAGAATCCAAAAAAACTGTAGTGCCTTCTCATCTTGCAGCGTCAAAAACTCCCAGCAGCTGCACACGATGACATATGTTTTACGGAGGTGCACATCCGAATCAATACCCCAATAAATGTCAAGGCTCGGTGTCAATGGGGGGAATTTGGAGTGCTGGCAAATGTTTTGAAGTGGATGCGGGGCGGTGGAGAGAGGCGCGCTGCCGGCTTGTGTGTGTGCATTTGCGATTTCTGCTCGGCGGTAGCTGCTGCCTGAGCTCAGTGCCACTGGAGCATGTATTGTAATCAATAGCACTTCAGCCAGAGAGCAAATCAATGCCGGCTGCTCCGTAATGGAATGCATGGTCAAAGGGAGAGGATGAACGCATGAGTGGCTCCGGGGGACAGAGGAGAGATAGTGCGCAAAACCCAAAAAGATGTGAATGTGACGGCCGGTGCAGATGAAAAGACGAGGGTGAACCTTAAAATTAGAATTAGAGGATATTCGCGAAGTGAGTGACGTTTGGCGGGGTGATTCTAGTTGAAAATCAGCTTTAATAAATGCTCCACACAGGGCCGGATTGAAATAAAATGGGCCCCGGGGCTCAAACTTTTTCAGGGCCCCCCATAATCAATCAATATTTATTTATATAGCGCCTTAACAACATCTGTACTTATACTGTATGTCTGTCGGATTTCTCTCTCTACAATGAATGGATAAATGAATGAGTTTTTGGTTGAGTCTTGGTTTAGTCCTGCTTTAGTCTTGGTTTAGTGCTGGCTTTGTCCTGGTTTAGCCTGGTTTATTCTCGGATAAAAAATCTGATAAATGTGAGGGGGTATGCAAAGAGAGAGGGGACTAGTTTACAGCCCGCACTGAGCACGCATTTGTCTCTGTATGCCCATGGGCCCTTCAACCTGCTGGGCCCCTGGGCTTAGCCCCTGTAAGCCCCTGCATAAATCCGGCCTTGGCTCCACAACTGCTGGGCGGGATGGAAGGGCAGTGCTTCCTGGCTACGGACAGACACAGACACTGATGCAATCCCCAGGCCACGAGAGATTCAAATACTGACTCAAAACACAGCTCTACACATGTTTTTGCTGAGGAAACAACTCTGATGCACCAATACCAATGCTGGATTGAATATTCGTGGGTATCCAGGAAAAAAAGACTGAATCAGATACCCAATGCTGAACCATTAGCTTGCTGCTGCTAGCAGTCCAGATAAAGACCATGGGGAGGAGTTTTGCTTAGCTAAGTCCCTCCTGAAACTCAGGTGTCTGGTAGGACGTTAGGACTTCAAACTATAAAGACTCTTAAACTACTAAGATGTTTACCTACAGGTGAGAGTAGCTGTTAATAGAGGGGAGGGACTTAGCTAGGCAAAACTCCTCCCCATGGTCTTTATCTGGACTGCGGGCTGAACTGAACTTTAGTGCACTGACAAAGCCTTTTGGATGAGAGGCGGAACGTTCGACACTTCAACTACAGAATACAGAAGACAACTCAGGCCTGTGTGAGGCACTGTGACGCTACCAAAGAAAATAGACTGTAGATAGCGCAATTGCTGTAAACTTTCTGAATTATAAACAAAACTCTGCTGGTAAATCGGAACCTTCTCAATGGATTCACAAGAAGAGACGAGGAGGTGAATTTATTCTTCAGACTCACGGGACTAAAGCTGAAACACTCTCAGTCCAAACACACAGACTGGATCGAGGTTAACTCTGCTGTGTTTTTTCTCCGTGTCACCGTGGGGCGGAGGGTTGTGCAGTATAGGGTCAGTACAGTGGTCATTACATGGTCACTACATTTGATGTCATAGTTTTAGGAAAGGTTGCGGAGACACTGTAACAATAGAGCCACGAAAACAGCATTTTGAGATCTTTCCACTCTGAGACCTAGTTTGGAAAATGTTTGTTTACGGCGGTTTCGTATGGATGATACGTTGGATTGATAGAATATTTCTGCGTTTAGTCCTAAGCCTGACTTCGCGTGGACAGGGCCTCAATTTTTCTTGTCAGTTACCTTAAATTTACATTGACATAGACTAATTCAAAGGCCGCTTTTAAGGAAGTCCCCTGCTGGTGTCTACAAACAACATTATATGGTAAGAAGATCTACAAGGTCTAATTATTTTTGCATAATTACCCCCCTCCCCTTATTTATCAATATAGAGTATTTTAATATGAACAGATTCCAAAGATTTGGCTCCCATCAGAGAAAACCACACCATCCCTTCTCCCGGAGGGTAGAGGAGGTGAGATAGTGAGCAAACACAAAAACATCTGAATGTGGGCCAGAGCGGATGAGAGCGACGAGGGAAAACCTAAAAAGGAGAATCAGAGGATATGAAACAAATTAAGGGAGTAAAAAAGGATCGTCACGCTGCCCTAAATAGAAGATTATGAGCTTTTGTGGGTGGGTATAAAACGAGGAGAGTAAATTTAGAATGGAAAAAGTGCCAAGCCATTTATCAGCGTAGGCAAATTTCTGTATAATTGCGCCGCCGCAGTCAGCTTGCTCAACCCCCCGTGAGGTTTAAGGAAAGCAATACTGGGAAATTGGCTCCAGCGAGAGGAAAATGAACAATCAAGACGCACAATGGGAGGAAAACAAGAGACACGAGCGGCGCAGGAGGCAGGTACACAGAACCAAGAGTTTTACTGAGGAATGCTGAGTTGTTCAAAGAAGTGCAAACTCCACCAAAGTCAAGGCTAAAGAGAAGAAATGTGTCAGGGGTTTTCGAAGAGTTTGCAATTGAATTGTTGAACAGCTGATGTCCAACCAATCACACCAATAGAGGATTAAAAAGCTGAGATGAGACACTGCAGATGAATAAGAAGCAGTAGATTACTGACAGAGATGTAAGAAGAATGTTTTGTGAGCGAATAAGGAAAAAAGGTTTGTACAAGGTGGGGCCATGTACTGTGAAACTAAGAATGGACTTAAGCTATAAGGAAATGGCGGCTGGATCTGGAAGTTCCTGTCTTCAATGGGCTTTCCATTAAAACTTCTTCGCCCCTCTTTAAGTCATTATTGACCACAGGGTTGTCATCCATAATGTTTAATTTTTAGGAGTTTTTATGGTCCTCGTCGGTCCTTTCTCTCTTTTGGACATGTTCCCTGTTTCCCTGAAGGCATCAACCCACAATAAATAAAACATTTTGAAGCGACGATAAAAGGCGCGATGCACTGCGACGACAAGTGGCCTTTGGAGAAATACACCTTTACGGCAAAAGCGAACTGTTCCCCCAACCACAGTGTATTTGTGACTGAAACAAGTGTGGAGACAATACTCCCATCCAGCCCCTTCCACTGTGACCCTGTCCTTTTTCAATAAAGGAGGTTTCCACGCCCCACACAGTTCATAAAAATGGTCTTGCCTGTATTTTGAGGCACAAAGTTGGAGGCATGATCTACACAGGTCTTAACACGGAAATAGAATTTAACCCTTTCCTCTAATTTCCAGGGGCACGTTTTTTTCTATACTTTTGTGTGAATGGGTTGTTTTCTTATTTTTCATGATCATTCGTGACTGCTGTTTTTGATTACGTTCCATCCTGTATAAGTAACTGTGCTCCTCCAGTTTCTTGTCTGTCTGGTTTGTGCTCAATGTACATTACTCTACTGTTCACCTGAAAACTATTTCTCATATTGCACTGAAGTTGTGCAATGTCAGTTAATAATAATAATTTATTTTCAGGGTCTTATGTTGCTGCTGTGGTCAAATAAGATTTTCTGCTAATTCAGAGTGCCTCAGCTCTTCCTCTTCTGTTTCTTAGAAGTTTGGCCCCACGAGTTCGAAGAGCACCTGATTTGTAAGCATTGACTTTCCTACTACAGTGATCCAGCGAGCACTCTGCTTCTCCTCTAGTATATCTTGTTGACATGTTTAATACAGTTGTTTATTGGATGGGATTTTGGTTATCTTAAACTAGCTATTACGTTTTTAGGAGCGCAACATCTTTATAAATCAGGCAAGAAAACAAATGTTTCAGCAGAAAACGTTTTCTTCTGTGACAGCAGTGACGTGCACAGACATTTTGAGGGGCAGGTGCTTAACCAAGCCAAAAGGGCACCCCCCCCAACCCCCACATTTGGAGAAAAAAAAATGTTTTCTTTTTTTCTGTAGCTAGTAGCCTAACACTAACAGACGTTGATTCATACAGTAACATATAATGTATGATGATGTGGACCAAATGATAAACTAGACAGACTTTAGAGGAGGAGGTAGGACTATCACATGGCTCTGCACCTGACAGGGTGACAGATTGGACTATTTCTTTGTTTCCAGGTGAAAGTTCGTTTAGAGAGACCAAGACGGGTTTAAAAAGTTGACTTTGACATGTTAATTCACATTAGCATGCAGAAAGTAGAGCACACTGCTCACTCTTGCACTCAAAATGTGAATTTGCTTTCAACAAAATAATGAATATGTGGTAACCCAATTTTTTTTCCGAATGGGTATTCTCCGGAAACGCACCATCTCTCTGAATAAGTAAGACATTCAGAAGCTGTGTGTGTGTGTGTGCTTTGTGAATACTTGGCCTTTATTAGGAGTCAACGTGGAAGACCCAAAGCTATTGGGGTAAGGACGAAGAATACTCACGGAAAAAGGTCTTTGGGGGAAGAAAGGGAAGGGAATTTAACTACTCATTCACACATGCATAGAAAAGTTTTAACCTTTAGATCCATGGACAAATGCTGTAACCTCTGAGCCACTGCCTCCCCAAGAGCTAAAAAGACAGCGGGGCACATGAAGTAAAACACATTATCACGCGCCCGTAAAAGTTAATCTTGCATATTATGTCACTGTTAAGTTGGCCGGCTCCGGTGAAAAGCAAAGTTTAGGCACGGACAACTTTCCTTTACAAATCCGTCTTTGATTTGCGCTGATCTTTCTGCCTGTGCGACCCCGCGAACACGTCTGACAGCAATATGGGGCCTTCACGACTCCTGCTCCTTTTCATTATTGCATTTATTTGGGCTCTGCTGAACTTCAATACCGACGGATCTTATTTCCTCAGGGCTTTATCCGCGTCACACCCTCGGCCGCAAAAAAAGCCAAAAAAAAAACACAGCGGTATTTCAAGTTCAATACTGACGGCAGAGCTGTTGCTGAGAACTTGTTTGTTTAAAGTTAAATGGAATGGAAGAATGCCGTCGCGCGTCCCTGAAATCAAGCGCATTCATTCCGTTCAGGTTAAAAAAGCAAACATGTGTAGCGGGAGTGGAATGACAGACGCTCTGATGAAGTGCAGATTATGGCTCATTGTTCACTCTCCTTGTATTAAAGCAAAGTGATGGAGCAGCTCTCCGCCATTCAAAGTCACTTTTACACTTCAGCAGCTTAATGCGCTCGATATTTTAAGTTGAATACTTGTCATGGCTTAAAATGAATCAACAAAGAGAATGGGTGGATGTAAGGTGAGTGCTTTACAACAGACGTGAGGTGAAAATGCTCATAATTCAGCCCAAGGATAAGGCGACACAAGGCTACGCGGTGCAGAGTGTTTTCAGCGATTCTGGACTGAGCTTGTGGTTTATAAATGTTATGGTTTAAGACAGTTTCTCTGAGGAGATGGCTGCTCCCACATTTTGGGTATTCAACAGTGGTTCTCTCCCCAGTAACACCCAAGAATATACAGTAGTATTTGGCTGAGTATCACTAGACTGAAATCAAGTGTTTAAAAGCCTGGCTATACATTATTGAATTGAAGCTTAAAGTGTCAATTGGACTGAGTTTGGTTGTGTCGAGGATGTCTATTCGCAGAAGCTTCTTCTTCGCTTGTGTGGTCTGAAAATCTAACAACTGGACCCAAGGTAGAGAGGTCTTAAATGAGTCTCGGGCCCCTCTTAGGAGGAGGGAACCAGACGGTCAACACCCACATACTGAAGTTGTTTACAGTTTTACTCAGTTAGAAAGTCTTTGTTTTGATCTGATTCTGAGACTGAGGTAGCCTGGCCTTAGTCATCCGTAAACTCAACTGGTCAATTATCATTTCCCTACATGTACGCGTGGGTCTGATCTCAGTGGCCGTGTTACATCGGTTGAATTTCAACCTACCATTCAGCGAGAGGGGGAGGCGGGTGTTGTAGGTGACGTCAAGCATTTTGCGCCATATTTGCTGGTTGTACGAAAGTAAAGGAAGCTCTTCAATCCGTTTTGGCTCGGCCCCAAGAGTTATGAAAGCTGCTTCACTTTCTCGGGCGCATTACATACGTCATGACCAAACGCTAGTGAGACTCAGATCCAATCGTTTCAAAGGAGTTCATCCCTCCCACCTGATAACGGAGCTCAATTGTGAACATCCAGACCCTCTGTACGAAATGAGTACGAGGGTATGGTATGGCCTGGGCTAAGACTGAGGGCATTGTCACACATGTTGGACCACCTTGGGTCGAGCTGAGACTGCCCAAGTTCCAACTGCATTTACTTTAAAGTTTGTTCAGTCCGTGTTCACCCGCACCTGCACCGGACGTCGCACCATCAGCCACATGACAACAATCAGTTTCAACAAACGTATTCCCAAGACAACGGGCATCAGCCTGTCAATGCGCTGACATGCACTCACGTACCTGCACAGCGGTCACTCCTCCCTCTCGTGGTTAAGTACAATGAGGCTGATGTAAGAGGAGAAATGCACTCAATCTGCACATGAAGAGGAAAGGAAAGCTTTACTGCAGCAGGAAGGAAACGACGGGAAAGAGAGACGTACCCTGATTCTTTCTTCTCGCAAAAAAAGAGGCGTTAAAGGAATAGGCCACCGTTTTTACATACTGAGATATGTTCTTACCTTAGCTTTGACGAGTTCTTTAGGACCTGTCTGGTCTTCCCCCGTGCCTTCTATCACGTGAACACAGCACAGACAGCTTTAGCATTTAGCATTTAATACCAGGAGTAGTTTGGCCTCCGCACAGTAAAGTGAAGATTACTGCGCAGTAAAGTGAAGATTACTGTGCGGATTTCGAACTACTCCTGGTATTATTACGCCTTACAATATAGTTCCCCCTTTTATCCTCTTAGAAAATCCACATTGTTTAATTTTGTGTAATTACACTTTGTAGTGTAACACTTCACGTAACCATATTTAAATAGGGAAAACGTGGAAGAGCTTGGTAGCTTCTATCTTGACCTGTTTTGGAGCTATAGTGGAGAGAGGGAGAGGCTAAATGCAGTTGGGCAGTCTCAGCTCGACCCACAAGGCGGTCCAACATGTGTGACAATGCCCTCAGTCTTAGCCCAGTCCATACCATACCCTCGTACTCATTTCGTACAGAGGGTCTGGATCTTCACAATTGAGCTCCGTTATCAGGTGGGAGGGGTGAACTCCTTTGAAACGATTGGATCTGAGTCTCGCTAGCGTTTGGTCATGACGTATGTAATGCGCCCAAGAAAGTGAAGCAGCTTTCATAACTCTTGGGGGCATTCCTTGTGTATTCCAAGGCTTCGATTTCAATTTCTGGATATTTGGGAGCCGAGGGAAAACGTGGAAGAGCTTGGTAGCTGCTATCTTGACCTGTTTTGGAGCTATAGTGGAGAGCAGGAGAGGCTAAATACTAACGCCGTCTGCGCTGTGTTTACGTGATTGAAGGCACGGGGGAAGACCAGACAGGTCCTAAAGAACTCGCCAAAGCTAAGGTAAGAACATATCTCAGTATGTAAAAACGGTGGCCTATTCCTTTAAAGCGAGAGTAGTTTTGCCTGAGTTCAGCCACATTCACATCACACCCGCTCCGACCCACAGTTCAAGTGAAGCCGCTCCAAGATCACCTGTTTCAGCCGGACTCGGAGCGGCTGTTTAGACCGGTCTAAAGTGTTGGCTTCACACTGACCTAAAAGTGTCCAACGAGAGCCACTTTAGGTCGACCTAACTAGAGCCTGTGTGAAAACGCCCTGAGAGGTGTGTTGACCCATTCGCATTGGGGGGTAATCAAGGACATTTCTGTCAAGCAGCAGCAGACCAGTCTCCACAGGAGGGGGGGGAAACTGAGGTAAGGATTGTCTGATAAGGTGAACCAAGACAACAAACACACAAAATGGCTCTCCGTCTAAGCCATGAGGACACTCTCTTAACCACCTGGATGACTGAGTACAAAATACAAATAACTAAACCCGCATAAGACTCCTCCGTATCTCCAGGCGACCACAATGTACGAACCAGTAGCCTCAGATATATGCAAAAATATCAAAAAACCTTAAAAGCCTTAAAAAAATAAAATCATTTCTCAAACATCACAAAAATCATGAAACCCTCTCCGTGTGAAACCTTGCAGCACAGCACAGGTCCACGTCAGCAAAGTTAAACAGCTCTCCTATTATGGAAATGAAGTAACGCGGCTCCGACTGCATTAAGCACTTATTATTTGTTTGCTGATAGCTCGATACGTGTGTGTGTGTGTGTGCGGCGCGTGTCTCCGGAGTGCCGCTTTAATGGGGATTGATAATAATGCGTTTGTGAGTGTTTTTTGATGAGCTCGGAGATGAGAGGGTCTTCTTTCACCCACGCATACATATTCATAACTGTTTGGAAGGGAATACTCCGCAGTTACGGCGGAGCGCTGCGTGGAAGCGTCACATACATGATGATGCGGTTTGCATATATGCTCTTTCTGCTGCTGATAAACCTGCTTATGACGGCTAATAAGTCCCACACTCCCGCCGGTCTTAATTAAGGGGAGGCCACGGCGAAGCGTTTGATGCTCTCTCTTGCGTCGATGCGGTTTTTCTGGGCCGGGTTGCTTGCCTGGGCGCTCGCACTGTTGCGCAGCGTGGTGCCTCGGTGTGTGCTGGGAGAGAGGCGTGGCGCGTGGAGAGGGAAGGCAGGAGGAAGACTTGGACAGAGATTCCAGCTGATGGTTCCAAAAGAGAATTTTGATTTCAAGGGCTTCTCTGTTTTCTTGGTAAAATTGAGAAAACATGTTGAAGCGTCATTTTAAACAGGGAGGAAAGATTAAGGGGATAGATGCAAGTTAGCCATTGTATACTCACTACTGCCACCTCAGGTCATACGTGTAACTGCAGCTCCTATATTAAGCTCGTGCATGACGGCACTTTGGACCCAAATTTACACCTTTTTGAGTGACAGTGCAGGATTTTAGAGGCAGTTGTGGTGAATATGTCTGGGCTCATTCTACACATTAAGATATTGTTGAAACATGTAGGGAGAGGAAAATACATCATTTTGAAACTCTGTATAGTCCCTTTAACATACACTTCGATGTGTACTAGAATGTATGAAGAATGTAGAATGTATAATTGAACGACTGCAGTGTAGCGCCCGAGGTATCCAGCAAGGCTAATGGGCACAAAAACCTTGCTGGAGGGTTTGTGAAAGAGTTTAGTTGATGGCTGTAATAGTTATAGACTCGGCATAGTGCGGAGGTCATAGAATAGCGGACCTGAGCCCAGCTCCAGACCCACGAGTCAACCCATCTGGACATGAACCTTGGATCCGAACTCTGAACTCGACCGCGAATCCCTTCAGACGAGACGGGCAGCTGCGTAGACTCTCGGTTTCTCTCTGCACCAAAGTGCTAAACAGCCCAGACTAACAGAGACTTGACACTTTTTTTAACCTCCACATTAACCGAGTGCATTTTCAAGAGTTCGACTTTCCCCAAATCTCTTTTTTTTTTGGCCGTGTTTTTGTCACATTTTGGAAGTGTTTTTGTTGCGTTCTCATCTTTTTTAATTGCTTTTTCGTTGTTGGTATTGTGTAGCTTTTTTGTTGCTTTTTCATCACCTTTCAGACATGTGTTTTTGTCGCTTTTTTGTGGTGTTACTGTTGCTTTTGGTGAGGCCAAGCTGGAGAAAATGTGCTCGGTTCAGGTGGGGGTTAAGAGGTTAAACTGCTGAGGAGTCGCTGAAATACGGCTCGCTAAAGTTTAAAAACCAAGAAGATCTTAATCATCGAATTAAATATGCATTAAGCAAAGAGAGTGCTGCTGTTTCCAGCTTCGTTTTCCAAAACTTGAACGAGGACTAAAGCAGGACGAAGAAGGGCTCAGTGTGTTGTACTGAGCAGAGAAGAAACAGAACTGCATTGGTCATATTGGGTAAATAATAATACAGTACAGGCATTCTGCTACAGGAGCCAAAATGTAGTTTTATTGAGGTAAAAAAAAATCCTTGTATGTTCCGGACCAGTGGTGTAGCAAGAGTACCAAGGGACCCCAAGCAAGATTGTCCGTAGGGGCCCTCTGGAGGCCACCCTGTGTACTGCGCACTGGGAGAGAGGACGTCACGAACTGTCAACTCCCATAATGCAGTTCTCTGTGTAAGTTTCCCTTCAGAACATAAGGCAGAGGTTCTTTAGGTCATGATGAGTGTTACGATAAACTGGTTTCACTATTAGAAATGTAATCTGGTGGAGCCATGACTAAAAAGTTTGTCCACTGCTCTTCATAAGTTAGCATTAGGAAACCATGACTCACTGAAGCAGAAACAGGAGGGGTGTACATAGTGCTAGAGAGCATCAGTGGAGGGGTGGTGTAACTGCAGCAGCAAAGTCATTGGAGGACTGTTTATATCAAGCATCTGATGCAAGTTTATAACAAAATAATGGGGCCAGTTCATGGGGGCCCTTGACTGTTTGGAGGCAAATGGACTTTTCCAATTACAAGTGAACACCAGTTACGTATCGTCATTGATGGCATCTGATGGCGATTGCTCCTCTTCTCCAATCCTTTCTACATCAGAAGCTCGAGAAGTTTGAACAAGCAAGACTTTGAGAGCTGACACTGACTGACGGCTTGAACTCCTCGGCACGGTCCCTCTGTGACTGCGTAGGTTCCCTTACGATATTCTCATTCCAGAACTGTAGTATCCGTCACGTTAGTTGACCATTGTGCAATGTGACATGCAGTTTCAATTCGAAGTGCATGTTTAATCAGCTCTCCAGTCCGTTCCAGGCAAAGCCACACTACAAAGGACACTTTAGAGCTTAGATCATACAACGCTCATTCAGTGATATCTTGTAACGGGATATAATTTGCCCTAAAAGACCATGGGGGACCTGGTAATCCCGGAGACTTTTAATCAAGCTCTTCTTTATTCATAAGCAGGATCCCTCCAGGTTGCAGCACGCCAATTGTTTCCTCCGCGAACGTAACCGGCTCAATTATTGAAAAGTTGCCCGTGCCTCTCTCATTCGGCGGGCGAGCGGGAGGAGGAAGGAGTCAGGAATCATCAGTGGCGGTGAGACGTGCGCAGCCGCTGACCTCATGTATTATGCACCGGTGATTTGTGGTCCCAACATGATGTCATGATCTGATGGAGAGGCATGTAGAGACTCTCCACGCATCAAATATTCATCACACGTGCGCACGCTGATGTAAGTGCATGTTAAATGGCCCTTTTTGATTACTGTGATTTCGAGTCATGCCCACTGACGGACAAATCAATCGCAGTTATGTGCAACGTTAGACACGACAAGTCTGAAGAGATTCGACTTGTTTAGATGTTGATTTGATGTGTTTTGCAGATTATAGCGGCAGCGCAGTGTGTTTGGGTTGTATTTATACCTCTATATACACTGCCTGACCCATAACAGGCCATCCACTCATACACACTACATTTTTTTTGATGGTTGTCTATCATATACGTCTCCTTTTAGATTGAATTAGATTTTTTTTCGAATTGAGTTTCATTACATCATGTATCAAATTAATAAAGGTTGGAGGTTTTGTTTTTAATTCCAATTTAATAGGATCAGTCTCCTAGCCAGCACCGAGACAAATTCAAAAACAGTTTTCTGCTTGTTAATAAGACTCCACAGAGCGCGAGCACAGGGTCAGGGTGTAACTCTGTTCCACAAACATTAGACATCAATTTGAACAGTTTAGTCCAGTAAGCTGTTATGTTCGGACCGTTCCAAAAAGTGTAAGCTAGTGAAGCCTGTCTTTTGTTGCATTTTTTAAGCATTCTTGTCGGGTTTTCATCGTTTTTTTCTTGTGTTTTGGTCACTTTTTCATTGCATTTTTCTCACCTTTTTGTTTTTCATCACTTGTATGTCGTGTTACTGTCGCTCTTTTGCTGCGTTTTTGTAAGCGTTTTTGTCACATTTTGTTACTTTTTCATCACTCTTTAGTGTGTTTTGCCGCTCTTTTGTCACTTTCTTGCTATTTGATTTGGGTAAAGCCAAACTGGTGCAAGTGTGCTGGGTTAATGTGGGGGTTAGGAGGTAAACTAATTGTTGTGATCTGGGGTTGCTGCAGTTGGTTCAGAAAAAAAACATGCCAAAAGATTGAGATCAGCTGACGACCTGAACATCCGGAATGACCAGGTTATTCAACACATTTTAACTTAGTTTTAGTCTTTTGACGTCAAATAATACTCTCCAATTTTAGTCCAGTTAAATAGTAGTAAATTATTTTTTTAATTTAGTTGACTAAATCAAAAATGTATTTAGCCAATCTTATATTAAAGCAGTACAAAGTAATTCATGCCCCTAGAGGCCATAAGCGCTACTGTAGGTGTTGTAGCAAGTTGCGTTTTTTTACTCATTAATTGTCCGAGAGAGTAAATACTATGATGACAGAAAAGACAACGGGAGAGAGGGATATTGTACATCCAATTACACAATGGAGATAACTTATTTCACTCAAACTTGGCTGTAAATACTGTTTAAGTGATGCTAGCACACAGTTAGCTTTACCCGTTAGCCTGTTTGCTTCTTCTTCGTGATTTCATTAGTGTATATTGGAGCCTCCTACCCGGAGGCAGGAAAGTTCCAAGGGTGGTTTTCTGGGCAGAGACACCAGGGGGAGATGAAAGACCCCCCAATCATCCCATTAACACTTGTATTACCCCCAAAGGGACTATGGAAAGGATTTATTAAGGTAAACAAGTTACAAACAAGTTACTAAGTTAGTTTATGCTGTTATGTTGAAGTTTGATTCAGAAAAAGTGCACTACGCTTTTACTATTTCTTACTCGAACTACTTCCTTGACCGCCAGGCTTGTATAACTCCTTGTGGTGCATTCCAGGTTAATGTTTGTAAAGAGTAAAACCGTCCAGCGCCTCTAAAGCACAGATTTTTACACCAGTACAACATTTAATAGAAAGTATAATGACCCTGTAAAAGAGCTTATGCACATTACAGCTGTTATCTGCCAGTGCGCTCTAATAGAGTCAAAGCTAATGCCCAGTGTTGTGAACTAAAGCATGCAGCAATAATTA
This sequence comes from Gobius niger, assembly GCF_951799975.1. Classification (NCBI taxonomy): domain Eukaryota; kingdom Metazoa; phylum Chordata; class Actinopteri; order Gobiiformes; family Gobiidae; genus Gobius; species Gobius niger. The sequence goes on along the minus strand of NC_136852.1, from coordinate 9,802,455 downwards.
TTTAATATGACCTTTGTTCTACTCCTTATTTAAGTTCTTTGCCACGGAGCAGAGTTGAATGTAATTTTTTCATCAGTAGTGGGCCGAGTTGCCAAAAGTAAGTAAGGGAATTGTTCCTAATATAAAAGTCCAAGTGAAAAAGTGCCATGTGGATAACAACTAATCAAACTGGGTATGTTTATTTGACTTCATATTCTAATTAGTCATATTTACAAAGCGACACCCACGATCAAAAGTCATGCAGCTGGTAATGACAGCGGGGAAAGCTTTGGTGTTAAAGGAAAATAAACAAATTTCACGCCTAATCTCGACTGCAACATGTGGAGAAGTAATGAGCAATGCCTGCAGTGCGTCGCCATTAAAAGGTAGTGCTCTTGTCTCACTGCAAAAACTTTTTAGGTTCGAAACTCGGCCTCCTTGTGCTCCAGTTTCCCCTAAAACTAAAAAGAGATTGTTAAATTACAGGGCCTTTGGTGGTCAGGTAAAAGTCATCAAACAAAAGTTCGATCATTTATATTTTAATGATTTACTGTGTTTGAATTACTTGTTGTAAGAATTATGCTACCATAGTTTTGCCTCCCATTGTGAAAAATAGCGTTAAAGTTTTATTAACCCCATAACCCCCCCTGAAACCGAGCATATCTTCTCCAGTTTTACCCAAATCTAACTACTGAATTAACAACAAAAAAACAACTGAAAGAGGTAGTTAACCATTATTAAGCAGACCACCATTTTCAAGCAATAAAGGAAAGAAAAAGGATCTCTCTGCTGATGAAAAGCATGAAATTGTTTTGGACTCGTTATGAAAACCTTCAATATTTCAAAAATGATTAAGCGTAATCATTGTAATGTTAAGAGATTTGTGGATGATTCAGAGTGCACACAGGTTTCTGCAAATAAAGGCACAACGAGGAGGGTTTCTGCCAGACAAATACATCAGATTAAGAGAACAGCTGCTACAAAGCAGCAAACAGGTATTTGAAGCTGCTGGTGCCTCTGAAGTCTCCCGAACATCAAGGTGTAGGACTCTTCAGAGGCTGCAGCTGTGCATAAACCGTCTATCCGACTTGCCCTAAATAACTGTAAATTGAACTAAACAAATGCCTATAGTAACTGTAGCTATATCTGTTGTCTGTAATGTTGCATTTATCTGTATGTATGTATGTGACTGACACATGAGAGATTGTTTGGTCATGTTTTTTCCCACTTTTTGTCTCGTTTTCATTGCTTTTTTGTCATGTTTTGGCCGCATTTAGTTTTTTTTTTAATGTAATGTAACTATGATCAAGCCACAAAAATGTGACCAAAACGTTTTTAAAAAAAGCATCAAAAAGGTGATGAAAACACACCTTTTCGTGAAGGACAAAAATGTGACACTCATAACGGGGAAGACGTTTAGATCACTTTTGTAGATCTTAGCTTTCAAATAAGGCGTTACACTAGACTAGAGACTGTAAGCTCCAGTCGAGAAGCTTTTAGATTTGGGTAAAGCTGAACTGGAGAAAATGCACTTGGTTTAGGCGGGGGTTAAGAGGTGAATATTGAAAAAAGAGGGGTTAGTAAATGTTGTTCATTATAAGCAACACCAAAAACACTAAAAGCTAAATGTTCTTGACCTGAGCCTGTGCCCGGCTGCCAATTGTACAAATGGTTAAAGATGTCACACACACATATACCACACAAAGAGCCGTGATAGCCCTCATCCACTTTGCCAATTCACTGGTTTTAATTCCGGTATTAAAGTTGAAAGTGTCAATTAGCGCGACCGCAGATATCGTTAGCCCTCTCCCAGTCTTCCCCGCAGTCGCCGGCCGAAACCCAATGGCTTGTAATTTTGTGTCTAGCGCTTAGATGAGCTTGTAAGCTGTGATCCAGAATGGGTGACGGCGCAGTGGGTTATAACCCCACATTAAGAGTGACAGGGCTTGGGCACGCTCTCTGAAAAGGAGGAGAATTCCAGGCGAAAGTGGACGAAATACCGGTGAGTTAGGGCTGTTGCTTCATTCACGGGGAATGTTCAGGTTTATTAGGCGTACAGCGAATAGTCTAGTCGGTTATTCACAATCACTTTGAGCGTTGTATTGAAAGGGTCACAAATTTGGCTCCTAGTTTCATCCAAGGGTCTTGCTGTACTTGATCAGGGAGGTGTTGAGTATCAAAGTACACAGTATATCTGTATTTTTTGTTGAGAACTTGTTACTTTTACTCCACTTGTTGCTGTACAGGAGATGAATTTGGCTGTGACCGTTAATGTTTTGAAGCCACACATTTTCATTTCCATTTGTGAATACTTGGTACAGCAAATACTTCAGTACTTTAACTTAATGTGACTTTTTGGAATTTATGAAACAGGAATAGGCCACCGTTTTTACATACAGAGATATGTTCTTACCAGAGCTTAGACGAGTTGATGCGTACCTGTGTGGTCTGTACATGTGCGCTCAGTCACGCAAAAAGACCAAAGATGTTGTTAGCATTTAGCCTCCTCTCCTCTATGGGGCCAAACGGGGTGAAGTTAGAAGCGACCAAGCTCTTCCACGTTTTCCCTGTTATATATTAAAATTATACAATAGTTATAATAACAGTTTTACAATGGTATCAGGTAGAAGAGCGGAGACAAATGTGAACCACTTTGTTTTTCCTACAAAACTTAAATGGACTATACAGTTTAAAAATGTTAAGACAAAGTATTTTCCTCCCCCTACATGTTCCAGCCATGTCCTAATGTGTAGAATGAGCCCAGACCTGTTCACCACAACTGCCTCTAAAATCCTGCACTGTCACCCCTGGTCCGAAGTGCCGTCATGCATGAGCTTAATATAGAACCTGCAGTTACGCGTAAGCCCTGAGGTGGCAGTAGTGAGCATAAAATGACCAACTTGCATCTAGTCTCTTTAAGGATGCTGTTAGAGGATAAAATTAAATCACTATATATCATACTGGGTCAAGCTGTACAGTTGTATTGTCGCTTTCGTAGCCTTGACTGTGGTGCTCAGGCGCTTACCCTCAGCCACTGAATGTTTGCTTATCAGTATCACGCTAGACAGTGGGTGTTCATCCCTCTTCTGTGGAAGCATAGGCAGACTTGAATGGTAAGACTAGCGCGATGTCTCGAGTTCATGTCTCCGGGTCCCGCGCCGATGGTAAATAAACCTCTCCTGCGTAAGACATCCAGACTGCTGCCTATTTTTCATCAACAAATGCTTTTGAACAGACAAAAAGCAGAAGTGGGCGACTGGCCAGGCAAACTCGAACACATTCGGCTCCTTTCATATCACAACCTATTGTTTTTAACTTCACAAAATGGATTCACTTTTTCAACGGAGAGTCTTTCCAGTCATAGAAAACACACACCTTTAATCACAGCAACATCCCAATCATTAACTGTCTGCCACCATGACTGACGGCTCATTGGCTCACCGTTCCATAATAACGTCTGTATTAGTCAAACCGTAGCCACTAAACGGACATTAACTGCAAGTACCCCTGTGCACGCGTGAACTGGAAAGCCGTAGACCCTTAACTACTGGGGACACGCGACCGTTGAAGAAAAAAAAGAAAGCAGATTCATTAGCAGGAGGGGTGCTATTCAGAGGCACTTGGAAACCCGCTGGAGCGATCGCGGCTTTGGCTGGCTGCAGAAAATAAAACAGATTGTCTGCGATTCTGGCGCATAGGACAGAAGAAGGCAAGCGGAACATTAAAGAGAATTCCCGCGGAGAAAGCCGGACAGCGAGGGGGAATGAGCTGAGGCGTTTTCCGGGCCGATAATTTTACAATAAGCGAAAGGCCGAGTAACGACAGCCAAATACGCGCAGTGGCTCGGAGATAATACGCCGAGTAGTGGGCTGTGTCAAGTAGCAGTTACGCTACGCGGTTTTGTTCAGCGAGATTTACGAAAGTGGCCATCGAATTACAACTAATGCCAATAACATGCTGACAGAGAGTCCAAGTGACAGTGACCAGGGGGGCTGTAGTAATGAAATATGTATGACAAAACTACAGTATGTGTGCAATGCTAAAAAGGAAAGGACAAATTGAAAAGCCATTGAATTGTAACTAAATGAGGATAACCCTTCCCCTCGTCTCATTCTATACGGCTGATATCTGGAGATTTTAACTTAAAATTTCAGACCACCCACCCCCTCACACATTGCCACACGCAACATTCATTGATTTCCCCGTCTTTCGGGCCTGGCTCGTCTTTAAAATGGCTCCAAATTGCGAGTGGGCGTCAAAATTTGTATTCGCCGCACAAAGCTTATGTTTTAAGTGTTCTGCCAAACTGTAAGCACCAGACTGTCCAAGAACACATTTAGAAATCTGGATTAAAAAGCAGGAACAAATATGAAATGAACAACGTACAATAGTTTAAAAAATGGCCAAAATAGACTCAGCACCCACGCTCTCTTGGGGGGGAAATAATGTCATCATGTGCTTTGGGATTTATTTGCAACAATCCTGTTATGGTGTTTGAGAGCAGAGCATACAGTACTTAACTTTCATTTTGGTTGCATTTTTAAGATTAGTTCAGCCTTTTTGGAAACCTCACCGTGTCCACGTACAATTTCTTGTCAAGCTGAGGACCAAATGCAAAGATATTGTATCAATCCAGTGTATCGTCCATACGAACCCGGCGTTTTGGGGTCTGTAAAACAAACATTTTCCAAACTAGGTCCCAGAGTGGAAAGATCTCAAAACGCCGTTTACGTGGTGTGTGTATCCATAATCTACTGACCTTATAATGACTTTTCCTCGTGGATCTGGATGGTTTTACTCCGCTCCTCTTTGCTCCACTGCAGTTGGCAAGTAGAAAAACTGTTTTTTTCAGGTTTTTCTGCTTTAGTCCCGCTACGTCTCTAAAGAATAAACTCGGCTCCTCGTCTCTTCTGTAGACCGTAAATCCTTGAATCAATTTCATTTTCCCTGTTTACATTCCACCAAAGTTTACTGCGCACTCTACATCTTCTTCTATTATCTGTGTTAGCATCACAGCGCCTCACGCAGGCATGGAAGATGAACTGCGCCGTTTTCACAGACCTGAGTCGACCCATGTGGACGCACACATTTACTAAACTGGCTTTGTGCTTACAAAGAACGTTTCTGAAAACACAAGCGTCAAGATCTTCCCTTGTGCCTCAAAGTTCAAACTCTTAACCCCCGCCTTAACCAAGTGCATTTTCAAATATAAAAGCTTTCTAGAGTTAGTCCTAGAAGGCTAAGACCAACAAAACAGATCGTTGCATTGTCGCTGCATTTTTGTCACTTTATTGTTGGGTTTTTATAGTTATTTGTTTAGTTTTTATTGCTTTATTGCTTTTTCATCACTTCTTAGTCAAATTATTTGTCGCTTTTTCTTTGTGTTATTGTTGTTTTTCCAGCACATTATTGTTGCTTTTTCTGACGCTGTTTTCATCCTCATTTTTGCTGCTATTTTGACACTGTTTTCAAGAAGCTTTAAAGGATCTATATCATGCTATTTTAGCCATTCCAAAGTGAAGTATAGGCATTTATATGATATATTGTACCTCTACCATTATGGAGCACTCATTTTTGTTATAAATGTAAGCGTTTTCTGGAGGTATTTTTCAAACCCAGAAGACACAACGCTTCGATTCAGTTAACTCCGCCCCCTCTCTCCGCTCATACAACTTTACCGTAATATAAATAAACAGCAATAAGTGAAGTTACTTCACGATGCAGTTATACAGAGTTGACATCTGCAACACAGCTTCATTAATGTTTTTTTGTGCCATATTCAGGGACAATTTACTCCTGCAAAAATTGTCATTTGGGGTTTTTCCAACGTTTGAGTATGTGTCATTCAAAATGGAGATAAAACAATCTCCCATACTTTATATGACTATTTACAAACCACCACAGAACTGTTTTATTGAAGATTTTACTCAATTACTGTCATTTATATGCATTGATTTCGATTGTTTAGTAATTTCAGGTGATTTTAATGTGCATGTGGATGTGACCAACGACAGGCATGCAATAGAACTCGGTGCTGTCCTTGAAATGTTTGGTTTAACTCAGCACGTGAGTGAGGCAACTCACAACAAAGGCCACACTCTAGATCTAGTTATTACAAAAGGTGTTAATATATCAAATGTGAATGTTGTTGATGTTGCTTTGTCTGATCATTTTTGTGTCTTCTTTGACCTGTGTGTTACACCGAAACCAGTGGTCGGGCCTGGAGTTATTCAAGGAAGACACATAAATGATACAACAGGGACACAGTTTATGGAGATGATCAGATTTGAAAATGCCCCATGTTCTAATGTTGATAATCTGTTGGACTCCTACACATCAAGGGTCTTAAATGTTTTGGATACTATTGCTCCTGTCAAGGTTAAAATGGTTAACAATAGGCAAAAGGCACCTTGGAGAAGTGAAGATTCGGTCAGGGCACAGAAAAGGGAGTGCCGAAAAGCCGAACGGAAATGGCGCAAGTCAAAGCTCCAGGTTCATTTTGAGGTTTACAAAGAAGTACTTTGTGTGTTCAACCATATTTTGCGTGGAGCAAGGGAGAAGTACTTCTCTAAAATCATCTCAAACTGCAGAAACAATTCTCGCGTTCTGTTTTCCACAGTAAACAGATTAACTAACCCTCCAGTTTCACTGCCCCTAGAACTAATCTCTACATCTAAGTGTAATGAGTTTGCAATATTTTTCTATGACAAAGTCCAAAGCATTAAAAATGCCATAATCTCCACAACACAAATAGAAACTCTGCCACCAGACAAACACCTTGAGCTGACACATTTCACACCTGTTACTGACAAAACAATCGAAGAGGTTATCTCTGGTCTGAGTTCATGTACATGCTGCCTTGATGAATTACCCACTAAATTTCTGAAGTCTGTGCTGACCAGCTTGTTACCACAACTTGCTCAGTTAGTTAACATCTCACTCGAGACTGGAGCATTTCCAAAGGCCTTGAAAACTGCAGTCATCAAGCCTCTTCTAAAGAAGAGCAGCCTTGATGCCAAGGTAATGAACAACTACCGGCCCATATCAAACCTGCCATTCTTAGGAAAAGTCCTAGAGAAAGTAGTATATCAGCAGCTCACTTACTTTCTCCTGTCTAACAATGTGTTTGATACTTTCCAGTCAGGCTTTAGGCCCCACCACAGCACTGAGACAGCTCTGATCAAGGTGACAAATGATATCCGTATGAACACCAACGCAGGTAAGGTCTCAGTTTTAGTTCTGCTGGACCTGAGCGCTGCCTTTGACACAGTGGACCACGGGATCTTACTTCACAGGTTAGAAAACTGGGTGGGAATCTCTGGTAATGCTCTAAACTGGTTTAAGTCCTATCTCGAGGACAGGACGTACTTTGTTGAAATTGGCAACTGTGTCTCAGACAAAATTGCCATGACCTGTGGAGTCCCCCAGGGGTCAATCTTGGGACCTCTCTTATTCAACATGTACATGCTTCCATTGGGTCAGCTAATAAACAGCAACAACGTGTCGTACCACAACTATGCAGATGACACTCAAATCTACGTGTCACTGACGGCTGGTGAACATGGGCCTGTAGATACACTCTGTCACTGCATCCAACAGATCAGTTTGTGGATGCAAAACAACTTTCTCCAACTAAACTCAGACAAAACTGAGATCATTGTTTTTGGCCCACAGGCACAAAGACAAAGTGTTGTCAGTCACCTTGAGTCTCTCTCTCTAAAACCAAAAAATCAGGTTAGAAATCTAGGAGTAATCATGGACTCAGACCTGAACTTAAACAGCCACATCAAAGCAATAACATCAGCAGCTTTTTACCATCTGAAAAACATTGCTAAGATCAGAGGAATAGTGTCAAAACCAGACTTAGAGAGACTTATCCATGCATTTGTCTCCAGCAGATTAGACTACTGTAACGGCCTACTCACTGGCCTCTCTAAACGAGCTATCAGAGAGCTACAGTACATCCAGAACGCTGCTGCTCGAGTCCTGACAAGAACCAGGAAATACGACCATATTAGTCCAGTGCTCCAGTCTCTGCACTGGCTTCCTGTCACTCAGAGAATAGACTTTAAAACAGCTCTGCTTGTGTACAAGTCATTTCATGGTTTAGCTCCAAAGTACATCTCTGACATGTTAGAGCCGTATGAACCATCTCGGGCCCTGAGAACCTCAGGGAGGGGCCTCCTGGTGGTTCCCAGAGTCAATAATAAACACGGTGAGGCTGCGTTTCAGTTTCATGCAGCTAAAATCTGGAACAGTCTTCACGAGGATGTGAGACAGGCCTCAACTCTGACAATGTTCAAATCCAGGCTGAAAACAGTTCTGTTTGCCCGTGTATATAACTGAAAGTATTTTATCTGCACTCTCGTCTTTTACTGTAATTGATTAATTTTATATTGATGTCCAGAGGAGAAGGAGCGACAAAAACAGAGGTTAGGTAACTTACTTTTGAACGAGCAACAAAAATAGTGCTCAAGACAGAGCGAAATAGTGCTCAAGACAGAGCGAAATAGTGCTCAAGACAGAGCGAGTCAAAACAAGACTTAAAAATGGTGCTCAAGACAGAGCGAGTCACAACAAGAATTAAAAATAGAGCTCAAGACAGAGCGAAATAGTGCTCAAGACAGAGCGAGTCCAAACACGACTTAAAAATAGTGCTCAAGACAGAGCGAAATAGTGCTCAAGACAGAGCGAGTCAAAACAAGACTTAAAAATAGTGCTCAAGACAGAGCGAAATAGTGCTCAAGACAGAGCGAGTCAAAACAAGACTTAAAAATAGTGCTCAAGACAGAGCGAAATAGTGCTCAAGACAGAGCAAGTCAAAACAAGACTTAAAAATAGTGCTCAAGACAGAGCGAAATAGTGCTCAAGACAGAGCGAGTCAAAACAAGACTTAAAAATAGTGCTCAAGACAGAGCGAATCAAAACAAGACTTAAAAATGCATATAACTGAAAGTATTTTATCTACACTCTTGCCTCTTACTGTAATTGATTAATTCTATGTTGATGTTTTATTGATTGTATTTGTTTTCTTATATTTATGCAACTGTGAAGCACTTTGAATTGCCTTGTGTATGAATTGTGCTCTACAAATAAACTTGCCTTGCCTTGCCTTAATGGCTAACACACAAGCTAACACGCGTTTGGATTGACTCACCACTCTGGTCCATCGCTGTTTACATGATGGGACTTGCGTTGGTTATAAAAGTTAATCCACTTTGATTCAGGCGAAGGTTCACCAAACATCCATCAGTGACAGTCACAGAAAAACAATATTTTGGCGGATAGTTGTTGAATTCCGGAGAAAAAAACAGCTTCTGATGAGTGGCCTCTTGAAAAAAGGTTGAATAAACTCCCGTCCTCGTAGTCAAACGCGCTTCTTTTTCTCTGTGACATGATCGTTAGGTAAGAATAAAGAACAGGTGTGTCCAGAATAAGTTATAACGAGCTCCATCTTCACAGCTGCAGCGCAAACATGACATCTGTTCAGACGCTCAGGGGATGTGTTTGTTTTGGCCTCAGCTGACCTGGAAGCACCTCGGACACATCCTTTCTATTTTTTTATTATTATTATTTTTTTCCCTTTTTTTTCTCTTTGTTTCTCTCTTACGACAGAAATAATGAAAAAGCAATTTTACAAATTAAAATCAGGCTATAAGACATTGCATTACAGACGTCGAGCACTTCCGTTCCGCTGTTACGACACAACTGAACACTCAGTCGTTCACCAGGAGAGGGAGGCACAGCTGCTCAGAGAGCAGGATTCAGGAGGATTGCTGAGAGCTGCGTGAATGAAGCCATAAACCACTCTGGGGGTGTTATTGATAAGGAAATAGCATAACAACATGGCTAAAAGCAACAAAAAGTCGATTTTGCATGATATAGGACCTTTAAGATTTTAAAACCGAACTGGACAAAATGTGCTCGGTTCAGGTGGGGGTTAATAGGTTAAACGCCTATTCTACTAAAACCCTAAACTATTTCCACAGTTTCTTCCTTATTTATGACTTATTTAATCTTTATTTAACCAGGACACTTTAGAAACTCTTCTGGAGACCCCAAAGATGGAGCAACTAGTAGAATTTACAACCAATACATACTATCAAAGACTGAAGACTTTGCTAAAACACATTAGTCTAACTTTGCACCTCTGTTGTTCCACAGACACCATCTCCACTTGAAACCCGGTGTTGACAGTTCTCCCTCAGCCTGTCCGGGCCCACAGATCACTGGTCGATGTGGTGCCGTGTATTGATGCATGTGCAGATGTGCTTACTCTGTACATGTGTGCTAATGGTATATCGGCCTGTTTGACCTTTGCAATTGCGGTGAGGCCATAAAGGGACGGTGAATAATAGATAGAAAATCGAAGACGGGGTGTTTGGAAATGGTCCCTTCACTCCATGGCACACACACGGCCAGCATGTGCAAACAGGTGTGCTCAGATCGCTGTTTGCTTACGAACCTATGGCTTACGTTCCATTTGGATGGAAGTTTTAAAGCTCCTCCTGAGGTCCTGCGTATTCAAGAAAAGCTTTCCTCACCTCTCAATCCTGTCGTCACAGAGTAAAATCACTCATTGTAGCTTCAATACAGCCACACGGGCCACTCAGACAATTCCTTTTCTCTCTTTATTGAAACAGCTCCGCAGCAAAGTAGAGCAAGAGGAGGGGGAGGGGCTTACAGGGAGATGGTGTGAAAATCAGGAAGTGCAACTCTTGGATATTTTGCTTCAGCTGTTTTAGATAAATGCATTTTCTAATCAACGTTACCTGCAAAAAGCATAATACCTGCTATTTTTTGCAATTTATAATCGTCTTTCAAACATTTCATCTGCACTCTCTACTTCTCTACTCTCAGCACAAGCGTTTCTGTGTCTTCCCTGGTTTGAGTTTACTTTAAAGCTGAGGTACCTTATTTTTGGTGTTGTGGGATGCATTCATTTTTGCCACCTCAGAGTATGTTGTAAACACAGCAAAACACATACCTTGTTGTATTGTCTTCACCTCAAATTTTATTGAGCAATAGATGATAGAAATCTAAACTAAAATAGTGGAATTTATCTTGGGGGTGGTGGCCCCTGTTTTACTTTGTCACCACTCAATGCTCTATATGGGTGTGAAATATGCATGTAATTACATCCAACAAGTTTGGGCCAAAACAAAAAATGTTCAAAATGTTTGAATAGGAAAAATCAGGTACTCCAGCGGGTGTGTTCATTGAGCATGCACAACAAAGCAACACAATGGAAGGTTCCGGGCATCTGCTTTTTTTGGAAATCAGCCAGTAGAACAATATATTAATGAACAAACGTGTTTTTTCTAGTGCTTTATTACTTTGACAAGCTCCATTATTATTGTGTAGACTTTGCATGTTTTATAGGCTTCCTCTGAATGCTCTGATTTCCTCTACGACTAAAAACATGTCCAACAGGATCCCCTCTGATGCTGGGACTCCACTGAAACAGATTCTGAAATGTCGCTGGGACTTTCCTGGTTAAACAAAGGTCAGTAAGCACCAGTAGGCAGAACATGACGACAGCAGTGTTCAGGGGAAAAAATAGAATATGAGCGACACTAAATCTCTCTTTCATCCCCGGTATGTTGGTTACTTGGTCGCCCCGTTTTCATGGCGTCTCGAGGGGGAAGCAGTTTCAAAAGCGCTTGTGATTGGCCGCTGGGGCTGCATCCCTCTGCGCCGCTAATTAGCACTCTCTCGCGCTCCCCCCCCCAGGTCTGGAGCGGAGAAGTTGGTGGGACAACAGGCTTCCGACTAATCACACAACACGCAAACAATGCGCCGCACCATATCCGCCGGGCGCGTGGGGTTCGAGCTGTGGGACTGTTCCTTTTAACGTGACGCTATTTGATCCCGGTCTGTGGCATCACTTCCGCCCCCCCTGCTCGCTCGCTCGCCCGCACCCGAGGATGCAATCAGAGAACAGAGACGGGGAGGAATAACAGGAAGACAGTCAGCAAGCATCCAGACGAATCAAATGACACGGGGAATAAATAGGCAGAATAAAGGCCCCCCACAGCTGTCCCCAAGTCCTACAGTGCTACTTTCTTAAAACTCGCCCGAACAACAAGGGGGACGAGTACAATGAGGAGGTATATTTGACACACCATATCATAGTACTGCATTGTTCTCATGAAGATATTTATGAACTGCTGTGTGAATGGTGTGACAAGGGACTGGGATGTGTTTCGATTTCCAACAGAGTAATTGGTTTACGCCATTGTACATAACACACACTGATATCTGCACATACCCCATAGTAACACAGGGCCGTGGACATGTACAGTGCCATATATGCTGTACATGGAGGCTTAGAATAAGACACTTGCAGGCTGTTTCAGTCGCTAGCAAAAAATGTTTTTGTGCACAGCATTGAATCCACTGCTGCAAATGATTAGTTAGCCTTTTTCTTGATACAGCTATTTTCACTTTTAAAAAGTGGGGCTATCTGTTTTAGTATTTCCTGTTGCCCCAGTTGACAGTGAAGGAAGAAAAGGTTACAACATCAAATGGGCGGCAAGGTGTTGCAGCGGTGAGCGGTCGTGCTTCACAGCAAGAATGTCCTGGATTCAATTCCCCTTCTAGACGAGGCCTTTCTGTGTGGTCTTTGCTTGTTCTCCCTGTGTCTGCGTAGGTTTCCTCTGAGTTCTCCAGTTTCCCCTAAAACAGTGGTTCCCAAACTTTTATGTCTTGCAGACCACTTGAACCTTTAAATAATAATAAAGCATTAGTCTTATATAGCGCTTTTCCAGACGCTGAAAGTCGCTCTACAATTTCGAGTAAGCTACAATTGTAGCCACAGCTGCCCTGGGGTAGACTGACAGAAGCAATCAGCCCCTCTGACCACCACCAACCACTCACTCACTCCATTCACCCAGGCTTCCTGGTGTTTCCAATGTCTCCATCCAAGTACTGACCAGGCACTTCCCTGCTTAGCTTCCGAGTTCTTACAGGATCAGTGGCAGAGTAAAGGCGATATGGCCTTAGTGGTACTCTGTGTACTCCCTATACCTGAAGGGTGTTACATGTTTTTAGAAGAGACTGACAAAATCAACTCTTTATTAATACAACATTGTGTGTTCAAAATTAAGCTGAAATTCAAATATTTAGCAAAGTGTTGATTAAATAGCCTTTCTTTTCAAAATAATGATTTGAGAGCAATCAGTTTCATCTTACTTTATAATCTGAAATAAATCAGTCCCCCAGGGGTCCTTGTACCTCAGATTGGGAAACACTTCCCTATAGGATCTGCCCTCTGGGATCTAGGACTACCATGAAAAAGAGATTGTTAATCTCTGGGACTATCCCGGATAAATAAAGGTGGAAAAAAAAATCTAAAAATCGAATCAAGTTCTTTTGTATAGCCCAACATCACAACAGGAGTTGCGTCTGCACCAAAAAACATCACAGTGAAACAAATGTAATGTTCAAGCAAAGATAGAAAGACAGAAGAACAGCTTGCAGCGGAAGGAAATGTGCCCCAATTGGAGAAAAGTGAAACCTCGACGATAGTAGTAGGTAAAACTAGTTTGACATTTGCTTACATCTGCAAACAGTTGTAAATATGGCGGTGAGTAGAGGTTTTGACACATAATTGTCAAAAACTGATTGTAACTGGCGGATATTGCTTATTGTGGCGCTGTTTTCATAATATTACCAAGAAAATATCATGTTTCCAGACTCTTCCACACCTCTACTGGGTGATGGTTATGATTAATCACATGGCAATGAAATGTTTGTTTCTTTCTAAACTACCATTCTAGACTCCATTATGTAGTCTACCTGTGTGCATTGCTCCATGTTGTTTAATCCTTGCTTTTGTTCATTTTTGTATTTGTCGATTGTCGTGCAGGTCTCTTAATTGTACACACACTACATATGGGAGCAGATTTGTTATTGGATCTTCAATGATGGATCTCTGTTAGTTGCTGTTCTCAAATAACCTGGCTAACGCCAGACTGCCGTGTGCGCTCGAATCATTTTGAACTGCACAGCAGCCTGGGGACCATGGCCGAAATTTTCGCATGGATTTGGGAACCAATCACAGAACAAGGAGGGACGGCAAGATGATGACGAGCTATTCGATATACGGGAGGCTTGTAGTTTATTTACGGATAAAAAAGAAAAAGTTTATTTTCGGATCAAAAATGACAGCAGCAGATGCGATGCTATTTTTCGATCAAGCTTTAGGCCGTGTTCTAAATAGTTTAGCTCAAAAGTTTACAGCGGGTACGTCATATGTCATCGGATACAATGATACGATTGGCTGTGGCTACGTGCAGACGCATGATAGACATTCGTAGCGCCCAATAAACGGCTATGGACGATCGTAAACCACACCTCTCCAACGAGAAAATGAATTGGTGGTCCCCAGACTAAATATCACTTGTGATTTTAGTCTGGCGTTAGCCAGGCTAGTTCTCAAAAGCATTTCAATAATGGATTTTCATGATAAGAAAGTTGATTAGCACATACTGTCAAGTAATACAAGAATGTTGTTATTAGCTCACTTGGAGTCCATTGTCTTTGTACCGTGGCCTTATACTTATTGAAAGCTCAGTGTAACCACTGTACATGCTGTAATCGTCTGGCCACACACAGCTTTACAAATGGCCCATTAAGTATGGCCTTTTAAACATAATACCCCTCTTTGATTAATGCATTAGCCCCCCATTAGTGCCATTCCACTCAGGGGCAGGTCCAGACACATTACAGGCTTTCGCAATCAACCGGCCTCTTCTGTGCTCGCTTGCATCATGCTCCGCTTTAGTCCTATTTAGAAAAGATCACAGGCAATAAGCAGCTGATATGGCCCTCAATGATGAAACGGATCGATGTCAGGTATGCTGGAACTCATGCCAGCGATCAATAAGGCCTCCACGGGTCAAGCACGTGCCTCGTTGAGTGCTGCAGTGCATTCAAGGTTTGTTCAGTTGGAGAGAGGTTAAATGGGGAGATATGAAATTGACTTTGAGACTTTTGGCTTTGGAAAATAATATAGTTTGCTCTTTCTCAAGCCTCAATGTCTTTCTACTGCCCTTTTATGTTTATATGTTGAGGTGGGTGGGAGAGGCTCTTGAAGTTTCTTGGGAACTTTGTCAGAAGTACCGATGGTTGGACAATTGGCTGAGTGTGTTTCTGGTTAACGGTTTAAAGCGGTACCAAAAAGAAACTAGATGCGAGAAGAAAATTGAAAAAACTCCATATACAAGAAAGGTAGGATTTCACCTTGGACCGTCTTGCTTTACGCCGTGACTGATGTGATGTGAACAGACTGCTGGCCTCTGATTGGCAACGAGAGAGAGGACAGCCCTCACTATTAACGCAGGGGATTTTGGCGATATTTGCATTTAGCCGCTGTTAGCGCAACTTTAGCTGGTGTTAGCATAACATTTGCAAGTTGCTTAACTTCATAGTTCGTAATTTTGCGGTTTCTTTTTTGTTTTATTACAGCTTAGTAACTCTGAATGATTCCATAAACCCCAGCAGAAGGCAGCATTTATCCACATTTCTTCTCATCGCGGCTTACAGAACTTTTAATGACGATCTATACAGCGTCCTCCTCGGTGGGGGCAGACCAGGCACAAGTTGTGGGACCAACCTCAGTCCTGGGGCAAACTGATACTAACGTGACATGAACAGGTCTCCGATTGGCCAGAGGAAAGCCCTCACTAACACAGGCAGGTCATAGCCTACAGATTTCATATTTCACAACATCAAACTGCTGTTGATAGCATTTAGCTGCTGTTTGCACAACTTTAGCTGGCGTTAGCATAACACTAGCATGTAGCTTGCCATCATAGTTCATCATTTAGCGGCTTCTTTTTGAAGTATTTGCCTTGGCGCCTCTGAATAATTCCATAAACCCCACCGAAAGGACAGCATTTGGCAAAATCATGGCGTTCTGTTTTTTCTTCAGTAACGTATATTCCAGCGTGCGCAACTGCGGTCCTATATGGAACTGCAACACATGTCTTTAGTTTTGCAGGACACTCCAAGGGCTACGGCTGTACACTAGCTATTAATCTATAATCTGGCACAGCGCATCTCTGTCTCTATGAGCTTATTGTCTCTTTTGTCCCTTAAATAAATAGTATAGTAAAGTACTCCATCACTCTTACATAGTTTTTGTAACAAGATTTGCTTTAAAACAAAAAGTCAGGACGAACTTCTTTGACTGAACTGGTAATTTTTCCTTTACAAATAAAACTTTGCAAAAAATGAGAAAAGAAGCCACGTGTTCCTATCCCGGAGGGGCAGACAGAGCAGGAGATGCACAGTTTCTTATAAAGCTAATAAAGAGTGAGCCAGACAAACGACGACGGTGAAGCAGATGTTGATCCTCCCTCTGTTCAGCCCATAGTCCTGATGAAGAGGTGGTGTTTAAAGAGAACAAGCCTGTAATTCCTCCCTTTCCACTAATTTAATTATGTGCTGACATCCTCCCATTCTCCTTCAGCGGGATAAAGGCAGATTAAGGTTTATACACAGCTTTAATGACGGCACTGAGGGAACTTTACGCACTGGCTGCTTGGCTTAAAGTGTAGTTAGTCATGTTCTTCCAGGCACTTTCTAACTGTACTAAGCATCTCCAATGGCTCTGTTTGGAGTATGGTAGGTGTGGCTGTCCTTGTGGGCACACTTGCTCCATTTGACCCATCCATTATTGATGAGGAACCACAGTGTGCAACCAAAGTTCAGAGCCCTGGTCGCTTGGTTAGGCTTATCTGGCTGGAGATTTACTTCCAATCGAAAGGACAACCAAATGTAGTGGAACAAGTGGTGGTGCTGTAGCTGTAGTGGGCAGGGTTAGCGTCAAGCTTCCACACTGGCATTAGCGTTAAAAAGCACATCCATCCATCTTCTTCAGCTTTATCCAGGGTCGGCAGCAGTCTGAGCAGAAACGCCCAAACTCTCCTTTCCATGTACACTTCCTCCAGTTCTTTCTGAGAATACAAAGAGGTATTTCAGCGTTCCTCCAGCATATCCAGCTTTTCTTCGTGCCCGGAACCTTCCTAAGAGGCGTTAAGGAGGCATCCAGACCAGATGCCCGAGCCACATCAGCGTGCTTCTCTCGATGTGGAGGAGCAGTGGCTCTATTCCAAGCTTCTTATAAGGAAGGGAGGAAGGAAGGAGAGTTTTGGCTTTTGACTCACTTGTCAACTGTTCACTGCAAGTCCAATTCGGCGGACTGGACTACTTGACCGGACTACTTTGGCAGACTGGACTACCGCTTGAAGGTAACGGAATAATTGAAGGTAGGTATTGTCAGTCCAAGAAGTATCCATGTGCTTTGTGTGATTATACTGTCAAGATATAGACCAAATGATTCAATGAAATGACTCTTCCTCAATCATCATTCTGTAGTTTTGTATTTGATCTGTGATGTATGTCAAACACAAAAGAACACCTTGTCTCGACTTTATGGTGACATTCTACGCAAAATAACCACCCAAAAACACAGTCGCAATTGTACACAGACTTGGCGCCTCGCGCTCTCACAAAGAAAATTGTTACTTGTGCACTTCACAAATATAATAACCCGGTCCCTATCATAAAGTGAGTTAAGGAACATTCATCAAACTATAGAACAAGCCCACAGCTAGGGTTTGCAGTGTAGGGATCAGCTGTTTAGGCACTGGTACGGCGAGCGGGAGGGGCCGTGCCAAATCAGCACAAAACTCTTTAATTAGCATTAGAAAAAAAGCTGCAGTCACACAGGCAAACAAACAAGTCATTACTCACCTCATTGGCACTCACGTACACATGATATTCACAGATGCAATGCAGTGTGGGCAAGTGCAAGGAAACAAAAGCATAAAAGTGATGTTTGAACAGAAAGAGTCACTTAACGATGAATACACAATAATAAAGGCAGCGCATCCTTGACCAGATGAAGCCTCATACTTACTTGCTTACGGCATTCAGAGCTTTGCCGACTGTGTAGGTTACAACAGACGGGCGTGCGGGGCAGGTAAGTTGAAGGAAATATTACAAAGATGCTGTTTTATAACCAGATGTTATATTTTCCAATACTCAAGTCCAGTGCATGATTCAGTCTTTGCTCTACATACAATGTAAATAAATTGGTTACTCTCTGGTCATGGGCTTCATATTATTTTTCAAATAATAATTAAGCTGATGAAATGATAGAGTTCCTTGAGCGCAGACGTGTTCTTTTCTACTCATGTGTATTTCAATGCAATGGCAAATGATGCCACTTTTAAAGTAAGGCCAGCGCACATCAAGATGCTTTGATGCGTTGCAAAAAAGCCGCCGCTATCGTTTTCTATAAGAGAACGCACACCGAGGTTGTGGTGACGAGCAGCGATGTTCGACACGGTGCCAGTGCCACGGAGGAAAACACATGCTTTTTGCACTTCTGCAGTGACACAGACGGGTCTCTGGCCTGTGACAGACTAGGTGAGCGAATGTTAGGAAGGACGAGATGTGCAGCAGAGAAGCAGTTGTCAGGACCTTCTGTCTGAGCAGGGACACTCCTGTCTTGAGTCGTTGTGTGTATTTGACCTTGTAGTGACCCAGTGGCCTTATGGGTGGTTGGGATGGTGCCTTAACTTTCCATCACAGTGGTCGCTTCAACGCTCCAGGATCAATTGTTTTGTAGATTGTTTTGAGAGGGTCCGTCAGCAGTTAAACTTCCCAATTCTCAATTGATTGAAGTGTCTGAGGGGCCACTGTGTAAGGTAAATAAAGGTGCCATGCTGACTTTTTTCCCCACATAAAAAGTTGCATACTGCACCCATAGACTGTAAAAAATAATGGACGTCTTATGCTCACTCCTCCCCGTTTACCAGATTGACCACGGCCGTGGGGCAATTCATGGCGGATTTACAGACTCCCCCTCCCCAGCTCTGACGAAGCATGTTCCTAAAAAGGACATACGGGCGGGATTTTCACCGTAGACTCGGCCCTTGCGTGACGTGTAGCTCGCGCTGCTCCAATGCTAACAGTCCGAGCCTCATTAAGTACGAGATTTCAAAAAATCATATTACGAAAACCAGCCTGGTTTCATATATTGTTATTAACCCAGCGTTATCTCAGGAGGAATATCTAGCCTAGTGTAGTGTTGAAACAATTGAAACCAGGCTTTAAAGTAGTTTTTAACGTGTCTAAACTCCAATGCTTTTCAATGGGGGCCTAGCGGCGGTGGTCAAAAAGCAGGGCAGCCAGCGGCCATTGACTGCACCTGTAAGAGCCTCATGCAGTGCATCACAGAGTGGAAGATGTTTTAAAGGAATAGGCCACCGTTTTTACATACTGAGATATGTTCTTACCTTAGCTTTGACAAGTTCTTTAGGACCTGTCTGGTCTTCCCCCGTGCCTTCAGTCACGTAAACACAGTGCAGACGGCGTTAGCATTTAGCCTCTCCCCCTCACTATAGCTCCAAAACAGGTCAAGATAGAAGCTACCAAGCTCTTCCACGTTTTCCCTATTTAAATATGGTTACGTGAAGTGTTACACTACAAAGTATAATTACACGAAGTAATCTTCACTTTACTGCGCAGTAATCTTCACTTTATAGTCACAATATAGTCCCCCCTTTTATCCGCTTAGAAAATCCACATTGTTGAATTTTGTGTAATTATACTTTGTAGTGGAACACTTCACGTAACTTTATTTAAATAGGAAAAACGTGGAAGAGCTTGGTAGCTTCTATCTTCACCTGTTTTGGAGCTATAGTGGAGAGGGGGAGAGGCGCTGTGTTTACGTGATTGAAGGCACGGGTGAAGATCAGACAGATCCTAAAGAACTCGTCAAAGCTAAGGTAAGAACATATCTCAGAATGTAAAAACGGTGGCCTATTCCTTTAAAGAGGGGGTATTATGCTTTTTTCAGCCACATAGCACCAGTCTATAGGACACTACAATGATGACGAAACCTTCTGTTGGTCTGTCAATGCAGTAAATTAGAATAACTGCCTTGTATAAAATTGCTCTTTCAAAATGGCGTTAGCAAATGACTTGAAATAGGCCCCTGTCTCTTTAAGAACCTCTGACCCTTTCCGACACGCCCCCTCCACACGCTGTCTGTGGCATCACAACAACACTCCGCTCGTTGTCTCAAGTATTGAAACTACGATCGGTGCATTTTAATTTTTATTGTTGGAAAGGACCTACTGTTTATCACTTTGTGAACAATGGCCACACAGGATATTATTTGGAAACAAACCTTCCACACCGGACGCTTGGAAGGGGCTCTTGCCTGAAAAATAACTGCTGTTTGGAGGCTATCTCTTTGCATCTGCCATGCCCTATGGATCTCTAACTATACCCCCATGGACGACACCAGGATCTGCAGGAGCCCATACGATTCAAAGACGGACATTATCTGTGCAAGTGGACAATGGTTTTTCGAGGTTACCCGTTAGCTTGTTATAATCGACTACAGCTCATTGTTGATGAAAAGTCTGTAATAAACCACAAATGTGTAAAGCCAGGCTCATTGTGTGATCATCGTAAAGGCTGCTTCGAGTAGTTGCCTGCTTTATTGACGTTATTTGTGCATAATATGCTGCCTGTTTTCAATGAATGTTGTGAAGGTGAAGGTTGTTAGCTTGTCGCGGCTAATAGGGCCTTAGCTCCGAGAGAAACCACTCGGCTACGACTCACTGTAGATGAAATGTGAGCAATAAACTACACAATCAACAAGCCAGGCTCCGTGTGTGATCATCATAAAGGCTGCTTCAAGCAGTTGCCTGTTTTAGTGACGTTTTCAATGCATAATATGCTTGTATTCAGTGAATTTTCCCGTTAGCTTGTCGCGGCTAGCTTGTTAGCTCCGGGAGAAAGCCACTCGGCTATGACCCATTGTAGATGAAATGTGAGCAATAAACTTCCAAATCAACAAGCCTGGCTCCGTGTGTGATCATTGTTAAACGGTTCTTTATGTGTGTGGTGGTTTTATTGACTTTATTTGTGCATATTTCTCGTTTTCACGTGATGACTCGAGGTTTAGCTTAGCATTAGCTTTCTCCGGAGGCTCTGTGCATCATCAAGGCCCAGCGCAGAACCAGACACTGAAATAAGTGTTCTTGTCACCGGTTTTAATCCTGGGTGTTTCGGTAACAGAAACACTGATGTGTGTCTTTGTAAAAGTCTGCTGTGGCTCCGGTTCACAACACATGAAGCTAATCATCCATGATGACTCTGTTTACATCTTAGGGCTAGACACTGCGGGGAGGGGGTTCTGCTGAGGAGCGGTGGTTGGTTACTCGGCTGGTGACGAAAGGTCGGAGGCGTATCCTGGAGGTCGAGGGCGTTTCCTGAAGGAATCAGGCGTTTTATCCCTAAAATGGCCGCCATCGGAGTTTCTACAGATTACTCGAAAATACGTGAATGTGCCAAGGCAACACTTCAGGCATGGTTTTAATGAGGGAATGACTTAATAACATGATGTAAAGCTTGAAAAAGTCGATTTTGCATAATAGGCCCCCTTTAAAATGGTTCACTTTTCAGTCTCAAGACCTCAAATTCATCATGTAAAGAATGCATAATCCACTTTACTGAATCTGAAATTAAAATAATTACGTATCTGCCTATAATAAAATCCTATTTTCTTCTCATGAGTCCTAATGTATTTTATTAAAATGACATAAAGGTAAACATACGGTTTGGTATTTGGTAGTTACTTTTGCTGATGATTTTGAGCCCTGTATCTTGTTTTTCGCTGCTCGTGGACTAATTGTGCAACCAGATAAATGTTCGGTTTGTCACCAGCCGAGAAGATTCATGAACATTTCTTCATTCGAGCCGCCACATATTCGTACGTTACCTCTGCATTCATCATGCGTAGAGGCTACACCCATACTCGCTCATTTACAAAACTTTCCCTTCTCTTCACACGCTCACCTTTTTGCGTCGGCCATGTTTGAAATACCGTCGGCCATACGCAGATATTTGACTAATTGAAGCAGATCTGTGCGCGCGTGTCTGCTCCTGCCTGACGCGCTCTAATGGGGACGCAACAAGGGCCGGCTAACGAGCTACGCTAACAGGTGCTTCTCATTACAGATCTCCCGCGTCTCCCGCGTCTCCCCGCGTTCTTCATTAAAGCCGTGTGTCCGAGAGTCGCGCTGATTGGCTGTCTGTAACATCCGTACAGAGGAAAACAAGCGCGCCGCGGTGAGTGTCTCTTTGGCCTCGTGCTCTCTTAGGCCAAAAACGTGTCCTGTCATCTCTGATACAGGAAAGGTTTGTTTTTCTCCGGTTTGTTCCATTTTCTTTCATTTTGAAGAAACTCTTATTCTTGATTGCGCGTTCAGATGAAGATGTTTCAATAGAGTTTGGGAAATTCTACAGTTACCATGGAGATCCGCCATCTTTGCAGCTGTGAGCATACATTTCCATTGACTAACATTAGCTAAAAACAGTATAAAAAGTGGAGAAAATAGCCGTTGCTGCTGAGTTACTGCTGGTAAATACATCTAACACACTGTGGTGTCCAAGTGCTTTAATGTGAACAATAACTCCAGTATTTTAACTTCTAAAATCTCCATTAGTTTATAATTGCTGCTAATCCCATAATGCTTAGCGATATGACATAACATTCCCGAACTCTATTGGATTATTGTGGTGTTATATTTAGGAATGCCTCTACTGACTCTTGCGTGATTTGGACACTGTGTATCATGGAGCATTGCGTTTTATTACAAACATGAGGTCGTTGAGTCGTCACTGTGTCTTGTGGGGGCTGGTCTTTGTCGTTTCTCGGATTGAAACTAAAAAGAAAATGGGTTCTCACGATAAATATCTGCTCCAGTCAAAGACTTCAAAATGACACTCAGGAGAATAACTTCTTTCGAAGAGGTCTTTTATTCAGAATACAAGTTACAGCTCAAAATGCATTCCAACGGACGTCTTTCCACGCAAGTCTGTGAAATACAGCTTATGTTTCAATTTTATAACTTCGGATATCCTGCCCCCTAAACCAGACGCCCCTCTTGGCCTTTAACACTGATAGTACGGACAATTCGGGACACAGCAAGTTTGCTTAGTCATGGTAGGCTTCGAGGACAAGGACACTTTTACACAAACAACTAGCAAGTTTGCTTAGTCATGGTAGATGTTCCAAGACACCTACGAGGACAAGGACACTTTGCACAAACAACTCATTTGACCATGATAAGACATTAAATGACCTCAGCGAAGGTTCATAACTTCGTACAAGATTAATTTTCTCCACAAAACCCAAGTACCTTTTTATCAATCAATGTTTATTTATGAAGCCCTTTGCAACACACAGGGTGACCAAAGTGCTTAACAGTAAAAACACTAAGGAGTCTAAGGACAGGGGACACCCACGTGGCTGGTCACCACATGCTGCCGACGCTTATTTGGACTTTATTTATTGTTGCCCCTGCCTCTTGGCCCGGACACTCTTCAAAGATACATTTTTAATTTGAATGAATTTTATCCAGGAACAGACCACTGTTTTTCCATACTGAGATATGTTCTAACCTGAGCTTAGACGAGTTGATACGCAGCTGTCTGGTCTTTGTGTGTGCTCTCAGTTACACAAAACAACCAAAGATGTTGTTTGCATTTGGCCTCTCCCTGCATATTCCTATAGCTACAAACGGGGGTGAAGTTAGAAGCGACCCAGCTCTTCCATGAGCACACACAAAGACCAGACAGGTACGTATCAACTCGTCTAAGCTCAGGTAAGAACATATCTCAGTATGGAAAAACGGTGGCCTGTTCCTTTAATAAAGAAGGAAATAAAAAAGACTGTGCATTTCAGAATACATAATACATACATAATATAACATAATATCCTGTTCTCCAGGGGCAACTTGTTTGTAGGACATGCATCCAGACCTTTTTAACTCTTACCTATATCTGACGTATAGGCAATAACAATGGTTCTATGAATGGCATGTCAGAATTGAAGCAAAACTTTCAGCATTCAAAATAGTGATTTGAACCTTCAAAAAACTAATCAAAAAAATCTAGAGTGTGATTCTTTGGAGTAATCCGTCAAACTTCGTCAGACAAGAGTCTGGCCTGAGTGTTTTTGGCAAAGGAGCAAACCTTGATCACGGACTCTCAGCCAGCTCCGTTCTGCCCTCTCCAGGTCCACGGCCCAGTTCAATTACTGTGACGTCCCGCTGAGCAGAGTCCTCTCCATCTCCAATCCCGTATATTTACACCTGGCCTTTACCCTCGCTAATTACCTCACCAAAGTCATCCATCACATTTGGGGACATTCTGAGTGTCTCTTAAGTGTCCCAAACCTGTCACCTGTCCCACCTGCTCGAGCCCCCACTCTCCGCAAGTGGACCCTTCACTGTACATGAATCCCACATCCACCAAAAAGACGAAGAAGGGCACTCATTAAATACCAGAGCCCCGGCAGAATCAATTACGGTGATTAATCGATTTGTCAAACGGTCCCCGTGGTTCAAAGCAGGTACTCTGGTCCATTTGAGAACAGGAATAGGGCCGTTTTTGTTCATAGCTTTGTTTCCTTTCATGACATGGCAAAATAAGACAGGGGCGTGTCCAGAGTTTTTCACTGGGGTGGCCCGAGGGGATCTCACTTAGTTATGAAAAGGGGCATCAAGTCTTTAAGCAAAAGTGAAATTAGGAAATGAACTAAATGTCTGCAGTTTCATCTCAACAGTCCATAAAAAACTTTGAAAACTCTGTCTTTAGATCATTCCTGGCCCAGTCTAAACATTTTAGCGTATGTGTCTTGATCAGTAGTGGTCGGGTTTACACTCTTCACACATTGTCGATGTCTCTGAGCACTGAACACCTTGTACTTAAGGACACTTCAGGTGGTTACGTTTGCGTCTTTTCTTGTCATCTCACTTCTTACGACCCTGTTGGTTATTGGCAACAAATATTGGCAAACATTTTTCTTTATATTTTAAGAGGGCTGCATCCCAGTCTGACTATCCGTCCATCCATCCATCCATCCATCCATCCATCCATCCATCCATCCATCCATCCATTTTACTCCACTTTTCTGTTTCCGGGTCGCGGCTGTTGGAGCTGCCGAAATCACAATACACCAGCCCCTAATGGCTCCTCCCGCAGGTGGGGGGTCCACAGAAGGACGGCCTCATGGTTCTGACCGGGCCTGTTGGTCTCTAACAAGGGGCTTCTGAACCGCTCTTTGTCTGACCCGTCATGTAGGACCTGTTTGCCACGGGAGACCCAACCAGGGGCACGAAGCCCCCGACAACAGAGCTCCCAGGATCATTGAGGTGCTCATACCCCTCCACCACGTTAAGGTGGCAGTTCCAGGAGGGGCCCAGTCTGACTAGCTTTTTACAATTTGAGTTTGAATTTTGAGTTTGAAAAAAGCAATGATTTGGCCAAAAAAGTCACTTGTGGACACAGAGTAGATCTATGAATTCCCCAAATGTGTTAATGATTGATCATTAATTGTAAAAATGGAATAAAACTTACTGACCTCAAATACTTCCTAATATACTAAATTATTTGGCTTTTGTGCTAATTTTACTTTCAATCATGCAAAGTAGACTTTCTTTAACTTCTTCCACCTCAGAGGCAATTCTACACTGTCGAAATAAGTCTATAAGTAATGCTAAACTTAATTTAAATTTCATCCGAACGTATTACAGAACAATCTCGAGGTGTTAGCGAGATAAGTTCAGGATGTGAAGTCAGAGGTGTGCAGATTTCTTCAGATAGCTTCGATAGCACTTCTGTTTGTTCGCCGCCCCCCGCCTTTGATGTTGGCCCGTTCACCTGTCTGTCCCGCGCCTCCTCCGCTCCTCTGATCTGCCTCGCTTCATATTCAACTCTCCTCCCCTCCATTAATACTTTCCAGGTTAGACTTGGAGTGCAGGACGTTCTGTACCTTCCATCTCCAAAGAAGCAAACTCATCTAAATTACACGTGTGCAACCTCGACGGAAGCGCTTGACCGTGACCTATTTACATGCGCAAACAGCTCCGGGATGTGTTTATCAAGGAAGGGAGAAATGGATTTATGTAAAATGCTCCAAGTATGTATTTTTGATTGCATGTATCGTTCCAGACCAGTTTGTGTCGTGTGAGGTAACCACAAGGAGCCGCTTAAGGTCAGCACTTTCCAAAACAGGAGAAGGGACACAATAAAAACAATAAAAAGGGGCATCAACTTAAAGGGATATTTCAGGATTTTTGACATAGGGCCTCATTTCCTAGTTATCCAGAGTGTTGTTGATTTCTGGAGATATATATTCATGCAGTCTTTATATTTGAAGAGTTTAGTGGTGCTAGGCTAGTGCATGTCTATGGTAACTAGTAGCCTGCATTAAAAACAGTCTGACTCAAGCACAGTGCACCTGAGGCAAATCACTTATAACACCAGACTACCCATATAAATGTCTGTGTAGACTCAAATACAACCATTTTGCATTTAAAATAACTTATATTTGAGCAGCATCAGCTTCCTGGTTGTAAGCTACGCAGCGGCAGAGTGATCTGCTAGGTCTACAGTAGTTTGTTTACCTGCGGCGGCATTACTACACGTGGAATTCACACAAGGAGCTGATATGGCAACGTTTGGAGGACTAGCTGATGATTTTGAAGAGGTTTTTAATGCAGGCTACTAGTTACCATAGACATGCGCTAGCACTAGCCTAGCACCACTAAACTCTTCAAATATAAGGACTGCATGAATAAAAATAATAAAAAAATCTCCAGAAATCGACAACACTCTGGATAACTAGGAAATGAGGCCTTATGTCAAAAATCAAACAACATAGTACATTTTAATTTGGGTTTCACATTTTACCTATTTCAACCTGGTTTTACATTTTTTGTGATGTTTAACCCGCCCCATCCCGACCCAATAAAAATCAACCCCAACCCCAAATAATTACTCTCAATTTGCCAACCCGACCTGAACCCACACACATTAAAAACCCCTTAACCACCACCTGACCCGAACACACTTTCTCCAGTTCAGCGTTTATTGACCGGACAGCTTACAGCCTTTAGGCCAGTGTACCGTCTCATTTGAAAGCTAACGTCTAGATTGATAAATGCCAAAACAGGCGGTGATTTTTCGTACACCTCACACACGCTCTGAGGGCCAATGTGAGGTCCCTACATCAGAACCTATGGCCATAAAATGAGTGATGAGGTCAGAATTCTCGGAAACTATTGATCTTCACATGTAACCACCATTCTTGGAACATACAGTATATGACTTTTTCAACTTTGTTCAAAAACTGTTCGTACATGCTAATCACTTCCCTTGCCTTGTGCTTTACCACCGACAGCTATTCGCAGACAGAGAATAATAAGGTAGGCATGTACTGCAGCCTTGAACAACTAAGTAGCTGCGAGGCTCTTTATGTTTTCTTTTCACCGCACTGCTCTTCCGGTAATAAGGCAGCAGCGCCATAGGAGACAACATGGGACGTAATTAGATGGCACACAAATCAATATGCCCAGACGTGAAGAAAGACGGAAAGAAGGCGTTCACACAAGAGACACTTAAAAAGGACATTTAAGGCGAGCTATGAAAAGAGTGAAAGAACACCGCAATGTGTCGTGAAGGTAAAGGGTGGTCATTGTATGGTGAATGGTATATGCTCACTTGTTGCAAAGGAAAATATACTGGATATACTATGCTAGCATTTGGCCTCTCCCAATGTATTCCTATAGCTCCAAACGGGGGTGTAGTTGGAAGCTACCACGCTCCTCCACGCACAAAGACCAGACAGGTAGTTATCAACTCGTCTAAGCTCAGGTAAGAACATATCTCAGTATGGAAGAACTGTGTGCCCTCAGCCATGCAAAAAGACCACAGATGTTGTTAGCATTTGGCCTCTCCCAGTATATTCCTATAGCTCCAAACTCAGGTAAGAACATATCTCAGTATGAAAAACGATGACCTGTTCCTTTAAGATCAAAAATACCCGAGGTCCAGTCGAGAAGCTTTGAGATTTGGGTAAAACCAAACTGGAGAAAATGCACTCAGTTAAGACCTGTTTCAACCTGAAAAGACTCACAGAGACAGAATGTGTTAGGAAGTTTTATTGAACGTGAATCATGAGGGGCTCAGACCTTGGTGGAAGATTGCATTAACGATATGGAATACATGGCGATGATGGATGATAGCCAGAATCTTCCCCGAACACTGGTGGTGGTAGAGGATGAGACCCGGGGCGGCCGGTTGACACAAGAGTTGAGGAGAGGCCAGGTGGAGGAGGGGCAGAGGAGGATTGACCGGGGAGCTTAAGAAGGGCGTCCTGGGCGATGAATGGCTGAAGCAGGATGAGCTGCCGGCTGATTCGAAGGTTGCTCGAGATGAGGTCGTGATTGGATGATTCGATAATGAAGGCTGGAGGTAAGTCTTCCAGATTGAATTTGTGCTGAAGCTTCAAGTTAAAAAAAGGGCAATTCACTTTATTAATCAACGTTATTTTCTATAGCTAAACTACACTTGACTCAATAAAAGGAATATAAGAATCTGTTTAATTGTGGGTAGAATTATGTATCATTGCATCGGTGTCCTCCATGTTTGCTGCAGTGTATTCTGCCATCACTTATTCCATTGACAGCCTGAATAAATAGCGCTTTCCATGGAGTTGACTAAAAGTTGTTCATTTGCGCAGTCAATCGATGCGGCGACTGTCCCTCGTGGCTCGCTGTAGTTGACTTCTGAGACACGATAAACAAGGAAGTTCTTTTCAGGGCCTTCTGGGTACCACCAATCAAGTGAGTTTTTATCAAAGAACAAGTAGACAGCCAGCCAGAGGCGCGACAAAACACTTGAGTCGAGACAACTGTTGCCATTTTAGGAAGCCACTGTCTGCCGTACTGAATTATAAACAGTGCAAATACGCCCTCTAACCACAGGCTTTTCTTCTTGATAACATGGTTTGAATCAGGTCAAAGGCACCCTGGCAGTCTCTGTATGTAAGTGTATAGTGGCGGAGTATAAGAGCATGCGTCCATCATAGCAGATAGGCTCCAGGTTCGAACCCTCCCAGGAGCAGTAAGCAGCCGCTGATCTTGAGGTACACCTATAGCTCAGGGGTGGGCAAGCGCTATCTCAAGAGCCACACGCTGCTTTTTAAAGCTCTTCAGAGATTTGATGCAATAAGTAAACTCATAAAATGTATTTCCATGCATGATAAGCTGCTACAGTATTGTGCTGTTTATGCTACATCTGAGGCAGAATGAAGGCAGTAACAACTGATTTGATCACTGCTATGAACAAAAACTACACAGCACACATTGTAGCACATTGTTGTTTGAAGATAAAAGTACAAATACAGCTTGAGGCTTTTTTTTTATTTGTTTAGTATTAGGTTCTCTTATGATGTTGAGGGTTGCAGACCCCTTTCTGTGTGGAGTTCCCCGTGTCGGCGTAGGATTCCTCGGGTTTCCTCTACCACTAAAAACCTGTACCGTGGGTGAATCCTCCAGCCAGGTGATTCTGACCATCAGCCGGGGCCACATCTGGAGATGGGTCCCCGGGCGTGACACTACCGCCGCCCACTGCTTCTTACGGGATCGTCCCAGTAAGGAGAAGGATGGGTCAAATGGAGAAGACAAATATCATTGTACAGTTGTTGCAGAAGGATTAGCCTATAGTGCATGTTCTGAACATCCAGAGGACCGAAGGACAATTAACTTTAGACTCTACACAGAAAGGGTCCTGGGTCAGGTGGGGCCTTACAGTGTGGGCATCTTACTACTGTACATCCACCAAAAACATGGACAACAGACATGAACTTCAGCAGGCTACCCTGAATATAGCTCAGGGTTAGAAGAAGCACAGCAACAGGTTGCCCCAAATGGCATAAAAGGTGTAACCGCAAAGGGCATTGCTTTGAGTGTTTTATTCGAAGCCATCCATCCATCCATCCATTTTCTTCCGCTTTATCCGGGGCCGGGTCGCGGGGGCAGCAGTCTCAGCAGAGATGCCCAAACTTCCCGATCCACACACACCTCCTCCAGCTGTTCTGGGGGGACCCCGAGGCGACACCAGGCCAGCTCGGAGACATAGTCCCACCACCGTGTCCTGGGCCTTCCACGAGGCCTTGTCCCACTAGGACATGCCTGGAACACCTCCCGCGGGAGGCGACCAGGAGGCATCCGAAACAGATGCCCGAGCCACCTCAGCTGGCTCCTTTCGACGTGAAGGAGCAGCGACTCTACTCCGAGCTCCTCCCGGGTAACTGAGCTCCTCACCCGATCTCGGAGGGTGCGCCCAGCCACCCTGCGAAGGAAACTCATTTCGGCCGCTTGTATTCGCGATCTTGTCCTTTCGGTCATGACCCAAATCTCATGACCATAGGTGAGGGTGGGAACGTAGATCGATCGGTAAATCGAGAGCTTTGCCCTCCGACTCAGCTCCCTCTTCACCACGACAGACCGATACAGCGACCGCATCACTGCTGACGCCGCACCGATCCGTCTATCGATCTCACGCTCCATCCGTCCCCCACTCGTGAACAAGACCCCGAGATACTTGAACTCCTCCACTTGAGGCAAGGACTCCCCACCGACCCGAAGAGGGGAAGCCACCTTTTTCCGGTGGAGAACCATGGCCTCGGATTTGGAGGTGCTGATCCTCATCCCGGCCGCTACACACTCGGCTGCAAACCGCCCCAGTGCGTGCTGAAGGTCCTGGTTCGTTGAAGCCATCAGAACAACATCGTCCGCAAACAGCAGAGATGAGACTCTGAGGCTCCCAAACCGGACACCCTCCGGCCCCTGGCTGCGCCTAGAAATTCTGTCCATAAAAGTAATGAACAGAACCGGTGACAAAGGGCAGCCCTGGCGGAGACCAACACGCACCGGGAACAGGTCTGACTTACTGCCGGCAATGCGAACCAAGCTCCTGCTGCGGTCATACAGGGAACGGACAGCCCTTAGCAGAGGGCCCCGGACCCCATACTCCCGGAGCACCCCCCACAGGGCACCACGAGGGACGCGGTCGAACGCTTTCTCCAGATCCACAAAACACATGTGGACTGGTTGGGCGAACTCCCACGAACCCTCGAGTACCCGATGAAGGGTATAGAGTTGGTCCAGTGTGCCACGACCAGGACGAAAACCGCATTGTTCCTCCTGGATCCGAGGTTCAACTATCGGCCGGATCCTCCTCTCCAGCACCCTGGAGTAGACCTTACCGGGGAGGCTAAGGAGGGTGATTCCTCTGTAATTGGAACACACCCTCCGATCCCCCTTCTTAAAGAGAGGGACCACCACCCCGGTCTGCCAATCCAGGGGCACTGTCCCCGACCGCCACGCGATGTTGCAGAGACGTGTCAGCCAAGACAGTCCTACAACATCCAGAGACTTAAGGTACTCAGGGCGAATCTCATCCACCCCCGGAGCCTTGCCACCAAGGAGCTTTCTCACCACCTTGGTGACTTCAGCCCCGGTGATGGGCAAGCCCACCTCCGAGTCCTCAGCCTCTGCTTCCTCATTGGAAGACGTGACGACGGGATTGAGGAGGTCCTCGAAGTACTCCTTCCACCGCCCGACGACATCCCCAGTCGAGGTCAGCAGCCCCCCACCCGCACTGTAAACAGTGCTGGTGAAGCACTGCTTCCCCCTCCTGAGGCGCCGGATGGTTTGCCAGAATCTCTTCGAGGCCGACCGATAGTCTTCCTCCATGGCCTCCCCGAACTCCTCCCAGACCCGAGTTTTAGCCTCCGCGACCGCCCGAGCCGCAGCACGCTTGGCCTGCCGGTACCTCTCAGCTGCCTCAGGAGTCCCACAAGCCAACAAGGCCAGGTAGGACTCCTTCTTCAGCTTGACGGCATCCCTTACTTCCGGGCGCCACCACCGGGTTCGGGGATTGCCGCCGCGACAGGCACCAGAGACCTTACGGCCACAACTACGAGCAGCCGCATCGACAATGGAGGAGGAGAACAGAGTCCACTCTGACTCCATGTCCCCCGCCTCCCCCGGAATCTGGGTGAAGCTCTTCCGGAGGTGGGAGTTGAAGACCCCACTGACAGAGGGATCCGCCAGACGTTCCCAGCAGACCCTCACAACACGCTTGGGCCTACCAGGTCTGACCGGCTTCCTCCCCTGCCAGCGGATCCAGCTCACCACCAGGTGGTGATCAGTTGACAGCTCAGCCCCTCTCTTCACCCGAGTGTCCGAGACACGCGGCCGGAGATCAGATGACACAACTACAAAGTCGATCATCGACCTCCTGCCTAGGGTGTCCTGGTGCCACGTGCACTTATGGACACCCTTGTGCTCGAACATGGTGTTCGTTATGGACAAACTGTGACTAGCACAGAAGTCCAATAACAGAACACCACTCGGGTTCAGATCGGGGAGGCCGTTCTTCCCAATCACCCCCTCCCAGGTCTCACTGTCGTTACCCACGTGGGCGTTGAAGTCCCCCAGCAGAACAATGGAGTCCCCAGTCGGAGCACTATCTAGTACCCCTCCCAGGGACTCCAAGAAGGCCGGGTACTCTGCACCGATGTTGGGCCCGTAGGCCGAAACAACGGTGAGAGACCTGTCCCCGACCCGAAGGCGTAGGGACGCGACCCTCTCGTCCACCGGGGTGAACTCCAACACGTGGCGGCTGAGCTGGGGGGATATGAGCAAACCCACCCCAGCCCGCCGCCTCTCCCCGCGGGCAACTCCAGAAAAATGGAGAGTCCAGCCTCTCTCCAGGAGTTGGGATCCGGAACCCAAGCTGTGCGTGGAGGTGAGCCCGACTATATCTAGTCGGTATCTCTCAACCTCCCGCACAAGCTCAGGCTCCTTCCCCCCCAGCGAGGTGACGTTCCATGTCCCGAACGCCAAAAGCTGTGCATGCGGACCAGGTCGTCGAGGCACCTGCCTCTGACAGCCACCCAGTCCTCTCCGCACCCGACCCCTACGGATCCCTCTGCGGGTGGTGGGTCCACAGGAGGGCGGGCCCACGTCGTCCCTTCGGGCTGGGCCCGGCCGGGCCCCGTGGGCAGAGACCCGGCCACCAGACGCTCGCGTTCGGGCCCCAACCCCAGGTCTGGCTCCAGGGTGGGGCCCCGGCTGCGCCATGCCGGGCGACGTCACGGTCCTTGAATATTGTACGTCCATAGAGATCTTCTGAACTGCTCTTCGTCTGACCCGTCACCTCGGACCTGTTTGCCATGGGAGACCCTACCAGGGGCATAAAGCCCCAGACAACATAGCTCCTCGGATCATTCGGGCACTCAAACAACCCCACCACGTTAAGGTAGCAGTTCATGGGGTTGCTGTGTGTATGGGCCCACCATGAGGCACCACCTGGGAACAATTCTGTATATGCTACAAGCAACTTTATGTAGTGCTACTTTTTATTCATATAAACACGATTTAGAGTTGACTTTATTCATGTGTGATAAATAAGTTCATATGCCACCAGAAAATGAGTAAAAGAGTGGAAAATTGTGTTTCCCAAAAGATCTTGATTTCCCCCTCAGCGAATGTCAAGAAATGTGTGGAAAATGGGGAATCATTTTGGAAAAAATTGTAAAAAAAATCTGTCAATAAATAAGGATTTTTTTTTTCTAAATAGGGGGAAATGGGGAGATAATAGGGAAAATAAGAGTACTACATTTTTTTTTTTAAATGAATAAAAAAATAAGGAAAAAAATGTGTAACTGTAATTTAAAAAAAAAAAGTTTTTTTGGTGCTGCTTTTGATACTTTAATCTTTTCGATGCCAATAGTACCTAAACTTTTTTTCTGACGCTATGCGGTATGCAACCCTACTAGATAAACTGACCCCCTAAAATACTTACAAGTCCTTTAAGTAGATAAACGTTTTAATTTGTGTCACAACTTGTTAAAATGTTTTGCGTATTTATTTTTTTAAGTTGCAGGGTGATTAAACACACGTCCCAGATTTCATGTCATCTACATGAATTAAGCGAGAAAGTTTCAATGGTACCAGATCCAGAAGATCATTTTGGCCATATATATAGTAAACACAGAACATTTTGTATCAGAAGAAAGAAGACTGCCTGCGACATTACGCTTTCTTTCTGGCTGCCCTTTTTCTTATTGTGAAAGTCTGGACGTGTTCTCTTATGTTGGATGTCATTCCTGCCACACACAAACCAATATAGTCAATAGTTCTGTTACTTTCGACTCTAATTGCAACAAGGGTCACATCCCCCTTCATCCCCTCTTTATGTATGTACGGCGGTGGTCTCAGCCTTGCTTAAACCCGGTCCAGTTCGATACCTGTCAGATTTATGTCTCTGTTATTTCCCTCTCTAAACACTCAGTGATAAACTCTGGCGAAGGACACAATAACAAGAGATCTACCTCTTTCTCTCTTCGTTTCCCTGTGTGTGGCGTACTCGGTCGCCCGCCCTCGCCCCTTCTCTTCGCTATCAATCAGCCCTGTGGTGATTGCTCTTGGATTACGGGGCTTTTGCTGTCCGCTGCCTGCGATTAATGTCGGCAAAAATAAAGTACCCCTATATCCCACTGCAGTGACTGGAGTGGACCGATTCTCGCCCGGACTGAGCCAAAACCGCGAGCGAAGGAAACAAAAGTGGATCAAAAGAAAAAATGTGAAGAAAAATATGGTGAGGTTTGACTTGTTCATTTTTTGTCCTCAACTGACCAGGGTCCAAGGTATTTTTAATCTCCTAACCCAATTATTCATTCACAGTAGCATTTCTCAAAGAACATGCGTCTGTCACAATCAACCCAGACTTAATGTATTGCGGTACTAAAGCTAAACGCTATACTTGGAGAAATGGGAGCTATTTTGAGATATTAGTGGCAAAATATGTTGTTGGTTGACTTGATATATGAACAAATAGGGGAAAATGGGGAGAAAATAGGGAAATTAATAAATAAATGAAAAATTATTATTATTATTATTTTTTTAAAATATAAAATTGGGGAAAATAGGGAGAAAAGTTAGTCTGGCTAACGCCAAACTAAAATCACAAGTTATATTTAGTCTGGGGACCACCAACCGATTTTCTTGTAGAAGAGATGTGGTTTACAATTGTCCACAACCGTTTATTGGGCGCTACGAATGTCTATCATATGCATCTGCACGTAGCCATAGCCAATTGTATCATCGTCCTATGACGTATTTAGAACATGGTCTAAAGCTTGATCGAAAAATGGCATTGCGGCTGCTGCTGTCATGTTTGATCCGTAAATAAACTTTTATTTTATTTTATCCATAAACAAACTACAACATTCCGTATGTTGAATAGTGCATCATCATCTTGCCGTCCCTCCTCGATCTGTGATTGGTCCCAAATTTATGAAAAAATTCGGCCATGAACCTCGGGCTGGCATTAGCCAGGCTAGAGAAAAATAGGGAAAATATTAATACTAAATATTTTTCACACAAAAAAATTCCGATACCATAACGGTATCGTTTAATGGTACGCAGCCTGTTTTGCGATTTATCATAAAGCCCTTAAGGTGGGTCTCGAAGCTCCACCCTGAGAGAACCACTGCTTCAACTGCTTTTGTGACGTAGCATCAAAACAGTACAACTTGCATTATTCCACAGTATGGCTTTACAATCAGGGATTTTCCCCCTCCCCTTTCGTCCTTTGGTCCATGTTAAAAGCTCTTCAAATAATATCAGACACATTTGATTACCCACAACAATATCTGCCAACAACAAAAAACCCATTTTGCTTTCCGAAACAGCCCTTCAGTCCAGCTGTTTGTCCTTGTTTCCTTGTTCACTGGAGATAAAGTAGCGGCTGGCGGATTGCGGGCTCAGCTCAGGATACCAGCAGTCTTGATAGATTAGAACGGTCTGTGGGAAGTCATGCAAAATAGCAGGATCTGAAAAGCCTGTACACCGCCGAGCCAACAAGCCGCTTCTCGTAGCTCGGGTTTATCTTGAGCACCTCTCTCCACACACACACACACACACACAAACTAGCCGTAGCATTGGCGCCGTTCCCTTTCCCCCGCCTTACAAACCTAATTTATCACCCGCAGGGTCCACTGAGTGTGCGAATGTGTGCGCTCAGAGACTCTGGCCAGATCCGCGGCCACCATAACATTATTAAGATACAGCCTGATGACAAAAGCTTGGCTGCAGAATACACACAGTCCAGTTTCAAATGAGACGAGGCAATGTAAAAATGTGAAAGAAATCGCCAAATTTTGAAAACATTACTCGCCAAAAAACTCTTGGTGCATCCCATCAAATCTGGAGCACTTCTGTTGTATTTGTTTATTTTTAATGCAGTGTCCAATTCAAATAAACCAATATATGAAATGAGAAATAAATGTTCTGATCCAATTTCACCTTTCACTTTAACACTGAGCTTCTGCCTCATGTGTTCCACCATCTGCTCACCTCTTCATTATGGCATCAAGCTCTGCATTCTGCAACTTTACAAGCTTCACCAGTTCCTCAAGTCA
Source organism: Gobius niger (assembly GCF_951799975.1). NCBI lineage: Eukaryota > Metazoa > Chordata > Actinopteri > Gobiiformes > Gobiidae > Gobius > Gobius niger. The sequence continues at coordinate 9,766,100 of NC_136852.1, read as the reverse complement.
AATTCTCTCCCCAAAATGTCCCTGGGGCAAACTGATGCATGTGTGGCTGGCACCCTGTTAGTGTTCTCACATGAGTAAAACTTTTAAAACAAAAAAAAAAGCAAAAAAAACTAAAATTTCCATACAAAGAGATCCTATTTTTGGTTTAGTACCGCAACCACCTTCTGTCTTAAAGGTCCTATGTCATGCAAATCAACCTTTTGGAGCTTTTAACCATGTTGTTTTGCTATATCCTTATCAAAAACACCCCCGGGTTGGTTTTGACTTCATTCACGCAGTTCTCAGCAATCCTCCTGAATCCCAGCTGCTCTGCCCTCTCCTGTTAAACGACTGACTTGTTCCGCTCGACATCTGTAATGTAGTGCCTTACGGTCTGATTTTAATTTGTAAAACAGCTTTTTCATTATTCATTCATTATTATTAGTAAGAAAGAAATGAAAAAAAGAAGTACCAGAGGTGTCCACACTGCCCCTGCAGGGAAAACAAGCACACCCCTGAGTGTCTGAACAGATGTCATGTTTGCACTGAAAGGAGCTCTTTCTAACCTACTCTGGACACGTCTGTTCTTTTTTCTTACCTAATGATAATGTCACGGAGAAAAGCGCGTTTGGCTGCGAGAGGACAGGACTTTATTCAACCTTCCTAAAGAAGAGGCCACTCGCCAGAAGTTGGAATTTCTTTCCGGGATTCCCATTATGTAAACACCCGATGGAGCGGCCAGGACAGAGCGATGAGTCGATCAAAACGCGTATTAGCGTGTGTGTTAGCTTGTGTGTGTTAGCCATTTATGAGTTGCAGACGTCAACTCCTTATGACTGCATCATGAAGTAACTTCACTTTTTGCAGTGGTATTTATATTTCTACTACTGCTAAAGTTGTATGAGCGGAGAGTGGGGGCGGAGTTAACTGAATCCAAGCATTTTGTCTTCCGAGTTTGAAAAATACCGCCAGAAAACACTTTACTTTACTTTGGAATGGCTAAGATAGCATGATATAGATCCTTAAAGGCCCATCTCCACTGTAAAAGTTAAGGATTATCAACTCAAAATATGAAGGTTTGGTTTGTCTACTATTCTTTTCCTGAAAATTGACAGAATAGTAACTCACAGAGACTTGGAAAAGCAACTTTAATCTGATTACTGGTCTGGAAAAAGTAATGCGTTAGATTACTAGTAACTGAAAAAAGTAGCCAGATTAGAGTAACTCGTTACTGGCATCACTGTTGATTAGTGTCAGTAAGTGCATAGTTCACATTTCTTGCTAATATTTGCACTTACGCCTAATTGTTGTCCAAAAAGCATATTTCCAACCTTTTGCACGTGGAATCCCAACTTAATTTAATAGTAAAGCTGCCGTAGAACACTGTGTAACAACTATATGTGGTCTGCCAATTATTTTATCAGGTTTTACACTGCCCCAGCATGTTGTGCAGTATATATTAAGGGTCTAGTTTCCATGGAAGCTACACTGGCTAAATAGTACATGAGCAACACACAAAGGACCAAGATCAATGGAGGCAAGCCAAACCTGCTAAGAATTAAAACCCAACTCGCCGTTCATCTTCCTGTCAGGCCTCGCCTCCAGCCTTTCTCCAGCATTCTGGGCTAATACCCTTCTAACATGCACAGCAACTCAAGGCTTGGACACACAGGGGAACATACAGTACACACACAGCTCTTTAATAAGTGCAAAGCCATTGATTTTAAGGAATGGATATACAGTAGATTCAAACAATCAATCACATTACAAAAGTACATCAGGGTAGTAACAGCACGCTTTTGTGATCGCTCAGCAAAGCTTCCTCTTCATCCTGTTCTTCCTTACTCCGTTTTCTCCTAAAAGAAATGTGTTTTTGTTACTTTATTCATGTTCTATTCTACTACATTCTACATTTTTTGATCTTTAAGCCATGTTATAATGTTGTATCCTCATCAAAACTATATAAGAGCTTTGATGGACAGAAATCAAACTCATTTTCTCTCTGTCCTGCATTACGTTAGAAAAGGAGAAATGAAACAAATAATGAAGCCCTTTCCATAAATGTAACATAGAGGAATATCTCTCTGAAGTCTGGACTTCACTGAGGCGCCTTTCGTCTTAGGTGTTCAATTTATCTGGGATGTGGAAAGTGTAAGGAGTGGGTCATTCCGTATAGACGAGAGTGTAACTTTTGGAAGTCGAGGTTGAGAAATGCAACATTTATACATAAAAAAAAAAAAAGTTTTAGTACGATATTATTAGATCCACAGGAAATAATTTGACTTTTTGAATTAAAGGAAGGGTATGTGGCCTGCAGTAGTGGTTTATGGGAACCACTGACTGACTCACGACTCATTCTGGGCTGCTTTTACCAGCAGTACTTACTTAATCTTAGTATATAGACATTTCATTCCCTGACTGGAAGTGCAGAACATAATGGAGGCCTGCACTGGTGCCAATTGGGGACATCTGCAGGGATTTTGGTCCCGAGTATTTTGATCAAAGACTTCTCTTAGATGTAACTAGTTGCAAACTAGTTTTACCCATGGCAACCAAAGAAATGGGGGTTATTGCACTTCCTTATTGGATTATCATCTTTAGAAATAAAATCATGATTTGAAAATGTCTACACAAAACTTCCCCCAACCTTGGAATATACACTGGTTGCAATAAATAATTCCAGATTTAGTTTAGGGTCAGGAGTTATTTCGTCCCTCAGTCCTGCCCGCGTTAATCCGCTTGTTCCACCGGTCTTTCCAGTATTTCCCGCGCTCTGCTCCGTGCCCGGCCGCGTTGCAAAGAGTCACACATTACCCCACACGAGAAAAAGAACGCTCCGCTGCCCTCTCTTGCTCTCGAACATATATTAAGCAGCACATTAGGAGCCCATAGCCGAGGCGCTGTCAAAGCTAAAGTCGTTCTGCGGCTAACGATCCATTACCGGCCACATATATCCAACAGAGAGGAGCTCTGACGGGGCACAGAAAGGATTACCCCCCGATGGGACCACAGCGACGGTATAGAAGTGCAGGGGACACAGAAAGTAATGGATAACGTGGCGATTATTGTGCGGATGGGAACTCCAATGTGCATTTCGATTTGTTCCACTGAAAGAACATGCAGCAAAAAAAAAAAGAAAAAAAAAAAATGAATGTGACTTGTGGGCGCCAGTACCCACAGGTTTTGTGAATGGATGAAGAGTCAAATTTACAATTACAGTTTGCGTCTGGGATCCTTGCAAAATAGCAAAAAGAAAAGAAAAAAAAAGATATACACTCGATTTACAGTGAGAAACCTCTTAACGCCCACCTGAACCAAGCACATTTTCTTCAGTTTGGCATTACCCATTAAACCTAAAAACTACTTAAAAATGTGTAACGAAAACGCAAAATAAGAAAGACAAAAAGAGATGGAAAAGGGACAAAAAAGCCACAAAAGAGAAAAAAAAAACATGGCAAAACGATGGGAAAAATGCTAAAAAAGTGATGACAATGCAGCAACAACGTAGGGCTGGGCAATTAATAGAGTTTTAATCTAATCGTGATTTTAATAAAGGTCGATCATGATAATCGCGTGGTGCGTTTTAATCGAGGAGAATTGGCCAGTCCTGTCACATTCTGGAAAAAATATGGATGGCGGGTCAATGCTGCAGCGCCTGTCAGGTCAATCCCAGGGAAACACTCAGCCCAAACAAAACAGGAAGCACAGGATGGCACATGCGGAAGCTAGAGGAGAGGACCTGGTGATTTTACGGGAAAAATCAGCTACAAAGTTATGGTAATTCGTCTAATTGGCAAAACGGAAACACTCGGGAAGCTGCCAGAAGACGAGGACGCACACGGGGATGAAGAGTTTATACCTTAGCTGGACTTCTAACAGTGAATTGTAAGTTGATCGTCTTTTTCACTAATAAATGCGCGGTTTACTCATTTCTTTATGTACATAATAAGTTGTTGGAGCTTCACTCCGTGACGTCGTGGCCTTTTGAGGCTCCGCACACAAACATGCGCGTGTTGTCGCTTCTGACATTCTTCAAACATAAAAAAATGTTGCGTCTGCTTTGTGAGGGGATGTTGTACTGTGACGCTAGAAGTGAAGAGCTTGTTTATGCTGATGAGGTAGCTGGAGTTTTCAGTTTGGCCGCAGCATCTGTATTGTGTGTAAAAAAAAATCGAATTGAAAATCGAGATCGATCAATATAGGAAAAATAATCGTGATTATTTTTCATCCAAAATTGCCCAGCCCTACAACAACACGAGGAAAAAGCTCCAATGGAGACCAACAAAACTCTCCATTTAGATGAGTTTTGTAGGTCTTAGCTTTCAAATGTGGCGTTACACTGCCCTATAAGCTGTAACCTTTTAGATTGGGGTAAAACTGACCTGGGGAAAACGCACTTGGTGGGGGTTAAGAGGTTAAAAATAGACGTATAAAACATTAATTTGGTGCCTCAGGATTGGATATTTAACGTTTTATAATGTGAAATTATGTCTCTGTAAGAATCAAATAGTGATAATAAAATAAAGGCGCTAGGGCTGGTGAAGACTTTGACTGAGGCTCCTCCTCCGACTCAGAATCGATATAATGTTGGATTATGGGCTTGAAAAGTTTGGGGTCTTAATAATGACGCAATTGTATCCAGGAAGTACAGAACAAGAAACATCTAAATTAATCAGAATGACCCGAGGATTACTTATAACTTCTAAGCAAAACTTACAGTGTATAGAGAGTGATAAAAATGCAAGCTTTCCTTTTTTGCTGAATGCATGTGACCAATTCAGCAGTCTTATAATAAACGCAATGCGAGGAACTCCTCAGAACAAACTGAAACATTATAACATGGTCAAAAGTAAAACAGGCATAATACAGTATGCACCCTTTAAAATTGGATCAAAATCAAAATAACTAAATATAATGGCTTCATGGTCTTTGCAACGGGTTCCTAAAGCGCTGTCTGTTATATGTAAATGTATATGTGCTTTAAATTACCCTTAAGGAGAGCATAATGTTTGTTTGCCTGAAGCAGAGTGGTTTAATAGTATCTCACCCACCGCGTGCAGAGACGGTTCCCGCGAGGATGATGCGCTGTGCTGTTTCCTGGAGCTGCAGCGAAGACCTCTGGCCCTGTCTCTGAAGCAAACATTAACACTGGTAAACGCAATTAAACCAGGAGTCTATTGTTTGTCGACTTCAAAGTCATTAACTAACATCAAATTGACTACAGCGTCGTCAGGGGAATCCACATCGTACAGAATGGGGGAAACAAAACATCGTATATCTCTGTGTAGAATGTCATTCATCTTAAAGGAGTGTCAAAAATATGTAAGTCCAGGTTTATTCAGGCTTTTACAACTTCACATATAGTGTTTGTATCTGCCCATTATATGATTACAACAGTTTAAATGTGATAAGTTGATTATGGAAGTTGAGTGGTTGATAGGATAGAAGGAAAACATGGGTGTAGGAGTTATTTACCCCTGGCCAGTAGTCTCAGCTCCCTCTCCAATCGGGACAATGTGTGGTTTGTTGTATCAGCCTCCATGTCAGGATCCTCACAGCCACTGAGTTCTAGCATCGCTGCCTGGGACAACTCTGCACCTGCAATAAATTATAGAGCAAGTATGTCCTCATCAAACATTGGATTCAGAAAGATTTCAGTCCTGTTTAATCACTTCTTCATTCTCATGCAGCAGTCAGACACTAAAATCATTTAATTCATGAATATTCTACAATAATACTTAAAAAAGATTGAAAAGCTTGGGGGGAAAAAGAGCGTCAGTTATCAAAGGGACTCCAAACATTGTTTTTCCAACAAGCTATTTTTTCATATAAAAGCAATGAGCACCTCAATCTTTGCAGGAGCTGGAGTAACGATAACACAGAGAGGCCTAAATGTTTGCAGATTGTGTTCAACATGTTCTTAACTCTTGATTTTGTGCACAAAGAGGTATCACGTGACCCGGTGTAGCAAAATAATGCAACATAAGATCATCGAAAAACATTCAACAAGCTAATTGCATATGTGGACAGGACATATTAAAAGGCATATTAAAAGGCATTTACATGCGAGAGAAAACAACTTATGTGAACAGTTCAATAATGACGGAGTATAGAAAAAACGTTCATAAAGGTATTCACAAGAGCACTAGTGAGGGGACGAAAATGAGTGTGTTAATGCTTACATAGGACACCATTTTCGAGGGCCAGAGGATTTGTGCTGGAGGGCCAGATTGGGCCCCCGGGCCTCACGTTGCCTGCCCCTGGTCTATAAAATAGAAGCGCAAACTTTTGACCGATTTTGACCGCGATGTTTCTCCGCCCACTATCAGTCTATCACTTTTCATCCTTTTTATTGATATTGAAAATATCCAAACATCGGTCAGGCCCTACTTGACACGTGTGACCGTTGTAGATAAAACGTGACTTGATTTGTGAAGACGGTGAATAAAACTGACTCATCAAGCTTAGAAATGTAAAGAAGCTGCTTGGCCAGGGCCATATTTATAGTCTTTCCGAACATTCTCAAAAGCTTTGATTTGTGGTCAATTCCATCCATTGCCCCTGATACACTCTCTAAAAGCCTGTGATGTAGAATAAAGACCATAATGTACATCAGCAGAATATAACATAGGAATAAATAGAGGGCTATGAATAATTCCGACTGTACATGGATTTACCACAAAAAGCATATTACAAACAGTGTGGCATCAAATGGCAGCTGAGGATGCTTGTGTGCGGAGGAGCAGAGTGCGCGGCGGGCCAGGCAGGGGAGAGACAGAGAAAGGATCACAACAGCTTGTGGGATGAGTGCCGTCTCATCCCTTTGCCACATCAAATTGAATGAGATTGAACATCCATCTCCACCTGCTCACTGTAAATTACATCCAGGCCCCCATTGAGTGGCGACGATGGCGTGTGAGCGTATGTGCCGCGGCCTAACCAGTTTCATCTCGAGTGTGAAGTCCTTCATTCTTTCAATCCCTCGTTGTCCCTTTGCCCCTTCGACAATCGCTCTGTCTTTAAACCGGCACACAAGCTTCACTTACACTCACTTATAAACAAAGAAACAAAGAAATAAACAAAAAAAACAAAGAAATCACCGTACTATGTTAAACAGTTGATGTAACAAAAAAATTGATGCTTGAACCAGGAGGCGACTCAAATGATAAGGCGCCCATTGAAGTGAAAGGAAAGAATGTTTTTCCTTCACCGTTTTAATTAACTTTGCTTTACCCATTCATTCAGTTTGACAGCAACATATTGATCCACTAAATACTGTATGTATAGCCAGAGGTGGTCAAAGTCCTTGATTTCATTGCCTGAGTAAAAGTACAGATACTACTGATAAAAGGGGGTAGCGCGGCTCGTCTCGTGATCGAAAGGTTGTGGGTTCGAATCCCAGCTGCTGCAAATGCACACTGTGGTTGTGTCCTTGGGCAAGGCACTTCACCCACCTTGCCTCCAATGTCTGCGTACATCGGTGTATGAATGAGAGTGTGAATGGGTGACTGTTTCCTTACTATAAAGCGCCTTGGGCCTGATAAAGGCAGAAAAGCGCTATATAAGTTGAGTCCAATTACTAATAAAATATTAAAATCCTATCTTATCACATTATTCAATTTAAAGGAACAGGCCGCCGTTTTTCCATACTGAGATATGTTCTTACCTGAGCTTAGACGAGATGATGTGTACCTGTCTGGTCATTGTGCGTGTGCTCAGTCAAATGACCAAAGATCTTGTTAGCATTTGGCCTCTCCCGATATATTCCTATAGCTCCAAACTCGTCTAAGCTCAGGTAAGAACATATCTCTGTATGGAAAAACGGTGGCCTGTTCCTTTAACATTTTTTAACCCCGTATAGTCCCTTTAAAGTAACTTTGCAGCTTCAAAAACACAAACAATGTGCCTAAATTCCCCCTCTGTGTATTTCAATATTTCTCTGGGCATTTAACATGAACTAAACACATGGACGTTTTAGCTTTTTAGTTTGGAGACTTAATGGAAATGTAGTGGAGTAGAGTATTATATTTACGTATCTTTCAGATGTTATGGAGTTAAAGTAAAAGGTTCTCAACAAAAACACAAGTAAAGTACACATCCTCAAAAAATTACTGAAGTCCAGTGCTTAAAGGAACAGGCCACCGCTGTTCCATACTGAGATATGTTCTTACCTGTCTGGTACCTGTCTGGTCTTTGTGCGCGCCCTCAGTCATGCAAAACGACCAAAGATGTTGTTAGCATTTGGCCTAGGGCTGAAACAACTAATCGATTAATCGACAAGTAATCGATTATTGAAATAGTTGTCAACTATTTTAGTAATCGATAAATCGTTTTCTAGTAAACACAGACTTAAAAAGAGCAAAAATTACATGAACATTTTTTATTTTTGATGGAAACCTACTTTGTTTTTCAAGTTAGGGTCTGTAGAGTTTTGTACATTGAAAATTTCATAGATATCTGTCTGTGTCTCATCCAATTAATAAAGCAGAACTGGCACTAAGAGCCTCCAAAAACACTTTACAACACAGTTCAAGTTTACTCCATCAACATGTCCTCAAGAGATGCCACTTTAGCTTCATGTGATTAGAAATAAATGAAAAAATACAATTTTTACACACCATTCACTGCGATTTATCATAAAAATAATCGGTAGATTAATCGATTACCAAAATAATCGTTAGTTGCAGCTCTAATTTGGCCTCTCCCAATTTATTCCTATAGCTCCAAACGGGGGTTAAGTTGGAAGCTACCACGCTCTTCCACAGGCACAAAGACCAGACCGGTACGTATCAACTCGTCTAATCTCAGGTAAGAACATATCACAATATGGAAAAACGGTGGCCTGCTCCTTTAAGTAAATTTACTGCATGAAAACCTATGCAAATAGCATAATTCCATAACAGTTTGGTTATAGGTGGTTTTATGATATTTCTCGTAAACTCAGATTTAAATCTTTGTTTTTCACTCTGAATCAAACAGATACAACCGCGCTTATTTAGCATTTAGAGTGTTCCAAAGCAACAAAACAAACAGATAGACAACAGTCAATAGCCAATACAAGTTGTAAACAGCAAATATTATAAAAGAACCATTTTGCTGTAAAGAGAATTGACTTTTCTGGTGCTTAGTTATATTTTATGCGTATACTTTTAAAGGCGAGACATTGCAGGTTTCTTACATACAAGTCTGCAGCATTTCTGATTTACTATCCTCATTTCAACTCTTTCAGTCCAACATCAAGCAAAACCTCCAGTTCTCCGTGCAACTTCTATCATTTCAAAAGCGGAAAAAAAGTAATAATGAGAAAAGTACAACATGACTTGAACATCAAATTGCTCTAAAACTGGTTTTATTCTATCTCCGCTAAAACCTTTGTACCTGCTGCCACCTTTCCCACTTTTATTACCCTTTTCATGGTCCATAAAACGCTTTGAATGCCGGCACCGCAGACACAATGAAATCTAGACGGATCATGCGGTATCACGCTGCTATCACTTCTGACTTTTAACCAGCAAAATGGAAATGGCAGTACATTTGCTTTGCTATCTTTCCCCGACAGCGTTCAATTCTTTATAGATACAATGCATAGAATAACCTGTCCCGTATGTGTGTGTGTGTGTCTGACAAATACACGGCTACAGCAAACTCAGCCATACTTACATCCCCTAACAAGCCTGTTCGGCCAACGCAGACGGCTGAAATACAATCACTGCAGTTTTCTTCCTTCTCTCCAGTGGAAGGCCAATCAATTAAAGCCATTGACCAAGGGGAGAGCGTACTAACTAGTTTAAATCAGATGCAAATGAAAACAGGAAGGGCAGGGAGAGGAGGGCAGCCGCAGCAAACTTACTAAGACAGTGTTGATTAAATGTCTATAATGTCAAATACGCTTTTAAAGGTTCCCATATCTTTTCCTTTTCTTTTTTTTTACAAACACTTTAATTAGTTGTTGTCCAGACTCATTTGTAACTTTGCAAATGCCTCTCTAACATCCCACTTCTTCACGTGGATGACTTTATAAGCACGTTTTACAGCTTTAAAGGAGCAATACTGTCACGGTGACGACAAAAGGCCTGCTGGTCCGCAATTGATTAGTCCTGCTAATTTTATTCCAATACTAGGAAAAAACAATAACACTGTATAGAAGGTATGTGCGCTTTAAATCGAAATCGAACCTTCATCATTGCATGTTTGGGCGAATCAAAGACTATCATCGCCGTCTTGCCACTCAATTTGTTGCTGTTGCCATGCTGTTGCTATGGTATGACAACACACACATATAGATGGGAGCAACATCTACGTCACGGAGAAGGTTACTGTCCCCTTTGGGTGAAATCAGCAGCTCTCGTCCAGTGAAATGAATGGGCAGAGATCGTCCGAGAACTTCTTATTTACGTATAAAAAAATATATATATATTATTTACTTGTCGAATGTGAAATGTATATGTATTTTATAGTAGTGGTTAAGTCGGCTCACAGGGGAGGAGCCAGTACACATTTCCTGTACCTGTCTATCTGGTCATCTGGTCATGTATACTGTATGTATTTTTAATGTGAAAAATATGCCATGCCATGGAAGTGATCTGATGCTTCAGATAATTAATTGAGAGGACAGTTAACACTTTTGTTGTACTGTGTGGTGTACTTTATACAGCTATACATCTGTAAATACAATCCCGCTGTTGTTCTATGACAAATTGTTGCCATTTTACCATATTTTACTTTTTATCTTATTTATTATAATATTCTTAAAGCATGCCCCTATAGCCTTATAGTTTAAAGTTGTATAGATTATTTTAATCTAAATTCTGTGTTATATGTTACATTAAAGGAATAGCTTCTATTGACGGAAGTGAGCGGGGGGAAGTCTTTAGGAGTTACTGCGCGGACGCTGTGCTCCTCGTATCATTACGCCTCACAATATAGTACCCCTTTTTATCTGCTTATAAAATAGACATGTTACATTTCTGTGTAAATATACTTCGCATGTAACTTTATTTAAATAGGGAACACGTGGAAGAGCTTGGTAGCTTCTATCGTGAGCTTTTTTGGAGCTATATGACATGTGGGAGAGGTTGCGTATGTGCTCCGTTTGCGTGACAGAGCGCACGGACAAAGACCAGACGGGGATATATTAACACGTCTAAGGTTAGGTAAGAACATATCTCAGTTTATAAAAACGGTGGCCTATTCCTTTAACAAAATGAACTAAACCAAACTTGACTTACCTGGTTGTTGTTGCTGCTGTTACCAGTTGTTGTCATTAGTATTTCTACAAAACAAGACATAAGTAAACTAGGGAAGTTGAGACAAATCTGCATCTGTTCAGCTCAGGAAGGACTCTCTTGTATCAAAAGTCAATGTAATCTCTGCCATATAATTTATTATGTTATGTAAATGTATATTGAATTGAATATGGGGTAGGCACTTACAAGCTTAGTGCTTCAGCCTACTCCATTGTATCCACACTGTATGAATTTTGGAAGATAAAATGAATGTAAAATTGCTCAAAATAAAACTGAAAATAAAACTTAATTATGTGAGAAAAATTCCTAGTTTGTGAACCTGTTCTCAAACAATGGCATTGAAAACTGTTCTGATTCTAATTCAAATGAGCAGCGGAACCCATTGGGATCATTACTTGTCAGTAGCATTTGCTTGTGCCACTTTTTTGCTGGTTACTTTATAATGTCATTACAGCTTCAGCTTTTATTCATTCATTCAGCATCTCATCTACCAGCTGCTTCGGGGCCTACACAACGTAGCCATTTGAAAAGTTAGCAGCTTCTGTTTTGTTTCCCTGTTTATTTTGTTTTTGTCAGTCCTAGTAGTTTTATTTTTTTGGCATATACAACATTTCTAATTGACGGTAAATGGTCTCACCTCATAAAGCGCTTTCCACCTACATTAGGCTGTCTGAAAACCTTAAAGCCACACTGCGAATCATTTATTTATTTGAGATTTTATTTAACCAGGAAAGTCCCACTGAGACAAGCATTTAGAAGAGGACACAATGTATATAAAACCTCATGTTTGGCCTCCTCCCTTAAGAATCAGTCCTGCTCACGGTGATTTGTTGAAATGTTTCGCTGTGTAGCTTTAAACACCCTTCTCTAAGAGTATATCAGTACTTATTTAACCAGCTCTTGTGGTCATTACATCTGCTCAAGTATTGCCATTCCCGTGTGGGTTTCATCGCCTGTCTGTCCGTCCATCTGCCCGCTTGTTGCTCGGTTAAACTGGCTGGACAGGAAGTGCACACTAACAGCCTAATTTTCTAACTGACCGGGTGACACGGAGTAAAGGAGACAGCAGCAGACATATAAAACCTGTTGGAACTCGGCCCTGCTACTGCACAAAAAAAAAAGTAAAAGGAGAGAGAGAGATAGAGAGATTACGGAGAGGGATGGAGGAGCGTTGTCAAGGTGATATGGCTCCTCTCTAACCTTTTTCTCTCATTAACTTTGCAGCGTTAACGACGGTGGCACAGACAGCGGAGGGTTTGATGAGTGCCATGCCGGTGCCGAGTGGAGCGGAGAGGGGCGGAGGGAAGGCCGGCGTGCCCTTGTGGGAGTCTCTCGCTGTTGGACTCATTCGTTTTTAACAGAGCCCTAAGCCCCGGCGATACGACAGAGGAAGTGCGCTGTTCAGGGCAGGTGGTAAAAAGAAGGTTCAAGGGAGAAGTCAGGATGAAGTCATTTATCCGAAGAGCAATATATCTTTAAAGGTAGGGCTGCAGGGCTTTGTTTTGTCAGCATGAGATGAGAACAGGCAAAAAGGTAAGGAGTTACAGCAAATACTTCCATATTATATGCGATTGCAGACCATAAGACTGTAAGAGGTTTCTATCATTGTGTTCACGGGCAAGACACTTCCCCTATATGATATATGTATGAATATAGCGTATTAGTGAGCAGTCAGCGTTGGCCGGATTTATGTCAGTCTACCCCACGACAGCTGTGGTTATCATAACGGTATATTAGTTAGTCAATATATGACCTATATTCATCCAAAAAGTCCTGAGATTCTACCCAGCCGAGGACCTATTTGCTGTTAAAAGAACACCACCGGCACTGTGCTGATGTAGCTTATCACCGAATAGTTAGCCATGTTAGTAATGTTGTTATACGTGGGCAATATCGCTTCAATACAGGTTTTTATAGACCCCTCATCCCGGGGGAAAGGTGTAGTCGTGGGCAGAGGGAAGGCGGCAGGGACGGCAGTGATAAACGTGTAAAAAAGGCACGCAGAAATGGCCGGTGTAGCCTACCTCAATGTGGAAGTGTAGGGATGTGACATGTAACTCGTCCACGTTGTGGCCACATCTCCAGCTCAGACCGTTCTCCAGGCGAGCAAAGCCCTTCAACATTTAGGCTAAAGTGAGCCTTCATCATTTTAAAAGTTACTCATTTACCGTTCCTCAGCCAAGAGCACTTTTGCATTTACTGCTATAGAGAGTGCGTCTAGTGCCTGTTGGCGGCTCTATATTGGCCGCACTGTCATATTGGCCGCAGGGTTCAAAGCGTGGGAAAAAAGTAGCGGCTTATAGGCCCGAAATTACGGTAAGTAAGTGCTTTATTTGTCATTGTACAATTGTACAACAAAATTGCATTCAGGTGTTGGGTTAGTCCTGAGCTTTTGTGACTGAGCTCTGAAATATTCCAGCACCTCCTGGGTTTGTCTCCGTTTTCAGAGCGTGGAATCCCGCACTGGTCAGCTCGTCCACCTCCTCCTGTGCAGCTCCCTCCGCTCCACATCAGTCTTTTACCATCTTCTGAATACTTCCTTGTTTGTCCCTTTTTTGTTTCCTGTAGTGCCTCTTGTGACGCCCCCACTGGGCTGCAGGGGTGGGGGACTCTTGGTCTCTCTTCATTGTTTCAAAAGAAGAAATGTGTACGTCTCAAATGTCTTTAGCTCATAAGCTAGTTCTTTGTTCACTGCAAAAAATGTGTCATGGTCAGTATGGACTCTCTGCAGTAAAAAAAAATCCACTGAACCTCACAAAAACACAACAAAGATGTAAAGTATCCAGTAAAGCGATGTGGAACTCACAAATGCAGTTCACAGAAAAAGTCACACACACAAAAAAATCAGCTGTACCAAGAGAGAGGGAGGTTGCTGCTTATTTATGCGTCGCCATAACATGACATAGATATACAGTAATTGAATGGGTTTTTTTTTTTTTCAATATGCTTTAGGTAAAATGATCTATGAGAAACCAAGCACTGCTACATTCAAACGATTAAAAACCATGAAGAAATCCGTTCGAATCATATAATTGCAGTGCCCTTTCACTTCTATCTTTATATAGATTTGACCATTATGTGTTTTCATGTACTTTCCTTGTACCTATTACCAGTGGCAATCTAAGCGTGTCTCAGGTCTTTGGCAAAGTTATTTAGCCTTAGTTTGGAGAGCACGTTGAACACGGGCCTGAAGAAATGGCCGTATCTGATCCCACGCCAAATAACTTCAGCTCTGATTCAATTTGAGGACGCATGGCTAGACTTCCATTAAAACCGCACCTCTGAGAGCACGCCGATCAATGTCAAACTCTTTCGGCTACAGGAGCATTTGATTGTTTTTCATTGGAGATGTACAACTTCAAAATGGAAGCAGGACACGAAAATCAAAGACCTAGCTCGACTTACATTGTGTTACTGCTGAATATTTAACCACAATATAATAATGCTGGTTATATTGGTTTTACATTGGTATCTCTGGACACTCAAGATGTGCTTTACATTGCATTATCGCTTACAACACCTTAGTCTCAGTGTAGTTTGTGCATATTCTCTATGTGTTTTCAATGACGTTACTCATAGTTAAGGACAACAGATTGACAGTAGCATTTTGTCTATAATTGTAATAATTTCTCCAGAAGAAAACAGTAAAAGACCCCCTAGCACGTTTATGTAAACAAAAGTTATGTTTAAGGCGTGCCAGCTACGGCAGGATTTTGCCAAAGATTGAAGAGGAAACAGAAAACCTTTCTCTATGAATTTTACAGTTTGTCACGTCAACAGAGCCTCAGTCCGAGTCAATGTTTAGCCTGTTATTTGGCGCCCCCATGATCAGGGGTTATGTTTAGGTTTATGGTTTATGGTTAGGAGCGGCAAATGTGATGTAAGCTGTGTTTCAATCACACAGATCTTACACATAGCTTTAGAAACAAGATGGTCTTGGCTTTCAAATCACAATCCTGTCAATACTCTTTGAGATTTGGATAAAGGGTTAGGATTAGCATAATTGCTAACCCTAAATCTAACCCAAACCCTAAACTAGCAGCTCAGCTCCTTCCTTCTGTCACATGTTGTATTCGAGGCGAGATGCTTTGAGTGAGGTTCATGGCTTTCGGGGCCTTCACTTAGAGAGGTTTGTACGACCTGTAGCTCAGCAGCTGTAGCTAATGTACACAAATGTTCTCCAGGGCAGGTGCTTTTACGTGGTGTCAGTAACTCTCCACGCAGTTTATAAGGGTAAAAGCCTACGTTTTTCAAATGGTAAATGGTCTCGACCTATATAGTGCTTTTCCACCGACATTAGGCACTCAAAGCACTTCACGGAAAGGAACCACTCACCCATTCACGCTCTCATTCATACACCAGTGTGCACAGATACTGGAGGCAAGGTGAGTGACCCAAGGCCAGTGTGAAACTGTAGGAAGCGGGATTTGAACTCCTGACCTTCCAATCATAAGACAACCCGCTCTACCATCTGCGCCACTGTCACTCCATTACCATTATATACTTGAAAATGATTTTGATAGTAGATTAGTTGGTGATTAATCGATTGTTTCAGCCCTACACCCAACCAAAGAGATCAGCACTGAATAAACTGAGGTACCAGGCTAAACGTGTACGTACAAAGAGTTGCTGAAGGCTTTTGTCTATTTGCACTGTAAAATTCTGTGTCCTGACATTTTTGGCCAGGCAGTGTATTAATAAACCCTGGAAAGAACAAACAATTACCCTGCCTGTCAAAGTTATACCAAAGCTCCTCTTGCGTAGGTGCTGCAATAAGACGGTGACATTGCGGCGAGGATGTAATAGGCCTTTCATTTCACTGTGTTTAAGTGAAGTCATAGGAAACTCGAGCGAAGGACGTAGGCGCTATTATCTATGCGTTCAGCTGGGAGAGGTGCAAGAATTAAAAGGAAGTGTGGGTGGCTGAGGAGTGGCTTTGGGGAGGGGACTATATTAAAGAAGCTTAACCAAAGACTAATACACTGTTCAAATATTTGAATAGGGAATCACATAGGTTTAGAGCAGTGCACGACTTCAAAACAACAGGAGGCATTTGAGGGAAACTCCCCTTGGAACCGGCCGCTGCGAAATTATCGGTATTGTCCCTCCACTCTAGTTTTTTTTCCCTCCAAGCAGACGGCGCTCCTCTGGGCTTAAAAACTCATTTTCATCTCTCTTGTAAGCTCTATGTTTTAACATATTTGTTCTAAATCCTATTATGAGGCCTTTGTGATATGAATAAAGCTTGCAAATTGGAAAGTATCTGCGGGCAAAAACAACCCCCAAAAAGTCGGACACGGAGGTAATCTTCAGAATCTAATCTCTGGGAGCAGCGGCGGGACTGCGTGTGGCAGAAACATGAACAAGTTTTAAGTCGGAAAGTAAAGAAAGATATATATATGGATGAAGGGACAAGAGGAGATGGGGTACCTGCTGGGGTGGAGGTGTCCAGGGATCTTCGGCTTTGGTGCATTGCGTTGAGGTTTGTCGCATGGAGGTCGCGGTAATTGTACGGAGGATCGTCATCGCTAGAGTCGTCAGAGTCAAGCCAAAGCGAGCGCACCTTGGGCAGAGGCAAGAATGGAAAAAGGATTAGATTTTGGTGCTTAGACCTTTCCCTTGTAAACAGTGATGTGATGCAGAGACAGAAATGGGCAGCAGAGTGGCTGAATGGCTAGCATGAAGGTTCCTGGTCTGATTCCCATATCAGGTGGAAGATTTGTGTATGGAGTTTGCATGTTCTCCCCGTGTCTAGGTGCCATCCCTTCTAGGTACTAGAGACCAAGATCCTGGCTTCAGTGCAGTCCCACCTTGTTCTTGACAAATTGTTCCAAGGCACTGGTGGATAGATGGGTCAAAGCAGAGGACAGACTTTCCCTATAGGTCAGTTAAGTCTACAAAAGTAAAATATCTCCCCTGCACAGGACATTAATGGTGGTGCGAAGGGATGGCAATGCAAGGCTCATGATTTCAATGTCGACAGTGGTAGTCTAGTGACGCGAACAAAATACGACTTCCATGTCTTTTCTTTTTTTTTTATTACCATAAATGTGGAAAAATTCTGATGTTTTTGCACTAATTAGCTACATTTTGCAAGCAGGAAACCAACACATTTGTATAAAAACCCTTTATTCTGACTCAATTGCTCTTCTTTTGTTTTCTACTATTGGCAATTTCCCAGATTAATGGACTTTTGACTAACAAATGGATCTCTTGTGACTCGTGAGTTTCTCCTAACATGCTCAAGGTGAGTGAGCGTGTTCGCTGTGTCCTCCACCGAGATGAGGCCACTACCAAGAAGCTCTGTTTGGTTAAGATTAGATAGGACGTATTAACATTCTTGCCGGAGCGCTGCGAGACACTGCAGTGGCCTGTAGTGAAAAGGAGGGAGGCGTGAGCGGGAATGGACAAGCATAACAATGGAAAGGAAAGAGACCAAGAAAAATAGTGGCTCATACCTGGACCTGATTTGGACAAAAGGCCAGTCTAGTGTACAAATAAATCATCTTCTTTCTATTCGGTTTTGATTTGCAAATAAATTTGATTTTTTAACGGATGACGGCCTCTCTAATTATCAATACGGTACATTGTCTTAACCAGAAGGCTGTCGTTAAGAACCACAAAGGACCCCGTCAATCGTGTACAAAGTAAATATACGGTCATGGGGAAATTGCTTGTTTTTTGGCATCCGCACAGTAAAGTGAAGATTACTGCGCAGTAAAGTGAAGATTACTGCGTGGATTTCGAACTACTCCTGGTATTATTACGCCTTACAATATAGTTTCCCCCTTTAATCCGCTTAGAAAATCCACATTGTTTAATTTTGTGTAATTATACTTTGTAGTGTAACACTTCACGTAACCATATTTAAATAGGGAAAACGTGGAAGAGCTTGGTAGCTTCTATCTTGACCTGTTTTGGAGCTATAGTGGAGAGGGGGAGAGGCTAAATGCTAATGCCGTCTGCGCTGTGTTTACGTGACTGAAGGCACGGGGGAAGACCAGACAGGTCCTAAAGAACTCGTCAAAGCTAAGGTAAGAACATATCTCAGTATGTAAAAACGGTGGCCTATTCCTTTAATATACTTAAATACTGTATATATACTAGGGTTGTCACAAAAAGCGATTCCTTGATACTAAATTGATACTAAAAGTGGTATCAAAGCTATATATTCACTTGAGCAGGCATCGATACTTTCTCTCGCAGGACGGAACCTCCTACTCTCGAAACTTAAACTAGAGCTAAAAAGTACTCACTAAAGCCCTGAATAAAATTCTAAAACTAAAAGCATCTATTGTCAAAGTGTGGGCTCCGATTACTTGTGTTGTACCAGGTTGAAAGGAGGAGGCGTTTTAATAAAAACTTTAGTATGAGCGGGTGTTGCTAATGCTAGCTTAGCGCCCATTCATTTCTATGGCTTAGTCTAGCCTAGAGGCTTCCAGTTGTTAGCATTGGATATTAAAGAGACTAGATGAAAGTTGGTCATTTTATACTCGCTACTGCCACCTCAGGCCACACGTGTAACTGCAGTCTCTATATTAAGTTTGTGCATGACGGCACTCGGACCTGAATTAACACCTTTTTGAGTGACAGTGCAGGATTTTAGAGGCAGTTGTGGTGAACAGGTCTGGGCTATTAGGACATGGCTGGAACATGTAGGGAAAGGAAAATACTTACTTTTAACATTTTTAAATGTTAAAAATGTTAAAAGTAACATTCAGTGTCAACTGTATAAATTTAGTTGCATGTTTCCTATCTGTACAAGACTCTTGAATATACTGTATATAGAGGAATTATACAGGCCTGTGTAAACATTGTTCTGTGCTCTGAATGAGTGCACTGGTCTGCTCCTAAATGTGACGATCCAGTATAGTAAATAGTTTACACTGTTGTTTAAATTAGATGGAATTAAATGAAGAGAAGTCTGTTCTCCTACAAGGATGAATTACTTTTCCTCTTGCTCCATCATGTATTAGAACAATTATTCAATCCATAAGAAAACTTAATCAAAGTTTGTCAATCAATCCCAAAACATTCTGTTACATAATATGGTCCTCATAAAGCTCAACATAACCTCCCCCCAAAAATGCATGGATAGTCCAATCTGCACAATTTACTTTAATTACTGTAAATAAATATAGAAAATATCTCAAAATATATCTAAATAGAAAGTATGCTGTAACAGTGTGCTAAGATCTGATAAAAGGCCAAGTGAATATAGAAATAGACAAAAGGGGGAAATTACTCGCTAATCATAAGGACCATCTGTGCAATCACGGACCTCATTTTGCAGGGTTTTTATTAAAGTACAACACGGTCCGGGCTTTTATTCTTCTATTGCAGCATAAAGGATTCATACCATTAAACGGCAGATAGGTCATTGGGGAGCGTCCGTGCACTGTCTTTTATAATCCACTCTTTTCTCCTCACTACAGCGTGTACTTTTAACACCAGGCCCTTAGGTATCTCCGAGCTACAGATGAATAATGTAAGTAATTAGTGCGGTACAAGAGTTTTCTGATATTGCTGGTTTGCTACAATAAGAAACTAACGGGATTTTTGTCTCCGCCGTCTAAAAAGTGCAATGATGGGGTTTCATTTCAGAAGATGTATTCCTTTCATTGTTCATTCATATTGTTCAGAGCAACAGTATAAAACATTTGCTAACTAATGCGTAAGGCAAGACACTGCAGGTGAAGAGAGAAAAGTAGATATTAATTTGAAACTTTTGCTTTTCCTGTCATTTTTCTGTTTTCCTAAAAAAAAATGCCAATACTTTCCGGCATTTTAAAACTATTATTATTTAGGGTTTTAGTTCTTGTTTAGTTTTTGAATATGCCATTTATAAAATATCTATATCTGTCCATCCATTTTCTTCCGCTTTTTTCCGGGGCCGGGTGGTGGAGGCAGCAGTCTGAGCAGAGATGCCCAGACTCCCCGATCCATGCACACCTCCTCCAGCCATTCTGGGGGGACCCCGAGGCGACACCAGGCCAGCTCAGAGACATAGTCCCTCCAGCGTGTCCTGGGCCTTCCACGACGTCTCCTCCCAATAGGACATGTCTGGAACACCTACCGGGGGAGGCGACCGGGAGGCATCCAAAACAGATGCCCGAGCCACCTCAGCTGGCTCCGAGCTCCTTATTTATATCTGTAAAAATGTGTTTATTGCAGTTCAACGCTCATTAAATCAGGCTGGAAATTCAATATTAAAAAAATCCCTCTAAAAAATATTGTTTAGTTCAAGACTGAAACGTTTTGAGTCAGTAGAGAGTCTAGAAAACTTCCATTTCAGAAAACAGGCTCTTAAAGGTGCATTATGCAACTTTTTATTTGGAAAAAACAGTTGCTATTTGTGTGTATTTGACCTTTTAGTGACACAGCGGCTGTATGAGTGGTCAGCATGTCACCTTTACTTTTGATCACGGTGGTCTCTACAACGCATCCTACAAAAGCGTCCACACCACTGTGATCAAGTGAAAAAGTGCCATGCTGACCACTCATACAGCCACTGGGTCACTACAAGGTCAACTACGCGCAAATATGAAGTTTTTTTTCCCACATAAAAAGTTGCATAATGCACCTTTAAGTTTTGCAATGTAAGCACCTGCGCTTGCATATTTGGTGGGTTGCCTTTCATGCCACATGCGGATACCATAATATCATAAAAGAAGCATTGCAAAGGGTAAGTTTAATCTGCTTTTACTCTGAGTTTAAAACTAAGATGTTAAGGAAGTAAACAAGCGAAAAATGTATGTTTTCACCTGTAGTGTCTCACTGTAAAGGAAAGTCCATTGTGTCCAGAATGACATACCTGTATTACTATTGTGCCCTTAGGCAAGACACCAATCAGTCACTCTTACATCATATTCATTCCCAGTTAGGTAAAGTATCTTGTCAGGTATGAACCAGTTAGAACTACACAAACTGTCGACCTTTGGGTTTAGGGGGCACTATTCCACTGTAGCCACTGCAGGGGCCCTAACTGGACATTGACAGTCTATCCCTGGGCCACCACCAAGTGTCCAGGGTGAATGAAAAAGGCAAACAATCGTAAACTGACTTGAATATATAGGAAAGCGCTATAGAAGACTACTCAATCATCATTAGTTGCTTTTAAAAGTACTTTCTCCCTCCTCGATGCAGTGCCGCTCAGTGCATTCATCATTACAAATACATTTCAAACTAATATTCACACCGCAAACAAAGGAAAGAGCCGAGCAATAACTGTGTGTTTGAAAAATGGCTACGAAAGCTGTGTTTGCGAAAGCCTAATGTTAAGAAATAGCTGACTTTTGCTCCGTCACAAAGTGAAAGTGGAGTGGAAATGTAGAGAAATGTTACCCGAGCTGGTTCTGACAGCTGCTGGGCCTCATCAGTTGGCAAATCCCTCTCTCCCTCTTTATGCGCAGGAACAAAGACTTCGGCTAAATGAACGCTGGCAGGATTCCCTCTGTCATCTCTCGATCTGTCACTGTCTAAACGGCCCTCAGCATCCGTGTCGTCGTCGTCCTCGCACCGGGTCAATTCCAGGCTGTCGCTGGACATCTCATCTTCACTGTCTGCCAGAACATCAAACTCCCATCAGCGTGATCTTAAAATGCAGACTTCATGTTGACATTTTTCGTTTAGAATAGGATTTGATACACAGCGCGATACTATTTATTCAGCCTAATATTTAATATCTTGCACTTCAACACTGTTGGGTAACTATTTGAAACTGTATGTGACATATTATGGAATTTGGCGAGAAATGCTGGGACAAACTCGAGATATCAACATTTTACGGATCTAGCATACCACCTCACAGGGCTTATGAAATCTTTAGTTTCATGTATTTACTGCCAGTTTCAGAACCCATGGGGGGCCTCAGAGGCACAGCAGGGGGGCCTCCAAAGGTTGACCACACATCACTTTGTATAACTATGAATGAGTTTGAAATGAACTTTATGGGCATTTGTATAACTATTATAAGTGTTAGCCTATACCCACTATTATTAGGATTTGTTTTGTAAAATTATGAGAATCTAATGAAGAAAATCATGACATAATATTTGGAAAGAGTGAAAGCATATTGTTGAGTGGCCCCGGGGGATCTTTGTAACGATAAGGGGGTCGCGACGTGCTATACTTTGGGGAGGGCTGCTTTACAGAGTTGCTCTTTACACACTTTGCTCACTAACAAATTTGCTGCTGTGCAACCAGAAAGCAGGAAAGATTATTGTCAAGGACCAATGACCGTTGGTTGCACTGCTTTACGACCATGACGACATTGCTGCAGTACCTCCGTATAGGGGCTGCAGAACAAGCTAGTCTTCCATAAGCAAGCATTGCACTTTAGACACGTTAAAAACAACTTTAAAGCCCCGTGCCTAAACTTTCAACAGCTAGATATTGCTCCTGTGATAACGCTGGGTTAGGCGCAATTACAGGGACCAGGCTGGAACCGCCACCTTAATGTGGTGGAGGGGTTTGAGCACCCGAATGATCCTGGGAGCTCTGTTGTCGGGGGCTTCGTGCCCCTGGTAGGGTCTCCCATGGCAAACAGGTCCTAGGTGATGGACCAACAGGCCCGTTTAATCGTGAGGCCGTCCTCTTGTGGACCCACCACCTGCAGGAGGAGCCATAAGGGGCTGGGGCAATGGCAACAGAAAAGTGGAAGAAATGGATGGATGGATTGAGGCTGGTTTTTGTAAGGAACATTTAAGAAATCTCGTATACTAATGAAGGCCGGATTTGATTGACAGGCCGCTAGCATTGGAGCTAATGGCGCGGGCCGAGTTTACAGTGAAGATCCCGCCCTTATGCCCTTTTTAGGAACATGCTCCATCAGAGCTGGGTAGGAGGAGTCTGTAAATCCGCCATGATTTCCCCCTCAAACATAGTTATTATGGCAAAAGGGGAGGAGAGAGGAGCAGTTGTCTATTATTTTTTGACAGTCTATGGTCAGGACCCCCGAGTAGATTGACAGGCACAGAGCAGGAGGTTGAGAGATTATTTACATATAATATATAATTAAAAAAAACATTAGTGACATGTTTATGTGATATGTTTCGACTCTTGGTGGCTTATATTTGGGAGGTTGTTTGGGAAACTCTCCCCAAAGTGGCAATTGAACAGCTGAATCTGCTCATCTAAGGCCAATTACCAGGAGCTCTAGACTCTAAGAATGCCCCAGTGAAAAAAGAATAAAAGTGTATCAATAATAAGGAATGCAATAATAAGGAATCTCGTTTCACTTTAATTACTCAAAAAATGTATTGTTTTAAATAAATGCTGAAAAAAATATAGACACAAGTTTTGTTCTTGCATCTGCATCATAAAAATCGACTGTATAGAGTGTAGATACTTTTGCCTGTTGGATTTTGTGGTTATCTTGGGTATAATACACTATCCATGTATTAATGCATTTGATGACATTGCAGTGGCAATAAATTTGTCTGTTGCTGTGTATCCCCAATGGCTTGGCGAAGAGTGCTTTGCATATAAGCAACGCTGAAGTGTTTCTATGATTATATTTATGCAAAACCTTGTATTGACTTCAGGGCATTGCGGTATTCTTGGATGAGTGCGAACGTTGATTCTTTTGCATAACCTAAGATGAAAAGAGATCAAAAAATTAATTTGTGTTTCATATTTCAAGGGAAGAGAAACATTTTTTTTATTTTTTAAACACATCGGACAAACAAAAGCAATTCGGTGCATCTTTATAATTAAGTTTACACCTACACAATGAAATAATCTACAAGTATGAAAGCTGCTATTGATTCAGATTGTGTAGACAGAACACCGGGGAATCGCGCCATTCCTCACCCTGTAATTACCTCCCTGTCTGCAGCGGCGTAATGTCAGGTATTTACTTAAAACTCAAATCAATATATGTATAGAAAAAAATAAACAAAGCGGTGCAAGCTTTTATAGTGAGATTTAAATTAGCTTTGACAGAGGCTGTTAGTGGTATCCACAAGCAAGCACCATCCCGCAGTAAAAGAGGCTGCAGCCATGATTAGCTGCCGGTATTGATTTTGAGCCTTATTTAACACAAGTGTGATCTCTTAATAGCAAACTTTTTCAGGATGTAAGGAAAATAAGCAATAACCGCATTCAAAAGGCGGACGATTTCCTCCTTTTTTCACAGGGAGATTGAAACTGGCCGAGCTGATTCGAACGTTGTGCAAAGTTAAATAATTATGCGCATATAATTCCTTACACATTGAATATCAGTCAAACTAGAGAAAAGGTTTGCTTCCTCTCCTCTTGACCGGTTTTATTTAGCAGTTAAACAGACCAGTTCCTTCATAAATCTATTTGTTTTTTGTTGCATGTTTGAAACTATACTTTTGCTCATTGTTGAGTGAAATCAAGCACCGGAATGAAATGAAAATAGAGACAAATATTTTGGAATATTACATGCACAGTACACTAGAGATGTACCGATCCAATATTCAGTATCGGTATCGGTAGCCGATCCGGGCATTTTGAGAGTATCGGTTTGGATCGGATTTGATAACTGGACGTTAACCTGCCGCTAACACCTGCTTCTGAAAAACGTTCTCATTAAAAAACAAAAACAAAAAAAACATAAAAATATAATAATACAAAAAGACTGTATTGGATCGGTATCGGCCAGATGAAGTGTCAAAATATCGGATCGGGAGCTTAGTGCATCCCTACTGTACACATTTATCACTGTTGCACTGTTTCCCCAAAGACAGTTAGCACAAACTCTGGCAGGCTATTATTTTACTCAAACTTAACCCAAGCCAAAGGGGTAACCGGTTTAAGTTGTGTCCCCACTCCATTCACAAATATAATGAGACTGGCCTTGCAATTTATAAGAAAAGGACTGGCAGGGAAAGAGATAGATGCCCTTCTTGTCAAGGCCAGTCTCATTATATTTGTGGAAGGAGTGGGGACACAACTTAAACCGGTTACCCTTTGGCTTGGGTTATTTGAGTTAAATAATACAATAGCTTCAGCCAAGAAGAGAGCGGTGAAATATGTTCAACTCAAACAACCTAGTCTAGCTGATGACTTTGAAAACCTCTGTTACTCTATGAGGAAGACCAGACGTCGGGATTTTGTGCGGACCGTCCGGGTTTTTAAGCCTCGTGTCTGGACGAGTGCCTGCCTTCTCTTTAGGGCATTTGTCCGGTTTTATAGCTTGTTACTGCGCACCTCTGACTCCCTATCAGCGCTCTATACTCAGAGCTGTTGGCCCAGTTGAACCGCGCATTCATTAGACCCCGCCACGGCCGCTGTTTCCACCTTTCCCCCTCAGCCGCGCCACGAGACACTCTGACCCGCACCGTGGTCAGCGACTACTCACAGCGGCAGCTCGGAGGGCGGGCGCAGAAAAGCAGGAAGAGACCAGTGTGACGCATTCATCGCAGATTACTTTCCTCCTTCACAAGGTTGTTTGCACGTGAACCAAAGGAGTGCCGACCCCTCCCCTTCAGCGTTACTATGGAGACCTGTCACTCAACTCCAAACGCCTGACCACCAGGTTAATATGTTAAGATCTTGAAGAGTGCGAAAGTTTAATTTTAAAGAGGGGGTATTATGCTTTTTTTAAACCCATAGCACCAGTCTATAGCACACTACAATGATGACCAAACCTTCTGTTGGTCTGTAAATACAGTAAATTAGAATAACTGCCTTGTATAAAATTGCTCTCAAAATGGCTGTAGTGAATGTCTAGAAATAGGCCTCTGTCTCTTTAAGAACCTCTGACCCTTTCCGACACGCCCCCTCCACACTCTGTCTGTGGCATCAGTGGGGAGGGGGTTCTGCTGAGGAGCAGTGGTTGGTTACTCGGCTGGTGACGAAAGCTCGGAGGCGTCTCCAGGAGGTGGAGGCGTTCCTAGGAGACTCAGGCAAACCTATCCCTAAAATGGCCGCCATCAGAGTTTTTACAGATTACTCAAACATACGTGAATGTGCCAAGGCAACACTTCAGGCATGTTTTTACTGAGGGAATGGCATAATAACATGATGTAAAGCTTGAAAAAGTCGATTTTGCATATTACCCCCCCCCTTTAAACTTCACGTCACAGTTTGAGAATGAGATTGCTTTGCTGGTATTTTAGTTTGACATAACTTTGAAAGAAAAGAATGCATGGCTTATAAATGTTTTCTCTAGGTTAGTTTGTGTCAAGTGTTTTTCAAGATCATAGAGCTGGTCTATCAATCCTCGTGCTGCCAATTTACACGTGAGCATTTTCTCCTTTTTCCTGCTTGTTAAATGTCCTTTTATAGAACAGAAACAGAAAAAACAAACACCTTGGCCGTTCAATTGAAAAAGGCATCCACTCACCTGTTGACACGACTTCATTTCTCCTTGTTAGAACATCTTCTTTGCTGTCGTTCAGAGACAGATCAGATACGAAGTGCTGCTTGTACCGCTCGGACTGCGATTCAGGGTCATGTTCGGAGATCACTCCAGCTTCTGCGTTCCCCTGTGTGCCATCGTGAGACGGCCTTGATCTGGAAACCACATCTTGCATGGACATAGATGAACGCACTGACTTGGGTGACGACTCTACTGCGTCGGACATAATGTGGCAGTTTCTTGAGGACACATTTGATGGACTTGGGGACATAGGATTGTCAGATTGGACGGCGTCTTGCTGGAATTGCCTCGGGGACTTGACATCGCTTCTTCCCGGAAAATAATTTTCTGATGCTTTGGGTAAGAGCGCTGATTCGACAGAGCTTGATGGCGTGAGAGTGAATGTAGTTCTGAGGACAGGGGGGGTGTTTGGATTGGAATCGCTCTTCCCGGATACTGATGATCGGTCCGTGGAAGGAGAATCGTTGGGGGGAAATGGGAGGGGGGCGTTGTGGGTTTGGCGGTAAAGCGGCACAGAGGAAGACAACAGAGGTGATTGCAGCGATCCACGACTTTTGGCTTTCGCTCCGTGGCTGGTGTGACATCGCGGGGTGGGCTTTTTGGACTTTGAGCTTGAAGTACAGCGATTAGCCCGTGTGCCCGTAGTGGGCTCAGGTTTAACGGAGACGGCTGTGGAAGGAGCAAAAGCAGGAGTGAGGAGTTTCTTCTCTAGGCATCCTATTCTCAGTTTGCAACAACACTTTATTAACTACTCATCATTCATAAGGACGAAAATAAAAACCTAATTTGACCTTTTCCAAACAGAAATGGTTCGCAATGTTACTACGGCAACTCGCACAGCATCTATTTAGGTGCTCATGAATGATCAACACATCATATGACAATGTACTGTATTATAAATTATGAAGAAATCAGGGTTTATACAGGTAGAAGCAAGTGAAATGTAATTTTAATGCCCAGATATTAGATTTTAATGCCAAAACTGCAGCTGAATATGTTTTAGACCGTAATGTTGGTACTTTTGATGAACTTGTACAGTAAAAATACGTAAGCAATGTCATGAGTTTCCAATAAATTTCAATTTAATGCCTGTTTGAGTCTAATTTAACGCATTTCAATGACACATGAGGCCCTGACTTTGGCAAAATTAATTACATGACTTTTAATGCTTTTTAATGCCCAGCGGTAACCCTACAAATCACAGGACAATGCTTTACGAATGCGAAACAACTACTTGAGAGTATAAAATAAAGCTTAAATAAAGGAGGTAATTAGGAGTTGGTCTCAATTATACTCGATTCACACTGAGAACTAATTATCAGATACAACTTAGGTATAAAACGTGAACACTTTTACTTGTTAAATAAACTTCAGTTTAGTCTCGAGATTGCTTTTTAATACTCAGTGCAAAAGCTGAAAAAGTCTAGAATTAAATCTTTGCCTAAACCGGCTGCAGTGAGATTGCATAGGGACTTTGCGTAGGGAATAGTAAAGACAACAGGATATATTCATTTTGTGCTGGCATTTTCTATAATCCTTTCGAACTGAGGTTGAATTCTAAACCACTATGTTGCTGGCAAAGATACCAGCACTTCATAGCACTACAGGTAGGTTTAATGTTGTGTGTAATTGGCTTCTTACGAAATAAAGGACAAACAAGAAAAGAGTTTGCAATAATTTAGTAGGGGATGTGTCAACTTTTGCCTTCAGTGCTTCCCATTCCTTTGTCGATGAGAAGATTAAACATACGAGTAACTAAAATGCATATAAATAAACACCAAAACACTAAACATGCTCATAATAAAGGCTATGTTTGGATTGGAATATCAAAATAAATACTTTGGAAGAAAACCAAACCCAATTTAACCTCATGTTTGGCTACCTATGATCAAAGGAAAGCAGCATCCACTCCATACAGACGAGCTTGTGACTCATTTGCTTCTAAAAACATTTTTTACCCATTAAAAAAAACACTGTAGTAAAAGCAATGTTCGTTTTTTATGCAGTTCAGTCAATTTATTTTAGCAGTTACCTGGACAATCTGCAGGAGATGTTTTGGTTTGTTTTGTTTCTCTTGGCAAAATCAATTCTTGAGTAGGGTTGTGGCTGCTGGACATCCTGTTTTGTGGATCAGCAGTCTGTTGGAAAGGGATTCTGAAAGAAAAACAAGTAACTTAAAACAATTTTTCATGAATTATCATTATTTTATATCTATCTTTTACTATTCTTACATTCTGTTGGCCAAACTCTTGGTCTCTGTATTCACAGCCTTGTCCTCCTATAGGGGAAGGCACAGATAAGGGACGGGTACACAATACCAGTGACAGATAAAGAAAGGAAGCAGTGGCAGTATGTTTGTGTGCGGTTGTGCTTTTGTTATTGTCATTCTCACCTCATCCAGAACCTCTATAGTGAGGCAGACTCCTGGCACAGAATGATCAAGTCCAGATCTTTGACGGGCAGTGGGGGCAGCAAACAGTGAAGTCAGATAACTGTGAACTTCCTGGTTCTCGGCTGCAAAGTTAGAGGCAGGTGAATTAGTTTTATTTAAGTATTTATGATCTTAGTTGTAATAATCGTGGTTGCAAGTTGAAAATATTTTTGCATGCATACTGTAGATTTGCCTCGCTCTCAAGGGATTTAAAGATCAACTAATACATTTAAGCCTCATGTCTAACTACGTTAAGTAAAGCAGCTGCAGGTCTCTGGATATGAGCTGGTGATTTGCCGCTCCCTCAGTCTGAGGAAAGGTGAGCCCACTCACAGCAAAGACGCATGGTTTTAAAGGCATTTTTCACCAATAATAGCATGTGTAATGAAAAAATAAAGCTTTTTTATTCCATGCTTATATAAGCTTAAATGTTCTACAATGTGGCTTGGATAACAAATCACTCTATGGCAAAAAACACATACTGTATCTTGATCAGTTAAAATTTCAACCTGAAAAGACTCACAGAAACTGAGTTTATTGGACATGAATCATAATTGAGGCTCAGACCCTGGCAGAAGATTGCATTAATGAATGCATATGAAATACACGGCAATGATGAATGTTAGACAGAATCTTTCCCCGGAGTCTGGATCCTGATGTGATAGAGGATGAGACATGGGACGGCCAGTTGACAACGACGAGCAGAGCCGAGGAGAGGCCAGGTGGAGGAGGGGTGGAGGAGGGGCGCAGCACAGCTGGGAAACAGCCAAATGATGGACGAGGAAGGTTAGGCTGAATGGCTGCGGTCATTCGCTGTCGCGAAGGTGTGGCTTGAGATGGGGCTGTGATTGGATGATTAGATGATTTGTGAAGAGCTGCCGGTGATGAGGCACTGAATGAATGCAGCAGGTAAGTTTTCCAGGTTGAATTTCTTGACTTGCCAAGTAAATAAGATCTGCCCGTGGATTAAGTATTTTTAGACTTTTTTTCATTCAGACCAAACTCAGTGGTGGTAAGCTACTATTGTGGGGTAGACTGATGCAAGGCTACCAATCTGCACCATCGGCCCCTCCGACCACCACCAACCACTCACTCACAAACTACACTCATTCTGGCCTATTGTAAATGTTTTTAGTGGTAGGGGAAGCTGGAGTACCTGGAGCAAACCTACGCGGACACAGCGGGAACATGCAAACTTCAAGAAAGACCCCGTCCGGCAGGGGTCGAACCTGGGACAATCTAGCCGTGAAGCACGAGCGTGAACTTCTGCGCCACCGTTCTGACCAATACTCAAATGTAGAAAACGATACTTATTTCTAGATTATTTTTTTGTCCTACTATTCCTACTTTAAGAGGTTAAAGGGACTAGATGCAAGCTGGACATTTTATACTCACTACTGCCACCTCAGGTCTTGCGCGTAAGTGCAGGTTCTATATTAAGCTCGTGCATGACGGCACTTCGGACCCGAATTAACACCTTTTTGAGTGACAGTGCAGGATTTTAGAGGCAGTTGTGGTGAATAGGTCTGGGCTCATTCTACACATTAGGACATTGCTGGACCATGTAGGGGGAGGAAAATACTTATTTTTTGCATTTTTTTAAACTCTGTATAGTCCCTTTAAACATGAGTACTAATAATAATTGCAAGAAATCATCAACATTTTACACCAAATAGTATTCTTGAAACAGCTAAATTATCAGTGGCCTAGAGCTGGAGAATCATCTAAAACCCGCTCTCATGATAATTTCCTATCTGCCGCTCTCATCGGTGTTGTCACTCCGCATTACCTGAGTGCCACGGAGCCCCTCTCAAAGTCTCCCCCTAACAGCCCATCTACCACGTCGCCACATGGGTCTGACAGCTCGGGAAAAATGAGAATTTAAAACAAGGGAGCGCGCGCAACATGAATCCGCCAAACAGCTTTTATTATTCATGGACACACTGGGCCCGGCCTTTCATATTCAAAGGCACAAGAAGAGAAGAAACTTTGCAACCTGTTGTAAGTGCTGCTGCGTAGAAATGGCTGAAGCAGGTGGAAGGCATAATTTATTAGACGCTTCCCCAGACACTGTTGTCAGGTCTTGCATCTGCACAGAGCTGTCTACACAACAATGGGCCCAATTATTACGTTGTGAAGGCAATAAATTTGGGGAAATGAATAAAAATCGTTAGAGATTCATTTTAGATAATGGGTTTGGGCGGTCTCTGTCATGCAAAAAAAATAAGCAAAAATAGTTGCTTACTTAACTTGTCTAAACCAATGCACATTTAAGTCACAATATTGTGCTTTATTTTAGCTTTTTAAATTACTTTTGGACACCTTTCTCTTCATTTATTTTTTGTAGAATAACTTAAAATATTGCCGATTAACATAAAAATAAATTTGAAAAAAGAGAAAGTCACTATAATTTGAAAGGACCAGACATCTTTAAAAAAAAAAAGAAAAAAACAGGTTCAATTCCAAAGCCATGGAATGAACCGTCACAGTGAAAGGAATTAGTTTATGGAATAAAGAAATAATAATAAGAGTCAGAAACTCTTCTGGCATTTAAGAAACACATAAAAGCTACAATGTTGAAGAAGATTAGACTTGGACATGAATGATGTGGGATATTTGATTTAAAGAAACATGAATATGATGGGTTTTGTATTTTGAATATTCGTAAATACTGTACATAAAATTCAAATTGTAAATATTTAGAGAGTTGGATATATATGACGAGAGATTGTTTGAAACTCGCTCGATGGACAGAGGAGTGAAATAAAAAAATGTCACATAAAGTGCTTTGTGACAATGAAATGTGAAAATGCATATCACAAACCGCAACTTCAGTATAGGTTTACATAAGTCTGAACTTTAACCTACTGGTACTCCTTTTGCTTTTTTATGCTGCTCAAATAAACAAAATTAACTAAACTAACCAACAAGTTTCTAAAGTACCTCCAGGGCCTTAGTTCTGAGATGTAAGTTTTAAAACAAAGGTACAGTAGCAAGATTCAAACATGCTAAATTATGTAGGGAAGACCATTTGACCACAGACAATTCAACCTGGTAGACTAATTTCAGCATCACATACCTCCAGCCAATGATCGTTTGCGAGAGGGTCACACCTCCACCTCAGCCATCAGCATAAGAGCTGCACCTCCGCATCAGCCAATCATCGCTCTCGGTCCCACTTTCAAGCCCCAGCAATCATGGTTTGTTCGCTTCCCAGCTGCGCTGCGACCCACCTCCGCCCCGTCTCCACCTCTTCTGCCCACGGCTTCTCTCTGCTGTATCCTTCACGGGTTTCCTATACCACCACCAGTGTCCAGGCTCCGGGGTAGACATCCCTAACTCCAAGCTGTTCATCCATACTGACTTTCATACACACATCAAGGTCTACGATGGGGTCTGATCGGCAAAAAAGTCTAAAAATGGTGTTTGGACTTTAAAAACCCGTAAAAAGTTCATGAATGTTGACACTCTGGCGTATGCAGGATTCCAAAAACATGCACACAAAAAACATAACAGGGACATCAAATTAAATCATCAAAAAATTAATATACTGTAGCTATTCTCCTCATACAGTATGTGTAAGTTTGCAAGAGATAGAAAATTGTTTGCGTATTTCATTCCGAGTCTCTGTAATTATTTCAGTCAGTGTTATTTATTGAAAATGTTCCTGTCAGGCTTAACAAAATATGCCCATTGCCGCAGGCGCTGAGCTGAATGCTAGATTATTTAAAATACCTGCATGCACTTAAGCAGCAGGGACACCTTCGGAGAATTCTGAATCATTTATGAACACAAAACAAGCTGGGATTTTTTTTTTTTTTTTTAATTAGGAAAAGTTAACTACAGAATAGCTTAGGATAAACTGTGGAATTGAAAGCACAATAATCAACATAACTTATCAACAATGAGTGCTGCTGATAAATATGTATTTTGAGTGGTTCTCAAACTGTGGTATGTGTACCACTAGAGCAGGGGTGTCCAAACTTTTTTCATGGGGGGGCCGCATTTTGAAGCATATACGGGGTGAGGGGCCACAGATAGGTGGTCAGTGACGCGAAACCTTCGATTAGGTCTATCTAGCAGAGGTTTAAGTTGTTCCCCACACCTATTTATGATTAAAACCTTAATGCCAGCTCTGTCTCACAATAAAATGTTAGTTGTTAGGTTAGAATTGTGTAGAATTATGGAACCTGAATTAAAAAGGACCATCTCTGGTAATGTGTGACGATTCAACAAACCAAAAATTGGTCTGAGGCCGTATTTGGCCCCCGGGCCTCACTTTGGACACCCCTGAGAGGTGCGTGGGCTTTTTCAGGTGGTACTCAGAGTCATCTGCAAGTTGGACTTATAAGCCATGTGTATGTACTGTGCAATTTTAGCCGCCTGCGACAAACTATCACTCGCCATGAGGGAAAATCATAGATCGTAGGTCGTACACTGAGACAGGGACAAAGAATCAAAATAGAAGAGTTGTACGACCAGAGATGAGCTGTGTCCGACATCAGACAGTTTCTGATATTTTTGAATGGCTAGTCGTAGAGTGAGCCTCTTCTCATAGCAAACAGGATCTCTGACAGTGTCCCGTCATCACCACACACCGCCAGAGTCATAAGCAACAGAGGCAAGGCAATGAGCGTGTCCAACTCCGCATTTTACAGGACTTTCCCTACACTTTTCCACGAAAATAAACCCCATTAGCATGCGGCACTCTCCTTAACTTAAAGAGACTAGATGCAAGTTGGCCATTTTATACACACTACTGCCACCTCAGGTCATACGTGTAACTGCACCTTCTATATTAAGCTCTTGCATGACGGCACTTTGGACCCGAAGTAACAACTTTTTGAGTGACAGTGCAGGATTTAAGAGGCAGTTGTGGTGAACAGTTCTGAGCTCATTCTACACATTAGGACATTGCTGGAACATGTAGGGGGAGGAAAATACATAGTTTTAACATTTTTAAACTCTGTATAGTCCCTTTAACACTCACACTGTGCAGCCTGAAACTGCTACGAAAAAACTTTGATCGTAGCTATGATTCTCTCTTTGAATTATCGCACAATGGAGATGAGTGCAGCTCATGGTTAGAACAATTTCATTAATGCTTTGGCAATGCATTTAATAAGATGCTTTTCCTGGTTTAGATACTAGAAACTAATATAGTGTATTCATGACAATTTTTACACCTCACAACTTCCCACAATCCCAAAAAATTAACTATACCCAGACTTAATTATTAGTCTGGACTTAGCAAAGGAATGAATTTCTATTTGTTCAAAATGAAAGTGTGCTATGATTATGAAAGTGTGTTTCTTGGATAATTGGGTGCCGGAGCGTTTAGCTTTCCCCAAACTTTATTTGAGAAACTAGAATTTGCACGGGGAAAGGGGGCATCCAAGGACACGCCCATGAGTTGACAGAGTTGCCGCTTGACAGCTGCTGGGTCGAAGGTGGGGTCGAGACATCCAGGGCACCCCCCCTGACTGATGAGCTTTAGGGCCAGACAAACAGCACCTCCGGCCCCGCTCTCATCCGCACCATCCTTCCTCGCAGCTCCCCGTCACGGCCCGAGCATCTTTCTAACTCCCACAATCAGCGCCGGTGATTACCCTTCACCGGGCCACGGACGGATAGGCAACACGGCCGTTTTTGATCTCCCCGTGTGTGCGTGCGGGTCATCTGTCAGGCCGCCCCGTACTGCTTTCCGTTTGGATGTCGGGAGTCGGAGGAGGTGAGTGTGTTTGTCGAGGTGATAAGTCGACATGCTTGTTACGGGTCCAGGAGGTGCTGCGGATGTACAGCGCTGTGTAAATGGATGAGTGAGTGTATTACCTGTCAGACCGGGCTCCAGATCTTTCTCAGGGCTTGGTGGGAGTGGTTTCACATGTGCGTTGGTCACAGGCGGGGGGAGTTCCACTGGAGTCCTGAAAGAACATAAGCAGAATTTTAACCAGGAAGGACGCATTTTCCTCAAGGGAAGCGCTATAGTACACTCAGAAATGACTTGTCTTGTAGTATCAGGTCACAACATCCAAAAACTGTGTTTTTTACTTAAAGCATGAATCAGTTGTTCTCCATGTACCACTGGTGGGAACCCCTGTCATAGAACACCTATCCAATTATATCCTCATTTTTATTTCATTATATTAAAGTCTAAAGAACAGTCTAAGGCTGGCGCTGGCAGCAGAGATGCAGTATCCATAAAAACCTTGGATACACTTTCAATGCATCAGCTTTTCTTTATTTTCAACACTATTTACATTGTGTGATTCTCATTGAAGACATTAAAGTATGAATGAACACATAGGACAATGTAGGAAACAAAAAAGGGTTTCTCAATGAGCGTCCCATCACAAATGGTTTTGAACAGTCTCCGAAGTCAAAATTATTTCTGGCAACTACATTGTGAAGCCCATTGAGAAAATATCAAAAGTAGTAATCAAAGCAAAAGGCGGCTATTTTGAAGAATTTATTCCAACTTTTTTATTTCAACACATAATTCCATTCAGTGAGAATCCACAATGTAAATGGTCTTGAAATAAAAGAAGCACCAATACATAAAAAATGAATGACGTGTACTGTATATTTTAGCTATCAGCCATTTCATACATTCAGACTAATGAAGCCTAAGCGGAACTTCAACCTGGAAGACTAATAATTGCCCTCAGTTTAAGCCTACACTGTTCATGGCTTGTCCGCTTCCCATCTGTGCTGCGACCCACCTCCACCCCTTCGCTGCATCATCCATCTATGCCTTCACGCCGCTACGTCAATTCACCGGTCTCCTGTACCACCACCAGTGTCCAGGCTCCGGGGGAAGACATCCCTAACTCTAACCTACCCATCAATACTAGCTTTAATCCATATATCGATGTCTACTGCCGGGGTCTGAACGCCAAAAATATATGTCAATACATCTTTCTAATTACTGCTTTTGTGTCTATATGAGTCTATCCAGGTTAAAATGGCCTTACAGATCCATCAACAACCATAAACATCCAAATCTTCAGCATCAACTTAAAACATGTTCAGACAGGACATGTTTCAATAGGACTACTACTAATATGGAATCCTTACTTTATAGAACACACGTCATTTTTGTAGTTTGAAGAGCGCAGCGTCTTTCTCAAAGAATTGCAGCCCTAGCAATTTGTAAATAGCAGCCAAAAATATAGTGATTCTGATTAAATTGCCATTAATATTGCAGTGCTGCCATCCAAGCCCAATCCTTACATTTGATGGATGCAGACTATATTAGAGCCGGTGACACTTGCATACCTAAACAGTGCGGGTTTTGTCTCCTTTTCCCACTGTATTCTTCACTCTGTCCTTCTCTATCTTGCCCGTATCTCTGCTTCCTTTATCCTCGTCTAATCTGACCAAAGGCCGCCGAGACTTTATAAGCAGCTCTGG
The DNA here is from genome assembly GCF_951799975.1 of Gobius niger. Classification (NCBI taxonomy): domain Eukaryota; kingdom Metazoa; phylum Chordata; class Actinopteri; order Gobiiformes; family Gobiidae; genus Gobius; species Gobius niger. The sequence continues at coordinate 9,729,679 of NC_136852.1, read as the reverse complement.
TTCTGCCCACGAGGGGTGACTTGCAAAGTTTTTAGCAGCTCCTATATTTCTTCTTACTTGCCCAATATTTATCTTTTTTGTCTAGTAATGTGCTTATATTTAATCTTGCTCTTCTTATTCAGTTTTAATCCCTTGCTCTTTCCATTCCTCTCTCCCCCTTCCTGCACTTGCCCCCAGGATATTTGCATTAAAGCTTTTGCTCGCCTGTGCCGCAAAAGAACCATGTTGCTCTTTGTGGTCTGCGGTTCGACGTTTCTTTGGCTACTTTTTAGTTAAAATGTAGTTCAGAAAAAATGGTTTATCTCCAACAGCTGCAGATTTAGGTTTCTTAAAATGCCAGGTTCGATCCAGATGAAAACACTTTTTTTCTTTTTTAAAGCGCACTAAATTACTGGGCTGCTCTGTGAGGATGTGCTGGAGGGGAAAAGTTCGCAAGAGTCATCAATGTGCCATCAAATATTTATCAGACTCCGTGGAGGATTGGATGCAAGTGGGACTGCTCACATGCCATCTCCTGAAAACCCCACTCACTACTGGAGATATCTGCTGAATTATGTAAAGGTATGCATAAAACAAGACAAAATTGAAAATGAATGATAAAAGCTAAATTCACGCATTGCATAAGATGCGGTGTGATAAATATGACGGAACCATTTTGCTGCGCAAAGGGCAGTGGTATGGTTTTTAGACAAAGCACTGGATAATATGGATGAACAATGTATAAAAGCAGGGTCAGTGTGTCAGTGTCTGTGGTGCATCCCAATGTTTAAGCCACAGCAAACCGCTTTGAGAACAGTGGGGTCCAGATTGCAGCAAAGGAGAAACGGTTTGAGAGAAGATTCAAAAAGGCAGTCTTTACAGTCCATTGAATCGATGCAGCTGGAAAACGACATGAATTGTGTGGAAGATGGTTTCCAGAATTTCCAGTTCTCTTCACTGTCAAATTGTAGTTAAAGGCTCTATACCTGGTTTTATTTCTAGAAATGGAACGGAATGTGATTTGTCCTCCTTAAGTATATTGTAAACTCAAACAAATGTGGGAAAAAACGCTGTGCTAATTATTTGTATCCCTGAAAGGTGACCCTGCAAGTTGTGAAATTTGCCTATAAACTCATCCTTGTGACAAATTTGGATAAGTAAGGGATAATGTATGGAACGCTGGTCATTATCGGGAAAATAAGTACCGACAGGGCAAACCAGACCCAGACGTGAAGCAAAGGTTTGTTTCGCTTATTATACGGCTATTTGCCAACAGAACGCACACAAATCAAACTTCATACACTTATATGAAGGCCAAAAGGTTTATTTAATGATTTCCGCGGCAAATAGTTCCCAAAAGTTCGCGCATTGATTCCAGGCAGTGTGGCTAGGCTAGTAGCAGCAAGGCTAGCTACTTGGTTGAAGGTGCAGTTGGAGAGGAGGAATGGTGGTGGTGAATCTCTGGGTAAGTTAAAAGTCGGACTCCTGTTAACTTCACGAACGATTCCCCCAACTTCTCTTGCAGGGACGAGGACAGAGATAATGTCCTCTACTACTACTTGCGGGGAGATATGAAAGACCTGTATTACAAGCACAAACTCTGTTGCCCTTGGCAGCGGTCATTATTTTTCAGGGGTCCTCGAGCAGAAAATAATAACCGGTAGAATGTTGGAAAATCTTATTCAAGTCAATGGAGCGTTCTACTTGCATTGTGAAGAGCCGTATAATAAAGAACAATAAGGGGGAAAAGTCTACATATCCTTTAAATGCTGAATTTGTGACCCGGCTGGATAATGGATGCGTTTGCCGCTAATGTAGTCACTCCTGGTAGACTGCAGACCAATTCCTGAAAACTAGTCTAAACCCTTGGGGCCAGTCACCAATCTTATAGGTGCCAGAGATTAAGACCTATACCTTTTTTTTATCAAATGCATTTTCTGTCCGTGACTCCTTCCTTTTACTTTGCCCCCTTGCACACTTCAGCAGAAGCTTGTTAAAATTCAACCTCTCTGTGTCTCTCCATTAGTGCGTGCCACAATCTCAGCTCCGGGCGTATTGCACTCCAGATTGGCTCTCCAGTCTATCCCACAGTTAAAGGCAGCGGACTCTGAGGAGTTACAGCATTCCCAGTCCTTGCAAGTCGACGTGTCTCAAACTGCTGCCCCGTTTCCCCCCAGCTCCACGGCCCCCCCGAAAGGAGCTGCTTAAATAAAGGCTGTAATAATGGGCGGCGCAGAAGCCGGCGGCCCTCTGGCAGTGAGGTGCACAATAACGGCTGAGAAACGGCGATGTTCACTGGCAGCCTGAGCAGGGCAACTATACAGCGCTGCCAGGAGAGGATGATGGAAGGAGAAATGCATAGTGCGCTGTAGGAAATAGAAATAGACTAGTAAGCTGTGTCAACTGGTTGTCGTCTGTTTTCATTGGAAAATCACAGAAAAAGCAAACTGCAAAAGTTAAACCTGGGAATTACCACAGCATATGAACAGAAGATAATATTTTAATCCCTGCATCCCTAAAATGACAATATATATTTCAGGGCTAGTATTTTGCTTCATTCGCACACAGTAATCCTGCTGATGTTGGCCATTTCTTCTTCTACTGCAAAAGTACTTAGATGAGTATTTCCTTTCTCACTCACCAAGTGTCTTTTATATCCATAGACATTAAGCATTAAAATGTGAAATATCAATGCTGAAGGGAACACTACAAAGGAGCAAATATCAAGCATTGGCTTAAATGCAATGAAAATTAAATTTCAATTCAATCACCTATTTAGACTTTGTTCCTGATCTGACCAAGTTTACTTTTCTAGTTTGATGAAATTTCAGACTGGTTTTAAGGTAATCTTGCTTGAAATAAGAAAGTAGAACTGCCAATCCTACCAATTTTCTTACCTCATGGTCAAAGAAAATGACCTAAAATAAAGATGAAATGTAGTGAAACGAGTCAGAAACATGTCTGAACAAGTGAAATAATCTAGGTCAAAAGCCCAACTAAATCTTAACTCGTCAGAACAACCTTATGCTCTAACTTTTTGAGCAAAATATCAAAAACTTTGACTTTTTGGCAGACAATGTTTTCCATATTTTCCGCTCATTAAAAACGTAACTGGAGAAGGTTTTCATCTGCACACATTTCAGTAATACTGCATAGTTCACAAATCGCATATATAGGGTGAAAATGGGCTTTCCAAAACAATAGATGGCCTAACTTTTACTGTATGACATTCAGCCACAAATCTTGTTTTCTGGCTCCTACCTGTAAATGTATTATTTGTCTCAAGGGTGCCCAGCTTAGATTCTCTGACAGGGGCACTATGCATGCATCCAAATGTGTGCTTTTGTCCCTACCTGCGATGCTTCTTGAGAAGTAATCTGTCCATAAGAGTAAGCCCGTGTTCTGCAAACTCAACTCTGACAAGCACTTTTGGCCCCGCACCTCCTCCGCCCGGAGACAGGTCAGCCTGGGTCGGCACATCGGACACTGTCACTGGAGAAATGTGAGAAAACAGTTGCGATATTAGTACGAAAGGGCACCAAAGTGTAGCCCTCAGGAAAGGACAAACCAGGTAAACCAAAGTAGATATAGGGATTTATTCGCTGTCTGCAGCACACCTTGGGAGGTGTGAAGACGCATTGTCACAACAGGCTCCTATGGGAGCAGGGAAACTTGTATACAACAGAACAGAAAGAGACAGAAGATTCACAGGCCACACAAGTTGTTTCAAAGCTTATAAAAGGAGTACAAAGCAATGGCTGTGTTTATCTCGTTTTGAACCGAGCAGGGGGATAGATAGGAGACACAGTGGGTTGCATAAGTATGGGCCCCCCTTTAACTTTTTGACATTTTGCCACGCTATGGACCAGAAACATAAATATATTGAATTGAAATTTTATGTCGAAGTTGCACACTAAGTGACACACACAATCGTGAAGTGAAATGAAATTTAAACATGATTCAGATTCAGATTTCCTTTTAGTGCAAACAATTGCCTTCAGAAGGTGCCTGATGATTTCTGGATGATCACATGTTGACCCAATCACTAAACAGAGTCTACTTGTGTGTAATCTAATGTCAGTTCAAATACAGCTGCTCTGTGATGGTCTCAGAGGTCTGTTAAGAGACTATTGGGGAGCAGACAGCATCATGAAGTCCAAAAACACACCAGACAGGTCCGGGATAAAGTTATTGAGAAGTTTCCAAAGCTTTGAACATCTCTGAAAGTACAGTTAAATTCACCATCCAAGAATGGAAAGAGTATGGCATCACTGCAAACCTACAAAGACTCGGCCATCCTCCAAAACTTACTGACCGAACAAGACAGCACTGATCACAGCTGTTACCAAGAAGCCTATGATGACCCTGGATGAACTGCAGAGAGCTACGAGCTGTAGCTCTCTGCATGTGGGGGAAACTGTCCACAGAACAACTATTAGTCGTACACTGCACAAATATGGCCTTTATTGCAGAGTGGCTAGAACAAACCATTTTTAAAAGAAAACTATAAGAAGTCCTGTTTACTGTTTCCAGAAGCCAGCAAACGGGACTTCTTATGGTTTTCTTTTAAAAATGCCACCCTGCCATAAGGCCAAATTTGTGCCATGTACGACTAATAGTTGTTCTGTGGACAGTTTCCCCCACCTGAGCTGTAGCTCTCTGCAGTTCACCCAGGGTCATCATAGGCTTCTTGATAACAGCTGTGGTCAGTGTTGTCCTTGTTAAAAAGAAAGGTTAAGAAGAAATATCCTGTGATTGTATGCTGCTTTGTGGGCACAAATGCCACATAAATATAGGTCTCAACTAGAGGTGGGCAATATATGGGCTATAAGATAGTATTGAAATTGCTGTTTGGAAGATATTTACAATATCGAGTTCATCTCCAATGTCAAGAAATGTGGAAAGAAAGTTTTGTTAGGAGCAATTGGAAAATAAATTGATAGCAATTTGTTGATGGGGGAAAAAGTGGGGGAAAAAGGTATAAAAAATGGGGGGAAAAAGGCAAAATATGAATGAAAAACTGGGAAAATTGGAAGAAATTTTGGGGGAAAATATTGTGGAAAAATGTGAAAAGTGTTTTTATGCCCTTTTGTCTCTTTTTGAGCGACAAACTTAATGTAGATGTTTGCAGCACATTTTTGCACTGTTCTGATGGTTTGCAAAAATATCATCATCAATATCAATTCATCATCGTTATCGAAAACGTCCCCTTCGCGGTAAGATCCAGGTCACTCAATGACTTCCCTCCCTATAATTGTGTGAAAAAAATTTGTAAAGCAAAATTGTTTTTGGTGACAACCAATGACTACTGATATGAATACTACTGTTGAGACTAGGGCGATATCTCAGTATTTATCAAAGGTATATTTATTGCCCTTTTGTCTAAAGTAAGAAGAAACTACCAGTAGGAGTAAAAGTATCTCGTGATAGGACCCTGTGGCCTTCAGAAGACTTGTACACAACAGGACAGAGAGAGAATGGGAAGCACAGAGGTAAGAATGTGTTATGATTGCACTCCACACACTTTTGGCAGTCCACAGTGGCAGCTTTAAATTGGGCCTCGGTGCCAGTGGCCTGACAGAAATAATTAGGGCTGGAGGGTCGGGCAGCAATTTGCAGGGCACCGCAAAAAAAAAAAGTAGAAAGAGAAGCAGAGATTGTCCAAGCAGTAAACCCAAGAAATCGGAGGCACACAACCTGGGATAATAACGCTAATAGCAAACAAAAACAGCACAAAAATAATGGTGCACGCGTGAGGAAAAAAAATGTTAAAGGCAGGAAAATTGCTAGCATGAGGCGATTAGTGCTTTGCCGCGAAATAAGGCCACGCAGAAAGCTCCTCTCATTATCTCCATATGTAGCAGCCGTGGATTACTCTCGTGCTGCAGCGGTAAGCACTTTTTTGTGAGGCCTTAACCGATCAGAGAGGAGACAGGGAAGAGTGGGGATCTGGAGGGAGATTGGGAAAACGGGATGCGTGGAGAAAAGTGAAGGTGGTAGGAGTTAATTTAACGTCTTTGAAATCTGCGAAGGGTAAAGTAGAGTCAAGTAGCATTAAGATGAATCCCATTATGTACCAAAATGACTTAATAGTGTTACAATGTTGCTCACTCGTAAAAGCACTTAACCTGGATTACTGCATTCTTCTTTTTGTATCGACTCCACCACAAAGCCTCCATTTGCTAGTGTTATGTCGTTAAAAGCCACTTCAAAATACTTCCCTCTCCCGACTTTTATAATCAGATATTCATTTTCATTTACCAGAGTGTGGCGGTGTCCACATGGGCACCTGTGCTGGGCTTGGAGCTGCTTCGCGCCATTGTTTTAGGGCCTCTTGGAAAGATTTGGCAGACTCTTCCTCGTCAAATGCGCCACTCAAGAGAGAAGGCTCATTGTCAGCCTTGCCGTTTTCCTCACCATGGACGATTAAAATCTGCATGCAAAGAGTAATAGGTAAAAATATTTAGCCATGTGGTCAAAATCAAAGCTAAACTTGACAGAGTTGTTAAACAGGGCAGTAAAATCACAGGCCAACAACAAACCAATTTGTCTCAGCATCACAGCAAAGCAGCGCATCGTCTCTGTCATGAGCTCACAGAGGACGATTGCATCCACTGTCCCACCACTTTGAGCTCCTTCCATCACAGCAGCGATACAGACTTCCTTGTGGCCAGAACCAGAAGTACAGGAATAATTGTGTGCCCTGTGCCATCCGGAAGCTGAATAACCTGTAACCCCTAATGTCGCTCAGTCTGTTCCATTCCTTCTCTTTTGATGAGGTGAATCTGCTGCTATGTGTCTGCAATGAACTGATTTTATAATGAACTTCAAAATATCATTTATTTTGTTATATTTGCTGGACAAATGTACCTGAATGAATGCGTGAGCAAGCCAAAGGCAAACGTCTGCCAGCAATGTGCAATGTGCATGGTAGACAATAATGTTTTTTCTATTCTATTGTATTCTTCAAACAACAATTAGTTGTTGCTAATTTTGTGATATACGTTTGTTAAAGCAGTACTAAGGAACTTGTTTACCTTAATAAATACTTTCCGTAGTCCCTCTGGGGGACAAGTGTTAATGGGATGATTGTGGGCTTTTTCATCTCTCCCTGGTGCCTCTGGCCAGAAAACCACAATTGCAACTTCGCTGCACTGGATCCGAGACCCCAATAGACACTAATAGAATCACGAAGAAGAAGGTAACAGGCTAACCGGCAAAGCTAACTAAGGGCTAGCACCACTTAAACAGTATTTACAGCCAAGTTTGATTGAAATAAATGATCTCCATTGTGTAATTGGATGTACAATATCCATCTCTCCCTTTGTCTTTTCTGTCAGCGTAGTATTTACTCTCACGGACAATTAATTAGTAAAAAACGCAACATGCTACGACACCTGCAGTGGGGCATGAGTTACTTCATGCTGCTGTAAGTGATGATGTCATCCCTCTACTTCTGGGTCCAACAGAGCTTAGCCCTATTCACTATGATGGGATTTAGCTAATTTTAACCTGCTATAGAGCCGACTACAAGGCTCTTTTTAAACACACAGAAATATTACATATACTCCGGATTTTCATTAGTGAGGCTTTTCTGGCATTAATTATCTTTTTGTTTTCCATACACAATGAAGGCTTAATTTAAATATAAAAATATCTTGAGAAATGGTGAGCTATTGTTCGAATAAGTTGTGTAAAACAGTTTATGACCTTTAATCTGTTGTTATCTCAGCAGGAGATTTAGATAAAGTTGCGTTCTTTGCTGTGTTTATCAGTGGAACTCTCAACAGTATGAACCAGGAAGTAGATACTTATTGTGTGTGATGTAACTCTTAACAAACGTATTGCTATGACATTCTGCTAATATGAAAAGTTCACAGTGCAGAGCAGCCAGTACCTCTCAACCACTTTCCAAATATCTCCCAAAAAGCTTTCTTTTTAAGGACGCTGTAAACTTTCAAATAGCACAATTCCAAATCGTGCCTTCATCCTTTGATTATTGTCAGATTTTACATCCAATTTATAGCATGTGGTCAATGACTGCCCATCAGTGACTCAGTGTCCGCCACATAATCTTGAAATATTTATTTGTATGAGACATCTCTAGTCCTTGATAGAAAATACCAGCTGTCCATTTCACCGTCCAACTGGAAGTCACTTGTCCCTTATGTGCATGAAGCCCAAAAAGCTACTCACTTAACTTAATCTTGACTTTCACACCGAATAAATCGAAGTCTTGGTTTGGAACATAAAGTTTAAAAAAGGGTATTAAGATTTTAAACTGATGAGCCCATCAAAATAAAGGACTTTTAGAAAATGTTTAGAATTTTGATACAGTTTTTTTCATACATATACATAGTTTTTTTTCCCAATTTTCTGTTCCCTCAATACCAAAGAGCACCTTCCAGCAGATAAGATAAGATTGAGATAAACTTCATGAGCATTTATCTTTGCCTTGATAGTCAGTTTTGCATGCCCTTCTAGCTATATTTTGAAAGCTATTCGAATTATCTTCTTGGTTGTGTGAAAACTGTACACCTAGAGAGGGAATAAAATTGTAAAACTGTGATAATTCTGCTTGTACTGCCTACTCCCAGTGCAGTGCAAAGTAACATATTCATAATATTGTGACCAACGGTTGACCGCGACCGTTTGAATGGCTGCTGAGAGAACAAGGCTAACTGCGCTCCATTCTATAAAGCCTGAAATGTCGATGTAACATTTTTGCCGGAGCCTGTTGGGGGCCATAAAGGTACATGGAGTTCACGAGGCTGCCTGTAGATACTGCCTGTGGACAGAACTTCAATTAGGGTTTGGTCTGGGGTCTTTCCTTTTGACTCTCGGGGAGGGGAGGTAACATTCACGCCGCGCCCAACCGCGCCTGACATATTTCTGCTTCGCGGTCACAGCACGTAAACGGTAAATGGATCCGAACCCCAGAGCTTTGTGCATCGATATCTGTTTAAAAAGAGTTTGAGTGAAGTATGAGGAAACTTTGAAATGGAAAGTGATCTCCTGCATTCAGGGAAAACTATTTACAGTCAACGGAATATAAATCTTGTGAAAAACAAAGCCGTGAAACATCAATCAAGGTAATCATTAAAGTAAAGTAATGGCTTTTATGTTTCAAAGCATATTTCTGAAAATGTATTCAGAAGTAAAACTGTACATCAAAATCTTCTGCGAGCTTACATTACTTTGTATGGCTTTTTTTTATATTCTCTCTCATCTATTCAATGTAGACACTGCAGCTCCTATAATGTAAATACAGATTCTATATTTTCCCACAATAGAGCCATAAAAAGGTGACACTAAATATTTAAACACTTGTGATTGTCATCAGATTAAAAGCATTTGTGGACCTAATCCCTTTTCCCAACCATCATGGTTCTGCATATTAGAGTTTCACTTTTGGATATTTCTTTTAAAGATAGTAAATTGTCCATGGCCTTCCAATTTGTCGGCATTGTCAAAATGTAGAATGTAGCAAAGATATTCATACTTTTTAGTTTTCAAGGACATCACTTGAAGGGAAGTAAGCACGGCAAAAGACCGCAAAATAACAGGCTTTAGGTTGAAAGACGACTTCTGAAAAATATATAATTTTGTTAAATAACAAAGTGCATTTGACAGGTTTTAATGCTTTTGAAAATATGAGTTATTTCTTATCTGTTGTATGTTAAGTTAAGTTAAACTTTATTAATCTCTGTAGAGAAATTAGTTCTCTGCATTTGACCCATCCTCAATGTCGCTGGGTGACCTGTAGAAGGTGAAGCCAGGCAGGTGGTCAGAAACACCTGGCTGAAGGATTAACCTATTGCACATGTTTTTACCACTAACCTACGCAGACACGGGGAGAACACGCAAACTCCACACAGTAAGGTCCCGTCCAGGTGGGAATCAAAACCGGGACCTTCAAGCTACGGAAACGAGCGCTAACCGAATGAAGAAATGTTGGGCAGAAAAGTTATTTCTAGTTCATTTTTTGAGCTACTTACAGGAAGTGACATAGGTAGAGGTAAAGTTCCACAGCAGTTTGACTCAGTTTGACATTGATGCAGACGGCATCTCTGGAATCGCCCATATATGGTCATGTTTAAAAACAGTTAAGGGGAAAACAATTTGGATAAAAATCTAAACTTTCTCTTATTATTCAAAAACTACTTTGACAAACGCTGAATTATGAATATAGTTTTCTACTTAATAAAGATACAAAGACATGGAGAGGAGCAAAGTGGTTCAACAGGCCATAAATACATAAATAACGGAGAATGCTAACATGATGCTACATGTTAGCATCGGGCTAATGATAACGGCTAGCTAGCAACTGCCGTTTTTTCACTTCCACTGAACAATCAGCTATGAGAAAATATCCACATGACTTTATTTGGATGTGATAAATAAGTTCATATTCCACCAGAAAATGGCTAAAAAGAGTGAAAAATTGTGTTTCCCAAAAGATTCTATTTTCCCCCTCTGCGAGGCCACGCCCCCTTCTATGACGAGATGCCGTCTGTATCTATAACATGGTCGGCAAGGCAACAGTTTAAAAATGTTTGCCTCTATCTATGTCACTTCCTGTCAGTGTCCGATAAGGAAGTGAAACTATAAACATGACAAAAATGGTCAAATTAAAGAAAGCTGGGTACATTATTTAGCTCTTAAATAATTGTGTTCACTATGTTTTTAGCAAAAATTGTGTCTAATGTATGGAGGACCGTGGCTGCCAAAACTATAAATATATACATAAATAAATAAATAAATAAATAAATTTTAAAAAGATAAAATTTGCAAAGAAATGCGTGCAATTATGAGAATAAGTGCATTTATTTCTGTATTTATTTATTTATATATTTATTTATTTCCGTATTTCTGTATTTATATATTTATTTATTTATTTTTATATTTATTTATACATTTATTTCTGTATTTCTCTATTTATTTCTCTATTTCTGTATTTATTTTTGTATTTATTTATTTATTTATTTATATATTTATTTATTTCTCTATTTATTTATTTATTTCTCTATTTATTTATTTATTTTTGTATGTATTTATTTATTTCTCTATTTATTTATTTATTTCTCTATTTATTTTTTTATTTATGCATTTATTTATTTATTTCTGTATTTATTTTTTTATTTATTTATTTATTTCTGTATTTATTTATTTATTTCTCTATTTATTTATTTATTTATTTATTTATTTATTTATTTCTGTATTTATTTATTTATTTCTCTATTTATTTATTTATTTCTGTATTTATTTATTTATTTCTGTATTTATTTCTGTATTTATTTCTGTATTTCTCTTAATGAGATGCAAATCATGGGGTGGGTCGGGATGCCTCTGCTGTAAGCTCATTGGTCAATCTTTTTCCTTGCTCCAGAGCTTGTCCAGCATAGACGGCCATGTTGAGATCACTGTGTTCTCGCTATAGCCATGTCAGAACGAAAGAAAAAAAAAAGCATTCTTCCATATGCAGCAATTGCATTGTGTGTGTGTTTTTTAAACAAATAAGTAAATTATCCTTTGCTCTGGGTCGCTGAACAGCCTCCATTTTGGAGTGGTGAACGGTTGCATGTTGGACCTCAAGCATATCTAGTTGGGGACTGCTGTGCTATGTTCTAATGAGCTGAGAAGACTGGCGGACAGGAGAATCTGTAGTGTTGACTATATTATTTTCCGTTTGGATCAGTTACGTAAAGTCCCGTCGCCAGACGTCAGTCTTAAGGCGGCATTAGTACTACTATAAAGAACATATTTTTCGGTATTCGCGTAGCCCTGGCGCACACTGATCATTACATTAAACATAATCAACAGCAAATATGACCAGACCAACTACAGCTGTAACATCAGTCCTCGTGGCGTAAACGTCAGTAGGCCTACATGCGTTTCTCCGAGCTGAGCCTCCTCATCAACACATCCTTCTACTCAAACTTGAACTTATGAGTGAGGTCCTTTTCAAAAGCAGCTGAATGAGCTGGGCCTTGCGTCTGTTCAGAATACTGCGCCGATGCAACGAAAACACGTTTCCGAGCGTGGAAAACGACCGGACTCTGGGGCTGTAGAACGAGCGCCTGCACCCCCACATTCCCCTCCACACTCCCCCCCACACTCCCCCCACACACACCCCCACACTCGCGCCACCGTTTGTACCATGAATATGGCTCGGTCAGTGCTGTGGCCGCGTCCACTTTTCAGTCTCTCTCAGCCTTCACTGAAAGCTCCAGTGTCTGAGTGTAAAACGCACACTTCGAACGCGGGGACTTTTCGGCGGACTTCAGCGCTTTGTAGTAAAACACACACGAGCACCTGTACCTGCCTTTGCCTCTCACGAGCATCGTGGACTCTCGGGGCGGAGGATGATCGTTGATGCCCCTCTATCATATCACCTATATTTTATTTTGTGCCCAGACAACACGGGAGCCGTGCGCAATTGCGCACGAGCGCAGCTTGGAAGGAACCGTGCCAGAGAAAGAGAGAGAGGGATGAAATGCCGCCTCCGTGCTAGAGGAGGAAATAGTTAGGCTACTTGTTGTGGAGTTTGGGCTGGTCTAATCGGGCAGAAAGCGCGAAAGTAACACTGTGCAATTGAGTGATCTTTGCCCAATTTGTAGTGGTTTGTAGTGGGCACACGCATCTTGACAGCATGGCGCTTCTCAGCGCACGCCTGTAATGTACATGTACGCACTTTGCGCGAGAGCTCGTCGCGTGCGGTGTATTAAACCGATTGAAAGCGCAAAGTAACACTTCGCACATGAGTGATACGTATCTTGGCCCGGTTTGTCGTGGTTATCGGGCCATCCTGCATGTTTTCTAGTGGTTATACCCGTCGCTATGGGCTGGCCATACGGGGCCATGCCCGCCCCCCCTGACACAGATGTGGTGTAGTAGACTACGTGATACGCAGACATACGCCGTATAACCACGAGAAGGCCTGCAGAACTGCTGTACAACCACTACAAATTGGGCAAAGATCACTCATTTGCACAGTGTTACTTTCGCGCTTTCTGCCCGATTAGACCAGCCCAAACTCCACAAGTAACCTAACTATTTCCTCCTCACGGAGAGAGAGGACCGGCGGCATTTAATGCATGTAGGCCTACTGACGTTTCCGCCACGAGGACTGATGTTACAGCTGTAGTTGGTCTGGTCATATTTGCTGTTGATTATGTTTAATGTAATGATCAGTGTGCGCCAGGGCTACGCGAATACCGAAAAATATGTTCTTTATAGTAGTACTAATGCCGCCTTAAGACTGACGTCTGGCGACGGGACTTTACGTAACTGATCCAAACGGAAAATAATATAGTCAACACTACAGATTCTCCTGTCCGCCAGTCTTCTCAGCTCATTAGAACATAGCACAGCAGTCCCCAACTAGATATGCTTGAGGTCCAACATGCAACCGTTCACCACTCCAAAATGGAGGCTGTTCAGCGACCCAGAGCAAAGGATAATTTACTTATTTGTTTAAAAAACACACACACAATGCAATTGCTGCATATGGAAGAATGCTTTTTTTTTTTTCTTCGTTCTGACATGGCTATAGCGAGAACACAGTGATCTCAACATGGCCGTCTATGCTGGACAAGCTCTGGAGCAAGGAAAAAGATTGACCAATGAGCTTACAGCAGAGGCATCCCGACCCACCCCATGATTTGCATCTCATTAAGAGAAATACAGAAATAAATACAGAAATAAATAAATAAATACAGAAATAAATAAATAAATACAGAAATAAATAAATAAATACAGAAATAAATAAATAAATACAGAAATAAATAAATAAATGCATAAATAAAAAAATAAATAGAGAAATTAATAAATAAATAGAGAAATAAATAAATACATACAAAAATAAATAAATAAATAGAGAAATAAATAAATAAATATATAAATAAATAAATATATAAATAAATAAATAAATACAAAAATAAATACAGAAATAGAGAAATAAATAGAGAAATACAGAAATAAATGTATAAATAAATACAAAAATAAATAAATATGTAAATAAATAAATAAATACAGAAATAAATAAATATATAAATAAATAAATACAGAAATAAATGCACTTATTCTCATAAGTGCACGCATTTCTTTGCAAATTTTATTTTTTTTAAATTTATTTATTTATTTATTTATTTATGTATATATTTATAGTTTTGGCAGCCACGGTCCTCCATACTAATGTGTCATATGCACTTCAAGCTACAGATTTACAGCATAAAAGGTGTGACTGTGTGACAGGTGTAAACAAATGTATTACACATGTTAGCGTGTGACTTACTATTATCATATTTTGAGTGAGTTAATTATGAGGGGATTCTGTATAACGTAAAATAAGAAAAAAAAATGTGTGCGTAATTCAATACAATGCAGTGGCACCAATAAGCTGCTCTCAAATGATGTCACCTGAAAACTACACACTGTATATACTGCCAAATTTCTCGCTAGAATTTAAAAACGCTATGCTAACACCAGATTTAGTTTACACCTAAAGTGAAAAGGCAGTTTGCGCGTTAACACCACACATATGACAACATTTCCAATCCTGCGCGTGACAAGTGTAAAGGCCGTTACAGACAGCCAAATTGTTCCACCTGACTGGAGTTGTCCTGAATTTGCATGTGTCGAGCAGCGGCAGCATTTCCGGGCCTCTGATCTGCGAACGCGTCGGACGAGGCGCCGTGGTTGTGTGCGGGATTGGGACGTGGATTAGGACTTGAAAAGGTAGCGGGATTGCAGCGCGGATTAGGCTGAATCGGGAGGCGGCTGACAACATCTTGGGTGCTCACATGGGTCTGGAGCTCCGTCTGCAAAAGAGGGACAGCGGCGGAGGATTAGGGCAATTGTTTCACTGCTGCCAAACGGAAAATGGTCCAGAAATTATTGAGCTACAAACTGTAAGATGTCAGTATCATAATAGGTCATTATTAGCTCACCACAATTTCTGTTTCTTTTTTTATTCCATTGGCTTAGCTCATTATTTTTTGTCGGAGTTGCATTGTGGTTTGGTAGGTCCTACATTATGCAAGAACAGCTTTTTTGAGCTTTTGTCTATGTCATGAAGTTAAATGCTCATAAAAAACATACCCATGAAGCTCCTGTGTGTTTTCAAGTCTAGACCTGTTCATCAGACTTGTTTTTTATCATGTTTGAGGTCAAATTGTCAGTTTACGGTGGCTCCCATTCTTTGTATATTGTTTGAAAACAATAAATTCAGTTTTGTTTCCCACCGTGCACCAGATGCAAAACTAATGTAACTCAGTCCTTGAGGTATTTTCCAGTCAAAAGTATATTTTTCTATTGACTGCAACAAGCTGGAAAGTAAATAGCATAGACCTTGGCCATGCAGCTGTCAACATTACAGTAATCGACTATTTGTGAGATGAGGCAATTCATACCGTTCTGACGTGGCAAATACAGTACTTAAAGCTCTGTCTAGACACGGGGGAACAATTGGCCCTCGCCAGCCACTTCTACTTTCAGTTTCTGTTCAAAAGCAGAACTATCTGAAACTTTGCAAACAGCCAATAATATCACTAAACATTTTTTTATCGATCCAATCACCTACTGCATTTTGGTCCCGTTCCAAACAATTGCAGAAAAACTTTAAAAAAAAAAAAAAAGATTTGAAGAACAACACTGTAAGGTGAGGTCTCATGCCCCTCTATTGCCCTATAAACATGTATCAACACTAACACTAAGGTAGAAAAAACACAGCTCCTGAAGCAGAACAAAAAACATTGAAAAAAACATCACATGACTAGAAGCCATACAGCAACACTACAATAGACGGTTCGTCACTCCGACTCGGATTAAAAATCTGAACCGAGTTGCTAATGGCTTCTTGTATGCTAAGATCGTTCGCTTTTGTCTCCACTTTACTGAGCGGGCAATGCGATCGCAAAACCACTACCGTATTTTCCGGACTATAAGTCGCACATTTTTTCCATAGTTTGGCCACAGATGCGACTTATACACAGGTGCGATTTATTTATATAAAAATATATAATATGTTTGTTATTTTCACAAAGCCGCTAGAGGGCGCTCTAGGCTTGTGTAGAAGTATCTGCTACTCCTGTACCACTGAAGAGCATAGAGCAGCAGAAAGAAAGTTTGGAGTGAGTGAGAAACTTGTGAGGGACTGGCGAAAAGCCGAGGTTACTCTTACTGCAATGAAGAAAACAACAAAAGCTAATCACAGGCTAAAAGCTCGATGAGACTTAGTAAATGAGAGCCTGAACAATGTGATGCCGGGAGAGGTTTATAAACGGTGCAGTTACGCCTCCATGCCCAGGTAGTTGCCAAGGTTGGTGCGACTTATACTCTGGAGTGACTTATATATGTTTTTTCTTCTTCATTATGCATTTTTTTTGGCTGGTGCGACTTATTCTCCGGAGTGACTTAGAGTCCGGAAAATACAGTAACTTCTTGTTTACAAAACACACAGCATGGCGCTTATGTCCGGCTCTTCTCTCATTGGTTAACACAGTAAGTTTGTCAATCATGCCCATCGGGAACTCAAAGAAATCCCATCCGGTCCCAGACTACACATCTTTGTAAAAAGTTGGAATATTGCGTAGTCTGGCTGTCCAGGCTAAGGAACAATAGTATGACCTGCTAATACTTTTGCATATTTCCCTAGACAGTAAGGCTTATCATTCAAATAAATCCTTCAGAGCAACCAGATGAAGTGCGCATTGTTGAATACCAATCATATTTTAGGGCTCCTGGAAGAATCCCCAAATGCTTCATTGGTTGTGGTATAGTCACTAAATTATGTAATTGCGTCATTTTATTTTCCACTTGCTGCACATCAGCCTCTTTGACTACAGAGTGTGTCGGCTTTCTCTGTCTCTTAAATTTTACAAACTGCACCGCAATTAACCTCCATAAATAATAAAAAGAAATAAAAGTCTCAAATAAACCTTTTGTGCGAAGCCTTTGGTGCTGCTACTCATCTGCAAAGCATAACATGTAGCTGACCTTGTTCAAAACCGCGATTTTCAGAACAAATAACGAAACATAGACGGTTTCTTTGGTAACCAGAGCAGGCTGCAGGCCTTCACGGGAAGAAGTAAAAAAAAAAAAAACCTGACGAAATTAATATCCATTTTTCTCTCATTTTGTCTCCCACATTTATTCCGAGGCAAATGAAACAGGATTAGTGGCGATAGAGAGATGCCTGCGTCAGCTGTGTATAATCCGCAGCCTTAATGTCCTGCCAGGATACACATTTTGGTGAGGGGCTGAGTGAAAGAATGGGCTGTGGAAGAGTGTTACTGCGGGAGAGTGAAAGATAAAGACAGATGAGCCTGGAATGAGGTACGCAAGCGAGTGGATGAGTGGCAGGTAGAGGGTCGGAGTAAGCACTGTTTTATCTGAAGTCAGTAAATATTAAAGCACTCGAATGGTGGCTGCAGGTGATTATGATTTGTAATGGAAAGTAGAGGCGTGTGTGCAAAAAAAAAAAAGCAGAGGTAAAGTAAGGTATACTTCATTAGGTTATAGGGAAATGAGTCATCTGCATTTCAAGCCGATCTGACCAAAAAGTGAAACTGTTTGGAGGAACCGGGAGATAGAACTTTCATCATCGCTTGAAGCAATTTAAAACCAATCCAACTTTATCTATATAGCGCAATTTAACGACTAAAACAGTTTCCAAAGTGCTGCTCAGGCAAGTATAAAATCAAGAATAAAAGAACAAATGCTTAATTCAGCTTCACTCATCACCATTCAAACCATAAAAAACTAGCGAAACTAAACACAAGCAATGCCGTAGTATAAAGACAAATAAGACATTTAAAATATTTCAGTAAAGCAATCACTCGCCAAAGCGCAAAAGCTCTCGGTTCATAACGGTAAGACTTAAATTGATCTTTTAATAACAAGTGGCTTTTGTTTAATGCCATTATATCAGCTGCGGATGAAAGTGAAGTCATAACATTTAGCGGTTTGCAGCCTGCAGTGCAAATGTAACCACAGCTGCCTGGTGCTTCGTTTACACAGGGGCTCAGTTGGATCTCACCGAGCTGCCAGAGTAAAGACTGCTTTAGGTCCCATCCAACAGATTTTTCAAATGTGCTAAGCCTCAAGTTCATTTTTTTTAAACTTTTTGGGTTTGCAAAAGCGGTATTATCCAATTGTATTGTATTATGTGTATGGCACCTCGGCTTCCTTTGTGAAGTGGCTCAACATTAGGTTCAGGAGGTATTCGAACCTCTATTTGAGTTACTATGTCGAAGTCGGAAAAGGAAAATTCTCAAATTCTCATAATGTTTTTTTTTTTTTTATTCTTACCAAATCTACAAGGTTATACAAGCTGAAACCCATTCCCATTCTGTATCAGGGAAAATGAACATAGATTGCACCTGGAAGGTTCAAAAACTGCAGTAATATGAATGAGAGCAGTGGAATGGGTCTGCGCAACCAGTATAGAGTAAAGTGCATATGACACATTACACAAGTTTTGCTAAAACATAGTTAACGCGATTACATTTAAGATTTTGCTAAAAAAAAAAAAAAAAAATACCCAGCTTTGTTAAGTTTGACCATTTTTGTGATGGCTATGGTTTCACTTCCTTTTTGGACAATGACAGGAAGTGACATAGGTAGAGGCAAACAATTTCTAACTGTTGCCGTGCCGATCATGTTATAAATGGGAAATGAGTCAAACCACCAAGCTCTTCCACGTTTTCCCTATTTAAATACAGTTACGTGAGCCTTTACATGATCCAAGTCTAATACCACAAAATTATAATATAATATAATAATACGTCTAGGAGTAATATCTCACTTTCCTATCGAAGTGCTCCTATGTTATTATGCCTTACAATATAGTGCCCTTTTTTATCCGTAACTGTATTTAAATAGGGAAAACGCGGAACAGCTCGGTAGCTTCTAACTTCACCCCAGTTTGGGACTATACCTTTGCTGGGAGAGGCAAAGACCAGACAGTTACGCATCAACTCGTCTAAGCTAAGGATATATCTCAGTATGTAAAAACGGTGGCCGGTTCCTTTAAGTTTCAGGAAATGCATAACAAAGTAAGACTTAATTGAAAGTGGTTTGAAATCGTCCTGTCTCCACACTGTTAAATGAGCATGTGTCTATTAATTAGCCACAGAAATATCGCCATAAATAGGTTCATGCAAGCCATCTGAGTGGTGTTTCAAAGGTCAGCTTGACATTCAGAAGCAAGATAATAGAGAATATCATTCAGTGGTGTAATTTAGACAGTTATCCCGTTCTGTGGATAGGGTGGAGAACGTTCCTCAAGACTGACACGGAAAGATTGATAGCGACTGAATCAAAAAACCCAATCAGGCACAATAAAGCAAAGCAGAAAGGCCAACATTCTTTAAGTAACTGGACACCTTTTTCGCCACGAGGTCTTATGTATAAAACTAAGTAATCCCCTAAAGTTACTGCTTCTGGACTTCATTGAAAAGTGCTGATTCCTGACTTTAAAAAACAACTGCAATTGTAAATCATGCTCTCCAGAACTTTGTCATGTTTCTCTGTTTTGAAAGACACCTTAACAGAGATCATTTTCGATCAATTAAGCTGCAAAATTGCCTCCAACTCAATTTTTTTCCCCCCGATAGCTGGTAGCTCTTATTTTTTTGTGCATCGATCAAACCTGACAGTAAACACAAAGCTGCAAACTTAAAAAGAAGGGTTGCTTTAATTAAACTTGCTGCCGATGACCTGCATTTTAACTCCATCGTGCTGCCTCAGGTTTGTTCTGAGCTTCTTATTTTGTGCTGTCGCATCCGACTGCAGAGGCCACAATGAGCTTTAGAGGCATTCACTGATGGACAATAACAGTGTAATATGATATAATTTGTACTTGCAATTACTTGAGTATAACAGCACGGTTTGCAAACAACAAAATAACCTGTTAACACTGTAGCTTAGAAACATGGTCTTCATTTGATATTGCAATCGGGTACTTTACCAGAATCGTCAGGGCAGCTCTACATCTACAACCCCGCTCTATTTTTACTCTTAGTGCCAATATTTCGGTACATGGAGCGAAAGGTATTTGTACGGATAATAGCAGAGGCAGAAGATGGTGGAAAGATGAGAGCGGAAGATTAGATGCAAGAAATGCAAAAGGAGTTACGAAGCGAGAAGAGAAAAGGATCAGAGGAGGCATTATTGAAAGAGTGTGTGAAAGAGAGACAGACGCACAAAGGAGCTACAGTTATGCACAGGGATCAAGTTCACCTGAATGGGGACGGCCGAGTGGAACTTCAGTGCCCCCTTTTGGTGGAATTTGGAGAAGCAGCTCCCGCAGTAGTCCTTGGAGCATTCGGCACACTTCTGCAGGAAGACAGAGAAGGTTAAGTGATCAAGCAACCGTGATTTTAACATGTTTGTATGACCACAAACACACATGTGCCCCCCCCCCCACCACTGAGCTGTTTGGTCTGTGAATTTGCGTGGTAAAACACAAAGATTTCAATAAGCTACATGTTGTGGTATGGTTAATCCAAGTTCTTTACATGAGGCGACCACACTTCCACTCATACACACTCAGTGGCACTTACAGGAGCACAGTAATACAATGATAATAGGTTGGTTAATTGAACCAGCTGGATGTTTTCATTTCTTGGTAATAATACGAAAACCGATGCATTAACCCTTGTTGTTCCTAATGTACCACACTATTTCTGTCCTGTTACCACGTCAACACGGTGTAGTTAAGTAAAGCGCGACCACAGGCACTCAACAGTGTACATGTGCATTAGTACAGTATGTGTGTCTCACCCGAGAAAACAACTGCATGCCTTTCCAATCGCAGAAAACAAAATTGCCAAACTGTGATGAGCTTGACAACCGACTGAGCCACAGTTACCCAAAAACCCTCCGCAAGGCAATATGTGCACAGTGCATCAAAATGATATCTCTTGGATGAATGGAGCTGCGCCATATCGAGGACAGATCCTGCTCTTTCTCAAAATGCCAAACTTTGTCTAAGACGTAGGCTGCATGATTTGGAGGGGGGGGGGGGGGGAGCCTATTCGCTTTTGTAAAAGTTTTGCAATGGAAATTACACAAGACATTTTCCATTCGCTTGACAGACGTGACAGAAACGGCTAATCTAACACATCATGAATCACGTGTTTTCACATGGGACGCCCGAGGTACAGAATCTTAGATTACTGGCTTTGTTCCAGCAAACACAGAGCTGAGGACGCTGTTGATTTATTGAGTCCTACAGCAACCCGATGGGACCAGTCTGAGTCAACTTATTACGTCACAGGCAGGACAGTCAGCAGATGGGGTGGCTAATGGACAACTG
Organism: Gobius niger; assembly: GCF_951799975.1. Lineage (NCBI taxonomy): Eukaryota > Metazoa > Chordata > Actinopteri > Gobiiformes > Gobiidae > Gobius > Gobius niger. The sequence goes on along the minus strand of NC_136852.1, from coordinate 9,708,378 downwards.
CAGAATAGAAAAAGACGTATTAGCACTGTATGTGACGTTTCGGGCCACATGTCCTTCATCAGACATGAGAACTGCATGCATAGCGACCTCGGGAATAAATAAGCTGACATGAATGTTGAGGCCATAAAGTATCTGGTAATGGATATCCCCCCAAAAAAGTTTGGGGAGGATTTTCAGATGCTATTGGGCGGGTTTGGCCTTTTATACCTAAAAAATGCAGTGCTGTAATGGGTAACTAACCAATCTCCATATTGTCAGTCAGGGTCTTAAGATAGTACTGCAGGTACTTGCAATGCTCTCTTATCGTCGGCCATTACATAAAGATCCAGGCGCCTTCAATCTAATGGTTAAGGCACTAACATTGCAACGGCACGTGCAGACTCCTGAAATACACTATTAAATCTCGGAATTTCAGTCAACCAATCATGTCCGTATTTGCGAAAGTCTCCGGTTACAATATAAGCTTTGAATGACCCCATAAAACATAGCCTTATTTCCCCTCTAAGTCTTGAAGGATAAATTGCAAACACTCCCAAGCGCCTAGGTACATCAACCAGGCAGTAAATGGCACTTTGATGACTTACCAGCCCCTGATCTTGGGTGAATGAGCCTGGGACACTGCGTAGGACAGAAATGGCGTCCGTGGCTGTTTCTGAGAGTGTGGCTGCATGACTCAGAGCTTGTACTTATGTTAAAGTCCAGGCGAAATGGCCCAGACAACTGCAGCACTTGCCCGTTATTGCCGTCATTAAGGGTCATCGGGGGTGGGCACAAAAGTGTATTTGCGGGTCGCCGCATGTGCTTGGCCGGACGACTACTATAAACCATTAAAGCGTCGCCACAGGGCAGCGGGGTCATTAGGTTTTTCATTGAACCGTTCGGTGCCATCCACTTCAGTTGCAGAATCCAGCAAATTACTGCAATCCATTTACAGCATGTACCTAAAATAACCTGATAAAATGGTCCAACACCTCCTCTTCTGCCTTTACATCCATCATTCTCTGTCTAATAATTAAGTGTTTTATTCTGCTTTGGGGCTGTTGCTCTTCTAGAACAATAAACAAAAATACTATACATAATGATAAATGAATAAGAGCAACTCTCAGTGGCCCTCTGGCTCATTGTTGAATTGGCACACATGGCCAGGGTTGGTACTTTTTACTGAAAGTCTATCATTTTTCACAATTGTACCAGATTATAACCTCAAAAACAAACATCTTCTTGCTAGAAAGAGCTGGCATTATTGTTCCTAGCCTAAATACAGGTGTGAGGCTTGGGTAAACCTCTGCTAAATGCACCCAGTTGAAATTTTCACTCCATTGAACACTGATCAATGGCTCTCCACTCTGTATACACTTCAATATGCGGCCCTCAATGGAAGGCTGTTTGGACAGCCCTGCCCTAAATATTATGGAAAGAAGGAACCGTGTCAAAAGTAATATAAAAAGGATGAATGAAGGATCTTTTCTTTAAGACACACCGCGTTGACCTAATAAATAATATTGAAATACAAGCATTTATTTTATGATACCTCATAAATGTACAAACAAGCAGGAGCCTTTCCTGTGAGCGATTCAGCTCCCCTACGACATGACTGTAACTTTACCGGGAGTGGGTACGTCCAGCTCATCTCCATGGAGCTGTTGACTAAAGGCAGCAGAATTTTAGATTCAAATAGGTTAAATCCTCATTCAAATCTGTTCTTTAATTACCCCCTGCAGGAATTGCATTTTCTGTGTTAAGCAACTCATTGGGAACATGTTTTGTGTTGATGGCAACAGTATAGCCCAAGACATTACGCAGTGTGCCTTTAAACCTTCTCTGATTTTAAAGTTTCAGTAATTGTATGACTTTTCCACAGCAGTAGACTTGAATCAACAGTTTTCCCACTTGGTCCGGAGTGTTGATGTAGAGACTTGGCCAAAAGTGTATTGAATGTGAACACAACTGTGCAGCCCATTGAGTATGCTTTGATATTGATGGAAAGTTGAAAAACAAATCTATTTTTTCAGTAACATCACTTGAAGCCCAGTAACTATGGCAACGTACTGAAAATACATCAAAGTAACACTTTATATGGCCTGTAAACTGTCAAGTGAAAGTCAGTTTTTCACAACAGGTGTGACTAGATGACACAAGCAACAGTAAGGTAACACTAGCTTGTGGATTGTATGTTATTTGCGCGCTGCTTGGAACTACTTTGTGTGGAGAAAAGGGCCTTTTTAATGATTAACAAATGAGTCAAACCTACGAATTTACAGACAACAATGAGAAGAGACTGTAAAACCAATCTTATGTAGCAATACTAATGTGAGTAAACAGTGTTTAAGATTAGTTTTGATAAACCATGGGATAATCTGTGAGTTACATACTACGCCGGCAATCCTGACGTCACATTGTCCACATGCAGTCCCCTTCGGCCTGTTCCTCCTCATGGTCCTGGTTCCCACAGTGGCAGGGGATGGAGGTGCGGGCTGAACTGCAATTGGAGAAAAAAAGGATAATAACTTAATTACAAAGTCCTTCAATGGACCAATTATCCAAGACTACCATTGACGTTTAAAGGGATTATATCAAAATTAAGTTATTTGTGCTTGTCTTAATCCTGTTCACTTTGGTCATTTCTTCAACTACAGAAAGTCCAGTCTGTATTTTCTGGATTTCCTTGTGTAATAGCTAGAATCCAGAAGTGTCTTCCACATTTTCAAGGCCCATACCACTGACCAACCATCTCTGACCTGTTCTGAGCTTATTCTGCTCTCAAACTGGATTTATTGCAGCGCCAATAATTTGTTAGAATGCCATTAGCAAAGAAATAGTGGATTGTATTGCGTTCACAATGTAATTTTTTCCCCTACTGCCAGTGGAGCATCTTCAGATTAAAGCAAATGTTCACTGAATCTAAATGCATCGTAGGAAACCATAGTCAAAGTGAGAGAAAATCCAGCCATGACCCACTGACCTGTCGGCGGTTCCTCCTGGAGTATCTTCACTTTCCCTGCTGATAACTGAGTGAGAAGGAGTCATGGTTAATCAACTGTCAAAGAAGTTCTCAGTAGCACCGCAGTCTACATATGAATGAGGGAAATCCGTAACAATGTGCTCCTCTTCCAGCAGTGCTCGGCATATAGCTTCACGAACGCGAACATACTGTCCTACTGAGCCTTGGTTTATAGATTTTGTCAATTCTTAAAGCATCTAAAATGTTTTTTATTTGGAACTTATCAAACTTGAATACAGTGGAACCTGAAACATAAACTGTTGATTTCACACCATGTTCCTTAAAGGGACTGGATGCAATTTTGTCATTTTATACTCACTACTGCCGCTTCTGGTCATATCCGTAACTGCAGGTTCTATATTAAGCTCGTGCATGACGGCACTTCGGACCCGAACACCTTTTTGAGTGACAGTCCAGGATTTTAGAGGCAGTTGTGGTGAATGGGTCTGGGCTCATTCTACATCTTAGGACATGGCTGGAACATGTAGGGGGAGGAAAATAATTAATTTTAACATTTCTAACCACTGTATAGTCCCTTTAAAGAACTAAGTATAGTACCTCTGGGGGTAATACAAGTGTTAATGGGATGATTGGGGGGTCTTTCATCTCCCCCAGGTGTTTCAGTCCAGAGAGCTACCCTTGCAACTTCCTTGCCTCTGGGTCGGAGGCGCAATACACACTAATGGAATCACGAAGAAGAAGCTAACAGGCTAAGAGGCAAGGCTAACTGCGGGCAAGCGCCACTTTAGCAGTGTTTACAGCCAAGTTTGAGTGAAAACAAATCAACCTTAATTGTGTCATTGAGTTGTGGCACAATATCCTGCGAGTTTGACCTTGTAATGACCCAGCAGCTTTATGTTTGTCAAGTGGGTCCAACTGAACTTTAGCCGTATTCACTATAACGGAATAGTGATTTTAACCTGCTGTAGAGCCGACTACAAGGCTCTTTTAAAGCATCTGATCGCACAGAAATATTACATTTACTCTAGATTTTCTTTGGTAATGCTTTCGATCAACTCTCCTGGATCAACTGTTTTCAGCAGTGAAAACCTGATCCTGGAGCATCCTCAAGACCACTGTGATGAAATAAAGGTCACTGCAAGGTCAAGTACACATCATTTTGTATTTATTTTATAATGCACCTCTAAGTCGTGACTGATGGACTTTCCTTGAAGTTGCATTTTTATCAGGACTCTCTTGTCCTCTCTCTCCTCCTCTCATCCACCTGTCTACATATTTATTCATTTGCTGTTGCTGATTTCTTTTTCCGAACCAAATACCAATCTGCTTGGTCCAAACCTATGGGGAGGAGGTCCAGACCAAACAGCGCCGGTGGGAAAGAACTCAAAAGATGCTTTATGCCCAATGCCAAATCACTGAAATAAAACATTGGTGGATGCAAAATTGTGATTTTGTTTTATTTTAAACCCCCCAGAAAAATACAGAAAAATGTCCAATTAGTAAAATTGTGCGTTGAGCAGAGATGAAATGTGGGCAATCACAAAAAAAAAACAAATAGAAGAAAATGCAGAAATGATTTTGCTGCTCAAAAAAGGCCTTTCATTATTGACATGTGACGTCAACTCGTTATTGTACGAAAATAGACTTGTTTCCTCTGAACTCAGTGAAATAAACATGTCGTGTTGGAGATGTACCTTTTGGAGTCTGCTGTCGTTGTTCCTCTTGGAATTGATCGACGATGTAGCATTGTTTAACAGCCCGTGCTGGCCACACTTCCATCTAGAACTACCGGATTGCATAGACAAAGAAAAGAGCGTTGACTGTTTTGATTTGAACATGTTTCTACTTAACAATAGATAAATATATTAATGTACGAGAGCCACAATGCAAAATGATGGAAAATCGTGTGTTTCAAACCACTAAAACAGAATTATTATTATTTCATACTATCAGGAGATTGAGATCTTGATTCCCCAGTAAGAAAAGCTTTTACATTATATTGTGCTGCTGTTAACAGACAAAAAATTATTAATTGAGAGACACAACAGAGGCTTTCGAAAAGGATTGCAGCTACAACCACAACCTTGACCCAGACGCAACACGAGTGCAAGTCCCTCTTCACTACAAATTCGTATTGATTCTCGCACAGCATTAATTTAGAAAACAAAAAAAACACACATTTGAAAGCACAGTCGGCAGTCGAGCTGAAAGATCGCTGATTAAATTCATGCCTGGCTTCAGTTGACTGAGGCTTGCGTACAGTACATTGTGGTAACTTTAATGAGCGTTAGACCTTAACCAGTGCACGCAGTGAACCCCGTACAGCTATTACTCAGTCTGATCATGCCGAAAATGTGTTTTCGATGGAGATTTCGCAAGTGGAAATGTGCTGCTGCAAGACTTTAGTTAATCTAGAGAGGATTAGTATCTCTATCCTTCAAGTGTAGTTGAGTGAAAGTAGTAAGTTCTCAATAAAGTGACTAGTACACACGTAAACAGATCTTCAAAAACTGCCCTTCGATAATGACCCGCTCTGAGCAGGTTTTGCTCATAATCAGACCCCATGGTGGCAAGTCATTTGGCTTCTTTGCAGAGGACATTATTCTGCAGCTTTTGAGATTTGCTAAATGCAACCGTTCCAATTTCTTTCTTTCTTTCTTTCTTTTTTTATTCAATTGTGAACAGCCTTGTAGCCCTAATCCCACTCTTTCATTTGTAAGCAAGACTCATTTGTGGTAAATTTTTGCACTACATTCGCCACACGACGTTCAGTTTATATGGACAGAAAGAGCAGAATTGACAGCGACTAAAATGCAAATTGCTAATATACACAGAGAGCGCTCCTGTCAGTCACACAAAAGTGAAGACGTGCAGAATCATCCTCATTTAGACAGGAGTTATTCACGCTCATGCTTGAATTATTTATGCTATTTATGCTATTGTGATGTCTGGCTGTCTTTGAGGGAAGTTTATTTTGCTCGGAGCTGGCAGCCTGTCAGACCCTGGCAGTGTGCGTGCGTCTGGGGTGTGTGTGGCACCGCGTGCTGTGCCAGAGAGTTGCCAAGCGCCGCTCCTGACAGTGAGGGTGGGCGTCAGGTAATAACCACGGCAGCGTCACCCGGGCAAGCGCAGGACCTGTCGCCATGGGAGACAGCTGAGGCACGCCTCTGTCAGTGCGGGATGACAGAGGCGGCCCCTCTGGACATGCCACCTGGAGAGAGAGCGAGAGAGTGAGGGCGGTGGAGTTGAGAGATGGAGGGAGTTCAGAGACGGCCTGCAACCTCCACAGCCTATAGGGTCATTTCCAAAGACTGGGATATGCTACCACAAAATATATGCTCAACTCTGGCACTCAGCACGCAAGGAGCATTCAGTCATTGTAAAACAGAAATTCATCAAGATATTTTTTGTATTGCCAATTCATTGATATGAATTGAAATGTTTATTCTCTCAAGTCCTTGGTATGGAGCGGGGAGTGAGGGGTGGAAGCACAGGGAGTACAGGGAAGGTAGGGACGGGAGTTCAGCTTCCTTATGGCCTGGTGGGAAAAATGAAAAGGCCATTTAAAGCAGTACTAAGTAACTTGTGCCCCTAGAGGCCATAAGCACCGCTGCAGGTGTCATGGCATGTTGCAATTTTTTACTCATTAATTGTCTGTGAGAGTAAATACTATGCTGACAGAAAAGACAAAGGGAGAGAGGGATACTGTACATCCAATTACACAATGGAGGTAATTTTTTTCACTCAAATTTGGCTGTAAATACTGTTTAAGTGGCGCTAGCCCGCAGTTAGCTTTGCCCGTTAGCCTGTAGAACTGCTTTAATGTAGCTGCCGGACACATTACAGTGCCCAAATTTTATTAAGTCAACAATATCTTTATATCATTCTGGAATACACCAGAAATCCCAGAAAAAAGCAGTTTGACAACACAACCCCAAACTCTATACAGTGGGAAGAAAAACAATGTTACCAAAGATGCATGTGCAAGAGGCATGATGGACGTGTGATATATTGAAATTGTTAAAGCGCAACTATCTTGGGGGAATTCATGGTGCAATAGATGAAAACTAGTTCCACGCTAATACAGAGATAGTGTCCTGTGATCTTAGCCTGGTTCTTCCCTTGGTTTGGTCCTGGTTAAATTCCACAGCCTCGATGGAGAAGTGGGAACATCCGTCCCTTAATGACCACAGTGTGTCTCCGACATAATGAGTTTGCTCTCTCCAAAGGCCGGCCCCAATCACCAGATCTCAACCCAATCTACCAGTCAGTGGGAGCAGAGATAGGCCTTATAGATGTTTCCAGCAACTTAATAAATCTCGGTATACCATAAAAAATGAATGCGTTTAAGATCACGGGGAGCTGGATACTATAGTACAGATTTTGCGCAAGAACAAACAGCATTATAACATGTTTTGAAGCACAAAAACACTGATTTTAAATTATTTGAACTCTTTGTACAATAGAGGGGCTTTTTACATTGACCTTTTCAATTCTACGGCCAATTCTTTTGCCATTGGAAGGGGAGAGATTGGCGACAATATCCATGCTATGATCCAGTAACATTTGCTCCCCAGAAAGCTGACATTTTTGGCTTCCTTCTGTGTGACATGACAGGACATGAAACCGATAGACAGCACCGGGCAAAGTGTATTTTCTGATAAGACGAAGGCTTGTGTTTGTAATCCAAGACAAGGCCTGAAGTGAAAGCTACAGGAAAGCCCCGACTTGGACAGAGAAAACCCTGCCGTGTTTGGGAAAATCCATCTGGGCTTTATCATTATTGTCTTAGTCCTGCTCAGAACACAGTCACATTTTACATGCTACAAGAAAAAACATCTCTTCGCTCACATTGAGTGTATAAAAGCTCAACAATGCAGACTTGCCACTCATTTGGCTTCTGTTGCTATGCTTTTTCCATGAATGTAATCTGCAAAACCTGTCATATCCACTTAAAATACTGTATCTGCGGCATTCAAATTACTATCCAATCTTTCCATCTTAGAAATTACAATATTCAGCACCATTCAGCATCTTTTTTTTTTTCTTTTGTTCACATTGTTCAACCCTAGTTTGTATCCAGTTCCAACGCCACGAAGACTAACAATTCCTGGAGTTCGGGAGCAGTGCGATCTGAGAGACGAGGCGGAAAAAAAAACAGAGCGGGACATAGACAGCAGACTGCGCTGGCTGAGCATAAATCACAGCTCCGGGATGTGAGACGGCGGCGTGTCAAAGAGCCTCCGCCGTCATCTGGAAGGAGGAGACGGGCACGGGGAGAAAAAGGAGAGGAAAATCCGGGGGAACCTGAACCAACCATAACACCTCATTATTCCAAAACCTTTCCCATTCTCTTCCCCGAAACGTCAGTCTGAGAAACCGGCTCGGAAATGGCTTCCTCTGCGCCGGGTGGAATAAAAGAATTCAATGGAAGTTTTACTACACAGGTCTCGGAATGGGTTATTATGTATGGTTATCTCTGTAGAACTGTTCGCGGTGTGGGCTGTCCAATTAGTTGGGAAAATGTCACTTGTTGGTCGGGCCAGTCAGGTGAGTTTGGGATTTTAAGAATAGCCAAGCGTGAAAGGGGTCGAAAGGCAGGAAAAGACCCCCAGCAAGTTGTTCAAGTACTACTCCAAAAGTTCATCCTCACTGGCTGTGGTTGCTTTGTGCCACAAGAGACTAATAGTATTCTGAACTGGGCATTTATTTACCACAAATCAGCTATCTAACAATTTAAAAATCAAATGGCAATGCTCAGTGCCTGTTATTCCTGAGATTACTGTAATACTTGTTGAGTAATCTGCCCATCTTAAGACTCCTCTCCTTTATGTCCCACCGTTGCCAGCTCATTTCTCTGTCTGAGCCAATCATCTCCTCCTAAATTTCCTCCTAAAGTGTCTCTGCGCTGTCAGCCAGGGGAACGTCTCTCTTTATCTTAAGTATCTGCTCCTCTCCTCTCAAATCAAGTCATCACTACACCATTGTCGAGCCCAGTCAGGAAGACTTGCCAAATGTACTGGTCTGCTGGGTAGGAATGTAGAAAATGTCAATAAGCGATGATTATAACTGTGTAAAATCATGGTAAATATTATCAGTCTTTTATCTCCTAATAAAACCTGTTACAAATAAACTGCTGTTTTTTTTTTTAACTGTATTTTCTGGGCTTTAAGTCACTCCAGAGTATAAGTTGCACCAGCCAAAATAAGCAGAATGAAGAAGAAAAAAACATACATAAGTCGCTCCAAAGTATAAGTCGCACTACCTGGGCAGCATGGAGGCGTAACTGCACCGTTGACAAGCCTCTCACGGCAGCGCGTTGTTCAAGCACCCATTTGCGAACTCGTTCTTCTCGCTGTGGCCATTTAGCTTTCAGCCCGCGATTTCTTTCTCCATTGTAGTAAGAGCAACCTCCGCTTTTCGCCAGTCCCTCACAAGTTTTTTGTTTTGTTTTTCTTTTCAGTGGCACAGGAGTAGCTGATATTGGTACACAAGCCTAGAGTGCCAGTGTGAAAATAACAAACGTGAAATTACATATTTGGATAAGTATAAGTCACACCTGAGTATAAGTCACACCCCCAGCCAAACTATGAAAAAAAAGTGCGACTTGGTACAGAAAATACGGTAGATATCTTTTTTTAAGATTTAAGGGTACTCAACTTTGATAACAAAAACAAGTCTTTAATAATTTAGGTGCAAAAAGTTTAGTTTTTTGTTTTGGATTAACATGCGATTCATTGCAATGAATTAATTACACACCTGTAATTAACTAGATGATTTTTTTTCAATCGAGTCCCACCACTAAATAACATATTTGTCATTACAAGTAACTCGAGTTAGAAGTACATTTAAATGTTTGAAAAAAAAAACTCCCCCCAAATAAAATGCAGCACCAAATCAAGTTGGAAGTTGGTGAAGAAGACCTGCATTGTGTGAAGCTAACGTCATCAAAACAAAACACGAGAGAGAATGGTGGATAGTGAAGGAAAAGATCTTTGACAGCACTTTTGCTCTGCATTTCTACTATTTTCAGTTTATATTTTGACTCAAAAGAAAATCAAAGTAGTGTAACTCTGTTACATTTTTAAACAGAAATATGTAATAGAAACATGTTACATTTTTAAAATAGAATATATCACAATTTTCCAAAAGTAACTTGCCCAACACTGTAGAAAGGTAACAAAGGCCATTTGTTGGCACTGTAGGACAAAAACATTGATTCAGGTTACAACAGTTTCTACAAAACATCCTCGGTTGAAACGCACCTCCTCTGTCTCCCTCCGCTCTGAATGGTAAGAATGAGTGAGTGGAAACCAAATGCAAGTTGCTTTTGAAAACTAATTAAAAGTAGCTGTTCAAGTGCAGCATCGCTAATCCATTCAGTGGAGCCAGGTGACACAAAGAAGTGGAAGTGACGGTGTCTGCTTCAGTCTAAAGCCTCAAAGAGTTCAAATGCTCGAGAGCAGTCAGAGCTGATTAGTGACACAGCTGCACAAGTAGCGAGGCGTTATTAATAAACAAGATATTCTCCCAGATACGGAGTTAACAAAGGTGCAACGGCGATATTAAAAAGTGGAACGTTACGCAATCTTCCTGTCACTTAAAATTACATAGTTGGCAGACAGCTCTACTGTTACAGTTGTTTTCTCACACGTTCTCAAAATATATGACGTGTGTAAACAAACTATTATGTTGTAACTTTCTGTAACTCCTGGTTTGCTACATGTTCACAAATGAAATACAATCACCATTATCTTATTGCAGCCTTTTGGGGGGGTAAAAATGAAATAAGTAGTAACACTATCATTCTCAATCATTCAGCCACAATACTCTTTCCACAATGGATTTAATTTTGAGGAGTTTTGAATAGTTCAGTGCTATGGCAAGTGCAGTACACATAAAATGCTTATAAATACAAGCAACACAGCCAAATGGTAGATAAAGATAGCAATAATTACAGCAAGAAAATACAACAGAAGACAATGAGTCAATCCAAGTTAAAGGCTGAAGAAAAAAAGGTATGTTTTCAGCTGGGATTTAAACGTCTGGGCCGGTGTAAGGTGCAAGGCCAGTGCGTTTCCACAATTTGGGTCCAGGCAACAGAAAAAGAGTGTTCCCCTTGCAACTTACTATTTGTTTTGCAAAAGAAATGATCTGCCGACCTGAGAGAGCATGAGTAGGAGTGTAAGGCAGGTCAGAGAGATACCGTGGAGCGAGGCCATGAAGGCATAAACAAATAAAAGAATTTTAAAATCAAAACGGGAACAAACAGGGAGCCAGTGTGCACCACATCACTTGTAACCCCTGGATAAGGATAAGCTCAAAACATCATAACATGGAACACCAGGACATAACAAAGGCAAAGAAATGAAGCTTCAGCGTAAATTCAACCTGGAAGACGTACTTGCAGCCTTCATTCATCGCCTCATCAACGACAGCCTTCACTGATCACCCAATCACGGCCCCAACGCACATTCGCTTCGACCATTCATCGTCCAAGATCCCCTTCTTAAAGGAACAGGCCACCATTTTTCCATACTGAGATATGATCTTACCTGAGCTTAGATGAGTTTATACGTACTTGTCTGGTCTTTGTGTGTGCCTATGGAAGAGCTTGGTCGCTTCTAACTTCACAACGTTTGGAGCCATAGGAATATACTGGGAGAGGCCAAATGCTAAAAACATCTTTGGCCTTTTGCATGACTGAGGGCACACAGTTCTTCCATACTGTGATATGTTCTTACCTGAGCTTAGACGAGTTGATACATATCTGTCTGGTCTTTGGGCGTGCCCGTGGAAGAGCATGGTAGCTTCCAACTTCCCCCCTGTTTGGAGCTATAGGAATACACTGGGAGAGGCCAAATGCTAACAATGTCTTTGGTTGTTTTGCGTGACTGAGCCTACCCACAAAGACCAGACAGGTAAGCATCAACTCATCTAAGCTCAGGTAAGAACATAAATCAGTATGTAAAAACGGTGGCCTGTTCCTTTAAGCTCCCCGGTCAATCACTCGGCCGTTTCCCAGCTGTACTGCAACCCTCCTCCACCCCTCCTCCGCCTGGCCTCTCCTCAGGGTCTGCTCATCACGCTGACCAGCCGCGCCAGGTCTCATTCTACGACCACCAGTGTTCGGGCTCCGGGAAAGATGATTCTGGCCAGCATCTATTAACGCCATGTATTCCATATCATTACTGCAATCTTCCGCCGGGGTCTGAGCCCCAATCATGATTCACGTTCAGTAAAACTTTCTAAGGCTGAGTCTTTTCAGGTTGAAATGATTGATGACAAATATTGTAATCCATTTTTATACACTCAACAATTCACACGTCTTTTAAAAAATCCACCATTTGAGTTGAGTGGGTGCGAGTTGAGTGACGGGCACCCAAGAAAGTCAATGTTTCAAGTCAACCAAAAAACATGCAATGACACACAGCTTGAAGGATGCATCTTCCCCATAGGCGCAAAAAAGTCTACAACTATAAAATAACTTTAGCCAAACTGCAAGACCTCGCTTCTATCACGTTTCCACAAAACACAGTAATTTTGGTTAAAGATGCCTATTAACTTGTAATTTGTGAATACACAAGGACAAAGCAGTGATTAAGTTTTCTGAAGACAACAAGTTCAAGCATGAAAACTCTCCCACATCCATAACCAGCGCATTCGTCCTTGTTTATTAAGACATGACACTGGTGCCGCCGTTACAAACTTGTTCCTAAATCACTTCCGCAGCAATTAACCGCTCTGCTCCTAACACTTGCTTTGGACCGCACTGCTACCTCATCCTATATCTCTGCAGCTTTATAAATGTAGTTCGCATCTCTCCCCTAACCCTAGCACTAAATTATGACTTCATATATTCTAATATGCACCACTATCCATAACTCCACGCTGGCCAAAACATTTTATGGCTATTAATGAAATGAGAAAAAGCACAAGTCAAACGGGGAATAAAGCAATCATGTTAATAGCTGGTGTTTGTTTTCATTTGCCAAAGTAATTTTATGCTCAAACTGGCTCCGATGCCCCTCAATCGGAATTCGTGGGGGGAAAAAAACGCCGCAGTAATGAATCAGGTCTATTATCAAATGGAAGACAAAATAAATACTCTTGTTTTTCTTTTATGTGAGGAGTTATTGGGAGAGAAAATAACGCAGGCATCATTTTCCGAACCATTTGTCAAAGAATGATTTCTGGGAAAGTTGTATGCACAGTTTTTGACCTATAACAAATAAAACAATCAGAAAAGCAATTGCATAAACCGGCTTGTTGTAATTTGAGTTGTGTCTGACACAGATAGCGGGCTAACAGATCAATTTCAAGCTGTTGGGGAGTTGGCTAATGCTCGCTGAACCGTGTTATGGAAATGAAATTACTGATAATGAGTGATATTTACAAGTCAGGCTCAAACAGAACTTGTTGATAACATTTCAAAGTGAGAGGGAGAGCATGTTTTGAGATAAAATAGCTGATAGTCTAGTCAGTGGATAAGGCTGCTGCCAGAGCACTGTTCTTGTGGGTTGCAAAGCGTTGTGGGTTCGAGTTCAGGCTCTACTGATTTTGCTGAATGTCTCTTTTCGCTCTTCACCATTCCCTTAAAAAACAAGGATTAACCTAACTAAAAGATATAAGCTAATAATTTCATCCTCTTGCTCCGAACATCTCCTCACATTGTTCAATAATGGGAGAAGAAATTGACCAACATTTCTTTCTCAAGCAATAGGATTGTTGTAATACTGTATGTAAAAAGTAGGGCATAAAATATTCTTCGAAATCCAATTCCTGCAAAAAGTACAAAAGGTATAGCACTTAACTGGCAGTACGCAAAAGTGTAGAATACAAAAGGCTGCTTTGCAAAAAATGTTTTGATAGCATTTGAAATACTACAATAAAAATCTATTATTAGATATCAAAGTGGTCATGTCAAGCATATGGAGCTTAAAAATAGAAAATAAATACATTTTGGCCTCAGCTTTGATATTATACGTTCTATACTTTGAACATATGTCTCTGTAAGAGGTAAATGATAACAATGAAATGCAGGCGAAAGAGCTGGTGAAAATCTTGACTAGGGCTCCTCCTGCTGGCAGCTATAGGAATCATTTTCTTCAAAAATAATTAGATAATGTTGGGCTTTGAAAAATGTGGAGGACAGTTTTTGGGTTTGAACAATGACGCAAATGTAATCGGAAGTACAGAACGAGGCGCTGACGCTGTAGAAGAAGAAACAGCTAAATTTAACAGCTTTGTCCAAGGATTACTCCAAACTGTGTGAATGTAGTGAAATTCTACTCCAGGTATGTCTTTGACGAGGGAACGATGTTAAAACATGGTTTAAACCTTAAGAAAGATATGTCCATTTTAAGACCGGGTCCTTGATGAAAGATTTCAAGATGTCAATTTTGCTAAAAGTGTAAAATTAAAATCTTTCGACTAGAATTGTATTACATCACTTGCTACACATCCCATTACATAACAAACAAATGATACACCGTCTATTTTCATCCAAATATAACAATCTATTATGAATCACATGGCGCCTCCTCTTATTACTATTTCAGCTCTGTCTTGTTACTATCCCGCGCTCCCCCCTGCTGCCTTTCCCTTCACTCTCCTACACCGATCGCGGTGGTTTCCTCTCTCTCCCCCTCCATACCTCCCACGTCGCCTCCATAAGTGCCCTCTGTGTTTGACTGCAGCTGCGTGGATTTGATATTTCTGCACATCTCGATGCTAAGGCTTTCATCTCCCACATCAGCGTTCACCTCTTAACGCCTCTTACGTGTAATGACTTCCTCTTTTGGTGCCAACCTCCTGCCGCTTCACTCTTCTGTCAGTTTCCTTTTCTTACCTGCAGTTTCTCAGCGCCCGCCTTACTTAACTCGCCTCTTTTGGCAGAGTTGCATAACAGGGTTTTATTTTTGACTCCTCATGCGGTTGTTCAAGTGTGATATCCTCAGCATCTCATGTTCTCCTGCCTTTAGGTTTGGTCCTTTTATAGAGAAGAATAATGATGTCTTACACAATAAAAAGGACGGAATGCTAGTTGTAATCTTTAAGTTAAAATGGCCACCTTGACAACTCCAATAAAGGCTAGTCATTATTTTATACCTTTAAATTTATAATATCCAATGCCTTGAATTTAGACACTCAATCACAATGTTTAAATTTAACACATTCATTGTTTAGGGTGAGTTTGGAAGAATAAACTTTTTCTTAATATCACACCAAAAGCTCATAAATTATGTGATGAAGCAGCCGTATTTTAATTTTTACTTTACATATTTGATCTAAAAGAATGTCAAAGGAATAGACGTTTCCAGGCCGTGTGAAAGTATCCACAGTGATGCGGACCATTGGGAATGAAGTTACTAATTGCGTTACTTTGAATATTAGATTAAAAAGGATGTGTTTTTTTTTTTATGTACAGACAGACTGCAACTGCATCAAATTCATTAGCCAGTCCCAATAGAGGTTGCTTTAAACTTACATTAAAAAAGCTGCGCTAATGGAGCTGATCTCATTATTCTCTTGCATCAACAACAGATTTCAGTGTTTGTTTTGGATACAGTCTCAACGCAAATTATCCCACACAGTCATCTTCCTGAGATCGAATTTTGTTCAGTAATTAAGAAGCACTTAAGAGGATGATTTGTTATGTAAAATCTAATTCTTTCTCATTTTCCACTTGTTGCTTTCTGGGCTTGCATAATCTTAATTTAGAAGTATCCTCTTTACACATTTTGTCCTTCAAAAAGACCATCAATAATGGTCTTTTTCATCTGAAATCTCTCACCTCAAAATAGTGTTCACTCAATATATGACTGGGCTGCAAAAAAATTAACACATGCTGTCCCACATTCACAATCACTATTAATATTGCCGATTTCTTTAATGCTTTCTCATAGGAGTGCAAAACGTATCCCGAAAATGCAATTTTAATGGATGGGATCGGCAAATTACCAAGACAATGATTTGTGAAGAAAAAAATTAGGAAGAACAAATATTGAATACACATTATCCTTTGCAAACAAGAAAAAGTAAAGGCGCTTTATTTGTCTCCATAGTCTCATTATGTTAAAAAACAAAAACAAAAAACTTGTGTGGAACCTGGGGGGCACTTGGGATCCCTGCACTTTGTCTGGTCAGACTTTCCGAGCTATTTTTGAGTAAATTAAATGTTATGAAAATCCTTACATATCATTGAGAAAAGGCTACAGGTGCAGAAAACAGAAAAGCTGTATTTTCTGCATTAGTTTCTATGTTTAGATGCGTTTGTGGGGGCCGTGTTTATGGACTTGGGGGCCCGGCCTGCTTCCAGGACGTTTAGAGTGGGCTTCAAAGAAAAAAAAAAGGTTGGGAAGCACAAACATTTCCTGAAAAGCATGTCACCCTTTGTAGTTTAGCAGTTCATATTTGAGTCTTCTCTTAAATATTACTGCTTATTGAAAAAACACCAATCTAATTACAATCTCAAAACTTCACAAAGAGATATGAAGAACTTTGTAGAGCCTTATTTGCTTATTCACCTGTAACTTCTCCCTATTAGTCCATGTTGTCTTTGTCTTTGCCACTCAGTTGTTTTGGGCGGTGAGACAGTTCTTTGCTTTTTGCCTTTTAAGCTTGATAAAAGAATCCGTGACTCATTTTCAAAGGGAATTTCATGGATGTGTCCAGCAATAATTGTGGCATTGATGTCAAACTATAACACCTTCTTTGTCCAGTGCTTTACTTTATTTTGTGTTCTTTCTAAGCACCACTTCAGCGTCACTTGAGCCAAATATGTCGCTTCTAACAAATGACAGTCCTGTGCAGTTTTTACTCACGTGCGCTGCTCTTTCTCCTGGCTCATCCTCTCCTTCAGCCTCTTCAGCTTCTCCTCCATCTCGTCACTTTCTTGGACCAAACTTCCCGTCTCCGTCTTCAGCTCCTGCAGGTTCCTATGGCAACACACACACGCACTTACAGCATTCTCACATGTATGCAATCAATCAAGTACAATCCATCATACAAATGACCTGCCCAGACTGAGCGGCCGGCCGAGCTTTCATCAATAGCTTCAATTCATCTGCCGCACTTGCAGATCCCTGTTGCCTACGTGAGATCGATACTTTAATCAATTAGTCACTGGATCAAGATACTACGACAGTGCACATCAATTCAGTCAATTACCTTTCGGCAAATGAGAAACTACAGTAGGAGATTGAACTCCCGGTTTTTAGATGGCTTGACACGGGACGGGGGGGGGGAACAAAAACACGGCTGTGCCCCAAACTATCAAAATCCAGGTCACAGGATTTTGTGAAACCCTCATTTGTCTGGACAGCGCTCCGAATGGAACAGAGAGAAATGGTGGCCCTGCCAAGTGGCCCTACAGGCTCTTAACCAAATGCTTTAAATCACATCATTGATCTTATTCCATCTCACCTGGCATTGAGCTTGACGGATTTGGCCGCGCTGTTCGGAAGCACCACAAAGTCATTTAAATTCATGGCTCTTCTGTCTTTGTGCTTAAGCATTCTTGGTGCACCTCCTCCTCCTCCTCCTCTTCTCCTGCAAAAGAATAAGCAAAAGGAAACTAGCCGTGATGCACAGCCAAATGTAATCCTATGAGACTATAAATGATTTAAATTAGGAAAACAGCTGCCAATAATGTGTGCCCAAATTATTATAGTAATAAATCCCCGCCGCAAAGTTATTTATAAGTTGGTTTAAGCTTATAATGAGTTGCTTACTTTAGTGGCATCCAACAACTTTTCTATATCTGGCAACAAAAACTATTTTGAAGCACGTTTATGCAATTCTTGTGTGTTATTTGTTGTTTAAGCACTACCTTAATCCAGTGTTGTGTTGCCATGTCAAACAATAACACTAGTTATTTTTAGACATTTAAAATCCCTTACACCTTAACCTCTTGCCCCCTGCCTGAACCCAGTGCATTTCTTTCCAGTTCGGTATTACCAAATCTAAAAGCCTCTGGACTGGAGAGCAACAGTGTAATGTCTCATTTGAAAGCTAAGACCTACAAAAGTGATCGTAACTTTGTTGTCACATTTTTGAAGCGTTTTTGTTTATAGAATTCGGGAAATTGCACAGTTACCATGGAGATCTGCCATCTTTGCAGCTATTAGCATACATTTCCATAGACTAAAATTAGCTAAAAACAGTATAAAAACTGGAGAAAAAAGCTGTGGAACAACTCCGCTAGCTGCCGAGTTACTGCTGGTAAATACATCTAACACAATGCGGTCTTCAAGTGTTTTAATGTGAACAATAACAGTATTTTAACTTCTAAAATCTCCATTAGTTTACAATTGCTGCTAATCCCATTATGCTTAGCGATATGACATCACATGTGATGTAACACCACAGTGATGTATTTACCGGCAGTAACTCAGCAGCTAACTGAGTTGTTCAACGGCTATTTTCTCCACTTTTTATACTGTTTTTAGCTAATGTTAGTCAATGGAAATGTATGCTAACAGCTCCAAAGATAGCGGATCTCCATGGTAACTGTAGTTTTTCATTGATTTTTTTTCATTGATTTTTTTCATTGCTTTTGTGTGGTGTTTTCGCCTTGTTTTTGCCACTTTTTTGCTGCGTTTTCATCCTCGTTTTCGTCGCAATTTTGATGCTTTTTTTTTAAGCTTTTAGGTTTTGGGTAAAGCCAAACTGGAGAAAATGCGCTCGGTGTAGGTTAGGTAAAGGTTAAGATCACTGTTCGACTGTGCAGCTAAACTAAATATAATATAATATAATAAAACGAGCGCCACTATGCATTAGCGTCGACTAACGTAACGTGTTAGCAACAAATTGAAAGTAACACAACCACGTGTTTCTCTTACCTTAGCGCACTTTAGCTTCCTCTTGTCAGTGCACGTAAAGTTTGTTACGCTACTTTTAGCCTACAGAAGTGAAGGTGACGTTAGAAATGTTTTAAAGCAAGTCATTCATTCCTATTTTTGTTGTGCTCGAGGTTGAGGCGCCAGCTGCTCGTCCTGACATCGTTTGTGTTTCGTATCCATGACAACATGCGGTCACAGTGGTACTCTCACGCATTGCTCTCGCGTGAGTTTGTGACAGCTGAGAGCCGGAGAGCGGCGACCGTTCAATAAGAGCGCCGTCATGGGATCGTACAGGTAAAATATGTATTTCCTTAACCTCTTAGCCCCCACCTGAGCATTATAAGTTTGGCCTTGCCCAAATCTATAATCTATGTATATCTAAAAGTGGCAAAATAGCAACAAAAATGACCAAAAAAGAGCAACAGAAAAGTCCAAACAAGGATGAAAAAGTGAAAAAAAAGACGAAAACGTGACAAAAACATGGCAATTTTTTTTTTTTTTTAAATTACAACAATCTGAGGAAAAACCTGTATTTAGATATGTTTTGTAGGTCTTCGCTTTCAAATGAGGCATTACACCGTTGCGCTCCAGTCGAGTAGCTTCTAGATTTGGGTAAAGCCGAACTGAAGTAAATGCGCTCAGGAAAGGCAGGGAGTAAGAGGTTAATAAAGCAGATGTAAATTTGTCGCTAAGGTCTTCCATTTATTCGTTGTACTGTATACAGGTAAAAGCAACAGTTATCAAAACCAAGACAATATAGCCACAACAGCATGATGGATATTGTAGAAACTTATCTTTGTGACTGTTGCATCATCTGCAACTTCATGTTTGGCCGAAACAATCCATATCTTGAACAAATAAAATAAAAATCTATATACTTCAATGACTATATCCTTCTTTTTACTTTATAATACTTTTTTATTATTATTTCGGCTAATGCATTTGTGTGTGTGGAAATATGCCAATAATGGAATGGTTTGGCCCTACATAGCAGACAACAAGTACTTTTATCAACTGATGGAAAACGTATACTGCTACAGACTTACAGTAAACAACATTTTTTTAATCAGCATCAAATATCCACCCAAAAGTCTGTTCTGTTCCCAGACGATTTAAACTGGAGCCTTTCCTGATTGATTCTATTGTGCACTGTATTATCAATCCGGCTTTTGTTTTGCCAGGTTAACAAACCTCATTACAGCATAACTTCAAATGTATTCCTAAATCTTCTCTTTTTTTTGTATCTACCTCACTTTTCCTCGCTCATCCTCTGTCCCCTTCTCTCGATCCCTCCATAGTTAGCATTTGACCTATAGAGCTCTGCGGCCGTATGACTTATTGAGCGTGTCTGGGCCGTGTGCGGCAGTGGACGGTCATTTTGGGTCGCGACCTCCCAGACAGATTCTGAGTCGTCTCTCCATTTCTCTGTCTCCAGGCCTTCTCCATCTCAGCCCAGGACCTGCAGCAGACAGAGGGGCATGAGCAGGCATACAGATGAGCGAGGGGAAGTGCAAAAGGAAGCGTCGAGGAGGTATGAAGGATTGGTAAAGACGAGACATTTAGGTGTGAATCCTCAAGGGGACGGGAAGGCATGATAGTTTGCTTTACAAGGCACTGTAGCTATTGACGCTGTATTACTAATAAGGGATTGATCATATTTTTTAAAGCATACTCTTTAAGCTTGAGCATATTTTATTGTGAAGATAATGTACTGTATAATATATTACCAGTGTTGGGGATAACACTTTGAAATTGTATTTAGGTACAGAATACTGAATACTCGCCTTAAAATGTATTCAGTAATGTATTCCGTTACTTTGTCCAATCAGAGTATTATATTCTGAATACTTGGAATACTTTCACGTAAATGCGGCGTTTGATTAAGAGGATGTTTAGGTTGTACTTATTACTCGGCCGTTACGAACTTATTTGCTATTCATTTTGGAATACAAAAAAGCACTTTGCAAATGCCCACAGCCCAGAAGGACAGCGCGAAACTTTTCCGAGGCTTTTTCAATCTTTTTTTTGTATTATTAAGGTTATGATGACTTTCTTATGAAGGCTATGAAGCTGACATTTAATTATTGGGTACTGTGATGTATTCCTTTGATTTTAGGAAAGTAACTGCAGTCGAAATACATGTAGTCAGTTAACGCCGAGCATTGTCCTTCCACAATCAGAGCAATCTGTCGAGAGCGGCTGCCAACCCCAATACATCACAGACCGGCCTGGGGTCCCGTCTCCAGAGTAAGCATTGTGGTCAGTAGTACCTAGTTGTGTGTTTGTGTGGGAGGCAGTGGATGGAAATGATTGCGGCATGGTATGTTTATGTTTACATGCGTGAAGGGAGGGAGCGGAGGGAGCTGCACAGGAGGAAGAGGAAGGAGGAGGTGGAGCTCTGAAACAGGGACAAAAGACTAGCCCAACATCTGAACACAATTTAGTTTTACAATTGTACAATTACAAGTAAAGCACTTACTGACTTACTGACTTACTGACTTACTGACTTACTGACTTACGAATAATCAAACAAATAAATCATATTAGACAGTGTTTTGTGATTAAGTCATGGGAAAGCCTATTGAAATATTACTGATTCCCATAACCTTGGGTAGATACTGTGAAAGGGAGAATGGCCCAAATTTAAATACATGACAGAAACGGTACAACAGTTGCCATAAAAAGGACAAGCGTTGCAGTGTGAAATGTCACGGCTATTTAATTCATTAGCGGCCAATGATTATGCCGCGGCGCTGAATGTCATCCGCCGGGTTAAACCTTTTCTTGGCCGGGCCTCATGCTGGAAATACATCGACTGTTTGGCAATCTTTGGGAAACCTTTTAGCATTGACGGAGTGACAACAGCGTGGCAAGAAAAGAAAAGAGAAAGCCAAAGTGACAGCCACATCAACAAGTTGGCGGGGAGGCTGTTGGTGCGCAGGGGGTAGAGGTGTATTGGCAGAGTAATGGAAGAATCCTTGCATAACCCTCCGAAGGATATCGATCACGGGTCTGTTTTATGATGTTCCAGTGGAGTCACGAGGAAGTGCGCTATCTGAAAAACATCGTATTAATTGGATATGTTTGAATTTCAAACAGCGTCCAGCGTGTTTCTGCTTATTCTTTGTTGGGTGTCATGTGGGACTGGGGTCGATAATATCCCAGTAAGAGGTGAGTAGGTGAGAGTTGCTTTCACTTGAGTAACATTTTGATGAATATGTATTTTGAAGCACTAGTTATCCATGCTGTTAGTTGTATTTGAGAAAGATTATCATGAAATAACAATAGTCTTGATGGATTAAAATGTGGGAAGGCTA
Source organism: Gobius niger (assembly GCF_951799975.1). Classification (NCBI taxonomy): domain Eukaryota; kingdom Metazoa; phylum Chordata; class Actinopteri; order Gobiiformes; family Gobiidae; genus Gobius; species Gobius niger. The sequence continues at coordinate 9,686,254 of NC_136852.1, read as the reverse complement.
TGAGTTTGTGACATGCTGACATTATGAAGAATATTAATCTATTCTATTGTGCTTTACAAGCTTGACTAGCCTCTCAAAGCGCTTCACTGTGGTCAGCGTTTATTAACTCCACACTCAGTTGTTGCTCTGGGGTAGAGTGACAGAAATAAGGCTGCCAATCTGCACCATCTGCCCTTCGGATCTCCACGATTCACTCCCTCACTCTATGTAACAGTAAAATTATTGTATTCCACTTGATACTGGTGTTAATCGTGGGGCAGCGCCCTCTAGTGGCGGCAAACTCTATAAATAGTGGGGGCGACGTGAGCTCGGCACCATTCTGTCAATGCGCAGCCGAGGTAAGGTCACGATTGTTGGGGTGTCTGTTTAAGTTGTATTTTTACATTTAATCATCATTTGTATGAATGTAGTATGATAGTAGAATTATTAAGGACATGTTTTAGTTATATAATTTCTACATTTTTATTTGATTACTTGTTAAACCACCACTAACGGTTTCTAACGTGTACCCCCCCACTAGCTGCTATGAGTGTTCGTGTTCCAGGTTCAAGGCTGACCAGCCGTTTTTGTCTGTTGCACAGGTACATTTATTTATTTTTACATTTATTGTATTTATTTTACCATTCTGTCAATGCGCAGCCGAGCTGCTATGAGTGTTCGTGTTCCAGGTTCAAGGCTGACCAGCCGTTTTTGTCTGTTGCACAGATAAAGAACCCTTGTGAAACAACCCCGTCTCCTGACCGTTACTAAATAACACAACGCAGAGTCATCCACGTTACACTGGTGCCGTGACCGTTTTCTGTGACAACATCGAGCGGAGGTTAGCCTGTGGACACCGCGACGCAAAAGCCGCCCGGCAGTTACATCCAGGATCCAGCGGGACTTGCCAGCGCCAACTGCCCGCCCTCCACGCATCAAACTCGGGGCCGCTCGGGCTGCTCGCTTCGGCCAACGTCTGGATCGTGCGTCAACTGAAGCGCGCGCCCTCGGAGCTACGCAGTACGCACCCGCCCTCCACGCATCAACCCGGTGCCGCTCGCGCTGCTCGCTTCGGCCAACGTCTGGGCAGCGCGTCAACTGGAGCCAACTGGAGCGCGCGCCCACGGAGCTACGCAGTACGCACGGACTCGTTGCAGCTCAGAAGAGGTGGCAGTGATCTGCATCGGTCCTTGATGCTCTCAGGTTTTACCATTGATGAGGTTAAATGGTATTTGCGCTAATACTGAATGAGTTTATTTTACATGTGGCTGATGCGTTTTGGTTGCTATTTGCTTTGATGCAATGAACTTTTTTTTTTTCCTTCTCCCTTACAATTCTGAGTGTGATTTGGGACAATTTTGACAACTATTTTAGTTTCACCACAAGTTTTGTTTTGTGAAGTTTTATATTGAATCATGGAGAGTACTCCTGTTGGAAGAGGGAGGGGCCTTCCAGTCTTCACCTCTAAGCCTTTAGCTAGTATAGGCAGAGGTGCTCTTTTATTTTATCCTGAAGCATCCACACCAAAGCTGAGCTATGGTTTAAAACAACCTGGCAATGTTTCTTCTGTGAACCCAAACTGTAATGTGCGCCCTGATGCACAAGGAAATGAGGGTGTAAATGAACAACTGCTAACTGATATAGCATCACATATTGGGCTTTCAATTGGTGAGAGTATTGCATCCTGCATTGAGTCACGTCTGAGTACTGCGCCTAGTGCAGTTGGGGCATCGTTAAATGACCCCTCTCTACTGAATGTCATTGTGCGCCAGGACGTTAAAGAGCCTGTGAGTTTTAAAGGGGATGGTAATGACACATGTTCTGTTCAGGAGTGGGAGGTTATGATGCTGTCATATATGAAGAAAAGGGGCATCCCTGTGTCTGATCAAGCTGATGAGGTGCTGTTGAAGCTCACGGGGAGGGCGCGTGAAGTGGTTAAAGTGGGCATACGTTGTAAGCGTGTGTTGACCCTGACTGACGGCCCAGAGCCCATTTTTGAGATGTTAAAGCAGCACTTCAGTGACACACTGACCTCTAGTTTACCATTAGCTGACTTTTATGCGACAAAACCCCACTCTGGTGAACAACCCCTGGACTACTGGCTAAGACTAAACAGAGCCCTAGAGGTGACTGAGGACTCTTTGAAAAGACAAAATAAAACATTTGACTATCTATCACGTGATTTGGCTGCCATGTTCATTCAGAACTGTCCTGATACTGAACTGTCACTCATTTTCAAGTGCAGACCACTGCAAGAATGGACTGTCGCTGATATTCATGACAAGTTGGTTGAGCACTGCAGAGACCATAAGCAGGCATCTAAGCAGAAAATAAACACTGTCTTGTGTTCGCAGCGCCAGGAGGTTGCTGCTCCTGCCCAGAGTGTGAATCCCAGTAATGCAAAACCATCACAAGCTGCTGTTGTGTCGCCGCCGTCTGTACAGCAGGCAGAGGGTTCACCTGACCGCCTGGACAGAGTACTTGCCCTGCTCGAACGTGTACTTGCTCAACAATCACAGCAGCCCAGATATGTCAGTAAGTACAATGCACGCGGCCAGCCCTCCAAAGTCAAGCCCCTAGCGCCCTGTGCCGTGTGCAGTGATAATGGCCACACTACTCAGTATCACTGCAGGTCCGAACGTCTGTGCTTCACCTGTTTTGCACCTGACCACACGCGTGCGGAGTGCACAAATGCTGTCAGTAAGCCCAGTGTTGTTAAGTCCACAGCGCATCAGCAGGAAAACTAGCTGGCCTGCATGTGGGAGGGGCAAGTGTTAGGCCTAAAAATGATTCCCCTAATGTTAATGTGAGTGATGAAGAGGAGTTTATCTATCAAAGTATTTGCAAAGAAAGAGAAATGGGACGCACACCCGTAGTTCAAAATGTTCAGAGACTTCAGCAGCATGATCAACTATTCTATGAGAATGTAACACTGAGCGGGAAAGTAAAAGTCTCTGCTTTACTAGACAGCGGTTCGATGGCCTGTACTCTAAGTGCTAGTCTAGTCCCCGAGTTGCTGCAGCAAGGTGTTATAGACCCCACCCTTGGTGAAACGGACGCTGTATTAATTGGATGTGGCGGGTCCAGAACTCTACCTGTGGGTGTGTGTGATCTCACAATGGAAATCTATGGCTGCAGTGTAATTGTCCCGACTCTCGTTGTCAATGGCCAGAGCGAAGATCTGATTGTTGGCAGTAACCTGTTACGGTACGTGATCAGTAGACTGAAAAGGGATTTCCAGAGCCAATGCCCTTCAGTGCTCACCTGCGGGAGTGATGCAGAACGGAGACTGTTGAGTTTAATGGCAGGAGTGGAAACTGAGGATGTCTCGGATGTGATCGGAACTCTCAAACTCAGGAAAGCTGTTACTCTGGAGCCTATGACAGAGCACCTAGTGTGGGCAAAGCTGCAGTACGTGGACAAACAGTTGGCTGGTAGTGAAGTTATTGTTGAGCCAACAAGTGCTAAATCCAGTCCGAGAACAGTCATAGTCGGTAGAGCTGTTGCACTTTTAAGAGCTGATGGCTGGCTGCCTCTCAAAGTAATAAACCCGTCCCACAAATATGTCACTCTCAAACGTAATGCTAAGATAGCTGACGTCTCTTTGTGTGAATCAGTGGAGAAGTTTGGTGCTCAGTCTGTTCAGCAACAGGTACAGATTCAAAGTGCTAGATCAAATGTGCCCAGTCTTGTTTCAGATACCTCCACCTTACCGGACTGTCCCCAATTTAAGTCGCCGTGTCCTGACTCTAGTTCTCTCCAGTCTAAATTAAGTGAGCTGGGTCTGTCAGACATTGATGTTGAGTCATGTCAAGTTTCCCCTGAGTACAAAGCTAAGCTTGCTGAGCTCATTGTGGAGTACGAGTCAATTTTCTCCAGAGACAAACTAGACTGTGGCAAGGCTACTGGTTATCTGCACCGTATCAGAGTCCTAGATGAAAAGCCTTTTCGGCTCCCATGCAGGCGCATACCACCAACGCAGTATGAAAAACTAAGACAGGCCTTGGATGAAATGGAGGAGCGTGAGATTATAAGAAAGTCCAGCAGTGAATTCGCGTCACCCCTCGTGCTAGTCTCAAAGAGATCAGGAGACTTGAGAATATGCAATGATTTCCGCTGGCTCAATGCGCGCACTGTAAAGGATGCGCATCCGCTCCCTCACCCCGCCGACGCCCTAGCTGCTCTAGGTGGTAATGCCTTCTTCTCAACTATGGACTTGACCTCAGGATACTACAATGTGGAAGTGCATGAGGAGGACAAGAAATATACAGCTTTTTCATCACCATTCGGATTGTACGAGTACAATAGGATGCCACAGGGCCTTTGTAATAGTCCGGCAACGTTCATGAGGATGATGTTAAGCATCTTTGGCGACCAGAACTTTATGAGTCTTTTATGCTATCTGGATGATGTTTTAGTGTTCGCCCCAAATGAAGATCTGGCCCTCGAACGTTTGCAAATGGTGTTTGATAGGCTCCAGTGCCACAACCTTAAACTCGCACCAAAGAAATGCAACTTCCTGCGACGCTCCGTTAAGTTCCTTGGTCATATCATTAGTGCCAATGGTATCCAGTCTGACCATGATAAAGTTGCTGCCATAACCTCCTTAAAAGAGTCAGACCTTATGGAGGATGGCACTTCAGTCCCCTCACAGCGTAAAGTCCGCTCCTTTCTTGGTATGGTTGTATATTACCAGCAGTTTATTGAGAATTGTTCAGCCATAGCCAAGCCGCTGTTCCGACTCACGTCAGGGTCCAAAGGTCCACGTGGAGCTGGTAGAAAACGCCACCAGACTCGTAAAAAGTTAAGAACTGACGACTGGACTGATGAATGTAAGCTGGCTTTTCACAAACTGAAACAGGCCTTATTAGACCAAGTCGTTCTGGCACATCCAAACTTTAACGACCACTTTTTGCTCTCAGTTGACGCCTCCACAGATGGTTTAGGTGCTGTCTTGTCGCAAGTTCCTCCTGGTGGCACAACAGCAAGGCCAATCGCATTCGCAAGTAAATCCCTCACTTACGCCCAGTCAAAGTATCCTGCGCACAGATTAGAGTTTTTCGCATTAAAGTGGGCAGTGTGCGATAAATTCCACCACTGGCTGAGAGGTCATAAGTTTACCGTGTGGACGGACAATAATCCATTGACATACATTTTGTCCAAAGCTCGTCTAGATGCGTGTGAGCAGCGGTGGATTGCTAAACTTGCGCCTTTCCAGTTCGATATAAAATACATCCCTGGTCCCCGAAATGTAGTAGCTGACGCCTTAAGCAGAGAGCCGTTCGTACAGTCCAGTGCATCCCACCGTTTAACAAGGGTACCGTATAATGAGTTACTTGCTGAGGCTGCTGCTGTCGGTGCTAATGGCGTTCAAGATGCTTTTCGGTGGTCTGCTAACCCACCTGACATGACATCCGAGTGTGGCCAACCTGTTGTTCAAGGTGTGGCAGTTGCTAGGTCTGGCTCGTTATCATCGCTAGAGGTCGCTGCTGTGCTTAATGAACTTAAAAGCCGCGATTCAGACTTGTGCTCACACGCGTTGCTCCTGCCCCAGTTCACGCAGTCAGTCCTGTTGCCCCCACAAATTGACTCTCAGGTTCTCTCCCACAATGAATTAAAGGACAAACAGAGAAATGATACAGATCTGAGCAAAGTCATTTTCTATGTGGAAAGAGGAAGGAGACCATCAAGGAGGGAACGTGCAAAGGAATCTGCTGGTGCAAACAAAATATTGCGGGACTGGGAGAAACTAACTATGAGAGATGGAGTACTATACCGTGTGACAAAGGATCCAGTCAATAAAAGAAAAACATACCTGTTTGTTGTCCCCCTCTCATTACGCCACAAAGTGCTAAAAGGTGTTCATGATGAGGCTGGCCACCAGGGGCAGCAAAGGACTTTGTACTTAACAAGACAGAGGTTTCACTGGCTAGGGCTCTCTCGGGATGTTATGGACTATGTTAAACACTGCAGGCGCTGTGTAGTAAGCAAAACCCCTGAGCCTGAAGCTAGAGCGCCTTTAGAAAATATTAGAACCTCTGAGCCTCTTGAACTTGTCAGTATTGATTTCTGGACAGCTGAAGATTCTGCTAATAGGTCCCTTGATGTGCTTGTTGCAACAGACCATTTCACTAAAATGGCGCACGCCTTCTTGTGTCCTAACCAGTCAGCCAAAGCAGTCGCCCATCAGCTGTGGAACAACTACTTCAGTGTCTATGGATTTCCAAAACGTTTGCATTCTGATCAGGGAGCCAATTTCGAGAGTGCTCTGATAGCGGAATTACTACATGTTGCAGGCGTGCAAAAATCGCACACTACTCCCTATCACCCAATGGGTAACGGCTCGTGTGAAAGGATGAACCGTACTATTGGCAACATGATTCGAGCACTTCCACCAAGAGCAAAACATCGTTGGCCCCAAGCTCTAAAATCACTGACGTTTGCATACAACTGTACTATACACGAGACAACAGGCTATGCCCCATTCCTGCTCATGTTTGGGAGAGTTCCGCGCCTTCCAGTGGACGTTATGTTTGGCTCAGTGCTCAAGGATCCAGAGGTTGTGGACTATGACCGCTATGTTGAATCCTTGCGTCAAAACATGAGAGAGGCTATGGCAGTAGCACAGTCGACAGCAACAAAACAACTTCAGCGCCACACTGAACTGTACAATAAGAAAGTGCGCGGTGCTCCTGTGGAAGTGGATGATCGTGTGTTATTGGCCAACAAAGGTGAACGTGGCAAAAGAAAGCTTGCTGATCGCTGGGAGAATAAAATCTATGTGGTGGTGGAGAAAAATGATGAGAGCCACACATTTAAGATTCAAAACCCAACAAATGGACAGATGAAAGTCGTACATCGCAATCTGATAATGCCAGTGAACTTTTTGCCCTTACCTGAAACCGAACAAAATAACCAAGAGGAACAAATATTGTCCCCCGTGTCGAGTTCAGTGGACCTCAGTAGGTCTACAGTCACTGATGCATCCTCAGAATCGGCAGAGTTTAGAACCAGAGCATGGGTGTCGGAGTTACCATCAAATATGGGCAGTGTGACAAATGTGGAGGATGCTGTCCCGGACAATGTCCCTTTGAATGAGCCAGAGAGTGGTTCTGTGGACTCTAGCCTCGCACAAACCCCTGTCCCACACCCTGACCCAGAGACTACTGTGACCCCTGACTCTGACATGCCAATCGTCCCCACTGTGACTTCAGCTAACGCAGTAACTGACCATAGATCTAGAGCTGGACGTTTACTGAGACCAGTGACTCGACTTATTCAGATGATGCACCAAAAATCTGTTTCAGTCCTGTAAATTTTTTTCCAGACTCAAGTACCCGTTTTTTTGGGGAGAGTTTTGCAACATTTTGGTGATGTTGTCATTTTGAGTTTGTACTGTTTGTTGTACAAGCGTGATTTTTGTTTTATGTACTTTGAGGTGTACCTGCAGTTACATTTTACAGAATATGTAAGTGGGCATATTCTATTTACCCTATGTGTGTAGATGAGTTTTGGCCATTCCGGTCTCACACTGATCCCTCGGGGATAGTTTTTCGCTGGGTTTTGTAGCTGTGTCAGGTGCTCGACATAACCTCGCTAGTACGGTTGGGAACTAGAGTGCTTTATATGTTTCCTGTACACATAAGTATGGATTTTACACGCTGTTTTTTTTTTGTACCCTGTGCAGTGCTGGTCTATTTTTTTTTTTTTGTTATGGGTCAAGTGGAATTCAGCAGAGGGGAATGTAACAGTAAAATTATTGTATTCCACTTGATACTGGTGTTAATCGTGGGGCAGCGCCCTCTAGTGGCGGCAAACTCTATAAATAGTGGGGGCGACGTGAGCTCGGCACCATTCTGTCAATGCGCAGCCGAGGTAAGGTCACGATTGTTGGGGTGTCTGTTTAAGTTGTATTTTTACATTTAATCATCATTTGTATGAATGTAGTATGATAGTAGAATTATTAAGGACATGTTTTAGTTATATAATTTCTACATTTTTATTTGATTACTTGTTAAACCACCACTAACGGTTTCTAACGTGTACCCCCCCACTAGCTGCTATGAGTGTTCGTGTTCCAGGTTCAAGGCTGACCAGCCGTTTTTGTCTGTTGCACAGGTACATTTATTTATTTTTACATTTATTGTATTTATTTTACCATTCTGTCAATGCGCAGCCGAGCTGCTATGAGTGTTCGTGTTCCAGGTTCAAGGCTGACCAGCCGTTTTTGTCTGTTGCACAGATAAAGAACCCTTGTGAAACAACCCCGTCTCCTGACCGTTACTAAATAACACAACGCAGAGTCATCCACGTTACATCTACATACACACAGAATCAGATTTCAGATTCAATTCATGCAGACATTTTAACATTTTCCAAGTAAATAGAGGAATCTGAAATGGAATAGGCAGAATATGAAGCTCATTGCGCCTATCCCAGTGTATAGGCTGTGCAGGCTATTTACCTTATTCTGCCCCACCCACTTTTGCCACAGATCTGCACTTCTGTTGCAATGACAATAACTCCATTCACTAACTGGAGAACGAGGGATAATGTTTGCCGCAAAAATGTGATGTTTAGACGATTGATTTGTGCAAAATGTCCAATGTTCATTTGCAGCAACAAGTCAACACTGCACTGTGTCTGTGTAGTAACTGATTTTCTCTTGACGTCTGCAGTCCTATGTAAACTAATACAAGACAAGGGGCGGGCCCAATGAATGGCGGCGCCCACGGGAGCTTCCGGATAAAAGATGAATAGTAGGGCTGGGACAAAATATCGGATTGGACTTGGATGGCAGTACTTTGTGCTGCAATACCAAGTTTTGATACTTTATCAAGTATCGCAGTACTTTCAATACTTGTGTTTGGAGGCATTTTTATCACACACTCCTTTGTTTTAGATTAACAGTTACAGCACTTTGTTACTTTTTGTGTTAATGCACTTTTCAATCTTAACACTTGAGTAAATGTCAAAAGGCATTTGGTTTATAACTTTAGACACATGACTATTTACACATTTTAAGGTAAACATGTCCTACTTATCATGATTACTATATCACAATAGGTATCGGATCGGCCCCTGAGTATCGTGATCGTGACAAAAGTGGATCGTCCCAGCCCTAATGAAAAGTCTCTTGCCCAAGGACACAATGAAGTTTATTTGTATAGCGCTTTTCACATCAGTGAGTCACACACATTGGCAATCACCAGTCACCCGACTCACTTCACATAGTGTCTGAGATTTGTTCTTCATTCACTCCACACACGGCTGTGGAGATAAGCTACGTATGCAACTTCAGTTTTCCCTGGGGTTGACTGACAGAAGAAGACGTCGCGACTGCAGGCATCTACAGCAACGGTTGTTCTGGCAACCTGACAACTCTGACATTCATGCACACACATCATTCATCCCTATTGTACATGTTTTTAGTGGTAGGGGAAACCGGAGTACCTGTAGGAAACCTACGCAAGGAGAACGTGCAAACTCCACTGCTGCACTACCGGGCCACCACCAATTATTCTTTTTTTTTTTGTACCTCACTTAATGGTTATAACATTACACAAAATATTTATATCTTCTTGTTAAAACTCTAGTACCTCCTCTAAATCCACCTCCTCAAAATTCCAAATCTCACAAACTTAATTCGTCTAATAGATATTTCACGGTCTCCAGCCTTGCTCCCCTCTCACTGCGGCTCCTGCTGCTGCTTGGTCCATTGAAAATAATGAGATTCCTTCTGAGTGAGCTCCTTATGACTGAAATACTCCTGCTTAGGCCAGCGCTGCAAACAGGGACTCGGTGGACATGCCATTCTTTGAGACGTGGGCCTGGATGATGAGGGGAAGGGAGTGGGTGCCGGTCGGAGCTCCTCAGTAAAGTGCTATCACCGTGGACTGCACTTGGACAAGAGCTGGGCTGGGAATACTTGTCCGACTTCTTGACATCGCGGCGTAATGACTCTCTCCTAATGATGTCTTCATTCTTAGGTGGCTCGCCTCTAAAGGTCGCTGCCGCTGCGTGGTTAGCCGTGTGCACTGGCCACTATAGAGAATGTGTCACGAGGATGTTGTGAGTGCATTTTTTACTATATTTATATTCTATACAAGTGAAGAGATGGGAAGGACTGTGGAAGGGTTACTTAATGAGCTTCAGCGAAAGGGATGGTGTAGTACTTTGGACTAGACCATCAAAGAGGGTTGTTGGATCAAACTTTGCCCAAGCACATACTGACATTATATCCCTGGGAAATTTTGCGATTGAAAAAGTACATTTTCTTTTGCTGTGGGCAGCTGTCCAACTTTGTTAATGCCTGATGATCTCAGAAGCCGAGCAGGGTTGGGTCAGATATCGCAAAAACTGGCCATATGTCCGTTCTGGAAGAGCACAGAAAGGCCACTGGCTCTCGGGCCACCGGTCTGGCCGCTCAATGTTCTCCTTAACCTCTTAACCCCTGCCTCAACTGAGCTTTACTCAAATCTAAAAGCTTAAAAGAAAAGCATCAAAATAGCAACGAAAACGAGGATAAAAACTGAGCCTAAATATGCAGGAAAAGCAACAAAAATGTGACGAAAACACAGCGACAACATGACAATAAGTGACAAACACCTTTGTAGGTCTTAGCTTTCAAATGAGGCATTACACGGTTGCTCTCCAGTTGAGAAGCTTTTAGATTTGGGTAAAGCCAAACTGGAGAAAATGCACAGAGGTTAAAATATGTCTTTGTGGAAGTGCGCATTTACGCTAATTTGTGCCAGGCTGGTCAGAGTCCAGGGCTGTTTTTCAGTCCCAGTCCGACCCTGGTGAGTGGTTTATGAGTGAGAGACTGATGGTGGTGGTCAGAGAAGGAGGGTCCGTTGGCACAGATTGGTGCAGCCGCGCCTCTGTCAGTCTGCCTCAGGGCAATGAGTATGACGTGAATGAAAAAATGCCCCTTTGACTTGTGTCGTGTGGAAAAAGCATACTGGGATGATAAGCCCAGGGTGAAAGGACGAAAAAAGAGTCTTTTCCTCAGAAATTGTTTTTGAATAAGCATTAAATTATTACACAACCCAATAACAGTCATTTAACAGCCTCTGTACATACCGTAAATTCATTTGGATGGGGCCTTCCTGTGTGGAGTTTTCATGTTGCCCCTGTGTCAGCGTAGGTTTCCTCCGGGGTACTACGGTTCCCCCTACCCCAACAAACATGTACAGTAAGTGAATCCTCCAGCCAGATGATTCTGACCATCACTCAGGCTCCACATCTGGAGATGGGTCCCCGGGCACTGCACTGTGGTCGTCCACTGCTCCTTACGGGTTGCCTTCAGCGGCATCAAAGGATGGGTCAAACGCAGAGGGCACAATTTCCTATGGGGACAATAAAGTACACACTGCTCTAGGCTATGTGCAAGATGATGAAATGCGGTGGGATACGCCAATCAATTTATTATTGAAAAAAAGCATCTATAACTATACTTTACAAATAAGATTCCCTTCTCAGAGCCAAGTGTGAGGTGGAAATGTTTCCTACCAGCAAGGTGTTCTTAAGTCTCGCCAACTGCTGTTCATCAATCAAATCTTAAGTTTTTTGGCAGGCAATTTGATGATTTATGAGTGCCGTTCTATGACACACATTAGCAACCTTGTATTCACTTACGTTTAGGAAGCTAGGATTTTGTGGTGGTTTGTAATTCACTGACAGTCACTAGGTCAAAACCATCTCCATAGGTCCATCCTTGCTTAAACTGGACAATGAAAGAACGTTGGAGAGAACCCCTGGAGAAGAGAGCGAAGCTAAAGATGGCAAACGCTGAGAGGTTTGAGAACTAACCACTTTTCCACTCTGTAAGTGCTCACAAATTCCCTGTAGTACTCATCCAGGAAGTATAGTCTCTACTCTGGTAAAGACTAATATGGGGACCCTGAAATAAACAAACCATTATGAATCCTCCAACTTCAATGGGTATGTTGCCACAGAGGACGCCGCCATTGGACACTATAGAATCCTTTTTCAAAAGTCCAGCTCTGAAGAGTGTGGCCTGTATACCAAACACCTGAAGGCATTGTGTCTGCTGCCTATGTGAGTCCGAACAATATCTATAATGCAGAGCCGACTGAGAGAGAGAAAGAGAGAGAGAGAGAGAAGAAAGAACATTTGACAGAGACTGACCAGGAAGGGACGGAGAGGACCGAAAAGGTGAATTGGAAATTACTGCAAAGAACAGAGGGCCTTGGGAGAGACGGGTCAGTGACACAGAGCGAGGGAGGAACAAGGAGAAATCAGGATGTCAACTGTCACATGGCAGAGGAGACTCGGCGGTAATGAGAGCGGGTGTGGAGAGGGGCCAGGGGGCTGCGGGGGAAAGGCCAAGAGAGAGGCTGAGAGGTTAGGAGGGGAGTGGACAAGGGGGAGCGGAGAGGAGACGAGAAGCGCACAAGTGACGCCTGACATAATGCGATGATGCCGTGGATCTGCACTGCCAGTCAGTCATCATGGGTCGGTAGTTATTAGGGCTATCCAATCAATAAGAGCTCAAATATATCCGTATCTCCTTGGGGTCTTGTCGTAACTAAGAGCGACTAAGTGCTGAATCTTGATTTTCAAAACATAATTTGCGAATCTAATCACAAAGTTGCAGTAAAGATTGGCAGAGAAACCTCTTGGAACATTATCAGTCCACAAACTCTCTTATACCGTGCCTGCAAGTAACTTTGACGTCTGATTTAACAAAGAAGAAAAGGCTAAATTCGGCGCAGGTGCACGATTTGACAGCACCTCTTACCGGCTTGTTAAAGACGCCCCGAAATAAAATTAGCTTCCATTTCATCTTATTGTCGTTGATTCAATTGGGGGAGAGGTAGAGTGTGTGACAGTAAGTGTGGAGTAGAAATCTGGGTCAGACATGGCATTTAATAACCCGCGAACAAGCTGATAGTGTTTGATCACAACAGCCTATTGTTCTGCCACGGATTATAGAGACAAATGGTGGCACCGACAAGATTTGGAATTGACAATTTTCCCCGCGATGTCGGTAAAACAACGTGCGTGGGAACACAGGCAGCTCAAACACAACTCAAATAGCTTTCTCCGCCGCGTTTGTGTGTGTGTGTGTGTGTTTTTCTTCACACTCAGAAGATCTCATCTGTGTTGCAGCGACACACACTCACACCTGAGTGAGTCGTTCCTCTACTGCCATCTAGAGGTCGTGTGTCAGGTGACGATGTGAAATGATGAGGAATTGGAGTGGACAGCTTTGGGAAGTGTGGGGGTGTTACAGGTAGAGAAATAATATGGTAATATATAGAGCTGAACGACTAAACCCGATACTCTAACTGTGATTTTATCTGCAATCGTGTGTTGCTGTATATTTTCAATTTTAGAATAGTTATACAGAGGTAATAAAAAGTTAGGGTTACCCGTGTCAGCACGAAAATGTAACTATTGTGTTTCATTCTACTTGACACTTTTACAGTAGCAGTGGTTCTCAAACTATTCTCATATGGTCTGGCAGCCCATAATTTATCTTGCGACCCCTGGGTTGAGAACCACTGGCATACACAAACATAATTATACATCAGACAATTGGCCGAGGTTACTTACACTAAGTCACAAATATTCATACAACCTACATACTATACTGTACTGTACATGGGTTGAAATAAGTTAGAAACTAAAATCAGAAGTTATCCCGGGTTGCAATGAGCTAAGGGCAAGTTTGAGAAGAAATCATACCTCAAGGTCAGAATTCATTAATTTAATTTATTTACTCATTTGATCTGCATAATAGTTTGTTTGTTTGTTTACTTTATTATCCCCGTAGGGAAATTTGTCCTTTGCATTAAACCCATCCTTCGATGCCACAGAGGCAACCCGTAAGGAGCAGTGGTCGACGGCAATGCCTGGGGACCCATCTCCATGATGTGGAGCCAGGCTGATGGTCAGAATCACCTGGCAGGTGGGAATCGAACCTGGGACCTTCTAGCTGCGGAGGCGGCGCTAACCGCTGCGTTACCGTGCCGCCCTGCAAACTTTACAGAGGTAAAAAAAAAAACACAAACAATTACAATCAAAAGGAGTAGGAAGAAGTTCAAAGAACTAACATAAACCTACCCCTCATTGCTCATGCATCTAAAACATCATGCATGTATTCATACGAACAACACATGCATGAGTCTGTGCTTCTGCATTAATATTGTTTATGGTCAAAGAAAGAACAAACATAGTTTAAAGACATACAATTTGCAAAGCACAATATCTTTTTGTTGATCGTGCAAAATGACCCATAAGGATTTATTGTTTATAGTCATACAAAATACAATACTGAAAATCTATACGGAGAGCAAAGCACATATCTTTTCTGCTCACTGGCTCTAGTTAGGGCTTGATTTTGGATTTGGTAGTGATGTTTCTTGCAGACTGGTTCTAGCCAATGGATCTACCAATCCATTGTGCTGTGCTGATGCTGTGCTGTGACTGAAAAAACATCTCAAACAAATTTACAATGTTTTCAAGTTACAAGTAAAATAAATACTTGATTTAAGCATGTTTATCTCAGATCTGGCAACATTAATAAGGAAACAAATCTGCACCTGTGTAAAGTAATAGTACATACTGTATGCCTCTTCCATTAGCAAAAATGTAGTCCCTGAAAGAGTTGAATAAACTTAAAACTGTTGAAAATCTTTGTTTGTTTTTTTAACAAGCGACAGAAATGACAACACGGCTCCCTATTATTTTCTATCTTTTAACCTGTCTGCGTTTAGGCTCAATCATTACGCTTCAAAAAGTGACTAACAATACAAGATAACTGATTCCACACACAGTATTATTTTTTTTTCTATTCAAGCTCTTCCCTGCCAGTAAACACTTTCCAATTGGCTTATCTGATTGGAGTTCATTTATTCAGCCCCCGAGAGTAAACAATCCTGATTTTTAGTTAATCATCCCTGCATCAAACCGCGCCACCTGCTAATACTGATTATGTATGCACTAATGGAACAGGCTCGGAAGTAACAGCTCATGCGTTTGTGTGCATTTGTCATTTCTGGGGGGAAAAAATAAAATAAATAGAGCAAACACATATGAAAACGTAGACATGGGAGCAGCGGGGAGCGAGTCTTTCTGTCGCCGCAGCACTTTCTCCAAACAGGGCCTGATTAAACAGCAGCTTAGAGCGCTTTAATTTCATGGAAGAACAGACAGTGATGGAGGGAGGGGGGGGGCAACAGAGAATGGACAGAATAGCAGATAGAATTTAGAATATTTGGGACGGGGAAGGGCACAGATGTTAGTGTGCTGAATAAGGCTACTCTCGTGAACATGGAAAACTGTGCCGGGCTCCAGGTTTGATCTTCACTTCATTTCTCCCAGGGCTGTCTTATTAAAAGGGGCAAAGCTCTGTGAAAAAAATAAGGGCAGTGATGGGGAGAACATGGGGTGAAACAGGAATGTTTACAGTAAACGAGTTATAACTTGAGTTTATTGATCTCGATTTGACTATTTTAGATTTACTTATTAGGTCTGTAGGTCAAGGCCCTTTGTCTTTTTTTTGTCAGCGTAGTATTTACTCTCACGGACAATTAATGAGTAAAAAAACGCAACATGCTACGACACCTGCAGTGGCACTTATGGCCTCTAGGAGCGTGAGTTACTTTGTACTGCTTTAAAGCAGTACTAAGTAACTCTTCCCCCTAAAGGCCATAAGCGCAACTGCAGGTGTAGTAGCAAGTTACGATTTTTTAACTTATTAATTGTCTTGGAGAGTAAATACTACGCTGACAGGAAAGGCGAAGGGAGAGAGGGTTACTGTGCATCCAATTATACAATGGAAATATTTTTTTTCACTCAAACTTGGCTGTAAATACTGTTTAAAGTGACGTTAGCCCGCAGTTAGCTTTGCCCGTTAGCATGTTAGCTTCTTCTTCGTGATTTCATTAGTGTGTATTGCTTTCTCCGGACCGGTGGCAGTCAAGTTGCAAACATGGTTTTCTGTCCAGAGACACCAGGGGGAAAAAGACCCTCCAATCATCCCATAAACACTTGTATTTCCCCCACAGGGACTACAAAAAGGATTTATTAAGGTAAACACGTTACTTAGTACTGCTTTAAGTCCTGGTTATGTAAATAGGCGACATTATGGGTGGCACTTATCAATTTATTGAATTTTCTAAGTCAATCTATACAGTTTTACCTGCATATGCCGATTACAATAATTTGGTCATACTTGAAATCATAGATGTACTGCACAGGTTTTTGCTAAAGTAACACATGTTCCCATAGAAAAGGCTCATAGCATGATCAGGCATGCAAGGCGAACAGACCTTTACTGTCCCACTAAGTTCTCCTCCAGCTCCCGAGTGAGCTGCTGATTTAACGGAGCCTATAGCAAGTAAATGCAGTTAAGCTAGCATGCCGCGGCAGTTAGCGCATCCACTTTCAGATGTGCCATTCCTCAGATTTGAAGTGGTTTAGGGGAGCGACCGTTAGCATACAGAAGAGACAATATGCCGTATGGAAATGCCCACACTCACATAAAGTCAGATTAAAATGCAGGGCCCTGTAATATACGGTAACGTACTTAGAAATCCATTTGCTTTGAAGAGCTCACCGTGGCCTTAAGGAGAACTCCACTGCAGCGCCGTTTCCAGAATAGCAATGGTATATGAATATTAATGCAGCGGTCTACTGCATGGACAGCCTATAGAAGTCATGGGACCTTTACCGACGCATGTATGTGACGGGAAGAGGAATGAGCGCCAGGAATTGACTTGAAGGAACGGTGAGCAGAAAGTTTTAAATCATTTCGGTAAAGTTAACACATCACCCCCACCTCCATATTTTGTCAGCTGGAGCATCAATGCCAGTTCACCAGTGATACTACAGAAATTCAGCCTGTTCTCGCCTCACAAACGCAGCCCCGTGGTCCTGTAGCTCTTCTCATCTCTCTTGTTTATCTGCGACTCCTCCCGTGGCCCGCTCTGTCTAACCTTTACACTCTGCTATCGCCTCATCGCGCTATGTCCTCTGCTCTGTGCCATTTAGCTCATCACCATCCCTCTCCCTCAGTCTGCCCTCTCTCCACGAAAATAGCTCCTTCTGCTGACCATTATGCCCCCTCCTCTTCCTTCTTCTTTCCTTCCTTTTGTGCAGGATTATTGGCTATACCTAGAAGAGGATTATTAGTTTGAATGGGGTTAATAGTCTTGGGTGGGGTTCATGATTTATAGTCAGTCTCACTTCCCGAGCAGCCTCTTCAGTGTATGACACATTATTTGAATGTGGGGTTCATGTTGGAATGTTTGAAGAATATCCACCAAATCCTTGAATGTTTGTTTCCCCAAAGGAGGCAAGGTTCGCCAAAATCTTTTGTGGCCATGATCGCTCTGTTGCAGTAACAACAAAAGAACAAGTTTCCCGTCACAGTTTTATTCCTGTGTGTCTTGATGAAATGTTTACCCTCTTTACCCGAATCTAAAAGCTTCTTGAAAAAAGCGTCAAAATAGCAACGAAAACAGGGATGAAAACGCGACAAAAAAAGTGACAAAAACACAACAAAAAAGCAACGGAAAAAAGCCACAAAAGAGCGAGACAAAAATGCCTCAAAATGTGACAAAACCGCAGCAAACAACGACACAAAAAAGTTACTCTCAGTTTTCTTTCACTTTCTTACACTGTTGCTCTCAAGTCAAGAAGCTTTAAGGTTTGGGTAAAGCCGAACTGGAGACAATGCGTTAAGGCAGGGGGTAAGAGGTTAAAGGGACTATAAGGAGTTTAAAAATGTAAAGTATTTTTCTTCCCCTACATGTTTCAACTATGTCCTAATGTGTAGAATGAGCTCAGACCTATTCACCACAACTGCCTCTAAAATCCTGCACTGTCACTCTAAAAGGTGTTACTTCAGGTCCGAAGTGCCGTCATGCACGAGCTTAATATTGAAGGTGCAGTTTCACGTATGACCTGAGGTGGCAGTAGTGAGTATAAAATGGCGAACTTGCATCGTGCATTTTTTAAAAATTACTCTGTCTGTTGACATCAGCCTGCCCATGGACTGCAGGTGGACATTAGCACAAGTGCTACGACCTGGTACAATGCATTTCTCCTTTTCGAGGTTAATGTATAGAGGTCGGGAATGTGATGTCATATGGCTAAGCATTATGGGATTAGCAGCAATTGTAAGCTAATGGAGATTTTACAAGTTAAAATACTGTTATTGTTCACATTAAAACACTTGGACACCACAGTGAGTTAGATGTATTTACCAGCAGCAACTCAGCAGCTAATGCCCACTTTTTACAACATGCAGCTGTTGTACAATTACTTATGTTAAAAACTTTACTCAGGATGTAAATACTTGACTGGAGGAGACTTCTGTGTTTATAACTGTAAGTCTATGGGCCCGATCTTGTGTGTCAAAACGCAGACTCATGCTTAAGGAAGAACACAAGGCAGCGCAATGTCAGCTAGGAAATGAATGTCAGTGGTGCTCCCATCAGAGCAGTCACCTCCTCTTCGTGACGCCCTCTCACAAGTGGCGAAGGCGCTGGGGGTAATACAAGTGTTAATGGGATGATTGGGGGGGGGTCTTTCATCTCCCCCTGGTGTCTCTGGCCAGAAAACCACCCTTGCAACTTTTCCTGCACTGGGTCGGAGTCACCAATTCACACTAATGAAATCACAAAGAAGAAGCTAACAGGCTAACGGGCGAAGCTAACTGCGGGCTAGCGCCACTTAAACGGTATTTACAACCAAGTTTGAGTGAAAAAAACATTATCTCCATTGTGTAACTGGATCTACAATATCCCTTTGTCTTTTCTGTCAGCGTAGTATTTACTCTCACGGAGAAATTGATGAGTTAAAAACCATAACATGTTACGACACCTGCAGTGGCGCTTATGGCCTCTAGGGGCATGAGTTACTTAGTACTGCTTTAACCGCTATATAACCATTGCGCTACCCAAGTGAGTGTAAGTGCAGCACTTCCACAAAGACATATTATACCCTCTTACCTCCCGTCTTAACCAAATGCCTTTTCTCGAGTTCAGCTTTGCCCAAATCTAAAAGCTTCTCAACTGGAAAGAAACGGTGTAACGCTTAATTTGAAAGCTAAGCCTACAAAAGTGACGGCTGCATTTTTGTCACATGTTGTTTTTTGTTGCTTTCTCTTTACTTTTTTGTGGCTTTTTCGCATGATTTTTTTTACACTTTTTATTGCTTTTCCATCGCTTTTTTCATTGCTATGTCGTCATGTTTTCGTTTACGTTTTTGTCACTTTTTTGTTGCTTTTCACCCTCGTTTTCGTCGCTATTTTAATGCTTCTCTTTTAAGCTCTAAGATTTGGGTAAAGCTCGGTTAAGGAGGGGGGTAAGAGGTTAAGGAGAAAATTAGGAGGCCAGACCGGTGGCCCGAGAGCCAGTGGGCCCTTCTGTGCTTTTCCAGAATGGACATATGGCCAGTCCACCCCTGATAAAATGTGGAACGGAAGTAGTCTTTACCCTGCACCGTGCACAGAGTCTGTTCCTACTGGTAGACACATTTAATTCTTAGTGTTATGAAATATTATCATAAGGATTGCACTAAAGGTTCATCAGGGGAAGTGCCACGCCACAACAGAAGAAAAATGGAAGTATAAATTAGGCGAGATGTGATGGGGGTGTGATGAGACTGAAGGATGCAGAGTGCAAGATGCTGAATATTAGATGCCAAATGCAGAACACAGAGACAATCAATCAGATCCATGGAAGACACACTAGAACATAAAGGGTGAGGTCAAGAGAAACATGATCAACAGATATGAAAGAGCTTCCTGGTTGAATGAGGCTGCTGGGAAACAGTGGAAGTGGCGAGGATAGAGAAGCTGGAGCTACAGTTGAGACACGGTCCATAGAACAGTTTGGCTGTGACTTTAAACTTCCTTACACACTCAAAGATACTACTTCATCTTTCCCCTCTCTACCCGCAAGTTCCTTTCCAAACCCGGACAGACGAGACCGGAATGAATTGGAAAACCTTTGAGGGCACTAGTATTTACAACCGGAGAGTGTGTAAGAGCAGCCTCAGCCCAGGGAACCAGCGCACGATGTCAAAGAAAATTTATCGCCTTGCACCTTTTCCGTTTAAAGTGTTTCAAATTGCTTCTTAACATTCTGATAGCGGCCCCCTCTGCTTCTCAGCCCAGATATTCACTCCATCACACATACTTACGTTGATAAGGGAAAACCCGGTGCAAAAATAAAAATGGTAATGGTCTGAAATGCATTTTATAGCAAACTTATAGGCCGTTTTGAGCTTCATTTTGTGTTTTGCACGTTTTAGTTTATGCATCCTCCCCAAGGGACAGTAAAAAGCGGCATAAATCCTAGTTTTAATAATCAACATTCATTATGCAGTATTGTACATGACATGCAAGAATGGGCGAGCTGGAAAAGCAATGAATTTTTAGCTGCTCTCTCCGGTCCCGTCCCTCATTGCGGCTCATAAAAGTGTAATATCCATAATATCATGATTGTCATAAAAACGCAGAGGTGATGATGATGCAATTAAAAATCCAGTCATTCAACGCTGGGTGAGTTCAAATGATGTGGCAAAAGTGAGATATGTTAAGCAGGTTCTCCGCCGAGGCACTGCAAATGTGGGAGGGGTTCTCAAACTTTTAAGGACGGAGACCCCTCACCAAACAGATAAAAGGATAACCCAGGATAACCAAACTTTCTCCACACCCAATCAGATACGTTGTTGCAGATGTCTGGACCAGGTTCATATACAGTATCTCTGTCATTACAGCGCCGGCCAGTTTTTGTTTTGTTGAATAAAACAAAAACGGGCACTACGTTCAAAGTCTTCCCTGTCAGAAAAAATGATCTACGGTCCAAATATTTCCTCATAATGGTCTCCAATGGTGTCGACAATATTCACACACATGAGCTTGATTTCAGATTTTGTTGGGCAGGTTTTTGGATCCACTAACAAACAAATAATGTTCAGGTTAAACATTTTGTTTGGAATATTCTTTCAAAAAGTGTTTAGATCAATCTATATTAATTATAGGGACTATACGGAGTTTAAAAATGTAAAAACTATGTATTTTCCTCCCCCTACATGTTCCAGCAATGTCCTAATGTGTAGAATGAGACCAGACCTGTTCACCACAACTGCCTCTAAAATCCTGCACTGTCACTCAGTGCCGTCGTGCACGAGCTTAAAGGGATATTTCAGGATTTTTGACATAGGGCCTCATTTCCTAGTTATCCAGAGTGTTGCTAATTTCTGGAGATATTTTTTTTGTAATTCATGCAGTTCTAGCTAGGCTAGTGCAAGGCTAGTGCATTTCTACGACATCAGCTAGCCTGCATTAAAAACAGTCTGACCTGATCCACAGTGCACCTGAGGCAAATCACTTATAACGCCAGACTAACCATATTAATGTCTGTATCGATAGAATAATTTTAACCATTTTTGCATTTAACATACCTTATATTTGAGCAGCATCAGCTTCGTGTTTGTATAAGCTACGCAGCGGCGGAGTGATCTGCTAGATCATTCATGTGATGCAAGGTCAGTTATCGACACAAACATTTATATGGTTAGTCTGGCGTTATAAGTGATTTGCCTCAGGTGCACTGTGGAGCGGGTCAGACTGTTGTTAATGCAGGCTAGCTGACACCGTAGAAGTGCGCTAGCCTTGCACTAGCCTAGCGCCACGAAACTCTTCAAATATAAGAACTGCATCAATTACAAAAAAAAATATCTCCAGGTACCAGCAACACTCTGGATAACTAGGAAATGAGGCCCTATGTAAAAAAAATACTGAAATATCCCTTTAATATAGAGACTGCAGTTACAGGTAAGACCTGAGGTGGCAGTAGCGAGCATAAAATGACCAACTTGCATCTAGTCTCTTTAGGTTCTTAAGCAGAAGTTGGTTTTCTCACAGATCTTACATTTTGAAAAGTAGACATTTGTTGTTCTGAAGGAAATTTGTCCTTTACATTTGACCCATTCTTCAGAAAGTGTTCGCTGCAGGAGCGATGCAGCGTCCATGGACTGGATCTGCATCCAGGATCTTGGTCAGGACAGGAGTACGAGTCCACGGGATGACAGCAGTAGTAGATACTGTATGTTTACAAATTCATTAGACCTTATTAAGGTTTAAGCCCACACAGTGTTTAGTTGTCTCATATATATCACATATTTGTGATACGGATGGTGAGTCTTGTCTGATGTCACAGCTGGGAACTTGTCACTGTGTTTCTCTCAATCTCTTTTTATTTATTCTTTTTTTTTAGCTCAAGTGACAAACGTCCTTGAGGTCCTCTGTAATACTTTAAATGTGTGTAATTTGTTTAGTAACTTTGAACAAATTCAAAATTTAACCAGAAGTTATAAAAACTGAAATGACCCAATAAATCTTCAATTGCTTTGCAACTTTTCTGTTTGAAAAAACACTCTCCAAATGCTGCCCTGCTGTTGTGTCAAATATTTCTTCGATATAAGTTATTATACAAAGTTATTAATCTGTGTGACAATAAATTTGGCTGTGGTAGACGCCAATATTAAAAAGTGTCAATGTCAAGGATATACCCAAACTACCTGACAAATGTAAGTTTGATTTATGGTGACCACGCGGTTAATAAGGAGCCTGACGCTGACTAATTCCTCTGCTGCGGCTTCATGCATACAAACGAGGCCGGGATTATACAAAGGAAAGGGAGACGTACGCTCTCCTACAGCACAGTGTTACACAATCACCCCAATGATATTTTTCTGTGCTCTTTTTAATATTGTATGGAAATCAGATTTCTTTCAGTTCTAAATTAGATTCCTTACAAACCTGCAAATAAACAAAATACGGGTCTCATAAAACCTGCTGAGCCTTCAGTTAAAACCTCACCAAACATGTTCTGAACTCTAAATGTAGCCACAGCTGTCCTGGGGCAGACTGGCGAAAGCACCATCAGACCCAAGCCACCGGGTAATCCCTTTGTTGTTCAAACCAGATCTCATTTTTAAAGAGACAAATCGGTTTCTGTCACAAGAAACAGCACAAGCAGAGAAATAACCAGTTCGGTATTCCAAATCTTAAAGCTTCTCTGGTGAGAAGCAGTGTAACGCCTTATTTCAAAGCTAAGACCAAACAAAAGCGATCATAACTTTGTTGTCATATTGTCACGGCGTTTTATCACATTTTTTGTGCATTTATGTTGTGTTTTCATCGCTTTTTTGTTTTGTGTTTGGTCGTTTTTGTTACTTTTTCATCGCTTTTTATGTCATAATGTATTGCAAATTCTCTTGTTTTCGCCCCGTTTTTGTCACCGCTTTTGCTGAATTTTCATCCTTGTTGCTATTTTGATGCTTTTAGATTTGGGTAAAGCCACACTGGAGAAAATGTGCTTGGTTCAGGCGTGGGTTAACAAAGTTTTATTTACATGAGAGCGACATATCAAAATGTGTGCCTCTAAGCAATTTAGTTCTCAGACAGGTTTAGTTTACAGACTCGCTTCAATCAATACAACATGAGCCGGTCTTTTTAACAGCTTTTTTTTTTTTAATGAACAGACCCCAAAGATGTGGCTCCTGTTAAAGAACCTTACAGGTGAAACTCAGAAAATTTGAATTTCGTTCAAAAGTTCATTTATTTCTGTAATTCAACTCAAAATGTGAAACTAATACATCATGATATAGACTCATTACTTGTTTGTTATAATTCTGATGATTATGGCTTGAAGTCCATTTTCATAGTAATCTCCCGTATATTCCTATAGCTCCAAACGGGGGTGAAGTTCGAATCGACCACGCTCTTCCACGGGCACACATAAGATCAGACAGGTGCGAATCAACTTGTCTAAGCTGAGGTAAAAACATATCTCAGTATGGAAATACGGTGGCCTGTTCCTTTAAGTTGACTTACAGAAATGAATGAATGAAATGCCATCACTAGTTATCCCACAATTCCCACACGGTCTCCTGTCCTGGCACTAAACGGACCAAACCGGCCTCTAGGACTCGCCAAGAACTCAAGTAGTTACAGACATATTTCTCCTGGCGTTAAGTTTTAAACAAAGGTACATTGCAATCTCACTGGACTATACGCAGAGCGGCCCCAGTGACTTCCGACTGAACTCTCGCCGATTGCCTTCCGCCCCCGCTATTTTCCTGCCTCACACAAATCAAGAAATACCTCAATATTACGCTGCCGACCGCGAGATTGAGGTAGATGCTTTTTTTTTGTGTGTGTCTTAAGGCTAATTGCTAACGGAATAAAAAGTACGTTTACTGCAAAGTTTCGAACGAGTCTGCACGGAAAAAAATCGACCTGTCTCTAGTTTAAACTTATTTGCTTTAATTTAAGTTTTATTCACCACTTTTTCTTAACTCTGAGATAAAAAAAAAAACTCCTACTTTAATGAACAGACGTTTCCTTCGGGTACGTATTCATCAATATCTCATACTTACTGGGGTCAAATGTGCTAACCTTCACTTTCACTTCCATAGTTTGCTATAAAAATAAGTTAAGGCTTTCATAAACCCTATAAGTTATTCACAAGCCATGCGTCACCATAAAACAAACATACAATAGGCCAAGACCATTATATTGAAATGCAGATCAAGGGCAAATGAACTGAATGGACCCATATATTGGTCTACTGCGGTTATGGGGCCATAGCAGGGCAATTTAATCAGATGTTATTTCATTTCCTCCGCTCTCCTCTTTATCACTGCCTTCATTCTTATTCATCTTCATGAGGAGGACGAGCAGCGTCTAATAGCGCACTGATTTACATGATGAGGGTATGGGCCCGTAGACGGACCGCTGGGACGGGCGCAGAGAATTGGGCTCTCCTGCTATTTTTCATCATCATAATAAACAGATAATATGATATTCTATAGGTCAACTAAGGTGGTGGCAGTGGGCGTATATGCAAGAAGAATCCAGCCTGTGCAGAGACAAATTTATGAGCCATTAGCTTTTGAAAACAGTGGTGGCAGAGTGGTTATAACTCTGGCAACACAGAAAGATGGTCCCGGGTTTGAGAAGTATAAAGCTTAAAGGTTATAAAAAGATTTCCAAAGCTTTGAACATCTCTCAAAGTACAGTTAAATACACCATCTAGGAATGGGAAGAGTATGGCATCACTGCAAACCTACCAAGACCCGGCCGTCCTCCTGAACTTACTGACCGAACAAGGACAGCACTGACCACAGCTGTTACCATGATGACCCTGGATGAACTGCAGAGAGCTACAGCTCAGGTGGGGGAAACTGTCCACTGTCCAACTATTAGTCGTACACTGCACAAATCTGGCTCATTTCTCCTTGACCAGTTTGCCCTATTGTGATGTTTAAGAATGGCAGAAGAGTATAATTTGTACTTCAAGTAATTAAGATTGCATTAAAGCACAAGAAGGGATGCGTAAAAGTACATGCAGTTACATTTACATCATGGCAAATAAAAACATTAAATAAAAATCAACGTTAAATCAAAATTTCCTTTGTTATTTGCTACAGCGCAACGGTTTTCAGCATGGATTTGAACATTAAAATAGTGCATATTATACGACATCTGTTCAGTTCATTTGGTTGGGTTATAGAACACACACATGTAAATGATCTCTATTTATACAGCATTTTTCCACCTACATTGGGTTCAAAGCGCTTTACATGAAGAAACCACTCACCCATTCACACCAGTGTATGCAGACAATGGAAGCAATGTGGATGAAGGGTCTTGCTCAAGGACACAGCGACAGCGTGGACCTGCAGGAGCCGGGATTCAAACCCCTAACCTCTCGCCCACTCCACCTGAGCATGTGGGATTCATACATGTGAACACGTCAGATTAAAGTCATGGACTGTTTTTCATCTGTCCCACAGTCTCGCACACAAAAGCCAAATTCACGCACGCGCCACCATGACGTCTGTCTGGGAATGTCAGGATTTTCTGACTTTATCCTGACTAATGTCATCAAAACAAAACACCAGGGAATGTGGGTAACACTTGATAATGATTACGCCTTATATAGCCTTAAAGGTGCACAATGTAACTTTTTATGTGGAAAAAAAACATGCATGCATTTGACCTTAAAGTGACTTGGTGGCTTTATGAGTAAAGCATGGCACCTTTTCGTTCCCTGACAGTGGCCTTTATCATGCTCCCGAATCAATTGTTTTTGGGCTTCTGTCCCGTTTCTGGTACGAACCCCTAAAACAATTGATCCTGCAGTGTCATAGAGGTCACTGTGAAGGAAAACAAAGGTGCCATGCTGCACCTATAATGCCACTGAGTCATTAAAAGGTGAGATTTTTTTTTTCCACCTAAAAAGTTGCATAGTGCACCTTTACTAAATGATGAATTAATACTTAATGTGTCATTTATTAAGGCTAAATAAGGCATAAAATGTGTAAAGCGAAGAAATTGGAAATCTTTTACTGCACTTTTTCTCAGTGGCATTACTATTTTCAGTTAATATTTTGCCAAAAGTAACTCAAAAGTAACTAGTGTAACTCAGCTACATTTTTTAAACGGAAATATGTAATACAAACACAGTACATTTTTGAAGCTGCAACTACTAATATAGAATATATTACAATTTAAAATAACTTGGCCAACGCTGACATGTGTGGATTTGACTAAACACACTCACACTTCCTAGACCAGACCGATCCTTACAAAGGTGTTGCGACCAAACTTTGGAATCAACTTCCTCTGGACTCAAAGTTTAGCCAACTTACTGGAGAAAATCTACAGAGGCACGGGGAAACATGTATCTGAGTAAATGAAACCAAGTGCTCTGCAGACTAAGCATTGCAGTCGTTGAGTCTGAAACAGAAAAATTATAATATTTGAGAAACAGTACACTAATATCTTGCATTATACATAAGCCCACTAAACAATCCTACACACGTACTACTAAAGTGCAGACAAAACAGGCTGCACCGTAACCGGACGACTTTACACCGGCGCTGAGGTTTGCTTGTTTAGCGTGTAACTCAATTTGAAATGCTAACACTGCCACCGGCTCCGGGGCAGGAGCAGCAACAGCGGGACGCATCCTCACCCCTCTTCTTCCTCCTCCTCCTCCTCCTCCTCCTCCTCCTCCTCCTCCTCCTCCTCCTCCTCCCGCTCTTTCAAACACCAAGCCCATACTTTACACACACACACACACACACGACTGAAATTAATTAGGATTTTTGTATTTATTTATATATTTTTTTGCTCCACATCATTTGCTAGCTGGATCCACTTTAAATTGCAGATTAATGGGAGCGCAGGTTGGAGAGGGTTTTGCGTTTCGATATGAATATGTGAAACTGTTTGGGGGGGGGGGGGCGCGCCGCTTCTATCCGACTGTCTGGCTGCATCAGTGTCTATGTAAAGGCCCGGATCAGCCCTAATGACCCCCATTTCCGTCATTACAATCAATCATCGGCGAGGAGGGGAGTGTTTGGCTTATGTTAATGACACGCGTGAGGCTGATGAAGCAGCAGCGAGTAATTCATGCATGTAAATAGACTCTGTGTTTCTGCTCACTGCAACGTATGGGACTTAATTACGGTGTGAGCTATCGTTGTGCGCATTTCTATAGGAGCAGTTCGAAAGTTTGTTGATGTGCCTTAATTGCTGTATAACAACCGTGCGTGTAAACAGTATGGGAGCTTTTACAGAAGTTAAGTAGGCTACAACAAAGAAATCACAGGAACGCCTTTAGCTATCATGAGCCTGTTCCTACAAATGTGAACATTTTGTTAGTCGTCGACTCCCGGACCCATCTATCATTTCTGTGTGGTTTTTAGCCATCCCAAAGTAAAGTATAGGCACTTATATGATATATTGTACCACTAGTTTGCAAACCCGGAAGACACGACGCTTGGATTGAGTTATCTCCGCCCCCTCTCTCCGAGCTAATCCGCACATGCATTATTAGCAGTAAAATAAATATAAATATCACAGGAATGATTCACATTACTTCATAATGCAGTTATAAGGAGTTGACATCTGCAACACAGCTTCATAAATGGCTAACACACAAGCTAACACAAACAAGCTAACACACAAGCTAACACGCGTTTTGATTGACTCACCGCTCTGATCCATCGGGTGTTTACGTTATGGGACTCGCGTTGGTTATAAAAGTTAATCCACTTTGATTCTGGCGAAGGTTCACCAAACATCCATCAAGAGACGACAGCTGAAAACATCTGGACCGTTCATAATTTGCGATGATTCATGGCTAATGCTAACTGCTATAGGAAAAATACATTAAACAGGTTCAGCAAAGTCTCCCGGACTAGCCTACTTGCTAACTGTACGCATAGCCTATGTTAGGATCGAACGCTGCTTCTCCTTTTTATTTCTATGGGCTACAATGGGGACTCGCATTGGTTACAGAAGTGATTTGATTCTGGTGAAGGTTCACCTAACATCCATCAAGAGACAGTCACAGAAAAACACTATTTTGGCTGATAGTCGCCGAATCCCGGAAAGAAATTCCAACTTCTGGCGATTGGCCTCTTCTTTAGGAAGGTTGAATAAAGTTCTCGTAGCCAAACGCACTTTTCTTCGTGACATTATCGTTAGGTAAGAAAAAAGAACAGGCGTGTCCAGAGTAGGTTAGAAAGAGCTCCTTCTTCACAGCTTTCAGTGCAAACATGACATCTGTTTACCAGGAAAGGGTGGAGCAGGATTCAGGAAGATTGCTTAGAACTGTGTGAATGAAACTAAAGACCACTCTGTGTTGCAAGGAAATAGTTTAACAACATGGCTAAAAGCTCCAAAAGTCGATTTTGCATGATAAAGGACCTTTAACATATTATAAGATGAAGCTCATGGGACGTGTATCTGACTCACACTTGACTGAGTTCGCCTTTAGCTCAGAGGACACTTATATACACTAATCTGTATCTAAAGTGCTCTGAAGGTCTGTACACTCATTAAAGGTACATTATGCAACTTTTCATGTGAAAAAAAGTTTTGTAGGTTATCTGGCAGAGAAAACCTTCCCAAAAATTGATCCTGGAGCGTCCTAGAGACCAATGTGATGGAAAGTAAAGGCGCCATGCTGACCACTCATACAGCCGCCTGGTCACTACAAGGTCAATTACACACAAATATGTATATTTTTTTTCCACATAGAACTTGCATAATGCACCTTTAATGATTTCTAACTAGGCTTTGACCTCACCTTGATGTGGTCGATGGGTTGACGACAGCTGAAAACATCTGGACCGTTCATCATTTGCGATGATTGATGGCTAATGCTAACAGCTATAGGAAAAATACATTGAGCAGGTTCTGCAAGTCTCCCGGACTAGCCTACTTGCTAACTGTCCGCATAGCCTATGTTAGGATCGAACGCCTCGAATCTCCTTTTTATTTCTATGGGCTACAATATGTTTAGCAAGTAGTAGTAGTAACCAAATATTGCTATTCCTCTAGATCAGCAGATTTTGACCCAATCAACCTCTTCATATCCAAGTATTCCAAAAGCAGTGATAAGGTTGTCATTTTCCTTCAATCCTGCGGGAGTGCTGAAGGCCTATATGACACTCATTTAAAGTTTATAAAAGTAGCTTGAGCTTGAAAGGCTCGCCCAGCTTCTTTTGTTTTTATTTGCAGACTGCCTTTTCTTTGTCTCCTCTTGATTTGTGTATCTGACAAGACAATGCACTTTATTTGCTACTTGGGGTTTTCCATAAACTAAAGTAGAGGGCAATTGCATCCCACTTTTGATAAGGTCTGGCAGGCTTTTCTGTCAGGTGACCTTTCTGAACCGCTTTGCAAGGTTTGAAAAGGGTTTCACTCGCAAGGAGCACAACCTAAAAATACAGTCAAATAAACTTTATTGAACAAAAAAAATTGACGGCAAACAATGTGACGACAACCGTTTTGGGGCTTCAGAGGAGAAAAAAAGATAAAAGGTGTGAAATATGGGTGGGAGGGAGGGACTGTATCTTCAATCAAAATATGCCAAAGTTTAATATAAAACAAATGAAAATATGTTGCATTATACGTTTGTATACAAAAAAAATACTCTTGTAATTCTTATGTTTTTTTGGGGTTTTTTTTTCATTTTAGCACCATGTTTGTAGAACAGATACAAATAGTGTACCTCTCTTTTCTCTCTACAACAAGACATGATTTTTAAGACACTATAACTGAGTTTTTTTTCTTGTAATGAAACGAAATGTACTGTATCCTCCTTAACCTC
Organism: Gobius niger; assembly: GCF_951799975.1. NCBI lineage: Eukaryota > Metazoa > Chordata > Actinopteri > Gobiiformes > Gobiidae > Gobius > Gobius niger. Next base: position 9,656,090 of record NC_136852.1, on the reverse strand, counting down.
TTATGGTAAGAGTTTGACTTTACCCAAATCTATAAGCTTCTCAACTGGAGAGCAACAGTGTAATGCCTCATTTAAAAGCTAAGCCCTACAAAAGTGATCATAACTTTTTGTCATATGGTTGCTGTGTTTTTGTCACTTGTTTTCCTCTCTTTTTTTGTCATGTTTTTATCACATTGTTTGTCATTTTGTTGTGGTATTTCGTTGCTTTTTTGCTATTGTTTTTGTTGCTTTTCCAGCCCTTTTATTTATGTTTTTGCTTTTTTGACACATGCGTTTTAATCCTAGTTTTTGTCACTATTTTCAGGTTTGTTTTTTAAGCTTTTACAGTGAGGAAAAAAAGTATTTGGCCGAAATCCAATAGAAAGTCTATCGGGAACTGACCAAATACTTTTTTTCCCCACTGTATGTGCTCAGTTCAGGTCGGGGTTAAAGAGACTAAACGGATTTGAAAAATGTTAAAACTAAGTATTTTCCTCCCCACATATTCTTATGTGTAGAATGAGCTCAGACCTGTTCACCACAACTACCTCTAAAATCCTGCACTGTCACTGAAAAAGTTTTTACTTTGGGTCTGAAGTGCCATAAAGAGTATGGACACAACTAACATTTTAATATTGTGTCATCCTGTTTCATTGTTTGCTACCAACAAATCAGGTATAGGGCAAGTATGTAAGGCAATTGGAGTCCGCATGTTACTTTAACGGTAGAAAGTAGAAGGAATAACGACCACCTATTTGTGACTTGCAGATTTCTCACAAAGGAGAAGCTTTGTTACTACTATACCTGCAGTTTGCCTCGCCTCCTACCTTTCGCCGTTGGAGGACAGTTGAACCAATCGATGGCGACTTTCATGCTCCAGTGGGTAAGAGGATAACAGTGAACAAGCCACTTGCTGACCTTATATAATAGAAGATATCCAGGCTGTAAATTACACCACTATACATCAAAGAAAAACGTACAACTTTGAAAGAAAATTTGAGGATACGTGCGCCTTTAGAAAATGAAGCGATTGCACCGCCAAGAGCTTTTGGACGCCAACTCTACGCAAAATAAGGACAAATTCAAAGGAAATAATAATGAAACAGTGGAAGCAAAACAGACTAAATTGAATCCGTAAGTCGGAAAATGTGCCTGTGTGATGCCTAGTGCTGAGGCAGAGGATGTTTCTTCAAAGCGTCCTGAGTGGGGGAGAAAAAAATAATAATCATATAAAAAATGCATTTCTCTAAGTACTGCCAATCTCCTCCGGTGCTAAAACTGTTTCCACCAATTTATTAGAAGAAGTCTGAGAAGGCAGTGATGATGAGGCCACGGGAACGCCGATTATACCAGAGAGCGGTGCGTTTGTGTCTGTTGGCTGTTCGGAGATAGCAGGTGGAGCTCACAGCACGGGCTCCAATTAAAATCAAAATCAACCTGCCGCCTCATAATTGCTTTTCCGCCTTCGTAGTGTGTGCGTGGGCTAAATTTAACATCTTACACTTGGTTATTGTTGTCTACGTCATGCGGATGTTCGAGCGGTCCGGCTAAACGGCCCGTGTTATTCCGCAAGTCAACCTTTCTAACCTGTTATCATGTTATAACATTGCTTCCTTATAGAAAATGTTGATGTTTGAGTAATCTGAAAATCTCAGAATACTAAAGACAAGATGAAAGCCAGATGAGGACAGTTTGATACCAAAATAGTCTATGTGTGAACTGATAACAGGCCTTCTCGAGGTCACTGAGATAATAAGGGTTTGACCTTAGATCAGTGGTGTCAAACATACGACGGAGATGATTTAATCTGGCCCTTGCCTTGTAGAGCATAAATTCCAAAGTATGTAAAAAACAAAAAAAGTAAGTCTCTAGCCAATTCCAGTGCGAAGTTATACATTTTTAAAGAATAACAAGAATGCTCATTCTAGCCACTAGGGGGCAGTAAAAAAAAGTAAGAGTTCCACACATGTCCAGCAGAGGGCACTGACATAATAAGAGCTCAGGATATGAACAACACATTATATTGTCACGTGGTAAATTGACAGTCTGCCCCAGGGCGGCTGTGGCTTCAATAACAGCTTGCCACCACCGAGTGTGGAGTATACTTATACATGTAGTACTTTGAGGAGCTTGTTACACAGGCTTGCAAAGTGCAATACAAGTGTTAGTCGTTGTTATTTATGAAGCAAGTTGGGGTTTTGACAAAATCACAGCTTATTATTATTTATTTATTGGAAAGATTTTCTCTATTATGTGGCGCACGACTCGCCGTGGGAGCTGAATTTCGGCCCGCGACCCAAAATGAGTTTGACACCCCTGCCTTAAATGAAAGACAGAGCTGAAAAAAGCTAGGTTTGACCACAGCATTGACTTGTTTGTCCAATTCCAGCTCATTTTCAAACATGACACCTAGGTTTTTGCCAGGCTGACTGAAAGGATTAGTAGACAGGACATTGCACAGTCAGTCAAAAATATCATTTCTACTGTGTAAAAACGGGGGCCTATTCCTTTAATGATGACAATTAACGTATAAAATTGCCTTCTGATCCAAATGCTAAAACATATTCAGGTTTTTGTACTTGTTGTGGGTCGGATACACATCCAATTGCCACCATCAAACTTTTTTCTTTTTTTTTGCATTTGTGGCATTAAAAAGCATTAAATGTGACCTGGCCCTTCCTGTATGTATAAACCCTGAAATACACAATATTTATCCATATTGTGAGTCATAGCTGTGTTAAAGAGGCAAACCATGGATTTCACTTGGTTTTCAGGATAAGTGCCACCTAAAGGCCACCGGGGGAAAGGCTGCGGAGACGTATTTGGCGGTAGATCACAGACATGGCAGGCGGCCTGGGTTTGTTTGTGAGCGTGAGGTTTCGCGATGCCAGTGACTAAAAAGAGAAAAAGGCCAACAGACTGGGCGATTGACACAGACGAGCAATGACTGCGGCTGTATATACACAAACTAACATACTTTTTGTACACGGTGCTACGAGCGGAAATGAAAGCGTGTACAGTTATTGTGTCTCTGGATGAGATACTTCAGTCACAGTAATGTCGGCGGTTGCAACAACAAACGCTTTTGGCATTTATGAAAACTGGCAATCACAGTGAGACTGGGCAAACTAAAATGGGTCATGGGCTGCCCGACATCAGGAACAAAATGTGGTATTTTATAACCGTGCTGAATATTGCAATAACGATATCAGTGAAATATTTTTATCAAACCACTTCAAAACAGTCCGGTTTCCCCTACCACTGAAAACATGTACAATAGGCCAGAATGAATGAAAGAACCAAAATGACCCTGATCCAAAGTTTACCCCCGTTCTTTGTACTGCCCCCTTTAACATCAATGCTTTGAGTCTTCTGTGGTAGTTGTGGAGAAGGTTGATCTAATGGTAAAGCGACCCATTCCTCGTGATCCCGAACTTTTGATCAGGGTCTTTTTTGGTACTTTCTTTTTTCATTATGATTTAAAAAGAGCAAACTCAGTTGTTTCACCACAAATGGCTTCCCACGACCACTAACGATGAGTGAAATAAACTTTCACATTCTTTGAAAAAAATCTAAAATTCTGCCAGGGTATGTAAACTTTTGATCACAACTATATGTTCATTTACGTGCACTGTCCTGGCCAAATAAACCAACAACTAAAAAAAAAAACATTGGTGTTTTTTACCCTTTTAATCTATTAACCCCTGCCTTAAATTTAGTTTATGTATTTATTTGAACTGGGACAGTGTACACTATAGAGTTCGGGAAATTCCACAGTTACCATGGAGATGCGTCATCTTTGCAGCAATTAGCACACATTTCCATTGACTAACATTAGCTAAAAACAGTATAAAAAGTGGAGCATTAGCTGCTGAGTTGCTGCTGGTAAATACATCTAACTCACTGTGGTATCCAAGTGTTTTAATTTGAACAATAACTCCAGTATTTTAACTTGTAAAATCTCCATTAGTTTACAATTGCTGCTAATCCCATAATGCTTAGCCATATGACATCACATTCCCGACCTCTATATATTAACCTCAAAAAGGAGAAATGCATTGTACCAGGTCGTAGCACTTGTGCTAATGTCCACCTGCAGTCCATGGGCAGGCTGATGTCAACACAAAGTAATAATGCACATGTTAAAGGGGCTACATGCAAGTTAGCCATTTTATACTCACTACTGCCACCTCAGGTCATACATGTAACTGCACCTTCTATATTAAGCTTGTGCATGACAGCATTTCGGACCGAATTAACACCTTTCTGAGAGACAGTGCAGGATTTTAGAGGCAGTTGTGGTGAACAGGTCTGAGCTCATTCTACACATTAGGACATGGCTGGAACATGTAGGGGCAGGAAAATACTTAATTTTAACATTTTTAAACTCCGTATAGTCCCTTTAATAATACATTTCCCCAAAACAGAATTAAAATTAACTCAAACTTCATTCGTTCCAAAGCATTAAATTGCACACTCTTGCATACACACCAGTTACAGTAAACTATGGGAACAAGTTTGTTTAAAAAATAAGCCGTTTTTTGGCTTGGTGTGAAAAAGTGTTTACACTTGTGGTCAGCTCTGTTGGCAACATATTCCACTGTCTGATGGCCACGAGAGAAAGCCGAAAAAGAACCAAGCACATTTTCTCCAGTTCGGCTTTACCAAAATCTAAAAGCTTCTTGACTGGAGAATAGGCCTCATTTGAAAGCTACAAAACTGATCTAAATGGATCTTTTTCCTCACATTGTTTCTGTCACTTTTGCTCATCACTTTTTTGTCACATTTTTTCATTGCTTTTTTTGTCACATTTCTGCCGTTTCATTGTTTTTTTTGTCGCTCTTTTATCGTGTTTTTTGTTGCATCTTTGTTGCTTTTTTTTTTTTTTTTTTTAAAGAAGCTATCTTTAAAGTGATTGAAAGGCAATAGGCGTCCCACATTTGGCCCCAGAACCTTAGTTTGCCCTCTGTCCTAGGTTATTGCATGATTTATTGTTCCCTTATTAAAATTAGAGCTAGGTTCATGGATGACTTTATCTAATGTGCATGTTTTAGGTTGAAGGAGAAAGTATACAAACCTCACAGAGAAAGATTTCATGGCTTGAAAATCAAACCCTGGAGATCACAGGACAAGAAATTGGCAGATTTCTATAGGAATTAGCCGGTGTTGTTGTCAGTATCTCCTTATCTGACCTGTTTTTGTTGGGAGTCGATGATAGACAATATATCACTTCGGGGCAATTTCACAAGAAAAGTGAAGTTTTTTACGTAAAGCCGGCCTGGAGCAGACTTACATAGTGGTTCTTCTTCCCGAGCGCACAAACTTTTCAGATGAGCATAAAACAGCGCTCAAACTAGCCATTCCCAACAAACCCAGAGTGAAGAAGTTAGTTATCCGTTCCAACCGCAGATCGTTTTGTCGTTTGACTCGCCCCTGGGCTCCCTGCACCATTTCCATTCACCATCTAAAACTATTATGCCTCAAATTAATATTTCATTGTTCTTTTGATGGCTGGGTTTTATGACCATGTAATTATCAACTGTGGGCTCAGTTCTAATCAGGATGATAAAATAAAATCCACTTTGCCCACAGCGATAACTTCACTCATTACGGCTAAATATCTGCCAGAGTTTGGCGACAAACTAACATGTCCTATTACGAGTGGGGCACATGTGATTAATGATTATGTAAGGATCATGAGAAGGACTATGGTTAGCAAGTACTGTTAGTACAAGTAAAAGAGTAAAAGATGATGTTACATTGCAGGTATTGTGTACAGCAGGGGTCCTCAAACTACGGCCCACGGGTCAAATCCGGCCCGCATGATGATTTAACCCGGCCTCTGACCTGTAGAGCAAAATCCCTGAGTATGTCACACAAAAAAAAATCTCTAGCCCATTTGTGTGCAGAGTTATGATTTTTTTTAAACTAAATAACCAGTATACTCATTCCAGCCAGTAGGGGGCAACTTAAATAAATAAAAAAGAATTCCACACTTGTCCAGCAGAGGGCACTGACATAAGAGATCAGGATATAAACAACACATTATAGCCACGTGGTAAATGAAGCACCACAGACTGTGGAGTGAATGAATAATGACTACAGTGAACTTTGAGAAACTTGTGACACAGGCTTGTAAAGCGCAATACAAGTGTAAGGAGTTATTACTTTGGTCACATTACGCAATTAAGTTTTATTTGAAAATAAAAATAAATGGACTCTCTGTGGTTTTCATGACGGTGCTTCGGACCCGAAGTAACAACTCGTAACTTTTAAACTCTGTACAGTTCCTTTTAAGGTTTCTTTATCAGTACTTTATTAGGTACATTTGTTTGCAGAAGGGAACACAGCCGTCTACAACAATATACAGGAGCAACACGGGATAAAAAATATATATACAAAAATATGACTGAGGAAGATGGTTTTGGCAATGAACTTCTTGTTCAATTAGGATTCATTGTCACATAATATTATACTAAACAAAAACACCAATAAATAATACATACATATACATCTATTACAGAGCTTTAACTTCACAATGTGGCCTCCAGAAAACCATGAGGAGCAGCATTCCCACCGATAAAGTTTATTAGTGAATTTAACAGGCTGTTTCCTGTTTATAGGAGGAGTATTAACCTCTTAACCACCACCTTTTCATTGCTTTTTTGTCACTTTTTTTGGTGCTTTTTCATAGTTTTTTGTCACTTTTTTTTTGTGTTTTGTTGCTTTATTATTGCATTTTATAGTGCAGTTTAATTGCTTTTTCATAGTTTTTTGTGACTTTTTGCTGTGTTTTTGTGATTTATACTGCATTTTTGTCACATTTTTGTCACATATTTATTGCATTTTTGCCACTTTTCCATTGTTTTTATTGTTGCTTTTGTCACATTTTTGTCGTGTTTTTTTATCTTCATTTTCCTTTCATTTTTGTCGCTATTGTGGCTTTTTTTCAAGAAGCTTTTAGATTTGGGTAATTCCAAATTGGAATAAATGTGCTCGGTTCAGGTGGGGGTTAAGAGGTTAAAGGCCAAGGCAAAAGATATTTCTGTTTCTGTGCTTCTTTACCTGAAGCTGATCTCTGCATTCTAAATTACAGTTAATTTCTCCAATGTGCGATCAATAATCTATCTCATCTTAAATGCAGCTCCAGGCTACTCGTTCCCTCTCTTATTGTCGTTCACTTGTTGCTCCACACTGCTCTCTCTGGTCTTCTTCTGAGTCCCTTTGAAGATACACAGGACCAGTTCTCTCCAAATTCCAGCTTTCCTACGAATCACAAAAAAAGCATCCACTCAGCACCGGCGAACTTGACTTACAGAATCTGACCCAGTCATCAAATCGCTCCGTGAGAGTTTATTTGAGGTCACATAGCTTTGAGGAAGTTCTGAAGCTGCCTACAGTCTTTTGAAGAGATTTTTCTGAGACCTTGGCCGACTGTATTTTCTGCTCTGAAACATATCCATAATTAACAATGTATCCTTTGATAACCTGATTTGCTGAATATGAATGAAGTCTGTTATTTACATATGAGAATCGCTGCACAGACTGCCAGTAATGAGCGGGAAATGCATTAGAATGCTTCTCCAATATTAAACGCAATTACAGTGGAGAAGGATGCAGGAGTGGGATAAAGTTGATGTAAACTTTATGCTGGTTCATGTTGAGGAGCCAGTTACTTGGACACATTTTTGTGTTTGGCATAAATGTTGATGGTTGATAAATATGTGTATATGTGTATCCATCTGTCTTGTCATGTCTGTTTATCTAGTTTCTATCTATCTAGTATAGATCTAGTATCTATTTATCTATCTAGTATCTATTTAGTATCTATCAATCTAGTATCTATATATAGTATCTATTTATCTGGTATCTATGTAGTATCTATCTATCTAGTGTATCTATCTAGTATCTATCTATCTCTATCTGTCGATCTACATAGTATCTATCTAGTATCTACAGTATCTAGTATCTATCTATCTAGTTTCTATCTATCTAGTATATATCTGGTATCTATGTATCTATCTAGTATCTATCAAGTAATCTATCTAGTATCGATCTATCTATCTAGTATCGATCTATCTATCTAGTGTCGATCTATCTATCTAGTATCGATCTATCTATCTAGTAGCTATCTATCTATCTATCTAGTATCTATCTATCTATCTATCTATCTATCTATCTATCTATCTATCTATCTATCTATCTATCTGTCTGTCTGTCTGTCTGTCTGTCTGTCTGTCTGTCTGTCTGTCTATCTATCTATCTATCTATCTATCTATGTATCATCTACAGTATCTAGTATCTATAGATCAAGTATCGACAGTATCTAGTATCTACAGTATCTAGTATCTATAGATCAAGTATCTACAGTATCTAGTATCTACATTATCTAGTATCTATAGATCAAGTATCGACAGTATCTAGTATCTACAGTATCTAGTATCTATCGATCAAGTATCTACAGTATCTAGTATCTATCGATCAAGTATCCACATTGTCTAGTATCGATCTATCTAGTATCTATTGTGGGAAATTGATGTTTTTTAGCTAATGTTACATTTTAGAATGCTATTGAATGTTTTTGATGAATTTAATCTATGTGCTTTAAGTTTCAGTTGAAAACCAATCTTTTCACACGCACATTGCTGCAACAATACCCCATTTCTCGCTCTTGCATTCTTTTGCTCAAATCTATGGAGACGTCAGGTGCCCACACCAGTGTGGTGAAAAATAACTCCAAATAAGGCATCAGGAAGACACTTCTAGTGGAAAACTACTGAGAGAAAAGCTTGGTGACCTTGGCCTAAACTCAACTCATTTCCTATCTCTTCGTGAACGTCACATTTTTGATAATATATATTGTTGTTAGACGGTGCTTTTCCCGGGACTGCCCCGCTCGAGCACCGTGTGTGTATTAGTGTAGGGACTTTAGCGCTCGGAGAATCTGTGTTTAGAATTGTAATTGTTATAGGGAATAAATCTTCTTTGACTAAAGCTACTGAATTCTGGTGATTGGGATTTAAGAGAGACCTTTTTGATACTTTAATATTTAAACTTAACTGTTTAAATGTGTTTAAAATGATCTTATGGAGTCAGACCTTATGTAAATTTAGAGTTTTAATATTTCCTGTGAAATCGCCCACACTATATATCTAGTTTCTATGTATCTAGTATATATCTGGTATCTATGTATCTATCTAATATCGATCTATCTAGTATCTACAGTATCTAGTATCTACAGTATCTAGTATCTACAGTATCTAGTAGCTACAGTATCTAGTATCTGTCTGTCTGACTAGTATAGAAAAGTTCATTAGCCCTCTAGTAAGTTCAATCTGAGTGTCATTCTGATTATACTTTATTAAATCCAGGCAAGATCCACTGAGATGAAGGAAAACACCTAACTTAAATGAATTGCAAAAGCATAAATAAAATCATCTTAAATAATATCGAATTAAAATAAAGTCTAAATTTGACCCGACTACCACCTGAAGCCTGTGCCACAGTTTGAGAACCACTGCCTTACAATGAATTGGCCAAGTTTCAGACCCTGGTAACGATTTCTATGCTTCCCCTTTTAATTAGGCCCGAGCCGGACGCAGTCCTGGCAAGGGACTATTGTTTTTGGGTGGTTTCTTATTATTAGGCCCGAGCCGGACGCAGTCCTGGCAAGGGACTATTGTTTTTGGGTGGTTTCTTATTATTATTATTATTATTATTATTATTATTTTTTTTTTTCTCCGGAAAGGATCGCGTTTTTGACCCGCTAAACGTGGGTGAAAGCTCCCCAAAATTGGCGGAGGCAATGGGGCGGCGAAAAAATTTATGAAATTGGACGAATGGGACACGCCCACAACAAAATGGCTCCACAGCGCCCTCTGGAAGCGGACCCCAATTCAAAAAAATCGGGGCGTTTTTGGGCGTACGCCCGAATCACTCGCCACAGTGAGAGGGGACATCAGGACAAGCCCAAAACTCACTTGGAGCGCCACGCCCACTCGCACAGGGAGGCGGCCATCTTGGCTTCAAACCCGGACATCGTCTAAACTCATTTTACGTTTTGACGAACTAGTCCCTGGTTTTTCGTCGGATTTAGCTCACATTTGGCACAGCGCGTCTAGACATATTGAAATTCAATATTTGCCCAGCGTTTCTCAAAAAAGTTTCACCGTCTCCGCGTAACGCCGCGTAAAAAAACGCGTAGATTTCGCGTTGTTTCCAAGAAAGCTCACGCTCACAGGCATAAGCCCACAGAGCTCATATTCATGTCACTAATGCGCCACCTGAAACTGAACAGAATGAAGCCATTAATGTGTAGCCTGCTCCCAGGATAGCGCCCCCTAGCCATACCTTGAAAACTGCACTTTTGTATCTTTTTAATACAATGATGCCAGCATGTTCTAGACACTTTTGGAAACCAAAAAATACATTATAGTCATGTCATATTTTCTAAGATGTGGCCGTGACTTTGACTTTTATGTGGGAGTCTATCTGGACCTGCCTTGTGTGTCAACAAACTAGTCCCTGGTTTTTCAGCAGAATAAGCCCATACCTGTTTAAACAGACTCTCCTGACACGGGGCTACAAAAAATACCAGACTTTTTTTTCACTCAGACCCCCCCGTTTCGAATGGCGCCCCCCCAAAAACACGTTTTGTGATGTAAATTTGACACCACCTCGCAGGCACGCGCTCTATCCAGTCTGGATCATACTTGGCTGACAGAAGGCCACTTACGGTCTGATTCCATAGAGATCAATTACTTCACGGTGCTCATCACTATAGCGCCCCCTGCCTATACCCTGAAAAATTTATTTTGTCCGATTTCCACGAAACTTTCCAGATGTCTTCTACTCATCATAACAAACAAAAAAATATATTACACCATGCCTCTATCTCGCTCCGTTCTCCTAATATTTAGGCCCGAGCCGGACGCAGTCCTGGCAAGGGACTATTGTTTTTGGGTGGTTTCTTATTATTATTATTATTATTATTATTATTATTTTTTTTTTTCTCCGGAAAGGATCGCGTTTTTGACCCGCTAAACGTGGGTGAAAGCTCCCCAAAATTGGCGGAGGCAATGGGGCGGCGAAAAAATTTATGAAATTGGACGAATGGGACACGCCCACAACAAAATGGCTCCACAGCGCCCTCTGGAAGCGGACCCCAATTCAAAAAAATCGGGGCGTTTTTGGGCGTACGCCCGAATCACTCGCCACAGTGAGAGGGGACATCAGGACAAGCCCAAAACTCACTTGGAGCGCCACGCCCACTCGCACAGGGAGGCGGCCATCTTGGCTTCAAACCCGGACATCGTCTAAACTCATTTTACGTTTTGACGAACTAGTCCCTGGTTTTTCGTCGGATTTAGCTCACATTTGGCACAGCGCGTCTAGACATATTGAAATTCAATATTTGCCCAGCGTTTCTCAAAAAAGTTTCACCGTCTCCGCGTAACGCCGCGTAAAAAAACGCGTAGATTTCGCGTTGTTTCCAAGAAAGCTCACGCTCACAGGCATAAGCCCACAGAGCTCATATTCATGTCACTAATGCGCCACCTGAAACTGAACAGAATGAAGCCATTAATGTGTAGCCTGCTCCCAGGATAGCGCCCCCTAGCCATACCTTGAAAACTGCACTTTTGTATCTTTTTAATACAATGATGCCAGCATGTTCTAGACACTTTTGGAAACCAAAAAATACATTATAGTCATGTCATATTTTCTAAGATGTGGCCGTGACTTTGACTTTTATGTGGGAGTCTATCTGGACCTGCCTTGTGTGTCAACAAACTAGTCCCTGGTTTTTCAGCAGAATAAGCCCATACCTGTTTAAACAGACTCTCCTGACACGGGGCTACAAAAAATACCAGACTTTTTTTTCACTCAGACCCCCCCGTTTCGAATGGCGCCCCCCCAAAAACACGTTTTGTGATGTAAATTTGACACCACCTCGCAGGCACGCGCTCTATCCAGTCTGGATCATACTTGGCTGACAGAAGGCCACTTACGGTCTGATTCCATAGAGATCAATTACTTCACGGTGCTCATCACTATAGCGCCCCCTGCCTATACCCTGAAAAATTTATTTTGTCCGATTTCCACGAAACTTTCCAGATGTCTTCTACTCATCATAACAAACAAAAAAATATATTACACCATGCCTCTATCTCGCTCCGTTCTCCTAATATTTAGGCCCGAGCCGGACGCAGTCCTGGCAAGGGACTATTGTTTTTGGGTGGTTTCTTATTATTATTATTATTATTATTATTATTATTTTTTTTTTTCTCCGGAAAGGATCGCGTTTTTGACCCGCTAAACGTGGGTGAAAGCTCCCCAAAATTGGCGGAGGCAATGGGGCGGCGAAAAAATTTATGAAATTGGACGAATGGGACACGCCCACAACAAAATGGCTCCACAGCGCCCTCTGGAAGCGGACCCCAATTCAAAAAAATCGGGGCGTTTTTGGGCGTACGCCCGAATCACTCGCCACAGTGAGAGGGGACATCAGGACAAGCCCAAAACTCACTTGGAGCGCCACGCCCACTCGCACAGGGAGGCGGCCATCTTGGCTTCAAACCCGGACATCGTCTAAACTCATTTTACGTTTTGACGAACTAGTCCCTGGTTTTTCGTCGGATTTAGCTCACATTTGGCACAGCGCGTCTAGACATATTGAAATTCAATATTTGCCCAGCGTTTCTCAAAAAAGTTTCACCGTCTCCGCGTAACGCCGCGTAAAAAAACGCGTAGATTTCGCGTTGTTTCCAAGAAAGCTCACGCTCACAGGCATAAGCCCACAGAGCTCATATTCATGTCACTAATGCGCCACCTGAAACTGAACAGAATGAAGCCATTAATGTGTAGCCTGCTCCCAGGATAGCGCCCCCTAGCCATACCTTGAAAACTGCACTTTTGTATCTTTTTAATACAATGATGCCAGCATGTTCTAGACACTTTTGGAAACCAAAAAATACATTATAGTCATGTCATATTTTCTAAGATGTGGCCGTGACTTTGACTTTTATGTGGGAGTCTATCTGGACCTGCCTTGTGTGTCAACAAACTAGTCCCTGGTTTTTCAGCAGAATAAGCCCATACCTGTTTAAACAGACTCTCCTGACACGGGGCTACAAAAAATACCAGACTTTTTTTTCACTCAGACCCCCCCGTTTCGAATGGCGCCCCCCCAAAAACACGTTTTGTGATGTAAATTTGACACCACCTCGCAGGCACGCGCTCTATCCAGTCTGGATCATACTTGGCTGACAGAAGGCCACTTACGGTCTGATTCCATAGAGATCAATTACTTCACGGTGCTCATCACTATAGCGCCCCCTGCCTATACCCTGAAAAATTTATTTTGTCCGATTTCCACGAAACTTTCCAGATGTCTTCTACTCATCATAACAAACAAAAAAATATATTACACCATGCCTCTATCTCGCTCCGTTCTCCTAATATTTAGGCCCGAGCCGGACGCAGTCCTGGCAAGGGACTATTGTTTTTGGGTGGTTTCTTATTATTATTATTATTATTATTATTATTATTTTTTTTTTTCTCCGGAAAGGATCGCGTTTTTGACCCGCTAAACGTGGGTGAAAGCTCCCCAAAATTGGCGGAGGCAATGGGGCGGCGAAAAAATTTATGAAATTGGACGAATGGGACACGCCCACAACAAAATGGCTCCACAGCGCCCTCTGGAAGCGGACCCCAATTCAAAAAAATCGGGGCGTTTTTGGGCGTACGCCCGAATCACTCGCCACAGTGAGAGGGGACATCAGGACAAGCCCAAAACTCACTTGGAGCGCCACGCCCACTCGCACAGGGAGGCGGCCATCTTGGCTTCAAACCCGGACATCGTCTAAACTCATTTTACGTTTTGACGAACTAGTCCCTGGTTTTTCGTCGGATTTAGCTCACATTTGGCACAGCGCGTCTAGACATATTGAAATTCAATATTTGCCCAGCGTTTCTCAAAAAAGTTTCACCGTCTCCGCGTAACGCCGCGTAAAAAAACGCGTAGATTTCGCGTTGTTTCCAAGAAAGCTCACGCTCACAGGCATAAGCCCACAGAGCTCATATTCATGTCACTAATGCGCCACCTGAAACTGAACAGAATGAAGCCATTAATGTGTAGCCTGCTCCCAGGATAGCGCCCCCTAGCCATACCTTGAAAACTGCACTTTTGTATCTTTTTAATACAATGATGCCAGCATGTTCTAGACACTTTTGGAAACCAAAAAATACATTATAGTCATGTCATATTTTCTAAGATGTGGCCGTGACTTTGACTTTTATGTGGGAGTCTATCTGGACCTGCCTTGTGTGTCAACAAACTAGTCCCTGGTTTTTCAGCAGAATAAGCCCATACCTGTTTAAACAGACTCTCCTGACACGGGGCTACAAAAAATACCAGACTTTTTTTTCACTCAGACCCCCCCGTTTCGAATGGCGCCCCCCCAAAAACACGTTTTGTGATGTAAATTTGACACCACCTCGCAGGCACGCGCTCTATCCAGTCTGGATCATACTTGGCTGACAGAAGGCCACTTACGGTCTGATTCCATAGAGATCAATTACTTCACGGTGCTCATCACTATAGCGCCCCCTGCCTATACCCTGAAAAATTTATTTTGTCCGATTTCCACGAAACTTTCCAGATGTCTTCTACTCATCATAACAAACAAAAAAATATATTACACCATGCCTCTATCTCGCTCCGTTCTCCTAATATTTAGGCCCGAGCCGGACGCAGTCCTGGCAAGGGACTATTGTTTTTGGGTGGTTTCTTATTATTATTATTATTATTATTATTATTATTTTTTTTTTTCTCCGGAAAGGATCGCGTTTTTGACCCGCTAAACGTGGGTGAAAGCTCCCCAAAATTGGCGGAGGCAATGGGGCGGCGAAAAAATTTATGAAATTGGACGAATGGGACACGCCCACAACAAAATGGCTCCACAGCGCCCTCTGGAAGCGGACCCCAATTCAAAAAAATCGGGGCGTTTTTGGGCGTACGCCCGAATCACTCGCCACAGTGAGAGGGGACATCAGGACAAGCCCAAAACTCACTTGGAGCGCCACGCCCACTCGCACAGGGAGGCGGCCATCTTGGCTTCAAACCCGGACATCGTCTAAACTCATTTTACGTTTTGACGAACTAGTCCCTGGTTTTTCGTCGGATTTAGCTCACATTTGGCACAGCGCGTCTAGACATATTGAAATTCAATATTTGCCCAGCGTTTCTCAAAAAAGTTTCACCGTCTCCGCGTAACGCCGCGTAAAAAAACGCGTAGATTTCGCGTTGTTTCCAAGAAAGCTCACGCTCACAGGCATAAGCCCACAGAGCTCATATTCATGTCACTAATGCGCCACCTGAAACTGAACAGAATGAAGCCATTAATGTGTAGCCTGCTCCCAGGATAGCGCCCCCTAGCCATACCTTGAAAACTGCACTTTTGTATCTTTTTAATACAATGATGCCAGCATGTTCTAGACACTTTTGGAAACCAAAAAATACATTATAGTCATGTCATATTTTCTAAGATGTGGCCGTGACTTTGACTTTTATGTGGGAGTCTATCTGGACCTGCCTTGTGTGTCAACAAACTAGTCCCTGGTTTTTCAGCAGAATAAGCCCATACCTGTTTAAACAGACTCTCCTGACACGGGGCTACAAAAAATACCAGACTTTTTTTTCACTCAGACCCCCCCGTTTCGAATGGCGCCCCCCCAAAAACACGTTTTGTGATGTAAATTTGACACCACCTCGCAGGCACGCGCTCTATCCAGTCTGGATCATACTTGGCTGACAGAAGGCCACTTACGGTCTGATTCCATAGAGATCAATTACTTCACGGTGCTCATCACTATAGCGCCCCCTGCCTATACCCTGAAAAATTTATTTTGTCCGATTTCCACGAAACTTTCCAGATGTCTTCTACTCATCATAACAAACAAAAAAATATATTACACCATGCCTCTATCTCGCTCCGTTCTCCTAATATTTAGGCCCGAGCCGGACGCAGTCCTGGCAAGGGACTATTGTTTTTGGGTGGTTTCTTATTATTATTATTATTATTATTATTATTATTTTTTTTTTTCTCCGGAAAGGATCGCGTTTTTGACCCGCTAAACGTGGGTGAAAGCTCCCCAAAATTGGCGGAGGCAATGGGGCGGCGAAAAAATTTATGAAATTGGACGAATGGGACACGCCCACAACAAAATGGCTCCACAGCGCCCTCTGGAAGCGGACCCCAATTCAAAAAAATCGGGGCGTTTTTGGGCGTACGCCCGAATCACTCGCCACAGTGAGAGGGGACATCAGGACAAGCCCAAAACTCACTTGGAGCGCCACGCCCACTCGCACAGGGAGGCGGCCATCTTGGCTTCAAACCCGGACATCGTCTAAACTCATTTTACGTTTTGACGAACTAGTCCCTGGTTTTTCGTCGGATTTAGCTCACATTTGGCACAGCGCGTCTAGACATATTGAAATTCAATATTTGCCCAGCGTTTCTCAAAAAAGTTTCACCGTCTCCGCGTAACGCCGCGTAAAAAAACGCGTAGATTTCGCGTTGTTTCCAAGAAAGCTCACGCTCACAGGCATAAGCCCACAGAGCTCATATTCATGTCACTAATGCGCCACCTGAAACTGAACAGAATGAAGCCATTAATGTGTAGCCTGCTCCCAGGATAGCGCCCCCTAGCCATACCTTGAAAACTGCACTTTTGTATCTTTTTAATACAATGATGCCAGCATGTTCTAGACACTTTTGGAAACCAAAAAATACATTATAGTCATGTCATATTTTCTAAGATGTGGCCGTGACTTTGACTTTTATGTGGGAGTCTATCTGGACCTGCCTTGTGTGTCAACAAACTAGTCCCTGGTTTTTCAGCAGAATAAGCCCATACCTGTTTAAACAGACTCTCCTGACACGGGGCTACAAAAAATACCAGACTTTTTTTTCACTCAGACCCCCCCGTTTCGAATGGCGCCCCCCCAAAAACACGTTTTGTGATGTAAATTTGACACCACCTCGCAGGCACGCGCTCTATCCAGTCTGGATCATACTTGGCTGACAGAAGGCCACTTACGGTCTGATTCCATAGAGATCAATTACTTCACGGTGCTCATCACTATAGCGCCCCCTGCCTATACCCTGAAAAATTTATTTTGTCCGATTTCCACGAAACTTTCCAGATGTCTTCTACTCATCATAACAAACAAAAAAATATATTACACCATGCCTCTATCTCGCTCCGTTCTCCTAATATTTAGGCCCGAGCCGGACGCAGTCCTGGCAAGGGACTATTGTTTTTGGGTGGTTTCTTATTATTATTATTATTATTATTATTATTATTATTTTTTTTCTCCGGAAAGGATCGCGTTTTTGACCCGCTAAACGTGGGTGAAAGCTCCCCAAAATTGGCGGAGGCAATGGGGCGGCGAAAAAATTTATGAAATTGGACGAATGGGACACGCCCACAACAAAATGGCTCCACAGCGCCCTCTGGAAGCGGACCCCAATTCAAAAAAATCGGGGCGTTTTTGGGCGTACGCCCGAATCACTCGCCACAGTGAGAGGGGACATCAGGACAAGCCCAAAACTCACTTGGAGCGCCACGCCCACTCGCACAGGGAGGCGGCCATCTTGGCTTCAAACCCGGACATCGTCTAAACTCATTTTACGTTTTGACGAACTAGTCCCTGGTTTTTCGTCGGATTTAGCTCACATTTGGCACAGCGCGTCTAGACATATTGAAATTCAATATTTGCCCAGCGTTTCTCAAAAAAGTTTCACCGTCTCCGCGTAACGCCGCGTAAAAAAACGCGTAGATTTCGCGTTGTTTCCAAGAAAGCTCACGCTCACAGGCATAAGCCCACAGAGCTCATATTCATGTCACTAATGCGCCACCTGAAACTGAACAGAATGAAGCCATTAATGTGTAGCCTGCTCCCAGGATAGCGCCCCCTAGCCATACCTTGAAAACTGCACTTTTGTATCTTTTTAATACAATGATGCCAGCATGTTCTAGACACTTTTGGAAACCAAAAAATACATTATAGTCATGTCATATTTTCTAAGATGTGGCCGTGACTTTGACTTTTATGTGGGAGTCTATCTGGACCTGCCTTGTGTGTCAACAAACTAGTCCCTGGTTTTTCAGCAGAATAAGCCCATACCTGTTTAAACAGACTCTCCTGACACGGGGCTACAAAAAATACCAGACTTTTTTTTCACTCAGACCCCCCCGTTTCGAATGGCGCCCCCCCAAAAACACGTTTTGTGATGTAAATTTGACACCACCTCGCAGGCACGCGCTCTATCCAGTCTGGATCATACTTGGCTGACAGAAGGCCACTTACGGTCTGATTCCATAGAGATCAATTACTTCACGGTGCTCATCACTATAGCGCCCCCTGCCTATACCCTGAAAAATTTATTTTGTCCGATTTCCACGAAACTTTCCAGATGTCTTCTACTCATCATAACAAACAAAAAAATATATTACACCATGCCTCTATCTCGCTCCGTTCTCCTAATATTTAGGCCCGAGCCGGACGCAGTCCTGGCAAGGGACTATTGTTTTTGGGTGGTTTCTTATTATTATTATTATTATTATTATTATTATTTTTTTTTTTCTCCGGAAAGGATCGCGTTTTTGACCCGCTAAACGTGGGTGAAAGCTCCCCAAAATTGGCGGAGGCAATGGGGCGGCGAAAAAATTTATGAAATTGGACGAATGGGACACGCCCACAACAAAATGGCTCCACAGCGCCCTCTGGAAGCGGACCCCAATTCAAAAAAATCGGGGCGTTTTTGGGCGTACGCCCGAATCACTCGCCACAGTGAGAGGGGACATCAGGACAAGCCCAAAACTCACTTGGAGCGCCACGCCCACTCGCACAGGGAGGCGGCCATCTTGGCTTCAAACCCGGACATCGTCTAAACTCATTTTACGTTTTGACGAACTAGTCCCTGGTTTTTCGTCGGATTTAGCTCACATTTGGCACAGCGCGTCTAGACATATTGAAATTCAATATTTGCCCAGCGTTTCTCAAAAAAGTTTCACCGTCTCCGCGTAACGCCGCGTAAAAAAACGCGTAGATTTCGCGTTGTTTCCAAGAAAGCTCACGCTCACAGGCATAAGCCCACAGAGCTCATATTCATGTCACTAATGCGCCACCTGAAACTGAACAGAATGAAGCCATTAATGTGTAGCCTGCTCCCAGGATAGCGCCCCCTAGCCATACCTTGAAAACTGCACTTTTGTATCTTTTTAATACAATGATGCCAGCATGTTCTAGACACTTTTGGAAACCAAAAAATACATTATAGTCATGTCATATTTTCTAAGATGTGGCCGTGACTTTGACTTTTATGTGGGAGTCTATCTGGACCTGCCTTGTGTGTCAACAAACTAGTCCCTGGTTTTTCAGCAGAATAAGCCCATACCTGTTTAAACAGACTCTCCTGACACGGGGCTACAAAAAATACCAGACTTTTTTTTCACTCAGACCCCCCCGTTTCGAATGGCGCCCCCCCAAAAACACGTTTTGTGATGTAAATTTGACACCACCTCGCAGGCACGCGCTCTATCCAGTCTGGATCATACTTGGCTGACAGAAGGCCACTTACGGTCTGATTCCATAGAGATCAATTACTTCACGGTGCTCATCACTATAGCGCCCCCTGCCTATACCCTGAAAAATTTATTTTGTCCGATTTCCACGAAACTTTCCAGATGTCTTCTACTCATCATAACAAACAAAAAAATATATTACACCATGCCTCTATCTCGCTCCGTTCTCCTAATATTTAGGCCCGAGCCGGACGCAGTCCTGGCAAGGGACTATTGTTTTTGGGTGGTTTCTTATTATTATTATTATTATTATTATTATTATTTTTTTTTTTCTCCGGAAAGGATCGCGTTTTTGACCCGCTAAACGTGGGTGAAAGCTCCCCAAAATTGGCGGAGGCAATGGGGCGGCGAAAAAATTTATGAAATTGGACGAATGGGACACGCCCACAACAAAATGGCTCCACAGCGCCCTCTGGAAGCGGACCCCAATTCAAAAAAATCGGGGCGTTTTTGGGCGTACGCCCGAATCACTCGCCACAGTGAGAGGGGACATCAGGACAAGCCCAAAACTCACTTGGAGCGCCACGCCCACTCGCACAGGGAGGCGGCCATCTTGGCTTCAAACCCGGACATCGTCTAAACTCATTTTACGTTTTGACGAACTAGTCCCTGGTTTTTCGTCGGATTTAGCTCACATTTGGCACAGCGCGTCTAGACATATTGAAATTCAATATTTGCCCAGCGTTTCTCAAAAAAGTTTCACCGTCTCCGCGTAACGCCGCGTAAAAAAACGCGTAGATTTCGCGTTGTTTCCAAGAAAGCTCACGCTCACAGGCATAAGCCCACAGAGCTCATATTCATGTCACTAATGCGCCACCTGAAACTGAACAGAATGAAGCCATTAATGTGTAGCCTGCTCCCAGGATAGCGCCCCCTAGCCATACCTTGAAAACTGCACTTTTGTATCTTTTTAATACAATGATGCCAGCATGTTCTAGACACTTTTGGAAACCAAAAAATACATTATAGTCATGTCATATTTTCTAAGATGTGGCCGTGACTTTGACTTTTATGTGGGAGTCTATCTGGACCTGCCTTGTGTGTCAACAAACTAGTCCCTGGTTTTTCAGCAGAATAAGCCCATACCTGTTTAAACAGACTCTCCTGACACGGGGCTACAAAAAATACCAGACTTTTTTTTCACTCAGACCCCCCCGTTTCGAATGGCGCCCCCCCAAAAACACGTTTTGTGATGTAAATTTGACACCACCTCGCAGGCACGCGCTCTATCCAGTCTGGATCATACTTGGCTGACAGAAGGCCACTTACGGTCTGATTCCATAGAGATCAATTACTTCACGGTGCTCATCACTATAGCGCCCCCTGCCTATACCCTGAAAAATTTATTTTGTCCGATTTCCACGAAACTTTCCAGATGTCTTCTACTCATCATAACAAACAAAAAAATATATTACACCATGCCTCTATCTCGCTCCGTTCTCCTAATATTTAGGCCCGAGCCGGACGCAGTCCTGGCAAGGGACTATTGTTTTTGGGTGGTTTCTTATTATTATTATTATTATTATTATTATTATTTTTTTTTTTCTCCGGAAAGGATCGCGTTTTTGACCCGCTAAACGTGGGTGAAAGCTCCCCAAAATTGGCGGAGGCAATGGGGCGGCGAAAAAATTTATGAAATTGGACGAATGGGACACGCCCACAACAAAATGGCTCCACAGCGCCCTCTGGAAGCGGACCCCAATTCAAAAAAATCGGGGCGTTTTTGGGCGTACGCCCGAATCACTCGCCACAGTGAGAGGGGACATCAGGACAAGCCCAAAACTCACTTGGAGCGCCACGCCCACTCGCACAGGGAGGCGGCCATCTTGGCTTCAAACCCGGACATCGTCTAAACTCATTTTACGTTTTGACGAACTAGTCCCTGGTTTTTCGTCGGATTTAGCTCACATTTGGCACAGCGCGTCTAGACATATTGAAATTCAATATTTGCCCAGCGTTTCTCAAAAAAGTTTCACCGTCTCCGCGTAACGCCGCGTAAAAAAACGCGTAGATTTCGCGTTGTTTCCAAGAAAGCTCACGCTCACAGGCATAAGCCCACAGAGCTCATATTCATGTCACTAATGCGCCACCTGAAACTGAACAGAATGAAGCCATTAATGTGTAGCCTGCTCCCAGGATAGCGCCCCCTAGCCATACCTTGAAAACTGCACTTTTGTATCTTTTTAATACAATGATGCCAGCATGTTCTAGACACTTTTGGAAACCAAAAAATACATTATAGTCATGTCATATTTTCTAAGATGTGGCCGTGACTTTGACTTTTATGTGGGAGTCTATCTGGACCTGCCTTGTGTGTCAACAAACTAGTCCCTGGTTTTTCAGCAGAATAAGCCCATACCTGTTTAAACAGACTCTCCTGACACGGGGCTACAAAAAATACCAGACTTTTTTTTCACTCAGACCCCCCCGTTTCGAATGGCGCCCCCCCAAAAACACGTTTTGTGATGTAAATTTGACACCACCTCGCAGGCACGCGCTCTATCCAGTCTGGATCATACTTGGCTGACAGAAGGCCACTTACGGTCTGATTCCATAGAGATCAATTACTTCACGGTGCTCATCACTATAGCGCCCCCTGCCTATACCCTGAAAAATTTATTTTGTCCGATTTCCACGAAACTTTCCAGATGTCTTCTACTCATCATAACAAACAAAAAAATATATTACACCATGCCTCTATCTCGCTCCGTTCTCCTAATATTTAGGCCCGAGCCGGACGCAGTCCTGGCAAGGGACTATTGTTTTTGGGTGGTTTCTTATTATTATTATTATTATTATTATTATTATTTTTTTTTTTCTCCGGAAAGGATCGCGTTTTTGACCCGCTAAACGTGGGTGAAAGCTCCCCAAAATTGGCGGAGGCAATGGGGCGGCGAAAAAATTTATGAAATTGGACGAATGGGACACGCCCACAACAAAATGGCTCCACAGCGCCCTCTGGAAGCGGACCCCAATTCAAAAAAATCGGGGCGTTTTTGGGCGTACGCCCGAATCACTCGCCACAGTGAGAGGGGACATCAGGACAAGCCCAAAACTCACTTGGAGCGCCACGCCCACTCGCACAGGGAGGCGGCCATCTTGGCTTCAAACCCGGACATCGTCTAAACTCATTTTACGTTTTGACGAACTAGTCCCTGGTTTTTCGTCGGATTTAGCTCACATTTGGCACAGCGCGTCTAGACATATTGAAATTCAATATTTGCCCAGCGTTTCTCAAAAAAGTTTCACCGTCTCCGCGTAACGCCGCGTAAAAAAACGCGTAGATTTCGCGTTGTTTCCAAGAAAGCTCACGCTCACAGGCATAAGCCCACAGAGCTCATATTCATGTCACTAATGCGCCACCTGAAACTGAACAGAATGAAGCCATTAATGTGTAGCCTGCTCCCAGGATAGCGCCCCCTAGCCATACCTTGAAAACTGCACTTTTGTATCTTTTTAATACAATGATGCCAGCATGTTCTAGACACTTTTGGAAACCAAAAAATACATTATAGTCATGTCATATTTTCTAAGATGTGGCCGTGACTTTGACTTTTATGTGGGAGTCTATCTGGACCTGCCTTGTGTGTCAACAAACTAGTCCCTGGTTTTTCAGCAGAATAAGCCCATACCTGTTTAAACAGACTCTCCTGACACGGGGCTACAAAAAATACCAGACTTTTTTTTCACTCAGACCCCCCCGTTTCGAATGGCGCCCCCCCAAAAACACGTTTTGTGATGTAAATTTGACACCACCTCGCAGGCACGCGCTCTATCCAGTCTGGATCATACTTGGCTGACAGAAGGCCACTTACGGTCTGATTCCATAGAGATCAATTACTTCACGGTGCTCATCACTATAGCGCCCCCTGCCTATACCCTGAAAAATTTATTTTGTCCGATTTCCACGAAACTTTCCAGATGTCTTCTACTCATCATAACAAACAAAAAAATATATTACACCATGCCTCTATCTCGCTCCGTTCTCCTAATATTTAGGCCCGAGCCGGACGCAGTCCTGGCAAGGGACTATTGTTTTTGGGTGGTTTCTTATTATTATTATTATTATTATTTTTTTTCTCCGGAAAGGATCGCGTTTTTGACCCGCTAAACGTGGGTGAAAGCTCCCCAAAATTGGCGGAGGCAATGGGGCAGCGAAAAAATTTATGATATTGGACGAATGGGACACGCCCACAACAAAATGGCTCCACAGCGCCCTCTGGAAGCGGACCCCAATTCAAAAAAATCGGGGCGTTTTTGGGCGTACGCCCGAATCACTCGCCACAGTGAGAGGGGACATCAGGACAAGCCCAAAACTCACTTGGAGCGCCACGCCCACTCGCACAGGGAGGCGGCCATCTTGGCTTGAATTGGCTTTCAAGTGGCTTGTAAGTGGCCCACCCATCCTCCGTGAAAATCCCCAGAGGTCTTAGCCTGGCTGCATACTGGCCTCTGTCAGAGGCCTCTGTCTCCTGAAATTCGCCAAATTTTCAAATTTCTCCCTTTCTTCACAAAAGCCACACTTTTGGACTCATAGGTACTTATACTACCCCTCTGTCACAGACAGAAGCTTTAATTTGGACGTTTTTGCCTCCAAATTCACGTTTTTCTCAACAGTACAATCACAGGAAGTTTAATTCGCCTGTTTCCTGTCCGTCTCTCTGTGTGCTCCTCGTACTATATGGGTCTTTCCAAAATATTGCTTCAATATCGAGGGTGCTGCAGGGCTGAAACCCTCTCTCAACGTTTCTTTGGGCAGCCAGGAATTTACCCTGATTAAATAATGATAGAATATATTATTTTCTATACTGTAAATCCATTTCCTGCAAATACACAAGTGCGGGGTATTTCATGATATCAACGTCAAATCCCCTGCAGCAATCACTCAGTCTTAGTAGCTCCATTGGTAGAGAGCTGGGTTAGTGTACAGGAGGTTGCTGGATCAAATACCAACCTTGACTCTTTTTCATTTGTTTTTCTTTTCGACTCCGCACTTTCTGGTAAGAACATGAATCGTCGCCGATGGTTCCAAACTCATTAGAAACATGAAAATTACCCCTCCAGTGTGTTGCCGGGATCAAATTTCAGCCTGTGAATTTGGAGTACCCAAGCAGTCATCAGGCCCATGTTTGCATGGAATTACAGCTCAGTGATAGCATGTTTGTCTCAAGTGAAGGAGGAAGCTAGTCCAAACACAACCTTGACACTTTCATATTGCCTTCACCTTTTACATGGGATGCTGCACACATTGTCACAGCCTATAACATGTGAGTAAGGGACATTTTGCAGAAGTTTCTGTGCCTGTGTGGCATCATAGCTTGAGCGTTGGATTCCCAACCATTAGGTTGTTGGATCAATTCTGACTTTACCTTTTTTTTTTTTTTTTTTTTAACCGCAAATATGGTCCCACCCTCATGAAAAACGCTTCAAAACATGCGTCACTAAAGAGAAAGAAATGGGGGATAGTAGGGAGACAATTGAGGAAACACTGGGGAATATGTCGAAAACAATCGGGGAAATGTTCAAGGTGGGGGGGTGGGGGGGGGGGGGGGGGTTATCTAAACTGTGAATCCGTTTCCTGCAAACACACAAGTGCATGATCTCTCATGACATTAATTTCCAATCTGCTGTTTTATTCACTCAGCTGGAGTAGCTCCATCGGTAGAGAGCTGAACTAGTGTACAGGAGGTTGCTGGATCCAATCCCAATGTTCACTCTTTTATTTCCTTTTTCTTTTGGACTCAGCACCTTCCAGGAAGAACTCACTAAAAACAGGGAAATAACCTCTCCTCCAGTGTGTTGCTGCAATCAAATTCCAGCCTGGGAATTTGGAGAAACCAAGCCATCATCAGGCCCATGTTTCAAGTGAAGGAGGTTGCTAGTCCAAACACAGCCATGACACTTTTATATTGTTGTCACCTTTTACATGGGCAACTGCACACATTGTCACAGCCTAAAACACATGAATACAGGACGTTTCATGAGATTGGTTGTGCCTGTGTAGTGTTACTGCTTGTGCATTGGCTTGTCAATCATGACATTAATGGATCAATTTTGACCTTAGCTCTTTTTTTTTTTTTTATAACCGCACCTATGGTCCCGCCCCAATGTATGGGTGGGGTGCATGACCTGAAATTACCTCTCTCCTCCAGTGGTGTGCTGGGAACTAACTTCTGCTCAATAATTTAGACAAAAGTAGCCCACATCGGGGTCTAACTACCATGGAGGTACAGCTCAGTGATAGTGTGCTTGACTTTGGTGGAGGAGGTTGCCAGTTCAAACATGGCTGTGACACTTCTCTAATCCTTTCTCTTTTTTTGTCGGCATTTTAATAGAATTTCTGATACAGTGCAGTCTGTCAGTGATTTTAACCGTTTATACAGAGTTTCTGCAATATCAACATGTTTGTACAGTTTCTGCAACAAAATAGGGATTATTGCAATTACAACACAATTATGCAACTACATAGGGATTTTCACAATAGCACTATAATGTAACTTAATAGGGACATTCGCATATAAAGCACTGTCATGCAACTTAAAGGGACTTTCGCATATAATAAACTGTAATGCAACTTAAAGGGACTTTCGCATATAATAAACTGTAATGCAACTTAAAGGAACTTTCGCATAAAATGAACTGTAATGCAACTTAAAGGGACTTTCGCATAAAATGAACTGTAATGCAACTTAAAGAGACTTTCGCATATAATAAACTGTAATGCAACTTAAAGGGACTTTCGCATATAATAAACTGTAATGCAACTTAAAGGGACTTTCGCATATAATGTACTGTAATGCAACTTAGAGGGACTTTCGCATATAATAAACTGTAATGCAACTTAGAGGGACTTTCGCATATAATGTACTGTAATGCAACTTAAAGGGACTTTCGCATATAATAAACTGTAATGCAACTTAGAGGGACTTTCGCATATAATAAACTGTAATGCAACTTAAAGGGACTTTCGCATATAATAAACTGTAATGCAACTTAGAGGGACTTTCGCATATAATAAACTGTAATGCAACTTAAAGGGACTTTCGCATATAATAAACTGTAATGCAACTTAGAGGGACTTTCGCATATAATAAACTGTAATGCAACTTAGAGGGACTTTCGCATATAATAAACTGTAATGCAACTTAGAGGGACTTTCGCATATAATAAACTGTAATGCAACTTAGAGGGACTTTCGCATATAATAAACTGTAATGCAACTTAAAGGGACTTTGCATATAATAAACTGTAATGCAACTTTAAGGGACTTTCGCATAAAATGAACTGTAATGCAACTTTAAGGGACTTTCGCATGAAATGCACTGTAATACAACTTAAATCAGTGTGATGAGGATTGATCGCAAGGGACCACAGCAAACAGAGGTGGTCGTAAGGCGTGAGAGTGAGCAAAGGTGGTAGCAAGGGATGACAACGAGCGGAGGTGGCCGCAAGGAACGAGAGCGAGCGGAGGTGGCCGCAAGGGACGAGAGCGAGCGGGGGCGGTTGCAAGGGACGAGTCCCCAAGGGCGAGGGCCTTCATCGCCGCTTGCGGCTTTAATTATTATTATTATTATTTTTTTTCTCCGGAAAGGATCGCGTTTTTGACCCGCTAAACGTGGGTGAAAGCTCCCCAAAATTGGCGGAGGCAATGGGGCAGCGAAAAAATTTATGATATTGGACGAATGGGACACGCCCACAACAAAATGGCTCCACAGCGCCCTCTGGAAGCGGACCCCAATTCAAAAAAATTGGGGCGTTTTTGGGCGTACGCCAGAATCACTCGCCACAGTGAGAGGGGACATCAGGACGACCCCAAAACTCACTTGGAGCGCCACGCCCACTCGCACAGGGAGGCGGCCATCTTGGCTTCAAACCCGGACATCGTCTAAACTCATTTTACGTTTTAACGAACTAGTCCCTGGTTTTTCATCGGATTTAGCTCACATTTGGCACAGCGCGTCTAGACATATTGAAATTCAATATTTGCCCAGCGTTTCTCAAAAAAGTTTCACTGTCTCTGCGTAACGCCGCGGCAAAAAACGCGTAGATTTCGCGTTGTTTCCAAGAAAGCTCACGCTCACAGGCATAAGCCCACAGAGCTCATATTCATGTCACTAATGCGCCACCTGAAACTGAACAGAATGAAGCCATTAATGTGTAGCCTGCTCCCAGGATAGCGCCCCCTAGCCATACCTTGAAAACTGCACTTTTGAATCTTTTTTATACAATGATGCCAGTATGTTCTAGACACTTTTGCAAAGCAAAAAATACATAATAGTCATGTCATATTTTCTAAGATGTGGGCGTGACTTTGACTTTTATGTGGGAGTCTATCTGGACCTGTCTTGTTTGTCAACAAACTAGTCCCTGGTTTGTCAGCAGAATAAGCCCATACCTGTTTAAACAGACTCTCCTGACACGGGGCTACAAAAAATACCTGACTTTTTTTTCACTCAGACCCCCCCGTTTCGAATGGCGCCCCCCCAAAAACACGTTTTGTCATGTAAATTTGACACCACCTCGCAGGCGCGCGCTCTATCCAGTCTGGATCATACTTGGCTGACAGAAGGCCACTTACGGTCTGATTCCATAGAGATCAATTACTTCACGGTGCACATCACTATAGCGCCCCCTGCCTATACCCTGAAAAATTTATTTTGTCCGATTTCCACCAAACTTTCCAGATGTCTTCTACTCATCATAACAAACAAAAAAATATATTACACCATGCCTCTATCTCGCTCCGTTCTCCTAATATTTAGGCCCGAGCCGGACGCAGTCCTGGCAAGGGACTATTGTTTTTGGGTGGTTTCTTATTATTAGGCCCGAGCCGGACGCAGTCCTGGCAAGGGACTATTGTTTTTGGGTGGTTTCTTATTATTATTATTATTATTATTATTATTTTTTTTTTTCTCCGGAAAGGATCGCGTTTTTGACCCGCTAAACGTGGGTGAAAGCTCCCCAAAATTGGCGGAGGCAATGAGGCAGCGAAAAAATTTATGATATTGGACGAATGGGACACGCCCACAACAAAACGGCTCCACAGCGCCCTCTGGAAGCGGACCCCAATTCAAAAAAATCGGGGCGTTTTTGGGCGTACGCCCGAATCACTCGCCACAGTGAGAGGGGACATCAGGACAAGCCCAAAACTCACTTGGAGCGCCACGCCCACTCGCACAGGGAGGCGGCCATCTTGGCTTCAAACCCGGACATCGTCCAAACTCATTTTACGTTTTAACGAACTAGTCCCTGGTTTTTCATCGGATTTAGCTCACATTTGGCACAGCGCGTCTAGACATATTGAAATTCAATATTTGCCCAGCGTTTCTCAAAAAAGTTTCACCGTCTCCGCGTAACGCCGCGTCAAAAAACGCGTAGATTTCGCGTTGTTTCCAAGAAAGCTCAGGCTCACAGGCATAAGCCCACAGAGCTCATATTCATGTCACTAATGCGCCACCTGAAACTGAACAGAATGAAGCCATTAATGTGTAGCCTGCTCCAAGTATAGCGCCCCCTAGCCATACCTTGAAAACTGCACTTTTGAATATTTTTAATACAATGATGCCAGTATGTTCTAGACACTTTTGCAAACCAAAAAATACAATATAGTCATGTCATATTTTCTAAGATGTGGGCGTGACTTTGACTTTTATGTGGGAGTCTATCTGGACCTGCCTTGTGTGTCAACAAACTAGTCCCTGGTTTTTCAGCAGAATAAGCCCATACCTGCTTAAACAGACTCTCCTGACACGGGGCTACAAAAAATACCTGACTTTTTTTTCACTCAGACCCCCCCGTTTCGAATGGCGCCCCCCCAAAAACACGTTTTGTCATGTAAATGTGACACCATCTCGCAGGCACGCGCTCTATCCAGTCTGGATCATACTTGGCTGACAGAAGTCCACTTACGGTCTGATTCCATAGAGATCAATAACTGCACGGTGCTCATCACTATAGCGCCCCCTGCCTATACCTTGAAAAAATTATTTTGTCCGATTTCCACCAAACTTTCCAGATGTCTTCTACTCATCATAACAAACCAAAAAATATATTACACCATGCCTCTATCTCGCTCCGTTCTCCTTATATTTAGGCCCGAGCCGGACGCAGTCCTGGCAAGGGACTATTGTTTTTGGGTGGTTTCTTATTATTATTATTATTATTATTAGGCCCGAGCCGGACGCAGTCCTGGCAAGGGACTATTGTTTTTGGGTGGTTTCTTATTATTATTATTATTTTTTTTCTCCGGAAATGATCGCGTTTTTGACCCGCTGAACGTGGGCGAAAACTCACCAAAATTGGCGGAGGCATTGGGGCAGCGAAAAAATTTATGATATTGGACGAATTGGACACGCTCATAACAAAGTGGCTCCGCAGCGCCCCCTGGAAGTGGACCCCAATTCAAAAAAATTGGGGCATTTTTGGGCGTATGCCCAAGTCCTTGGGCACAGTGAGAGGGGACATCAGGACAACCCCAAAACTCACTTGGAGCGCCACGCCCACTCGCACAGGGAGGCGGCCATCTTGGCTTCAAACCCGGACCTCGTCTAAACTCATTTTACGTTTTAACGAACTAGTCCCTGGTTTTTTGTCGGATTTACATCACATTTGGCACAGCGCGTCTAGACGTATTGAAATTCAATATTTGCCCAGCGTTTCTCAAAAAAGTTTCACCGTCTCCGCGTAACGCCGCGGCAAAAAACGCGTAGATTTCGCGTTGTTTCCAAGAAAGCTCACGCTCACAGGCATAAGCCCACAGAGCTCATATTCATGTCACTAATGCGCCACCTCAAACTGAACAGAATGAAGCCATTAATGTGTAGCCTGCTCCAAGTATAGCACCCCCTAGCCATACCTTGAAAACTGCACTTTTGAATCTTTTTTATACAATGATTCCAGTATGTTCTAGACACTTTTGCAAACCAAAAAATACATTATAGTCATGTCATATTTTCTAAGATGTGGGCGTGACTTTGACTTTTCATTGGTAATCTGTATGGACCTGTCTTGTTTGTCAACAAACTAGTCCCTGGTTTTTCAGCAGAATAAGCCCATACCTGTTTAAACAGACTCTCCTGACACGGGGCTACAAAAAATACCTGACTTTTTTTTCACTCAGACCCCCCCGTTTCGAATGGCGCCCCCCCAAAAACACGTTTTGTCATGTAAATTTGACACCACCTCGCAGGCACGCGCTCTATCCAGTCTGGATCATACTTGGCTGACAGAAGGCCACTTACGGTCTGATTCCATAGAGATCAATTACTTCACGGTGCACATCACTATAGCGCCCCCTGCCTATACCATGAAAAAATTATTTTGTCCGATTTCCACCAAACTTTCCAGATGTCTTCTACTCATCATAACAAACAAAAAAATATATTACACCATGCCTCTATCTCGCTCCGTTCTCCTTATATTTAGGCCCGAGCCGGACGCAGTCCTGGCAAGGGACTATTGTTTTTGGGTGGTTTCTTATTATTATTATTATTTTTTTTCTCCGGAAATGATCGCGTTTTTGACCCGCTGAACGTGGGCGAAAACTCACCAAAATTGGCGGAGGCATTGGGGCAGCGAAAAAATTTATGATATTGGACGAATTGGACACGCTCATAACAAAGTGGCTCCGCAGCGCCCCCTGGAAGTGGACCCCAATTCAAAAAAATTGGGGCATTTTTGGGCGTATGCCCAAGTCCTTGGGCACAGTGAGAGGGGACATCAGGACAACCCCAAAACTCACTTGGAGCGCCACGCCCACTCGCACAGGGAGGCGGCCATCTTGGCTTCAAACCCGGACCTCGTCTAAACTCATTTTACGTTTTAACGAACTAGTCCCTGGTTTTTTGTCGGATTTACATCACATTTGGCACAGCGCGTCTAGACGTATTGAAATTCAATATTTGCCCAGCGTTTCTCAAAAAAGTTTCACCGTCTCCGCGTAACGCCGCGGCAAAAAACGCGTAGATTTCGCGTTGTTTCCAAGAAAGCTCACGCTCACAGGCATAAGCCCACAGAGCTCATATTCATGTCACTAATGCGCCACCTCAAACTGAACAGAATGAAGCCATTAATGTGTAGCCTGCTCCAAGTATAGCACCCCCTAGCCATACCTTGAAAACTGCACTTTTGAATCTTTTTTATACAATGATTCCAGTATGTTCTAGACACTTTTGCAAACCAAAAAATACATTATAGTCATGTCATATTTTCTAAGATGTGGGCGTGACTTTGACTTTTCATTGGTAATCTGTATGGACCTGTCTTGTTTGTCAACAAACTAGTCCCTGGTTTTTCAGCAGAATAAGCCCATACCTGTTTAAACAGACTCTCCTGACACGGGGCTACAAAAAATACCTGACTTTTTTTTCACTCAGACCCCCCCGTTTCGAATGGCGCCCCCCCAAAAACACGTTTTGTCATGTAAATTTGACACCACCTCGCAGGCACGCGCTCTATCCAGTCTGGATCATACTTGGCTGACAGAAGGCCACTTACGGTCTGATTCCATAGAGATCAATTACTTCACGGTGCACATCACTATAGCGCCCCCTGCCTATACCATGAAAAAATTATTTTGTCCGATTTCCACCAAACTTTCCAGATGTCTTCTACTCATCATAACAAACAAAAAAATATATTACACCATGCCTCTATCTCGCTCCGTTCTCCTTATATTTAGGCCCGAGCCGGACGCAGTCCTGGCAAGGGACTATTGTTTTTGGGTGGTTTCTTATTATTATTATTATTTTTTTTCTCCGGAAATGATCGCGTTTTTGACCCGCTGAACGTGGGCGAAAACTCACCAAAATTGGCGGAGGCATTGGGGCAGCGAAAAAATTTATGATATTGGACGAATTGGACACGCTCATAACAAAGTGGCTCCGCAGCGCCCCCTGGAAGTGGACCCCAATTCAAAAAAATTGGGGCATTTTTGGGCGTATGCCCAAGTCCTTGGGCACAGTGAGAGGGGACATCAGGACAACCCCAAAACTCACTTGGAGCGCCACGCCCACTCGCACAGGGAGGCGGCCATCTTGGCTTCAAACCCGGACCTCGTCTAAACTCATTTTACGTTTTAACGAACTAGTCCCTGGTTTTTTGTCGGATTTACATCACATTTGGCACAGCGCGTCTAGACGTATTGAAATTCAATATTTGCCCAGCGTTTCTCAAAAAAGTTTCACCGTCTCCGCGTAACGCCGCGGCAAAAAACGCGTAGATTTCGCGTTGTTTCCAAGAAAGCTCACGCTCACAGGCATAAGCCCACAGAGCTCATATTCATGTCACTAATGCGCCACCTCAAACTGAACAGAATGAAGCCATTAATGTGTAGCCTGCTCCAAGTATAGCACCCCCTAGCCATACCTTGAAAACTGCACTTTTGAATCTTTTTTATACAATGATTCCAGTATGTTCTAGACACTTTTGCAAACCAAAAAATACATTATAGTCATGTCATATTTTCTAAGATGTGGGCGTGACTTTGACTTTTCATTGGTAATCTGTATGGACCTGTCTTGTTTGTCAACAAACTAGTCCCTGGTTTTTCAGCAGAATAAGCCCATACCTGTTTAAACAGACTCTCCTGACACGGGGCTACAAAAAATACCTGACTTTTTTTTCACTCAGACCCCCCCGTTTCGAATGGCGCCCCCCCAAAAACACGTTTTGTCATGTAAATTTGACACCACCTCGCAGGCACGCGCTCTATCCAGTCTGGATCATACTTGGCTGACAGAAGGCCACTTACGGTCTGATTCCATAGAGATCAATTACTTCACGGTGCACATCACTATAGCGCCCCCTGCCTATACCATGAAAAAATTATTTTGTCCGATTTCCACCAAACTTTCCAGATGTCTTCTACTCATCATAACAAACAAAAAAATATATTACACCATGCCTCTATCTCGCTCCGTTCTCCTTATATTTAGGCCCGAGCCGGACGCAGTCCTGGCAAGGGACTATTGTTTTTGGGTGGTTTCTTATTATTATTATTATTTTTTTTCTCCGGAAATGATCGCGTTTTTGACCCGCTGAACGTGGGCGAAAACTCACCAAAATTGGCGGAGGCATTGGGGCAGCGAAAAAATTTATGATATTGGACGAATTGGACACGCTCATAACAAAGTGGCTCCGCAGCGCCCCCTGGAAGTGGACCCCAATTCAAAAAAATTGGGGCATTTTTGGGCGTATGCCCAAGTCCTTGGGCACAGTGAGAGGGGACATCAGGACAACCCCAAAACTCACTTGGAGCGCCACGCCCACTCGCACAGGGAGGCGGCCATCTTGGCTTCAAAGTGGCTTGTAAGTGGCCCGCCCATCCTCCGTGAAAATAGCCAGAGGTCTTAGCCTGGCAACATACTGGCCTCTGTCAGAGGCCTCTGTGTCCTTAAATTCGCCAATTTTCCAAATTTCTCCCTTTCTTCACAAAAGCCACACTTTTGGACTCGTAGGTACTTATACTACCCCTCTGTCACAGACAGAAGCTTTAATTTGGACGTTTTGCCTCCAAATTCACGTTTTTTTCAACTGTACAGTCACAGGAAGTTCAGTTTATCTGTTTCCTGTCCGTCTCTCTGTGTGTTCCTCGTACTATATGGGTCTCACAAAAATATTGCTTCAATATCAAGGGTGCTGCAGGGCTGGAGCACCCTCTCAACGATCCTTTGGGCAGCCAGGAATTTACCCCAATTACAATATGAGAGAATATATTATTTTCTAAACTGTTAATCCGTTTTCTGCAAATACACAAGTGCAGGGTCTCCCATGAGATTTATTTCACATCCGCTGCCTGTTTTCTCAGCCTAAGTAGCTCCATTGGTAGAGTGCTGGGTTAATGTGCAGGAGGTTGCTGGATCAAATCCCAACCAAGACTCTTTTTCACTTGTTTTTCTTTTGAACACATCACTTTCTGGGAACAAAGTGCATCGTCGCCGACGGTTCCACACTCATTAAAAACAGGGAAATGACCCCTCCAGTGTGTTGCGAGTGCCATGAGTTCAGGACGTTTCCTAGAAGTTCCTGTGCCTGTGTGGCATCACAGCTTGAGCGTTAGATTCCCAACCATTAGGTTGCTGGATCAATATTGACCCTTTATGACTTCAACTTTTTTTTCTTTTAATTACCCGCGCTTATGGTCCCACCCTCATGAAAAACGCTTTCAAAATATGCGTCACTAAAGAGAAAGAAATGGGGGGATAGTGGGGAGACAGTTGAGGAATCACTGGGGGAAAATGTCGAAAACTATCAGGGAAATGTTCCGGGGGGGGGGGACATGACCTGAAGAATTCTAAACTCTAAATCTGTTTCCTGCAAACACACAAGTGCCGGGTCCTGTCATGAAATTAATTTCACATCTGCTGTTTAATTCACTCAGTTGAAGTAGCTCCATTGGTAGAGAGCTGAACTAGTGTACAGGAGGTTGCTGGATCAAATCCCAACATTGACTTTTATTTCCTTTTTCTTTTGAACTCAGCACCTTCC
The DNA here is from genome assembly GCF_951799975.1 of Gobius niger. Classification (NCBI taxonomy): domain Eukaryota; kingdom Metazoa; phylum Chordata; class Actinopteri; order Gobiiformes; family Gobiidae; genus Gobius; species Gobius niger. Next base: position 9,620,975 of record NC_136852.1, on the reverse strand, counting down.
AGGAAGAACTCACTAAAAACAGGGAAATAACCTCTCCTCCAATGTGTTGCTGCGACCAAATTTCAGCCTGGGAATTTAGAGAAACCAAGCCATCATCAGGCCCATGTTTCAAGTGAAGGAGGTTGCGAGTCCAAACACAGCCTTGACACTTTTCTATTGCTTTCACCTTTTACATGGGCTGCTGCACACATTGTCACAGCCTAAAACACATGAGTCCGAGGCATTTCACCAGAGTTGCTGTGCCTGTGTAGTGTCATAGCTTGAGTGTTGGGATTTTAACCATAAGAGTGCTGGTTCAATTCTGACCTTATTTCTTTTTCTTTCTTTATTCTTTTTCTTCACTGCGCCTTTAATCCCACCCTCATGAAAAACGCTTTCTAAATATAAGCCACGAAAGAGACAGAAATGGGGGGATAGGGAAACAATCGAGGCAACACTGCCCGATAATTTACAGCAAAGTAGCCCAAATCAGGCCTTAACAACCAAGGAGCTATAGCTCAGGGATAGTGTAATTGTCTTTGGTATAGGAGGTTGCCAGTTCAAATATGGCTGTGACACTTGTCTAATGCTTTCTCTTTTCTTGCCGGCATTTTAATAGGATTTCTGATACAACGAAGTCTGTCAGTGATTTCAACAGTTTTTACAGTTTCTGCAACAAAATAGGGATTTTTGCAACTACAACACAATTAAGCAACTACATAGAGATTTTCACAATAGCACTGTAATGCAACTTAATAGGGACTTTCGCATAACATGTAACTTAATTCACCTTATTCCGGACGTTCGCGTGGGCGCCACCATGAATTGTGCCCGCCCCTTTTCTCCTATGTGTTAACATGGGGCTGGAGAAGTCCACATAAAATCAGTCTCTACACGAAAACAAAGCCGTTTTCAGGCCGCGCAGAGAAACGCTGCAGTGTTTATTTGTCGGTGCAAATGAACATCGGACATTTTACACAAATCAATCAACTAAACATCAGATTTGAGCGGAGAATATTTTCCCTCGTTCTCCGTTAAAATGAATGGGCAACAGTGGGTGGGGCAGAATAAGGTGAATAGGGACTTTCGCATAAAATGCACTGTAATGCGACTTAAAGGTACTTTCGCATATAATAAACTGTAATGCAACTTCAAGGCACTTTCGCATATAATAAACTGTAATGCAACTTAAACGGACCTTCGCATAAAATGCACTGTAATGCAACTTAAAGGGACTTTCGCATATAATGCACTGTAATGCGACTTAAAGGGACTTTCGCATATAATGCACTGTAATGCAACTTACAGAGACTTTCGCATATAATGCACTGTAATGCAACTTAAAAGGACTTTCGCATAAAATGCACTGTAATGCAACTAAAATGACTTTCGCATAAAATGCACTGTAATGCAACTAAAATGACTTTCGCATAAAATGCACTGTAATGCAACTAAAATGACTTTCGCATATAATGCACTGTAATGCAACTTAAAGGGACTTTCGCATCAAGATGAGCGAGTTCAATTGTGGGGCTCGCAAGGACCTAGTGTGATGAAGAGTGGTCGCAAGGCATGAGAGTGACCGGAGGTGGCCGCAAAGGACGAGAGCGAGCGGGGGCGGTTGCAAGGGACGAGTCCCCAAGGGCGAGGGCCTTCATCGCCGCTTGCGGCTTTAATTATTATTATTATTTTTTTTTTTCTCCGGAAAGGATCGCGTTTTTGACCCGCTAAACGTGGGTGAAAGCTCCCCAAAATTGGCGGAGGCAATGGGGCAGCGAAAAAATTTATGATATTGGACGAATGGGACACGCCCACAACAAAATGGCTCCACAGCGCCCTCTGGAAGCGGACCCCAATTCAAAAAAATTGGGGCGTTTTTGGGCGTACGCCAGAATCACTCGCCACAGTGAGAGGGGACATCAGGACGACCCCAAAACTCACTTGGAGCGCCACGCCCACTCGCACAGGGAGGCGGCCATCTTGGCTTCAAACCCGGACATCGTCTAAACTCATTTTACGTTTTAACGAACTAGTCCCTGGTTTTTCATCGGATTTAGCTCACATTTGGCACAGCGCGTCTAGACATATTGAAATTCAATATTTGCCCAGCGTTTCTCAAAAAAGTTTCACTGTCTCTGCGTAACGCCGCGGCAAAAAACGCGTAGATTTCGCGTTGTTTCCAAGAAAGCTCACGCTCACAGGCATAAGCCCACAGAGCTCATATTCATGTCACTAATGCGCCACCTGAAACTGAACAGAATGAAGCCATTAATGTGTAGCCTGCTCCCAGGATAGCGCCCCCTAGCCATACCTTGAAAACTGCACTTTTGAATCTTTTTTATACAATGATGCCAGTATGTTCTAGACACTTTTGCAAAGCAAAAAATACATAATAGTCATGTCATATTTTCTAAGATGTGGGCGTGACTTTGACTTTTATGTGGGAGTCTATCTGGACCTGTCTTGTTTGTCAACAAACTAGTCCCTGGTTTGTCAGCAGAATAAGCCCATACCTGTTTAAACAGACTCTCCTGACACGGGGCTACAAAAAATACCTGACTTTTTTTTCACTCAGACCCCCCCGTTTCGAATGGCGCCCCCCCAAAAACACGTTTTGTCATGTAAATTTGACACCACCTCGCAGGCGCGCGCTCTATCCAGTCTGGATCATACTTGGCTGACAGAAGGCCACTTACGGTCTGATTCCATAGAGATCAATTACTTCACGGTGCACATCACTATAGCGCCCCCTGCCTATACCCTGAAAAATTTATTTTGTCCGATTTCCACCAAACTTTCCAGATGTCTTCTACTCATCATAACAAACAAAAAAATATATTACACCATGCCTCTATCTCGCTCCGTTCTCCTAATATTTAGGCCCGAGCCGGACGCAGTCCTGGCAAGGGACTATTGTTTTTGGGTGGTTTCTTATTATTATTAGGCCCGAGCCGGACGCAGTCCTGGCAAGGGACTATTGTTTTTGGGTGGTTTCTTATTATTATTATTATTATTATTATTATTTTTTTTCTCCGGAAAGGATCGCGTTTTTGACCCGCTAAACGTGGGTGAAAGCTCCCCAAAATTGGCGGAGGCAATGAGGCGGCGAAAAAATTTATGATATTGGACGAATGGGACACGCCCACAACAAAATGGCTCCACAGCGCCCTCTGGAAGCGGACCCCAATTCAAAAAAATAGGGGCGTTTTGGGGCGTACGCCCGAATCACTCGCCACAGTGAGAGGGGACATCAGGACAAGCCCAAAACTCACTTGGAGCGCCACGCCCACTCGCACAGGGAGGCGGCCATCTTGGCTTCAAACCCGGACATCGTCTAAACTCATTTTACGTTTTAACGAACTAGTCCCTGGTTTTTCATCGGATTTAGCTCACATTTGGCACAGCGCGTCTAGACATATTGAAATTCAATATTTGCCCAGCGTTTCTCAAAAAAGTTTCACCGTCTCCGCGTAACGCCGTGTCAAAAAACGCGTAGATTTCGCGTTGTTTCCAAGAAAGCTCACGCTCACAGGCATAAGCCCACAGAGCTCATATTCATGTCACTAATGCGCCACCTGAAACTGAACAGAATGAAGCCATTAATGTGTAGCCTGCTCCATGTATAGCGCCCCCTAGCCATACCTTGAAAACTGCACTTTTGAATCTTTTTTAGACAATGATGCCAGTATGTTCTAGACACTTTTGGAAACCAAAAAATACACTATAGTCATGTCATATTTTCTAAGATGTGGCCGTGACTTTGACTTTTATGTGGGAGTCTATCTGGACCTGCCTTGTGTGTCAACAAACTAGTCCCTGGTTTTTCAGCAGAATAAGCCCATACCTGTTTAAACAGACTCTCCTGACACGGGGCTACAAAAAATACCTGACTTTTTTTCCACTCAGACCCCCCCGTTTCGAATGGCGCCCCCCCAAAAACACGTTTTGTCATGTAAATTTGACACCACCTCGCAGGCGCGCGCTCTATCCAGTCTGGATCATACTTGGCTGACAGAAGGCCACTTACGGTCTGATTCCATAGAGATCAATTACTTCACGGTGCACATCACTATAGCGCCCCCTGCCTATACCTTGAAAAAATTATTTTGTCCGATTTCCACCAAACTTTCCAGATGTGTTCTACTCATCATAACAAACAAAAAAATATATTACACCATGCCTCTATCTTGCTCCGTTCTCCTTATATTTAGGCCCGAGCCGGACGCAGTCCTGGCAAGGGACTATTGTTTTTGGGTGGTTTCTTATTATTATTATTATTATTATTATTATTTTTTTTCTCCGGAAAGGATCGCGTTTTTGACCCGCTAAACGTGGGTGAAAGCTCCCCAAAATTGGCGGAGGCAATGAGGCGGCGAAAAAATTTATGATATTGGACGAATGGGACACGCCCACAACAAAATGGCTCCACAGCGCCCTCTGGAAGCGGACCCCAATTCAAAAAAATAGGGGCGTTTTGGGGCGTACGCCCGAATCACTCGCCACAGTGAGAGGGGACATCAGGACAAGCCCAAAACTCACTTGGAGCGCCACGCCCACTCGCACAGGGAGGCGGCCATCTTGGCTTCAAACCCGGACATCGTCTAAACTCATTTTACGTTTTAACGAACTAGTCCCTGGTTTTTCATCGGATTTAGCTCACATTTGGCACAGCGCGTCTAGACATATTGAAATTCAATATTTGCCCAGCGTTTCTCAAAAAAGTTTCACCGTCTCCGCGTAACGCCGTGTCAAAAAACGCGTAGATTTCGCGTTGTTTCCAAGAAAGCTCACGCTCACAGGCATAAGCCCACAGAGCTCATATTCATGTCACTAATGCGCCACCTGAAACTGAACAGAATGAAGCCATTAATGTGTAGCCTGCTCCATGTATAGCGCCCCCTAGCCATACCTTGAAAACTGCACTTTTGAATCTTTTTTAGACAATGATGCCAGTATGTTCTAGACACTTTTGGAAACCAAAAAATACACTATAGTCATGTCATATTTTCTAAGATGTGGCCGTGACTTTGACTTTTATGTGGGAGTCTATCTGGACCTGCCTTGTGTGTCAACAAACTAGTCCCTGGTTTTTCAGCAGAATAAGCCCATACCTGTTTAAACAGACTCTCCTGACACGGGGCTACAAAAAATACCTGACTTTTTTTCCACTCAGACCCCCCCGTTTCGAATGGCGCCCCCCCAAAAACACGTTTTGTCATGTAAATTTGACACCACCTCGCAGGCGCGCGCTCTATCCAGTCTGGATCATACTTGGCTGACAGAAGGCCACTTACGGTCTGATTCCATAGAGATCAATTACTTCACGGTGCACATCACTATAGCGCCCCCTGCCTATACCTTGAAAAAATTATTTTGTCCGATTTCCACCAAACTTTCCAGATGTGTTCTACTCATCATAACAAACAAAAAAATATATTACACCATGCCTCTATCTTGCTCCGTTCTCCTTATATTTAGGCCCGAGCCGGACGCAGTCCTGGCAAGGGACTATTGTTTTTGGGTGGTTTCTTATTATTATTATTATTATTATTATTATTTTTTTTCTCCGGAAAGGATCGCGTTTTTGACCCGCTAAACGTGGGTGAAAGCTCCCCAAAATTGGCGGAGGCAATGAGGCGGCGAAAAAATTTATGATATTGGACGAATGGGACACGCCCACAACAAAATGGCTCCACAGCGCCCTCTGGAAGCGGACCCCAATTCAAAAAAATAGGGGCGTTTTGGGGCGTACGCCCGAATCACTCGCCACAGTGAGAGGGGACATCAGGACAAGCCCAAAACTCACTTGGAGCGCCACGCCCACTCGCACAGGGAGGCGGCCATCTTGGCTTCAAACCCGGACATCGTCTAAACTCATTTTACGTTTTAACGAACTAGTCCCTGGTTTTTCATCGGATTTAGCTCACATTTGGCACAGCGCGTCTAGACATATTGAAATTCAATATTTGCCCAGCGTTTCTCAAAAAAGTTTCACCGTCTCCGCGTAACGCCGTGTCAAAAAACGCGTAGATTTCGCGTTGTTTCCAAGAAAGCTCACGCTCACAGGCATAAGCCCACAGAGCTCATATTCATGTCACTAATGCGCCACCTGAAACTGAACAGAATGAAGCCATTAATGTGTAGCCTGCTCCATGTATAGCGCCCCCTAGCCATACCTTGAAAACTGCACTTTTGAATCTTTTTTAGACAATGATGCCAGTATGTTCTAGACACTTTTGGAAACCAAAAAATACACTATAGTCATGTCATATTTTCTAAGATGTGGCCGTGACTTTGACTTTTATGTGGGAGTCTATCTGGACCTGCCTTGTGTGTCAACAAACTAGTCCCTGGTTTTTCAGCAGAATAAGCCCATACCTGTTTAAACAGACTCTCCTGACACGGGGCTACAAAAAATACCTGACTTTTTTTCCACTCAGACCCCCCCGTTTCGAATGGCGCCCCCCCAAAAACACGTTTTGTCATGTAAATTTGACACCACCTCGCAGGCGCGCGCTCTATCCAGTCTGGATCATACTTGGCTGACAGAAGGCCACTTACGGTCTGATTCCATAGAGATCAATTACTTCACGGTGCACATCACTATAGCGCCCCCTGCCTATACCTTGAAAAAATTATTTTGTCCGATTTCCACCAAACTTTCCAGATGTGTTCTACTCATCATAACAAACAAAAAAATATATTACACCATGCCTCTATCTTGCTCCGTTCTCCTTATATTTAGGCCCGAGCCGGACGCAGTCCTGGCAAGGGACTATTGTTTTTGGGTGGTTTCTTATTATTATTATTATTATTATTATTATTTTTTTTCTCCGGAAAGGATCGCGTTTTTGACCCGCTAAACGTGGGTGAAAGCTCCCCAAAATTGGCGGAGGCAATGAGGCGGCGAAAAAATTTATGATATTGGACGAATGGGACACGCCCACAACAAAATGGCTCCACAGCGCCCTCTGGAAGCGGACCCCAATTCAAAAAAATAGGGGCGTTTTGGGGCGTACGCCCGAATCACTCGCCACAGTGAGAGGGGACATCAGGACAAGCCCAAAACTCACTTGGAGCGCCACGCCCACTCGCACAGGGAGGCGGCCATCTTGGCTTCAAACCCGGACATCGTCTAAACTCATTTTACGTTTTAACGAACTAGTCCCTGGTTTTTCATCGGATTTAGCTCACATTTGGCACAGCGCGTCTAGACATATTGAAATTCAATATTTGCCCAGCGTTTCTCAAAAAAGTTTCACCGTCTCCGCGTAACGCCGTGTCAAAAAACGCGTAGATTTCGCGTTGTTTCCAAGAAAGCTCACGCTCACAGGCATAAGCCCACAGAGCTCATATTCATGTCACTAATGCGCCACCTGAAACTGAACAGAATGAAGCCATTAATGTGTAGCCTGCTCCATGTATAGCGCCCCCTAGCCATACCTTGAAAACTGCACTTTTGAATCTTTTTTAGACAATGATGCCAGTATGTTCTAGACACTTTTGGAAACCAAAAAATACACTATAGTCATGTCATATTTTCTAAGATGTGGCCGTGACTTTGACTTTTATGTGGGAGTCTATCTGGACCTGCCTTGTGTGTCAACAAACTAGTCCCTGGTTTTTCAGCAGAATAAGCCCATACCTGTTTAAACAGACTCTCCTGACACGGGGCTACAAAAAATACCTGACTTTTTTTCCACTCAGACCCCCCCGTTTCGAATGGCGCCCCCCCAAAAACACGTTTTGTCATGTAAATTTGACACCACCTCGCAGGCGCGCGCTCTATCCAGTCTGGATCATACTTGGCTGACAGAAGGCCACTTACGGTCTGATTCCATAGAGATCAATTACTTCACGGTGCACATCACTATAGCGCCCCCTGCCTATACCTTGAAAAAATTATTTTGTCCGATTTCCACCAAACTTTCCAGATGTGTTCTACTCATCATAACAAACAAAAAAATATATTACACCATGCCTCTATCTTGCTCCGTTCTCCTTATATTTAGGCCCGAGCCGGACGCAGTCCTGGCAAGGGACTATTGTTTTTGGGTGGTTTCTTATTATTATTATTATTATTATTATTATTTTTTTTCTCCGGAAAGGATCGCGTTTTTGACCCGCTAAACGTGGGTGAAAGCTCCCCAAAATTGGCGGAGGCAATGAGGCGGCGAAAAAATTTATGATATTGGACGAATGGGACACGCCCACAACAAAATGGCTCCACAGCGCCCTCTGGAAGCGGACCCCAATTCAAAAAAATAGGGGCGTTTTGGGGCGTACGCCCGAATCACTCGCCACAGTGAGAGGGGACATCAGGACAAGCCCAAAACTCACTTGGAGCGCCACGCCCACTCGCACAGGGAGGCGGCCATCTTGGCTTCAAACCCGGACATCGTCTAAACTCATTTTACGTTTTAACGAACTAGTCCCTGGTTTTTCATCGGATTTAGCTCACATTTGGCACAGCGCGTCTAGACATATTGAAATTCAATATTTGCCCAGCGTTTCTCAAAAAAGTTTCACCGTCTCCGCGTAACGCCGTGTCAAAAAACGCGTAGATTTCGCGTTGTTTCCAAGAAAGCTCACGCTCACAGGCATAAGCCCACAGAGCTCATATTCATGTCACTAATGCGCCACCTGAAACTGAACAGAATGAAGCCATTAATGTGTAGCCTGCTCCATGTATAGCGCCCCCTAGCCATACCTTGAAAACTGCACTTTTGAATCTTTTTTAGACAATGATGCCAGTATGTTCTAGACACTTTTGGAAACCAAAAAATACACTATAGTCATGTCATATTTTCTAAGATGTGGCCGTGACTTTGACTTTTATGTGGGAGTCTATCTGGACCTGCCTTGTGTGTCAACAAACTAGTCCCTGGTTTTTCAGCAGAATAAGCCCATACCTGTTTAAACAGACTCTCCTGACACGGGGCTACAAAAAATACCTGACTTTTTTTCCACTCAGACCCCCCCGTTTCGAATGGCGCCCCCCCAAAAACACGTTTTGTCATGTAAATTTGACACCACCTCGCAGGCGCGCGCTCTATCCAGTCTGGATCATACTTGGCTGACAGAAGGCCACTTACGGTCTGATTCCATAGAGATCAATTACTTCACGGTGCACATCACTATAGCGCCCCCTGCCTATACCTTGAAAAAATTATTTTGTCCGATTTCCACCAAACTTTCCAGATGTGTTCTACTCATCATAACAAACAAAAAAATATATTACACCATGCCTCTATCTTGCTCCGTTCTCCTTATATTTAGGCCCGAGCCGGACGCAGTCCTGGCAAGGGACTATTGTTTTTGGGTGGTTTCTTATTATTATTATTATTATTATTATTATTTTTTTTCTCCGGAAAGGATCGCGTTTTTGACCCGCTAAACGTGGGTGAAAGCTCCCCAAAATTGGCGGAGGCAATGAGGCGGCGAAAAAATTTATGATATTGGACGAATGGGACACGCCCACAACAAAATGGCTCCACAGCGCCCTCTGGAAGCGGACCCCAATTCAAAAAAATAGGGGCGTTTTGGGGCGTACGCCCGAATCACTCGCCACAGTGAGAGGGGACATCAGGACAAGCCCAAAACTCACTTGGAGCGCCACGCCCACTCGCACAGGGAGGCGGCCATCTTGGCTTCAAACCCGGACATCGTCTAAACTCATTTTACGTTTTAACGAACTAGTCCCTGGTTTTTCATCGGATTTAGCTCACATTTGGCACAGCGCGTCTAGACATATTGAAATTCAATATTTGCCCAGCGTTTCTCAAAAAAGTTTCACCGTCTCCGCGTAACGCCGTGTCAAAAAACGCGTAGATTTCGCGTTGTTTCCAAGAAAGCTCACGCTCACAGGCATAAGCCCACAGAGCTCATATTCATGTCACTAATGCGCCACCTGAAACTGAACAGAATGAAGCCATTAATGTGTAGCCTGCTCCATGTATAGCGCCCCCTAGCCATACCTTGAAAACTGCACTTTTGAATCTTTTTTAGACAATGATGCCAGTATGTTCTAGACACTTTTGGAAACCAAAAAATACACTATAGTCATGTCATATTTTCTAAGATGTGGCCGTGACTTTGACTTTTATGTGGGAGTCTATCTGGACCTGCCTTGTGTGTCAACAAACTAGTCCCTGGTTTTTCAGCAGAATAAGCCCATACCTGTTTAAACAGACTCTCCTGACACGGGGCTACAAAAAATACCTGACTTTTTTTCCACTCAGACCCCCCCGTTTCGAATGGCGCCCCCCCAAAAACACGTTTTGTCATGTAAATTTGACACCACCTCGCAGGCGCGCGCTCTATCCAGTCTGGATCATACTTGGCTGACAGAAGGCCACTTACGGTCTGATTCCATAGAGATCAATTACTTCACGGTGCACATCACTATAGCGCCACCTGCCTATACCCTGAAAAATTTATTTTGTCCGATTGCCACGAAACTTTCCAGATGTCTTCTACTCATCATAACAAACAAAAAAATATATTACACCATGCCTCTATCTTGCTCCGTTCTCCTAATATTTAGGCCCGAGCCGGACGCAGTCCTGGCAAGGGACTATTGTTTTTGGGTGGTTTCTTATTATTATTATTATTATTATTTTTTTTCTCCGGAAAGGATCGCGTTTTTGACCCGCTAAACGTGGGTGAAAGCTCCCCAAAATTGGCGGAGGCAATGGGGCAGTGAAAAAATTTATGATATTGGACGAATGGGACACGCCCACAACAAAATGGCTCCACAGCGCCCTCTGGAAGCGGACCCCAATTCAAAAAAATAGGGGCGTTTTGGGGCGTAGGCCCAAGTCCTTGGGCACAGTGAGAGGGGACATCAGGACAAGCCCAAAACTCACTTGGAGCGCCACGCCCACTCGCACAGGGAGGCGGCCATCTTGGCTTCAAACCCGGACATCGTCTAAACTCATTTTACGTTTTAACGAACTAGTCCCTGGTTTTTCATCGGATTTAGCTCACATTTGGCACAGCGCATCTAGACATATTGAAATTCAATATTTGCCCAGCGTTTCTCAAAAAAGTTTCACCGTCTCCGCGTAACGCCGCGTCAAAAAACGCGTAGATTTCGCGTTGTTTCCAAGAAAGCTCACGCTCACAGGCATAAGCCCACAGAGCTCATATTCATGTCACTAATGCGCCACCTGAAACTGAACAGAATGAAGCCATTAATGTGTAGCCTGCTCCCAGGATAGCGCCCCCTAGCCATACCTTGAAAACTGCACTTTTGAATCTTTTTAATACAATGATGCCAGCATGTTCTAGACACTTTTGGAAACCAAAAAATACATTATAGTCATGTCATATTTTCTAAGATGTGGCCGTGACTTTGACTTTTATGTGGGAGTCTATCTGGACCTGCCTTGTGTGTCAACAAACTAGTCCCTGGTTTTTCAGCAGAATAAGCCCATACCTGTTTAAACAGACTCTCCTGACACAGGGCTACAAAAAATACCTGACTTTTTTTCCACTCAGACCCCCCCGTTTCGAATGGCGCCCCCCCAAAAACACGTTTTGTCATGTAAATTTGACACCACCTCGCAGGCGCGCGCTCTACCAGTCTGGATCATACTTGGCTGACAGAAGGCCACTTACGGTCTGATTCCATAGAGATCAATTACTTCACGGTGCACATCACTATAGCGCCCCCTGCCTATACCTTGAAAAAATTATTTTGTCCGATTTCCACCAAACTTTCCAGATGTGTTCTACTCATCATAACAAACAAAAAAATATATTACACCATGCCTCTATCTTGCTCCGTTCTCCTTATATTTAGGCCCGAGCCGGACGCAGTCCTGGCAAGGGACTATTGTTTTTGGGTGGTTTCTTATTATTATTATTATTATTATTATTATTTTTTTTCTCCGGAAAGGATCGCGTTTTTGACCCGCTAAACGTGGGTGAAAGCTCCCCAAAATTGGCGGAGGCAATGAGGCGGCGAAAAAATTTATGATATTGGACGAATGGGACACGCCCACAACAAAATGGCTCCACAGCGCCCTCTGGAAGCGGACCCCAATTCAAAAAAATAGGGGCGTTTTGGGGCGTACGCCCGAATCACTCGCCACAGTGAGAGGGGACATCAGGACAAGCCAAAACTCACTTGGAGCGCCACGCCCACTCGCACAGGGAGGCGGCCATCTTGGCTTCAAACCCGGACATCGTCTAAACTCATTTTACGTTTTAACGAACTAGTCCTGGTTTTTCATCGGATTTAGCTCACATTTGGCACAGCGCGTCTAGACATATTGAAATTCAATATTTGCCCAGCGTTTCTCAAAAAAGTTTCACCGTCTCCGCGTAACGCCGTGTCAAAAAACGCGTAGATTTCGCGTTGTTTCCAAGAAAGCTCACGCTCACAGGCATAAGCCCACAGAGCTCATATTCATGTCACTAATGCGCCACCTGAAACTGAACAGAATGAAGCCATTAATGTGTAGCCTGCTCCATGTATAGCGCCCCCTAGCCATACCTTGAAAACTGCACTTTTGAATCTTTTTTAGACAATGATGCCAGTATGTTCTAGACACTTTTGGAAACCAAAAAATACACTATAGTCATGTCATATTTTCTAAGATGTGGCCGTGACTTTGACTTTTATTATGTGGGAGTCTATCTGGACCTGCCTTGTGTGTCAACAAACTAGTCCCTGGTTTTTCAGCAGAATAAGCCCATACCTGTTTAAACAGACTCTCCTGACACGGGGCTACAAAAAATACCTGACTTTTTTTCCACTCAGACCCCCCCGTTTCGAATGGCGCCCCCCCAAAAACACGTTTTGTCATGTAAATTTGACACCACCTCGCAGGCGCGCGCTCTATCCAGTCTGGATCATACTTGGCTGACAGAAGGCCACTTACGGTCTGATTCCATAGAGATCAATTACTTCACGGTGCACATCACTATAGCGCCACCTGCCTATACCCTGAAAAATTTATTTTGTCCGATTGCCACGAAACTTTCCAGATGTCTTCTACTCATCATAACAAACAAAAAAATATATTACACCATGCCTCTATCTTGCTCCGTTCTCCTAATATTTAGGCCCGAGCCGGACGCAGTCCTGGCAAGGGACTATTGTTTTTGGGTGGTTTCTTATTATTATTATTATTATTATTTTTTTTCTCCGGAAAGGATCGCGTTTTTGACCCGCTAAACGTGGGTGAAAGCTCCCCAAAATTGGCGGAGGCAATGGGGCAGTGAAAAAATTTATGATATTGGACGAATGGGACACGCCCACAACAAAATGGCTCCACAGCGCCCTCTGGAAGCGGACCCCAATTCAAAAAAATAGGGGCGTTTTGGGGCGTAGGCCCAAGTCCTTGGGCACAGTGAGAGGGGACATCAGGACAAGCCCAAAACTCACTTGGAGCGCCACGCCCACTCGCACAGGGAGGCGGCCATCTTGGCTTCAAACCCGGACATCGTCTAAACTCATTTTACGTTTTAACGAACTAGTCCCTGGTTTTTCATCGGATTTAGCTCACATTTGGCACAGCGCATCTAGACATATTGAAATTCAATATTTGCCCAGCGTTTCTCAAAAAAGTTTCACCGTCTCCGCGTAACGCCGCGTCAAAAAACGCGTAGATTTCGCGTTGTTTCCAAGAAAGCTCACGCTCACAGGCATAAGCCCACAGAGCTCATATTCATGTCACTAATGCGCCACCTGAAACTGAACAGAATGAAGCCATTAATGTGTAGCCTGCTCCCAGGATAGCGCCCCCTAGCCATACCTTGAAAACTGCACTTTTGAATCTTTTTAATACAATGATGCCAGCATGTTCTAGACACTTTTGGAAACCAAAAAATACATTATAGTCATGTCATATTTTCTAAGATGTGGCCGTGACTTTGACTTTTATGTGGGAGTCTATCTGGACCTGCCTTGTGTGTCAACAAACTAGTCCCTGGTTTTTCAGCAGAATAAGCCCATACCTGTTTAAACAGACTCTCCTGACACAGGGCTACAAAAAATACCTGACTTTTTTTCCACTCAGACCCCCCCGTTTCGAATGGCGCCCCCCCAAAAACACGTTTTGTCATGTAAATTTGACACCACCTCGCAGGCGCGCGCTCTATCCAGTCTGGATCATACTTGGCTGACAGAAGGCCACTTACGGTCTGATTCCATAGAGATCAATTACTTCACGGTGCACATCACTATAGCGCCACCTGCCTATACCCTGAAAAATTTATTTTGTCCGATTGCCACGAAACTTTCCAGATGTCTTCTACTCATCATAACAAACAAAAAAATATATTACACCATGCCTCTATCTTGCTCCGTTCTCCTAATATTTAGGCCCGAGCCGGACGCAGTCCTGGCAAGGGACTATTGTTTTTGGGTGGTTTCTTATTATTATTATTATTATTATTTTTTTTCTCCGGAAAGGATCGCGTTTTTGACCCGCTAAACGTGGGTGAAAGCTCCCCAAAATTGGCGGAGGCAATGGGGCAGTGAAAAAATTTATGATATTGGACGAATGGGACACGCCCACAACAAAATGGCTCCACAGCGCCCTCTGGAAGCGGACCCCAATTCAAAAAAATAGGGGCGTTTTGGGGCGTAGGCCCAAGTCCTTGGGCACAGTGAGAGGGGACATCAGGACAAGCCCAAAACTCACTTGGAGCGCCACGCCCACTCGCACAGGGAGGCGGCCATCTTGGCTTCAAACCCGGACATCGTCTAAACTCATTTTACGTTTTAACGAACTAGTCCCTGGTTTTTCATCGGATTTAGCTCACATTTGGCACAGCGCATCTAGACATATTGAAATTCAATATTTGCCCAGCGTTTCTCAAAAAAGTTTCACCGTCTCCGCGTAACGCCGCGTCAAAAAACGCGTAGATTTCGCGTTGTTTCCAAGAAAGCTCACGCTCACAGGCATAAGCCCACAGAGCTCATATTCATGTCACTAATGCGCCACCTGAAACTGAACAGAATGAAGCCATTAATGTGTAGCCTGCTCCCAGGATAGCGCCCCCTAGCCATACCTTGAAAACTGCACTTTTGAATCTTTTTAATACAATGATGCCAGCATGTTCTAGACACTTTTGGAAACCAAAAAATACATTATAGTCATGTCATATTTTCTAAGATGTGGCCGTGACTTTGACTTTTATGTGGGAGTCTATCTGGACCTGCCTTGTGTGTCAACAAACTAGTCCCTGGTTTTTCAGCAGAATAAGCCCATACCTGTTTAAACAGACTCTCCTGACACAGGGCTACAAAAAATACCTGACTTTTTTTCCACTCAGACCCCCCCGTTTCGAATGGCGCCCCCCCAAAAACACGTTTTGTCATGTAAATTTGACACCACCTCGCAGGCGCGCGCTCTATCCAGTCTGGATCATACTTGGCTGACAGAAGGCCACTTACGGTCTGATTCCATAGAGATCAATTACTTCACGGTGCACATCACTATAGCGCCACCTGCCTATACCCTGAAAAATTTATTTTGTCCGATTGCCACGAAACTTTCCAGATGTCTTCTACTCATCATAACAAACAAAAAAATATATTACACCATGCCTCTATCTTGCTCCGTTCTCCTAATATTTAGGCCCGAGCCGGACGCAGTCCTGGCAAGGGACTATTGTTTTTGGGTGGTTTCTTATTATTATTATTATTATTATTTTTTTTCTCCGGAAAGGATCGCGTTTTTGACCCGCTAAACGTGGGTGAAAGCTCCCCAAAATTGGCGGAGGCAATGGGGCAGTGAAAAAATTTATGATATTGGACGAATGGGACACGCCCACAACAAAATGGCTCCACAGCGCCCTCTGGAAGCGGACCCCAATTCAAAAAAATAGGGGCGTTTTGGGGCGTAGGCCCAAGTCCTTGGGCACAGTGAGAGGGGACATCAGGACAAGCCCAAAACTCACTTGGAGCGCCACGCCCACTCGCACAGGGAGGCGGCCATCTTGGCTTCAAACCCGGACATCGTCTAAACTCATTTTACGTTTTAACGAACTAGTCCCTGGTTTTTCATCGGATTTAGCTCACATTTGGCACAGCGCATCTAGACATATTGAAATTCAATATTTGCCCAGCGTTTCTCAAAAAAGTTTCACCGTCTCCGCGTAACGCCGCGTCAAAAAACGCGTAGATTTCGCGTTGTTTCCAAGAAAGCTCACGCTCACAGGCATAAGCCCACAGAGCTCATATTCATGTCACTAATGCGCCACCTGAAACTGAACAGAATGAAGCCATTAATGTGTAGCCTGCTCCCAGGATAGCGCCCCCTAGCCATACCTTGAAAACTGCACTTTTGAATCTTTTTAATACAATGATGCCAGCATGTTCTAGACACTTTTGGAAACCAAAAAATACATTATAGTCATGTCATATTTTCTAAGATGTGGCCGTGACTTTGACTTTTATGTGGGAGTCTATCTGGACCTGCCTTGTGTGTCAACAAACTAGTCCCTGGTTTTTCAGCAGAATAAGCCCATACCTGTTTAAACAGACTCTCCTGACACAGGGCTACAAAAAATACCTGACTTTTTTTCCACTCAGACCCCCCCGTTTCGAATGGCGCCCCCCCAAAAACACGTTTTGTCATGTAAATTTGACACCACCTCGCAGGCGCGCGCTCTATCCAGTCTGGATCATACTTGGCTGACAGAAGGCCACTTACGGTCTGATTCCATAGAGATCAATTACTTCACGGTGCACATCACTATAGCGCCACCTGCCTATACCCTGAAAAATTTATTTTGTCCGATTGCCACGAAACTTTCCAGATGTCTTCTACTCATCATAACAAACAAAAAAATATATTACACCATGCCTCTATCTTGCTCCGTTCTCCTAATATTTAGGCCCGAGCCGGACGCAGTCCTGGCAAGGGACTATTGTTTTTGGGTGGTTTCTTATTATTATTATTATTATTTTTTTTTTTCTCCGGAAAGGATCGCGTTTTTGACCCGCTAAACGTGGGTGAAAGCTCCCCAAAATTGGCGGAGGCAATGGGGCAGTGAAAAAATTTATGATATTGGACGAATGGGACACGCCCACAACAAAATGGCTCCACAGCGCCCTCTGGAAGCGGACCCCAATTCAAAAAAATAGGGGCGTTTTGGGGCGTAGGCCCAAGTCCTTGGGCACAGTGAGAGGGGACATCAGGACAAGCCCAAAACTCACTTGGAGCGCCACGCCCACTCGCACAGGGAGGCGGCCATCTTGGCTTGAAAGTGGCTTTTAAGTGGCTTGTAAGTGGCCCGCCCATCCTCCGTGAAAATAGCCAGAGGTCTTAGCCTAGCAGCATACTGGCCTCTGTCAGAGGCCTCTGTGTCCTTAAATTCGCCAATTTTCCAAATTTCTCCCTTTCTTCACAAAAGCCACACTTTTGGACTCGTAGGTACTTATACTACCCCTCTGTCACAGACAGAAGCTTTAATTTGGACGTTTTGCCTCCAAATTCACGTTTTTTTCAACTGTACAGTCACAGGAAGTTCAGTTTATCTGTTTCCTGTCCGTCTCTCTGTGTGTTCCTCGTACTATATGGGTCTCACAAAATTATTGCTTCAATATCAAGGGTGCTTTAGGGCTGAAACCCCCTCTCAACGATCCTTTGGGCAGCCAGGAATTTACCCCAATTACAATATGAGAGAATATATTATTTTCTAAACTGTTAATCCGTTTCCTGCAAATACACAAGTGCAGGGTCTCCCATGAGATTTATTTCACATCCGCTGCTTGTTTTCTCAGCCTAAGTAGCTCCATTGGTAGAGTGCTGGGTTAATGTGCAGGAGGTTGCTGGATCAAATCCCAACCAAGACTATTTTTCACTTGTTTTTCTTTTGGACACATCACTTTCTGGGAAGAAAGCGCATCATCGCCGACGGTTCCACACTCATTAAAAACAGGGAAATGACCCCTCCAGTGTGTTGCAAGTGCCATGAGTTCAGGACGTTTCCTAGAAGTTCCTGTGCCTGTGTGGCATCACAGCTTGAGCGTTAGATTCCCATCCATTAGGTTGCTGGATCAATATTGACTCTTTCTGACTTCAACTTTTTTTTTCTTTTAATTACCCGCGCTTATGGTCCCACCCTCATGAAAAACGCTTTCAAAATATGCGTCACTAAAGAGAAAGAAATGGGGGGATAGTGGGGAGACAGTTGAGGAATCACTGGGGGAAAATGTCAAAAACTATCAGGGAAATGTTCCGGGGGGGGGACATGACCTGAAGAATTCTAAACTGTAAATCTGTTTCCTGCAAACACAGAAGTGCGGGGTCCTGTCATGAAATTAATTTGAAAAACGCTTTCTAAATATAAGCCACGAAAGAGACAGAAATGGGGGGATAGGGAAACAATGATACAACACACTGCCCGATAATTTACAGCAAAGTAGCCCACATCAGGTCATAATAACCAAGGAGCTATAGCTCACGGATAGTGTAATTGTCTTTGGTGTAGGAGGTTGCTAGTTCAAATATGGCTGTGACACTTGTGTAGTACTTTCTCTTTTCTTGCCGGCATTTTAATAGGATTTCTGATACAGTGAAGTCTGTCAGTGATTTCAACAGTTTTTACAGTTTCTGCAACAAAATAGGGATTTTTGCAACTACAACACAATTATGCAACTACATAGAGATTTTCACAATAGCACTGTAATGCAACTTAATAGGGACTTTCGCATAACATGCAACTTAATTCACCTTATTCCGGACGTTCGCGTGGGCGCCGCCATGCACTGTGCCCGCCCCTTTTCTCCTATGTGTTAACATGGGCCTGGAGGAGTCCGCATAAAATCAGTCTCTACACGAAAACAAAGACGTTTTCAGGCCGCGCAGAGAAACGCTGCAGTGTTTATTTGTCGGTGAAAATGAACATCGGACATTTTACACAAATCAATCGACTACACATCAGATTTGAGCTGAGAATATTTTCACTCGTTCTCCGTTAAAATGAACGGGCAAAAGTGGCCGGGGCAGAATAAGGTGAATAGGGACTTTCGCATAAAATGCACTGTAATGCAACTTAAAGGGACTTTCGCATAAAATGCACTGTAATGCAACTTTAAGGGACTTTCGCATATAATAAACTGTAATGCAACTTTAAGGGACTTTCGCATATAATAAACTGTAATGCAACTTAAAGGGACTTTCGCATAAAATGCACTATAATGCAACTTAATAGGGACTTTCGCATACAATAAACTGTAATGCAACTTAAAGGGACTTTCACATAAAATGCACTGTAATGCAACTTTAAGGGACTTTCGCATAAAATGTACTGTAATGCAACTTAAAGGGACTTTCGCATAAAATGCACTGTAATGCAACTTTAAGGGACTTTCGCATAAAATGTACTGTAATGCAACTTAAAGGGACTTTCGCATATAATGTACTGTAATGCAACTTTAAGGGACTTTCACATATAATAAACTGTAATGCAACTTTAAGGGACTTTCGCATATAATAAACTGTAATGCAACTTAAAGGGACTTCCGCATATAATGCACTGTAATGCAACTTAAATCAGTGTGATGAGGATTGGTCGCAAGGGACCACAGCAAACAGAGGTGGTCGTAAGGCGTGAGAGTGAGCAAAAGTGGTAGCAAGGGATAACAACGAGCGGAGGTGGCCGCAAGGGACGAGAGCGAGCGGGGGCGGTTGCAAGGGACGAGTCCCCAAGAGCGAGGGCCTTCATCGCCGCTTGCGGCTTTAATTATTATTATTATTTTTTTTCTCCGGAAAGGATCGCGTTTTTGACCCGCTAAACGTGGGTGAAAGCTCCCCAAAATTGGCGGAGGCAATGGGGCAGCGAAAAAATTTATGATATTGGACGAATGGGACACGCCCACAACAAAATGGCTCCACAGCGCCCTCTGGAAGCGGACCCCAATTCAAAAAAATTGGGGCGTTTTTGGGCGTACGCCAGAATCACTCGCCACAGTGAGAGGGGACATCAGGACGACCCCAAAACTCACTTGGAGCGCCACGCCCACTCGCACAGGGAGGCGGCCATCTTGGCTTCAAACCCGGACATCGTCTAAACTCATTTTACGTTTTAACGAACTAGTCCCTGGTTTTTCATCGGATTTAGCTCACATTTGGCACAGCGCGTCTAGACATATTGAAATTCAATATTTGCCCAGCGTTTCTCAAAAAAGTTTCACTGTCTCTGCGTAACGCCGCGGCAAAAAACGCGTAGATTTCGCGTTGTTTCCAAGAAAGCTCACGCTCACAGGCATAAGCCCACAGAGCTCATATTCATGTCACTAATGCGCCACCTGAAACTGAACAGAATGAAGCCATTAATGTGTAGCCTGCTCCCAGGATAGCGCCCCCTAGCCATACCTTGAAAACTGCACTTTTGAATCTTTTTTATACAATGATGCCAGTATGTTCTAGACACTTTTGCAAAGCAAAAAATACATAATAGTCATGTCATATTTTCTAAGATGTGGGCGTGACTTTGACTTTTATGTGGGAGTCTATCTGGACCTGTCTTGTTTGTCAACAAACTAGTCCCTGGTTTGTCAGCAGAATAAGCCCATACCTGTTTAAACAGACTCTCCTGACACGGGGCTACAAAAAATACCTGACTTTTTTTTCACTCAGACCCCCCCGTTTCGAATGGCGCCCCCCCAAAAACACGTTTTGTCATGTAAATTTGACACCACCTCGCAGGCGCGCGCTCTATCCAGTCTGGATCATACTTGGCTGACAGAAGGCCACTTACGGTCTGATTCCATAGAGATCAATTACTTCACGGTGCACATCACTATAGCGCCCCCTGCCTATACCCTGAAAAATTTATTTTGTCCGATTTCCACCAAACTTTCCAGATGTCTTCTACTCATCATAACAAACAAAAAAATATATTACACCATGCCTCTATCTCGCTCCGTTCTCCTAATATTTAGGCCCGAGCCGGACGCAGTCCTGGCAAGGGACTATTGTTTTTGGGTGGTTTCTTATTATTAGGCCCGAGCCGGACGCAGTCCTGGCAAGGGACTATTGTTTTTGGGTGGTTTCTTATTATTATTATTATTATTATTATTATTTTTTTTCTCCGGAAAGGATCGCGTTTTTGACCCGCTAAACGTGGGTGAAAGCTCACCAAAATTGGCGGAGGCAATGAGGCGGCGAAAAAATTTATGATATTGGACGAATTGGACACGCCCACAACAAAATGGCTCCACAGCGCCCTCTGGAAGCGGACCCCAATTCAAAAAAATAGGGGCCTTTTTGGGCGTACGCCCGAATCACTCGGCACAGTGAGAGGGGACATCAGGACAAGCCCAAAACTCACTTGGAGCGCCACGCCCACTCGCACAGGGAGGCGGCCATCTTGGCTTCAAACCCGGACATCGTCTAAACTCATTTTACGTTTTAACGAACTAGTCCCTGGTTTTTCGTCGGATTTAGATCACATTTGGCACAGTGCATCTAGACATATTGAAATTCAATATTTGCCCAGCGTTTCTCAAAAAAGTTTCACCGTCTCCGCGTAACGCCGCGGCGAAAAACGCGTAGATTTCGCGTTGTTTCCAAGAAAGCTCACGCTCACAGGCATAAGCCCACAGAGCTCATATTCATGTCACTAATGCGCCACCTGAAACTGAACAGAATGACGCCATTAATGTGTAGTCTGCTCCCAGGATAGCGCCCCCTAGCCATACCTTGAAAACTGCACTTTTGAATCTTTTTAATACAATGATGCCAGTATGTTCTAGACACTTTTGGAAACCAAAAAATACATTATAGTCATGTCATATTTTCTAAGATGTGGGCGTGACTTTGACTTTTATGTGGGAGTCTATCTGGACCTGCCTTGTGTGTCAACAAACTAGTCCCTGGTTTTTCAGCAGAATAAGCCCATACCTGTTTAAACAGACTCTCCTGACACGGGGCTACAAAAAATACCTGACTTTTTTTTCACTCAGACCCCCCCGTTTCGAATGGCGCCCCCCCAAAAACACGTTTTGTCATGTAAATTTGACACCACCTCGCAGGCACGCGCTCTATCCAGTCTGGATCATACTTGGCTGACAGAAGGCCACTTACGGTCTGATTCCATAGAGATCAATTACTTCACGGTGCACATCACTATAGCGCCCCCTGCCTATACCTTGAAAAAATTATTTTGTCTGATTTCCACGAAACTTTCCAGATGTCTTCTACTCATCGTAACTAACAAAAAAATATATTACACCATGCCTCTATCTCGCTCCGTTCTCCTAATATTTAGGCCCGAGCCGGACGCAGTCCTGGCAAGGGACTATTGTTTTTGGGTGGTTTCTTATTATTATTATTATTATTATTATTTTTTTTTTTCTCCGGAAAGGATCGCGTTTTTGACCCGCTAAACGTGGGTGAAAGCTCACCAAAATTGGCGGAGGCAATGAGGCGGCGAAAAAATTTATGATATTGGACGAATTGGACACGCCCACAACAAAATGGCTCCACAGCGCCCTCTGGAAGCGGACCCCAATTCAAAAAAATAGGGGCCTTTTTGGGCGTACGCCCGAATCACTCGGCACAGTGAGAGGGGACATCAGGACAAGCCCAAAACTCACTTGGAGCGCCACGCCCACTCGCACAGGGAGGCGGCCATCTTGGCTTCAAACCCGGACATCGTCTAAACTCATTTTACGTTTTAACGAACTAGTCCCTGGTTTTTCGTCGGATTTAGATCACATTTGGCACAGTGCATCTAGACATATTGAAATTCAATATTTGCCCAGCGTTTCTCAAAAAAGTTTCACCGTCTCCGCGTAACGCCGCGGCGAAAAACGCGTAGATTTCGCGTTGTTTCCAAGAAAGCTCACGCTCACAGGCATAAGCCCACAGAGCTCATATTCATGTCACTAATGCGCCACCTGAAACTGAACAGAATGACGCCATTAATGTGTAGTCTGCTCCCAGGATAGCGCCCCCTAGCCATACCTTGAAAACTGCACTTTTGAATCTTTTTAATACAATGATGCCAGTATGTTCTAGACACTTTTGGAAACCAAAAAATACATTATAGTCATGTCATATTTTCTAAGATGTGGGCGTGACTTTGACTTTTATGTGGGAGTCTATCTGGACCTGCCTTGTGTGTCAACAAACTAGTCCCTGGTTTTTCAGCAGAATAAGCCCATACCTGTTTAAACAGACTCTCCTGACACGGGGCTACAAAAAATACCTGACTTTTTTTTCACTCAGACCCCCCCGTTTCGAATGGCGCCCCCCCAAAAACACGTTTTGTCATGTAAATTTGACACCACCTCGCAGGCACGCGCTCTATCCAGTCTGGATCATACTTGGCTGACAGAAGGCCACTTACGGTCTGATTCCATAGAGATCAATTACTTCACGGTGCACATCACTATAGCGCCCCCTGCCTATACCTTGAAAAAATTATTTTGTCTGATTTCCACGAAACTTTCCAGATGTCTTCTACTCATCGTAACTAACAAAAAAATATATTACACCATGCCTCTATCTCGCTCCGTTCTCCTAATATTTAGGCCCGAGCCGGACGCAGTCCTGGCAAGGGACTATTGTTTTTGGGTGGTTTCTTATTATTATTATTATTATTATTATTTTTTTTTTTCTCCGGAAAGGATCGCGTTTTTGACCCGCTAAACGTGGGTGAAAGCTCACCAAAATTGGCGGAGGCAATGAGGCGGCGAAAAAATTTATGATATTGGACGAATTGGACACGCCCACAACAAAATGGCTCCACAGCGCCCTCTGGAAGCGGACCCCAATTCAAAAAAATAGGGGCCTTTTTGGGCGTACGCCCGAATCACTCGGCACAGTGAGAGGGGACATCAGGACAAGCCCAAAACTCACTTGGAGCGCCACGCCCACTCGCACAGGGAGGCGGCCATCTTGGCTTCAAACCCGGACATCGTCTAAACTCATTTTACGTTTTAACGAACTAGTCCCTGGTTTTTCGTCGGATTTAGATCACATTTGGCACAGTGCATCTAGACATATTGAAATTCAATATTTGCCCAGCGTTTCTCAAAAAAGTTTCACCGTCTCCGCGTAACGCCGCGGCGAAAAACGCGTAGATTTCGCGTTGTTTCCAAGAAAGCTCACGCTCACAGGCATAAGCCCACAGAGCTCATATTCATGTCACTAATGCGCCACCTGAAACTGAACAGAATGACGCCATTAATGTGTAGTCTGCTCCCAGGATAGCGCCCCCTAGCCATACCTTGAAAACTGCACTTTTGAATCTTTTTAATACAATGATGCCAGTATGTTCTAGACACTTTTGGAAACCAAAAAATACATTATAGTCATGTCATATTTTCTAAGATGTGGGCGTGACTTTGACTTTTATGTGGGAGTCTATCTGGACCTGCCTTGTGTGTCAACAAACTAGTCCCTGGTTTTTCAGCAGAATAAGCCCATACCTGTTTAAACAGACTCTCCTGACACGGGGCTACAAAAAATACCTGACTTTTTTTTCACTCAGACCCCCCCGTTTCGAATGGCGCCCCCCCAAAAACACGTTTTGTCATGTAAATTTGACACCACCTCGCAGGCACGCGCTCTATCCAGTCTGGATCATACTTGGCTGACAGAAGGCCACTTACGGTCTGATTCCATAGAGATCAATTACTTCACGGTGCACATCACTATAGCGCCCCCTGCCTATACCTTGAAAAAATTATTTTGTCTGATTTCCACGAAACTTTCCAGATGTCTTCTACTCATCGTAACTAACAAAAAAATATATTACACCATGCCTCTATCTCGCTCCGTTCTCCTAATATTTAGGCCCGAGCCGGACGCAGTCCTGGCAAGGGACTATTGTTTTTGGGTGGTTTCTTATTATTATTATTATTATTATTATTTTTTTTTTTCTCCGGAAAGGATCGCGTTTTTGACCCGCTAAACGTGGGTGAAAGCTCACCAAAATTGGCGGAGGCAATGAGGCGGCGAAAAAATTTATGATATTGGACGAATTGGACACGCCCACAACAAAATGGCTCCACAGCGCCCTCTGGAAGCGGACCCCAATTCAAAAAAATAGGGGCCTTTTTGGGCGTACGCCCGAATCACTCGGCACAGTGAGAGGGGACATCAGGACAAGCCCAAAACTCACTTGGAGCGCCACGCCCACTCGCACAGGGAGGCGGCCATCTTGGCTTCAAACCCGGACATCGTCTAAACTCATTTTACGTTTTAACGAACTAGTCCCTGGTTTTTCGTCGGATTTAGATCACATTTGGCACAGTGCATCTAGACATATTGAAATTCAATATTTGCCCAGCGTTTCTCAAAAAAGTTTCACCGTCTCCGCGTAACGCCGCGGCGAAAAACGCGTAGATTTCGCGTTGTTTCCAAGAAAGCTCACGCTCACAGGCATAAGCCCACAGAGCTCATATTCATGTCACTAATGCGCCACCTGAAACTGAACAGAATGACGCCATTAATGTGTAGTCTGCTCCCAGGATAGCGCCCCCTAGCCATACCTTGAAAACTGCACTTTTGAATCTTTTTAATACAATGATGCCAGTATGTTCTAGACACTTTTGGAAACCAAAAAATACATTATAGTCATGTCATATTTTCTAAGATGTGGGCGTGACTTTGACTTTTATGTGGGAGTCTATCTGGACCTGCCTTGTGTGTCAACAAACTAGTCCCTGGTTTTTCAGCAGAATAAGCCCATACCTGTTTAAACAGACTCTCCTGACACGGGGCTACAAAAAATACCTGACTTTTTTTTCACTCAGACCCCCCCGTTTCGAATGGCGCCCCCCCAAAAACACGTTTTGTCATGTAAATTTGACACCACCTCGCAGGCACGCGCTCTATCCAGTCTGGATCATACTTGGCTGACAGAAGGCCACTTACGGTCTGATTCCATAGAGATCAATTACTTCACGGTGCACATCACTATAGCGCCCCCTGCCTATACCTTGAAAAAATTATTTTGTCTGATTTCCACGAAACTTTCCAGATGTCTTCTACTCATCGTAACTAACAAAAAAATATATTACACCATGCCTCTATCTCGCTCCGTTCTCCTAATATTTAGGCCCGAGCCGGACGCAGTCCTGGCAAGGGACTATTGTTTTTGGGTGGTTTCTTATTATTATTATTATTATTATTATTATTTTTTTTCTCCGGAAAGGATCGCGTTTTTGACCCGCTAAACGTGGGTGAAAGCTCACCAAAATTGGCGGAGGCAATGAGGCGGCGAAAAAATTTATGATATTGGACGAATTGGACACGCCCACAACAAAATGGCTCCACAGCGCCCTCTGGAAGCGGACCCCAATTCAAAAAAATAGGGGCCTTTTTGGGCGTACGCCCGAATCACTCGGCACAGTGAGAGGGGACATCAGGACAAGCCCAAAACTCACTTGGAGCGCCACGCCCACTCGCACAGGGAGGCGGCCATCTTGGCTTCAAACCCGGACATCGTCTAAACTCATTTTACGTTTTAACGAACTAGTCCCTGGTTTTTCGTCGGATTTAGATCACATTTGGCACAGTGCATCTAGACATATTGAAATTCAATATTTGCCCAGCGTTTCTCAAAAAAGTTTCACCGTCTCCGCGTAACGCCGCGGCGAAAAACGCGTAGATTTCGCGTTGTTTCCAAGAAAGCTCACGCTCACAGGCATAAGCCCACAGAGCTCATATTCATGTCACTAATGCGCCACCTGAAACTGAACAGAATGACGCCATTAATGTGTAGTCTGCTCCCAGGATAGCGCCCCCTAGCCATACCTTGAAAACTGCACTTTTGAATCTTTTTAATACAATGATGCCAGTATGTTCTAGACACTTTTGGAAACCAAAAAATACATTATAGTCATGTCATATTTTCTAAGATGTGGGCGTGACTTTGACTTTTATGTGGGAGTCTATCTGGACCTGCCTTGTGTGTCAACAAACTAGTCCCTGGTTTTTCAGCAGAATAAGCCCATACCTGTTTAAACAGACTCTCCTGACACGGGGCTACAAAAAATACCTGACTTTTTTTTCACTCAGACCCCCCCGTTTCGAATGGCGCCCCCCCAAAAACACGTTTTGTCATGTAAATTTGACACCACCTCGCAGGCACGCGCTCTATCCAGTCTGGATCATACTTGGCTGACAGAAGGCCACTTACGGTCTGATTCCATAGAGATCAATTACTTCACGGTGCACATCACTATAGCGCCCCCTGCCTATACCTTGAAAAAATTATTTTGTCTGATTTCCACGAAACTTTCCAGATGTCTTCTACTCATCGTAACTAACAAAAAAATATATTACACCATGCCTCTATCTCGCTCCGTTCTCCTAATATTTAGGCCCGAGCCGGACGCAGTCCTGGCAAGGGACTATTGTTTTTGGGTGGTTTCTTATTATTATTATTATTATTATTTTTTTTTTTTTTCTCCGGAAAGGATCGCGTTTTTGACCCGCTAAACGTGGGTGAAAGCTCACCAAAATTGGCGGAGGCAATGAGGCGGCGAAAAAATTTATGATATTGGACGAATTGGACACGCCCACAACAAAATGGCTCCACAGCGCCCTCTGGAAGCGGACCCCAATTCAAAAAAATAGGGGCCTTTTTGGGCGTACGCCCGAATCACTCGGCACAGTGAGAGGGGACATCAGGACAAGCCCAAAACTCACTTGGAGCGCCACGCCCACTCGCACAGGGAGGCGGCCATCTTGGCTTCAAACCCGGACATCGTCTAAACTCATTTTACGTTTTAACGAACTAGTCCCTGGTTTTTCGTCGGATTTAGATCACATTTGGCACAGTGCATCTAGACATATTGAAATTCAATATTTGCCCAGCGTTTCTCAAAAAAGTTTCACCGTCTCCGCGTAACGCCGCGGCGAAAAACGCGTAGATTTCGCGTTGTTTCCAAGAAAGCTCACGCTCACAGGCATAAGCCCACAGAGCTCATATTCATGTCACTAATGCGCCACCTGAAACTGAACAGAATGACGCCATTAATGTGTAGTCTGCTCCCAGGATAGCGCCCCCTAGCCATACCTTGAAAACTGCACTTTTGAATCTTTTTAATACAATGATGCCAGTATGTTCTAGACACTTTTGGAAACCAAAAAATACATTATAGTCATGTCATATTTTCTAAGATGTGGGCGTGACTTTGACTTTTATGTGGGAGTCTATCTGGACCTGCCTTGTGTGTCAACAAACTAGTCCCTGGTTTTTCAGCAGAATAAGCCCATACCTGTTTAAACAGACTCTCCTGACACGGGGCTACAAAAAATACCTGACTTTTTTTTCACTCAGACCCCCCCGTTTCGAATGGCGCCCCCCCAAAAACACGTTTTGTCATGTAAATTTGACACCACCTCGCAGGCACGCGCTCTATCCAGTCTGGATCATACTTGGCTGACAGAAGGCCACTTACGGTCTGATTCCATAGAGATCAATTACTTCACGGTGCACATCACTATAGCGCCCCCTGCCTATACCTTGAAAAAATTATTTTGTCTGATTTCCACGAAACTTTCCAGATGTCTTCTACTCATCGTAACTAACAAAAAAATATATTACACCATGCCTCTATCTCGCTCCGTTCTCCTAATATTTAGGCCCGAGCCGGACGCAGTCCTGGCAAGGGACTATTGTTTTTGGGTGGTTTCTTATTATTATTATTATTATTATTATTATTTTTTTTCTCCGGAAAGGATCGCGTTTTTGACCCGCTAAACGTGGGTGAAAGCTCACCAAAATTGGCGGAGGCAATGAGGCGGCGAAAAAATTTATGATATTGGACGAATTGGACACGCCCACAACAAAATGGCTCCACAGCGCCCTCTGGAAGCGGACCCCAATTCAAAAAAATAGGGGCCTTTTTGGGCGTACGCCCGAATCACTCGGCACAGTGAGAGGGGACATCAGGACAAGCCCAAAACTCACTTGGAGCGCCACGCCCACTCGCACAGGGAGGCGGCCATCTTGGCTTCAAACCCGGACATCGTCTAAACTCATTTTACGTTTTAACGAACTAGTCCCTGGTTTTTCGTCGGATTTAGATCACATTTGGCACAGTGCATCTAGACATATTGAAATTCAATATTTGCCCAGCGTTTCTCAAAAAAGTTTCACCGTCTCCGCGTAACGCCGCGGCGAAAAACGCGTAGATTTCGCGTTGTTTCCAAGAAAGCTCACGCTCACAGGCATAAGCCCACAGAGCTCATATTCATGTCACTAATGCGCCACCTGAAACTGAACAGAATGACGCCATTAATGTGTAGTCTGCTCCCAGGATAGCGCCCCCTAGCCATACCTTGAAAACTGCACTTTTGAATCTTTTTAATACAATGATGCCAGTATGTTCTAGACACTTTTGGAAACCAAAAAATACATTATAGTCATGTCATATTTTCTAAGATGTGGGCGTGACTTTGACTTTTATGTGGGAGTCTATCTGGACCTGCCTTGTGTGTCAACAAACTAGTCCCTGGTTTTTCAGCAGAATAAGCCCATACCTGTTTAAACAGACTCTCCTGACACGGGGCTACAAAAAATACCTGACTTTTTTTTCACTCAGACCCCCCCGTTTCGAATGGCGCCCCCCCAAAAACACGTTTTGTCATGTAAATTTGACACCACCTCGCAGGCACGCGCTCTATCCAGTCTGGATCATACTTGGCTGACAGAAGGCCACTTACGGTCTGATTCCATAGAGATCAATTACTTCACGGTGCACATCACTATAGCGCCCCCTGCCTATACCTTGAAAAAATTATTTTGTCTGATTTCCACGAAACTTTCCAGATGTCTTCTACTCATCGTAACTAACAAAAAAATATATTACACCATGCCTCTATCTCGCTCCGTTCTCCTAATATTTAGGCCCGAGCCGGACGCAGTCCTGGCAAGGGACTATTGTTTTTGGGTGGTTTCTTATTATTATTATTATTATTATTATTATTTTTTTTCTCCGGAAAGGATCGCGTTTTTGACCCGCTAAACGTGGGTGAAAGCTCACCAAAATTGGCGGAGGCAATGAGGCGGCGAAAAAATTTATGATATTGGACGAATTGGACACGCCCACAACAAAATGGCTCCACAGCGCCCTCTGGAAGCGGACCCCAATTCAAAAAAATAGGGGCCTTTTTGGGCGTACGCCCGAATCACTCGGCACAGTGAGAGGGGACATCAGGACAAGCCCAAAACTCACTTGGAGCGCCACGCCCACTCGCACAGGGAGGCGGCCATCTTGGCTTCAAACCCGGACATCGTCTAAACTCATTTTACGTTTTAACGAACTAGTCCCTGGTTTTTCGTCGGATTTAGATCACATTTGGCACAGTGCATCTAGACATATTGAAATTCAATATTTGCCCAGCGTTTCTCAAAAAAGTTTCACCGTCTCCGCGTAACGCCGCGGCGAAAAACGCGTAGATTTCGCGTTGTTTCCAAGAAAGCTCACGCTCACAGGCATAAGCCCACAGAGCTCATATTCATGTCACTAATGCGCCACCTGAAACTGAACAGAATGACGCCATTAATGTGTAGTCTGCTCCCAGGATAGCGCCCCCTAGCCATACCTTGAAAACTGCACTTTTGAATCTTTTTAATACAATGATGCCAGTATGTTCTAGACACTTTTGGAAACCAAAAAATACATTATAGTCATGTCATATTTTCTAAGATGTGGGCGTGACTTTGACTTTTATGTGGGAGTCTATCTGGACCTGCCTTGTGTGTCAACAAACTAGTCCCTGGTTTTTCAGCAGAATAAGCCCATACCTGTTTAAACAGACTCTCCTGACACGGGGCTACAAAAAATACCTGACTTTTTTTTCACTCAGACCCCCCCGTTTCGAATGGCGCCCCCCCAAAAACACGTTTTGTCATGTAAATTTGACACCACCTCGCAGGCACGCGCTCTATCCAGTCTGGATCATACTTGGCTGACAGAAGGCCACTTACGGTCTGATTCCATAGAGATCAATTACTTCACGGTGCACATCACTATAGCGCCCCCTGCCTATACCTTGAAAAAATTATTTTGTCTGATTTCCACGAAACTTTCCAGATGTCTTCTACTCATCGTAACTAACAAAAAAATATATTACACCATGCCTCTATCTCGCTCCGTTCTCCTAATATTTAGGCCCGAGCCGGACGCAGTCCTGGCAAGGGACTATTGTTTTTGGGTGGTTTCTTATTATTATTATTATTATTATTATTATTTTTTTTCTCCGGAAAGGATCGCGTTTTTGACCCGCTAAACGTGGGTGAAAGCTCACCAAAATTGGCGGAGGCAATGAGGCGGCGAAAAAATTTATGATATTGGACGAATTGGACACGCCCACAACAAAATGGCTCCACAGCGCCCTCTGGAAGCGGACCCCAATTCAAAAAAATAGGGGCCTTTTTGGGCGTACGCCCGAATCACTCGGCACAGTGAGAGGGGACATCAGGACAAGCCCAAAACTCACTTGGAGCGCCACGCCCACTCGCACAGGGAGGCGGCCATCTTGGCTTCAAACCCGGACATCGTCTAAACTCATTTTACGTTTTAACGAACTAGTCCCTGGTTTTTCGTCGGATTTAGATCACATTTGGCACAGTGCATCTAGACATATTGAAATTCAATATTTGCCCAGCGTTTCTCAAAAAAGTTTCACCGTCTCCGCGTAACGCCGCGGCGAAAAACGCGTAGATTTCGCGTTGTTTCCAAGAAAGCTCACGCTCACAGGCATAAGCCCACAGAGCTCATATTCATGTCACTAATGCGCCACCTGAAACTGAACAGAATGACGCCATTAATGTGTAGTCTGCTCCCAGGATAGCGCCCCCTAGCCATACCTTGAAAACTGCACTTTTGAATCTTTTTAATACAATGATGCCAGTATGTTCTAGACACTTTTGGAAACCAAAAAATACATTATAGTCATGTCATATTTTCTAAGATGTGGGCGTGACTTTGACTTTTATGTGGGAGTCTATCTGGACCTGCCTTGTGTGTCAACAAACTAGTCCCTGGTTTTTCAGCAGAATAAGCCCATACCTGTTTAAACAGACTCTCCTGACACGGGGCTACAAAAAATACCTGACTTTTTTTTCACTCAGACCCCCCCGTTTCGAATGGCGCCCCCCCAAAAACACGTTTTGTCATGTAAATTTGACACCACCTCGCAGGCACGCGCTCTATCCAGTCTGGATCATACTTGGCTGACAGAAGGCCACTTACGGTCTGATTCCATAGAGATCAATTACTTCACGGTGCACATCACTATAGCGCCCCCTGCCTATACCTTGAAAAAATTATTTTGTCTGATTTCCACGAAACTTTCCAGATGTCTTCTACTCATCGTAACTAACAAAAAAATATATTACACCATGCCTCTATCTCGCTCCGTTCTCCTAATATTTAGGCCCGAGCCGGACGCAGTCCTGGCAAGGGACTATTGTTTTTGGGTGGTTTCTTATTATTATTATTATTATTATTATTATTTTTTTTCTCCGGAAAGGATCGCGTTTTTGACCCGCTAAACGTGGGTGAAAGCTCACCAAAATTGGCGGAGGCAATGAGGCGGCGAAAAAATTTATGATATTGGACGAATTGGACACGCCCACAACAAAATGGCTCCACAGCGCCCTCTGGAAGCGGACCCCAATTCAAAAAAATAGGGGCCTTTTTGGGCGTACGCCCGAATCACTCGGCACAGTGAGAGGGGACATCAGGACAAGCCCAAAACTCACTTGGAGCGCCACGCCCACTCGCACAGGGAGGCGGCCATCTTGGCTTCAAACCCGGACATCGTCTAAACTCATTTTACGTTTTAACGAACTAGTCCCTGGTTTTTCGTCGGATTTAGATCACATTTGGCACAGTGCATCTAGACATATTGAAATTCAATATTTGCCCAGCGTTTCTCAAAAAAGTTTCACCGTCTCCGCGTAACGCCGCGGCGAAAAACGCGTAGATTTCGCGTTGTTTCCAAGAAAGCTCACGCTCACAGGCATAAGCCCACAGAGCTCATATTCATGTCACTAATGCGCCACCTGAAACTGAACAGAATGACGCCATTAATGTGTAGTCTGCTCCCAGGATAGCGCCCCCTAGCCATACCTTGAAAACTGCACTTTTGAATCTTTTTAATACAATGATGCCAGTATGTTCTAGACACTTTTGGAAACCAAAAAATACATTATAGTCATGTCATATTTTCTAAGATGTGGGCGTGACTTTGACTTTTATGTGGGAGTCTATCTGGACCTGCCTTGTGTGTCAACAAACTAGTCCCTGGTTTTTCAGCAGAATAAGCCCATACCTGTTTAAACAGACTCTCCTGACACGGGGCTACAAAAAATACCTGACTTTTTTTTCACTCAGACCCCCCCGTTTCGAATGGCGCCCCCCCAAAAACACGTTTTGTCATGTAAATTTGACACCACCTCGCAGGCACGCGCTCTATCCAGTCTGGATCATACTTGGCTGACAGAAGGCCACTTACGGTCTGATTCCATAGAGATCAATTACTTCACGGTGCACATCACTATAGCGCCCCCTGCCTATACCTTGAAAAAATTATTTTGTCTGATTTCCACGAAACTTTCCAGATGTCTTCTACTCATCGTAACTAACAAAAAAATATATTACACCATGCCTCTATCTCGCTCCGTTCTCCTAATATTTAGGCCCGAGCCGGACGCAGTCCTGGCAAGGGACTATTGTTTTTGGGTGGTTTCTTATTATTATTATTATTATTATTTTTTTTTTTTTTCTCCGGAAAGGATCGCGTTTTTGACCCGCTAAACGTGGGTGAAAGCTCACCAAAATTGGCGGAGGCAATGAGGCGGCGAAAAAATTTATGATATTGGACGAATTGGACACGCCCACAACAAAATGGCTCCACAGCGCCCTCTGGAAGCGGACCCCAATTCAAAAAAATAGGGGCCTTTTTGGGCGTACGCCCGAATCACTCGGCACAGTGAGAGGGGACATCAGGACAAGCCCAAAACTCACTTGGAGCGCCACGCCCACTCGCACAGGGAGGCGGCCATCTTGGCTTCAAACCCGGACATCGTCTAAACTCATTTTACGTTTTAACGAACTAGTCCCTGGTTTTTCGTCGGATTTAGATCACATTTGGCACAGTGCATCTAGACATATTGAAATTCAATATTTGCCCAGCGTTTCTCAAAAAAGTTTCACCGTCTCCGCGTAACGCCGCGGCGAAAAACGCGTAGATTTCGCGTTGTTTCCAAGAAAGCTCACGCTCACAGGCATAAGCCCACAGAGCTCATATTCATGTCACTAATGCGCCACCTGAAACTGAACAGAATGACGCCATTAATGTGTAGTCTGCTCCCAGGATAGCGCCCCCTAGCCATACCTTGAAAACTGCACTTTTGAATCTTTTTAATACAATGATGCCAGTATGTTCTAGACACTTTTGGAAACCAAAAAATACATTATAGTCATGTCATATTTTCTAAGATGTGGGCGTGACTTTGACTTTTATGTGGGAGTCTATCTGGACCTGCCTTGTGTGTCAACAAACTAGTCCCTGGTTTTTCAGCAGAATAAGCCCATACCTGTTTAAACAGACTCTCCTGACACGGGGCTACAAAAAATACCTGACTTTTTTTTCACTCAGACCCCCCCGTTTCGAATGGCGCCCCCCCAAAAACACGTTTTGTCATGTAAATTTGACACCACCTCGCAGGCACGCGCTCTATCCAGTCTGGATCATACTTGGCTGACAGAAGGCCACTTACGGTCTGATTCCATAGAGATCAATTACTTCACGGTGCACATCACTATAGCGCCCCCTGCCTATACCTTGAAAAAATTATTTTGTCTGATTTCCACGAAACTTTCCAGATGTCTTCTACTCATCGTAACTAACAAAAAAATATATTACACCATGCCTCTATCTCGCTCCGTTCTCCTAATATTTAGGCCCGAGCCGGACGCAGTCCTGGCAAGGGACTATTGTTTTTGGGTGGTTTCTTATTATTATTATTATTATTATTATTATTTTTTTTCTCCGGAAAGGATCGCGTTTTTGACCCGCTAAACGTGGGTGAAAGCTCACCAAAATTGGCGGAGGCAATGAGGCGGCGAAAAAATTTATGATATTGGACGAATTGGACACGCCCACAACAAAATGGCTCCACAGCGCCCTCTGGAAGCGGACCCCAATTCAAAAAAATAGGGGCCTTTTTGGGCGTACGCCCGAATCACTCGGCACAGTGAGAGGGGACATCAGGACAAGCCCAAAACTCACTTGGAGCGCCACGCCCACTCGCACAGGGAGGCGGCCATCTTGGCTTCAAACCCGGACATCGTCTAAACTCATTTTACGTTTTAACGAACTAGTCCCTGGTTTTTCGTCGGATTTAGATCACATTTGGCACAGTGCATCTAGACATATTGAAATTCAATATTTGCCCAGCGTTTCTCAAAAAAGTTTCACCGTCTCCGCGTAACGCCGCGGCGAAAAACGCGTAGATTTCGCGTTGTTTCCAAGAAAGCTCACGCTCACAGGCATAAGCCCACAGAGCTCATATTCATGTCACTAATGCGCCACCTGAAACTGAACAGAATGACGCCATTAATGTGTAGTCTGCTCCCAGGATAGCGCCCCCTAGCCATACCTTGAAAACTGCACTTTTGAATCTTTTTAATACAATGATGCCAGTATGTTCTAGACACTTTTGGAAACCAAAAAATACATTATAGTCATGTCATATTTTCTAAGATGTGGGCGTGACTTTGACTTTTATGTGGGAGTCTATCTGGACCTGCCTTGTGTGTCAACAAACTAGTCCCTGGTTTTTCAGCAGAATAAGCCCATACCTGTTTAAACAGACTCTCCTGACACGGGGCTACAAAAAATACCTGACTTTTTTTTCACTCAGACCCCCCCGTTTCGAATGGCGCCCCCCCAAAAACACGTTTTGTCATGTAAATTTGACACCACCTCGCAGGCACGCGCTCTATCCAGTCTGGATCATACTTGGCTGACAGAAGGCCACTTACGGTCTGATTCCATAGAGATCAATTACTTCACGGTGCACATCACTATAGCGCCCCCTGCCTATACCTTGAAAAAATTATTTTGTCTGATTTCCACGAAACTTTCCAGATGTCTTCTACTCATCGTAACTAACAAAAAAATATATTACACCATGCCTCTATCTCGCTCCGTTCTCCTAATATTTAGGCCCGAGCCGGACGCAGTCCTGGCAAGGGACTATTGTTTTTGGGTGGTTTCTTATTATTATTATTATTATTATTATTATTTTTTTTCTCCGGAAAGGATCGCGTTTTTGACCCGCTAAACGTGGGTGAAAGCTCACCAAAATTGGCGGAGGCAATGAGGCGGCGAAAAAATTTATGATATTGGACGAATTGGACACGCCCACAACAAAATGGCTCCACAGCGCCCTCTGGAAGCGGACCCCAATTCAAAAAAATAGGGGCCTTTTTGGGCGTACGCCCGAATCACTCGGCACAGTGAGAGGGGACATCAGGACAAGCCCAAAACTCACTTGGAGCGCCACGCCCACTCGCACAGGGAGGCGGCCATCTTGGCTTCAAACCCGGACATCGTCTAAACTCATTTTACGTTTTAACGAACTAGTCCCTGGTTTTTCGTCGGATTTAGATCACATTTGGCACAGTGCATCTAGACATATTGAAATTCAATATTTGCCCAGCGTTTCTCAAAAAAGTTTCACCGTCTCCGCGTAACGCCGCGGCGAAAAACGCGTAGATTTCGCGTTGTTTCCAAGAAAGCTCACGCTCACAGGCATAAGCCCACAGAGCTCATATTCATGTCACTAATGCGCCACCTGAAACTGAACAGAATGACGCCATTAATGTGTAGTCTGCTCCCAGGATAGCGCCCCCTAGCCATACCTTGAAAACTGCACTTTTGAATCTTTTTAATACAATGATGCCAGTATGTTCTAGACACTTTTGGAAACCAAAAAATACATTATAGTCATGTCATATTTTCTAAGATGTGGGCGTGACTTTGACTTTTATGTGGGAGTCTATCTGGACCTGCCTTGTGTGTCAACAAACTAGTCCCTGGTTTTTCAGCAGAATAAGCCCATACCTGTTTAAACAGACTCTCCTGACACGGGGCTACAAAAAATACCTGACTTTTTTTTCACTCAGACCCCCCCGTTTCGAATGGCGCCCCCCCAAAAACACGTTTTGTCATGTAAATTTGACACCACCTCGCAGGCACGCGCTCTATCCAGTCTGGATCATACTTGGCTGACAGAAGGCCACTTACGGTCTGATTCCATAGAGATCAATTACTTCACGGTGCACATCACTATAGCGCCCCCTGCCTATACCTTGAAAAAATTATTTTGTCTGATTTCCACGAAACTTTCCAGATGTCTTCTACTCATCGTAACTAACAAAAAAATATATTACACCATGCCTCTATCTCGCTCCGTTCTCCTAATATTTAGGCCCGAGCCGGACGCAGTCCTGGCAAGGGACTATTGTTTTTGGGTGGTTTCTTATTATTATTATTATTATTATTATTTTTTTTTTTCTCCGGAAAGGATCGCGTTTTTGACCCGCTAAACGTGGGTGAAAGCTCACCAAAATTGGCGGAGGCAATGAGGCGGCGAAAAAATTTATGATATTGGACGAATTGGACACGCCCACAACAAAATGGCTCCACAGCGCCCTCTGGAAGCGGACCCCAATTCAAAAAAATAGGGGCCTTTTTGGGCGTACGCCCGAATCACTCGGCACAGTGAGAGGGGACATCAGGACAAGCCCAAAACTCACTTGGAGCGCCACGCCCACTCGCACAGGGAGGCGGCCATCTTGGCTTCAAACCCGGACATCGTCTAAACTCATTTTACGTTTTAACGAACTAGTCCCTGGTTTTTCGTCGGATTTAGATCACATTTGGCACAGTGCATCTAGACATATTGAAATTCAATATTTGCCCAGCGTTTCTCAAAAAAGTTTCACCGTCTCCGCGTAACGCCGCGGCGAAAAACGCGTAGATTTCGCGTTGTTTCCAAGAAAGCTCACGCTCACAGGCATAAGCCCACAGAGCTCATATTCATGTCACTAATGCGCCACCTGAAACTGAACAGAATGACGCCATTAATGTGTAGTCTGCTCCCAGGATAGCGCCCCCTAGCCATACCTTGAAAACTGCACTTTTGAATCTTTTTAATACAATGATGCCAGTATGTTCTAGACACTTTTGGAAACCAAAAAATACATTATAGTCATGTCATATTTTCTAAGATGTGGGCGTGACTTTGACTTTTATGTGGGAGTCTATCTGGACCTGCCTTGTGTGTCAACAAACTAGTCCCTGGTTTTTCAGCAGAATAAGCCCATACCTGTTTAAACAGACTCTCCTGACACGGGGCTACAAAAAATACCTGACTTTTTTTTCACTCAGACCCCCCCGTTTCGAATGGCGCCCCCCCAAAAACACGTTTTGTCATGTAAATTTGACACCACCTCGCAGGCACGCGCTCTATCCAGTCTGGATCATACTTGGCTGACAGAAGGCCACTTACGGTCTGATTCCATAGAGATCAATTACTTCACGGTGCACATCACTATAGCGCCCCCTGCCTATACCTTGAAAAAATTATTTTGTCTGATTTCCACGAAACTTTCCAGATGTCTTCTACTCATCGTAACTAACAAAAAAATATATTACACCATGCCTCTATCTCGCTCCGTTCTCCTAATATTTAGGCCCGAGCCGGACGCAGTCCTGGCAAGGGACTATTGTTTTTGGGTGGTTTCTTATTATTATTATTATTATTATTATTATTTTTTTTCTCCGGAAAGGATCGCGTTTTTGACCCGCTAAACGTGGGTGAAAGCTCACCAAAATTGGCGGAGGCAATGAGGCGGCGAAAAAATTTATGATATTGGACGAATTGGACACGCCCACAACAAAATGGCTCCACAGCGCCCTCTGGAAGCGGACCCCAATTCAAAAAAATCGGGGCGTTTTTGGGCGTACGCCCGAATCACTCGGCACAGTGAGAGGGGACATCAGGACAAGCCCAAAACTCACTTGGAGCGCCACGCCCACTCGCACAGGGAGGCGGCCATCTTGGCTTCAAACCCGGACATCGTCTAAACTCATTTTACGTTTTAACGAACTAGTCCCTGGTTTTTCGTCGGATTTAGATCACATTTGGCACAGTGCATCTAGACATATTGAAATTCAATATTTGCCCAGCGTTTCTCAAAAAAGTTTCACCGTCTCCGCGTAACGCCGCGGCGAAAAACGCGTAGATTTCGCGTTGTTTCCAAGAAAGCTCACGCTCACAGGCATAAGCCCACAGAGCTCATATTCATGTCACTAATGCGCCACCTGAAACTGAACAGAATGACGCCATTAATGTGTAGTCTGCTCCCAGGATAGCGCCCCCTAGCCATACCTTGAAAACTGCACTTTTGAATCTTTTTAATACAATGATGCCAGTATGTTCTAGACACTTTTGGAAACCAAAAAATACATTATAGTCATGTCATATTTTCTAAGATGTGGGCGTGACTTTGACTTTTATGTGGGAGTCTATCTGGACCTGCCTTGTGTGTCAACAAACTAGTCCCTGGTTTTTCAGCAGAATAAGCCCATACCTGTTTAAACAGACTCTCCTGACACGGGGCTACAAAAAATACCTGACTTTTTTTTCACTCAGACCCCCCCGTTTCGAATGGCGCCCCCCCAAAAACACGTTTTGTCATGTAAATTTGACACCACCTCGCAGGCACGCGCTCTATCCAGTCTGGATCATACTTGGCTGACAGAAGGCCACTTACGGTCTGATTCCATAGAGATCAATTACTTCACGGTGCACATCACTATAGCGCCCCCTGCCTATACCTTGAAAAAATTATTTTGTCTGATTTCCACGAAACTTTCCAGATGTCTTCTACTCATCGTAACTAACAAAAAAATATATTACACCATGCCTCTATCTCGCTCCGTTCTCCTAATATTTAGGCCCGAGCCGGACGCAGTCCTGGCAAGGGACTATTGTTTTTGGGTGGTTTCTTATTATTATTATTATTATTATTATTATTATTATTTTTTTTCTCCGGAAAGGATCGCGTTTTTGACCCGCTAAACGTGGGTGAAAGCTCACCAAAATTGGCGGAGGCAATGAGGCGGCGAAAAAATTTATGATATTGGACGAATTGGACACGCCCACAACAAAATGGCTCCACAGCGCCCTCTGGAAGCGGACCCCAATTCAAAAAAATCGGGGCGTTTTTGGGCGTACGCCCGAATCACTCGGCACAGTGAGAGGGGACATCAGGACAAGCCCAAAACTCACTTGGAGCGCCACGCCCACTCGCACAGGGAGGCGGCCATCTTGGCTTGAAAGTGGCTTTCAAGTGGCTTGTAAGTGGCCCGCCCATCCTCCGTGAAAATAGCCAGAGGTCTTAGCCTGGCAACATACTAGCTTCTGTCAGAGGCTTCTGTGTCCTTAAATTCGCCAATTTTCCAAATTTCTCCCTTTCTTCACAAAAGCCACACTTTTGGACTCGTAGGTACTTATACTACCCTTCTGTCACAGACAGAAGCTTTAATTTGGACGTTTTGCCTCCAAATTCACGTTTTTTTCAACTGTAAAGTCACAGGAAGTTCAGTTTATCTGTTTCCTGTCCGTCTCTCTGTGTGTTCCTCGTACTATATGGGTCTCACAAAATTATTGCTTCAATATCAAGGGTGCTTTAGGGCTGGAGCACCCTCTCAACGATCCTTTGGGCAGCCAGGAATTTACCCCAATTACAATATGAGAGAATATATTATTTTCTAAACTGTTAATCCGTTTCCTGCAAATACACAAGTGCAGGGTCTCCCATGAGATTTATTTCACATCCGCTGCTTGTTTTCTCAGCCTAAGTAGCTCCATTGGTAGAGTGCTGGGTTAATGTGCAGGAGGTTGCTGGATCAAATCCCAACCAAGACTCTTTTTCACTTGTTTTGCTTTTGGACGCATCACTGTTCCACACTCATTAAAAACAGGGAAATGACCCCTCCAGTGTGTTGCGAGTGCCATGAGTTCTGGACGTTTCCTAGAAGTTCCTGTGCCTGTGTGGCATCACAGCTTGAGCGTTAGATTCCCATCCATTAGGTTGCTGGATCAATATTGACTCTTTCTGACTTCAACTTTTTTTTTCTTTTAATTACCCGCGCTTATGGTCCCACCCTCATGAAAAACGCTTTCAAAATATGTGTCACTAAAGAGAAAGAAATGGGGGGATAGTGGGGAGACAGTTGAGGAATCACTGGGGGAAAATGTCGAAAACTATCAGGGAAATGTTCCGGGGGGGGGGAAATGACCTGAAGAATTCTAAACTGTAAATCTGTTTCCTGCAAACACACAAGTGCGGGGTCCTGTCATGAAATTAATTTCACATCTGCTGTGTTATTCACTCAGTTGAAGTAGCTCCATTGGTAGAGAGCTGAACTAGTGTACAGGAGGTTGCTGGATCAAATCCCAACATTGACTTTTATTTCCTTTTTCTTTTGAACTCAGCACCTTCCAGGAAGAACTCACTAAAAACAGGGAAATAACCTCTCCTGCAATGTGTTGCTGCGACCAAATTTCAGCCTGGGAATTTAGAGAAACCAAGCCATCATCAGGCCCATGTTTCAAGTGAAGGAAGTTGCGAGTCCAAACACAGCCTTGACACTTTTCTATTGCTTTCACCTTTTACATGGGCTGCTGCACACATTGTCACAGCCTAAAACACATGAGTCCGGGGCATTTCACCAGAGTTGTTGTGCCTGCGTAGTGTCATAGCTTGAGTGTTGGGATTTTAACCATAAGAGTGCTGGATCAATTCTGACCTTATTTCTTTTTCTTTCTGTATTCTTTTTCTTCACTGCGCCTATAGTCCCACCCTCATGAAAAACGCTTTCTAAATATAAGCCACGAAAGAGACCGAAATGGGGGGATAGGGAAACAATTGAGGCAACACTGCCCGATAATTTACAGGAAAGTAGCCCAAATCAGGCCTTAACAACCAAGGAGCTATAGCTCAGGGATAGTGTAATTGTCTTTGGTGTAGGAGGTTGCCAGTTCAAATATGGCTGTGACACTTCTCTAATACTTTCTCTTTTCTTGCCGGCATTTTAATAGGATTTCTGATACAGTGAAGTCTGTCAGTGATTTCAACAGTTTTTACAGTTTCTGCAACAAAATAGGGATTTTTGCAACTACAACACAATTATGCAACTACATAGAGATTTTCACAATAGCACTGTAATGCAACTTAATAGGGACTTTCGCATAACATGCAACTTAATTCACCTTATTCCGGACGTTCGCGTGGGCGCCGCCATGAACTGTGCCCGCCCCTTTTCTCCTATGTGTTAACATGGGGCTGGAGGAGTCCACATAAAATCAGTCTCTACACGAAAACAAAGCCGTTTTCAGGCCGCGCAGAGAAACGCTGCAGTGTTTATTTGTCGGTGAAAATGAACATCGGACATTTTACACAAATCAATCGACTAAACATCAGATTTGAGCTGAGAATATTTTCACTCGTTCTCCGTTAAAATGAACGGGCAAAAGTAGGCGGGGCAGAATAAGGTGAATAGGGACTTTCGCATAAAATGCACTGTAATGCAACTTTAAGGGACTTTCGCATATAATAAACTATAATGCAACTTAAAGGGACTTTCGCATATAATACACTGTAATGCAACTTTAAGGGACTTTCGCATATAATAAACTGTAATGCAACTTAAAGGGACTTTCGCATATAATGCACTGTAATGCAACTTAAAGGGACTTTCGCATAAAATGCACTATAATGCAACTTAATAGGGACTTTCGCATACAATAAACTGTAATGCAACTTTAAGGGACTTTCGCATAAAATGTACTGTAATGCAACTTAAAGGGACTTTCGCATAAAATGCACTGTAATGCAACTTTAAGGGACTTTCGCATAAAATGTACTGTAATGCAACTTAAAGGGACTTTCGCATTTAATGTACTGTAATGCAACTTTAAGGGACTTTCACATATAATAAACTGTAATGCAACTTTAAGGGACTTTCGCATATAATAAACTGTAATGCAACTTAAAGGGACTTTCGCATATAATGCACTGTAATACAACTTAAATCAGTGTGATGAGGATTGGTCGCAAGGGACCACAGCAAACAGAGGTGGTCGTAAGGCGTGAGAGTGAGCAAAAGTGGTAGCAAGGGATAACAACGAGCGGAGGTGGCCGCAAGGGACGAGAGCGAGCGGGGGCGGTTGCAAGGGACGAGTCCCCAAGAGCGAGGGCCTTCATCGCCGCTTGCGGCTTTAATTATTATTATTATTTTTTTTTTTCTCCGGAAAGGATCGCGTTTTTGACCCGCTAAACGTGGGTGAAAGCTCCCCAAAATTGGCGGAGGCAATGGGGCAGCGAAAAAATTTATGATATTGGACGAATGGGACACGCCCACAACAAAATGGCTCCACAGCGCCCTCTGGAAGCGGACCCCAATTCAAAAAAATTGGGGCGTTTTTGGGCGTACGCCAGAATCACTCGCCACAGTGAGAGGGGACATCAGGACGACCCCAAAACTCACTTGGAGCGCCACGCCC
Source organism: Gobius niger (assembly GCF_951799975.1). Classification (NCBI taxonomy): domain Eukaryota; kingdom Metazoa; phylum Chordata; class Actinopteri; order Gobiiformes; family Gobiidae; genus Gobius; species Gobius niger. Next base: position 9,577,406 of record NC_136852.1, on the reverse strand, counting down.
ACTCGCACAGGGAGGCGGCCATCTTGGCTTCAAACCCGGACATCGTCTAAACTCATTTTACGTTTTAACGAACTAGTCCCTGGTTTTTCATCGGATTTAGCTCACATTTGGCACAGCGCGTCTAGACATATTGAAATTCAATATTTGCCCAGCGTTTCTCAAAAAAGTTTCACTGTCTCTGCGTAACGCCGCGGCAAAAAACGCGTAGATTTCGCGTTGTTTCCAAGAAAGCTCACGCTCACAGGCATAAGCCCACAGAGCTCATATTCATGTCACTAATGCGCCACCTGAAACTGAACAGAATGAAGCCATTAATGTGTAGCCTGCTCCCAGGATAGCGCCCCCTAGCCATACCTTGAAAACTGCACTTTTGAATCTTTTTTATACAATGATGCCAGTATGTTCTAGACACTTTTGCAAAGCAAAAAATACATAATAGTCATGTCATATTTTCTAAGATGTGGGCGTGACTTTGACTTTTATGTGGGAGTCTATCTGGACCTGTCTTGTTTGTCAACAAACTAGTCCCTGGTTTGTCAGCAGAATAAGCCCATACCTGTTTAAACAGACTCTCCTGACACGGGGCTACAAAAAATACCTGACTTTTTTTTCACTCAGACCCCCCCGTTTCGAATGGCGCCCCCCCAAAAACACGTTTTGTCATGTAAATTTGACACCACCTCGCAGGCGCGCGCTCTATCCAGTCTGGATCATACTTGGCTGACAGAAGGCCACTTACGGTCTGATTCCATAGAGATCAATTACTTCACGGTGCACATCACTATAGCGCCCCCTGCCTATACCCTGAAAAATTTATTTTGTCCGATTTCCACCAAACTTTCCAGATGTCTTCTACTCATCATAACAAACAAAAAAATATATTACACCATGCCTCTATCTCGCTCCGTTCTCCTAATATTTAGGCCCGAGCCGGACGCAGTCCTGGCAAGGGACTATTGTTTTTGGGTGGTTTCTTATTATTATTATTATTATTTTTTTTTTTCTCCGGAAAGGATCGCGTTTTTGACCCGCTAAACGTGGGTGAAAGCTCCCCAAAATTGGCGGAGGCAATGGGGCAGCGAAAAAATTTATGATATTGGACGAATGGGACACGCCCACAACAAAATGGCTCCACAGCGCCCTCTGGAAGCGGACCCCAATTCAAAAAAATTGGGGCGTTTTTGGGCGTACGCCAGAATCACTCGCCACAGTGAGAGGGGACATCAGGACGACCCCAAAACTCACTTGGAGCGCCACGCCCACTCGCACAGGGAGGCGGCCATCTTGGCTTCAAACCCGGACATCGTCTAAACTCATTTTACGTTTTAACGAACTAGTCCCTGGTTTTTCATCGGATTTAGCTCACATTTGGCACAGCGCGTCTAGACATATTGAAATTCAATATTTGCCCAGCGTTTCTCAAAAAAGTTTCACTGTCTCTGCGTAACGCCGCGGCAAAAAACGCGTAGATTTCGCGTTGTTTCCAAGAAAGCTCACGCTCACAGGCATAAGCCCACAGAGCTCATATTCATGTCACTAATGCGCCACCTGAAACTGAACAGAATGAAGCCATTAATGTGTAGCCTGCTCCCAGGATAGCGCCCCCTAGCCATACCTTGAAAACTGCACTTTTGAATCTTTTTTATACAATGATGCCAGTATGTTCTAGACACTTTTGCAAAGCAAAAAATACATAATAGTCATGTCATATTTTCTAAGATGTGGGCGTGACTTTGACTTTTATGTGGGAGTCTATCTGGACCTGTCTTGTTTGTCAACAAACTAGTCCCTGGTTTGTCAGCAGAATAAGCCCATACCTGTTTAAACAGACTCTCCTGACACGGGGCTACAAAAAATACCTGACTTTTTTTTCACTCAGACCCCCCCGTTTCGAATGGCGCCCCCCCAAAAACACGTTTTGTCATGTAAATTTGACACCACCTCGCAGGCGCGCGCTCTATCCAGTCTGGATCATACTTGGCTGACAGAAGGCCACTTACGGTCTGATTCCATAGAGATCAATTACTTCACGGTGCACATCACTATAGCGCCCCCTGCCTATACCCTGAAAAATTTATTTTGTCCGATTTCCACCAAACTTTCCAGATGTCTTCTACTCATCATAACAAACAAAAAAATATATTACACCATGCCTCTATCTCGCTCCGTTCTCCTAATATTTAGGCCCGAGCCGGACGCAGTCCTGGCAAGGGACTATTGTTTTTGGGTGGTTTCTTATTATTAGGCCCGAGCCGGACGCAGTCCTGGCAAGGGACTATTGTTTTTGGGTGGTTTCTTATTATTATTATTATTATTATTTTTTTTCTCCGGAAAGGATCGCGTTTTTGACCCGCTAAACGTGGGTGAAAGCTCCCCAAAATTGGCGGAGGCAATGGGGCAGCGAAAAAATTTATGATATTGGACGAATGGGACACGCCCACAACAAAATGGCTCCACAGCGCCCTCTGGAAGCGGACCCCAATTCAAAAAAATTGGGGCGTTTTTGGGCGTACGCCAGAATCACTCGCCACAGTGAGAGGGGACATCAGGACGACCCCAAAACTCACTTGGAGCGCCACGCCCACTCGCACAGGGAGGCGGCCATCTTGGCTTCAAACCCGGACATCGTCTAAACTCATTTTACGTTTTAACGAACTAGTCCCTGGTTTTTCATCGGATTTAGCTCACATTTGGCACAGCGCGTCTAGACATATTGAAATTCAATATTTGCCCAGCGTTTCTCAAAAAAGTTTCACTGTCTCTGCGTAACGCCGCGGCAAAAAACGCGTAGATTTCGCGTTGTTTCCAAGAAAGCTCACGCTCACAGGCATAAGCCCACAGAGCTCATATTCATGTCACTAATGCGCCACCTGAAACTGAACAGAATGAAGCCATTAATGTGTAGCCTGCTCCCAGGATAGCGCCCCCTAGCCATACCTTGAAAACTGCACTTTTGAATCTTTTTTATACAATGATGCCAGTATGTTCTAGACACTTTTGCAAAGCAAAAAATACATAATAGTCATGTCATATTTTCTAAGATGTGGGCGTGACTTTGACTTTTATGTGGGAGTCTATCTGGACCTGTCTTGTTTGTCAACAAACTAGTCCCTGGTTTGTCAGCAGAATAAGCCCATACCTGTTTAAACAGACTCTCCTGACACGGGGCTACAAAAAATACCTGACTTTTTTTTCACTCAGACCCCCCCGTTTCGAATGGCGCCCCCCCAAAAACACGTTTTGTCATGTAAATTTGACACCACCTCGCAGGCGCGCGCTCTATCCAGTCTGGATCATACTTGGCTGACAGAAGGCCACTTACGGTCTGATTCCATAGAGATCAATTACTTCACGGTGCACATCACTATAGCGCCCCCTGCCTATACCCTGAAAAATTTATTTTGTCCGATTTCCACCAAACTTTCCAGATGTCTTCTACTCATCATAACAAACAAAAAAATATATTACACCATGCCTCTATCTCGCTCCGTTCTCCTAATATTTAGGCCCGAGCCGGACGCAGTCCTGGCAAGGGACTATTGTTTTTGGGTGGTTTCTTATTAGGCCCGAGCCGGACGCAGTCCTGGCAAGGGACTATTGTTTTTGGGTGGTTTCTTATTATTATTATTATTATTATTTTTTTTCTCCGGAAAGGATCGCGTTTTTGACCCGCTAAACGTGGGTGAAAGCTCCCCAAAATTGGCGGAGGCAATGGGGCAGCGAAAAAATTTATGATATTGGACGAATGGGACACGCCCACAACAAAATGGCTCCACAGCGCCCTCTGGAAGCGGACCCCAATTCAAAAAAATTGGGGCGTTTTTGGGCGTACGCCAGAATCACTCGCCACAGTGAGAGGGGACATCAGGACGACCCCAAAACTCACTTGGAGCGCCACGCCCACTCGCACAGGGAGGCGGCCATCTTGGCTTCAAACCCGGACATCGTCTAAACTCATTTTACGTTTTAACGAACTAGTCCCTGGTTTTTCATCGGATTTAGCTCACATTTGGCACAGCGCGTCTAGACATATTGAAATTCAATATTTGCCCAGCGTTTCTCAAAAAAGTTTCACTGTCTCTGCGTAACGCCGCGGCAAAAAACGCGTAGATTTCGCGTTGTTTCCAAGAAAGCTCACGCTCACAGGCATAAGCCCACAGAGCTCATATTCATGTCACTAATGCGCCACCTGAAACTGAACAGAATGAAGCCATTAATGTGTAGCCTGCTCCCAGGATAGCGCCCCCTAGCCATACCTTGAAAACTGCACTTTTGAATCTTTTTTATACAATGATGCCAGTATGTTCTAGACACTTTTGCAAAGCAAAAAATACATAATAGTCATGTCATATTTTCTAAGATGTGGGCGTGACTTTGACTTTTATGTGGGAGTCTATCTGGACCTGTCTTGTTTGTCAACAAACTAGTCCCTGGTTTGTCAGCAGAATAAGCCCATACCTGTTTAAACAGACTCTCCTGACACGGGGCTACAAAAAATACCTGACTTTTTTTTCACTCAGACCCCCCCGTTTCGAATGGCGCCCCCCCAAAAACACGTTTTGTCATGTAAATTTGACACCACCTCGCAGGCGCGCGCTCTATCCAGTCTGGATCATACTTGGCTGACAGAAGGCCACTTACGGTCTGATTCCATAGAGATCAATTACTTCACGGTGCACATCACTATAGCGCCCCCTGCCTATACCCTGAAAAATTTATTTTGTCCGATTTCCACCAAACTTTCCAGATGTCTTCTACTCATCATAACAAACAAAAAAATATATTACACCATGCCTCTATCTCGCTCCGTTCTCCTAATATTTAGGCCCGAGCCGGACGCAGTCCTGGCAAGGGACTATTGTTTTTGGGTGGTTTCTTATTATTATTATTATTATTATTTTTTTTCTCCGGAAAGGATCGCGTTTTTGACCCGCTAAACGTGGGTGAAAGCTCCCCAAAATTGGCGGAGGCAATGGGGCAGCGAAAAAATTTATGATATTGGACGAATGGGACACGCCCACAACAAAATGGCTCCACAGCGCCCTCTGGAAGCGGACCCCAATTCAAAAAAATTGGGGCGTTTTTGGGCGTACGCCAGAATCACTCGCCACAGTGAGAGGGGACATCAGGACGACCCCAAAACTCACTTGGAGCGCCACGCCCACTCGCACAGGGAGGCGGCCATCTTGGCTTCAAACCCGGACATCGTCTAAACTCATTTTACGTTTTAACGAACTAGTCCCTGGTTTTTCATCGGATTTAGCTCACATTTGGCACAGCGCGTCTAGACATATTGAAATTCAATATTTGCCCAGCGTTTCTCAAAAAAGTTTCACTGTCTCTGCGTAACGCCGCGGCAAAAAACGCGTAGATTTCGCGTTGTTTCCAAGAAAGCTCACGCTCACAGGCATAAGCCCACAGAGCTCATATTCATGTCACTAATGCGCCACCTGAAACTGAACAGAATGAAGCCATTAATGTGTAGCCTGCTCCCAGGATAGCGCCCCCTAGCCATACCTTGAAAACTGCACTTTTGAATCTTTTTTATACAATGATGCCAGTATGTTCTAGACACTTTTGCAAAGCAAAAAATACATAATAGTCATGTCATATTTTCTAAGATGTGGGCGTGACTTTGACTTTTATGTGGGAGTCTATCTGGACCTGTCTTGTTTGTCAACAAACTAGTCCCTGGTTTGTCAGCAGAATAAGCCCATACCTGTTTAAACAGACTCTCCTGACACGGGGCTACAAAAAATACCTGACTTTTTTTTCACTCAGACCCCCCCGTTTCGAATGGCGCCCCCCCAAAAACACGTTTTGTCATGTAAATTTGACACCACCTCGCAGGCGCGCGCTCTATCCAGTCTGGATCATACTTGGCTGACAGAAGGCCACTTACGGTCTGATTCCATAGAGATCAATTACTTCACGGTGCACATCACTATAGCGCCCCCTGCCTATACCCTGAAAAATTTATTTTGTCCGATTTCCACCAAACTTTCCAGATGTCTTCTACTCATCATAACAAACAAAAAAATATATTACACCATGCCTCTATCTCGCTCCGTTCTCCTAATATTTAGGCCCGAGCCGGACGCAGTCCTGGCAAGGGACTATTGTTTTTGGGTGGTTTCTTATTATTAGGCCCGAGCCGGACGCAGTCCTGGCAAGGGACTATTGTTTTTGGGTGGTTTCTTATTATTATTATTATTATTATTTTTTTTCTCCGGAAAGGATCGCGTTTTTGACCCGCTAAACGTGGGTGAAAGCTCCCCAAAATTGGCGGAGGCAATGGGGCAGCGAAAAAATTTATGATATTGGACGAATGGGACACGCCCACAACAAAATGGCTCCACAGCGCCCTCTGGAAGCGGACCCCAATTCAAAAAAATTGGGGCGTTTTTGGGCGTACGCCAGAATCACTCGCCACAGTGAGAGGGGACATCAGGACGACCCCAAAACTCACTTGGAGCGCCACGCCCACTCGCACAGGGAGGCGGCCATCTTGGCTTCAAACCCGGACATCGTCTAAACTCATTTTACGTTTTAACGAACTAGTCCCTGGTTTTTCATCGGATTTAGCTCACATTTGGCACAGCGCGTCTAGACATATTGAAATTCAATATTTGCCCAGCGTTTCTCAAAAAAGTTTCACTGTCTCTGCGTAACGCCGCGGCAAAAAACGCGTAGATTTCGCGTTGTTTCCAAGAAAGCTCACGCTCACAGGCATAAGCCCACAGAGCTCATATTCATGTCACTAATGCGCCACCTGAAACTGAACAGAATGAAGCCATTAATGTGTAGCCTGCTCCCAGGATAGCGCCCCCTAGCCATACCTTGAAAACTGCACTTTTGAATCTTTTTTATACAATGATGCCAGTATGTTCTAGACACTTTTGCAAAGCAAAAAATACATAATAGTCATGTCATATTTTCTAAGATGTGGGCGTGACTTTGACTTTTATGTGGGAGTCTATCTGGACCTGTCTTGTTTGTCAACAAACTAGTCCCTGGTTTGTCAGCAGAATAAGCCCATACCTGTTTAAACAGACTCTCCTGACACGGGGCTACAAAAAATACCTGACTTTTTTTTCACTCAGACCCCCCCGTTTCGAATGGCGCCCCCCCAAAAACACGTTTTGTCATGTAAATTTGACACCACCTCGCAGGCGCGCGCTCTATCCAGTCTGGATCATACTTGGCTGACAGAAGGCCACTTACGGTCTGATTCCATAGAGATCAATTACTTCACGGTGCACATCACTATAGCGCCCCCTGCCTATACCCTGAAAAATTTATTTTGTCCGATTTCCACCAAACTTTCCAGATGTCTTCTACTCATCATAACAAACAAAAAAATATATTACACCATGCCTCTATCTCGCTCCGTTCTCCTAATATTTAGGCCCGAGCCGGACGCAGTCCTGGCAAGGGACTATTGTTTTTGGGTGGTTTCTTATTAGGCCCGAGCCGGACGCAGTCCTGGCAAGGGACTATTGTTTTTGGGTGGTTTCTTATTATTATTATTATTATTATTTTTTTTCTCCGGAAAGGATCGCGTTTTTGACCCGCTAAACGTGGGTGAAAGCTCCCCAAAATTGGCGGAGGCAATGGGGCAGCGAAAAAATTTATGATATTGGACGAATGGGACACGCCCACAACAAAATGGCTCCACAGCGCCCTCTGGAAGCGGACCCCAATTCAAAAAAATTGGGGCGTTTTTGGGCGTACGCCAGAATCACTCGCCACAGTGAGAGGGGACATCAGGACGACCCCAAAACTCACTTGGAGCGCCACGCCCACTCGCACAGGGAGGCGGCCATCTTGGCTTCAAACCCGGACATCGTCTAAACTCATTTTACGTTTTAACGAACTAGTCCCTGGTTTTTCATCGGATTTAGCTCACATTTGGCACAGCGCGTCTAGACATATTGAAATTCAATATTTGCCCAGCGTTTCTCAAAAAAGTTTCACTGTCTCTGCGTAACGCCGCGGCAAAAAACGCGTAGATTTCGCGTTGTTTCCAAGAAAGCTCACGCTCACAGGCATAAGCCCACAGAGCTCATATTCATGTCACTAATGCGCCACCTGAAACTGAACAGAATGAAGCCATTAATGTGTAGCCTGCTCCCAGGATAGCGCCCCCTAGCCATACCTTGAAAACTGCACTTTTGAATCTTTTTTATACAATGATGCCAGTATGTTCTAGACACTTTTGCAAAGCAAAAAATACATAATAGTCATGTCATATTTTCTAAGATGTGGGCGTGACTTTGACTTTTATGTGGGAGTCTATCTGGACCTGTCTTGTTTGTCAACAAACTAGTCCCTGGTTTGTCAGCAGAATAAGCCCATACCTGTTTAAACAGACTCTCCTGACACGGGGCTACAAAAAATACCTGACTTTTTTTTCACTCAGACCCCCCCGTTTCGAATGGCGCCCCCCCAAAAACACGTTTTGTCATGTAAATTTGACACCACCTCGCAGGCGCGCGCTCTATCCAGTCTGGATCATACTTGGCTGACAGAAGGCCACTTACGGTCTGATTCCATAGAGATCAATTACTTCACGGTGCACATCACTATAGCGCCCCCTGCCTATACCCTGAAAAATTTATTTTGTCCGATTTCCACCAAACTTTCCAGATGTCTTCTACTCATCATAACAAACAAAAAAATATATTACACCATGCCTCTATCTCGCTCCGTTCTCCTAATATTTAGGCCCGAGCCGGACGCAGTCCTGGCAAGGGACTATTGTTTTTGGGTGGTTTCTTATTATTAGGCCCGAGCCGGACGCAGTCCTGGCAAGGGACTATTGTTTTTGGGTGGTTTCTTATTATTATTATTATTATTATTTTTTTTCTCCGGAAAGGATCGCGTTTTTGACCCGCTAAACGTGGGTGAAAGCTCCCCAAAATTGGCGGAGGCAATGGGGCAGCGAAAAAATTTATGATATTGGACGAATGGGACACGCCCACAACAAAATGGCTCCACAGCGCCCTCTGGAAGCGGACCCCAATTCAAAAAAATTGGGGCGTTTTTGGGCGTACGCCAGAATCACTCGCCACAGTGAGAGGGGACATCAGGACGACCCCAAAACTCACTTGGAGCGCCACGCCCACTCGCACAGGGAGGCGGCCATCTTGGCTTCAAACCCGGACATCGTCTAAACTCATTTTACGTTTTAACGAACTAGTCCCTGGTTTTTCATCGGATTTAGCTCACATTTGGCACAGCGCGTCTAGACATATTGAAATTCAATATTTGCCCAGCGTTTCTCAAAAAAGTTTCACTGTCTCTGCGTAACGCCGCGGCAAAAAACGCGTAGATTTCGCGTTGTTTCCAAGAAAGCTCACGCTCACAGGCATAAGCCCACAGAGCTCATATTCATGTCACTAATGCGCCACCTGAAACTGAACAGAATGAAGCCATTAATGTGTAGCCTGCTCCCAGGATAGCGCCCCCTAGCCATACCTTGAAAACTGCACTTTTGAATCTTTTTTATACAATGATGCCAGTATGTTCTAGACACTTTTGCAAAGCAAAAAATACATAATAGTCATGTCATATTTTCTAAGATGTGGGCGTGACTTTGACTTTTATGTGGGAGTCTATCTGGACCTGTCTTGTTTGTCAACAAACTAGTCCCTGGTTTGTCAGCAGAATAAGCCCATACCTGTTTAAACAGACTCTCCTGACACGGGGCTACAAAAAATACCTGACTTTTTTTTCACTCAGACCCCCCCGTTTCGAATGGCGCCCCCCCAAAAACACGTTTTGTCATGTAAATTTGACACCACCTCGCAGGCGCGCGCTCTATCCAGTCTGGATCATACTTGGCTGACAGAAGGCCACTTACGGTCTGATTCCATAGAGATCAATTACTTCACGGTGCACATCACTATAGCGCCCCCTGCCTATACCCTGAAAAATTTATTTTGTCCGATTTCCACCAAACTTTCCAGATGTCTTCTACTCATCATAACAAACAAAAAAATATATTACACCATGCCTCTATCTCGCTCCGTTCTCCTAATATTTAGGCCCGAGCCGGACGCAGTCCTGGCAAGGGACTATTGTTTTTGGGTGGTTTCTTATTAGGCCCGAGCCGGACGCAGTCCTGGCAAGGGACTATTGTTTTTGGGTGGTTTCTTATTATTATTATTATTATTATTTTTTTTCTCCGGAAAGGATCGCGTTTTTGACCCGCTAAACGTGGGTGAAAGCTCCCCAAAATTGGCGGAGGCAATGGGGCAGCGAAAAAATTTATGATATTGGACGAATGGGACACGCCCACAACAAAATGGCTCCACAGCGCCCTCTGGAAGCGGACCCCAATTCAAAAAAATTGGGGCGTTTTTGGGCGTACGCCAGAATCACTCGCCACAGTGAGAGGGGACATCAGGACGACCCCAAAACTCACTTGGAGCGCCACGCCCACTCGCACAGGGAGGCGGCCATCTTGGCTTCAAACCCGGACATCGTCTAAACTCATTTTACGTTTTAACGAACTAGTCCCTGGTTTTTCATCGGATTTAGCTCACATTTGGCACAGCGCGTCTAGACATATTGAAATTCAATATTTGCCCAGCGTTTCTCAAAAAAGTTTCACTGTCTCTGCGTAACGCCGCGGCAAAAAACGCGTAGATTTCGCGTTGTTTCCAAGAAAGCTCACGCTCACAGGCATAAGCCCACAGAGCTCATATTCATGTCACTAATGCGCCACCTGAAACTGAACAGAATGAAGCCATTAATGTGTAGCCTGCTCCCAGGATAGCGCCCCCTAGCCATACCTTGAAAACTGCACTTTTGAATCTTTTTTATACAATGATGCCAGTATGTTCTAGACACTTTTGCAAAGCAAAAAATACATAATAGTCATGTCATATTTTCTAAGATGTGGGCGTGACTTTGACTTTTATGTGGGAGTCTATCTGGACCTGTCTTGTTTGTCAACAAACTAGTCCCTGGTTTGTCAGCAGAATAAGCCCATACCTGTTTAAACAGACTCTCCTGACACGGGGCTACAAAAAATACCTGACTTTTTTTTCACTCAGACCCCCCCGTTTCGAATGGCGCCCCCCCAAAAACACGTTTTGTCATGTAAATTTGACACCACCTCGCAGGCGCGCGCTCTATCCAGTCTGGATCATACTTGGCTGACAGAAGGCCACTTACGGTCTGATTCCATAGAGATCAATTACTTCACGGTGCACATCACTATAGCGCCCCCTGCCTATACCCTGAAAAATTTATTTTGTCCGATTTCCACCAAACTTTCCAGATGTCTTCTACTCATCATAACAAACAAAAAAATATATTACACCATGCCTCTATCTCGCTCCGTTCTCCTAATATTTAGGCCCGAGCCGGACGCAGTCCTGGCAAGGGACTATTGTTTTTGGGTGGTTTCTTATTATTATTATTATTATTATTTTTTTTCTCCGGAAAGGATCGCGTTTTTGACCCGCTAAACGTGGGTGAAAGCTCCCCAAAATTGGCGGAGGCAATGGGGCAGCGAAAAAATTTATGATATTGGACGAATGGGACACGCCCACAACAAAATGGCTCCACAGCGCCCTCTGGAAGCGGACCCCAATTCAAAAAAATTGGGGCGTTTTTGGGCGTACGCCAGAATCACTCGCCACAGTGAGAGGGGACATCAGGACGACCCCAAAACTCACTTGGAGCGCCACGCCCACTCGCACAGGGAGGCGGCCATCTTGGCTTCAAACCCGGACATCGTCTAAACTCATTTTACGTTTTAACGAACTAGTCCCTGGTTTTTCATCGGATTTAGCTCACATTTGGCACAGCGCGTCTAGACATATTGAAATTCAATATTTGCCCAGCGTTTCTCAAAAAAGTTTCACTGTCTCTGCGTAACGCCGCGGCAAAAAACGCGTAGATTTCGCGTTGTTTCCAAGAAAGCTCACGCTCACAGGCATAAGCCCACAGAGCTCATATTCATGTCACTAATGCGCCACCTGAAACTGAACAGAATGAAGCCATTAATGTGTAGCCTGCTCCCAGGATAGCGCCCCCTAGCCATACCTTGAAAACTGCACTTTTGAATCTTTTTTATACAATGATGCCAGTATGTTCTAGACACTTTTGCAAAGCAAAAAATACATAATAGTCATGTCATATTTTCTAAGATGTGGGCGTGACTTTGACTTTTATGTGGGAGTCTATCTGGACCTGTCTTGTTTGTCAACAAACTAGTCCCTGGTTTGTCAGCAGAATAAGCCCATACCTGTTTAAACAGACTCTCCTGACACGGGGCTACAAAAAATACCTGACTTTTTTTTCACTCAGACCCCCCCGTTTCGAATGGCGCCCCCCCAAAAACACGTTTTGTCATGTAAATTTGACACCACCTCGCAGGCGCGCGCTCTATCCAGTCTGGATCATACTTGGCTGACAGAAGGCCACTTACGGTCTGATTCCATAGAGATCAATTACTTCACGGTGCACATCACTATAGCGCCCCCTGCCTATACCCTGAAAAATTTATTTTGTCCGATTTCCACCAAACTTTCCAGATGTCTTCTACTCATCATAACAAACAAAAAAATATATTACACCATGCCTCTATCTCGCTCCGTTCTCCTAATATTTAGGCCCGAGCCGGACGCAGTCCTGGCAAGGGACTATTGTTTTTGGGTGGTTTCTTATTATTAGGCCCGAGCCGGACGCAGTCCTGGCAAGGGACTATTGTTTTTGGGTGGTTTCTTATTATTATTATTATTATTATTTTTTTTCTCCGGAAAGGATCGCGTTTTTGACCCGCTGAACGTGGGTGAAAGCTCCCCAAAATTGGCGGAGGCAATGGGGCAGCGAAAAAATTTATGATATTGGACGAATGGGACACGCCCACAACAAAATGGCTCCACAGCGCCCTCTGGAAGCGGACCCCAATTCAAAAAAATTGGGGCGTTTTTAAGCGTACGCCCGAATCACTCGCCACAGTGAGAGGGGACATCAGGACAAGCCCAAAACTCACTTGGAGCGCCACGCCCACTCGCACAGGGAGGCGGCCATCTTGGCTTCAAACCCGGACCTCGTCTAAACTCATTTTACGTTTTAACGAACTAGTCCCTGGTTTTTCATCGGATTTAGCTCACATTTGGCACAGCGCATCTAGACATATTGAAATTCAATATTTGCCCAGCGTTTCTCAAAAAAGTTTCACCGTTTCCTCGTAACGACGCGGCAAAAAACACGTAGATTTCACGTTGTTTCCAAGAAAGCTCACGCTCACAGGCATAAACCCACAGAGCTCATATTCATGTCACTAATGCGCCACCTGAAACTGAACAGAATGAAGCCATTAATGTGTAGCCTGCTCCCAGGATAGCGCCCCCTAGCCATACCTTGAAAACTGCACTTTTGAATCTTTTTTAGACAATGATGCCAGTATGTTCTAGACACTTTTGCAAAGCAAAAAATACATTATAGTCATGTCATATTTTCTAAGATGTGGGCGTGACTTTGACTTTTATTTGGGTATCTATCTGGACCTGTCTTGTTTGTCAACAAACTAGTCCCTGGTTTTTCAGCAGAATAAGCCCATACCTGTTTAAACAGACTCTCCTGACAGGGGGCTACAAAAAATACCTGACTTTTTTTCTCTCAGACCCCCCCGTTTCGAATGGCGCCCCCCCAAAAACACGTTTTGTCATGTAAATTTGACACCACCTCGCAGGCACGCGCTCTATCCAGTCTGGATCATACTTGGCTGACAGAAGGCCACTTACGGTCTGATTCCATAGAGATCAATTACTCCACGGTGCACATCACTATAGCGCCCCCTGCCTATACCCTGAAAAAATTATTTTGTCCGATTTCCACTAAACTTTCCAGATGTCTTCTACTCATCAAAACAAACAAAAAAATATATTACACCATGCCTCTATCTCGCTCCGTTCTCCTAATATTTAGGCCCGAGCCGGACGCAGTCCTGGCAAGGGACTATTGTTTTTGGGTGGTTTCTTATTATTATTATTATTATTATTTTTTTTCTCCGGAAAGGATCGCGTTTTTGACCCGCTGAACGTGGGTGAAAGCTCCCCAAAATTGGCGGAGGCAATGGGGCAGCGAAAAAATTTATGATATTGGACGAATGGGACACGCCCACAACAAAATGGCTCCACAGCGCCCTCTGGAAGCGGACCCCAATTCAAAAAAATTGGGGCGTTTTTAAGCGTACGCCCGAATCACTCGCCACAGTGAGAGGGGACATCAGGACAAGCCCAAAACTCACTTGGAGCGCCACGCCCACTCGCACAGGGAGGCGGCCATCTTGGCTTCAAACCCGGACCTCGTCTAAACTCATTTTACGTTTTAACGAACTAGTCCCTGGTTTTTCATCGGATTTAGCTCACATTTGGCACAGCGCATCTAGACATATTGAAATTCAATATTTGCCCAGCGTTTCTCAAAAAAGTTTCACCGTTTCCTCGTAACGACGCGGCAAAAAACACGTAGATTTCACGTTGTTTCCAAGAAAGCTCACGCTCACAGGCATAAACCCACAGAGCTCATATTCATGTCACTAATGCGCCACCTGAAACTGAACAGAATGAAGCCATTAATGTGTAGCCTGCTCCCAGGATAGCGCCCCCTAGCCATACCTTGAAAACTGCACTTTTGAATCTTTTTTAGACAATGATGCCAGTATGTTCTAGACACTTTTGCAAAGCAAAAAATACATTATAGTCATGTCATATTTTCTAAGATGTGGGCGTGACTTTGACTTTTATTTGGGTATCTATCTGGACCTGTCTTGTTTGTCAACAAACTAGTCCCTGGTTTTTCAGCAGAATAAGCCCATACCTGTTTAAACAGACTCTCCTGACAGGGGGCTACAAAAAATACCTGACTTTTTTTCTCTCAGACCCCCCCGTTTCGAATGGCGCCCCCCCAAAAACACGTTTTGTCATGTAAATTTGACACCACCTCGCAGGCACGCGCTCTATCCAGTCTGGATCATACTTGGCTGACAGAAGGCCACTTACGGTCTGATTCCATAGAGATCAATTACTCCACGGTGCACATCACTATAGCGCCCCCTGCCTATACCCTGAAAAAATTATTTTGTCCGATTTCCACTAAACTTTCCAGATGTCTTCTACTCATCAAAACAAACAAAAAAATATATTACACCATGCCTCTATCTCGCTCCGTTCTCCTAATATTTAGGCCCGAGCCGGACGCAGTCCTGGCAAGGGACTATTGTTTTTGGGTGGTTTCTTATTATTAGGCCCGAGCAACGGACACGCAGTGTCCCGCGAGGGACTAATTAAAACCGTTAACGGGGGACGAAAACGCAAGAATTCACGTAGCAAACGTGAACCGATTCGCAAGTAACAGGGGTCAAAACGTAGTGCTCCGCAAGCTCTAATTTTGGGTGGGGTTCGCGAGAGAGAATAATAAAAGATGGCTCTGTGGCGCCCCCTCAAACAGGCAGTTTACATTGACCCAATGGAGGAGGGGTCGAAAAAAAAATCATCGTACAAAAGTGACATTGGCCAAGGACATAGACCACGTCAGGACATGTCAAAAATGATATTATGACCCCGCCCTAAATGCTACAGGAAGTCGGCCATCTTGGCCCGAACCTCAAACCTTCAAAATCGTACCTCTTGAACTTCTGGCCCCTGATCCCCGAGCTTTCGATGGAAAGCCTCCAATTTTGGCCAACGTGTCCCAAACCCATGTGGCTTTCAAAATCATCAATTACATTTTTTTTAAACTATTGGGCGTGGTCATGACAAGGCCGCAACTGAGAGGCCATTTTCAGCAAATTTCAAAGCCTCATATCTTTCACAGACTTGGCCGGATTGGAACGGACCCAATCCGGCGCGCGTGCACATTCCCCACCTGGACCTAATGCTGTGCACACGCAGCCGCTATCGCCAAAAATGACCCACTGGCGCCCCCTCAAAGGTTTTGTCTTTCAAAATTTGTATAAAAAAAACGGGATGGTATGGAGGTGTGGAAAAAATCATACAGACCTTGTCTGTGATGGGGAACAACATATCAAAACCACGGCTCTCTGAGTAATGTCTTTGTGGGAGAAAAATAATGGCCGAAAAATCGTTTCCATTATTATTATTATTATTATTATTATTATTACGTCTTTGATCTCAATTTTGACCCCCTGAACATTAACGAAAAGTCAATTTTATTTGACCAAAGGTTCAAGGTTGGTGTAAAATTAACTATTTTGATATTCGCAAGACAACACTTTGAACAATGCCTCAGTGGCGCCCCCACAAGCATGCCCCCAATTCATTTGGAAGCATGCATTTTTTGGCCTAAACCTTTGTCTTTGAGTACAGTGATAGAGCACATCAAGACAAACTTAAAACATCATTATAACTCCACCCTCTGACAAACAGGAAGTCGGCCATATTGGATTGAAAATTGTAACCTGAATTTCTTAACCTGATCTTTTGTCAAGTCACTCGAAGGGTTTTGGACCAAATGACATCCAACTTGGTGAGTGTGATCTAGAGACGTAGAGCTACAATAATCAAGCTCTTTTGTTCGGATATCTGTTATGGTTTGTCTCTACCGCTCTGCTAAAAATCATGCTTTTTTCCCGCCTCTTTGATGACAACTCACAAGGGCATGCAAATTCCAATCACACTCTTATTTGGACCACATAAGCCCCTCTGTGGATCGTACTGATTACCCTTGATAATTGTACAATTTTCACAAAAATAGCGCCCCCTACCTATACCTTCAAAATTACACTTGCACGAAAGTGAAAACAAAGGTGATATCCTGATTCGGCACGTCACACTGATCAAAAAAGTCTATTACAACATGCCTCTATCTCGCTTTATTTTCTGTATAATTAGGCCCGAGCAACGGACACGCAGTGTCCCGCGAGGGACTAATTAAAACCGTTAACGGGGGACGAAAACGCAAGAATTCACGTAGCAAACGTGAACCGATTCGCAAGTAACAGGGGTCAAAACGTAGTGCTCCGCAAGCTCTAATTTTGGGTGGGGTTCGCGAGAGAGAATAATAAAAGATGGCTCTGTGGCGCCCCCTCAAACAGGCAGTTTACATTGACCCAATGGAGGAGGGGTCGAAAAAAAAATCATCGTACAAAAGTGACATTGGCCAAGGACATAGACCACGTCAGGACATGTCAAAAATGATATTATGACCCCGCCCTAAATGCTACAGGAAGTCGGCCATCTTGGCCCGAACCTCAAACCTTCAAAATCGTACCTCTTGAACTTCTGGCCCCTGATCCCCGAGCTTTCGATGGAAAGCCTCCAATTTTGGCCAACGTGTCCCAAACCCATGTGGCTTTCAAAATCATCAATTACATTTTTTTTAAACTATTGGGCGTGGTCATGACAAGGCCGCAACTGAGAGGCCATTTTCAGCAAATTTCAAAGCCTCATATCTTTCACAGACTTGGCCGGATTGGAACGGACCCAATCCGGCGCGCGTGCACATTCCCCACCTGGACCTAATGCTGTGCACACGCAGCCGCTATCGCCAAAAATGACCCACTGGCGCCCCCTCAAAGGTTTTGTCTTTCAAAATTTGTATAAAAAAAACGGGATGGTATGGAGGTGTGGAAAAAATCATACAGACCTTGTCTGTGATGGGGAACAACATATCAAAACCACGGCTCTCTGAGTAATGTCTTTGTGGGAGAAAAATAATGGCCGAAAAATCGTTTCCATTATTATTATTATTATTATTATTATTATTACGTCTTTGATCTCAATTTTGACCCCCTGAACATTAACGAAAAGTCAATTTTATTTGACCAAAGGTTCAAGGTTGGTGTAAAATTAACTATTTTGATATTCGCAAGACAACACTTTGAACAATGCCTCAGTGGCGCCCCCACAAGCATGCCCCCAATTCATTTGGAAGCATGCATTTTTTGGCCTAAACCTTTGTCTTTGAGTACAGTGATAGAGCACATCAAGACAAACTTAAAACATCATTATAACTCCACCCTCTGACAAACAGGAAGTCGGCCATATTGGATTGAAAATTGTAACCTGAATTTCTTAACCTGATCTTTTGTCAAGTCACTCGAAGGGTTTTGGACCAAATGACATCCAACTTGGTGAGTGTGATCTAGAGACGTAGAGCTACAATAATCAAGCTCTTTTGTTCGGATATCTGTTATGGTTTGTCTCTACCGCTCTGCTAAAAATCATGCTTTTTTCCCGCCTCTTTGATGACAACTCACAAGGGCATGCAAATTCCAATCACACTCTTATTTGGACCACATAAGCCCCTCTGTGGATCGTACTGATTACCCTTGATAATTGTACAATTTTCACAAAAATAGCGCCCCCTACCTATACCTTCAAAATTACACTTGCACGAAAGTGAAAACAAAGGTGATATCCTGATTCGGCACGTCACACTGATCAAAAAAGTCTATTACAACATGCCTCTATCTCGCTTTATTTTCTGTATAATTAGGCCCGAGCAACGGACACGCAGTGTCCCGCGAGGGACTAATTAAAACCGTTAACGGGGGACGAAAACGCAAGAATTCACGTAGCAAACGTGAACCGATTCGCAAGTAACAGGGGTCAAAACGTAGTGCTCCGCAAGCTCTAATTTTGGGTGGGGTTCGCGAGAGAGAATAATAAAAGATGGCTCTGTGGCGCCCCCTCAAACAGGCAGTTTACATTGACCCAATGGAGGAGGGGTCGAAAAAAAAATCATCGTACAAAAGTGACATTGGCCAAGGACATAGACCACGTCAGGACATGTCAAAAATGATATTATGACCCCGCCCTAAATGCTACAGGAAGTCGGCCATCTTGGCCCGAACCTCAAACCTTCAAAATCGTACCTCTTGAACTTCTGGCCCCTGATCCCCGAGCTTTCGATGGAAAGCCTCCAATTTTGGCCAACGTGTCCCAAACCCATGTGGCTTTCAAAATCATCAATTACATTTTTTTTAAACTATTGGGCGTGGTCATGACAAGGCCGCAACTGAGAGGCCATTTTCAGCAAATTTCAAAGCCTCATATCTTTCACAGACTTGGCCGGATTGGAACGGACCCAATCCGGCGCGCGTGCACATTCCCCACCTGGACCTAATGCTGTGCACACGCAGCCGCTATCGCCAAAAAAGCCTTTAAATTGGCTTTTAAGTGGCTTGTAAGTGGCCCGCCCATCCTCCGTGAAAATCGCCAGAGGTCTTAGCCTGGCAGCTTGTTGGCTTCTGTCAGAGTTTCTCCTGAAATTCGCCAGTATTCCACATTTCCCCCTTTCTTCACAAAAACTACACTTTTGGACTTGTATATACTTATAATACCCCTCTCTAACAGACATCAGCTTTAATTTGGACGTTTTTGCCTCCAAAGTCACGTTTTTCTCAACTGTACAATCACAGGAAGTTCAATTCGACTGTTTCCTGTCCGTCTCTCTGTGTGTTCCTCATACTATATGGGTCTTACCAAATAATAGCTTCAATATCGAGGGTGCTGCAGGGCTGAAACCCCCTCTCAACGATTCTTTGGGCAGCCAGGAATTTACCCCAATTACAAAATGATACAATATATTATTTTCTAAGCTGTTAATCCGTTTCCTGCAAACACACAAGTGCGGAGTCTCTCATGACATTTATTTCACCTCCGCTATATTTTTCTCAGCCTAAGTAGCTCCATTGGTAGAGAGCTGGGTTAGTGTACAGGAGGTTGCTGGATCAAATTCTGACCTTGACTCTTTTTCATTTTTTTTTTCTTTGGACTCAGCACTTTCTGGTTAGAACATGCATCGTCGCCGATGGTTCCACACTCATTAAAAACAGGGAAATGACCCCTCCAGTGTGTTGCTGGGATCAAATTTCAGCCTGTGAATTTAGAAAACCCAAGCAGTCATCAGGCCCATGTTTGCTTGGAATTACAGCTCAGTGATAGCATGTTCGTCTCAAGTGAAGGAGGTAACTAGTCCAAACACAACCTTGACACTTTCATATTGCCTTCACCTTTTCCATTGCCCGCTGCACACATTGTCACAGCCTAAAACACATGATTGCGGGACGTTTCGTAGCAGTTCACTCAACCTGAGTAGCTCCATTGGTAGAGTGCTGAGCTAGTGTGCAGGAGGTTGCAGGATCAAATCCCAACCTAAACTTTTTTTTATTTCCTTTTTCTTTTGGACTCAACACCTTCCGGTAAGAACATGCATCATTGCCTATGGTCCCACACTCATTAAAAACGGGGAAAAAACCTCTCCTCCAGTGTGTTGCTGGTACAAAATTGCAGCCTGGGAATTTAAATAAGCCAAGCTGTCATCAGGCCCATGTTTCAAGTGAAGGAGGTTGCTAGTCCAAACACAGCCTTGACACTTTTCTATTGCTTTCACCTTTTACATGGGCCACTGCACACATTGTCACATGAGTACAGCACGTTTCATAAGATTTGCTGTGCCCGTGTAGCGTTATTGCTTGTGCATTGGGTTTCCAACCATGAGATTGCAGGGTCAATTTTGACCTTTGCTCTTTTTTTTTTTTTTTAACCGCACCTACGGTCCCATTCTCATGAAAAACGCTTTCATATGCGTCACTAAAGAGCTAGAAATGGGGGGATCGTAGGAAAACAATTGAGGCAACACAAGGGAAAATGTCGAAAACAATCGAGGAAATGTATGGGGGGGGGCATGACTTGAAGCTACCTCTCTCCTCCAGTGGGATGCTGGGAACTAACTTCTGCTCGATAACTTAGACAAAAGTAGCGCACATCACAGTCCAAGTACCATGGAGCTACAGCTCAGTGATAGTGTACTTGTCTCTGGTGTAGGAGGTTGCTGGTTCAAATATGGCTGTGACACTTTTCTAATGCTTTCTCTTTTCTTGCCGGCATTTTAATAGGATTATGATACAGTGAAGTCTGGCAGTGATTTTAACAGTTTATACAGTGTTAAGAGTTTCTGCAATTTCAACAGTTCTTACAGTTTCTGCAACAAAATAGGGATTTTTGCAATTACAACACAATTATGCCACTACATAGGGATTTTCACAATAGCACTATAATGCAATTAAAGGGACTTTCGCATATAATGTACTGTAATGCAACTTAAAGGGACATTCGCATATAATGCACTGTAATGCAACTTAAAGGGACTTTCGCATATAATAAACTGTGATGCAACTTAAAGGGACTTTCGCATATAATAAACTGTAATGCAAGTTAAAGGGACTTTCGCATAAAATGCACTGTAATGCAACTTAAAGGGACTTTCGCATATAATGCACTGTAATGTAACTTAAAGGGACTTTCGCATATAATGTTCTGTAATGCAACTTCAAGGCACTTTCGCATATAATGTACTGTAATGCAACTTAAAGGGACTTTCACATAAAATGCACTTTAATGCAACTTAAAGGGACTTTCACATAAAATGCACTTTAATGCAACTTAATAGGGATTTTCGCATATAAAGCAGAATAATGCAACTTAATAGGGATTTTCACGTCAAAATGAGCAAGTTCAATCATGGGGCTCGCAAGGACCTAGTGTGATGACGAGTGGTCGCAAGGGACGAGAGCGAGCGGGGTGGTCGCAAGAGACGAGAGCGAGCGGGGAGTGCGCCAGGGGCGAGGGCCTTTATCGCCGCGCGCGGCTTTAATTATTATTATTATTATTTTTTTTCTCCGGAAAGGATCGCGTTTTTGACCCGCTAAACGTGGGTGAAAGCTCCCCAAAATTGGCGGAGGCAATGGGGCAGCGAAAAAATTTATGATATTGGACGAATGGGACACGCCCACAACAAAATGGCTCCACAGCGCCCTCTGGAAGCGGACCCCAATTCAAAAAAATTGGGGCGTTTTTGGGCGTACGCCAGAATCACTCGCCACAGTGAGAGGGGACATCAGGACGACCCCAAAACTCACTTGGAGCGCCACGCCCACTCGCACAGGGAGGCGGCCATCTTGGCTTCAAACCCGGACATCGTCTAAACTCATTTTACGTTTTAACGAACTAGTCCCTGGTTTTTCATCGGATTTAGCTCACATTTGGCACAGCGCGTCTAGACATATTGAAATTCAATATTTGCCCAGCGTTTCTCAAAAAAGTTTCACTGTCTCTGCGTAACGCCGCGGCAAAAAACGCGTAGATTTCGCGTTGTTTCCAAGAAAGCTCACGCTCACAGGCATAAGCCCACAGAGCTCATATTCATGTCACTAATGCGCCACCTGAAACTGAACAGAATGAAGCCATTAATGTGTAGCCTGCTCCCAGGATAGCGCCCCCTAGCCATACCTTGAAAACTGCACTTTTGAATCTTTTTTATACAATGATGCCAGTATGTTCTAGACACTTTTGCAAAGCAAAAAATACATAATAGTCATGTCATATTTTCTAAGATGTGGGCGTGACTTTGACTTTTATGTGGGAGTCTATCTGGACCTGTCTTGTTTGTCAACAAACTAGTCCCTGGTTTGTCAGCAGAATAAGCCCATACCTGTTTAAACAGACTCTCCTGACACGGGGCTACAAAAAATACCTGACTTTTTTTTCACTCAGACCCCCCCGTTTCGAATGGCGCCCCCCCAAAAACACGTTTTGTCATGTAAATTTGACACCACCTCGCAGGCGCGCGCTCTATCCAGTCTGGATCATACTTGGCTGACAGAAGGCCACTTACGGTCTGATTCCATAGAGATCAATTACTTCACGGTGCACATCACTATAGCGCCCCCTGCCTATACCCTGAAAAATTTATTTTGTCCGATTTCCACCAAACTTTCCAGATGTCTTCTACTCATCATAACAAACAAAAAAATATATTACACCATGCCTCTATCTCGCTCCGTTCTCCTAATATTTAGGCCCGAGCCGGACGCAGTCCTGGCAAGGGACTATTGTTTTTGGGTGGTTTCTTATTATTATTATTATTATTTTTTTTTTTCTCCGGAAAGGATCGCGTTTTTGACCCGCTAAACGTGGGTGAAAGCTCCCCAAAATTGGCGGAGGCAATGGGGCAGCGAAAAAATTTATGATATTGGACGAATGGGACACGCCCACAACAAAATGGCTCCACAGCGCCCTCTGGAAGCGGACCCCAATTCAAAAAAATTGGGGCGTTTTTGGGCGTACGCCAGAATCACTCGCCACAGTGAGAGGGGACATCAGGACGACCCCAAAACTCACTTGGAGCGCCACGCCCACTCGCACAGGGAGGCGGCCATCTTGGCTTCAATTGGCTTTCAAGTGGCTTGTAAGTGGCCCGCCCATCCTCCGTGAAAATCCCCAGAGGTCTTAGCCTGGCAACATACTGGCCTCTGTCAGAGGCCTCTGTGTCCTTAAATTCGCCAATTTTCCAAATTTCTCCCTTTCTTCACAAAAGCCACACTTTTGGACTCGTAGGTACTTATACTACCCCTCTGTCACAAACAGAAGCTTTAATTTGGACGTTTTGCCTCCAAATTCACGTTTTTTTCAACTGTACAATCACAGGAAGTTCAGCTTATCTGTTTCCTGTCCGTCTCTCTGTGTGTTCCTCGTACTATATGGGTCTCACAAAATTATTGCTTCAATATCAAGGGTGCTTTAGGGCTGGAGCACCCTCTCAACGATCCTTTGGGCAGCCAGGAATTTACCCCAATTACAATATGAGAGAATATATTATTTTCTAAACTGTTAATCCGTTTCCTGCAAATACACAAGTGCAGGGTCTCTCATGAGATTTATTTCACATCCGCTGCCTGTTTTCTCAGCCAAAGTAGCTCCATTGGTAGAGTGCTGGGTTAATGTGCAGGAGGTTGCTGGATCAAATCCCAACCAAGACTTTTTTTCACTTGTTTTTCTTTTGCAC
The DNA here is from genome assembly GCF_951799975.1 of Gobius niger. Taxonomy (NCBI): domain Eukaryota; kingdom Metazoa; phylum Chordata; class Actinopteri; order Gobiiformes; family Gobiidae; genus Gobius; species Gobius niger. The sequence goes on along the minus strand of NC_136852.1, from coordinate 9,553,571 downwards.
ACATCACTTTCTGGGAAGAAAGTGCATCGTCGCCGACGGTTCCACACTCATTAAAAACAGGGAAATGACCCCTCCAGTGTGTTGCGAGTGCCATGAGTTCAGGACGTTTCCTAGAAGTTCTTGTGCCTCCGTGGCATCACAGCTTGAGCGTTAGATTCCCAAACATTAGGTTGCTGGATCAATATTGACTCTTTCTGACTTCAACTTTTTTTTTCTTTTAATTACCCGCGCTTATGGTCCCACCCTCATGAAAAACGCTTTCAAAATATTCGTCACTAAAGAGAAAGAAATGGGGGGATAGTGGAGAGACAGTTGAGGAATCACTGGGGGAAAATGTCGAAAACTATCAGGGAAATGTTCCGGGGGGGGGGACATGACCTGAAGAATTCTAAACTCTAAATCTGTTTCCTGCAAACACACAAGTGCGGGGTCCTGTCATGAAATTAATTTGACATCTGCTGTATAATTCACTTAGTTGAAGTAGCTCCATTGGTAGAGCGCTGAACTAGTGTACAGGAGGTTGCTGGATCAAATCCCAACATTGACTTTTATTTCCTTTTTCTTTTGAACTCAGCACCTTCCAGGAAGAACTCACTAAAAACAGGGAAATAACCTCTCCTCCAATGTGTTGCTGCGACCAAATTTCAGCCTGGGAATTTAAAGAAACCAAGCCATCATCAGGCCCATGTTTCAAGTGAAGGAGGTTGCGAGTCCAAACACAGCCTTGACACTTTTCTATTGCTTTCACCTTTTACATGGGCTGCTGCACACATTGTCACAGCCTAAAACACATGAGTCCAAGGCATTTCACCAGATTTGTTGTGCCTGTGTAGTGTCATAGCTTGAGTGTTGGGATTTTAACCATAAGAGTGCTGGTTCAATTCTGAACTTATTTCTTTTTCTTTCTTTATTCTTTTTCTTCACTGCGCCTTTAATCCCACCCTCATGAAAAACGCTTTCTAAATATAAGCCACGAAAGAGACAGAAATGGGGGGATAGGGAAACAATTGAGGCAACACTGCCCGATAATTTACAGCAAAGTAGCCCAAATCAGGCCTTAACAACCAAGGAGCTATTGCTCAGGGATAGTGTAATTGTCTTTGGTGTAGGAGTTTGCCAGTTCAAATATGGCTGTGACACTTGTCTAATACTTTCTCTTTTCTTGCCGGCATTTTAATAGGATTTCTGATACAGTGAAGTCTGTCAGTGATTTCAACAGTTTTTACAGTTTCTGCAACAAAATAGGGATTTTTGCAACTACAACACAATTATGCAACTACATAGAGATTTTCACAATAGCACTATAATGCAACTTAATAGGGACTTTCGCATAACATGTAACTTAATTCACCTTATTCCGGACGTTCGCGTGGGCGCCACCATGAATTGTGCCCGCCCCTTTTCTCCTATGTGTTAACATGGGGCTGGAGAAGTCCACATAAAATCAGTCTCTACACGAAAACAAAGCCGTTTTCAGGCCGCGCAGAGAAACGCTGCAGTGTTTATTTGTCGGTGCAAATGAACATCGGACATTTTACACAAATCAATCGACTAAACATCAGATTTGAGCGGAGAATATTTTCCCTCGTTCTCCGTTAAAATGAATGGGCAACAGTGGGTGGGGCAGAATAAGGTGAATAGGGACTTTCGCATAAAATGCACTGTAATGCGACTTAAAGGGACTTTCGCATAAAATGCACTGTAATGCGACTTAAAGGGACTTTCGCATAAAATGAACTGTAATGCAACTTCAAGGCACTTTCGCATATAATAAACTGTAATGCAACTTAAACGGACTTTCGCATATAATGCACTGTAATGCGACTTAAAGGGACTTTCGCATATAATGCACTGTAATGCAACTTCAAGGCACTTTCGCATATAATAAACTGTAATGCAACTTAAACGGACTTTCGCATAAAATGCACTGTAATGCAACTTAAAGGGACTTTCGCATATAATTCACTGTAATGCAACTTCAAGGCACTTTTGCATATAATAAACTGTAATGCAACTTAAAGGGACTTTCGCATAAAATGCACTGTAATGCAACTAAAATGACTTTCGCATATAATGCACTGTAATGCAACTAAAATGACTTTTGCATATAATGCACTGTAATGCAACTTAAAGGGACTTTCGCATCAAGATGAGCGAGTTCAATTGTGGGGCTCGCAAGGACCTAGTGTGATGAAGAGTGGTCGCAAGGCATGAGAGTGACCGGAGGTGGCCGCAAAGGACGAGAGCGAGCGGGGGCGGTTGCAAGGGACGAGTCCCCAAGAGCGAGGGCCTTCATCGCCGCTTGCGGCTTTAATTGTTATTTTTATTCTTCTATTCTTTCCAGGTTCAACATTTGTCAAAAACATAAAATAAAAGTCATACAAATGTACCAGTAAGTTTAAACTGAGCTTAATAACTTCCCTCGGTTACCTATAGTAAGTCTTACTTTTGCGGAACCTAACCAACAGTGTTCGAGACTGACTTTTTCGTATCCGAGTCATCTCACACCTGTACAGTATAGTTTATTTGGGGAGAGCGTAAAGCATGTGTGTTTGAAAGCCCGGGGCAAACTAAAAATGAAGCAACAGTCTGCAGACACCGCCCCGGGCAGAGCTAATATGGCCGAATTTTGACATGCCCGCCTAACCGTGACTAGATGCCGGGCTTCATTTCTATTTCCTCAAATGGATACAAGCTCCCAGCAGCGAGGGGCCGCGTGGGAGGTTAGCCATATCACACAGCCCACATGCAACGCTCAGAGTGCGAACCAGAGGGGAGAGGAAGAAAGAGTAGCCGTCTGACAGCAGGACCGTAGAATCCTGCAACAATGGATTTAGGCTGTGCAGGTCAGAGTGAGAAAATCTAGCAGTGTGGCCATACGGAGCCTGTAGTGGTCAATAAATCTGAAGAAAACACACACTGTTTTGACACTCCGGCTGCAAAAAGTTAAGTTACTCCCCTGACTACAATCCGAGGAGCAAAAGTTATGTCATAATCGTAATGTGCACTATTGGGGCTACGAATGATCCAGATGTAATCAAAATGGCAGGCTGAATAGTTGAATAGGATGGGATCTTATGTATACGATCTGCTATGAACATGTTTATGTGCTTGCTGTGGTTTCCAACTTTAAAAAAAATTATATTGTCAAAATATGTTCATGACAAAGACGTCCCTTCCTGTTTTCATTCCTCCTGTTGTGTGTTTGTGAAGGCTGTCATTCATCCAGGAAGCTCAAAACGTGAGTGACGCTTAAATCGTCGACTCAACTCCACCCAAACCCAGTCCAGTCGACAGTTTAAGCCTCATGACGGTTCCTCCTGTGAGTCTATCCTCTTGACCCAGTCCCAGTCCAAAGCGTTGCTGCCTTCTTTTTAATAAGAAATAATACTGATGACAACCACTCAATCACACCTCAGTCACCCTGGCCTGTTGTACATGTTTTAGTGGTAGTGCCCGGAGGAAACCTATGGAGACACAGGGAGAACATGCAAACTCCACACAGAAAGGCCGTGACTGTCTAACTGTGAACCACGAGCACACAGGAAAAAGAAAAATCTTAAACTAAACTAAACTAGATTAAATCTTAAATTTGAGTAGATTTGGTCTGGTTTAAGATAAGATGAAATGGAACAAGTAAATTATTTCTCATAATTTCAGGTGAAAAATAAATATTTTTTAAAAGTAAAAGTTAATTTGTCTGATTTCAAATGGGATTTCTGCTTGTTCCATTGGCAATAGCATTTGCGTCTGATCTAAGATCAGTTCAAACCTACCATAGATATAATTAGTATACAAGAGATCAATGATTAGCCATTCAGCCCCATTTACAGTAATGATCCTGAAATGATCTGTTATGGTAAATATCGAGACCATAGTAAATAAAATCCGGAGAGAAGTTGTCGTGAGTCAAGCGTGCCGATTTATTGGACATGTGCACATGGAGACACATCAAGTACCGAGATACAAGATGCTCTGAAGCACAGTTCAGAGCTCACAGTATTTATACACAAAGATAAACAATGATCATACGATTGTGGAATGCCCCCAATGGTGTAATGGTCAGATTGACCTAAGACATTCAAAAACGCTGACGAAGATGTATTAGACAAACGTCGCCACAGCAAGGACACAGACACCCTGTCTCCAATTCGAGATAAGATGTACTACCCCGGCCACGCAGGTGTCCGAACAGGTGTCCCTTAGCTGAAAACACTGTCTCTTAGCTGTAAACAGGGTACAGTGCATACTTGTCAGTCGCTCATAACACATACGTCATGTGATTACAATAAAGCATATAATAAACATATAATAATATATAATATACAGTTGGATTTCCATAATTTCCATAACAATCCCCACTTTTGATTATAATAAAACTTCATTTTATTTTGATCAACATAACAACTAAAAAGTACTCCAAATAAGAATAAACTTTGACTATTGCTGATTATAAAAAAGTACTGGATAGTGCTCATCTCTTCTTTTGTAAAGACTAATAGTTCTGTACATTGTCTCCGTTTGAATAAACAAAAAACAACAACAGAACTTTCACTTTCTTGTAAGAAAATCACCAACCTAAACAAAAATAGAAATACAGATGTCAGATCTTAGAGGATGTCAGCGGCTGAGATGCATAAGATAAAGGAGCTAGATTCCTGGGTCAGAGCTTACAAAACTTCAATGACTGGTGGTTTAGCAAGAGTTTGTGTGTAATCAACAACTTTAGAGACTGATGTAATATGGACAGGATAATAATATGGCCAAATTTATCACGCTATGTTTATGGCCTATAGGGTGATATGTTAAACCATTTAACTGAATTGTAATTTATTTTAGTACCCAACATTAAGATCTAGTTTTACAAACACTTGGCTTTTATGTTTTAGTTACAAACTGCTATTCTTCAGCAAACTGAAGACAAAGTGGACTATGCCACTCTTCAGAAGGCTGAAGACTCAACGTGCTCCCCTGAAAAGGGAGTGTCGTCTCTAGCGTCCGGAGTCATCATGGTCAGATGTGTGTTACCAGTCAGTGCAGACGTGGTCTCAGTGAATCTTGTGACACTGAGAGATCTTAATACAGTTCGGAGTACTTGTGATCGTTGGAGTTACCCGAGGGCCTAACTCTTATCCAACGTTGGCCCAGCGCGAAGCCTAGACCAGGTCCCACGTAGCACCTAGCGCCCACGCCTTAGTGTTTCAACGCAGGAGGTCGCGGTCGTGCCAACCTCGTCTTCCTCGTCCCCCGTCCCAGGAAAGTCAGGGCACTCCCCGCCGGTTCCAAAAGGGCCAGGGAGAACGTCCAGAGGCGTTGGAATGGTCCCTGTATCATGGAGGGCGGTCTCTGCAGACCTCGGCCCAACTCCAGTTCAGAGCTTGTTTCACATTTTGAGTACCGATTCATGGCATAGTATTATTTTAGATGACCTGCTAATCAGAAAACAGAAAAAGGTTGCACAGCAAAAAACATTACCTCCCCCACCCTGGTGGAATGACCAAGAGTAGGCCTGTCTGAGGCCGATCTGAATACGACATGCTGTTCTGCCATTCTGCTGTTCTTCTGTAATACAGTGATTAATATTCTTTACATTGTCATAATTGCCATATTCATAATTTGTCATACTGTGCCGATTAGTTGGTTTAAACTGCATTAATACATATACACACTAACAGTAGATTTGCCAAATATTTTATACCTCCACAAACACTTCAAATTTCAATCAAATTTCAGATGCATTTTATATTTGTTCTGAACAAGCTGAACACAATCTGAGAACAAGTGGGTAATATTCTCAAGTATCAGGACTAAATTCAATGAATTTGCTATATAAGATATAACATCTTGGCCATTACTTTATCAATTTAAATAAATTGGTAAATTTCTATAAATTCAAAAATACTATAAATTAAAATATAGTTTTGGGCATTAAAAATGTGACTTGTTTTTGCCTGTTTAAACCCCGGTATATTGTTAAGAGGCCTCAGTTGTTTTCCCCTAGGCTCTGTTGATAAACAATGTTTTCAGTATGTTGTGTCCCTGACACAAAGAAATAAAGAAACAAGTATCTTACCAAACCGCACAATTATCGTGATCCATCATTAGTTTCTTGCACACAAACCATGGTTTCAAATAGGCTTCTCATTCTGCATATTGGTTCTGTGAGTTTTGAACTGTAGTGATCCATCTACAGTCTGAGAATAGGGACACAGAGAAAAAACAAAAACAAAGAAAACATAGACAAAACAACATTCTTTTCTCAGATTTGTGACTCTGTAGTCACTGCTGCTTCCCGGCACCTGTTAAAAACCTGGAAATTCAAAATCAAATACCCACATAGATGTTTACCATAGTGTTCTGTCCAAGTCATAGACAAGACAAGACAAACATAAAGTTATTAGTTCAGCCATTCACATTCACTCAAACAAAACCTGTGTTAGTAGCATGCTTTAGTCCAGTCAAGTCGTCAACTCTTCACCAAATACTCACCTTTTTCCCAAGCACATGTGCCATTAATGCCATATGGAATAATAATCCTTTTTGTACAATTCACTATGTTTGGGCCAGGAAGTTGTCCTGTCATGTGATCACATTTCCCAAAGAAAAAACAAACAAAAAAAACAAATAAAAAAATGAACACATTTGGTACAGGCCTTCGCAAAGAATTCTTATCAAGAGGTTTGGGTCAAGCTCAAGTTAATCAATAGAGTTTGCAACAATATTGTTTACACGATTTATTATATTTAGTTCACGTTTTTATTTATCTTTCACGAAATTTACTATTTTATGTTATTCTTTTTAATATAGAGCATATCCAATAGAGATTTTGTCACCCTGTTTGCCGCTGTTGCTGTTGAGGCTGCCCTACGAGCAGGCGAGATAGACAAGGACAGAGCCTGAGAGAAAATAGGAAAAAAGGAAAAAAAAATTGTTGTCTGCAGACATAGAATTGGCCAAAAAGCTGAATGAAGAAAGGACAACATTAATTTCAACTCATTTGTCACTATTATTTCCAGACAAAAAAAAAACAAAAAAACAAAAAATATAATGAATGAGCTCACAGTAAAAAAAAACATCTACATTTTTTTTTTTTTTAAATCCAAAAATTACTCGAGGCAAAATTATAGAATTGCATAACAAAATCTGGCAATTATCCCGACTTAAAAACAAACAAACTAAATAATAAAAAACATGCCAGTGCGACCTACAATCCAACAGGTGTTGAGGTCAAACTATATAATGTATTGCTTGAGATCTCGGCCAGTCACTAATTCAACAAAATTACCCTGTACCCCAGAATTCTCATAAACCATTTTAACCCGCGACCAGGCCTTTTTTTTTTTTTTAGGCTTTGAAAATGCAATATATAATTGGGAACATGGTAAGTAAAAATACTGTTCTTGTTGCGCATCTAGGGACAATGTAAGGGCAGAAAAACGATTTCCCCAATAAAAATATTTAGTGACCAGCGTGTCTACATCACACTGATCCCACGATCTATCAAACATATCTTCTAAATCAGATGACAGACCCAAAAAGCATTGCAAATCTCCCATATCTCTGAACTCTGTATTGTCATGCTCAATTTTTTAGAAACATGTGTCATTAAGTTATTGATCACAGGAATAGGTGATAATTTCCAGTAGAAATGATATTGGGGTACTGATGCCTCTGCATACAGTCCCATAAACAAATTTTTTGCCAAATCTTCCTTACTTACAACTTTTAGCCCATCTGCTGTGGAAATCAGTGAAAGGCCTAATTTGCACATCAGATCTCGACCCAATAGGTTGACAGGACATAATGTGGACAATAGGAAAGAGGGTTTGAATGGCTCGCCTACAGAGTCATAACATCTGAGTGGTGACGTGAACTGCTCCCTGGTTGCTGCCCCTGATGCTGCTAAAGAGTATGTGAACCTACCGCTCATCTTTGGTTTTTGCATCAAGCTAGACATTTTGACCACAGAATTTGTGGCGCCTGAGTCCACCATAAATTGAACATTTTCACCCTCTATTTCTAAGGTGTACTCGGGAAAATTAGTTGTAACTTTTGCCATTAATGCATATGTGCCTGTTAGAGGTTTGTCTTGCTTTTCAAGATGAGCAATATTTTCAAAAACAAGTTGTGTAGTGTGTGCCTGCTCGTTACCCATTTTTGAGAGCGAGGTTTCTGCCGCTGTTTCCTTGGCGCTCCCGGACCCGTTCCCCTCCTCCATACCTAGTCAGTCCAACCCATTCTGCCCCCTGTGGAAGTACTCGTGGTGTTGTCCAAACAGCTCTTGTTGTTCTCCTTGGGCCTTGGGACAGTCTCTGATCCAATGGTCGAATGCACCACACTTAAAACAGGCACCAGTGTTGTTATTAAAGTGACCATAATTGCGTTGGCCCCCACCCCTGTACCGTTCCCCATTTCCCCCGCGTCCTCTGCCTCTGCCATTAGGACGTTGGTTGTACTGGAACGGGTTCTGGGGACCATATTGGGGTGTACCTGATTGTCCATTCGCTGCAAACAGGGTCAGAGTGGCCTCATGTAGTTCTTTCTCACGCTTCGCGCTGCTGGCCCCCTGCTTCTCCATCACAACGTTAAAGGCATGTCGAGCGTGTCTTTTAAGGTCATTCAATGTTGGCTCATCCATCCCCCCGACATAGTTCTTTTGGATCACTTTACGTACCTCTGGAAGTAGAGTTCGAATAATGGCATGGCAGAGATGGATCTCGTAGAGGCTGTCAGCTGGACCTCCGTTCGCTGGGCTGGTCAGCCCACTGTGTATATCAAAAATTTCAGTTAACCGTTGAATATAATCATCAGATGGCTCATTAGGTCTTTGTTTTACTGTGGCAATTATGGACATATCGATCTTCTGAGGAAACTTCTCTTCAATTTCTTTTCCTAAAGTGTCCATAGCATTTAGATAAGCAGTGTCTCTGTCTTGGTCAATTTCTTTTGATCTGAGCCCAGCTTCTGGAATTTTGCTGCTAATTTTTGCAAAGTCAGTGGCTTTCATACTTGAGCTCAGCATGCGTCTAACTTCAATACCGGAGGGGCGATATTCTCTACAGAAAACCTTAAATTCTTTAGCATACTTGGGACCATCAACAACAGGGTCAGGCAGGAGTTTTGCAGCTCCCTCCACATCGGCAAGACTCCACGGGCGGTACACAAGCATTGGTCCGTCCGGTCCGGCCACCTCTATCATCGGAAACGTTGCTGTGGTGTTGGTGTTGCGCAGTGGCCCGCTATGCCAGTCTTTTGTAACTGTCGGTACTCTTTTCTTCTTTGGTAATTTGAGTGTGGTACCTGAGGCCGCAGCAGTTTCTGTCAGTTCATTACTCAGTGGTGTTGGCTCGTCTTCTTCTTTTGTGATGTCTTCTGGGGGTGGCGCGTTCGTGTCTCTGAGCTGCGCTGGTCTCTCGGCGGGCTCGGCAAGGAGTTGGGGTCGGACATGTTGGCAGGAGTCGAGGTCCCAGTCCAGGCGCACCGCGGAAAGAGGAGGCAGATCCTGAAAGGGATACAAAGAAGAGACAGCAGTATTTTGCTCTCGAGCAGAGGTGTGTGTCCTGGCGCCAGTGCTAACTGTAGTGTTACTAGGGTTCATGTGCGTGTTTGTGTATGAGTTGGTGCGATAGGGCGGTGGATTTCCGTCCTCATTCACTCGCGCTCTCACATTCAGCTTATCTCTCTCACTCATGGCCAATGGCAATTGTTTACATATTCTCTTTTTCTCTCGGGCCCATGCTTCTTCTTCCCATACTTTTATCCATTTCTCCTGATTTTCCATTGTTTTTACCGTTTGTGTCGAAACACTTTTAGATTTGAACAGTTTCTCTTTTTCCTGTTCTAAATTTTCCCTTAATTTTTTAAGCTGGTTTGTACTCAGAGATCCCCCCGCTGGAAAACCAAATTGTGCTGTCCATACTGCAAGACACTCTACACTTTCATTGCCATGTTTACCTTTCATAATCAGGGTAATTGCTGTCTCCGGAACCTCACACACACCGCTCCTTGACTGCCCTTTCCCCATTACCTAAATGGGCGTACGTACGCTTTTCCAATATCCACCAAAACAAACTACGCCGAGACGTCTCTACGACTGTTGCCAGTGCTCCAAGCACTTGCTCCACCTGGTAACCCTAGTTTGAGGCACCTAACCTCGGTAAGCGATACTAGTTATCCTTACAAAGTGGACTCTTTCCACCCGTTACCTTCCTAGGTGAGCGTGGATTTAGGCCCAGCCCGGCAGTGTGCAAAAACTTAGGTTCCCAAGAAACACCATAAACGTAACCCCAGAGAAAAATGGCACGGACGCAGGACAGACTAAAACACTATCGAAGGTTACACTGAGCACAAAACATCAGCCAAAAAATATAAGTTCTACTAAAATCGGGACCCTTAAACACACGGTTGAATCAGACAACAACTCACCATTATTTCGCAGATTCTTTAACTTAGTGGCGATGTTTTCCCACGGAGTGACACAGTCCTCTCTCTCCAATTGCGAGGCTTGAGGCTGAAAGAAAAATTAGGCTTCCATGTGGCCAACACTGCTCACTACGTGAAAAAAAAAAAATCGCTCAAAAGTTTTGCCGACAACGCCAATTGTTATGGTAAATATCGAGACCATAGTAAATAAAATCCGGAGAGAAGTTGTCGTGAGTCAAGCGTGCCGATTTATTGGACATGTGCACATGGAGACACATCAAGTACCGAGATACAAGATGCTCTGAAGCACAGTTCAGAGCTCACAGTATTTATACACAAAGATAAACAATGATCATACGATTGTGGAATGCCCCCAATGGTGTAATGGTCAGATTGACCTAAGACATTCAAAAACGCTGACGAAGATGTATTAGACAAACGTCGCCACAGCAAGGACACAGACACCGACATTCGAGATAAGATGTACTACCCCGGCCACGCAGGTGTCCGAACAGGTGTCCCTTAGCTGAAAACACTGTCTCTTAGCTGTAAACAGGGTACAGTGCATACTTGTCAGTCGCTCATAACACATACGTCATGTGATTACAATAAAGCATATAATAAACATATAATAATATATAATATACAGTTGGATTTCCATAATTTCCATAACAGATCCAAGAGTCTGCCAATCACAGATTTAGGCTTTGTATTGCTGATATTGCTATATGGTTAAAAATATGATACCTATAGCCCTGAGTTGTCACATGAGTCATAGCAATATGTACAATGGAGCCAGGCTTTTAAGCCGTGCAAACGAAGTCCAAAGCTACATAGGAATGCTATTTACCAAGTGTCTTTTGGAGTCGCCCCTGGCCACCAGGGGGTGTTACTACAGCAATGTCAGCTCCCCGCCTTGAGGACCAAAGAGAAGGGCTTTCCTCGCCCATCGAATTCAACGTAAAGTACCTTAATTCAAGAGATTTTTTTAGTGAGCTAACCGCTGAGCCACCATGCAGCACTTGATGTGCAGATCACATGGGGGACTCTCAATAATATAAAATCACTTAAAAAGATTTGTAGTTTTACTGCTTAGAATTACTTATAAAATAACAAATTGTACTGTGGGCTAAAACATGAATGAAATCAATACATTTAAACAAACATATAAATTCCATTTCAAACTCAGTATTAATGAAAATATTTGTTGTGTAGACATGCTACAGTGCCTCTGAGGCCCGCCAGCGAGCCCCGGACCCTACTTTGGGAACCACTGCTCTTGACACTGTGTTAACATAAATGTACCTGTCCAAAGTATCCGATGATTTCACCCGGCAGGTAACTCAGAGCCACGCTGCCATCCAACGATGCAGAGAGTAGGAGGAGCCTGTCGCCATGGAGACATGCCTCCAGGTGAGTGACGCGGTGGAGGTGTGGGCGGGACGTGCGTACGAGTTCGGGAAGTTCCTTCGCCACTTTCTCGTGTGGGTTAAGGCAGAAATTCTGTGGAGGAGGCGACTCATTAGAATGCATTATTACTGTATGTTATGGCCAGAAGCGACTCGCGCGCTCTTTAAAAATGCATATCGGAACACACATCAAAGAAGCGCGAGATTGTTTTATCATCAAAGCTGAAACACTGCAATTAGCGCATTGGTTTTCAAATGTAAAGTAAAGTTTAATCTCTGCCCTTGGAGAATTTTGATGGAAGTTAATTTATTTCCTGTCATTTGTACTGTAGTACGTTAAAACTTAAGTTACTGCGGAACAACTAATGGTCGTAAAACTAATGTATTTAAACCTCATGTTTGTTGACCAGTAGATGCAACAAATCAATACAATATAATAAAGTGTGCGTTTTCATCAATATAAACAATCTAAATAATTGTATTTCACTCTATTTATTGGGTTAAATGTTGCTGAGAATGGCTTTAAAGTGACGACTTTATTATGAAGTGTCAGTCCTCCTTTGGGTGGTGGGAATATGCATCCGCCAGCTCCAAATTAGCCACAGGACAGGATTTCTCCTTCAGCACTTAGCAAGCCCAACCTCTTTAACTCCGCTTCATATATGCATACATTTTCATAAATTAAACCGTAAGCCAATTGAGACGCGGCCATGTGAGCTGCTCCCCGCTCATCAGCTGTGGCAGAGAAGCTTCCTGAGAATAGAGAGGAAATAATACCCCACCAGGGTGTTCTTTTGCAGTGATTAGGAGCATGACAGACTGACGCTATGATCCAACACTTTGGAGCTGAAGTCGAAAAGTCAAAGGGGCTTTTCAAGGTTTCGCAAACTCTTCGCTGAGACTCACGACATGAATTACGAAAATTAGCACTTCAAAATGACTGTCTTGTTTTTTTAATTGAATCGTGCAGTTTTTCTCAATTTGTAATACATTCACAAAGCCACAAACTGATTGAACTGATCACACAGTCTCTTCAATGTACTGCCTTCAGAGTGGAGACTGTGGAGTCACTAGGCCAGGTCCAGCCGACTGAAAAAAAGCTTTATCCGACTATGCCTTCCTCCCACTACTTCCACAAACTGTTTATTCTTTACTACCCTTGTTGGCAACACTTTAGATAACAGCCCGCATGTTCCATGTATAGGTACATGGAACAAGAGTGTAATTACACATGAAGTACAGGTAATTACACATTAAAGTGCAAGGTTTAAAAAAGGTGTCCAAAGTATAACAAAGGTACATGTAGTTTTGAGTTTTTTGGCCGTCATAAAGTTTCATAAATTGGGGGAAATTACCACATAACTAGTGCACAAATACACCATATCTAATGGAGGGTTTATACAGGCTTTTTAATGCCCAAATAGTAAATAAAAAAAAGAAAAGAAAATTTCATATTTCATTTCCATAGACTTATTATTAATAGACCGTCATACATCACTCCTCCTTGTTTGCCACAATGACCACATTCGAGGGGGTAATTCGGTCATAGCCGCGCTGCTCCAATGCTAACAGTCCGGCCCTCATTAGTACGAAATTTCTAAAATGCAGCCTGGTCCCTGTAATTGCGCCTAACCCAGCGTTATCACAGGAGGAATATCTAGCTGTAGAAAGTTCCCAAAAATTAGGCACCAGGCTCTAAAGTTGTTTTTAACGTGTCTAAAGTGCAATGCTTTCCAATGGGAGACTAGCGGCTATATGGAGGTACTACAGCAATGGCGCCCCCGAGTGTCGTCGTCACAAAGCAGAGCAGCCAGCGGCCATTGTTCATTACATAAGATTTGTAAACATTTCATCAAACAGAGGAGAGAGAATGGGAAAAATGGGAAAGATTTGAGCAAAAAAATTGTCAATATGTTTTCGCCCATAATGTTCATATTTTTGCTGAACTAAATATTGTTAAATAAAGATTAGATTAGATTAGATTAGATTAGATTAGATTAGATTAGATTAGATTAGATTAGATTAGATTAGATTAGATTAGATTAGATTAGATTAACTTTATTGTCTTGGTGGTAATATCATAATTTTCAGAGAAATTTAGATATACCGCCAGTTTTAATCCAATTTAATGCTTAATGACATTTAAGACCTTGATTTTGGCACAATTTTATGACTTTTATTTCATTATTATTATTTTTTTCATTTCATTCATTTGAGCTATTTGTGTAAAAAAAAAAAAAACGGCATAATTTGCGCCGTATACAATGATCAAGCAGGCAGACAGAAAAGCTCAAAATGAGTCAGCTGAAGCTCTTACTCACCTCACAACTACAGCATAATTAAAAACAATGGAGGGTCATTTAAGTCTGAATAATGTTGTCTTTTCCTATCCTGTTTGACGCTGCTTCATATAAAATAGAATCAAACCCTTAACATTCATAGCACCCCATAATGGCAAAGACAAATTGCATCACTAGATAGAATTGAAGAATTGATTTGCACTTACCTGCACGTCCCACGTCTTCACCGTCCCCTCCTCGTCCGCTGTCACTAAATATTTACCACACGGACTCACAGTCATTACAGTGGACCCCAGGCCACTGCTGTGAGCTGTGAACTGACCCAAAACACGAGCGTGGACAGTGCTCCAAAACCTCACTGCGCCCGAAGCTTCACACGACATCAAGTCTGCGCCACCTGAGAGAGAAAATCATGCAACATCAGGCACGGTTTATGGCCTGGCTATGAGGTAGACTGATATAAGAATGGAGGGTAAGGAAGTGGGCGGTATACCATACCATACCAACTTTATTTATAAAGCACTTTAAAAACTGTACAGTTGGCCAAAGTGCCGCACACAGAAACAGATACAAATATTTACAGTAAAAAAATATGAGGTAAGAAGTACAACAACAGCAGCAATCTCAATTTGCATTAAACGCCAGAGAAAAAAGGTGCGTTTTTAGGAGAGATTTAAAAACAGGAAGGGACTGGGCCTGTCTAATCTCTAATGGCAGCTGGTTCCACAGCCGCGGGCCGGCAACAGAGAAGGCCCGATCTCCCCGAAGTTTGCGCTTTGTTTTTGGGACAACCAGTTGCAGCTGATCCGCTGACCTGAGAGCACGAGAGGGAGCGTAAGGCTGAATCAGGTCAGACAGATAGGTGGGGGCGAGGCCACTCAGACTTTTAAAAGTAAAGAGAAGAATTTTGAAATCAACTCTAAATCTGACTGGGAGCCAATGGAGAGAAGCTAAAACCGGTGAGATATGGTCATGTTTCCGTGTCCCTGTTAAAAGCCGAGCTGCAGCGTTCTGAACGAGCTGCAGTCGAGAGAGCGCCCTCTGGCTCACACCAGCATAAAGGCCGCTACAGTAATCCAACCTGGTCGTTACAAAGGCATGTATTACAGTCTCAAAATGCTGCCTTGATAAAATGGACTTCAATTTCGCCAGTTTTCTCAAGTGGAAAAAACTGGACTTAACGACTGCGTTGATTTGTTTCTCAAATTCGGGATCCACTCTTACGCTCAAATTGGAAACAACCGGCTTGACGAAATCAGACAAAAAGCCAAGGTCAGGAGGGGTGCAATTAGGGCCACTAGGGTCAAAAACCATGACTTCAGTTTTGTCCTGATTTAGGCATAAAAAGTTAAGGGCCATCCATGCTTTGATATCACTGATGCAATCGAAAAGGGGCCGAGCAGCATGTGGATCACCCTTCTTTAAAGGCAGATAGATTTGACTGTCATCGGCATAACAGTGAAAAGTCATGCCATGTTTTCTCAGAATGGAACCAAGTGGGAGCATATACAAGGAAAACAATAAAGGGCCAAGTATTGATCCTTGTGGTACCCCACATGACAAAGGGGCCTGAGAGGAAACGCATGCACCAAAATTTACACGGAAGCATCTGTCAGTCAAATATGACTTGAACCACTGCGGTATAAGGAACAAAGGAATGTATGTTGGATGGAAGACACATGTTAGGTACAAAGGTAGAAACGTTCTAAATTAGGAAGGTTTGAAGGAACAAAGTAAGTTAAAAACGATGCATCCCTTGGTCATTTGAAGTTTGCTTGGCAGTTTCAACTAGGGCTGGGACAGATACACTTGTGTCGTAATCCAATATATAATAATACACTTATATGTAGTGTATCCAATATATAATATCACGATACGATACGTTTGCTATACAATATATTTATAAATGTATGTACAAACTTTCATATTTTAACTCGAATGAATTTAACAAGAAAGCACAAGTTGATTTTCCAAAATGCATAAATTAAAGCAGTACTAAGTAACTCTTGCCCCTAGAGGCCATAAGCGCAACTGCAGGTGTCGTAGCAAGTTACGATTTTTTAACTTATTAATTGTCTTGGAGAGTAAATACTACGCTGACAGGAAAGGCGAAGGGAGAGAGGGATGTTGTGCATCCAATTACACGATGGAAATATTTTTTTTCACTCAAACTTGGCTGTAAATACTGTTTAAAGCGACGTTAGCCCGCAGTTAGCTTTGCCCGTTAGCATATTAGCTTCTTCTTTGTGATTCCATTAGTGTGTGTTGGTGGCTCCGGTCTGGTCGCAGTCAAGTTGCAAGCATGGTTTTCTGGCCAGAGACACCAGGGGGAGATGAAGGACCCTCCAATCATCCCAAAAACACTTGTATTACCTCCACAGGGACTACGAAAAGGATTTATTAAGGTAAACACGTTACTTCGTACTCTAAATATAAATGGGTCTGATATTGACTAAAACTTTTTGAAAAGCGCAAATGGCAATGCATTGTTTAAACCGATCAACATCAAATCTGGATTTAACAAAAGTTATATTTAACTCAAAAACGTTTCTATGTATTATTTTCTATAACTGAGCTGAGAATCAAAAGTATTGTGATACATGGTTTACGATAAAATACATGTATCACAACAAAGAAGTATCACTTTCTAAAGGCCTATAATATTATACTGAGGAAAATTATTTTGTTTTTGAGGAGATTTTTGGTCTTGTACAGAGAGATCGTGGACCCAGTGACTGATATTATTGATTATTTTTGTAATTCACAAATTTGTGAAAGTGTAATGCAGTTAATAGGAAAAATTTGCTCCTGCCCCCACTGGGTTA
This sequence comes from Gobius niger, assembly GCF_951799975.1. NCBI lineage: Eukaryota > Metazoa > Chordata > Actinopteri > Gobiiformes > Gobiidae > Gobius > Gobius niger. Next base: position 9,536,615 of record NC_136852.1, on the reverse strand, counting down.
TGTAGCATCATCACATTCTCCAACCTGTCACAATCTGATAGAAATGTATCCGTTAAAACCACTGCACGGGAAACACGCTTATACAGACGGAAGGGCCTTCACATTCACATGTGGATGAGCTTGTTCTGGATCGCTGAACTCTCCAAAGCCGAACCTCAACAGCTGCTTTGGACCAAAGTGTGGTCCAAGTGTGGCTGAGGCTACAACAGCGATGCCTTTAACATGCACGGCACCAAAGTTTGATCGAGTTGCAATTCTTTACTATCTGTCCAAAAGAGAGAGGAGCCAGTTCGCACCGTCAGACTGATTGGAGACTTCGATTTGCAACTCGAGTTTACCACTCATCTCATCCGAGGAGAGTTTGGATCCGTCACATACATTTCTTTTACGAGCCAATGCATCCGCACATTCATAGCTTGTAAAGTCCTACATATGAATTATCTTTGCATTAACGAGAGTCTGGAGCTGCCCAAGGTTTAACACTGAGGGAGACGCAGAGGGGGCGGGGTCAGAGTCCAGCTCCAAACCAGCGTCTGTCTTTCAGAATGAGCTGGTCCACTGGGACAAAGCAAAACACACTTCACCCACTCACGCTAACAGCCCCGTTTGCAAAATAATTCTGGTTTAACTTAATAAATCCTTTAGTCCCTCTGGGGGTAATACAAGTGTTTATGGGATGATTGGGGGGTCTTTCATCTCCCCCTGGTGTCTCCGTCCAGAAAACCACAATTGCAACTTAACTGCCACCGGACCAGAGCAACCAATACACACTAATGGAATCACGAAGAAGAAGCTAACATGGTAACGGGGCAAAGCTAACTGCGGGCTAGCGCTACTTTAAACAGTACGGGCGGCACGGTAGCGCAGCGGTTAGTGCTCTCGCTTCACAGCTAGAAGGTCCGGGTTCGATTCCCACCTGGACGGGGCCTTTCTGTGTGGAGTTTGCATGTTCTCCCCATGTCTGCGTAGGTTTCCTCCGGGCACTCCGGTTTCCCCTACCACTAAAAACATGTACAATAGGCCAGGATGAATGATGTGTGTGAGTGAATGGTGGTGGTCAGAGGGTCTGTTGGCGCAGACGTGTTTAGTCGCGAAAGCGCTTCTGACAGTCTCCCCCAGGGGAAACTGAAGCTACAAACGCAGCTTTCCACCACCGAGTATGGAGTGAATGTACAACTGTCTCATGTAAAGCGCTTTGTGACTATATGTCTGTGAAAGGCGCTATATAAATAAAGATCTTCTTCTTCAGTATTTACAGCTAAGTTTGAGTGAAAACAAATATTTTCATTGAATAATTGGATGTGCAATATCCCTCTCTCCCTTCGCCTTTTCTGTCAGCGAGCGTAGTATTTACTCTCACGGACAATTATTAAGTGAAAAAATCGCAACACCTGCAGTTGCGCTTATGGCCTCTAGGGACAAGAGTTACTTAGTACTGCTTTAACAGCCCGGACAAGAAAAAAAATGTAAATGTGGAAAACTGCTTGAGTTCACTGTAATAATGGATGGAAATAGACAGTTTATGCTGCATTCACAGTGTTTTCGATGAGAGTAGGCGTACGCGACTGGTCACCCAAAGCTTTGGGCTCCAAAAGGTTTGGGAACCACTGATCCAGAGGGTATGAAGGCGACACCTGCGGAAAAAATACTTCCTCTGGCCATTTTATATATTGAAATTCAATGCGGAAAAACATTCAAAAAAGGTCACTGGACTTTTATGGATTTTATAAATAGTGTTCTCGACGCTGCCTTTATTATTGCTCCTCAAAGGCAAGCACCTTCAGTGGCCAGTTTTATTTTATTTAGTGTGGTGATTAAAAGAACATTTGCCTGCAATAAAAAGAATGATTAAAAAGTACATTTGGTTCAGTGTCCAATATTTGGAACCAATACCCTATGCAGTGTATTGCTTTTACTTCTTGTGCACCGATATCCAAGGCAATAAGGAACAAAGGACGATTTAGGTATAGGTATGGGATAAGTAGGAAGGGAGGTTGGCAGGAATGCAAATGTACGATCCCTGAGTACCATGTCAAGCAAAGTGCGACCTAAACTGTAATTATGTCTCCGCATCTTGTTTCTTTTTGCGTCATCAGCAACAAAAAGGAGCATTATTTCAAGCCTGTGCCCGCATTATCAAGCATTTTACAAAGTAGTACGACGTTCTCTCGGGGCCTGCTTTCGACCCGATTGCAAATTAAATGTACACATCCCACCCCAGTGTAAACATCCACTTTGTTTACTGTGATCCTTCATCCAAGTCACAGCAAACTCTCCTCTGCTCTTTTAATAACTTACAAAACAAACAACTGAACGAATAACTGCCCACCACTTAAAATTCATCCGTATACGCACCTGCCCGCTCTATTAACCGGCAAAATACTCCCCTCTATTGACTTTAGGTCCGCAGTGTTTTAGCAGGGTTTAGTGCTACAGCTGCAGGCCCACATATATTTGTCAAAATCGCTTCCCAACACTGCCATCAAGTCTCCAGAAGCTAATCATGTTTTGCCACTGGGCTAAAATTGTAACTGAGGCTGCGGCAAGTAATACCCCTGTTTATAAATCAATATGAATGAAAACAACGGGTGCTGTCAGGGTGCGTTAAGGGGGAAATCGAGTTGAAAGTGGCTGTGCAGGAGCGTACTGCGCTTAAGTGGATGCAGGCATGAAGGAAACTCATATGTTTGGTAAAAATGCACCTGGAGACATTGGGAGCACAATTGCTTTGTCAGTCGTGTATAATATTTTACCTGCGGCAGATGCACTCTCTCGTCCGGGTATGAACAACAAACCGGTGGTGGCTACGCGCTCGTCTTCCCCTGTGAGGAGTGAGGAGTGAGGAGTGAGGAGATGAAGCAAAACAGGACAAAAAAATAGGTGGAAAGGGACTATACGGAGTTTAAAAATGTTAAAATGATGTATTTTCCTCCTGCGACATGTTCCAACAATGTCCTAAGGTGTAGAATGAGCCCTGCCTATTCACCACAACTGCTGCTAAAATCCTGAACTGTCACTCAAAAAGGTGTTAATTCGGATCCAAAGTGCCGTCATGCACAAGCTTCATATAGAAGGTGCAGTTACGCGTATGACCTGAGGTGGCAGTAGTGTGTATAAAATGGCTAACTTGCATCTAGCCCCTTTAAAGTGCATATGACTAGTGATGGCCAAAAAACTCAGCGCTCCGGAGCGTGTATCGCTCTTCCTGAAGCATGTTGCTTCGAAACACTGCGTCGGAGCCTCTTTCAGTAACACCTGGTCACGTGACTGTTTCGAAAACTGCTTCATTCTGTAAGTTGCGTATCATGTCTTAAAGCGGGTCATCTGCTCAGAGCATCTCACTGTACTGCCTGTAGCGACGAGGCGCTAAACAACGGATGTTTCCTCGTCCATAGTGATGTAAATCATTTGTCATAGATAAATAAATGTGATGTATTTCATCACATGTATTTATTCGTTACAAAGTCCTGCTTTTGAACTAAAGCAGGCGTGGAGCTGATCAGGCGAGGGAAACGTAAGGAGCACCATCTACAGCAAATAGTACCAAAATTACCTCTGACTGAATGAAATATAAAGATTGCGCATTGATGTCCTGCCTTTGAGCAGCAGAGCCGCAGGTGACTGAAGCCCCGCCCACTGGAGCTCCGTGTATCACAGACCACGTGACAAAGAAAATGACTCTTCTTTATCAGCCTATGATTGATTTGATCAAACCTCAATATCAGGCTACAAATAATAAAACTCCCACACGTCTGTTTGAAACTTCTCTGCCACATGATTGTGTTGGTGCTTCAGTCGTGTTTATGAGAAGTCACAATAATAAAGTTTATCCACAAGAGGTCAGTGTTCAAACAGAAGGAAACAGCTCAGAGACTTCGAAGCGTACAACACTTTTTTTTTGCTGGGAAAGTCTCAAAGTCGCCCATCACTACATATGACACATCTTTTGCTAAAACATAGAAACAATTATACGATTATACCCAGCTTTCTTCAGTTTGCCCATTTTTGTCATTGATCCTTATTAGACACTGACAGGAAGTGACATGCCAACCATGTTAAGTCAATGGAAAATGAGTCAAACTGCTATGGAGCTTTACCTTACATTGTTCATTCAGTGACCCCGCGCCTGTACGAGTGGTCAAACACAGTGGTCAGGATGGCGCCTTGACCTTTACCGTTTTTCTCAATATATCGGACACTGCTCCGGACACACAATTCTCTTTATTAGGACCAAACTCGCAAAATCACACTTTGTCCAAACCTGCGTCACAGAAGGGATCTACAGTAACTCTTGCCTAAAAAGATGTGGTAGTTTTTGCACAATCTGTTCAAAGAGTGAACGCAGTGCTCTCACAAAGAAAGTATGTTCCGAGAATTGTGTGCAAACTATGACTTGTGCTTCAAGGTTTTCATCGCTTGGTGCTGTGAATGGCCTTTTGAGTCTCATCAATCGAGGAAAAACTGTAAAAAAATAAATAAAACAGCCTTCAGAGCTGGCTCAAAATGATGAATAGAGAAACCAGAATGTAAACTCAAAATGGCCGCCTTTAATGGAGACACTTGGGCTGCGTGATTTTGAAAAAGTGCCAATGTCCACCACATATCTTTTGATCACTGGCTCTGAGCATGTTGTCTAATGTATCCCACAAAGAGATAACAAGGTCCTGACCCTAAAACTGGCAACTTTTTAAAAACTTCAAAAACATGCACTAATTGAACAATCTAACGAACACCAGGTTTAGATTCTGCGAGGTCTCGACGAAGCAATAGACTGTATTTGACTCACCTTCATTTTGCTCAGTCTTTATCTGCAGTTTCCTCAACACTTTCTCTGTGTTGCTGTTCCACACTATTATGTCTCCATCGCGGCTCCCTGGACACAACACAACAAACGACCTCCATGTTGTTTCTCTCTGGTATTGAGCATTGCAAGCACAGAACCTGGATTAGAATTGTAGGATTACATAACTGGAGATCATTTAAAATATTCCCAAATATGCCGGAATGTCAAATTTCCTTCCCTTAATTTTTCACTTATGAATGGCAATATGCACACGAGCCTCACGTGACTTCCCAGTGGATCTTCCTGTCCCGTTATTTCCTTGTGAGTTAAGTTAGCGGTGTCTCGTCTAAAAAATAAATAGTTTAAGATTACATGGCAGACTGTGAGCTACTGACATGTTTAAAACATCACGTCAGGAGCAACGAATTCACTGGAGGAAACTTTGGTAATCATCGAGGTAGGTGTTTCTGTCTTGAAGCTAACAGCTAACACTAAAAAACAACGAAAATAGCAACAAGATTTTTAACGAGCCGTTGAAAAATAATAATTGGTCTGTCTAAAGTATAATTACTTTTTGTGGTTTAATTTTTGTGGTGTTGTTTTTTGATATTAGCTGTTGGCTCTGAGATAAAAAAAAAAAAGTCCTAAACACAGACATTTCCTGCAGTCAAGTATTTACATTCAATGTCATTTTTTAAACAGTGGCTTCCCTTTCAGTGACTCACTGTCCGTCATGTTTTCTTGAACTATTTGTTGATTTGTGCAAGACAACGCTCATTGTTATTGGGAAGATAGCAAGAAAGGAAGGGACCCCTGGGATCACCATGTGTCACTCGTGTGCATAAAGCCTTCTTCGTTCTTTGTACAAGCTCTTCACTTTGATCTCAGTCTTTCCCCAAAATTATGCAACTTTGCCACTAAAACTATTATTCATTAAAATGACTCTTAAAACTACATTTTGACTAATAAGCATTACTAGCATTGCAAAGTTGTAACTTATAAAATAAGAAGAAAGTAAACCTATCCTGATTTCTGTTCACCTAATGCCAGCAGATGGTGCATGGACTGTAAACCAATTAGCCAGATATTTTGCAGTGCAGGCCATTTGAGTGCTGAAAGGATCAGGTGAAGATATGGACTTGACATCAGCTGGTGGAACTGAGTGTTTTGAGCTCTTTACAAAAATATCAATTTAGTTTATAGCTGACTATGGCTACCTTTTGATAACACATAAAGACATGTCTTAGCTTGATGGTGAAGTCAGTTAATCATAGCTTTTATGCCACAACAACTTTTTAAAACATACAAACTCATGGCTCATGACCCATCGGTGCCGTGTTGCTTGGGAACAGTTATGGAAACTCGACCTCTTCCAATTCTTGTGCCAAGTATCAACAATAAACAGCACAGAAAAAACGACAAATCAGGAACAACTCTGTAAAAAATTGTGAATATAACTGTGTTAACTAAATGAGACGTGTAACCTGCCACATGCACTTTACAAGAATCCTCCAAATTGCAGTGTTTATTTATTAAAGGAGGCATCCTCTCGCCGGGCCGGTGGAGTTTCGGCGAGGTCCTAATGACATGTGGGTAAGTATGTGAGCGATGGGAGCTGTGCGTCGGAGCAATAAGGAATCAACTTTACGAGAATGTCGCTGCTCTACATTATTCATGCGGCTCACGGCCCGCGACTGTATTTCAACTGACTTTTATGTATGGAAGAGTCTGTGTGAGAGAGAGAGAGAGCGGCGAGGACAGGAATAGAGTATAGGAACAATGAAGAGGAGAATGTTAACCTTAAAGCACCCAGATACGTAATGCGTCTTCTTCTTAAAACTCCTGTACTGGTTTGTTTCATTCGTGCATATCAATCCTGCATATTCAATGAGTCTCCAACATGTCTGAAATAATGAACAGTCTTTCTTGTAAGGGACAGTTCAGGGTGAAAGGGGATGAAGAGCAGCAACTCTGAACAAAGTGTCAAAATAGCAACGAAAACGAGGATGAATAATGCAACAAAAAAGTGACAAAAGCAAGAAAAACTTGCCAGAAATAATAACACAATTAAAAAGGCCAGAAGAACACGACTAAAAAGTGACAATAAGTTTTGAAGGTCTTAGCTTTTAAATGAGGCGTCACACTGGCCTGTAGGTTGTAAGCTCCAGTCCAGAAGCTTTCAGATTTGGGCAACACTGGAGAAAATGTGCTCAGTTAAAGGAACAGGCCACCGTTTTACCTGAGCTTTGACGAGTTGATGATTCCCCCATAGGGAAGAGGAGGAGAGGCTAACTGCTAACAACATCTTCGATCTTTTTGCATGACTGAGCCCAGTTGATGTACTACAATGCTCTGTGATTGATAATTACCAGTACAACAGTGTTTCCTTAACTTTGCGAAAGGAGTGAAACAGCGCCCCCAATTTGACGCTGGTGGCCAAAAAGTGTACAGCATCCATATTTACCAATGAGAATGAATGGGAGAGAGTTGGTATTAACCATACGTGGGGCAAAAGTAGGTCACTCTCTGGCGGGCCAACGCAATTGTTCTGGTGGGCCAAATTTGGGCCGCGGGCTCCAACTTTGGGCACTCCTGGTTTAGAGTTATTTTCTCCTATTTCAATTCCAAAGCGTGCTGACAGGAGAGCTTACAGCCTGTATGCCAGTGTCTTTTTGCGTGACTGAGCGCACGCGTAAAGACCAGACAGGTACACATCAACTCGTCTAACCTCTGGCAAGAACATATCTCAGTATGGAAAAATTCCTTTCAGACGGGGGGGGGTAAGAGGTTAACCACTAGACAGTTGTGTATGTGAGGAAAACACTACCAGAGCTACCGGGAAGAGCAAAGGGCAAACCGCCTCACCGGTCCTGTCAGATCTCGGAAGCTAAGCAGGGAAGGGCCTAATGGGTGCTTGCATGGATGGTAACACCAGGAAACCTGAATGTATGTGTGGGTCAGAGGGGCCGATGGTGCAGACTGGCAGGGTCGCTTCCATCATTACAATACAGTATGATAGTAGCTTACCACCACCAAATATGGAGACTGAATAATGCAATGTAAAGTGTCTTCGAGTGTCCAGAAAAGCGCTAAATAAAACCAATGCATTATGATTATTATTACCACGGGAAAGCTCGCCCCACAATCATTGGACTTGGGAAAAAAACATTCCAAGCAATCTGGGTTAGCCCTGTATCGCGCTATTTGAAAAAGGCTCTGAAAGAGAAAGAAGAAAAGACGTTCAAAAGCAGTGCATATTTATACTGGAGCACCCGTGAGAGATCATCTCCCAAATAAACTCTTCCTAAATGGACCGGACTTGTGGGTGATTAGGACTCAAATCAGACATACACTCTGAAGAACGAATAACTAGACTCGCGCTTGATTTGTTTATAACACTGAAGGGGGGGGGGGGGTCTTCAAAATGCACATAATCTTTTAAAAGTTATTTCTGAGGAAGTGCGACCAGGCATGAAAGATTTACTACTTAACCCCCGAACTAACTTTCTCCGAACCAGCGATGCGCTACGTCGTCAGCGCGGCAGCACATCATCTCCGTCTTTTCATTCACTTCCGACTTTCTATCTGGAACTTTCTCGCACCTTAGCATCAATCAGCGTTCCAGGGAGTTTGTTTCGGGAGCAGTTTGCAAGGTGTTGAGCCATGGAGGATTAAAGATGGCGGATTTGTGACTGCGAAAGGTGCTGCACAAGACCAAAGTGAGGGGGAGAAGCCAAGCGTGACCCAAGCGCGAGCCTTTGGAATATTCGATGAGACGAGTTCCCAGTCAAAATGTTTGTCCCGCTACTGCATGTACTGTATGTGCCCCCTCGAAGGTTGTTAACACGTGTGTCCCAAAAAAACAACAACTTTAAATTGACTTTTGTACCGGTGTACCGTGATTGCCGTTCATTTGGCGCGCGCGAACACATCATTTGGCAGCATGGGTGGTTTAGACGGGAAAACAACATTACTCAGTGCAACCTTGAGGAAAGGCGCTGCCAGCCGAAACTAATGCGTCAAAGCTTCTGCGCTCAGTCTCTCTGCTCAAATGGTTGAAGAAAAAGCGGAAGGGCAATAAAAGAAATGGCACTTTGGATGTAAAATTGCGGGAGGTGGATTTTGAGAATAAAGCAAATCAGTGGAGTTAAGAAACTTTTCACTCTGGCAATGGTGCTGAAGTGTTAATTGTTGTCAAGTTTAAAGTCATGTGGGCATCTTCACACACTTAAAGGGAAAATACGGAGTTTAAAATGTTAAAATTATCCTCCCCCTACATGTTCCAGCACTGTCCAGTCTAAAATCCCCCACTGTCGCTCCAAAAGTTGTTACTTTGGGACTGAAGTGCTGTCATGCATGAGCTTAACACAGAAGGTGCAGTTACACGTTTGACCTGAGGTGGCAGTTGTGAGCATAAAATGGCCAACTTGCATCTAGCCCCTTTAATGTTACTGGATGCAAATTTGATTCAAGGCCAGACAGTGGTTCCCAACCTTTTAGTTTTCAGCTGTGAACTGGTACATTTTTTGAAAGTGGGTAAAACATCTCTGCCATCTTAGGGTTTGGTTTAGAGTTATTTACTCCTATTTCAAATCCAAAGTGTACTCACAGGAGAGCTTACAGCCTGTATGCCACTGTGATATCTCACTTGAAAGCCAAGACCTTATAGTTTCTTAAAATATGTGTAAGATCTGTGTGAGTGAAACACAACTTACATTACATTTGCCGCTCCTAATCATAACCCTAACCCTGTGATTGGGGGGATGGCAAGAAACAAGTTAACCACTACACATTTTCTATGTCGGGGTGGTCATAAGGAGTTTTTTATTTATTTTTTGGGCAAATATTAAGCATTTAAAGCCTTCAATGAAAGATTTATATGTTGATTTTAGTTTTTCCTTTTTAAAGCAGTACAAAGTAACTCATGCCCCTCGAGGCCAAAAGCGCCACTGCAGGTGTCGTAGCATGTTACGTTTTTTTTACTCAATTAATATTGTCGGTGAGAGTAAATACTACGCTGACAGAAAAGCCAAAGGGAGAGAGGGATATTGTACATCCAATTTCAGAATGGAGATCATTTTTTTCACTCAAACTTGGCTGTAAATACTGCCTAAGTGGTGCTAGCCCGCAGTTAGCTTTGCCTGTTAGCCTGTTAGCTTCTTCTTCGTGATTCCATTGGTGTGTATTGGGGCCTCGGTGGCGAAGTTGCAATTGTGGTTTTCTGCCCAGAGACACCAGGGGGAGATGAAAGACCCCACCAAACATCCCATTAACACTTGTATTACCCCGAGAGAGACTACGAAAAGGATTTATTAAGGTAAACAAGTTCCTTTAAATTTAAAAGAGGTTGACTTCGCACATCTCTTGTTTGGAATAGGTGCGTATAAGAGAAGATACACATATTTCATATTCGAGATGTTTTTCCAGCTCTACCTTTTAAAATCTGAAATGGCATAAAAGATGCTACTACAATCTGCATTATTGTATAGTTTGACATTTTTTGCATACTCTCATCGTTTCCAAGCGTACTATAGGACCCCCCACCGCCGCCTTGTACCCGAATCACTCACACACACCGCGGCACACTTGAAAGTCTCCAAAGTTCTCCGTCTCATTTCCCCCTCTCTCCCACAGCGAGCGCGCTAATAAACATAATTTAAATTGGGCATTCGGATTAAATTGGAGGTGGTGGGTGCGGTGCCAGCGCGCGTACGTGGGCGGGAGACCAAATGCGGCGAGCTTACTGGGGAGATGAGCGGAAAAACAAACACGAGTGGATAGAGAAAGTTACAGGAGGGGGTAGACTTGAGGAGGAACTAAAGTTGTCGACAAAAGAAAATTGGGGGAAGGAACTTTTGAAGAAGTTTTTAAGTTCACAAAGTAGCACTCAGATTGCATTTTTTTTTTTTGTTCAAGCTGCAAAGTCTCCGATTCCTTCCAAACCATTTTCTCTTTCCGGCTTTAAGAATAACCACTCTTATCTACCTTTGTCGCTCCATTCTTTATAGTATCTCTCACGCACTAGGCTAAACTAAATGTTCAATAGGGAAGACAAAGGTACCTGTTTGAGAGTTTAAGGTTTGATACAGGATGGACCCGCGTCTGGACGGTTGCTCCTGGAAGATAAACTGAAATTTATGGGGTATTTTTTTTGTTATGTACGATGACGAACAAGGGCCAATTTACAGGCTCTGTCCTCGTGACTTTGACTAATGCGGTTGCGATAAAGTCAGCTTGATCATAAGAAGTAGAAAGTTGTGATTTTGCTCACGAACTTTGCCGACAACTTTTAAAAGTCTGAAGCAGAGAAAAGGAGACATTTCCTCATCGGCTTGTATTAGCCAGAGGCGTGGACTATTTTTTGCTTCTTATGAAGTCCTGGTGTGAATATAGCAATTTCTGTGTGAGTCATTTTACTTTACTCTCCCTCCAACTGTGATCAGTTGTTGGGTTTTGAAGTTTTTCTGCAACATGCAGCAACTTGCATGGACTTAATTTTTGGGTATATTCTGAAGTAATTGTCTTAAAAAACAACCAAAGTAGTGGTACCTCCATAAAGCCGCTAGTCTCCCATCAGAAATCATTCTTTAGACACGTTAAAAACAACTTTAGAGCCTGGTGACTAATTTTTTGGAACTTTCTACAGCTAGATATTGCTCCTGTGATAACGCTGGGTTAGCTACAATTATAGGGGCCAGGCTGGTTTCCGTAAGACACATTTTAGAAATCTCGTACTTAATGAGGTTCGGGCTGTTAGCATTGGAGCTACACGAGCTACACGTCACGCAAGGGCCGAGTCTACAGTGAAGATCCCGCCCTTATGCCCTTTTTAGGAACATGCTTCGTCAGAGCTGGGGAGGAGAAGCCTGTAAATCCGCCATGATTTCCCCCTCGAACGTGGTCATTGTGGTAGACGGGGAGGAAAGAGCAGGAGTAGTCTATTCTTTTTAACAGTCTATGTGTCCTGCCCTTGCACTTAGCTATAGGCAGGTAGATAACCATCATCTCACAAAAACCACAGCGTTGTTCCTTTTTGGGTTCATTGGCTGGAGGCATAGCATGGAGACTGATGGAAGATGAATGCTAAAACTGTGAACAAGATATGCAGATGGTGTGTATGAGCAGACGTGTAAGAAAACACTTGGGCAAAGCTGATTGGTCAACACGCCGTGAATTTCGGCAAACGTTAAAAAATCCCAACTCTACCGACAGCCGCGTTGAAGGTGCTGGACGTGTGACAAGCGTGTGAAATCTCAAAGCGCGCAGCGTCCAATGAAGTTTCAAATGTGAAGGACATTTCCAGGTTCTATAAACCTTATTATGAAACAAGATCCAGCAAACACAAATTAGAGCTCTTTCTAAAATGGCTGTATGCACGCGAGAGACACATGAATTTCCACACATGTTGCCAGTGTCCATTAGTAACTCACTGGTCAAACATTGAGCTAAAAAAAAGTCAAATTAACAAAAATATAAATAAAATTGCAATAAGTCGAGAGTCCTATTCATTTACAAGAGTTTTGAGTAGGTTATGGACAATCACAATATGGCCGCTAAACCTGGATTATCATCTGCCTGTGTTATGTGAAACCATTGATTTCACCAGATAAATGTTGTTGTTTTTCCTTCACAGCGTGTGGCTTATCACTAAAAAAGGTACTTTTTATCTTTATTACCTTAATTAGTGGTAACATTAAACATTTTCTGAGAGATATGTGGTCAAATTATCCTTCCATTAGCTAGGTCTTTTAAAACACAGATCTTTGCGATCCTTTGAAAACAACTCCTGCTTACTTCAATCAGCGGATAAATGCATCCACTTACTGTTCATTTAACTAAGCATTTGTCCTCATTTACTGCTATGTGCTCCTTTATAACCAGCTCACGTCTCCATCCTTAATTTAAGTTCGAGGAACATAAACACCTTGTGAGACCAGAGTAAACAACATCAGAGTGTGGATGTTTTCAATTACATTTCAAATAAAAAATCCAGTTGTCGAATAAGAATGTTTCGCAGAACTTGGTAGATATTGAAGATGGAAAATAAGTCTGAGTGTTGGAAATATATAAAGCCACGGTGGCTGAGTGGTTGGCCATTGTCACCTCACATCAAGAACGTGTCTCCCAGATTGAGCTTCTTTGAATATAATAGAGGACTAGGACAGTTTTGGGGTTTGGGAACAATGAAGCAGTTGTAATCAGGAAGTAAAGAACGAGGCGCCAACACCATAGAAGAAGAACCAGCTTAATTTAACCTCTTTGTCTGAGGATTACTCAAAACTGTGTGAATGTTGTTAAAGGGATATTTCAGGATTTTTGACATAGGGCCTCATTTCCTAGTTATCCAGAGTGTTGCTGATTTCTGGAGATTTTTTTTAATTCATGCAGTTCTTATATTTGAAGAGTTTCGTGGTGCTAGGCTAGTGCTTGGCTAACGCATTTCTACGGTATCAGCGAGCCTGCATTAAAAACAGTCAACGCCAGACTAACCATATAAATGTCTGTGTCGATAGAATATTTTTTGGAATACAACCTTGCATCACATGAATGATCGCATTTTAAGGGACTATTTTCTAGCAGATCTCTCCGCCGCCGCGTAGCTTATACAACCACGAAGCTGATGCTGCTCAAATATAAGGTATTTTAAATGCAAAATGGTTAAAATTACTCTATCGACACCGGCATTTATATGGTTAGTCTGGCGTTATCAGTGATTTGCCTCAGGTGCACTGTGGAGCGGGTCAGACTGTTTTTAATGCACGCTAGTTGATATCGTAGAAATGCACTAGCCTTGCATTAGCCTAGCACCACAAAACTCTCCAAACAGAAGAACTGCATAAATTACAAAAAATATCTCCAGAAATTAGCAACACTCTGGATAACTAGGAAATGAGGCCCTATGTCAAAAATCCTGAAATATCCCTTTAAAGACTACTACAGTTCTGTCTTTGACGAGGGAACAATGTTGTGACATCCCTACCTGTGACCAGAGTTTGCGGCGGCCGGAAAGCTGCACAGAGCACCTCCCCGACGTGTTGGACCCCTCCCCTCCACTCCGAAGGCTCCACCGCTGACTGTGTGAAGGAGTGAAGGCGGAACACGCTCACCCCCCTGCACAAAAACAGCATGGAAAACGAGGCGCGTGAGCTGAAAGAGAGATGATTTCGAAACAAGAACACATCAAAGACCCTTCTGTGTTTACAACCTTGCTCACGGATTGTTCTACCTGCCTGCATCTGGGGGTAAAAACCTCCCTTTGCATCACAACAGCACGCGAACATGAAAGCTCTTCTTGTCAACATGCCTGAGCCTCCGTACAGTTGTCTCATGGGAGTCTTTAGCCCGGCCTCAAAGTCTGTCCGTCTTTAATCTCTTGTGCTATTCCTGCTTTGCCATCCTATTGCTTTATCGTGATTTTTATTTATACTTGGGTTGGGGTTTGTGGATCCCCTTTTGACCATTGAAGACATCACTTTCTGTTTGGGATGGTTTCTGATGGTTGATCGTTATGGCTAAAGTCTTGTATTTTAATCACTTATTGTCATATTGTGCAAAACTGACATCTTTTAACCACCATCTGAAACATATCTGAAGGAATATTGCTTGATTCATGCTGCTTTGACTAACCGTGTTTACTTCACAGCGCTTCAATTTGATCCTGGAAGTTTTCCTTAATCGCATTTTTAAAACCCATACACCAGGGATCGGCAACGTCAGGCCCAGGGACCTCAATCATAGAACCTTTGGGCCTCAAGATGAATAGTATTATCAAATGCCTGTTAACCTGTTACAATGGCTATGATTAGGGTTAGGGAAAGCAAATGTGATGTACGTTGTCTTATACATATTTTTGGAAACTAAAAGGTCTTGGCTTTCAAATGAGGAATCACACTGGCATATTGGCTGTAAGCTGTCCGGGCAATATGGTTTGAGATTTGGATATGCATAATTGGAAAAAATAACTCTAAGCCCTAAACCTAACCCTAAGATGACAGATAAAAGGTTAAAGTACTCTAGAAATGTGATAAATGCTGTGAATACTGATTGCTCGCATACAAAGGGCCTATCTCAGCGGCCTAGAGACAATTTTTCGCTGCTACTGATGTCTCTGAGACGTCCCCTGGCAAAAAGGTGAGTCTTCAGGTAGTCTCAGTGAAAAAGAACAGGCTCCGTGGCAAACTCCACAAGGTCCAGGCCTCCTTCGCTGGCCTCTGGAACAGTTATAATTCCCAGATTGTTGTGTCTAGAACGGTTTTCTAGCTCGTCAACACGGTCCTGAAGTGCAGTGGTTTGGACTCAGAGATTTTTCACAGCAACTTCCAAATCGTTCAGTTTGGTAAAATTGTCGCCCGCTATAACTTCAGTGTCCTGAAGACGAGTGTCAAATGCTGCAAACTTTTCTCCCAGCGAGTGGACAGTATGTCTCAGAGATTCAGCAGAAGAGTCTATCATTTTAGTCGTCTTTCAAAATCTCACGTTGTGCATTCAGTAGCGATTTAATATCTTTCTTGGTGACGGGTTCACTGCAAACGGCCCTTTCAGAGTTTTCAGCCGCTGCTCCTTCATCAGTAGCACTGCTTACCTGCTGTTTAGCAGTAGCGCTAGCGTGTGTGCTCGGGGGTTGAGTCAGAAGAAGTTGCTTCTGTTTTGACGTGTGATTCATTGCGAAATCTGTTTTTGCAGAGGCAAGATCATATCGTACACATGTATTTGTCACAGGAGAAATGTATACTCGTTCTAGATGTTTGAGATGGGTTTGAATTCAAAAGTTAAAACCCTCTATTCATGCGTCTGTTCATCTTCTCAAAGAACCCGAAAGGTCTAAGGTTCAAGTTCAGCGGAACTCTGCATGCATGGTCTCCGAGAGAAGAAGAAACTTTATTTATATAGCACCTCTCACAGATTAAATCACAAAGTGCTTCACAAAGGATAACAAAAAAAAACATTACATTACAGAAAAGTTTACATATAAACAATCACAATCACAGCCTTGTCAACTTAAAGCTCGTCTGAAAAGCAGCGTCTTCAGCTGCTTTTTGAAGGAATCAACAGTCGGCTCAGAGGATCTAAGGGTGCGACTGGAGGAGTAGAGGCACAGCAGGTCAGACACGTATTTCTAAAAGTCAAAACTAAAATTTTACATTTCGATATTTGTTGGGAAGCCAGTGTAGAGAGGATAAAATGGGAGTAATGTGTGACCGTCTGCTAGATCCCGTTAAAAGCCGCGCTGCAGTATTTTGAACCATTTGAAGACGATTCAGAGCAGATTTGAATTTGCTACATGGTCTCAAGCAGCTGTGGATATGTTGCGAAGTTTATTTGTTGTCCTCAACCTGTGAGGCCTTTCTGTGACTTCCCTGCAATTTCTCCAAGACCTGTTGGATTCCAAGGAGATCTCAAAAAGTCTTATGGAGTCTCTTTGAGAGTCCAAGTGTCCATGCATGCAGTCTCTGCCGAAATCGAGACTACATGGAGACTTCAGACATCACCGTGACCAGTGGTAACTCAAGTCTCCAACTAGTCTCCAGGCCAGTGAGATCGGCCCTTTAATCAAAGCATTTAGTGAGCAGCTTGAAACAGTCTCTCTACTCACCTGATTTCATGCTTGCTGCATTAAGTAATACAGAATGGGCAAAAAAAAAGGAAAAACAGACATTGAGACAAGCCATGAAAGCCCCTGCTGTTCAATGTCCACACGCACATGCCTCGGTTTAGTGGTCTCGAGGGAATCTTTAGCCCACCTGCGATGTCTTCTCCGCCTCTAATCCTTTGTACTATTTCATCATTGCCTTTTTATCGCCCCTTAACTGTTGGGCAGGTACGATACAGATGAAAAACGCACGCATTGTGCCTTCAATTGAGGTTTCTTCCATTTCATTCCAGTGGTTAAAGGCGGGGAAAGCCATAGGAGTTGGCTGTATGCTCTATGTGGAGAAACAGTAAGAGTGATGGTAGTAATAACATAAGCAGTACAGACTATGTTCTCTTCACTACTGTAACACCCCAGGGAGCCCGTAAAGTTAGCTCTAGTGTTAAAGAATTGCAGGCTGGGGACACAAAGGGAGTTACATAAAGGGAGGTAGTTCGCTGCTTAGTGGAGCCAGTTGGAAATGCGATGGCGATGAAGATGAAGAGTAGCAGGTGGCTTGTCTTACAGGAATATAAGGGGATTTACACATACTGAGTGGGAGTGCATTCGGCTATGTTCAGACTGCAGGTCTCATTGCTCAATTCGAACTTTTGGGAAAAATAGCATTTTTTTGCAAGGCCATAAACATTTTGGATTAAAAGTGGCATGTATTTTATTGATTGAAACATGGTGCAGCGTATCTGGCAATGATGAAGTTGGTGTGCAAAGCAAATAGAGCCAACACATTTATAATAGAATTGTTTCCACAAGGAAGACAGACAGTTTTTGGGTTATGGTCTGTTTGTGAGGAAGCAGCGGTGACATCTGTCCAGGGTGTGGGTGTGTTGCTGTACTGACAGACTTTATTCATATCAAGGAGAACATGTTGTTTTCCTGACCATTCAGATTCAGGAAAGGTCACATTCCTCTAAACACAGACCGTATGGGTGTCAGAAGATCAGAGACACGATTTGGGGCACTTGCAGTCTGAGCTTAGCCTTAAAGGCCTATCTCATCGGCCTGGAGACTAGTTGGCGACCCGCTGGCCTTGAATGTTGAGTCGTTGCTGGTCAGGTTGATGTCTACGCAACATCCTCTGGAAATTAGGTGAGTCGCCAGGGAGTCACTGGAAAAACAGCTTTGATTTTCAAGTCTCTGTGTTGTCTCCATGTAGTTGTGGCACTATTTGTTGTCCCTGTAATGTCTCTGAGATCAGATACCAAGAAGATCTTAAAGGGGCTAGATGCAAGTTAGCCATTTTATGCTCACTACTGCCACCTCAGGTCATACTTGCAACTGCAGTCTCTATATTAAGCTCGTGCATGACGGCACTTCGGACCCGAATTAACACCTTTTTGAGTGACAGTGCAGGATTTTAGAGGCAGTTGTGGTGAACAGGTCTGGGCTCATTCTACACCTTAGGACATTGTTGGAACATGTAGGGGGAGGAAAATACTTACTTTTAACATTTTTAAACGCTGTATAGTCCCTTTAAAGGTGTATTATGCAATTTTTTATGTGGGGGAAAAAAAGTTGATGTTTGTGCCTATTGACCGTAGACTGTAAAAAATAATAGACAGCTCCTTCTCACTCCTCCCCGTTAACCACACTGACCACGTTCGAGGGGGAAATCATGGCCGATTTACAGACTCCTCCTTCCCAGCTCTAACGAAGCATGTTCCTAAAAAGGGCATAAGGGCGGAATCTTCACCGTAGACTCGGCCCTTGCGTGACGTGCAGCTTACACAGCTCCAATGCTAACAGTCCGACCTTCATTAAGTATGAGATTTCTAAAATGTGTCTTATGAAAACCAGCCTGGTCTCTTTAATTTTAACTAACCCCAATATCTAGCTGTAGAAAGTTCCAAAAAATTAGGCACCAGGCTTTAAAGTTGTTTTTAACGTATCTAAAGTGTATTGATTTCTAATGGGAGACTAGTGGCTATATGGAGGTACTACGGCAATGGTGGAGCAATGGCGTCGTCACAAAGCAGAGCAGCCAACGGCCATTGGTATTGACCTTGGAGTGACCCAGTGGCTGTGTGAGTGGTCAGTATTCCATCACAGTGCTCTCTAGGACGCTCCAGGGTCAATTGTTTGGAAGGTTTTCACTGCTGACGGACCCTCTCGCCAGAAAACCGACAAAACAAGAGATCCTGGAGCGTTGTAGAGACCACTGTGATGGAAAGTAAAGGCACCATGCTGACCACTCATACAACCGCTGGGTCACTACAAGGTCAAATGAGCACAAACATAAACTTTTTTTCCTGCACAAAACGTTGCATAATGTAGGCCTACCTTTTAGGGGCGCAACAGTTACGTTACGTAGTTAGTGAGCACAAAAGCAATCCAAGTTGGGAGAGGTGACTGGCAGGAAGGAAAGGATTTTATTTGTATGAATGATAGTTTTACAAAACTCATGGATTAAAAATGGGCAGGGGAAGAGCTGTTTACCCACAAAAATACAATTACCAAACATGGGATGGATAGAGTCGGAGAAGAGGAAGTGTAAGTCTAAGAATTGAACCTGATTACTTATGGGTTAAGGCCACCTTTACATAAGATGCAGCAGTGTTGGGAGAGTAGAATGAAAGAAAATTCTTAAAGAACGGCATTTTTAATAAGAGACATTCCGTTATCTTTGTGTACCTTTGCCAGCCCATGACCAGAACACTTCTCTGGAGCGGCAGGACTTGAGTGATGCGCACGTGCCGACCCTGACCTGCATTCATCCTGTGGAGGCAGCAGCCGCTAAAATCCCAAACCTGCAAAAGAGAGAGGGGACACAGGATGTTCTCTCAATTACACGCCGTGTGCCACATTCCCCGCGGTGTTCGGCACGAGCCAATTTGCGCATTCTGACGTCGACAAAGGAAGGCTGATTGGCCCCGTGGGAACATCATCATAAAAGGTCACCGCTTCAAAGGCAGCACATGTCCCTGGCTGCTGCTCCACAGGGTCAGAGTTGATGAAGTCTGGAGAGAGGATGACTTGTGTCAGTGATAGACCCGTGGGAGGTTGTTTTTTGACTGCGCAGGAGCGGTTTTGAGCGTGAAGCAGACACGTGTGTGCAGGATGCATGCTAACACAAGATCACAGAGCTGCCATGGCTGATTGCACTCATTCAAAGAAGTTTAATTTGTGTGTCATTGGATTAACTTGACTTGCCGCTGTTAGCTAAAAACCTGCTGATACTAACTGGATGCACCACCTGCACATGGTTATTTATCAGACTACTTCCTGTGTAAATGATTAATCTTTTTAAAAAGGTTCTGTGTCATGCACCCCGTAACTCCCATCTGAACCGAGCACATTTTCTCCAGTTTGGCTTGAAGGACAAAAATGAGATGAAAAAATGACAAAATATTGACAAAAATGAGACAAAAATGAGACAAAAAAAAATATGAAAAAGTGGCAAAAATTTCATAAAAATGTCACCAAAAAAATGACGAAAACATGACGAAAATGTGACAAAAAAATTGACGAAAAAGTGTCAAAAATGTCACAAAAATGTCACAAAAATGAGATGAAAAAATGACAAAATATTGACAAAAATGAGACAAAAAAATTATGAAAAAGTGGCAAAAATTTCATAAAAATGTCACCAAAAATGGACCAAAAAAATGGCAAATATAACAAAAATGAGTTGAATACCCCCCCAAAAAAGATGGAAAAAAAATCTGATGACGTGAGGAAAAAGATCCATTTAGATGAGTTTTGTAGATCTTAGCTTTCAAATGAGCCTTTCTTTTATTACATTCATTATGTCTTCTTGAGTAATAAACTTTAGTTTTTTGGTTTCTTTTTGAAAGACACTAGGTAGAAACAAAAAATGTTTAAATACCTTACGCGTTTCGACGGACAAGGAACTTCCGCCGAGTGCTGGTTAGTGGAGAAGTGCGTCCCATGTGTGCGCCAGAGTAAAGGCGCCCTCATCTCTATTGATGGATCTTATTCCTCGCTTTCTGATCTCTATGGCCTCCCGGATCCAGCGCTTGTACTTGTGCTCTTCCGTGCCCAAGGAAGAGCACAAGTACAAGCGGGCGCCTTTACCCTGGCGCACACATGGGACGCACTTCTCCACTAACCAGCACTCGGCGGAAGGCGTGGCCAAACTGACAGGTTTATTGCTTATGTCAGTGTGGCCACGCCTGGGAACAACAACATCCCAATAAGAGACGCATCATGCACGTCGGGAGACGCCTTTGACGAAGACGGAAGTAGTTCCTTGTCCGTCGAAACGCGTAAGGTATTTAAACATTTTTTGTTTCTACCTAGTGTCTTTCAAAAAGAAACCAAAAAACTAAAGTTTCAAATGAGCCGTTACACTGGCCTACAGGATTTGGGTAAATTGAACTGGAGAAAATGCTCTCGGTTCAGGCGGGAGTTAAGAGGTTAACTACTTGTTTGTAGCAACTTAAAATATGTGCCTTTTATCGATCGCGTCTTAGATGTTGTGGGTTATCCGACTATTTGAAATGAACAGATCCCAAAGACTCAGCTCCCAGTAAAGAGCCGTAAAATTCAAAGTTGTTCTCCCATCATAAAAACTAAATTAAGCTAAAAAGCTAACAGAAATGTATAATCTGAATCTAAGGCCAGTTTGCAATAAGAATAAGTCCCTCTCACACCGCTAAATTCCTAGCCTTGGGAGCCTATTCTTTACAAAGGTGTGTAGTTTGGGATCTGGGGTGATTTCTTTGATTTCCTGATGGACGTAATTGACAACAGTCTAGAAAAAAGAAAAGATAAGATGCAAATTCCATAATGTTGTGCCTGTGATAGACGGCACCGTTTAACTGAATTTAGTCCTGCAGTTTGCAAAGGCGCAGGACTAAATTCAGTCAAACGGTGCCGTCCATCACAGGCACAACATTGTGGAATACTTTGCCGGAGCACATACGAAACTGTGGGACCTTCCTAATATTTAGAGGGGTCCTTAAAAAATTGTCTTTCTCTTTTTTTAAACTGTTTGTTCCTGTCATGCTATTGCTTAACTAATGTTGTCTTATTGTGTGTGTTTGTTTTTTTCCTTAGGACAATGGATGCAATTCAGCTTTTGTGCTAATTCCAGCATATTTATGTGGAAGCTGTTGGCCGCCACATTGATTAATATGTACCGTCCTAATTCAAATAAATCAACATTTTCTCAATATGGAAGTTAGTGGTTTTACAAAGTATCGGCCAGAAGAGACAATTGTGAACAATCTATGTTGCTTTTGCCACAAAAATGTTAGGAGTAATTAGCAACGGGTATGATTTTAACCTCTTACTTAAGTCTATAAGCTTCTCAACTGGAGTTTACAGTCTATAGGCCAGTGCAACCCCTCAAAGCTAAGACCTACAAAACTGATCATAGCGTTTTTTGCTCAGGTTTTATTTTTTATGGATGTTTTTGTTGCTCTTTTCGTCCTTTTGTGGCTTTTCCATCACTTCTTAGTCACGTTTTTGCTGCTTTTTCATTGTGTTATTGTTGCTTTTCCAGCTTGTTTTAGGGCGTTTTCACACAGCCTGTAGTTAGGTCGACTTTAAGGGACTTTCGGACTTTGATGCCTGTTGTCATGGGAAAAGGTTCGTTGAACAGCTGATCGTTGTTACGTGGCTGATGTTGCGATGTTTTGTGCGGACTTAACTAACTTTTGGAGTAAATAAAGTAGTAAATACAGTACACTAAAAGGCGCTGCAATATGTGTGAAAACACCTTTAGTCACTTTTTTGTTGCGTTTTCCTCCTCGATTTCGTCGCTATTTTTACCCTCTTTTCAAGAAACTTTCAGATTTGGGTAAAGCCAAACTAGGGAAAATACACTGGGTCAATTAATGTACTTAGAAAAAGCAGGAGTGGCAGCCTGGGTCAAGTCCTAAATAGTGCTAGTGTGGGATTCAAGCCTCGGTGACCAAATCCGTGTTGTTTTTAGCTTTCAGATAAGGAATGGCGTATCTAAAACTGCAGCTGAAGGCAGTTTATTTATTCAAACAAATTAACAAAGACTTGAATACACCGACTCCAAAAGCAAGTCATGTCAGAGCAATAACCACATAGAGTTCACGATCCCATAGTGTTTATTTATTCAAGTGTTTTGTTCTGTGAGTAATATATTTGCTGTGAAACAAATACCAAAGTGTTGCCTCATGTTGTCAGTGCGAAAACCGCAGCAGCTCCACTTGTGTTCGTATACGCCGCTAATTACTGAAAAAAAAAATGAAAAAAGAAAACCCTCAAAGCCGCAAGTGTTTTCCAGCATTTAAACCTTTGTTATCAACACTTCAGTTTCTCCGAGTCGTTTGCATTTTTCGCCCCGGCGCCGCATCCCGATGAGGCCCGACCTTTGGCGCTTGGGTTCCGAGTGTGTGTGCGTGCCGCGGACCCACTTTGACCTCTCCGTCGGCGCCCGCGGTAAACAGCCGGGCCCGCGTCCCGTCCAGCGCCATGGTGGAGATCGCCGCGTTCCCATGACAACGGCTGAGCTGCTTGACCCTCTGGCCCGTGTCGGGGAGCCAGCAGATCACGGAGGAGGACGAGTCGCCGCTGACAATCTGCAGAGAGAGAGAGAGAGTATCAAATCAGTCCTCGCCGTGGTTTTGATCCGTGAGGCGGTACGGAGGTGTAGGTCCTGTGCTGCATTTTTAATAACCCGGGCATGACTGAACTATTGTTCTGTTTCATTATGAGGGAACAGCATGGTGGAAGAAACTGGCTCCGGTGCTGGCATCATAAAAGGCAATAAATGTGAGGAGGAACACAGCAGGATTTACATAAAAGTGATTGTTTTGTCGTAAGCAACAGTTCTTAGTAAGTGTAAGAACTGTGGGAGCTTTGAGGGAAATGTGTGGATTTTGTGATCATCCAGTGGTCATTTTGACAACTTGTTAACCTCTTCACCCCCACCTGAACCTCGTCTCCAGTTTGGCTTTACCCAAATCTTAAAGCTTCCCGAACAAAGCAACAAAGGAGCAACAAAAGCACAATAAACAAGCGACGAAAAGCACAATTAAAAAGTGATGAAAAAGCCACAACAAAAGAGCGACAAAGAAGCAACAATAACGTGCCGGAAAACCAGCAATAACACAATACAAAAGTGACAAAAACACAACTAAAAAGTGGCAAAAATGTGATGAAAATACGACAGAAAAGCATCTAAAAGCAATGGAGAAAGCAACAAAAAAAAGAGACAAAAACATGAGCTCTGAAATGAGGTGTTGCTCTGGCCTGTAGGCTGTAACACACAGTCGAGGAGTTTTAGATTTGGGTAAAGCAGAACCAGAGAAATGCACTCGGTTAAGGCAGGGGGGGGTTGTTTTAGTCTCAGTCTTTTCATGCAAAGGCTATTTAGTTTTAGTCAAGACTTCAGTCGTAAATTTAGATCAAAAATGTGTTTCCTCGGCTTTACATTTATATTATTGAAGATAATCACATTTGAATAAGACCCACTGTTTCACGGTGCTTCTCCCACATGTACAAAGGACCAGACTTGATCCTTGGGTTTTGGATTTAAATGATATGAGGGTGTTTTTCACTTTTTTTTTATGGCTTTTCAGTCACTTTTTCGTCACTTATCTGTTGCTGTTTTTGTCGCCGTTTTGTTGCATTTTCATCTTAATTTTCGTCTCATTGTTGTTGCTATTTTGACCATTTTTGCTTAAAACCTTGTAGATTTGAGGAAAAGCCAAACTGGAGAAAATGTGCTCGGTTCAGGAGGGGGTTAGGTAGGGTTTCCTTTCATGAATAATCATAAAATTGCAATATTTCTTTTCACAAAAATGCAATAACAATGATTTGACAACCTGAAATAATCTCAAACCCCCATTGAGAACCCCTGCCTTAAACTGATGTGTAGTGTCCGGTGCACCTGTCTGAAGAGGCTGTTGTAGAGCACACAGGTCACAGGGCTCTGGTGGCCGCTGGTCTTCCTCTCTGCACTGGCCTGTAGCAGGACGAGCTGACTGTGGAGGGAGATCAGGAGCAGCTGACGCTCCTCGTGTGGGAACAGGAGAGTGCGCGCGTCCTCTGGAGTCTGTGGAAACACTCCGGTCAGACGGTTAAGACACTGCTGGCTGGACACGTCCCACAGACACAGCACCTGGACAGAGAAGGCAGACATTAAACGCCAAGGTTAAGTTTATTTATATAGCACATTTAAAAACAGAGCACTGCCCCAAAGTGCTTTCCATGTTCAATGCAAAAAACACAAATAACTATATGAAATAATAAGGCTGCGTACCATTAAACGACACCAGTATGTTATCATTACTGTTCTGTTTTTCTGGTTCTTGATGACAAATATTTAGGGTTAGGGGGCTTCCTTGTACCCTAATGCTGGGACAGGGAATAAAGTGGCGCTGATACAGAAATTATTGCACGTAGTTTTACAAAGGGGGGTTATTGCACATGTTACTTTAAAGTCTTGTACAGTCTAACAGCAGTGGGGATGAAGGGCCTGCTCCTTCTCGCACTGAGGGTGTCTCAGTCTGCCACTGAAAGAGCTGCTCAGCTCCTCTACAGTCCCATGCAGTGGGTGGGAGGTGTTGTCCATGATGGAGGTGAGCTTGGCTAACACCCTCTTGTACCTCACCTCCTTCACAGAGTCCAGGGGGCAGCCCAGGACGGAGCTGGCCCTCCTGACCAGCTTGTTCAGTCTGTTCTTGTCCCGCTCTGTGCTGCCCGGGGCCCAGCACAGATTGGGTAGCGGAGAGCAGAGGCTACCACAGAGTCATAAAAAGAGGCCTGCTCACTCTGAAGGACCTCAGTCTCCTCAGAAGGTGAAGGCAACTTTGGCCCTTCCAGTACAGGGCGTTGGTGTTGTGGGACCAGTCCAGTTTATTGTTGAGGTGAACACCCAGGTACTTGAAACTGTCCACCTCCTCAATGTCCTCCCCCTGGATGTTCAGCGGTGTGTGCGGTAGTGGCTTCCTCCTGAAGTCGATCACCATCTCCTTCGTCTTACTGATGTTCAAGCACAAGTGGTTGCGCTCACACCAGTCCACAAAGTCCATGATAACCGACCGGTATTCCAGGTCGTTCCCCCCAGACACACAGCCCACAGTGGTGGAGTCGTCGGGGAGCTTCTGCAGATGACAGCTGTCCGTGCTGTATGTGAAGTCCGATGTGTAGATGGTGAAGAAACGACCGTGAAGGACACAACAGAAGGACAAGGGATGTCCTAATGTTGGCTTGGTGGCAAATAGGGTTTGACCTTCCCCCAAATTATTATGTCAATTTTAAAAGCCAAGACCCTTTGCAAATGGACGACAGTAAGAAGATATAGTAAGTGGCCACACAAACAGATAGCTCAGGTTGACCAAATACTACAAAAATGAAAAAAAAAAAAAAAAAAGAATGTCAAGATGGCCTCATGAATCCCAACTTTAGTGCATACTGGCAGGGTGTCCTTGGCTGCAGATTAATGCCAACTCACAGTGCATTCTGGGGCAGGAGAGTAGACAGTAAGTTGAGCGTTGATCGAGTAGTTGAGGTTTAGAATGAAAACCACCAGAGTTGGCGTCCTCACCAAAGTGTTCATTCTGATACTTGAGTGTGTTTGGCCATATTTACTTGAACTGCACCAGTCTTCCCAGGCCTCTCTGGTAGTTCTGAAAAAGTTGTTGCTGTAAATGTCAAATAAGCCCTCAGAGAGTGATTTCAAAGGGGCTGGTGCTCTGTGTAGTGGCTGCAGGTTGGATGTGTGACTGCCACTTAGCCTGAATGCAGCAGAACTCTGTCAGATTGCTTTACGGCGCAGAGATGAGTCGCGCCATTCCAGGGACTCTTCGGGAGCGAAAGTGAGATAAAGCTTTCAGAGTTTCCTGGCGACGGCAGATGGTGTTTGAGCACAAGGCAGATGGAACATAAATCACCTCTAAAATATTCATTCTCGTCAGAAAAGCCAAAGAGACTGTGTGAACATCAAGTGCACTACGAGCCGAGGAGAGGCTGAACAAGCAGCGGCATCCTCTTTAAAAGTGGAGAGAGTGGGGTTAGAAATGAAACGTGGGCCTCGGTTTAAAGGAGAAGACTTGTGCTAAATCAACAGTTCGAGACTGTAAACATGGCATGATGGCATGGTATTTGCACCCTAGAAAC
The DNA here is from genome assembly GCF_951799975.1 of Gobius niger. Classification (NCBI taxonomy): domain Eukaryota; kingdom Metazoa; phylum Chordata; class Actinopteri; order Gobiiformes; family Gobiidae; genus Gobius; species Gobius niger. The sequence continues at coordinate 9,510,123 of NC_136852.1, read as the reverse complement.
AAATCTGTAGTAGTTGTGTTGGAAAAAAAAAAAGTTGCTCGGTGACAGTTCTTCTCTCGAGCCTGGCAAGCCACGCTTCCCATTGGAGTTTGTAACGTGGTGTTCAAAGTTAAATACTGTATCTTTAACAACAACTTTTTCATCCTGTGATCTTAAAATACCATCTCTGCCTCATAGAGAGATGTATGTGTACTGCTCACAGTAAAAATGCATAACAACCATATACTGTACATAACACAGACCTTACGAAAACATATATTAAGAGAGTGGCCACAATATTTTCTAAAATTATGGGAGACAAAAGGGCGGGGCGGTCGGTCTCGGCAACAAACATATTTATTATTAATCCACCCATCATTTTCTTACACTTTATCCTGGGCCCAGATAACCAGACTCCAAGACTCCAACACTTGAAGCTTTCTGTAACATTTATTATTAATACTATATATGAAATTGACCTTGTCATTGGAGAAGCTGAGCAGTTGTTGCTTGTTCTGCATGAAGCACACGGCGGTCACAGGTCCGTCGTGCCCGCTGAGGACACCCACTGGTTTGGAGGTCATGTAAGGATTCCACAGCAGCACCTGATGGTCCACTCCTGCTGTGGCTACAACCAGAACAATCATTCTTATGGGAGCAGTCATTACAGGCACCACAGGGAGTCTGCTCAACACTCCTGTGCAGCACATTCTCACAAGTGCCAATTCTCATGACATGGTATTCATGCTATAGTGGAATTGCAACTAATAATCTTATTTCATTATATGTAGATTAACTTGTATCTGAAAGCGGCATGAGGTTCATTTTCTATAATAAGAAAGCCATAAGTAAAGAGTGAATACATTAGTCTGGTGGATGAGTGATTTGATTTGAATAAATAATCTTACCGATGAGGTTGAGTTGTCGGTGGTGGTCCATGTCCCACACTCCTCCCTTGGTGTAACATGTGGTGACCCTCAGACCGCTGCTGTCACTGCCTTTCCAGGCCACGACCAGGCTGCTGTTGGGACTGGTACAGCAGGACAAGAGGGCGCCCAGGGAGCCGATATAACACACTGCAGCACAAGAGCAAGTTTAGTCTGGAACAGAAGACGTCAACATCAAGGCTGAGACATGAAGGATGTGTGAAATGGCTGTTTTTACCAAGACATTTAAGTCAGAGTCCATTAAACCTTATTAACAAAAACAGGAACTCCTCTTTCTCCATTATTAGCACAGCACATGATTGTTTACTTTTTGTACACACAGTCTTAACGGATTTTTTTTGAGCTGTTTCCCATTTGCCTTTTTTTAACACTATCTCTAAAATTACTGAGGAATATTTTTCAGATCTTTTGGCAGTGAACTGTCAAGCTTTCATTTCATCGTAATGATGTGAGTTTGCATGTTGTTTTGGTTGTGTGTGCTGCACAAGCCGTTAAACAGGAGAGTTTCCGGTTGTGTTTTAGTGCAATGATAAAGAATGAGATTGTGCTGATGATGTGGTGGCACAGTGGCAAAGTAGTGCGGGCCTTCTTTCCGTGTGGAGTTTGCGTGTGTGTGGATAGGGGTGACAGTGGCGCAGATGGTAGAGCAGGTCGTCTCATGATCGGGAGGTTGAGGGTTTGAATCCTGGCTCCTACAGGTGCACACTGTCGTTGTGTCCTTGGGCAAGACACTTCACCCACCTCACCTCCAGTGTCTGCGTACATTGGTGTAAGATTGAGAGTGTGGCTGGGGGAGTGGTTCCTTGTTGTAAAGCGCATTGAGCTTTTTGAGACCCTTTACCATTACCATTTCGGTTGCTACAGTTTCCCCCTTCATTTAAGCCAAGACCTTCAAACTTTCCTCGCGTTGTTGCCCCGTCACTTTTTTGTGTCATGTTTTGTGTTTTTCAATTTAGTTTTTATCTCATTTTTGTTGCTCTTTTTGTTGCGTTTTCATCTCGTTTTGTCACTTTTTTGAGATAAGATAAGTCTTTATTGATCTCACAATGGAGAAATTCACTTGTCACATTCAGCTCTCAAGAATCACTCAGGGTGTGTAGAATAGACAGGAAATGTGCAGTTAGATAGCAAATAGAGGTATCCTGATCTACAATGGCTAGCAGAAACTTCAAGGGGGAAAAAAGTATAAATAAAAATTAAAGTATATACAGTAAAAATAAAACATATATACACGTACTATGATAAAAAAGGTTGCTTTTTTTGTGGCTTTTCATCTCGCTTTTTTTTAACAAGCTTTTATTGGGGTAATGCCAAACTGGGGAATCTGTGATCCTTCAAATTTGACCCTAATGTCAAAAAATGCACACTCCAAAAAAGATATATGTATTCATATTTTTTTCTGCTTCTTTTTTACAAAAATCTTCAGTGGCTTTTGGGTCATTTTGGCTTCGTGGCTTTTGGAAGACCAAAAAGGGTTAAGAGGTGAAGGGACTATACAGAGTTTAAAAATGGTAAAACTAAGTATTTTCCTCCCCCTACATCTTCCAGCCATGTCCTAATGTGCAGAATGAGCCCAGACCTGTTCACCACAACTGCCTCTAAAATCCTGCACTGTCACTCAAAAAGGTGTTAATGCACGAGCTTAATATAGAACCTGCAGTTACGCGCAAGACCTGAGGTGGCAGTAGTGAGCATAAAAATGACCAACTTGCATCTAGTCCCTTCAAAGGAAGAGGGCCACCGTTTTTCCATACTGAGATATGTTCTTACCTGAGCTTAGACGAGTTGATGTGTACCTGTCTGGTCTTTGTGCCTGCGGTCAGTCACGCAAAAAGACCAAAGATGTTGTTAGCATTTGGCCTCTCCCAGCATATTCCTGTAGCTCCAAACGGGGGTGAAGTTGGAAGCCACCACGCTCTTCCACGGGCACAAAGAGCAGACAGGTAGGTATCAACTCGTCTAAGCTCAGGTAAGAAAATATCTCAGTATGGAAAAACTCTAAAACCTCCAACTGTCCAATGATCTGACGATTGGTCTCTGCACTGCGGTCACTCACTGCTCCTTAGGGTTTCTCCAGCTTAAAGGAAGGCACATTTCTCCACAGGCTCATAAAGTAACCTTTGTAAACTTAAATCCTTCCATTGATGCAGTTACATTCCTAGCATCTAGTATCAAATCACCCTCGTGGTCACAGAGGAATGTCTCTCAATGAGCAGCTCCTTGATGCTGAAATGTAGAAAGTAATGACGGAAAGCTACAAAGTTGAAAGACCAAGCTGAATGTAAACACATCATTGCAACACATTTTGATGATGACACCCCTCATAACGTTTCATCAAATTACATCCTTCTCCTCGCTTAACCCTAAATCCCGGCAGATTTCCGAATGGCATCTGCTTTCTCGAATAAGCAAACACGCAGTGACCAAGGCGCGAGATGCTTAACGCGCCGTAGAATGAGACTTGGCTTTGGTTTTTTTGCTCGGAGACATCGGATCTTGCATCACCATCGATCTCCATTAATGCCACGTCTGCGCACGGCTAAGCGAGATGTTTATATTAAGAGCGGATTAGCCTTCGGTGATGGCAAGAATATTTTCAGATATCTGGGGTCAAGTGTCAGCAGCACGAGATGGGGCCAATCATTATGTCCTATTGCGTTTCATATATCATAATATAACCCAGTCCGCATCAATTAAGACATCAGTGGGTTTTCCGACGGCAAAGTGTGATTTATTGCAACTTAAAAGAGCCCCACTTTTCCCAATGTTTACGAATCAATCACAAATCGGACAGTTAATGATGAAGATAAGCTCCATCGGGTTTGTCGGATAATGTTGCACAAATTGTAGCTTTTCATTGACTTGTTTGGAGCACCTTTTATGGCATTATAATCATTATGTTGAGGCTAAAGTTGTTCCCACTACAGAGGCATTTTCAGATCTTGACCTTGGCTTGATGAGAAGTATCTATAGATGGAGGGTTTTCAGCCTTTTCTGCAAAGGTAGGACTGCATTCTCCAAACAGAAAGGCCACACCTGACTTAGACCACCTTTGTTCCGTGCAGTCCTGGCCTTAAAGTTGAGACACTTTTTGTGCCATTACGCTGAGTTTGGTGCAAAATTCATTCTCTTCTCAGTCACAATCAGTGGTGGTTATCTTCAAATTAGCATAGCTTCCCCGTAAAAATAGTGTTCACAGAGATCAGGGTCATTTTTCTTGCTGTTTTTGTCTATTTCTTTAAAATAGAATAAAAATAAATAAAATCCTAGTCAATCTGATATCACCAAGTAATTAAGCGTCCTGGCCCTATGTAAAGTTGTTTGCCCTGGACAAACGCTACAGCCAGCCAATCAGGCTAACCCTAGCCCTAACATTGGTCCTGGACATTTAATTACTTGGTGACATCAGATCCACCGTGTTAGCTAGCTTAGCTCAGCTTTAGCATTAAAGGAATAGGCCACCGTTTTTACATACTGTAGCTTTGACGAGTTCTTTAGGACCTGTCTGGTCTTCATCCGTGCCTTCAATCACGTAAACACAGCGCAGACGGCGTTAGCATTTAGCCTCTCCCCCTCTCCACTATAGCTCCATAACAGGTCAAGATAGAAGCTACCAAGCCCTTCCACGTTTTCCCTATTTAAATATGGTTACGTGAAGTGTTACAATACAAAGTATAATTACACAAAATTAAACAATGTGGATTTTCTAAACGGATAAAAGGGGGAACTATATTGTAAGGCGTAATAATACCAGGTGTAGTTCGAAATCCGTGCAGTAATCTTCACTTTACTGTGTGGATGCCAAACTGCTCACCTACTTGTGTTCCATGCTCCTCCATTTTAAAAGATATATTTTGCCGTCTTCATTTTTATAAAATATTTGCAAATGTCTTGGTACAGAACATATAATGTCCACCGTGTCTTATTTGTCCTTTACTTTTGACAGTGGCAGAGCTCTTTGTTTAGTTCATAATAGTGGCTCATATAAGCACCAAAACAGTTTACAGTGGCTAATTTTCAGTCCTTATGTTTATATTTGCTGCATTTGTTTTCCAGATAATCATTTGTTTCCCAAAAAGGCGTGGCTCCTTCCACTGACAAGCACTTGAAGAGGTAGATTTCGCTATAGCCACCTCCAGGAAAAGCTCTTACTGTAGCATCCCAGTCGTAATGATGAAGCGTACAAGTGGATCTCGTGTCTTTTTCCTACTTTATTTCCATTTAGTACAAAGTGACCACCGTAAGAGCTAAAAGCAAAACAATTTACAATATAAACATCCATACACAAATAGTGGAATGAATCCAAATATTACCTTTTTTCCCCATTCCAACTGGGAGTTAAAAACCATAACCATAAGGTGCCATGTTCACTTCCCGTAATGACAATCAGATTTAAACACTTCCTTATTCAGCACACAGGATATTACATCATCAAACAGGAAGTACTTCAAAATAATTAAATTATTATCAAGTCCATTACAACTACTATAGACCAAATTTGATAGATTGCAAAATGTAATCTATGATGGACAAGTAGAGGTGGTCAAAGTACTTCTTTTCATTTCTTCAGTTAAAGCATTTTTGTAGCTTAAAAAATATGAAGATATACTCCTGAAGACAACACAGTTCCTGACCAGTTTCCAAAACCAGCAGCTCCCATTCATTTCCTCTGCAGGCATGAGCTCTGAGGCCACAAGCGTCATCCTTAAGGAGAGTGTCTCGACACAGGAGACTTGAGCCCAGACCGTTGAGCTGAAGAAACAACCTAAATGCAGGTGCACGGTGGTGCTGCCCGCGACAGCAGCCACAGAGCGAGGTCCACTGCAGCTGCGTGGAGCCCTGCCCCGGGCCCTGCACACGGGGTGGTCTGGAGACACATCTGTACCGGAGCTGAACTCAGAAAAGCTAATCTGTCGCTGCCCAGTCCGTTAAGCGCAGTACCCCTCGCTAAGTTGCCCCGCGCGATGTCCTACCCCTGACGATTTTACCCCGCGATGGCCTACCCCTCGCTAATTTGCCTATAAAATCTCTAGCGAACTGAGCTGAGAGAAAGCTAATTTGATGCCATTGGTGTGAGTGAACCTCCCCCCCCCCCGCCCGGTCCTAAACCCACCACCCCAGCCCCACTCCCCCCACCGCCCTGTCCTAAACCCCCCTCCCCCCCTCCTAACACCAGTCCTGTCACACCAATGGCAGCAGATGTACCTCTCTGATGACACTCTTTTCGTTGGTTCAGCTCCCCTCAGATGTTCCACTACCCCCCGTTGTGCAGGACTCCGGGGTCAGCGGCTTCCAGACGCAGCTGCAGGTCCTCGATCTGTGGCCCGCTGTCGTTCGAGCAGCATCGCCCGTGCACTTGCATCAAGTTGTTTCCTCAGCTCAACGTTGTCTGGGCTCTGGTCTCCTGTACGGGACGCTCTCCTCCTGGGACGGCCGCTTGTTGCCTCAGTGCTCCGGCCTGCAGAGGAAATGAATGGGAGGTGAAATGTGTGTTTAGCCCTAAGAAATGTATCTTCATATTTTAGAAACCACTGTTACTCGTCCATCATAGATTACATTTTGCAGTCAAAGTACTTCTTTTCATTTCTTCAGTTAAAGCATTTTTGTAGCTTAAAAAATATGAAGATATACTTCTGAAGACAACACAGTTCCTGACCACCTCTGCACATTTTTCATACATTCCTAAACTCTGTATAGGTTTGCAAAACCAGCAGCTCCCATTCATTTCCTCTGCAGGCCTGAGCTCTGAGGCCACAAGTGGCCGTCCTTAAGGAGAGTGTCCCGACACAGGAGACTTGAGCCCAGACCGTTGAGCTGCAGAAACAACCTAAATGCAGGTGCACGGTGGTGCTGCCCGCGACAGCAGCCACAGAGCGAGGTCCACTGCAGCTGCCTGGAGCCCTGCCCCGGGCCCTGCACACGAGGTGGTCTGGAGACACATCTGTACCGGAGCTGAACTCAGAAAAGCTAATCTGTCGCTGCCCAGTCCGTTAAGCGCAGTACCCCTCGCTAAGTTGCCCCGCGCAATGTCCCACCCCTGACGATTTTACCCCGCGATGTCCTACCCCTTGCTAATTTCCCCCGCGCATTGTCCTACCCCTGACGATTTTACCCCGCGATGTCCTACCCCTTGCTAATTTCCCCCGCGCATTGTCCGACCCCTGACGATTTTCCCCCGCGATGTCCTACCCCTCGTTAATTTCCCCCGCGCGATGTCCTACCCCTGACGATTTTACCTCGCGATGTCCTACCCCTCGCTAATTTCCCCCGCTCGATGTCCTACCCCTGACGATTTTACCCCGCGATGTCCAACCTATCGCTAATTTGCCTATAAAATCTCTAGCGAACTGAGCTGAGAAAAAGCTAATTTGATGCAATTGGTGTGAGTGAACCTCCCCCGCCCGGTCCTAAACCCACCACCCCAGCCCCACTCCCCCCATCCTCTAACCACCGCCCTGTCCTAAACCCCCCCTCCCCCCCTCCTTACACCGGTCCTGTCACACCAATGGCAGCAGATGTACCCCTCTGATGACAGATCAGCTTTTCGTTGGTTCAGTTCCCCTCAGATGTTCCACTACCCCCCGTCGTGCAGGACTCCGAGGTCAGAGGCTTCCAGACGCAGCTGCAGGTCCTCGATCTTTGGCCCGCCGTCGTTCGAGCAGCATCGCCCGTGCACCTGCATTAAGTTGTTTCCTCAGCTCAACGTTGTCTGGGCTCTGGTCTCCTGTACGGGACGCTCTCCTCCTGGGACGGACGCTTGTTGCCTCAGTGCTCCGGCCTGCAGAGGAAATGAATGGGAGGTGAAATATGTGTTGTCCTGGGAAGTATATCTTCATATTTTAGAAGCCACTGTTATCATTTAACTGAAGAAATCTTTTTATCTAATTTGTATTTTAAAGTACTTTTTAATTTCTGAATTTAAGTAATTTAGACCTTTTTACATATTAGTTTGTTGAAAGTTAAAATAAAACAGCAGTATGGCCTTATAGGAGGGGAACTCTCACTGTCTTCACATCTCTATGCTTATTCTGGCCCTTCTTCCCTTTTCCTTATGTTTGAGTGGAGCAACCACCGTCACTGACGGATCATTCAGAAAGCATTCGAGCTCTGGGGGGAAATCCCCAAATGTGACCAACGTGTGGTTAGTGAGGTCAGAGCTGATGTTGGCACTTTCTGTCTCACAAACTTCTTTTACTTCAGCAGCTTGCTTATTTGCTTGCATTTTTCTGAGATTTTTCTTTCTTCTTTGGGTGGAGAACGTTTCAGACTTCATAACTGTCTTGGGATGTTCCTCAGAAGATCTTAGTGGCTCCATTTGGACCACCGTCACTGACGGATCATTCAGAACGCGTTCGAGCTCTGGGGATAAATCCCCAAATGTGACCAACGTGTGGTTAGTGAGGCCAGAGCTAATGTTGGCACTGCTCATTGGCTCAGAAACTGTTTGTTGAACTTTGACTTCTCCTAACCTCTGCGTGTTTGAAGTCTGGGGGATCAAAATGTCAGACGTTCTCTGAATTTTGATTATTTGATGCTGCTTCTCCTCTTTCAATACTTTTAACAGAACCTCCTCCCGCGCTTTGGACTCTTGTGCGACGCTTTCCAAGTGTCGTATTTGCTGGTCATGTAGGACTTTCCATTCACAAAAGCGTCTTTGATTCTCTAACTGGGCCTCTGACCACTGTTTCTCTCTGGCATCAAACGCAGACAGCCAGAGCCTGTCCCGCTCCTGTCGCCATTTTTCTCTCTGGAGGAGAATTTCTCTCTCGTCTCTCCACCGTCGTTCTCTGAAACGCAGCGCCTGTATCTCCTGTATCAGCCTCTCGTTTCCCCAAAAGGCGTAGGTGCTTTCTGTAGCGCTGTAAGACTTGTGGCTGTAGCTAATGTTGTCAGTGTTCGCTGGGCCAAAATACATTTGCTTAACCTTGACTTCTTCGAACCCCTGCGTGTTTGTCGTCTGAGGGATCACAATTTCAGAGTCAATTTCGATTATTAAATGCCTTTCCTCTTCATGCAACACTTTTAACAGTAGCTCCTCCCGTGCTTTGAACTCTTGTGCGCAGTTTTCAAGGTCTTGAATCTGTTGGGCATGTACAGTTTGGAAGTGAGACCAGCGTCTTTGATTCTCCAGCTGGGCCTCAGACCACTGTCTGTCTCTGGCATGAAAGGCGGACAGCCTGAGCCTGTCACTGTCCTGTCTCCATCTTTCTCGCTGAAGGAGAGCGTCTCTCTCCTCTCTCCAGTCTATTTCCCTGGCTCGAAGCCCCTGCATCTCCTGGATCAGCCTGTGTTTTGCTGAAAAGGCTTCAGCACCTTCTGTAGCGCTGTAGGACATGTTTTGGGCGTTTTCCATTTCACTAATGTCACAAACGTTCGTACAAACGAAACAAAACTGCTTCAAAACTGTTCGAGATATGCTGCACACAACTGCACTGAACGACACACGATGTGAACTGAACTTTTGGGACAGCACATGTGACCAGGTAACTATAGCGATATACCAACATTCCAGTATGGAATTGTGTCGTGTCATTTTGGAAAGGCCATATATGGGCACATTTTGGAATTATATGCCCATAGTACTGTTACTAGGTTACAAGGTAGATTCCACTTTCCCAGGTCAAAGGTCATGGTACATTATGTATTACACCAAATTTACATGGGATTTCAGTCGACAGAAAACTAGGCTAAAACTGAAAGTAATTATTTATTTTGATCAAGCCCAACCTGATCGTTTTTAGAGGAAGAGGAGAAAAATAGTTTGTAAACGGGTGTATCTTGTACAGAATATCAATAGCTTTAAAAACATTGAAACAGTTTAAACAAAGTAGAAAGCCTTGAATGCACCAGAATAGTGTTGCTGAATCTAGTTCTGACCAACTGCAGCAAACCCAGATCAAAACAGTTTTTTCTTTTTCAAATATATTTATTAAAAAATAAAATGTATTTATAAAAGAATTTACTGTGATTTCAACATTTCTCTGAGTTTTTAAATGGTCAAAATCGGTCCAAGGACGGCTGAGAAACATCCTGATAAAGTCTTCAATCCGAGAACCAGGCTGTTTAAATACACACACGATAAAAGCGATCGATCTGTGGCAACACGTGGTGTTTCAAAACGTGTCAACAATGTCTTGAAAATTGACTTGAAACTGAGATATTTAGGCATTTGCCTCTTCACATAATGTTAGTGTCCGTCCAGAGAGGATAGAGGAGGAGAGAGGAGTTAATCAGAAAGGAGAGTGTTGCATAAAACACTAATCATCTCCAAATCTAGAAAAAAACAGTGATTTTGATCCAAACTTGCTGTGTATATTTGAGTAACTGAGCGTAAAAGTCAGATTTGTGTTTCCGTTGTGAAATAAATAATGAGACACAAAACTTGTCGTTGATAATAAAGAAAATACCCCAAATATGTATAAGAAATACCGATTTCTGAAGAAAAAGGGGCACAAACTACAGAATATTTGAGGTCGACATGACCTATATATACACTGCTCACAAAAACTTAGGGCACACTCAAAAAACACATCCTAGATGTCAATCAATTCGATTTTTCGGATGAAAATCTTTATTCATAGTGTAGGGCAATGTGTTGAGAACAAAATAACATAAGAATGATAAATGTAAATCAAATTCTCAGCTCCTGGAGGTCTGGATCCAAAATTATAGCCAAAATCAAAGTGACAAATCAGGTCACTGGTTGATCCAAATTCTGTAGAAATTCCTCCAAACGAGTCTGTATCATCCTCAGTAGTGTGTGTGGCCTCCACGTGCCTGAATGCACTCCCTACAACGCCTGGGCATGCTCCTGATGAGACCACGGATGTCCTCCTGAGGGATCTCCTCCCAGACCTGGATTAGAGCATCAGTCAGCTCCTGGACAGTCTGTGGTGCGACGTGGCGTTGATGGATGGACCGAGACATGATGTCCCAGATGTGCTCTATTGGATTTAAGTCTGGGGAACGGGCAGGCCAGTCCATAACAGTGGCGCAGATGGTAGAGAGGGTGGTCTCATGATCGGAAGGTCGGGAGTTCGAATCCCACCTCCAGAAGGTGCACACTGTCGTTGTGTCCTTGGGCAAGACACTTCACCCACATTGCCCCCAGTGTCTGCGTACATTGGTGTATGAATGAGAGCATGAATGGGTGAGTGGATCCTTGCTGTAAAGCGCTTTGAGTGCCTAATGTAGGTGGAAAAGCGCTATATAAGTTGAGACCATTTACCATTTACCATAACATCAATACCTTCATCATGCAGGACCTGCTGACACACTCTTGCCACATGTGGCCTGGCATTATCAGGCATCAGAAGGAACCCAGGGCCCACAGCACCAGCATATGGTCTTACAATAGGTCTGAGGATCTCATCCCGGTCCCCAATGCCAGTCAGGGAACCTCTGGCTCGCACATGGAGGGCTGTGCGGCCCTTCAATGAAATGCCTCCCCAGACCATCACTGATCCACCACCAAACCGCTGGATGATGTTGCAGCAGCAGAACGTTCTCCAGGGCGTCTCCAGACTCTGTCACGTCTGTCACATGTGCTCAGGGTGAACCTGCTCTCATCCGTGAAGAGCACAGGGCACCATTGGCCAATCTGCCAATCGCTGTGTTCACGGGCAAATGCCAATCGGGCTGCACGGTGTTGGGCAGTAAGCACCGGCCCAACTTGTGGACGTCGGGCCCTCATACCACCCTCATGGAGTCGGTTTCTGACCGTTGGAGGACCAACATGCACATTTGTGGCCCTCTGGAGGTCATTTTGTAGGGCTCGGGCAGTGCTTCTCCTGTTTCTCCGTGCACAGATGAGCAGATAGCGGTCCTGCTGCTGGGTTGTTGACCTCGGTCGGCCCCCCCCAGGTCTCCTGGTGTACTGGCCTGTCTCCTGGTATCTCCTCCATGCTCTGGACACTGCGCTGGGAGACACAGCAAACCTTCTTGCCACAGCACGAATGGACGTGCCATTTTGGATGAGCATCACTCCCTGAGCAACTTCTGTGGGTTGTAGATGCCTCCTCGTGATACCTCTAGTGGTGAGAACATTGGACAAATGCAAAAGTGTTCCAGAAATACGGTGAAAAAGGGTGAAGACAGGGAAATGGTCTGTGGTCTCCACCTGCAAAACCATTCCTCTTTTGGAGTGATCTTGCTAATTGCCTCTCATTTCCACCTGTTGTCTGTTTAATTTCCACCACACCAAGTGAAATTGATTCACAATAAGCGTGGCTTCCTAACTGGACAGTCTGATATCCCAGAAATTTGACTGACTTGGAGTTACATTGTGTTTTTTGAGTGTGCCCTAAGTTTTTGTGAGCAGTGTATATTTTTAGCATCCAAATTCTTTACAGTGACAAGTTTACAGGCACATTTCACAACTTGCAGGGTCACTTTTCAGGGTCACCTTCACAAAAAATAGCCTGAAGTTCATGAAATTGATACAAATGTTTTATAATTTGTTACACGCTGTTTTCCTCACAGCTTTAGTATTAATGTGCACCAACTGAAAAAAGGTCTTTCTCAATCTGTGTATTCAAAAAGAAATATGAGCCGATTGGAAATGACGACCAAAGGTCTTTACTTGATTTTACAAACTGCTCAGTTTTTTCCTACACGGCTAACAAAGTCCATGCTGACAGAGCATGCTGCAGCCCTGTGAGATGGCAGCTGCTGTCTCTGCAGGCACTTGAGTGTTAAAACAAACTCATAAAGTTGCAGTTTGTAACATGTGATGGAAATGATGCTGACCCCGAGGGGCACGTTTTTGTAAAAAAAAATAATGACTACATCTGAACAAAATAACAATTTCTTGTGGTAGATATGAGAAAAAAATATGCTCACGGTCACATTAAATTAAATGTTATGGTAGATTTATTGGTCTCCAATATGACACCACATTTTAAAAGCCATATTTCATGAATAAAAAATAATAATAGCGCTATGATGCATTTTTTTCAGACCTTTTTCTGTGCTCATTTTGGGAAATGAAAAAAAACAACAACAATTATTTGTATTTCAGTTTTTCATATTTCTGTCCAGGACACAAATTTCATTGTAGTATCACCCATAAATTACATGTAGAGCTGCATTACAAAATAAGAAAGCACTGAATCCCCATTTGACACTTACGATCATTTACAGTCCTTTTATTTATTGTTTATTTGGTCGGGACAGTGCATGTTAATGAACAAACATGGGACTCATGCATGTAAACTCTCAAACACACTCTCATTCGTCCTGGCCAACGGCTGCACCACCATGCCGCCGATCTTAATCCGATACATCACCATATTCTTATCAGTGGGCGTATGGCTTTAAGGCTAAACTGGGAACGCATCATCCACCACCTCACACACTTCTTAGCCTCTCCCTCCTGCCTCCTCTCCCTCGGCCTCTGAAGCCTTTCAGGTTTGGAGAAGTCTGTATAACCAGGCATGTCTAATGGTACACAGCCCACTCATTCTGCAGGGTGGGCAACTTCAAACGCAACCACAGTCGGGCCCCAGAGATTTCCACCACACACTCGCCATCCCTCCTGCTCTCCCTCACTCACAGCCCAGCGCAACACACAACACACGGCAATTTCAATTAAGCCGCACTTTGGATGCCCCAGCCGCTGTTATTTTCCTTGCCTTGTTTTCGCCTTTGTTTTCCCATTTGAGGCGCTTATTTGTGCGTCTCTTAGCCTCGCTCTGGTCTTCATAAGGATCTCCCCTCGCCGCACAAGGCAATTCTCACAGCTCCGCGCGAGTCATTTTCAAACAACTGGGTCTTCACGCGAATGATGCAATCCGCTCACAACAGGGCGGCTGCTTTGTCGCCGCGCCGGAGGAACGGGACGGGACGGGACGGGGTCTGGAGATTGTGGTCGTGGTGGTTCGATGTGGGGGTGTGGGCAGCGGCAGAATACACGTTTTGAGTACATTTTTTCTGTTATATAGTTACTACTTTTATTTGAGAGCAACTTTAAGTTACTTTCCTAAAAAAAAGAAAAGATCACAATACTCATTACATTTTAATGATTGTGTTTCTCCTTCAGCCATTTTTTATGTTGCTTTAAGCAGAACTAAGTAACTCATGCCCCTAGAGGCCATAAGCATCACTGCAGGTGTCATAGCATGTATGTTTTTTTACTCATTAATTGTCCGTGAGAGTAAATACTACGCTGACAGAAAAGACAAAGGGAGAGAGGGATATTGTACATCCAATTACACAATGGAGATATTTTTTTTGCCCAAACTTGGCTGTAAATACTGTTTAAGTGGCGCTAGCCCGCAGTTAGCTTTACACGTTAGCCTGCTAGCTTCTTCTTTGTGATTCCATTAGTGTGTATTGAGGCCTCCGGGTCGGAGCAGGAGAAGCTGCAAGTTTGGTTTTCTGGCCAGAGACACAAGGGGGAGATGAAAGACCCTCCAATCATCCCATTAACACTTGTTTTATTATGGTAAATAAGTTACTTAGTGCTTTAATTCAAGTCAAAGAACAACAACACTACAAAACTGCACCCTCTGTTGCTGGATCACATGCATTGATTGTTTTTCATGTCTTTTTGTAGAGACTGTACTTCTTTCAGTAGCTTTAGCGTACTGTAGTTCTACTTGAGTAAAGTTAAGTATAATGTGCTCCGACTTGAGTAAAAAGAGTTGTTGTTTTGTGTTTTGTTTCACACAAGTACCTTTTTACTTTTACTTAAGCACAATTATTTCAAAGTAGTGGAATAATTCTATCTTTCCAGGTTACACCAGTGAGTCTCAGTTGCCGGGTTTCTGAACCGTGTAGAAGCGGGATGGACTTGTACAGCTTTAATTTGGTCTCTTAAAGGGGCTAGATGCAAGTTGGCCATTTTATACTCACTACTGCCACCTCAGGTCATAGGTGTAACTGCAGCTTCTATATTAAGCTCGTGCATGACGGCACTTCGGACCCAAAATACACCTTAGGACATTGTTGAAACATGTAGGGGAAGGAAAATACTTAATTTTAACATTTTTAAACTCCGTATAGTCCCTTTAAAGCTGCACCGCGTAGAATTTTACCCAAAAAATAATATCGAAATACAAGCATTTATTTTACGACAGATATTTTCATCAATGAAACCAGCTCGTCTCCATGGTGATGTGATTAAAATCAGCAGAATTTGAGATTGAAATTGGTTAGGTTCTCATCCAAATCCATTCTTTGGTTACCCACTGCAGTAATAGCATTTCTGGTCATTGGGAGCATGTTTTGCACTGATTGCAACAGTATAGTCAAAAATGTTACGCAGTGTGCCTTTAAGTTGTAGTTTTAATCTCCCACACCTTCTGAATGTGGCACCAGCTTCACCAATTGTTTTTATCCCGCGTCACTAAATAGTTTCACATCTTAAGAAATACTGTAGCGTCCTAATCTTGTGGCTTGAAGCGCGTCCCTCACCTCTCCTGACCCAGGCGGGCCGGTGGGCCTGGTGACTCACGATGTAGCAGCAGCGGTGTCGTCCTCTGAGCAGCTCGTCCCACAGGATCACGTCGGCCGCAGAGTCGGCGTCTGGCCTGGCCCGTCGGCTCTCGAACAGCGAGATCTGCACCGAAGTGAAGCACAGCGCACTGACCTGGACACAGACAACGAGCGCTCTCTCAGACAGACGCACGCTTTAACCCCCGGAGCCTCACATCCACAGCCTCACACCTGCCCGCCGATGTCCCCGATGGTCAGCACCGCCTGGTCCGGGAGAGACGGGTCGGCCCAGTAATCCAAACACCAGGGAGTGAACTTCAAACCCTTAACAACACAGTGGATGATGAAGTAAGAAGAAATGCATGAGGAATGTTTGTCTTGTACGTGCCTGGATTTAGGACTGTGCTATTAATCACACTTTGATTAAATTGTGATTAAAAATCTATAGTAGTAACAGTGTTTGGAGTTTGCAGAGTAAAACTGTAACTATTTAACTATAGCCTTTGAAAATATCCATCCAAATACTGCTTTGAATCTGTGTTTAACCCACTACAAATGTTATTTTTAATGCTTTTCATACATGTTTGTAAAGGGAAAACATGACTCTGATTATATAGCATGAATTCAAACTCAGGGAGCCACAGGTATTTGGTGATTTTGGCTCTATAGGAGGGCTGTGACTGGACTTTGGGGGTGGTTGGTCCATCACATAAAACATATTAAAAGACATATTTATTTATTTTGGATCTAATAATTACACTACCACTTAAAGGATGGAGATAACATTACATTAATCAGAAATACATAGGTTTGCAGAGGCACATTTCTGTCAACCATCGCTCCAGTGTCTAGCTAAGCTAATCGTGCTTAAGTGTAATTGATGAATAGAAAACTCTTGTGCCATTATGCTAGCACTGCTGAAAACTGTTGATTAGAGAAGCCATAGAGCTGGCCTGGATGACCCCAAGTATTTGAGCGGTAGTGTATGTCAACAATGGAGATAAAGCAATACAAAGTACGGAAAAGTATAAAAACTCAAACCTGTATTTTAAGTTTGCAGATGAAGTCTGGGTTCGAGCTCATCTCATAGAGACACACCTCTTTACTTGTAAATGACACGGCCACCTGTTGTGAGCGGATTCGACCAGTTATTACAAAAACAATAATCAACCATCAAGCATGTTTCAGTTTTTCTGTGATTAACAGCAATTTAACTTATGGGTCTATATTTACTGAAAACATCAAGAAAATGGAAAATCTTGCTTACTAAAATTACAAAAGAACATTCCCCCAAATCAGTAATTTGACAGTAAAGCCAATTGTTTGGCACGAATACAATGTTTTTTTCCAAAATCTGCTGCTTTCTCGAGCCACATAATGTAACAACAGTTCAAATTGTAATTACAGTTTTCTCTTCTTTGTGTGATAAAGCCACATTTTGTTATGGGCTGCATTATGCCTCAGGTGCACTGTGGAGTGCGTCAGACTGTTTTTAATGCAGGCTAGCTGATACCATAGAAATGTGCTAGCCTTGCACTAGCCTAGCGCCACGTAACTCTTCAAATACAAGAGCTGCATGAATTATAAAAAAAATATCTCCAGAAATCAGCAACAGTCTGGATAACTAGGAAATGAGGCCCTAAGTCAAAAATCCTGAAATATCCCTTTAATATATAAGGTGCAGTTACACGTATGACCTGAGGTGGCAGTAGTGAGTATAACATGGCTAACTTGCATCTAGCCCTTTAAACTCTTACTGACTTGTGCCTCATCTCACACACTGATACAGTGCACATTGCTACTGTGGATCTGTTTGGGAGCTTATAAATGGTCAACAATGGTAGTAAAGATGTGCAAATGTTTTATAAATGATTGTAAATGACATTACAAACTGCTGGATAATGCAAAGTTTCAAGCCTTATGCTCTCTCCGGTATTTCCTCGGGACGCGAGGCCGTGTGCTGACCTTGTCCAGGTTGTGCAGCAGAGCCACAGCGGTGACCCACAGGTCTTTGTGTCTGACGGTGCTGTTCTGCAGTGAGAGCGTGTGGAGCAGGGACATGTCCTCTCCGCCCCGCAGTGCCACCGTCCCGCCGCGGGACACACTCAGGTACTGACCCCAGCTCTGCACGAACACCACCTGAGAGGACAGTTTACAATAAGAGGACGAGCTATAGAGGGGCAGGTTTAACATTCATCCAACATTTATGCTTTACAAATACATGTTTTACACAAAGTTAGTACTGTCGAGTAAAAATATGGATTATACATATTAGAAATGTACTGGGAGGTGTATTATCCTCCGTGTTTGTCTACGGAGGGTCTTTCTTTATCCACTGGACAGCAGACTTTCATGTGTAAACTTTAACATCTGGTGTGATGAGGCTGGGACTATTTCCCTGTGAATCCAGAGAAAGCCCCCATCTGTCGCACAACAGCAGAGAGAGGAAGTTATTTCACTAAAGCTCTGCAAACAGGACACAGGGCTATTTCAAAGATTCATACGTCAGAAGGAGCGTTGGTTTACAGGCTACTCCGTCAATCACAGCCAGTTACCTTTACCTTGCAGGAAATCACCTCAGCATCGCTATTAGAGAATTCCTTGTAAAGTGAAAGCTTATCTCCCGTACAGCGATTTCGAACGAGTTGTTCAGTATGTCTATATGTATATCAACTACAGGTTTGACTTTAACATTTTGATGCTTGTGTTCAAATCTTCAAATGCTCTTGTCCATTTATGTCCCAGTCAGATCAGGAAAGTCTGAGAATCAGCTGCTCTTGAATGTGCACAGATCCCATTTTAAGACAATTTAGAATACTCAATCTGCATAATAAAAACAATTTAAAAAAAAGATAAATAGAATACTCAATCTGAGTAACTTGGAAAGAATAAAGTTACTTTCCAAATATCAAGGGGATACTCGATTGTTACATTTTAGCTCCATATTGCACAACATTATTAAAGGGACGATACAAAGTTTAAAAATGTTAAAATTATGTATTTTCCTCCCCCTACATGTTCCAGCAATGTCCTAATGTGTAGAATGAGCCCAGACCTGTTCACCACAACTGCCTCTAAAATCCTGCACTGTCACTCAAAAAGGTGTTACTTTACTTTTTTTTTCTTTTTACTTTACTTTCTTACTCCGAGTTGCCGTCATGCATGAGTTTAATATAGAAGATGCAGTTACGCGTATGACCTGAGGTGGCAGTAGTGACCATAAAATGGCTAACTTGCATCTAGCCCCTTTAAGAAAGAACTTTTAATGTTGAACTGTTTTTCCTCCGAAAATAAAATAAAGATTTAAAACGCTTTATGCCACAGAACTTGTTCTTTTATTGAGTCACTAGGCAGCACAACTAAGATTTTAACACCAGACATGCTAATTGACATCTATAGACGTCATTGGCAGTCAACGTTCGGATTGCAGTTAGTGAGTTCATATAATGTTCAATGTGAAAGTATTCTAAAAGTATTCAAAGTTCAACAGAATACAATAACCTGATTAGACAAAGTAATGGAATACATTACACAATATATTTTAAGGCAAAGTTGGCCTTGACATTGACTTTCCATTGAAACTCTTATATCTTATGTTGTCGTAAAACACGCAAAATCTTCTTAATATTTTTTATTTCTAACTTATTTTCACCCTATTCTATATATAGAAATGGGCTCCAGAAA
The DNA here is from genome assembly GCF_951799975.1 of Gobius niger. Classification (NCBI taxonomy): domain Eukaryota; kingdom Metazoa; phylum Chordata; class Actinopteri; order Gobiiformes; family Gobiidae; genus Gobius; species Gobius niger. The sequence continues at coordinate 9,491,077 of NC_136852.1, read as the reverse complement.
TCCAGCCAAATTGCTAGCATGAACAAGCTACGAACACTATGTAAATGGTAAATAGACTCAACTAACAATAGCTCTTTTCTACCTTTATCAGGCCCAAAGCGCTTTACAGAAAGGAACCAGTCACCCATTCACTCGCTCATTCATACATCAGTGTACGTAGACAGTGACATGTGACTTGAACTCATTTCATGCGTTAAAATAGTTTAAAACTGTTCGCAGCCGCCTGTGAATCCTGACTCCCACTTAATTCCCCCTAATTGTTCTTTTCTCAGTTGAAATTACCTTTGCATTTATCTGGCTCGAGACGGTATTTTTAGTAAACAATGTTCTGTGGAGGTCACTTGAAAACAACTGACACAACATTTCAACTCCAGGATTGAGCGTTTATGGGAGCGAGCCGTCGATCTAGACCAGCCCTGGCCATTTTTACACAAGCCACTTCATTTACATATTAATTGATAGATGTTAAAGCGAGTCCAGAGCCATTTATCTCAAATAAAGTGGGCCATTTTGATGAGCAAGACCTCAGTAATACCTGCCTATATTTCCCCCTCAGCTCAACGTTTGATAATGGGAAGTTCTGTCTAAGTCAGCAAATGTTTAGGGCATAAAAAGTCAAACTATCTTTCTGATAACTCTGAGAGGTGCATTACAGGTTTTCATGTGTGCGATGTGACAGATTTGTGTCAAACTTGGCATGTTCTTTGTTGATATACGGCAATTTGTGAGTGTGTAAAGTTTGAAGTTGGTTTCTTTTGTAGCTGTAGCGTGATTTAGTTGCCCCTTGCCCCATGAGCAAGTTGTAACTTTCAGATTGTGTCAGACAAGAGGCACAGCTGGTGCACTCGGTTCCTGTAGGTTGAACCAACTTAACAATAACACTTTTAATCTAACATAAGAAGAGAACTTTACCCGGTGGTGCAAGAGTGTGACTTGTCCACACAAAGCGCTGGTTGCATTTGTGAGTTTTCCCCCCTGATTTCACATGAGGCCGGTGCTTTAGCCTCGATAGTTGAAGTGTCCTCTTTGTTGCATATTTTAAATATATCCCTCCACTGCACATTGTAACCCCATTTTGCCTCGAGGATACTGTGCTGGTATTGCTCCAGAAGAGTCACTAACACGCACTTCTTTCTGTTACAGTACAGAGCCATGAGAAGATATTTTAGTTAGGGGTGCTGAGGGACAAAATTTACCCCAAAAACGCTTTATCCTTTTATTAATATGGCCTGCAATTCCCAAACTATCCACCAGGGGGTGCTGCAGCCCTCTCAGCACCCTGGGTTCCCATGGCCTTGTTACAGTATGTGCTAAACTCCATCGCCAACACTAGCTAAAGGGTCAAAATGTTGAAGTTTTATGATTCCCGAACATTCAGCTGCTCCTCTCGATGTAAAGGAGAAGCTACTCTACCTCGAGATCCCCCCAACCTCTAAAGAAGTCTCCAGACGCCCATAGGGTGACCACATGTCCCTCTTTGGGTTGCACTGCACAACTATGTAGACTTTTGTCCCTCGCCCCCATTTTTAATCATTAAAAAAGAATCGAGCCGAAAGAAAAACTTTGCCAGTGAAAAGCATTGCAGTTGTTTCACGCAGGCATTAAAGCAGTACTAAGTAACTCTTGCCCCTAGAGGCCATAAGCACAACTGCAGGTGTCGTAGCAAGTTACGATTTTTTTACTTTTTAATTGTCTTGGAGAGTAAATACTACGCTGACAGGAAAGGCGAAGTGAGAGAGGGATATTGTACATCCAAATATCCAATGGAAATAATTTTTTTCACTCAAACTTAGCTATAAATACTGTTTAAAGGGACGTTAGCCCGCAGTTAGCTTTGCCCGTTAGCATGCTAGCTTCTTCTTCGTGATTCCATTAGTGTGTATTGGTGGCTCCGGTCCGGTCACAGTCAAGTTGCAAACATGGTTTTCTGGCCAGAGACACCAGGGGGAGATGAAAGACCCGCCAATCATCCCATTAACACTTGTATTACCCCCACAGGGACTACGAAAAGGATTTATTAAGGTAAACACGTTACTTAGTACTGCTTTAAATCTACATTTCTTGATCTTGATACAGTTCTCCCTCTTATCCGCTTAGAAAATCGTCATGTTTGATCTTATGTGACTATACTTGGATCGTGTACAGGTCATGTAACCATATTTAAATCGGGAAAACGTGGAAGAGCTTGGTCGCTTCTAACTTCACCTCCGTTTGGAGAAGAGGAGAGGCCAAATGCAAATGGCGTCTGTGCTCGTGACTGAGCGCATGCGTAAAGACCAGACAGCTACATATCAACTCGTCTAAGCCAAAGCAATATCTCCGTATTTAAAAACGGTGGCCTGTTCCTTTCCTTTAAGGCCAGCTTTGTCTCACAATGAAATGTGAGTTGTCAGGTTAGATATTTGTAGAATTATTTAACTTGAAATAAAAAGGCAGTGGTGTCCAAACTTTTTTCATGGGGGGCCGCATATTGAAGCGTACATGGGGTGAAGGGCCGTAGATCAGCAGTTAGTGCCGCAAAACCTTCGACTAGCAGAGGTTTAAATTGTGCCCCATACCTCGATTTAAGTTTAAAACCTTCATGCCAGCTCTGTCTCACAATAAAATGTTAGTTGTTAGGTTAGAATTGTATAGAATTATTACATTTCAAATAAAAAGGTCCATCTCTGGTGATGTGTACCGATACAGCAAGAGGCCGAGGGCCACCATAAATTGGCCTGAGGGCCGCATTTTGCCCCCGGGCCGCACTTTGGACACCCCTGATCTACGGTGATGTGTGCCGATTCAGCAAGAAGGCCGAGGACCACAAAAAGTTAGTCTGAGGGCCGCACTTTGGACACCCCTGCCCTATAGGAAACCCATTTCGGCTGCAGCCTCATCCTTTTTGGTAATGACCCACAGCCATAGATGAGAGTAGGAGCGCAGATTGACCCGTATAGAGCTTTATCTTTGGGCTCCGCTCTTGCTTCCCCACAACAGGCCGATGCGACACTTCAGACACTGCCCTGATCCACTGTTACAAAACATAAAATACAAATAGAAAGGTCTCCCGAGCTCAAAGTACACACACTACAAAAAGCATGATATCGGTCTTCATGGTCAAAAAGCTCCCCGCTCTCACAACAGACTTGTTTCTTACTCTCGAGGAGGTCAGTCAATCTCTCACCTTCTGAATGGGGTCCCGGTGCGGCGAGGCCAGAGTGCGCGGTGACTCCCAGCACGGCGCGTTACTCGGCTGGCTGTTTTGGGCTTTTTCTGAGAGCTGCAGGAGGAGGAAGGAGCAGAGTGCGGGCCAGTCGATGACGCCCTCTTCCTTCACCGCGTCGATGTCCAAAAGCAGACCGCAGCGCTGCCGACCCAGGAGCACGCTGTCGAACAGGAGGTCGTAGTGTTCTGCAGAACCACGGCCCACCGAGGACAGGGCGCCAGACACAAACTCAGCCCGGGACAAGGGGCGAGCTGCACCAGACGAGTCCTACCAAAGAGAATGTACAGATTTCCTTTCATTCGATTTGACAACTTTAGACAGAGCACAGGCCCTTTACTGAGGTGAGTGAGATACAGACAATAATGGAAAGCTGCAGAGCCGGAGCCGAGACAGAAATACCGTGAAGCGAATCCACCGTGATAGTGCGCCCTCTGCTGGTAAAGACGGATATACAACGGTATTTATTTCATGTAACTTAGTTTACATGTACTATTATTTGGGCTATTTTATTAAATTAAAACTGTATGTTTTACTCCAGTATTTCATTGTATTTTGTAGGACAATGCCTTCATTTGTTCATTTGTTCAACAAGGGACAGAGACAATATGGGCGGCACGGTATAGCTTGTGCTTCACAGCTAGATGGTCTTGGGTTCAATTCCCACCAGGGACGGGGCCTTTCTGTGTGGAGTTTGCATGTTCTCCCCGTGTCTGCGTAGGTTTGCTCCGGGCACTCCGGTTTCCCCTACCACTAAAAACATGTACAATAGGCCAGGATGAATGTGAGTGTCTTTGAGAGTGCGCATGGGGGACGACAGATGGAAATTAGCCCAAGGCTACAATCCGGTGTGGCTTGTTTACATGCATGAGACCCATGTATGTTCATTAACATGCACTGTCCCGACCAAATAAACCAATAAATAAATAAACATTTTGGAACAAAATAACATTTTTATTGTGGTAACAGGCCATTGCTTAAACATGACAAAAAGTTATAATCACTTTTGTAGGTCTTAGCTTTCAAATGAGACGTTACACTGTTGCTGTCCAGTCAAGAAGCTTTGAGATTTGGTCAAGCTGAACTGGATAAAATGCACTCGGTTAAGGCAGGGGGTAAGAGGTTAAAATATATCCTTGTGGAAGGGTTTACACTAATTTGGGCCGGGCTGGTCAGAGTCCAGGGTCGTTTTTCAGTCCGAGTCGGCCCCTGGATGAAAACACTTTCAAATGAGGCGTCACTCTCGGCTATGGTCTGTCAGCTCCGGTCGAGAAGCTTTTAGATTTGGGTAAAACTGAACCGGAGAAAATGCACTGGGCTAAGGCGGGAGGCAGGAGGTTAAACTGTGCCCTTTACATCCAGTCTATTGTCTGGCCTCCATAAAGACACATCTAGTAAACCACGAGACCAACATTTACAAGTTACAACACAGTAAACTAGGATTTTAAGTGAGTTCATGTCACAATCTCTGTTTATCGGCTGCACCACAGAAACTGATAAGACATCAAGATGGAGATTTATCCCTTTCTTTCTGAAATGGAAGTGGGATTTCTCACCATTTCCTCTTTACTATTGTCCATTTTATCGCACAGCTTGTGAAACTGCCCAATAAATTCCCTGGTTTTACGTTTTCAGAATGCAGTTTACAGTTTACATGCTTGTAAAAACTCCCCTCGTCCTCCAGGCGGCGGCGCACTGATCTGTGATTCAGACACAAGACAGTCACAAAAGAAGAGCCGTCGCCGTTTAAAAGTTGTGTCGGATAAAGTCGGTGTTTGTGTTGCGAGGTCTCATTGTGAAGTCAAAACAAAGAACAAATGCGTCACCAGGAACAGACTCCGCAGCTTCCTGTAGTCGGCCGGGCTCATCCTGCTCTCAAGCTGCGCCACCTCCATCCGCGTCGCCATGGTAACGCCGCCGGCAGCTGTCGATCACACGCGTCCGACAAGGTCACTGGGGTACGCCTCAGTGGTCCTGCAGGTTAGGGGAAAAGGTTGCAGCGATATACAGATGATTTACTAAACCCTTTCAATACAGGACATTTCATTAAAACATAATAACAGTCTCAATAAGGATAAAAAATGCATTCCTGTGGTCCGCCAATTTCTCCACATAAGCAGCAACTACAGACTTCAACTTGTGCAGTCCAGGATTCAACAATATTCTGAAGGATTTTTAGATATGTAATTCTTAGGCTGATTTATTGAGTTTAGAGTTTCAAAAAAACAAGACGACATTTTTTTCTACCCTGATTTTTCCACAGCTTATTTTAGAACAAAACATGATCCAAAATCCACCCTGGGAAAGTTTTTGTAACTAATATATAAACAAAAAACACACCGGGGTCCATTTAGACATTGCTATATAATATCGGCAATTTATGCCAGAACAGAAAAGGTTTCACATGGATATCTCTTTAACACTTTATAATGACTACACCTTATTTAGCCTTAATAAATGATGATGAATGAACACTTATTTCATTAAACAACTCATTAGTTAACGTACTTACTTAAAGAGACTAGATGCAAGTTGATCTTTTTTTATGCTCACTACTGCCACCTCAGGTCTTACGCGTAACTGCAGCTTCTATATTAAAGAGGGGGTATTATGCTTTTTTCAGCCACATAGCACCAGTCTATAGCACACTACAATGATGACCAAACCTTCTGTTGGTCTGTAAATGCAGTAAATTAGAATAACTGCCTTGTATAAAATTGCTCTCTCAAAATGGCTGTAGCGAATGTCTTGAAATAGGCCTCTGTCTCTTTAAGAACCTCTGACCCTTTCCGACACGCCCCCTCCACCCGCTGTCTGTGGCATCAGTGGGGAGGGGGTTCTGCTGAGGAGCATTGGTTGGTTACTCGGCTGGTGACGAAAGCTCGGAGGCGTCTCCAGGAGGTGGGGGCGTTCCTAGGAGGACTCAGGCAAACTTATCCCTAAAATGGCCGCCATCAGAGTTTTTACAGATTACTCAAAAATACGTGAATGTGCCAAGGCAACACTTCAGGCATGTTTTTAATGAGGGAATGACATAATAACATGATGTAAAGCTTGAAAAAGTCGATTTTGCATAATACCCGCCCTTTAAGCTCGTGCATGACGGCACTTTGGACCTGAATTAACACCTTTTTGATTGACAGTGCAGGATTTTAGAGGCAGTTGTGGTGAACAGGTCTGAGCTCATTCTACACATTAGGACATGGCTGAAACATGTAGGGGGAGGAAAATACATTACCTTAACATGTTTAAACTCTGTATAGTCCCTTTAACAGACTAGATGCAAGATGATCTTTTTTTATGCTCACTACTGCCACCTCAGGTCTTACGCGTAACTGCAGGTTCTATATTAAGTGCATGACGGCACTTTCGGACCCGACAATGCAGGATGAACGACAGTGCAGGATTTTAGAGGCAGTTGTGGTAAACAGGTCTGGGTTCGGTACACATTAAGACATTGCTGGAACATGTAGGGGGAGGGAAATACTTCGTATGAACATTTTAAAACTCTGTATAGTCCCTTTAACTACAACATTTACTTAACTCATAATGAATAGTTCTTCACATACTTCCCTTTTCCATTAAGTGTCACTGAACAAATGAATTGTTAATGATAAATTAAGTGTTAACTCATCATTTATTGAGGCTAAATAAGGTGTGATTATTATAAAGTGTTATCGATATGTTAGCGAAGTTTCTCTATTCACCTGCAGTGTCTCGCCTTAAGTAGCTTTACTCCATGTAGTCTGTCTCTGTATGCAAAGACGGGTTCTGCCGATGTAATTTCAATGTGGAGAAAAGGCGCATTTTGTTAATTTTCTATACAGATTACTTCCAAATCCATTAATTGAGCATTTTATAACTTTTTGAAGAAGTGTTTTGAGGGAAGGTCATAACTTTTCTCTCTCAAAAACTAAGTTAAGACAACCAGGCCACCGGAGGAGATGTCTAGACTTCCAGAAACTCCGTGCAGGATTACACAGTCTGCTCCAAAGACTCCATGAAAATGTGTTCTTTTCTTCTTTTCTGGGCAAACATGTGAACGGGGAACAGCGCGTAAAATGGTCGTAATGTTTCATTTTGTAAATCCCCGCAGCTTCCAGAGGTCCAGACTTTGGAGTGAAGGGGTACTACGCGGGGCCAGCGGGGCGCCGACTGATGTCAAGCCTCTGTCAGGCCAGGTAACGCGGGGCACAAAGAGCAGCAGGAGTCGTAGCATGAAGGCTGTGCTAAAATTGTGTTGAACGGGGATTATGAGGGCAAATGACCGGGATGGATTTTGTACTTCTGAAGGCGCAAATGCACTGCCTGGATCCCACACTAATTTGCCGTGAATTTGGCGTGTTTCAATAAGCTCCTGCAATGTCACAAGATTTGTTTCTGCGCAAAGCCTTCTGTAGCACATCCCAAAGGTTAAGATCCTGAAACACTATTGGGGTTTTCCTACTTTGAGTCTGAATCCTTGGAATATGCCTGTCAGGGGATAAAACATAGAAATATTAATGGATTAACCTGATCATTCAGTACATTCATTATTCAGCTGACCTCACTCTTGAGCCACATAATGTTGCTGAACCCAGAGCTGCACTCGAAATAAATGATCAAATAAGCTTGAGAAGGGAATTAATTATGTTTTTGAGTGGGTTTTCACAAAAAGAGACACATGTACAACTATGGCCTTTAGGAGGTCTTTCATCTCCCCCGGTGTCTCTGGCCAGAAAACCACAACTGCAACTTCGCTGCCACTGGATCGGATTCACCAATACACACTAATAGAATCCCGAAGAAGAAGCTAACAGGCTAATGGGCAAAGCTAACTGCGGGCTAGCGCCACTTAAACAGTATTTACAGCCAATTTGAGTGAAAAAAATTATCTCCATTGTGTAATTGGATGTACAATATCCCTCTCTCCCTTTGTCTTTTCTGTCAGCGTATCATTTGCTCTCACGGACAGTTAATGAGTAAAAAAACCTGCTTTAAATCAGGGGTGTCCAATCAGGGGTGTCCAATCAATTCACAATTCAGTCATATTGAATTGTGAACAGCATGAAGGGCCACAGATCAGTGATCAATGCAATCAAACTATTACCTGGGAGTATTTAAGAGAGGTTTAACCCTGTGCCCAACACCTTTACTTAGGCAACCCTATTTCCAGCTCTGTCTCACAATGAAAAGATACTTTTTTATGTTTTAATTGTGTGGAATTACTAAACTCGCTGTAAAAAGAATAATTTCTTGCGATCTGTGCCAATTCAAAATGATCTGAGAGCCACCAAAAATTGCCACTTTGGGCCCCCTTAACTAAACTAAACTTAACTAAACGTTGAGACATACACTACCAGTCAAAGGTTTGGGCTCACCCAGGCTAGTTCTATAGCTTTTCAGTTTTCAGCAGTGCTAGCATAATTGTTCGAGGGTTTTCTAATCATCATCTTTAGCACAATTAGCAAACACAATGTACAATTAGACACTGGAGTGATGGTTGCTAGAAATGCGCCTCTCTGCACAACAATGTAGGTATTCCACTAAAAATCATTAAGTGACCCCAAGCTTTTGAGCAAGGATGAAACCCAGCACTTCCTCCCTTTCTTGGATGAGAGGTGAGACATCTCCAACTCCAAACAACTCTTTCCAGATTACTAATCTAAAATCTTTCCCGAAGTTGAATCACACCTGGGCCACTGAGTGCTCACACAAACTGGTTAAGTAAAGCAGTTTGTGTGTAACAAAATGGAAAGAAATTAAAGAGTAATGCAGCATTCACAAACATTTCACATGAAGTTCAAGAGCATAAATAATATGTACTTGTATTTGATGACCAGGAAATACAGATAAAGGGTTTGACTGATACGAAAGAACATAAAAAGGATATGATTCGCAAACACTAGGATACCTTAAAGTCTCATCTTTGACTTCTCAATCTCTGTTGATGCAAAAATATAAATAATAATAAGCAGCTTCCACTAGTTTTATTTCATACTGACCTTCCTCTGGCGTCGTCTGTACAAGCTGAAACGTAATTCCAAGCTCAGGGTGAAGTCTTTGTGTCCAGCGGTTTGACTATAAGCCTGGAAACGCCAGGAAAAAGTAATCAACAGCGTGCGCCTTGTACTTGCCCCACACCCCCACGCTGTCATAGAGTTAACTAAGTGCCCCCCCTCCCCAGTCGTGCAGACAGTCGCACAGGCCACAGCACCAAAACCTTCTCCTTTTATTATCCTCCACTTTCAAAGACCTCGGGCACAAGTTTCCTGGCAACCACTTCATGTTTGGTCCACGCCGGATTGGGTCTCTGCGGCACAATGGTGTGTGCGCGTAGCTTCCATTGAGAGATTAGCCTCTGGAGGAAAGATAATCTGCCTGAGGTGGAGACACGACAAACTCAAGTATTTGCAGAGTGAAAACAGAGACGGACTTGTTCATAAAACTTGTGCCGAGTTGTTTTGAGCTTCCTGCCTGGTTAATGGACCACGATTCTTATAGTCCAGATAAACTTAAAATAGTGTCTGTGTTTCCAGCCAGGATTTGAGGTTTTTGGTTGTTTTTTCTAAATTACTGGACATTTTATGAGTAATAAGATGTTTTCAGCTGTCAAAATATTTAAAAGTAATCAAACTTGATGAAGTCATTATAATCCAAGGGGCTCTGGTGCCGACCACAGAGAAAGCCCTGTCCCCCATAGTTTTAAAAAGCCCTGTTATAGGCCCGGTGAGTTAGATTAAGTTAGATTATACTTTATTATACATTATTTATTAACCTCTTTACCTCCAGCTGAGCCAAGCACATTGTCTCCAGTATGGCATTATCTAAAAACTTCTTGAAAAAATATAGCCACAAAAAAAGCATCAAAAAGTGACAAAGTACAGGCACAAAAGAGCAACAAAAAGAGTGACAGAAAAGAGGTGAAAGTGCAGCAACAAAGTGACAAACGCTGAACAAAAAAGCAGCAAAAATGTGACAAAAACACAGTTAAAAAAAAAAAGCCATAAAAGAGCAACACAAAGGTGAGTGACAAAAACTCATCAAAAAAGTGGCAAAACTGAGATGAAAAAAGTGGTATAACACAGCAGCAAAAGAAAAAGATCAGTTTAGTAGGCCTTCGCTTTCAAATGAGGCGTCACACCGGTAGGCTGTAAACTCTCAGTAAACTCAGTCTTTTAGATTTGGTAATAATAATAATAAGGTGCTTTATTTGTAAAAGCCGAACTGGAGAAACTGCACTTGTTAAAGCAGCACTAAGTAACTTGTTTCCCTTAATAAATCCTTTCCGTAGACCCTCCTGTTATGTTATTGACCCGTTTTAAAGTTTGAAGATCTAGGAAAAATCCTTCTTCTGCTTGCCATACTTAGTATAATCTACATATGATATGAAAATGGTTCATGTCACATATTTTCAACCACCCCTGCATGTTTAAATCACAGATACTGTTCGCAGCAGTCAAACTGGAGGTAAAAGGGTGTAAAAAATGTCTGTCTTTGAAACTGAGACATATTTCACCCCAATCACACTGTATGATAAATATGTGATTGCACCTTTTTCAAACTCTAATACACCCTCAGCCAGTTTGTTCTGGAGCCAGCGCTTCCAGGATAGATACAGACGGCATCGCGTGATAGAAGGGGGCGTGGCCTCGCTAAGGGGGAAAATAGAATCTTTTGGGAAACACAGTTTTTCACTCTTTTTAGGCTTTTTCTGGCGAAACATAAACTTATTTATCACATACAAATAAAGTCCAGTCTAAATCGGGTCCATATGGATATTTATTCACAGCAGATTGTTCAGTAGTGGCAAAAAAACAGCAGTCATAGCGAGCGCTAGCTAGCGTAAGCATTACCACGATGCTAACATGTAGCATCATGTTAGCATTCTCCGTTTTTTTGTGTATTTATGGGCTGTTGAACCACTTTGCTCCTCTCCATGTCGTTTTATCTTTATTTAGTAGAAAACTATATTCACAATTCAGTATTTGTTAAAGTAGTTTTTGAATAATTAGAGAAAGTTTAGATTTTTCTCAAAATTGTTTCCCCTTAACGGTTTTCAAACATAACTATATATGGGCGATTCCAGAGGAGGAAAGTTCTTGGTTGTTTCACCTCAAATAAATGATACAAATGCGAAAAACTAAATGGAAGGAAAAGGAATAAATTAACATTAATAATCTGATTCTGATTAATCTGATTCTGATCAGTATCGAAAAATATGTAACTGTGGTACCCAGCCCTAGATACAACTTTGAAATATCAATTGAATAAACCACGGACACGGGAAAATAGTTTAGAATTTTGTGTGTCTCTATTCAGATTTACATTTTTATGTCAAACCACTTTCTTTCTGCTCGGTCGCGGGCGTAATTTCTCCCTTCAAAAGCGTAAGAACCTTAACCAGTTTTCTTCAAATCCGGCCGCTCCTTTCTGCTCCCTGTTTATAACGGTGGATTTTCAATGGCGCGTTTGCGAAGGGCTATTTCCGTCCTGCGCTGGCTCCTGCATGCACTGCCCTAATCCAATTGTAATAGTGTTAATTTTAAAAGCTTCATTATTGAAATTGCTGAGACCCAATTTTCAGACGTGTCGCGTGTTGATTATGACTATAATTAGGATAATTCCAGGCCATTGAGTTCTCCATGGCATGGTTTCTGTCGGTCGCTGAAGGAGGAAGGAAGGGTCCAGGAGATCATATCTGGGTTTGTGGCGGCGACTATGAGTAGGACGCCTTTAGTGTCCTCCCATAAGCAGCTGGAGGAAGCGTCTGGGGTGAGGAAAAGTCCAGGGGTCCCGGTTTAGACCGCGACTCCTGCACAAGAGGGATTTCACTGTTTAACCTCTTAATACCTGAACCAAGCACATTTCCTCCAGTTTGGCTAAAAGCTTCAAAAGAAAAAAATGAGGATGAAAAAGCAACAAGAATGTGACAAAACAACAAAAAAGCAATGAAAAATGTTCCAAATTGGCTCTTTGAAGTGAATGTTTTGTATCAGATCTCGTTTTGCACAAGTCACTGGCTCCGTCCGAAAGCGGTAAATTGGTAAGAGGTCTTACGCCAAACCGGATGTGTGTCAGCGTCCGCCATTATAAGTAGCGTCCGAATTGGTCTGTCAGTTAGGAAGTAGTTAGGGAAAGAAGCCTCAATGCTAACTATCTTAGCTACTTTAGCATAGGGACCTCTGATGGTCCCTAAACCATTTTAAAAGGGAGCACAGCAACAAGTCAAATGAAATGCCTGCCCTTTAAGTAAGGATTAAACAACGAGGAGCCGTGCATTAGACGGTTATAATGCACGACGCGGAGTCAAGAACACCACAACGTGCAGTGCATCCGAGTTGTTTAATCCGCTTATACCAGGGTCCCACAAACGTAACATTTATAACAAATGTTTTCTTCATTTACTAAACTCACTAAATATGCCAGACTACCGGGACTATTTTATGGGTTATTAGCCGGTCACTGAAGGCTCGTCTCAGAGCGAGCCATTCTCCGCAGCTATTACGAGGATCTCAGTCAGGCTCAACGAAACAACATCAGCACAGAATCACAACACAACAGGACTAACCCGGCACTTTTCCGTGGAAGTAAACACCGATATGCGGCAGGAGTTATTTCACTTTTACGCTGTTTAACCTGAAGCTAGCTAGCTCAACGAGCTCAACTGTTTATGGAAACAGCTGCGGTGGAGTCGCTTACACCTGGGCCCCACGAACTGAAACTTTTATGTTTCACTTTACTAATCCAGCCAAATATGTTTAAATGCAGGATCATTTTATTTACGCCTGAAAATCATGAAAAGTGCCTTAACCGTTTTCAATCGAAATGGAAAGCTCATATTTTATTAACAGTAGGCTAACCTAGCTGCTCACTCTCCTCTATTTCACATTTATCAAACGTTTTGTTTTGGCCAAAAACGTTGAAATCAACCACAAAATCCATCTCATACGTTCCTGTCAGTCACTAATTACGTGTTTATCTGATTGAGCTGTGTCATGCGTTGCTATGGCGATGCCCACCACAGCAGAGTGATATCCCAGTGATTTAACTACCGGACTACGTGTGCGGTTATACCAAAATAATGCACGCTTGTTAGCAGCCACCAGCCAATCAGAATCGAGTATTCACCCATTCACCCAGACCATAGTATAATGCAAATTAAACAAAGCAAAGTGACCAAAATAGATAACGGGACAAATCCACTTTTTCAAATGTTTTTTGTGACAAACGTGAAAAAAATGAGAAAATTTTGAAAATAAAATAAAAAATGATTAAAGGAACTTTACCTGATTGTACAAAGAAACAGGGTCACTCAAATTTCAAATTGCTATTTTCTGGTCCAAACTTTCCTAATGCATTTACAACATCAACATTTGTCACAGGGACTGAGTTTAAACCAGGTTTCACAACTGTCAGGGAGGAAAACTGTCACTTCACTGTAAAAAATGCCTACTAGCCTGACATTTTATGACTGTTTAAAAGGCTTTAAAACCAGTGTTTTTTGGATAAATGTCTGCTCTTGCCATTTACTAAAGGACAAAACTAATTTTATTCCAATAACAGAAAACAAAAAAATCAAGGATAGCTCCTGTAAGTGACAAAAATGTGATAAAACAGTGAAGAAAATGTGTGACAAAAAAACAACAATATAGTTTTAATAAGCTCCATGTCTGGGTTTGTCGACCCGGGTTAGAGGAACTAATCCAGGTTCAGTTCAACCAGCTTCATAGTAAAGCCTGTTCCCGTGTGGATTTTGGAATATCTATCATTAGCGACAGGCGACATTTACCTTTATGAAAAACATCTAGTATTTCTGAAAAATGTAAACGTTCATCAATACAGAAGCTGATTTTTAATGAGAATCTTTTATTTCTCAAACTTAACAAAATAATACACTTAAATACTGATTTGACTTTTGTAAAAAACTCTATGCCTTTTGTTTACATCAATGCTTGCCCATCATGACAGCCGTGTTTCACTTATAAGCCGTTTGTCCGGGACTTAGATCAGTGTAATACATTTCTCAGATTTGTTCATCGTGCATGCAGAGCGGCTGATCGTTATGTAGGTGATTGATTTTAGTTTTGGATTGTGGCGAGAAAAATAATTTGAACATGACAAAGCAGTGAGGGGATGGCTCGTCGTCAGTCGTGGTTTAGACGGGGGTCTTGAAGGCGAGCAGGATCATGCTGGTCTGGTGCGTGAGGCGGTTGGCGCTGGTGAAGACGTTAACCACTCTGCCAGCGAAAGAGAGACAAGGACACACGTCAGTCACAGCCAAGGGTCATGTCGTCGACTCAAATATATCGTCATAATTACAATATGATGAAATATTTAGTGTATACTAGGGCTGGCTTAGGAACTACTGGTATCGAAAGAAATATAAAATATGTATATTCAAGTTTTGATGCTGTGGGCCATCAAAATTTAAAATGGTGAAGGTTAATTAAAGATTTTTTTTTTTTTTAAATGTGCAAAACTTGCAGATAAAATTTGTTTTAAAAAAAAAGGTTAAGAGTGGGGGGGGGAAACTTGAAAGTGTTTTTTCTGCCCTTTTGTAGGCAAAAGAAGTTTATGTTTCAAGAAATTAAATGGAAGGAAAAGGAAAAGTTTACATTATTAATCTGTATCATGGTCTACAGCATATTACAAATAATCATTCAGGTATCGGCATTGAGAAAAAACAAAACGGTCCCCAGCCCCAGTGTTGACTAAATTTACATGCAATTGTAGTCGACTAAAACGAGACTAAAATTGAAAAGAATTATTTGACTAAATCTGGACAAACAAAGTAAATTTAAATATGTTGTCAAATTGGTGGTGGTCGATGGTCGCCTCGCTTCCATCAGTCTGCTCCAGGGCAGCTGTGGCTAAAGCGTGTTTTAAAAAGAGACCAAGTGTGCAATCATTTTCAGATTGCAAAAGCACTACTAGGACTGGGCACTATTAAAAAAAACCCAAAAAAACAAAAAAAAACAATGCCAGTACTTAAAGCTGCTCTAAGTGATCCCGTTTTTCCCGATGCATTACCAATAAGCTCCTCTAGATGCGCCACCACGTCCGCCACACCAGCAGACTGTAGAAGACGACCAGCGCTGCACCTCCCTCACCCGTTTATTATAATAGATCCATGCTCTCACCTCACAGCACCACCCCTCCACCAAACCCCTCACCCCCACATGCCCCCCGCCCGCCCCACAAGATTAATGAGATTTCCGTAGCTCATTGAATGCAATCAGAGCAGCGTGTGGTCTAAAGAGTGTGGAGGGGAGTGAGGGGCGTGGGCGAACCAGGTGAGGGGAGTGGGGGTGGTGGTGGAGCAGAGCAGAGTTCACTACTCCACCTACTGATGAAAATATATCAAAAAGACATCGCTTAAGGCAGCTTTAAACAATACAATCTTTCCTTAGTGCTGTAACTGGATCCAACAGGCATCAAAACATACACTGGCATCGTTTAATGGTCCCCAGCCCTGTGCACTAGCTTTGTGTATTGTATTATGTTTAAAAGCCCTTAAATGTTGTTGTGTGTTACATGTTACTTGTACAAACTTGTCTATCAGATAAATGAAATAAATAAATGGACTGACAGAGGTCTAGAAATTATTAAAGGAAATGAAATGAATAATTACTTAAGTTCATAGTTAAACACAGACTGTATGGTTCTTGTTGTAACTTCTGAACTTCTGACGAAATCACTTCCAAAGATTCTCTATTCACAGAAATAAACGGCGTCATACTTTCCGTCTTTGAAGTAGACCTTGAGAGTGTCGCTGAAGTTCTTGGAGCACTTGACGAACTCTTTCTTCTGCTCCATGGCCTGGACAGTGAGCACAGACAGTATTACAGGCCTATTCCCTCGGCGGGTTCATGAGATTAACTGCGGCGCTCACCCGTCGGTTCTGATACTGGTGCATCCGGAAGATTGTGTTCACCGTGTCGAGCAGCTCCTTGATGGCGCCGGCGATGTCCCTGTAAGTGCCACGAAGAAGTTTACCATCTCATCCATGTGTTCAGATTTAGAGACATCACTTTGAACTACCGACTCCTTTACTGACATAGAAGGAAGAGAAACATGGATTGCAAGTTTTCTTTCATTTGTGCAAAAAAATGGGCAAAATGTCCTATATTTTCAGCGATGGAATCTAATAATGGATCGAACCAGATTTTGAGATTTCAGAGGGGGTTTTGGATATCTTTGTTCGTTTTCAACCTCTTAAAACCCCCACCTGAACAGAGCACATTTTTTTCCAGTATGGCTTTACCCAAATCTAAAAGCCTCTTGAAAAAAAGTGTCAAAATAGCAATAAAAATGTGATGAAAACGAGGATGAAAATGCAACAAAAGAGCGACCAAAACGTGACGAAAATGTGCCAAAAAAGTGAGAAAAATGTAACAAAAATGCAACAAAAAAGCCACAGAAAAAGGGAAAAAAGCATGACATAAAAGGAACGAAAATGCAACAAAAGAGTGACGGAAAAGTGGCGAAAAAGGGACAAACATTTGTGACGAAAATGCAACAAAAAGTAATAGAAAAAAAATGTCAAAAAAAAGTGACAATATGAGGAAAAAGATCAGTTAAGATGAGTGTTATAGGTCTTAGCTTTCAAATGAGGCTGGCCCATTGGTATGGTAAGGTGTAACATTTTGGATTTGGGTAAAGCTGAACTGGGGGAAACGCACTTGGTTAAGGCTGGGATTAAGAGGTTAAACAAGTTTAGTTTAAAAGGGGAAAAAATGTGGTTCAAAGCTCAATAAATCAAGCAAAGGTGAGTAGAGTAGCCAAAATATTTACTCAAGTAAGATTACTTTAAAGGGACAATACAGAGTTTAAAAATGTAAAAACTAAGAATTTTCCTCCCCCTATATGTTCCAGCCATGTCCGAAGGTGTAGAATGAGCCCAGAACGTTTCACTACAACTGCCTCTAAAATCCTGCACCGTCACTCAAAAAGGTGTTAGTTCGGGTCCGAAGTGCCGTCATGCACCAGCTTAATATAGAGGGTGCAGTTACACGTATGACCTGAGGTGGCAGTAGTGAGTATAAAATGGCTAACTTGCATCTAACCCATGGATCTATTATCTAGCCCCTTAAAGTAAAAGACTGGAAAGTTTGTAGTGTGTAGAAGCTAAAGTGGAGAATAGAGATTATTGCAAGAGTGTAAAGAAAACCTGCTTTTGAGAAAACAGGCCCTAAAGTTTTGTAACGCTTGTGTGTCTCCCAGACAGGAAATGACCATATTTGGATTCCAGCGTCCCCTCAATGCGCATACAGAACATGTCAATATTTGTGAATGAACACATGTGGGAAAGACGAGGGAGAGTGCGTTATTCGACAAAAGCATCATCAAATATGCATCATAAAGGAGAGCTTTTTTTCAACCTGAAAGGGAGAAAACTAGCGATGGATTGATTTTATTTGCCTTCTTGTAATTTCATGTAGCTGTAAAACCATTGGAATGGCCTTGTGCATGAATTTTACACTACAAATAATCTTTCCTTGCCTTAAAATGACCTAAAAATCCAATGTTTGTGGCGATGAATTGGAAAAATGGATATAGCCAGTTTTAAATTTATGGGACTTTTGCGTTATGGCTTATAAATAACTTCATATATACATCAATGAATCAGTGCCATATTTAAATCAGCGTATTGTGAAGAGAAGGCGATTTGTTTCCTGGTGAAAGTTTATATGTCAAGAGAACAAAGTGGCCCAAAACCTGAAAACTGAAAAAGATATTCGCTTTGTTTCAGCGGCTCCTCTTTAGCCCCGTGTTGTGAAAGTAACTTTAGCTTCCTGACGCAGCGAGAGTATTGACTTTGATCAAAATAGCACCAAAGTGGGCTGTGGAAAATAACTAAAAAAAGAAAAGGCAGTAGGTTGAACAGGAAATGGTGTTCAATATCAATGTGCAATGGGGGTTTTATTTGTTTGCTGATGGATTAGCTACAAAGACCTTATAAAACTCTAGATAGGACATGGCCATAGTGATACGTTGGAAAGAATGGCAGTTCTGGCGGCCATCTTGTGACTGGCCCTTCTAACCCAGTGCAATGTAATCCAATGGGAAAAAACACCTTTTGGATTGATACTGATTTGATCTATTTTAAGATATTTCATGACTCTATAACTGTAAAAGGGACTAGACGGAGTTTAAAAAAGTTACAATTATGTATTTTCCACCTACTTGCTCTTCCGAAGTACGGTTATGCACAAGCTTAATATAGAAACTGAAGACCTGAGGTGGCAGTGGCACGACCATCACAGAGAATAAGCCAAATCATCATTGTCAGTCCGCAAGAACAGCCGGCTATTTAGTGACTATTACGTCGCTTACAGTGGTTTTACGGCGATATGCCAGGTTCGCATTCATCTCCCTTGCAGTGAGACTGTCCACGTGGGCTTAAAGGGAAGATTTTTGATATAGGGCCTCATTTCCTAGCTATCCAGAGTGTTGTAATTTCTGAAGATATTTTTTTTGTAAGTCATGCAGTTCTTATGTTTGAAGAGTTTTGTGGCGCTAGGCTAGTGCAAGGCTAGTGCATTTCTATGGTATCAGCTAGCCTGCATTAAAAACAGTCTGACCTGCTCCACAGAGCACCTGAGGCAAATCACTTATAACGCCAGACTAATGATACAGTATAAATGTCTGTGTCGATAGAATAATTTTAACCATTTTGCTTTTAAAATAACTTATATTTGAGCAGCATCAGCTTCGTGGTTGTATAAGCTATGCGGTGGCGGAGTGATCTGCTAGAAAATAGTCCCTCCAAAGGCGATCATTCATGTGATGCAAGGACAGTAATATTCCAAAAATAACAGACACAGACATTTATATGGTTAGTCTGGCGTTATAAGTGATTTGCCTCAGGTGCACTGTGGAGCGGGTCAGACTGTTTTTAATGCAGGCTAGCTGATACCATAGAAATGTGCTAGCCTTGCACTAGCCTAGCACAACGAAACTCTTCAAATATAAGAACTGCATGAATTACAAAAAAAAATATCTACAGAAATCAGCAACACTCACACCCTTTAATCAGTCTATGGAAGAGTTTTGCCCTGTTCACGAGTGCAATAAAGGAATCTCTCAGCGTTGTATATGGAGCCACCTTACGTACTCATCACGTTTCCTACTGAAAGGTAAGATCCAGAACGTCGAGCCGCAAATGGATTAAATTAACACGTTTGACATATAGCTACCTAGTAATGCTATTTGTAACCAATACGTCTATTTACGTAATACAACAACTGTTCATTTATTTATTGGTTTAGCAAGGGCCACGAGTTCTTTTTCTCTTCCCAGTAACACTGTGTCCCCGTTTCTTACAGAACTCTTTTAAAACATCGACTTTCAACGCTCAAAATACTCAATATCTGTGTCAGTCATGTTAACAGTTTGGGATATGATCTGGGTATTCCTGACCTTTAGCCTGGACCAGCATGCTGTGCGCTCGGTGAGACGCCGAATCTGCTTATTGACAAGGTTATGTCACCCGCCATGTTGTAGTTCAATCAGCAGTGACTCGTGCAGAAGTTATTGGCCAAAACTAATCATGGATGATGTAGTCGAGGATTTTGCCTCTGAGTTCTCGTCAGTTTATATTCAGTTCATATTTTGTGAATTGGACTACAGCTGCCGTTGCTTCCCCTAACTGCTGATTGGTTTATTTCACTGACAATCTGTGCACGCGAGGCCTGCCCGTTCATACTTCCCTGCGTGGAATGGACAGAGAATAGTATGGCAGAGTCAGACAAGGACAGCGATGCAATGAACGCTAACCACAGAACCCTGGGAATGAATGGAGAAAACAAAGCTAATACGGCTATTAATTAAGATTTTACATCCTGACTAAGATACCTAGACTTGGAAGTAATACACCAATCACAAACAATGAGTGTATCTCACATTCTGCCATTAAATCAATGACACTCCTGGTTTTGCATTGGTTGCTAAAGGGATTAGCCACGGAGGCCAGTCACAAGATGGCCGCCACGTTAAATCTAGAGTTTTATTAAAGATCTCTGGATGAACCTACTGTGCATGTTTTTCTCTATACTGGTGTAATTTCATAGATTCTGGAGAGATGTGCAATAAACTGAGTAAATCAAGGGGAAAATGTCATCTGTACCAGGCGACTGTTGTGACGGGAATACCATTAATTACTCATTCCACTCATTAAATATGGCGGCTTCTGGTAACGTCTCCAACTTTTCACCCCCATTATCTACTTTTGCTTTGAGTATACTTGAGTAACTATGGGACTTCGGCGATCTTATTTCACTCTCATCTCGAAGCTTATGCTCCCAGACGCTGCTAAAATATGCGCCGTGAACTAGACTTAAAGGCAAAAGAAAAAAGAGAAAAGGTGCGAATCTAGCGAGTCGAGGCTTCTTACTTGATGGTCTGCAGGAAGTGGGCTTTGTCTTGGATTTTGTCGGGGATTGTGCTGAGGACACGTTTGAGGGTCTGGGCTTTCTTATTCAGCTCCTGGAACTCCGGCTCTTTCCTGTCGATCATCAGAGCTGCACAGACGACGAGGCAAAAAACACACACTTCAAAACCATTTAGAGTCGGCTGCTGTGAATGCAAATAATGAGACCGCTGAAGAGAGCGAGCAAGGATCACTATTACGTCAAGTGTTTTCTACATTTAGCTGTAATGTTTCACTCCTACAGCGAGCAATGCCACCCAATCCATGACGCAATGTCTTATTTACAAGCACATAATGTCAGATTTTTGGACAGGTTTATAATAATGTGAAATACAGCAGCTTTAGCAAGTGTCCAGGGCTCTTTTATTAGCTACTTATTTGTCACAAAGTAGCAGACTGCACCATATCTTTGCTTCTTCAGTCCTGCCTTCAGGGGTAAGACTGCGGAGCCTCGATTCGTGCCAAGGTTCAGGTGCACCAGGCTGTCCGGAGGCTGAATTCTCCCCCTCCCTCCATAACATATGTATTTGATATGTAATGTGTGTAATACTAACTATTGTATTAAGGCATCATGGGTTTAAAGGATCTGAACCAGAACGTGTTTAACCTCTTAACCCCCACCTGAACCGAGCATTTTTTCCAATTTGGCTTCACCCAAAAAAAAAGCATTAAAAAAAAAAAAACGTAACGAAACGAAAACGCAAAAACAAAACAATAGAAAAGCAACAATAACATGACAAAAAGTGTAGAAAGCACGTCAGAAACGCTTTAAAGATGTGACAAAAAGTCAAAGGCAACCTGACAAAATCTACAATAACCTTTTTAGGTCTTAGCTTTCAAATGAGGCATTTACACTGTTGATCTCCAGTTAAGAAGCTTATAGATTTGGGTAAAGCCAAACTGGAGACAAAGCGCTCAGTTCAGGCAGGGGTTTAGAGGTGAAACTCATCCGTGTCACTAATTGGGGCGTGGCATCAGGAAAGTTAGAAAAGAGTTTGGACCTAAACTAACGATTTGAGTAGCGCAGCCTAGCTTCTGAGTATGTGCTTTACAAAATTGACTTTTTAGAGCTTTTTACCAAGTTACAATGTAGTTCTCTCATCCAAAACAGAAGTGGAGTTGCAATTTCAAACATGGCCAATGAATTGAATATCACCAGGGTTTCCTGCAGCCACCTAAACAACATATCTTTGCAGTGGATAATCAAAGAATGGATTTGGATGAGGACCAAACCTGTTTAAATCTCAATTTTAACATCTCCATGGCGACGAGCTAAGTTACAGTCATGTCTTAGGAGAGCTGAGCCGCTCACAGCAAAAACACACGTTTGAACATTTATAAGGTATTTTCCAATTATGGAAATTTGGAATTTTTACTCACATAAAGAAGGGTATTTAATGCAAAATTTCAGCTCTTTGAGTAATCTTTGAAACTTCTCCCATGGCTATTCTTAGCAGAGCAGTGACAGCTCCCAAAAAGCTCCTCCTATGTATCCAGGAATAGTTTTCCCGACGTCTTGATCTCTTACTAAGCTTTATCCATTCAGTGGGAGGGGCTTATGGTTTGCTTGTGTGGAGGACTACAGGATTTTAGTTTTTTGATCAATATTGCATTTTCTAGCCAACAAAGTGTAAGAGAGTGATAAAGATGTGTTAATAAAAGAAAAAAACACCCCCTCCTTAAATATTCAGACTCATACCACAACAACTGCAGGCCCATTTCATTACACTCATAAAACTTTTAGTCTGTGGTACCTTCCATTTGTTGTCCTGATTCAAAAAGGTACATCCGCTACACAAGCCTGAATGCATATGTTTAGATATTATAATAATAAACGATCATTTGAGCTTCATCAGACTTCAACATAAGAACATACGAGAGGCCTGAATACTTTCTGAACAGACTTCCCTCTGCCATGGTATGCAGTAATTTGCATAATTGTCCAAGTCGCTAAACTGTATAAGCATTATGGCACGTTCGAGACTTCTCACTTGCACCCAAATATTATTCCACTATAATACTGTCGCCTTATTCACTGTATTTTGCATAAATTAAACCGTATGGGCCTTATTATCTTGCATGCTTGAGACATTTTTTGCACTTTTACTAAAACCTATATGCGCATGCTAATTCATTCCAGCCATCAATCACTGTACGCCGGCCCAAGAAATTCAATTACAGCCGAGACCGAGACTGTGGAACAAGGAGGGGGGTTCTGCAGTGGAGAAACAGCTCCCCCTAGTGGCACACCCAAACATGGCAGGGTGTCAGTGAAATGACTAAACACCAGGCGCTAGCTCAGTGCAGTAATGATCCTGTGGTACTTGTAATGCCTCATGAATATAAAAACTATGATGAAATGAGAAAAATAGCTATTAGCAACTTTGATAATTTATTTGATCCAAAAAGTTAGTTCTTTTTCCACTGTATTGTGAGGATCAGTTCCAGTGGATCATGGGCCTTTGCAAAAGAAAGTCAAGTCTTTCCCAGGCAACATTTCTTTCTTTTCAATGTTTAACGACAATGGAAACTACCGCAGGCTATACAAATAACTGTTCTTGGCTTGTTTACATTAATGTTAAATGATCTCAACTTATATAGTGCTTTTCCCAAAACGCTTTACAGTAAGGAACCAGTCACCTATTCATACTCTTAGTCATGCACCAATGTACGCTGACACTGGAGGCAAGGTGAGTGTCTTGCCCCAGGACACAACGACAGTGTGGACCTACAAAAGCTGGGATTTGAACCCCACAAGACGACCCGCTGAACCATCTGCGCCACTGTTGTTTAATGCTTATTCAACAGTAATTTGAGGAGAGAATGTCAGTATTTTACATGATACAAAATTCAATTGTTTTTTGGGTCGTGGTTGTCATTGCAGGGTAAAGGCGGGTCAACTTTAGAAAAGAACTAAGTAACTTGTTTACCTTAATAAATCCTTTCCATAGTCCCTCTGGGGGTAATACAAGTGTTAATGGGATGATTGGAGGGGTTTTCATCTGCCCCTGGTGTCGCTGGCCAGAAAACCACAATTGACAATTGACCCTTCCTCTGGGTCGGAGGCCCCAATACACACTAATAGAATCACGAAGAAGAAGCTAACAGGCTAACGGGCATAGGTAGCTGCGGGCTAGCATCACTTAAACAGTATTTACAGCCAAGTTTAAGTGAAAAAGATTATCTCCATTGTGTTATTGGATGTGCAATATCCCTCTCTCCCTTTGTCTTTTCTATCGGTGTAGTATTTACTCTCACAGACAATTAATGAGGAAAAAAAATGTATCATCCTACGACACCTGCAGTGGCACTTATGGCCTCTAGAGGCATGACTTACTTAGTTCTGCTTTAAATCAGTATATAACCCAAATATCATTGCTATGTCTTATTTTATATTTGAATAATATAAAATAAAGTACAAATCCTTCAACAAATCCTTCAACGCCTTGGACTGTCAGAACAAAAAACTTCCTTTGGTTTGTTTTCACTTACCTTCTATACTCAAATCATGGCCAAATCGCAAATATTTAAATTGTAAGACAAAACTGCGATTTTCATTTGGGTCATGGCTCTGCACTAGCCTGGGAATACCCATGCTGCTGTCCGGGGACCATGGCTGAAATCTTTGGGGACCAATCACAGAACGAGGAGGATCCAACATGACAGATGCAGACGCCATCTTTCGATCAAGCTTTAGACCACGGGTAGGCAAGTTTTCTTCATCGTCAAGAGACCAAGGGCCGGACCCTCCAATTTAAGCAATTGAAGTAAAGCATCACTTTCTACATATGCCAGTGTTGTACATCATATACACTGTAAAAATGTCCATCTTAAATTAGATAAATTACTTAAAATCACTTGAATAAAGGTTTTTTTATGTTAAATTTATGTCGGTTTGAACTAATCTAAAATCAGATAAAAACGCTAATCCCACTGGAAATCAAACAAATTAACTTTTACTGTGAAAATTATTTATTATTCACTTGAAATTATACAAAATAATCTGAATTAAGAAAAAAAACTTGTGCTTGTTCCATTGGCAAGAATAGGTTTTATCTGCTCTAAAGCCAGACCAAATCTACTCCAATTTTAGATTTAATCTCTTAATTCAAGTAGATTTAAGTCATTTCTACCTATAGATGAGTATTCTTTTAGGATTATGGCCTAAAAGGGGGTGCTCTGCTAAGACATTTTAAGGAATTGACAGTATTTTTTTTCTAGAGTACTTTAACAAGCATTTGATCTCTGATTTGGGTCATAATATTTCTCAAAATAATCTCGAGGGCCAGAGTTTGATGATGGAGGGCCGGTTTGTTGCCTATCCCTGCTTTAGACCGTATTCTAAATAGTTTAGCTCGAAAGTTTACAGCGGGTACGTCATATGTCATCGGATACAATTGATACGATTGGCTGTGGCTACGTGCAGACACATATGATAGACATTGGCAGCACCCAATAAACAGCTATGGACGATCGTAAACCACACCTCCCCTACGAGCAAATGAATTGGTGGTCCCCAGACTAAATAGAACTTGTGATATTTTGTCTGCCGATAGCCAGGCTCGCTCTGCTCTCTGATCTAAACTAAATGCACCACGCAGCATCTTACCTTCGATTTCCTCATCCGCCATCCTCAGCAAACACTCGTGGTAGTTGACTTGTATCTTCTCCTTCTGTAGTACTTTTAATAGAATCTGTTGTGTTAGCCCCGGACTGTGTTTTTCTGCCTGGAAAAGCACAATGAGAATCAAATTCAGCAGCAAAAAACAACAACAATGGAATCGATATGGAGAACAAAACCGAGCGGCGCAGAAACCACATATATATTTTCAGAGACCAAAGCGAGGAGTTATTGTGTAAAAGTAAACCAGACGGAAGGAAAAAGTACCTCTATAAAGGCGGCTTTCAAGGTCTGTGCGGCGGAGGATGTGTCATCTTTCTCCAACTGAGAGATTAAAAAAACATATTACAGATTTAAGGCGCCGTTTCATCCTGTTTTTGTGCTGCAGAATGAAAACTGCAGACAGTGCGTCGGCAGGAAACAGTGAGAACGTAACTTAAAACAATTCGGCTCGGTTAGTGAGCGAGTGGTTAGTGCCTCTGTAAGAAGGTCCTACACTGTGGAGCTTTCATGTTATTCCAGTTCCTGTTCGCATCTTAGCTTAACTTCCTCGAGCCTAAGAAATCCTGATCAAGCCTTCCCTTAAAAGTATTTGGGATGGGTCAAAAGTAGAGGACACTCGTAGTCCGTCCAGTTCACTATGTTTAGATTTCCACTGTTGTGGGATTATTGTGGAGAGGATGAAAACTATATGGTATTGCTGGGTTGCAGGTGGCATCACAGTGTTCTAAAGGCCTGTAATATTATATAGAGGTAAAATGATTTTGTTTTTGAGGAAATGTTTGGTCTTGTGCAGAGCGATCATGGACCCAGTGACTGATATTAATGATCATTTTTGTAATTCATACATTTTCTTTTTAGATATGACTTGCGAAAGTGTAATGTAGTGAATAGGAAAAACTGTCTGCTGCTCCCCACTGGGTCCTGTGACATCATCACTTTCCAGCAATAAGCAATGAGAAAAACAATGTTTCCATTTGCCCTTGTCATTTGGTAAAATTGTAAAATTATACCATTTTCCCATTAGAGTAAATGGGGAGTTCTGATCATCGCTACGGCAACACTGAAAAATACGACAAGGGTTTCATTTACTTTTTCGATTGGAACGACCCAACTATGGTTTATACTCCCCATATAAATGTTATTATCGCTATTATCGCACCTTTTTTACATATCAGAGCAAAATCAGGCAAAATTACATAGGGAACCGGACTAGTCGACCTTTACACCTTTACTCTAACGATTGGTAAGAAATATATTGCTGCACTACTACCTTTTAAATTTCCAAAAACACTTAACACACACTAAAACATGCAGGAGTGCTGCTTGGATATCCTTGTTTTTTTCAAAAATCTAACTTTGGTGCTCTTCAGTGCAGGGATCAGCAATTGATTTGAAAAAGATACAAAACTGAGGCACTTAAAGAAAAAGTGCTGGTAAAAGGCCGTTATTGCAGCATGGGCATTTGATAATCTAATGGCCATGCTGCAATAAAGGCCTTTTACCAGCACTTTTTCTTTGAGTGCCTCAGTTTTGTATCTTTTTAAACTCAACACACACTACTTGGCCAAAAGAAAAGTAAAAGGCTACTAAATAATGAGCTTCTGCGATGTCAATAGATCCAGTGTTGCATTCATTTCATTTTTTCACAAAGATCTTTTATTGATAATGGGAGAGTGTGACCACTGCGCTAAGCCTTCTCCAGCACATCCCAAAGATTCTCAATGGGGTAAAGATCTGGACTGTCTCATGCTCCCTCAACCTCTCTTTCACAATGTGAGCTCCATGAATCCTGGCATTGTCGTCTTGGGAAATGAAATCCATTGATGGAATAACCTGGTCTTTCCTGATGTTCAGGTCGTCAGCTGATCTCATTCTTTGGGCTCATTGTGCTGCTGAAGCAAGACCTGAACAACTGCAGCAACCACAGATCAGAACAGTGAGTTACATTCAGGTGTTTTTTTTTCAGGGGGTCAGGCAGAGTTTACATAGACTAGTGAGTGTGGTTTGCGCCATAAAATAACAGTCAATGGAAAAATAATACAAAAATAATAAAATGATCCATACTTTATCTTCACTGTTCCGTGCCCCTCACCACATGACACCAGCTGTTTAACATCTGCATCTGATTATGTTGAAAGCTACAATTCATGTTTTCTTCAAGCATGTTGCGATGATGACACATTTCAGGCCCCCCTATACTTGAATTCTTTTAGGGTAGTGGAATAAAACTTTGTTCTCCAATATATTCTAAAAGCAGCAGACAGCTGTGCGCAGCTGATAATAAAGCTTTTATACTGATTGTAAACTAGAAGCTTTGTTGTTGTTGTTGTTAACATTACTATGATGGAAAAGCTTCTTGAAAGTAGTGATACAACTCATCTATGTGAAGAACTGAGGTGTTGTAAAAGGTTAAACAAAAATGGTGCCATAGTATAATTAAGCTCTGGTGTGAGATGAGTGATTCCATATCAATATGACGTGAAAATCCATATTTAAGAGCAAATATCTAATAATACGTGATAATTGAGTTAGTTTTAAGCCTCAATGGACAGGGCTCTCTTGTTTGGAAATGCCCTGTTTCAATCCATTTCTCATATTGGCCCAAGGGAGCAATGCAAATATCTGGGTTTAACACTTTCGCACTGATATTTGGAGCTGGAAAAAAAAGGGCTGACGTTCTTGGTTGGACATAAATGACAATCCTCAGTGAGCAGATTCCGCACCTGATTGAAGACGGGATACATCACGGTGTAAAGGGCCATCGAGGCCGGGGAGTCTACGGCGCCGTTCATGTTCTCCATACGCATCCTTGAGAAATCGATAACCGCTCGTGCACGTGTCGACCCGGGCCAGACGTTAGCGCTTTCAGTCCCTCACGCAGGCGGACAAAATGGGAACAGGGAGAAAAAAAAAAACTGTGGAAGATAAAGAGGAGATTAGGTAAACAAAGTGAAATTAGAAGTGGTTGAATAACTGATTACTTTAATAATGTAACCTAATCGATACATCTGGTAGTTTTTAAGTGTTTTTTTTTTTAACCTCTTACCCCCGCTGTACTAAGTAACTCATGCTCCTAGAGGCCATAAGCGCCACTGCAGGTGTCGTAGCATGTTAGGGTTTTTACTCATTAATTGTCCGTAAGAGTAAATACTACGCTGACAGAAAAGAGAAAGGGAGAGAGGGATATTCTACATCCAATTACACAATGGAGATATTTCTTTTTACTCAAACTTAGCTGTAAATAATGCTTAAGTGGCGCTAGCCCACAGTTAGCTTTGCCCGCTAGCCCACAGTTAGCTTTGCCCATTAGCCTGTTAGCTTCTTCTTCATGATTCCATTAGTGCGTATTGGTGCTGGCCAGAGAAACCAGGGGGAGATGAAAGACCCCTCCCAATCATCCCATTAACACTTGTATTACCCCCAGAGGGACTACGAAAAGGATTTATTATCTCCAGTTCGGTTTTACCCAAATCGAAAAGCTTCCGGGCTGGAGCTCCAGCCTAAAGGCCAGTGTAACGCCTCATTTGAAAGCTCAGACCTAGAAAAACGGATCTAAACTGATCTTTTTCCTTGCATTGTTGTCACTTTTTTGTCACTTCATCATCGCTTTTTTTGGTCACATTTTTGTCGCATTTTCATCCTTGTTTTCCTCGCACTTTCCTCCCGTTTTGCTCTCATTTTAGTTGCTTTCATTTAAATACTAATGTATAGATTTGGGTAATGCTAAACTGGAGAAAATGTGCTTAGTTCAGGTGGGAGTAAAGGCACCAAAAGCATTAATTTTTATCAATAAAAGATGACAGTTTGAATACTTTGTAAGCAATTTGTTTTATCTTTCATAAACTTCTGACCAAACAACACAAAAAAATTCGGAGTTAGGGCCAAAAAAACGGTCAAGCTGGAACTAAATTAGAAATATCATGACTTAAACTGACCCTTTGCCCATTTTCTAAGCTACCAAGTGTTGCTGTTTTAAGCTGTGTTAGCAAAAAACTGTACATTTCAGTCAATCAGAAGGAGAACAACAGAGAGTGGACAATAAATCGGTGATATATTGCGCAGCCGCAGTTATAACACGGGGATAATTTGCTCCTGGAAGAGTTAAGAGAAGGAAATAGAGTGAGTGGGTGTGGTGCCAAACACACCCACGTCTCTATGAATAGCACGGACTAGTTTGTGCCCAAAACATTTAGCTGCTTGGTAACACACCTTTACATGACCTAACACAGTGGCATTCATGTTGTGAGCCGCTCTTAGACTTGTGAAAATAAGATAAACTCCATTGGCCTTTACTGGAACCGACATTAAGCAACTTTATGGTCCTGAGCTGAGGTTTATTGGAGGACTGTTGCCCTTTGGCACACACTGCAGAGATAGGGAAGGTTATAAATGACTCGTATCAAAACATCAGCAAAGATTTTTTCAAACATCATTTTAGATTTGGAGCAACATGTACAACTCAAACAGGTCAACTCTGACTTATCTTTATAAGTGAATAGTCAACGTTTCACAAAACTCACATGTTGTAGTCCAAGGGTTCTCAAACTTTTCACACCAAGAAGCACCTCACAGAACATCCAAGTACCACAGGCTTAGATCATGATCAAATAAGGGTCTAAAACAGACCAAAATCTAACTATGTTGTGTCTAAACTGGGTGTAAACCAGATACAGTAAAAGCCCAAAACAAATACACTTTTAAAGCTAACCACAAATGAAAATGAATACTCCAGAATTACAGAAGCCCAAGAAGAAGAAAGTAATTCCCATCACGTGGTAACCTCTAATATAGTATCACAAACACAGTGGGCTAAACCTATTTGTGAATGCTACCCTTCGTTGTAATTCATTTTTAGTCAACTTGAATATTATTTTTTTTAGTGGAGGAAGGATGAAACAAAAGCGCACTCACCAACCATCAAAAAGCGGCAGAAGTTGGAAAAAATATTCTTCTAACCTGTCTATTTTAGCTACTGTTTTGGTAGAGCATTTCGATAGCAGCTCGCGACAGGTGTAACCACCACGTAGTAATTAACCTGACGCTCTCCCGACACACACACGGTACGTAACGTAGACGAGCCGAAACCACAGACGTACAAAAACAGAAAGTGGCCTAAATCCTTAATAGAGTCCGCGTGCGCTCTGCCCTTGTAATGTTTTATCCGGGAAGAGACTTTTAAGACTGTAAACTCGGTGGAGCTGCTGTTTTGGGCGGTGTTGGGAGGCGTCGCTTGGAGAGAGAGAGATGTAGTTCTTTCGATGGGACAAACGCGCGCGTTGTCATGGGGGGAGTGTCCTCTGTGGACTACAAATCCCACAGTCAAGGTGCGACCGTGCTTTGTAAAGGGAAATTAAACAGCGTATCTCGGCTGGTAAAATAACTTAAATTGATGCTACACAATTATTATTCATAGGCCTATTACATGAAGTTGCTCGTAGCCTTTTTAATAGCAAAGGTCCTGTCTATTTTTTGGTTTTGTTTACATAACGACGGAGTGACATGACTGAATGAATGAAACTGCCTGTTGTCCAAAGTCATTCTTAACTTCTCAAACACATTTTTGCTCATTTTGAGGGTCACACTCACGAAAATGCTCGGAATGCCTGTAAGTTCATGATATTGATACAAATGCTTTAGTAATTAGAAGCACCATATATTTTCCACAATTATCTTAGTTTATATTTACAGTGTGCTGGAGGTATAAATAAAGTTGCCTTACTTACCTTGCCTTGCCTAGAAAAAAAAAAGGTATTGCCTATATTTCTTTAAAGGAGGCTAGAGATGCAAGTTGGCCATTTTGTGCTCACTACTGTCACCTCTGGTCATGCGTGTAACTGTACCTTCTATTTTAAGCACATGCGTGACGCCAATGCTTCGGACCGAAGTAACAACTATTTGAGTGACAGTGCAGGATTTTAGAGGCAGTTGTGGTGAATATGGCTGAGCTCATTCTACACATTAGGACATGGCTGGAACATTTAGGGGAGGAAAATACATAATTTTAACATTTTAAAACTACGTATAGGCTAGTCCTTTTAACTTCCACCTGAACCGTGCGCATTTTCACCAGTTTGGCTTAAAAATAAGCGGCAAGAAGCCAAGATAGCGATGAAAACCCAACAAAAACGTGAGAATAGTGGGGTTTGGGGAAGGGGTGGGCGTTTTTTTTTTCTTTTTCTGAAGTCTGTTTTTTTTAGGTGTTTTAGTCATGTTATGTGTTTGTACATGTAGTTTATGTCTGAATATTGTGAGATTTATTTGTTTCCTTTTGTCTTTTTTTGTCTTTTTGTAAAATGAAGCATTCAGTAACTTCAATAATGGGTTAACCTGTAAAAAGATTTGCTTCTCAATAAAAAAAATATTTGAATCAAAAAACGTGAGAATAAAAACACAAAAAGCAACAAAAACGAAATAGAACGGTTACAAAAAAAAGAAAAAAAAAAAAAAACTTGACAAAAATGCGACAAAATCGTGACAAAATGCAACAAAAACACAACAACAACAAAATTGACAAAAAAACACAAAACGTGACAAAACAACAACAAAAATCCAACAAAATAGTGATGGAGCGGAAACAACGCGGTCTTAGCTTTCAAATGATATGTCCATATGCGAGAAGCTTTTAGATTTGGGTAAAGCTGAACTGTAGAAAATGTGCTCGGTTAAGGCGGGGGTTAAGAGGTTCAATCCTAATAATTTGATTGAGCAACTTTGACTTTACTGGAGTAATAGGATTTCACTTGCTCTTCAATAATCAATAAAATAGACAAATAAATAAAGATTTCAAAAAAATAATCCTGTTTAAATGCCAAAAACGATAAGTTAGTTAGTTAGTTAGTTAGTTAATTTATTTTCTTCGGTCATTATGAACATTTAAATCACATGTCACATGTTTTCCAAAGATCTTAGACATTATACAATAAGAAAACACATACATTAAGAATTTAATCTAAATGATGCCTGACCGAAAGGGGTTTAGGCTGAAGCCAAGACTTATTCTGCCTAACCCCTTTTACAACTGTGACTCTGTGTCCCAAGATGACACATTATACATTTTCTTTAATACCAACGATGGTAACGCTTTAGCACAAAACTTAAACTTCAACAAACAAAAATGATGCTATGTATCCTCAATCGACTTCTCTTCTAATGGTTTTCATTCAAGTGTTCTATACTTCTCTATCATGTTTGACTTATACATTTTCTTAAATGCTTTAATAGTTTTGGAGCCCTTAAGTTGAATAGATAAACCGTTCCATAGATCAACGCCTTTAACTGATAAACACCTCCTCTTAGTATTACTGTGCGCCAGAGGTTTCTGTAGCAGATCAGTTCCTCTAAGGTTGTATCTAGATTCTCTAGTTTGAAACATCTCCTGTAGACTCTGAGGGAGCATGAGATTGTGAGCTTTGTACATCACAACTGCTGTGTAAACATCAACAAGATCATGCAATTTTAGGATATTTAGTCTGATAAAAAGGGGATTTGTTGGAGCCAAGTATTCTGCATGGCTGATCACTCTAACTGCTTTCTTTTGCAATAAAAAGATAGGTTGTATGTTAGTTTTATAGGTATTTCCCCATATTTCCACACAATAGCTAAGGTATGGAAGGATGAGGGAATTGTACAGTATATATAATGCATTTTGATTCACAGAGGTTTTAATTTTACATAGTATGGCAATAATTTTAGAAATTTTAGTCTTTAATGTATTTATGTGCGCTTTCCAATTTAACTTATCATCAATATTGATTCCCAAAAAGTCAGTAATATAAGAATTCTTCGCTGACACCCCCACGGAACAAAGGCGGAAACACGAAGACCTCACATTTTCGTCGCGCGGACACTCTTTGGCAGGTGTATTGGACCAATGGCGCGGGGGTGGGCGGGGTCTGCGGCAAACGAGCTGCGGCGGTGGAGGAGAACGGCAGACACCGCACGCATCTCCTCCATCCATCTGTCCACACCTGACCTGCGATTATCGGTAAGACACGCTTCCATCTCACCCCCTTTTCCCCTCCCCACCTTGTAGCACCTCTGCTTCACCGCAAACGACGCTTTTCCCCTCTCACTTTAATGCTTAGTAAAAGACACACCTGGGTTAATTTATCCCATGCAATTTAAAGAAGCATGAACGTGTAGGCGCGGGAGGGAGGATGGAAACGCCAGGGCGCAATCAACATGTGTAGGATTGTTACAAGGAGAAGAGGGCGCGTGAGACGAAGAAGCACATTGCAACCACAACCAAAAAAAAAACAAACAAACACCCATTTCCCTAAAGCTGATCAGCGTCTGCACACCACCTCGGGCTATTTGGGATTTGTCTCGCTTTTTTTTCCCCCCTCCACGCGCTTGCTTGTCTTTTGCATTGAGAAGCGGCTTGGCCATTGCAGTGTATGGGTTTTGTCCTTGAAATGCACAGGCAAAGGCGCTGCGAGTGTGTGTGGATGAGAGCGTAAATGAACAAATACTGGAGTAGTAGCAGCCCCTGTGGTTCTACCCCCCACCCCCCCATCCACACCCCATTTGTACACACTCATTACTTATCCTTCACAGGTCTGCGTAATCTTTTTGAAGTAAGAAAATAGTTGCTGTAGGGTGTTTGAGTAAAGGGCTGTGTCTGTCATTGGAACCACACCAGCAATATAGTAAAGGCTTAAGATGAAATATGCTACTTTGAAATGCTCAATATATCGCAAAATTATTGTTATTGCAAATATTCTGTGATGCGATATCCTTATCAGTCCCCGTGGTCTTCCATCTGACTGCGATTTCCACTTTTTGTCTGCAAACAGAGCCTTAAATATGAACTTAAAAATACTCAGAAGTTCAGTTTGAGCCATAATTTTACAGATTTACCTCCATTTTAGCCATGTTGTTGCCGATCTTGAATTTTAGTCATAATACCATTTAAGTTTAAATGTAATTGTATGTACTCATTATCTCACGGCCCTATACTTCGAAAGGCAGGAGTCGTTCATGACCTTTTGACTCGCTATATGCATGTTATAGTAGGCTGCACATGACGTGAATGGCCATAATCTCAATATATTAATCCCAAAGCATTTGTTTGAGGTTAATCCCAGGGGTTATGGAACCAGCTGTTTTCTCACAGCGCTGTACAATGGCCAATTGCATTCATTGTTTTTGATTTTTATTATTCTTCATGCATAGGCAGAACATGTATATAGCTTAGACTTACCTTCAATAAGGTGGAAGCTGGTTTCTCTCAATAGACGTCCATTTTTGCTAGGGCTGCAACTAACGATTATTTTGGTAATTGATTAATCGACTGATTATTTTTACGATTAATCGATTAATCGCTTGGCTGTGAAAGGTGCATGGAAATTGTATTTTTTTTTCTATTTTTTTATCACATAAAGCTAAAGTGGCGCCGCTTGAGGACACGTGGATGGAACTTAAAGTAAACGTTTGTAGGAGGCTCTTTGTGCTAATTCTGCTTTGATTGGACGAGACAAAGACAGATATTTATGAAATTTACGATGTACAAAACACTGCACACCCTAACTTTAAAAAACAAAGTAGGTTTTCATCCAAAATACATAATTGTCATGTCTTTTTTTGCTCAATTTTAGTCTGTGTTTACTAGAAAACGATTAATCGATTACTGGAATAGTTGACAACTATTTTAGTCATCGATTAGTTGTCGATTAATCGATTAGTTGTTTCAGCCCGACCGTCCTGCTATATATTAACTTTCCATCTCACCACAGAATTACACAAGTTAAGTTCTAATTGAAATTGTCAAACGATATCTTAGTTTAAAGCCCCATTTTGTCCATAGTGGTACAGCAAAAACGCCAGGGATTGTGTGTGTGTGACCTTTTTGTGTTGCCAACTTTGTATTTTTACCTGGCAGTGTAGTACTGTATATAGTTTGTGTGATGAGTGATACTATGTAGTGACTAGTTAGTATCCGGATAGAAAGGATTGTCCTTGTGGTGAAGATACTGCCCGTTCCAGAGCAAACCTCTCAGTCGGACACAAGGGACATGACGCTGTCGTGTGAAATGTCAGCTCACGGAGAGAACAGATGTTTACTCGTTCATACATTTTTATGGATTTTTATCACATTGTGCACAGTTTTACTTGTACTTCAGCACTGTTTAATGACCAGTATGGTATCGGGAAATAAAGGTTTAGGCACTACTGGTATCGAAACATGAAAAGTATTGAAAGCAGGTACCAAAAAAAAGGGACAGCATTAAAGGAAGTGACTTGGTTGTTTCAGCTATAATTATTTTTTTCCCCCTATTTTAATTTTGTTTGCCCAATTTTTCCCCAAATATATTTTTTACGCATTTATTCCTTATTTTTTACCCAATTCTTTCAATATTTTTCCCATTTTTTAATTACTAATATATTAATTTTGTCTATATCTTCTCCCCATTTTCCCCCAATTTCTCTTCTATTTTTCGGAATTTGTGCCCAATGTTTTCCAGTTTCTTTTCTTTTTTTACACACATTTTTTGCTAATTTCTTTGCCACAATTTCTCCCAATTTTCCCCAAATTATTCAAAATTTTTCACTAATTTCTTGACATTGGACATGAACCCAATATTGTGAATTTTCTTTTTTTCTGCCACACATTATTATTGTTCTGTTTTCTGGTTCTGGTATCAAAAAAGTATCGTTCAGGTATCAGTATCATAAACCAAGTATCGTTAAAGTACCGGTATCGGGGAAAAAATGCAACCGTAACCAGTCCTATACACAGGCAACAAGGCCTGTTGCGATCGTAAATTTTAAGGCAGGACAGTATCGTGCTAAATAATGTTAATTGATTCTAAAGATATTAGATACCTTCAACACTAAAGCATCACTGTAAACCTTTGTTCTAAAAGTGCCTAAATATGTCCTAAAATACCATAGAAGCTGCAATAAATATGAAATACTTAAAAATACAGGGGGAAAATGCTAATAAATGCACAGGTGATAAAATTTTATTGTTTATCTGTTATTTCTCAAACAATGAGTTGATATAGTAATTATCATGACAGCCCTACAGGCAGCCTCAGCTTAACTTTATAATAAGGCTGTGAATAGGCATTTTCTACACGGCCAAGGCATTATTATGATACACATCGGACTATTCAATGCAATCCAAATGCTGCTCCAGTTCCAAGTGCTTAATGTCCCCCCGTTGTGGATTCCAGCTCTTGGCCACCGCAGTAAAGAGCGATATTTAGCATCTTTACTACTCTCCTCATACATCGCCTCATAGCGGGTCTCATCCGATCACCTGCTCCTCCCTCTGGCAGCGCCGGTTCATGCCCTTTTTGTGCCCCATTGTCCCTTCTCTCTTTATTCTTGTTTGGAGAAAGCCTCGGGCCCATTCACTTTTACCACTGACCCAAAACACGGGCCGATCCAATTATCGCTCGCAGCTCCCACTGCGCCGCCAGAGCTGTTAGCGATCCGTGTGTGTATGCGCGTCTTGAAATCTCCGAAAAGGAGATGGGATGCGCGAGGCCTGGCAAAGCGTTTGGCGGATTCAACCAGCGTGCCAAGGCGAGCAGGGGGGTCCCGAGATATGACTGGATTTCAGCCAAAAGCTTATACTAACCCCCCGGCTGTTTTCACATTCTCTCTTGAATGGTAATGGTACGGCCACACAATGTAATCGCCAAACTGTTGTTGTTATTTGGTGACACAATAGTCATATTGCGAGAAGCCACCATATAGGACCAGCTGATTGAGTTTTTTGCATGGAAACTTAAAAATGTGAAAAAGCGCAGTATTTGTCTTGATTTTTCTAATTCACTTCCATACTATAGCATTGTCTCGTTGCCCAAGCTCTTAAAGCAGTACTAACTAACTTGTTTACCTTTAATAAATCCTTTTCATAGTCCCTCGGCGGGTTAATACAAGTGTTAATAGGATGATCGGGGGGTCTTTCATGTCCCCTTGGTGTCTCTGGCCAGAAAACCACAATTGCAACTTTCCTGCCTTCAGGTCGGAGCCACCAATACACACTAATGGAATCGCGAAGAAGAAGCTAACAGGCTAACGAGCAAAGCTAACTGCGGGCTAGCGCCACTTAAACAGTATTTACAGCCAAGTTTGAGTGTAAAAAAATATCTCCATTGTTTAATTGGGTGTACAATATCCCTCTCTCCCTTCGTCTTTTCTGTCTGGCGTAGTATTTACTTAGCATTTAAATGGCATCACAAAGCATTAAATTGTTTTCTCAGTATGTTTGTGGTTGCTCGCTCTATGCGGGTGTCTGTTTGTGCTCGTCCCAGGGAAGGTCTCTCCGTTTGCATGGATTAATAAAGGCGGTTAACCTCTGCTTGCCCTCTGCACAGTGCACAATGAGCGTCCTGGGACTTAAGGTTTGAGTGCACACGATGTTGCTTTCATAACGGGGAGGGGAAGGATGGGAAAGCTGGGAATGGGGTGTTACCGGATGAGATATTATTATGTTGCTCTTAACGTGTTTCGAAGGTTGAAGGTAGAGCATATTGGATCAGGATTTCTGTGCTTTTTTCCTGATATTTGTGATTCGCTACAGCCTCAGAGATGGACAATTTCATAAATCAATCTTATTAAACCAAGATGGTGATGGCTAGGTGATTCTAAAACCATAAAAATAAAGTTCTATAAAGTCGTCTTCTGCCAGTTTTTCAAATAAACCGATACAAGACTTTTAGAATAAATGGGTCCATCTGAATTGCCTATAGGACAAGCCATATTTCCAAATGAAAAATCAAATCCAGATACGTTTTTTTTTTAACCATTGTTGTATAAACCATATAGTAAGAGTGACGTCCTTAACTTGGTTTTGGAGCAATTTCAAAGAAAAGACTTTAAGACTTACGGTATTGTTGTTGTTTAGCTGTTTGAATCCCGGAAACAGGTCTCTCAGTTTATATTTAGAGAATACTTTTCACCCCCTCTGTGTATTTTTGTTATGTGTGTAATGATGTTATGTGATATTGTGTGGCGAGCCTCTCTGTAGTCACTCTTTCTTTTTCCATTCATAGTGGTGAGCTATGAATGTAGCCACAGCTGCCTTCAACTAGACTGACAGACGCATGGCTGCCAATCTGCGACATTGCACTGGGAAAAGATTAATCGTTTTAAGGAAGAAATTACATAAATATTTGAATTAACCTCTTGACCCACGCCTTAACCGAGCGCATATTCTCTAGTTCAGCTTTACCCAAATCTGAAAGCTTCTCGACTGGAGCTTTCAGCCTATAGGACAGAGTGACGCCTCATTTGAAAGCTACGAAATTGATCATCACTTTTTTGTCACATTTTTGTTGCTTTCTTGTCACTCTTTTGTCACTTTACTGTTGTGTTTTTGTCACTTTTTCATTGCGGTTTTTGTTGGGTTTGCATCACGTTTTTGTCTCGTTTTTGTCTTTTCAAGAAGCTTTTAGATTTATGTCATGCTAAACTTCAGGTGGGAGTCTGGTCTTAGATAATATAAAACCTCTTTTCGTCGATGGAACAAGTACATTCTTTCTTAATTCAGATTTATTTTGGATCAGATCAAGTGAAAACTAAATCTTTGTGTAAGTGAATTTGTCAGATTTCTGCTTTTTCTGATATTAAATTAGTTCAAACCGACTCAACTTCAACATAAAGAACCTTTTATTCAAGCGATTTTAAGTCCTACGAGAGCCACTCAATAACACCACATTCATACTTATAGAGACTAGATGCAAGTTGGTCATTTTATACTCACTACTGCCACCTCAGGTCATAGGTGTAAGTGCATAACGGCACTTTGGACCTGAAGTAACAACTTTTTGAGTTTATAGGATTATAGAGGCAGTTGTGGTGAACAGGTCTGAGCCCATTCTACACATTTGGACATGGCTGGAACATGAAGGGGGAAGAAAATGCTTACTAAAACTCCGTATTGCTGGGTTGCAGGTTCTAGAATGTGATGATGTCATCGGACCCAGCGGGGGGCAAGAGCCAGTTTTTCCTATTAATAACATTACACTTTCACAAGTCTTAGCTAAAAAGAAAATATATGAATTTAAAAAATGATCTTTAATATCAGTCACTGGGTCCAAGATCTCTCTGTACAAGACCAAAAATTTCCTCAAAAACAAAATAATTTTTCCTCTATATAATAGTATAGGCCTTTAGAACGCTGTGATGTCACCTGCAACCCAGCAATAGGTGGGTAAAGTGCTTTGGCCATGGACACAACAGCAGCATGACCTATTCAGAGCAGGGAACCACCAAAATAGACACTAAGCTAAACATAAAATCAGATTCAATTTCCTATAATAATTGTTGGTAGTTGTTAGGGATGGGCCAAGATCAAATGCCACAAGATTTTTCATCCGTGAGTTAATAAATTATGTCATATTCTTGTCTTGTTTTCATGGAATTTGTGTCTCGTCCCACTCCCGGTCTTTGGATTGAAGAGACATTTACACTTTTACAACTTGTTCCAGTTGGATTTCTAAAATATGCCGACGTTACCTTGAAGTTTACAGAAGCAGTGAGGTTAGCAGAAATGTAGCGCAGTGGTGATTCACTTCTCCACAGCTTTATTTATATATTTTGCTACAGGTCAAGATCTATGCAGTTTGCCCCGAGCAGCTTTTACAGTAAAATCTTGTTAAGACGACCATACGAGACCGTCCCAGGCCTTTACAAATAGACGTGCAGGGGTGCGATCTGTCGCCAAATCGCCCCCAGGGCCAGTCATAATCACAGACATCACTTGTTCTAATATTTTCCCAGAGAGATGAGCCTGGCCTTGGTTAAAAAGCACGACGGCGCTTCTGCACAATTGATCAAAGAGCGCGCGGCCCTCAGCAGTTTGGGAGCGTGGAGGCTAAGTGAAATGGCTGCGATTTAGCTCGTGCAGAGCCGGAGACCCGGGTCGAGCGGAGCCGTAAGTGACTTTGGCCGCTCACAAGGCGTCACAGAGCAGAGAAATGATGACGTATGACTTTGCAGAGGCTGACATAGCATTGCCGGGCGAGCAGAAATGACTTGGGGGAAGAAAAAAACATTTGGTTATTTTTGGAGGTAGAATGTTTATACGGTTTTTCTCAACTATTTCAACACAATAGACCCATTTCATGTGACGCATGCATACTAAATTAGGTGCATGTGTGTGATCGACATGCTTTTGTTTGTGGAGAAAAACACCTGACACACAAAAAGACCATAGTAAACTTTGTTGGGAGGGACGTGAGGAGCAGCCAATGGCCGCTGGCTGCCCTGCTTTTTGACCACAAACGTGGGGGCCGCCATTGCTCCGCCGTTGCTGCAGTACCTCCATATCGCCGCTAGGCCCCCATTGAAAAGCATTGGACTTTAGACACGTTAAAAACTACTTTAAAGCCTGGTTTCAATTGTTTCAACACTAGACTAGGCTAGATATTCCTCCTGAGATAACGCTGGGTTAATAACAATATATGAAACCAGGCTGGTTTTCGTAATATGAATTTTTGAAATCTCGTACTTAATGAGGCTCGGACTGTTAGCATTGGAGCAGCGCGAGCTACACGTCACGCAAGGGCCGAGTCTACGGTGAAAATCCCGCCCGTATGTCCTTTTTAGGAACATGCTTCGTCAGAGCTGGGGAGGGGGAGCCTGTAAATCCGCCATGAATTGCCCCACGGCCGTGGTCAATCTGGTAAACGGGGAGGAGTGAGCATAAGACGTCCATTTTTTTTTACAGTCTATGGGAGCAGCTGATAAAAAGAAACTTCAGGATCCTGCTTCAGTCTGAGCAGGGAAACTCCGGTCTGTCGCCAACACACTAATATTAACATGCAATAAATGAGCCACATTTTCCCTCTCTCTTGCAACAATGACCTACGTGGATTTATGATTAATGGATAAATCACATGTTTAAAGCACGGATTCAGACCTGAACTTAAGCAGCCACCTCAAAGTAATAACATCAGCAGATTTTTACCATCTGAAATACATCACTAAGATCAGAGGAATAGTGACGAAAACAGACTTAGAGAGACTTTTCTATGCATTTGTCTCCAGCAAGTTAGACTATTGTAACGGCTGCTCACTGTTAGAGCGGCAGTACATCCAGAACGCTGCTGCTCGAGTCCTAACAAGAACCAGGAAATACGACCATATTAGTCCAGTGCTTCGGTCTCTGCACTGGCTAGAATTTAAGTCTTTTCATGATTTAGCACCAAAGTACATCTCTGACATGTTACAGCCGTATGAACCATCTCGGGCCCTGAGAACTTCTGGGAGGGGTCTCCTGGTGGTTCCCAGAGTCAATAATGAACACGGTGAGGCTGCGTTTCAGTTTCATGCAGCTAAATTCAGTCTTCATGAGGATGTGAGACAGGCCTCAACTCTGACAATGTTCAAATCCAGGCTGAAAATAGGTCTTTTTACCTGTGCATATGACAACTGAAAGTATTTCATCTGCACTCTTGCCTTTTACTGCAATTCACACATTTTTATGTTGATATTTTATTGATTTGATCTGCTTTCCTGTAATTTTATGCAACTGTGAAGCACTTTGAATTGCCTTGTGTATGAATTAGGGCTGAAAGATATATTGTTATCGTATCAATATCGAGATATGAACATTCAAAACATTGAAATAAAAAAGAGCAAGATGTACACGATGGAGATTATCATCAATGAAACTGCACTCTTTATTGATATGTTTTTATTTTTCTGAGAAATACTTCTTTTCACCTAACCCTTTGTTCATATCGCTCAGCTCTAGTATGAATTGTGCTCTCCAAATAAACTTGCCACATGGACGCACGCCAAATAATGTGCACTGGCCTTTAGATTTATCTTGTAAAGTAGTGGTGAAGGTCCTACATGACTCTGCACCCCTCGAAACTCACATTAATTCCAGTAGTTAAGAAGTACTTTTACACAGCTAACGTTGGCCTGTCTCGAGTCTCATGTTTGTCAGCTTTGAAATCCATCAATACTTCCCATTCAACTTAAAGAAATATCATTCCCAGCAAATTGAGTCAGTTGTAAAGTAAATCAGGAGAATAATGACTAAAACTGAATACTTTAAAGATTCTACAGCTCTTTGTGGCTTCTTGTGATATATGGATGTTGCAATAGTTTGGCGTAGATGTGCAACGCTATATGAGACCCAAGGAGATACAGCAGCTTTTATAGTGAAAACCATCATAGCAACATTTCATCAGAGCAACGTCCCAAGCAAAAGCCCCGCAGATTCACTCGCCGTGTGACGCAGTGAAACCGCCCTTGCGCCCGTGTTCATTTTGGGGGCTTCACAACTATAACTTTTTCCACATGAATGAAGATGCCGCAGCCCTGCTCTCCGGAGCGCGTCGTCCGGAGGTGTCGGGTTAAAATGGCATGCCCGGATTAAGGCGCGTGACGTCACTTTTCCATTGTGTAAATGTCAATGGGCCCTAAATTCTGTATGAGAATTGGGATTACACGCAGAGATTAGAGGCCGCTTTTAAAGGCCAGTCAGTTTAATTGCATGGAATTAATCAAGTTGCCGTGGATTATCCCCGAGCGTATCAGGTTAGTCACGAGAGGGCATTTCTATCTGGGTTTCCCCTCTTGACTGGGAACACCAAGAGTTAATATTAGCCTCCATAGTCAACTTGAAACTTGATGAAACCTACACGGGGAAAGGGGGCGCGCCGCACACAATGATGCTGCACACACCCGCCTGTCTGGGTCTTTTTCCTCGACACAATCCCGCGGCTGTGCGAGCGGGAAAAGATCAGCTCCCACAGCGCAGAAGGTCAGGAACATTAGCGCGCTTTACCAGACCCGCCGCTCAGCCCGATCCACCGAGACCTCTGCACTGTCTGTCCACCTCCGCACACCTCACGCTGACTCACTGACATGAGAGGGAGAGCAGAGACATCGGAGAGGACGGGCAGCTTTTGTGCACGGATAAAGGAGAGGAGTGGGAAACGATATTATCGAGCGATTGGTTATGTAGGCAGTCACTGTACATGCATGCTCCCTTTATTGGTTTAACTATTGGAGGCCTGAATTAGTTTGAACTAGAGCAAAGATTCTCAAGTTATCTGGCTTTGGGATCCACCATTAACACAGGATGACAAGCCACGACCCATGTTAACGCCCACTTTAACCTAAATCTTAAGTGTAACTTCTCATTCGAACGCTAAGACCTACAAAACTCAGCTTTCCATCACTCTTTTGTGGCTTTTTCGTCACGTCACGTTTTGGTCACTCCTTTGTAGGGATTGGACGATAAACAATGATATCATTAATCGCGATAAAAAATGTGGTAATTAAATTGATCGCCACATTTTTTTGATTATCGGGATTAGAAGATGGACGCTAAATCCATCGGACAACCAGAGCCGGTGACTATACCGGGAGTGGGTGCGTCTCCATGGAGATGTGACTAAAGTCAGCAGTACCCTATGGTCATGAGATTTGGGTAATGACCGAAAGGACAAGATCGCGAATACAAGCGGCTGAAACGAGTTTCCTTCGCAGGGTGGCTGTGCGCACCCTTCGAGATCGGGTGAGGAGCTCAGTTACTCGGGAGGAGCTCAGAGCAGAGTCGCTGCTCCTTCACATCGAAAGGAGCCAGCTGAGGTGGCTTGGGCATCTGTTTCGGATGCCTCCTGGTCGCCTCCCGCGGGAGGTGCTCCAGGCATGTCCTAGTGGGACGAGGCCTCGTGGAAGACCCAGGACACGCTGGTGGGACTGTGTCTCCGAGCTGGCCTGGTGTCGCCTCGGGGTCCCCCCAGAACAGCTGGAGGAGGTGTGTGTGGATCAGGAAGTTTGGGCATCTCTGTTGAGACTGCTGCCCCCGCGACCCGGCCCCGGATAAAGCAGAAGAAAATGGATGGATGGATGGAGAAATGGCATTTTCTGTGTCGAGCTGCTCATTAGCTGCATGTTTTGTATTGATGACAACAGTATAGTCCAAAATGTTACACAGTGCGCCTTTAAATACTTCATGTCTCACTCAATATGACATTTACAGCAGACAATGAAGAGGAATATTTAATAATTGCCCAATCCACATAATTTCTGCACCTGTCAACATGGTAATAAATTCATTAATAAGTTCATTAATCAAAACAATATACAAAACTTCAATGACATATGCCATTATTTCTTCTCGGGACGGACAGTGTACTTCTAATGACTTTTCCGTTGATGAAATGACTGACATACAGTATATTCCACAGTGGTTGTTGTCAAATACAGACCTTTTAAAGCTCCGACCGCAGCAGCGCGTCACGTCTAAAGATGTGGCGGCACGTATCCGATTGTACAGGCGCCACACGTTTGCCTGAATGCTAAGCGGCTCGGTAGGTCACTGGTGTGCTGACTCAAGAAGATGTCGACACTCGGCTGAATGGGGGAGCAGACCACTTGAGATCGCGGCTGTCAGATCACATCGGCAGGCGGCAGTAACGCGTGCTTCTGATGTGGCTTTCAAAGAGTTGAAGGCACTAGGCAGCGGGCTTCAAAGACCAAGGACGCGCCGTGCCCTATGGAGTGTGTGCCGCATAGGCTGTCTTCAGTATTAACACGCATTGACATTGACGTCCATTTTTTAAAAGTTTGGTTTTGACCCGTGAAGGTGGAGAAAGTTTGGGAAGCCTGTGCAGTTTACGAAAGGGA
This sequence comes from Gobius niger, assembly GCF_951799975.1. NCBI lineage: Eukaryota > Metazoa > Chordata > Actinopteri > Gobiiformes > Gobiidae > Gobius > Gobius niger. The sequence continues at coordinate 9,446,227 of NC_136852.1, read as the reverse complement.
TGCATAAAATCAGCATTTAGTACAACATCCTGCCTCTGCTCTGTAGTTTAGATCGTTAACAACACATTCTGAAATGGATAAAGGGGAAGAAAATGGATGGATAGATGGTAAGTTTGCTGGGAGCAGGACAAAAAATGCAGCCTTATTGCAGCAGGAGAAGTGACAGACTTGACCTATTGTGCATGATAAGTCTGGCAGAAAGGCATCACTCAGAAAGGTTTCATTTATTGTATGCTATTCCTGATGCATTTTCTCTGCCAGAACAAACAGGTCCACACTGTGAGTCTGACGCCTTCAAATGAGTTGATCGGGAGTCATGATTATTTCTGCAATGCTGACTGCAATATAAACTTCTAAACAACATCTGTTCTGGCGACTTCTCGTGCTGGAGCTGTGTATGAACTTGGCCAGAAAGTCGGGGGTGGACTGGCTGACCATTTGAGCTGTGATTGTGTGAGTGGCACATGCCAGAGCGGAGCGTCACGTACAGTTCTCTGGCTGCTGCTCTTTGTTGTTAATGTTGTTGTTGGGACATTGTCATCAGTGTCACTGGCTCTGATGACAATGTTGCTGCCTGCCTGTACACAGCAGCCAGCAGGTTCTAGCGCCGCCTGATTCTGCAGCTTTAAAATCACGGGAAAGAAATCGCAGAGCACAGGGACATGGAAATGAATGTGTGATTAACGGGCACAAGGGACGCGCTGTGGAGCTATATCACTCAGTCTGTTCACTTCAGAACGGGAACAATGTTGCTTGGCAACCACCGTATCAGCGCCGTGGTGAGGTGTGTACATTTTATGATCTTTAAATAGACAGGTTTATTATGATACTGTGAGAACAGTAATGTGGTGGCACTGGGGGGAGAAGTGGCAACCCAACAGGAATCTAGAGAAGTGAGTGGTGTTATTTTGAAGGCAAATACACTGACAAAAAAAAGAGTCACCTCCTGGATTTAACTCATTGTTCTGATCTGGGGTTGCTGCAGTTGGTCAGGTCAAGGTTTAGCAAGTCTGCAGTATGAGCCAGAAGGATGGCATCAACTGAACTAGCTGAACATCTTAAAGGGACTAGATGCAAGTTGATCATTTTTATACTCACTACTGCCACCTCAGGTCTTAATGCACATTCTATATTAAGCTTGTGCATGACAGCAGCAGTGGTTCTCAACCTGGGGGTCCCGAGACAAATTTGGGGGGTCACCAGATCATTTAGATAAAATAAACATATTTCATTAGCATATAATCTAATGTTTGATTGTAGCATGTGTGTGCTATTTTACCAGAGTGCCATTATTTGTTTGTAGTTTGATGATTTTTTTTCAGCCATTTGTTTTTTTTCTTTGTTTTTTAAGAATTATGTAGACTAATGTTCCCATTTCTCACGGTGTGACCCGGGCGGGGGGTTTACGAACACCTTTACCTGTTATATTGGGGGTCGCGGCTCCAAAAGGTTGAGAACCACTGCGTTAGGACATGGCTGGAACATGTAGGGGGAAAATACTCAAATTTTGACATTTTTAAAGTCTAAAGTTTAGTCCCTTTAAATGACCAGTTTATTCAATCAATGATGGCACGGGCTTATTCCAAGATGGAAACCCCAGGATTCATCAGGCTCACATTGTGAAAGAGGATTGTCCAGAGTCCAGATCTTAACCAGCTGTGAACCTGTTCATAACAATAGCAATAAAACCTATTCTGATTCTGATTCTGAACCCCATTCGAGATTCTTTGGGATGTGCTGGAGAAGGCTTTGCGCGGTGGTCACACTCTCCCAGCTAGAGCTAAACGCGATCCAAACAAGTATTAGAGTGTGAGACTTTTTTTTTCTTTTTGGGTAAGGTATTTTCTGGTCTATGAGTCACACTTTTTTTCATAGTTTGGCTGGGTGTGCGACTTGTATCAAAATATATAATTTCACGTGTTATTTTCACACTGCCAGCCGCTAGAGGGCGCTCTAGGCTTGTGTACCAGTATCTGCTACTCCTGTACCACTAAAAATGTAGAAAGAAAGTTTGACGAAAAGCAGAGGCTACTCTCACTGCAATGTAGGAAACATAAAAAGCTAGATGGCCACAATTAAAGGAACAAGTTTGCAAATGAGCTGCCGGGAGAGGCTTGTCAACAGTGCAGTTACACCTCCATGCAGGAGTTTTCCAAGGCTGGTGTGACTTATACTCCAGAGTGACTTATCATCCGGAAAATACAGTATTTGTTGCAGAGCTAATACTCTTTCACATCTGAGGCAAATATGATTCAGCTAATATCAACTGGAAACAACATTTCCAGCAACCTTGATGTTGGCTTATCAAGAGAGAAAGTCATTTTGAATTTCCTTCCATAAATATTTGACTGTTTCGGTTTTCAATTATAAGTGTAGTTTTTCTTCCTGATTTTATTGTGGTCACTCTATATTGAAGGACGGATGGCATGTCCACTCTGAAATAGCGAAACAACCCTCCTCGCTCTGCAGTGGATTGCTTGACAGAACAATCTATTCTTCATTCACTAGTTTTTGGTCCAGTGCTCAACAATTAACTCGTGTTTTCTCTCCTCCACTCCCCATCCTTTTTATCCATCTGCCCATCTGTCTCTGTCCCTTTTGCGAAATCCTCTTGCCCTTCATCTCTTCTCTCTCTCTTTCCCTCCCTCCCGTAATAATCTTGCGTTGTGTGCGCCTTATCGCTCCATCCCGGTCCGCCCTCCCCTCCTCTGTCGCTGCCACTCCCAAATCTCTCTCTCCCTCCCGTCTGCGCCCCTGATTAATGTCCGTCTCCCTCCTCTGTTTCTCCTCAGTCAGCTCGGCGCGATGTCGATCATGGTGCCCCCGCCGCTGCTGCTCCTCCTCCCTCCGCTCCTCGCCGTCTTGTTGCCGGGCGACAGTTGCCGGGCGGCGGACATTCCCGAGGACATCACGGCGGAGTTCTCGGTCCGACTGTACCAGCGGCTCCAGGCCAGGGGGGGCCAGGACAACATCGTGTTCTCGCCCCTGAGCGTGGCGCTGGCCCTGGGCATGGTGGAGCTGGGGGCCCGGGGCGACTCGCGGGACCAGATCAGACGGGCTGTGGGCTTCAGTCAGCTGCTGCCGGGTGAGACTCGCTTCTTTTATATACTAAGCACGTTTTTAAGACGAGACACGGCAGGTGAAAACATAACATTTTCATGAAGCTTTTACACTTTTTAGATTTAAAAGATTTTACTCTAGGGCTGGGTGATATGGCCAAAAAATTCAATCTCGATGTATTTATTTTTTACTCAGTTTGGACAATTACGATTTCAATCGATTTTATTTGAAATAAACTTTAAAAAGTCTCCTGATCTTTTATATGAAGAAAACTGCACAGAGTCCTGCTCATTCATATTTCATAATGTAGCTACAATTAGGCCTATTTCAGAAAACATAACCCTTTATTTAAAAAGTGTTATTTCAGTTTTAGATATTCCCTCTCTGCTCTCAAAAGTAAAACCTCTTTATAAGCCATAGAGTTTTCACGTGTTTTAGTTTTATCGTCTTCATGCCTCTGCCGTGATTGACAACCGTCTCCATGATGACTCAAGGGAAAGGGGCGGAGTTAAATGGTCCGCTCAGAGCAGAGTGAGAGAAAGGCACAGGAGCAGACCGGAGGAAAGTGGGAAAGTTTTAGCGGAAGAAAACTCCACTGTATACTCGTACCTTTGTGAAGCAGCAGAGATTGTCAGAAAGTCACTGCTTCTCCGCTGGTGTCATTTTGCTACAGAGCGTCTAAAACGCTGATAAAATGGCCGCACGGGGGGACATGGAGCGGCGGACTTGATTTTACGATTTAGCCATTTTCCAAATTGTCTGTTTTTAAAAGCATGAATTAATCTGATATATTGCCCAGCCCTACTTTACTCTATTTATTGTATAATTCATGCCATGCAGAAGTCATATTATTCGAAAAGTTTTCATTTCTGTTGCCAGCTTTTGGTTGTGGTTTTCACACAAAAACAATGTAAAGAGCTGCCAAAATACAGTACAATGTCAAAAAGAATTCCCCCCTTAAACAAAGGAAAATGTGTTTTTAAAAAAGTATTAATGTTTTGCTGAATCTTAAAGGAACAGGCCACAGTTTTCCATACTGAGATATCTCTAAATTTGACTTGTAAACTTTGTATTAAAAATGGCATTACTGTTTTCATCTTTGGTCTCTCGTGTTCTTTCCCAGGCACAGAGTTCTCCCTGCTGCAGAACCTCACCTCAGCCCTCTCCGAAGACGAGGCTCGTTACGTGGTGAGGTTCGCCAACGGCCTGTACCTGCAGGAGGGCGTGTCCTTCAGCCCGGAGTTTGTGCACCTCATGAGGAAGTTCTTCAGAGCTCAGGTGGAGACGGTGGACTTCAACAAATCAGCCGCTGTCGCCGAACAGATCAACCACTGGGTCGAGAACCACACGGAGAGTAAGGAGGCATTTGTGTTCTGAGCTGTGTGAATGAGCTGGCTGATTATGATGATTAACATTCCTGGATGTGTCTTTGTTTCTGTGTTTCTCTACGGTGACTTTTTATACACTGCCCAACAAAAATAATGTCACACGCTCTAATATTTTCAAGGACCGCCTTAAGCTTTGATTACAGCACACATTCGCTGTGGCTTTTGCAATGTCAAAAGATCCAGTGTATTCAATTTTCACCAAGGTCTTGTATTGTCTCCTTGAACCACTCTTTCACAACGTGAGGCAGATAAACCCTGGCATTGTTACCCTTATATTTAAGCACATTTAACCTGTTATTTGCTGTCCCCCCGATCAGGAGGTTTGGGTCTGGGGTTAGGGACGGAAATTGCGAAGTAAGTTGTGTTTCACTTACACTGATCTAACACATATCTTTAGAAACTAGAAGGTCTTGGCTTTCAAATGATGCATCACACTGGCATATAGGCTGTAAGCTCAAATGACAACACGCTTTGAGATTTGCATGGTTGGAGAAAATAACTATAACCCTATGGCAGAAAACGGGGTCTCTCTGAATGTTACTTTTAAACATTTACTTGTAACTTCATCCAAATGTTAAATTATTGATTGAATATAGAATTTTTCGTTTTAAAAGAAAAGAATAAAATCTAAGGGAAACGATTATTTCTTTAGACCAGGGGTGTCCAAACTTTTTTTCACTGAGGGCCACATACAGAAAAATATAGAAACAACTGAGCCGCACTCAGTAGAGGTCAGATATAACTTTACCTCTATTGTATAAAGTTGGCAAATTCAATAAAATGTTAGCTATGCTTTTTAATTGAATATGCTTTCTATTAATAGATTTTAATTTATTATTTATATATATATATTCAATTAATGGCAAAAAAATAATAATAATAATAATTTGCAGCGGGTCAATTAAAAGTGGGCCGCAGTTGGCTCGTGGGCCGCAGTTTGGACACCCCTACTTTAGACCCATCCGTTAATGCCTTTGTGGCAACCTTTCAGGAGCAGTGAGTGACCACAGTGCAGAGTCCAGGGACCAATTTTAAGATATTGAGTTAGGTTTGGTTAGGACGACCTCGCTGGAGGATTGTTCCGGTTGATGAGGGAAGCCCAAGGACCCGATGGAAACACAGGGATGGACACAGGGGGCGCGATCTTGTATTTCTAAACGCAGGCTTTAGACGTTTGTGCTGACGTAACCCTCAGTTTCATACCTGAAGTGGGCGATGGCAAAGTTATGAACAACAGTGGCCCCTCCCCGAGCTTTTTCACGGCGTGTAAAGCCCAGAGCCCCGCGTGACACTCTTCAATACCAGAACCAGCTCTCTTCGCAGCTTTGTCTTCTTTCTCCTAGGACATGGCCGATGTTGAACTCGCAGTGGAATAACGTTTGTAGTATGTCCTGTGGGAGCTTGAAATGCTGAATGAAGTACAATGTAAAGATGAGGGGAGAGAAGGAAGCGCTCGTTGCAGTCAGCTCTACACCTCAGTCGAAATCCATCTTTCTAAGCCACACCCCCACGCTCTGACCTCGCATTCAGTTGCCACAATAGTCTGCGCTATTGCTGTTGTTGCGGCAGGTGGAAAATCTGGAAAAGAAATGAATGACCACATGATTTGTTAATCACTATACCACAGCACTGGCTACTTTGCAGATCAGTTCATTTGTCCAATACACTGCTGCAATGCAAACGATCCACCACCTTTCAAATGAGGCTTTCCAGTTAAGAAGTTTATAGATTTGAGTAATGCCGAACTGGAGAAAATTAACCCTAAGGTGGAGGAGAAGAGGTTAAAAAACACCAACCCCAAAGTTGTTTTGCTTAATTTTAATCTTTTAATCCCTTTCCCGCTCCAGGTAAGATCCACGACCTGCTCTCTGCCGACGACTTCAACAGCTTGACCCGGCTCACTCTGGTCAATGCCGTCTACTTCAGGGGCTCCTGGAAAAACCAGTTCCGACCAGAGAACACGCGCACCTTCTCCTTCAGCCGGGACGACGGCTCCGAAGTGCAGACGCTCATGATGTACCAGCAGGCGGACTTCTACTACGGTACAACAACACACGGGGCAGAAGTGGGACATCATTGAAATAAGGTGGTCACCCTAAAAACGAATCGCCCATTTCGTTTTGCTGCAATTTTCTCTTCAAATAATGTCTTTGAGTTCAGCCTCGAGCCCCTGGTGGTTTGTAGGGCCTTGTACATTTGCTTAGTTTGCTTATATTAAAAACAGCTCTGCCTCTTTAGTTTAGTGCGACTGTGTAGAAAGCATTTCCCAAGGCCCTTTTTATCTGAACTCCTTGAAATTTTCTGCCCATATTTCCCGAGGTTATTTAAAATCCTAATCCAAGATCTAAAATATTCATGCACTGAGGGAGGGCTCCTCGCTGTTCCAAAAATCCCCCCTCTTACACAAACTACTTTGCTATGCCTTTTTGAATTCACTGGTAAGCTTTGAAAGCCACTTTGTTAATGTCATACAATATTAGTGGAGCTGAGAGTGACTTTTTTTCCCCACTTGACGGCGAGATTCGATATTGGCAAACGTTTTGTGACTTTAGAAGAAGCAACAAACAGGGTAAATTTCCCCTGAGATGGTATTTAAATCTGGATTTATTTATTTATTGTCAGTTGTTTTCCGGAAACAGTGATTGGGTATATAAAACATTTTCTTTAGGACTGAAGGACTTTGCATTTTTCTTTGGATTGATTCTTTTTTTCTTTCAAAGAGTTTAAACTAAAGCTAGAATGGTATTTCAGAGCCAGTATCCAAACTAACATCATAAAGCCACGTTTTTAATGTTTTGCACCTTCAATTATTTTAATGCTAATTATATTTTACAGAAGTGGGTCCCGAGTTGTTTGTTGAGTGATTTTAGGGGTACTAGATTAATAATCTGTTTAATTAATTGATTGCATACTTTGCATTTATTTTAGAGTCAGTACCAGTGGGAGACTTGTGTAGCAATTTTCAGACTTACTTGGTCATTGCTCCACAAACTTGACTTTGACTTTGACTTTGACTTTGACTTTGACTTGCCTATTTGTGACTTGAGTCTTACTTTAAAGGGGCTAGATGCAAGTTGGCCATTTTATACTCACTACTGCCACCTCAGGTCACATGTGTAGCTGCAGCTTCTATATTAAGCTCATGCATGACGGCACTTCGAACCCGAAATAAAGCTTTTTGAGTGACAGTGCAGGATTTTAGAGGCAGTTGTGGTGAACAGGTCTGGGCTCATTCTACACATTAGGACATGTTTAAACTCTGTATAGTCCCTGTAACTTGCACTTAAGCATTTTAAAAAGAAGAATTATTAGTCCAAAAGAGACAATTACGCTTAACGTTTGTGACTTGAGGTGATTTGCCAGTTTGATGTGTAATGGCAAATACTGTAAAGCCATGGCCAAACTGCCTTTGCTCTGCCTGATCCCGTCAGACCTTGGAAGCTAAGCAGGGAAGGACCTGGTTTGTACTTGGATGGGAGACCGTTTGGGAACACCAGGAAGTGAGTTGGTTGCCAGACTGACTGGTTGCCTCGCTTCCGTCAGTCTACCCCAGGGCAGCTGTGGCTACAACAGTAGCTTGCCACCACTGAGTATGGAGTGAACGAATAATTCATTCATTCATTCATCTTTTTTATTTGAGCATCTGAGCTCCACAAAGTTCTTCATAGGAACAGAGTTCAGCAGAGTAATTCAGCAAAAGAAAGATACATGCATAGGTGAATCGCCAAATAGATAAATAAATAACGTGGATATGATGCTCAAAAGGATAATGACGACAGTGTGGCGCTTTGAGAGACTTGGTAATACAGGGTTGTAAAGCGCAATACAAGTGCAAGGCATTATTATTATTATTATTATTATATAAAGCACCTTTACCTTTAGTTAAAGAGGGGGTATTATGCTTTTTTCAGCCACATAGCACCAGTCTATAGCACACTACAATGATGACGAAACCTTCTGTTGGTCTGTCAATGCAGTAAATTAGAATAACTGCCTTGTATAAAATTGCTCTTTCAAAATGGCGGTTGCAAATGACTTGAAATAGGCCTCTGTCTCTTTAAGAACCTCTGACCCTTTCCGACACGCCCCCTCCACACGCTGTCTGTGGCATCACAACAACACTGCGCTCGTCTCAACAGTATTGAAACTACGATCGGTGCATTTTAATTTTTATTGTTGGAAAGGAGCTACTGTTTATCACTTTGGGAACAATGGCCACACAGGATATTATTTGGAAACGAACCTTCCACACCGGACGCTTGGAAGGGGCTCTTGCATGAAAAATAACTGCTGTTTGGAGGCTTCTCTTTGCATCTGCCATGCCCTATGGATCTCTAACTATACCCCCATGGACGACACCAGGATCTGCAGGAGCCCATACGATTCAAAGACGGACATTATCTGTGCAGGTGGACAATGGTTTTTCGAGGTTACCCGTTAGCTTGTTATAATCGACTACAGCTCATTGTTGATGAAAAGTCTGCAATAAACCACAAATGTGTAAAGCCAGGCTCATTGTGTGATCATCGTAAAGGCTGCTTCGAGTAGTTGCTGCTTTATTGACGTTATTTGTGCATAATATGCTGCCTGTTTTCAATGAATGTTGTGAAGGTGAAGGTTGTTAGCTTGTCGCGGCTAATAGTGCCTTAGCTCCGGAAGAAAACCTCTCGGCTACGACTCACTGTAGATGAACTACGAAATCAAAAAGCCAGGCTCCGTGTGTCATCATCATAAAGGCGGCTTCAAGCAGTTGCCTGTTTTAGTGACGTTTTCAATGCATAATATGCTGCTTGTATTCAGTGAATTTTCCCGTTAGCTTATCGCGTCTAGCTTGTTAGCTCCGGGAGAAAACCACTCGGCTACGACTCACTGTAGATAAAATGTGAGCAATAAACTACGAAATCAACAAGCCCGGCTCAGTGTGTGATCATCATAAAGGCTGCTTCAAGCAGTTGCCTGTTTTAGTGACGTTTTCAATGCATAATATGCTTGTTTTCAGTGAATTTTCCCGTTAGCTTGTCGCGGCTAGCTTGTTAGCTCCGGGAGAAAGCCACTCGGCTATGACCCATTGTAGATGAAATGTGAGCAATAAACTTCCAAATCAACAAGCCAGGCTCCGTGTGTGATCATTGTTAAACGGTTCTTTATGTGTGTGGTGGTTTTATTGACTTTATGTGTGCATATTTCTCGTTTTCACGTGATGACTCGAGGTTTAGCTTAGCATTAGCTTTCTCCGGAGGCTCTGTGCATCATCAAGGCCCAGCGCAGAACCAGACACTGAAATAAGTGTTCTTGTCACCGGTTTTAATCCTGGGTGTTTCGGTAACAGAAACACTGATGTGTGTCTTTGTAAAAGTCTGCTGTGGCTCCGGTTCACAACACATGAAGCTAATCCTCCATGATGACTCTGTTTACATCTTAGGGCTAGACACTGCGGGGAGGGGGTTCTGCTGAGGGGCAGTGGTTGGTTACTCGGCTGGTGACGAAAGGTCGGAGGCGTATCCTGGAGGTCGAGGGCGTTTCCTGAAGGAATCAGGCGTTTTATCCCTAAAATGGCCGCCATCAGAGTTTTTACAGATTACTCGAAAATACGTGAATGTGCCAAGGCAACACTTCAGGCATGGTTTTAATGAGGGAATGACTTAATAACATGATGTAAAGCTTGAAAAAGTCGATTTTGCATAATAGGCCCCCTTTAAAGCTTGAGTTGACTTGACAAAAGCTACTGTGACTTGACCCCATGACCAATTGACTTGGACTTGGGACTTCACAACATAGACCACCTCTGGATTAGATTGGGTGTGGGCACATTGATTTCCTCATTGTCATAGGTTCTAGTCCTAGCTCTGACAATTGCTTTCCCTGATAGATTTCTCTTGATTTTGATTAGGTTTATGCTCATCTTGAAAATAAGCCAATGGAGCAAGGCATTACTTCACTTAAAGGCACTATACCTGTTTTTTCTAGTATAGACATTTGCTTTGTAAACTGAGACATTTGTGGAAGAAACACTGTACCTGTAAGCATTTGGAACAATTGTATGAACTCTCAGGCTAGTTTTTTAGCATTTCTGTGAAAAGTGACCCTTATGAAATGTGCTGATAAACCTGTTCTTATGAAGACTTGGGACCACAACTAACATTTTAATACTGATGCAAAGTATCAGTATCAAAATCAGGTAAAATCTTCATCAATTCAATTACAAATAAGCTGCTGATTTCATGGGCAATCTCAGTTCAAGAGAAGTTCGAACCTACTCAAATTCAAGAAAAATTCAAGCAATGTAAACCTATTTTACTCAGGTATTGTGCAAGATCTATATGTTCAAATCAAATATTGTTTTTGCTAATAACAATTATATAGATTTATTCACACAAGTCATACAGAGGCTCTAATCTAATGTGGCTCTACTTCCACATTAGATTAGCTAATTAAGAGTAGTTTGGCTTGTGATTAATGACAACAAGTGACATATCTTGAATGATTCAGTTTCACTCAAACGACTTCCCCCGCGTGCCCGAAAAACCCAAAGCAACAGCAGCCATAATGATCTCCCGCCGCTTCGTGTTTAGATATGAAGTTATTTTTGTATTTGTTGCACGCCTCCACCTCCCCGCTCTCCGCAGCCTGACGTGAGTGGTGCTGCGAGCTTCAGTGAGCGCGGCAGAACAGGGACAGCTCCTCCGGGATCGGCCTGCGCGTTAGCATTCGTCTTTTGAAGCAGAAACTCATCGGGTTCAGTCAAATGTTTGGAGGAGCTGCGGCTGTTCTCCCCCGGTTACCCACAGCGCATAATAATGTAATGACTTGCAAAGAGAATTTAGCCTTTTCTGATGTTTTGGTGAGTTTTTTTGTTGTGCTGAGGGAGTTCTCATTAATTTTAAAAGACCGCTGCTTTGTTGGCTATTAATCACAGACAAAAATACCAAGGCGTCTTTTATTTGGGGGGATGTCGTCAGGATTCGGTGATTTTTATTTTTAGTTAACGTCTATGCAAAAATACAGACACTTTCCCCACTTACTGCTCCTGAGGCTCGGTCTCATCAAGCCCTGAGTGTGTGGTGGGGATTTAGGCTATAATAGTGACTTTCAGACCAAGTATTACAGGGTATCTACAGCCTCATGTGAAAGCTAAGGCCGACAAAACTAATCCACGCTTCTTCCTCGTTATGGTTGTCACGGTTTCGTGCTTTTTGGTTTGTGCTTTCATCAGGTTTTTGTTGCTTTTTTTCCACATGTTTTGGTCACATTTTCGAGGCTTGATCACAGCTACATCACACACAAAACAAATGAAATGTGGCCAAGACACAGCAAAAAAAATGTGACAAAAAAGCAACGAAAATGTGATTAAAAACAAGGAGGAAGCTTTACTCAGTTTTGTAGGTCTTAGCTTTCAAATGAGGCGTTACACTGGCCTATAGGGTGTGAGCTAGAGTCGAGAAGCTTTTACATTTGGGTCAAATTGAGGAAAATGTGTCAGTTTAAGGTGGGTTCTTGCCATATAACCCACCCCTACTAAAATGTTGATTTCTAGTGGTGGTACCGTTGGTTGCGTTCAGGAATCAGCATTGAAAGTGCTTTACTACACAATGTTGTGAACGCACCCTGATGGCCTTGAGGTGAATCCATTTTTCCTCCAATTGACACACAATTGAAATTTGAGAGCTTTTCACCTAAGAAAGAACATTTCGATTAATTAAAGCAGTACTAAGTAACTTGTTTACCTTAATAAATCCTTTCCGTAGTCCCTCTGGGGGTAGTACAAGTGTTGATGGGATGATTGGGGGGTCTTTCATGTCCCCTTGGAGTCTCTGGCCAGAAAACCACACTTAAAGCTTTTCTGCACCGGGTCGGAGGCCCCAATACACAATAATGGACCTAAACAGAATTTACAGCCAAGTTTGAGTGAAAAAAATTATCTCCATTGTAATTGCATGTGTGCAATATCCCTCTCTAACTTTGTATTTTCTGTCAGCGTAGTATTTATTCTCACGGACAATTAATGATTAAAAAAAACTTAACATGCTACGACACCTGCAGTGGCGCTTATGGCCTCTAGGGGCATGAGTTACTTAGTTCTGCTTTAAGAGAACATGACTTTGAATAGGATTTTTGCTTTTGTTTTGTTTTTAGTCTTCATAATCCAATAATTCTGTAACCCACTGGTGCTGAGCAGGGGAGACCCCCATATGCCAATTAAACTGTTAAAAATCAACAGGTGTTGATTGATCCAAAACTGGAACCGATCAATCAAAAAAAAACATTTGTATTTCAGTATTTTCAATAAAAAATAGACAATCTTTACTCAGACCCTGCTAAATCTCTATTATTGACAAGTGCTGAAATCCCCCATCATTCATTGCCTTTATGTGTCTATGAGTTGTTTGTATATTTTTAATGAGCTGCTTTAATGTGGCCCTTTCTGTGCCTTAGGTGAGTTCAGTGACGGCTCGCAGGAGGCAGGTGGCGTGTACCAGGTTTTGGAGATGCCGTACGAGGGCGAGGACATGTCTATGATGATCATCCTGCCGCGGCAGGAGGTGCCTCTGGCTTCTCTGGAGCCCATCATCAAAGCCCCGCTGCTGGAGGAGTGGGCCAACAACGTCAAGCGCCAGAAGGTGGAAGTCTACCTCCCCAAGTGAGACGCAGCCACTCACAGCCTGTAATAAGACGGTTTGAGGTTGTAAAATATCAAAATAATCATCGGATGTGTCGTAAAATTAGATAATTGCTTAAACTCAGTGATGAAGACAGAGCTGTGCAATGGGTTACTACTATATTGCGTAGTTTCTGCAGAGTTTAAATTGATAATCCACACAACTCCTTTTTAGCTCTGATTTCTAGCTTCAAACCCTCCGACACATTCCTGTTGTGCATTCATTATTTGCACTAATTTATGGCACAGACTCTTTTGTCATGCTGTAGTTACCTACTGTATGATAATCTTGCTTAATTTGTTATTATGTAACACGAACACCACGCGTAGGTCTGAAGTTCTGTTATTTTCACAAATTACTGCATTCTCAAAATGCTAAAGAAATTTACCACAAGAAAAACATTAGGTACAGATGAATGTTGACTGCAGTAATTTTATCATTATGGACGTGGGCATTGTTGCGCCATGTTTTTATCAAGTCTCTACACTCAATTTTCAAGCTCTATTTTGAAGGAAATATTGATAACTTTTAACATTGGACACATTGATGTAGTAGTCCTATACAGTGTCAGTGTTGATATTTGTTTTATATGTATTGAGTTTATTTCTTTCCCTCTGATAAATTTCCTAAAAGACCCTTCTAAAAGTTTGCATAAAAAGTCTAATTCTGTACAACAACAAAAAAAAGAGTCCTAATTTGCCAGCCTTTCCAGTCGGAACAAAAAAGTTAATACGTTTTGTATTTGATTTGACGACCATAATTCTCACACCAATTAGGGCTGTGTTTGAATCCAACATTACTGGGCCTGTGTTATTTCAGGTTCAAAGTGGAGCAGAGGGTCGAGCTGAAGGAGGTGCTGCAGGAGCTGGGAGTCAGGAACATCTTCACCAACAACGCAGATCTGTCTGGGATGACGGGTACTTCCACACGATCATAACATTCATGCAAAACACAACCGTAACAAGGCTAGAATAATGGCTAAAGGGAAGTCTGCAAAGCTCTGCTGTAATGTTCCTGTTGTAACCACGGTAACAGGCTCTTGAGTCAGATCAGGATCGTCACATAACTACAAAATAGGTTGATGTGCATCTACAGAACTGTCCAAAAGGCACAATAGTGATCCTGCAGTCTTTTTACAAACAAAAAATATTCACTGATTAACTCCCTGAATATTACAGGTTATAGAAAAACAAAGGGGGGAAAAGAACTACTCTTTCACCTTCTACTATAGAGTTCGGGAATGTCCACAGTTACCATGGAGATCCGCCATCTTTGCAGCTGTTAGCATACATTTCCATAGACTAACATTAGCTAAAAACAGTATAAAAAGTGGAGAAAAAAACAGTGGAACGACTCCGTTAGCTGCTGAGATACTGCTGGTAAATACATCTAACACACTGTGGTCTCCAAGTGTTTTAATGTGAACAATAACTCCAGTATTTTAACTTTTAAAATCTCCATTAGTTTACAATGGCTGCTAATCCCATAATGCTTAGCGATATGACGTCACATTCCCGAGCTCTATAGAACAACTTTAACAAATGCTGAATTAAGGCGAGACACGGCAGGTGAAAACAATGATTTTTGTGTGGACATTTTTGCTAGTTCATTCCCTTCTTAGTTTTCATGTCTGAGTATAAAAAAGCCATAGCGAGTCCAGGAAGTGTCTTGGAAGTAACTCCGACATCGCGCCACAAAAGCCGGTTTCACATCCGTATTCACTCACAAATATTGACATTATATCGCCGTGTTCTGCGGAAGGTGCTCGAGATTAAGCTATAATCCTAATATGGTAATTTCCTTTCTGGGAGACACTTGAAGGTCCAGTCTGCACACATGCGCACACATCACAAAGCTTTAGGGCCGTTTTTTTCAGAATTAGGTTTTCGTTTCACCAGTGTTTTCGTCAACGAGGCCGATAACGCACCTTTTATTTTATGACGATAACGTAACGGTGACGAGCTGGGACTAAAACATGGGAGAAAGTGGTTCATCAGACCCTTCACAAACAGAGCTTGTGGGCGGAGCAGGAGAGCACACTTGGTACATGTGCCAGAGCATCTCTCGCCTCCTACTACTATCAGCGTACATCCTCCATGGAGCGTGTCTGACAGCAATGTCACAGGGACTGTGCAGACGGCACTGTTTGTAAATAAAATCTCCAAGCGATGATCAAAGGACGAGGAGAGCAGGCGCTTTTGGGAAAAGTCATGTTCACAATGACTCTTCTGCCAGTTCCTAGTGTGGTGTAATCTGTTGTGTCAAAAGCTTATAAAACATGTGGGGGCAGCTGTCTGAGTTGCCCAAATCACACTGCACCAGCCCCCTATGGCCAGCCCCCTCATGCAGGTGGTGGGTCCGCAGAAGTACGGCCTCATGGTTCTAACCTGGTTCTAGCCTCGGAGCGTCTGACATCCATGTCACAGGGACTTTATTTTTTCTCAGGACAGTTTTCAATACCGTGGCGTATGAACGCAGAGAGCACGTTGAGGTAGGCTACGTATGTGCAGACGGCGCAGTTGGTAAAAAAATAATTAAATCTAGAAGCGATGATCAGAGGACGAGGAGAGCGGGCGCTTTTAGGAAAAGTACTGTTCACAGTAGGCCTACCACTGCCAGTGCCTATCGTGGTGTTATCCGTTTGTCAAAAGCTATAGAAAGCCAATAGATAGCTATTATTTATCTCAATTTCCAAGACTTATCGAAATTAATTCTAACTCCTTATAATGAAACAGACGAAAACTTGACAAAAATCTTTATATTTTTCGTCTGACTAAAACGTGACTAAAACTATCACATTTTGAAATGACTAAAATGTGACTAAACCTAAAAGCATTTTCGTCCAAAAGACTAAGACTAAAACTAAAAGGGCTGCCAAAAACAACACTGGCTCACAGGAACATTCAGGCGCTCAAACCCCTCCACCATGTTAAGGTTCCAGGAGGGGAGAGATTATTATTATTTATCCAAATTGCCAATACTTATCGAAGTTAATTATTATTTTTTTTATAATGACACTGACTAAAACTTGACTAAAACTATCACATTTAGAAATGACTAAAAATGTGACTAAAACTAAAAGGCCTAAAATCAACAAAATAAAACCATTAATTTAAACCTGGGTCTAACCATTATTTAGAGTTTGTTGCTCAAAATATGGGCAATCCTTATATGAAAACCTTAAATGGTAGAACACTCACAGTACATTTTTTATTTCTCATATTTATATCTATAATGTTCCGCAAACGTTTCAAATAGATATCTCTAAATTGATTTCTTTTACCCTCACTGACCTATAGTGTCTTGCCTTTGTATCTTTTTGTGGTAGAAAATAGGTCAGTGAGACATGGAGACGTACAAGGCAGTTCTCCTAGCCATGATGCTAATGTTAGCTTCATGCTAACCGCTAGCTTCGAGTGTTGTGTTTTGTTTTTTTCCATTTCCGCTGGAAAATCTGCTTAATTTTCTAATGTAAGAGTGAGACAAAACATTTCATTAATACGGACCCGATTTTAACTCAACTGTATTTGTATGAGCTAAATATGCTTATAGCTTACAGAAAATAACTAGAAAGAGTGAAAAAACAAACTCAGTATAACAGCATTTGTATTCTATTCATTCTTCATTGTATTGTGTCTTCACCTTTTGTATCTCACTTCAGATGAGAAGGACCTGTTTGTGAGCAAGGCGGTGCAGAAAGCCTACTTGGAGGTGACTGAGGAAGGCGCAGAGGGAGCGGCGGGCTCAGGTGGGGCTTACATTCACCGCGCTGAAGTGGCCTGACCTCCTTCTGTCAGCGTAACACCTTCATTTGTTCCTTTGTTGCAGGAATGATCGCCCTGACCCGGACCCTGGTGCTGTATCCACAAGTGATGGCGGATCATCCCTTCTTCTTTGTCATCAGGAACCAGCGGACAGGTAGGCCGTGTTTATAAGCCGAGATGTGCGAGATGTGCCCAGGAAGCGACGAGACCAAGAACACGCTGCTCCTTTTCTCACTTTTAAATTTATGCTTTCAAAGGTGTTGAGCGTGTGCTGTGGCTTATTGGCTTTTGTCGACGGAATATTGAGCATTCAAACTATTTTTAACCATGCTGTGTTTTTATGACTTGAGAAAAATTCAACTTCAATAAGTAAAAGTTCCTTAGTTAAAATAACTTACTCAAGTGCTCAAAACAGAAAAGCATAAATCAGTTTGATTAAATGTTGTGAATAATAACTTTGACATAGTGCTTTAAAATGAGACTAAACATGCAGCCACCTTAATACTTTTGGAGCCTTTTATTGAAATAGAAATAGTAGTACAGTAGAAAGAGTTAGTCACAAATGTAGTAAAACTCAAGAGGACATATTATGCAAAATCAACATTATTAAAGCCATAATCCAGAATTATATTGGCACTGAGTCATTCTGCGCTGTTTCAATTTCAATCTTTCAATAAGTTGATCTGGCAGCTGCCTGCAGGATGAGCTTCAGTCAAAATCTTCACCATCTTCAGGTCTGTATTTCATGACTATATAATTGTTACAGAGACGTTTCAAATTATAAAATGTAAATGTCAACGCTATGGCATCAAAATAATGTTAAGTCTATCTTCAAGCCCCATATGCATGATGCGTATGTCCACTTTAAAGTAATGTTCTCCATAAAAACAGTACCTAAGTGCAGATCCTTAAAGCAGCACTAAGTAACGTGTTTACCTCAATAAATCCGTCCCTGTGGGGGTAATACAAGTGTTAATGGGATGATCGGAGGGTCTTTCATCTCCCCCTGGTGTCTCTGGCCAGAAAACCATGTTTGCAACTTGACTGCCACCGGACCGGAGCAACCAATACACACTAATAGAATCACTAAGATGAAACAGGCTAACGGGTAAAGCTAACTGCGGGCTAGCGCCACTTTAGCAGTGTTTACAGCCAAGTTTGAGGGAAAAAAAAAAATCTCCATTGTGTAATTGGATGTACAACATCTCTCTCTCCCTTTGTCTTTTCTGGCAGTGTTGTATTTACTCTCACGGACAATTAATGAGCAAAAAAAAACGCAACATGCTACGACACCTGCAGTGGTGCTTTTGGCCTCTAGGGGTATGAGTTATTTAGTTCTGCTTTAATTAATGAAAATATGCAAAAAATTCTCCAAATTCCCCTTTGCAGCTGTGTCTACAACATGTCGCTTCCCACCAAATATGGTGTAAATATAGTGACTCTAATGACTGAGAAAAGCTCCATATAAGATCCATACTTTATTACTGTAGAACTGCCTCCCTCATCTGTCTATAAAAATGTGACAGCGTGTACAGCAAAGTAAACCAATTTTTAATAATCTGTCTCTCTCACTTGTCTTCTCCAGGCTCCATCCTGTTTATGGGCAGAGTCATGACCCCGGAGGTGGTCGACCCCATCGACGACTTCGATTCAATATAATGACAGCAACGATGAACGCGCAGCCGCTAAGTCTCAGTCAATACGATTCTGACATCATAAACGCTACCTATCCTCTCTCACAATCTTCAGCTGTGTTTTATACTCTTTCACAGATATTCTATGGTAAATTCTATATTGAAATAACTATGTGAAGTTTTGATACTGGAAGCTTTAAACACAGACGTGCGGGAAGTGTACATAGTCTCTCGTTAAAAGCAGTGTTTGTACATAAGAAACAAGTATGTAAACCAGGGTATCTCCACGGTGATGAATGTGCTTTAAAAAGTATTCGCAAACTATAGCTGAGGTCCACTGCATTCAAGTGAAGAGCTTTTGTAGTCGAGGTTTGCAAATATCGTCGACTGGACTTGGTTGATTTAGTGAAAACTTGTTTACACTAAGAACAGTGTTGCTAATTGAAATAGTCTTTGCAGAAAGATGAAATAAAATCCATGCAAAACACTGAAGCTGAAGATCCAAGGCACTTCTGACAATGTAAAAGTCCTTTATTGAGAAAAATGGGACTTTTTTGACTGTCTGCCCTGATGAAGACCTAGAATAGATCGAAGCCCATCGGTAATGTCCCATTTGTCTCAATTAAGGACTTTTAACTCGTCACAAGTGCCTCGGATCTTCAGTTTCTTCTTTTAAAATAGTCTTTATTTTGGGCTGGAGGAAACTCGGCATTAACAAAACCCTCCCGCTGCTCCTGTGATCTGTTCTTTTGAAATAAATAAAATGAAACATTATCCAGATCAAACAAGATCTGTGGTTGTCAACTTCTGGGTCAGGATTTTAAGGTGCCGTTACACGTATGACCTGAGGTGGCAGTAGTGAGTATAAAATGGCCAACTTGCATCTAGCCCCTTTAAAAAGTACTTGAAATATTGGGATTAGTGCTGATTTTGAGTAGATTTGGACTGTCGCAAATGGAGCCAGCATGTTTTTTTTTTACCTTTGCCTTTTTTGTCTTATTTTAAGTGCACAAGTTAATTTCTCTCGTTTTAAGCGAAATAATGCTTGTTCCATTGGCAATCGTATTTCAAGGCAGTCCAAACCTACTCAAAATCAGCATGAATTGTCTTAATTCAAGCACTTTTTAAACAATGAATCTAAGACAGGGATGTCAACGTCGTTTGGGTCGAGGACCGAAATTCACCCCCCACGACGGGTCGCCGGCCGCATATATTGTAAAGGACTGTGGCCTCATAAATAACAACAGCTTACACTTATTGTGCTTCATCAGCCTGTGTCACATGTTTCTCAAAGTGCTAAATGAAGGCATTATTCATTAACTCCACATTCGATGGCAGTAAGTTTCTATTGTAGCCACAGCCGCCCTGGGGCAGACTGACCATTTACCACGTGGTTATAATATGCTGTTTATATCCTGATCTTTTATTATATCAGTGCGCGCTGCTGGACACATGTGGAATTCTGTCCTTTTTTTTAATTTAAGCTGCCCCCAGTGGCTAGAGTGAGCAAACGGGTTATTTATTTAAATATCCATAACTCCGCACAGGAATGGGCTTTACCTGCTCAGAAATTCATGCTCCTCAAAGGGCCACATTAAATCATCTGTTGGAATAAATACATTTATTGCAGCTTGTCTTTGGTGAAAGGTTGATCCACTGACCCAGATCCAGCTTGTTCATAGTCTGACAATTGACTACAAGAACGAAAAGAAGCTTTTGAAGATCGAAGTGAAAAAACGTCTACTCAATCAGTCCAGTCCAGTTGACCATAATTGATAATCTCTACTTAGGTGGAATAATTCTGGACGACTGAGAGCGTATTATGGCCTATATGCACAGAAGCGAGACGCGGCTTACGACGGGACTAGAGGGAACTTAGGTGTTGAAGCTAATGGCTCACAAGATTTGAACAAGCCTTGCATAAAAAATAATTGCCCTGTCTTTATATAATAATTTCATCAAATAGTCCAGATTTTTTTGGTGGGTTTTTAATTATTAGTCATGGTCTAAACTTTCCTGTTTTAGGAAGCGAACAACAACAACTAGCCTGAAAATTCACCATCGATGGAAAGGCTTTGTTCGATGTGCATCAATTATAAAGTTCTTTTTCCTGCTTTTACAGCATACTGCAGGACAAAACAACACATAAACAAACATTACACTACTAGAACAAAGTCAGGGATAGGTTTGGCTTTTGATAAACATTAGCCATTAACTGGGAGATAAAAAGTGGGGACGTTTTTGCTCGCCGTCTGGAAGTCACGTGTCACTCCTCTGCATCTGGAGCCTCTGATTCGCCGTTGAATCCAGAAGCGGCGTCCGAACTGTCTTGAATGTAATCTCAAAACCCATGGAGGTACTCTGTAGTCCATGCGCAGCCCCTTTAAGTTGAGCAGCTTGTTAGTTACCCCCATTAAAGATGCACAAGCTCTACTTCTTAACAGTATTTAATCTTTTTACCTAAGATCTACTACGTGCACACTGTAACTTTTAACCTATTTTATTATTCATGTACATTTGGCAGTGTGTTATATATATTATGCTCAGTATTTATTGCCGAATAAACATTTTTGTCCTTATACGCTGAGTCTTTGTGATGTTTGTGCACTCTAGGCTCAAGGACGGCACGTTTTTTTTGAGGGGGGTAAAAGCAAATACCTTTTTTCGATTAGATTCGTAACCAATGTTTTTAAATTGAAGATTGAGCCCACTGAGTTCAAGATTGAATCAACATTCAAGAGAAGACTCAAATATGAACCACTAAACTAAAACTAATGCATTTCAGAGAGTCTGTAGAAGTCCAAACCATCACAGCATAAACCCTAGATAGGACTTTGCCATAGTTATCCACTGGATTTAATGTCCAGCTCTGGCGGCCAGATTGTAACTGTCCATTCTCTTCAAAAACAAATGGAAACTAATTGGAGAAGCTACTTATTTTTGTTATTTTATTGTCATTTGACTTTGATCATCAACGTGTCATCCATGTTTGACGAAACTAATGTGAAAAATGATTTTCTCGTCAAAGTTTTCTTTAACTCTTTAATGTTACCCTCACAACCATAAAAAAAAAGGATTTTATAACCATTTGGGAGACAACATTATTATTATTTTTTTAAACCGGTCCAAACCTGATCTAAATCAGTCTAAAACTGGTCTAAACCAGTAGAAACCAGTCAATGCTTGGTCTAAATCAGTCTAAACTCGATCTAAACCAATCTAAATCAGTCCAAACCAGCACAAACCAGTCCAAACCAATCCAACCCTTATCTAAACTGGATATTTTGAGTATTACACACTTGGTAGAGAATGGTAGAGCTAGGCAGAACACATGATTCAATAAAGTGTGCT
Source organism: Gobius niger (assembly GCF_951799975.1). Taxonomy (NCBI): domain Eukaryota; kingdom Metazoa; phylum Chordata; class Actinopteri; order Gobiiformes; family Gobiidae; genus Gobius; species Gobius niger. The sequence continues at coordinate 9,424,373 of NC_136852.1, read as the reverse complement.
CTACCAAATGGTTGAGCAAACCTTTAAAGGGTAAATAAATAAATATATTTGTTTATTATGGATGGGACTAGAGTGTATTGAAATGCAAATATATTGTCTGTATAAAACCAAAAAAATGTCCACCTACCATAATTACCACAGTAAAATATATCTTTTTTACACTTCTTTACATTAGAATTTGGCTGATAGGACAATTGCAAGATGGCCGCCACATTTGCCCCCCGGCAGCAGTTGGAATGTCCCCTCTAGAGTTTTAATGGCTGTGGTCTAAATCACAGTTTGTAAAGAATATTGTAATAGCAGCGTATAACTCTGTTGCAGTTGAACTTTTGCCTCATCACGTTACGTGGTGTTGCCTGGGCCCCAGCTGGGCCTCACAGGTGAGCAGAGCGGACTGCGTAACTAAGGCCGGTTGCTAAGCACGATGCAGGAAAATGGATGTGCTGCACCGTTCCTGGATGTCGATGTATACAGGGAGAAACCTATGGGCCATACCAGCAGTGATTATACACATGGATTTTTCTCCTTAATGAAAATCCTGCCTATGAAATCTGCTTTACAAACTATCGGCTATGAATTAATTTGTGAGGATAATCATATCACATGTCAAAGAGTTCAGTAACTCGGTTAACTTCAGTTACTTCTGGTCCTACACCTGGATTTTATAGAGATCAGGTGCTGGGATGCCAAAGTAAAAAAGAGTCCCAAAGAGAACAACTTTCACATGATGCCAATAAATTTGATTTCTTTATATCTGGGCACAAAAAGGTAATGTTTATACAATTACAAAATATAAATCGGTAACGGTTTATATTCAGGTGTGCTCGTTAAGAATTAACAAGCACTAATACTTGTAAAGTTTTAACACACTGCTTATACTTTTATCTGTTAACATCCTAATCATGCTAATAATACACTTATTCATAGCCAAAACCCTAAACCTAACCTTAACCGTTAAATGATTACTAATGCTTAATGAGAACACCTTCATTCAAAGCGATACCTATAAATCTTGCGTACCTGACCTTTTATAGTTTTGATATTGTGAATGTTATATATCAGACCCTGTGCCGGGGTTGCTCCCTCGCTCCTCCCTGTAAACAGGAGATGCCTGTGCGTTGCCAGGCAACAGTGATCGGGCCGATAGCTGGAGCTCGAGGAGCGTCGCTGTGACCCTGGTCTCATGGAGCAGCGGCCCGCGAGCCACAGGAGCTCAGCACTTTGTAACCGCTCCACACAATAACGCTGTAAAACTGGACTATCGGGCTCCATGGGTCACTCTTACAGAAGCACAGGGCCGGACCGAGCCGTTTACTATGACCTAACCACCAGGAAAAACTACCTGCACAATACTGGGACATGTCCGAAAGGTAAGGCACTGCACCCATATCATGTTATCAGGACGTTTGCTGTTTCAGCCTGGATCCTTCGCCAAAATGTTGTTCATTTTCTCTAATCTAGTGTAATTTCATGTCTTTTCACTTCCACATTAATCTGTTATAATTTGACCTGGCCAGCTCCTGTAACCTATTCTAACCACTGCCTCCTAATTGAATTATGGAGTCCCGGGCGGCCGCTGTCTCTGTCCCATGAACTGGGCCAAATCTAAACTAATAGTGCCTGCTCAGGTGTCGACTGCTGCCATGACAACGGGGGCTAATCAGCTCCGACAGGCCCAGCTGACCGTAACTCAAACCAGTGAGCCGGCGTTCAGCGTTTCTCACAGCCGGGCTTTTGTTTCACCCAAACCCGTTCATACGAGGGGCAGGACGGGTGCAACCGTTCATACGAGGGGCGCAGACGGGTGACCTGCCAGTTCCACGGCTGTGGGGCTCCGGCTTTGAGGAAGGAGTGGGTGCATGTTGTTGTTAGGACCCTTAAAACGTACTCGCCCAGTGATTCTCAAACTGTGGTAGCTTCATGTGGCACTCAGGGTCATGTCCATTTTACTTAAAAACTATTCTATTTATGCATCTATCATTGCAAAAAAAAAAAGCCATCTTTATGCATTAAGAACAGAATCAGATTAAGGATGTTTCACTTAATTTAAGCCATTTTAACTTCCAAAGTAAAAAAACAAAAACAAAATTGAAGTACATGAACACTTCTTCCACTATATACCAACGCAAACCAACTCAAATAAGAACATTGTGCTTATGTGGTTCAACTGTGGCCTGTTTTAGAGACTTTTTGGACCCAGATTAGGCCTGATTTGATCTAGACCTGATAATGCTTGGATGATGCTATATTATTATCATGTGTTGAGGCAGCATTTCTGCTCGAATGCCATCAAAATAGCATTAAATATGATTCCAACACATAGTAATTCAAAATAATGAACTTGAGCAACAGTTTTTCCTGATAAGTTCATGACAAAAAGCTACATTAATGGAGCAATACACGTTATATTGCAGACATTTTGTTCAGAAGTTACCCATTATATCCCAAATTGTCTTTTATTTTAACAGTTTCCTTCTTTTCACTGTTTAATGCAATGTTTGGAAATCTTAAAGGGGGGGTATTATGCAAAATCGACTTTTTCCAGCTTTACATCATGTTATTATGTCATTCCCTCATTAAAAATATGCCTGAAGTGTTGCCTTGGCACATTCACGTATTTTTGAGTAATCTGTAAAAACTCTGATGGCGGCCATTTTAGGGATAGGTTTGCCTGAGTCCTCCTAGGAACGCCCCCACTTCCTGGAGACGCCTCAGAGCTTTCGTCACCAGCCGAGTAACCAACCACTGCTCCTCAACAGAACCCCCTCCCCACTGATGCCACAGACAGCGTGTGGAGGGGGCGTGTCGGAAAGGGTCAGAGGTTCTTAAAGAGACAGAGGCCTATTTCAAGACATTCACTACAGCCATTTTGAGAGAGCAATTTTATACAAGGCAGTTGTTCTAATTTGCTGCATTTACAGACCAACAGAAGGTTTGGTCATCATTGTAGTGTGCTATAGACTGGTGCTATGTGATTGGAAAAAGCACAATACCCCCTCCTTAAGAAGTTATAAATGCATAGATTTGGCTGAGAATATTGCATCTGGACTTTAAATGGCATTAAAAGTCTTTAAATGTGACTTTCTGCTACATGTATAATTCCTAGTTGAGGGATTTTAAACCATTCACACACCAATCCTTTGCTGTAACCTGTTCCTACACGTTTCAGAAAGTGAGGTTCTTATTACTGAAAGTGTTAAAGTTAAAGTGTATTTTCCGCTTGTCAGTTCGTCGGGAGTGAACACTCAGAGCAGCAGTTTGCCCAAGTCCCACTCGTCCCAGTGCTCGGAGCTCGCTGGCACTTTCACCCCTCTGTCTGTGGAGCGCAGCCCGGACTCCGGCCTCTTAGCCACACCGGTGAGAACCACACACGCTCAAGAGTACTTTGCCTTCTTTTTACTACTGCTTGACCAATATTGTTATTATAAATATTCTTACTTGCTTAGAAAGAGAAACCAAAGTAAGTAAATCATTAAGTGTAAAATGCTTCATGTTAACATGAAAATTAATCAAAGTTTAAAAGGGCTAGATCCAAGTTGACCATTTTATACTCACTACTGCCACCTCAGGTCATATGTGTAACTGCACCGTCTACATTAAGCTCCTGCGTGACGGTATTTAAACATTTTTAAACTCTGTATAGTCCCTTTAAAGACCCATTTCATCCCATAAATAGAATAAAATACAAGCACTTACTTTATCACAGATGTTAATTTTGTTGAAAAATCCCAAACATTTGTCTTTACACTTAACTTTCCTGGGGGCGGGACATCTCCAGCTCGTCTCCATGGAGATATCGAGTAAAGGCAGCCAAACATGAGATTTAAAAAAGGTTAAGTCCTCATCCCAATCAATTCTTTGATCACCCACTGCAAAAATAGCGTCTCCTGTGTTTGTTAGGACATTGGTTGCAACAGTGGCGAGGCAAATTTATTCATACAGCATATTTCATGCACAAGGCAACTCAGTGTGCCTCACAGCAACACCAAAAGCACACAAACACAATAAAAACACAATAAAACAAATCGACACAACTCATAAAAATATATAAAAATAAAAAAATGTACTGTATATACTGTATATTTAAATTATATATTAAAATGTGTTAAAATACATTCAATTGCCATAGTCAGCCGTAAATAACAGTGTAATCCAAAATGTTGCACAGCATGCCTTTGAAAACTTGAATTATTTTTCTTTTGTTTTATCTAATTTCAGGTTGAATATTATTTTGGTCAGACAAACATTAAAACTCAGTATCTTGTAGTATTTTCAAAGTGCTTTTTTACTTATACTCGGGTAATTATTTGGCTCACTACTTTTTACTTCTATGTATGCAAATTCTTTTGAAGTAACGTTAGTATTTTGCTTCTCTTCCTCCTCTACACATGCTGCTCTTTGGCAATTTCTTAAACTGTAGGGCTTCCTTACTTATAAAATGTATTCAGCAAAAGTTACTCAAATACATAATCCTCATTGATGATGCTTTGGTGCAACATGGCCGCTGTAAAGGACGGTAAAGCTTTGTGCGCTGAGCGAGGGTCAGGTGAAGTGGGGACAGACCGATGTCCACTCTCACAAAGGGCGGGATAAAGTTACAGAGTAAAGGTGAAGCATGTTCTGGGTCAAAGGGGTCATGTTTGGAAAATGTTTTCTAGCTCCATGTCTCTCTAGGTCAGTTTTATTGACTCACGCAAAACACATTTTCAAATTAATGTGTTTTGATTTGGCAAAACTATGACAACTGTTCAAATCTGGGCTGAAAACAGGCCTATGTAAAGAGATACGATTAAAAAAAAGCCTTTCGTCCAACATTAGAGGAAATTTGCATGACGTATAACTAGCTGAACGCAAAAGTATTCTCTCAACTAATTGTTCCCCTCTTTGTGTATCAGCTTCCGTCCAGCCGCTTCCAGTTCGTGTCGTGGCATCGCCTGGAGCAGTGTGACGTGACCGGGGACCAGCTGACCTGCCCCAGAGTCAGAGAAGGTGTCAATGGATTCTCTCAAACCCCAAAAACACTCAGTGGTTTTTAAACTTTATTTATTTATTTATTTATTAAGTGACAGGTAATACACAGGTATAAAGTAATAGGTATATACGATATAAAGTGCATATTTACACAAGTGAGAAGGACACAGGACACAATAGAAGAGACAAATGGGAAACATATGGGGAGGGAGGATTACGTGATTGGATGGATAAGTAAAACATTACATTGACACAGCATTTTTTGGAGATGTTTGTAGGATCAGCTCTTAATAGTTTGAAAAAGTACAAAGTAATACCTGCATCATGTTATAAAAAGAACATAATTAAACCAGATTTTAAATGTTTTGCACCTTAATCTCTTAAAGGGGCGAGATGCAGAAATATGTGTGATATTGATGCATTCACTGTTACTGTATACACTGCTTTCTCTATACAGTGATGTACAGTTGGTGCCTCAATCCTTCCTCTTGATCTCCTGAATATTGCTCTGTTTTAAAGTTTTTCTCCATGCTTTGGGAAGTAACATTGTAAATATTTGTAAATAATTATTATTTTGGTCATGTGACTTCCGATCACATGTTCTCTTATTTTAAAAGGGACACACCTGGGGCTAATTCTTATGCCCTGACGAAGACAGGAAGGACTTTTAATCTTTCATACAACAGATATGGGATATATCTGCTTATAAAATCGACATGCTACATTTCTGTGTAAATATACTTCGCATGAAAACACTTCACGTAACTTTATTTAAATAGGGAACACGTGGAAGAGCTTGGTAGCTTCTATCGTGAGCTTTTTTGGAGCTATATGACATGTGGGCTCCGTTTGCGTGACAGAGCGCACGTACAAAGACCAGACGGGGATATATTAACTCGCCTAAGGTTAGGTAAGAACATATCTCAGTATGTAAAAACGGTGGCCTATTCCTTTAATCAAGTCAAATTATTCCTGATCATTGCAACGCTGGCCCAGTCTTGGAAGAGCACCTCAGAAGCACTCATGTTTCTTGTTTTGAGAAAATCTGTTATGTTTATGAAAGATTTACAAAAAATACTAACCCTACCTGTTAGATCATGTATTATTTGTTTTCTCCACATACAAGCCTAAATGATTCAAGTGTGAACTACATGCTACAGTTCATTTTGATAAATAAAAAACCTGATATTTCATTGGATGTGAGCTGCATTCACAGGCGATACCGATCACCCAAAGCCAGTAAACATTTGTCTCAGGCTGCATAAACCTGCAATATAACACTAGTATATTGCTTCTATTACATGCACTTGTAAGGAATACTCCACTTTGGCAGCTCTATTTACTGTCAGGCATGTTGAAAAATTAAAACAAATATTACATTATTGACGACACGGTGCTGTCTTTCGCAGGTCCATCTGATGAGGAGCTGTTGGAGCGAGTGGGTCATGAGGTGCATGTGGAGAGGGGAACCCGGAGGAGCAAAGAGGGAGAGGGTCAGAGCTGGGAGGAGAGACTGCAGGAGAACTGGGAAAACTGTGCGGTGCGTACTGAGCCTGACGCTGTTCCTGACACAGATCACACGTTTCCCTTAATACTGCAAACCTTTTTCTTTACAAGGAGCACTTTGCACAGCAGATATAATGCCCTTTTTAAATGAAACTGCAATGCAAACGATTGTGATGTAATTTGCAGCACAAAAACAGCTTGGTAATTGGATGATAAAACGCAGTAGTTGCCATTATGGTCATGCAAACAGGTTACACTGGGAAAAGAATAATAATTTAAAGGTAGAAATTACATATATTTACTTCAATTAGGAGATTAGATCTAAGGTTTTCTGGTCTGGTCTAAGATCAGATTAAACCTTTTATTGCCAATGGAATAAGTTTTTTTTATTCTTAAAGAGACTAGATGAGAGTTGATCATTGTATACTCACTACTGTCACCTCAGGTCATGCGTGTAACTGCACCTTCTATATAAAGCTCATGCATGACAGCTTTTTGAGTGACAGTGCAGGATTTTAGAGGCAGTTGTGGTGAACAGGTCTGGGCTCATTGGGGGGATGTGACTAAAGGCAGAAGAATTTGAGATTTGAATAGGTCAGGTCCTCATCCAGATCCATTCTTTGATTACCCACAGCAGTAAAAGCATTTTCTTTGTCGAGCTGCTCATTAGGAGCATGTTTTGTATTGATGGCAACAGTATGGTCCAAAATGTTACACGGCGTGCCTTTAAGTAATTTTTTTTTATTTTTTTTTGCCCCTTAAAGAGACTATACAGAGTTTAAAAATGGTAAAATTATGTATTTTCCTCCCCCTACATGTTCCAGCCATGTCCTAATGTGTAGAATAAGCCCAGACCTGTTCACTACAACTGCCTCTAAAATCCACTGTCACTCAAAAAGGTGTTACTTCGGGTGCGCATGCATGAGCTTAATATAGAAGGTGCAGTTACACGTATGACCTGAGGTGGCAGTAGTGAGTATAAAATGACCAACTTGCATCTAGCCCCTGTAACAGCACATTTTCTCCAAATATGAAAGCTTCTTGCCTGGAGAGCTTACAGGCTAAAGGCCAGTGTAACGCCTCATTTGAATGCGAAGTCCTGGAAAACTAAGCTTCTTTTAGTAGTTTTTGTTGCAGGTTTTTTATCACACTTTCATTACTTTTTTTGTCACATTTTTGTCACATTTTTAATCACATTTTCATTGCATTTTCATTGCTGCGTCGGGGCCACACTGGTGTGTAATGTAACTGTGATAAAGACACAAAAATTTGACCAAAACATGTCAAAAAAGCAACAAAAATGTGATCAAAACAGAAACAAAAAGGATGAAAACATGACAGTCATAACGAGGAAGAAGCTTAGAGTTTTGTCGGTCTTAGCTTTCAAATGAGGTGAGCTCCAGTCGAGAAACCTTTAGATTTGGGTAAAGCCGAACAGGAGAAAATCCACTCCCATGTGATCAAGCGTATCTTTTTTGCCTTCAACATTCAACAAACCATAGATAGTATTTCAAGTTTTGTTTTGGACAAGTTAGTTCAATATCAGCTGGTGGTGCATTTAATGTCACATCAATCGAGAATAACTGCAAAAACTCTTCTGAAGTGATTCTCTTTCCGCGTTAGGAGCTGAACCTGTCCTACCAGGATTTAGGCGATCCATACCAAAGGGAGAACTTCATCCGCATCCTTCGCCGGCTCATCCGTGTGGAGAAACTGCAGCTGGTCGACAATTCCCTGACGGATCTGAGCTCTGTTCGACTGCCAAGGTAATCATCGCGCCTCCCACGAACTCTATCGAATGGATGAACTTAGACTTTCTCGGACACTGATGAGGAAGAGACAGAAGTGCGGAAAAAGATACAGTAGGTTAAAGGGGCTAATGGTTTCGCTGCTGCAGTGAAGATGAGGCAGTGGAGGGAGTGCATTTATATGGATGATTTGAGCTTTTCCATAATAAGCTAATGGAGACTTTAAAAGGTAAAATACTGGAGTCATTTAAAACAGTTAGCAACCCAGATAGCTCCAGTATCTATCTGGGAGACTTTTCAGAGTCCGTTAGCATGCTCAATGTATTTTTCTTATAGCCGTTAGCATTAGCCATCATCACAACTTTAAATGATCAAGATGTTTTCAGCTGTTGTCAAACCCATCGACCACAGTCAGGTGAAGTCAAAGCCTAGTTAGAAATCATTAATGAATGCAGAGACCTTTTGAGATTTTACTTTAGACACAAAATAGAGTCTAAAAGTGTCCTCTAGGCTAAATGCTAACTTAATTTCAGTCATGTTTCTAGTTTTTGTTGGTCTGATACACATCTGGCGGCCACTAAACTTCATCTGATAGGATGTTGAAGTGCATATTGACACATTAGACACAATTTTTGCTAGAACATAGTTAGCCCAATTACCTATTTAAGATTTTGATAAAGATTGTACCCAGCTTTTTTTTAGTTTAGCCATTTTTGTCATGTTTATCGTTTCACTTCCTTATTGGACACTGACAGGAAGTGATACAGATGATGGCAAACAATTGAAACTGTTGCCGTGCCAACCAAGTCAATAGATACAGATGGTTTCACGTCATAATAGAAGGTGGCGTGACTTCGCCGAGGGGGAAAATAGAATCTTTTGGGAAACACAAATTTCCACTCTTTTCAGCCATTTTCTGGTGGAATAACGTATTTACCACACATAAGTAAAGTCAAGTGTAAATCGGGCCCATATGGATATTTCCATATGATTTCTTACAGCAGATTGATCAGTAGAAGTGGAAAAAAACGGCAGCCTTAGCCAGTCTAGCTATCCATTAGCATTAGCATGATGCTAACATGATGCATCCATCCTTAAAAATAGGTAAATGTGAAGTCATACTGAAAATCTCCATACTAATGGAGATTTTAAGGTGAAATACTGGAGTTATTGTTATACACATTAAAACACTTGGACTTACAAGAAGTAGTTCAACAGCTAATGAGTTTTTCCACTGCTTTTTTCTCCACTTTTTATACTGTTTTTAGTCTGGAATATGTATGCTAACGGCGGATCTCCATGGTTACAGTGGAATTTCCCGAACTCTATTTCCCCTATTTTTGGCGGCGAAAGCTGAATAATTGATTGAGCCAGGTTTAAATTCATAGTTTTATTTTGTTGACATATTAGTTACAATTTTACATTTTGGTTGGTCGTTTTAGTTTGTTAGTGTAAAATCTGTAAATAAAAAACAAATTCAAAACTCAATAAATCAGGCTGGGAATTAGATATATTAAAAAAATCCCTCTGGAAAAAACCTTAAAGATATTGTTCAGTCATTGAATTTACAATTTCCCAAATAAATCAATACTGAATAGTTAAACATGTTATAGTGAAGACTGGGTATTTTCTTGTTAAGAGACCAAGAGTTTTGCTAGTTCTCCTCTTAAATCCAATAAAAACGGTTCTTCTGACTGTCTAATTTGACAAACATCACTTCAGACAGTGCTCCTGATGATTTTGTCACCTGAAAACTATATAAATAATAAACTACATGCCTGTTTTAACGCACAGGTGCAGGATCCTGAACCTGCACCGGAACCACCTGGTGTGCCTCCGCCTGCTGCCAAAGCTCCCGGCCGTGGAGCACCTCTGTCTGTCGGACAACGCCGTGGCCTCTCTGTCTGGGCTGGGGGCTCTGGGGAACAGCCCCCTGCGCTCCCTCAACCTCAGCCGCAACCCGGTCACCTTCACCCCACACTACCGCGCCCGGTGAGTCACCACGCTACAGTTAGCATTTAGCCTTACGCTAATATTTTAATCAGTGGTGTCTAAACCTTTTTCATCATGGGCCAAATAAGTCAAAGTAGGCAGTTCTCTTTGCTGTAGGGGTTCATCATTATGTTTGTTTTTGAGTTTTGTAAAAATGGGAAAAAAGAATAGAAGATCTGGACTACTGTAGTGTAATAAGACATTTTCAGTTGTCAGTATATTAAAGAAGATTAGACTAGCTCCCGTCGATCACATGAAAGCAAAAAATAAGCACCAATAAAGTCACTAAAACCACCAGCTACACATAAAGTGGCCTTTTAAGCTGTGCCAATGGAACACAATTCTCTTCCACAAAGAGCCGCAGCGTATCGTTGCATAGTGTCATATAACATTAGCCGGTAGCACCCAAGTGCTAATCAGCCTCTTTATTAGCGTTTTAAGTGGATTAGAGCTTAATCACTGGGGGAAACCCTAGCGTAAACTGTGGGTGTTTAGTTAAAGCAGTACTAAGTAGCTTGTTTACCTTAATAAATCCTTTTCGTAGTCCCTCTGGGAGTAATACAAGTGTTAATGGGCTGATTGGGGTGTCTTTCATCTCCCCCTGGTGTCTCTGGCTGGAAAACCACAAAAAAAACGACCGGGTAGGAGTCACCAATACACACTAATGGAATCACGAAGAAGAAGCTAACATGCTAACGGGCAAAGCTAACTGTGGGCTAGCGCCACTTAAACAGTATTTACAGCCAAATTTGAGTGAAAAAAACTATCTCCATTGTTTAATCTACATTATCCCTCTCTCCGTTTGTCTTTTCTGTCGTAGTATTTACTGTCACGGAAAATTAATAAGCAAACAAAACGCAACATGCTACGACACTGGCAGTGCTTATGGCCTCTAGGGGCATTGAGTTACTTCGTACTGCTTTAAAGATCCACAGGACATCACAGTCAACCCCAAAACAGCAGTTGTCTGGGCTACGCGGGGCTAACTTCTTCTTTTTGTTGCTTTATGGTGAGCAGCTCTCACCGTTAGGGTGCATAACCTCCACCTACAATGCTGGAGTGTGGGCCAGAGTATATTCTGTATCTATCCCTTTTATTTAATTTATCTACAATATATCAAATAATCCTCTTTCTTTTTTTAAATAACAAGGCTAAATGGGCTAGTTCTTTGTTTTAAACAACATAGCAGCCAAAGGTGAACCGGAAACAGTGTGCATTGCCATCAACCCCCTGCCCCCTGCTGGCTGGGAGTTGCACTGCTCCCCTGCTGCTTTCAAAGGGCATTCGGATCGGTGGTGGTCATGCAGACTGGGACAAGACTGGTTTGACAGTATCATTAGTTGGATTAGACTTCACATGTAAACGTCATGACTGGCAACACTGATTTTACATATATGTTGATGTAAGATTGCCAGAAGCATTAATACAAGCTGCCAAGAAAGAGGAAGCAGGATGGTCAGAGATGTAGGTAAAACTAATCTGTCTCCATTTGGATGTGTCATGTATGAAACCTTGTTGAAATGCATATGAGTCCACTATATATATCGAACAGTTCTGGTGATAAAAAATCCTGATTGTGCAGCCTGTTGCTTGTATTTTTCTTAATTTGCTTATGTTTTTGTTGCAGGGTTTTCTCCTGTTTGCCAAAGTTGGAGGCGCTGGACGGGATTCCTAAACTGCCAGAAGACTGTGTGCCAACAGCCCAGCAGACCTCAGAGACCACCACCATGTGCAATATTTTATAAGTTTTCTGCCACACACATGGACACGATGGTTTGTTATTTTTATTTTTGCTCATCGTCTGGTGCTTAAGTATTTGCACTACTTTTGAGAAACGTGACACCGTTGCTATACCTTGCAGTTTTAATACGACAAATGATCAATTGTTTTACATAATTTTGTAAAATAAATGGTTAAAATGTTCTCATTGCATTTCTTGACCAATATTGTTTTGGATATTGATTTTTAAAGGATTTTTTTGCGTAAATGGATTCCTGGCCATGCACAAATTAGCCTCTCCTGCTGCATGACCGCGGAGTGTGAGGCGTGTGAGGCGTGAGAGGCGTGAGAGGGCAGAGCGCGCGGATGTCTGCGCTCGGGCCTTATCAAACATTTAGTGCTCAGACTCCCATGGATAATGGCTTCTTGTGTCCTCCCACTAACAGGGTAATGACCCATGAGCCACATTCAGCAGTACACATGCTCGGATCATGGAGCTATCCAGGATCGACAACTCGGAAATGACGGAACTAGTCACAACTTCGGCTAAATCATAATTATAAAAGCAACAAGGACATGCTCCTTCAAAGCCCTGTTTCTCAGACTTGAGCCATAAGTGTGACCCCGGTTCTTTTGCAGCTCTTTTCATTTTAACCTCTTAACCCCCACCTGAATCGAGGGAATTTTCTCCAAGGCTTCAAAATAGCAACGAGAATAAGACGAAAATGAGAATGAAAATGCAACAAAGGAGCCACAGAAAAGTGACGAAAAAGCAACAGAAAAATTGTGAAAAAGTGACCAAAATGAGTGCAACAAAAAAGCTACAAAAGAGTGATAGAAAAGTCACAGAAACGCAACAAAAAGCTGATAAATCGATGAAAATGTGACAAAAAAAGATACATTTAGATGAGTCTTGTACAGCTTTCAAATGAGTTTTTACACTGGCCTAATGAAGCCTAGGCGTTGATTCAACCTGGTAGACTAATTTCAGCATCTCCTGCCTCCAGCCAATGACCACTTCCTCCACCTCAGCCCATCAGCGTAAGAGCCGCACCACCGTATCAGCCCTCAGTCCCACTTTTCAGCCCCAGCAATCATGGTTCATTCGCTTACTGGCTGTGCTGTGACCCACCTCCGCCCCGTCTCCGCCTCTTCTCCCTGCTGCATCTTCACAAGTCTTCCATACCACCACCAGTGTCCAGGCTCTGGGGGAAGACATCCCTAACTCCAAGCTGTTCATCCATACTGACTTTCATGCATACATCGATGTCTACCGCCGGGGTTTGATCCCCAAAACTAATATACATGTCAATAAATCTTCCAAATTAGTGCTTTTGTCTGTTTGAGTCTATCCAGGTTGAATAAGAAGATCTGAGAAAAGGTGCTTGGTGAAGGCGGGGTTAAAGGTCCTATATCATGCAAAATCGACTTTTTGGAGCTTTTAGCCATGTTTACGGCCTGATTTTAATTTGTAAAACAGCGTTTTCATTATTTCTGTCGTAAGAGAGAAACAAAGAGGAAAAAAAAAGAAAAAAAAAAATTTAAAAGAGAAAAAAGGATGTGCCCGAGGTGCTTCCAGGTCAGCTGTGGCCAAAACAAACACCCCTGAGCGTCTGAACAGATCAGTCATGTTTGCGCTGCAGCTGTGACGATGGAGCTCGTTGTCATCTATTCTGGACACACCTGTTCTTTATTATTAACGATAATGTCACGGAGAAAAAGAAAAAGAAGCGCGTTTGGCTACGAGGACGGGAGTTTATTCAACCTTTCTCAGGAAGAGGCCACTCAGTTGTTTTTTCTCTCCGGGATTCAGCGACTATCACCAAAATATTGTTTTTCTGTGACTGTCACTGATGGATGTTTGGTGAACCTTCGCCAGAACCAAAGTGGATTAACTTTTATAACCAACGCGAGTCCCATAATGTAAACAGCGATGGACCAGAGTGGTGAGTCAATCCAAACGCGGGTTAGCATGTGTGTTAGCATATTAGCTTGTGTGTTAGCCATTTATGAAGCTGTGTTGCAGATGTCAACTCCTTGTAACTGCATCGTGAAGTAACTTCACTTATTGCTGTTTATTTATATTTAACGGTAAAGTTGTATGTGCGGAGAGAGGGGGCGGAGTTAAATGAATCGAAGCGTTGTGTCTTCCGGGTTCAAAAAATACCTCCAGAAAACACTTATATTTATCACAAAAATGAGTGCTCAATAGTGGTAGAGGTACAATATATCATATAAATGCCTATACTTAACTTTGGAATGGCTAAAATAGCATGATATAGCTCCTTTAAGAGGTTAACATAGAAACAATTTTATTCACTGTTTTTTGTCCTCCATTGGGTTCGTCCTTATTTATAACATGTATGATTTTGCACTTTTAGCGATGATTTGAGTTAGGCTCAGGTTCGTTTTAATATTTTGTCCCATTTTAGCTCGGCTAGCCTTGTGTTGGTTTAGTCCAGTTATACACGGCCTGACCAAAAAGAAAAGAAAAATCACCACCTGGATTTAACTGTTATGATCTGGGGTTGCTGCAGTTGGTCAGGTCTAGGTTCAACAACACTATGAGCCCAAAGAATGACCGGGTTATTCCATCAATGGATTTCTTCTTCCCTGATGGTGCAGGCATATACCAGGATGACAATGCTAGGATTCATCGGGCTCACATTGTGAAAGAGTGGTTCAGGGAGACATTCACACATGGATTGTCCGTCACAGAGTCCAGATCTTAACCCCATTGAGAATCTTTGGGCTGTGCTGGAGAAGGCCTAGCGTTGTGGTCACACTCTCCCATCATCAATACAAGATCTTGGTGAGAAATGAATTCAACATGGTGTCTTTTGACATTGAAGAAGCTCCTTTAAAAAAAAGCGAATGTGTGCAGTAATTTACCTCAAACTGCAATAGTGAAGGTGGGCAAAACCCTTAACAGAGTGGCTGTTGGTGCAGAATGGCAACCTGGTCTCCAGCAATCTACCCCAGGGCAAGTGTGGCTCCAGAACTGACATGACCTTGGGTAGATTAATGGAAGCACCACTTATGAACTCACGTTATCCACACATATTTTTAGTCTAGTTACTGGAGCACGATACACACATATTTGTAATTCCATACTGATTTGCCAGTGGTTTTATTTTACCACACATTGTTATCTAATATCCCAGGGCCATATGAATAATACCACAAGCTCGACAAGCGTAGCTATAGCGTATAATATTTCCCCGTACATGTGCGTAATGCTCATAGTCAGGCAGTACAGCTCCCTTTAGACCAGTGCAGTAAACGGAGCCAGTCTCTCTCTCTCTAACAAGCACACTGCCTTCCATGCACAAACTCGCACTTACACGGCTCATTGGGATTCATTAAAGTGTGAAGGATTGTTTGTGCGACTGTGTGCTGGGGCTGTGTGCAGACGGAGATAGGACCCCACCCTGATGAACGGGGGCCCATTACTCCGGCAGATAAACATTGTAATAGAGACATTGTATTTTTATAGACTGCAAACAGGCACAGGGGAAGAGAGATAGATCTGTAGGATGTTATCGAGCAGCGCCATTTCTACTCGATTTGTTTGCGTCACTACAAGTTCAGATACAGGAGCAACGAAGTTAAAGTAAGAGTATC
Source organism: Gobius niger (assembly GCF_951799975.1). Classification (NCBI taxonomy): domain Eukaryota; kingdom Metazoa; phylum Chordata; class Actinopteri; order Gobiiformes; family Gobiidae; genus Gobius; species Gobius niger. Next base: position 9,408,813 of record NC_136852.1, on the reverse strand, counting down.
AGAAGATTGTTCTGAAATGTACTTAAAGGCACACTGTGGAGCACAAAAAGCATGCTCCTAATGACGAGACACAGGGGATGCTATTTTTGCAGTAAATACTGGATTTGGATCAACGGGCGAGGAAAGCGCTTCTCTTTGGTCCTAATGGCGGGGAGCTGACATTGCCGCAGTACCACCCTCCAAAATAAACTTTGTAAAATGGTTTCCAATGGAGACTTTACACCTATCTAATACTGCTGGTTCCAAAGACTTTCTTTTTTTTTTTCTATAAATTGCTGTTGTGACTCATGTGACAATGCTGGGTGAAGTTTCATATTTTTAACCACGCAGGTTTTTGTGCTGTAAAATTAAAAAGTTTAAAGGGACTAGATGCAAGTGGTCATTTTTAAACTCACTACTGCCACCTCAGGTTTTATGCGTAACTGCAGCTCATGCATGACGGCACTTCGGACCTGAATTAACACCATTTTGAGTGACAGTGCAGGATTTTAGAGGCAGTTGTGGTGAACAGGTCTGAGCTCATTCTACACATTAAGACATTGCTGGAACATGTAGGGGAAGGAAAATACATAATTTTAATATTTTTAAACCGTGGATAGCCCCTTTAAGCCTGAGGTTTTGATTGACAGGCTCCGGAGCACAGTGGAGGCTCAGCCCGCCTCACGGGGGAGATGTTTCCCGTCTTTTTTTCCTTTTTGTAACATGCTCTGTTGGAGGAAACGGACCGCCATCATGGATTCTCTTTCGAATAGAGAAATTCATGTAAATGGGGAGGAGTGAGCAATGACAGTCTTTTAATATTAAGTCTATGATTTGGATGGATTTGGATCTGGATGAGGGCCTAACCTTTATATATCTCGTATTTGGCTGCCTTTAGTCAACGTCTCCATGGAGATGAGCTGGAGACGGATTTTTCAACAGGGACTATACGGAGTTTAAAAATATTAAAATTAAGTATTTTCCTCCCCCCACATGTTCCAGCCATGTCCTAATGTGTAGAATGAGCTCAGACCTGTTCACCACAACTGCCTCTAAAATCCTGCACTGTCACTCAAAACGTTGTTACTTCGGGTCTGAAGTGCCGTCATGCACGAGCTTAATATAGAACCTGCAGTTACGCGTATGACCTGAGGTGGCAGTAGTGAGTATAAAAATGACAACTTCCATCTAGTCCCTTTAAGATATAATTTAGTAAAAGAAATGCTTGTAATTCACAATGTGGCAAACATACACTGCCTATTCCAAATATATAAGTTCATATGCTCAAAATATTTGGTTGGCCCGCCTTAAGCCTCGATTACAGCACGCATTCACCGTGGCATTTTTTCAATAAGCTACAGCAAAGTATAAAGATCCAGTGTTGCATTCATGGGAGAGTGTGACCACTGCGCAAAGACCTCTCCAGCACATCCCAAACATTCTCAATGGGGTTCAGATCTGGACTGTGTGGCCGACAATCCACGGGTGAGAGTGATGTCTCGCGCTCCCTGAACCACTCTTTCACAATGTGAGCCTGATTATTGAAATAAAGGTGAAAGCACTGGCCAGCACAGAAGAAAGAAGGCACTAAAGCAGAGCGTTGCGCTAAATGGAGGAGCGTGTGGGACAAAATCCATTACAAGGCCGGGGTGAAACTGCAATTACCATTACGCCACTAATTGCTTTTCCTCCCACACTTTATCTTTCCCCTATATCCACTCTTTTGAGCACGAACCAGCTCCTCCGCCGTCCATCCTGAAATTTCTCATGAGCTAAACTTCCGCAAGCCTCCCTGCGCAGATTTCTGATAATGCGTTTGTTTTCATCGTCAAAACGAACTTGACAGAGGAGGGGATTACAGTTAATGGAAGGTGCAGCAGGAGCGTTTTGCATTCTGTGTACGCTGCGAGGAGAAACATGGCAGCTTCAGCCCCAATGCATGCAAATACCTCCTGCAATGAGAGGGTTTCGCCTCCTCAGCGGTTCTCAGAGGCGGAGAGGAGCCACGGCTTAAATATTTATTAGAAACCTGTCAAGTTAAAAAAAAACGTCACCCTCATGTATCCCATAATGTGAGGACACTCGAACTGCAGCGAGAGATGAGGCTCGAAAGTGTCCTCTTTACCCGTATTACCAGACAAGATAAACATCTCAGATTGTGCCCAGTCTTTATGAATGTTCCTCTCAGTTTGGACAACCTCACTCGACATTTTCCCGCAATTTTAATGCACCAATACGATATTTTGGAAGCCACAAGCGCTAAAAAGGGAAGATTCCAATTTAAGGCCTTGATTTTGGCACAATTCCTTTAATGACTTAATGCTTTTTAATGCCAGTGGAAACCTTGCTTTGTCTTTTTGAAGAAGAACCTTTACCAAGAAATCTAGATTTGAAGGCAGAGTGAATCTAGCGTAATGCTTTATGAGGCCTTGATTTTGACCTGATTCATTCACATAGTCACATATTATTGATCCTGGGCCCACTATGTACAATATATCAAATTTTGTCGCATTTCTGATACTTTATAAGCAAAAAGATATTGCTAATTTCCATTTCGATCAATGAGTAGTACAAACTTTACAACTAGACAGAGCCTTGTAGCTCTAAGGAGACGAAAAATCAACACAGGGAAACTCAGTCATTAAATATAACAGTTAATCTCTTAATCCACGCCTGAAATGAGCGAAAAATGAGGATGGAAACCTAACAAAAAGCGACATAAGAGCGACAAAAATGTGCCGGAAAAACAACATAATTATAAAAGCGACAAAAAAGTGACAAAAAATGACAAAAAGTGACAAAAAAGTAACACAAAAATGACCAAAAAGCAACAAAAAAATTACTAAAAAATGTCAAAAAGAGCAATAAGAAATATTTTAAAAAGTGACAAAAAGCAACAAAAAGTGACAAAAAGGAACAAAAAAAAATACAAAAAAATGTCAAAAAAGCAACAAAAAATATTTCAAAAAGTGACAAAAAGATCAAGAACAATAACACTATTATAATTGCAACAAAAAAATGAACAAAAAGTGACGAAAACACACAAAAAGCAACAAAAACACGACAAAACAGCGCCAAAAAGAAATGCACACACAACAAAAACGCTTCAAAAATGTGACAACAAAAGGCCGACAATGCAACAAAAAAGTTGCGATCAGTTTTGTCAGTCTTAAGGTTGGATTACACTTGACGCCTCCGAGCGGCTCTATTTTCCACATCGGCGTCCTGAAAAAATGTCTAACTACGCGGACAGTCCACACGACAATACCTACTTAAACGATAATACCTACTTAAACGACAATACCTACTTAAACGACAATACCTACTTAAACGACAATACCTACTTACACCGTGCGGACAGTCCCAAGTGCCAAACAGAGAAAGGCCACTAGCGTCCGTCGTGGGAAATATAATGAGACCTTTCGCTTTCAAATGAGACGTCACACTGGCCTATAGGCTGAAAGCTCTCTGGTCATGAAGCTTTTAGAATTCATGTAAAGCCAGACTGGAGAAAATGTGCTCCGTTAAGTAAGCTGTTAAAGAGACTAGATGCAAGTTGGTCATTTTTATACTCACTACTGCCACCTCAGGTCATACGTGTAACTGCACCTTCTATATAAAGCTCGGGCGTGACGGCACTTCGGACCTGAAGTGAAAACTTTTTGAGTGACAGTGCAGGATTTTAGAGGCAGTTGTGGTGAACAGTTCTGAGCTCATTCTACACATTAGGACATTGTTGGAACATGAAGGGGGAGGAAAATACTTAATATTAACATTTTTAAACTCCGTATAGTCCCTTTAAGTAGCTTTGATGAAATGAAGGAATTGGTTCTTTGTGGAAGGACAAGAGCCACTGAGTCTTTTCACGTTGACCTCTTCCTTTCTTTTATTCCTCACTTTGCTCCAGTAACAAACATTCAAACATTTCATATAAAACATATAAACTATAAAAAAATCTTATCTTTGTACAGTAGACTAAAAATGACAGTTTGCATCCACAAGAACTGCTGCTACTAACGCGTCCATGTACAGAAGACCCATGTACAAGTTTCCAGAAATAAAAAAATACTTGTAAAACTCACAAGAAATACTAATGTTTTCTTTCTTTTCTTTTTTTTTTTCCTCAAACGATTGTCAGTGTCGGAACAATCAAGAATAAATAACACAAAGACTTGATTGGAATGCAGGACGTACAGGTAAATGAACGCTAAACGAACAAAGCATTTTGAAACGCGAGGACTTGCGGTTCGTAAGATATGATAATATATCCTTTTTTTATCCCCACACAATACAACAGAAACAACATTCGCTGCCCCATTTTTTAACCAGACGGGCCACTGTGTCAAATTTCGACAGTTTTTTGGAAGCATCTTTGAAAAGGCGTGTCATTTTGCGGCACATTGGCTTTAGACTCGGCTGGTTTTTCTGGCAGGGTTTGTGTAGCTCGTCAAAGGCACTGTGGCAGGTCCGTGTCCACACTCTCTCTCTCTCTCTCTCTCTCTCGTGTCCATCGCTACATCTCCGCTCTCCGCCGGGGTTTGTCCCGGGCTGCGGTGTCCAAGTCCGCCTCCTCCTCCTCCTCTTCGTAATTCTCCTCCTCGTTGTTTTGATGGCCGCCCTCTTTACGCGGCTCCTCTTGGTTTTTGCCCTCGTCCTAAAACAGAGAGAGAAGTTGAATATGTGTGAATCATCCGGGAGCGTTCATCTGGGTCACTCCAAACCTGCAAAACCATAGAAAAATTAGTCTGTTAAGCCTGTACGCAAGTTTATTTATTCATTTGGCCAGTACAGAACATGTTAAATAACACACAACACACACAGCAATAAGTAATGTTGAAATAAGTCATATCTTCTTAAAATAAGTAAACTCATCCTTGATTTGAGTAAACATTGTTACACTTATATTAATAAAAAACATGTACAACAATCTTTTATCAAGTAAATTAAGCTTTTTGATTACATTTTTAGAGCATTCAGATCTTTTTTAAGCATAAAAACTTGCCACATAAAAAGATTTCTTGAAGTTTATTACAGAACAAATGCACTATATATATTATATTTTAGTTTGGTTTAGTTTTAGTCTTGTGACGAAAATGCTATTTAATTTTAGTAGACTTTTAGTCAAATAATCTCTTCCATTTTAGTCTAGTTTTAGTCGACTAAATTTAAGACCAATTTAGTCAACTTTGCATTTAAAATATTTATTATAATCATAGTTAATTGAGGTCCTCTGCTTCATGGAGCTTCTCCCACATTAACAAAGCTCAGAGCTTTGGCAGTACATTTAAACCAGACCTGGGCAAAAAACGGTGATGATTCAGTCCGGCCCACGACTTGTCAGGCATAAATTACTTAGTATGTCGAGAATGTTATGATTTTTTTAAAGAAATTACCAGAATGCTCACTCCAGCCACTAGGGGGCAGCTTAAATAAAAATAAAAGGAAAGAATTCCACAGGTGTCCAGCAGAGGGCACTGACATAATGAAAGATCAGGATATAAGCAACACATTGTCATTAAGTAGGAAAAGGACAGTCTGCCCCTGGGCAGCTGTGGCTACAATACTCGCTTACTACCACGGAGTGTGGAGTGAATGAATATTGACTATAATGTAGCAGAGATGTGTGACACAGGCTTGTAAAGTGCAATAAGTGTAAGCCGTTTTTTATGAGGCTACAGTCCTGTCAGGCTCATTTATTTTGGACCCAGGGAAATGTACTTGGAGGCCCTGCTGTAGAGCATCGCTTAATTTCAAACAAACTCCGTAAAGAAAGCTCAGAGGTGCTTTCAGTGCGATGGTTAAAGTTAACAAGGATAAAAAGTTGAATGACCTAAATAATGATGGTCACACATGCGCATCCTTGGCTTGATATGGCTAAATATTTACAGAAAATAATAGTCCTACTAAATAACGGTATCAGCTATTCAAAATACACAAAGTTGAGCAGAATAAGTTTGAGTTATTGTTGGTTCAGGCTTCTCATGTGGCCCCTTGTGAAAATGAATTGAGGCTCTTTCAAACAGTCATTGGACGCTTTGATGATTCTAGTCTCTGCTTTTCATTTTTATTTAGTCATATTTTAGTCTACAAAAATATCTGGACTTTTTAGTCATAGTTTTAGTCTCATAAAAAACTCTCTCATTCACCTGACACCAGATTGGACCCTATTGTACATGCTTTTAGTGGTAGGGAAAACTGGTGGAAACCTATATAGAAAGATATGTGTTAACTTCATCAACAGGATTAAACACAGGTAGGTTTTTGATGATATTGTATGTAAAGTCATGTGTATTCGCTCTATGGGTTTGCCCTGAGGTTAGGAAGAGGCTATGTTCCCCACCGCAGAGCCAGCAGAGACTCTGGTTACAAGCCTTGAATGAAAGTGGATGATAGAAGAAGATCTGCTGAGCTCAGATTACTCACAGTGATTAGGTGATGACAACAGTGTGAAATGCAACATAATAACATCGTGTAACATGAACATGCGAGCGAGTCTATCCTTAAATCACATGCCACTGAACATCACTGAATACAAATGCTATTGATTAGACAGAAGTCACTGGATTATGTTCTATGTTAAAGCAGTACTAAGTAACTCTTCCCCCTAGAGGCCATAAGCGCAACTGCAGGTGTCGTAGCAAGTTATGATTTTTAATTGTCTTGGAGAGTAAATACTACGCTGACAGGTAAGGCGAAGGGAGAGAGGGTTACTATGCATCCAATTATACAATGGAAATATTTTTTTTCACTCAAACTTGGCTGTAAATACTGTTTAAAGTGATGTTAGCCCGCAGTTCGCTTTGCCCATTAGCATGTTAGCTTCTTCTTCGTGATTCCATTAGTGTGTATTGCTTTCTCCGCACCGGGGGCAGTCAAGTTGCAAACATGGTTTTCTGGCCAGAGACACCAGGGGGAGATGAAAGACCCTCCAATCATCCCATAATCACTTGTATTACCCCCACAGGGACTACGGAAAGGATTTATTAAGGTAAACACGTTACTTAGTACTGCTTTAAAATTTAAAATCCGTTTGGTGAAAGACAGATTTGTGCAGAACAAACCCCATAAACGGTTGCTTGCATCTTGCTTTTGTGTGTAATTCCCCTTGAAGCCAGCAGAGGGCGCATCAACTAACATACGCATCCTGATCAAGTATCTTTTTCACACACACAATATTTTGATAAGAAAATGTTTTATTTTTAACATGTTACTGAAAGCAATGCCCAACCTGTTCAATGTTATCCTCATTGTACGGGTCTTCTCCGTCCTCCTCCACTTCATCTTCTCTCTTTGCCCCACCGTCGGCCAACTCCTCCTGACCCTGTGGGACAAACAATGCAGGTTTTGCATGTAAGAAAATTTGCTTTTACTGCTGAGCTTTAATAAGTATTTTCTGGTTTTGATATGGCCAAATCAGGGCGCAACTGCAGCAGCGAGAGTTTCACAAATGACTACCAGCTCTTCCTACATGTGCCATCCTGATAAACAGGCTAAAAATGTGTTTTAGGGTGTTGTATAGAGATAGTAGTCCAATAGATACAGGCATTGCGTCATAGAAGGGGGCGTGGCCTTGCCGAGGAGGAAGGAAGTATCTTTTGGGAAAGACAATTTTTCCCTTTTTCTGGCAAAATACAAACTTAATTATCACACACAAAGTCAAGTCTAAATCGGGTCCATATGGATGTTTTTTTTTTCACAGCAGATTGTTCAGTAGAAGCAAAATACGGCAGTCATAGCTAGCGTTAGCATGTAGCATGATGATAACAAGAAGCATCATGTTCAAATTTGCCGTTATTTATGTATTGATGGATTGGTGAACCACTTTGCTCCTCTCAATGTCTTTGACAAATGCTGAATTATGAATATAGTTTTCTACCCAATAAATATACAAAGTAGTTTGGGAGTAATTATAGAGCGTTTAGATTTTCCTCTTCTTTGTTTTCCCCCCTCAACAGCTTCAAACATGACCATATATGGACGATTCCAGAGATGCCGTCTCAATCGATGGTGTTGGCAGATGGAGGAGGAGGAAGAGTAGTAGTACTAGTGGTGGTGTGGGCCAACCTGACCTGTACCCAGACATGGGTAGAACATGCAAACTCCACACAGAAAGGCCTCATCCAGGTGGGAATCGAACCTGTGTCCTACTAGCTGTGAAGTAAACGTGCTAACCGCTGCACCTCCGTGCCGCAACTACTCTATTCTATTGTGCATGTTTGTACCTCGTCCTCTCCTTCCTCTTGGTACTGCTCGTCCAGTGTGTCTTCTTGTTGATCTGGGTTTCCAGCCATCTAAACCAAACACATATGACAAGTCACTGTCAAACTGGTTAAGGATCAGAGAATATTTGCATCAGTCTTCAGGATTGAGAGCTTGATATAGTCTTTCAAAAAAAGTTAATCTAAACAGACAAATGATGCTGTGTCAGAAAACAATACAAAGCTGATGCAGAGCTAATGCATCACCACCAGCCTACACTTTCCCCTCCACCTACCACCAGCTCGTCGTCCACGGCGGGCTGCTCGTGCCCAGGGTGAGTGTCTCTGTGCTGGGATCGCGCTGCCGGCTCCTCCTCGTCGTCCTCCGCCGCGTCTCGGTGCGGCGCCCGCTCATCCTCAGCCTCCTCAAACTCATCCTCTCCCTGGTTATTAGGGTCGTCCTCCGGGTCAGGCTCAACCTCTACCTGGAGAACACGTCAAAATACACTTCTAAGCAACACTCAGTAATTGTGATAATGGTGTGTGGTAAGTCTGTGTGTGAGTGGCTCCACAAAGTAAGTCAGTTTCTAGTTACTTCGATTTGAGTGAAATTAATAACAAATTCCTTTTAAAAAAACGCGGGTGAGTGCATCAATGATCTGGGGAAATCGTCAACAGAGGCCGGTGCTCTTCAAGGACAAGGCTGAACATTCAAGAAAAAGTAAGCTAAGAACTTGCTTGTGGGACAACTTGTGTCGAGTGGAGAAAGCAGTGAAAAAGCAAAAAAGGACTTTCATTTTGTTATGGACATTTTTTCCTTTTTCACTGCTTTCTCCACTTCACTCGCCTTGCCTCCAGTGTCTGTGTACATTGGTGCATGAATGAAAGTGTCAATGGGAAAGTGGTCCTTTGGGCCTAATGAAGGTAGAAAAGCGCTATTCAAGTTGAGACCATTCAATATTTACCACAGCTGTTACCAAGATGGATTGTCACAAGATCTGAGGTGTCAAACTCATGAAAGTCCACAATATGGTGCATTTCTACAACTGTACACATCTACCCTCCCTAACCACGGCCCAATCCGTCTGCGTTCATGACCTTCTCTCAACTCTCTGGACCCACAAGGTCAACACGACATTAGCAGTGAATTAGACAAACCTGGTGATGTGGAGGAACTCTGTGGTCATCGTTTTCTTGCTCCTCCTCGTCTTCATGAAGCATATGGACGTCTTGCTCTTTGAAAACACAAACGTTCAAAACAAATGACTTTAGAACTACATTAGCCGCACATACAACACTCCTCATATTGATGGTTTATAAGACATTGTCTAAAAATAGTAACTTTGAGGACGAAACATGCTCGTGTCTAAACACATGCTGCGCCCTTAAAGGGACTATACAGAGTTTAAAAATGTTCAAATTGAGTATTTTCCTCCCCCTACATGTTCCAGCCATGTCCTAATGTGTAGAATGAGCCCAGACCTGTTCACCACAACTGCCTCTAAAATCCTGCACTCAAAAAGTTTTACTTCGGGTCCGAAGTGCCGTCATGCACAAGCTTAATATAGAAGGTGCAGTTACACATGTGACCTGAGGTGGCAGTAGTGAGTATAAAATGGCAAACTTGCATCTAACCCCTTTAAGAACTGCTGTTCAATGTAAATTTACGACTTGACACAAAGTTTTTTTTAAAGTTTTACCTTCTTCGTCGTCGTTGTGATTCTCCACTTCTCCTTGCACAATATCATTATCCAGATTTTCATACTCCGACCTCTTCCTGCAAAGATAACAAAAAAAGACAGACAAAGCTACATTTAAAAGCCTTAACTTTCTGACAAGAGTTAAGAAATAAAAAGAAGAAAGTACTAATTTAACTTTTAGTGTAAAACAAGTTCCTTTGGGGATAAAAGTGGTTGCCTTCATGAAGTCTTGTAACTATGGTAAACTATTTTCGTTTCTTTCTTGTTTTCAATGGGACTCTGGTCAAAGGGAGGAAGGGAGCCCTCTACTTGTGTTTTCTCTTACTGCATGTAATTAAAATTCTATAACTAGAGGTATTTTCTTAACACATGCATAATATTTTGAGTCATAGAGCAAAAATATCAAGGCAAAAGTGGTTGTTGAAGTGAAGTAACTTAGGTCACGTGTGTCCCGACCTGTGCTGCTCCTCGTTGAGTATCTGCTCCCGTCGGTCGGCCTCCCTGTGCTGCAGCTGCTCCTTGTCGTGCTGCTCTCTGGCCCGCTGCTCCCGCTCCTTCATCACCCGCTCCCTCTCGGCCCGTAGAGCGTCCTGTTTGAGCTGGATCTGCCGGCGCTCCTCGGCCTGCTGAGCCTCCAGGCGCTGCTGCTCCTTCTGCTGCTCGTACGGAGACTTCATGTGCTCCGCGGGGGGCGGCTGGGCGTCCGCGTGGGCGTCTGAATGGGGCTCCTGGAGGAAAAAAGTTCAGCATATAAGCTATACGTACCTAGCATTATTCAGTCGGCTGCATAACTCTTCCCACTGATGCCCTGAGACGCACCCCGTGTGACTGCTGTGCGTGGTCGATGGCGTTCTCGTCCGGGAGCTCCTGCTCTGGCACCTCCTCCTCCTCGGGCTCCTCCTCCAGTTTCTGGGGCTGTCCCGCCTGAGCCATGTGCTCCTCTGCCAGCTCCCTGCGCCTCTCCGCCTCTCCCTCCTGGTCCTCCTCTGGAGCCTTCTCTGTGAGCACCTGGTGGGGATCAGCTGGGAGCTCCGGCACATGGGCGTGAGGGTCGTCCTGTTGGTGTTCCAACTAAAAAACAAGATTTTAGTTGCTTTAACACATGAGAGAAACCTGAAATGGCTTAAGTGGGGGTGTCAATTTGGATTTCAAGGGCCCGATTCGATTCATGATTCAATTTGATTGTATAGTCCCTTTAACTAAATCGAAAATCAGTTTAAAAATGTTAAAATTAAGTATTTTCCTCCCCCTACATGTTCCGGCCATGTCATAATGTGTAGAATGAGCCCAGACCTGTTCACCACAACTGCCTCTAAAATCCTGCACTGTCACTCAAAAAGTTGTTACTTCAGGTCCGAAGTGCCGTCATGCACGAGCTTAAAGGGACTATAAGGAGTTTAAAAATGTTAAAATTAAGTATTTTCCTCCCCCTACATGTTCCAGCCATGTCCTAATGTGTAGAATGAGCTCAGACCTGTTCACCACAACTGCCTCTAAAATCCTGTACGGTCACTCAAAAATGTGTCACTTTGGCCCAAATTGCCAACATGCACGAGCTTAATATAGAAGGTGCAGTTACACATATGGCCTGAGGTGGCAGTAGTGAGTATAAAATGGCAAACTTGCTTCCAGCCCCTTTAATATAGAAGGTGCAGTTACACGAATGACCTGAGGTGGCAGTAGTGAGTATAAAATGGCCAACTTGCATCTAGTCTCTTTAAGGATATCATGCAGTACCAATTTTACATGGATATGGAAGTAAATAAATAAATACATAAATAAATATGCCTTTATAAAGTCATCCCAGCAAAGAATTGGGATGTGAGAAATATGTTAAAAAACCTAGGAATGAGTTTGGACCACAGCAAACATTTTAATTTAGTGGCTTCCTCTTTCATGCAAGCATAGGGCCTTTAACCTCTTAACCCCCCCATTTAACCAAGCAAATATTCTCCAGTTCAGCTTGACCCAAATCTAAAAGTTTCTTACAGCCTATAGGCCAGTGCCTCATGTGAAAGCGAAGACCCGCAACACCTAAATGGGTATTTGTCCTCGCTTTGCTGCTGCGTTGTTCACATATTTTTTTTGCGTTTCCATCCTTGTTTTTGTCTTATTTTCATGATTTATCTGTTGCTCTTTGTGGCTTTTTTGGTGTATTTTCATTCATGTTCATCACATATTTGACACTTTTTTCTTGCTTTTTAATTCTCGTTTTTGTCACATGTTTGTGGCGTTACAGGCAGTGAAACAAAAGTGAACCCATCCAGCATCTTGATTGGTGAAGAATTTAAATCTATTTCCTTATGTATGTCGAGAGCTTTTTAAACCACCATAAAGGTTTAGCATTCAAAGAGTTTGCAGATCACAAACTCAACTTGTCTGAGGGTAATTATCCAAACACTCATAAAACAAAACCATTGTTGACGTACACAATGTCGCTGAACATAATGAACTTCTCCTCACATTATATTTTGTTTTGTCTATATCTCACCTTGGACACCTGAGCGGGATGAGCCTGGCTGTCCGGGTGCAGGTGCTGCTCCGGCTCCACGTGGGACACAGGTGCAACAGCAGCCGCCTGATGGGGCTGAGCCGGGACATTTTCCGACTGTTTCAGGAGGCTCAGCTGCTTAAAGTGATCCACTTGGACCTGGGGGGGATAATAAAAGCTTATGATACATTATGTTCGAGTTATAGGGTAGTGAAGGAGCAGATGGGCGCTCTATTGGACCATCAACATTGAGTATTGTGCATGAGCTGCAATTTCTCCAGGATATATTTCAAAAAGTGCTAATGACCGTTTTATTTGGCCAGGTAGGGCTGGGTACCGTTCATTTTTTCCCCCGGTACCAGTACTTTAACTATACTTGGTTTTCAATAGATACCTGAACGACATTTTTTCCAATACCTGCACTAAAATGTTGGCCATCGAACCAGAAAACTGAACAATAATGTGTGGAAGATCTACAGGTTTACAATATCATCTGCAATGTCAGGAAAGGTGTGAAAAAATGGGGGGAAATCATGGCAAAAGTAAGGAAAAAATGTGTTAAAAAAAGAAAGAAAAATAATTCTAGGAGGGACAAAAATAGGGAATAATTGGGGGGGAAAATGGGGGAAAATAGGAAAAATTAGGGGAAATAGGGGAAATATTAGTCATAAAAATGAGCAAAAATGACAGAAAAAACTGGGGCAAAAATAAGGAAAAATTTGAAAAATAAAAATATCTGGAAAAAAACATTGGTAAAAAGAAAAGAATGGGATCAAATAGGGAACAAATAAACAAAAGGGGGGGGAAAAGTCATTTATTTGCGCAGAAATGCTGTCGCTGGACCAACAGCATCAAAACTTGGATCTAAAGATATAAGATTTTTGTTCAGTACCCGCTTTCGAAACTTTTATTTCTTTGATGCCAGTAGTACTTAAACTGTTTTTTCCAATACCAGACTGGTATCGTTTAACAATACCCAGCCCTAGTTATTATTATTAGTCTAGTCGCCATCTTGTCTTAGATAAATGGCTTGAAATTACCTTGAATTAAAGGAATAGGCCACCATTTTTACAAACTGAGATACGCGCAGTAAAGTGAAGATGTTGCTGCACGGATGCCGAAGTTATTATTACGCCTTACAATATAGTTCCCCTTTTATCCTTTTATTTGTACAACTAAAATAAGACAAAAACCCTTGAAACGACACCGAGAATTCGAAGGCAAGAACAATCATTCTTCTTCCATTGACGATAAGAAATTAATAGGTCAAAATGAGCACAAATTCCAATAGCTCAAACACTTTTAAGTCATTTGTGTCTAAGATAATTTGGTATTTTTCCAGTGCAGATACTTGGGCTTCTTTTGACTTCATTCATTTCAATTAGAGATAATTCAAAGTTTTACAGTCTAGTCCTGATTCCATCCTGGTCTGGTCCTGGAGGATCGTATATTTCTATTAAAATGATCAACAATTTTTATTGAGGTGGAACTTGGAGTAAAAAAAAATGTGGACCACTGCCATAAATCATCTAAGGCGTAAAAATGTGTAATGACCTGGAAACGTCAATAGCGCCGTAATATATGATATCGTATTCAACAGGAAAATGCTAACGTGTCTCTTTCTTAATGTACCCGCTGTACAATCAGGCCTTTTGTGTGTCACCCACTAACCTTTCATTTAAACTCCGAGTACCCCAAACCTCAAGGTGATCACTTAACTCATTTTTTCAGTATTCAGTGGGGTGTTGTGTTCAAAATGAAGCTAAAATAGATACAAAAGGCATCTCTGGAATCGCCCATGTATGGTCAAGAGGGAAAACAATCTGGAGAAAAATCTAAACTTTCTCTAATTATTCAAAACACTTTAACAAATGCGAAGCCACGCCCCCTTCTATGACAAGATGCCGTCTGTATCTATACTCACAAATTCAAAACCTTGTACTGAGAACCATTGGAAACCTTAGAAAGTCCCTGTACTCCTAGTACTCACTGCAAGAAGGCATTTTACTCTTTGCTCTATTCTCCATTTACAACAAAAGACCTACTTCTCAGGATAAGTATAATCCCCACAAATGTTTCCCGACCAGGCCAAAAGGTTACATTCTAAACATTCTTTCTAAACCTCTCTTTCCTCTGTTACCTGAGCTGCCGCCAGCGCACTCTTGTGGTCTTCCAGTGTCAGTGCAAGCCGGTCATGAGACGACTTCAGTTCGTGATGCTGAACCTGGAGAAAATGTTTATGGTTTTATTCAATCTGCAGCATAATTAGTGGAGTTATTAAAATATAGATATGTATAATAGTCACCTGTGCATCCTGGAGCTGTGTGTGGATGTCATGGTGGGCCTTTCTTAGTTGCTTATTCTCCTCCCTTAGATTATACATGCTTTCTGAAATAGAAACACACAAGGTCAAACAGAAGCCTCGCCTTTAAGCATGAACATGGACACGTGTAATTTTACGTAGAGACACAAGATGGAGACAAAGAATCAAAGATGGATGCATGAATGAGCCATTGGAAGAGTGGAGAGTACCTCCAACATACCTGCAGAAGCTCATTTGAAAGAAAAATGAGTAAAACTAGTATAAGCACTTCATTTTACATATGATTTGGCCCTTTTTAAACTCTTAACCCCTGCCTTAACCAAGCACATTTTCTCCAGCTTTACCCAAATCTAAAAGTTTCTTGAAAAAAGCATCAAAACAGCGATAATGAGGATGAAATAAAACAAAACTGTGACAAAAATGCGACAAAAACAGGATTAAAAAGTGATGAAAATAAGTCACAAAAGAGCAACAAAAACATGCCTGAAAGGCAACAATAACACAATAAAAAAGCGACAAAGACACGACTACAAAGTGACAAAAACTTGACGAAAATGTGACCAAAAAGAAAAACAAACAGACAAAAAAGAGACAACAAAAAACAACAAAAATGTGACGGCGGCAACGCAACAAAACAGTTTTGTAGGTCTTCGCTTTCAAATGAGGCATTACTCTGTTCAGTCGAGAAGGTTTTAGATTTGGGTCAAGCCAAACTGGAGGATCCGCGCTCGATTAAGGTGGGGGGTAAGAGCTTAGGTTTAGTCCTTGTTAAGAGCTACTTTAATCATGGTTAGGGTTTTGAACCTAGTTCAGGACTGATTCAGCCCATGTTTTGACATTGATTAGTCCATCTATTTGAATCGAATTTACTGGAAATAAACTTAAAAAGGTCTCCTGAGATTTCATAGGAAGAAAACTGCTCAGAGTTCTGCTCATTAATATTAAAGGCACAACATGCAAGTTGGCCATTTTGTACTCACTACTGCCACCTCAGGTCATGCGTGTAACTGCACCTTCTACATTAAGCTCGTGCCTTTGTAAAGCAGCAGAGATCGTTAGAAAGTCGCTTGTGGGTTCCACTGGTGTCATTATTGAAAACCATTTTTGAAACGCTGCTAAATCGGCAGCACGGCGCTCATCAGGCGGACATGGAGCGGCGGACATGATTTTACGATTTAGCCATTTTCCACATCGTTTTTAAAAGTGTGAATGAATTGAATTCATTAGATTTATCGCCCAGCCCTAAGCAGGGGTAGGCAAGTTTGCTTGATGGAGGGTTGATTTTCTTTATTGTCAAAAGACCAAGGGTAAAGCACCACTTTCACTGTCTTATTTGTGTAGAGTTATTTCTCGAAATCATCTTTTGGGCCAGAGGGTTTTTATGCTGGAGGGCCTGAAGTTGCCTACTACTGATTTATACATGCGTTTCCAATGACATCATGCATAGTTCCGGTGGCCATTTTGAATACAGAACAGGTAAAAACAGTTAAAACACGTCCCCAGAGACGCACGTTTATGTGATATAACCAGAATGTGGCACAGACGTAGCAGCTCTCACTGTCGAGCTACAGCAGGATTTACTAAAAATCTGCTTCACTCTTCAGACTAAATGAACACATCAAAGAGGCAACAGAAAACCTTTCTATGTGATTTTTACATTTTGTCATGTCAACAGAGTCTCAATCTGAGTCAGTGTTTAAGGAGCTCAAGACATTAGCATGCTACCGGTTAGCAACTGTCATCAATCAGCTGTCAATGGCTTCAACACGATGAACACATGTGTGAATCACATCTATGAACACTGTGGAAATACTAGAGTAACAGGTCAGAGCTGAGCTGTTGAAGCTAAATGCTAACCGGTAGCATGCTAACCTCTTAAACACTGACTCACTGGTTTCTTCACATAAACGTGCGTCTCTGGGGACGTGTTTTACTGTTATCTTCTTGAGTGATGATTACGAGTACATAAAAATGCCACTGTCAATCAGTTGTCTTTCTTATAAAAGCTGAGTAGAGATATTGTTACATGTTGTAGTATTGCATAATTTTATTTCGGTAATCAAAATGGCCACCATAACAACAAAAGTCACATGACTGAAAAGCATGTATAGACTGGGTTTATCTCTGTTGAAACTGAGAGTGCGACATATTTTCTTTTTGCTTTGGGGGAAACGCTCAAGAAAAACTGGAATCCACAGTTTTAAATTTAGTGTCGCTAGCAGCACATGAATACATCCACAGAACTGAAGCTGAACATTATGAAAGATCAGGTAGGAGTATTTTTGTTAAAAGCACTTTCCAAATCAACCCTTTTGAGTTTTTGACAATGTGATAAAGTGACATCAGCACCGCCGTCAAAGCACACCTTCATCAGACTTGTTCAGATCTTTCCCAAATTATTAAATTGTCTTCACATGAAACACATTAATCCTAGGGTGGATTTGTAAAATAAGTTGTGGTTGTACCTTTGAGTTGTGAGACCTCCACCTCTCTGGCCTGGTGCAGTTTGTCGTATCGATCTTTGTGTTCGTCCAGGATCCGGTTGTGGTCGTCTCCCTCCAGCTGGTGCTTGTCCTGCAGGTCGTAGAACTGCTTCTTCAGGTCCTCGTGCTGGTTCTGGAAACAACAATGAACACTTTGAATTAGCTTCGACCAATCGCTAGGAGGACATTTTAGGCTCGAAATGGGGCTTTTGTGCGCATCAGCATTGATCATACACCTTTGAGTAATGAATAGAGCTGGGTGCCGTCAAACGATACCAGTTTAGTATTGGAGAAAAAAAAGGTTTAGGTACTACTGGTATCGAAAAAATCTAAGCAAGTACCGAAAGGAAATATAAAATCTTTATATTCAAGATTTTGATGCTGTTGGTCATAAAAATGTTCAAGAAAAAAAAGTGCAACAAGTTGAAAAAAAATATTGAAAAAAGGGGGGGAAATTTGGTACATTTAGGAAAAAAGGGTTGAAAAAAATAAATAAATAAAAATAAAAGGGAAAATACGTGGAAAAAAAATGGGAAAATTTGAGGCAAAATTGGGGGGAAAAATTGGCGGAAAAAAAATAAAATTTGGGGAAAATTTATGGCAAAAATATGGAACATTTTGGGAAGAAACGTGAGAAAAATTGGTTATAAATGGGGGGAAAATAAGAATATCTGGGAACGTGTTTTTTCTGCCCTTTTGTCGTTAAATAAAGTTTCTTGGTTGTTTCACCTCAAACAAATGATACAAATGTAAAAGAAATGGAATGGAAAGAAAAGGAATAAATGAACATTATTAATCTGTTTTATGGTTCTATATGACAAATAATTTAGCATAGGTATCGAAAAAAGAATCGTCGGGTATCGGTATCGAAAACCAAGTATTAAAATTAACGGTACCCAGCCCTAATAATGAATAATAAATTTAGCATTTAATTTCTTGCTTGTAACGCCCTCCGCAGAGACAAAAACAGGGATTAACATGGGTAAAAACTAAATACATGACAAGATATCAAGCTAATGACATGCTAACAAATCAATGTTGCGCTAAAAAAACACAATTTCAAAGCTAAATGGCTCAAAATGGGTCCAGTGATGCAAAACACTTTCAGATTCTGTCCTTTATGCAACAAAATCCAAGTATGAACAAAACTTCTCCAGATATGTTTATGATGAGAGAGCGTTGCAACATGGATTAAACTTTAAAGCTAAAAAAAAAGTAGATTTCGCATGAAGTGTTCCCTCTAAACTGAACAAACAATGAATGAACGGACCCCTACCTTCAACATCTGGTGTTGCACTTGTAAAGAGCTTAACCTGCTGTTGCCGTCTGTCTGTGTTGAACAAGGAAATAAAAACATGAGTGAGGTCACGGATGCAGCGTCAAGGAACAAGGGGATTAGAGTGTGGACAAAAACAAACCTTTTCCTTATTAAGGCTCTGCTGTGCTTCAAGTTTGTACACGAGGAAATCTAGGAGAAAAACAAACACATCGTTGCCACAGGTGACTTTTTATGCATTTACAACCATTCTATGTTTGTATATTGTTTACTTTGACATTGAATTACCAAATTACACCAAATGCCCTTCCTTGCCCTTACACAGACACATGGAAGCTGGAAAGAAGCTTGATGATAATAATGAAGAAAGTTCATTGCCAGTTTTTGCACGGACAGATACAGAAGGCATCAGGTCATACAAGGGGGCGTGGCCTCACCGAGGGAGAGGGAAGTATGTTTTGGGAAACACAATTTTTCACTAATTTTTCACTCTTTTTATCACACACAAATAAAGTGAAGTCTAAAACAGGCCCATATGAATGTTTTTTCAAGGCAGATTGTTCAGTAGATGCAAACAAAACGGCAGTCATAGCCAGGGTTAGCATGTAGCTAAAATGAAGCATCATGTTAGCATTCTCAGTTATTTATGGGCCGTTGAACCATAGATATATATAAAGGCTAGATGTCTTAAGGCAGAGTCACTTCCGGCATAACGGGCGGCCATCTTGCCACAGGGAAGCTTTCGGACGAGCTCAAGTAAGTGAGTGATCAGCACGAACACAATTCCTCATATCTTGCTCAAATCTTCACGGATTTACAAATGGTTTGGTTTCTTACTAATGTGGCTATAATTCTGAATGCTGGAACATGTTGAAATAAAGATTTTCTTTTTTTTATTCATATGTATGCAGTGTCATGTAGCATGGCAAGTTTGGTGCAATTTTGTTGAAGGTTTTTTTTAGGGTTTTATGTAGGTTTTCTGGATGGCATGCAAATGTAACCATGGAGACAGTTCCTTCAGCAGTGAAAACCTACCAGAAAACCTTAAAAATTGATCCTGGAGTGTCCTAGGGGCCATTGGGATGGACAGTAAAGGTGCCCTGTTAACAAACTAATATGTTCCTGCATAAAAAAGTTCCATAGTGCACCTTTAAATATAACCATACACCAAAAAATACCACATGCATTTACAATTTGACATAAATATCTATCGCAGTACATCTCACCTTCTTTGGCTTTTTTATGTTCTATCCGCTCCTTCTGTAGAGACTTTTCCAGCCTGGATCTGTGCTCGTACACCACTGTGAACAGAACACACGAAGAGGAAACTAAAGGTCAGAAATCAGAACACATGCTTTGTTTTTAATCTATACAGTTTCCCTTTGACGATGACTAATGTGAAAAAGACAGACACGTAAATGTCCGCAGACTGGGATTCCTGCAGCTTCAAAGGTCCACAGAAAGATGAAACATTTCTCACCAAACCGACGACAAAGTAGTGCAGAGTAACGGCTCGTGTTACTATGCAGTTCTCCAGTGACCACCATTTACAAGGTGTGTGAAAGCTCTCCTAGACACATTTATTTTGGAAACGGCAGTAATTCTGTTTCAACGCTAATACTGTTTGTGAGTGCATAAAAGAATTCTAAAAAGCAGAGGAAGCAGCTTGGATTACAAATGTAGCCGTGAGTGGTTTTACTTTAGATAAACAGGGACATGACAGACAAAACAGTCAAGTTACAAAGGAAATATGCACAAGTCGGAGATTTAACTTTTGAATGGTTGAGTAATGAGCCACTGATAGTGATTAAACAATACAAGGGATTTAGGAAGTATGCATGCCCTCCTACTTCCATGTTTTTTTAAATATTGGAATCTGGTATCAGTAAATCCATTTTCTTGCAGAGGCAGCGATCGTAGCAGGGGCCAGTGTTAATTTTGACAACATATTTTAATTTAGTTTTAGTCTTCTCTCACATGAACAAAGCTCAGAGCTGTTCCTGTGGGAGCGAATTTGCATGATACGAGGCTCTTTCAGATTGTCAATAGAAGTTTGGATGATTTTAGTCTCTTCTTTTCATTTTTATTCAGTCTTATTTTAGTCGACTAAAATATCTGGACATTTTAGTCATAGTTTTAGTCTCATGAAAAACTTTTAATTTAGTTTTAGCCCAATTTTAGTCATCAAAAAGATCACTTTGACTAAAATTAAGACTAAATATTTCAGTTGACGAAATTAACACTGGCAGGGACACTAGACATTCTCTAGACCCAGGGTAGGCAAGTTCTTCATTGCCAAATCAACAAGGGCCGAACCTCAGCACTGAAGCCCAAAGTAAAGAATCATTTTCTGCAAATGCCAATGTTGGGCAGCATTATACTGTATGTGACGTAATGGGATGTTCTGCCAGGACCTATTCTTTTTTAAGACAGTATTTTCCACATTTTTACAGCAGGTGGGGTGGAACCACCCATTACATTTAGAAAATCAAACATTATTTTTTATGTGAGAACACTCGTAGCTTAGGGGTGTCCAAAGTGCGGCCCAAGGGCCAAATGTGACCCTCAGATCAATTTTTGGCAGCCCTCAGGCTTCTTGTTTTATTGCCACACATCGCCAGAGATGGTAATTTTCCTGCAATTTTAATAATTCCACACAATTAAAAACTAAAACATTTACAATAGACTGATCCCCCATTATGGTTCCAAGCCTAGATACAAGTGTGGGGAATGGTTTAAACCTCTCTTTAATACACGCAGATGAATGTTTGAATGCATTGACCATTGGACACCCCTGTGGCTGAGGAAAGCTGTACCATTTAAATCAAGCAGAGTATGTAGTGTGTTCATTATTACCAATCAAATGCACTTTGTAAAGAGTAAGAGCTCTCTTTACACATGTTGTTTTTGTTGAAAACCTTGTGCAGCTTCTGGTTGGGCCAAACAGTTACGATGGACAAATGAAGGCTATACAGATGTTTATTATTGGTAACGTATGAGTACGCTTTACTTTCATAATAAAGTAATGCAGTAACTTAATGAGCTGCTTTTCCAAAGGAGGAACGAGCTAACTTAAGGAGATACTCTTAAAAGTAACGTTACCCAGCTGGCTATTAGTAATCACTGTGGTATTTTGTAACAGGAAGTCACCTCTTACCAAGCCCCTAAAATGGTTCAGTTTCAAAAACCAATAATGTCGCGCAACGCTGTAAAGATAATCTACTAAAATCTGAATTGATAGTGCAGAGCGAGTTTCTGTAACGTTCTGCTTGAAAGCGTTGAATACAGTAAACTAGGGCACTATGTAAACTGATGATGGGGCTGTTTCTTGGTGCCAGCTCATCAGATTCTTTGGTTAACTGTAAGCACCACAATCTGCAACACGAGAAGGAAACGGGTGAAAGGCACCGGGCTCCAAAAAGGAAGCGCAGAAACTTTGCAAATCAAAATGTTTAATCTAAAACAAAATCTAAAAGTGTCTCGAAAAAAAGTGTCAAAAGAGCAACAAAATGAGATGAAAACAAGGATGAAAATGCAACAAAAGAGCGAGAAAAACGTGACAATGTGGCCAAATCCCAACAAAAAAAAGCAACAAAAAGAGCACCAGAAAACTGAGAAAATCACAACTGAAAAGCGACAACAGAGCAGCAAAAAGCTACGAAGAAGTGACAGAAAAGTGACAAACGAATGATGAAAATGGGGCAAAAATGTGATGAAAACGCAATAAAAAAGCAATGAAAAACAAAAGTCCAAACAGTGACGACAAGGCAGCAACAACACAAGGAAAATAATCAGTTTAGATGAGTTTTATAGGTCTTCACTGGTAACACTTTATTTACATTGTACCAAACTAAATGTAGTACAATGTAATGTGCTCTGTAACAATGTGTAATAACATGTACCTATGGGGTAGATACACAATGGAATCATATGTATTTGTAGTTTGTAGGTGCATAATGTAACAAGACATAACTCTAACCCTAACCTTAAGCCCTAACCTTAAGAGTCTTGTGTCCTATTACATTATGTACCTACAAAGTACTGAACTGGAGCAAATGCACTTGGCTAAGGCAGTGGTTAATGGGTGTCTCGATATAAGATGCTTTTTTGTCACATTTTAACTTGGAGAACGGACATCGTCCCCTCATGCCAACTATGATGCCATCATTAGTTCATCTGAGGTCACACCGTTTACACCCAGTTTTCAGACTTTCCGTAGCCTCAACGGGCCAGTAATGACGCAGAGAAAAAGAGGACAGCATAAACGCTTTCTCCTATGTTTAATTTAAAAAAAGCACTGAAAGCAGATCATTTCTATCTCGAAGCAGCAGAATTACCAGCCTCCTCAGCTTCTCCATCTCTTCCACTTCCACCACCAATGTCTAGGCCCTTCAGGAGGTTTTTTAACCCCCCAATTTTTCCTTGAGAAGGATACAGGCTCAATATAATGAATTATACGGATTACAGACACAAGTGAACCAACTCCAGATATATATTTGAAGAGGAAACACAAAAATAGCTTCCTTTAAAGTTAGGTTTCCAGAAAGTTGGCCTGGAAAAAGCGTCAATTAGATTTTCTGAGCTGCAGCAGCGAGAACAACTGTGCTCTGTATGAGGCCGATCTTTGCTGCTCCAATGGTTTACACTGCGCTGCTACTGTTCGCTTAGGAAGAGACCGTCCAATCAAACAAAGAAATACAGCCATCTCTGACAATGTTGTACATTTTAGATAACGTTAGCCCCTTAGGTCTGCATGCCTTCTGGTTGTACCACAGGAGTTAACAGTGTAATTGAAAACGTAACAGTTCAGTGCCTGAGAACAACGCTCTTTACATTCGACTGTCAAGGAAAAATAACTTCCTCAAGCAGCAGAAGAAGTGGACAGTGTATTTGTGCGATTTTCTATTCGGACCATACTGACCTCACGATGGAGAAAATACATATAGAACTGAACACATAAATAGAATAAAGAATATAGTATATGAATAGTATGAAATGTTTACTGGGTAATAGTGAAAGTATCATGTCACAATGTTTACAGTTAACAGATCTAATTATATGGATATTTCGTTCACAAATACAAGAATATTTTACTAATATTCTCTTGATCTACTAAGACACATTTCTATACACAATTTGGAATTTTAGAGGGCCGTTTCCCAAAAGCATTAGGGTTATTGATTTATTTTTTATTTTTTTTGAGTGTGAAAGGACCATCCAGAGGAAACCATAAACAAGCAAACTCCACACATCAGGCTGGGTACCTTTCAACAGTACTTGGTTCACAATACTGGTATCTGAGCCTTTTTGTACCTTTTCTGTGCGATTCATTTTCCAGAACTGTAAAACAGAGGGATAATGATTCCATTAAGAGACCATTTATTTCATAGAAACAAAAAGAAGAAGCGGATGTGTACAGTTAGAAAAATGGCTAGTCCGGGAGTCCATTAGCCTGATCAATGTATTTTTCCTATAGCCATTAGCATTAGCCACAAAACACCCCAATCCAGATTTCAGCGGTTCTCAACCCATCGACCACATTTAGGTAAAAGCCTGGTTAGAAATTATTAATGAATGTACAGACCTTTTGAGATTCGACTTTAGATACAAATTAGTAGGGCCCGACCGATATGGATTTTCAGGGTCCGACATGAAGGGGGTTGGCATGGCCGATAGTCGATATAAAGGCCGATATTTTAAGTAATTTAATTTGTTGTTTTTTAAAATCTCTCAAATAGCCTAAAGTTAAGCATTTATTATTATAGTAAAGGTTTATATTATAGATCTATTATCATTTTAAAGCTCTGACTGAGCGGGAAATCCCGTAGAGATCAGCCTTTTAATCGGCCGATTTTGGCCGATATTGAAAATATCCTAATGTCGGCCGAGAATATCGCCCACCAATATATCGGTCGGGCCTTACAAATTAGCATCTGAACGTGTGTTCTGCACTAAAAGCTTTTTGTGGAGTGAGATACACATCCAGTGGCCACAAAACTTAATCTTATAAGATGTTAATGATAAAGAAACCACAGAAATGATATAAACGCCATGAAAAGGATAAAACATACCTCCCCATAGGTTAGTATTGCAACTGATTTCCCGGCTCGGCTTCGGGATTTGATGGCAAACAGAATGTATAATATACATTCTGTTTGCCATCCTACAAATGCATATTATGCATTTGTAGGAACAGGCTCTGATAGTTAAAGGCCTTTCTGTGGTTTCTATGATTTATTTGAGCAAAACTACGAGTTTCTATGATTTATTTGAGCTGGGACAACCAAGTAACCCACAAGAAATCTTTTGTAGTTTTCAATACCTAATAAAGGTGAAAGCACTCATGCAAAAAAGGACAGGCCGACTAACATTAGAAGAATAACTCATTTTCCGAGATGAGAAATGATAAGGATTCTTTTCAAACTCATTCTTTACACTGACATTTTCAACACTTTCATATTGACATAGTTGTTCTTCAGTCACACAGTTTTATTGTGGTGCACGTACTCTCTCAAAGGCAGAGCGACTCGCCGATGCTCTTTCAGATTACTTCAGGAACTTTGTAACAGTATCTCACAACACTGCGTTTCAAAGCAAGCGAAAAGAAAGCAAGCTCGTAGAACAAAGAGAAAACACTTAGCGGACCATTTGCATCATTCTTTGATTCAGACTAACCGGCTCATTTTTATAGCCTTCTAAAAGCCCAGCGCAATCCATGTTTGGCAAGTCACGCTGAAGCAATCTGCCCATGTCTGAGGAAGGGAATGTCTGTCCAATCACATGTTCGGGGCTTTCACTGCTCAAAACACGCGAAATGTTAGACAACCCTTTTGAATGACAAGTGCCAGCCTGTGCTTTAAGCTGGCAACAGTGAATCAATACGGTCGGCTTCAAACTCCCCAAGGCTATGGCCCTCCTCTAAATATAGGACACGAGAAAGAGCAATCAACAGCTACTGCATCGGGGGGTATCAAGTCTCTCCGAAAGAGCCACGGCTTCACAATGAGAGGCTGGGTGTGGTGGAAGTTGGACAATATGACAGCGTTTTTGTGCTTTTGTTGCATTAGTAGAAACTTAAGCCTCATTATCAACTTTCAGCAAAGCGGTTCATGAAAAGCAAAGATGTGCGTGGAAAACACTTCTTTTTCCTAAGGTTTGATGACTTACAAATCATCTTTTATAATAGTTACAAAAAGTGACGGTGTTGACGATTTGGAGTGTTTTTGATGGTTTTTAATGGCCAATACTTGATTCACAATAACCTTTCAATAGAACAAGATTGCAAAAATGTTTTTTATCATGTCTAAATGTATATATATATTTTTGTTTAGATTAGTTTATTTGAGCAGCTACATTTTCCTAATTTACAAATACACATTAAACAGTCACAGATGCTCAAAAGGAGTAGGCTGAAGCAAGAAGCTTATGAGCGCCTACCCCACATTCAACATAATAAACATTTACGTTTATATGGGTTTATATGTGGTTAAAAAAACACTCCACGCCCATTCTTGCAAATGAACATTTTCACACAACAGAACAGTGACCGTCAAAAGTGGGTTTTCAGTGTGTTCAAAAAACATATTTTATGCCAACTCAGCTCAGAAATTAAAGTTGTAAAATAATAATTAATTGCTAGGGCTGGGACAAATGATCGTATTGCATCATATCGCAATATTTTGTGCTGTAATAATACTTTATCAAGTATAGCAATACTTTCAATACTTGTTGTTGGAGGCATTTTAATCCACTGCTTAGTTTTCCAGTAACAGTTAAACAGCACTTTGTTACACTTCATGTTAATGCACTTTTCAATCTTAACACCTCAATAAATGTCAAATGGCATTTGTTTATAAACTTTGGACACATGACAGTTTTCTTTTTACAAACATTAAAGCAGAACTAAGTAACTCATACCCCTAGAGGCCAAAAGCACCATTGCAGGTGTTGTAGCATTTTGCGTTTTTTTTTACTCATTAATTGTCCGTGAGAGTAAATACTACGCTGAAAGAAAAGACAAAGGGAGAGAGGGATATTGTACATCCAATTAAACAATGGAGATATTTTTTTTTCACTCAAACTTTGCTGTAAATACTGTTTAAGTGGCGCTAGCTTTGCCCGTTAGCCTGTTGGCTTCTTCCTCGTGGTTCTATTAGTGCGTATTGGTGGCTCCGACCCGGTGCAGGAAAATTGCATTTGTGGTTTTCCAGGGGGAGATGAAAGACCCCCAATCATCCCACTAACACTTGTATTACCCCCACAGGGACTACGAAAAGGATTTATTAAGGTAAACAAGTTACTTAGTATTGCTTTAAAGGGACTATAAGGAGTTTAAAAATGTTAAAATTAAGTATTTTCCTCCCCCTACATGTTCCAGCCATGTCCTAATGTGTAGAATGAGCTCAGACCTGTTCACCACAACTGCCTCTAAAATCCTGTACGGTCACTCAAAAATGTGTCACTTCGGCCCGAATTGCCGTCATGCATGAGCTTAATATAGAAGGTGCAGTTACACATATGGCCTGAGGTGGCAGTAGTGAGTATAAAATGGCGAACTTGCTTCCAGCCCCTTTAAGATAAGCATTTCGGATTGTGACTATTAGTTACACACTTCTTACTAATTATAAACAGTGCATCTCAAAAATGTCTTAACATGGGCAACTACAAAAAACAAATAAGCTCTTTGTTCAGGCTGGTCCCTTCAAATAAAAGGAGAGCCTTATCTGAAAGGCATCCTACATCAATAATGGCTGCGGGTTATACACCAGGGACTCTGCACTCACCAAACAACAACAATCTATCAAATCAGTGATAGTGTCGAAAATAATAATATTTTGCAATAACACACGACGCCATCATGTGTGTGGTCAGCTTAGTAACTCAAACATAAAGGCAGCTCTGTTACCCTTTAAAAACAAGACTCACATCCTGGATTTACTTTTGTGCTTCTTTTGTGTGGTAAAATGCCTTACTCTGTGGTCTCATACACTGATGTGGCCGCTCGAAAGGAGGCAGTTTAGTAACAAAAGGCGTCTGTTACAATCATTATAAGATATTCAAAGCTTGAGTTGACACAGGTATGATACGAGTCCTCTTGACTTGATAAAGGTGGAGGTGGGACAATTGCTAAACTAGGGGCCTGGCTCAGGATCTTTTATATTGTACGTATGTGTAATGTGGGCAAAGGTCTGATCTGAGTGGATGAGGCATATCAGCACATATCCACCTCTTAGTTTAAAATACACATTAGATCAGGTGTGACTTTGTCCTCAGTGCTCAGGCACCTTTTACAGGAAACTCATTTGAACAAGCCAAATGTCAAAAGCCCTACATTAAGTAAACCTGCTTGATATTAAATCAGCCTAAATATAGTTCCAGTGTAATTGTTTTGTTTTATCATTTTAGCGTTTCAAATAGCCAATTAAATTTGTAAAGGTACCTGATCCGCTTTGCCCAAATCTAAAAGCTTTTTGAATGGAGCCACAGTGTAATGCCTTATTTAAAAGCTAAGACGGACAAAAGAGATCCTAACTTTTTTGTCGCATTGACGCCACCTTTTTGGTCCCGTTTTTGTGACTCATTCATCACTTTTTTGTTGCTTTTCTGTTGTGTTTTTGTCGTTCTTTTTATTTTGTTATTGTTGCATTTCCAGCATGTTTTTGTTGCTTTTTTGTCACGTTTTCGTCACGTCTTTGTTGCGTTTTCATCCTTGTTATTTTGATGATATTATTGAAGACCTTTTAATGCCACAGAAAAAGCTTAAGAATGACAGTAAAGCTTTGGTTTGAAGTATTACATTTAGAAATATCCAGTGGTGGATAGTAAAAAGTAAAAAGTACAAGTACAAGAAAAAAGTATAAATTATAGGTACTTCAACTTTACTTAAGTACATTTTATGATGAATACTTTTTACTTTTACTTCACTACATTTTAGAGGGTTAAAAGTAAAAGTATTTTATTTTCAAAGTGACCTCTCTATGATGAACTGGTTTAGGCCCAGTTTTGACTTAAGTGGTTTACACCGGTAGACCTTGTTAAGATCTGGTGTAGACCTGGTTTAGACCTGGTTTAGAGCTGGTTTAGTTCCTGATTTTGACCTGAGTTAGTGGTTTAATCACATTTTAATCACCATAACTGCCTCTTAAGCTTAATATAGAAGCTGCAGTTACACATATGACCTGAGGTGGCAGTAGTGAGTATAAAAAGGACCAACTTGCATCTAGTCCCTTTAAGTAAAAATACTGACTACTTTTTCCATCACTGGAAATTTCCCACTTTAAATATAAACTACGATGAAATACAACCTACTTCGGGTTAAAAATAAAACATTCTTCTTTTTCTGGTACTTTCCGGCAGACTAGGTGCCTCCAGGCACATTGCTGCCTCTTAAGGTGAAATCCGGTACCACAACATCCACAACAGCCTGGCTACAAGGAAATCCAGGAGCGCTCTTATAGCAAAATCCTGGCCCTGGGAAGGACTTCGTAGTGACTGTAGACTGTAGACAGCTCAAAACAGTTCTGCTCGTTGGATTCTATACTCTGTGCAGTCAATAAGAAAGTGTTTGACAGTTTGATCTTGTTTGCAGTGTTGACACAACCCGTCTGGATGCTTCCCAATTTTAACAAGGCAACACCCAAGGCAACAATGCCCCAATCCAAGCCTGGTCGGGACTACCGCAGCTCTCCTGTCTTTCCCAGTGTACACTGATACTGACTTTGCAGATGGATTTAAAGAATCGTAATGGCGACCCTTAGTGTCGCTCTCCTAAAATAAATATTTACATTAGAGAAAATTAGAAAAATGCAAATAAGTGTACAGCTCCAAAATGTATTGTTTCTCTGTCATTTACTGAACAATGGGTCGATGTAGTAATTGTCGTGACAGCCCTAATGAGACGTATTTCTTCTATTGAGTGTTTAGGTTTATTTTTTATGTACATTTGTAGGTGGGAGGCATTAAAGTTGATCTTCAAAGCAGCTTACAAATGCTTCCTCCACTGGCATATGTTTCCCCAGCTGTTTTCAGTGACTGTATTTAAGATTTACCCCTCTGTACTGGTAAAGTGAGTCAGCAAACAGCTGTGTTTACACGTGTGTCATCACTCTGCAGTCAACAACAGTAAAAACTACTACTGAGGAATGTGGAAATCGAGATGTCATGTCGTCCCGGGGTCATCTGAGCTGCGGAGCATTCGGTTTGTGACCGACTCAAAATAATTAAACTTTGGTCAATCTAAATTATCGGCACGGGGCTTTTTAGCGGTCAGCTCTGCGGCCTCCTGTGGCAGTAACAGATCGATCTTTTTTAGAGGAGTTTGAACTTTAGGGAGGATAAAATGGAAACTATTTTGTGTTAAATGGTGCCGGAGTGGAGAGCTTCTGTTTGATGTGCAAGCTGAGGTAAAAGCTATAGCCTAGTTATTGATTGGCCGAAACATAAATTACTTTAGTGTGGAAAGATTCACCTACAGTTTTATGCTGGGGCTTCTGATTCATGTGAAATTACTTGTGTAAGCTTGCCTTCTTTTAGTTTGGCCAACTAAAGCACATAGGAGACTCACTTCAGACACGTGCTTTCCCTGTTACTCAGGGTGGGTACCCATAGTCAAAGGAACTCATGAGTAACATTTTGTAACATTACTAAAGTTAAAAAAGAAAAAAAGGTACTTGATTCAAGTGTAGGGCTGAGCAATACGTATATATCCTTGTCGTTATCAAAATATAAGTGATTATTTAGCCTTGTTTTTCCATTGTCTTGAGTCTTGTTTTGACATTACTGAAAAACACTGTTATTCATCTGTGATATGCTTTAGTAAAAATTACAGCAGTATTCATGATAGTTATTGAAAATTGCAATTTATTCTCATATTGTGCAGCTCAAACTACTTGAGAACTTAATGCACTTATAAAAACAAAACAATAATAAAGCAATACAAATTGAAAATAGTGTAAAAATTCAGATTTTCCAAAAAATATACCCATTAACATCAATGAAAAATGCAAAAAAAGGGAATGCCATTGCCATTTATTTAAGTGGATTAATACCTTAACCCCTGCCTTAAGTTAACCAAGCACATTTTCTCAATTTTTACACAAATCTAAAAGCTTCTCGACTGGAGCTTGCAATAGGCTAGTGTAACATCTCGTTTGAAAGCTAAGACCTGCAAAATGTATATGTAGCTTCTTCCGTTGTCATAGAATTTCTCTCACGTTTTCATTTCTTTTTTTCTCGCTCCTGTTCGCCACACTTTGTCTTTTTAGTGTAACCTAACTATGATCCAGCCATAACAATGTGACTAGGGCTGTCACAATAATTACTATAACGACTTATCTTTCAATAAATAACAGATAAACTATATTTTTGGGCTCAAAATTTATCGTCTATACATATATAAGCATTTCCCCCCTACTTTTTCTTTGTAAAACTTTGATTTCTAACTGAGTTACATTATACTTCATGTTTATAGCAGCTTATATAGTATTCCAGGATATGACGATGCACTTCTAGAACAAAGGTTTACAGTCATTTATACCAGTGGTTCTCAACCTGGGGATCGGGACCCCCAAGGGGGTCGCGAGACACATTTGGGGGGGTCGCCAGATCATGTAGATAAAATATACATACTTTTATTAGCGAATATTATAATATTTTATTGTCGCAAGTGTGTGCTATTGTACCAGAGTGCCATTATGTGTTCGTAATTTGATGAATTTTATTTTAGCCATTTGTTTTTTTCTTTGTTTTTTCAGAATTATGTAGGCTAATGTTCCAATTTCTCACGGTGTGACCCGGGCGGGGGGTCCCGAACCCTTTTAACTGTTATAATGGGGGTCGCGGCTCCAAAAGGTTGAGAACCACTGATTTATACGGCTGAGAGTTGACAGTATCTAGTATCAATACAGTCAATAATATCGTCTATCGCGATACTTTCCTGCCTCAATATATCGAACTTCAAATTTGTTATCGTGACAGGCCTAAATGTGACTAGGAGTGTGAAAATATATACATTTTCCGATGCATCGCGATATTTTGCGAGACGATATTATACGGATACCTTTTATTCCGATATCAATACTTTTGATGACATCATGCATAATAATGAGGCAGCAGTGCTCCACTGTTTTCACAGTCAATAGAGGCCAATAATGATCAAGAATTCAGTCCGGGCAGCAGGGGGCAGCACTACAGATTTAAGCACTTGGACCAAACACTGTCACACAAATAGATTACTTTTAATGATAGTTTTTATAATTATAAAGAAGATTAATTTGGGGTTTATTTCATCATTATTTAAAAATGGTTTCTTGTTTATTTAATTGTAAATGAAGTCACTGACAGATCTATAGACCCATTTTCAGTGTGTAAGTCAGGGATGATTTACAAAAGTGACACAAAGCACATGAAAAGAAATGTAAATGATAAATAATTTGTAGTATGTTAAAGGTTAAGCATGTTTTTTTTTTCTGCAATATATCGATTATCACAGTATCGGCGTATCGTGAGATAATCGTAAGCCATGTATCGTGTAGGCCTATCGCATCGAATCGTGAGCTACCCAGAGGTTCCAAAAAACAACTAACCTGATGAAAACAACCACTGAGGACGAAAACGTAACAACCATAATGAGGAGGAAGCTTAGATGAGTTTTATAGGTCTAAGCTTGCAAATGAGGCATTGCACTGACTGGCTCCAGGAGAGAAACTTTAAGATTTGGGTAAAGCCAAACTGAAGCAAATGTAGGCTAAAATGTTAAGGTGCGGGGTTAACAAAACGAAACAAGGGAGTGCAGGATGAAAATGCCTCCAAAAACATATAGCTATTGATATAATATCACGATACTTAATAAAGTGTCAATCCTCGCGCGCGATACGATATTTACACCGAATAAAAATATCTGTTTTAAAATGCTTAACTTTAGGCTATCCCATATTTATTGGGTGAAACGCTACGCAGTTTGACTCCAGGTAAGTTCGGCTGCTCCAAGAAGTGAGTAAAGCGCATGTACTCAGACTCACTTAACGTGGCTAACCAAGTACTAGCCCAAGATAGTAAACAAATCCCGCCGTGTTTACCTTGGAGCTGCGCCGAAAGCGACTCCTGATGCTGCTGATACTTGAGCGCCGTGGCCTCGGTCCTCCTCAGCTGCTTGTGCATCTCGTACGAAATCATGCCCCCGTACATCACCCCGCACACCAGCGTGAGCAGCAGCAGGCACTGGAAGATCCTCCGCTGCCTGCGCGAGCACACCCCGTTTCCCATGTTGGACCCCCTCCACCCGTCCCCGCCGCCGTCTGCGCCTCTCTGCCCCGTCGCTGCTGCTGCCCCCAAACTTCTTCTTCTCCTTCTCCCCTCGCAACTTTTCTTTCCGCGAAGGAGAGCGCGCTGCTATCCCCGTTCCCCGAGCATTCCCGCGGTAAAACCTGGTGTAATGTCACTCTCATTAGAGGGTTCACATTATTTTAGCATGTCCAGGATCTCCCACGACTCCCAGAGAGACTTCAAAGTAGAGTTTTTCGCCCTCTTCTCCTCGTCCAGAGCTGACAGACTTGCAGACCACACGCACAGGCAAACGCGTCACTTTCACAGCTCCTCGGGTCGCGCGGTCGGACTTTTCCCTCTGTTTTTTTTTTTAAGGTAAATCGCATTGAAAAGTGTAATCCCGAGTTGCAGCAGAGGCCTTAGCAGCACCTTTAACTTTAGTTACGTGCCAGCCCTGCAGTCGCCTTGCATCCAACTGTAGCGCGAGAGGAAGTTCCTCCCTGGCCCGCTCTGGTCCCACCCACCGGCCCACGCGCTGCAGCCACTGGAGGGCAGAGCGCTCCATCAACAGGCCCGCACACGGAAAGGTGGAGAGAAGTCAGTGGGTCGCGCTACTTTGAAATTATTTTTACTCGAGTAAAAGTAATTGAATGGGGGAAAACCTACTAGGCGTAAAGTCTGATTTGAAAGCATAGAAAAACATGGCAATTCAGATAGGCCTGTTTACAAAGGACAACCATTCTTATTATTATACCTACAACAGCCTAAATGAAGGGAAGTAGGCTATTAAAACCTCTTAACCCCCACCTGAACCGAGCATATTTACCAGCTTCTTGAAAAAAGCATCAAGGCAGCGAAAACGAGGATGAAAATACCACAAATAGTAACAAAAACATGACAAAAAAGCAAAAACAAAAAGAGCGACAAAAATGCAACAAAGTAGCAACTAAAGAGCAATAAAACACAATGTAAAAAAGCAACAAAACATGACGAAAACACAACAAAAAAAGGCCAAAAAGCAAGGTAGTAAAGCGATAAAGAAAGCAACAACAAATTACAAAAACAGGACAAAGAAAATGACTAAAATCAAACAAATATGCAACATAAAAGCGGCGACAACACAACAAAAAAAGTCATGCTGTATAAGCTCCAGTCAAGAGGCTTTTAGATTTGAGTAAAGCTGAACTGGAGAAAATGCTCTCAGTTAAGGCAGGGACAAACTAAGGCCCTGGGGCCAAATGCAGCCTGTCTAGACCTTCTATCCGGCCCACACACAAAACAAAACCCCAAATGCACCGGCTAAATACTGATATTTTCATAGAAATACAGAAAGGTAATAGATATGTGCTACTGCTTTGTTGTTGTTTGTTATACATATTTTAATGATGAGTCTATTATTCTCATGTAGCAGGTTAATAGTACAATTATAACCAACAGTTGCCTCTTTTACTTAAAATATTACTCAAGTAGAAGTAAATTCAGTAATGCATTATTGAGAAACTTAATGTATAGATTTATTTGTCGGCTCAACCACTGTGACAATATGATTATTATGAGCTTGACCAACATTAAAGTCAGTGCCACACACCACCAGTCTGAACTGTGGTGACACTGTTTACACATGTTTTTTTTTTTAACTCAACCTTGTGTCTGCAATAAAGGTTTGATGATGATGACAATGATGATGATAAAAAGCACTGTGTGTGATAAAATACTCTTGTATGTACAGCTACAAGACATGTAAATGGTCTCCACTTATATACTAGTGCTTTCCCACCTACATTAGGCACTCAAAGCGCTTTACAGTAAGGAACCAATCACCCATTTATATTCTTACACCAATGTACACATACACAGGAGGCAAGGTGGGTGAAGTGTCTTGCCCAAGGACACAACAACAGTGTGCTCTACCTTGTACACCACTGTCGCCCCGGTACAGTATCAGTTAAACCACTTAATCCATTCTCACCTATGGTCACGAGATCTGGATAATGACCGAGTGGACAAGATCCACGCATACAAGCGGTCGAAATGAGTTTAGCCCAGGCATCTGTTTTGGATACCTCCTGGTCATCAGGGAGGTGTCCCATTGGGAGGAGGCCCCCGGGAAGACCCAGGACGCACAGGGGGAGCAATGTCTCTGAGCTGACCTCGCTAGCCCCCCCACCCCCTGAACAGCTGGAGGAAGTGTGTGTGGAATCCGTGGATCGGGAAGTCTGGGCATCTCTGCTCAGAATACTGCCTCCACGACACAGCCCTGGATAAAGCAGAAGAAAATGAATGGATATGTAATTAAATTGAAAGATAAAACTCTTTCTGAAGAGGTCACGGTTTTGTTTTCTTTTGGATTGTGTCTATAGAACAATACTCAGTGACTATAATTACAATGAAGTCTTTTTTATTGAATCAATTTGCTCACTTATGAAAAAAACAACATCTACAAAAGCTGACATGAGGAAAACAAGTTAAGAACATACAGCCATATATATATTCCAAAATAACATTAGTAGTAAATACAAATAATGACTCCCGTGTAACAATGCATGCAATATATACAACTACAAACGTATCCTTCACTCACGATATTAAAATACAGATTATCAAAGTACTTTACATTGAAGATAAAAATGGCTGATGATAACATGGAGAGTGCAATTCTACTCACATTGCGTTGAAATGCGAGAATACCCTGTCCTTTAGAAGCCAAATTCAAATTCAAATTTATAGTAATGAAGCGTAAAGCACATCCAGCTGCCTGCGGGGGTTTCTACAGGTCGCCGCAGTTCAAATGTGATGCTTTTTAGTGCCATTTTTATACCCAAACTGTTTCTCTGGCCACGTCCGTTCCCCTCATGTGGCCGGGACATAAACAGTGCTCACTTTGGACAATGTGCCTCTTATGTGTCAGACTGAGTGCACATTTTTAAGGCAACAATCCTGTACAAAATCGTTTATAGGAAATTAAGTGCATGCACAAATGAGGTAGACACATTTAAGAAAATACAAGATGCTAAATAAAGTAAAGAGGTTACACAAAAGAAGTAGGGACTGAATAAGTGGCTCAAACACAAGCGTCCTTTCTTTGTAAATTGTTGGGGAAAATGTAAAAAGTACACCAAACTTTAAATGTTAAAGAGATGAAACTCATGGCAAAGACTCAGCTTGATAGCACAAAGCAGACGACTGTACAAATATGCAAAATCAAAACGGTCATGACGGCAATAAAGTAGTTTTATCTGCTTCAAAAAGGCACAGATGCAGAAGAGGTTATTACACAGTACTGCAGAGGTGGGCTGTAAGCAGTTATAATTATTTAAGCACATTTACTTGAGCAACTTTTTGAAGAATTGTACTTCAAGAGTCTTATCACTGTACTTTTACTTCAATTTAAGTAATGTTTCTTTGAAGTAACTCTTACTACAGACAGAGTAAGTAAATACAGCATCGCTTGAATGCCCAAATACTATAATTCTAATGTCTCACATGCATAAAATCATACAGAACAGAAGGAATGATGGGAAAGTTTTGGACAAATAATTTTTGAATTTTCATTAAACTTGAAAAGAAAGTCAAAATAGTCATAACAGTATCATTATTTAAGAAGTTTAGATTTAATGGCAGTTTTTAATCAAATGTTTTTAACATTCTGAAAATTATTTTTGACACAATTAATTTCAAGCAGTACTAAGTAACTCATCCCCCTAGAGGCCATAAGCGCCACTGCAGGTGACGTAGCATGTTGCAGTTTTTTACTCATTAATTGTCCGTGAGAGTAAATACTACGCAGACAGAAATGACAAAGGGAGAGAGGGATATTGTACATCCAATTGGAGATAGTTTTTTTCACTTAATCTTGGCTGTAAACACTGCTAAAGTGGCGCTAGCCCGTAGTTAGTTTTGCCCCGATAGCCTGTTAGCTTCTTCTTCGGGATTCTATTCCCCCAGAGGGACTATGAAAAGTATTTATTAAGGTAAACAAGTTACTTGGTTCTTCTTTTAAGTTCACATATCAAGCAAAGTATATTTTTTTGGTGCTTTTTAGTTTCAAAACCAACATTTCCTTGTCAAAGACATACCTGGAGAGGAATTTCACTACCTTGACGCAGTTCTGAAAAATCCTTGGCCAAAGCTGTTAAATAGCACTTCGTTCTGCACTTCCTGGAAACATTTGCGTAATTGTTAAAACCGAAAACTGTGGTCAACTTGTTAACATTTTTTAATAATTCCAACATTATTTTGGTTCGGAAATTTAGGCCGTAAATCAAACCCGAAAGTTAGTTTTTTAATAAGTTATTCCTACAGCTGCCAGCAGGAGGAGCCCCAGTCAAAGTCTTCACCAGCTCTAGCCTGTATCTCATAATAACAATCCTCCTATTCTTAGATACATAATTTCAAAGTATAAAACATAGAATATAAATCCTGAGGTACCCAAAATAATGTCTTTTGAGGCTATTTCTAATCCTCACAAGCATGATATGCCCACTTTCATGAGTTTTAGTACCACCTTTCTTGTATATTATCATATGAAGTGTTTCTTTTCACTATTGTTTTGGCGCATTAAATGGAAATGTCAGATTTTACGCTCAAACAGCCTTTTCACCATTACTTTTTTCCCTTATTTAAAATATGGGTCACTGCTTTTTACATCTACTTGAGTAAAATTGATTAAAAACAACGTTACTCTCCTTTTATGAGCTGTTTTGGCAATACCCACCTCCGCCGAACTGTGCTTGCACCACTCTGCACCAAATTACTCCAATTGGGCAACACACAAACCAGGCACTGTGCTCTGTCTTGAAGCTTTGCTCTGTTCTAAAACCAAAAACATCTGGAATAAAGCTTTTTTTTTTTTTTTTTTGCTCAATGTTTGTCCGATGCTCCCTAATGGCAAACACAATTACAGTCATTCAATCTGAAACCGAATCACAAGTGCTCCGTGGGGTAAAGAAACAATGTCTGTGAGCATTTGATTGTAACGCTTTGTGTGAATCGTCCTACACTCCCGACTGCTCCTCGTCCTCGCGCAGAAGAGGCTCGACCTCTGTGGTGCTGGTCAGTACGAGGGTTTTAGACGCGGAGTTCTTCCTGTACATGATGAACTGAGCCGTGACCTGAAATAACAGTCAGTTAAGGAGAACAGCGACATATTTGACTTTTTTAATCATCATATGACAAATTACCCTGAAAGAATTACCTTGAAATAAGTGTATCATTGCTTGAAATATCATTAGGTAAGTTTAAAAACATCTGCCTTTAGAACAAGTATTTTTGCCCTGAAGTCAAGGATGTACACTAGATTGTTTAAACTCTTAACCCCCGCTTGAACCGAGCACATTCTCTCCAGTTCGACTTTACCCAAATCTAAAAGCTTCTTGAAAAAGAGTCAAAATAGCAACATAAACGAGACGTAGATGAGGATGAACAGGCGACAAAAAACGGACGAAAAAGCAGCAAAAAAGTGACGACAACGTGAGGATTCAACTTTTCAGTTATGTAGTTGAGGCGTTACACTGGTCTATAGGCTGTAGCCTTTAGAAGCCTTTAGATTTGGGTAAAGCTGAACTGGAGAAAATGCACTCGGTTCAGGTGGGGGTAAAGAGGTCAACTTCTACAAGTATTACTCAAGATTCTAGCCCTATAAGTTTAAGTGGTGGTCAACAGAGAATTAACTGTAAAATAAACCATTAAAGCAGTAAGTAGCAGTAAGTAACTCTTGCCCCTAGAGGTGATAAGCGCAACTGCAGGTGTCGTAGCAGTTTTTTAACTTATTGTCTGTGAGAGAAAATACTACGCTGACAGACAAATGGAGAGAGGGATATTATGCATCCAATGACACAATGGAAACATTTTTTTTTCACTCAAACTAGGCTCTAAATACTGTTAAAATGGCACTAGCCCACAGTTAGCTTTGCCCGTCAGCCTGTTAGCTTCTTCATCGTGATTCTATTATTGTGTATTGGTGCTCCGACCCAAAGGCAGCAAAGTTGCAAGTGTGGTTTTCTGGCCAGAGACACCAGGGGAGATGAAAGACCCCCCAATCATCCCATTAACACTTGTATTACCCCCAGAGGGACAAGGAAAAGGATTTATTAAGGTAAAGAAGTTACTTAGTACTGCTTTAAACTATGGAATCAGCTCTTTTCGATCTGTTTACCAGTATTACTAGTGACTTGATATTTAAATTCTGCACATCATCTTCAAAACCAGTTGTTCGCAACCTTTGCTGTCTCGTGTACTCGAGTCGTTTATTTATTCTCCAAGTACCCCCCACCTCGATTATTCTGCCAATTCTTTAACAAAATGATCAACTACACTCTTTGTAAGCAATCCATGGCATGTGGTGTTCAACATGAAGCTCAAATACTCAATGCAAACCTTTTACAGAAAAGCCTAATTGAAATTCACTTTTATTTGTACCGCCTAGTAAGTGCTCATGTATAGAGGCCCCCATATCTCTGGTTGAGAAACACTGTTCCTACCAAAAAAAAAAAAAAAGAGAATAATTAAAAGGTACAGTGTTTTTCAAGGATACAAAGAAGTCGAGTATGAGGACTCCCAGGCTGCCGATGAGCCAGGCCAGGTGGTTGACGACGAAGGCTCGTTTGGAGCCCTTCAGAGCGGGCAGAACGAGCATCACGCTCAGCCCGTACGTCCCATTGCCCATCATCGCCAGGGCAAACAAGAGGTAAGATGTGCCCTCTGTGGACTGTCGCCGGAACTACAACACAGGAAAAGAGAGATTTTAACCTCTTTAACCAACACACATTTTCTCCAGTTTTACCCAAATCTTAAAACTTCTTAGTAAAAAAGAGGCAAATAAAAACTATTGTAAATGTGTTCAATATTTCTCAATAAATTATATATGCAAGTACTAATAGGACATTGTTCATCTTTAAAGGTGCATTATGCAACTTTTTATGTGAGAAAAAAAGGGATATTTGTGCGTATTTGACCTCGTAGTGACGCAATGGTCAGCATGGCACCTTTACTTTCCATCACTGTGGTCTCTAGGACGCTCCAGGATCAATTTTTTGGAAGGGTTTCACTGCTGACGGAGCCTCTCACCAGAAAACCGACAAAACAATTGATCCTGGAGTGTCCGAGAGACCACTGTGACGGAAAGTAGAGGTGCTATACTAACCACTCATACAGCCGCTGGGTCACGACAAGGTCAAATACGCACAAATATCAACTTTTTTCTTTTTTAAAGTTGCATAATGCACCTTTAATAGAGATGACAGTCGTGGTCTTAAACGTTGCGATAATGATATTATTGTGATCCAAACCATTTCAACACAGTCCGTTCCCGTAAATTTATACAATTCCCCCCCATCAAATTGTGTTGAAACAATAAAAAACAAATCAGGACTACAACAAGGCTAAAAGTGAAATGAATTATGGAAATCAAGATGAAAAGGAACTTTTTTTTTTGCACATTTTTGACTTTGTTTGATTTTGATTTACCATGAAATTTTGTTTTAGGCTGTGTCTGCACAAGATCTCAATGACATTGCAATGTTGAGCGGCTTCTTTGGTTATTGTGTGCTAATATTGAACTACAGGTGCTCGTCATGTAAATAGAATATCATGAAAAAGTGCATTCACTTCTGTTATTCAACTTAATTCAACTAATATATGATATGATGTGACTCATTATACGCAAATGTTTATTATGGCTCAGCTTGTTTGCATGTAATGAGTCTATATCATATATTAGTTTCACATTTTAAGTTGAATTACAGAAATAAATGAACTTCTTAATGCTATTCTAATTATATGACGAGCAACTCTATTTGTCCTACAGTCAAGAAAATAACATTGATTTTGACATACATTTTTATACAGCTGGGGAAACCGTGACAAGAGGTAGAAAACTGTTGCTAAATATCCACATATAAAGCCAGCAAGCTTCATGGATTCCTTGGTGGTATTTGGAACCTGTAAAAGAAAAAAGGCAAAAGCATATCAAGCAAAGCTGCCTTGGAGCCTCGCACATGAGTGAACATTATCTACCAACCTGAGCAGAGACAGTTGAGCCACTGTCGATGAATATTTTGGGCAAAGTGAAGAGGAGAAAAGTCCCAGCACCGCACCAAATGAAGCAAAGCCACTTCAGCAATGGATTTTCTAAAGACATAATAAGATTAATAACAGGACTCACACTCAGACACATCTAGAGCAATGGCCGCTGGCTGCCCTGCTTTTTGACCACAAACGTGGGGGCCGCCATTGCTCCGCCGTTGCTGCAGTACCTCCATATCGCCGCTAGGCCCCCATTGAAAAGCATTGGACTTTAGACACGTTAAAAACTACTTTAAAGCCTGGTTTCAATTGTTTCAACGCTAGACTAGGCTAGATCTTCCTCCTGAGATCACGCTGGGTTAATAACAATATATGAAACCAGGCTGGTTTTCGTAATATGATTTTTTGAAATCTCGTATTTAACGAGGCTCGGACTGTTAGCATTGGAGCAGCGCGAGCTACACGTCACGCAAGGGCCGAGTCTACGGTGAAAATCCCGCCCGTATGTCCTTTTTAGGAACATGCTTCGTCAGAGCTGGGGAGGGGGAGCCTGTAAATCCGCCATGAATTGCCCCACGGCCGTGGTCATTCTGGTAAACGGGGAGGAGTGAGCATAAGACGTCCATTATTTTCTACAGTCTATGATCTAGAGACGCGGTGCTTACTTTTGCTGGAGCTGTTTTTCATTTTGTAGTAGAAAAACTGAGACATGAGGATCAGGTCAGTGAAGATGTAGAAAATCACAGCAACGACCTGCAGACATCAAGGTTTGTTTTTCATGCGTATTATAATCAGCATGTACAGATGACTTGCTTACCTGAATGGGGAGCTGACTGGTGAGGTAGCAGCC
Source organism: Gobius niger (assembly GCF_951799975.1). Taxonomy (NCBI): domain Eukaryota; kingdom Metazoa; phylum Chordata; class Actinopteri; order Gobiiformes; family Gobiidae; genus Gobius; species Gobius niger. The sequence goes on along the minus strand of NC_136852.1, from coordinate 9,367,229 downwards.
TGCAAAGTTGGACAGGTCTCCACTGAAGAGGAAAAAGAGAAAGCCAAAAGACATGGCCTCCTCCACTCTGCCGTTGCGATAGGCCACGTACACCTGCCTGATGCGAGAGATTAGAAAATGTGTCATAACGAGACTTAAAAAAACTAAATCAGGACTAAAACAAAGTGAAAAGTGAACTTAATTAATATAACCATGACTAAAACTCGACTTTACCGAGCCACTCCGAAGAATAGGTTCTTGGTTAAAGGCCCTATATCTGATTTTTTTTCTTATTGCAAACAATGAAAGGGGAAGCCACTAAATTAAAATGCTGTAGTCCAACTTTCCTACTATATTTGTAGCATCCAAATTCTTTAGAGCAGAGGTGTCAAACATACGATGAGATGATTTAATCCGGCCCCTGCCCTGTAGAGCATAAAATCCACAGTATGTAAAAAAAAGTAAGTCTCTAGCCCATTCCTGTGCGGAGTTATGATTTTTTAAAGAATAACCAGAATGCTCATTCTAGCCACTAGGGGGCATTAAATAAAAATAAAAAAAAGGAAAGAGTTCCACACGTGTCCAGCAGAGGGCACTGACATATTAAGAGCTCAGGATATGAAGACATTATACAGCCAAGTGGTAAATGGACAGTCTGCCCCAGGACGGCTGTGGCTGATTGACAACAGTAGAGAATCTATCTTTTAATGAAACTGCGTACATTTAATGTATATAAAAGGATCCTCTGCAACTTTTACTGCTGTTTCATAGAGCCTCTTACCTTTTTCATTTGTTGGCTGGTTCAAGAAAGTACTAAGACTTAAGCTCTTTGTTCTTTAGCAGGTGCTGAAGAAGGCTAAATGTCAGCCTCTCAATGCTCTGTCCACGGAATTATAGCTCATACCTTCTAGATGTCGTTTTTATGTACCTTTTTTTACTCTTTTGTCCCCTCTGCCACTTGGCTGATGAATTTTGAAGGTAGCGTGTTTAACAAGTAACATAGACCAGGGGTTCCAAAAACTTTTTTGGCTGGGACCCCCAAAATTGACACTAAAACAACTCGGGACCCCTGTTGTATAAAGTTATTGCCTCTGATGCTACTTTAGGGCAGAAAAAATAATTAATTAATTAAAATGAAGTTAAGATGCATTTAAACTGCTTATATTGAATAATTGAGTGGAATTCACAAATTATAGGTTGCTTTACACTCAAAAATATACCAAAAAAAGTACCATTTTTATTTTTGTTTCATCTTGAAATCATCTGGCGACCCCCACTTTGGGAATCACTGACATAGACAATTGAAATGTGCCCTATTTTTTTCTTGAGATATAGTTTATCTTGAGCCTCTACTTTTGTGTGAACTGTTGGGACACACAGTGACTCTGATGTGAGAAATGTTCTGAGGTTTGCTACACATTAATTTGGCCTCTTGTGATATGAATATTGTGTCAGCTCATACTGCAATACTGATATTTTGGCAACATATTGAGCCTGACCTCGTCTGTTATCAACGTGCGAGGAGCCCACGGTCAGTGCACTTACGGCAGCGTGGAAAGCAGAAAACAGAACATGGAAACGAGTCCAATCACGACACTGAGATACTCCCACATGTTCTCCACGCACTCCTCCAGCAGATACAGGATCCATGGCGTCCCGTTCTCGCACAGCGGTTCGCCCGCTACAGGAGCCGTCCAGTTAGACTCATGTGAAGTCTTTCCGGGGAAACGTGCAGTGGCCATAGCAGGCTGACCAGCACCGACCAGATACAGCCTGCTCCTATGTTATCCGGAACCTGAGGAAACAAAGGCAGGAAGTTTCAAAGCGTGCAGATGTTTGCGGTTTTTTGTGTGAGTGAGGAGTGTGTTAGCTGGTTTACAATCGAGTATCCGTATTTTACAGAAAAGGCCATTCCTGTATCTTTACGTAGGGCAGAAAACATGACAATGAGTTTTCTTGTTTTTGAGTTTCTTTTAGGGTGGCAGCTTCAAGAAGTGAGTAAAAGTGGGACACGTTGCACATTGTGGAGGAACATGAAGGGAGGGAAGAGAAACCGAAGATAAAGACAATGAAGGGTTCAACTTGCCAATTTAGCTCCAAACACAATTGATCACAAATATTCCAACCCTGAAAGTTATATACTGAAAGAATATTGCATTGTATTGTGGCTGGCTGGGTGGGTGGGGGGACAGGGTGTTGTTTTTAATCTGTAAAAGCACACATTTGAAAAGTCCTCTATAAATAAGTTTTGATTTATTGATTTCATGCGATGAGTCATGTCATTCTCCAGATGAATATAACTTAAGTACAAACATCTATCTATTATTTAGGTGAGGTGAAATTTCTCGCGCTGATGTACTTGCCGCCGCTCACGAACAGTGCGTAAACTCACCAATAGTTGAGCAAAGCAGAAGGAGTCGCTCCAGAATTTAATCAAATTTTTTTTTTTCTATGGCCCAATATTACAACAGGAGTTGCCTCACAGGGCTGCTGCACCAAACATTTAAGCGATGAAACAAAACGATAAACAAGACAATGTAAAGTTCAGGCAGATGAAGCATCCATCCTGGAGTTTTTATTCACATTAAAACAGAGTTGTTCCACGGCTTTTTTTCTCCACATTTTATACTGTTTATAGCTAATGTTAGGCAATGGTAATGTATGCTAACAGCTGCAAAGATGGCGGATCTCCATGGTAACTGTGGAATTGAAATACCTCATTTGAGAGTAATGCCTCATTTGAAAGCTAAGACCTGTAGCTCTATTCTGGCTTATTTATGCATTGTCGACACACATTTTTGACACTTTTTCGGCGCATTTTTGTCGCTCTTTTCTTGCGTTTTCATCCCTGTTTTCGTCTCATTTTTGTTGCTATTTGACACTTTTAGCTTTTAGATTTGGGTAAAGCCAAACTGGACAAAAAGGTGCTCGGTTCAGGTGGGGGTTAAGAGGTTAAACCCTTTTATATTTTTTAGAAACAGTGAGTGTTTATAGTTTACAAGTTCGAGCATAAAAAACACTTTAAATACAAAAACTAAAGATATCAGTCATTTCATTTTTAGGCCGATTATCGTGAATTATCGTAAAATCGCAATATTTTCACAATAATCGAATATTTTAAATCGTGACATTCCTAGTTAGAGATGAATATTACTTTGCTAATCACGCTAACTTTCGTCTATAGAGAATAGATATGAGCAAAGACAAAGTGTATTGGTAAAACTGTCACTTTTTAGGCAAATGGGAAATTTCCATAGCAATATTATTTACTGCAACTGGTCTTGTATGTAGCATTACTAGCATAACAATGATTGTTGACCACACATACTAGCGCTGTTATTTATTTATTTGAGCTGTCCGACGCGTTTTACCTGAACAAGCTACATGGTTGCTGGTTGACTTGCTGGTTTGCGCGTGTATGTCCTTTCTCATCTTCGCGCGTATCCATGAAATTATATCCATCCCAAAGAGTTACCCTCGCGCATCGCTTCAAGTCTCCATAGATGCTTTTCCTCCTCTTCCCGATTTCTGATTTTTGCCCCCTCACACATCCGCCAAAATATAGAGGGCGCATCCGGTTTGACTTTCAAAATAAAAGCCTGTACGGACACTTTTTGGGACGAAACGCGCGTAACGTGTTCTTTCATTACATTGCAGATTAATTAATGTTTCACGAGCCAAAAAGACAAGTGTATCGGCTATTTGTTAAAACACGCCTTTATTTGTCAACAAAATGTGAGAAATAAACACCCCCACCTAGTGCTCGATTACCGGAAGTGCATCAAGAGCCAAACCAATTTTTTTCTTTTTTCTTTTTTTGTTTTTTACAAACAAGGTACGTTATCAAAGTCAATGGCAGAAATAAATAAATAAATATTATAATAATAATAGTAGAAAAAAAAGTTAAGCTCATTCTTCCAGTGGGTTTAAAGCATAGACTAAAAAATAAAGAAGCGACATAAGAATAAGAATTTTATTAGCATAATTTTTCTGTTTAATTTCAATACTATGGAACATGATTCTGCGTCTTCTTGAATGAATGAATGAATGAATGAATGAATGAATGAAATGTTTGCATAAAAGTAGCCAAACCACATTACAACAAGCTAAACTGGACAAACATTGCCCTCATGCTAAAGGGGTCACAAAGGTACATGACCTTAGCAAACCTTGTGAAACGCTAACACTGGAGATTGTTTTTTCTTCATTTTGGAGCTCTCTTCACGTGCTAACGGAGGACATTTTCTCCAGTTCAGCTTTACCTAAATCTTAAAGGCTACAACCTCTAGGTCAGTGTAACGCCTAATTTGAAAGCTAAGACCTGCAAAACTGATCTAAGCTTTTTCCTCGCTTTGTCGTCACTTTTTGGGTCATATTTTTTGTCATCTGTTTTGTTGCTTTTTTCATCCCTTTTTGTTGCCTGTTTTGACGCTTTTTTGTCACTTGTTTTATCGTTTTTTCATCCCTTTTTGTTGCTTTTGTGTCGCCTTTTCATCCATTTTTGTCGCCTGTTTTGACGCTTTTTCGTCACTTGTTTTGTCGCTTTTTCGACAAAAAAAAAAAATCAAAACAGGCGACAAAAAAGCGACAAAACAGGCAACAAAAATGGATGAAAAAGCGACAAAACAGGCAACAAAAATGGATGAAAAAGCGACAAAAAAGCAACAAAAAGGGATGAAAAAACGATAAAACAAGGGACAAAAAAGCGACAAAATAGGCGACAAAAATGGATGAAAAAGCGACAAAAAAGCAACAAAAAGGGATGAAAAAACAATAAAACAAGGGACAAAAAAGCGACAAAATAGGCGACAAAAAAGGATGAAAAAGTGACAAAAAAAGCAACAAAAAGGGATGAAAAAACGATAAAACAAGTGACAAAAAAAGCGACAAAATCGGCGACAAAAAGGGATGAAAAAGCGACAAAAATGCAACAAAAAGGGAGGCTTTTTTCTTTCTTTCTTTTTTTCTGCGTTTACATCCTCATTTACGTCTGTTTTTTGTCGCTATTCTGACGCTTTATTCACGAATGCTTTTAGATGTGGTTCAAGTCAAACCGGAAAACTCGTTTCAAGAGGTTAATTATCCATCCATTACGCACCTGTTGCTCGGCGCGTGCTCTCGTCTGGCCGCACGATGGCGCTCGCTCCGTCAGGCTGCGAGAGTCTGGTGGGAGATGCTCGCTGCTCCGGGGGGAACTTGAAGCTGTGCATGTGCAATGTTATGTTGTGCTGGGTGTTGCTGGATGTGGGGGCTACGACTGACACGCAGCCTGTCCGCGCGCCTTCGACCCACAGCGCCGAGGTAAGATTCCCGACACAGAACCGAGGCTCTGTCGTGTCTCGTCTATAATAGTCTCATATCTTTGGCCGTGTAGCGCTGAAAACTCGCTGCCCCGAGCACGAATACCAACCACATTCCTTAGATGTCGCGAAACTTGAATGGATCAGGACATATGACTGGACACAAACATGGAATAAGCTCATAAGGAGTGAAAGGATGAAGAGGAAACGCGGTTGACTGCGCTTTTTTATGCACTACAATATCAGTCTAGACTTCACTTGGTGGTGATTTTACGCAGTTCAGTGTAAATGTATTAAAATATGGATTGAATTGGTTTTAAGTCATGTGTTTGTATAGTTTGTTTAAAGCCAGACCCCCTGTTCCACCTGCTGTGGGTCCAGGCAGGCGGTGTGTCCGTCCCCCCCGCTGCTCCCCGTGCCCTGTGTCCCGTGTTTGAGTGTAAACACAGCGGAATGCGCGAGAGGCAGAGCCGCGGCGCGTTCACTTGCACTGCTCACATTTTTTGATCTGGGCATTTTCTCCTGGCTGCGCCTCGTATCACACGGAGCAGAGGGGGCTCTCCTTCAAGGTCATCTGCCGCGAGACAGATGGCGATGTCCCGGGAAAGGGCGCGCGCCGTGTCAAGTTTATGCGCATTAATCATTATCCGTTGTGATAACGCCTGTGCTGCTTTCATGCGCACACTTAAAGCAGTGCATTTCGGTGGTAATCGCGAGGAATCTTCACAGGGCACAACTTTATCATGAATACACCTACAGTGGGAGGAAAAGTAAGTACACCGTTTGGAATTTCTCACATTTCTGCCTAGTGAAATATGATAAATGTAAATGTTTGGGTGGTATTAGTTTAGGCAGACGATTTTATTCAGTCTTATGATTTTCACAAAGATCAGACCACATTTTATAACCAATTTAGGCAGAAATGTGCGAAATTCCAAATGGTGCACTTACTATTTCCTCCCACTGCAAATGTGAAGAAGTATCACAATATCTGCTGGGCTTTAAAGGACCGTTTTTACATACTGAGATATGTTGTTACTTTAGCTTTGACGAGTTCTTTAGGACCTGTCTGGTCTTCACCCGTGCCTTCAGTCACGTAAACTCTCCCTCTCTCCACTATAGCTCCAAAACAGGTCAAGATAGAAGCTACCAAGCTCTTCCACGTTTTCCCTATTTAAATATGGTTACGTGAAGTGTTACACTACAAAGTATAATTACACAAAATTAAACAATGTGGATTTTCTAAGCGGATAAAAGGGGGAACTATATTGTAAGGCGTACTAATACCAGGAGTAGTTCGAAATCCGCGCAGTAATCTTCACTTTACTGCGCAGTAATCTTCACTTTACTGTGCGGATGCCAAACTACTCCTGGTATTATTACGCCTTACAATATAGTCCCCCCTTTTATCCGCTTAGAAAATCCACATTGTTTAATTTTGTGTAATTATACTTTGTAGTGTAACACTTCACGTAACCATATTTAAATAGGGAAAACGTGGAAGAGCTTGGTAGCTTCTATCTTGACCTGTTTTGGAGCTATAGAGGAGAGAGGGAGAGGCTAAATGCTAACGCCGTCTGCGCTGTGTTTACGTGACTGAAGGCACGGGTGAAGATCAGACAGGTCCTAAAGAACTCGTCAAAGCTAAGGTAAGAACATATCTCAGTATGTAAAAACGGTGGCCTATTCCTTTAATTGAAGGAAAACTTTAACATTTACAGCCAAAAACAGCTGATTTCACTTGATTCAAAGCATAGTTTTTCTACAAACCATGTAGCTTCTTCAAGTCTGGATCTGTGACTGAAGCTCCCATAAGATAATAGTGGGCGAATGATGGATCATTTTTCACAGCAAAGTCTATGAAATTCTGATTTTATCACGAAAAGCAACTGTTCCTGTTCCATCTTGTTAGTTATTGGTTTATTTTGTCGGGACAGTGCATGTTAATGAACATACATGGGTCTCATGCGTGTAAACGGGCTAATTTCCATCTGTCGTCCCACACTTGCACTCTCAACCAAACTCTCATTCATCCTGGCCTATTGTACATGTTTTTAGTGGTAGGGGAAACCACAGGAATCCTTCGCAGACACGGGGAGAACATGCAAACTCCACACAACCTTGAAGACCCCACATGTTTATGTTCATTTATTGTTTTAGACTCTCCATAATAAGTGGGGGTTATTTGTTGAAAACACCAACACCAGTCAGGTCCGTCCCTTTGTGCCCTTGGCAGAAGAATAAATCCTCAACACCTCAAAAATTAAACATGCGCACAACAGTTTTAGAAAGGGGAACCTCAACTTCTGATGTGAATATTTAGACATTCAAGGGAGAAAACTGCTGACTCCTGGTCCGTGCAAGATTCAAATGACTAAAAGAAGCTAAACTCTCCGTTTCCCTCCATCTGCTAGCCCCTAATAAAGATATACACACAGGAATAGAAACTGTATTTTTGACTATTGCTCTTTTTATCTACTGTAAGGTCTTGAGAACATGTTCAAAGACCAGGATGGACTAGTTTGAAAGATTGAAATCTCTAGTTTCCGACACAAAAAATACATCTCTATCACTTTCCGTTCTATTATCATGTGCGAAAATTGCAATTTGCTGCTCCGTCTTAACTTAATGCCACTCCAGCTTAGATGCTCTGAAGTCTTGAACTGAAGAATCGGGGAATAATGAGTTGTTTGGTTGAGTGATTGCAGTAGTACGACACTTTTTCTCTCTGCTGCTCCCTCCTCGCACTTGTGCCTGGAACACACACAGAAGAATAAGGCCATCTCCTCAGGCGGCATGCTATTTCTGATAAATCTGATAAATACACATTTGTTACAAGCAGAAAATGGGACACAACGCTACAATTATTTTAGCAACAGCCTTTATTTGTGAACAAGTGATTTTAGTCTAAAGTCGTACAACACAGAGTTTCTCAGCAACATGAGACAAAAGTAGCAGTCCACAAAGCCCCCCCAGTGTGTTCTTATGTGTTTGCTGTGATGCTTTTGGTTCATAGCTGCTCTTCTGTGGTTTCTTCCAAAGGGACAAATGTCAAAGTCACGACTGTCAGTCTCTGTCTGAGGCAGTGCTTTGTGGCGTCTGGAAAAGGCCCACAGAGACGGGCTGGTCTGTCTCTCTTTTGCCTCCATTTCCCATTCTGTCTTTATCCGAGACGACCGCTGTGTTAAACTTTAAACAGCACAGTTGTAGCTAGACTGCTGCAATATGTTCAAATCATCAATTAAACATGTTTCTCTTTACAAAACTTCACCCATTCTGATGACAAAACAGTTTGGCTTTCTTCTACATAATACAGTGATAATGTAATAACAATAAAGTCTTTAGAGTGTACATTAACTCTATTTCTAGGTCACAATAGGGTTGAGTTAGTTGCATGTAAAGGCATCTGGAAGAAAAACAGCAGAATAATATTGCAGATTTACAAATGTAATGGCATCATAACACAACAGCATTGTCAGAGGCTTGTTTCAGAGCTGTAAGTCAAAACGGAAAAGAACTTGAATCCAAAAAGATGACACTGCTTAGCATGAAAAAAGAAACTGAAGATCGGAGGTACTTCTGACTAGTTCAAAGTCTTTTATTAAGATGAATGGGGCATCACCAACGTGTTTCAACCTTTCCTGTTGTTTGTCTTCATCAGGGCAGACTTTCTCTCTGCATAGACTGATTGTCATGGTTGAGAGAGAGCATTTCCTGTAAAAGTACAGTAGGATCATCTGCTCGGCTCACAAAGAAGTATGGCCCAAGAATGAATCATGATTTATTCTCATATTGATCAATCTCAATTTTTTATTATATGATTTCATACTAAAAATCAATTCATGTTCATGTTCTCAGACCCTTTATACAAAATCTGAGCTCAGACAAAAATAAATGTTTTCCTCCAGTTTCATTTAAAGCAAAGATATTCCATCGTCTCATTCAATTTCCAAAACTAGGTTCTGTTTCTGCCACAGAAAGGGCCGTAAACTTGACAATTATAAAGTCCCATGACGATTATTGAGCTTGACCAAAGTAGAGATTGTGATTAAGATGAATTTCAATGAATTGTCCAGCCCGATATTGTATGCTGTCCCTGTGTCTGTCTGGGTGGGTGTCCTGTCTAGTTTCCCCCACCAAGACTCACAAACTATCCAGCTCATCCTGAGTTTGCATTGTTTTATTTGTGGATATGCAGAAACAATGAACTTTTTCACTGTGCAGTAGACATTGTGCAGCACTTTTAGGTTACTGTTTTTGTGTAGGTGACTGATTCTGTGTGTTTTGTGTAAAGATTCTGTCTCTGAACCTGGAGATAAGAAATGAAAATGAAATGACAAAGAAATTCAATTTATTGGTTGCAATTTACAAAATACAACTACTTCAGTTAAATTATTGTCCTGTGAAAACAAAACAAAAGCTCTATCGACCTATGCAAACCTGCTCTTAAAAGTTAATTGTATTACTTTTTGCCCCTGGATGTATTTATAATCTGTACTAACATCATCTTAAATTTCAAAGAAATCTTTTCTGTACTATTTTATTTCCTGAAGCCCTGGTATAGAACAGGAGAGAGATACTGGTCTCACTTTCTGACCACGGTGTGTTGAGGAATGTCCAGAGAGAGGGATTTCAGTTGCTGCTTCCTGAGTTTGTGAGTGACGTGTTGGAGCAGAGCAGGTGCTTGTTTCACGCACAGACCGGGCTGAGTGAGCAGAGCAGAGCAGAGGGCCACAGAAAGAGAGAGGGCCACAGAAAGAGAGAGGGCCACAGAAAGAGAGAGGGCCACAGAAAGAGAGAGGGGCGCAGGCAGGGGAGGGGCTGTGTCTTACAGCTCGTACAAAAGGCTCACTGTGTTCTTCAGGACTGTGTCGGACTCAGGGGCGGAGCAAAGACAGCAACGGCACTGAACCTGCAGCCACATTGTCCTCACGTTGCCCCCAAACGCAAACTGACCAGAAGTGAGTAGAGTGAGTAGAAATAGTTTTTCTCCAATGCTGAAAATACTACTTGAGCACAGAGGAAACGTTTGTGTTGATGTAAAATGCCAGACTGAACATAAAATAATGACAAAATTCCTGATCAAAGTAACAAGTTAACAACAAAAAAGGCAAACTTTCTTCCTTATGATAACACAATGCTGTTAATATTGATATGATGCAATATTATTTGAGAAGAAGTTAACCCTTAACCCCCACCTTAACCAAGTGCAGCTCAGTTTTAGGCAAGGCAAGTTTATTTGTAGAGCACAATTCATACACAAGGCAATTCAAAGCGCTTCACAGTTGCATAAAATTACAAGAAAACAGATAAACTCATTAAAAACATCAACATCACAGTTAAAAAAGAGTGCAGATAAAATACTCTCAGTTGTCATACGCATGGGCAAAAAGAACTGTTTTCAGCCTGGATTTGAACATTGTCAGAGTTGAGGCCTGTCTCACATCCTCATGTTCCAGATTTTAGCTGCATGAAACTGAAACGCAGCCTCACCGTGTTTAGTCCTGACTCTGGGAACCACCAGGAGACCCCTCAGTGACACGTAGATTTGAGTGTCATTTGCATTGTTGTGGTACGACACATTGTTGCTGTTTATTAGCTGACCCATTGGAAGCATGTACAAGTTGAATAAAAGGGGTCCCAAGATTGACCCCTGGGGGACTCCACAGGTCAATTTTGTCTGAGACACGGTCTCAAAGTACGAATTTACTCAAATCTAAAAGGTTACAGCTTATAGGCCAGAGTAACACCTCATTTGAAAGCTACGACCTGCAAAACTCATCCAAAGGGATATTTTTCCTCACTTTTTGTCGCTTTTTCACAGCTTTGTAGTTGTGTTTTCGTCACAGATTTGTGTTGCTATTTTGACACTTTTTCAGAAAGGCTTTTAGATTTGGCTAATGCCAAACTCGGGTCAGGCGGGGGGTAAGTGATTAATAGTACTGCGTGGTAAAACTACGCCAAAAAGTACAGATATTGAAGTTACTACTCGCTTGTGAAACTACCACAACATCCATGTAATCCGATTCCGGAGTCAGTGCTGTCACATTTAGGTAAAGCTGAATATATGGATCATCCAAACCCACCGTCCTAGAGACTAAGACTAAAGAGTGACATAAATGTTCAGTATGTTTTGTATTTAGTATGAATATGAATCAAAAATCATAATAATGACAATAGGAGTTCAGGAAATGACGGGAGTTCACTGATGTGTGTATCTTTAAGCTGCATTCCTGAGGTCAGTGAGCCGCAGCCCGGTGATTAATAGTAACTAGCGGATGGTTTAACGCTGGAATTCCTCAGGATCTGTGACCAGTGGAGTGCGCACCGTTAGTTTGTTTGAATGACATGAACATACAACAACTCAGTGACACAGACTGACACTTTGGATTATACTGGTGAACCTGAGTTTGTTATTTATACTGGCAGAAGAAAGTCAAATGTAATGCTTGCTAATGCCCATGTGTACTATATTTTAATGCCACAAACACAGAAAAAAATTGGCAATCAAACAGAGTGAAGGAGAATTGGACAAAATGGGCAAATGTTGAGCAAAACATGTGGTCAGTATCAACCAAAACTGCAACTCATTATGTTTTAGACCATCATTGTGGATTTTGCATTAGCTTATCCCGTACAAAGTATTGAACAATGTTATAAATGTCCAAGAAATTAAGATTGAATGTCAGTTTGAATCCAATTTAATGCTTTTTAATAAGGCCACTCGGTGCAGTGCTTTTTAACGCCCTGCAGAAACCTGGATTTAGGAGATAATTCAGACTTACCAGTTAAAAAATGCCCCAAAAGCGTCCTGATAACAGGCTTTATCCTTGCTGTTTGCACATGCATTAAACATGCAACAAAAACTATAATTTGGCAATAAACCTAACTGAAAGAAACTAAACAAAAACTAAATTAATATCTAAATAAAGAGAGATAAGGTAGGCTTGGATGAATCACATTCTCAATTAGCTTTATTGTGAAGTATCACTATCAAAAGCACTGAACTACCTAAAGCACATGCAAATAATCAAAATGTAGTCATTGTCAAACGCTTGATGCACAAAGATAATAGATAACACTGCACTTCCAATCCCAGCTCCTGATGCACATTGTCATCGTGTCCTTGGGCAAGACACTTCACCCGCCTTGCCTCCAGTATCCGCCTTGCCTCCAGTATCTTGGTGTATGAATGAGAGAGTGAATGGGTGACTCGTTCCTTTATTATGAAGCGCTTTGGGCCTGATGAAGGTAGAAAAGTGCTATATAAGTTGAGAGCATTTACTAGGGGTGGGCCATATCTTATCACACAACGTTATCGCGATATACATTTTTTTATCGTTGTGGACACGATCTAAATTATGTTACGCTCAACTCCATCAGAGCAGCAAAAACACTGACTGTACATCATATTTGCGTGGAAATTATTATGCCGTAGAAAAAAAAAAAAAAAGAATCAAATATCACGGAATTAATCTTCCCCATTGGTTTTTAAAGGGGCTAGATGCAAGTTAGTCATTTTATGCTCACTACTGCCACCCCAGGTCTTATGCGTAACTGCAGCTTCTATATTAAGCTTGTGCATGACGGCACTTCAGACCCGAATTAACACCTTTTTAGAGGCAGTTGTGGTGAACAGGTCTGAGCTCATTCAACACATTAGGACATGGCTGGAACATGTAGGAGGCTGAAGATACTTAGTTTTAACATTTTTAAACTCTGTGTAGTCCTTTTAAAGGTTATTTAGAAATACACTAGATATAACAAAAAGCTTTTGTTCAAATACCGCATCTCCATTGTCAATTATATTGTCAAATATATCGTTATCGTGATATTTATTTTTTTATATCGTGATATAGATTTTAAGCCATGTCGCCCTGCCCTACCATTTACCCATTTTACAATATCAAATACATATGTTTGCAATCGTTTTTTGTGAGTGCTAATCTATCCATTTTTAATGCCACAAAGAGGCAACAGGGAATTACTCCAACCACGAGGTACTGCACAAAATGCAGCAGACACATCAAAAAGCATGAAGTATTATGCCTAAAATGGTAACGAATGACGAGCAACTGGGATTAGCTCACAGGCCTAACACAATGCAGCGTGAAAAGCCTTCTGCTGACTGAAAGATGTCGGGTAAATCTTTGAAACTTTCAGTGTGTATGGAAGTGCTGCTGGCCAAAAAAAAGCTATTTTGATTAATTATGCAGTTTCAAACTTTTAGACATAGATACTTATCAGTTTCTGTCTATGAAAAGCTGTCTGTCCTGCGCTACCATGGAGATCAGCTGCGATACGTCACTTTTAATAAACCTATCTTCTGTTTATCTGGTTTAGACCTGGTTTACATGTAACTCAGTGTAATTTAGATCTGGTCAGACCTTTTCTCTACCCGGTTTAGTCATGAAGTGATCTTGATCTAGGAATTTGCTGATAAAAATGAAGGGACCACTGCTTGTTGTTGAGAGCTTTGGCTTCGCTGGTGTGTGCCGTCTGAGTGCTTGTAGATTTGGATGTCATGAATTAATTATAGACGGCCATTTTTACGCGGGACGGTTTATAGCCGTGCCCACGCTGCTGCCACCGCACTGGAGCAATAGATTTATACCGTGTGTGGCCTTTTCCTTTTTTACTCCCGTGTTCATGGTTGTTTCCTTTTGTGTTGGAAAGTAAAAGAATTCCTGCTCCGGTGTCCTGGCAGCCTGGCAGTGGAGATAACGCTTTTGCAAGTACTTCACTTTGTGCCCTTTAGAGATGACGACTGATTGTAAGAGAATAGACGAGGCGATTGGCATGAGGAGAAAGTTGCACAGTGGTGGAAAGTGGAGTAAATCCAAGCCCTGCAAGGAACACGACTCAGTAAAACGCCTTTACAGCATAGTCAGTGGGAAAGCCAGTGTTTTGTTCTGTGTACAAATCTGCTCTCTTGCTCCAGTGGTTCTCGAAGTGTTAATGCTTTAATGTTTAAATAAGGTTCACAGGAAAAGCGATAATGGCAGGTGAATGGTTAACATCTGAATTTGCACAACACTATCTCCATTCATAGTACATCATAGGCCCTGTGTTTTTTACTAGTGGTCGAGGGAATCTTGTTCCCTGAGTAAAAGCAGACATTTGTGAATATATAGCACTGTAAGCTGTGAATTTAAGTATGAAGCTTTTTATTGACCATGAGCTAACTGGCTGGTTGGTCATATTCACAATAACGTGTCAGTAAGGTTGTGAGAAAGTGCTTCTGGAAAAGTAGTGAGAAGTTTGGACCACAACTGATAAATTAAAATGTAGGGGCTCCATCTTTCATTCATTGTAGTCAGAAAGAAATGGTATATGGGTTTTCTGACAGGCAGGTGTAAATGCCTGTCACACTTCCACCAGTGCCAGGAGCCAGCTGCACGGTCTTCAGCTGGGCCTTCACTGATGTCTTGCTCCTTTAATCACCAGAACATCTCAGGATGGTGGGGCAGCAGAGAGGGACGTCTCCCTGCCGCCCCCTGCAGCTCGGCTCAGAGGTCACATCAGTGGCTTCTTGGTCCCCAGACTTTGTCGTTCCTCTGCAGCCACAGCCAAAAACTGGCCTTCTCTGCCTCTTGTGCTATAGCTATTTCAAAGCTTTGTTTAGCTTTCCAGATGTCATGCCAATGTATGTCTAACTTGCATTGTTCTCAAGACCTTACAGTAGATAAGAAGAGCAATGGTTAGTCAAAATACAGTTTCTATTCCTGTGTGTATATCTTTATTAGGGGCAAGCAGATGGAGGGAAAGGGAGAGTTAAGCTTCTTTTAGTCATTTGAGTCTTGCAGTCTTCTCCCTTGTTTGTTTGTTTGTTTGTATACTTTATTGTCCCCGTAGGGAAACTTGTCCTCTGCATTTAACCCCTCCTTTGATGCCACTGAGGCAACCCGTAAGGAGCAGTGGTCGACGGCAGTGCCGCGCCCGGGGACCCATCTCCATGATGTGGAGCCAGGATGATGGTTTGAATCACCTGGCTGGAGGATTCACCTATTGCACATGTTTTTAGTGGTAGGGGAAACCGGAGTACCTGGAGGAAACCTACACAGACACGGGGAGAACATGCAAACTCCACACAGAAAGGCCCCGCCCTGGTGGGAATCAAACTTCTCTGAGATAATCCAGTCCACTCTGCCACAGTAAAGCCAGTCCAGGCCAGTCACGTTAACAACATTTGAAGTTCGAAGCATTGAGATGGGAAAATATTTGAAGACCTTTTAATGCCACAGAAACATACTATTGGCTTGAAAAGTACTTGGTCTTTGGATATCCCGCATTACTTCAATAATAAAACACAACTTACTTTGAATAAGTATTGCATAAAAAAGGATGCAAATCAATGTACAGATGATAAATGTTGAGCGGAAAAATAAGTTGTTTATCTGTCATTTACTGAAGTTGATAAAGTAGTTATCATGACAGCCCGAAACCAGTCAAATGGGCACTGTCCAGATCATTGTTGCTGAACCATGTCCCTCTAAACACAAACACAACAGTCTTACATACTGCAGTTCAAAGCGTAAGTAGGAGAGTGGCGACAGACGGCTCATGTGGACAAGCCTTATGTTTATATTGTGTATGTTATAGATATTTACTTAATTATGATATTATTTTTCTTCTGTTTGTTTATAGTGGATCATCCTCACCCCAAGATTATGTCCTGCTCTCATGGGCCGATGATACAGGCCTCTGACGGATGAAGAAAACACTGTGAGCTGCATCCTGGACCTAAGATGTAAAAATGCTTTTGACTAGAAAGTTACTGTTAATACTTGTTGAGAATAATGAATCCGCCTCATTCTCTGCACCAGGCCTGTCCAGCCGCAGTGAAGGGGGCTGAGGGGCGCCGAGGGCCGAGGATGCACCAGTTGTTCAGTCTGGTGTTGGGCCAGAGAGACCTGTCCAGAGCCGGGGACCTCTTCTCTTTGGAGGACGTGGACATCGAGGACTGTCTGTCTCAAGCTCTGGACCAGATTAAAGCCATCTCCTGCTCCGCCGTGAGTTTGTTTGTCTTCAACGTTCACACTCTTTAGAGCAAGGTGCTGTTTAATGGTGCAGTGGAATCTTGAATATGAATCTTATTTGGTGCTTTGGTCCCCGATTGAACTATGAGTAAATTCATGAGCACAATGATAAGTGTGTAGTAGATGTCCAGACTCCCCGGAGACTCTGCTGGTGGTAAAGGATGAGGCCAGAGGTGAGTGGGAAAGAACACTGAGGAGCAGCAGAGGTGAGGCCAGGTGATGATGGGGTTGAGGAGGGTCAGAAGTGGATGAGGGGGCTTAAATGTAGTATTCTGGGCAATGATTGGCTGAGACTTGGCTGCCGTGTCGGTTAGCTATGAAGGAAGTGAGGCTGGAGATGAGGCAATGATTGGATGATGAATAATAATACTTTTTCTAATCTGTTGTTGTGGAGCAGCGTCACATTCAACAGTGCACAGTGAGAAATAAAAGAAACAATGAGTCATCATGAGTAACTGATTTAAAAGAATATTATTACCAGTTTGTGCACCTAATTTAGGTACAAAACTGGACTGTGCTTTATTTCAACCTGAATAGACTCAGAGACAAAATCAGCGATTAGAAAGACATTTCATGAATACTTTGGCAATCAGACCCCGGCAGTAGATATCTATATATGGATTATAGTTAGTATGGATGGGTAGAGTAGCGTTCGGGAGCCTGGACACTGGTGGTGGTACAGGAGAACGGTGAAGGATGTAGCAGGGTGAAGCCACTGATAGAAGAGGCGGTGAAGGGGAAGAGGAGGGTCGCAGCACAGCTGGGAAGTAGATTGGCTGCGATGAAGGTGTGGCTCTGTGCTGATAGGCTGAGATGGAGGTGTGACCCTGGCAGACGCGATCATTAGCTGGAGGTAGGTGAAATTAGACGTCCAGGTTGAAGACAGCGACCTGAGGGGAGTGGGCTGTACAGTGGGTGTGTGATGTCTGTGGCTATGTTTGGCTCAATATTTATCATCTGTGCATTTGTTTGCATTTTTCCTTGTTGTGTTTGTATTTCATGTTTATTGTAGGATATTTTAAGATTAAGTACTTTTTGAACAACACTTGTTCTATCATTGTTAAGCTTTAGTTTCAGAGGCATTAAAAGGTCTTCAATAATATCGCGATACATTCCTGCCTTGATATATCGAACTTCAAATTTTGTAATCGTGAAAGGCCTTTATCGGGCATTTAAAGGGGCTAGATGCAAGTTAGCCATTTTATACTCACTACTGCCACCACAGGTCATGCATGTAACTGCAGCCTCTATATTAAGCTCGTGCATGACGGCACTTCGGACCCGAATTAACACCTTTTTGAGTGACGGTGCAGGATTTTAGAGGCAGTTGTGGTGAATAAGTCTGGACTAATTTTACACCTTAGGACATTGTTGAAACATGTAGGGGGAGGAAAATACTTAATTCTAACATTTTTAAACTCCATAAGTCCCTTTAAAGTTACAGTTACAAAATTATTTTCAAAACATAAAATTCAGTACTGGACCAAAATCTCTATTGCTGCCCCTACACATTTCTATCTCTCACAGACATTACAACACAAAATTTGGACTTTTACTTTTGTGCTGTTTTTAGACAACAGTGCAAGCAATCTGTTATTCTCTCACACATGCTGTGTTTCAAATGCTACAAATACTCAAGGAAAATGACTGGATTCCCAAAACAAGTCTCATTCATCTTTTCTGCCAGGACTATTTGACGAGCGACAATGACCAGGCCGTGGTGGAGATCTGCATCACCCGCATCACCTCGGCCATCAGGGAGACGGGCTCCATAGAGAAGCACAGCACGGCTCTGGTGGCCCTGTGGGAGTCCTGTCTGGAGCATAACCTCACTCCGCAAGGGGAGAGCGCAGAGGACACGCCGCACGCCAAGATCGCCTCGGACATCACCAGCTGTATCCTGCAGGTCTGTGTCTGCACGCACAAGGGAGGGGAAAAACAGTAAAACACATGCAAAGGGAGAGTTTGCCGGAGGTCTTTCAAATGTAAATGTCTCTGTGTCCCTGTCAGAACTCCACTGCTGAAAGGCCTTTTTTCTCTCTTTTAACCTGAAGAATGTGCTTAATTCTGTCGTAATGAGCCTGATCCTTGTGGAAAAGCATTTGTGAGCTTCGATGTGCTCAAGTGACAGTCAAAGCTCTGAGTCACACAGTATTTGCTGCAGTGTGCTAAACCTACATCACCAAAATAATCATCTCTTTATAATAGATATTTCCTGATCGATGACTGTTGCCCTTTTATTAATGCATCGTCATGAAGCTGGACTGGGTTTGGTTGAGTTTCTTCTATGCTCTTGTGGTCAGATTCACATTCTGACAACGAAGGCATAGAAGACGCTTCTGTGAATAGAAGCAAAACATCCTCAGCTCAACCAAACCCAGTCCTAATTTTTGTTTCTACCTGAGTATAAAATAAAAAAGATGATGGTAAGCAGTAAAAGTACAATGACTGGCTACTCTTCTCTACTCTGGCTCAGATGCTATAGCTGTACTGTGTTGCCACCTAGTGTCTGAACAATGATTTAACACACTGGTTGGCTACAAATTTGCCTAGAATTTTATGGATGGTTTTAACCTCTTAACTCCCACCTGAACTGAGCATATTTTGTCCAGTTTAGCTTCACACTTATCTTAAAGCTTCTGGAAAAAAGTGTCAAAATAGCGATGAAAATGTGGATGAAAATGCAACAAAAAAGTGGCTAAAAAGCAAAAAAAAAAAAAAAAAGATTAATAAGCAACAGAAGAGCAACAAAAGAGCGAGAAAAAAGCCACAAAACTGTGCCAGAAAAGCAACAATAACAAGTTGATTAAATGTGACATAAAAACAGCCACAGCGTGACAAAAAGGTTACAGTCAGTTCTGTAGGTCTTAGATTTCAAATGAGGCATTACGCAGTCGCAGAAGTTTATAGATTTGGGAAAACTGAACTGGAGAAAATGCAGTTAAAGTGGGGGGTAAGATGTTAAAGAAGGAATTGACTCCAATTCCAAAGTCTTTATTACAACACTGTCCTGTTGGGGGCGCTAAAGTCCCACATTCATTTCTGGATTTTGCTCCAAGTCATGTCACTTACTTAAGAGCGAGCATTAGGTGTGTTTGTTTATACTGGAGCTTAATAAAAGTTTATCAGCAGAATATGAGAAACATTACTTTAAAATCAGTGACACAAATAATAAGTCAAGTAAAAGTTCATTAGTGGATTGTTGAGTGACTGTTTCTGTTTCATTTCTGATGAAAAGATTATAAAATTAGACACAGTTTTCTGGCCCTAATGTAAAGAAAAGAGCTAGTCTTTTGAATAACTGTATCCCAGAGTTTTAACTCCCATTACAGAGCCACAAAATCCCGCCTATGTTGTCAGTAAGTACCATATGTATTCTTGTGTGTCCTCTTCTAAATGATATGTGTCCTCATAGAACTACAGCTGTCCCTCTGTCATGGCGCTCGCGGTCCCGGTGGCGGTGCGCTTCCTGCAGAGAGGGAACAAGGAGCTGAGTAGGAACATGTCCAGTTACCTGTCTCTCGCCGCCATCGCCAAAGCGGACTTACTGTCGGACCACGCGGACGCCATCGCCCTCAGTGTGCTGGGAGGTAAGACGCCAAAGCAACGGAGGTCAGCACTCCCGCCAGACATTTTATGAAACATCCAAATATCGAGAATGCAACGCAAATGCACTTTACAGTAGAGTAGCTGTAGAGTGCAGTCCATTTTGCCCCATTGCTGTGTATTGTGTTGGCAAAAAGAAAAGACTCATGAGTGGTCTCTGCAGCGGGTTGTGAGCGATCATAAATTATCATCAGTTGCACCAATGCTAAACCTGGTGCTGCAGGCTCATATTGTTAACACTGCTATAATCTGCTCCTTGAAATGTGTTAAACAGGCTTATAATAAACTTTGAACGAATCGGAGTCCAACCACAACTAACAATTTCAAATGACATCCATCCATCCATCCATCCATCCATTTTCTTCCGCTTTATCCGGGGCCGGGTCGCGGGGGCAGCAGTCTCAGCAGAGATGCCCAAACTTCCCGATCCCCACACACCTCCTCCAGCTGTTCTGGGGGGACCCCGAGGCGACACCAGGCCAGCTCGGAGACATAGTCCCACCAGCGTGTCCTGGGTCTTCCACGAGGCCTTGTCCCACTAGGACATGCCTGGAACACCTCCCGCGGGAGGCGACCAGGAGGCATCCGGAACAGATGCCCGAGCCACCTCAGCTGGCTCCTTTCGACGTGAAGGTGCCTGGAACACCTCCCGCGGGAGGCGACCAGGAGGCATCCGGAACAGATGCCCGAGCCACCTCAGCTGGCTCCTTTCGACGTGAAGGAGAAGCGACTCTACTCCGAGCTCCTCCCGGGTAGCTGAGCTCCTCACCCGATCTCGCAGGGTGCGCCCAGCCACCCTGCGAAGGAAACTCATTTCGGCCGATTGTATTGGCGATCTTGTCCTTTCGGTCATTACCCAAATCTCATGACCATAGGTGAGAGTGGGAACATAGATCAATCGGTAAATCGAGAGCTTTGCCCCCGACTCAATTTCAAATGACAGAAAGTGTCAAATACTGGAAACACAGTAAAGTGCTTTTATAACTTTTTCAGATAAATCTTTCATTAAAATGGTGCCATCAGGTCCTGAGCGGGACTGTTGAGCTCCATATTTAAAAAGTAAAAAAAAAAGAAAGAAAAGCAAACTGTTTTATCTCTTCATCTCTTGCAAACATTGCTTCACAAAAATGTTTTTAGACTTTGAGATTAAAAAAAGTAGTTGATGCTTCGATTTGAGTCATGGCATCTTTTGTTCAATTGCATTTTGCCTGTTTCATGAATATACTTGTAACCGAGTGGTTATAGGAGCTGTTTCAGTAGCTCATGTGTTTTGTCTGTGACTATGAAGAATAGATTTCTAAAAGAAAGAAAGAAAATGAAAAGCCAAACTGATGGTAAAGATTTTATAGAAACCAAACATTCAGGGCAAGTTCTGGCCCCAGTGTTTAACATTCATTCACTGTGACATTTTAACACGAAACAAAAGCAAAACCTATTTACATTGTACTGAAAGAAAGATATTTAGGTTGTAAACATTGACCTCATTTTTGTTTTCCAAGTGTCTTTCTGACAATTGAACTGGGAAAACGCAACCATGACCATTTACCAAACTATTACAAAATAAAATAACACATTCAATAAAATAAACATGAGCATTAAGGCTTAAAATGTCCTCTCTATAGTTCCTTTTTATATCCAAAGATATGCTTTCAGTATCACTGGTCAGCCATGGTTGCATGAAAGCATTTGTATACAGCAGTGCTCTAGTACAATCTTATTTACAATAGCATCCTTAGTAGCACACAACAATTCATACTTCACTGTCACCATCAAAGTTCAATACCAACTGAAGAAAACAACACAAATCAAACATAGGAAACAAAGGAGAACTATAACACAGGGCGGAAAAGCATTTTTGCTTTGCCTCATTAAGATACACAATATTTCAGAGAAATGATGCTCCTAGAAATGTGTCTTAGTGGCTCAGAATTCACTTATTACAGATTTATTATGACGTAGGTTTGAACCTTTTCTAAATGCTTTGTCCATACTTACCTTTCTTTTCTGATTGTTAAGTTTAGTCTTGTAAAGTGGTTTCAAACACAGTCTCTCACAGTTGTAGTTTGCTCTGATCATTGGCACAGGCCACTTTCAGAAGCTTTGCAGCATAGTGTTCTTGTAAAGGTGTCGGCACACACCTCTCATCAATGCATTTATAGTGATATTTTTGTTACTCTAAACATGGCAGCTTATGATGATGTTGCAGAAGTCACACTGACAAAGGAGCTCTGTTTATCCCATTAGTGGATGAACTGAGCTCCACCGTGGGGCACCATCTCGGTGACTCCCCAGGCCACCACGTTCCCCCTGTGCTCACAGCTGTGGCTGTCCTGCAGCCCGAGCTGAGAAATCTCCTGCTCTGACAGCACACGGTCCCATATGTTCACCCCTGTCATCTTTCCTGCAAATGCAAGCTTAGGCTCGAACCCTTCCTCAAAGCCAGGCACCGCACGGCCGGCGCTGGGAGTGAGCGGACAGCAGCCGTTCCTCTCCTGTCCCAGCTGCAGGGAGCCTCCCGGGGGAATGACATGTCCCTCAGCGACCCCGGGGGTCGTGGCCACTTTCTTACCCCTGGCCCACAGGGAGGCCAGGCCCTGCTCAGAGGACCAAGCCCCGCACAGGTGCACCCACTGGGACAAAGCTCTCGGGTTCACCACTCCACGGGCCTCCACCAGGTGAGCCTCGCCCCCCACCGTGAACAGGGCAGCGTCGTGGCTGAGCAGCAGCTGAATCTCGTACGGGTTCTGGCGATTCCCATAAGACAGCAGCACGGTTTTGTTGGAAACAGCGTTCGGCTTCACCCAAAGGCACGCGGTGAAGGCGGACAGGGACAGTGGACTTTCTGGTAAGACGGAGGTGTAGATGCGTCGTGAGCGCATGGGAAAGAGCAGGGCCATGTCATTACCTGCAGAAACAAGAACAAGATATGTTTATTACCACAGATGTTTAAAGCTATAGGAAATAAAGCTGTAGGATCTGCTTTACTAAGACCAAAACCAGCTGAAAAACTAACCAAATGTCTAAAAGCTAAGTGAATGGTCTGACTCAGCTG
Organism: Gobius niger; assembly: GCF_951799975.1. NCBI lineage: Eukaryota > Metazoa > Chordata > Actinopteri > Gobiiformes > Gobiidae > Gobius > Gobius niger. The sequence goes on along the minus strand of NC_136852.1, from coordinate 9,344,253 downwards.
TTTGTCTACACTCTGGATGAGGTTCATTTTCACTCAACATTTATGAGTGATGGGGAAGGATTTGTTGCTACTTGAACAAGGGGAGACACCTTTGCATCCTGAGTGACGAAGCTCAACATAAAGAGAATCATTTTTTATCTTACGTGTGACCCGATTATGTCAGTGAGACTGATATGGATGTGTTGAGGGCGACAAGTAGAGACAGACAAATTGCTGAGAGGAAACAAAGGTGAGGAGATGCATATCTTGCCTGCAGGTAAGTATCTCTGCTTCAGTGACTGCAGCACCTCTTGAAGCTCCGCCCTGGACTGCTGCATCGCTACAAGCGCTGCCTCGAGATGCCCCCCTTCAGACGCCACCTCCTGCTCCTGGTGCTCTGTCGAACCTCTGTCGAATCCTGACTTTGAATGCGTCGCACTGAAGCAGCTGCTCTCCAGCTTCACGAGCCGAGAGGTTTGAGACTGGGCCGCGGAGAGGAGCTGCTGCAGCACTGCGTCCTGCTGGGAGCCCGGAGGTTTCGTGTTTTGATCTTCCTGTGCCTTAAGGCGATCCAGCATTTCCTGAAAGCGACCGTCCAGCTGAAGTGCCAACTTTCCACCTGCTGCGTCCACTGCTGTGCTGCACGAACCGCCGTACTGGGCCACAAACCTAAAGAAACAGAGAATCATATCAGTAATTATGATAATGCCAGTAACTTATCCAACAAGGGCATTTAAACCTCGAGAAAGATAAAATGCTTGGGATTCTTGTGCTAAATTAGTGGTTTATTACAGTTTTCCCACAAATGTGAAATCTAATTGCTCTAGAGCTTGGGTCAAAACCATAAAGGCGACATCTTTTTATTAACTGACCTGAGCATTTCCTGCCGGAAAGCGTCCATTTCCACCTTGATGATGTCGTCGGCGTACTGCAGCAGCATGTTCTCCCTCATCTGACTGTTCTCCAGCATCGAGAACATTTTATCCCATTTGGTCATGTCAGGGGTACTGCACGGGGCTGTGCTTGGCGTGGCTGTAGAGAGACAGACAAAAGCTCAGACAGTGGCTTCAGGAGGTGGATGGACTTCAAGAGATGGGGGGCCAAACTTTCCCACTGTGCCTCGAACTCCAACGTTATTTTCCACAAATACTAATGTCTTACAGAACCCTCCCCAGGGAACCTTTCAAGGATTTGACGGGGTTAGTATTTTAGAGTTTTTCACTTAAAGGCTTCCATTAAATTGAATTCTTATGACCATAAAATTTTAATTTCTTGGAGGAAAATTACATTGCCCGAATAGTTTTACTGCATAAGTTGTTCAAAAATGCAAAGATGATGGTCTTAACCAGTGGTTGCCAAACTGGGGTGCGGGCCTCTTCGGGGAGGCCCAAAGCTTTGCCTAGTCAGAGGGTCAGGTAGTGAGTGATATATTTGGGCTAGTGGTTGACCGATATAAAGGCCGGCCAATATATTGGGCCGATGTTTGGGGATTTTAAGATAAGATAAGATAAGATAAGATGGAACTTTATTGATCTCACAGATGGAGAAATTGCATTCGATGAGAGAGCATCCGGCAGCAGCACCCATTCAGTGCGCACCACTCTTTTTTTTTCTTTGGTGAAAGATCGTTGTGTCGCGGCCGCCATCTTCACTGTTTTGGTCACAGGAGGAGCACTGGTTGATGGGAAATCCGTAGACGATGACCACGGCGCTGGAGCTCTTGCGCTTGACCACGATGTTCTTGGCCACACAGGTGTAGTTGGCCGTGTGGGACAGACGCGCCTGCTTGATGATCAGGTTGTGGTCCACGGTGATGTAGAAGTTCCTGTCCTCGGCCGGGTCGATGATCTCGTTGTCCTTCAGCCATTCCACCCGCATGACCTTGGAGGATGGAGAAACTGTAGCTGCCCTCTGTCTCCTCTGATCATCTGAAACGGTGCACCGCCTCCTGGGCTTGTCCCCGTCTCAGAGCGTGGTGTTAGCCGATAGCCGATATTTTACAATATCGGCTATCGGCCAATCTAGCGCTGATCAAAGCTGATATCTCCGAGACGAAAATAATCGAGACTTCCCATTTTTTTGTATTAGAAAGAGCGAAATGATGGCTTTAAAACAAGTGCTACCACATCTCTCTAGGCCTCAGGGGAGCATTGAAACATTGGTAAGGTACAAGTTTGTTAGATAAGTTTCACTAGACCTCAGTCAATATGAACATGCAGCACAGAACCTGGAGGATTCAATTGCTGAGTGAGTTTTAATTAACAATTGTATGTTTGATCGCCGTGCAAAATGCAGTGGCTAGCAACAGTATGCTAAAGCTAGCGGCAGCATGCTAATGCTAGCGGCAACGAATCAAAGCTGGGACGGGGGGGGGGGGGGGCACGGAGCCCGACAAGGAAAAAAGGTTCAGAGCCACTGGTCTAAAACACTTTCAGCTTTAGTTTTGGCTGAACTTGCACACCAGGGTAGGCAACATCAGGCCCGGGGGCTAAAACCAGCCCTTCATCTTAGAACCTCTGGCCCTCAAGAAGATTTTTATGCCTGTTAAAGTTCCTTTAAAGTGTCTTAGCAGAACACCCATTTAGGCCATGTCTGATGTATAACATTGGCAAACTCCAATTGCTCCAATTGCCTACGATTGGAGTTTGCTAATATTAGATTAAATATGCATGTTTATGGCATTGAAAATATAGTATTTGGGCACTATGACTACAAAAAGCACTACATTTGATTTTGACTTGTTTCTAAGTGATCACTGTTGATGATCACACTCATATTTTGTCTAAATCATTTTGGAGGGTCAGATTTGGCCCCTAGGTCTGATCTTGCTCTTCCCTTCAAAGCAACCACAGCAGAGCTATTCCACTGCTCTGTTTGTCTGTCTGTTTACGAGTATTTACAAAAATGTCTAAACACTGCACTTTTTCCAAATCACACTTCAACATAATAACAGAGAACTAATCAAAGGGGAGTTTTCGCTTCCTGAAAATCCCTATAATAAAAGGAAAACAACCACATGCTGGCTTTATCTGGCTTTTGAAGTGTAAAGTAATGCTAGAAGGAAGTGCTCTGAGTGACACTCGCTGTGAATTGGGACGCGCGGCGGAGGAAACAGGAAGGGGAAGCCGAATGTTTAGAAGGGTTTATCGATTGTTTGAAAACACAATGAATGAGTGACGAAGCGAAGTGGGAGGTAGAGCGAGCCGTGAGTGAAAACGTCTGTTACACACGCTGTTCTTATTACAACATAAGCTCTGTTTATGCCAAACTTATTCTGAAGGGGCACTGGAGAGGCCCGCGGAGTTTGTTTTGGCTGGCCGTGCACCGGGTTCGAAATTAATTGCGGGGATTGGCCCGCGTGCGTGACGTGAACCCGGCCTTCAATCTGCTGATGAAAAATAAATGATGGACTATTTAATTACAGCGCTTTACGCGTCATCAGAGACAAACTATACTATTTACCTGACCTTTGTAACAGCCTCAGGCCAGATGTGTGAAAGGAGATTTATCACGTTCTTTCTCACCTGCCGATACCCACCACTTCTGATGCTGAGTTAGCTCTTTTTCCCCCTGACAGTATCTCATTAGGCAGGTATTTTTGGAAAAGAAAAATGGCAATGGTTGCAGTGCTTGGTGGTACCATTTTGCTTCTGGTATTTTTTCCCTCCAGCAAAGTTTTCACACCTCGTCATAAAACATCTGACCTTCCAACGATCACCAGGCGTCGATAATGATCATATCAGCGCTAAAATGGATCGAAATCAGACTAAATCTTGTTCAAACTGGATGGACACGATGTCGGGAACACTTTAGAATGACTACACCTTATTTAGACTTAACCTCTACATGAACCAAGCACATTTTCTCCAGTTTGGCTTTACTCATATCTAAAAGAATCTTGAAAAAAAGGGTCAAAATGGAGAAGAAAATGAGGATGAAAACTCAACACAAAAGCGTCAAAATGAACAGATCAAAGTGCGACAAAAAAAAGTGACGTAAAGAGACAAAGAAGCAGCAGAAATGTGACAAGAAAGTGACAACAAAATCGATGAAAGATGGAAGAAAAAAGTGACAACAACACAGCAACAACAAAAAGATCCATTTTGTTTTGTAGGTCTTAGCTTTCAAATGAGGCGTTACACTGGATTATAGGTTGTGAGCTCAAGTTCAGAAGCTTTTAGATTTGGGTAAAGCCGAACTGGAGAAAATGCGCTCGGATAAGGCGGGTGGTAAGAGGTTGGTACATGAAAAATGAACACTTGACTAACATTTAACTGTGTGTAACTGTGTAACATTTTGGACTATACTGTTGCCATCAATGCAAAACATGCTCCCAATGAAAATGTTGTTTCTGCAGTGGGTGATTAAAGAAAGGATTTGGATGAGAACCTAACCTGTTTAAATCTCTAATTCTACTGACTTTAGTCACATCACCATGGAGACGAGGTGGAGACGCACCCACTCCTGGTAAAGGTACAGTCATGTTTTAAGAGAGCTGAGCCGCTCATGGTGAAGGCTCATGTGTATTTGACCTATGATGAAAATATCTGTCATAAAATAAGCTATGTATATATGCTTCAAATTTGTTTATTGGGTAAAATTCGACACGGTGTGGCTTTAATAACTACTTAACTACTACATGTAATGCCTAACTCATAATGAATAGTTCTTCACATGCTTCACTTACTCATTGTTAAGCAGTTATTGAGTGTTAGCCAAATTAATTCATCATGAACAATTCATTAGTTAAGTGTAAACTCATCATTTATTACGGCTAGATCAGGTGTAGTTATTATAAAGTGTTACCACGATGTCCAAACAAGATAAAGCACTTCAAGCATAATGATCTCTAATGGTCAGTACAATCTGAAGAAGTTTGTGTTAAGTTGCTTTTTTTTTTGTTCTTAATGATCAGCTTTTGGATGCAGACTTCAAAGTCCAAGCAGCATTTAAACATTTAGCCAAGATGAACACAAAAGAAAGCATACACAATATTAACCTTGCTCCACATTCTTACAAAACTGCTGACTGCGCCTGGAATTTAGAGAGTAATTATTTAGACTGTTTTACTCATCAGACTAATCTATACTATTCCTTTGTAATGAACCTGTTTCTTGCCGACCCTGATGATCACGGGGTTAGGTTTAGATTTAGGGACGGCAAATGTGATGTAAGTTGTGTTTCATTCACACAGATCTTACGCATATTTTTAGAAACTAGAAGGTCTTGGCTTTCAAATGAGGCATCACACTGAGTTCTCCTGTCATGACATTTAGATGTGTCAAAGAAAGTAACCCTAACCCCAAACCTAACCTTAGCCCTAAGCTGGCAGGTAAACAGGTAAATAAGAGCACTTACATTCAATTGTGTCCCCGTCTGTGATATCATTGTAGAAAGAGTTACCATAGTTGACCTCGATGTCGTCTTCATAAGCCAGTGCCAGACACAGACACAGTGACAGCACGTGCAGTCTCCGGTACAACATGCTGCTGCTCTTGTTTGTGTGAGAGATGGGAGTCTTGTCTGTTTCTCTCTGTGTTTGCTGCGGGACCTTCACTCTCTTTTCAACCCCTCTCCCCCCTGAACCAGCCGCTCGGCCCTCCTCCCGTGACCCTCCCCTCCCTCCCTCTTCCTCTCTCTTTCATTCTCTCTCATTAAACGCTGAGCAATCGTTGGCGGGACGCCCGGCAGAGTGGTAGTCCAACAGCACAGCGGGGCGGCCGCCGTCCAGTTTACTGTACACGCATGGGCTAACGCGGCGCACGTGCTACGGCCGTAATGACCGACACCTACATGTCAGGAAGGTCGACGCCTTCTCTGAGAACGAAGCAGCGATGTGTTTACTATCGAACAGCAGGCAAAGGATTACTGTGTGTTTTAAGTGATGATTAAGTTTGTCCCCAGATGCTACGAAGATGCTATTGACATTCATTCATCCACTTCCTGCTTATAATAATGTAAAGTTAAAGGAACAGACCTCCGTTTTTCCATACTGAGATATGTTCTTACCTGAGCTTAGACGAGTTCATGCATACCTGTCTGGTCTTTACGCGTGCACTCAGTCACGCACAAAGACCAAAGATGCATTTAGCCTCTACTTAGAAGTGACCAAGCTTTTCCACATTTACCCTATTTAAATACAGTTACATAGTTACACAATCCAAGTCTAGTTAGACAAAGTTAAACAAGTCGATTTTCTAAGCCGATTGAAAGGGGTACTATATTTTAAGGCGTAATAACACCTTAGGAGCACTTCAACATCCGCCCAGTTAAAGGGACTATACAGAGTTTAAAAATGTAAAAATTATGTATTTTCCACCCCCTACATGTTCCAACTATGTCCTAATGTGTAGAATGAGCCCAGACCTGTTCACCACAACTGCCTCTAAAATCCTGCACCGTCACTCAAAAACGGTGTTAATTCGGGTCCGAAGTGCCGTCATGCACGAGCCTAATATAGAAGGTGCAGTTACACGTATGACCTGAGGTGGCAGTAGTGAGTATAAAATGGCAAACTTGCATCTAGCCCCTTTAAGGGAAGATATTACTGCACGGAGGTCGAAGTGCTCCTAAGGTGTTATTTTCTCGTTCAGCTCGACCCAAATCTAAAAGTTTACAGCCTCTAGGGCAGTACAATGCCTCATTTGAAAGCTAACTCATCTAAACTGAACCCTTTCTTCACTCTTTTGATATGTTCATCGCTTTTAGAGTGACTTTTCTGTTACTGTTTTGTGTTTTCTTTCTTTCTTTGTGTTAACCTCTGACCCCCCGCCTAAGCTGAGTGAATTTTCTCCATTTTAGTTTTACTAAATTCTAAAAGGTTACAGCCTACAAGTCTCATTTGAAAGCTAAGAACTACAAAACTGATCTAAATGGACCTTTTTCTGTGTTTTGCCACTTTTTCATGCTGTTTTGTCACTCTTTTTTTGGGGCTCTTAATATAGTGTTTTCGAACCCATGTTTGTCACTTTTTATTGGGCTTTTGTTGTGTTTTCATCCTTGTTTTCCTTTCGTTTTTGGAGAAAATGTGCTTGGTTCAGGTGGGGGTTAAGAGGTTAGATAAGTTAGCACATAGCTGATTAGCCTTAGTCGATGCATAAAATGACTGGGATTTTTTTTTTTACCTCTGACACCCAACAAATGCCTGGAATTGGGTGGGACTTTTGAGCTCTATTTACAACAAATCCCTCTGAACATCATACGTTTATCTCCAATGTAAACCGGATCCCCTTGACCCACAACATACTATAAGTTCTCCCCACCATATAAGACCCTAAATCCTTCGACAGATACCTACAGGAAATTGAGAAAGCATCTCTCCTTTTGCAAACACTTGGCCCTGGCAGGCAGAGCTACACACAGTGAGTAATGCTTCGTTGGAGGTAGCTGGATGTCGTAATCGGAGTCCACAGCAGCTCCCGCGTATCGCACACGGAGGTGGGGGGAGGGTCGCGGACTGGGGAGGAAAGAGTGCTCTCAGAACTTTTTCAGATTTCAGCCCCATGCAGAGACGGGATGCTTTTGTGTGCGTGTGGAGCGTTGAATGAACCTCAGGCGTCACGAGTTCCTAAATGCTTTTATTGTTCTCCAGATTCACATTGTTTTTTTATTATTCGCCCGACTTTGTTGTGGAAGCGCAGTTGTGTGGGTCTGAAGTAAGTGCGAAGTCTGACTTTCCTTCTTCGGCTTGAACAAATTTAGAAGGAAAAGTGGCCACGTACGGGTACGGGTGACTGAAGAAATGATTCAGCAGATGCTAAATTGTATATTTCTACATTGGCGTCCTATAACAGACATTCTTTCCCTCAAATTCACACAGGGTTTGACAATTCACCAAGTATTTGCAGATCTTTGGCCATTTGGAGAATCCCCAAATTCCTAACTCAGCAATCCAGACTCATTCATTAATTCTGCAATATCCCATAGATACAGACGGCATCTCTGGACTCGCCCCTATATGGTCATGTTTGAAAACAGTTAAGGGGGAAAACAATTTGGGTAAAAATGTAAACTTTCTCTAATTATTCAAAAACTACTTTAACAAATACTGAATTAGGAATATAGTTTTCTATTAAATAAAGATACAAAGACATGGAGTGGAGCAAAGTGGTTCAACAGCCCATAAATACATAAATAACGGAGAATGCTAACACGATGCTTCATGTTAGCATTGGGCTAATGCTAGCGGTTGGCTAGCGCTAGCTACAACTGCCGTTTTTTCACTTCTACTGAACAATCTGCTGTGACAAAATATCCATATGGGCCCGAATTACACTTGAGTTTATTTATGTGTGATAAATAAGTTCATATTCCACCAGGAAATGGCTAAAAGAGTTGAACATTTTGTTTCTCTGAAGATTCTATTTCCCCCCCCCCCGGCGAAGCCACGCCCCCTTCTGTGACGAGATGCCGGCTGTATTTATTGCAGTGGACCTCAATCTTGGGGCAGGGATCTTCACGGGGTCATGAGATCATTTAGATAATCTCATTGGGTCACCAGATGATATGGGAAGCCTTTTCTTTAGACAGAAAGGATATTGCATAGAAAAGAGGTTGCGTTGACAGTTTGCTAAATTTATCTACCTCCTCCTCACCACCAGGTTATCAGCTCGAGGAGACTGTGAGGTTCCACACATGCGAACCTCCTCTGGACAGACTGTGCTCTCTGTCAAAGGCTCCAAGTACTTTATCAGTAAGAGAGACTCCAACTCTTTTAAAGCACACTTCAAACAGAGGCTAAAGGAAAACCAGGCCTGTGAACACTCTTGTTGTTATTGTATTTGTTGTGGTTTGTTGTTACATTTTGTAGTATTGCATAGGGTCTACAGATGGAAACTAACATACATTTCTTTGCTCGACTTTGACATATTCAAGGAAGCTATTCATTAATATGCACTGTCCATATCAAAAATGAATGAATAAAAGAACTAGAGATCGACTGCTATATCGGGCTGAAACTTGGGTATTTTACAATATCAGCTATCAGCCTGATCGAATACGGATAAAAGGCTGATATCTCTGGAATCAGAAGTGATAGAGTGTCTGGTGTATGAATGAGAGAGTAAATGGGTTCCTTCCTAAAAAGCGCTATATAAGTTGAGACAATATACAATTTTTTTTACTGTTTGTACTTGATTGTATCTCATGGTGTTTTATGCTGCAGACTTTTGCTTTTAAGTTCAGAACCATAAGAAAGTTTTGGAATCTGCTTATTTTTGTCTTCTAAAAACAAGCTCCCTCTGAAGTATCTACTAAACAGCCAAGTTTGAGTGACAAAAAATATCTCCATTGTGTAATCGGATGTACAATATCCCCCTCTCTTCCTTTGTTTTTTCTGTCAGTGTAGTATTTACTCTCACGGACAATTAATAAGTAAAAAGGGGCAAGAGTTACCGTTTAGAAGCTTCATACGTAGGATTATAGACAAACCATTTGGAATAACCGGCCAACAATATCAGCCGTGCAGATCGACACTGAGCAATAAAAATCAGCATCAGCCTCAGAAATACCCAAATCAGCAAGCTTTGCATAGAAATTCTGGCTCAAGTTTACCAACCATAACCAAGCCAACAACATCACCTTTTTCCCTTTTTCAGATGAAAAGCCATTACGATCCAAAATCAAGCAGTAAGAACTGACAAAAACGCTGCTGAAATAAGAACATTTTATTCATATGACACTTTTTCACAGATAGAATTCACAAATAAAGGCTATATGAATATTAAATAATGTAAACTAAATGATATGGATTAACCTAAAACTACACTTTGCTCTGTACAGTTATTTAGGTGAAAGGGGAAGATGGTCTTGGCTTGTGCTTCTGTGAACATCGTGATCCCACTCACACACTGCACATCTGGCCTCCCCTTCTGTCTTTACGCTTGACACTTCATGATTTAGATATAAAATATTTCTTTGTAGCGTGTGTTTCTGTAATAACCATGTACTTTCACACTGGACAGCCTCCAGATGTTGCTTAAACATTGGCATTATTTTACAGCTGCAGGGGTTTCCCAGACATGACAACCATGACGCTTTCAGGGAGAAGAGCTTGTTCTTTGTCTGATATATGGTTTAATATTTTTATATCAAATTAGGATCTCAGTTGTCGGGATGGTGTTTTTATATCTTATGTGACCAGGATGCAGGGATAGCTCATTGTTTGGAGTGGACTTTGGGCTTTGAAGGAATGGAATTGAAATGATTTTGTGTTTCATGGCGGAAAGCATTCATCTTATTCATACAATATAAGCTCATATGTTTGCCTGACAGTGCTTTGAATCTCCCCTCCGCTGCACGTGAGGATCGACCTGAGGGACAATAAAGCCCAGTTCGAGTCAGTGGAAACCACGCTTTAGCCGTAAAACATCCCTAAAATACAACTTCTGCTGAGCTCTGCATCTTTACGAGTACATTTCTTACATAATGTTTAGTGTCTTTTACATTCTGTACCTTTGAACACGTTACAGCAAAACAGGAACCATGCACAAACTGTCAGGGGTAGGAAATTTTGCTTGGTGGAAGGTTGATTTTCTTCATTGTAAAACGACCGAGGGCCGAATCCAGTGCAAGTCTGGCCCTCAGTAGAATATGAGATTTCTAAAATGTACCTTACGACCACCCGCCTAGTTTCTTTAATTGTAACTAACCCAGCGATGTAACAGGAGCAAAATCTAGCTGTAGAAAGTTTAAAAAAACTAGAAACCAGGCTTTACAATTGCTTAGTACGTGTGCAAAGTGCAATGCTTTCTAATGGAAAACTAGCTTGTTTTGCCGCTCATATATGGAGGTACTACAGCAATGAAGTAGAGTAACGAGTGGCCATTGGTTGAGGGCCAAAGGTTTGATGCTGGAGGGCTGGATTTGGCCCCGGGGCCTGACGTTGCCAACCCCGGCAATGTGTCATTTCACTGTTTCTAAATTTTTCAGTTTTACTTAATTTTGTAGAAAAAGCAAACTATAGTATTTTACATACTGAGGACTGGATTTGGACTGCTTGATTATAGCATAAAACAAATCAAGTACATTATTTCAAAGCAGTACTAAGTAACTTCTTTACCTTAATAAATCTGCTTTAAATCTGCTTTAAAGTCACACACAGCCTTACATTTCACTCAATACAGAATGAAATAGAAACATTTTTATCTTTGAAAAAAAGAAAAGAAGAAGAGGCTCACCTCTCCCAAGACCTGACTGTAACTTCACTGGGAGCGGGACGTCTCCAGCTCATCTGGAGATGTCGACTAAAGGCAGCCAAATATGAGATTTAAACAGGCTTGGTCCTCATCCAAATCCTTTCTTTGATTACCCACAGCAAAAATAGCATTTTTCGTGTTGCTGGCAACAGAATAATCCAAAATGTGCGCACTGCGCCTTTCAGAAACATTCAAATTCTAATTATTAAAATGATTAAGCCTCTTAAAAGGCATTAATATCAGTAATATATGGAAGAATACGTTCTGTGAAAACAAATGAATGAAAAATATTCTGAAAATACTGCACAAACCAACCACCACATTTGTTCAGATAGATGGGAACTCTTTTAAACTTTCTACTCAATGATAATGGATAATAATAATAGTCTTACATAGAATCTTGAACATCAAAAGTGGTCATGGTAATTACAGCCTCATAGAATAACTAGTTCATCTGTCTCACTGACTGTACATGCTTATAATCCCCTGGCTGAGCACGGGAAGGCTAACTCTATAAATTTTCTCGCTCAGACCATGTGTCCTCCGGCCTTTTAACATTCCTTAACAAAGCTTTAAAACTTCCAGCTTGCTCCTGCACATCATTATCTCCAGCTTCCCTTTTTCAACTCCACCATTTCTGTCTCATTTTATGATGATTTCTGTCGTAAATGCCGCCTGTGAAGTGCATAGTAAAGTTTAAAGTCATTATATAGAGAAAGTAGTGGTTGCCCCCCATTATTTACAGTAGGTGCTCTAGCCTTTATAATGTCCAATTTCACAAACTCTTTTTTTCCAAACTCGAGCTGCCGTGACATCTTTACAACTGAATTATTTTGTTGTATTTGTATCTTCTCTGAAGTACCGGGCGGTGTTTCTAAACCCAGCTGTTATCCCGGGGAGATGTCAAAGGCTTTGTGATTGGAGAGGTGCTATTTATTCTGAGGGCGCCTCAAAAGTAACACGCGTGTTTCTTTTGGTTGGGCGTTCAAGTGAAAATATCATTCTGAACCCTTGAAATAGAGTACATAAATAAGCAGCACTAGGATTCAGACATGTCATAGAATAAATCATCCAATATGCCTGTGTGTTGTGCATCTATGTGTTAAGTCTTTTTTTTAATCCTTTATGAGCTAGCAGGATAGTTTACATGCTGTGACAGTGTTGCTCTCTAAAGTGTGCTTATAAACTCATCCATGTGAAGGATTGGGATGTTCGAAATGCTTTAGGGCAGATGGTAAACTAGCAGTTCAACATTGACATGCTCCTTTTATTGTGTGTAACCTGTTACAACTGGCTCTACGTCACACCTAAACGAGCAAGACAAAACTGGGTAAAGTGCACTAAAGAAATGTCTATTACAGAAAGGAAAGATTAACAGAAATGAACTAAGGCTAACATAGGAAAACTCAAATGTGATTGGTGGATGAGGAGATGGTGAGGAGCTGCAGCTGTCAGGCAGGAGCACGGAGAGAGCGGGCACCAGGACCATCCAAAATGATGCAGTACCCCTCTGTATATTATACACGGGGGAAATCAGTCTGGGCAGGGAGCTCGCTGTTGCCGCTTCTGCCAAATTCAAACGGATCCGTGCAATCAGAATCGTTAATTTGCGTCACATGTTGTTCACGAGCAGCATCACGCCGGGGATGCGGAAGTCTCCCCGATAACAATCTACGGGCGGCGCCTGGGAGGCAAAACGATTTTTCCTCGGATAGTTGGTAAATGGTGGACATTCATCATCCAATCAGAGACTAACTTAAGGTTAGTGGCGAGGGCAGGGTCAGGGTTAAGCTGATTGGTTGATATATGTGTGACGTTTCACTCTCATGACTTGTGACTGGTTGATCTACCAACTATCCTAGGAAAAATATACTCGTGTCCAGGAGAGCCGAAGCTTTTGTCTAATCAGCGGTAAATTACCCTAAACACATCGGCAGTAAGTAACTTTTGTGATTGATAATACTGTTACTGATACTGAATATCAACGCAAAACCACTAATAACGCCGCTGACTGGCGGTTTACTGATAATTGATTGGTTTACTCCTCTTCCTGTTTTTTTGCGTATGTTACGCTGTAGAAATCAAGTTGATGCGGAGTCTTACCAGAGTTACACGCTGGTATAGCGGTGAGTCTGGATTTTTCCAGCCTACCCGCACCCAACTTTGGGGCGGTGTGAAGAAGAATTCGGGCGGGGCCACGGTGCAGACAGGTTGGGAGCAGGTGGCCTATCAGAGCAGGCGAGATGGGGAAGAGCGACCACAAATAGGCCGCCCTTAAACCTCCCAAATACAGGACACCATGGTAGCAAACCAAAAAGAAAAAAATAATCAGGTGTAGAGCCTTTAAATACATTGTGTTTATGTTTCCACAGTTCCCAGAATAATCATGTTATTACACGTTTAGGTTTCATGCTATTTCCAGCCTGTGACCATACTATTACTGTAAAGGAAGTGCTGCTGGTGCTCCTTAACGTAACCTTATGATTACAGTGAATCAGATAAACCAGTGAATAAGTGACAGAAAATCCATTATTTGACGTGTCATGAATGTTTTGTGATTGTAATCATTCAAAGATCCACAGATGAGTCAGCCTTAGGAAATCCAGCAGCTTTTGTTTTATGTCGGAAAAGCCTGTGTTTTTCCACATGTACCAAACTTCTGTTGTCATGTAACACATTCTGAGAATTTAGGCCCGTTTTGTTTTAGTTGCCTCATGCCCCTCCAGGAAACGACGTGTGTTTTAGATTTCCCCCCGCGCTTTGAATTGAAGATGCCGCTGGAATAATAAACTCCTCTCCGGCAGGTAACCACATGCTTCTGCGGGTCCTCCCATCGATCTACCCCAGACAGTCAGAGGTCATTCACCGTCATCTGGGCAAACTCACGGACACGATGCCGACGCTGGAGCCGCTGGAGCAGCAGCATCTCCTGAGGCTCCTTCAGGTGGTCGCTGAGAAACACCCTCTAGTGAGTTTACTTTGTCACCACTGAAATCAGTCAGGAGAAGCATGATATTCAGGGTTTCCATCTTTATTCATGCCACTCTTTATGGCTCGAATGATCGATTACATTGACGTACGGTAAGGTTCGTTGCTAGTGAAGCACATGTTTAATAGACTCCAATATAAAGTCTACAAAACTGCAGCTCTCTGGTAATTTTATAAATGTTAAAGACATTTTTGTTTTTGTTACAGCATTTTCCAATAAAAACAATTTTTTACATGAAATACATAGAAGACAACATAGTGTGCATGGCTGGGACGCAATATTTTTTTTCTCCTAGCATGGGAAAGACGAGCCGCTCACTGATTGGCCAGTCGCCTACATTAGCAGCCAATGAGAAGACCTTCAACTAATCCAAACTAACCGTATACTTGACCCTAATCCAAATCTTAAGGATAGTGGAGTTTTACAAACTATCTCTAACCTTACCTTTGCCCTAACCTTAAAGGGACTAGCAAGTTGGTCATTTTATACTCACTACTGCCACCTCAGGTCATACGTGTAGCTGCAGCTTCTATATTAAGCTTGTGGATGACGGCACTCCGGACCCGAATTAACACCTTTTTGAGTGACAGTGCAGGATTTTAGAGGCAGTTGTGGTGAATTGACTGTGCATAACGCCGCCCAAGAAGTGACTTCCTGTTTAGTTCCAGCACACCAAAATAAAAGCACCATCTTATTCATTTGTTCAGCAGTTAATTTGTTCAAATTTCTTTCTGCCTAACTATTAACAGACAAACACTTAAAATTTTTCTATTTAATTATATTCTTATAATGTTGCAAGTACCTGCTGTACTAATGAATGAGATGAGCTGTGTGCTTTTATTTTTGGCGTGCTGGATTGAAACAGGAAGTCACTTCTTGGGCGGTGTTGTTATGATTTGAAGTTATGCACAGAGTCTTAAGGTCTGGGCTCATTCTACACATTAGAGGGAGAAAAATACATAATTTCAACATTTTTAAACTCTGTATAGTCCCTTTAAGGACAGTGTTTACAAAAGGTGTTTTTCAGGCGTCAGTACGAATCTGATCAGGGAGTCGATATGCAAATGTGGCCTTTCCCATCCAAGGAATACAAATTTAGCGGCCGAGACTGCACTACATAGACTTGTCTTTAGCATTTCATACGTAAAAAGTTGGTCTAATCAATAAAGTTTTTACTTTTACTCACTTCATTTTTGTAGAAATGTGTGGCGCAGACACCGCTCCCCTCGTATCCTCGGGGACAGTGCCGTAGAGACATGCCCCACTTTCAAAACACGATTTAAAGTCAAATAAACAGGTTAAACGTGTCGTTCTTGTGCCATATTCTTTATCCAGATGATAGAAAACCAAAGCACCCTACAAAAACCCATTCACAAATGTAATTTTAGGGGGCAAAGAAAACACAGGATGTGAGCGAGAACGCTGAGTGAATTAGCCCAGGTCAACTGATAAAACATTTGGGAATTTTTAACCACGAAACTGATTAGAATGATAGGAAATCCCTTTTTAATCCCATTTTTTAAATTATTATTATTATTATGAATATATATTTTTTCTCGATGACTGGTTAGGCACTGCCTCACTTGATTCCCCTGACCCCATGCCACTGATCAATTACCTATAATACAAAATTTCAAGCTGTACAAGCTTTGTGGTTTCCAAAATGCCATTCTTACTTACTCATATTGACGACCAATTATTCAGTTACTCATAAAGTGCGGATGTAGAAAATTCCCACCATTTCAAAAAAGGAGGAAAGGATTAGCAAAGAGTTGAACACTTTTCCGTAAGAGCTGATCGAACCTTGATCTATTATTCGCCGGGAAAGTACCGCCTACAACAACCAAAGCAGAATAGAGTCTTTTTAGTTCATGGAGAAGCACAAAGAGCCATCTGGAGCAGCTTTAATAATCACCCCCAGCGGCTTTATGACTGCAAATACTTCCAGTTTGACTGTAGCGGAACTTTGTAAATCTCTGCACTGTCATTGCGACGAGGAATTACAAGAGAGTAACAAGAAATGAGTCAGTCTGGCCTCAACTTTTTTACATAAAGTATGTCTAAAACTCCACCCTTTTGATTCAGTTTGAACTCTTTTGAATATTGCCATAGTTTCCATATCCAAATACTGATTGGCAAGGTTCAAATGGAAGTGAATTAGGAAAACCAAACTTAATTAAACGTTTAACCTTTCGTCCTGTTCTGCAGATGCTGAGCCCCCACGTGCCCTCCCTGGTCAGCCACCTCTCTGACCAGTCCCTCTCTGAGCCTCTTCTCGGGGCGCTGGTGGACGTGTCCCAGGCCAGTCCTTCCTCCCTGGTCGGCTTTCTTCCAGCTCTCAGGATCATGGCTCATCAGTGCCCGACTTTTCTGGGGCAAGTGGCCAGAATCCATGGCGCTGTGGGGATCATCAATGAGGTACGGAAACACTGCCAGTCGTCTATTGAATATCTCTACCAGGAAGACAGCTTCATTTTATCTTGTGTGTTTGCCAAATCCATCCATGTCTGTAAAGTGTCAAGCCAGATTCTCAGTGTCATTATCACATACCTTTTTGATTAGTCTAATTAATCACTATTGATCAGAGGCAGTGTCATTAGCCAAGCGCATGTGAGGTGAATGTTAGGTCTGTTCAAGCATTTATTTCTACAGAGCCTCAAGTTTGACCCAGAGGTTATATTAACACCATTATTACCTATGTTTATATTATAATAATTTCCCATCTCAGAGTGAGTCATCAGTCCTTCTCCAGAGTTTCATGGGCCATGGCAACATAACACGTACACTACGTGCAGTCGTGCACATAGTCAGTCATAAGACCCTGCGTTTTACACACAGTGACCCGAGCGAGCGAGGAGTGTCCGGGTCATATGTTAAAACGACAACACAGTCATCGCTTCCTCCCGGCTTTCTGAGGACAAGCATTGAAAGACAGAAAAAACAAGAGAAAAGTCCTCTTTGATGAACTGTGGTAACAATTGAGCTCTAAATAGACAAGCATAATTTATCAACGGAACCATCAAGAGTTTGGAAACACTAATAATGCTTTGGGTTTCTCTAACCATCTCCAAAATTCCCCTCCTCCTCAATCGTGTTGTCAGAAAGCTGCCAGGCCTCGCTTCTACACACTCCGCGCACACGCTCACCCATGTGCACACATGGTTTCCTCACATTGGAACCATTTTGGAAAATAAGTTGTTGTGTTCTGGGAAATGCCTCCACTGAGGCCTCCTGGTGATGGCAGCACAAAGTGCCTCCACTGGATTTCTATTTGTTCCATTATCTCACATACTTTGGTTCGATTTTAACTTGGTTACACAACTGTGTCCAGGCCCAGAGGGACGTCTGTATAATATTTCGACTCACTGTACCAACTCACTAAGAAAACAGTATATAGTATTGTGAAAGTGAACTGAAATGCACCTAAATCAGCTTGTCGTTTGTATTATATACTTAAAAAAAATGTTCCTGCTGGATATTGTTATTTTTCATGAGAATAAAAATACATTAAGGTTATGGTACACTTTATTGTTCAGATAGGAATATCTGTTCTCTGCATTTGACCCATCGTTTACCGCCACTGTGTCGTCCTGGAGCAGCGAGTGGCCACAGGGCTGCACCAGGGTCTCTTCTCCAAATTCTGAACTTCACGGCGGCTCGTGGTGCAGATGTTAACCCCCGTACCTCACAGCAAGAAGCTCCCAGGTTAAAATGACAGGCTGGGCCTTTCTGTACTTTGTCTCTATAGCTGTCTCTATGAGCTTAATTAATACATTGTCCTTTTATTAAAGATGAAAGTAAAGTATTTTGGTTTGATGGTGAACTGGAGGGAAAACATACAAAATCTCAAACAGAAAAACTGCACATTCCTGGAATCGAACCTGAGACTTTCTTGCTGTACGGAACAGGGTTTTGACCATGTCTGCGATGCTCAAAGCACTTTATTTTAAAAATGGTAAAGAAAATCATGTTGCATTTCATCTTCATGTAAATTTGTTCATGTCACGGAAATGTACAGGAGACCAGAAATAATAAACCTTCCCTTTAAAATCCCAAGCTCTCACCTCATTTATCTGTTGAAGCTTGAACCACCGGAATATGTTCTTGGCCCGTTGTCAGAGTGAAAGTACATGAAGTTTTACTGCGGTGTGAGCATCCATGTAGAAGTTTCCTCCGGAGAGTAGCCTACTGTGAAACATGTCCAAACTCTGCTTTACTACATTCTTGCCTCCTTGTTACAAAGCGCCTGCGTCAAACACATGCTTTGGACCTGTAGTTTCTCTGTCCCTCCATCAATCACTCAGACATACAGCACATAAACTCTCAGTGGGAGCAGACCGATCCTACAAAGGCCTGTCCAATTTCTATTCTTTCAGACGCCAATACATACAGTCTTTGCGATTTTCCAATTCAACACATTAAAATTGCGAATGTGCAGCCTCTGATGTTGTCTTGGCATATTATTGACCACCAACCTTTGCAGGAGATCTTTTATTGAATTACTTTATTTATATTTATCTGGAGAGTGGGACAAATCGAATGCATGGCCTTGTACTGAGGATTATCTGCGGGGGATTTGCTGAGAACATTGTTTTATAGATACCACATTTAGGTTTTCAACAACGGCCGATGACATCTGTTTGTCTTTTTGTGACTTACATAAAAACTCACAAAAATGGGCGCAAGGTATTTTGAAAAGTTGTTAATAATGTGTATTAAAAAGGAGACTTCAGGTGTAATTACTGATATTGTAGCAAAGGTTTTCAATGGGGATGCACTGATGTGATACCGGATATCAAAGCCAATACTGGAAATAATACGATCTCTCGGGTATTGGCTACAAACGTCCGATACTGAACCAATACCTGCTTTAACTGACTAACTTTCACCGACTAAATCTCAGAGATACCCGCGGCTAGCAACAGTATGCTAATGCTAATGCCAATGTTGCAAAGCTGGGACAGAAATCATGATTGGATTAAAAAACATCTTTATTTTACTTTAACCACTTAAAGGGATATTTCAGGATTGTTGACATAGGGCCTCATTTCCTAGTTATCCAGAGTGTTGTTGATTTCTGGAGATATATATATGTTTTTTTTTTTTTTTTAATTCATGCAGTCCTTGTGTTTGAAGAGTTTAGTGGTGCTAGGCTAGTGCTAGGCAAGCGCATGTCTATGGTAACTAGTAGCCTGCATTAAAGCGCAGTGCACCTGAGGCAAATCACTTATAACACCAGACGACCCATATAAATGTCTGTGTTGACTGAATATTATAATGTTTTAAATATTACCATTTTGCATTTAAAATAACTTATATTTGAGCAGCATCAGCTTCCTGGTTGTAAGCTACGCAGCGGCGGAGTGATCTGCTCGGTTACCGGATCTATAGTAGTTTGTTTACCTGTGGCCGGCATTACTACACGTGGAATTCACAAAGGAGTTTTCTGCAAATCCGATATGGCAACGTTTGGAGGACGACCCCATGATTTTGAAGAGGTTTTTAATGCAGGCTACTAGTTACCATAGACATGCGCTAGCCTAGCACTAGCCTAGCACTACTAAACTCTTCAAATATAAGGACTGCATGAATTAAAAAAAATATTTCTCCAGAAATCAAAAACACTCTGGATAACTGGGAAATGAGGCCCTATGTCAAAACCCACTTGAACCAGGCACATTTTCTTCAGTTTGGCTATACCCAAATCTTAAAGCTAAAAAGCGACAAAAATGAGGATGAAAATGCTAGCAAAAAGTGACACACGAACACACTTAAAAAGTGATGAAAAAGCAAGAGTAGCAAACACAAACAAAACTGAACTGGAGAAAATGTGCTTGATTAAGATGGGAGGTAAGAGGCTAAATTGCATAATAACTCAATATACTCAAAATAAAATATTTTTTCCTCTTTTAAGTGCAGAGTTCCTCATTGAATTTGGCAAATTTTCTTTACTTGGCAAGTCAAAATATTCACCACTAAACTAAATGTATGTACTATGTATTTACAATCCAAAACTACTCAATAATCCATCCATGTGTCGTCTTCTTAGATTTATCCGTGAATCCTTTTTATTTACACGTTGTGCTGTCTGTCCCTCTCGTGCAGTCGCTCGCACACAGCTCCCTGGTCTACCTGGTGTCTCTCCTGGGCAGCCTGGAGCACAGTTTCCACCACACTGTCCTGCTGGAGGTCAGAGCTCTGAGTGACCGTTACCCGCTGCTGCTCGGAGGCTGTGGCAAAGACCTCTACAGGATGAGCAACTCTTTCACCGCCATGGCCCGACTGCTGGGGAAGAGACTGGAGGACAGCAACGCGTTACACAGCAGGTTAGTGAGAGTCTCCTGATGCTCTCTGTCCAAAGGTTCACTCAAAAAGGTGCTTCTCAGGTTC
The DNA here is from genome assembly GCF_951799975.1 of Gobius niger. Taxonomy (NCBI): domain Eukaryota; kingdom Metazoa; phylum Chordata; class Actinopteri; order Gobiiformes; family Gobiidae; genus Gobius; species Gobius niger. The sequence goes on along the minus strand of NC_136852.1, from coordinate 9,323,700 downwards.
AAAGGTCCTTCTTTGTGGTCATCTGGGTGTTTGTTTTTAAGGTGGGTGAAAACGTCTTAGTTTTGATGTCAAAGTAAATGAAACAGACCAAAGTCGCACATTGAGATGTTTGTTTTTATGACATATTAGTTTCCCCAAGTCCAGATCAATGGCTCTTTTAATTAGTAAAACTGTAGGCCTACATACATGCTTTGGGATGTGGCCAAGCGAGGGGGACGGAAGCCCGTTATGGAAATCATAATTTCAAGTCAATAAATAATAATGGCGTTAGCATGTATGGGCAGCTCGAACTTAGTTTCTGCAGGTGGCAGCAGATCACCGACGTCCCCAATAGATAAGGCGAGTCCCCAGGGAGTAACGGTGAAAACGAACAGGTTTGATTTCAGCGGAGACTGTGCAGAGACTTTTCAAGTTCCTGTGTGGTCTCAGCGATTTCAAGCAGTTGTGGTGACGTCACGCACACAATTTATCTCTACAATGTCTCTAAGACCTGTCGGATACCAAGGAGATCTTAAAGAGACGTAACAGTGACATCATAGTGGAGTCACAGAAGTGTCTTTACAACTTAGCTGTCGTGTTGTCTGGATATGTGCATGCAATCCGAGTCATAACTGGCAATTGCAGTGACCCTCCTCCGGTGATAGGACCGGATGTAAAAAAAAAGATTCTTAAATTTTGAAATTTAGATATAATGCCAGTTAGAATCCAATTGATTATTTTTCATAACTTTTCCGTTCTAGACAGAGTTTAAATGTTAATATTATTTATTTTCCACCTCACACTCTCCATTAATGTCCTAATGTGTAGAATGAGCTCAGACCTATTCACCACAACTGCCTCTAAAATCCTGCACTCTCACTCAAAAATGTGTCCGTAGTGCCGTCATGCACGAGCTTAATATAGAAACTGCAGTTACTTCTAAGACCTGAGGTATTATGTTTTCGGCTCCACAGAGTTATTACTTTTACTATTATGGGCCGTTATTACGTTATGGGTTCCTACATGGTGTGTTGGTTTCTTGGTGACAGTAAACAAGCCATACCTGAGAGATGCAACTACAGATTGTAAACAGCAGTCTTACCGAAACCTACGATTGATCATTATAATTCTTAATTCCTGTTCTATTTTACGAACAGGAACATCTGTATTCATATTTTGTTATAAAGACATCATAATAAACTATATGGGCTTTGCAAAGCACATAATCACATACCATCAGCCATTGTGTGACTATCAGGGAACCGCTTTCGACAGGTTCAAGTACTACCTCAATGGGAGGTCCTCCTTTGTCAAAGCAGGGGGCTCTAATTCAACCTCTGCCCCCACGCACTGTGGAGTCCCCCAGGGTTCAATTCTTGGTCCACGTCTGTTTGCACTTTTTCTCCTCCCCCAGGGCAAACTGCTCAAAAGCCCAGCATCTCATACCACTTTTATGCAGATGACTGTCAGATTTACTTGCCCCTCTCATGGACAGCGAAAGCCCCCAGTCACCTCTGCGCGCCTGCCTACGTGATGTCAATGTTTGGTTCCCCCAAAATCTTCTTTGTTTGGATGAGGGAAAAACTGAAACTGAACTATTTGAACCCGATGATCCGTTAATGGACTTGGGCCACTTAAAAGACCATGATCGTCCCTCCTCCTCCGACCTCGTCAATACCATCAATGATATTGTCTTTTATCTCAAGTCAAAGCATTTTGTCTTTTACCCACGTTTAACAAGTCATGTATGCTTTTATTTAATCAATTAATGAATCTTATTTTGATGATATTTTGGTAAGGTTGGATACAAAACCCTTGTAAGTCACGTCTCACTTTGTGTTTAGGCTGAACAAAGAACGGCAGAACTCTCCCTGTGGCTCCTCCCCAGGACCAGGCCACAGGCTGGAGGTGAAGGTCCAGGGTTTCGGTGTGAAACTGGGGTCAGAGGCTGGAGAGGAGGAGGGAGAGGAGTCTCCGGGGCCTCAGCGGCGCTACAGCCTGAGCCAAGCGGTGCGAGAGGAGCGCCGCGAGATGAGGTTCAACAGGTTGGACAGATTTACGTAGTATTTTATAAACAGTATTAGACACACTTATGTTCTGAGCAATTTACAGGCGTTTTGTGGGTTCTCTAACATTTCACAAGAAATACGACCTATACACATATTTCCTAGTCTGATTGTACCAGTGATGTGCTGTGAGGTTTGTTGCTGATGAGGCACTGGTTTTATAGACTCCAATATAAAATCAACAAAACTGCAGGAAAATGCAACTTGCAGTCTATTGTGATTGTGTTAATGTTGCTTACTCCAATAACAACTATGTTGAGTGTGCATGACCGGGACTTGTGTAATAAGTTGTTGACAATCCTGATGCGTCACATGGTCACATGGTAAGTGCATGATGGGGCCAATATCTGCACTATAAAAACTATAGCATCTATAGCATTTCATCCACAAAAACTTGGTCTAATCAATAAAGTTTTCACTTTTGATCATACTTTTACGTTTAGATAGCTTCTCCTAAACCATGAGTTCGGTACGGCACGGTAGCGGTAGCGTTTTACAGCTCAAAGGTCCGTGTTTGATTCCCACCTGGACGGGGCCTGTCTGTGTGGAGTTTGCATGTTCTCCCCGTTTCGGCGTAGGCTTCCTCTGGATACTCAGGTTTCCTCACCACTAAAAACATGTACAATAGGCCAGGATGAATGAGAGTGTATTTGAGAGTGCACATGTGGGACGACGGATGGTAATTAGCCCATGGTTAAGGACTGGACGTCTGCGGAGGGACTCCCATCAGTCCCATCAGTCCTTTGGGTCCATGGGAGTGGATCTCTCCTTCTGTGGTTCTCCCCGAGGTTTCTCCGTTTTCTCTGTGGGTTTTTGAGTTTTTCCTCTCCGGGCTGGAGAGTCTAAGGACAGGGGGCACCTGCGTCGCTCGTCACCGCCTGATGCCGACGCTTATTTGGACATTATGTTTGCCTGGATACTTCATTCACTGGAACTTTACATTGTCATATTTATTGCTCTGCTTTATTACCTTAATGTTCGGTGCAGCCCTTTGAGGCAACTCCTGTTGTGATATTGGGCTATACAAAACTATTTGATTGATTGATGGCTACAGTCCAGTGTGGCGTGTTTACATGCATGAGACCCATGCATCTTCATTAACATAAATGTTCAACCTCCCCTGACCGCACATCACTGGATCCTAGTACCACCAATAACCTATAGTCGTAGGATTAATGTATTGAAATATGCTACTGTATTTTGACAAATAACAATCATTTTGCACATGAAATCTTTTTCTTTTTTTCCTATTCCGCACAAAGTCTACAAGAGTGTGATGGGCAGGAAAATCAATCAATTAGAAAATTAATGGTATGTCAATATCAAAAATATTGCATTCTAAAGGCCGATGCTATTATATAGAGGAAAAAATATTTAGTTTTTGAGGACATTTTTGGTCTTATACAGAGAGATCATGGACCCAGTGACTGATATTTTTTTAATTAATCTATTTTCTTTTTAGCTACAACTTCATCACATTCTAGAACCTGCAACCCAGCAATACAAGTAAAAACAACAAAAACAAATACAATTTCACAGAGAACTGAGAAACAGCGCAACTTCTGCCAAATAAACAGACAAAGCACTAAACGCCGTTAATCTTTGGTGAGAGAGGTTATAAAGTTGGCACTCAATGAAATACTGATATTTGAAAGGACATTGTTTCTCCAGGATTTGAGTTACACACTACAGATAAACAACTCCAGGCTGTTATTGGAACCCTCATCATTTTGTTTTATGTGTGTGGTGTGACAGATCAAAGAGCCTTGCCCTCCACGTCGTGCGCTCCCGCTCCATAAACTCGGACGCCGCGGAGGACGCCGCTGACCCCGAGCTCAACCTGGACAGTGTTTGTGTGTTCAGCTCGGGCTCACAGCCGGACGCTCTGCCCGGTGAGACGAGCGGGACGGCCGCCAGCTCAGCGCCCCCCGAGAGGACGGTCCCGGAGGCGGAGTGTGAGGCAGAGACCGGTCAAAGTGGAGACGGGGGCGAGCAGGAGGCGGACAGACTGTACGTCCATTTAAGAAACAACATTGGTTCCATCCAAGAGTTCTGCCGGGACACTCTGAAGCAGGTCCCCATCCCAGAGGAGTGCGCCATAGAAGGTGAGCCTAGAAACTTGCTGTCAGTTCAAAAAGTATAACCCTGCTGCCCATTTGATCTATTTTATATTGTAGACTAAACAAACACCCTCAGAAATGCCTACGAAACATGAATATACAGCGCCCCCTGCTGTCACAGTTCAACACTGACAAATTTGGCCAAAGACATCAGCGGTGCATGAACAGCATCGGCTTTAGAAAAACCCACACTGGTCGAATTCTATTATTGTGTTTCATGTGTTTCTATATACTTCTATGATTGAAACCTTTACTAAAATAGCTTTAAATATCGGCCTATATATCGGCTATCGGCCATGCCAACCCTCTTCATATCGGTATCGAAAAAAAAAGCTCCTCCTTAGGTTCTGAACATCCAGGATTTGCTTTACTCACTTCTCGACTTCTTGATGAGCTTAACCCTTTCATCGTGAATACAAAACCAAAAAAAAGACTCTCCATCGCTTCACTATGAAGTAGAGCAACAGGAGGTGGGGTGGGATGGGCTTTAAATCAGGAAGTGAATCAGGAAGGTTTTATGTGACTCTTTTCTTCATCCAAATTGAGCCATAAACCAATCGATGCCCAATCCCATCAGACCTTGGAAGCTAAGCAGGGAAGGGCCTGGTCGGTACTTGGATGGGAGACCGTTTGGGAACACCAGGAAGCCTAGCGAATGTAGTGTGTGAGTGGTTGGTGGTGGTCGGAGGGGCCGATGGCGCAGACTTGGTTGCCTCGCTTCCATCAGTCTACCCCAGGGCAGCTGTGGCTACAATTGTAGCTTACCACCACCAAGTATGGAGTGAATGAATAATGCAATGTAAAGCGTCTTTGAGTGTCCAGAAAAGCGCTATATAAAACCAATGCATTATTATTATTAGTAGTAGTTTTACAAGTTAAGGGACTATACAGAGTTTAAAAATGTTAAAATTAAGTATTTTCCTCCCCCTACATGTTTCAACAATGTCCTAAGGTGTAGAATGAGCCCAGACCTGTTCACCACAACAACTGCCTCTAAAATCCTGCACTTTCACTCAAAAAGGTGTTAATTCGGGTCCGAAGTGCCATCATGCATGAGCTTAATATAGAAGGTGCAGTTATACGTATGACCTGAGGGGGCAGTAGTGAGTATAAAATGGCTCACTTGCATCTAGCCCCTTTAAGGTCAGGGTAAGGGATTAGGGTTGCAGAGTTTCAACAGGGCATTAAAAGTAATTAGATGAAGTGTGTCAAAATCAAGGCCTCAATCAATGGCATTAAATCCAAGTTTGTTGGAAAATTATGACATTGCTTAACATTTTCTACTGTATAAGCTCACGGAGAATACCACATACATGGTCTTAAACACATTCAATAGCAGTTTAGGCTGAAAATGACTTAATATTTTTGGCTTAGAAGTTTGACTTGCTTCTGCCTGCACAAAGGGAAAAAGATTTAGATTAAGGTTAGAAAAAGGAAGACAGAAAGACACATTTATATAATATGACATTGACAAAGATATGTTTGACAACACCTGCAAAAAGTGCAACACCCTCCTCTTTAACCCTTTGATTCAGTTGCATTTTAGTCTTATTTTGCCTTTTCTCAGTCTTGTTTTGAGATTTTTAATACTTAATTAAATGTTGACCTTGTTGAATTAAACCTTTGTGGTACCATAAATGCTGAGGTATTATTAAAGAGATGTGGTGTAATGGTGCACAGCCCTGACTGAAAAGCCCCCAGAGGTTTCAGGAGTAGCTTTTGTTTAAGTGGGACTCCTCCACTGACTCCTGGCTAACTCTCAGCTCAAATGAGTGAGTTCAAGAGGCAGAGCAATAACATCCTCCTCCGTCAATCACATCATCGCCGCCTTCTCATTCGCTGCACAAAGAAAATGGATTAGTCCCGACTGCGAGGCTTAAGTAATATGCCGTAATGTGTTATGAAACTGAACGCAGTCTGCAGTCAGGCGTGGAGCGTATTGTTCTACCTCATATCTGTCATTTTAATTGAGTTGAAGCAAGTCCGGCGCTCCAGCCAGAAGACAGAGACGTGAAATACAGTGAGGCAAATCGAAAATGTACCAAATCTCTGAAGGAGGGAAATGAGCCAGAATCTGATTACAAAGTTTGAAAAAACAAAAGAGGTTTAGATTTTTTATTTTATTTAAACTCCTGAACTTCTGGCCTCAGGAAAACAGGGAATATGCATAAAACCTCTGACATATACTCACCTTACGCCCTTTGCTTGACTTTACACTACTATACAGTACAGGGCAGAAAGTTCAAGAATTACCCTAAAAACATTCATTTAGATGAAAAAAGTGTGAAGCACTTTGAGTCTGTGAAGGGCACTATACAAGTCCATAGGGGTGGGAACCTCTAGGTGCCTCACAATTCGATACGCGATACATGGCTCATGATAATGATCTCATGATACGCCAATACTGCGATAATCGATATGTTGCACAAACATAATCGATACATCATGATTTTTTGAAACATGCGATAGTTCACCTTTCTTTTAACATTCTACATAATTGTTTTCATGTGCTTTGTAGCCCTTTTTCTTCATTAAATGTATCAATAAATGATCCCTGACTTACTGAAAATGGGCCTTTAGATCTGGCTTCATATACGTTTACATAAAGAAGAAACCATTGTCCTGTTTCAAAAGGAATAAATCAACCCCATATTAATCATGTTTATAATTATAAAATCCATCATTAAAAGTAATATATTTGTGCGACAGTGTTTGGTGCAAGTGCTTTAAATTGTAGCGCTGCTCTCTATAGAGTTTGGGAATGTGATGTCATATCGCTAAGCATTGTACAATTAGCTGCAATTGTAAACTAATGGAGATTTTAAAAGTTAAAATGCTGGAAAACACTTGGACACCACAGTGTGTTAGATGTATTTACCAGCAGTAACTCAGCAGCTAACGGAGTTGTTCCACAGCTTTTTTCTCCACTTTTTATACTGTTTTTAGCTAATGTTAGTCTATGGAAATGCATGCTAATAGCTGCAAAGATGGCGGTTCTCCATGGTAACTATGGAATTTCCCGAACTCTATTGGCAGCACTACTGAATTCTTGATCATTATTGGCCTCTATTCACTGAATACTGGAGCACTTCTACCTCATTAATATGCAATACATCGGTCATTGATATGTATGACGCCATCAAAAGTATCGTATCGTCCCGCAAAATATCGCGATGTATCAAAAAATCGATATATTGTCACACTCCTACAAGTCAATGTACGAACCAAAATAAAATCTGCATTATTACTTAAAGGTACACTGTTTAACATTTTGAACTATACTGTTGCCATCAATACAAAACATGCTCCCAATGAGCAGCTCGACTCAGACAATGTTATTTCTGCAGTGGGTGATCAAAGAATGGATTTGGATGAGAACGTAGCCTGTTTAAATCTCAAATTCTGCTGACTTCAGCTCGTCTCCATGGAGATGTGACTAGAGACGTACCCACTCCCAGGTCCCAGGTGCCTTAGCTGCTCACAGCAAAGGCACATATTTATTTGTACATTTATGAGGTGTTTTTCTATGATGAAAATATTTGTCACAAAATCAATGCTTCTATTTAATTTTTTTTCTTCTGGGTACAATTCTACGCGGTGTGGCTTTAAAGCAGGGGTGTCCAAAGTGCGGCCCGGGGGCCAAATGCGGCCCTCAGACCAATTTATGGTGGCGCTCGGCCTCTTGCTGTATCGGTACACATCACCAGAGATGGATCTATACAATTCTAACCTAACAACTAACATTTTATTGTGAGACAGAGCTGGCATGAAGGTTTTAAGCTTAAATAGAGGTATGGGGCACAATTTAAACCTCTGCTAGTCGAAGGTTTTGCAGCACTAACTACTGATCTATGGCCCTTCACCCCGTGTACGCTTTAATATGCGGCCCCCCATGAAAAAAGTTTGGACACCCCTGCTTTAAAGCTTTGCATTTGTGATATTTTTTTCTCCAATGTGGAAGAAAAACCTTTAAAGCTTTTTTGGCCGAGCAGCTGAAGTTTGCGGGGGGGACAATGATGTCCTTGGATGCCGCAGAATCTCTGCGCGTCGGGGCTAAGGTTACTCAAGTCCATATGTGCTGAGGGGTGTCACACATAGAACACATTACGGTGATTTGTAATGCAAGCCCTGTGCATGCAACTCTCTTTCCTCTCCGTCTTGTGCAACAGATTCAAACCGAGGGTGCGTCGCCAAGCTGTCGTTCTCGTGTCCTCTGAAAGGTCACTACTGCCTGTACGCCAAGTCCTGCTTCAGCCTGACCAGCCGACAGCCGCACCTGTGGATACACATCATGTTACTGCATCTACAGGTGCCACATCAGCAGCTCATGGCCGCTTTCCAATGTTTATCTATGGGACATGTCGAAATGCAATGCTTTGTTATTGAAAGTCTTTGCCGAAGCTCCAGGGGTTGAGAGCGTATTTTGTAATAATAATAATAATATTAAAAGACTAAAATCCTTTGCCCCATTTCAGTGCAGCCAACGTGAAGACATTCCCGTTATTATTAAATCTGTTTTGTTTCTTCCAGAGTAAGTCCGCTGTTCCTCTGTGCTCCAAACACGAGTGCGTCCAAAGACTTGCCGCTCTTTGGGAGAAGACGCAGCTGAAAGGAGCTCACAGCTTCACCATGGCCATGACACAGCACAGCACTCTGCACAGGAAGGTACGAGCCCCGTCATGAGTTAAACATTACAACACCACTTACAAAAGCCAGATTCATCTCAGGGAAGTAATAACATTAGCGCTGTAGTAGCCGTCGAGGATGGTTCCAGTGGAAATTGCTCGTGGAGAGGTCGGTCTGGACAGGCTTTTAGCAGAGCATTTACAGATGATTGGGTTAATTTGTTAAAGCCAGTTCATGCATTCTTCATTTATTTTGTACAGACACAATAAAGGTCTGTATAAAAGGAATTGACTCAAGTGCGATACCGATACCGGAACGATACTTTTTCAGAATCAGAATTTTTTCCGGTTCAATCGTGCCACATGAAACACAAAACATATAGCACATAACATATAACTTAGATAAATAATGAATTACACCAACTTTAAAACTATAGACTCTAAGGCAGGGGTGTCAAACTTAGTATTTGGCTGTGACAGTATTGCTCCTGTAAGTTGTGATTCAAAACGAATCCCTGTGAAGAGTCAGGATATTAGAGATGCATAAGAAGTTTAGAACTAACAATTTACAATGGTGTAGCAAGGGTACTGGGGGCCCCAAGGAGGAATGTCAGTAGGGGGCGCACTGGCGGCTGTTTTGTGCTCTGGAACGGGGGTGGACGGGGGTGGACGGGGGTGGGGGGGGGTTATGGTGACGAACGCTAGCTTGTTGATGATATTTGCCAAACAATGAAGGCAACTACAGTATCTTATTACACTCGCTGCTGTCTTGCTCTCCTTCCTCCTCTTTATCTCTTTATCATTTTTGCTGCCAGAAGCAGAACTTCTCCACATTTTGCTCTCTCTCTATTAGGGTTGTGTCGATGGACGATATCATCGTCATCGTGCTGGCTGAGCAACATCACGATGGAGAGCCACCATCGTGATGCCACACCCCCTCCTGTCAGAAACACGCACTGGTCTTCTGTAGGCCTTGTAAACCTTCAAACTGTGCAGGGATTGCACTGTAAATTCAATCACGAATATAACTAATGTGCGCGCTAGTTTCTGTAGCCTGCCAGAAGCCATGATGTGTTAGCCGTAATTATTAAAGTAAAGACGCAGCGCTGCTCTATTTCTGACACGCGGGGCTCTCTCTCTCTCTCTCTACAGCTCAAAGTTTAACAGCGCGTGGTTTTGCTTTGCTTTGCTGCGTACGGAAACTTAAACCGTTTTAAAATGATGAGATAGCTCTCACATCGAAGCTAGCATGGGCACGCATGGGTTTAGATTATCCTCACGAAGGACTGAGAGAGGAGAGAAAGGTGCAGGAGATACGAAGTTACGAGCTCACGGAGCGGCGGCGCGTGGAGCAGCTTCAAAAACGTAGGCTACGACGCAAACGTGTACATATTGTCCCGTTCACCCACTGTTTCTCTGTTTCTTAAACATTACGCTAAAATTGAGCAAATGCAAATAGTAAGCTCCGATTTACATTCGTATTAGTGTGATAAGAGCCTTGGTATTGAGGAGTTGACGCTCATGTTTAGTTTAGATCCATTTATCCTGCAATCTCACATTTTCCTAACATAAATAGTAATATGCAGCTTCTATATAGGCTATGTAAATGTCTTTTAAAAATGCTTGTAATGAGAAATGGACGATATCATATCCATCACGATGGTTCACTGTAAACATCGTCAACGGCCAATTAAGTGAACATCGCCCAACCCTACTCTCTATCCTTCTCCTGAGAAGCAGGTGAGGGAAGGGCTGGGCTCATGGGGCCCTTACGGCCGATTGTCATTGCACCTTTATGACTGTATTCTCTTGGTCATTTCTGTCAAATCTGTTGGCCCTCAAGGGGCCCCTGCTAGCAAGCCACGCCTCTGACAATTTAATGTCCTGGTCAAAAGTTTGGAAACGCTTGATTTATGTAGAAGAATACTGAAGGGTGAGTGCTTCAAAAGGCTCTTGAGTAATCTAAGAAAAATGTGGGCTCTCAAGGAACAGGCCGAAATGCTAAAACAGTAAAAAGTTTGCTAAACCCATACCATAGCTGTGGACGGCAGGAAAGCAAGAGATCCGAGGCAACTCTGTGTGCAAAAAGTAGACTTAAAAGGGCTAGATGCAAGTTTGCCATTTTATACTCACTACTGCCACCTTAGGTCATACGTGTAACTGCACCTTCTATATTAAGCTCGTGAATGACGGCAATTCGGACCCAAAGTAACAACTTTTTGAGTGACAGTTCATGATTTTAAAGGCAGTTGTGGTGAACAGGTCTGGGCTCATTCTACACATTAGGACATAGTTGGAACATGTAGGGGGAGGAAAATACATAATTTTAACATTTTTAAACTCCGTATAGTCCCTTTAAAGTCCTTTATTGACATGGACCACGCTTTCTTTTATTTCAAGACTATTTATATTGTGATTCTCGTTGAAGGCAAAGCTAATCCCCCTTATGAAGTGCTCCCATTTAGTCCCATCTTAACCTTTATTTATTGTTCCCCCAGTCGAGTAGAAAAACCCGGTCTGTTTACACGTGTGCCGAGTATTTGTGACTCAATGCTGCTGCTTCACGTGTGGAAGGTTTCCCCCTCGCTGGCCCTCCATAATGTGACAAGCTAAGTGGTCTCTGGGAAATCATTAGAGCCACAAAGAAAATACAGCTGTAGTGTGTCTCGGCCTGAACGCGCTGCAGCCGGAAGATGAACTACACTTTCCACCTGGAGCTGCAATCATGTCATACCACTCTGTTTACTCTGAGGTTATTACGTCAGAGATTTACAATAAGCAACAATGTATTCCACAGGTCCTGTAACTGAAAATGAGCAAAAGTTAAGTTTAAGTCACGATATAGCTCAATTTTAGCCTTGTTTTAGTAGCAGCATTCAAGGTAATAACCAAATATTGCATTTGTCATATCACCGCCCTACATCAGATCAGGGTTTCTGCAAGGTAAAAAAAAAACATAAAGGTTATTAATTGTCCCAAAATTAACGCCTTAAAGCATGTAATGTGTTTCCAGTATGCATTTAATCCAAGTTACTTTGAAAAAAATGTCAATCAATTCATCTAAAATAAAAAAAACGGATCCAAAATACATTCAGCTGCATGTTTTGCTCAAGGTATTTACTCATTGTGGCATAAAAGTAATGTGTCTGGGCATTAAAATGATATATTTGGCAAAAACGTCTGACGAAAACCCAACAAAAATGTTACAAAAAAGTGATAAGAAAGCAAAAAAAAAAGCCTAGTAAAGCAACAGAGAAGTGATGAAAAAAGTGACGACAATGCAGTAACAACGCAAGGAAAAAGCTCCAATGGAGACCAACAAAACTCTCCATGTAGATGAGTTTGGTAGGTCTTACTTGAAAGCTAATTTCAAATAAAGCATTACTCTGGCACCTTATGGATTTGGGTAAAGATGAACTGGAGAAAACTGCACTCGATTAAGGTGGGGGTTAAAAGGTTAAGTCGGTTTCTGAGGCTGTACCTTTTTATCGCAGGATATCATTTAGTGTATAGGGCTTATGTCATAATGAAATTCTACTTTCTTCAAATGTATATTTTTCATGTATTGTTGTAGGGCAGGCTTATGCAAGTTTGCTTGGAAGCGGGACGGCTTTGATGAATTGACGGAACTGACAATATTTCAGTATGTCTTGCATAAGACACGCAACGCACCATACAAAAATAAATAGGTGCGTGGCAAGAAAGCGTCCGATGTACTCTGTTTTAGAAAAAATTAAAAGTCCTTTATTTTACATGGCATGTCCATGTAGAATAAAGGACTTTTAAATTTTTCATAGTCTATAGGCCTTTTCCTTGAAGAGCACCTGTTTTTTCAGATCTTTACACCATTGCCTGGATCCCACTGCAGCACTTATCTTTTTGTATTTTGACTTTACTTTATAAGTGTTGGGTGTAGTTATTTCTCCAAATCATCTTAGGACCCTGATGATTTATGCTCAAAGCCCTAACGTTGCCTGTTCCTGATTGAAGTATCCGCCTGACGCATTATAAAATACTTAAAGGAGGTATGATAGCTTCCTGAAGTCACATTTCAAAGGAAGTGGACAGGTTTCAGTGGCCTCTATTTGGCAGTTTTACACTCGGACAACACAGGGCGACTGCAGTGGCGTGATAGTAACTCCTTCCAACTTGGCCGTAAACTCCGGTGTGTCGTCGTCACTGGCTCGGGCTCCGGAGTGACCTCTGATTTACTCTTTGTGTCAGCGATAAAGTAAACCTCCTCCTGCTGAGGCCGGCACAGATGGAAATGCTCATTGGGAGCGCTCGGCCACAGCAGCTCACGTTTGGCCTGAGAATTCACTCATCAGACGACAGACTGAGTTTAGTTTCCACATCAGGCCTTTTCTGAGTCTGCTGTGGAGCATTGACATTGAACATGTGTCACTTCAAAGTTGCCAAACATATTGATATTAAGGAAAATATCCCTCTGGCTTATAGGAATAACAATTATGGTCACACTTCTCCGAAAAGTCTGTCCTATCATTATGTAAGGATCAGATGTGCCTGTACAGTTTGGTTGATTCCATATAATCCTTTCAACAGTGGCTATTGTGAAATTCTTAGGAACACGAGTTGTTGTCTGGCTTTGGGCTCTAAGCAAAATAAGCTTTAGGTTTTCCCTTTTGCCAAACGCAGAGAGTTCACCCTCCCTCACATAGCCAAGAAACAAACAAAACAAAAACAGAAAACGTCACCTTCAACAAGCATGATTAAAATCTCGAAATTGAGCATAATATTCAAAACATCAAAGTGTGAGTTCATGTATTTCGTAACAATAGTAATAAAAATAAACACTGTGAGTGCATTTTAAAGTGCCAAAAGCTTCATGTTGACTTAAAATATCTGTAGTTTGTGTTTCGTGACCCTTTTTCATATTTTTGATACATTTGTGTGGTATTTTCTTTGTAGATATGAGGATTTCCACATTATTACAGGGTTTGTATTAAACTGACATAAATCAGACTTTTACACTAGGGTGTGCTCAAAAAGTATTAGTAGCTAAGCATTTGTAATCTTTTTAGGGTAAGGGTTAAGGTTAGGTTCACTCAAACTTGGCTGTAAATACTGTTTAAGTGGCGCTAGCCCGCAGTTAGCTTTGCCCGTTAGCCTGTTAGCTTCTTCTTCGTGATTCTTTTCGTGTGTATTGCGCCTCCGGGTCGGTGCAGGGAAAGTTGCAATTGTGGTTTTCCTGCCAGAGACACAAGGGGGAGATGTAAGACCATTGCCATCTTGGAATATGACGGAATAACCTGGTCATTTTCTCGATGATTTGATTTGATGGTGATTTTTCAGACAGTTTGACCTGTTGAAATGTGCTCTCATTTTCCCATCATTCAAAGCTCTCGTAAAGATCAACCAAACAAAAGATCCAAAAAATAAAAATCCCAGATGGCTCAGCATGTGTCTTTCATCTGTTCTCTGTAGAAGCATTGTGTTGTGAACCTAGAACCCCATATTGATCTAAAAAATGAAAAACCGATGTTGAAAAAGGAGGAAAAGGCAAAAGCTGTAATAAATACGACTCAAAAGATCAAGTGCTGTTGGCGCTGACAGTGTGATTTAGGACACGGCTAAACTCTTGGGCGCTGATCGCTTTGTTTAGCATCATAATAATATCTTTTTACAGTAAATGGTCGACGACATGTGCAGAGTCAGTCAGAGGTTTGTTAAGGTGTTATGGAAAGTTGAGAATAATTAGCGTTGGCTGTCTGAGTTGTGTAAACAGTGAGAGATTTTGTTAATACAGTGGAGAACAATATTAAATATAAGCGGGAAGTGCTCTTGTGTAAAGTGCACATGAGCAGAGCTTTTCGTGAAGAGCACTATATTCTGAAAAAAATGTTTTTTTCAGTGTTTTGGCTTGTTATAATAGTATATCCTTAATAAAAACATACCTGGAGCGGTGTTTTGTTTGCGCATGTTGTTGTGCATAATTTATTTCATGTCCTTCTTCCGCTCTCAAAGCACTTGTCCAAACACCTTCACCAGACTTGTCCTGATCCTGGTGTTTTAAAACTCTCTTCCTTGTGCAGATGAGCATGTTTCCCCATAGCTAACATTGTCATAGGTTATTTTACAGGAAGAGTCTGATAAAGCATAATAGCACTAGCCTAGTAACTCACCGCTGTAATAATAATAATTATAATGCCTCAGTTTTATATAGCGCTTTTCTGGACACTCAAAGACGCTTTACATTGCACTATTCATTCACTCCATACTCGGTGGTGGTAAGCTACTATTGTAGCCACAGCTGCCCTGGATTAGACTGACGGAAGCGAGGCAACCAGTCTGCTCCATCGGCCCCTCCGACCACCAACCACTCACTCACTCACTACGTTCACTAGGCTTCCTGGTGTTACCAAACGGTCTCCCATCCAAGTCCTGCCAGGCCCTTCCCTGCTTAGCTTCCAAGGTCTGACGGGATTGGGCAGAGCAAAGGCGGTGTGGCCTGCGAGTGAGTCTGGTCACACTGGAGCACACAGTGTGAGCCCACAGCGGTTCATACGTGAGCAAACAGGAAGTGGAGTCAACCAATCAGCGAAAGGCGAGCATCTGCCATCAGCCGATGCGGTGTTATTCACGCAGCACAATGAATCACAAAACTCACCTACTGTCGATGCATTTTTGGTCATTTACCGCTGATTAGAGACACGCTCTGTCTCTCCCTACATACATTATACTTTGGTATTGAAGGAACTTCCGCGTCCCATGAGTGAAAACACGTGACACAAATAAACGACTCTGATTGCACAGGCTCGAGTTTTCTGATGCCCCACCGGAGGCGGGGTGTCCAGACTGTATGAAAAAATATAGAGGGTGATCATTCTGGTCTCACCAGGCTATAATAGGACAGGGATTGGCAAAAGCAGGCTCACCGCCCAAATCCAGACCTCCAGATGATTTTGAGAAATGTGAACTCACACAAAAACATCTACACCTCATTGAAATAGACCAAAGAAATGCTGAAAATATTGTCAGATTAAAGGTGGAGAGCTCCCAGATTCACTCTGTTTAGTCTAAACAACAGTAGTATTTGTACCAAAACCTGTTGACAATCAGAAATAATAATAAAATAGTGAAACTTTCTTCTTCTTGTTCATTGATTGAGAAAACAATTGGAACGAGACAACCCAATGCTGTATATACACTGCTCACAAAAACTTAAGGCACACTCAAAAAACACATCCTAGATGTCAATCAATTCGATTTTTCGGATGAAAATCTTTATTCATAGTGTAGGGCAATGTGTTGAGAACAAAATAACATAAGAATGATAAATGGAAATCAAATTCTCAGCCCCTGGAGGTCTGGATCCAAAATTAAAGGCAACACCAGCAAAATAGATAGAAACTTAAAAAATCCACTCAACATCTACAAATGACCTCCACAAATATACTTTTTTACTGGAAAACTGCAACAACAAATTTATTTAAGTAACAACATTTGTAAACAGTGTGAGTAAATGTAAGTTTGTCTGTTGCCATCGCCTGGAGTGAGCGGTGCTCTCTTGGCCGTTTTCATCTTGATCGGATTATGATCCAAAAACACTGTCGGGGACGGAGTGGAAACGCAGGGGGCTCGTCAAAGGGGTAAAGTGAGGTTACGTGAGGATACGCAAATAATCCAAGCATTGTTCTTCATTTTTATTAAAGCCACTTTCCTTTCGCACATTATTCCACCGTGGAATTGTTTTGTCCTCTTCGACCGGATGCTCTTTTGTCACGACTTTTTGCTTTTAGATCATGTAGTTACTGATTACGTTGTTTGACACACTATAATCCAGAATCAGAGTCTGGCTCCGATCCGTATCAATTCGATTTCAGGTGGATTTCTGAGGAAGAAGCAAAGCAAGGCAGTTTTATTTATAGTTTTATTTTTAAGGCAGTTAGAATATATGGGTAGTTTAGCATTAGGGATGTCTTCCCCTGGAGCCTGGACACTGGTGGTGGTATGGGAGACCGGTGAAGGATGCAGCAGGGAGAAGCTGTGGAAAGAAGAGGCGGAGATGGGGTGGAGGTGGGTTGCAACACAGCTGGGAAGCGAATGAGCCATGGATGCCGGAGATGCGTACCTGTCTGGTCTTTGTGCCTGCGCTCAGTCACGCAAAACGACCAAAGATGTTGTTAGCATTTGGCCTCTCCCAGCATATTCCTATGGCTCCAAACAGGGGTGAAGTTATAAGCGACCATGCTCTTCCACGGGCACAAAGACCAGACAGGTACATGTCAAGTCGTCTAAGCTCAGGTAAGAACATATCTCAGTATGGAAAAACGGTGGCCTGTTCCTTTAAAGGGGGGGGGTATTATGCAAAATCGACTTTTTCAAGCTTTACATCATGTTATGATGTCATTCCCTCATTAAAAACATACCTGAAGTGTTGCCTTAGCACATTCACGTATTTTCGAGTAGTCTGTAAAAACTCTGATGGCGGCCATTTTAGGGATAAAACGCCTGATTCCTTCAGGGAACGCCCTCGACCTCCAGGATACGCCTCCGACCTTTCGTCACCAGCCGAGTAACCAACCACTGCTCCTCAGCAGAACCCCCTCCCCACTGTGTCTAGCCCTAAGATGTAAACAGAGTCATCATGGAGGTTTAGCTTCATGTGTTGTGAACCGGAGTTACAGCAGTTCTGAAACTTTTACAAAGACACACATCAGTGTTTCTGTTACCGAAACACCCAGGATTCAAACCGGTGACAAGAACACTTATTTCAGCGGCTGGTTCTGCGCTGGGCCTTGATGATGCCCAGAGCCTCCGGAGAAAGCTAATGCTAAGCTAAACCTCGAGTCATCACGTGGAAACGAGAAATATGCACAAATAAGGTCAATAAAACCACCACACACATAAAGAACCGTTTAACAATGATCACACACGGAGCCTGGCTTGTTGATTTCGTAGTTTATTGCTCACATTTCATCTACAGTGAGTCGTAGCCGAGTGGCTTTCTGCCGGAGCTAACAAGCTAGCCGCGACAAGCTAACGGGAAAATTCACTGAATACAAGCAGCATATTTTGCACTAAAAACGCCACTAAAACAGGCAACTGCTTGAAGCAGCCTTTATGATGACCACACACGGAGCCGGGCTTGTTGATTTTGTAGTTTATTGCTCACATTTCATCTACAGCGAGTCGTAGCCGAGTGGTTTCTCCCGGAGCTAAGGCACTATTAGCCGCGACAAGCTAACAACCTTCACCTTCACAACATTTATTGAAAACAGGCAGCATATTATGCACAAATAACGTCAATAAAGCAGGCAACTACTCGAAGCAGCCTTTACGATGATCACACAATGAGCCTGGCTTTACACATTTGTGGTTTATTACAGACTTTTCATCAACAATGAGCTGTAGTCGATTATAACAAGCTAACGGGTAACCTCGAAAAACCATTGTCCACCTGCACAGATAATGTCCGTCTTTTGAATCGTATGGGCTCCTGCAGATCCTGGTGTCGTCCATGGGGGTATAGTTAGAGATCCACAGGGCATGGCAGTTACAAAGAGAGAGCCTCCAAACAGCAGTTATTTTTCAGGCAAGAGCCCCTTCCAAGCGTCCTGTGTGGAAGGTTCGTCTTCAAATCACATCCTGTGTGGCCATTGTTCCCAAAGTGATAAACAGTAGGTCCTTTCCAACAATAAAAAATAAAATGCACCGATCGTAGTTTCAATACTGTGGAGAAAGTGTTGTGATGCCACAGACAGCGTGTGGAGGGGGCGTGTCGGAAAGGGTCAGAGGTTCTTAAAGAGACAGAGGCCTATTTCAAGTCATTTGCTACCGCCATTTTGAAAGAGCAATTTTATACAAGGCAGTTATTCTAATTTACTGCATTGACAGACCAACAGAAGGTTTCGTCATCATTGTAGTGTGCTATAGACTGGTGCTATGTGGCTGAAAAAAGCATAATACCCCCTCTTTAAGTTGCTTTATTAATCCACGTAGGGAAATTCAGTCTCTGCATTTGACCCATCCTCAGGGCCTCTGGAGCGACCTGGGACCCGCTCGGGGACCCGTCTTCCGTATTTACTCCTAGGTTTCATTTTAACATACTCAGACGGTATTATCATACTTTATCAGAAGATAAATATTGAAAGGAATGGCTGGTGACCCACAAAAACAGTTCCGCGAATCACTTTTGGGTCTCGACCCATCAGTTGAGAACCACTGATCTACAGGGGCAGGTAATCTTGAGCCTTGAACCTTGACTTTGCCTGTATGACTGTGATGTGTGATGGTGGTCAGCAGGTAGCCATGGAGGTAACATGAATGAATGAAAAGCACGCACAAAAATCCACAAAAGAGCGCAAGATATTATATGTAAAGGAAACCTATAAAAATGTATTAATTACTGTCCCAAACTCCGGTTATTTCAGACAATAGCTCTTGTTACACTTCACTAAGGAGTCTGCAGAAACACCCCTGGATACTGACGTTCATGTGAAGATGCACGTCAGCCTCACACATGGTCCTTGTTTCTCTGTATCCTCCGGCGCTGACCTTTCACCTCCATTATTTCAGCTTTGCCAAGGCAGAAAGAGCTGACGCATAGAGCTATCTTAAATCACTCCTACTGTTTCACTCGTACGTGCCGGCCCTGCTCTGTATATTTGTGTCTGTGCCGCAAAGTTCTCTCATCTAAGCCTTCCATAAGCCGCATCTTTGCTCATTAAGTTCATGGGCTCGAAGCTGCAGGTCAACAGGCCAAACGCTAATAGCACAGTCACCAGCGCTTCTGTCTTCATTTTTCACAATCGAGACCCTCTGGCTGTTTTAACTTTACTCCAGAATGAGTTATTATTTAGGTCTTAGCCGGATCTCGGTAAATTGCCCAGGGGCTTGAGCGGCTGTGCAGATCAGAGCGAGGGTAAGCTGCAGTATTCCAGCTATGTGGGCCGGACCCGCAGAGGTATGTAAACCGTGTGCAATGTGGGACAGTCAGCATCAGCAGCACAGAAGGGAAGCTCAATTTAACGCTCTTTAAAGACTGTGTGTGTGAAATCTTAACCTGAGTCACACCTGCAGCGTCCGCCGTCATGGCAACGGCGCCATCTGTAATCAAATACACATCGCTACTAACTTGCTTGAGTGCTAAATGGTAAACAATGGTAGTAAAGATGTGTAATTGTTTTATAGAAGATGAATGAAGAGTTTATTAATGCATTAAAAACTGCTGAATTACCAAATTTAGTCCAAAATGTAAAAGGATTTTTTTTTTTTTTTTTTTTACAAATTGTGGTTTTATTTCACAATTAGATTAACATTTTATTGCATTTTTAGTTGATGTGGCTTAACAGGGCATCTTCAGGGTCATCCGCAATTTCAGACTTTATTCAATTTAATTTGATATCATTTCATTTATGCTTTAGTTTTGCATTTCCTGGTTTGGACACAAGGTTTCCACAGGGCGCTGAAAGTAATTAAATGAACTGTTTCTTTGCAAATAATGGCAAATAATTCACTCCACATTTAAATACAACATTTTAAATCTGTAGGTTTTGCTGTAATTTTTTGTACATTTTCTTTCAGTTCTGCATAAATTACATTTTGGTTCAGGCACTGCTCATTATGTCCAATTTACTTTTATTCATCCAAACCTTTAATAGTTTTAACAATAATGGCTTACACTTGTATTGCGCTTTACAAGCCTGTGTTGCCAAGTTTCTCAGAGCGCTAGACTGTAGTTATTATTCATTCACTCCACTCGGTGGTGGTAAGCTACTGTTGTAGCCACAGCCGCCCCTTGGGAAAGACTGACGGAGGCGAGACCACCAGTCTGCGCCATCGGCCCCTCCGACTTGGTCGGAACGATATGGACAAAATTTCATATTTCGATATTCATGCCCGATATCTCAATATCAATACGATACGATATAACTATGGGTTAGGTGAAAACTAAGCATTTTTCAGAAAAATAAAATCATAATACAAAAGAGTGAAGTTTTATTGATGAAAATCTGTATAGTTCATATCTTGCTTTTTCTGATTTTTATATTTTGAATGTTCATATCTCGATATCGATACGATATATCTTTCAGCCCTACCTCCTACCACCCCCAACCACTCACTCACAAACTACATTCATTCTGGCCTTCTATTGTACATGTTTTTAGTGGCAGAGAAAATCTACGCAGACATGGAGAGAATTTACAAACTCCACAAAGGGCCCATCTGGCCGGAGATCAAAACCCGGGACCTTCTGTGAAGCATGAGCGCTAACTGCTACAATTTTACCAAATTGGTTGCAAATCATGCATACGACATAGATCTTTTGCATCTGTGGTATTGAAAATGGCTTAAAAAGTTTTAGATCTGACTTGGTGACACGGTTTGCACCCATTTAGACATCATTTATTCTAATTTATTGTCTATTTTAAAGCCTTTTTAGAACTGGCTTTGTCCTGATTTGATCTTGGACTTGGCTTTGTGGTTCTCAGAAAGTCAAATATTGTGTGATGTGGGACTTGGTTTGAAAAGTTTGACGTAAAACATATTCTAAACCAAAATGAAGAAACAAACTCCTGCATCTTGGCTTGAAAGACACCACAGTTTTCAATGGTAAAAAAGCATTGTGCAACTGTCTTTAAAGAAACACCGGTAATACAGTTTTCTCTAAATTGTAAAACCCTTTCCCCCCACGGCAAGGTGCCCAGTTTCTGCCAGTTGGACAATGTTTTTATATGTAGCTTTTTTCCAAGTCTTTATATCAGATACTTTCTATTTAATCTGAGTTACATTTTTTTCCATAGATGCTTGTTAGTAGTTTTAGTGGTCTATTCTTGTCTTTTCCCCCCTCAAACATTTACATTATGCCAAAAGGACGTCTGAATGTAATCCATCACTTGCCTAAACAGATTCTTTCCCAAAGCTGCCAAAGATAAATATATGTATTATCAGGAGGGCTTAAGTGTCACTGCGAGTGTGTTTGGACGACCGTAACTCTTACCATGTGCAGGGGGTCTGCTGGGATTCTGCACTGGAGCCCTGGGTTTCCATTCCTTGGTGTCGGGGCTCTCACAGAGTCGATGTGATGTACAGTGTGGAGCAGAGATGTCGAGCTTCTGAGTGTCTCATAAAACAAAACCTCACTAATCCCTGACCCGCCCCAAGTATGTGCCCGACCGATGGACCGTTTATGTGGCCCATGAGGTTTCACTTGCCTCCATTTTCTGATTTATCTTCTTTAATGGGGACAAGCCATACAAAATCCATACATTAATCTTTTGATCAAGTTTTGACATCGTTCCTTCATCAAACACGTCTGCAGTCGTGCTTTTGCTTCATTCATGCAGGTTTGACGGATCCTTTTACTTTGGCAGTGTCTTCCTCAACAGAAACAGATTTATGCATGAAACTCATGATCGTTTTTACTGTTCGTACACTATGAACATGTTTTGGACTTTTATTTAAGTGTATAGAGACTTGAAGGGCGGGAATGCAAGATCTATGAAAATCCCAATAAAAATTGACTTTTAGCACTTCATTGTGGGCTGTTTTCTCTGTAAATAGAAAAACGTTTGTACTGAGCCGTTTTTGTTGTTTTTTATAGTGTAGTTCTGCATTTAACCTCTTAACCCCCGACAGAACCAAGCACGTTTTCTCCAGTTTGGCTTTACCCAAATCTAAAAGACACAAAAATGTGACAAAAATATGACAAAAACACGACAAGAATGTGACAAAAATATGACAAAAACACGACAAAAACACGACAAAAATGTGACAAAAAAGTGACAAAAATGTTTCAAAAACACAACAAAAATATGACAAAAAATTGACAAAGAAGTGACAAAAATTTGACGAAAACACGACAAAAATGTGACAAAAATATGATAAAAACACGACAAAAATGTGACAAAAATATGACAAAAACACGACAAAAATTTGACAAAAAAGTGACAAAAATATGACAAAACATGACAAAAACACGACAAAAATGTGACAAAAATATGACAAAAATATGACAAAAACACGACAAAAATGTGTCAAAAATATGACAAAAATATGACAAAAATACAACAAAAATGTGACAAAAATAGAACAAAAACACAACAAAAATGTGACAAAAAAGTGACAAAAACACGACAAAAAAATGACACAAACTTAATCTAACCACGTCAAAAAGTGACAAAAACACACAACAAAAAAAGTGACAACCCACCAGGGAAAATGATCCATTTAGGTCAGTTTTCTAGGTCTTAGCTTTCAAATGAGGCGTTACACTGGATGTCAAGAAGCTTTTGAATTTGGGTAAAGCCGAACTGGAGAAAATGCACTTGGTTAAACTGGGGGTTAAGAGGTTAAACTGCATTTATCATGACGCCATGGATTTGTTGTCAGCCTAAAACAGTGGCTTGCATTTTGTGTTTACATTTCATTTCTTCTGCTCCCAGTGGAGGACGTTCCAGGGACTGATTAAGTCATTCATGTTGCTAATTGTTTGTTTGATAATACAATTACAATAGGCTTGATGCTTATCTGCAAATCACTTCAACCTATCGAGCTTTTCTTTGTATAATTGGGCTGGAATGATGTTATTAAAATCACAATCTCTACTTTGGTCAATCTCAATAATCCTCTTGGGACTTTGTAATCGTCAGGTTTGCAGCCATTTCCTTGGCAGAAACAGCAGCCTCTCACTCACAGTGTCTTTTCCATGAAAACAAGTTAGTCTAGATTGTACAGTGTGAAACATAAATGCAGAGGTGCCCAAAAGTAGGTCAAAAAGCCACGATTATGCTAATGCAGAATGTAGACATGGACTCTATATGGGCTCTTCTTTCTGTAATATATTTCTCCTCTTGACAGTGTTTGCGATTAATAATGGACTTTTTTTTTTCTTTTTTAATTATAAAACTCGAAACAGGGCGATGAATCATGCACAAACCATATATCCTTTAACATGGCCTCACATTCAGTATTAATGAACCACTGATTACAAATAATGAGCCGTGATTATGTTACGGTTGGGAGAACAATCTGTGCAATATAATAGATGATAATTCTTTAAAAATACAAACTGTTGATGTTTTGGCCACTTCACTTTATTTATTTAGGTGTTTCTTGACCCCTAATTGGACGGATTGATGCAATGTTGAAATCTCACCATTTACAGTCCACGTTTACAGGGCACGAGTGGATAAATGTCTTCCACATGTGTTTTAAGGCCTGTCTGTTGCCGTTCCTCTTTGTGCAGGACTTGGACAGTCTCCAGACGCAGCTGGAGGAAGTGCGCTTCTTCGACCTCTTCGGCTTCAGCGAGGAGCAGGCGGGATGGCTCTGCTTCATGTGCAACAACCCAGAGAAGGCCACGGGTACGTGCAGCACTCCGCTCCGCGCTTCACACTCACTTTACGGCCGCTTTGTTGTTAGTTCGGCGCTAATAGGGCGCACACGTCTCCCTTCGGAGTCATTGTAGAGCAGACGGGTGGTCTTTGACAGCATAATATTTGCTTAAAGATCATTTTTTATTGCTGTGTGCTGCAAGATGGATTGACTTTTCAATCTCAGAAATCCATCTGCTGGTTTGTCTAATGCTAAAAATCCACGAGTCAGCATTACCGTGAGTGTGCGGGTTTTATACAGTAGTACCCATACAAAGTTTTATTTATTGTCTTTTAATTCAAGACTATTAACATTGTAGATTCTCACTTAAGGCATTTATTTGAATTGTGATTGAAACGGAAAAAAAATTGACAGAACTTCTTCAACTTTTGAAAACCATTTCAAGAAGAATATTATTGTACGGCCTTATTATACAGCCATTTGCCAACTGAACACACACAAAGTAAACTTCATTCACTTTTATGAAGGCCGAAAGGTTTATTTAATGATTTCCGCGGCAAATAGTTCCCAAAAGTTTGCGCTTTGCTTGGCAACGTTTGTTGTGATTCCAGGCAGTGTGGCTAGGCTAGTAGTAGCAAGGCTAGCTACTTATTGCTAGCCTTTATACTTAGCTGAAGGTGCAGTTGGAGGAATGGTGGTGAATGTCTGGGTAAGTTGAAAGTTGGACTCCAGTTAACTTCACGAGCGATTCCCACAACTTCTCTCACAGGGACGCAGTGACTTGGACAGAGACAGTGTCCTCTACTACTCACGCGGAATGATATGAAAGACCTGTATTACAAGCACAAACTCTGTTGCCATACGAGCGATCGCGATGTCGTCACATCTGGGTCCGTGGTAGACATTTTATGTTTTAAACAAATGATAAGAATCCTATGATTGGCAAAAAAACAATGTTCATAATCAGGGCATTGCTTCTCTTGCGCTGTAACAGATCTATCATTTTATAAAACCGTGTTAGAGGCTTTGATGCATCAGCTGTTTCCTACCATTCACAAAAAAATCCAGTGAAAATTGCGGAAGTAAACGATAACAGCGATCGCTCATATTGGCAGCGGTCATTATTTTTTTCAGAGGTCGTCTATAGCAGAAAATAATGACCGGTAGAACATTGGAAAATCCCACTGAAGTCAATGGAGCGTTCTACTTGCATTGTGAAGAGCCGTGTAATAAAGGGCGGCAATTGAAAAATATAGGCCAAACATTTTGAGTTATTTCACCCTTTTTTGTTTCCTATATAATCCCCAGCGTTCATTCGTAGTTTAAGGCCTTCAATTATAATCACACAATGTAAATAGTGTTGAAAATAAAGAAAAGCTGAAACATGAAAAGTGTTTCCAAACAATTGACGGGCTCTGTACATTGTCCAAAAACAAGAATCCCTAAACGACTAAAAACATGGGGTACAGTAACTCATAGCTCTCTGTTCTGTTGCTGCGCCTTAAGACTTGGCTTTGACCAGGAACAGGTTATCAGCTCAAGGTCTGTTGTCTTCCCAAATCATGTCAAGCCTTTCCAGATATTGTACTGTACCTGTGTACCTGTACTCATGATTATTGCTCTTGTCAGGCCATAGAATATGCTTTAAAGATGCATTATGCAACTTTTATGTGAACAAAAAAAGTTGACATTTTTGTGTATTGGACCTTGTAGTGATCCAACAGCACCTTTACTTACTACTGGTGCATTCTCACTGGTCTCTACAACGCTCCAGGATCAATTGTTTGGGAGGTTTTCACTGCTGACCAGAAAACCTACAAAACAAGTGAACCTGGAGCAGCCTGGACACCACTGTGATGTAAAGTAAAGGCCCCATTCTGACCAATCATACAGCTGCTGACTCTCTACAAGGTCAAATACGCACAAATATCAACATATTTTCTTGCATAAAAAGTTGCATAATGCACCTTTAATGAGACATTTATTGTACTTTTGGACACCATAGCCTTGGAATTCCACATTTTAAAGCAAACGGACACAGAAGGGAGTGAAGCTGTAAAAAAAAAGGCTTAAAGCAATACCTGTCCATCATTAGTAGAATTTGTGTGGGGACTAAATACGTTGATACGGTGATAATATGAGCATTAAATAAGATCAGTTCAAGTCAGGTGAAGAACTATAAAAACATTTCCACCTTTTTTCCCCCCCTAGTTTTCTTTTCTCTTTCAATGATGCTCTTCTGTACTTGGCTGGTGGAAAATTACCATTTCCACCATTGTTGGATATATACAAATGTATTTAACTCATCTTTAAAACAGGGCAGATCAGATCAAGGCATGGGAATATAAAAGAATCTTAAAGCTCCTTAATAAATCCTTTTCGTAGTCCCTGTGGGGGTAGTACAAGTGTTTATGGGATGATTGGAGGGTCTTTCATCTCCCCCTGGTGTCTCTGGCCAGAAAACCATGTTTGCAACTTGACTGCCACCGGACCGGAGTCACCAATACACACTAATAGAATCACGAAGAAGAAGCTAGCATGCTAACGGGCAAAGCTAACTGTGGGCCAGCGTCACTTTAAACAGTATTTACAGCCAAGTTTGAGTGAAAAAAAAATATTTCCATTGTGCAGTTGGATGTACAATATCCCTCTCTCCCTTCGCCTTTTCTGTCAGCGTAGTATTTACTCTCTAAGACGATTAATAAGTAAAAAAATCGCAACTTGCTACGACACCTGCAGTTGTGCTTATGGCCTCTAGGGACAAGAGTTAGTACTGCTTTAAAGGGTTCTCTAAATGACTTAAACAATGTAAAAAGACAAACAGTTGCTCAGAATTAAAAGCGAGAGTGGTTGTAATAAGTCTAAAATGTAAGTGTACACACGTTTAACCTGTACAGATGCTTTGAGGTGTGAATGAGTCGTGCATCTCCGGGTCCATCATGTGCACAGGATGTTTTTACTCAAACAGGGGGAAATAAAGCTGCCCAGATCCAGCTCTTCTTTAAAGGCAGTCAGTCGGCCGGTGTCATTACGAAGGGGCAGAGTAATCAGTTTAGAGGCCGCCTCGTGATCAGTTTACTTTGGACCAGTGACTCTCCTTGAGCACTTGTCCTGATGAGGTCGTGTCCAGTGCTGACCAAGTTACATTTGGCTCCAACACTGTTTTCTGCTGTTACGACAGGTTTTATCACTGACCCATAGCTTTCTATTTGATAGGGCGACACAGGGAGAAACGGGGTAAAGAGCAGGGAGAGACGAGCCCGGTCACGTGTTGTTGTTGTTGTTGACGTGGAAGTCCCATCAATAACAATCCACGGATGGTGCACGGGAGAAGGAGAGCTTTTTACTTTGCTTGCATATGTTCGGCTCTAGGCAAGAGACACCCACCAGCAAATTGTTGGAAAGTGTTCCCCCTTTTTTATTTATCTTTTCACCATTTATCCACTATAACATTCCTTTCATTATAATAGGGATAGGCAAGTGTGCGTTGTGGAGGGCTGACTTTAATCATTGCCAAAACACCTAGGGCTGAACCTCACCATTTTA
Organism: Gobius niger; assembly: GCF_951799975.1. Taxonomy (NCBI): domain Eukaryota; kingdom Metazoa; phylum Chordata; class Actinopteri; order Gobiiformes; family Gobiidae; genus Gobius; species Gobius niger. The sequence goes on along the minus strand of NC_136852.1, from coordinate 9,296,064 downwards.
TCCTAAAGCAAAGAACTTTTTTCTGCAAATTCTCCAGTGTCATGGCTTTGGGACCCACCATTACCCAAGGGTGACAAGCTACAACCCAAATAAACGATTCTAACCGGGCCTGTTGGTCTCTCATAAGGAGCTTCTGAACCGCTCTTTGTCTGACCCGTCACCTCGGACCTGTTTGCCCTGGGAGACCCTACCAGGGGCACGAACAACAGAGCTCCCAGGATCATTCGGGCGCTCAAACCCCTAGAACACGTTATGGTGGGGGTTCCAGGAGAGGGAACTACATTGTAAGGCGTAGTAATATTAGGAGTGCTTCGACTTTACTGCGCAGACGTCAAAGTGCTCCGAAGGTATTATTACACCTTACGATATAGTACGCTGCCATGCCAAAGCATCCCCCGACCTGGCTCCGACTTAAGCAGAAGAAAAAAGATGAACAAACGCAAAGGTTTTCAGGCTTCTTGGATTTATATCTTGTAAGATCATTAACAAAAAAGAGAGATCTACAGATTTTGGTCTCTTTATACGATTTTATAATATCAGTTGTTGATTTTCAGACAATTTCAAAATGTCTGAAATGTTTGATTTCCTGTTTGACATGATCAGAAGTGTCTCTTGAGAGGATGAAATTTGTACTTTGATGATGTTGTGCTATGATTTATACTATCTGTGATGGATGGGCTGAACTTTGAGAGCCGTGTGTGTTTGTGTGTTGACAGATGAAATGTATTTTTATTATGGAGCACTAGGCTACTGAGTGAAATAAAATAGAGAGTGAAATAAATATTTGGGGATAACAGGCCGATGACACTGCCAATAATTCAGCAGTGTTGGGAAAGGTGTGTGCACATTTCAAAGACATCTCTTTTTTTTTCTCATCCATCTCTATTTCTCTTCTGGCTTTTACACATTTCTCAGCGGTGGTTCGGTTGCACGATGTTCTGCCAAAGCCCTTTAGACACAAGAAACACTCCAGCTTTAACCGGATAACACACAGTGACGGTGTTGCGGTATTTTCAGACAGCGCAGTTTCTCCTCTCGTGATTTATAGCCTCTCGTGTGTCCCTTCACCTTCCAAACGACAGGCCTTGTAAATACATGTATGAGCGATGGGACGCGCAGGCTCGTATCAGTTACATAAGACCCGAGCGCGGTGCCGTGTGGTACCTGAAAACCGAACAGCCCGCAGAGGAAAGTGTTACGTAATGAGCGCTTTTACAAACCTCTGTCCTCTGCAGTCACATGTTGTTTTCAGGCTCCACTTAATGGCAGATAATCGAAGCCCAGCAGGTGTTTTCCAGCAGAGGAGGAGCTGGAAGTTGTTTGTGGATGGAAAGATGCAGTGGAGCTTTAGAGCGTGTTGGCTAATGGGTGAGCACAGGTTAATGGAAAAGCAAAAATGAGAGTATACGCTTTTGAATCAGGGTCTCATGAGGGTAACAATGTCTTTCTTCTATTTCATGAGCTCAAAAGCCTGTCTCTGTTATGAGGTGGTGTGAACCGAAAGCAATGAAGAACAAAAAGCTACCATTTTAATAAACATTTCTATTTAATAATGTACAGCTAAATAAGAGATTCAGGGATTAAAAAGAATAGAATGGGTGTTGGTATTGTAAGTATCAGCCAGGAAATGGATTTGACTCGAATCAAAAGTGAAAAAGATGGTATTGCAGATCACTAGTCCCCCTTTTCAGTGCTCCTCCTCAAACCTCTTAACCCACACAATAAACACAATAAACAAGCGAAAAAAACTACTCATTCATGATTAAAAAGACAAAAACATGACCAAATGCTTGAAAAATGTGACAAACGTGGTGGAAATGTGACAAAGAAGTTGCAATCAGTTTTTCAGTCACATTTTTGCCACATTTTTATCACCTTTTTGTCACTTTTCTGTTGCTCTTTTTTTGGCTTATTGTTTGTCCCACATTTTTGTCACTTTTTTGTCAATTTTTTTGTTCAATTTTTGTCTCTTCTTCATAATTTTTTAATCATATTTTTGTCACTTTTTTGTTACTTTTTTGTCAAATTTTTGTCACTTTTTTGTAAATTTTTGTCACTTTTTCATCACTTTTTTGTCCTATTTTTGTCAATTTTTTGTCACATTCTTATCACTTTTCCACCACTTTTTTATCACTTTTTTGTCACTTTTTCATCACGTTTTTGTCGCATTTTTCACGAAGCGTTTAGATTTGGGTAAAGCAAACCTGGAGAAAATGCGCTCGGGCAGGGGTTAAGAGGTTATAGGCCTTTTATACTTGATTTTTCTTCTTTAAGTGCACTGTAAACTCAGATATTTGTCAATAAACACTGTGCATCTCATTATAAAGCATTTGTATCAGTTTCATGAACTCTCAGGTTAGTTTGTTCATATGTCTGTGATGTGGCCCTGAAAAGTGACCCTACAATTTGTGAAAGGAATGAGTTTGGACACAACAGTTTAATTTACCATCTTTTATAGTTAAGGAAATGGGTCACTAGGTCAAATACGCACAAATATGAACTTTTTTTCTGCATAAAAAGTTGCATAATGCACCTTTAAGCTGAATTTCTTTCACTGGATCATGCAGGAATGTTGAAAGATGAAATATCAATGCTGCGTGAAAACTGAGATCCTTGAAGTGTCTTTTCATCACGTCCATGTTTTCCAGGCTTTCATGCTCTGGACTCCAGAGTAAACACTCTCCAGAAGAGTACAAATAGTTAACCGGCCCGTGGAGGCTGTTGTTTCCGCTCCACAGCTCGGAGCTAATCACAGGCAGCGGAGCGATCACCTCAGAGTGGTGCCTCGTCATTACAGGGATTTACTGCAGCAATGGCGGTGCGTTCACAGGCCTGTCTGATTGGAAGCAAGTGCTGTGTGTTTACAACAGACTCTGTTTGGTTGGCCTCACATGGCCCCACTGTGATGCACATCAGTCATCTGGCTTCAAGTGAGCTGTAAACTCACTGCAAAGACTTGAAGACTTCATCACAAAGACGCTCAGCTCATTATAGACGGCATATTCTAAGTGACTGTAGTGTTTCAACCTTTGTATATTATTATACAGTTCCATGAGCTACAGTGTAAGAGCTCGACAGTTGGCCGACAGTGTCAGTGTTGTTGTTGGCAGCACTCTTAGTTTTAGTCTGTCTTTTGGATGAAAATTCTTTTAGGTTTAGTCACATTTTAATCATTTATAATGTTGTAGTTAGTTTTACTCAGTTTCAAAAGAAAATAGTTTCTATTAGTATTTAGAATTAGACTAGAATTCTATTGTCTCCCGGGGTATTCATCTTTGGCTCACTGACACATAAAAACACAAGACGAGGGACAATACATGGCCAGTAGAAAAAAAATGAAACATAGAATAATAAAACAGAAAAAATATTCCATTGGTCGCTGCTTTGTTTAAAAAAAAAAAAGGTTTATTTGGTCGGGACAGTGCATGTTAATGAACAAGCCACACCGGATTGTAGCCTTTGACTGATTTCTGATCTGTTGTCCCCATGCGCTTTTAGTGTTTTTAGTGGTAGGGGAAACCAGAGTACCCGGGGGAAAACAACGCTGACACGGGGAGAACATACAAACTCCACACAGAAAGGCCCTGTCCTGGTGGGAATCGAACCCAGACCTTCTAGCTGTGAATCACAAGCACTAACCGCTGTACGACCGTGCCGTCCCGTCAGAAATCCCACACCACAGGGGACAAAAGATTTCTTAAGCACAGTCTTTTTAGCCAGTGGAACTCTGTATCGCCTCCGAGAGTTCAGAACCTCAAACTGAGGGTTCAGAGGGTGAGCAGAGTCAGAGGCAATCGCTCGAGCTTTAGTCAGTGTCCTCTCCTTGTCACTCAAAGGTCTCTGAGGTCTCCCCACAATCTTAGAGCCCATCCACACCGCCCTGTTTATTTTTTGTTCTGTCATGTGATTGTACCAGGCTGTGAGGTGGTAGGTCAGAACACTCTCAACTATTGAAACAATTTCAACTAATTACTCTCTATAAGCCGATAAGTATTTGGAATTTTGATGAAGGCTGACAGGCTGTATGAGCTTGTGACAGTCAGATTAAGCCACAATAGTCACTGGAGGAAGTGTCATTGTGAACAATAATAAGTGTTCGCTCTCATCCTCTGATCATCGCCGTCTGCACATTAGTTCATCGACATGCTTAACACACACCGTTCACACCGTTCTGTATTTAAACCGTCCTGAGGAAAGGTAATGTCCCTCCTTTTGCACAGTTTGAAGACGGGGCTCTATGAGATGATTAACAACAGCCCAAAACACGCACAAAAAGTTGTCATCCCTGTACGTCCAGTCTAAAGCGCTAGTTCAAACATTTGAGTAGTCGTGTAACATGTAATTGTGAGAGTTTTGCTCCATCCCAGTGTTAAATGAGCGACCTCTGGATGACCTTGAGCCTCGGGGCGACAGGCTCTTGTCAACGTGAACCCAGTGTCCTCCACCAAACAGCACAGAAAGTACTTATCCGCCAGCTGTGTACATTTGGTGAAGTTTTGTGCTGATGCAGTACTTTACTTCCCCCGTTTCTCTGGTAGATTTGCTTGAATGTTGGTTTAATTATACTCTGTGATTTTGATATTGTTTGTTGTGGTCATAACTCGTTCCCATTTTACGGTGCAAGTCACAAACAGAGCACTAAAACGCAAAACACTGAAGATGTTTTTGAGCTTCCTCTAGGTTTTGGCCCCTCCTGGGAGGGGTTTGAGCCTGAATGATCCTGGGAGCTCTGTTGTTCGTGCCCCTGGTAGGGTCTCCCATGGCAAACAGGTCCTAAGTGACGGGTCAGACAAAGAGCGGTTCAGAAGCCCCTTATGAGAGACCAACAGGCCTGGTTTGAATCATGAGGCCGTCCTTCAATGGACCCACCACCTGCAGGAGGAGCCATAGGGGCTGGTGCAATGTGATTCGGGCAGCTCTAACAGCTGCCCCCACGACCCGGCAACGGACAAGTGGAAGAAAATGGATGGATGGATCATTTTTGGGTTTCAGCTTTTGTTTTTGCCTTTCCTCTTTTGTTTTTGCGTTTCAAGGCAAGGCAAGTTTATTTGTAGAGCACAATTCATACACAAGGCAATTCAAAGTGCTTCACAGTTGCACAAAATGACAAGAAAAGGAATAAAATCAATAAAAACATCAACATAAAATGAATCAATTACAGCAAAAGGTAAGAGTGCAGATAAAATACTTTCAGTTGTCATATGCACGGGCAAAAATATCTGTTTTCAGCCTGGATTTGAACATCGTCAGAGTTGAGGCCTGTCTCACATCCTCGTGAAGACTGTTCCAGATTTTAGCTGCATGAAACTGAAACACAGCCTCGCCGTGTTTAGTCCTGACTCTGGGAACCACCAGGAGACCCCTCCCGGAAGTTCTCAGGGCCCGAGATGGTTCATACGGCTCTAACATGTCAGAGATGTACTTTGGTGCTAAACTATGAAAAGACTTGTAACAAGCAGAGCTGTTTCAAATGTTATTCTCTGACTGACAGGAAGCCAGTGCAGAGACCGGAGCACTGGACTAATATGATCGTATTTCCTAGTTCTTGTCAGGACTCGAGCAGCAGCGTTCTGGATGTACTGCAAATCTAGCAGCTCGTTTAGAGAGGCCAGTGAACAAGCCGTTACAGTAGTCTAGCTTTTGTCAGTTCCACTTCTGCTTTTGCATTTTAGTGCTCTGTTTGTGACTTGCACCTCGGGGCCACCGTACTATCTTTCCAAACACATTTTCAACTTCCTAATTCTTCAAATGTAATCTCAAAAAAAGTGAGCACACATTTTTTTTTATCGACAATGATACTGCACTTACCCAGTCACCTTATGACAAATATCCAAAGGTTTAATCTTATCTACAAGACATAAACCCATCTGCAATCCGCTTGTGTGTGGGCTTCCATATACAGGCTCATTTTCTAAAACAAATATTTGCTTTGGACGGTCTGTTTTTATTACCGTACCTGCTACTCACCACAGATGTACGCTGGCAACGCTCATCAGCCAAAACCATTAAATGTGGAAACTTGTGAGGTTTGGAGGGCGGCCGATTTCTATAACTCACTCACCGATCGTGTATCCGGAGGCAGTTCAGTAAATGGCGTTAAGAAACTGCCTTATTAAGCCTACGAGTTAGCATTTTGTTGTGAGGTATTCAGGAAAACGGGACTTTCGGGAGCCGACAAAAGGTGTTTCTTTGCTCTCCTAATTGGTTGTGAGTTTGAACAAAGGCTGGAACATTACAATTACAATGAAATAAATAAATATGCAGCGATGTTTGAAGAGAACAATGAAACAGGAATCTCCATTTGTTCAAACATAAAAGGAGGCTGCCGGGTCTGAAACCTCGTTGTTAGACTTCTGCGTTTAATGAGAGGCAGGTTTGGTATTTTCCATATTAAAAACTGAGGTGGAGCCGGTTGTTGTGAAAGTCGCGGCGCTTTATGATGCACCGTTGGCCGTAACTGCAGGAATGTGTTTGAACTGTAAGTGTGCAAGTCTCAGCAGCACGAGCTAATGGTTTGGTTCAGATTCCCACGTCATAATGGCTTCATCCGCGGCTGACGTGAGTGCATAATGAGTTTGTTGTTTTGGGGTTGATCATGTTGATGTGTGGCTTGTGTTTCCACTTGTGCTTTTACTGTTAAAGCAGCATGGTGTAGACAGGAATATGGTTATTACAGTCAGGGATAGGGCTGGGTACCTTTAAACGATATCAGCATGGTATTGAAAATTAGGTGCTACTGATATCCAAATAAACATGCCTTGCCAGGTATCTTTAGAGACCAAGTTTTAGGCCGGCACAGCATTAAAGGAAGTGACTTGGCAAATAAATGAGTTGGGGTTAGTAATTATGCATATCCAAATCTCAAATCGTATTGACAGGAGAGCTTATGCCAGTGTGATATCTCATTTGAGAGTCAAAAACTTCTAATTTCTAAAAATATATGTAAGATCTGCAGAGCCGGTTTTTCCTGTAGGCAAATTATGCAAGTTGCTTAGGGCCCCCGCAGCCGCAAGGGCCCCACATCTCAGTCAAACTATGGTATTGTTACACTGATTAATCAACGTGCTGTTACGGGCCTATTTGTCTCAAAGATGAGTTGAATCCACACGGTTCTTCATTCATGTACGCAGTTACTTACAGTAACTCCGGTTCTCTGAATGTGCACAGTCTGAAACGGGTTACTCACAGGCCAATTTCCCAGTGGTCAGACAGAAATGACCATCAAGTGCAGATTTCAGTCAGTTTCTAATCAGTGGTTCCCAAACCAAACTTATGTTCCACTTCTGCCCTGCCCTGTGGAACAGTGGAACTGTTTTTGATCGTAAATGGATTTGCTCTTTGTTGAACAACCATGGGATGCGAACTGTCGGGCCCCTGTGTGGATTTTTGCTTGGGGCCCCAGAAGGGCCAGCACCGGCTCTGAAGATCTGTGTGAGTGAAACACAACGTACATCACATAACCCTAACCCCTGACCCTAAACCTAACCCTAACTCTCTGATCAGGTATCAAAAATGTATTGTACACCAAAAGGTTAAAGGTGCACTGTGTAACTTTTTATGTGGGAAAAAAGACTTAATATTTGCATGGATTTGACCTTTTAGTGACTCAGTAGCGTTATGGGTGCAGCATGGCACCATTGCCTTCCCTCACAGTGGCCTTTATGATGCTCCAGAATCAATTGTTTTGGGGTTTCTGGCCCATTTCTGGTTCAAACCCCCAGAAACAATTGATCCTATTGATCCTTAAAAGGTCAAATGTGCGCAAATGTTGAGATTTTTTTTTCACCTAAAAAGTTGCATAGTGCACCTTTAAAGTACCACTATCAAAATTAAAATAAGCTTTAGTCAGGGATTACTGTAAGAGGCAGGATTAGTCTGGTCCAGGAGTGTCTTTTGTGCTTCTTAATTTTATCACTACCTCCTTCCTAATGCTGCCATATTTGTTTACGCAGACACAGGGAGAACATACAAACTCCACGCAGAAAGGCCCCGTCCTGGTTGGAATCGAACCCAGGACCCTCCAGCCGCTTGAGGTTTAGGAGCTTCACATGCTTTTGTTTTATTGAATTTTCTACAATAGTGCAGTGATTCTCAAACTAAACGTCCTAATGCTAAAAGCAGCACTTCAGGCTAACGGCAGCAAGATAAAAGATGAAAGTCAGGGATGTACATTAAGGTCATATTCAGGGTTAGTGTTTGGAGCAGTTCAAAACGTGCAGTTGCCATGACTACAAAGCATCGATACGATCCCTGGCTGCAGGGCCGCGGAGTAAACGTAATACTGCCCAGAACAAGAGGGACTTCCATCTGCAACGGCTTTGAAGGTTTGCCGCCAGGTACTTTTTAAGACAGAGGTCCCCGAGAGAAAACTTCTGAGAATCACTGAAATGCACTCACAGTCCACTCCTGGCTGCAGCTGCCCTGGGACAGATTTGCATACATGACTTTTTGATCTTGAAGATACTTAGTAGGGCTAGACAATATTGACCAAAACGAGTATCTCAATATTTTGGGGACTTTCTCGATTACAATGATGAAGCAATATTTATGCAAACCACCAGAAGTATCCCAAAATATGCTGTCAGGCTCAGACATCTAAAATTACATTGCTTTGTGGCTCAAAGATATAATTGTCCTGAATAGGCTACAAAAGGCCAGAACAAACACTTTCCACATTTTCCCAATTTTCTCCCATGTTTTTCTCATTGTCATTTCTTGACATTGGAGATAAACTCGATATTCTAAATTTGAGTATCTTCCAAACAGCAATTTCAATCAATATTGCCTTGTAGACCAGTGGTTTCCAAAGTTCGGGTCACAAGAAACTGAAGTCGCAAGATGATTTGGCGACAATACGTTTTACATTTACATTTGCATTTGATGTATTTTTCTTGAAAACAGCATACTTTAGTGGAATAAAGCCAAATACCAAAATAATAATGCATCTAGCGCTTTTCTGGACACTCAAAGACACTTTACATTGCACTATTCATTCACTCCATACTTGGTGGTGGTATGCTACTATTGTAGCCACAACTGCCCTGGGGTACACTGATGTAACCAGTCTGCACCATCGGCCCCTTCGACCACCACCAACCACTCACTCACTACATTCACCCAGGCTTCCTGGTGTTTCCAAATGGTCTCCCATCCAAGTACCGACCAGGCCCTTCCCTGCTAAGCTTCTAAGGTCTGACGGGATGTGTGATATGGACACAAAATACAGTATCAAACTAATGTCATTGAAGTAGATTTTAAATGTTTTGCACCATAAATGCTCAATACATTATACTGAGTTGTTGGTTAAGTGATTTCTGGGGTTATATATATATTGCACACCGCTAATACCGTATTTTCCGAACTATAAGTCGCTCCGGAGTATAAATCGCACCAGCCTTGGCAACGATCTGGTCATGGAGGCGTAACTGCATCATTGACAAGCCTCTCCCGGCAGCACGTTGTTCAAGCACCCATTTGGAATCTCGTTCTTCTAGCTGTAGCCATTTAGATTTTTGGCTCGTGATTAGCTTTTTTGTATTCCTCATTGCAGTAAGACTAACCTCTGCTTTACGCCAGTCCCTCACAAGTTTCTCGCTCTCACCGCACTTTACCGTTTTTTAAATGTTCAGTGGTACAGTAAGTAAGTAAGTGTGTGTTTTCTTTGTCACTGTACAACCATACAGGAGTAGCAGATACTGGTACACAAGCCTAGAGCGCCCTCTAGCGGATGTCAGGGTGAAAATAACAAGCGTGAAGTTAGATATTTTGATATATAAGTCACACCTGAGTATAAGTCACACCCACAGACAAACTATGAAAAAAGTGTGAGTTATAGTCCGGAAAATACGGTGCTTAGATTCAGATATAAAGCTAAATGCAATGCTCAACACTGTAATCACCAAATTAATCTTGTTTGGTGTTCAACACATGAATCACCGTCAAAATAACACATTGAGGTCTGCCATAGATCAGTCGAGTACGTCCAAAGATACATACTGTATTACTGTCACTCCTCAGGGGGTTAAACCATTTATTACTGACAGAGGATATATTTGTCATATTGATCGACTTGTCATTCTAAAGCTATTACTACGGACAGTCGGTAAATACAGTGAGCGATTCTGACTCATACAAAGTGAACATTTTCCCTATTTGCTTTGACGTCTGACCTTTTGGCTGAGCAGCTGTTTCTGACTGGGCTTCATTTATTAAAAAGCTATCACTGACATTGAAGTTTCAGCCCCTGACAGAACATTTGAAGACATTTTAAAGTCTGTGGTGAGGATTTGATGGATGGTTGTTTACATCTCCAGCTCCAGTGGTGGTTTGACGTCAGTGAGTCTGTGAGGAGGCGGTGAGGAGGCGCCGGTGCCTCAGGCCGGAGCACGTCCTTCTTCCAGGTGTCTCCTTCAAAGGAACCAGACTGGACCAGACTGGATCATACAGTTATTTCTGCACTAAAAAGACAAATACTCACCACATTAACAAGACAAGTCAGTTAGATGTTTTTTTTTTTACAGACAAAAGGTCATCCCCTCCTCCTGGAACTGTTGGGTCTCTACTTTGTGTGGTTTGCATGTTCTCACCTATTGATTTCGAAACATTTCTAATAACAGTCTTCCTACGACTACAATTATGATTAGATTAGCTTTAGAGTCCACAAAAATACATGGTAGCACTTTATAAAAATGTATGTACAAAAAAAAAGAGACAAAAACGAGGATGAAAATGCACCAAAGAAGCCACAAAAACAAAGGACTACAATGTGACAAAAGCAATGGACAAGGTTTTAAAAATGAAGACAATGCAAGGAAAATTATCTGTTTAGATAAGTTTTGTAGATTTGGTTAAAGCTGAACTGGAGAAAACACTTGGTTAAGGCGGAGGTTAAGAGGTTAAGAGGTTAAGTAGTGACTTGTTCATGTTGATTTAAGAGTTAAAGGGATATTTCAGGATTTTTTGACATAGGGTCTCATTTCCTAGTTATCCAGAGTGTTGTTGATTTCTGGAGAGATATATTTTTTTTGTTATTCATGCAGTCCTTATATTTGAAGAGTTTAGTGGTGCTAGGCTAGTGGTAGGCTAGTGCATGTCTATGGTAACTAGTAGCCTGCGTTGAAAACAGTCAAGCACAGTGCACCTGAGGCAAATCACTTATAACACCAGACTACCCATATAAATGTCTGTGTTGACTGAATAATCTTTTAAATATAACCATTTTGCATTTAAAGTAACTTTTTTCTGAGCAGCATCCGCTTCCTGGTTGTAAGCTACGCAGCGGCGGAGTGATCTGCTCGGTTACCGGATCTACAGTAGTTTGTTATATGGCCACGTTTGAATGATTTTGAAGAGGTTTTTAATGCAGGCTACTATTTACCATAGACATGCGCTAGCCTAGCACTAGCCTAGCACCACAAAGCTCTTCTAATAAAAGACTGCATGAATTAAAAATGTCGGTGGGGGGTCCTTACCTCAAGTATCTCGGGGTCTTGTTCACGAGTGAGGGGCGGATGGAGTATGAGATCGACAGACGGATCGGTGCGGCGTCAGCAGTGATGCGGTCGCTGTATCGGTCTATTGTGGTGAAGAGGGAGCTGAGTCGGGGCAAAGCTCTCGATTTACCGATCGATCTACGTTCCCACTCTCACCTATGGTCATGAGATTTGGGTAATGACCGAAAGGACAAGATCGCGAATACAAGTGGCCGAAATGAGTTTCCTTCGCAGGGTGTCGCCTCGGGGTCCGCCCAGAACAGCTGGAGGAGGTGTGTGTGGACCTGGAAGTCTGGGCATAAATATAAAGATAGGCCTGTCATGATAACAAAATTCAAGGTTCGATATATTGAAGCTGGAAAATATTGTGATAAACAATATCATTGAGGACCACTTAAAGGTGCATTATGCAACTCGCTGGGTCAATATCAACTTTCTTTTTCCGCATAAAAAGTTACATAATGCATCTTTAATGCTCTGTGCTGAGACTGCTGCCCCCGCGACCCGGCCCCGGATAAAGCGGAAGAAAATGGATGGATGGATGGATGGATGGATGGATGGATGGATGAATTAAAAAAATACAAATAAAAAAAAACTCCACAAATCAACAGCACTCTAGATAACTAGGAGATGAGGCCCTATATCAATAATCCTGAAATATCCCTTTAATTTATCATTTATTAATCTTTGAATGGATGAATGTTTCCTGGATGAATGCTTTGACCAAAATAGATGAAGCAATCAACAACGGGTCAAATGCTCTAATGTCACTTTAGGTACAATAAAGTTTCCCTTATCCCAGTTTCCTGCTTTAAATTCGTTTGCATCCTCCCTCTTGCATCACAAACGTATTTATCACACGCTAATACCCATTGACTGACTCACTTTTTACTGCCTGGCCTCACATCCGCACTCACTCAGCAAACTACTCAGAGCTTAGTCACTGCCGCGAACACAACCCCGCTCTGTTTCGTGTCGGAAATCCTCGTAAACCCGCAGATAAGATGCGTCTGTGCGCGCTTGGAAGTGGATGAAAGCGTGGGAAGCGCATCGGTCAAGTGTATTATTTACTCGCGCTCGCAAAAACAAAGAGTGTGTTTCCAATCAGCCGGCGCGGGCTCTTTGCAGGAGTCCCCTCTCAATCCCAGCGCGCACCGGAGAAACAAGATGCCTTTGTTCACTGGCCTGGCACAAGCCTGCATCACGGGAGAAGTCGGTGTCCGCTAGTCTGACCTGCATTTGCATGTAATGTTGAACAAATGTCTTGAGAAACAGTGAAGAATGCGGAGGGTAGAGACTTGTGCCTGTATAAAGGCCAAGTCTCTGATTGTATTTGAGCCTCATGTGCCTGTATAGTGAAGTGTTGTCATGTTATATCACCCAGAGTGTTTAACAGATTTGGTTTCACTCTCGTAGCTTTCACTTTTTATTTTCATCGCTGTGAAGTGCAAGGTTCAAGGGAGAATTTTCTAATGACTTTATAATGATCATTGCGTGTCATGAGGCCCAGTGTTTGTTTAATGTGTAATGTAAGTAAAAGTTGATTAAAGAGCCGTGTTAAACATTTACACAATTGCTTAACATATGAGTTATTGCATCGCATATTCATGATGAAATAAAAGTAAATGAATGATAATATACACAAACATAACACAATATTCTATGAGTATAAGAGTAATCACAATGTCGTCACGTCCAGGGCATTGGTAGGCAACATACATATAAAGATAGGCCTGTCATGATAACAAAATTCAATTTAGATATATTGAAGGTGGAAAATATTGCGATAAACAATATCATTGAGGACCACTTAAAGGTGCATTATGCAACTCGCTGGGTCAATATCAACTTTCTTTTTCCGCATAAAAAGTTACATAATGCATCTTTAATGCCACTGAAGCTGAAAAAGGGAAATCTCAGAAATACCTTATTCTAAAAGTACATTCAAACATACTGTGCATTCCAAATTATTATGCAAATGGTATTTCAGAGTCATAAAGGTAAGAGAAAAAAAAAAAGTTTTTCAATGAAACTCATGGATGGTATCGTGTCTTGGGGCTCTTTGAATCACTGACATTAATCTCAGAGACCTGGGATGATTAGTTTTCAGGTAAAGCCCAGTTAAGGGAAAAACTACTGAAAAAGGACGTTCCACATTATTAAGCAGACCACCATTTTCAAGCAATATGGGAAAGAAAAAGGATCTCTCTGCTGATGAAAAGCGTAAAATAGTTGAATGCCTTGGACTAGGTATGAGAAACTTTGATATTTCAGGAAAGATTAAGCGTAATCATCGTACTGGGGCTAGATGCAAGTTTGTGATTTTATACTCTACTACTCTACTACTGCCATCTCAGGCCTTGAGTAACTGCAACTTCTATATTGCACTTCGGACCCGAATTAACACCTTTTTGAGTGACTGCAGGATTTTAGAGGCAGTTGTGGTGAATAGGTCTGGGCTCATTCTACACATTAGGACATTGCTGGAACATGTAGGGGGAGGAAAACACATAATGTTAACATTTCTAAACTCCTTATAGTCCCTTTAAGAGATTTGTGGCTGATTCAGAGCACACACGGGTTTGTGCAGATAAAGGCACAATGAGGACGGTTTCTGCCAGACAAACACATCAGCTGCAACAAAGCATCAAACCGGTATTTGAAGCTGCTGGTGCCTCTGGAGTCTCCTGAACATCAAGGTGTAGGACCCTCCAGAGGCTGCAGTTGTGCATAAACCTTCTATCCGGCCTCCCACAAACTGTTAATTGAAGCTCATGAGCAGAAACGCCTGCTCAGAAATACATGAAGACTCATTTTCAAACAGTCTTGTTCACTGATGAGTGCAAATAGAGCATTGCTTCCCTTGCACTGTAAAAGAGCTATGATTAGAAAAAAACAGTCTTACATGTCTGGATAAATGCTGACCATTACACAAAACATCTGGTAAATGAACAACAGCAGCCATTACTCCAATAGACACAGTGGTATAATCTAATTTTTATAGTGGTTTTTGCATGACGCAAGTCACCCAAAGGGTTTCCTAAGAGACTTTTTCTACTACTACTTATCCAAAATGATTTTCAGCTACCATTGATTACATGTTGACAAGCCAAACAAGGATAATGTGGACTATGGAATTAAGTATAAATGAAGATAGTTTATTTCATTTACAAATGCATCTGACTGCGGAGCTACGGCTCATTTAACATCCTGTCCTACATTTTTCCTTTCAGTGGTGAACCAGGACGGACAGCCTCTGATTGAAGGGAAGCTGAAGGAGAAGCAGATCAGATGGAGATTCATCAAGCGCTGGAAGACGCGCTATTTCACTCTGGCCGGAAACCAGCTGCTCTTCCGCAAAGGAGGCAAATCTGTAAGTTGGGAAGACAGAGACAAATGAGTCTCATGAGATCAAAGGTTGACTGAATGGATCCACTTTGGTGACTAGGCCTTGGCAGGAAGAGAGATTTACAGAAGAAGAGAATGATAGACACATCTAAGGGGACACTATATATCTCCCTCAGGGTCTAGAAATCAGTTGTAGTGAAATAGTTGATTTCCGATGAGGAGACAAACCACGCAAAATGTAGCTTTTAATCCTGTCTCAACGTTCCTTCATCAAAAACATACCTGTATTTAGCTTTAACCACACACATTTGAGGATTCCTGTATACTAGGTTGTTTCTTCTTGCTACAAGAAAGTGCTTCGATCTGAATTTGATGGATTTTGTTGTGTAGTACAGGGGTCCCCAACCTTTTTCCTGCTGCGGACCGGGCAACAGGATCCCATTAGGCATTTTATGGCTAGTGCGGCTTATAGTCCGGAAAATACGGTAATTGCCGTGTGGAGGCCAAAGAAAAACAGGAGAAAATGCTTCTTCTTTTTTTTTTTTGGTCCCGTTTCTCTGCGGCCCGGTAGCAAATACGTCACGGCCCGGTACCGGTCCCCAGCCCAGTGGTTGGGGACCACTGGTGTAGTAGATATTGTAGAACCCAGAAGTGTCCTCTTCATAGTCACCGATCCCGTGGGTGCTGCGGGGCTCGAGAACCCACTCAAATCTTCGTGCACCCAGGCGAATTTGCCCTAATTACAAAATGATTCAAGAAATACAACCTGTAAATCGCGAGCCGTCACTTCCTTTTCTGTGAACATGTAAGTGTGGGGCGATCTATTACATTAATGCATGTGTGGCGGTGTGTTGCTCGGCTCATTTAGCTCTATAGGTAGAGCGCCCGGCTTATAAAGACGAGTTTGTGCTATCGATTCTGACCCCGTCTTTTTTTTTTTTGACTGGGCACCTACTGGGAAAATCATAAATCGGCGCCTCTGGTTCTCCTCATTTTCCAAGCTCATAGACTTTCACCGGACCCGATCTGAGCTGTTCAGCACTCAATCATCTTATTGATTCTAGGCCTGTCACTGTAATCAATATATTTCGACTTAACGTTCAATAAATGACAGATAAAACATATATGTAATACTTATTTTACACAAATTAAGCTGTGGCTCATTGTAATTCATGTTCATTGTGGGATATTTTAAGATCAAGTACTTTTCGAACAGAGCTTTATGGTCATTTTTAAGTTTTAGGTCTTCAATAATATTGTTTATCGTTGCAGTTTCCTATATATCACGTTGTTGATGTGACAGGCCTAGTTGATTCCTCTTTCTGCTTTCTCCTCTTTCTCCAAGCAACATAAGATGCTCAAAACTAAGAGCTGTCTTTACTCATACAGAGTGCTTTTCACACACACAATCTGAATTATAAAACATGACATATCAATGAGCCGCACTTGATACATGATACGTCCACTTCAAAACTCTTCAAACTTGCACAATGTAACTTAGACCTAACCTGGGACCGCACTGCCCCTCGTCTGTCCTTTAAAAACTGCTCCTCAGTAAAACTATCTCTGTTGCAACAACAATGAAACTAGTGGAAATGCGATGTCATCTGGAGAATCCGTGGTGAGCTGAGCCCGGTCTGTGTGGGGGGACTCCCAAGGCCAACGCATGAGTCACCCTCCCCACCACAATAAGTCGAAGCAGATCCCATTTACAAATACACAAGTAGCAAACACAAGGACAATGCCCGAAGAGTGGATTTTCCTATTATCTTCATTTTTACTACCAAACAATAGACTTTTTTTTGTGTGTGCAGAAGCCACAAGTTGAATACCTCCTGAGTCACAACACTGGCAGCTTGTTTAGAAATGTTTTTGTGTGTGATGGCCAACTTCTCCCAGCGCCGGGTTGAGCAGCCAAAATATTCACTCAAGCAACAGTGATGTTACTTCAAATTGATTTCCGTGTTGACCCAAATAGTTACTCAACTAGGAGTAAAAAAGTATTTGGTGAAAATACTTGCACTGTGTAACTGGACGTACAAGTCTGATTCATGTTTTAGTGTCACATATGACTTAAAACGATGTGAAATTTCTGATTTCCACAGTATGCACATAACGATATAGACAGCATTCTTGAAATTGCCCGAACATGTTCAAGCAGCCAGTGGGTGGAAAACAAAGCAAAAAATGAACTCTACCATTACTTTAACAAATGCTGATTTGTGAATATGTTTTTGTACTAAAGATGCAGAGATGTGGAGCGGAGCAAAGTGATTCAAATTCCCATTAATACTTATAAAACAGACGATGCTAACCAAGAAGCTACATTAGCTTCATGCTAAATATGCTACGTTTGACTGGCCTGCCAAACTATATGCTTTTTCAAAGATATGTTGTCAGGGATTGAGCCTGATCTCAGCGATTTCCTGGTGGGCATGGTTGACAGACGGCATCAACCAATTAGAGAAACGCTGTACATGACGCAGGAACAAGCTGCAGGCAACGTTTTCAGTAAACATTCATTTCTGCCTGCGCATATTCTTATTTAAAACAGACGAAAGAGCAGAAAAAAACTGCATTAGTAGCCATGCACGCCATCTTTAAAGGGATATTTCAGGATTTTTGACATAAGGCCTCATTTCCTAGTTATCCAGAGTGTTGCTAATTTCTGGAGATATTTGTTTTGTAGTTCATGCAGTTCTTATGTTTGAAGAGTTTCGTCACAGACATGTATATGGTTAGTCTGGTGTTATAAGTGATTTGCCTCAGGTGCACTGTGGAGCAGGTCAGACTGTTTTTAATGCAGGCTAGCGGACATCGTAGAAATGCGCTAGCCTTGCACTAGCCTAGCGCCCCGAAACTCTTCAAAATAAGAACTGCATGAATTCCACACAAAAAATATCTCCAGGTACCAACAACACTCTGAATAACTAGGAAATGAGGCCCTATGTCAAAAATCCTGAAATATCCCTTTAATGTTTTGGTAGAGTTCGGTGACCGCTTCTGTCTCTTGGTGGATGAGCTCCCGCCTCCTGGTCTGTGAGTGGACTGATAGTGGGAAAATCGGGAAATGATTGGCTGGCTGGCCAGGCTATACTAACGTTAGCAACAAGTTCCATTTTCCGATTCTAACGAACAATTTGATGTGAAAACATACAGCTTTGGACCCGATTTTGGCTTGACTTTATTGGTGTGTGATAACTATGTTCATAGTCCACCAGAAAACAGCTAATAATAGTGAAAAGAGTGATTCCAATGAGAGGTTTTCGTCCCCCTCACCTCGGCCACGGCCCTTTGTGTGACGCGTTGCCGTCTGTATCTTTATGTAGAGGCTCAGACAAAGTTGCAACAGTTGCTAAATTTAACCGGCACACTCCTAGCCAATATCATGCCACTAAACAGTTTTGAACATTGTAATAACATATATCACTTGAACATTTCAACACAGTACATTCCATTATATTTACAAAAGAAATAAGTTGTAAGCTACTTTCTTTTTTTTTTTTTTTAGCAAATGAGACTAAAATGGAACTAGATTAGGAAAATTGTGACTAAAACTGGACTTTTGCATATTTTTCAGTTACCATACATTTTGTTTTAGGCTGTGTTGGCAAAAAAAATGGGAAATCTGTCAGATGGAAAACCTTGATGATTTTGCGATATTGTGGCTTCTTGCAATATGGATAATGTGTCACCTAACATTTTCACAACAACAATCTTGCTAAATAATCTGCTGTCTTAAATTATAATGATTAAATGATTCTTGTTACATATTTTCATAGGTCAATGCAAGGCTTTAGTCATCTACTCAAATCTACCCAAAATAGCACAAATACTAAAAAAAGGAAATCAAGGTCATGTATACTGCAGTACTACCCACCTCTGACTACTACAGAGTGTATGGTTCCAGGGATTACAGATGATAATAGGACAGCTTGGCTTTTGTTTCTGAGCGCCGCTTTGTTGTGCCCTAACCAAATGTTCCCCTTTAACTGAGACCAGACGCACAGCGCTAAACAAAGACCAGATTCTGACCGCTTTTGGCAAAGGCCTCTGATGGGAAAGGGGGAATAGGAGCGATTTTACATGGTGTTTATTTACGTGGGAGAACAAACAAGCCAGTAGAAAGCGAATCGATCGCAGACGAGGTAAGTTTTTGTCAAAGTTTTGGTGTTCCGATAAACAAAACAATGCTCTTTCAGTGCAGGCTGAGTTTTAGTCGTCTGACACACAGATGGACAACGCTGGGAGGATGTGGTCAGTCGTCGCAGTTCCAGTTATTGTTTTGTGGTTACAGCGGCAAAAGTTGGGAACATGTGGTTGAAAAGTGTTCCCCAGCCATTTTAGTGTTGACTAGTGGACCCCAAGCTTTGTGCGCTCGTTCAAGAACCCCTGACACAGCAACTAAAACTAAAACATCTGTTGAAGTAGACATAGGCATAGGTTTGGCTTTTGGGCACCACAGTATTGATATTTGACATTTACAAACAAAGGCTTTACATATGGATGGATATTGGATGTACAATATCCCTCTCTCCCTTCGCCTTTTCTGTCAGAGCAGTATGCTACGACACCTGCAGTGGCGTTTAGGGCCTCTAGGGGCAAGAGTTACTTAGTACTGCTTTAGTACTGCCTTTCGCTACCAAGTTTGTTATACTCAAAATATCCAGTTTGGACTAGTATAGGTTGGGGTTGGAATAGTTTGGACTGGTTTATGCTGGTTTAGAGCAGGTTTGGGCCGGTTCCGACCTAGTTTGTACCCGTTTAGAGCAGTATTGGACTGGTTTGGACCGGTTTAGAGCAGTTTTACACTGGTTTAGACCTGGTTTGGACCACTTTAGGCCAGGTGTGGACTGGTTTATGCTGGTTTTGACTGGTTTAGAGGAGGTTTTGATTGGTTGGGAGCAAGTTTAGATAAGGTCTGGCTGGACTGGTTTGTGCTGGTTTAGATCAGGTTTGGACCAGTTTAGGCCAGGTTTAGACTGGTTTAGACCAGATTTGGACTGGTTTATGCTTGTTTTGACTGGTTTAGAGGAGGTTTTGATTGGTTTTCGACCCGGTTTAGATCAGGTCTAGCTGGACTGGTTTGTGCTGGGGTAGATCAGGTTTGGACTGGTTCAAGGCCGGTAACTCAGAGCTCTGTAAAAAAAAATGTTTTTAAATGCTTAGAAAATACAAAAAAGGTGTAGGGAGTAACATTAAAGGGTTAAGTTGAATTACAGAAATACATGAACTTTTTTTTTTACGATACTCTAATTATATGACGAGCACCTATATATTACACCGTTATATGTTAATCGACCTCTACCAGGAAGTGCAGATCAAAGCATGTCAAAAGTAGAAGAAACAACCAAAGTGAAGAATATTACTCAAATGAATGACTTGAAATACCACTACAGGTTATGTTTTTGAACAACGTTACAACTTGGTTTACAGCTCAATATAATTGATTTTGCCTGATACATCTTTAAATGGAAAATGCAAGCTTTAATTTTTAGCAAACGGCATGCAAACAAATCAATGGCGCTATAATAAATGGAATTTGAGAGTGCAGTCCCGCTCAGAATAGGTTTGGTGATGGTTTATGGACTTCAAAAATGCAGAGGACATTATTACAGTACATCTATTTCATCTGTTACACAAGATAATCCAGGAAACAGAAATCTTTGAGCTTATTTATCTATTACTTTTTAAACCTGGAATAATTACAAGCGCTCCCTGCCAAGTGCTGGCGACCTCCAGAGGTCCCTGCACCCTGGTTGTGAAACACTTCTCCACACAGCCGAATGCATGTCTCACATACAGTAAATGACTGCTCAAAAGCCCTATTTGTGGGCAGAACCCGGATGTGCCGATCACTGTAATGCCCCCGGGGAGCGCCGGGATAGAGCTGTTCTTTTAGTGAGGGGTTCAGACAAAGGTAACACTGAAGAAAAAGCATTGAAATGATACATTAGATATCATAAGTGCCTGTGGGGGATCATGTATAGGTTATTTGGCACACTGGAGTCGTGTCTTTGCCAACACTACATTCAGGATGGCCTTAGATGAACAAAGGAAAAGCTCTAGTGCTTTGACCCTGGCAAGTAGAGAGGTCAGCGATGTGATGGGAATAATGTGGATTAGTTTCAGAGGACATATCACCACCGCTTAATAGTATAGGTTACATGGGAAAACAGCACTGCCAAAGCATACAGTGGGAAGAAGATGGAGAGGCTGATGGTTCTGCTGCTGCGGTGAAGATGGGGTGGAGGTTGGAAGAATCTTGCAGTAGTTGATGGGAGATAGATAGAATAAAGTGGGAAATTACATCAACATCTAAATAGTTTTGGCTTGTGAATTTTTTGTGTGGATTTGATTGAGAAGAAGTGACTTAATCTTTTTTATTATGGCACTGAAACAGATCTGAGAAGGTTAAATATTTACAAGCAAAAGTTTTCTCTATTGTGGTGGTTCTCAACTGGGGGATCCCTGAACCATTTGCAGTGGGCTGTGGGCCTTTGCCAGGGAACATTTCTATCAACATTCGTCGACTGAAAATGTACAAAACCGAGTTAGGCTTAGGGTTAGAGTTACAGTATCGGTAAATATCAAAGCATGTTGACAGGAGAGCTTACAGCCGATATGTTAGTGTGATCCAGGGCGGGTAGTAACTACATTTACTCAAGTGCATGTACTTAGAGTTCTATGTTCTTAGAGTAGTTTTATCATACAGTACTTTTTACTTTGACTTGAGTAAAATTATAATGATATATTTCTTACTTGAGTAAAAATAATACTTTTTCCACTAAGTATATCTTTAAGCAGTTTTGTTATTCTGTATTTTCTGCCATTTTCTTGGAACTTTCTTTGTAATTATCACGATTTCCACATGATTTTATGTTTTGTTTCACACAGTTTATGGCGTCATTGAAAATAAATCAGCCTCAGTTACTCACAGTACTCAAGCAACATATCCAAGTACTGTTTTACTGAAGTAATTGATCGGGTCAATACTTTTTACTTGAGTGTGATACTTCATTTGAAAGCCAATACCTTCTAGTTTCTAAAAATCTGTGTAAGATCAGTGTGAGTAAAACATCAATTTTCATCACATTTTCAGGATTATACAATTGTTAATGGGATGATTTGGGGGTCTTTCATCTCCCCCTGGTGTCTCTGGCCTGAAAACCACCCTTGCAGCTAACAGGCTAACGGGCAAAGCTAACTGTGGGCTAGCGCCACTTAAACAGTATTTACAGCCAAGTTTGAGTGAAAAAAATTATCCCCATTGTGTAATTGGATGCACAATATCCCTCTCTCCCTTTGACTTTTCTGTCAGCGTAGTATTTACCCTCACGGACAATTAATGAGTGAAAAAACGTAACATGCTACGACACCTGCAGTGGTGCTTATGGCCTCTAGGGGCAGGAGTTACTTGGTACTGCTTCAAAAGAAAAGCTTAGAATAAAGACTCTTCTTTGGGTCGCGATGGTTTTTCCCAAAGCCGAACCACAGCTCTACTGCACGTAGCTGTTTTCAGACTCTTCAACTGTGTTTTATATATTTTCGCAGAAAGACGAGATGGATGACATTCCCATTGAGCTGAGCAAGGTCCAGAGCGTCAAGGTAATGGTAACTGGTTTAATATCGAAGCCTGTTTTTCAATGTTATCTTGTTCCACGTGGGGTTTTACTAATACCATCCGGGACACGCGGATCATACCACTGCAGTCATAAATTTCAAGTGCCAAACCACACATTTCCAAAACAGCTTCTCTACTTACCAAACCTCTTGAGCCGTTTGAAAAATATCGAATCTAATTTCATTTGTGGAATTTTTTTTACCGTTGTTACTGGATTTCTGTCAGAAGGTCTTAGCTGTGTGTTACATTCTCTGGGACTTGAGTAGCATTGACTTAAGACATAAATTTAGCCACACTGCGGAACATTCCTGGTTATTTTCATGTATCATTGTTTTTTTGATGCATTTATGTATATCTTACATGAAATATGCTCAGATCACTTGTGGTATTAAATCCTGAACTGCTAATTCTAAGGATGTTTTATGGATATTTTATATTTATTTGCCATTCTGTTGTTTTCATTAAGGTGGTGGCGAGGAAGCGCCGGGACAGGGGCCTGCCGCGGGCCTTCGAGATCTTCACCGACAGCAAGACGTACGTGCTCAAAGCCCAGGACGAGAAACACGCCGAGGAGTGGCTGCAGTGCATCAACGTGGCCGTGGCCCAGGCGCGAGAGAAGGAGAGCCGCGAAGCCACCACTTACCTCTGAGCCTCCACAGATCAGTCGAGATTCAGCAACTCGAGACCGGTGTCCCAGCATGAGGAGGGCTGCACAATATGAGAAGGATGTGTGGTCTTTAGTTTTAACGGCGCTCAGTCTTGTGACAGGACATAAGGTGGTTCAAATCCTGCAGGTGCACGCTGTCGTGTCCTTGTGCAAGACACTTCACCCCCTTTGCCTCCAGTGTCTGACACTGATGTATGATTGAGAGAGTGATTTGGTGAGAGGTTCGTTAATGTAAAGCTCTTGAGTGCCTAATGTAGGAGGAAAAGCACTATATACTGTTAATGACAATGACCATTTATTCTATCAATGAAAATCTGCCATTTTGTGGAGAACCAGCAAACACTGGGCCCTTTACTTTACCCCCACACAGGCTTTGCTCTGCCTGACCCCGTCAGATCTCGGAAGCTAAGCAGGGAAGGGCCTGGTTGGTACTTGGATGGGAGACTGTTTGGGAGCAGCAGGAAGCCTGGGTGAATGTAGTGAGTGAGTGGTTGGTGGTGGTCGGAGGGGCCGATAGTGCAGACTGGCAGCCTCGCTTCTGTCAGTCTACCCTAGGGCAGCTGTGGCTACAATAGTGAATGAATAATGGAGTGTAAAGCGTCTTTGAGTGTCCAGAAAAGAGCTATATAAAACCAAAACATTATTATTTTTAATAAATGTTTTCTACAATAATTAATCATAAGAATTATTCATAAGAACCAATGAATAATGGCTTATTAATGAGCTTTACAAGTCTGTGTTGACAGGTTTTTCAAAGCACTCCAAACTCAGTTGTGGTAAGCTACAGTTGAAGCCACAGCTGTCCTCGGGTAGACAGATGAAAGCGAGGCTTCCAATCTGCGCCTCCAGCCCCACCACCAAGCACTCCCACACTGCATTCATATACAGGCAAAGTGAGTGAAATGTCTTGCCCAAGGACACAACAGTAGACTGCACCTGCAGTAACAAGGATTCAAACTTTCAACCTTTCGATTATAGGACGACTCGCTCTACCATCCGAGCCACTGGGGGACAGTGCTCATTACCGGGATATTCTAAAGCAGAAGATTTTTGTGTTCAATCGTCCTTATTACTGATTTATTAACAGAAGAACATTCACAAAATGTGTGAATGCCAACAGTTTATATCAACAGTCTACATGAATGAGGCCTAATGTCCACAGAATAATAGAATAATAACTACTGGCATTAACATCCACACATTGTTTTACAAAAATGATAACTCCATTATTTCACATTTGAAAATCTCCACTAGTCTATTATTATGAAATGCAGCACTAGTCCCAGAATATTTCGTGGTTTTGATGACACTATTGTGCAGCTCTGTTCATGCCAACACCATGGACCATCTTTATATTACAGTTGCTCAATGAGGTCCAGCAATTGACGGCACAAACGTTTAGCACGAGCCAAGGACCAAATCACACCATGGCCCTCCATGGAAAGACGCTGCAGCGCTGTATTGATGCGTGATGATGAAGCAACGCAGACAGAGGAGCCGACCTCAGAGCAATAACAAGAGCTGTGTTTCCTCAGTGCAGGAAGGATGGATCTATAATGGGCTGCAGATGTCCCACAGCATCGATCACATAAAAAAACATGAACCTCTGGTGTAAAGCAGTTTCTTTGACTACTATTTGTATCTTTTTGTATTTGTCCCCATCCTTCAACCAGTGCCTCAGCTTGTTTTAGAAAGAGTAGATATATATTTTTTGCCCTGCTACTGGATTTGGTAATGATCTCCAGCTGACTCCACTCGTACTGAAGAAAATGAACAGGAGCGCACACATTTCTCTGACTGGTTTTCTCCTCATCTTGTAATCCAGTCGTACAAAGCGGTACCAGACTGTCTAACTCTATGCAGTAGTTCTCAGACTTTTCACACCTTTAACAATTCATGGCAGCAATGAAAGTCAAATCAGGACTTAACTGTGTCAAAATAGTGTCAAAAATGTACCTAAATTGGACTAAATTATGTCAAAACCAGAAAAAATCCAAAAAGATTGAATTGCAAATGAACCTGACTACTACCTGAAGACTACCTAGGTTCAGCAACACTATGAACCCAAAGAATGAGATCAGCTGAACATCCTGAATGACCAGGTTATTCCATCAATGGGATGACAAAGCCAGGATTCATCGGGCTCATATTGTGAAAGAGCGGTTCAGGGAAACATAATTTTCACACATGGATTGACCGCCACAGAGTCCAGATCTGAACCCCATTGGGAATCTTTGGGATGTGCAGGAGAAGGCTTAGCACAGTGGTCACACTCCTCCATCATCAATACAAGACCTTTTGACATAAGAGAAGCTTATTGAAACATTGCTGTAAACAAAGCTAAAGCCAGTACAACGTGTGGCCTTTTTTTCGTCCTTCTTCGTAAGTCTGGTTCTTGCCAACTATTTATGGTAACACTGTTGGTGAGGCAGACTGGGACTGAAAAACAGCCCTGGCCCAAATTAGGGTAAATGTGCCACTTACCACCCGCCTTAACGGAGCGCATTTTCTCCAGTTCGGCTTTACCCAAATCTTAAAGCTTCTCGACTGGAGAGCAACAATGTAACGCCTCATTTGAAAGCTGAAACCTACAAAAGTGATTGAAACTTTTTGTCAAGTCGCCGCATTTTGTGTCATATTTTTGTTGTTTTTTCATTACTTTTTTGTGGCTTTTTGTCACTTTTTTGTTTCTTTGTTGTCGTGTTTTTGTTGACTTTTCATCACATTTTTTGTTGCTTTTCCGGCACATTTTTGTTTTGTTTTCATCCACTTTTTTGTCGCTATTTTTGATGCTTTTCTTTTTAGCTTTTAGATTTGGGTAAAGCTCGGTTAAGGCGGGACCGGTGGCCCTTCTGTGCTCTTCCAGGATATATGGCCAGTCCGCCCCTGCTGTTGGTTAACGAAATGTTTTATTGATATAGTCGACTAAATTTGCACATTTCGTTTCGTTCCACTAAAATAACATTTTCTTTCGAAATTAAGGCTACTTGGGAAACCACATGAAACACATCTCCATCCAAACAATAAACATTTCTTTGTGGCGAAATATCTGGCTTCCATGACTCATTAATGTTCGCCCACCGGAGCCCACGGTCCGCTCAGATTTCCCCCTCTTTTGCAACTGCAAACTACTCCAAAACCAGCTATTTTTGGGCTCGGGACACGTCTGAAGCAATCCATCCTGTGTTTTACGACGAGCTTAGTCATGGCCGGGACTTTCGATGTTGAGTTTCTGTAAAAACAGTGGGGTAAATTAGTGGTTTCCTTGCGGGGTTACAAATCTGTGCCAGTTTCAACATACTGAACCAAGACAATTGGGTGAAGAATTGTGTTTGGACAGACCGAGACCAGAGCTGCAGCAATACTTCTTATGGAGTTACTGCATACAGGGCCGCTTCTACATTTTTGGAGTGACCTGTGCAAAATTCTGCATAGAGAGGACACTGCAAAAGAGGCTGCGGGCCTATTCTACAGTAAATAAAAAGCAACAATATATTAGGGTTGTCAAAATGAATCACTCATTAATCGGAAAAATAATTAATCGCATCATATGTTTTGACCAAACGCACTCCTGTACCTGAGCCACACATGACCTGAAAGACAAAGCACTTGCATTAACTACATATTGTAAGCCTGGAGTCTCCAATCTTTTCACACGATGAGGTACTTTAAGTAAACAAAAGTGACAAAGAGCGACTTATGCATCAAAAAGGCTTGTCTAATTATCCTATTTCAACAAAAATATTTAAATTTAGTCCTTTTCCTCTACTTTTCAACCTAAAAGTTTGCAGATTAGGTCCAAAATGTTCAGCACCAAAAAAAAATGTCTCTAAAACTCAATCTGAAGAGATCCCGGTTATAAACTGTTGGGCTTTTCCCATAAATATGAAACTGTGAATATTTGGTTAATGAAATGTGCAGTAATCAGTAATCAAGTGCTTTAAATGTATGTGTTTTATGTTAGACAAGTATTCAAAATGAAAATAATAATTAGAATTTTTTTTACAGCAGCATTTCACAAGTACGATTAATCACGATTAAAAAAATTAATCGATTGACAGCCATACTATAAATATACACAAGATATTTTTTCTTGGAAAAATAAAGACTATAACTATAGTTTTGACGGGGAGAATTTTCATAGCCTCTGCAGTCACACAAAAAAAGGTGGCATTGATTCAATAAGCTTCTCTAATGTCAAAAGATCCAGTGTTGCTTTTATCTATATCTTGTATTGATGATGGGAGAGAGTGACCACTGTGCAAAGCCTTCTCTAGCACATCCCAAAGATTCTCAGTGGGGTAAAGATCTAGACCTGGTGGCCAGTCTATGTGTGAAAATGATGCTCCCTGAACCACTCTTTCACAATGACTCCTGGCATTGTCATCTTGGAATATGCCAGTGCCATCGGG
Organism: Gobius niger; assembly: GCF_951799975.1. Taxonomy (NCBI): domain Eukaryota; kingdom Metazoa; phylum Chordata; class Actinopteri; order Gobiiformes; family Gobiidae; genus Gobius; species Gobius niger. The sequence goes on along the minus strand of NC_136852.1, from coordinate 9,268,521 downwards.
GAAGAAGAAATCAATTGATGGAATAACCTGGTCTTTCAGATGGTTCAGGTGAACAGCTGATCTCATTCTTTGAGCTTATAGTGTTGCTGAACCGAGACCTGACCAACTGCAGCAAATCCAGATCAGAACAGTTAGTTAAAGCCAGGTGGGGACTTTTTTTTTTTTTATCAGTTTTTTTTTAATCGGCTCTGACTGCATTTGTAATTCACGGTTGAAAAAAAAAAACGTGCATAAAAGCCTATCCAGACAGTGTTGGTTCTGAGTTTAATACCTGTGGCAGCTCACTTACGCTCTTTTCACACATTAGCCTCTTCTGGACAATCTTGATAAGGACGTCCAGAAGAAGTGTGAAAAGTAGACTTATTGTCTTAGATATTAATACAGTTGTGCTATTTGGCGATGTCCGGAAGCTCAATTAAATTTTACTCGTACTCCACTAATAACAAATATGTGAAAAATCTTTAAACCTTTGATTGAAGCCACAACACGAACCAATCCTTGTGTCTAGAATAACTAAATTCCACTTGAATGAAAAATGTCTGGACACCCCTGAATCACCATTTCTGCCCTGCACACAAACAAAATGTCCAATTCCAGACATTTTGATCTCGCTTCAGATTGTCCGTCGAACGTCTACTTCTGTTTAATTTCATGAGCTTCATATTATAAACGGCTGCTGGTCTTCGATTGCCTTTAGTTTGACACGATCCAGAGGTGGTCCTAATAGCGACCCGGTGACTTGTGGCTTTAGGCGGTCCCATGGCAGACAAAACAAGCCCTTTCCCAGTGGCTTAGGTTTCCATGTTTGGACTTTGGCGACGGTGGCCGAGCACAAACCCCCCGCGCAGCTCAGCCCGCATCTGCCACTTCACATCAGCGCGTTTACACATTAACCAATCGTGGCTTTTTGACCTACATACATGTGACCTATTACCCGAAACACTCCCGAATACTTTACTTTGGGGAAATCTGATACTGATTTAGTGTGTTATGGACTAATGTTACCACTGCAGCCTTTGATATGCACTCGCTCGAACAAAGGCGGGAAGAGCAGCCTAAATATTTACTCGAGTAAGAGAAACATTACTTTAAAATACGTTTACTGAAGAAGAGGAAGTATACAGTAGTCATCCAAACAATTATCAAGTATTTGGGGAAAGTCTGATTTATATATTTAAGGTACTCCGACTGACAAAATGGAAAACAATGTTGAAGTTCAGATGCAGTTTTGCAGTTTTTTGTTATATATAAAACATTTAAAGCAGTACTACGTAGCTTGCCCCTAGAGGCCAGCCATAAGCGCCACTGCAGGTGTCGTAGCAAGTTGTGATAACTTATTAATTGTCCGTGAGAGTAAATACTACGCTGACAGAAAAGAAAAATGGAGAGAGGGATAGTGTTCATCCAATTACACACACAATGGAATTTTTTTTTTCACTCACACTAGCCCACAGTTAGCTTTGCCCGTTAGCTTGTTAGCTTCTTCTTCATGATTCTATTAGTGTGTATTGGTTGCGCCGGTCCGGTGGCAGTCAAGTTGCAATTGTAGTTTTCTGGCCAGAGACACCGGGGGAGATGAAAGACCCCCCAATCATCCCATTAACACTTGTATTACCCCCAGAGGGACTACAAAAAGGATTTATTAAGGTAAAGAAGTTACTTAGTGCTGCTTTAAGGTTTTACTCACACTTACTGATGTACACGTTCCCTTAGAGGTAGAGGGTAAAGGCTGAATGTTTTCTTAGATCATAATTTTGATTTTTTTTTTTTTTTTAGACATCAAGGGGAGGGACCAACTGTTACAAATGAGAAAAAATAACTAAAGCTAGTATCTGCTTCATATGAGAATCCACATTTCACTAGTTGGTACTGTAATTGTCACTGTCATGTCACCAATAATAAGTGGGCAAACGTTTCTGAGCATAATGGGTTTTATGACAATCTCTTCAAATCACAGTCACAGGGATCAGATCACGATTTTACTTTTATCACCCAGCCATACTGATGCTAATTACAGTTACTAAGTTAAAGGGATATTTCAGCATTTTTGACATAGGGCCTCAATTCCTAGTTATCCAGAGTGTTGTTGATTTCTGGAGATATGTTTTTTTTTTTTTAATTCATGCAGCCCTTATATTCTAAGCTTTTTAGTGATGCTAGGCTAGTGCTAGGCTAGTGCTAGGAAAGCGCATGTCTATGGTAACTAGTAGCCTGCATTAAAAACCTTCAAAATCATGGGGTCAACACAGACATTTATATCGGTAGTCTGGCGTTATAAGTGATTTGCCTCAGGTGCACTGTGCTTGGATCAGACTGTTTTTAATGCTTTGTAGTTGGATGAACAGTGTTTTCCCACAAATGTCTAAGTTTACAATATAGTAAAAGAGAACAAACCTAATTTCAGAATCAGAATTGTGCCATTTAGTGCCATTGTTTGAGAACAGGTTCACAAACTAGGAATTTTCTTGGTACACTTGTGCAACATAAAACATAGAACACAGAATTTAGATGAAAAAGAAGCTATGTCACTGCTAGAAAAAAATTCTGGTATAGAGTCTTTAAGTTACACTGATCCCTGTAGATCCCTGTATGGAAATCTGCATTTGACCCATCCTCAATGCTGCTGGGGCAACCTGGACAGCCAGCGTAGGCCCGACTAATGTTCAGAAAGTGTCCCAAAAAGTGTCCAAAGTGACCAGAATCCCACGTTTTTTGCCCTTCTGTGACCTGTTTCTCATCTTTTCAAGATAGTCGGAAAAAACACAGATCCAATTATCTTCAAAAGCCATTGCCAGGCCATTGTCGTACGCGGTCCTAAATCCGAAACATCTCTGACCTTTTGCGACTTGTCCTCTGAACAGCCAGATCCCATTAATCCGTGAGCGCGTCATCGATGCACAAACAAATCCCATTCATTCTCCATTAAAGTAGACAGAGCGAGGAGGAAAACAACACGTGCGCTTTTATGAATGAAGTCTGTGAGTAAAGCCTCTGGATTAAAGAGATGCACGTTTCTCTGCACAGACATCGCTCCTTTCCTCTGAAGAAATGATTGTAAGAGATAAATGATGTGCTCCTTTTTTATCTGCGTTTGCGGCATTAAAAAGCAGTAAATATGACTTACGTATGCCTGTATAAACCCTGCTACCAGATTTGAAATGAAAATGATAGTTTAAACTGTTATTTGTGGTCCTGACTCATTGCCAGTTCTTGACAGGGATGACTTCGTAAGCGCATTTTTCCACAACTTTCAGGGCCACTATCACAGCAATTCTAACAAAAATAGTCTGAAAAATGCTTTATAATTACAGGGTCTTTTTTATTGAAGGAGGACAAAACACATTTAATTGTACAACAAGTAAAACAAATCAGGTACAGGGCCTTAGATCTGCAGTCTGAATGTAGGCTTAGAGGTTCAGTGTCTTCAAAACGTACTCAACTTGTACAGTATAGATACAGAGGGCATTTCTGGAATCACCCATATATGGTCATGTTTTGAAACAGCTAAGGGGGAAAACAACTTGGAGAAAAATCTAATCTTAACAAATGTTGAATTATGAATAAAGTTTTCTACTAAATAAAGATTAAAAAGACATGGAGAGGAGCAACGTGGTTCAACAGCCCATTAAAACATTTAAAAAAAACAGAGAATGCTAACATGATGCTACATATTAGCATCGTGCTAATGCTAACACTAGCTTGCGCTTGCTATGACTACCATTTTTTCGCTTCTACTGAACAATCTGCTGTGAATAAACATCCATATGGACCTTATTTAGACTCGACTTTATTTGTATGTGATAAATAAGTTCATATTTTACCAGAAAATGGTTAAAAAGAGTGTAAAAAAAACTGTATTTCCCAAAAGATTCTGTTTTCCCCCTCGGCGAGGCCACGCCCCCTTCTATGACGCGATGCCGTCTGTATCTATGCTGCCAGTCTTTATCATGTCGCCTTCTTGTTGTCACATATCAAAAAGTCTTATTGTATAATGTCCCATGAGGGGCCATTTTGGCCCAGTTTCTCTGTCTCTTTGGGGCTGACACTGTTGAGTTCCAAAGCTAATGTTCGGGCGTTTAAACCCCGTTGTGCAGCTGTGTAAATGTTAATATGTGATCACAGTGGAGATAAGTCACTGTTACGGTGTTTGACAGCACAGTATTTTAGCCTGTAGTGTAATAATTAGCTGTGTGTTAGTTCAAGATGGTTCGATAATGGATGTGTCAACAATCCAGATGTAAATGTGAAAATGCTTCACACAAACGATGTTCAGACACTAATCGATATTAAACCTCGTCGCCCATTGTTAGCAGGTATTGATACTTTATACAATCGTGAACATTGTAGGTTGTGATTGTCTAAGCTCTCAGTCATACAAGGGTTGTTCTGCTATGGACAAAAACTCTGAACTTTAAGTGTAGTTTAAGTGTTGCTGAGTTAAAGGAACAGGCCACCGTTTTTACATACTGAGATATGTTCTTACATTAGCTTAGACAAGACCTTTTGTACCTGTCTGGTCTTCATGCGTGCCCTCTATCACATAAACACAGCACAGACGGCGTTAGCATTTAGCCTCTTCTCCTCTCCACTATAGCTCCAAACGAGGTGAAGTTAGAAGCTACCAAGCTCTTCCACATTTTCCCTATTTAAATATGGTTACGTGAAGTGATTTCGAACTACTTCTGGTATTATTACGCCTTACACTATAGTTCCCCCTTTTATCCACCCCTTTAAAATCCACATTGTTTAATTTCGTGTAATTATACATTCGTAGTGTAACACTTCACGTAACCATATTTAAAAAGGGAAAATCTGGAAGAGCTTGGTAGCTTCTATCTTCACCTCGTTTGGAGCTATAGGGGAGAGGAGAAGAGGCTAAATGCTAACGCCGTCTGTGCTGTGTTTACGTGACTGAGGGCACGCGTGAAGACCAGACAGGTACAAATCAACTCGTCTAAGCTCAGGTAAGAACATATGTATGTATGTAAAAACGGTGGCCTATTCCTTTAATTCCTTATATTTGTCCAGACTAATCAGTTATGCAACAACTTAAAGTGCATATGACATGTTTTAATGCTTTCGAAAATATGACTTATTTAGATGGATAACATCTGTTGTAAGTAATAATTATCCTTTTATTTCAGTGAAGCAGCAATTTCAATGAAGAAATGTTGGTCAGAAAAGTTTTGATTTTAAGTTTTAAGAAGTGACATAGATAGAGATAAAGTTTCACAGCAGATTGACTAATTTCCCATTGACACAACATGGTCGGCACGGCAACAGTTTAAAATTGTTTGCCTCTATTGTGTTCATGTGGACTGTGGAGCTCGTTTTCCCCGAGATGTAACGTCATTGTCCCCAGTTGTTTTGTGTTCATGTGGTTTTTATGTGGGGAAAGTGGGGATTTTGATTTGACGTCATCAAATAAAAACAGTCTTTTATCATTGATTAGCGCTTAGCTCAGCTAATCCTTTAAATGTGGGGTTAGCATCTCAAAAGCTTAACTTCAGTTTGTCGGTTTAAAAAAAAAATCTCACATAAATTCACTTTTGTCCCAGCATTGATATCAGGCATTTCACCGGCAATTTTGTTACTACCAGGATGACGACGGCCAACAGTAAACTCAAGAAAGTAGCAGTGTAAATGCTCACATTAGACGAGCATTTTAGTTTAACGTGCATTCCCCAAGGACCACTGAACGCACCGTATCTATGTCACTTCCTGTCATTGTCCAATAAGGAAGTAAAAGTATAAAAATCACAAAAATTGTCAAACTTTTTTTTTTTTGCAATGTGTTGAATATAATTGTGTTAACTATGTTTTCGCAAAAACTGTGTCTAATGTGTCATATGCACTTTAAGCACATACTTCAAATGAAAAGAACAAAATGGTTATTGTACATTTTTGGTTTATAAAGAATGAATGGGAATTTAACTTTCACATCTGGAGTGGGTTTTGCAGCTGTTTTAAAGTAGATTTTTTGGGGAATTGAAATAACCATCAGGTTTATTCCTTAGTATTGACATCGACCATGAATCTTTTTTGTTTTGTGACAACACTGCTGTTGTTTGTGAATGTATCTGCACTGGAGCGAATCATCACTGCTGTTTTAATCAATGTGATTTACAAGCACAAGACATGTACTGTATACGAAGGATATTTATTTTTTACAGCTAAAACAATTACTGCAATAATAAAACTTGATTTCATTATCTTAATGTGAGTGGGTATCATTTCTACGGCTGTACTAAATAAACATGGCTTTATTTTCTGGTACCAAGTGGAGTTTGTCTTTTGTGCTTATTATTGGGGATGTTGTTAATCTAAACGCAGTGGTTCTCAACCTTTTTTTGTCCCATGTACCCCGCCTTGAGGCATTAGTTCATACTCAGGGTACCCATTCATTCGAGGCCTGAAAAGTTTGGGAACCAGTGATCTAAAGGAGTATGTGGAGCTCGTCCTCATAACCCTGACCTGAACCGAGCACATTTTCTCCTATTCGACTTTAACCAAATCTAAAAGCAACAAAATAGCAACAAAAAGAAGACTAACATGAGGGTGAAAAAGTCTCAAAAACCCAATGATGAAAAATGACAAGAATATGATGAAAAAATGACAAAAATGTGATGAAAAAATGACAAAAATGTGATGAAAAAAATTACCAAATGTGATCAAAAAAATTACCAAATGTGATGAAAAAAATTACCAAATGTGATGAAAAAAATGACAAAAAAAATTTGATGAAAATGACAAAAATGTGATGAAAAATGACAAAAATATGATGAAAAATGACAAAAATATGATGAAAAATGACAAAAATGTGATGAAAAATGACAAAAATGTGATGAAAAATGACAAAAATATGATGAAAAATGACAAAAATGTGATGAAAAAATGACAAAAATGTGATGAAAAATGACAAAAAATGGATGAAAAATGACAAAAATGTGATGAAAAAATGGATGAAAAATGACAAAAAATTGATGAAAAATGACAAAAAATTGATGAAAATGACAAATATTTAATGAAAAATGAAAAAATGACCAAAATGTGATGAAAAATATTACCAAATGTGATGGAAAAAAAGAAAAGAAAAATGTGATGAAAATGATGAAAATGTGATGAAAAAATGAAAGAAAAAAAATGTGATGAAAATGACAAAAATATGATGAAAAATGACAAAAATATGATGAAAAATGACAAAAATATGATGAAAAATGACAAAAATGTGATGAAAAATGATGAAAAATGGATGAAAAATGACAAAAAATTGATGAAAATGACAAAAATTTAATGAAAAATGAAAAAATGACCAAAATGTGATGAAAAATATTACCAAATGTGATGGAAAAAAAGAAAAGAAAAATGTGATGAAAATGTGATGAAAAAATGACAAAAATGTGATGAAAAAATGACAAAAATGAGATGAAAAATGATGAAAAATTGATGAAAAATGACAAAAATATGAAAAAATTACAAAAATGTGATGAAAAAAATGATGAAAAATGACAAATAATTGATGAAAAGTGACACAAAATTGATGAAAAATGACAAAAATGTGATGAAAAAATGACGAAAATGTGATGGAAAAATGGCAAAAAATGTGATGGAAAAAATTTAGCAAAAAATGTGACAAAGACGCAACAAAAATGTCAAAAAAGTGACGACAATGAGTTTCGTACGTCTTAGCTTTCAAATGAGCCGTTACTCTTGCCTTGTAGGCTCTATGCTCCTCACGACAAGCTTTTAGATTTGGGTAAATCTGAACTGGAGAAAATGCACTTGGTTAAGAGGTTAATTTGTTATTCATAATGATGATGAGCAGTTCTTAAAGGCCTGACACCTGATTTGATTCTATACAAACAACGAAAGTTTGTAAATAGTAAGTTGCAGTCCAAATTAATAAATTCTTCAACTTTCCCGCCACATTTCAAACATCAAAAGCTCTTCATGTATAGAAATGATCAGAATGTATCTGCACCACCTCAAGGGCAAGCAACTCTATTATGTTTTGGGTGAGTGAACAAGTCTATAAAGTGGGCTAATTTCTACTTTCATCATTTTATTAAGAAGAGCTGACATACTATATCTTGGTAACAATCCACCTTTTGCATCTTTGAAGAACAAGCTCTATCAATGTTATTTGGTAAAAGTCGCTCAAGAGCCCCTCGGTTTGGCAGAACATATGGAAAGCAGAATTGTTGAACTGTGCTGTTTTTTATTTTTGCACTCGTACACTAAATCTCCAAAGACTTCCCCATAAGATCTTGGAAGGCTCTTGTTTTACCCCCTAAACGGGACACTAACACTGGCCAGACTGACAGCCAGCAAGCGAAACTCAAAAGACCAGAGTGGGTTTGTAAAAGTATTCCATATGCCTGCAGCCTGAGATTACATCTTTCCCATAGTTTGTCCCGGGAGTCTCAAACGAAGCCTTCACACATCAGCTCAACCCGGGCTGGCAGCGCTGATGGGACACATGACCAGGTTGTCACTGTGCTCCCATCACATCTCCGGCTTTTAGCGCATTGGAAGGTCTGGTTTTATTTACTCATCTTGACACAAGGAAGCACCGCGGTCTGTGAGGGAGTTTGATTATGGAACAAGCTGACAAATCATCTGCAAAGCCTCTCTGTAATGTTAGGTTTCACAGCATCACAAAGACTGACATGAGTGCTTTATAATGATGTTCCTCCGACGCTCTGTATTTGAGTGCCCTATTCATGTAAAACAGCGCCATCTGCTGGACACGCGGAGCTAGATCAGACAAGACTCTGCCTTTTCTACTGGCAGAAACTTGATACGTTTTGACCTGAGAATCCGACGTAACGTTGCTTTAAAAAGTAGAAGTAAAAAGTAGTGGCTCAAATATTTACTCAAGAGTAAAAAAAAAAAAAAAAAGGATTTGGAGAAAAAGTTACTTGAAAACTGTGAGTAATGAGTTTGATCCATGTTTTGGTAATAATGTGAAAATTGTGATATTTTCAGCGAAAATACCACAAAAAACATAAAAGGAAATAATGCGCTCGGGCCTAATTATAAAATATAGTGAATCTAATCAAAATGTATGATCTGTGTGTGGACAGTTTAGTTCTGCCGTATTATATTTTATATTTGCGTGTGAGGAGGAGTGCGTGTGAGGAAGAGTGCGTGTGAGGAGGAGTGCGTGTGAGGAGGAGTGCGTGTGAGGATGAGTGCGTGTGAGGAGGAGTGCGTGTGAGGAGGAGTGCGTGTGAGGAAGAGTGCGTGTGAGGAGGAGTGCGTGTGAGGCGGAGTGCGTGTGAGGAGGAGTGCGTGTGAGGAGGAGTGCGTGTGAGGAAGAGTGCGTGTGAGGAGGAGTGCGTGTGAGGCGGAGTGCGTGTGAGGAGGAGTGCGTGTGAGGAGGAGTGCGTGTGAGGATGAGTGCGTGTGAGGAGGAGTGCGTGTGAGGAGGAGTGCGTGTGAGGAGGAGTGCGTGTGAGGAGGAGTGCGTGTGAGGAAGAGTGCGTGTGAGGAGGAGTGCGTGTGAGGAGGAGTGCGTGTGAGGAGGAGTGCGTGTGAGGAGGAGTGCGTGTGAGGAAGAGTGCGTGTGAGGAGGAGTGCGTGTGAGGCGGAGTGCGTGTGAGGAGGAGTGCGTGTGAGGAGGAGTGCGTGTTAGTTAAACCTTATACTTCAGCGACAGCTCCGCGTTTACGTGCTGGACGCACCTGCCGCACAGGTGACTCCGCGGCACGTGCTGCAGAACGTAAGTGATTGTTGATCCTTTCGCAAAACAAGGAAACAAACAACAAACTCCTTCAGTCTCCCTCTTTGAAGTTATTTTTCATGAATATATTGTTCTTATGATTTAGTGCTTTTGTGTTTTCACTTTTTATGATATAAAAAAAATATTTAAAATAGACATAACGTGAAGGCAAGAGCGATTCTGGCTTGCGTCAAGCGGACGGGGCTGCGGTGCGGGACCGGCCGCTGAACGTATAAGCCTTGAGGCGGAGTGCGTGTGAGTGAGGAGTGCGTGTGAGGAAGAGTGCGTGTGAGTGAGGAGTGCGTGTGAGGAAGAGTGCGTGTGAGGAAGAGTGCATGTGAGTGAGGAGTGCGTGTGAGGAAGAGTGCGTGTGAGGAAGAGTGCGTGTAGTGGCTATTTGTCCATAAAACTTAAATTAAAAAACAAAATACAACTTCTCAAATGGCCGCTGAGGCTACGTCCTAAGGCTTTACGCAGCCTGAGGCCCCTCCCACCTTGACCCACTTAATGTAAATGAACATAAGCAACAGTGACCAATAAACAACAACGTAAATAACGATCTAAATAAGCGGAAATAACAAACAAGAAATAAGAAGCATAAATGCAAAATAAGCAAATTAACATTAGCGAGAAATAACAGAAATTAGGCTATAACTTAACTTAACCCTAAAATAAACAAAGTGCAAAATAGCTCCAATAGTGCGTGTGAGACGCATGTGTGGAGGAGTGCGTGTGAGTGAGGAGTTTGTGTGAGGAGGAGCTTTACCCAAATCTAAAAGCTTAGCCTTTTAACTCCCGCCTGAACCGAGAGGATCTTTTTCCTCACATCATCAGATTTTTTCCCCATCATTTTTTTGTTGGATATTCAACTCATTTTTGTAGCTTTTTTGTCATTTTTTGTCACATTTTTGTCATTTTTTTGTCAAATTTTTTTTTAATCAGATTTTTGTCACATTTTTTTGTCAATTTTTTGTCATTTTTTTGTCAAATTTTTATCAAATTTTGTCTTTTTTTGTCAATTGTTTGGTCATTTTTTGTCACATTTCTGTCATTTTTTCGTCAAATTTTCATCAATTTCTTGTGACATTTTTGCCACTTTTTCATCCACGTTTTCTCACTTTTTTGTCACATTTCCATCATTGTTTTCGTCTCAGTTTTGTTGCTATTTTCACAGCTTTTTTCCAGAAGCTTTTGGATTGGGGTAAAGCCAAACTGGAGGAAATGTGCTCGGTTCAGGTGGGAGTTAAGGGGTTAAAAGAAAAGCATCCAAAAACAAAAAAATGTGCTGGATAAGCAACAAAAAAGCGACAAAAAAGTGACAAAAACACAGCAAAATGTGACGAAAACGTGACGACAAAGCAATGAAAAAAAACAATGAAAAAGCAACAAAAACATGAGAAAACCCCCGAAAAACAAGGGACGAAAACACGCCAAAAAAGTAATGAAAAAGCAACAAAAACATGAACAAAATGCAGCAACAACGTGACAAAAAGCTACCATCACTTTTCTAGATTTTAGCTTTCAAATGAGGCGTTACAGTGTTGCTCTCCAGTCAAGAAGCTTTTAGATTTGGGCAAAGCCGAACTGGAGAAAATGCTCTCGGTTAAGGCGGGGGGTAAGAGGTTAACATATGTATTTGTGGTCCAGGGCTGTTTTTCAGTCCCAGTCCGCCCCTGGTGTGAGGCGCATGTGAGGAACAGTGCGTGTGAGACGAAGTGCGTGTGAGAAGGAGTGCGTGTGAGGAAGAGTGCGTGTGAGGAAGAGTGCGTGTGATGAAGAGTGCGTGTGAGGAGGAGTGCGTGTGAGTGAGGAGTGCGTGTGATGAAGAGTGCGTGTGAGTGAGGAGTGCGTGTGATGAAGAGTGCGTGTGAGGAGGAGTGCGTGTTAAACCTTATACTTTAGCGACAGCTCCGCGTTTACGTGCTGGACGCACCTGCCGCACAGGTGACTCCGCGGCACGTGCTGCAGAACGTAAGTGCTGTGATTGGTTGATCCTTTCGCAAAACAAGGAAACAAACAACAAACTCCTTCAGTCTCCCTCTTTGAAGTTATTTTTCATGAATATATTGTTCTTATGATTTAGTGCTTTTGTGTTTTCACTTTTTATGATATTAAAAAATATATATTTAAAATATACATAACGTGAAGGCAGAGGAGACACGCGGAAGTTCGAACGATTCTGGCTTGCGTCAAGCGGACGGGGCTGCGGTGGCGGGACCGGCCTCTGAACGTAAAGAGCCTTGAGGCGGAGTGCGTGTGAGTGAGGGGTGCGTGTGAGGAGCATTGCGTGTGAGGAGTGCGTGTGAGGAGGAGTGCGTGTGAGGAAGAGTGCGTGTGAGGAGGAGTGCGTGTGAGTGTGAGGAAGAGTGCGTGTGAGGAGGAGTGCGTGTGAGGAGGAGTGCGTGTGAGGAGGAGTGCGTGTGTGGAGGAGTGCGTGTGAGGCGGAGTGCGTGTGAGGGGGAGTGCGTGTGAGTGAGGAGTGCGTGTGTGGAGGAGTGCGTGTGAGGCGGAGTGCGTGTGTGGAGGAGTGCGTGTGAGTTGTGCGTGTGAGGTGGAGTGCATGTGGAGGAGTGCGTGTGAGGAGGAGTGCGTGTGAGGAAGAGTGCGTGTTAAACCTTATACTTCAGCGACAGCTCCGCGTTTACGTGCTGGACGCACCTGCCGCACAGGTGACTCCGCGGCACGTGCTGCAGAACGTAAGGGCTGTGATTGGTTGATCCTTTCGCAAAACAAGGAAACAAACAACAAACTCCTTCAGTCTCCCTCTTTGAAGTTATTTTTCATGAATATATTGTTTTTATGATTTAGTGCTTTTGCGTTTTCACTTGTTATGATATTAAAATGTGTTCCATGCTCCTCCATTTTAAAAGATATTGTTGATATAAGTTTTTATAAAATATTTGCAAATGTCTTGGTACAGAACATATAATGCCCACCGTGTCTTATTTGTCCTTTACTTTTGACAGTGGCAGAGCCCTTTGTTTAGTTCATAATAGTGGCTCATATAAGCACCAAAACAGTTTACTCACAATGTCCGTGGCTAATTTTCAGTCCTTATGTTTGTCTTTGCGGCCTTTGTTTTCCAGATAATCATTTGTTTCCCAAAAAGGCGTGGCTCCTTCCACTGACAAGCACTTGAAGAGGTAGATTTAGCTGTAGCCACCTCCAGGAAAGGCTCTTACTGTAGCATCCCAGTCGTAATGATGAAGCGTACAAGTGGATCTCGTGTCTTTTTCCTACTTTATTTCCATTTAGTACAAAGTGACCACCGTAAGAGCTAAAAGCAAAACAATTTACAATATAAACATCCATACACAAATAGTAGAAATACTCCATTAAATGAATAAGGTGCCATGTTCCCTTCCCGCAATGACAATCAGATTTAAACACTTCCTTATTCAGCACACAGGATATTACATCATCAAACAGGAAGTACTTCAAAATAATTAAATTATTATCAAGTCCATTACAACTACTATAGACTAAATTTGATAGATTGCAAAATGTAATCTATGATGGACAAGTAGAGGCGGTCAAAGTACTTCTTTTCATTTCTTCAGTTAAAGCATTTTTGTAGCTTAAAAAATATGAAGATATACTCCTGAAGACAACACAGTTCCTGACCAGTTTCCAAAACCAGCAGCTCCCATTCATTTCCTCTGCAGGCCTGAGCTCTGAGGCCACAAGTGGCTGTCCTTGGAGGAGAGTGTCCCGACACAGGAGACTTGAGCCCAGACCGTTGAGCTGCAGAAACAACCTAAATGCAGGTGCACGGCGGTGCTGCCCGCGACAGCAGCCACAGAGCGAGGTCCACTGCAGCTGCCTGGAGCCCTGCCCCGGGCCCTGCACACGGGGTGGTTTGGAGACACATCTGTACCGGAGCTGAACTCAGAAAAGCTAATCTGTCGCTGCCCAGTCCGTTAAGCGCAGTACCCCTCGCTAATTTGCCCCGCGCGATGTCCTACCCCTGACGATTTTACCCCGCGATGTCCTAACCCCTGACGATTTTACCCCGCGATGTCCTAACCCCTGACGATTTTACCTCGCGATGTCCTACCCCTGACGATTTTACCCCGCGATGTCCTAACCCCTGACGATTTTACCTCGCGATGTCCTACCCCTCGCTAATTTCCCCCGCGCGATGTCCTACCCCTGACGATTTTACCCCGCGATGTCCTACCCCTGACGATTTTACCCCGCGATGTCCAACCTATCGCTAATTTGCCTATAAAATCTCTAGCGAACTGAGCTGAGAGAAAACTAATTTGATGCCATTGGTGTGAGTGAACCTCCCCCGCCCGGTCCTAAACCCACCACCCCAGCCCCACTCCCCCCCATCCTCTAACCACCGCCCTGTCCTAAACCCCCCTCCCCCCCTCCTAACACCAGTCCTGTCACACCAATGGCAGCAGATGTACCTCTCTGATGACACTCTCTTCGTTGGTTCAGCTTCCCTCAGATGTTCCACTACCCCCCGTCGTGCAGGACTCCGGGGTCAGCGGCTTCCAGACGCAGCTGCAGGTCCTCGATCTGTGGCCCGCTGTCGTTCGAGCAGCATCGCCCGTGCACTTGCATCAAGTTGTTTCCTCAGCTCAACGTTGTCTGGGCTCTGGTCTCCTGTACGGGACGCTCTCCTCCTGGGACAGCCACTTGTTGCCTCAGTGCTCCGGCCTGCAGAGGAAATTAATGGGAGGTGAAATATGTGTTGTCCTGGGAAGTGTATCTTCATATTTTAGAAACCACTGTTACTCGTCCATCATAGATTACATTTTGCAGTCAAAGTACTTCTTTTCATTTCTTCAGTTAAAGCATTTTTGTAGCTTAAAAAATATGAAGATATACTTCTGAAGACAACACAGTTCCTGACCACCTCTGCACATTTTTCATACATTCCTAAACTCTGTATAGGTTTGCAAAACCAGCAGCTCCCATTCATTTCCTCTGCAGGCCTGAGCTCTGAGGCCACAAGTGGCCGTCCTTAAGGAGAGTGTCCCGACACAGGAGACTTGAGCCCAGACCGTTGAGCTGCAGAAACAACCTAAATGCAGGTGCACGGCGGTGCTGCCCGCGACAGCAGCCACAGAGCGAGGTCCACTGCAGCTGCCTGGAGCCCTGCCCCGGGCCCTGCACACGGGGTGGTTTGGAGACACATCTGTACCGGAGCTGAACTCAGAAAAGCTAATCTGTCGCTGCCCAGTCCGTTAAGCGCAGTGCCCCTCACCAAGTTGCCCCGCGCATTGTCCTACCCCTGACGATTTTACCCCGCGATGTCCTACCCCTGACGATTTTACCCCGCGCATTGTCCTACCCCTGACGATTTTACCCCGCGATGTCCTACCCCTCGCTAATTTGCCTATAAAATCTCTAGCGAACTGAGCTGAGAAAAAGCTAATTTGCTGCAATTGGTGTGAGTGAACCTCCCCCCCCCGGTCCTAAACCCACCACCCCCTCCTATCACCGGTCCTGTCACACCAGTGGCAGCAGATTTACCCCTCTGATGACAGATCAGCTTTTCGTTGGTTCAGCTCCCCTCAGATGTTCCACTACCCCCCGTTGTGCAGGACTCCGGGGTCAGCGGCTTCCAGACGCAGCTGCAGGTCCTCGATCTGTGGCCCGCCGTCGTTCGAGCAGCATCGCCCGTGCACCTGCATTAAGTTGTTTCCTCAGCTCAACGTTGTCTGGGCTCTGGTCCCTTGTACGGGACGCTCTCCTCCTGGGACGGCCACTTGTTGCCTCAGTGCTCCGGCCTGCAGAGGAAACGAATGGGAGGTGAAATATGTGTTGTCCTGGGAAGTATATCTTCATATTTTAGAAGCCACTGTTATCATTTAACTGAAGAAATGTTTTATCTAATTTGTATTTTAAAGTACTTTTTAATTACTGAATTTAAGTAATTTAGACCTTTTTACATATTAATTTGTTGAAAGTTAAAATAAAACAGCAGTATGGCCTTATAGGAGGGGAACTCTCACTGTCTTCACATCTCTATGCTTATTCTGGCCCTTCTTCCCTTTTCCTTATGTTTTAGTGGAGCAACCACCGTCACTGACGGATCGTTCAGAACGCGTTCGAGCTCTGGGGGGAAATCCCCAAATGTGACAAACGTGTGGTGAGTGAGGCCAGAGCTGATGTTGGCACTTTCTGTCTCACAAACTTCTTTTACTTCAGCAGCTTGCTTATTTACTTGCATTTTTCTGAGATTTTTCTTTCTTCTTTGGGTGGAGAACGTTTCAGACTTCATAACTGTCTTGGGATGTTCCTCAGAAGATCTTAGTGGCTCCATTTGGACCACCGTCACTGACGGATCATTCAGAACGCGTTCGAGCTCTGGGGATAAATCCCCAAATGTGACCAACGTGTGGTTAGTGAGGCCAGAGCTGATGTTGGCACTGCTCATTGGCTCAGAAACTGTTTGTTGAACTTTGACTTCTCCTAACCTCTGCGTGTTTGAAGTCTGGGGGATCAAAATGTCAGACGTTCTCTGAATTTTGATTATTTGATGCTGCTTCTCCTCTTTCAATACTTTTAACAGAACCTCCTCCCGCGCTTTGGACTCTTGTGCGACGCTTTCCAAGTGTCGTATTTGCTGGTCATGTAGGACTTTCCATTCACAAAAGCGTCTTTGATTCTCTAACTGGGCCTCTGACCACTGTTTCTCTCTGGCATCAAACGCAGACAGCCAGAGCCTGTCCCGCTCCTGTCGCCATTTTTCTCTCTGGAGGAGAATTTCTCTCTCGTCTCTCCACCGTCGTTCTCTGAAACGCAGCGCCTGTATCTCCTGTATCAGCCTCTCGTTTCCCCAAAAGGCCTCAGTGCTTTCTGTAGCGCTGTAAGACTTGCTTAACCTTGACTTCTTCGAACCCCTGCGTGTTTGTCGTCTGAGGGATCACAATTTCAGAGTCAATTTCGATTATTAAATGCCTTTCCTCTTCATGCAACACTTTTAACAGTAGCTCCTCCCGTGCTTTGAACTCTTGTGCGCAGTTTTCAAGGTCTTGAATCTGTTGGGCATGTACAGTTTGGAAGTGAGACCAGCGTCTTTGATTCTCCAGCTGGGCCTCAGACCACTGTCTGTCTCTGGCATGAAAGGCGGACAGCCTGAGCCTGTCACTGTCCTGTCTCCATCTTTCTCGCTGAAGGAGAACGTCTCTCTCCTCTCTCCACTCTCTTTCCCTGGCTCGAAGCCCCTGCATCTCCTGGATCAGCCTGTGTTTTGCTGAAAAGGCTTCAGCACCTTCTGTAGCGCTGTAGGACATGTTTTGGGCGTTTTCCATTTCACTAATGTCACAAACGTTCGTACAAACGAAACAAAACTACTTCAAAACTGTTCGAGATATACTGCACACAACTGCACTGAACGACACACGATGTGAACTGAACTTTTGGGACAGCACATGTGACCAGGTAACTATAGCGATATACCAACATTCCAGTATGGAATCGTGTCATGTAATTTTGGAAAGGCCATATATGGGCACATTTTGGAATTATATGCCCATAGTACTGTTACTAAGTTACAAGGTAGATTCCACTTTCCCAGGTCAAAGGTCATGGTACATTATGTATTACACCAAATTTACATGGGATTACAGTCGACAGAAAACTAGGCTAAAACTGAAAGTAATTATTTATTTTGATCAAGCCCAACCTGACCGTTTTAGAGGAAGAGGAGACCGGAGTACTGCCTTCAGTGCTCCTCTGAAAATGTGCAACAAAAAACAGGAAAATAATTTGTAAACGGGTGTATCTTGTACAGAATATCAATAGCTTTAAAAACATTGAAACAGTTTAAACAAAGTAGAAAGCCTTGAATGCACCAGAATAGTGTTGCTGAATCTAGTTCTGACCAACTGCAGCAAACCCAGATCAAAACAGTTTTTTCTTCTTTTTTCAAATATATTTATTAAAAAATAAAATGTAATTATAAAAGAATGGTCAAAATCGGTCCAAGGACGGCTGAGAAACATCCTGATAAAGCCTTCAATCCGAGAACCAGGCTGTTTAAATACACACACGATAAAAGCGATCGATCTGTGGCAACACGTGGTGTTTCAAAACGTGTCAACAATGTCTTGAAAACTGACTTGAAACTGAGATATTTAGGCATTTGCCTCTTCACATAACGTTAGTGTCCGTCCAGAGAGGAGAGAGGAGGAGAGAGGAGTTAATCAGAAAGGAGAGTGTTACATAAAACACTAATCATCTCTGAATCTCCAGACTCCAAACTGTGTATATATGAGTCACTGAGCGTAAAAGTCAGATTTGTGTTTCAGTTGTGAAATAAATAATGAGACACAAAACTTGTCATTGATAATAAAGAAAATACCCCAAATATGTATAAGAAATACCGATTTCTGAAGAAAAAGGGGCACAAACTACAGAATATTTGAGGTCGACTTGACCTGTATATAAAAAAAAAAAAAAACTCTTCCTCACCCTCCGTGGGCGGTCTCTTTTTCCTCCGGCTCGGGTCCTCTACCAGAGGCCTGGGAGCTTGAGGGTTCTGCGCAGTATCTTTGCTGTTCCTAGCACTGCACTTTTCTGGACCGAGATGTCTGATGTATTTCCTGGGATCTGCTGGAGCCACTCCTCCAGTTTGGGGGTCACTGCCCCGAGTGCCCCAACGACCACGGGCACCACTGATGCCTTCACCCTCCAGGTTTTCTCCAGCTCTTCTCTGAGCCCCTGGTATTTCTCTAGTTTCTCGTGTTCCTTTTTCCTGATGTTGAAATCGTTTGGTATTGCTATGTCGATCACAACGGCTTTCCTCTGCTCTTTGTCCACCACCACAATGTCCGGTTGGTTCGCCATTACCATTTTGTCCGTCTGTATCTGGAAGTCCCACAGGATCTTGGCTCGGTCATTCTCGACCACCTTTGGAGGTGTTTCCCACTTTGACCTTGGAGTTTCCAGCCCATACTCTGCACAGATGTTCCTGTACACTATACCAGCCACTTGGTTATGGCGCTCCATGTAAGCTTTCCCTGCCAGCATCTTACACCCTGCAGTTATGTGCTGGATTGTCTCATTGGCCTCTTTGCACAGTCTACACCTAGGGTCTTGTCTGGTGTGGTAGATCTGGGCCTCTATTGCTCTGGTGCTCAAGGCCTGCTCCTGTGCAGCCATGATGAGTGCCTTTGTGCTGTCCTTTAGTCCTGCTCTGTCTAGCCATTGGTAGGATTTCTGTATATCCGCCACTTCAGTTATGTTTCGGTGGTACATGCCGTGTAGGGGCTTGTCCTCCCATGACGGGACCTCCAGCACCTCATCTTCTGTTCCCCATTGTCTGAGACATTCACTGAGCACGTCATCTGTCGGAGCCTTGTCCTTGATGTACTTATGGATCTTGGATGTTTCATCCTGGATAGTGGCTCTCACACTCACTAGTCCTCGGCCTCCTTCCTTACGGCTAGCGTACAGCCTCAGAGTGCTGGATTTGGGGTGGAACCCTCCGTGCATGGTTAGGAGCTTTCGCGTCTTAACAGCTGTGGTCTGTATCTCATCCTTTGGCCAGCTTATTATTCCTGCAGGGTATCTGATTACTGGTAGGGCGTAGCTGTTTATTGCCCGGGAATTGTTCTTGCCATTGAGCTGGCTTCTTAGGACCTACCTTACTCGTTGGAGGTATTTGGCCGTAGCCGCTTTCCTTGTCACCTCTTCGAGGTTGCCATTTGCTTGTGGGATTCCGAGGTACTTGTAACTGTCCTCAATGTCTGCTATTGTTCCTTCTGGGAGTGAGACCCCTTCTGTGTGGACTACCTTCCCTCTCTTAGTCACCATCCGACCACACTTCTCTAGTCCGAATGACATCCCAATGTCTGCACTGTATATCCAGGTGGTATGGATCAGTGAGTCGATGTCTCGCTCATTCTTAGCGTACAGCTTGATGTCATCCATGTAGAGGAGGTGACTGATGGTGGCCCCGTTCCTGAGTCGGTATCCATAGCCAGTCTTGTCGATTATTTGGCTGAGGGGGTTCAGACCTATGCAGAACAGCAGTGGGGACAGGGCGTCTCCTTGGAATATGCCACATTTGATGGAGACTTGTGCAAGTGACTTGCCATTGGCTTCAAGGGTGGTTTTCCACAACCTCATCGAGTTTGCAATGAAGGCTCTTAGAGTCCTGTTGATGTTGTATAGCTCCAGGCATTCAATGATCCAAGTATGTGGCATTGAGTCGTAGGCTTTCTTGTAATCAATCCAGGCAGTGCTCAGGTTAGTGTGTCGGGTTCTGCAGTCTCGAGCGACTGTTCTGTCTACCAGGAGCTGGTGTTTGGCACCTCTGGTATCTTTACCGATTCCCTTCTGAGCTGTGCTCATGTATTGATCCATGTGCTTACTTATCTTAGCCGCTATGGTGCCGGACATGAGCTTCCACGTTGTGGAGAGGCAGGTTATTGGCCGATAGTTGGATGGGACTGTACCCTTTGAGGGATCCTTCAGGATCAGGATTGTGCGCCCTTCGGTTAACCATTCAGGGTGATTCCCATCCCTCAGCAGCTGGTTCATTTGTGCTGCCAAGCGCTCATGGAGAGCCGTGAGTTTCTTAAGCCAGTAGGCGTGTATCATGTCAGGGCCTGGTGCTGTCCAATTTGTCATACCTGAGGCTCTTTCTTGGACGTCTGCCACTGTGATGGTAACTGGATTCTGTTCAGGGAGGTTGCTGTGGTCCTCTCTCAGAGCCACCAGCCACTGTGCATCACTGTTGTGTGCTGCCTCCTTCTCCCATATGCCTTTCCAGTACTGTTCAGTTTCCAGCCTTGGTGGGTCTGCTCTGTTATTGTTACCCTGCCACTGAGCGTACACTTTCGCTGGTTGAGTTGCGAACAGACGATTTACTCGTCTGGCTTCGTTGTCTCTCGTGTACCTCTTTAGGCGGCTGGCCAAGGCTTGGAGTTGGAGTTTGGCAGTTTCCAATGCTTCAGGTATGGGCATCTGGCTGTACCTTTTGGGTACTTGCTTTTTCATTGCACCTTTCAAGGCCTCTGTCAATTGACTCACTTCCCTTCGTGCTGCCTTGATGTTATCCTCCAGCCTTCTTTTCCATGGTGGGTATTTCATCTCATGGTTGCTCTTACGATAGCCAAGCGTCTCTAGGATCACTGCTGCTGTGGAGTATATCAGCTCATTGGTTTCAGTGATGGTTGATGTAGGAATTGCTCTCAGAGCTGCATTCACATCTTCTAGGAGACTTTCTGACAGTACTTCTCTTAGCCTCTGTAATTGGCTTCGGGGTATATATATATATATATATATATATATATATATATATATATATATATATATATATATATATATATATATATATATATATATATATATATATATATATATATATATGGTGCAAAAGATTTAACACATTGAGTGCTGTGCTGTTTTTGTGATTTAGCTGTACAGTGCCAACAATCCAGACCATTTTTCCTGATATTTGTCGCACTACAGCGTGTACTATGTTATAGCTATACACATGCAGGGCCGTAGCCAGGATGTAAAAAACAGTGAGGTCCAGATAAGTCTTTAAACCGGGGGGTCTGGGGATCCTCCCCCAGGAATTTTTTTAAGATTCAGATGTATTTTCCTGTATTTTAAGTGATCAAAAACACTTTTGGCTCATCCTTAAGCTGTTTCCAAAAATTGCTTTTTGTTGCACCGTTTGGGACCAGGAGCCTGAGTGAATGTAGTGAGTGAGTGGATGGTGGTCGGACATGCAGATGGTGCAGACTGGCCTCGCTTCCATCAGTCTGCCCCAGGGCAGTGGGTGCAGCCGTGCACCCACTGAAGTTTTAGGTGTCGAGTCACGTACCCCATACTTTGACATGATGAATATCACAAAATAAAATATCTATTTAATATCTATTTCATCCATTTTTACTGTGAAGTAGGTTTTGCTCGCCTGAGTGAGAGGCAATAAGAATGTCTTGTCCTAAATAAACACTAACATATTAAAGGAAAATGTCACTTTTTAATTGTTTTGAAAACGAGGCTGTGGGTGTGAATGGGTAAAGCTGAGGGTTTTCCTTTGGCTCATTCTGAACATCAGACTCTGCGCTCTGGCCCCGCCCCCTCTGCGTCGCCCTCACTGTCAAACCACTGGTAACTACAAAGGTGAATGCGCTGGTTTAAGCTCTCATTAAAGCGAAGATCATTTATACGCAGGACAATCTTTGCATGAGACAGAAACAAAGTCAGTAGCAGAGGAGGAGAGCAATGATGAGGCACAGAAGATTCTCCTTCTCCTCTCGCTCCTCAGATCAGAATGAGAAAAACTCCTGTTGTAAATGAAGTCACCGTGATGGCGCGCGCACTGACTCCTCTCTCTTTATGACAGAGAGTAAATAAAGTGCATCTCGATCAAACTTTGGCGCGGTTCATGCTAAAGGCGCTGCTGTTGTAGTGAGGCTGACTCACAGCCGCGCTCCCGCCTCCGCCGAGTTTTACGCACGCGGGTCCAAAGCAGCTCGAGGTCCGGTTTTAGAGTGGACACATTTAGGTTCATAACAAGCTCATCCACGTCTGAATTAGAGGCTCTTCCGCCTGTAGAAGCGCGTGTTTACAACATTCATTTGCGCAGGATTCAATGTAAAAAAAAAAAAAAAAAAAAAAGCTAAAATTTGACCTCAATGGTAGATAAGGCCATGCGTGTGTGAGGAAGAGTGCGTGTAGTTATTTGTCCATAAAACTTAAATCAAACAATAATACCAACTTCTCAAATGGCCGCTACTACGTCCTGGTTTAGGCTTTACGCAGGTTAAGGAACCAAAATCAACCAAAGTCCAGTCACAACAGATGCGTTTGAGGTTTATTTACACTTGAGAGCAGCTCAGACATTTCTGCTGCCTCTCTGTCGCTGGCACAAAAAAAAGAAAAAAATGCTCAAAAATATAACAAAACTGTTTACACACATATATTCAAATAGAAGTAAAAGTACTGCATGAAAAACCTGCTTACAAAAGAAGTTACTTCAAAAAGTTACTTGAGCAGATCCCCAGCAGGAAGGGCCTGGTTGGTGCTTGGTTGGGAGACCGTTTGGGACCAGGAAGCCTCAGTGAATGTCGTGTGTGGGAGTGGTTGGTGGGGTTGGAGACTAGCTTCCATCAGTCTACCCCTGGGCAGCTGTGACTGCAATAGCATCACCAAGTATGAAGTGAATAGATAATGCAGTGTAAAGCATCAGTGTCCAGAAGAGCGCTACATAAAACCGCTGCATTATGTACTTCAAATATAACTGAGTACTACCTACTGCTGAGACTATCGTTTGTAATGTATGCATGTTTCATAAAAAGAGCTCAAAATCCGGTGGCATAACTCATTTATTACTCAATAAAAATTTGACATGAACTCATGCAGACTAAAACCAGTGTTACAAACTGACATTTGTCCTAAAATATTTTAGTCTGCATCCCCCATCGTAAAAAAAAAAGAAACCAGTTTGCTTTTGAAACTGTACAAAACCGCCTCCGTAACATACAGTCCAAACATAAAAATGATTACGAACACTCTCGGCCACTCCCCTCATGTGCAAACATCATTCCTGAAAGACAATCTTTATTTTTACAATTTTTAAGTTATTTTCCCACTAGACACTTTGCTTTTATAAATCAAAGCATTCACATCGTCTCAGTGGCTTTCACCTCTTGCATCTTTACACTGTAAATAAGTTTATTTTGCCCCTCATTATCTGCATCTTCACATGTTAAACCAGAAACACAATGGTGGAGGAATAGTTACTGATAAAAATGTAGACATAAGGGGGAAAATGTGGGACTGATGTACGTCGCCTTCTGCAGGACAAAGGCCCGTGTCAGCCGCTGTGAGAGCTCACTTTGGGTAAACTTCAGCACCAAGTCAAAGGTAAAGCAACTTTAACATTCAAGATTACTATTGTTAACTGGCTTTACAATAAGCCTCGGTCTTACACCAATGTGAGCATATCCCACAGCAGACTGACATTGTAAGTTATTCAGTAAAGCAGGCACCGCAGACGTCCCATCAGTCCGACCCCTTGTATGTTCAGTAAGTGATTGGTCAGCGGCGGTGGCGGCTGTGTCCTGAGTGGCTGCTGCTGCTGCTGTGGTGTTTGCTCTTGTGGCCTCGCTCCCGGTCTCTCTCGTAAGAGCGAGATCTCTCCCGTTCCCGGCGCTCCCTGTGGCTGCCGCTGCGCTCATGCTTGTGTTTTTTGGACAAGTCCAGGCGCTCGCGGTCTCTGTCCCTCTCCCGCTCCCGCTCTCGGTCCATTTTGATGGGAGTGCGAGAGCGGGAGCGAGTGCGCTTCCTCTTATGACTGGAGCCACTGTTGTTGTGTCGGCTGCTGCTCTTCGAGTCGCTGTTGTGGTGACTGGATTTTGTCTTGAGGTGGGGCAGTAGAGGGGAGGGGGGGTGTCGTCGTGGTGATGGACTCCGGCTGTGAGATCGAGAGCGAGAACGGGAGCTGTAGGTCCCTGAGCGGCTGCGTCTGTAGCTGTGGGCACAACATAGATGTCAGTTTACATACAAAAGGTTTAGGCAGAAATCCTTTTGATAAACATTGACTTACTGTCTACGTGGAGAGCGTGATCTCGACCTGGAGCGCGTTCGAGACCGTGACCGGCTTCCACTGCGACTGTTCCTGCCGAGCTTCCCTTCTTTTCTCAATCTGGGAAACAGGTAGACAAAACGTTAAAATACATATTTAAAATGACACTTCCTGATCAGTGGCGTGTGCTTACCCATTGTGTGGACTTTTTGAGAGCTGGTTTCGACTGTCAGGCTCCTTCTTGATGGTCTTAAGGCCCTGGGAGTTGGGGGACTTGTCCTCTGCTTTTACATTCACATTTGGAGACGAGGGCTTTGATGCCGGAGAGAAGCCTCCCACTGACGTCAATGCAGGCGTCCCGTCCGGGTTCAACCCCTTGGCCTTGAGCTTAGCCTCAGCCAAGAACACCTTCCTCTTCTCCACCTCCTTCTCCAGATGGTCATAGTTGGGCTGGAAATGAATCATCATTTAGTGTCGTCCATTTTCACAAAGGACTTAAGCCAATGCTCAGTGTGTGGCTTTACCTTTTTCCTGGTGTACAGTCTTAATGTGGTGATGCAAATCTCTTTAATCTCTTCTTCACTGGCCCCAAACAGCAGATACCAGTGAGGTCTGGAGGGCAGTGGGATCTGCAGAGGACAGTGATATTAGTCAAATGTTGCACACCGAGCACAGCCATGATTTTGGCGATGGAGAAAGTACCTGCAGAGCACGAGCTGCGAGGTAAATACAGGCACAGGCGATGGTCTCCGCTTGAAACCGCACAAACACATTGGTCCTCAGGCTGTCGTTCATGTAGTTCCTAGAAGAGGCAAAGCACATAGAAACATAGCATCTTCTCACAGACGCTCAAACACTGCCTCTACACTAGTGCAGTTAGGGGCAGCTTTCAAGACATTTCATCCAATGTCGGATTTAAAATATAATCATCTGAAGACCGGAACTACACACTATTTGATCAAATAATTTTACATGTTCAAATTGTAAATTTAGCCCATAGATTTTAGAACGTGCCCATAACTGCAACTTCCGAGTCATTGACATTTGCAAAAACTTCAATAGAAATACTGGCAGTTGTCTATAAACTACTGCCAATAGTTACTGGGTTTAACTTTGTCCATTTCTCTCTGGGGTATCCACGCAGGTCACATAGACGACATGAGAACAAATGCTGCCAACAGCATTAGAACAATGCGGTAAAAAGTGACTGTTCGGAGTCATGCACTGGAGCTGGGAAACATGCACCAACATACATTCAACTAAAACGCAGCTGCCATTTTAGGAACTGAAGGGACGACTTGTTTGCTATACATGCAAAGTACAAAGGCTACGGTCAGGTCTTCAAAAATACTTTTTAAGACATTGAATGTTTAGGCTGAAAGAATTCACTAGAAAAATGAGAAAAAAAGGTTGTGTGTTGATCCAATATGAAAAGATCTACTTATATGAACAGGTCATGAGCTGATTTGGTAACAAAATGAGTGAAGGAATGCGATGACCAACAGTTTCATGTGATGTATGAAAGTGTTTAGGGTCTAACAAATCTATGTTGTTCCCCCAGAGACTTCCCTTCATGCTATGCTGTTCATTCAGTCACTCTCGCTTCACAACATGAGACCAACAAGCCAGGGACTCAAGTGTCTATCTCACTTTAAAATGCCCTGACATGCACCCTGGGTGCCAAGCTAGTGCTACCATAAATACGCCCGTTGAATTCTGACTGCTGTGAGCCTCACAGGTCCTTGGAGGTAAAATGTGACCCGGATCAGCCTGCAAAACAGACATGTCTGGACACCACATCAGATGGGCATGACACAGAATGCTGCTGTTAATGTTACTCAATGTGCTCCCCTGGCTAGTGGCTAATCTTACCTGGATCAATTCTAGTCTAGCTGTGGCTAACATTACATTCAAAAAGTAGTAGCAAGTACCAAAAATACAAATCCTTTTTGGACACCCAAAAGAAAACAAGATGATGTTGGCTGTTGGAAAGGCCCGCCCCCTTCACAGACTCTCGGCATTGGGATTGGCTGTCTGCAGAGCCAGCCAATGGGGGGAGCTTCCTGTGGTCATGTGGTTGGAGGAGGCAGAGTTCAGAGGTTCTTTATGTGACTTACCAGCATGGACTACCCTTTAATCAAAGAGTAGAGAAAAAGGACAAAGTTAAACCGAGTTCTACTGACAGTGCACACATCAAGACTCAACAAGTCAAGCCATGTAAGGGCAGACAAGAGTGAGACATGTAACAGGTTTGTCCTCAAACTAATTTGTCCATCAGAAGAAGAGGATGGAGGGTTAAAATGGGATGGTGTGTCACTGCCGGAGCTGGACCACAAGATTTCAAATGTGTAAGAACAGCAGGTACTTGGGGGTTTCTGCCAGGATCTGTTTAGACACAGACCCCGGAGGAACCATCAAGTTCCCATTCCTTACGCACATCTGAAAACTGTTCCAAGTCCATCTTTAGCTCTGGTCTGAGGTATTTCTTGCAGACATGACAGGTGGTTGCTGTGAGAATGAGCACCAGAGTAAAAGGAGACACCTACCAGGCGGTCTGCACGAGCGTTTGGTTCTTTTCACATTCCAGAACTTGGAGGTACATGACGATGATCTGTCAAAAACAGACAAGGGACCAGAGGTTCTAAGTGTTCCTGTCTAAAAGGAGCCGTGTAAACATTAAAGTAAGACAAACCTTACCTTGTGCGGATGCTTGACATGAACACAGAATCCCAGCTCCTTCAAGACACGCCGTTCCGCTTTGATCACAAGGTTTTTGGTATTTATGTAGTTCTGATCAAGTATCAGTGACGTTGGAGTCCTGGTTTGTGAAGGAACCAGAATAAATATTTCCTTCTTAAAACTGAGAAAAAAGGAAAGTGCTCTTTTGGATGATCTTTCTTTTTTCCTTTTCAACCAACTAAAGAGATTAACTAGCAAGTCTGACAGTGGGGTTTGTGGACTCCTGTGGTTCCAAAATGACTGTTGAAATGAACAGCCTCTGTGCTCCATCACCATGTTCCACAGCTTCAACAGAAATAACCTTCGAGTAACTACATCAGTCTCAACATCAAACCACACCACTCAAACCTGAATCAAAGTAAAACAAATCTGGCAAAAAAGACTAAAAGACTACTACTCTCATCTGAAATATTCACAGCTTACTGTACAGCTGACCTGTTGCATAAAGCTAGATTTAAATTTAACATGCACAAACTTGTAATCACTTCCTGAACAAGATTCTCTCATCTCTGTGAACACTGATGCTGAATAGTTTAAGAAAAAGAAAAAAGATACTCTGCCCTGAACCTTCTCTAGATCAGACTTACACTCCCAGCTTAGACTGCATGCAAACATATTTGTAAATATGTAAACAATAAACATGTGCAGCTTTTGATACACTAAAGCACTTTTCTGCATACTCAATTATAAAGCTAAAAACATGCAACAACTAAATTTCTCCTTCAACATCTGACCCTGCCTGTATTTCTGTAAAAGCCATGGACAACAGTTTGTGAAACTTGGTTTTAAGCACAGACAAACTGCATGGTGAGGGGCAGCCAGAGGAAGGAAAAGACTACTTTACCCAATGCACCGTGGGCTGTCGGACAGAAAGCCCAAGCTTTTGAGCGAACCACAGGAGTCCTCAAGGCGCCCCGGGGCCCGAGACCTTCGGCCAACATGTCATCCCCGATCCCAGCAGCCCGCAGTGCCTCAGACCACGGGCGTCTCCCACAGGAGAGAGAGAGAGAGGTGGGTCTGGGGGAGGAGACAGCCTTGCCTCATGGTTGTCATGCCGACTGCTTCAGATTACGTACCATTCCACATCACCCAGGCTTTGGTAAATGTAGCTGGTCGCTGTTAGTTGGTTGCAAAGGAAAAAAGAACCCAAGTTAATACCAGGGTCTAAACTTTTAACATGAACATTTCAGTCAAGACAGAGGCACAGTCAGAGATTGGGCTTGTGCCAGTCTTGTATTGAGTAGTTGTAAATAAATTGCTTATTTAGACTTGACTTAATACACCACACAACGGTGAACCAGATTTTAAACTGTTAAACTTCAGAGTCTACCAGTCAAGTGGAAACTGAAAAGTGTTTAGAGTACATGAATCAACAGAAGAGCACTTTCACAGTCAAAAACAAAACATATTCCAGTCTTAACAATGTCATTACACTGCTTCAGTTAACATACAACAGGACAGAACAGATACTTACTTTTTGGCTCTCAATTGTCTTAAATGGTGAAACCCATTGATGACATCTCGTATTCGTCGCGGGGCTTCTTCGATCTTGGACGCCAGGTTAACACAAGCCATTGCCACAATCTAAAGAGAACAGAGTTGACAGAGAAAATTAATCTGAAACGAAATAAATGAGTGTTATGCTAAACGTAAACACACATGTTACAGTCATAACATTTCATATTCCACATAGTGTCATTCGTACTTTAAACAAGAGCAGGCTCAGCATTAAATGAGCTGCTATGTGCGGTTGAGTCATAAGAGCAGAACACTGGCCGCGTTGCATATGAACAACATGGCTTCCGCTCGAAACGCAACCACAACGTTAAGCTAAGCTAACAATGACTGTACGCATTGAAGCGCTTACCTCGAAACTATGCTTCACAAAGGATTTGGAGTAGAAGAAACGATGGAAGAGAACCTGGCCGGTTGCCATTGCGACCTGTGGAAAGAAAAAAGGAGCGTTGAGATTAACTGCGGATCTTAAATTGCATTGGCCTTATGTTGCACAAAGGTGCCGCCATTTTCTTAACCACGCCAACGTTTCAAAGCTAACGCAGGCTAAATGCTAACTACCAGGCCTCATATGGTTTAAGCGTACACACTCGTTGTAATGTTATACAAAATCATGATATCACGTCAACATGTGGTATTTTTATGAATTCTGGCGTTATTTACCTGTGGTAGCCTGAGCAAAATGCCCGCAGATTGGATGAGCTCGCATCCTAAAATTCGAAGGTCGGTCTCTGTGGTCAGGTCGAGGCCATCGAGCATCGACGGCGTCGGGGAAAGCTTTTCTTCTGGTATAAGAGAGTTGTCGATAGTGAGGTGCACCTCGGAGTACACTTTGTCGCCGATAAGAATGCCATCGTTATTTGTTGACGCGTTGGAAGATACAGAGAGCGGACCAGCAGCCATCTTCACAGAACAACAGAACAGCGGCTCACGGGAGATCAACGAGGAAGCAGACTGGCAACGCGCTGACGTCACCCACCAGCGTGTCAGCCAGTGTGCCTCCGCGCGGTTATATAGTTCCTCACTTTTTTTTTTTCAAATACAGTAAAGTAAAAGTGTTGTAGAGCTAAACATACAATGGGTATACAAAGACTAAGTTTAGACAGAATAAAATAATCTGATATTACAAGGAAAGTATGCTGGAGGACAAACAAGTGAATAAATATCATCAATCAATAAAAATCAGTTGCCATAGTGGTTGCATTGAGATAGTAAAAACCATAGATAAAAACTCAACACAGCTTAGGGCAGTTCTTGCACAACAGAGAAATACGCGCCTGTGACGTAATTTACGGAAAACCCCTGACTGCTCACAAGCTGCTTACAGAACATATCCATGCGCCACTCTGGGAAATGAAAGCAACAGAGTGTACCTTCCATTCATTTAATTAAACAACACTGTCAAACTTGAGGATTTTTCGTAGGCTATGCGCTAGCTACAAGACATTAACAACGGCATGGCCCAAAAGCACATGCACATTGTACCATCATAACTAATTCTTTTTCTGTTTTATTGCAATTCCTCCATTTCACGCAGTATAAGAAATGGACAGAAGATGACGCCAGAGACCATCACTAAAGGTTATCAATCTCAAGGCGGAGATTCGGCTATCATAATGACATCATGAATATAACAATAACATAAACAAGAAGTGGTTTGTTACAGGACAGGTGTGGCTCATTCATTTAGTATGGAGCATATCGTCTGTTTAACAACACAAATAAGTATAAATTGACATTAAAACAGCCCTTTCCAACAACAACAAAAAATCAAGGATATAGGCCTATTATGAAATTATGAATAATTGATAAAGTACGCAAATGATTGTTAATCGTTTCCTCAAGTCTGTACCTTAAGTGAAAGGCAGCACCTTTCAATACTAAGTCGAGTAGCCTACAGGCCTAGTGATCAAATTTACTGTTTGTCAATTATGTCTCTATTTTATTTTAACCTACTGTATATTTGAACTCTATATTTGCTGCCAGGAATATAGAACTCCACCCACCACTACAGAGTGCCTATTGTTATATTATCATTTGATTTGTCCATTCATTTGGGGCTCCATTTGTATATAGGCACAGTTCCAAACAGCCAAAAGTCACATGACTGAGAATGGCGTAAACATGCTCCTAATGAGCAGACACAGAAAATGCTGTTTTTGCACTAACCTATACTGATTTTGTTTTTGTTTTATTGTATTACAAACAATGAATGAGGAAGCCACAAAATTAAAGTGTTACGAGTTAGTGTTCAAACTCATTCCTGGCATATTTGTAGCATCGCAATTTCTCCACACGGATGTGATAGATGATTCAGGATAGATGATAGATGATTCAGAATAGATGATAGATGATTCAGGATAGATGATAGATGATAGATGATTCAGGATAGATGATAGATGATAGATGATTCAGAATAGATGATAGATGATTCAGGATAGATGATAGATAATAGATGATAGATGATAGATAATAGATGATAGATGATAGATAATAGATGATAGATGATAGATGATTCAGAATAGATGATAGATGACAGATAATAGATGATAGATGATAGATAATAGATGATAGATGATAGATGATTCAGGATAGATGATAGATGATAGATGATTCAGGATAGATGATAGATGATTCAGGATAGATGATAGATGATAGATGATTCAGGATAGATGATAGATGATTCAGGATAGATGATAGATGATTCAGGATAGATGATAGATGATTCAAGATAGATGATATATAATAGATGATAGATGATACAGGATAGATGATAGATGATTCAGGATAGATGATAGATAGTAGATGATTCAGGATAGATGATAGATGATTCAGGATAGATGATTCAGGATAGATGATAGATGATTCAGGATAGATGATAGATGATAGATGATTCAGGATAGATGATAGATGATTCAGGATAGATGATAGATGATTCAGGATAGATGATAGATGATAGATGATTCAGGATAGATGATAGATGATTCAGGATAGATGATAGATGATTGATGATAGATGATTCAGGATAGATGATACATGATAGATGATTCAGGATAGATGATAGAATGTAATAATAATTCTATTTATTGGTTGACAGTGTGTGAGTTTACTACTTTTTGGTAAGGGATGGCAAGTTTGCTTGGTTAGCACCGCTGATCATGATCAGACTCCTGTTGTAGTACATAAAACTTGGATCTGTGTTGGGTGAAGTCATACTCTTTCTCAAGTTCCTCTTGGGTTACAGAGGATCTAAAGGGGGTTGGAAATGCTCCTGCTCTGTTAGTAATCTCAGTGATCAGGAGGAGATATGCAGGCCATTTATAATTAAGGTACAACATGAACAGTATTGTAAATTGAAGTGCTCATATCAATAACGTGTGACCTTCATGAGCTTTCTAAAGGAGCGTGATGTAATACTTAACACCTACGAGCCTGGCCCCCATCCCTCACGCAGATACCACCACCGCGAGAACACTGAGCATTCTTTCTCCGTTGCCCGGGTGACACACATTATGGCGTGTGGGAGGACTCGCGGGACCACGGGATTCCGGAGCGACCATAAACCACAGAGCAGCCGAGTAACAGGGGGATTAGTCCTTCACACACTCCACTCCCAGATACAAGTGTTTACGAGCAACACGCTGCCATTCCCCCGGGACGTGTGCGCGCTCCTGTCCCGCTCCAAGCATCGCTGTGAGGAGGGTAGAGCTCTCTCTGTGGCATATGACTCAGTCGTATTCATCAAAGCTGAATAAGCGAGTTGAAATATCAGAAAGGTTTTTATATGATGTTGTGTTGAAGGCATTGATGTTTCAGATCGCCAAATGCTGTTAAAGGGCACAGTCGTATTGATCATTTCAAGGAGGAAATTAAGGGGCAATAACAAACACAATTCAATAAAGGCATCTAATGTACAAGATCTCATGGAACATTAAACGGGGAAAAAAGGGGGCTCACATGCCTTTTCAAATGTAGTAGCCTATTCAATAAATCGGACAAAAGATGGCGCTGTCAACCCACCACTTCAGAGAGGAAGAAGTTAGATCAGTGGTTCTCTGCAGGTATTGAGACCTAAAAGTGGGTCACGAGTCAATTTGGAGCATTTATTTCAATACTTACATACTTTAACCCCTTAACTCCCACCTGAACGGATCCCATTTTCTCCAGTTTTGGCTTTGCCCTAATCAAAAAGCTTCTTGGGGAAAGAAGCACCAAAGCAGCCACAAAAAATTAGAAGAAACAAGGATGTAAATGCAACAAAAATGTGACAAAAATTCAACAAAAAAGTGACAAAAACTCAACAAAGATGTGACAAAAATGTGACAAAAACTCAACCAAAATGTGACAAAACAACAACAAAAAGTGACAACAATATTTGTTTTTTTACAAAAACTCCATAAAAACCATAAAAAAGGTCACACAACACAGCAACAACGCGAGGAAAAAGATCAGTTTTGTGGGTCTTAGCTTTCAAATGAGGTGTTACACAGGCCTATAGCCTATAAAGAGGACAGAAGGCATTCGGTTTAGGCGGGTGGTAAGAGGTTAAAAGTACAAAAACTACCTGAGTCAAGTTGTTTTACAATATTTTGAACAAATGACCCAGTTGAGATTCAGCTGCTTTAGGTCAACTGTGGGTTTATGGATTTCTTCGGCAGTAGGCCTACTTCAGTCATAATGCTACTTTAGACTTTCTCCAATTTAATAAGAGATAATGTCATTTAAAGGAATAGTTCACAGTTTTTCCATACTGAGATATGTTCTTACCTGATCTTAGACGAGTTGGTGCGTACCTGTCTGGTCTTTGTGCGTGCCCTCTGTCACGCAAAAAGAGAAAAGAGGTTGTTAGCATTTGGCCTCTGGCAATGTATTCCTATGGCTCCAAATGGGGTGAAGTTGGAAGCGACCACGCTCCTCCACGGGCACGCACAAAGACCAGACAGGTACGTATCAACTCGTCTAAGCTCAGGTAAGAACATATCTCAGTATGGAAAAACTGTGAACTATTCCTTTAATCTTAATGCATTATGGTGCTTTTTCTCGTTTAGACATGGTTTAGACATAATTTAGTCTGATTTTTGGCCGATCTGTGGTGGAAGGTGAGGTCAAATACTTGGGATGTCCTTGGTGTGAAAGTTTAGAGAACCACTAGTCTTTTATTAATTACTCTAAACCATTAAAGTTCTAATTATGATTTAAAATGATTTTGTTTGTCATGTATGCACACAGCCCCACAGTATTATCTTCCCACAAGTTCTCTGTCTACTCTCTCAGACGTGCCATGGGGCTTGTCGTCCGACACTGTCGTGCACAAGGAACAACTTCGGGTCAAAGGCTACAAAACACAAGCAAAGAGCTCCCGGTCAAACACGCAGAGAGAGGAGACAAACCAGAAAGAACCACTGAGACAGAAAACACAGACTTCACAACGCCACAGTCACAAGCTCTGAATTCCAGAAGAGATTAGAATTTTGGCACAGGAAAACACCCAATAAGACTGAACAGAATTGCAAAAACAAACATAATTGTTTATAACTAATTTTCCACTACAATAGCACCCTCTGCTGGTGCCATTGGTCTCTGCAGCCCAATGCCTGTGAGGACAGAGACAAAAGTTACTTATTTTTAGAGCCTGTGTCGGACTTGGACATTTTCATAGATTTTTTTTTTACAACATGATCATCTGAATCTTTCATTGCGCACACAACTATTAACCTCTTAACTCCCACCTGAACGGATCCCATTTTCTCCAGTTTGGCTTTACCCTAATCAAAAAGCTTCTTGGGGAAAAAAGCACAAAAATAGCCACAAAAAAT
The DNA here is from genome assembly GCF_951799975.1 of Gobius niger. NCBI lineage: Eukaryota > Metazoa > Chordata > Actinopteri > Gobiiformes > Gobiidae > Gobius > Gobius niger. The sequence continues at coordinate 9,234,215 of NC_136852.1, read as the reverse complement.
GAGAATAAAACAAAGATGTAAACGCATAAAAAATTTGACAAAAATTCAACAAAAATGTGACAAAAATTCAGCAAAAATTCAACAAAAATTCAACAAAAATTCAACAAAAGTGTGACAAAAACTCAACAAAAAAAATGACAAAAAAGAGACAAAAAGAGACAAAAAACCCAACCAAAAAGTGACAAAAATTCAACAAAAATGTCACAAAAACTCAACATCAATCAAATCAAAAGGTGACACAACACAGCAACAACGCGAGGAAAAAGATCCGTTTTTTTGGGTGTTAGCTTTCAAATGAGGTGTTACGCAGCCAAAAGAGGACAGAATGCATTTGGTTTAGGCGGGTGGTAAGAGGTTCATAACACATCTGATTACAGGTGCACAATACAGCACGCTCACAGGCAAATCCACAGCCCATGTGCACTGAAGTCTTTTGGCAACATTATGGTCTTATGATCAATTCTGTGACTGTAACAGCACCTGGTTGGAGAAGGTTTTTTTTTTGTTAAATGGTACAGGAGTGGAAACCATTGATTATTACTGCTTTTTCCAGCGTGGTTCATAAACATAAACTATATTGATAAATGTCACCTTAAAGGGGCTAGATGCAAGCTAGCCATTTTATGCTCACTACTGCCACCTCAGGTCGTACGTTAACTGTACTTTCTATATTAAGCTTGTGCATGACGGCACTTCGGACCCGAATAAACACCTTTTTGAGTGACAGTGCAGGATTTTAGAGGCAGTTGTGGTGAACAGGTCTGAGCTCATTCTACACATTAGGACATGGCTGGAACATGTAGGGGGAGGGAAATACGCTGACAGAAAAGACAAAGGGAGAGAGGGATATTGTACATCCAATTACACAATGGAGATAGTTTTTTTTTTTCACTCAAACTACAATATCCCACTCTCCCTTCGCCTTTTCTGTCAGCGTAGTATTTACTCTCCAAGACAATTAATAACTTGAAAAAATTGCAACTTGCTACGACACCTGCAGTTGCACTTATGGCCTCTAGGGGCAAGAGTTACTTAGTACTGCTTTAAGTGAGGGGAGCTTTAAGGGAAGGCCCCCCTGTTCAATGCATACAACTATATATAAAACATGTTGCACCAAGATGCGCCCCAGAAGTTTGTGCTACACCCCTGATTCTAACAAAATAACAAATGATTTAGTCTTCTCTCTGCATTTTAATGGAATCGCGCTCATTGAGAACACATCGCGGCCCACAGAGATTCGCAAAAGCGTGACATCATCTGGTGCGGCGTCTGTGGAGACAATCAGCTCACAATCGATGTCCTTCAGCAGCATGACGCGCTCCCACTGGTGCGAGCACGGAAAAGCATCACTCAGCCCTGACACGCTCACGCACGTCGCACAATGGTCACGCGGTGGACACAAGGTCAGTGCGCAAACACCGGAAAAAGGCCTCACAGCTCACACACACACCAGATTCTTTTGAAGATCTAATGTGTTCGCATTTGGTGAGGCCATTCTTTTATATGAAGTTCTTTACTCATCATTTTCATTGTAAAGTTGTAACACACACAAAAAATACAGAAATTAGTTTGTGTCATTACATCATCTTCTAGTGCCTGAACTAACAGTAAGGCATTCACGCAGACTTTGTATGAACAGATAAAACAAAAACACACTACATGTTGTATTACAGTAACAGTGCAGTCAATTGTTATTTAAAGAGGGGGTATTATGCTTTTTTCAATCACATAGCACCAGTCTATAGCACACTACAATGATGACGAAACCTTCTGTTGGTCTGTAAATGCAGTAAATTAGAATAACTGCCTTGTATAAAATTGCTCTCTCAAAATGGCTGCAGCGAATGTCTTGAAATAGGCCTCTGTCTCTTTAAGAACCTCTGACCCTTTCCGACACGCCCCCTCCACACGCTGTCTGTTCGAATGTAGGTTCGAATCCCACGCCGAGTGTGCGTGAGTTTGCATGTTCTCCTCGTGTGTGGGTGGGTTTCCTCCAGGTGCTCATTCCAAAAACACACACAGATCCTGGTTCAAGATCTGGAGGAGGGTCACTGGGGACTGCGGTCAGCCTCTGCTCATGAAAATAACAAACAGAGTGAACGTGTTTGGGAGTATTTGCAGGTTTTCTGTAAGTTTACATCATTTCATCTCTTTTTGTGGATCCAAGGTATCACCATGCGCAATATTTATGAAGTCGCTTGAAGCATGAGGTGAGAGCAGAAATGAACAAGACTCATGGTAGCCCTGGGAACTAGCTTATTGTTGTTCTTTTTCCAATTTGCTCATCTAAATGCGACGATACATGCAAACCAACTTGATACGTTGGTTAAAAAAAGACTGAGGCACGAGGGTTTTCATGCTATTATTGTTGCAGATGCTTAACCCTTTATACGGCAAGTGACAATTTTCACATGGCCTCCCTGCTGCACATCAGTATGGTAAAGCTGTAGTCCTCACTCAGCCAATCAGAAGAGATCACTCTACATCACAGATCCCACCTCTGTGGCATTTGACCAATCAGCAGAGACCGGTCACGCTCTCAACTTCCTGTTTTCTCTGAAGTCTGAAAAAGACCCAAGTCTGGCTATGTTCATGGTACATTTCTTTACATAGCTTGAAAACTAACCATGGTAAGTTGATGAAAGTCACACATTTTATTGGTAAATATTTGTGCTAAGTGATGATATATGTGTTGGTTTTGGAGGACGTCGTGAAATAAGTGAAACTACAGCATGTTAAAGGCAGGCACCATATTTGATCATATGCCCTAAAGTTACTTAGTTTCGTCCATATTTGGATATGTTGCACCTATTATTCATACTTACAGTGCTTTCTTGACAAAAGAAGCAATAAACCCTAGGCCTATGTTTTTATGTTGCCAAATGTTATAGTAACATTTCTAGGCAAACAATATTGGAGGTGGCTGACCCTGCCCACTGCCATCCATCCATCCATCCATCCATCCATCCATCCATCCATCCATCCATCCATCTATCCATCTATCTATCTATCTATCTATCTATCTATCTATCTATCTATCTATCTATCTATCTATCTATCTATCTATCTATCTATCTATCTATCTATCTATCTATATCTTCCATTGTTCCGTTTCCGGAAGCTGCCCAAATCACATTGCACCAGCTCCTGCACATGTCTCCTCCTGCAGGTGTTGGGTCCAAACAAGGACGGCCTCACGATTCAAACCGGGCCTGTTGGTCTCTCATAAGGGGCTTATTGTAAAATATAAACCTTTATTTTTTTTACCCCTTATAGGACAATGAACTAAATATGGTAACTTTGTTTTTTACCAGTTTAGGGCAAGGATCCAGTTGTGGTAACTCCACTCACATTCTGCATGATAATGAAACATCTTGAAAAATATTGCAACAGAAATACACTTGTGTTATGTCCCCCATTAACACTCTTAAAGGGACCTTATGGAGTTTAAATGTTAAATGTTAAAATTATGTATTTTCCTCCCCCTACATGTTCCAGCCATGTCCTGATGTGTAGAATGAGCTCAGACCTGTTCACCACAACTGCCTCTAAAATCCTGCACTGTCACTCAAAAAGGTGTTAATTCGGGTCCGAAGTGCCGTCATGCACGAGCTTAATATAGAAGCTGCAGTTACACGTATGACCTGAGGTGGCAGTAGTGAGTATAAAATGGCCAACTTGCATCTAGCCTCTTTAAGTTGAAATGATGCATTTAAAAGTTTTTCAGTGAGTGCCCTAAAGGGTTAATCATGCCACACATGAACTACTGAAACTCTCAGTCAGGATGAACTTCTAATGACACTTTGTTCATTGCCGCGTAACATCCTCCCGCAGCCGCTCACAGATACAGACTGTTGTGGCAAACAGAGGAAGCGTTGGCAGGACACGAGCCTTTATCATGCTGCTTTCTGTGGAGAATGACTTGCTGGTGCATTGTCCGTGAGCAGGGGGGGAAACGGGGAAGTGGGAGCGCAAAATCTTTCCATGTGTGCCAGGGAAACGCACACAGCTCTCCCATCACTGCACCCCGTCCCCAAATGCAGGAGGAAGACAGGGACTTTTTTTTTTTTTTTTGCACGGAGCAAATGATGTCAATGACATAGAATGGAATGATTCTGATTCAGACATATGTTATGAGTCACACGGCCCTCCCAAGGTCTGACAGCCAGGACTCCCTAAATGTCTTTGTCCAGGTGGAGATGGTTTAGGAGGGAAGTTTGTTTTATTTTATTTAAGTTTATTTGAAGAAGGACAAGTATTTCATGATCTCATGTTACACACCACGATGTTTCAGCCAAAGAAAATTCTTAAAGTCCGCCCACGTTGGGGTTTGACACTAAAATCAAACATTACACAATTAAAACACAGATCATAATAATAGTACAGCACAATACGAACATGGCAGAAAAGGACTCAGTTTGACTCTCTCTTCATCCATCCATCCATTTTCTTCCACTTGTCCGTTTTCGGGTCGTGGGGGCAGCTGTTTGAGTTGCCCAAATCACATTGCACCAGCCCCTATGGCTCCTCCTGCAGGTGGCGGGTCCACAGAAGGACGGCCTCATTCAAGTCTTTGAACCCCAAGCACCGAGAGGAACATGCCCTCACTTAAGGACCAGCTGATGCAAACATTTATAGCTTCAACCGAGCAAATCTGACGAAGTTCTCAAAAGAAAACATTTTTAAGTGGCATAACACAATGATGTGAACAAATGGGCCTGTTATCGAAGATTTTAACGGCTCTGTTGCCACACCTCGATGAAGTTTGTGATATTTAAGCAGGCTACTATAGCTATACATAGAAGGTAGTAGTTTGTTTACTTTGCTTTTTTCATGACACAAGTTAGGGTTAGAGCCACGTTGAACCTTAGGATTAGGGAAGGTTATTTATATTTTCCAAGAACATGTTGGCCAGTGAAGTGAATGTTACCATGTGATACAAATTGATGAATTAGCTGCAATAATCGAAAAACCAGTCCCGGCTAATAGGAAATAATGGAAAGGAAGCACCTCGAAGGCACTTTTGTTTTCGAATGAGGAAATTATATCACCTGAAACATGAGATTTAATAGGGCCGATATCACATGCTTGTTGTACTCGTGCTCTTTCATCAGGTCCCGATACCAGAAGAAGCCGATACCACTCGACGTATGGCAGACGCTCCAACAGGACGCAGCTCTCCGCTGAGGACAGAAAATAGCAACAAACTGGAGAATTCTTTAGTGGAAATACAATATTCCACATAGAGCTGACTTTATTACAGACAACACTCCCTACATCAGAGTCTGTGCTGGATTTAACCAGAGCTAAATGTTGTTAGTGCTGCAGCGTGGAGTCTGCAGTGTTTACAAGATACAGGCTAATGATGCTAATGTTGCTAACTAGCCGCTAACTCGCCGCTAACAGTTCTGGCGATTCTTACGCCGTTTTATGCCCAGGGGCTTATTCATCTGAAAAACTAACCCAGCGACTAAAAAGTCCTCAGCAAATCCAAAATAAAGAGATACAGCATGTCCATGTTGAGGGAAAATGAGCTGCAGCAAAACAATCAAAATGCTGTAGCTAAGTTACTATAAACACACGAGAAAATCCACACGGAGCTGAAGTAAAGGTGAAAAGAGACCATTAAGCTGCAGTAATACGTACTATCTCAATACTACTGTTAAATAAAAATGGATAAATGAATAAAGCGCGAGCATCGAGGAGCTTTTGGACATGAGCTGTTCTGTCTATGATGGACAGTGCACTAAACTTTAAAAATTATATTGGATGAAAAAAAAAGGTATTTGTTCAAAATGCACTCATATCAGTGTTCGGTATTAGTAGTACTTAAATCAAGTACTCGTATCGGTTTTAGAAAAAGTGGTATCGGTCCATCCCTATTTTCTAATCGCTGTGGTTTCTAAAGCATTTCCAACAGTTAGAAAGGAATGAGTTTATGTTTCACAGCTTTGGTGGAGCAATACTGTCTTGGTAACGCAAACAACAACAACTAGCTGTTTATAAGCGATAAAATAAGCTCATGATAAAGTTTTTTTTTACGCATTAATGTCTCTTTTTGCAATATACTGAAAGACAAAACCAATTATATTCCACCACTAGAAATAAAAGTCAGGTACAGGGACTTTAAATTTCATATTGTGACATTGTGATTTACATCTTTCATCCCGAACACATGTTGTTGTTCTCCTCTGGGGCCCGGACTCCCCTGAAAATCCGAACTCTCACTGGGACTTTCCTGGTTACGTAAAGGTCAGCTCCTGGGTAACTAGTGCGGCTGCTTTTGTCGTGGTGGCTCGGTGACAGGGGATGCGCCGTCCCGCCTCTGCTCTCCGCTCATGCTCTCTGGCTCTCGGGTGTTTGCCTGTGCGTGCCACCGAGGCTGGAAGCTGCGTGAGGGAGAGAGCGGGGAGAGTAAGAAAACAAGAGCATGTTTGTCACAGAGTGTGTCCAGGGAGTACGCTCCAACTCCCAGCAGCCGACGACAAAACCGCTCTGTTGTGTTTAATGTTTCATTGTGCCACTTTTCTACTATGAGCCTGTGGGCGACCGGGAAATAGACTGTTCCGACTATGAAACGCTATTTCATTTCATGATAATTCATTCATATCAGATGAATGAATAAAAGCATGATTGTGCCCAAATAAAAGATGTTTGGCAATTAAAGGCGCACTGCAGAAAACTATGGGGATGCAAATGTCAGCAATCATCAAATGTGATTCAAATGCTCACCAACAATTCCACAATCCTATCCCTTTAAGCTTCAGGAAGAGGATCTAGTGCAGGGGCGCCCAAACTTTTTGTCTCTGAGGGCCAAAAAGAAAAAGTGCCTGTGAGTCGTGGGCCAAACACGGCGATGTCATGTGAAACACATATAACTGCATATAATAAAAGTTACTTTATTTTATTTTCGACATTTGCACTTGCTTCTATCTATGCAAATGACATGCTACATTAAAACATTAAAACAAATGTTAACTATGGCAAAAGCCTAGTTTTGGTAGAACAAAATCAACTATTGTAGCAATATAGTGCAAAATGTAAAAACACCACCTGTATCTGCAGCACCTACATTGTACCTCATTCATTTGTCCACTCAAACAAAAATGCCACATTAGATCATTTTGAAAGTGTCAGTTCAGCATAAATTATTTTATAAGTCCATTTTTAACATGTACCTTTGTTGAAAATGTAAGTGTACTGCAGAAAGTGTACTGCATCCATATATACCATTGAGAATGAATGGGAGAGAGTTGGTATTAACCATACACTATGCAAAAGTAGGTCACTCTCTGGTGGGCCAACAGAATTGTTTTGGCGGGCCAAATTTGGCCTGCGGGCCCCACTTTGGGCACTCCTGATCTAGTGTATATGTTTGGCTTGGAGTCAAAGCAAAGCAGCGACATTTATGGAGATGATGAGACTGGTCATGATGTTCCGCTCCCAGAAAAGTCATAGGTCAAGTCAGAGGAAAGAAGCACGATTTTGTGGGCTTTTTCCACCAGCAAAAACACCCATAAGGACATTCATGTTTGCATATTTTAGTATTGCCCAGCAAAAGTGAATCTAAAAATGCGTTTTATTGTCAATTAATGATTAGATAAGTGAAATTATCTGCATTGGGAACCTCTTTGGGCTAAAATAAGATGGTATTTCCTAGTGGGTAAATAATCTTCAACTTTGCAATTTGAGAGGAAAATCAATGACTAACAATGCAGACTTCTGTTGCAGTGATGGAAAACTAACTGTCATGCTGTTGCTACACAGCACGATAACACGGCTGTTAGCCCTTGTGCTTCACAGCCAGAAGGTCCTGGGTTCAATTCCCACCAAGACAGGGCCTGTCTGTGTGGACTTTGCGTGGTCTCCCCGTGTCTCTGTAGGTTTCCTCCAGGTACGCCGGTTTCCCTTCAAATACAACAGGTTCATTCTCCAGCCAAGTGTTCGTGGCCATCAGCCTGGCTCCAAATCTGGAGATGGGTCCCTGGGCCGACTGCCCCTTACAGGTCATCCCAGCGGCATCGAAGGATGGTTCAAATGTAGAGGACGAATTTCCCTAAAGGGACAATAAACTACTGTATACCTTAACCTTATCTTTATCATGACAGCAACAAGTTTGTTTGTTTGTTTGTTTGTTTGTTGGTTTGTTGGTTTGTTGGTTTGTTGGTTTGTTGGTTTTTTGGTTTGTTGGTTTGTTGGTTTGTTGGTTTGTTGGTTTGTTGGTTTGTTTGTTTGTTGGTTTGTTGGTTTGTTGGTTTGTTGGTTTGTTGGTTTGTTGGTTTGTTTGTTTGTTTGTTGGTCTGTTGGTTTGTTGGTTTGTTGGTTTGTTTGTTTGTTTGTATACTTTATTGTCCTCATAGGGAAATTTCTCTCTGCATTTAACCCATACTTCGATGCCGCTGGGGCAACCCGTAAGGAGGAGTGGTCGACGGCAGTGCCGCGCCCGGGGACCCATCTCCATGATGTGGAGCCAGGCTGATGGTCAGAATCACCTGGCTGTAGGATTCACCTATTGCACATGTTTTTAGTGGTAGGGGAAACCGGAGTACCCGGAGGAAACCTACGCAGACATTGGAGTTAATCAAATGAAGTGAACATATTCCCATTAATTTGTACTTATCAAGGCATCATTTTTGCAGTTGTTTTTAGATTCGTTTTTTTTTTCAAGTGTATTATTTTATATTTTTATTTGATTTGGCTCACCCAAATTCAAGACTATGACAAAGCAGCGTCCAGACTCTCTCCACAGTTTTTCCTTTTCTGTTCTGACCGTTGTTAGCAGCAGTTTGTTTGGATGGAGAGAAGCGGGTCAGTGAGAGCAGCAGAGTGACACGGAGCGGCTCGGTCAGAGAGACCCGACACAGTCAGGCTGATCCTGGAGCCACAATAGACACACAGCCCACGGCTTTCAAACAGGGACTATTTGGGAGAAATAACGAGGCATGAGGCTGGATTTGAGCATTACAAGTGCACCATACACAATGATATGTCTGTAGCTAAAGTAGTCTCCTAATGATGTGGCCTTTTGTGGATGAACATTGCTGTGTGGGCTAAAATGTTTATTTTTAGAAATCAAATGTGTGTCTCAGTCATCCCTGCTCCAGAGTAACACAGACTTTAAGGTCATTTAGATCAGTGGTTCCTAACCTTTTTTCCTTGAAGCCCCCCCTGCGCATGCTGTTGTCGGGCCACGCCCCCCCCAGTCCAAAACTGTGACCCCCACAAATGTATCAAAGCATGAAAATTATTGCTATTGCTATAATAAGTATTTATTTCAAACAAATAAACTGAAATGCATGTTTAATGCACTTGTAGTCCTTACTCAGTCATATTTGATGATTTTACACCATTTATTTTGCACAAATAATATCATTTATGACCTGACCCTCTGACCAGGCAAAGCTCTGCCCCCCCCCCCACTTGAAGACATGAGTGTTAATTTCTGAATCCATGTGACCAAATGACTCTGGAATCACTCCTGAGGACAACCTTATCAAATATTTGACATTCCAGATACCACCAGGACTAGATCAAGATCGAATCCGGATTAAACTGGATCTTAAAAGGGTGTAAAAAGCAACTTAAATTTAGTACTAAAGTATGTCCAAAGTGGGTGTGAATCATGTCTAGGTAATGTTGAGCAAAAACATGTTGAAATAAAAGTTTACATACCATGGTGATCTTGGCCAAATAATATTTAAACAAAAGTTGACACAAAGAGGTATGAATGGTATGAATGGCCTGTATTTGTAATTATTGTGTATTAAAGGTCAATAAGTTTTTGGGCTTCATGCGTGTGACCTTTCATATTGTAACCCAGACAGCATTGGTCCATGTGGCTCCGGTGCATGAAGGGGAAACATGACCCGATGAGACCACCTCCCTGACTGTATAGACGGCGTATCAGAGGAGCGCTGGACGTGCCCCGTCCTGTGCACATGGCAGGAGACGCTCTCACCTCTGACCTCCCTCTGCACACCAGGGCCATTTGTTTTTCTGCCATTTCACCGGTGTGCATTTGAAGACTGATGCGGCCTCTTTCGCTCCTCTCTCCCTGGCTGAAAGTCTGTGGCGCCATCCATCTTAAAGCCACAAACTGTACCTTTGATGACACTGAGCTCGGAATGTGAGCCAAGGGAGAGAAAAAAAGGTGGTTTGAAAGAGGAGTGAAAGAAGCTAAAGAGGATCCTTCACTGAACACACCCAAGCCCTGTCTGCAGAGGGACACCCTGGGTCTCTATAGCCGGTCCGTCCATGGGACTGGATCTCTCCTTCTGTGGTTCTCCCCCCCGAGGTTTCTCCTTTCTCCCACTGGGTTTTTGAGTTTTGCCTTGCCACGTAGGAGGGTCTACATTTTCTCAAAGAGCTTCACAATGTCGGCAACAGAAATGGTTTACACCTCACAGACTGTTAAACCACCTTATGAAGCTCATTGAGAAAATACCAAAAATCAAGGGTGGGAAGTTTGAAGAATTTAATTTATAAAACATATTCTGAGTTATTTTGCCCTGTTTTGTTTCCTACATAACCTCATGTGTTCATAGTTTAATGTCTTCGATGAGAATCACACAATATAAATAGTGTAAAGAAAAGCCAATACATAAAAGGTGTTTAAAAATGTTTTACTGGTACTGTATATACATTTCTCAGAACGACTATGAGCATTTCTGAATGGAAGATCCTAAGAAACATTTATGCCACAGACACAGTCCTCCAACAGAAAACGACACAGGTGGTCATTTGTTTTATCCCTGAATTACGACCATATAAGACGTCTACTAAAACAAATAATTAGAATCAAATGCATAAACCCCTTTCTTTCGATGATTAAACTCTATATACCGTACCTGTACACCTTTCTTTAAATTTTGTTATTATTTTTTTCTACAAAAATTCTGCTTTAGTCCATATAAATCACAGGCATCAGAAGAAATGCTCTCCAGCAGTTTATTTCAGATTGTTTTTTTGTTTTTTTAATGACGATAATTATTAAGAAATACTACTGAATATGACACGTATTATGACGTAACTGACCCTTCAGCCAATCAGAGGCGCAGGCTCACCTGCGCAAACGCCCTCGAGCTGATACACGTGTTTTCATTGGACGGAGCGAGTGTTCGTCAAAAAATCTAGTTCAAAAACCCGCGAGCTAAAGACAACTGTAATGTTTTATATTTTGTATCCTTAAATGACGAAACTGCGGAGAAATTAACGACATCTGTTTCATCGCAGACATTTGGCACCGCGTTCTCAAGAGGAACTCTGGAAGAGACGCAGGTCTTTGCAGCGGAGCCGTGGCCCGACTTTTCCGGGATGACGAGAGGACTTTCCCCCCATCAAACGTACTGGAACCCGGCGCGGGATCCGAGCGGGATCCGAGGCTCGCCGCGGTCACCGGACAACCGGACGTACGGGTGACACGGAGTCTGACAACACGAGGACGTTTGAGGACAGAGATGGAAGTGACAGGAGAGCTATGGAGTTGGCAATGACGCATATGGAGGAGTAGACACGAAGACATCAATGGTAAGTTGTGCTTTGGTGTCGCTGTTGTTGTGAGTAAATTGTGACCAGCTGCTGCGGTTGGGGAGGTGTGATGCGTAATGGCGCAGAGCGCGCTTGGAGAGCCTGTGGCACAGCTGGATGTTCCTCCACGGGTGTTTCAGGGCGGTAGACCTGGGACTACTTACACATAGGCCTATTGCATGTGGGGCTAATTTTGCAAGTTTGTGATTCATTTCTTTGCGATTGTGTTTTGGAATCGTAATCACAGTTTGGTTTTCTGTTGGAGGACTTGAGGCCAAAGGTGGTGCTCACCTTTTTGGCCGCTCTTCAAATATGCAAGGTGCAGGTGAAGTGTCCAAGCAAAATAACAAAAAGCTCTTGTCTCTATCATGTATTTATTGTTTGTGTTGATTTTTGTTCCTCTTTGTGCCAGGCAAGTTTGTTTGTAGAGCAAATTCAAAGAGTGAAGACATTGTTCACATTGCATCAAGGTGAAACATAAAATAAAAGAGAACAATCCATAAAACATAATATGCATATACTTTATAATATACAATATTTACTTTATTGAAGATCCCGGATAGCAGTAGTGGTACAGAAGTACAAGTACTGCTCATTGTAATGGTGATTGTATGTGCACAGTTTTTCCATCCATCCATCCATTTTCTTCCACTTATCCATTGCCGGGTTGTGCCCAAAGCAACTCCAACAGCGTTTTCCTTCCCCTGTAATCATTATCGGCCAACCTGTTGAGTACTAGTTCTCACATAAAGGCTTTCCTCAATACCAGCCCATGTACCGGTGCGTAAGGTGCGTAGGTGCCATATTCCATGTACAGCCGTTCACACCTCGGGCCTGTGTGCGCTCATTGTCCGTGCGGGTGTGCCCACATTTCCTCCCCTCTATATCAGCGCGAGAGGGAGTGTGCTTCCTGTCTGCTAGTGCTGCCGTGCGTCAGGCCCTGTGATCTGTGTGTTTTATATGTTGTGAGTGCATGTATGCAGAGGAGGAAGCCATGTTTAGGGGCCCGGACAGCAGGGTTATTGGGCTGTTAGCTGGAAGTCGCACGACACGCACACTGGCACTTGTTTAGTCTCATTAGTCTTTTGAAGAAATGCCCTTTAGTTTTAGTAGTGATATTGTCATAGTTTAGTAAGTAAGAAAGTAAGTAATCTTTATTTATATAGCGCTTTTCACAGACAGAGGTCACAAAGTGCTTTACAGTGGACAACAACTAAAACAAACAGTAAAAGACAGTAAAAAAAAATGCATTCAAAGAGGAAGCTCTATTGGCTCTGGAAAGTACTAAGTAACTCTTGCCCCTAGAGGCCATAAGCGCAACTGCAGGTGTCATAGCAAGTTGTGATTTTTTAACTTATTAATTGTCTTGGAGAGTAAATACTACGCTGACAGAAAAGGCGAAGGGAGAGAGGGATGTTGTACATCCAATTATACAATGGAAATATTTGGTATTACACTTTAAACAGTATTTACTTGGCTGTAAATACTGTTTAAAGTGACGCTAGCCCGCAGTTTGCTTTGCCCATTAGCATGTTAGCTTCTTCTTCGTGATTCTATTAGTGTGTATTGTATTGTGTGGCTCCGGTCCGGTGGTATTACCCCCACAGGGACTACGGAAAGGATTTACTAAGGTAAACACGTTACTTAGTACTGCTTTAAGTTGCTTTTTAAAAGTCTCCACAGAATCAAGGGAACGCAATGACAGAGGAAGTTCATTCCAGGGTCGGCTTTAAAGGACCTGTCTCCTCGGATTTTGTAAAAGGTTCGAGGAACCATAAGCAGGTTTTGACCTGAACACCTCAGACTCCGAGCTGAAGTGTAGGGCTGGATTAGGTCAGTGATATAAGCTGGAGCCTGTCCGTGAAGCGCCCTGAAAGTCAGAACCAGGATTTTAAAGTTAACTCTGGAGGCAACTGGAAGCCAGTGGAGAGACTTCAGAACAGGAGTCATATGGGCTCTCCTGTTGGTGCGGGTCAGGAGCCTCGCTGCAGAGTTTTGAACATACTGTAGGCCGGTCAGCTCCTTTTTATTTAGGCAGGTGAACAGGCTGTTGCAATAGTCCAACTGCAACAACACAAAAGCATGAATAATAGTCTCCTGCTCTTTTTGTGAGACCAACTGTCTCAGCTTGGCGATATTGCACAAATGAAAGAAACAGTTCTTTAATAATTTTCTCGAATGCTGTGCTAGAGACATGTCTTCATCAAAGATAACTCCAAGGTTTCGTAAACTGGTCTTGACTGACACACTCAGGTCTCCCAGGTGTTGTTTAATACCCGGGATGACACTGTCGGGGGCAGCAATGAGTGTCTCAGTTTTCTCTGAGTTTAGCTGGAGACTGTTCTCACTCAGCCACTGCTTAACATGGGACAGGCAGTCCATTAAAGAGGAAAGTTTGTGGACTTTAGAGGAACGAGCAGTGAAGTTGTATGTCATCCGCAAACAGGTCATAAGACACGTCTCTGAACCTCTGGATTACCTGTCAAAGAGGGAGGATGTACAGTTTAGTCGACTAAATCTGACATGGATTTAGTTACATTCAACTTATTGTATTCAAGCATTTTTAGTTGCTGCTTCATGGAGCTTCTCGCGCATGAACAAAGCACAGACTTGTTCAATTTCCAGGGAATTTAAATGAAATGAGACTCTTTCAAACTGAAGTTGGAAGTTCATGAGTTGTAGTCCCATCTTCAGCCTTTATTACTAAAACATTATCTGGAGATTTTAATGTTTGTTAATGTATATCAAGACTAGTTTAAATTTTAATTATTTTGATGAGTTAAGATGTAGTTGGGTGTTTGACCTAGATTATTTCACTTGTTCCGAGATGTTGACTCGATTCAGTACGTTTTGTCTTTATTTCAGGCTGATTTATCTGCCACTGGGGTAAGAAAATTGCACTTGTCCCATTGGCAGTCTTACTTTCTTATTTCGAGCGAGATTATCTTAGAACCAGTCTGAAATGTCATGACAGCATTTATAAAAAAAAGTCCAAATGAGTGAAAACAGCTCAAAACAAGATGAATATTCTCAAAGTCAAAATCAAGTCATTTAAATCCATGTGTGATGTTTTGTGTTTGTTTTCTTCATAAGTCAAACATCATATTACACATTTTTACGGGTATTGCTTTCCGCCATGACATGGGGTCTGCTTCGGGTTGTGCAGAGTGGGGAGGCTGATTGCATCGAGGCTTTGATCACTGGCATCATATTCATGGCCAGACAGTTGACCTTGCCATCTTGTTAGTCAAAGGGCAAAAGTCATGGATCTTTGCTCCCCAGACGTTACGACCTTATACCCCACGTCTGGTCGGAGCCATCTGGAGGAAGAGGAGGGGGAGAGGGAGAGAGGAGATTCCAGCGGGTTGGTGGTAATTTGACTTTTAAAAGTGAAAGCGAATAAACCCATTTTCTATTGGGTGCAGGATCTTTTCTTTCTCTGTTTCCCACCTGTTCAATACAGGGCTAACATTTATTTAGACAATGACACTTTTTAGCGATTTTCTGGCAGACTATAAACATATTTATCACATGCAAACAAAGTCAAGTCGGGTCCATATGGATGTCTTTTCACAGCACATTGTTCAGTAGAAGTGAAAAAGCGGCAATTGTAGCTAGCGTTAGCATGATGCTAACATGGAGCCTTATGTTAGCATTGACCATTTTTTAAGTATTCATGGGCTGTTGAACCACTTTGGTCATCTCTGTGCCTTTTTATCTTTATAAAACTATATTCAGAATTCAGAATTTGTTAAAGCAGTATTTGTTAAAGCAGAAGTAACTCTTGCCCCTAGAGGCCATAAGCGCCACTGCAGGTGTCGTAGCAAGTTGCAATTTTTTAACTTATTCATTGTCCGTGAGAGTAAATACTACGCTGACAGAAGTGGTGACAGGAGAGAGGGATATTGTACATCCAATTACACAATGGAAATAACTTTTTTCAGTCAAACTTGGCTGTAAATAGTGTTCAAAGTGGCTAGCTACTTTGTGTTAGTGTGTATTGGTGGCTCCGGTCCGGTATCAGTCAAGTTGCAATTTCATCTCTAGGGGGAGATTAAAGACCCTCCAATCATCCACTCGTACTACCCCCAGAGGGACTACGAAAAGGATTTATTAAGGTAAACAAGTTACTTAGTACTGCTTTAAAGTAGTTTTGCAGTAATTGGAGAAAATATTGAAAATAGAATCTCATAAGAACTTCTGCGCTGATGATTTATTATTTAAACTAAATCTCAAAGACCTAGCGATGCCCATGAGAGCCTCTCACACATTTATCCTGCTGCATTGCACGTGGCCTTTATTACTTTTTTCCAAACTTGCATCATGTGGCCATACAATATAGCAATTGGTTAACGTCGCGTAGCCTTTTCTTTTGAAATAACCGCTGTGAATCAACTACCCCTTGTGCTAAACTAAACCATCTTGATTAACAGAGGGTGCAAGCAATTTTGGTGCTTTATGCAGAAAAAAAGCGGGGGTGAAGGAGGGGATGGGTGTAGCTTATTAAGCACACTCTCGAAACTACACCAAAAATAGCTGTAGAAATTGATGAATTGAGTTTCGATGTAATAACTGAGTTGTTGGAGCTCCTGCAGCTTCCTTCTCTTTCTCTTTTTGCGCCTTCCTCTCTTTCCTTTCTCACTTCTCACTGCGAGCACAGGACCCAGAGGACACTGCATGATGCAAAGGTTTTGTCAGGGCATTGGAACTCATGTTTGCTGATAGATTTAGCGCGTTATATCGAGCTCTCTCCTTGCATTGTATCATCATTCGCACTGGCCACATTTACTCTTCTTTCTCATTGTTCTCATTGATTACAGGTAATTTATGCCAGTTCTGCTATTTTGTCTCCCTCCCCAATATTTGCAATTACCATCAAGCAATTATCAGATATAATTTTGTGATTTTGTAACAGGCTCATGTGGCCCTTTGTGAAAATCAATTGCCCACCCCTGTTCGGATTCGAAAACCTTCACTGCAATGGAAACTCCAGGGCAACTAAGAGCTTACAGAATGATAGACCGTCTTTTTCAAGGGTAAGAGCTAAGACACGGAGCCTGTCTGCCAATCTTTTTCTCCTTTTGAAGTGGGTCAAGCCTCTCCTTCGTACAAGAAAATGATCAAATCCGCACTATCAGGAAACCAGGAAGACATCACAAGGTCAAGATCAAAAACTCATTATCTGCTCCCCGTGCACACTCGCCCCCGCAGATCAATACGAGCTTTATAAAGGAACGACTTACAGACTTTGGATCAGATAAGAGAGATGGCGACTGGAGTCTACAAATATATAAAAATACAAGCGGAGCGCAGTGCCATAAGGGTCAGCTGAAGGCAGTAAGCCGGCGGATTGAAAAGCCAACGAGGTCGATGAAAGGCATAAAAGCGGTTGCCTGTTGTAGAAGTGGCAGCAGGGCACCTTGAACTGACGGCGGCCATCTTGGAAAGGGGCACAGAGTCAGTGGGTGGTCGGGCCGGAGATGTGAGCTGAGCGACATAAGGCCAGTGGAAGACACACAAGGAGAGTTCAGCGACTTCATGACCTGCGTAGTTCTGGACTGTGTATTTGGTTACAGAAGGCCAGGAAATGGGAGGTATTAAGATCATGCAAGAGAAAGCATATTTCTATTCTTCCAGCGGCTTCTTTTTCACATTATGCAAAAAATGTATTCACGAAAAGGTAAAGAAGCAGGGAAACAAAGCATCTGTGTTTCATGTTATGCATCTAGGGTAGAGTGACCAGATGTCCCATTTCAAGACATTTTAAATTCTATTCTCTGAGCGAAAAAAAGGCAGTGCAGAGACCGGAGCACTGGACTAATATGGTCGCATTTCCTTGTTCTTGTCAGGACTCGAGCAGCAGCGGGGTCATGGATGTACTGCAGCTCTAACAGTGAGCAGCCATTACAGTAGTCTAACCCAGTGGTTCTCAACCTGGGGGTCGGAACCCCCAAGGGGGTCGCGAGACAAATTAGGGTGGTCGCCAGATCATGTAGATAAAATATACATACTTTTTTTTGGCGTATATTATAATATTTTATTGTTGCATGTGTGTGCTATTTTATATGTGCCATTATATGTTCGTAATTTGATACATTTTATTTTAGTCATTTGTTTTTTTCTTTGTTTTTTAAAAATTGTGTAGGCTAATGTTCGGATTTCTCACGGTATGACCCGAGTGGGGGGTCACGAACCCCCTTAACTGGGGGCCACATAATCGCAGGCCTCATTGTGAAGTAGAGCTTACCAGCCTGTCATCCCCACTGTACAACAAGATCAACACTTGATTCCAGGCACATATTTGTTTAGCTATAGTGGTTTGCAAAAATAGTAATCAAGTCTCCACACTTTGTTTTCATATGAAATACCAGGTATTCCATTTATTTTCTATTTTCAAATAAAACATCATTACGTGGCCAAAGTAATAACTTACGTGTGTATTGTGCTTTACAAGCCTGTGTCACAAGTTTCTCAAAGTTCACTGTAGTGATTATTCATTCACTCCACAGTCTGGTGCTTCATTTACCATGTGGCTGTAATGTGTTGTTTATATCCTGATCTTGTGCCCCCTAGTGGCTGAAATGAGTATACTGATTATTTTGCTAAAAAACAAATCATAACTCCGCACAGGAATGGGCTAGAGACTTACATTTTTTAAAAACTTTTCAAGTCATGGGCCTGATTAAATCATCTCGCGGGTCGGATTTGGCCCGCGGGCCGTAGTTTGAGGACCCCTGCCCTAATGGATTGATATACTGAGCAAGCAAATGAATAACGGAGCCAATAAGACTCCAAAGATTCCAAGAGATAGTGTTTGGACCCTTCTAAAGCTTTCGATCTCGACTATGTAGTTGGACTGGGATTTTCTCCACGAGGTCAGGGAATCAAACCTGGGATCTTGTTTCTGTGAAACAAAAGTGTAATCTTGCAGTGATGTACATTGGGGGGGGTCACTTACGAGACTATTTCAGGTTGAATTTCCTCTACAACAGCGAGGGACCTTGCCAGTCTGTTCCATAATATATTTTACTCGCACTTTTGTTCAAATGCAGGTCTTTTGTGAAGCGTTCACCTTGTTATTACACTTTCACCACATCAATGACATGCCAATTATGCGCACACTCCAGTACATTTAGCAAGGTTTCCACTTTGCAACTTGTGCATTTAGCTTTTTGTTTTGATCAACCACATTTGTTTAGCAATTCCTAGAGATTTTTCAAGACAGTTTTACTTTTACTTTTTCATGTACATTATTCTCAAATTTTCTTTGTATAGCACACAGTTTGCAGAACATCAAATCTACAGTATCTTCTATTTTCAGCTTCTGTGAGACAAAGGGTCTTTAAATGTGTCATCGACAATATCTTTATCATCTCTTGTCAACATACTGTATTTACTCATCAAACCGCTCACTCATGTCTTTAATAGCCTCTCACGAACATCTTTTTTGCATTTCCGGTGCTGTTATTAAACGCCTTTTGTCCCGTCAGTCTGTTCCATTCGCAGCTGACAGCACGCACACACTTCCTCCTCGCGCCTTATATGAACATCCCGCCGCACGCTTCTCCTGTCGACTCACTCCTTTTTATCTCAGGCAGGTCCCTTTTAGGCCAATCTGGCACAGGAATCAATCACGGCGCACTCCGCTGCCAAAGCAAATATGAGCTGTCTGTCTTTTATACACACTTCCTACCACGCTGAAAGTTAAATGTGTTCTGCTTGGGTTTGGATAGCATTGGCATACCAGTGGAATAAAACAAATCCGAGAGGAATGGCACAATTCGAAAGTGTTATATTACGCTAAAGTGATGTGTTTTTGAGCTTTTAACCAAATTACAATGTTGCATACTGTCATCAAATTGACATACCATGGGTTTTGATGCATTTATTTTCAATGCATTGTCCTGTAACCTCAAAATGTGTCCCTTCTCCGAATAATGTCACTTTTTTTGGACAATGGCAGCACTGAAATTGCATCCACTGTTTGACAGAAGCTCCCATTGTTTTTAGCTTGAACTTCTTGCTCAATTACTGCAGCAGACGACGGTTCTTCCCTCTGCCTGTGATTTATACACATGTCATGACAAATATATGGCCTCCAACAGCGCCGACACTCGTTATAACGCACTTTGCGTCGGGCATCAAGCGCTCCAAGGGGCACCACATTGAAGCCACTGTGATCAAATGGCATTGTACAGTATTTACGGCGCTGTTTTATTAATACAGCTGACAAGAAACGGCCCGTATTCAATGAGAATTATAACCTGGCTAACGCCATGCTGCTGTGTGCGCTCGAATCATTTCGAACTGCACAACAGCCTGGGGACCATGGCCGAAATTTTCGCATGGATTTGGGAACCAATCACAGAACGAGGAGGGACGGCAAGACGATGACGCACTATTGAACATACGGAAGCTTGTACTTTATTTACCATGGATCTTATGGATAAAAATGAAAAAGTTTATTCACGGATCCAACATGACAGCAGCAGACGCGAGGGTATTTTTCGATCAAGCTTTAGACCTTGTTCTACAGCAGGTACGTCATCTCATACGATGATACGATTGGCTATGGCTACGTGCAGACGCATGATACTTTTTTTTTTTTCCGTATCGCCCAATAAACAACTATGGACGATCGTAAACCACACCTCTCCTACGAGAAAACGAATTGGTGGTCCCCAGACTAAATATCACTTGTGATTTTAGTCTGGTGTTAGCCAGGCTATGAGAATTATGGGAAAGAAGAGAAATGTGGCCTATGGACCGGTGATGCAATGCACATCGTGTTCTCTGTGCTTCGTGAGATGCAAAGTTAATTTCAGATGTCCGGAGAAAACATTAATAATGATAATACATTTTATTTAAAAGCGCTTTCCAAAACACCCAAGGACACTGTGCAATGGACACATTAAACACAGGAGCAACAGAGTAAAACAGAAAACAACATTGAGATGCGTATCTTGGTGGTGTCTGAACAGGTGAGTTTTGAGTCTGGATTTGAAGAGTGGCAGGGAGTCTACGGCTGCGTCCAAAACCATCAAATTATAGCCCCTATGTCCTAATCCTAGCTTCTAATCCTTAACCTTTCATGGGGTCAACTGTTAGCCACACAGAAAACAGATGATGCTAAAAAGTGATGTATTTTGTCACTTTTATGAAGTTTGGCTCATGCAGAATCTTATATATATTATTTTAATAAATGTGCACCTGTTAAATCAACAGTGGTTGTGCATGACTAACTCGAGGGTGGGTACGAGGGGGGTGGGGGGTTTGGCGGCGCAGTGGGATGGCACATAACTCCTAATCACTGGTAAGGGACTACTAGAGGTCACTATGCTAAAGTGGCTATGATAGTTAGCATACAGGCTCCTTTCCCTAACTCCTTCCTAAGTGACAGCCCGATTCGGAGGCTTCTTATCATGGTGGACGCTGATGCACATCCAGTTTGGCGTTAGACCTCTTACCAATTTACTGCTTTCGGATGGGGCATATGGTACGGAGGTCGGAGGGGAGAGAGTTCCAGAGCTGGGGAGCAGAGCGGCTGAATGCTCTGTACCCCGTGGTGACGAGACCGAACAGAAGTGAGTTGCAGTAATCAATCCGGGAGGCGACGATGATTTATGTCATTTCGTGCTTGTGCTGAGCTGAAATACGCCACAGCTGCAAGGGTGGAGCTGAGAAACTCGAGTTCTGGGGGCACCAACTATTAAACTGCTACGTCTACACTCCAATTAATTAAATTCTACAAATATTATTGATGTAGTTTTGAGAGTGTGTTATATTTCAATGTGCCACCCCTTCTCCCTGCCCCGCTTTTTTGGGATTGGCTTTTTGACTCTTTGAGCTACTTTTACAGCACTAAAAATGGCAAAGAGCTACTTCTGCTTCGAACACTTGTATAACACTGTGCAATTTAAGGGGATTTCACCCTGGAGAGCAAGTAGCCAAGATTATACTTCAGCACAATTAAAGACAATTGAGTTTCCTCTTTATATGTTTGGAAATTCTCCGTGTTCAAAACAAATAGAAAATGCATCTAAAATGTGACTCAAGAGGCTTATAGTAAAACGTAGAAGGCCTTTGAGGAGCAGTTGGAAAGACTGGAGAGTTTCTGGGAACTCCTGATTTATAGAGAGCCCATTTCTGGACACTATATACTACTGGAAATACTAATGCAAAGGTGTCTCAAGTTTGAAAAGTCTCATTTATGCAGAGTATCGTGTGTTACAACCACACAACAATTCTTCCCGTGCAAATATTTTCGCTCTTGGCTCTTGGTCTCATAGAAGGAAACTGTCGTATTGTGTCCAGACAAAGACAAATAAATCTTTCACAAGAGAAAGACAATTATTGCATGTGAGCGAAGTGCGGCACATCAGACTAATGTTATTGTAATATTTGCTCAATTGTGAATCGGGGCCACATCAGAGACTCACAGCGCACCGAGTCACAATGCCTTGGCAGCCAAAAGCGCTAAACGATGTCCCGAAAAAGTTGTAAATAATATTTTTTCGGAGGAAAAACTCTGGAAGTTGTTCTCTGTTGGACCCACTCTCATATCGCATAATTCTTCCCTAAACTTACCCAAATGTTCCCCATGTACCCCTCCATGTAGGACCCATTGGTTGGTCCGACACCCAATCCTAACCCCTAACCTCAATATAAAACATTTGCACCCTAAATTCTTGTTGTATCTCAAGGGCAGGGCCTAAATAGTGAACGCAATTGCTGAAAAATAAAATATGTTGTATCCATGTTGCACCTATGTTATATACAGAATTAGAATGCATCCACTTTTGCACATACTACTTTTGCACATACTACTTGTTTTGCACATGAGAAAACGCTTGGTAATTTATGGTGTAACGATGCACGTAAAGTTTGAATTGTTTAGGATTAGCTCGTTGGACTGAGATTTTGGAAGTGTCCAAAGTATTTAAACACTTCTAAATGTGAGCGCGTAGGTGAAGGTTAGGACTTACCAGAGCTATGCAGAACGGGAGCCATAAAGATCTCTGCAAAGGCGTGGTTTTGTACAGTGCCGCGCTGTTTTGGGGATTTAGCTGTTTATTTAGCTGTGTCAACAATCCAGACCATTTTTCATGATATTGTTGCACCACAGCATATTCTATGTTATAGCTATGGACACATGCTGTGGCTTGTTTGAAAGGTGAGACTCTCAGTAGGTGAAAACAGTTTAATTCTACGAGCCTCGGTTCCTGAGAAATCTAAGCGAAACAGCTAGCTTCTGTTTTTGTCAAAATCAACTGAGTTAATGGGGGTTTTATGCAACACTCTCCTTTCTGATTCTTTCCAATTTCCTCTATCCTCTATCCAGACTGGTTCTCGGATTGAAGACTTAACCCGGATGTTTCTCTGTCGTCCTTGGGTCGATTTTGACCATTTAAAAACTCAGAGAAATGTTAAAATCTCAACTGTTTCAATCTTTCCATGGGAAGCCGCTCACGCTCCAGAGAGCGAGAGAAGTGTCGGGTTTACAGCTGTTAGCTACGCAACACCACGCCCTAAAAAAAGCCTCTCATATCACATAATTCTTCCCTAAACTTACCCCAATGTTCCCCATGTACCCCTCCACATCAAAACGTGACCAAAAAAGCCACCCAAGAGCGAAGAAAGGTAGCAAAAAATACAACCAAAAAGCGATGAAAGTACAACAAAAAGCCACTACAATAAAGCAACACAAGAGCAACAAGACAAGGGTAAAAATGAAATGAAAAAGAACGTGTAAAAAGTGCCGGAAAAAGATTTTGTAGGTCTTAGCTTTCAGATGAGGCGTTGCTCTGGCCTATAGGCTGTAAGCTTCCAGATTTGGGTAAAGCAGAACTGGAGAAAATCTGCTCGGTTGAAAGCGGCTGGTAAGAGACGTGCTACTTGTACCCGATGATCCCAAACATTGGAAGCAATTACAACACTTCACATGCGATTTTTTTTTTTTTTAATAGACCAACATCTGCCCTGTCCTGACTCACCTCCCTGTCCCCGAGGAAACTGTGGAAAGTTTGGGGCCGTCTGAAGCCGTAAGAAATGGTTCACATTAAACCATTTCATGTCTGTTCAAAATGAAAGAGGAAACTGAACACTGCCCGTACCCACTACAATAAAAAAGACCAAGAAATGTGGATTTCTGCTAAACAGGAAAGCATAAGATCAAAACATGGCACAAGTTACTCTTAGGTTCTGCGCAACAATAGAATAAATGTTAGCGCTTATGGGTTGTGTTGACATCTTAAAGAGAAGCACGTTTTAGAATGGGCAAAAACTTCGGTCACATTTGAAAATAAATTCTGCTATCGCGCTAAATTTCTTAACCCCCACCTGAATCGAGCACACTTTCTGAAGTTTGGCTTTACCTAAATGTAAAAGCTTCTTGAAAGAAGAGTCAATATAGCGACAAAATGAGAATGAACCTGAAACAAAAAAGTGTAAAAAAGAAGAAGAAAAAAAGCCAAAAAAATGCAACAAAAAAGTGACAAAAATGCAGCAAAAAAGTGATAAAAAAATGTACAAAAATGCGACAAAAAAGTGACAAAAATGCAACAAAAAAGTGACCAAAAAAAGTGACAAAAATGCGATAAAAATGTACAAAAATGCGACAAAAAAGTGACAAAAATGCAACAAAAAAGTGACAAAAATGGGACAAAAATGACAAAAATGCAACAAAAAGTGAAAAAAATGCAAGAAAAAAAGTGACAAAAATGCACTAAGAAGTGACCCAAAAAAAAAGCAATGGAAAAAAAAAAGTCAAAAGGTGACAACACAGCAACAAGGCAAGGAAAAAATATCTGTTCTGTAGATCTTAGCTTTCAAATAAGACGCTACACATGTCCTTAAAGGAATAGGCCACCGTTTTTACATACTAAAATATGTTCTTACCTCACTTTAGTCGAGTTAATATATCCCCGTCTGGTCTTTGTCCGTGCGCTCTGTCACGCAAACGGAGCACATACGCAGCTTCTCCCACATGTCACATAGCTCCGAAAAAGCTCACGATAGAAGCTACCAAGCTCTTCCACGTGTTCCCTATTTAAATAAAGTTACGTGAAGTGTTTTCATGCGAAGTATATTTACACAGAAATGTAACATGTCGATTTTATAAGCAAATAAAAAGGGGGACTATATTGTGAGGCGTAATGATACGAGGAGTAAAACGTCCGCGCAGTAACTCCTAAAGGTTATTGACGGAAGTGAGCGGGGGAAGTCTTTAGGAGTTACTACGCGGACGCTGTGCTCCTCGTATCATTACGCCTCACAATATAGTCCCCCTTTTTATTTGCTTATAAAATCGACATGTTTCATTTCTGTGTAAATATACTTCGCATGAAAACACTTCACGTAACTTTATTTAAATAGGGAACTCGTGGAAGAGCTTGGTAGCTTCTATCGTGAGCTTTTTCGGAGCTATGTGACATGTTGGAGAGGCTGCGTATGTGCTCCGTTTGCCTGGCAGAGCGCACGGACAAAGACCAGACGGGGATATATTAACACGTCTAAAGTGAGGTAAGAACATATCTTAGTATGTAAAAACGGTGGCCTATTCCTTTAAGGCTGTAAGCTCTCCAGTCAAGAAGCTATAGATTTGGGTAAAGCCAAACTGGAGAAAATGTGCTCAGTTAAGGTGAGGGTTAAGACGTTACAGCCTGTAAAGTCTCTGTACATTTCTTCTTTTCTGTGCAGCTAAGATCACTTAAGTCACGCCTGGTGACTCTTTTTGAAAGTGTCATTCTCGTCTTGAGCTGCAACAATGACAGCAGAGGAACTGGTTTGGCCGACGCATTCATTCCGATGAGAAAATAACCCGAGCGGACCCATAAAAGTGTCATGTGGGGTCAGCATGCGGGGACGTCATGTGGGACATGTTTGACTTATTGGTGGAGGACACTTGTTTTCCATTGGCCGGCAGCTGGGGGCCGGGACGAAAGCGCTCGCGTGTGCCCATTGTTTCCGAGAGTAACACGTGTGAGCGAGGGAGCGTAGCGATGGCGGCTGCGGGTGTCGGCGTGGCGTGTGAAAGAGTGGATGAGGGAGAGAGATCGCGTGTGTGAGAGGACACCACTTCCTCTGAGCTGCAGACTTGTACGTGTGAGCGGCGTTTGGAGAAGAAGAGTGTGAAGATCCTTTAGCTCCGTGCACACTGCAGCTGCCATTTGTGTTGCACGTCAATAACCACTTCCTCTGCGCGCGGTGAAGAGGCCATGTGTGGCTGGGGAAGCCCGTAACGGACACAAGTGCAGGGGCAAAGGGAGAGGGAGCTCTAAATGTGTCAGGACCAGGAGGAAATGCGGCAGTTCTATTGTATATTCATTCATTTCTCTATAAATGCTCACTGTATAGTCTGGAGGTTTAGTCTTCGTATTGAAATTGAAATTAATTGCTCAAATCAAGGACAAATTTACCCATTTCAAGAAAATTCATGATTAGCTGTCAGGTTAAGCCCAGTTAAAGGAAAAACTACTGAAAAGGGACGTTCCACATTATTAAGCAGACCACCACTTTTAAGCAATATGGGAAAGAAAAAGGATCTCTCTGCTGATGAAAAGCGTGAAATAGTTGAATGCCTTGGACTAAGTATGAGAAACTTCGATATTTCACAAAAGGTTAAGCGTAACACAAGGGTTTGTGCAGATAAAGGCACAATGAGGAAGGTTTCTGCCAGACAAACACATCAGATTAATAGAAAAGCTGCTACAAAGCATCAAACAGGTATTTGAAGCTGCTGGTGCCTCTGGAGTCTCCTGAACATCAATGTGTAGGACCCTCCAGAGGCTGCAGTTGTGCATAAACCTTCTATCAGGCCTAACCTGGCTAACGCCAGACTGCTGTGTGCGCTCGAATCATTTCGAACTGCATACTGTATACGGAAGCTTGTAGTTTATTTACGGATTTAAAAAAAAAAAAGTGTATTTACGGATCAAACATGACAGCAGCAGATGCGACGCCATTTTTCGATCAAGATTTAGGCCATGTTCTAAATAGTTTAGCTTAAAAGTTTACAGCGGGTACGTCATACGTCATACGTCATCGGATACGATGATACGATTGGCTGTGGCTACGTGCAGACACATATGATAGACATTCGTAGTGCCCAATAAACGGCTATGGACGATCGTAAACCACACCAGAAAATGAACTAAATATCACTTGTGATTTTAGTCTGGCGCTAGGCAGGCTATATCAGGCCTCCCCTAAACTGTTAATTGAAGCTCATGAACAGAAACGGCTGCAGTGACTCAGAAATACATGAAGGCTCATTTTCAAACAGTCTTGTTTACTGATGAGTGCCGTGTAACCCTAGATGGTCAGATGGATGGAGTAGTGGATGGCTGGTGAATGGTCACCATGTGCCAACAAGGCTGTGATGTCACTAAGGAGGGGCGGAGTCATGTTTTGGCCTGGAATCATGGGGAGAGAGCTGGTCCGGCCCCTTTGGGCTCCCTGAAGGTGTGAAAATGACCTCTGATTTATATGTGGAGTTTCTGATTGACCACTTTCTTCCATGGTACAAAAAGAAGAAGAAGAAAAAAAAAATCATCTTCAATCGTCTTTACAACCTATAAAATGTACTAAGTTGTTTAATATACAAAAATATTGTTATCATTGGGAGTTTAAAAAAAAAAAAACATTCAAGTTATCCTTTAACAGTTAAAGACTGTCATTTGAGTTGACAATGTAGAAAATTTGAGAAAATTATCATTTGCATAATCATTTGTAACATACTTTAGTCGCAGGCATTTGCAGTTGTTTGGTAGTTAGCCTTATGAATTAACAAAACTTTGCGAACAATACTCCTCAAATCAATTTTTATTGGCCCTCAGGCTTCTAGCGTAGGCTCATATTCCCAAAGAAGTGATGCTTTTTACTGCAAGTTTATTGATTCTGCACATTTAATGATTAACGTTTTACTGTGAGACAGAGCTGCATTATAGTTCTAAGCCTAAATAAAGGTGTGGTTGCACAGTTTAAACCTCTACTAAATGCTCCCAGTTGAACGTTTCACTGCATTAATCATGGTCTGCGGTTCTCCACGCCATCGACCCTTATACTGGCTCCACAATGGGAAAAGTTTGCGCACAGGCCTAACTGCAAATTGTTATATTAAACGTTGATGAAAATATTTTCATTTGGGTCGTGGCTTGCTATGATACAGTGGAGAATAGTTATGGGATTTACGGCTCTTTACTGGGAGCCTTTGGGGTGTGTTTTGGGGTGTGTTCAAGAGCCGTTCAAAAGACTGGCTGTTTTTAATATTAAATATCCATCCATCCATCCATCCATCCATCCATCCATCCATCCATCCATCCATCCATCCATCCATCCATCCATCCATCCATCCATCCATCCATCCATCCATCCATCCATCCATCCATCCAGGGTAAAATTGACTAAAAAAATCTGTCTCTTTTCACAGTTGAGATCTGGTTCGATAGTTTAGTCAATGAGCATCAGCCGTCCAGAGGTCCGGTGTAGCACGATGGTCATTCCTCTCTCTTGTGGCGAAATACTGTGAGGCTAATGTGCTCTTGAATCGGCACAGAGACACAGGCTTTACAGCACAGCAGGAAGGAAAGAGGAGCAGAGGAGAGACGTACTTCGCTGATGTACAGTTGATCCATTTAGCCTTGTCAGAATTATATACACTCTTCCAGTCCTGCAGCGCCTGCTCATTGAAAATAAGTCCTTTCTTCGCTCGAAAAAAGGGAAAGACAGATAATAGTTGAACCCGCTCTGCTCCAAAGTGCGACGGGAGTTTCTCTGGTCTCGGAGCCTTATAGAGCGGCCCAAAGCCAGAACCAAAACGGCCTTACTGTAAGTCTTTAGGTAAACAATGCCAGTGCTTCAGTATTTTCGTGCAAACCAACTTTTTCTACATGATCTTCGCGATTCAATATTCATTTTATTCGTCCCGAAGGAAATTTGTTTTGGACACAAGGACAAGGATGACAAAGACAGAACATTACAAAAACACAATCACTGCTTTGCTTTTTTGCCTGAGTTCAGAGACCCACCGAAATGGGGAGGAAGGGGTTCTTATACCTGTTTCGGTATCTCTTTTTTGTTTTTGATAGGGACTCTATAGCGTCATCTGGATGGGAGTAGCTCATACTGGGAGTGCAGGACATGGGATGGATCTGAAATAAATTTCCTTGCTTGTTTGATGATGGGTATTCTTTTATTTCCATCACTTTTTGTGCCGTGTGCACCAACCTAGTCAATTCTGATTTCATTCTGACTGTCAAATTCCCGACCCACGCAGACATTCCGTATCTGATTGAGCTTTCAATACCAGCCTGATAAACAATCAGCATAGTTTTCTGCTCCGCACCAAACACTCTGAACATTTACTCATCAACCCGAGGCCAGTGGATGTTATTTCAAAACAAATGAACCTTAAAACCTGCCAGATATGATTCATTCACCATCATCCTTTAGTTTTACTAGAGCCTATCCCAGTAACTATAGACCCTTTGGCTGCTTACATCATCAGTGACCTCAGCTGGAGGCAGGAAGTGATCAATAGAAATGAGATTAAACTATAACTAGCGATTTTATGTGTAAAACTACAACTAAAAAATGTGGTCCTGTTGTAGCTAAGAACAAGAGGAATGACATTTGAGATGATAAAATAAGGTTTATCTGATATTTCCAACAACAATTAGACATTTGTTTATTGTTACTATGACAACAGCTACAATGGAAATGGATACGTTAAGTGGTGACGTCACAGCTCTACTTCCGGGTTCGCAAATGTGCGAGAAACTACAAAAAACTCTTTAATACCACAATCAATATTTCTGAAACTCAACAGAGAGTTACTGAACATACTTATGGCCCATTAGCCAAAAATGTACCTGTACCTACTGCTATAAAAGTAATATTTACCAAAATCAGTACATCTGGGTTAGCGGAGACAAATGGTAACGGCGCAGCAGCTACGCTAACCCCGGAAGTACCGACGTTAGTAAATAATACTTTTTTAGCAGTAGGTGCGGCATTTTGGGATAACGAGTCTCAGGCTCAGTAACTCTCTGTTGAGTTTCAGAAATATTGATAGTTGTTTTTAAGTTTTTTTTTTAATGGCATCGCATATTTGCCGGTTTGCTAGGACCCGGAAGCGGAAGTTGTGACGTCACACTTAACAAACGATCGCCCATATAGGGTCAGCCATGTTTGAAAACAGTTAAGGGGAAAACAATTTGGAGAAAAATCTAAACTTTCTCTGATTATTCAAAAACTACTTTAACAAATGCTGAATTATGAATAAAGTTTTTAACTACATAAAGACACAAAGACATGTGGAGGAGCCAAGTGTATATATATGGGAGGTTGTCTCAGGCGCATTGTTATAAATGTTGTAATCTGTAAAGCACTTTGTGATACCTTTCGGTATGAAAAGCGTTTTATAAATAAAGTTTGATTGATTGAAGTGGTTCAGCAGCCCATAAATACATAAATAATGGAGAATGCGAAAATGATGCTACATTTTCTAATGCTAACGCTAGCTAGCACTTGCTACGACTGCCCTTTTTCGCTTCTACTGAACAATCTGCTGTGAATAAACATCCATATGGACCAGATTTAGACTTTACTTTATTTGAATGTTATTTTTTGACAGAAAACGGCTAAAAAGTCTGAACAACCGTGTTTCCCACATTCTATTTTCCCCCTCAGCGAAGCCACGCCCCCTTTTATGACGAGATGCCCTCTGTATCTATGGGCCTTTGGTAAATTCAAAGGCCCATTGGTATCATTCAGTCACCATGTCTTTGAACAGTGAAGGAAATCAAAAGAACCCACAGGGCTCTCTACTTTTTTGAACGTTTAATTCTTTAGTAATTGCAAGTCCAGCCATAAAACTCGTAATTTATTGCCAACGTATTGTTCAACATCTAATAAATAGCCAAACATGATCCTGGGAAATCCGGATTGATGCACATGGGCCAACACAGCCCTTCGTGGCAGCTGCTAAAACTCACTGGTATCACACAGGCCAGAGACTAATTATATATCGACAATGATATACAATGTTTTTGCTAATTACATACTTGGCCGACAGTCCGAACCCGTAAACAACAGCAAGCAAGGATGCAATTTATGGACTGGGGCGATTGAAAGCAGATTTATTAATTCCCATGTTATTTGCGTCGATGTAACCGAACCTCGGTGACTGCTTGTGCCAGACGGAGCCCGAGACACTGCTGCACTGTTGGACTAATGGGAGACACATTGCTTGAGTTTGTGTGAGATAGAACGAGGAGGAGAGAGTATTTAGTTTATCTGGTGTTGGGGCAGACTGGTGGTCCTGGAGCCTTCTAATCTTATCCATACTACGTGCAGGATCCTTCTGTGGACTGTGATTACGGCTTGGAAGCTTATCGTCTGTATAGCTCCAAGACGCCGAGACTGCAGAGGTGGGTAACAAGAGCGGCTTTGACTCAAATAACTTTGTGAATTAAGGACTTTCTAGGTTGTATTTTGCATCGTCACAACAGCAATTAGATGACAAAAGAAACAGACGATTTTCTGCCTTGATTTCTCAAAGTAAAGCATTTGGAAGAGGACGAAAGGCATTCAGACCTCATGTTTAGACCTTTTGAAGCCAAAGCAGAGATGAGCTGGTGATGCATTGTTTCCAGGAACGTTACTAATCAGGTCTCGACACATAATCATCTAAAGTTTGATGAATACATGTAGACCAATGGCCGCTGGTTGCACTGCTTTAAGACCACGACGCTTGGGGCCGACATTGTCCACCATTGCTGCAGTACCTACATATGCGGCAAAACAAGCTAGTTTTCCATCAGTTAGCATTTCATTTTCCACACATTTTAAGCAACTGTAAAGCTCGGTTTCTTATTTTTTGGAACTTTCTACAGCTAGATTTTGCTCCTATGATAATGCTGGGTCAGTTACAATTAAAGAAACCATGCTGGCTTTCGTAAGAAACATTTTAGAAATCTTGTATACTAATGAGGGCCGGACTTTGATTGACTGCTGTTAGCATTAGAGATAATAGCGCGGGCGTGGTTATGACCAAACTACGTGCCCTGCGAGGGCTGAGTCTAGATCCTGCCCTTGTGCCCTTTTTAGGAAAACATGCTCCGTCACAGCGGGGTATGAGGAGTCTGTAAATCCGCCATGATTTCCCCGTCGAACATAGTTATCATGGCAAACGGGGAGGAGTGAGGAGACGTAGTCTATTATTGGCACAGAGCTGATTAGCTGGCATTGGGCCTTTAAACTCTTTGTATTTTAGTTTTAAAAAAAAATCAGTGCTAAAAATTACTGGGATATTTTACAGACACATGACCGGAAGTGGGTGGGACTGTTGAGCTCTATACGAAAACTTATGGAGACCTTACACATGTCAAAACTACTTTTATTGTTTGTAAAAAGCAGAGTTTCTTCTTGTGACACAGTTGAGGGGAGTATCATATTTTTAACCACACTTTTTTTTGTTCTGGGTTGCGGGAGCAACAGTCTCAGCAGAGATGCCCAGACTTCCCGATCCACGCACACCTCCTCCAGCTGTTCTAGGGGGGACCCTAAGGCGACACAGTCCAACCCGGAGACATAGTCCCACCAGCGTGCCCTGGGCCTTCCAAGAGGCCTCGTCCCAATAGGGCATGCCTGGAACAACTCCTGAAGGAGGCGGCCAGGAGGCATCCAAAACCCTAATCACCTCAGCTGGCTCCTTTCGACATGAAGGAGCAGCGACTCTACTCCGAGCTCCTCCCGGGTAACTGAGCTCCTCACCCGATCTTGAAGGAAACTCGAAGGTAAGGCTTGAAGGTAAATCGAGAGCTCGTGAACAAGACCCCGAGATACTTGAACTACTCCACTTGAGGCAAGAACTCTCGAGAGGGGATGCCATCTTTTTCCGGTGGAGAACGATGGCCTCGGCTTTGGAGGTGCTGATCCTCGTCCCGGCCGCTTCACACTTGGCTGCAAACCGCCCCAGAGCAAGCTGAAGGTCCTGATTTGATGAAGCCAATAGAACATCGTCTGGGCCCCGCGACCTGGCCTCAGATAAAGTGGAAGAAAATGGATGGATGGATGGATGGTTGGTTTTTGTTCTATGATTTTTTTTTAAGTGTTTGTGTTTGGCTTTGATTGACAGGTCCAGTAGAACTGTGGAAGCTCGTTGGTGCTCTGGAGACATGGCTGCCATCATGAACTTGTTCTATTAATGTAAACGGGTAAGAGTTGCGGTTTACTACGGCAGTGGCACTAAACAGTGACACTGGTTAAACATTTGTTCCAGTAACCAAGCAAATTCTGATCCAATTTAACAAGAAAGTTCAAATAGACAAACAGTCCTATGGTTCGATGAAGCAAGACGGCTGGATACGTGACAGCTGGAGGAAGGGACTTGGTTAGTCTCGAAATGTCAACTGTTTATGTCAAGAAATCTCCACAAAGAACACACAAAAGACATGACGATAACAACAAGTACTACACATACAAAACATACATGATTTTCACTGAGTATTGACCA
Organism: Gobius niger; assembly: GCF_951799975.1. Classification (NCBI taxonomy): domain Eukaryota; kingdom Metazoa; phylum Chordata; class Actinopteri; order Gobiiformes; family Gobiidae; genus Gobius; species Gobius niger. The sequence continues at coordinate 9,201,172 of NC_136852.1, read as the reverse complement.
AGTTTTACATGATTAAACATTGAGTAAAAGAACAAAACAAAGGAAATCTCTGAATCAAACCCTTACAGTCCTCACCATGATCTTTTTGCCAAACTTGCTACCTTATTTAATATTGTTTGTAGTTTGGCAATACCAAAACACGCACATTATTTGCAATCATTATGAAGTATACCAGCATTTCTTGAGAACAAATTTGGCTCCTCTGCCCGCCGCTGAATGAAACTCCGCGGACTGTGACAGCGACTTGGAAGCCGTCCTGGCGTCTGCTCCGTCCAAGAGCTAAACACGGCTAAAAAGCCCACGTACTGGCCGGGTCTGCAGAATGAGATTTACTCCGGCTAATTACACATAATGATAACACTGAATGATGCAGTATATTGATCCGGTTACAGCAGCGGCGCGTCGTGGAGGAGGCAACATCCTCGGGGCTCGGCAAAAAAAACACATGAGCTCATCCGCAAACAGTATTGCATTGTTGCCATAGCGTAATTCGGCTTGAGGAACCGCGGGCTGTGCTGCTGCTGCTCACGGGTCGGCTCACGGTGAAAATGAATTATGGTTTATAACAGAGCAGACGCTAGAGTTTGACACACTACAATCTCATTAGTGCGCTACATGCCCACTGACACTTCCAATCCCAGAGATGGTAATTTAACAGCTAGTTTTAGTCCAATCCAAGTGTCACAGGGGGAAACTCCCACTGTCGGAGGAAGCAGAGGACTTTCAGCATAAAACCTCAGGGAGTTGATAGATGAGGTGTCACCTGTCGGCAACATGTTTCTAGTCATTGCAGCAAGAACGCGCTTGTCACTGCTCATCAACCTGTCAAACAACACCGTTTTCCAGGTTAAAGTTAAAGCTTCGTCCTTTACAGTTTTACTTGAGCTACAAATCCTTAAAGGCCCTTTACCTTTCTATTTTCTATTTTTTTTTTAAGAGAAGCCACTAAAAATCTGTTAGTTGTGGTCCAAAATCATTCCTAACTTTTCGAGTGTATGACTTTCAGGACAACTTTTCAGGATCACTGTCACAGAAATGCAAATAGATGGACAGCATTTTTTTTCTTCTAAAAATGTCAGACTTTACATTATACTAAAGGGGAAGACAAGACAACATTTGTTCCACTACTATAAAAAAAATAGGTTTAGTGCCTTTAAAGGGACTATGGGGAGTTTAGAAATGTTAAAATGGTGTATTTTCCTACATGTTCCAGCCATGTCCTAATTTGTCGAATGAGCCCAGACCTGTTCACCACAACTGCCTCTAAAATCCTGCACTGTCACTCAAAAAGGTGTTAATTCGGGTCCGAATTACCGTCATGCACAAGCTTTATATAGAAGGTGCAGTTACACATATGGCCTAAGGTGGCAGTAGTGAGTATAAAATGGCCAAGTTGCATCCAGCCCCTTTAAATGTTATAGGCTATATCATGCTTTATTTAATAACTACTTTATGCCCCTTAGTCTTGATATTTTTGTAGTATAAATGAAAAAAAACATGTGTATCTTAATGTTTTGCTTGTTATTGATGGTATGACATCATTGGAGTTAAACAAAGACACCGACAGTCTCTATGGGAGGAGCAGGCGCTAAAGAAGCTAAATGTATCTTGGGACAGCCTCTCCATGCTCTGTCCTCAGAGTTTTCACTCATGCCTTCGGGACGTGGTTTTTATGTACCTTTTCGGAAAACTAATCGTTTCTCCAACTCTTTTGTCCCCTCTGTCACTGAACTGTTGAATTCTGAAGGGAGTGTGTTTGTGAAGTAACTTAGACCTTTTGAAATGTGCCCTATTTTTATTGTTATGGACTATTTCTCTCTTGAGCATCTACTCTTATCTGAACTGTTGGGAGTGACACACAGTGATATAAAGTTTTCTGAATCTGATAAAGCAAAGTTATCCTTTGGGCCAGCAGAGTGCAAACATCCTCCTTTTGTGCAACACTAGCAGAAGCTATAGACCCTGGAGGTAATATGCCACTCAGTGCGAGAGAGACAGTTTGACCACAGATCAGTTTTTCAGCAAAGGCGTCTGGACTGTAAAACATGGGGCCCGATCTTGTGTCTCAAAACACAGACCATAGCGTAACATTTAGTCTTATTAGGAGCGCACTTTGTGATCCTGCCACTCAAGACTTAGCGCATTTAAGTGGGTAGTACAGTACGTGGGGTTGGAGACACATTTTTTCCTCCAACCAGACTCCACGGCCGGGAAGGGGGAGGGGGGGGTTGTGGGGGTGTGGGGGGTGAGCATATGCATTTGTTTGGTTTCGCGTTCACGCCAAGCGGGCCGATCCGTGCCACTCTCTTGATACATGAACATTGTTTTGCTCACGATGGGTTAATTAAAGTTCAAGTTTTTAATCTGACCTGTGAGAGCCTGTAATGCTTAAAGGGACTAGATGCAAGCTGGTCATTTTTATGCTCACTACTGCCACCATAGGTCTTACGTGTAACTGCAGGTTCAATATTAAGCTCGTACATGACGGCGCTTTGGACCCGAATTAACACCTTTTTGAGTGACAGTACAGGATTTTAGGCAGTTGTGGTGAACAGGTCTGAGCTCATTCTACACATGGAGTTTTGAATGAGGAAGAGGGAGACGGTATGAAAGACTAAAGCTGGGCTTACACTGTGCAATATTCAAGCGTGCCAAATGAATCATCAAATATCAAACATGTCAGAAAAACCTGCGATTTTCAGTCATACGTTCGTCTTGAGCAGCTAATCGTGGCTCCTAGTCTCCTGTTCACGACACAACAGAGACACACGGCGAGCTGACACTTCACACGACTTCAAAATTGTTGTGCGAATCGTTGCGAACATTGCACAGTGTAAACCCAGCCAAATAAAACATGTGAAAAATGACAGAAAACACCACTCCAGTTATGCAGCTATGAGTTAGCATGATAGATACAGACGGCATCTCTGGAATCGCCCATATATGGTCATGTTTGAAAACAGTTAAGGGGGAAAACAATTTGCAAAAAAAATCTAAACTTTCTTTAATTATTCAAAAACAACTTTAACAAATGCTGAATTATGAATATAGTTTTCTACTAAATAAAGATACAAAAACATGGGGAGGAGCAAAGTGGTTCAACAGCCCATAAATACATAAATAACGGAGAATGCTAACCAGATGCTACATGTTAGCATCGGGCTAATGCTAGCGTTAGCTAGCGCTAGCTACAACTGCCATTTTTTCACTTCTACTGAACAATCTGCTATGAGAAAATATCCATATGGGCCCGATTTACACTTGACTTTACTTATGTGTGATAAATAAGTTCATATTCCACCAGAAAATGGCTTAAAAGAGTGGAAAATTGTGTTTCTCTAAAGATTCTATTATCCCCTCGGCGAAGCCACGCCCCCTTCTATGACGAGATGCCGTCTGTATCTATATAGGCCCTTTAAATGCTGGGGTTTGAGCTCATTTGATACTCTAGTCAAACCTTTTGAACACAAATTATGGCTTGCACACTTCCAAATAATCAACTGTCTGTCTCGCTCAGAACGCTTTGGCTCTTTTGGACACAGTTCAGTAAACACATCTTTATTTGCAGATGCCGCATCATGAGAGCGCTCGCTGAAAGAAAAATGTCCAGCGCTTTGCTGTGCATTGTGTCAGATCTGCTCTGTGTGTGCAGCTTTAGACAATAAGTTTACGTAGCAGCGGCTTTTCTGACACGGGAATGAAGCGTTTTGTGAATTTAAAGAAAACACTGAGCCGCGTGTTTGGGGGAAACGTCAGGAAAATGTTGTGTCAGTCAAGAAAAAGGGGAAAGAAATTGTACTGTCATCACACACTCATGATGAATACAGTTTTATCCTATGTCTCACTAACAGACTAAAACAACTACTCTTGCAGCTGTCAGCTTTGCAACCCACACTCGTCGTTTCCTTCATTTCGACACAGGCGCTTTTTTTTTTTTTGCACCTGAATGGGGGGGAGCATGCCAGCGACTCATCTCTCTGTCACGACGCGAAAGGCCCTGGTAATATTTACACATGCCACTCGTGTAATGACCCTTTCCGCGAGTCAAGGCGGCATAAAGCATATTTAATAAGCGCGCACTCTCCCAGTCTCCGGGGGTGAGCGCTGAAAAAGAAGTGTCTGAAAAGTGCAGATAAAAAGCTCCGGCGTATGGGCAGAGAGGAAGATGGGGAGAGGGGGATAAGCAACGAGGCCACAGCGGCACCGCATTGATTTGTTGACGTCGAGGGCCAAAAGTAATGTGTCATTTCGGCAGCTGCGTCGGCCGATAAGACGGGGAGGCAAGAAAGAAAATGAAAAAATACCGAGGGCGTCTTGAGGAATGGATGTCAGTGTTTCGGATTGATAGGCTTAGCACATCTTTCGAGTGAGAGCTCAGAGGAGATCAGAGGGTGAAGGATTCTATTAGGCTACAACAGAGAAGATAATTGACGCTGGTTTTAAAAAGGCATTCTGTGTCACATTTCACCTGACTGAACGGTAAGCAAGCGTCTGTCACGTTTTGATTGGTGAGAAATACCTCAAAAGACACAGAGATATTGCTTGATTTTCGACAAACATGAGGTTTAATACATCACGTCTTTATTTTGACAACGCACTTGAAAAATGGCTCTGTCGGTGTCTGCGCGTTCGAAGCTCGGTGTTTGTTTATGTCTCTGAATTTTGCAACAATTCAGATGCGCTAGTGGCAGCCAAATACAACCTGGAGTTCTAAAGTATGGCTTAAATGCAAGAATACAAGTAATGAAGATGCTTAATGCTGTGAGGGCGGGGCTTAATGCAGGGGGAAGTTTAGAGCCTTGTTGTATAGATACAGACGGCGTCTCGTCATAGAAGGGGGTGTGGCCTCGCCAAGGGGAAAATAGAATCTTTTGGGAAACACAATTTTTTACTCTTTTTAGCCATTTTCTGGTGGAATATGAGCTTATTTATCACATACAAATAAAGTCAAGTGTAAATCGGGCCCATATGGATATTTTCTCACAGCAGATTGTTCAGTAGAAGTGAAAAAACGGCAGTTCTAGCTAGCGCTAGCTAATCGTTAGCATTAGCTAGTTTCATTCTCCGTTATTTATTTGTTAATGGGCAATTGAACTTGCCTGGCTCTGCCATACTCTTCCCTGTCCATTCCATGCAGGGAATTAGTCTGGTCACGGAGCAATTGGAGCAGTTTGAAAGGGCGGGCCTAACACGCACAGATTGTCAGTGAAATAAACCAATTAGCGATTAGCGGACGTGACGACAGCTGTGTCCAATTAAAAAAATATGAAGTGAATATAAACTCACGCGGAGAACGCAAGGCAAAATCCTTGACTACTTCATCCAATGATTAGTTTTGGCTGATGTTAACGTTAATTGAACTAAAAACATAGAGGTGCAGCGAGTGACGTAACCTTCTCATTTCACTGTGACGGTCGTGATTGGTTCGGCTCGGCCTTAGCCGCCAATCGACAAGTTGTCTACCGTGCGTGGCCACACCCACCTTCTTTCGTGCAGAAAGAAGGTGGGTGTGGTTTATTATCAGGCTACAATTGAACCACTTTGCTCCTCTCCATGTCTTTGTGTCGTTATTTAGTAGAAAACTATATTCATAATTCAGCATTTGTTAAAGTAGTTTTTGAGTAATTAGAGAAAGTTTAAATTTTTTCAATATTGTTTTCCCCCTTAACTGTTTTCAAACATGACCATATATGGGCGATTCCAGAGATGCCGTCTGTATCTATTGTTGTTATAATGTTTATCACTGAATAAGTGCTATTATTATTTTTGGTCAGGGACTATACGGATGAAAACTAGCTATTTAGCGAATCTCCGTCTCTACGAGCTTAATAGTGCATATGACAGGTTTTAATGCTTTTGAAAATATAACTTATTTCAAGTATAACATCAGTTGCAAGTTCATCAGTTGCATAAATAGAGTCAATATGTATTGACTGTGTTCGGGAGCAGGACCACGCCTCAACCTATCACACTTTGCTCACAAACCACTCTTGCTTTCACCTAACCACGCCTCTAATTACTCACGAGCCATAATATGCCAAGCCAAGCCTCGTCATCTCAGTTTGTTTGAAACTGTCGACCCCACCCGCGCTTCCTTCATGTCTGTTCCATTTCAGTAATGATTCTCCTGCTTAGAAGGGGGGTCCCGAATAGCTGGGTTCATCCGAGGCGGAGCCCCCACCCACAGTCTCTCCCAGTTTCACTCCACACTAAAACCTTGTGAATAAAATCTTAATTGCACTTTGTTGTGGCGTGGTCCTTGCTAGTGAATTATCATTTTATTTCAGTGAAACCGCAATTCTAATGAAGAAATGTAGGGCAGAAAAGTGATTTTTGTTTTTATTTTTAAGCTGCTGACAGGAAGTGACATAGAGGAAGGTAAAGTTCCACAGTAGTTTGACTCCTTTCCCATTGACTGAACATGGTCGGCACGGCAACAGTTTAAAATGGTTGTCCTTCTTATATGTCACTTCCTGTCGTACTAAAGATGTAATATAATTGTGTTAACTGTTTTAGCAAACATTTTGTCTCATATGTCATTTGCACTTTAAAGGCACATTATGGAACTTTTCATGTGAAAAGAAAAACGTATTATTTGTCCGTATTTGACCTTTTAGTGACCTTTACTTTCCATCAGTGGCCTCGATGTTCCAAGATCAAATATTTTTAGATTATCTGGTAGGTTTTCACTGCACCCTCTAACCAGAGCAGGGTTGCCAGGTCTAGGCAGCCAGACCTGCCCAAAAATCTGTATGTCCGCGGAAAACCCGCGGACATTCATACATTGATTACTATGTAACTGAGCCTATGTGCTCCTGCGATGATGAGAAACCACCCCATCTCCCACCCATATTGATAAAGCAGCTCACGGAGCCTTACATTATAGATTTTGTTATTCAAAATAGTGATTCTGATCAAAAATAAGACAGAAATAGGCAATTTTAATTATATTATTATTTATTAAGCGGAATGGCTTAAAAATTGCCCTGCACCAGAGGAATTGAACCTTGAGCGATATACAGGGCACCCCGATGGAAAGTAAAGGTGATATGTTAACCACCCATACAGACATTTGGTCATCGTCAAAAGTGACCTTTTTTGAGCTTTGTTAGCCATGTGACAATGTTGTTCTCTCGTCAAAAACACACCCGGGGCTGTGTTTTGCGCCACTAACGCATCTTTGTGTAATCTGTGGATCTTCTTGGGTGAATGCTATTCTTAGCAGCGCGACGGCAGCTCCCAAAAGGCTTCCTTTTCCTATATCAGGGAATGCTCCTCAACTCTCGATCTCTTTCAATTGCGTCCTTTTATCTCGGAGTTAAAACACTCATAGCTTCATTTACAGCCTCTCTTTTTTTTCTTCTGTCTCTTCATTGACACATATACGGGGATTGAAAGTCCTGGATGTTTTGTTTCAGCTGTTTTACATCAATAAAGCATTTTCTTACCGACAAAGTGTAAGAAAGTGATCGACATGTGCTTGACATATATCACACACACGCAAAAAGCATAATACTTCCTCTTTAAATGTGCTATTGTACTGTAAGTAAGTAATTCCTATGTACAGTATATTTCAAGCCACCAACAAGGTTATTTTGTTTGTTTCTACCCCCCATTTACTGAAAAATAGTCAAGAAATGAGGCGTCCGCAGTGATGCCTTATTTGCAGATTGTTCTAATCACTTCAAATTCACTCATGTGCAGCAGACAGACAGACAGACCGACATAATGAGCAGAGACAGAAGCGAAACCACGTGCGATACGAAAGCAGTGAATAAACGAGCCTTTTATAGAGCCTTTAAAACGGATCGTGTCGCTCAATCAGTGGCATGCTGGGATCTTATTTTAGCCCTGGAGTTCTTGGTTTTGGAGCGGCCCACATTCAGCTTGTCAAAATAAGAAATCTATACCATCCCTGACGGTAAGAAGTTAAAGGGATGTTTCAGGATTTTTGACATAGGGCCTCATTTCCTAGTTATCTAGAGTGTTGCTGGTACCTGGAGATATATATATTTTTTTAATTCATCAAGTTCTTATATTTGAAGAGCTTAGTGGCAAGAGGCTAATACAAGGCTAGTGCATTTCTATGGTATCAGCTAGCCTGCATTAAAAACTGTCTGACCCGCTCCACAGTGCACCTGAGGCAAATCACTTATAACACCAGACTAACCATATAAATGTCTGTGCTAATAGAATCATGTTTGAAATATGATTGACCTTGTATCGCATGAATTACCGCATTTTGAGGGACTATTTTCTCGCAGATCACTCCGCCGCTGCGTAGCTTATACAACCACAAAGCTGATGCTGCTCAAATATAAGTTATTTTAAATGCAAAATAGTTATAATGATTCTATTAGCACAGACATTTATATGGTTAGTCTGGCGTTATAAGTGATTTGCCTCAGGTGCACTGTGGAGCGGGTCAGACTGTTTTTAATGCAGGCTAGCTGATACCATAGAAATGCGCTAGCCTTGCACTAGCCTAGCGCCCCGAAGCTCTTCAAATATAAGAACTGCATGAATTTAAGAAAAAAAATATCTCCAGAAATCAGCAACACTCTATAACTAGGAAATGAGGCCCTATGTCAAAAATCCTGAAATATCCCTTTAAGCTCAGGACCTCTTTTTATTCGGGCTATTGAGCCTCCAGTATCATTGGAGGCTCAAAAGGGCGAACGGTGGTCAAGAAATGCACTGAATCTATCGTCTGCTCTCTTCTACATCTGCGAGACAAACATCGTGCGTGAGTTTGAAAGACCGTTAGCGCCTTGTTGATGGTGGATCTGATCAAGTATTAAATGTCTAGTGTGTAATAAGGAGCAGCAGCAGCAGCAGCAGACTGGAGAGCCAGGGCAGACACAATATCATCCACTCCACTGGCTCTGGCTAATCACATCAGCCCACTCACTCCCATACGGCGAGCAGACAGACACGCGCGCATGAGCGAGCGCCGGGGAGCGCATTTGAAGCCAACATCTGACTCGCAAGCCCATCTGAATGCGTTTTATGGATGGAGAGCGGTGGAGAAAGGAAGTAGGATGTAAAAAAAAAAAGAAGAGAAGCCCACGCTAAACTGTTAACTTAAAATGCATGTGCTATAGGCGGGAGATGAAAAATAATACCCACAACAAGACGAAACAAAGGCTGATAATGTGGCTAAATTGTAGCACAGGTAATTTGAGCAGTGCCATGAGCAGGACAAGTCTGGTGGAAGTGTATGGAGGTTTAGCCAGAGGAAGACATACTGTAATATTACTATATCTATATCTATATCTTACTATATCTAGGAAGGAGTCATTTTGTTTCACAGTACTTTTAAGTGCCTTTATTAAAGTTTGCATGTCTTTTATCTAAAGAGTTATTTCTGTTAAAGTTAAAGCAGTACTAAGTAACTCATGCCCCTAGAGGCCATAAGCGCCACTACAGGTGTCGTAGTATGTTGCGTTTGTTTTACTCATTAATTTTCCGTGAGAGTAAATACTACGCTGACAGAAAAGACAAAGGGAGAGAGTGATATTGTTCATCCAATTACACAATGGAGATCATTTTTTTCACTCAAACTTGGCTGTAAATACTGTTGTGGCGCTAGCCCGCAGTTAGCTTCGCCCGCTAGCCTATTAGCTTCGTCTTAGTGATTCCATCAGTGTGTATTGGTGCTCCGGGTCGGGGCAGCAAAGTTGCAATTGTGGAGGAGCCGGGCCTACCCCAAGTCCTCCCTTTTTTGGTCTTTATCTAGGTTGCGAGCTGAACAGAAACTTAGTTCGCTGACGAAGCCTCTTGGATGAGAGGCGAAACGTTCAAGACTCCAACCACTGAGTACAGAAGACGACTCGAATACCCTCATTGGAGATGGACAGCTCCTGTACGACTGAGAGCTTACACAGACACAATGTTCTTTTCTTCGTTAGTTACATAAACGAAAGGTTTAAATGACACCATCAGGTACATTTTAAAGTAAAAATTTTATTTGGGTGTTTTATGTAAATTCACATTTCATTACATTTGTTACAAGTTTTAATAAACACTCCAGTATAAAAAATATGACATTTTATTCAGATTCAAACAACTTTATTTATTCCACGTCGGGCAATTCCTTCATTTTAGCAATCATTTCATGGTTTGGGCTTTACAGGGTTAAACATACTGTAATTAAGACAAATTCAGAATACTTTTCTATTCTCACCTTGGTATTTATTTTATCACAATTGTTTACTTGCTGAAATGATATCTAAATAATGGCCTCTTGAGTTATTATTTTTGGCCACTCTACCCAACATCTTTCTCCACCGAGTGAGTATCTTCTGAGCCCGTGTTGTGCGCCCTCATCCTTTTGAAAACCCCACTGCAGAATCCTAAGTCCCTCCAAATCCACTGCTGATGCATAAACTATGAGTGTGCCCGCGTTCGTCTGGACCCTCGCGTGTCTCACTGTCAGGTATCCGCCGCTTCTTGATTACCTAAAAACTCAGTGAGAAAAAGGTATAAGCGGATGAGTGAATTTGGATGTCTTTCGCGTGCGTATCCGAGCCCGCGGACAACCCCCCGGGGAGCAGGAGCGTGCAAACCCAGAGCCTGAGCCAGGTCTGGGGGGGATTACGGGCCGCGGCCACGATGGGTGGAAACGTGGGAGTGCTCTGCGGCTCGCTCACACGCCATGCTGCTTTTAAGGACAGGCGGGAGTGTGCGTAAAGTGGAGTGTGTGTGTGTGTGTCTGAGGGCTGCTGCTGCTGCTGCCGCTGCCTCATCAAAAAGCAATGGTCCCCTCATGTGTTTCATGCAGATCCTCTGAGCACAGTCAAAGCAGGTCACGGCGGAGGGAATAAAGTCAGATTTGGAGGCTGGAATGAAATGGAATATTACAGTTTTATGGCGTGTCAACAAAAGTGTCTCAGAATCGTTCCATTTATTAGTCAGTCCTGTCACAAAACCAAGTCGTCTGGAACCAAAGGGGAAAACCCTCCAATAGTGGCAAATTGTAAGTGTTTTTTTTTCCTCAACAATTAACATCGCAGATGCATCAAATATGACGGCTACAACTATATATTTACCTCAGCACATGACTATCACTATGCAACCGGTTTGTTGTGACAATCCTAAAAATCCCCAAACCAGCCGAACAAGGAACTAGTATAAATGGCAAATGCATTTGTTTGCAGCGAGGAGGAATTGAGCTCTTATGGACGGGACTTCCTCATTTTGGTTCAGAATACTTCAGCAAATTTAAACAAAATTTACGTAGGCCCTGCGGTGACCGGTTAACATTAGCAACGCTTTGACAAAAGAGAGACCGTAATGGACAAAATCTGCCATGCTTTGAAGCAAGCTGGAGGCGTTAAAGTGACGGAGAGTGATATTAGCCACAGCTCAACACAATACATTACACACAGGGTAAAATGCTTTATTTGTCGTGCAATTGTACAACAAAAGCACTCGGAGCAAACATATGAGGACACGAAGAGAACATGTGCAACTCCACAGGAAACAGCCTACCTGATCCGGGATTCGAACCTGGAAAGAGCCCAAATAAATACTCAAATACTCATTTAAAAGAAAAAAAGTACTGTGATGTGAGTAAGTTCTTTTTGAAAGTAAAAAGTTTTTGATTTGTATTCAGTTCAATGATGAGAAACAACACTTGTTATAATCTGAAAATTTGAATAGTTCCCAAAAAATACCATATAAGAATGTATTAAATATATATATAATTCTGAAGGGGCACAAAACACAAAAACACAAACTACATATATTTTAGGTCGATATGAAGCTTTTGTAACTTAAAAATGTACTGATAGCGGCAGGTGTGACTTTTTAGTAGCAGTGAAGATACTTCATAACAGTGTGACTTAGGTCAAAGTGAATGATATAACTACTCTAATAAGTACAGTTTCTTCAAAAGATAAGCGAGAACTACCCGCATCTGCCACTCTGTCACCATGCTGTCCAGTGTTTCATATGTTCTCCATTGGCCTAAAGTGGACATGCATTATTGAGGCTTAAAAACATTCTTTTGGTACCTGAGCATTAATATTTTACGTTAAAAAATGACAGGATTTCTAATTGGCTTGGAGTGCAACAGTGGGAATGGCACCCCAGAACAGCTTTTAAACCAGCTTCTACTTTCATATAAAAGCATGCTAGAAAATCAATGTCAGCGTGATAAGCGCTGCACAGGTCTGGTGAGGGATTATGGGCTTGAGACATTTATAAGAAAGGTTTTTGTTCCATCTAAGATGCAGGAAAATCCAGGAAATATGGTTAAAAGTATATGCGCCTATCTGTTACAAATATCAGATACTGAACCGATACCTGTTTTGGCTGTTAGCACTTTCAAAACACTACTTTCATCAACGGAGGGAACGGTAGCGCAGTGGTTAGCACCTCCACTTCAGAGCTAGAAGGTCCCGGGTTCGATTCCCAGGACGGGGCCTTTCTGTGTGAAGTTTTTATGTTCTCCCCGTGTCTGCATAGGTTTCCTCCGGGTACTCCAGTTTCCCCTTCCACTAAAAACATGAGCAATAGGTGAATCCTCCAGCCAAGTGATTCTGACCATCAGCCTGGCTCCACATCATGGAGATGGTTTCCCGGACGGGCACTGCCGTCGACCACTGCTCCTTACGGGTTGCCTCAGGGGCATCGAAGGATGGCTTAAATGCAGAGGACAAATTTCCCTACGGGGACAATAAAGTATACAAACAAACTAAAACTCAGAACCAGGGGAATTTAATCGCTGAGTTAGTTTTAACATTGCCGTATAAAATGCCGCGGCTTGTAGCAGTATGCTAATGCAAGCGGCAGTATGCTAACGCTATTTATCATGCACAAGCTGTAATGATCTGATCACTTAATGCTGTGAGTTGATGTAACCTAAAGCCTGTCATATATAATTAGAAGAATCCAGTGATCCTGGAGTTAATGATTTCCATTAGTTTATTTATAGATATAATTGATGATAAATCTCGTTTGCAATAAAAGATGAGACTTTATTGAAGACCATTCACTTTTTCACTCAGAGCAGCCACTTTTAAGAAAGTCTCTTGGTATTGGTTAATATCGGATATCGGCAGATACTCAAACCGCCAGTATCGGCATCAAAGCAAAAAGCTGGATCAGTGCATCTCTAGTTAAAAGCTCAAAAATCCCAATTTCTTTTCTCCAATTTCATGTGATCAAACCAGCAAACATCGCTACTAGTGCTACTGTAAAATCCACTACGAGCTTATGAACGCATTAAAGAGGAAACACAAAAACAAGATGGCCGCATTGAAGCTGGATTTATCACTGTGAATAATGAAAACAGAGCCAGTGCAACGTGTTCCCCAGATGCCGCATTGTCCCATTTAAATCCACTCACAGAGAGGACGGGCCTGTTTGGAGCTCCATGAACCGTGCGACCACAACCCAGAGCGGGATAAACCGGTCTTTCTCAAACTGACATCATCTCTGTCACCTGGAGAACGATTCACGTCTTCAAAGTCCTCGTCCCTCCAGCTCGGGCGAGAGCAACGAGACCAGCGCCTTGTAAAAAAAAAAAAAATACAGGAAAAAAAAAAAGTGACTTATGAATCTGCAGCTACAGCTATTTACGACACGTGAATAAAGAGAACAATAAAAGAGCGGCGGGCCCAGACATGATGATATAATACGTTCCACTCTGGAGGACACAAAGAGGAAAATGGGAACAAGAGGCATATCCCAGTAAAAAAAATGCGCAGGGATTTTCATATTCGCAAGTGATGGTGATGTGTTGGTAATGAAAGTCATAAAAGTACAAATGGCAAGATTTGTGAGGGGAGTATGAGAGGCACATGCTGGGAAATGCAGTAACTATTGTTCTTTGCCGTTTTAATAATAATCATAGTAAAACTTCTTTCAGTGCATTGTTATAGATTTCTCTGAATAGCAAGTGACATCATTCCAGCGACATCCTTGTTACTTCAGGGTCGCCATAACAAATAATCTCCTGATGCTCATTTGACATATCATTTTTAGGTTACTGTGGAGTGACTCGAGCTGTTTCCACACATGACCTCCTCAGAACATTGGGCCTCATTCATCAACATCTTCTTAAAGGAACAGGCCACTGTTTTTCCATACTGTGATATCAAAAAATCAATCAATCAAAACTTTATTTATAAAGCGCTTTTCATACAAGGTTGTAACACAAAGTGCACACAAGTGATATGTTCTTACCTGATCTTAGACGAGTTGATACGTACCCGTCTGGTCTTTATGCGTTCCTGTGGAAGAGCTTGGTCTCTTCTAACTTCACCCCGTTTGGAGCTATAGGAATATACTGGGAGAGGCCAAATGCTAACAACATCTTTGGTCATTGTGTGTGACTGAGGGCACGCACAAAGACCAGACAGGTACGTATGAACTCATCTAAGCTCAGGTAAGAACATATCTCAGTATGGAAAAATGGTGGCCTGTTCCTTTAAGAACGTGTCATGAATCTGCCGCAGTTTCCTGACACTGCTTTTGTAAGAACGGATTTAAGAAGTGTCTGGTCTTTGTGTGTGCGCTCAGTCCTCAACTCCTCCCCGTTTGCCACAATGACCACGTTCGAGGGGGAAATCATGGCGGATTTTCAGACTCCTCCTACCCTGCTCTGACGAAGCATGTTCTTAAAAAGGGCATAAGGGCGGGATCTTCACTGTAGACTCGGCCCTAGCATGATGTGTTGTTGAGTCGTAGCCACGCCCCATTAGCTCTAATGCTAACGGCCTGTCAATGAAAGTCCGGCCCTCACTAGTACAGTATGTGAGATTTCTTTCTTTCTTTAATTGTATCTAACCTAGCGTTATCTCAGGAGGAATATCTAGCTGTAGAAAGTTCCCAAAAATTAGAAACCAGGTTTTAAAGTTGTTTTTAATGTGTCTAAAGTGCAATGCTTTCCAATGGGAGACTAGCGGCCAGCGGCCTTTGGCATCATCACAAGCTAAGACCTACAAAACTGATCGTGACTGTCGCAATTTCTAAGCGCTTTTGTTATGTTATCGTAGTTTTCATCACCTTTTCATCTCATGTTTGTCATCTTATCGCACTTTTGTGGCTGTCTTGTTGATTTTTTAATTGCTTGTTTGTCACTCTTTAAAGCATGGGTCCTCAAACTATGGCCCCCCATCACAGTCAGGAGCGATAATGTGGCCCCCAGAGAAAAAACTTCGAGGACCCCTGCTTTCAAGGAAAACTTACCCTCAAATCCACTTTTTTTTTGCTGATAAACTTATGAGTGTCCAATAGTGTTGTCTACTTATTTGCATTAAATTGCAAAAATTAATCTATAAATAGATCCATTTTCTGCCTAAAAACGTCAGTGTGGCGCCTCTATAGGCGAAATGTCTGTACTGCATTTGATTTTTGAATTTGGCGCCACTGTTGTAGAAGGCAAGATGTCACTTGCCCTGCACTCCAATGAAACGCTCCCACACATGGCCCTGGCCCCGCCTCCAACAGTGAGGAGAGAGCGAGGGACGGAGAGGTATACAGGCCCCTGTAAATCACAGACCCATACCTGTGTTGCTTTTATGTTGCTTTTTTCATTGCTTTTGTTGTGTTTTTGTCACTTTTTCATCAATTTCTTTTTTTTTGGATCACTTTTTTGTTGCTTTTTCATCACTCTTTAGTCTTTCTTCCTTTTAGATTTGGGTAAAGCCAAACTGTAGAAAATGCCCTTGGTTCATGTGGAGGTTAATTGCATTCAAGCATCATTTATTTAGGGGTTGTATCTATTTTTTGGAGCTACAGTATATTTCAGATGCTTCTTTGTATTTTCCCCCAATTTTGTGCTTATTCTAAGTGATGTGAGGCCTGTGTGATCATTTCAAACACTTCAAAGGCAATGACAGTTTGATTTATTTTGGAGAATACTTTTATATATCGGCTTAAGTGTGTGAATAAACAAATGTGACAGTAAATAGTTTTTTGTCCCTGAGCAGGAAAAAGGAAAAGTGTCTGTGCCGCTTCAGTACATTATGATAATTCCGATTAATATTTTTCATCACACTTAACCTTTCGTAATTGATTAATTAAGTAAACATCACCCTGAGACTTTGAAGCCTGCCCTTTCACATTGAACAGAGAGATGAGGGACGGCACACACTCTCCTGACTCCTAAAGCCACTCTCTCTTCTCTCCTCTTTGCTCCTCGCCGCCTCTTTTGAACTTTGTGTCACTCGTACAGAATCTCGCGTGACCCGCCCGGGCGACGTGTGAAGTAACCACATCTCTCTCTCCGCCGCCCTTCCACTCCTCCGTCAGTGCCTTATCTCCTCCCGAAGACTCCCCCGTTCATCGGACTGTCACCACTCATGTGTTTATCTTCTAACCACCAGCCTGTAATTGCATCTGCGTTGAATGAGGCTTTTCGTTGCTGGATGCTTCCGCGGTTTTCCCTCAAGTGTCGCTTCAAAAACAGATTTTTATAAGAATCATATTGCTTCTGACTGCAGTCTGTGATAAAAGGGACCAAGAAATGTTTATATGTTTTGAGGAAGGAGACACGGCAGCTGCCAACGCTGTACTGTGAAGTTATGAAGGGAGTAGGAACGCGAACTATGTGAATTTGAATGGTTGCAAATCAGAAAAGGCTGGAGACAACATAATGATTAGTGTCTTAAGCCCCATTTCGACAGGACCAGACCGGAACAGACCGGAGCGGTTTGAAGGGGTTTCCACAGCCAAAAGTGAACCACTCCGCTCCAAAAGGGGGGTCCAAACTGCTCCAGTCCCAGACCACTTTAGCCATGGGGTCTGGAGTGGTTTGCAAACTAGACCGGTTTGGGGGGAAAGGGGAGGGGAGGCTTGTTACCACTCTGATTGGTCAGGCCAATGGTTAGCTTGCATATTTAAAGCAGTACTAAGTAACGTGTTTACCTTAATAAATCCTTTTCGTCGTCCCTGTGGGGGTAATACAAGTGTTTATGGGATGATTGGAGGGTCTTTCATCTCCCCCTGGTGTCACTGGCCAGAAAACCATGTTTGCAACTTGACTGCCACCGGACCGGAGCCACCAATACACACTAATAGAATCACGAAGAAGAAGCTAACATGCTAACGGGCAAAGTTAACTGCAGGCTAGCGTCACTTTAAACAGTATTTACAGCCAGGTTTGAGTGAAAAAAAAAATTCCATTGTATAATTGGATGTACAATATCCCTCTCTCCCTTCACCTTTTCTGTCAGTGTAGTATTTACTCTCCAAGACAACAAGTAAAAAAATCGCAACTTGCTACGACACCTGCAGTTGCGCTTATGGCCTTTAGGGGCAAGGGTTACTTAGTACTGCTTTAAAGTTTCTTTCTCTTCACAAGGCTCTATCATGACTGGTTCACAGAAAATATAGGATTTTTGTTGCCATCTCTACTCATAGCATATGCCTGATTTTGATTTGAAATCAAATAATTCAATCAAATCAATTAAATTATATATTTTCCCTCATATTTATGTCAGGAATCTGCTGCTCAAGTTTCCAAGTTTGATTTTGCACAGTTTTCCCATACATTGTTTCTTATTGCCCAAATGAGAGGAGCGAGGCCTCATATCTCCCTCTTTTGTTGCCATATCTGATTTGTAGAAAGGTCTTTTGTGAATTCCACGTGTAGTAATGCCAGCCACAGGTAAACAAACTACTGTAGATACGGTAACCTAGCAGATCACTTCGCCTCTGCGTAGCTTACAACCAGGAAGCTGATGCTGCTCAATTATAAGTTCTTTTAAATGCAAAATGGTAATATTTAAAACATTATTCAGTCAACACAGACATTTATATGGGTAGTCTGGTGTTATAAGTGATTTGCCTCAGGTGCACTGTGCTTGGGTCAGACTGTTTTTAAAGCAGGCTACTAGTTACCATAGACATGCACTAGCCTAGCACCTCTAAACTCTTCAAATATAAGGACTGCATGTATTTAAAAAAAAGAAAAAAAAATCTCTACAAATCAGCAACACTCTGGATAACTAGGAAATGAGGCCCTACATCAAAAATCTTGAAACATCCCTTTAATGTGGGGGATGAGCAATGACAGTCTCTTCATTTCACATTTCATACAGAATCTGGGACTTCCTTTAGTGCCGTCTTTGTGAAAGGCGAAACATCCTCTACTATAAACAGATGATGCCTTGAACAACCCTTCTCTATGATGGAAAATATTGAACAAAAACCTACAGAACACGCCTTTAATGTTGATCCGTGTAACAATTTGTCCATCCAAATGATTGAGTCTGAGCGCTTAATGATTAAAGCTTTTGCTTAACAGTCATGATTGGCGAGCGATCGAAGACGACGTGTCCTCACAATGGCCGCGGACACGCCGACATCTCTCGAAGCCGGTACACTTTGTTTCTCATAAAAGGCGCGCTTTCCCCTGATGATATTTTATTGATTTCAAGCACTATATTTTGAGCTGAGAAGTTACACAGTGTTCCTTTTAAAATGCACTCTCGAAAAATATATTGGCGAGACGGAGCGAGGAGAGAAATGCGTTGGCCACACAACTGCTTTTTTTTTTCATGATCGATTTTGAACAATTTGGGAGAAAAATGTGTCTGGGGAGACGAGAGAGCAGACGACGCGAGATTGAAGGAAAGCGTTTGTCCGTGCAACAAGTCACGTCTACAGCACACAGTATTGTTTGGCAAAGATGTTAGCACCTTCACAGCAAGAGGGACTCTGGTTCTCTTCCCAGACCGTGTGTTCTCACTGCTGTGCGGCGCAAAACGGTGATTTGTATTCCTGAGTTTCCACCTCGGTCAATGTGTCTTTGGAAGAGTCTTTCTTCCAGTGGATTTTTCACATAATTTCCCTCAAAGTCCACAGGAGACTTTATCCAGGACGTCTTAATCAAAACTAAAAACCCTCCTTTATAACCTATAACTATATAGTCTTATATTTGTCCTGTATTGGCAGTTGGACCCAAATCAAAGATGACATAACATAAATACTTTGTAATCCTGCTCATTGATATTTGAAGCATTGTAACATTGTGTGTATGAACTGTATCTCCAAGAGGTGTGTTGGTTTGTGGCTCAAAGTTTGGCTAAAGTGTCCTCTTCTGGCAGCAGGGGGAATGACACATACTGAAAAAAAAACACACGCCTTAGTTTTAGCCAATATCGTGCTAACAAACCAATGGTGCTGTGATAAATGCAGCTTAAATGCAAGATAGCTCTTTGCGCTCTTAAAAATAAAGCAATTCACTTTGGTCTTTATGTTTAGGAGCTGACATTGCTGCGATATCACCCCCTAGTGGCGAGGGGTGAATGCAAAAAATGTTCGCTATAACATGGAAACCAATATGCTCAATGCACGGAAGTGATGATGTGTTGCACAAATCAACGGATAGTTCAAGAAAACATCTCAGACAGTGAGAGGGACAGACAGTAGGAAGTCACTGGCTTCATGATTATTACGTTGGATGTGAAGCAGGAAACGTCTGTGTTCATTGATGTAGGTAGGTTTTGTATTATCTCAGAGCTGACGACTAGTATCAAAAAACAACACCACAAAATTAAACCATGAAAAAGTATTTACTAAAGACAGTTCCATTATTTTTTGAGCGGCTTGTTCAAAATCTTGTTGCTATTTAAATTCTTATTTAGTGTTAGCCGTTAGCTCCGATACAAAAACATTTCCTGTGATGAGCAGGAAGTTTCCTCCAGTGAATTCTTTGTTCCTGACGTGATGTTTTTAACATGATGCTTTGACTGTCCATCAGAACTCACTGCCCCGCACTGCCATTGTGTGTCAACCTGACCCGCATGACCTTGGAGGTCGGGGAAACTGAAGCACTCAGAAGAAACCTGGCTGGCTGCTCTCTGTCTCCTCTGATCCTCTGAGATGGTACAGCGCCTGCTGGGTTTGTCCCTGGCTATTTCAGAGCGTGGTGTCCTGCACTGGTCAGCTCCTCCTCCGTCCTGCAGCTCCCTCCGCTCCACAACAGTCTTTCACCATCTCCTCATTTGTCCCTTTTTGGTTTCCTGATGCTCTATCAGCTAGCCTGCATTAAAAACAGTCTTACGCACTCCACATTGTACCTGAGCAAATCACTTATAACGTCAGACTAACCATATAAATGTCTGTGTTAATAGAATCATTCTAACTATTTTGCAATTAAAATAACTTATTTTT
This sequence comes from Gobius niger, assembly GCF_951799975.1. Taxonomy (NCBI): domain Eukaryota; kingdom Metazoa; phylum Chordata; class Actinopteri; order Gobiiformes; family Gobiidae; genus Gobius; species Gobius niger. Next base: position 9,181,042 of record NC_136852.1, on the reverse strand, counting down.
GAGCAGCATCAGCTTTGTGGTTGTATATGGTTAGTCTGTTGTTATAAGGGATTTGCCTCAGGTGCACTGTGGAGCGGGTCAGACTGTTTTTAATGCAGGCTAGCTGATACCAAAGAAACACACTAGCCTAGCGCCACTAACAATAACTAGGAGATGAGGCCCTATATCAAAAATCCTGAAATATCCCTTTAACATGCAGTGAGCAACCCAATGCAAAATTACAACATTTTTCTTTATGTTAGCCGCCTATGACACGTCACTTCACCATCAAGTGATGCTTCTGAGGGAGATTACAGGATCGAGAAAGCAAATAAACAAACCTGTCTTACAATCTTTAACACTTGTCTGCTCACGACTTCTCCTCCTCACAATACCACCGCTGAGTCGAGGAGGAGGGATCTTTTGCTGTGTGCGTGAAGAGTAATGGGGTTAGGTGAGGTCAGACAAAGATTAGATGAGGAAGTTGTAGCGGTGCCAACATGCGAACTGCAGCGTGAGCGCCCCACAGTCCATCCTTTCATGGGCCACTGGAGGTCAGGCGCTGGAAGTGGTTAAGTCTCCCTTTCCAGCCAACTCCGAGCGTAGAGTTTTCTCAGTCTGACAGAAAACGGTGGAATGTGCTCCCAAGGACGTAAAGCAGAACACGTGAATGCCTGCGGTGGGAACATATAGAAGTGTGAACCGTAAAAAAGTCAGGACGAAACAACTTCAAGGCGAATAATAACACATTTTTGAAATAGCAAACTTGATGAGGCTTTTTAGTCATGACGGTGCTTTTTCTACTTATTTTATGTTAATGTTGGATCTAGGAATGTCATGTCTTGATTCACCCACAGCAAACAAACAAGTTAAATCTGTTCATTGATTGGATTTTCTTCTTTTTCAAAGCGACGGCATCAGCTGTAGGCTTTATTCAAGAGGACACCACAAATTGGGCGGCACGAATGAGGGGAAATGTTCGCCGCTAAAATCTGATGTTTATTAGATTGATTTGTGTAAAATGTCCAATGTTCTTTTGCACCAACAAGTCACCGTGTCTCTGCGCGGCCTAAAAACGGCTTTATGTCTGTGTAGTAACTTGAGATGCACCGATCCGGCTTTTTTGCTACCGATACCGATACTGGGGGTTGGGGATCTGCCGTTATCTGATGTTTATTACAAGAGACTTTCTTAAAAGTGGCTTTCTCTGAGTGAAAAATGTAACTGACTCTTCTCCATTGTAAGATCACTTAAAGGACCTGATTTTACTTCTAGGAATGGAATTCAATTTATTTTGTCCTCCTTTAGCATTGGAAACTCGAAGGATAAAACATGAATGAACTTTTATGAACTTTCAGGTTGTTTTTCTCGCATTTTTGTGAAAGTGACCTTGAAAAGTGACCCTGCAAGTTGTGAAATGTGCCGATAAACTTGCCCCTGTAAAGAATTTGGATGCTACAAATATAATAGTAAAGTTCCTAATGAGTTTGGACCAAAACTAACATTTTAATTTAGTAGCTTTCCCTTGTGTTGTTGTTTGTTTGCAATAAAAAAAAATCAGGTATAGGGCCTTTAAGTCACATTTTATTGTCATGTTACAGATCAATTATATCTATGGATAAACATATTCTGCGATATGTTCTGACCTGAGCTTAGACGAGTTGATGCGTACCTGTCAGGTCTTTGTGCCCGGGAAAGAGCGTGGTCGCTTCCAATTTCACCCACGTTTGGAGCTATAGGAATACATTGGGAGAGGCCAAATGCTAACAACATCTTTGGTCGTTTTGCATGACTGAGGGTGCGCACAAAGACCAGACAGGTACGCATCAACTCGTCTAAGCTCAGGCAAGAACATATCCAAGTATGGAAAAATGGTGGCCTGTTCCTTTAAGATTAGGCACCAGCCCACTATCTCTTAAGGTTAGCGCAGTGGTTCTCAACCTTTTGGAGCCGCGACCCCCATTATAACAGTTAAAGGGGTTTGTGACCCCCCCGCCCTGGTCACACCGCGAGAAATAGGCACATTAGCCTCCATAATTCTTAAAAAACAAAGAAAAAAAACAAATGGCTAAAATGAAATTGGTAAAATAGCACACACATGCTACAATAAAATATTAGATTATATGCCAATAAAAATATGTATCATTTATCAACATGATTTGGCGACCCCCCAAATTTGTCTTGCGACCCCTTGGGGGTCCCGAACTCCAGGTTGAGAACCACTGGGTTAGTGGCTAGGGCAAGGTCAGGGTTTAGCTGATTGATATATGTATCACGTTTCACTCTCATGACTTGTGATTGGTTGATGTACCAACTCACCTATGAAAAAAACAATTGCGCCTTGAGAAAATAGGACCCAGGAACATAGGTACGCACCCGTTTTTAAGGCGTTGAGAGCTAAAACTTCAGTATCGGATATTTAAAGCCCATGCCCGATATCGGATTTTTTCCAGTATCAGCTCCAATATCCAATACCAGTATCGGATCGGTGCATCCCTATTAGTAACCGATTTTATCTTGACTTCTCCAGTCCTATGTAAACTAATAGGAGTGAAGGGGCGGGCACAATTCATGGCGGCGCCCACGCGAACCTTCAGAATAATCCAATCCAATCCACTTTATTTATATAGCACATTTTATAAACAAGTGTTTCCAAAGTGCTGCACATAAAATCGGTAATATAGGAACAAAAATAAATAAATACAATAAAATCAAGTGAATAGTTTAAAACATAAATATGATGCAATAAAAAAGTTTAATAAAATTGTAAAAAGCAAATTAAAACAATAAAATAAAATAAAAGACAAAGAGGACCACACAACTCACGCTTAAAAGCCCGAGAATAAAAGTGGGTTTTATGACGAGGACGTGAAGGGGCAGAGCAGAATAAGGTGAGTTGGCCAGAATGCATGCATGAAAATTGCCTTTAAATTAGCAGCAACCCACATAACACCACATGAATCTATAGGACACAAAAGTAGAATAAATCTAGACTAGCCCTGACATCTAAAATCTCGATCTGAATCAAAGTTATGTTCAGCTGTGGATCGCTCTTTGTCGTAGCTTGTTATATTTGACGAAGGGAGCGCTTGGTCTCGGCGCTGCACGCTAAGCCGCTGAAGTCGGCGCGGTTCAGTCGAGGTCATCAGAGCATCGCGTGTGGCCTGTTTTATTCAAAGCTCCAAAGTGAGGTTATTGTAGGACGTGTGCACAATACAAGGCACGCAGCTGATGTGTTTCGCTCATGTGTGCATTCCCATCTGAGTCTGGGATACAGTGGCAGCGGAAGGTTTATAGCACACTTTTAACTATTTTTAATTCATTATGTGGTAACCTGATACAAAGATAGTATGCTGTATGTATTTCTTTTCTATTGGTAAAACTGTACACTACATCACATAAAATCAATGGAATTAGATCAATTTTGGAAAGAAAAATTGCAAAGAAAGATAAACTTAAAGGAACAGGCCACCCTTTTTCCATCCATCCATCCATCCATCCATCCATCCATCCATCCATCCATCCATCCATCCATCCATCCATCCATCCATCCATCCATCCATCCATCCATCCATCCATCCATCCATCCATCCATCCATCCATCCATCCATCCATCTTCTTGCTTCTGAACCGCTCTTTGTCTGATCCGTCACCTAGGACCTGTTTGCCATGGGAGACCCTACCAGGGGCACGAAGCCCCCGACAACAGAGCTCCCAGGATCATGCGGGTGCTCAAACCCCTCCACCACGTTAAGGTGGTGGTTCCAGGAGGGGCATCCTTTTTCCATACTGAGATATGTTCTTACCAGAGCTTAGAAGAGTTGATGTGTACCTGTCTGGTCTTTACGCATGTGCTCAGTCACCAAAGATGTTGTTAGTGTTTAGCCTTCTCTCCTCTATGGGGCCAAACAGGGCTGTAGTTAGAAGCGACCAAGCTCTTTCACGTTTTCCCGATATACACAATCCAAGTATAGGGTTACTATATTGTAAGGCGTAATAACACCTTAGGAGCACTTTGACATCTATGCAGTAAAGTGAAGTTATCACTGCGCGAACGTCAAAAAACAAACTTCAATGTAGTGTCCAGTTTGGCATCAAAAAAGAGGAACTTATGTGTCTTAGTGGGACGACAACAACAAAACTTTGCATCTAAGGACGTTTCTCTCGTAAGGCTTTTCGCAAATCTTAAAGGTTCTGGAATGGACACTTGGTAAAGCCTAACTAGAGAAAATGTGCTTGGTTAAAGCAGACCTAAGTAATTCATGCCCCAAGAGGCCATAAGCGCCACTGCAGGTGTCGAAGCATGTTGCTGTTTTTTTACATTCATTAATTGTCCATGAGATTAAATACTACGCTGACAGAAAAGACAAAGGGAGAGAGGGATATTGTACATCCAATTTCACAATGGAGATAATTTTTTTCACTCAAATTTGGTTGTAAATGCTGCTGAAGTGGTGCTAGTTTGCAGTTAGCTTTGCCCGTTGGCCTGTTAGCTTCTTCTTCGTGATTCTATTAGTGTGTATTGGTGACTCTGACCCAGAGGCAGCAAAGTTGCAATTGTGGGTTTCTGGGCATTTCTTATGAAAGACCCCCCCAATCATCCCACTAACACTTGTATTACCCCCAACGGGACTATGGAAAGGATTTATTAAGGTCAACAAGTTACTTAGTTCTGCTTTAAGGCGAGTTTTGCTGTTGTCATCCCACTAAGACACACAGATCCTGTTTATTCACACAGATTACATTAAAGTTTTTATTACACTAAATTGAATCTCATGCCCATTCGATTAAATAAGATTAACTATGATCTAAAGGTATTAATGTGTTTCCTTCTAAGATCAAAGCGTCCCTTTCCTTTCGTGCATTGTGCGTGTGATGCTAAATCAAGGCCGAGGCACAACCGCCGTAATGACCTTGAGCCTCCGAAAAGTCCCTTTGTCCCTTGCTTAATCACGCTGACAAACTAACACTCGCTAAATGCCAGGCTCTGTGCCACCGCTACGCTCTCGGATTTACAAAGCGCTGCGGGCTGTACTGTCCCGGCTGCCGTAATAGATTGTTTTGTTCTGACCCTAAATATTTACAACGCTTTCGTGTCAGAGAGGACGCGAGGTGAGCACAGTCAACAATTCAGCGTCTATTCAGGGCCCGCTTGTACTGCCCCTCTGCACCGACCGAGTTGATCTCTTTTGGGGAGGCTGGAGCGCTGCCCAGAATCTTACGTAAGCTGTTACCGTTTTTCTGTGTGACCGGTACATTCTGGCAAACACGAGTAGCGCTGCGTGCTCCGACATAACTCTTCCCAACAGCGTGCTACTCCGGCTGCTGCCTTTGTCCTGTTCGGAAGGCCATACAGACACAGCATGTGATTGTCCAGCTTTGAAAAACAGCTTTTTTTATGAACCATTTCTGCTGGAGGAGTAATTATTGTCACACAATACAGTACGTTCTTCAAGTATTTGTTCCCTATTCCTGTTATAATGTCAAAAGAAACATGTGATTTTTTTTGTGGAGCTTGTAATCGTGTTATAATGCTTTTTCATGCATGTTTGAGGAATTTGGTTGCTTCATTGATTCTTCTTATGTTGACATGCTTTATGTTGTCTGAAGTGAAAAACATCATTATCATTATTAAAGCAGAACTAAGTAACTCATGCCCCTAGAGGCCATAAGCGCCACTGGAGGTGTCGTTGCATGTTGCGTTTTTTTACTCATTAATTGTCCGTGAGAGTAAATACTACGCTGACAGAAAAGACAAAGGGTGAGAGGGATAGTGTACATCCAATTACACAATGGAAATGATTTTGTTCACTCAAACTTGGCTGTAAATACTGTTTAAGTGGCGCTAGCCCACAGTTAGCTTTGCCCGTTAGCCCACAGTTAGCTTTACCCGTTAGCCCACAGTTAGCTTTGCCCGTTAGCCCACAGTTAGCTTTACCCGTTAGCCCACAGTTAGCTTTGCCCGTTAGCCCACAGTTAGCTTTGCCCGTTTGCCTGTTAGCTTCCGTTTCGTGATTCCATTAAAGTGTATTGGGGCCTCCGACCCGGATACAGGGAACTTGCAATTGTGGTTTTCTGGCCAGAGACACCAGGGGGCGACGAAAGACCTCCCCCAATCATCCCATTAACGCTTGTATTACCCCCAGAGGGACTACGGAAAGGATTTATTAAGGTAAACAAGTTACTTAGTGCTGCTTTTATCAATAGAACTCTTCTGTGCAAGTGTTTTAATCAAGTCCAGTCTGTACTTTCATTGTCAGTTTCTTATATGGACATGATGAAACTCTTACCCTCCACTAGAGCATTGTCTCCAGTTCGGCTTTACCCAAATCTAAAAGCTTCTCGACTGGAAAGAAACGTAACCTTTTTGTTGTTGGCGCCGTTTTGTCACATTTATTAAGCGTTTGTGGTTGTGTTTTTGTCACTTTTCTGATTTGTTATCGTCACTTTTTTGGTCACATTTTTAATGCGTTTTCATCCTCGTTTTCGTCTCTGTTTTGACTCGAAAGAAGCTTTTAGATTTCGGTAAAGCCAAACTGGAGAAAATGTGCTGGGTTCAGGTGGGTAATTCTATAAAAGAGGCCTGGACGAAGTAAACCATAACAGTGATCGCCGGTATTGATGGAATAACCTGATCATCCAGGCCGTCAGCTCATTCTTTGGGCACATAGTGTTGCTGAACCTATTACAGACGCCCCAGATCAGAACACTTAGTCAAACCCAGGTGGCGACTTTCCCTTTTCTCGTCAACAAAAGAAATGTCAGTGAGAATAAGCCTCGACAGACCCGATATCATTTCAAAAGCCTAATTTAAACCACGCTAAAACAGGAGATGACTGTGTGATTTGCTTACACTGTGCTCCTCGACGTGTCTCAGTCAGATCCCTCAGTACTTTCCCCTTGTGTATGCTCCAGGCAGGGTCCATGACAGGCGAATTTCTTCCCCTAACAATCGCGCAGATGTCAGAATACGGCTTTAGCGATTCCCGGAGCTGCCCGTCGCCCCGTATTGACGCGGTGTTTACCCCTGATAATGAGTGAGCAATGGAGTGTTTATTGCATGGGAGTGTGTTTGGACACGGTCAGAGGGGAACAGCATGGACTGATCCAACCTCGCCGACATTAATCATGGACCTGTCTCTGCGAGTATCTTTCCTTTCATCGGGCAAATGGCGCTCCCGACTGCGATTCTCCGGCCTCTGTTGCCATGTAGATGTCCGCTCTTGTCACGTATCGCTTCTTTGGTCGCTCGGAAACCGCTCCTCGTGTGTCCATTCCACTTCGCTCTTCTGTTGAGAATAAACACAAGGAACGTGTGCACTAGACTGAACCAAAGTAAACGATATTGGGCGGCACGGTCGTGTCCGGCCGCATTTGTATCGGAAAGAAACACTGAAACATGAACGGCTCTACTATTACAAGAATCACAAGCATTTCAGAGCAGGTTTTGAGCTCTAAACTACAGATAAAAACATGTTAAAAGTTTCATACATGGTGATGGCAGTAGAACAAAACTGAATCAGCAGCTGTGACATTTACACATTTTTCCCTATGCAGCATTTTCTCATTTACATATCAGATGTGAGGCCCTAAAAATAATGCACGCAATTTTAAATGGTCAATTAGGTGCAACATGCCCACAAATAGCTCTTGCATTCGCTATTCAGCAACTGTCTTGATAAATGATAGTGCGGTTATTATCCCTTATTCCACTTTGTTACTGTTTATTTTTCTCTTTTCCTTGTTGTTTCTTGTCGGTACAGACCATAGTGTAGTGTGTTTTAAAGCTAACACATCTGTATGACGGCTAAAACACCTGCTACTACATGTTATACACCTTTGTTACAAGTTATACCCCTTGTTACACTTTATTAAATCTTTCACTTACATGTGTATGAGGGAATGAATGACACTATAATAACAACAACAATAAGGAAGACAGCCAACACCAGTAAACACTGATAGATATATACTGTCTACTATACTGTCTATCAGGATATACAGTTCTTTGCCTCAGTGTCCTAGCCTGGCCAGACAAAATATCACAAGTTATATTTAGTCTGGGGACCACCAATTCATTTTCTCGTTGGAGAGGTGTGGTTTATGGTGTGGTATCTATTTAGAACACGGTCTAAAGCTTGATCAAAATATGGAGTCGCTGCTGTCATGTTGGATCTGTAAATAAACTTTAAAAAAAGAAAGTTTTATCCGTAAATAAACTACAGGCTTCCGTATATCGAATAGCGCATCATTGTCTTGCCGTCCCTCCTTGTTCTGTGATTGGTCCCCAAATCCATGCGAAAATTTCAGCCAAGGTCCCCAGGCTGTTGCGCACACAGCAGCATGGGTATTCCCAGGCTATCAGTGTCTTTCAACAAATTTGACAGAGCAAAAAACATTTTTTAAATAGCCAGCACAGCCTATCACCGTCAGAGAGCCAAAACAAATCTGGATTTTTACATTGAATCTTTGTGAACAAAGCAATTCTTAAATCATTATATGTTGGACAGTAAAACAAGAAATGATATTCATCCTCCACTACTCCCAATCTTATGGAACCCCCTTGTACTGCCCCCACCTCAACCTCAAGGGGCAGCACTCCTGCCCTTAGCTGAGCACACAGACTGAGCACACAGCCCTCTTTTTAAATGATATTTTCCATATGTTTCTGTCAAAAAAAACAATTCTTAAACTGGACATAGCTTCTGAGCTTAGGTTTCATTAACACTTCCACGTTCCTTTCCTCTTCATGAATATCAGATAACAATTTCCTCAGAGTTGTTATCTTACAGTGTAAATTATATTGAAATAAGTATTGTAATTCCACTTTTGACAATATTTGGAGGACCGCTTTGGACCAGGGGCGGCTTCCAGGTAATTCTGTCTTCCGGTAGGCGTACAAGGCGGTTCCACAATCGGATCATCTACCTTCTGTTTAACCACACATGGTTCCCAACCCACATCATCCTCTATCGCCGCTCTGGGGGTAAACCTATGAGCTCTTAGGAAGTATCTCATTGCTCTACTCTGAATGTTTTTACAATCCGATGCCTCCTCCTAATTCTTGTTTCCTGTACCTACACATAGAACTCGCGGCTATAATCTAAAGTGTTACATTTATTGTTTGTTTTCATAGGACGTTAACTGCAGTCTTTGTGATTTGCTAAATGGCACCATTAACATAAGTCATTTTGATTAAATGTGGAGCCGTACATGTTTGTGAAAGCCTATTTGATTTAACACAAAGTAAAGGGAAAAGAAGCATAGTGAGCTGTGTTGCACTCACAATAGCAGCGCTCCGTTACAAACTGCTTTCTAAGCAGGACCTGAGGTCAGGTCTAATTTGGAAAAGCAGAAACTGTTGAAATGAGGGGCAGATACAAAAGCCTAGAACTATTTATTTTTATATGTGGAAACAAAGGAAAATGCCGCCAGCTAACACTGAATTGGGGACCTCTGACCTGTGAGACATGCATGCTGGGAATATCCTCCAAGAGATGAATCCAAATATATCGTAGGCAGGTCAGGAGCTCCTTCACACTCGGCAAACCGCCCAAGAACAGACTGATGGTTGTGATGGGGCCAACAAGGCCAATTTCCAAACAGCAATTGGATGCTGGTTCCTCAATCCATACTTCCTTCTCTGCATCAGGAAACCCGATCTACAGCACAGACCTCTCTCCAATCTCACACTTCTGTTGTATTTTTTAACCTCCCACCACAAACCCATGTCACGACTACAATTTTATTTTCAATTCGGGGTTTCCATGGGGCATGAAAATGAAAACGGTAATTAAAAAGGAATTAATAGGATTCACAATGGCATTTTTAGATCAAATTCTGGGGGGAAATAATGACAAAGCTTGTTTTTTACTGCGCAAGTTTGGCAAAAATACAAAAAATGAGGGTGTAAAACACAGCAGCAGCTTTGGCTACAATTGTGCACTTTTATTTAAAATAAAAGTACACAATTTTAAATGTAAATTCAGATTACGGTCGTAACATAAATAAACTGTTTATAACTATACTTTGTTTTGCTTTATTACAACATTTATATCTTGTGCTAGATTTGTAACACTTCACTAATGGGAATAACAAATAAACCATAAATGGAACAGGAATATTCCAGTAACTATTACTAAGAATAATAGTACAGGTTAAGACCATTTTAAGTAACAAAAGTAATCAGCACTAGGAATTCCCATTTTCCTGTACTAACATGTCTAGTAATCAGAACTTGTATGATAAGTAATGAATACTGTAAAGCCCCTCTGATCATACTAGCGTTACAAGTAATCATTGCTTAACATTGGGCTTAATAATTATGCATCGGGTTTACAAGTTATTCCAAGTAAGCGCAATGAGTTGGAAGTTATAGTCTAGCGTCTTTACCTTAATAAATCCTTTTCATAGTGTATTACAAGTGTTAATGGGATGATTGGGGGGTCTTTCATTCCCCCCCCGGTGTCTCTGGCCAGAAAACCACACTCCCCTGCCTCCGGGTCGGAGTCACCAATACGCACTAGAATCATGAAGAAGAAGCTATAGCAGGCTATAGGGCAATATCCTTCTCTCCCTTTGTCTTTTCTGTCAGTGTAGTATTTACTCTCACGGACAACTAATGAGTAAAAAAAACGCAACATGCAGTGATACTTATGGCCTCTAGGGGCATGAGTTACTTAGTTCTGCTATAAAAGTTATCTGTTGTATCCAATTTGCTTATTCTTTTTTTCTTTTTTTCTTTAACCAGGATAGTCCCACTGAGATTAAGAATCTCTTTTTCAGGGGAGTCCTGGCCCCAGAGGGGAATCTATTGTACATGTTTTTAGTGGTAGGGGAAACCGGAGTATCCGGAGGAAACCTACGCAGACACTGGGAGAACATGCAAACCCCACACAGAAAGGCCCCGTCCGGGTGGGAATCGAACCCGGGACCTTTTAGCTGTGCCGCCCTTTCTCCCCTTATTCCTTGTTTGATAGAATGTTCGTCAATCTTGAGAATTGGAAAACGTGTATGAGTTTGTGGCATTAAAAATACCCCTGTGTAACCACATTTATAGAAATGTATCAAACACACTTTTCTTTGGAATGATTTTGTTGCTTTGGAGCTGCATCCATCCATTAGAAAAGTGCGTTGAAGAGAAAACTGTTGACTGCCGTAGTAAACAACACCACTTCCTCACAATCTGCTAAATGACTTGTGTATAATGGTGTCCAGCCACTCTTGGATAATTCCCCCCAATAGTTGTCTCCCATTACACTTCGGGCGAGCGATGAGGTGCTCCCCCCACGCTTCTTATGTCTCCTGAAATGTCCCGGACCCCCCCCCCCCCCCCCCCCCCCCCCTTTCCTCTTCGAGTGCTATCATGTGTTGTGCTGCGGATGGGCCGGAGGGTGAGAGAAGGCGTTGGTGTAATCGAACACACCGGCCCGGGACTTGCCAGAAGAATAGCCTCAGATGGTATGAGAAAAACGCACGCCCATCGCCTCGCCGGATACATGACAGGGCCGGGGTGTAGATTCGCCGTCTGTGGGATGGGTGTGTGTCTGCGTACGCACCGCAGACGACACTCACTGCATGCTGGGAGAGAAAGTGTGTGTGTGAGAAACATTAGCCAGCGCCAAGCTAAGAAGTGCTTCCATCTGCTGCCCCCGGCCTCACACGAGACTCTCCGCCGCGTCACTGCCACTTTCTGGAACTTAAGATCCTCTCGAGTGATCCGAGGGCAGCCCGGGCCTGACAGTAATACACCCCCCCCTCCCTTCCCCAGACGAACCGGGGGTGGGGGATAGTGGGAGGAGGAGGCGCTGGCATATGAGAAGCCATACCATAGGATTATTACAAAGAAGCAACAAAACAGGCGACAAAAAAGTGATGAAAATAGACAGATTTTTAGTCACCGGTGTGCCATCAAAGTAATGGTGTGCACAGTGGATCAGAAGCAACAAATAAGCGGCAAAAATGCATCAAAACGGGCCTCAAAAAAGCACCAAAAAGTGATGAAAAAGCACCAAAAAGAGCGAAGAAAAATGCAAAAAAAAGAGCAAAAAAGAAATGCAACAAAACAGACGACTAAAAAGTGATGAAAAGCAACAAAAAAGCCAGAAAAGCACAACAAAGAAGGCATCAAAAAGTGTTGAGAAAGCAGTAAATAAGCGACAAAAACACAACAAATAAGTGACAAAACGGGCAACAAAAAAGTGATGGAAAAAGCCAAAAGAAGGGCTAAAAAGTAGTGAAAAAAAGGTAATGAAAAACAAAAGCACAACAAATAAGCAACAAAAAACACTGCATCAAAAAAGTGCTGAGAAAGCAGCAAAAAAGCATCACATAAGCAACAAAGACGCAACAAAACAGGCGACAAAAAAGCGGAAAAACGAAAAACAAACCATGTGGCAAAAAAAGTAATGAGAAAAAATACACCAAAAAAGGCATAAAAAGTGCTGAAAAAGCAGAAAAAAGGCAACATATAAGTGACAAAAACAGGAGTCAAAAAAGTGATGAAAAAGCAACAAAAAGAGCGGGGAAAACACAACAAAACAGGCCACAAAAACACGACAACGCCTCAAAACCTCCCCAGGATGAACCTCTGGTGGGGGATAGTGGGAGGAGGAGGTGCTGGCATTTTGGCAGTGGTGGGACAAGAAGATGAATGGGGAGTGTTATTAGACGGAAAGTCATACCTTAGGATTGTGGCTTTGTGGCTGATCACGGAGCGTGTGTGTAAGAAGAAGCGCTCTTCCCTTTAAACTGTCCAGTAAAGTCTATTAAATCCATACAGCCCGGCACTTCTGCTTTAATACAGCCCACGTTTTGACAGTAGAAGATATTAAGTCCCACCAGGCAACACATCCAAGTGCACACGTGTTGACAGCTGCACGCCAAGGTCAAGAAAAAAATGGTTTTCCTCGAAACGCCAACCATAGTTAATGCAGATTTAACTTTTTAACTCCCGGCCTTATCAAAGCATAATTTCTCCAGTTTGACTTAAACCACATCAAAAAGCTTCTTGAATAAAGCGTCAAAACAGTGACAAAAATGAGACATAAATGAGGATGAAAATGCAGCCAAAAAAGTACCATAGGGACGACAAAAACGCAGCAAAACAGATGACAAAGAAGTGATATAAAGCAATAAAATTGCAACAAAAGAGCGGAATAAACCCCACAACAAAACAGGTATCATAAAAGTGATGAAAAAGCAACAACTACATGACAAAAATGCAACAACACAGGTGTCAAAAGTGATAAAAAAAAGCAACAAAAATGCAACAAAAAGGTGATGACAACGCAAGGAAAAATCTTAGATGTGTTTTGCAGATCTTAGCTTTCAAATGAGGCGTAACTCTGGCCTATAGGCTGTAAACTCCAGTCCAGAAGCTTTTAGATTTGAGTAAAGCTCAACTGGAGAAAATGCGCTCTTCACTTTGTTTCTTCATGCTCCCAAAAGACAAAACTATTCAGCTATGTGGACAAACAGCATCATGCATAATTCTCATCTCAGCAGTGATATTCCACGTTTTGTCAATTAAATGAATGTGTGTTTATGATGATGTCATGTATTGCCTGGAGCGCCCTCCGCTGGCAGCAGAGGCAATTAACCACAGTCAATGGCATGTCATCAAAGTAATGGCATCGTGATAACCGCAAGCAAACGGTTTGCTATGATGGTGGGCACAGAACACAGAAGAAGAAACGACCAAAGCAAACTTCTGTACGGTTTCGATGAGAGAACATTGCAACATATTGATTCTGACGTCTTTGAACGTTCTTTCAGTCTTTGTTTCACGTTAATCTGAACTTTATAAATGCAATTAAACATTTGCTTTGGATTTTTCTCGTTCTTACCGGGCGTATTTGTGAACAACAGCAAAGCTTCGATGGGATTTCTTCGTTAGTTGTTGTTCAAACTCTTTCCTAACTTTCGCATTTCTAACACTAACTAATTCTTCACAGGGATGAGTTTACAAGCACGATTTGATAAAACGTCTTTCGATGGATGGCACACAAAGGTCTTTGTTTCTCCAAATACTAGAATAGAGATCAAACAGACTCAAACGCGATTCTAAAAAGATAAAGCCCATGTTGCTCGTGCTTTCACAACTCTTTATAATGCACCACACAAAATATAAAAATGACAAAATAACCTCTCCCCTCTTTTCCCTCGGCGCGCCACTTACTCAGCAGTCTGCAACTTTCTTTTTCGATCATTTGAACCTTTTCTTAAAGCGCGTTTCAGAAGCGTTAGCCCCGTGACAGCGGCGACAGAGGGGAGTATTTTACAATTACAAGCTCGGCATACCAAAGGCTCCAGCTGCTTTTGTGTGTCCTCCTACGCGCACACAGCGCTGTGGAAGAAGCCACTCCGAGAATCTTCCTGTGGGATCGGCAAAAGTTCAACATTGTTTCCTGGATATTATGACTCTCGGCTCGCGAAATTCTGCGTGCCATTTATTTTTTTTACAGCTCATTGGGGTGATGCATTCGCCTGACTGCAGAAACCAGAAACGGTGACGCTCCAGGTTTTATATGGAACCCACCAAATCTGTGTTTCCCAAAACAGGGAGGACGGGGATTTACCAGGGGCTACTTGGAATTATTTCTGATTAAATAAGAAAGTGAAACTGAGTAGAATTTCCATATGAATTTCAAAGGAAGTATTTCAACTACATTTTGAACACAACTCTCTATTTAATACTGAATAATCACAGTTTAGTTGGTCACTTTGTAATAACATCAGCAAGATTATTGAGGTAAGGGTCACTTGGAGAATAAATGAATGACTCAAGGGGTGAGTGAGACAAAAAAAAGGTTGGGAACCACAGCACTAAACCACTGGTATCACTTCTTATCTGTTTGATTTCCGTTGTGTTTAGGATTTTGCAAATGGATTTAAGCTCTTTTTGGACAGATGCCAACGTTTCACTCTTCTGGCATTTGTATAACCGTACAATGAAACAGTATTCAGATGTTAGAGCATGGTGTCCTGCACTGGTCAGCTCCACCTCCGCCTTCCTCTTCCTCCTGTGCAGCTCCCTCCGCTCCACAACAGTCTTTCGCCATCTTCTGGGAGGAATGTAGCAGTTCTGTTTTATTCTCCAGTGAACGTTTGTCCCTTTTTTGTTTCCTGTGACGCCTCCATTGTGCTGCAAATGTGTGTGTGTGTGTGTGTGTGTGTGTGTGTGTGTGTTCTTGTAATTACGACATTGTGAGGACCAGTTTGAGTTTTTAACCAACAGAGTGAGGACATTTTGGATGGTCCTCACTTCTTTGAAGGACTGTTTGAGGGTCAGTATGTGGTTTTAGGGTTAGGATTAGAATTGGTTAAGGTTAGGGTTAGGGTCTAGGTAATACATTATGTCTTTGAGTGTCCTCACTAAGATTGCATAACATGATTCTGTGTGTGTGTGGGGGGGGGTTAGGGTTCTTTGCGACTCTTCAGTGTCTCAGAAGAAGATGTGTGTAGGCCTCAAATGTTTAGCTAGTTTCTCCCTTAAAGGGGCTAGATGCACGTTGGCCATTTTATACTCACTACTGCCACCTCAGGCCATATGTGTAACTGCACCTTCTATATTAAGCTCGTGCATGACGGCACTTCGGACCCGAATTAACACCTTTTTAAGTGACAGTGCAGGATTTTAGAGGCAGTTGTGGTGAACAGGTCTGAGATCATTCTACAAATTAGGACATGGCTGGAACATGTACAGTAGGTGAAGGAAAATACATAATTTTAACATTTTTACACTCCCTATACTCCTATAGTCTTATTTTGTGACGTTTTGTCCGCTAGCAAGCCAGAGATTACAATAATTACAACATCAGTGTGCAGGGGCTGATTTCGCACACTTACTCCTTCACAAATATTGACATGTTTGGTATCCACGTGTTGCTGTAACCCAAATATGGTCACTTCCTTTCTGGGAGACAGCCATGGCCATAGACGGGAGAAATATACAGGCACATGTGCAAACTTTAGGGCCTGGAAATGAGGTTTTCTTTGAACTCTTGCAACAATAACTCCAATTTAGTAGCTCCTACAGAGTCCAAACTTTCTGGTCTTGTACTTAACTCTATTTTGAAGGGTTTTGCTGAGGGACTTTTTGACATCTAATTCCTAGCCTGATTATTTCTTGTGCTTTGAACTGAAGAAAACAAGGCAATACAGGCATACAGTATAGTTCATATAGTTTCAAATTGATATCTCTACATAAATGTAACGTTTTCCCCTTTTCACCTGCAGGGTCTCGCCTTAACAGATAAAACTATGGCGCACTTGCAATAGAAGTTAATTTCCAACACAAAACCTCCATCAAATCATTAGCTCATTTTACAAACACGCGGAAACACAGCCTCACTAATCTGATAAAATGATAAACGACGCTCGGATTACATGGTTAAACCTGAACAACTGCGGCGCTGACAAACCAATAACCCCATCGCAGTTGTCATCAAACCCACTGCCAGCGAGACCTCATATAGCCGCTCTCGCCGTGCGTTCGGGTTTGCGTGTATCGTGCCGAGGCAAGGTCACAGGGCTAGACAGGCCGCCCGAGTCTCACACACTCACAAACACATTAACTGATCGTGCCGCCACTGGGGGATTAGAAGAGAAGCCGACAGGGTTAGGAGGGTTAGCTCAAAGTCTGCCGCTCCAGTGCATATGGGCGCACAAAGGGCCGCCATGGCACGCAGAATGTGAATTAGGAGTGATTTCCAAAAATGACTTTCTCAAGAGCCAAGCGGGTCAAAAATATAGAGCATGTGTTTTGACAATACAGGATTCAAAGGAGAAATACGAGCAGAGGACCTCATGTTTGAGTCTAATCCAAGTATTCATGTCTGGTAGGTCTGGGACGATACTCTTTTGTCACAATACTGATACGACGCATATTGCAATAGTACTGGGGAAACATTGAAAAAGAAAATAATGTGTTCAGAAGTTATAAACCAAATGTGTTAAAGCTACACTGGAAAAAGCAAATGCTCTAAATTTATATAGATACAGACGGCATCTTGTCATAGAAGGGGGCGTGGCCGTGCCAAGGGGGAAAATCTTTTGGGTTTTTCACTCTTTTTATCCATTTTCTGGCGAAATATAAACTTATTTATCACATACATATAAAGTCAAGTCTAAATCGGGTCCATAGGAATGTTTATTCACAGCAGATTGTTCAGTAGAAGCTAAATAACAGCAATCATAGCAAGCGCTAGCTAGTGTTAGCATTAGCACGATGGTAACATGTAGCATCATGTTAGCATTCTCTGTTTTTTTATGTATTTATGGGCTGTTGAACCACTTTGCTCCTCTCCGTGTCTTTTGATCTTTATTTAGTAGAAAACTATGTTCATAATTCAGCATTTGTTAAAGTAGTTTTTGAATAATTAGAGAAAGTTGTTTTCCCCCTTAACTTTGAGTTTTTACAGATTTTTTCACTTATGATTAGTTTATTGAAAAACAAAATACCAAAAATCTCCTTCCAATTGGTTACTAATATGTCCATACATAAAACCATACATTTTAATCTGGCTCAATCCATTATTTAGATTTAGTTGCCCAAAATATAGGCAATTTTGGCCATTTTCATGCACAAAATGCCTTTTTTTTGTATGAAAACATAAATTGCATTACATTTTTTTCCTCATATTTAGAGCAGTAATGTTCAGCTAAAGTTTCAAATCGATATATCTCCATTCATTTTTTTCCCTATTCACCTGCAGTGTCTCGACTGACAGTCCACCATATTATGTCACTTCTACAATTATTATCAGTAGTTTGTGTTAAAGTATAAACATTTCAAAGCTGTTCAAAGGGAAATGGGAAACATGGAACAAAAGTGTGTGTCTGCATAAAGGAGCGCAGATCTTCAGAGAGTAAATGTAAGAGCGAGAGGAGCCTGTTGTAGATAATGCTTGGCAGGCCAACTTAAGGGGATCTCCTGACTGTCCATGTGCATCAGCCATGATCTCATTGGGTTAAAGCCGGGTTACATGTACGGGCCAGTGTCTGACTGGACTAAAACCCGCATGACCAACACTGTGAGTCATTCTGAGTTCTTTGTTAATGGACGCTGCATGTGGGAGGAATGCTTTGGTTCAGTTAAGGATGTCAATAAAAGTTTCAACAGCACCGCCTCAGTTCAGCTCATCATTTACTGCTTTAGATTAGGGGTTTACACAGGGGCTCTAGGTCCCATGGGGGTCATGGGATGTTGTGGTGGGGTGTGTGAGGTGATAACCAGACAATATTGTAAATAACATTGTATTTCATGATTGAAAACTGTTTTTTCACAGATAACGCCTTCACATAAATCCAGATTATAACCTTTTACCCCCTCTGCCCCACCTCAACAGAGCACATTTTCTCCAGTTCGGCTTTGCCCAAACCTAAAAGCTTCTTGGCTGGAGCTTACTGCCTATAGGCCTGTGTTTGAAAGCTAAGACCCACGAAACCCATCTATAACTTTTGTTGCGTTTTTGTTACATTTTTTGTCGCTTTTTGACACTTTTTTGTCACGCTTTTATTATTAATTAACCTCTGAACCCCCATCTTAACCGAGTGCATTATCTACAGCTCAGCTTCAATCTAAAAGCCAGAGTAACGCCTTATTTGAAAGCTAAGACCTACAAATCTCATCTAAACTGATCTTTTTCCACGTGTTGTTGCCGCATTGTCGCCACTTTTTTTGAAACTTTTTTTTTTTGTCGCTCCTTTGGGGATTTTTCGTTTTCATATTTGATTTAGTCACTTTTTCATTGCTTTTCCGTCATGTTTTTGTTACTCTTTTGTTGCTTCATTGTTGCGTTTTCATCTTCGTTTTTGTCATTTTTTGTCACGCTTTTATTTGGGTAAAGCCAAACTGGAGAAAATGTGATCGGTTCAGGTGGGGGTTTAGTAAGTAAGTAAGTAAGTAAGAAAGTGCTTTATTGTCATTGTACAAGTGCACAACAAAATAGTGTTCAGGTGTTAGTCCTGAGCCGCTGTGACTGAGCCGCGCTGTCACTGTGTGTCAACCTGAGCAGCATCACTTTGGAGGTTGAGGAAACTGTAGCATCCGGAAGAAACCTGGCTGGCTGCCCTCAGTCTCCACTGATCCTCTGAAATGGTGCTCCGCCTCCTGGGTTTGTCTCTGTTTCAGAGCATGGTGTCCTGCACTGGTCAGCTCCACCTCCCCCTTCAGCTCCACAACAGTCTTTCACAATCTCTTGTTTGTCCCTTTTTGTTTCCTCTAGCTCCTCTCGTGACGCCTCCTCTGTGCTGCAGGTGTGGGGGCTCTCGGTGCCTCTTCAGTGTTTCAGAAGAAGAAATGTGTAGGTCTCAAATGGGTTTAGCTGATAAGCTTTTGTTTACCTTTAAAAAGCTGCTTTCTTCAGGACCATTTTGGACTCTCAAAATAAAGAAATTCACCAAACCTCCACAAAAACACGGCAAAGACGTACAAAAGTATCCAGAAAAAACATATGGAACACAAAAAAACACAAATGCAGTTTGCAGAAAAAGGCAAAAAACTCAGCTGCACCAGGAGAGAGGGAGGTCACTTCCTGTTTTCCCGTCGTCATGACATATGAGGTTAATAAATGAAAAATTGTATGTTTTCACTTTTTCATCACTTTTTTCATCTCATTTTTGATCACTTTTCATCTTTTAGACTTGAGTAACACCAAACTGAAGAATATGCCCGGCCCCGATGGAGGTAAAAGGATTTGTTCATGAAGTAGAAATATTTATATTTCATGGTGGAGGGCCCCTTGTTCTTATCTTGATCATTTCTAGGGCTCGCGGTCCAAAAGGTTTGCCTTAGATGATACATTTGTAGAGACATATCTTCATAAATACTGGTTATGGGAAGCCAACGCTGTTTCTGATGTCGCGCTGATGAATACAGCAGTCAAACTCTCCTAAACACATTTCCCATTGCTCCGCGGCGATAGGCTGAAGGTAATACCCTCACTCCTCTCATTTCCCGTGTACTCCTCTGCTCTGCCCTTTTGCCCTCTCCCTAAAGCCCGTCTCCTCTGCCCTGTCGGATCCTCGGCTGATTTAAACCAGGCCTGTATAAGTGCTGCTGTTTTAGCCGTGGCCTACTGTTGACCTTTCGGACCGGCCGTGCCTCGTCCACGCTCTGTCATCCTCTCTGCACTTCTTTTTTCGCTCTCCGTGGGTTTTGGGAGATGACATGATATCTGACCCGGCCCGAGAACAATTCTTTTATCCTATCGCTAATCTGGCGAGGGGTGGGGGGGTGGGTTTAGGAAGCGGGGCTAAGGCGCTGGTATTCGAAGGATTTCAGAGGCTCGAGTTCATAGGAGAGTATTTTCGTGGATTCGGGCATGTGCAGTCATATGCTACCAATGGACACATAACGGCGGAGCGATGCAGAAAACAGGAAAGAATGAGTCTAGCAGTGCACAGCATTAAAATGACACACTCCTGATGGTTTAATCCAGCTGTAATGGATTGTGTAGAGAGAAATTATAGATTAACCTGTTTAAGGCATTGTTTTTCTTGGATTTTATCTTAAAATATGTGTCTCCTGTTTGTAAAGGTATAGGCTGTGGAACTTTTTTATTTAACCTCTTACCCCCTGCCTGCAGCAAAGCGCCTTACCCAAATCTAAAAGCTTCTTGAAAAAATGTAAACAAAAATGAGGATGAAAATGCAACAAAAGCACTACAAAAACGTGACAAAAAGTGAAAGAAATGCAACAAAAAGCCACAAAAGAGCAGGTGTTGGAGCCATATATGCCTTTTGCATCTGTTTTAGCCTCCTGCCACTGTGTGGCGCTGTGTGTACCTTATTATGATTACCTGCCCTATATAAGCGGGGAAGGAAGGGCACACAGGTGCTGCAGTGTAGAGGTACACAGTTTTTCGACCGCGTCTATTGGCTGTGGAGTCTCCTGTGTATGTTGTGGTTTGTGGATGGCTAAAGGTAATGCCAATAAAACCTCTTTTGGAACACAGTATTTTTATGGACTTTCTTGGAAGACGCGCGTCCGAGACGCCTTAAAACACTACAGCCAGAGCGGACACTGCACAGGGCATTTTGGCCGCTACATTTGTCGAAAAACTACCTCAGGCACCGGGCGTTGGTGGCGCCTGCTGTGATTGGCACGGCACGGTTACCTGGAGCAGAGGACCCGCCAACTACCGTAGCGGAGATCGTCGCAGGTCTACGGCGAGCCGGCGGACTGTTGGCGGGAGGAGGAAGGAAAGGGACGGTATCGAAGACGGTCTGCGTCCTCTACAACGGTGGCGAGGCACGGAGACGGCGCGGGAGCTTCATTGATTGCAACGGAGAGGCCGCAAGCATCACGAGGAAGCAGCCCGCCCCGCAGTGAGCGCCACGCGTTTGGAGAAGGCCGCGTGGATTGTCCATGGGGTATGAAACACGCTTGCTTTGATTGTAAAGCGACTTGCCCATGATGGCGCACGGAGAGAATACGGACTTTTGGGAACGGGACTTGGTGTGCACTGTAAAAAAGAACACTGTAAAAACTGCGCACAACCCACTTCGATATAAAAATGACAAAATAAAAAGTGAGAGGTCACATAAAGACACTAGTGACAGTTTGAAGAAAATGAAAGCTTCGATGGCAGCTACGCTGGTGAAGGCAAAAGCTGAGCATGCTGCACTAATGGTTAAAGCTTCATTTATGGAACAGCAGTATGAGCTTGAAGCTAAGCAACTTGTTATTCAAAGAAGATTAAAAGAACTGGAGCTTGAAACTAAAATAGCTGAAGTTACTGCAAAACTGGCTGTTTTAAATGCTTCAAAGAAACTTACATCTGCTAAATCCAGTAGGCCTATGGCTCAAGAGAAGCCCCAGCCTAAACCAAATGGCACTCAAGCCTTGGCAGAAGGTGTTTCTGGTGAAACAGGGGTCGGTGACGAATTTGACGAAATGGACTGGGAGGGACCTGAAATCTATGTCCCATTGGTGATTCTTTGTGCTGATACTGGGGCCGGAGGTACATTTGAGGAAATTGACTGGGAAGGACCAGAGATCTACGTCCCAGTGGTGGTTCCTTGTATTGATACAGGGGCCGGTAACCCCATTGAAAAGCACACTTGCAATGAATCCTCGCACAGTTCTCTACCTGCTGCTCCTGAACACCAACCGGAGGTTCAGGTTCCTGATGTGGGCCTGGTGGAATCTAATTCAGTCAAAATGGACAATGAAAGCAGGTTACGTGTTGACCAGCCTCTTGCTGAGGTGGGTTTTGTAGGCTCTAAGGACGAGGAGCCGGAGAAGACTGCCATCTCTGTCACTGTGGAGGAGGACAGTGACGGGCCTGTTCCAAAATGGCTGCCGCTTGGGCTAGTTAGTGGCCCATCCAAGGATGCACTGCCCACAAATGACTTCCATCATCTTGCAGTGAACAACATCACGGTTGTTGCACTGTCCCCACAAACTCTTGGAGAGTCAAGGAACTCTGTAAAATGTACTGTTGCATGGATGTTTTTTGCTTTGTTGCTGCTTGGTTGGCAAGCCCACAAACTGTTTCAACTAAAGAGTTACAAAGCCTTCAAAAGAAAAAGGTGGAAATGTATGTATTTATTCTAAAGTAACAAGGATGGAATGCTAATGCTAGTTATGAAATATGTTGAGTATTGACAAGATTTTTGGATTGTGGATAATTGGTTTGTTTGAAAATGTGTTCCCAAGAAATGTAAAACGTACAGAATGTCAAGCTTTGTTATGGCTCCATATAAAATTTTGTATTTAATTGTTATCGCTCCAGGCTCAAACAATTAAGGGGCCGGTGTGTTGGAGCCATATATGCCTTTTGCATCTGTTTTAGCCTCCTGCCACTGTGTGGCGCTGTGTGTACCTTATTATGATTACCTGCCCTATATAAGCGGGGAAGGAAGGGCACACAGGTGCTGCAGTGTAGAGGTACACAGTTTTTCGACCGCGTCTATTGGCTGTGGAGTCTCCTGTGTATGTTGTGGTTTGTGGATGGCTAAAGGTAATGCCAATAAAACCTCTTTTGGAACACAGTATTTTTATGGACTTTCTTGGAAGACGCGCGTCCGAGACGCCTTAAAACACTACAGCCAGAGCGGACACTGCACAGGGCATTTTGGCCGCTACAGCAGGGCTGGATCCGGAATGAAAAGTAGTAGCTCTTGCCCCTAGAGGCGCAACTGCAGGTGTCGTAGTAAGTTGCGATTTTTTAACTTATTAATTGTCTTGGAGAGTAAATACTACGCTGACAGAAAAGGCGAAGGAAGAGAGGGATATTGTACATACAATTATACAATGGAAATATTTTTTTTCACTCAAACTTGCTGTAAATACTGTTTAAAGTGACGCTAGCCCGCAGTTAGCTTTGCCCGTTAGCATGTTAGCTTCTTCTTCGTGATTCTATTAGTGTGTATTGGTTGCTCCGGTCCGGTGGCAGGAAAGTTGCAAGCATGGTTTTCTGGCCAGAGACACCAGGGGGAGATGAAAGACCCTCCAATCATCCCATAAACACTTGTGTATCTCCACAGGGACTACGGAAAGGATTTACTGCTTTAACATCAAATGTCTAAAAGTCAATTCCAAAGTCCAACAAGTCGTCGCCCCCTGTAGATTGAACAGTCCCCCAGGTAAAATTCACACTATTGAAAAGAATATGACATTTTCCCCCTTATTCTATATACAGTATATATTTAATAAAATGAATAAAAATAACAACCACATTTAAAAATGCATCCAAAAATAATTTCAAAATCAATGTCTTTTGTTGTGCATTATGTTCCCCGGACCCCGCTTTGGAAACCATCACACCAACTGCTGTAAAACCCAAGATAACACTGACTTCATGGAGTGCATCTATTAAAGGCACAGTCCTTCTTGAAATGCACTTATCTGGGAGTGCATCTGGACACCAAAGGCTGGTCGTAAATTCAAGTGAGAATGATGGAACACTTTGAAAAATTGGCTCGAAACGCGCAGCAGTACAAAGAGACAAGATATTTATTATAGTAAAGGTCAACGTTGTGAAAGAGTTGTCTCAAGGATGATCCACTCTCAAGGTGAAGCATCAATATGCAGCGGTGCATATGCAAAGATGCTATAAATAATGATTGACAGTGTAATAGGCTGTTGCTCAGGACCTGTATAGAGATCAGGAAAATTCCCTGTTACCATGGAGATCCGCCATGTTTGTGGGTGCTAGCATGCATTTTCCATAGACTAACATTAGCTAAAAACAAATCAAAAGTGGAGGGAACAAGCCGTGGAACAACTGTTTTAGCTGTAAATACATACTGTGGTGTCCATGTGTTTTAATGTGAACATTAACTCCAGTATTTTACCTTTTAAAATGTCCATTAGTTTATTATTGCTGCAAATCCCATGATTCTTTCATACTTAGCGATATGACATCACAATCCTGAACTCTATTCTACACATTCTATCCCGGCTCAGCTCAAAAGAAGTGTTCACACACATTTTGAAATAAAAACTAAACACAGTAAATAATTTGCTTATTATAATGAAAAAATGAATTCTAGTACAGAACAAGTAGAACAACAGAGTACTAGATCCGCATGCCTGGCCTCTTCAGCCTGCTCCTATAGATCTGCAGGAGCAGGGACTCAACTCTGAGCATCTCCTGAGTTACTCAGCCAGTAATCCTGCAAAGGACTGGAGGAGGAAATTTAGTGTCACTACCTTGAAAACTGTAGAAGCTATTGAAGAGTAAAATCCATAAATTGATATATTTTGACATAATTTTCTGAATAAATGTCCAGATCCAAAAAATAACAGTTGTAGTAAGTTGCTAATCTAATAATTGGTAACTGGTGTAAATGTAGAAGGTATATGCCATATTTGAAATGTATATAAACATATTTCTTTATATACATTTCAAAATAAAGGTCTAGATCCAAAAAATGGAGTGCCCAGTGTGGGGCCCCCGCCCCATATTTGGCCCACCGAAACAATTCTGTTGGTCCGCCAAAGAGTGACCTACTTTTGCGCTGCATGTGGTTAAAACTTTCTCCCATTCATTCTCAATGGTAAATATGGATGCAGTACACTTTTTGACCACCAGCATCAAATTGGGGGCACTGTTTCACTCCTTTTGGAAACACTGTTGTGGTGTCTTTCGTATTTATTAATCACACAGTGTTGTAGCTTCAACTTTCAGTTTTCCAACTTTTATTGCAAAGGTTGTTAACATCGACAACAGTATATGTTAAAAATTGCCCAATGCTAACATGAAGCATCAAGTTAGCATTCTCTGTTATTTATGTATTTATGGGCTGTTGAACCACTTTGCTCCTCTCCATGTCTTTGTATCTTTATTTAGTAGAAAACTATATACATACTTTAGCATTTGTTAAAGTAGTTTTTGAATAATTAAAGAAAGTTTAGATTTTTCTCCAAATAGTTTTCCCCCTTAACTGTTTTCAAACATGACCATATATGGGCGAGTCCAAAGATGTCGTCTGCACCTATGGCCCTGTGGACCATAATGAAGGTATTGATTTCTATTCTTTGATCATACTGGTGCAGATGAAATGGAGCTTATTCTTTTTATGTGGCTGAGGGTGAACAAAGCAACCATTCATCCAACTCGTTTTATATTTTTCACTACGTGGTATAGATTGACTAACACATTTATGCCTTCAATGCTGTTAAGGAGATGATGTACAGGTCCATTTCATGAACCCCTTGTCACGTTTCCCGGTCTCTTTGCAGAATAAGAGCAAACCGGGCCCGTTAATTGGCCTCTTTTCCGCTGTGCGCCCAAGTCAAGCAGCTGGGACAGACTCCAGCACCGCTCTGACTGACACGCAAAGATAAGTGGTACATAATGAATAAATGAATAATGAAACCCCTTAATTGAGGACGCAGAGCCAGACTCTCCCGCTGAACAAACATTTGTCTGTCCTCTTTCATGAGCGGCCAATCAGACGAGAGCAAACATTAAAGCGAGAAATTAAAGCATTTGGAGTTTGATTTGTGTGAGGTATGCGCTTTCGTGATAGCAGATGAAAAAGGGGGAAAGAGGCGAGAACAGTAGGAGACTTGAAAGCCAAACTCTTTCTTGTAAGGCTGATTTTATCGAATAAGAGAGAATCAAAAGCTCAGGTACAAAAGGCAGGCACAGGAGCGTGTTTAAAAAGCGTCCCCAGCTGCACTCCGGCAGATCAATAGTTATTTTTCCCGTGACACGTCCACGCCGCACAGATGGACGCGAGCTGCCGGGGCGGCGTTTAAAAACAAGCCGTATCACATCAATCACATCAGCCGCGCTTTGCTCTCTCTCTCTTGACCTTCACTCATTTCATCAGCCACTCTTTCATCTCTCCGTTTACCGCGCGCATCCATCCCTGTCTTTCATCTAGGCCCTTTTTTTTTACCCATCCTAATCCGTCCTCTCTACCTCCGTGTGTTCAGCCCCTGATGAAAGGGGGAGCTCAGCGTTTCCTGCCAATCACGAGCGGGACGTTACGCAGGGCTGGATATGTCCCGTCAAAAGTGTCAGCCGGGCATCGTCTCGCGGGCCAGGACAGAGGAATATTTCGACAGGTGGAAAACTTCTCAACAGAAATGAACTTGCTTTGTGAATCCCGAGTTTAAGTCTAGAAAATGCAGGTGAATGTAGACATATCGCTTTGAAACATTTGTTGTAGACAGTAATGCCAATAACGAGTTACTAACAGATTACTGTAATCTGATAACTAGTAACTAGTAATCTAATGCGTTGCTATTTCCAAACAAGTAATCAGATTAAAGTTACTTTCCAAATCACTGTGTTACTATTTTGTATTTTTTTTTTGTATTTCAATTATTTTCCTTCATTCTTTCTTTTTGCGTCCCGTGATTGACGCAACATTTGTGACAAGTCACGTTTTCAGCCTGAGGACACGAACATTGGTTGAGGAGAAAGATGGAAATCTCTCACTATTCTGAGTCTGTGTCATTGTTGATGTTAAAATGTACTTCCAGTGAAGTGAGTGTTTGCGTGTTGAGGCAAGGGAGGTGTTGTTGTCTGAGGAGTTTTTGGATATCTTATTTAGTCTGAGTAAACAACTGTAGTGT
Organism: Gobius niger; assembly: GCF_951799975.1. Classification (NCBI taxonomy): domain Eukaryota; kingdom Metazoa; phylum Chordata; class Actinopteri; order Gobiiformes; family Gobiidae; genus Gobius; species Gobius niger. The sequence continues at coordinate 9,154,020 of NC_136852.1, read as the reverse complement.
CTAAATTAGGGCTGTCAAAGTTAAAGCTTTAACACACGATTAATATAAAACATTTTATTAGTGCATAAATCATGAATTAATCACAAATTAATCACATCATAAATGTTTGACCAAACACACTCCCCTATAGGGAGATCCACGTTATAAACTGTTGGGCTTTTCCCATAGAATTATGAAACGAATATTTAGTCTCAATTTTAGTGTCAAAATCAAAATCCTTCATGGGGAAATAAAGTGTAAATAAATATATATAAACAAAATGACTGGAAAAGCTCAATAATGAAACACCTAATTGAGTAGATTAAAGCATCCGCAGTAATTTGAGTTGGGAACTTTATGGAAAAGTACCTTGTCAAATTGTCTTCCTCTCTATCTTTTCCATCTATATCGTAGCTAATACTTGTAGTTACTGATTCTTATCGCGCAGCAAAAGTCAACATGAGGCCGACAGCGGGTCATCTCACGTTACGAGTGAAAAGTGCAGATACAAAATACTTTGAAGAGCAGCCGATAGAACGTTTGACCGTGCGAACACAAGTGTCCGGTCGGATTCCAAGTTCGGGATCATAGAGATTCCTGTCCTCAGCCCACCTCGGAGTACTGCGTGCATGTGTGTACTAGCGTTTCTGTGGCAACGGGCCGGCGCCGCAGATACGCAACAGGTGCCGAGGATGATGTCTGATAGATGAAGAGGTCAGAGTTCAAGCAGCTGTCATAGCAACGGCTCAAATGCGTAAACAAACTTGGACTTTTTGTTCCTGGCTCTTGAAGTCAAAGGTTTGGGGAGCTTTGGTGAAAGCACGCACCGTCCTCCACTCCAGACTGATAGATTTTTATCCTGAATCTGCAAAACTTCACAATATTAAATGTTTCCCTCGAGGGGTTTGAACATTGATAGAATATTAGTCACAATTAGTTTATTGAAAGTGACGTATCGCAGCTGATCGCCACGGTAACGCAGACAGTCAGCGCCATATAACAGCTAACAGATGGCTTTATAGAGTTCGGGAAATTCCACAGTTACCATGGAGATCCGCCATCTTTGCAGCTGTTAGCATAGATACAGACGGCATCTCGTCATAGAAGGGGGCGTGGCTTCGCCGAGGGGGAAAATAGAATCATTTGGGAACCACATTTTTTCACTCTTTTTAGCCATTTTTTGGTGGAATATGGATTAATTTATCACATACAAATAAAGTAAAGTGTAAATTGGGCCCATATGGATATTTTCTCACAGCAGATTGTTCAGTAGAAGTGAAAAAATGGCAGTTGTAGCTAGCGCTAACTAACCGTTAGCATTAGCCAGATGCTAACATAAAGCATTCTGTTAGCATTCTCTGTTATTTATGTATTTATGGGCTGCATTTAGGCACATACTAGCTATTACAGAAAAAAGTGAGAAACGCAGGACAGATGAGCATTTAGTAGCTTTGTGATTTTTAGAAACAGTATCCAATATGGCGGCAGCAGGAGACATCAACAAAAGTTGAAAAAGTGTATAAAAGAATGTATGCAATGTATTTAAAAAAAATATGTTTTTGTATATTGTTTGTTACTAGTGTGGAGTGATTACAGTATATCCTGTATATTAATTTGGTGATTCGGTATGACTTTATTTTACACTACCTTGATACATTGTAAAATTGTAAATTTAGTACAATGTAATGTGCTTTGTAACAATCTGTAATAACTTGTACCTATTTAGTACATACACAATGGAATAACTTGTATTAGTACTTTGTAAGTACAAAAGGTAATAGGAGACGAGCCCTTATGGTTAGGGCTTAAGGTTAGGGTTAGAGTTGTTTATGTCTTATTACATTATGTAACTACAAACTACTACAAATACATATTATTCCATTGTGTATCTAACCCATAGGTACAAGTTATTACACATTGTTACAGAGCACATTACATTGTACTAAATTTAGTTAGGTACAATTTATCAAGGGTAGTGTAAAATAAAGGGTTACCTAAAAACAACATGCTCTATGAATTAACTTTGGGATCGAACAAGAAGAGAGTATAAACTGGATACTGAAATGGGTTTTAACCAGTCAAATCTGCCCTGCCATCTGGCCCTCTCATACGCTCAAAGTCAGACACACAAAAATAGTGCTCGGAGATTGCGCTTAAAATCCTTAATAACGCGGCCGCACGGACACAGTGAAGTCGCACAGATTAGAGCGTGCCTCTGCTTTCCCTGCCGCTCCGCACACACAGACTGCCTCACACATGGCGTATCATCCAATAAAGCTCCTCCTGACGTGGCCTCCTGCCCTCGCACACACACCTTATCATGCAACGCGGCCTGGACAGCCTTTCTCCTCCCAACATATGTCCACATGTCTGGCTGAGGGTCGCGTGAGACGGCAAACATCCAGGATATCCACCCGTCTAAGTCTCGGGATAAACATGCCCTTTCCACACACAAACAAGCACATGCTACTTTCAAAGGCTAATGTTTGAGCTGCAGCAATGGCTCCTGAAGGTGATAACTTATCTATAACATATATACATCCACTGAGAGCCTAGTTAGTATCAAATAGAACTAAAACATATCAGAACATGTAATAGAAGTTGCTTATACTTAAAAGCACACTGTGGAAGATTCCAGGTTCTAGACCAAGCTGATGATGTCCCACTCCCAGACAAAGTTTACCCAGGAGAAATAACAGCTACATTAGATTATACTTCAACATAATTAAGTAATAAGTAATTTACTCGAGTCTACAGTTTATATTTATTATAGTTACACGAAAATGTTTGCAGATTGTGTTCAACATGTCCAAAAACAAAATCTAGTCAGATCACTCTTAGAGCTCAGCAGCCCCATGTGCCTGCGCCGACTCATGGACATAAAATGCACAGTTTTGAAAACACGCTGAGCACAATCTGCAAACATGTGGGTCAATGTTGTGAAGTGCAAGAACAAAACTCAAGTACATCTTGGCCACACTAACTGGGGAGAATTGTTTTTTAATTTTTTTCCCTTCCCTTGTTGGGGCTACTGCCTGTTAGACTGTGGTGGGGATGTTAGAGTGTGAGTTTACCGTTTGACCCATCCTTGGAACAGTAGGTGGCGGTAGTGCCCTAACATTTGGTGGCAAACCGCCGGAATAATCCCTAAGAAGAAGAAGAAGAAGAACTGGGGAGAAATGGGAGTGCAGCTGTTAAAGGAACAGGCCACCGTTTTTCCATACTGAGATATGTTCTTGCCTGAGCTTAGACGAGTTGATGTGTAACTGTCTGGCCTTTGTGTGTGCGCTCAGTCACACAAAACGACCTAAGATGTTGTTAGCATTTGGCCTCTCCCAGCATATTCCTATAACTCCAAATGGGGGTGAAGTTGGAAGCTACCACACTCTTTCACGGGCACGCACAAAGACCAGACAGGTACGCATCAACTCGTCTAAGCTCAGGTAAGAACATATCTCAGAATGGAAAAACGGTGGCCTATTCCTTTAACGCTCATGCTTCACAGCTAGAAGGTCCTGCTTTCGTTCCCCACCTGCGTAGGTTTCCTCGCCACTAAAACATGCACAATAGGCTAATCCTACAGCCAGGTTTTCTGACCATTAACCTGGCTCCACATCTGGAGATCGGTCCCCAAGTGCCAGCTGGCTGCTCACTGCTCACCCAGTGGTCAGATGCAGAGAACAAATTTCCCTCTGGCGATCAATAAAGTATAACATAACTTTAAGCTTTATTTCCCCAGGGTGAACTCTACCTAAGTCACATTGCCTAACAAGGGGTAGGCACTTCTAAGCTTTTTGCTTCAGTCTCCTCCCTTTGAGCTTCTCGCGGCATAGATCGCAGGTAAATAAGGTTGGAGACCCCTGCTCTAAAGACTAGGTGAAAGCATCAAAGAGGTAACATGTGTAGTTGTTTTGATCCCACACCCTCCACAGTCAGTATTTAAGCTGCATAGTTTACATTGCCTTTGTCCTGCAGGTTCAGAAAGCTCTGTTTGAACAATGTGCCATAGTCTTCGAAGCATAAATAGCTCATTTTTGTTGAATAAAAGTCGTTCACAGGGTAAATTAAATTCTTCATTTGCCTGGGATTACGCTGTATATCTACTTACAATCAGCACTGCAAATATTTTCTCAAATGCCACCCTTCCAGCAGGTCATTTGTCCGACGAACTATATTTTGACACTCCCTTATAGCCCCTGACTAGAACTCTGTGCACGTTAAACCCTGTGTTTTTGCAGCTTAGCCTTCCTGGTATGTGGAACGCGAGCATTTCCTGGTTCGGGCGGGGCTTGTAAGCTGTTCAGCAGATTCTCATTGGTTTGGGGGGGGGGGGGGGGGGGGGGGGAGCTATCGTACAGTGAGCCAATTGAGCCCCTGCAGACCTCGCCGTGACCCGCTCCTCAGCCCAGCATAGCCCACATACCGCAGCGCACCTGTGATGCCAGACCCGGGCGCCCCTTGCATCAGCCGCTCATTCCCCAGTGTCACCTTCTGCAGCTCCGCCGAGGAATGCACGAAAACCACCGGCGTATCCCTGCTCACATAGACACGACGGGAGAAGAGCATCGGGGGTTTTTTTGACAGCGAGGAGACGTCGTAAAAAAGCCGGCAAAATCGCTCCGGCGTTTTCAGGCCTGTCACCCCGGGCGGTAATGCAGTAAGATATACACAAAAAAGGAAAAAAAAAAAAGAGTCGGAGGAGGCTCTGACAGACAGGTACGGCAGTCAGAGCAGCACAGTGCAAGAAAAGGAAAAAAAAAAAGGAAAAAAAGGAGAAATTCAACACTTGCTGATGAAACTATTCGACAAAGTGACAACAAACAAGTGGAAGATAAACATGTCTGACAGAGCGCGGTTTTGGGGGGAAAAGAAGTGAAAGTGGTGAAATTGTACACCAAGACAGTGTTGTTAACAAGTCAATACAAAGTGTCTGCTACCGGTCCGCTCAGCCTGTTCATTTTCAGGCTGACAGTTTGAATGCGGCGCCGACAGCTCCATGTCAGAAACAGATGTTACAAAAACAACCCCGGCGCAAAGCTACGGCGATGTTGTCAGTTTAGACCGAGCCTCCGTGGCGTTTTTTTGGGTGCCCAAATTTTTTGTTTTGTTTTTAATGATAATTCTCAAGAGACATGAGACACACCTGAAGCACCATTCACATTCTGAAGTCCTTTTATGCTTATGTTATTAAAAACGGCTCCTACAGGTGATAAAAAGTCACAATTCACAACACTGACGAAGAAAACAAACAAATTACTTCTATTTTCCTACTTATGACAAGACTTGTGATTGTTTCTTTTTTACTTGAGTGGTTTTATCTGTGAAAGGTAAAAATTGTTTACTCTTCTCCTCCTTCTCTTACTCTTTCTCCTCCTTTTCTTTCTTCTCCCCTTCTTCTTGTTCTTCCTCTACTTCTTCTTTTCCCCCTTCTATTTCGTCTCTTCTCCTACTACATTCTTCTATTCCTTCCCTTTCTTCTGCTTCTCCTTCCCCTCCTTTGTTTTCTTCTTCTGCTCCTCCTTTTCTTTTTCTTCCCCTTCTTCCTCCATCTTCTCCTCCATCTCTTTCATCTACTCCTTTGCTTTGTTGTTCTTCTGCTCCTTCTTCTCTTTGCCCGTTTCTTCTCCTTCACTTTCCTCTTCTCCTCTTTCTTCTGCTTCTTCCTCTCCTCCTTCTCCTTCTTATGTTTTATTCTTCTGCCCCTTCTTCCTCCATCTTCTCCTCCTTTGCTTTCTTCTTCTCCTTCTCTTTCTTCTCTTTCTTCTCCTATGCCTCCTTTCTTCTCCTTCTCCTCCTCCTTCGCTTTCCTCTTCTCCTCCTCTTTCTTCTGTTTCTCCTTCTTCTCTGTTTTCTTCTTCTGCTCCTCCTTTTCTTTTTCTTCCCCTTCTTCCTCCATCTTCTCCTTCTCTTTCATCTACTCCTTTGTTTTCTTTTTCTTCTCCTCCTTCTCTTTCTTCTCTTGCTTCTCCTAGGCCTCCTTTCTTATCATTTTCCTCCTTCTCTTTCCTCTTCTTCTTCGCCTTCTCCTTTGTTTTCTTCTCCTCCTTCTCCTTCTTTGTTTTCTTCTCTTTTTTTCTTCCCCTTCTTCCTCCATCTTCTCCTCGTTCGCTTTCTTCCTATTCTCCTCCTTCTCTTTCTTTTCCTGCTTCTCCTATGCCTCATATGTCTTCTCCTTTTCCTCCTCCTCTTACGTCTTCTCCTACTTCTTCTCCTCCTTCGCTTTCTTCTTCTTCTCCTCCTCTTTCTTCTGCTTTACTTCTTTGTTTTCTTCTTCTGCTCCTCCTTTTCTTTTTCTTCCCCTTCTTCCTCCATCTTCTCCTCCCTCTCTTTCATCTACTCCTTTGCTTTCCTTTTCTTCTCCTTCTTTCTTCTCTTGCTTCTCCTATGCCTCCTTTCTTCTCCTTCATTTCCTCCTTCTCTTTCCTCTTCTTCTTCTGCTTCTTCTTCTCCTCCTCCTTCTCCTCCTTTGTTTTCTTCTTCTCCTCCTTCTCCTCTTTTCCTTCCCCTTCTTCCTCCATCTTCTCCTCCTTCGCTTTCTTCTTATTCTCCTCCTCTTTTTTTCCTGCTTCTCCTATGCCTCCTATATCTTCTCCTTTTCCTCCTTCTCTTACGTCTTCTCCTACTTCTTCTTCTCCTGCTCTTTCTTCTGCTATACTTCTTTGTTTTTTTCCTCTGCTCCTCCTTTTCTTTTTCTTCCCCTTCTTCCTCCATCTTCTCCTCTTTCTTCTTCAATGTATTTTCTGCAGTATACAGTGGTACTTCATCTTCCTATCAACTACAAAGTATAGAGCTAGCTAATGCATTATTATTATTATTCAAGTACTTTGACCAATAAGACAAAACAGATGACTCATTTCAATTATTTACCAGGACTATCAAGCAAACTTCCATGTAGTCCTCAAGGGGGAAAGGGAGGGGGGAACACAGAGCACTCTAATGGTTACCGCATAGAATTGCAAAAGACAAAAAAATGACAGATGAACTTCTTGTGCTGGCATTGTGGGTGAATGGGAACACGGCCCGTGGTTCGAGTGCATGTTGAATGAGAGGCACTTGGACGCGGGGCAGGGGCACAGCGCCTCGGCCTTTTGGAGAGCTCTCAGCCCGGATTCAGCAATGTCAGCCTGACATTCAGTCCGCCCTGTTTTTGTCTGCGCTTTATTCTTTGTTTCTCCTGCTCCATTTATTTTTCCCTTTTTGTGCGCGTCTTTTCTTCTACTTCCTCCATTACACTCAGCACTAATAGTCTCTTTCTGTTTTCTCTCCCTCCCTCCCTCTCGCTCTGCAGGAAGGAGCGAGTGGAGGAGGTCCGGCTCAAAGTGGCAATACACCGATAATTGCCTTCTGGTCACTGTGACATGGCGAGGTCTTTGAGGGTAGGGCAAAACACACACGAAAGACGCACAAATAACGGCTGGAACACCGGGTGCGGCGGAAAATAGTTGTGCAAATACTCTGAGAGCTGAGAGGATTCGCCGTGAAAGCCGGGAAGTTGGGCTAACATCGCCTTCTGTGAAACTGTCACGTAACATGAGGAGAGGACAAAATTACTCGCACTTCTCGGATTTATGAAAAGGATTTATCAACAGCAAGTAAAATCAAAACATTTAAGCAAAGGCACAAAACACAGGCCCTACTCTGCTCATTAGCTTGAGTTTAATTGATATTTTTGTGTAAACTGTAAATAGTAACAGTTAATGTGTTGTCAACAGGAACAGAACAGGAAAAATATGAAGATGTATTTGCTGAATTTATACAGTAGAAAGTGTCAGTGGTAATGTTTAACGATGATAGACTTGACAAAGAGGGCTCACATTGCTCTAACACAAACTGTATCACAGACTAGACTCTCTGTAATGCGGCTTTTTGACCTTCAGGTAAATGAGAAATCATGGGAAATCAGACTTATCATCGGACAAACAGGATTAGTCAGAGTAAAGGACCTGCATGTCAACCTATACAGTACGTTTACATGTGAAGTCTAATCCGATTAGGCTAAAGATTCGACTCTGTTCTGTTTTTTTCCAGTAAAACCTGTCAAACCAGTCTTGTCTCACAGCCGCCGATCTGAATGTCCTTTGGCTGCACTACTGGTGGTAGTGGCAGTTAATGCCTATGCACAATATTTCTGCTTCACCTTAGGCTGTTTTGTTGTTGTTTGCAAACAGTTAGCCCCGATAAGCCCAAGGTGCCTTCAGACCAAGCTGCTGTTCTGGGGTGAAGTGTGATGTCCTACAGATCTTTAAATTTAAGTAAGTGCTTTATTGTCATTGTACAAGCGTACAACGAAATAGTGTTCAGGTGTCAGTCCTGAGCTGCTTCGGCTGAGCCGCGCTGCCACTGTGTGTCAACCTGACCCGCATGACCTTGGAGGTCGGGGAAACTGTAGCACTCGGAAGAAACTTGATTGGCTGCCCTCAGTCTCCTCTGATCCTCTGAAACGGTGCACCGTCTCCTGGGTTTGTCCCTGTTTCAGAGCGTATGGTCTACGCCAGGGTCTAAGCTCAAATCCACCTGAAACTCTTGATTAGCACCTGTGGTTAGCATTTAGCATAATATGATACTATGCTACGACAGCTCTGTGTTGATGAGAATTGTGTAATAAATGATGCATTCATTAAAGGGACTATACTGAGTTTAAAAATGCTAAAATTACGTATTTTCCTCCCCCTACATGTTCCAGCCATGTCCTAATGTGTAGATGAGCTCAGACCTGTTCACCACAACTGCCTCTAAAATCCTGCACTGTCACTCAAAAAGGTGTTACTTTGGGTCCGAAGTGCCGTCATGCGCGAGCTTAATATAGAACCTGCAGTTACACGTATGACCTGAGGTGGCAGTAGTGAGCATAAAATGGTCAACTTGCATCTTTAAATGCCACTTAGCCAATGGTTTTAGTGACTTTGTTGGTGCTTATTTCGTATTTTCATGTTTCAACATTAGCAGTAGCAGCTCCAATGGGAGTCTCTCAGAGCCCAACACACATGCTTAGTGCTGATCCAGCCACTAAAGGGAGCTCATCCGGGTATATAGTAGTGCACTGCTTTGCTGAACAACGGCAGTAGTCCATAAGAAGTAGCTAACACAATCAGCCCGGGTACGACCCCGATCGGCTCAGGGGAAGAGTCGGGTCAAATCGAATATCCCAGGTTTGCATGGGTTTGGGCAATCCTGTTCTAGTCGGTAAAGGCGAGAGATTTGACTTTCCCCTTGTCATGTAACCGCACTGCTAGTGAGACTGCCTGCTCCCAAGTCAGACATAAGGAGATCTGGTGGCAACTGGTTTGACATGTGTTCCTCACTGCACTATGCAAATGACCTGCATTTAAAGCAGCGACTGTATAGATCCCTGAGGGGAAGAGCTCACAAATAGCGCAGTAAAAGCTCCTTAAACGCCTCGATCTGCCACAGAGGTGTAAACGGTGACTATGATTTACAGCGCTGTAATAAATAATTTGACAATGCTCAGTCTTGCCGCATGCAAAATTAATGTATGTAACGTTCTTTGTCTGAGAGGCATGTAATGTCATGTAACAGAGACGCAGATGTCTTTAAAAGAGGCATATTCTGTTTTACTCTCTCTGCTTTGGAGCTTTTACTCTTTTCTCTCAATATTATTCATCAAAAACATAGATATTTTCATTCACGCACCATTTAATCTCTCTCTCAAGAGCTCACAACTTTTACCTCAAACTGCAGTAAGTTGTTCAGGTGTGGATTCAAAGTCCAGACGTTATCGCTGAACTCCTCCTGATATTTACAGCACTAAAATGGCATCTATTTCAAAGCATTCCTCGCTCACAGCCAGCAGCTTTCGTTTTCATCCTTTTTTAGCCTCCTCTCTATGCCTGCAGAGGATCCAGAGTCCAGACATTGTGCATGTGGAAAAAAAAAAAGCCATCTTATCTTGTGCTTGAAATAAGACAATGCTGCTTTTGAGTGGGTTTGGACTGTCTTCAAATAAGATTGCCAATGGAACAAACAATAGTTCGCTCAAAATGAGAGAAATTTTGCTTGAACGCTTAAAATGAGACAAAGAAGCGAAAGGAAGGAGAAATCATTCTTGTTCCATTGGCAATGAATGAAATAGTCCAAACCTACTCAAAATCAGCACGAATTCCGATAATTCTCAATATCTTTGACTTGTTTTCCATGTACGAATCAAGTTATAAACATGAAATTCCAAAAAGTTTTACAATGTTCCCGATTAAAGCATAATGTTAAACCTTACTGACATATTGTTGGTGTCGATGAGTACAGAAAGGAAAATAATTTAGAGATATCAGGTGGATAACTGTGTTGGGCGTAACGTATTACAAAATGAGTTACAAAAATATATAACTTTTTTCAGTAACTAAGGAATATAACATGTTACTGAAACAAAACATGGGAATACATTAGTCACTACTGTCTTCGAGGATAACATTAAATCGCTATTTATCATACTGGGTCAGGCTGTAAAGTCTTACTATCCGTGGGTCAAGCTGTACAGTCGTACTATCTCTGTCATAGCCTTGACTGTGGTGCTCAGGCGCCCACTCTCAGCCACTGAATGTTTGCTTGTGTATCAGTCTGACGCTCTGAGAGGGTATTCATCCCTTTTCTGTGGAAACATAGGCAGACTTGATGGTAAGACTAGCGCAATGTCTGGATTTCATGTCTCCGGGTCCCGCACTGATGGTAAATAAACTTCTCCTGTATTAGACATCCAGACTCCTGCCTGTTCTGCATCTATCCTCTCCAACACCATTGTTAACTCTCTAACAATTACAATTCAAGTAACTCAATTTACAAGTGCATTTATACTTATACTTCGGAGCGACTTATAGTCTGGAAAACACGTTATTACTATTTTGAACAAAAAATGCCCCCAAACAGAATGCAGCACCACATCAGGTTGGACACTGGTGTATAAGATCTGCAGTTATGTCGTCAAAACAAAACACGAGAGAATTGGGGATAAAGAAGGAAAAGGAAATCTCTGACTGCACTTTTCCTCTGTGGCATTATTACTGTTTTTAGTTTATATTTTGCCAAAAGTAACTCAAAGTAGTGTAACTCAGCTACATTTATGAAACAGTAATATGTAATGCAAACATATTAACATTTTTAAAGGTGTAACTACTAATATAGAATATGTTTCACACTGCAAAAAGTAATTTAGATTAGTTTAGATGTCTCAGTTTGAGCATATTAAGCCAAATTTTAGTTGTTTTGACTAGTCAAGATTTAGTTGGGCATTTGACCTAGATTATTTCACTTAAGGTTTCTGACTCGTTTCAATACATTTCGCCTTCATTTCAAGTAAGTTTCTCTGCCAATGGGGTAAGAAAAATGGTCTTGTGCCATTGGCAGTTTTACTTTCTTATTTCAAGAGAGATTTACCTTTGAAACAGTCTGAAATGTCCTCAAACTTGCAAAATAATCTTGGTCAGATCAGGAAAAAGGTCTAAATGAGTGAAAACCCCTCAATACAAGGTATATTTCCTCAATTTAAGTCATTTAAAGGGGCTAGATGCAAGTTTGTGATTTCATACTCACTACTGCCACCTCAGGTCATACGTGTAACTGCAGCTTCTATATTAAGCTCGTGCATGACGGCAATTCGGACCCGAAGTAACACCTTTTTGAGTGACCGTGCAGGATTTTAGAGGCAGTTGTGGCGAATAGGTTTGGGCTCATTCTACACATTAGGACATGGCTGGAACATGTAGGGGGAGGAAAATACATCATTTTAACATTTTTAATCTCCGTATAGTCCCTTTAAGCCAATGCTTGATATTTACCTTTTTTAGTGCAATTTTAAAGTAACTTGCCTAACACTGATTGTAGATAAGTGACTTTAACATGTTTTCAGCTGGAAATATTATGCGTAAAAATGACCAAAAGACCCTTTAATTGCAACATTTTGACCTTCACTCTTTCAGTTTCCTCTTTACAGCGGCATTTAAGGATAAGGAAAATATGGATAACCTCCCACCAGGACAAACACGCCGAAAGTGGAGATAAGAATAACAGCAGTAGAGTGAGTGTACACTTGAAGTTACTTATATACTCCACACTGCCAGCACCTTACACAACCCTGACTGTACATGTTTCCAATAAATATTTAACATGCCGTGCAAAAGATCTTCCAGAGACAGTCAGACACATGTGTAGACACTGCACACTTGGCTACGGGCGGGGAACACCTTTGAAGGTTTATAGTCAAATTTTAGTATTGCGATCCACGCCAGTAAAGCTCTATTTAAAGACACTAGGGAGTGGCCTAAAGTGTTGGCGGATGGTGTCGTTCGTCACAAATTCTTGGAAACAAATTATTGACGCTGCAGAGCTTTCTGTGTCCTATGCCAAATTGCTTTTATTTCCATTCTGTGTTTTTTTCCGAACTTGTTTCTACCTTTATGACTCAAAAGCATGACAAGGACACGCGCAAAATTGTCAAATTATCAAAGTGGATCCACCATTTTAGCTTTTAGCTCAACAACCTGCTTTCAGCCACTGCAGCACTGATTGATAATAACTGTGTATGGACTACAACCAAAGTAACAGGATTACTTAAAGGGACTATACAGAGTTTAAAAATGTTTTAATTAATGTGTAGAATGAGCCCAGACCTGTTCACCACAACTGCCTCTAAAATCCTGTCACTGAAAAAGTTGTAAATTCGGGTCCCAAGTGCCGAAATGCACGTTCTCAATATAGAAGGTGCAGTTACACGTTTGACCTGAGGTGGCAGTAGTGAGTATAAAATGGCGAACTTGCATCTAGCCCCTTTAAAACTATATGAATGACAGTAAATACTTCTCCAGGTGAGTTTTGGAGGTGGAAACAATGTCATGACCTGGTTATAAGCTCAAAAAAGTTGATTTTGCATGATACTATGTCCCTTTCAGATCTGAACAATGTGAGTAACAATTGCGATATTTTGTCACAGACTTGAATATTACATTATTTATAACAATATTTTACACCATTTTAGCACAGCATGTTCCATTAAAGTGGCATTATGCAACTTTTTATGCAAAAAAAGACCTTGTAGTTACCTCGTTTTGACACAATTTGGTGGGTATTTACATTTTTGTTACATTTAAAGGTACATTATGCAGCTTTTTGTCTGGAAAAAGTTGATCTTTGTTTGTATTTGACCTGAAGTGACCCAGTGGCTCCAATTGTGTTGTAGTTTTTCTGGTGAGAGCAGTGAAAACCTTACAGTCAACTGATCCTGGAGTAAAGGTGCCATGCTGATCACTCATACAGCCACTGGGTCACTACAAGATCAAATACACACACATATCAACTTTCTTTTCCACACAAAAAGTTGCATAATGCACCTTTAAATGTAACAAACCGTATTTTCTGGACTATATGTTGCACTTTTTTTCATAGTTTGGCCAGGGGTGTGTCTTATACTCCGGAGTGAATCAAATATATAATTTCACATGCCACTAGAGGGCACTGCAGGCTAATCGAGAACTGGCGAAAAGCGGAGGTTCCTCTTACCCCAATGAAGAAAACAAAACAAAGCTAATCACGGGCTAAAAGCTCGACGGCCACAGCTAGAGGAACGGGTTCGCAAATGAGAGCTTGAAAAACGTGCTGCCGGGAGAGGCTCGTCAACGGAGCAGTTACGCCTCCATGCCCAGGTCGCTGCCATGGCGACTGTTCAGAAGTGACACCGAGGATGAAGATTTCAATGGGTTTAGTGATTCGGAGTGAGATGGAGAGTTTGGTAAGTTCTTTATGCTAACATACCAGACACCTATTTACTTTGTTGTTTGTGCTTCATGTAGCTAACCATCAATGTGTTACGTTAGCATACAGTACGCCTATTCAGCCTGTTGTTTTTTTCTTCATTTGGCATTTTTTGGCTAGTCCGTCTTATACTTCGGAGCGACTTATAGTCCGGAAAACACGTTATTACTATTTTAGGACGTGCTTTGACTTTTTTTTTTTGGTGATATTATGGCTTCTTTCAACATGGATACTGAGGAATCGCCTCAAAAAGAAGGTCAAACACTCTAATATTTGGGTTAGCGCCGCTAGCTCTGATTACAGCACACATAAGCGTCTCCAATGACAAAAGATCCAGTGATGTTTTAATATTTCACCAAAATCTTACAACGATGATGGGAGACTGTGACCACTGTACAAAGCCTTCTCCAGCACATCTCAAAGATTCTCAATGGGGTTAAGATCTGGATCCTGTTTTGGCCAATCCATGTGTGAAAAGGAACCACTCTTTCACAATGTTTGCCCTTTGTCATCTTGGGTTATGCCTGTGCCATCAGGGAAGAGAAAATCCATTGATAGAATAACCAGGTCGTCAGCTTATCTCATTCTTTGGGCACATTGCGTTTCTGAACCTAGACCTTGAACAACTGCAGCAGCCCAAGATCAGAACAGTTTGCTTCTTTAAAAAAACAATATAGGAGTTAATTGACGTGGGAAATGTCTTCAAAGCCTGACAATCCCCCAAAGCACTCTGCTATGCCTCACTTGTCGAAAATCATTACTTCATCCTTTTGAATTCTTCTAGATTTGTCCTGGCGTTGCCCGATTTGATCCACCCCTCTCTTCGTGTTAGTCATAGTAACTGCAAACACCGTTTCGAAGTATTGGATTAGTCACTGTGCCGGTTTCACAGACGAGTACTCTTTGTTCCTGCACACCGCAAAAAGTCTGGAAAATACAAATTATCCAGGTGTAATTGTCGGAGAAACGCCCATGTCAGGTGGAGGCAGACAGGTGACTGGCACCGGTGCAGCGGGGTGGTTAGGAGAAGCCGCAACACGATCTGGTGATGTTGGCTATAGGCGATCTTTGGAAAGCCACTGTAGGATGGTTGCGTATTGCTCTGTACTGATTCTATGGTAATTCATTGACCTGGAAGCCGCACTGTTGAATGTCAGACATATCAGTTAATCAGCTGTAAATGACACAGAGTCCGTGACATGTCATTCATGTCAATGCGCCACTGGTCATTGTTCATTTACGATGCATTATAGGTTTGTTTAGGCGTTTTGCATGTCAAGGTAACTTTACCCGAATGTGGAATCGGTTTGCAATTACCTACAATTCATAAAACAAAAATTAAACAAGAAAATATAGCAGTGGCTCCCAACTTTTTTTGTTTTGTGGACTCTTCAGTGCTTATCCACGTATCTTAATGGTGTTGCAGTTTATTTAGAAAAAGACAATGATGTGTGCTCAAAAATAAACCTAAAATGATCTCAGAACCATGCATTATACCACAAAAATATAGCTTTTCCTTTACAATTATGTTAAAATAATATTCAATTTCACTTTTATTGCAGAAGCTTATTAAACATTGTAATCAAAGATGTGCAGCTCACGGGATCACCACTAGGGGGCGCTGTCAGTGGAGACCGCAGACCTGCCAGATGCAAAACAGCTCTTGGACAGACAGCGTTCACAGCACAAGGGCCACATACTTTACCTGCTGATCTGAAAACTTTAACAGACCTGAACGAGTTTAAAAGTAAAGCTAACCAATGGCTCAAACTGAATCAAACTTGTAGACACAACAGAAGTTTATAATATTGTATGGCAAACCTTTTCTAATTTGAAATGATTTATGTAAATGTATTAACTATTTTATGTCTTAGGGACCAAGTCTGCGAATTAGCTGTTAGCTATAAGGCCTATGAACATGGCATTGGTTATTGTAACAATGCTTCTTGTTCTGTCCCTATCAAATAAACATATATAAAACTAAAGGCAGTCCAACAAAATATGTGACCCTATTTTTCTGGATTACTAACTGAGCATACTGTGATTACGCAAATTCCCTTGTGGCGCAATAAAGTCTGTCATAGGCAGATGGTAAAATGAAGTCATTCCTACAGCTGCCTGCAGAGGGAGCTCCAGGGAAACTCCTCCCTGGCACTGACCTGTGTGTTTAAGAACCACTGTCTAATATTTTTTTTATCTTAGATTTTTTTTTGGTTTGGGTCAGCCAAGACAAACTGAACTGGGCCTCCCCGACCCTACAGAGGCACAAACTTTCATTCTTGTCCCAGCATTGTCACTCTCAACTCATCCACTGGTGAGAAGTATGTGGTGATAGAAGCACTCTTACACAAAGCAACTCATTACTGCCCACTCGTGCATTCCTGGGCGTGGAGTTGAGTCTGTGCCGCAGCTGCTCCTCATGCTCACGTCACTATAAGCAAACACACATGACACGGCAACTCCACAACTTCTTTTCATTTCTTTTTTTTTTTTCTCCTCCCATGCATAAGTCGCTCCTCCCCGCGCTACTTATGCCAGCTGCGGGGAACGTGCGTCGGGGCGGAGGGAGAAGCCCCGCCCATGAGGTGATCGGGAGGTTAGAGCGCTGCTTCAAACGTGCACACATGGCCAGCACTTGTTGTTTTTGACTGCGGGCCAGTTGGACGGCTTCCTCCTCCTAACAGACATATCTCACTCGCGCATTTACGTGAGGAGGAGACGCGCCCTCGTGCACTAAATTCGTTTCATGACAGGTTTGTCTGAGGCTATAAAAACACGCATTACGGGTTGTCATTATTTTTTACAGAACGAATTACAATATAAAAATCAATCAACGATGAGTAGTGACTTTATGAGCCAGGTGCGTGAAGTGGGTGTGGAGAAAACAAAGGTGTAAAAATGTCATGTGAAAAGTCGAAGTACAGTAGTGACATTGTTTAATTGCAATAGTGTGACCGTTTGTGACACTCTTTATATCTATGTCGCTTTTCTCAAACCCATAAATGGTTCTTGCCTCAAAATGAACTATTGTTTCCAGTATTTCTTCACACGGTATATTCATTCATTTGTTTTTTGCTCTTTTGTCCTTGTTGCCCAACTGCCAACTGTGACATCGAATGAACTTTGTTAACCTTCAACCTTTGAAGAACCAAACCCTAACGTGCCGTCTGTAAACACTGAGGACCCGATCTTGTGTTTCTTATCGCAGGTTTGGCGCTGACAGGGGACACTCAGCTTCAAACATGACGCAGAAAGCGGATTGAATGGGGGCTGGACAGACACCTGTGGCAAATGGTGATGTTATGAACAAGAGTGGCAAGGCAAGTTTATTTAAGTGCTTCACAGTTGTATAAAATTACAAGAAAATCAATAAAAACATTAGTGATGCACGATAATGCCAATTTGAACCGATAACCGATAACCGATAATTCCGCATGTCCCGATACCGATAACCGATAATGACACCGATAATTATGTATATATATTTGCACTTTATTTTGTGACAAGAACTCGCTGTAACAGTTCACAGTTCTCCCCAAAATATATTAACTCTACCAAGCAATATACAAGTGTATAAATAAAAATCAAATAATGAGTTTTACTTTGGGTTTGGGTCTCCACCTTTTTCTAAAGCTCTGTTTTTTTTACAGTTCCATCATGAGCAGGTCTGACTCTGCTCATCTGTGTCACATCTTATTTTAAAAAATAAATAAAAATAATAAGCCTATAATAATAATAATATTACTACTACTGCTTAATTCCTAGTATTTTTCTTTTTGTTGACATCATACTAATGAATTCTTATTTACAATGCTGGAATATAATCCTGCATTGGGCTCATTTATGCATTTGTGCCTCGTGTGGTAAAAAAAAAACAACAACCCATAGCTGCGTGGCTCATTTCATCAATGTAAAACTCCTCTCGTTCATAGCGCTTTAATCGCGGGGCTATCGTGTTTATTTGATCAGAAATGCTAAGATAATACATGGGTGTTCAGGCCCCGCTGTGTTTTGCTCACTTACGTGAGCGGGTCCGCGGTTCGCATTTCCTCGTCTTTTTCTCATTTTGTTGCGGTGCTAATGTTGAAGTTACTTCGATGTAAAAAGTCGAAAAACTCTTCCTTCACGGAGAGCGCCTGACAGCGCTGTTTTGCTGGAATACTCGTCGTATTTTTCTGCTAAAACCGTGCACAAGTCGGCCGTGGAGAGCGTATATCTGCTGCTGTAAATGTGCTGTCCTGAGTCTGCAGCAGCTCCGGGCTGCAGGACGTGCGGGGCGGCGCCGCCGAGAGAAAGGCAGCGAGCTGGAGCCGCAGATTCAATGTAATTTGAGCTTATAATTATCGGGCCTAATTATCGGCCGAATTTTTTTTTATCGGCTTTATCGGGGATGGCGCCAAAATGCCGATAAATGCCGATAATTATCGGCGGCCGATATTATCGTGCATCCCTAAAAAACATCCATCCATCCATCCATCCATCCATCCATCCATCCATCCATCCATCCATCCATCCATCCATCCTCTCATAAGGGGTTTCTGAACCGCTCTTTGTCTGACCCGTCATAGGACCTGTTTGGGGCACAAAGCCCCCGACAACAGAGCTCCCAGGATCATTCAGGTGCTCAAACCCCTCCACCACGTTAGGGTGGTGGTTCCAGGAGGGGTCAATAAAAACATCAACATAAAATGTATCTGTTTTCAGCCTGGATTTGAACATTGTCAGAGTTGAGGCCTGTCTCACATCCTCGTGAAGACTGTTCCAGATATTTTCTGCATGAAACTGAAAC
This sequence comes from Gobius niger, assembly GCF_951799975.1. Lineage (NCBI taxonomy): Eukaryota > Metazoa > Chordata > Actinopteri > Gobiiformes > Gobiidae > Gobius > Gobius niger. The sequence goes on along the minus strand of NC_136852.1, from coordinate 9,135,497 downwards.
GCAGCCTCACCGTGTTTATTTTTGACTCTGGGAACCACCAGGAGACCCCTCCCTGAAGTTCTCAGGGCCCGAGATGGTTCATACGGTCTAACATGTCAGAAAAAAGTTGATATTTGTGCGTACCTTTACTTTCCATCACAGTGGTCTCTACAACCCTCCAGGGTCGATTGTTTGGAAGGTTTTCACTGCTGACGGAGCCTCTCACCAGAAAACCTACAAACAATTGGTCCTGGAGTGTCAGTAAAGGTGCCATGCTGACTCAAGTTTGGGCTATGAAACTGTTCGCATGATAAACCTCTCGTGTGGAGCTTAGCACCTACTACAAGGGCATAAGGCCAATCCGTTTTTGCAATTAACTCAATAGATAATGTGGTTGGTTGTAGTTATAAATACCTCAAAATTGCCTCTTGTATAAACCTAGTGATTACTAAATTCATTAGAAGCATTCCAGCGTTGCAATTAAAGTTTGACCTTTGTGTTAGCGCCACAATACCACACCTGCTGTTCAATAACCTCACCCGCCTCCTTATGCAGTTATAAATAGCTTCTGTAGCGCCTTGTATGCTGACAACGGAGGTGAGAATTACCTGACGACACCTGCACGCTCTGCTTCTGGAGTCGCCAAATAAAGGAGTGCTAGACCCCTGCTGTCTGCACCGGGAAACCCCGTACACCTGCCAAAGCAGCACAGCGACGTGAGGCCTCTTTGCTGCTGTATGCGCTTTGTCTCGGCACATACTGTCTCAGTTTAAAGGGGATAGATGCAAGTTAGCCATTTTATACTCACTACTGCCACCTCAGGTCACACGTGTAACTGCAGCTTCTATATTGAGATCGTGCATGACGGCACTTTGGACCCGAATTAACACCTTTTTGCAGGATTTTAGAGGCAGTTGTGGTGAATAGGTCTGGGCTCATTCTACACATTAGGACATTCTTGGAACATGTAGGGGGAGGAAAATACTTAATTTTAATATTTTTAAACTCTGTATAGTCCCTTTAAACACTCCACCCACAGTATCTCATGGCTTTACATACCGTATGGCATCATCACACAGTCACTTGAAGCCCCTCACACTGGGCGGTGGTAGGAAACATGTATCTACAGCTGTCCTGGGGTAGACGGACAGAAGTGCAGCTGCATCTACATCTGCGCCAACGGACCTTCTGACCACCAACCACTCACACATCACTCACACAGACACCCGGTGTTCTCTCACAGGGCCTCATCCAAGTACTAACTATAGGCTCCCTGCGCTGAGCCTCTGAGATCTGACAGACAAGGAAATATACACAGTTAGCATTCACAAAAACACTACAATGTGTTTAATTACACAGCAACTAAAGCAGCTGTTCCTTGGTCTATATATTTTTTTGGCTCAGTTCAATCCCAGCTCCGATCTGTGCATATCTTTGTTCAAGACACTTCACTCACCCCGAACCTTTGTATGTGTGAATATGGCCACAAGACGCTGTGTCTATATGAGTGATGCGACCACTGAGTTTGTGTCAGTGAGTAAATAATGCAGTGGAAAGTGCTTCTTAGAAAAGCACTACATGAATGAATTTATGAATGATTTTGTTTTGCTAATTTGTTTTTCTATTATTATTTTTATTTCGTTTTTTCAAATGTATTACTGTTTTTACTTTTAACCTTTTGCCATTATCAAGTGCACTTTCTCCGGCTCAGCTTTACCCAAATCTAAAATGTTGCAGGCCTGAATAACGGCTCATTTGAAAGCTAAGACCTACATAACTGATCTAGAAGGATCTTTCTCCTTGCATTTTTTCATTGCTTTTTAGTCACGCATTTTCGTCACGCATTTTTGTCACTTTTTTGTCATTTTTTGTCACTTTTTCATCGCTTTTCTGTTGCTCTTTTGTTACATTTTCGTTACATTTTTGTCACTTTTCTGTTACACTTTTGTCGCTATTCTGACACTTTTTTCTAGAAGCTTTTACATTCAGTTCAGGTTCAGGTGGGGGGTAAGAGGTTAAAATATATATTTTTTTTTTATTAATTCATTTTCACATTTTTTAATTAATTAAAGTCATAGTTTGTAAGATAAAAAGGTACAAGATAAAAAGCTAAAATAAGGAGAGAAAGAGAGAGAAACAGATTTCAAAAGTAAACAAGTCCCTCCCCCTTCCCCTCCTGATTTGACCCGACAGGCCGGTTTACAGGAAAGCTTGTCTCATTGGTCGAAGCGATGGCATCGGGGATTCTGATTAGTGTCTGAGATCAGCAAAGGGAGGGACTTTAGAAAAACATGATTTAATATCACTCATGTTTCGTCAATTTTCTGGCCCAGGGGGTCAATTATTCACTTAATCTGTTAAATTTGTAAAACATTTAAACGTACGGACTATCACTTTATTTTCTTGACATTTAATTATTTCAATATTTTCATTTGATGAACCTCTTACCACCCGCCTAAACCGTGTGCATTCTCTCCTCTTTGCCTATAGGCCAGTGTGATGTCTAGTTTGAAAGCTGAGACCCACAAAACTGGTCTTACTCCTTGCATTATTGCCATATTGTCGTCACTTTTCTCCTCGCTTTTTCCTCACTTTTTTGTCACTTTTTTGTCACTTTTTGACACTTGTTTGTCATTTTTTCATCACTTTTTCCATCACATTTCTAGTCACTTTTTTGTCAGATTTTCATAACTTTTTTCGTCTCTTTTAGTCATTTTTTCATCACTTTTTGTCACATTTTTGCCACTTTTTTTGTCAGATTTTTATCACTTTTTTGTCACTTAGTCATTTTTTCGCCATTTTTTCATCACTTTTGAATCACATTTAGTCATTTTTGTTGCTCTTTGTCACATTTTTTGACTTTTTGTTGCTGTGTGTGTTTACATCCTCGTTTTCTTCTTTGTTTTTTTGTCTCTGTTTTGATGCTTTTAGATTTGGATAATGCCAAACTGGAGAAAATGTGATTGGTTGGGAGTTAAGAGTCTAATTAAATGTTTTAGCTCATCTAACTCAATGAACTCATAGAGCATTTTGTGATATTGTGATGTTGCAATCCAGAGTCCCAATTTTAAATGATCCACAGATGAATATTCGGCGGCTTGTTTGTCGCTTCATATTCACAGAGTTATTGTGCTTCTAATAAAAGTGCATTTGCTTTGCCGGCCCCGGGGGACAAGTGAGTAGATCTAACCGTGCACGCTCGGCTGACTTGATTTACAAGGCGCTGCTTTCATGTATTTTAATCACTTGCTTCTGTTGCCATGACCTCGCTGAGACAGGCCCAATAAACAGGTTCAAAGATCCCTGGAAAACTATAAATATTGCAAAGGGGGAAAACAGGTGAAATGGAAGTAAGTGATGGACTCAATTTGGATGATTGAATAAAGGACAGCGATCCAGAGATGTTTGCTAAATTAAATGATTAGATTTACTGATAGCACGACACTTTATAGGACATCAGTAGCTCCAGGAAGATTCAGCCAAGGACAAACACGAGGAAGTCTGAAGCCGAACTGTCCAGGCTCCAAATGTAAAATACAATACCAGTGCATCCACATTTATAGAGCTTGTATTAATTACATTATCATTTGTAAACATGGCTTTAAAGTTGCCAAGCCATGTCCAACCTATTACCATGCTATTTGTATACTGTAATAACGTTTTACTTTGAGATTTACTTTGGGTAAAGTCAAATCCAACCTTTTTTGATGAATAGAGAGCGTGCAAACATCACCCTGCAGCAACTCGACTTGCTTTATTACTTGAACTGTATATTAGTTTGCAACTTGAACAGCTGAGCCGATGCTTTCCATAACCTTACAGTTGTTACTAACTTCTTACCTTTGTGCATTTTCTTCAGTTCAGCTTTACCCAAATATAAACGGTTACAGCCTTTAGGCCAGTGTAATGCCTCATTTGAAAGCTTGCGTTGCTGACTCTTTTTTGATTTTTTTTTCATTGCTTTTTTGGCGCGTTACGTCTTTTTTTTTTTTTTTTACTTTTAAAAACATTATTATCACTCTTTGTTACTTTTTTGTCATTTTTTCATCATTTTGCCATCACATTTTTGTCATTTTTTGTCACTTTCTTGCATTTTTTTCATCACTTTTAATTACATTTTAGTCATTTTTTTCATCACATTTTTTTTTTTCATTTTTTTGTCACTTTTTCATCACTTTTTAATTACATTTTAGTCAAATTTTAGTCTTTTTTTTCATCACATTTTTGTAAATTATTCGAAATTTTTTTCATTACATTTTGGTCATTTTTTCGTCACTTGTTCGTCACTTTTTAATAATTTTTTTGAGATTTTTTTCATCACTTTTAATTACATTTTAGTCAAATTTTAGTCATTTTTTGTAACTTTTTGTCCCTTTTTCGTCCCTTTTTGTCCCTTTTTTGTTACCGTTCTATTGCTCTTCTGTGTCTTTTATTGTTGCATTTTCAATGTTTTCTTTATTTTATTTTATTAGTTTATTTGAACAGGGACAATGCTCATTGATCAACATCACTGTCAATGTGCCAGTTTTAGCTCTAAAGCTAGTTTTCAACCGTAGTCCTTTGGGCAGGACGTAGATTGCCATCAGCAAACAATACACAACAACAACAACAACAATAATCATTAATATCAACCTATAAAATGGTCGCTTTTAGACACAGGTTTAGAGGTTAAACTCCTCCAGTACCAACTCTACTTTTTAAGTCGTGATAATTTGCATAAGTAGGCCAGAGCAGGCACGTGTCACTGATGCCAAAGTCATGTGTTCTTTCCAGCGGGAGTTATTTTGCCAAATTATCTGGAGGGACCTGCTGATGAATCTGAATTAAAAGCCATATTGACAGCTGTAATTTTGTCTTGGGAACCCTCTGAAAACACAGGACGCACTGAGCCACACAGTCACCCGCTCGTCTCCAACGGGGGAGGTCTGAATAGAACATTCTGTTATTCTGAGAGCACTTACAGGCACATTTGGGCGAAAGCACATCGTATGATTGTCTAATATCATTTTCACACAATCACTTAGCTATTATAACAGCTCTCAGTTACACATTCTGCAACAGAGATCATTTAGTCCAATTCAGCTAATAAAATAACTACGTTTCATCTAACCGCATATTCAGGCAAATGTCAAAGGGATAGATGCTCGAAATTATTGGGAGTCAGTCGTTTTTTGACCATTTCTGCATAAAATACTAACACCACCATCTGTGCTGCTTTTGGTGAGAAATAGCCTGTTATTCTCTGCACTCAATTGAAACAGTGTGTTTAGAAGCAGAGGAAGACCCAGAGTTCAAAGAACGAGGCTGGAGAAAATGCACTTGTTTAAGGTGGGGGTTAAGAGGTTAATCATGTTTGCATTTCACTTGTTAAGGTGAAGGTGTCTCAGACCGGGAAACATGTCCACTGCATTTGACCCATCCTAATGCTACAACACTGGTCCAGATCTTGAACTAGGTTTTGTCAGGTCTCGGTGCCATAACAAGCCCTGGCCTAAACCTTCACATGGAGCCACATTAGGGATGGACTGTTCTGATCTGGTTGCTGCAGTTGGTCCGGTCAAGGTTCAGCAACACTATGAGCCCAAAGAATGAGATCAGCTGACGACCTGAACATCCGGGATATTCCATCAGTGGATTTCTTCTTCCCTGATGGCATTTTTCATGATGGCATTTGGCGTATTCCATGATATTTAAGCCAGGATTCATCGGGCTCACGTTGTGAGAGAAGAGTAGTTCAGGGAGCATCATTTTCCCACATGGATTGGCCGCCACAGAGTCCAGATCTTAACCCCTTGAGAATCTTTGGGATGTTCTGAAGAAGGCTTTGGGCAGTGGTCACACTCCCCCATCATCTTTGTGAAAAAGGAATGCAACTTTTGACACTGCTGAAGCTTATTGAAACATCTCCACAGTGAATGCTGTAATCAAAGCTAAAGGTGCTACAACCACATATTAGAGCGGGTGACCTTCTTTTAGGTGGTAGGTCAGGATGGAAATGCTCAATAAGCCGTCCAATTCAAGTTTAAGTTATATTTTATTAAGTTCTGTAGAGAATTTAGTTACCCAAATCCATAAAGTCACCACAGCCAATAGGCCAGTGTAGCCACCAGCTAAGACTTACAAAACTCATCAACTGTAAATGTATCTTTTTCCTCGCGTTTGTTGCCACGTTGTCGTCAATTTTCTTCAACTTTTTCCCCCCCATCCCTTTATTGAGGTTTTGTCATTTTTTTTAAACATTTTTTTGCTCTTTTTGAGGCCTTTATTTCATCACTTTTTTTTTTTCACTTCACGGTTTCTTTTTTACTGCTTGCATTTTTGTCACACATTATTGTCACACATTTGTCACCTTTTTATCACTTTTTTTCCCACTTTTTTTGTTGCTCTTTTGTGGCTATTTTGTTGCAGCTTCATCCTTGTTTTTCTCCAATCTTGTTTTTTTTTAGTTTTACACTTTCTTCAAGAAGCGTTTAGATTTGGGTAAAGCCAAACTGGAGAAAATGCTCTCGGTTAAGGCGGGGGTTAAGCTAACACAATGGCCGGAGTTCCCTGCATGCTTTAGGTTGATGTTGCTGTTAGTCATGGTTCACTAACAGTGGCTCTGATAGTGATAAATAATCAGCCTCACACCCTATGCATCAACAGCACCTTCTGAGAGTTAACATAGTAAACAGAGGAAAAACTGAAAATGGTTTAATCATTTTTTTAAATGTTTTTTCTTAGTCCATCTGTTTTATTGTTTCCCTGTATATGTGAAGCCTAAATATAGAGATCCAAACGAGGTGACGTGAGGTCTGTCCTGCCTCTAATAGAGCCGTGTGAAGGAGAAGCGCGGGTGCTGCTTGTCACGAGAGGCGCTTTAATAACGTCAGATGACATAAATCAGACGTCGGACAGCGGCAAACGGAGGAGCAAATGAGCCAGATCTGTCACGGCTGATAAGGCTCGGGCCGAGGGGAAACGGGGCCCGGGCGGGAGGGAAGAGGGGGGGGAAAGGGGAGGCCGAGTGTGCTCCTCTGCTAAAATAGTGCTTCACCCATTCAGCAACTTACAATGTCAGCAGAGCCGTCCAAAAAACACTCTCTCCCCCGCTGTGTAATCGGCTCATTCTCCTCGCCGGCTTTTTACCTGGACTCAGCTGTCAAGGTCGAACAAGTTTGACACGATGCTGAGCGAGATCGAGCTTTAAAAAGAAAGGTCGAAGTTCGCTCGGCTTTATTGGCAATATTGAAGCAACGGGTGTGCCACAAAACTGTTTTGCTCTCAAACCTTACAGCAATAAGTTAACACTCTACACAAAAGGAGCAGCTGAGAGAGTGGAGGGCCAGGGAGGGGAGAGTTCAGTTTCCAGATAGAGTGAGCTGCAAATCTTATTCCAATGCATGCCAGAAAATGTAATAAATACAGGTAAGTAAATACAGGTGAGTAAGCAGGTAAGCAGGGCTGGACTGGCCATAGATACAGACGGCATCTCTGGAGTCGCCCATATATGGTCATGTTACGTGGAAAAACGATTTATTATTCAAAAACTACTTAAACAAATGCTGAATTATGAACATAGTTTTTTACTAAATAAAGATACAAAGACATGGAGAGGAGCAAAGTGGTTAAACAGCCCATAGTAAATACATAAATAACGGAGAATGCTAACATGACGCTTCATATTAGCATCGTGCTAATGCTGTCGCTAGCTAGCACTTGCTATGAGTGCTGTTTTTTTCGCTTCTACTGATCAATCAGCTGTGAATAAACATCCATATGGACCCGATTTAGACTTTATTTGTATTTGATAAATAAGTTCATATTTCACCAGAAAATGGCTAAAAAGAGTGAAAAATGGCGTTTCACAATAGATTCTGTTTTCACCCTCGGCGAGGCCACACCCCCTTCTATGATACGACACCGTCTGTATCTATCGGGAGCACCGGGAGTTTTCCGGGTGGGCCACCGCACTTTGGCGCCGGTCTGGACAGATGAAAGATCAGGCCCGTGTTGCATCACACCGGCCCACAATACATACAGCACATTCTATTGATGTGCACAGCATTATTTGGGTGCAATTGCCCAACTTAAACATTTGGTGTATTTGGTGCCTTTTATCCCTCTCCGTTGCCGTGCTTTCTTGAGTTATGGTTTCCAGATAATGTCGTAGCCTATATGAACAATGGGCCTCTCGGGTATACCATTACTCATTCCCCTCACAACATATTTACCAACATAAGTGAAAAGTGTTTATTGTAACATCCTCAGGCCTCTATTTTTTATACATTTTAGACAAATGGATGCAAAGAGGTGCATGTTGGGAGTTGTCAGGTGACTTACCCTCCTGCCCCTCACCGTCAGTGCGTGCAGTTTGGAAACAGCTTCTGGTTTCCATTGAAAGGATTGACAATGTTTTTGCCTTTCTAGGACTTCTATGTTCACTTCACACTTCCTTGACTCTGTGGTGAGTTTCACCATTCCATTACCTAAATAGAGTGTGATCATTTGGTTGGTTTTGTGAAGTTTAACGGTGTGCCACATTTTAAGGTTGTTTAGAAATTGTACAAATGTTGCCGCAAGTTATAAACAACAAGATTAAAGTGGTGAGTGCTCTAAGGCGTTAGCTTGGCAGAAACATCATGCAGCTATTGTCCTCGGTTTTGTTGCTTGTACTGGTTTAGTTCAAGGGCTTATTGTATTGCTAATGGCTTCAACTATTGCATTGGATATTGTTTGACTCAAAGGCGCCAATCCCGTGGGTGCCGCGGGGGCTGAAGCACCTCAGCACCCACTCAAATCTTTAGGCACCCAGAGAAAATTTGCCCTAATTACAAAAGGATTCAATAAGTGAACTGTAAAGCCAATGCTCTGCTCGTTTAGCTCCGTAGGTAGAGCACCGGGCTCATAACCACGAATTTGTAAGATCGATCCTGACCCGTCTTTTTTTTTTTTTTAACTGAGCACCCACTGGGGAGAACATAAATCGGCGTCTATGGTATGACTGATTTTTTTAGAGGGCCGGTCTTGAGGTAAGTAGGTAAGTAAGTAGTAAATGCTTTATTTGTTCAGGTGTTTAGTTCTGAGTGGCTGCGACTCTGCGCCACCATCGAGTAGGAAACCTTGGCCTTGGTTTGAGTGCTGTTCTAAAACGGTGCACCGCCTCCTGGGTTTGTCCCTGTTTCAGAGCATGGCGTCCCGCACTGGTCAGCTCCTCTTTCCTCCTCCTCCTGCACAGCTCCCTCCGCCTCCTCTCGCTTCAAAAAGGTTGAGAAAATACTAAGACATTTTCAAGCCTTGTACCTCTAAATGTCCAGAAGTACATACGATGTTTGTGTCATCCATCAATTAATCCGTTATTTCAATCTTCTCTGAAACATTAATGCTCTGAGGTGTGTTTAAACTGTGGACACTGAACTGAAATGTGTACACAAATTGATAAACTGTAAATCCCAATTCAATATTTTGTCCGTAATCGTGCAAGCCTTCATTCCCATCAACCGTTTGACCACGTTATCATCCCACACACAGTTGTTCTCCATCTGCCCTGGGCCTTTCCTGCGGTACATCTGGTCAAAAAGTCATCCGCCAATCAGACCTCACTCTGGTCTTTTTGATCTTTTTTTAGATTTGTATCCCATGTTAATCCCACAGCGAGGCTTTGTCATGCTCTCTGGCTCTTTTGTGTCATTGTCTGCGCAGGTCGGCTCTGTTTGGTGAGTCAACAAAAGCTACGGTCACGCACAGACAAGAGGCTTCATGTTTGCTTGATGCATATAAATATACTTCCCCTAAACCGCCTTGAAGAGCTGCTTTTGAATCTGGGATTAAGCGTGAAGTGATGGGGTTTAATAAGTCTGGCTGGTCAAAAAAGTCACCATAAAGAAAGGACACAAGCTGTAAGTTTTGCTTTCCACTCAAATTAGCTGTACTGTTTAAGTGGTGCCAACCCACAGTTAGCTTTGCCCGTTAGCCTGTTAGCTTCTTCTTTGGGATTCCATTAGTGTGTATTTGTGGCTCCGACCCAGAGGCAGCGAAGTTGCAATTGTGGTTTTCTGGCCAGAGACACCAGGGGGAGATGAAAGACCCCCCAATCATCCCATTAACACTTGTGTTACCCCCAGAGGAACTACAAAAAGGAGTTATTGAGGTAAACAAGTTACATAGTACTGCTTTAACTTTGTTTCAGTAAGCTTCTGCAAAGTCAAAATGACTAGTGTTGCATTAATCCACCTTCACCGACCACATTTTCTTCTGTTTGGCATAAATCTAAAAGCAACTAAGTGACAAAAGAGCGACAAAAAACCTACAATAACACGACTGTAATGCTTAAAAAATGCGACAAAAAGGCTACAGCGCGAACAAAAAATCTATGATCAGTTTTGTAGGTCTTAGCTTTCAAATGAGACATTACACTGGCCTATAGGTTGGAAGCTCTTAAGGCAGGAAGCTTTTAGATTTGGGTAAAACCGAACCGATGACAATGTGCTTGGTTAAAGGTGCATTATGCAACATTTTATGTGGGAAAAACAAGCTGATATTTGTTCATATTTGACTTTGTAGTGGTTGTATGAGTGGTCAGCATGGCGCCTTTACTTTCCTTCACATTGGTCTCTAGGACGGTCCAGGATCAATTATTTGGAAGGTTCTCACTGCGGACCGACCACCAGAAAACCTACAAAACAATAGATCCTGGAGCGTTGTAGAGACCACTGTGATCTAAAGTAAAGCAGCCATGCTGACCACTCATAGAACCACTCATACAAGGTCAAATACGAACAAATATCAACTTTTTTTTCCGCAAAGAAGTTGCATAATGCACCTTTAAGGCGGGGGTTAAAAGGTTAAAGGAATAGTTCACCATTTTTCCTTACTGAGATATGTTCTTACCTGATCTTAGACAAGTTGGTGCATACCTGTCTGGTCTTTGTGCGTGCCCTCAGTCACGCAAAAAGAGCAAAGATGTTGTTAGCATCCGGCCTCTCTCAATGTATTCCTATGGCTCCAAATGGGGTGAAGTTAGAAGCGATCCAGCTCTTCCACGGATACGCACAAAGACCAGACAGGTACGTATCAACTCGTCTAAGCTCAGGTAAGAACTTCTCAGTATGGAACAACGGTGAACTATTCCTTGACCTTTTCACCAAGATCTTGTATTGATGATGGGAGAGTGTGACTTCTCCAGCATATTCCAAAGATTCTCAATGGGGTTAAGATCTGGACTCTCTGAGGGCCGATCCATGAGTGGAAATGATGTCTCATGCTCCCTGAACCACTCTTTCACAACGTGAGCCTTATGAATCCTGGTTTTGGCATCTTAAAATATGCCGTGCCATCAGGGAAGCAGAAATCAATGGATGGAACAGAGAGTTGCTGAACCTGGACCTGACCAATTTCAGCGACTCCGGATTAGAATATTTTGTTACATCCAAATGGCGAGTTTATTTCTGGATTTGCAGTGTACAAAAGAAAGAGCTTGAGTGACGGTTAATTCAATGCAAAAGATAGTCACAAGCTAAGAAAATGTTATAGTTTTTTAATGAGAAGTGGGGTCAGAACAAGAGAGAGACCACATCAATTATAGAAATGTCATGAAATTAGCATGCACTTTACATAGGGACTGGATTCACATTCATTTGTCTGTCAGGGTTTATGCGAGTCAGATGTGATGCTTTTTAATGCCATTTCAATGTCCCAAAGCTATATTTTAATGCCACAAATACACAAAATGACTTGTATCCATTCCCCAAAAAGAGGAATGAGAGGAAAGTTGGGTTTTTAAGAAGTGAATTGGACACAACAGCAAGAATTAGTGAAGCTGACTCAAAACCTACTGAAAATGTTGCATAAGAGCATGTTTTGTCTTTTGATGAATCTATGGAGTTGGAAAATTGAGCAGTGTCGTTATTGTTCAAAGAAATTCTGATGCAATGCCTGTTTGATCCAGTGGTTTAAACTCTTACCCTCCGCCGCAACTGAGCTTTACTGAAATCTAAAAGCTTCTCGGCTGGAGCTTACAGCCTATGGGCCAGTGAAACGCCTCATTTGAAAGCTAAGACACTGATCGTAACTTTTTTGCTACGTTTTCTGAGATCTGTTGTTGTGTTTTTGCTGCTTTTTCATTGATTTTTTTCGTTGCCTTTTGGTCAAGAAATCAATCAGTCACTCTTTTGTTGTTTCTTTGTTGCTTTTTGGTTGCCTTTTTGTTGTCATGTTTTGTTGCTTTTTTGGTGTTTCTTTGGCGCTTTTTCAGAGATTCTTTTGTACTTTTTTGTTGCTTTTTCATCCATTTTTTTCGTTGCTTTTTTGTCAAGAACAGTGATGCGCAGGTTGATCCGAAATGAGCGGGTGTGTGCGGTCACCTGCAGTTACCCGTGGTTGTGGGTCAATGCCAATTAAATCTTTGTAATTTATATAGCACTAGTCTAGTATGAAAAAATGCAGGTCAGGAAGAGGGTCTGGTACAATATTTTCTTTTTTTTTAACAGTCCGACTTGCCTCTCCTGGAAACCACCACCTTAACGTGGTGGAGGGGTTTGAGTGCCCGAATGATCCTGGAGCTCTGTTGTCGGGGGCTTTGTGTCCTTGGTAGGGTCTCCCATGGCAAACAGGTCCAAGGTGACGGGTCAGACAAAGAGCGGTTCAGAAGCCTCTTATGAGAGACCAATAGGCCCGGTTAGAACCTTGAGGCCATCCTTCTGTGGACCCACCACCTGCAGGAGGAGCCATAGGGGCTGGTGCAATGTGATTTCCACAACCCGGCAACGGAAATGTGGAAGAAAAATAGATGGATGATCCGAGTTGTGGGCGGGTTAGTTGAAAACGTCAGTCGGATGTGGGTTGCTTATACTACATTGACCCGCGCATCACTGGTCAAGAAATCAATGGATGCGTCTTTGCTGCTTTTTCCTCACTTTTTAGTCGTGTTTTTGTCGCTTTTTGCCGTATTTCAGTTCCTACGACATTTCCCCTGAATCCATTACCGTCCCACATGATGTGCAGCTGAAACAGTTCCCGTCGCACCTCACGTTCTCTCCTCTCCAAGCTGCTGCTCCACCTCGTCCTTCTCGGCAGCGGCAGCAGCAGCTTCAGCCGGTCTGCGGAGGAGAGAATTCTGCAACGCGCCAAAACCTGATGCCAGTACATTCCATAAAGGGTAGAACGATTACAGATTTTGCAGCTTTGAAGATGTGGATTATCTCGATAAGCTTGAAATGAATGAAAAATTAAAATGCGCTTCAAAGGTAACCGATCTAACGAGGAGCCAGATCCGCTGCATAATGAATGACCATTTAAATATGAACAGGATCAGCCGAGCGTGTTTTAATGAGGTTAAATATTAAGCGCGGTTTAGCGGGATTAAAAAGAGCGAAAATAAAAAGGGACCGGTTCAATTGGGTTTTGGATCAGCGTGGAGCAATCGGTTTTTTTTTTGTAGGAGAAACGCAACACGGAGGCGAAAGCTACATCCTGCTCTGCACACGCTCGACCCGCCAAATAAAGACTTTACGCAGACAGGTAATAATCTCCGCCAACGAACTCCAACCCAGACGTGTAATTTGAAACCTAAAGACTTTTCTGCTGCCAGGGGATTTTCTGCCTGCTGCTGATGCTAATGTCGGAGCTAATTTTGCTGCACATTATCCTAATTAGTGCAACATTTAACCCAGTTTGAAGCATGAAAGCGAGGACGGTGTGTGGTCGGTCGTTTGAGTAGGAAAATACCAAACTGTTGTTTTTTCAGGCTCATGCATAACACTTTCCACCTCCAATGGGCACTGCTTAGAAACATTGTCTTGGGAATCTCAGTATTGATGTTTTACATTTTTCATCCATCCATGTCCTCCTACTTTATCACATTGGGTGGAGAGGCAGAAGTCTGAGCAGAGATTGTCTTTTCTTCAAGCTGTTCCAAGGAGATCTCGAGGAGTTCCCAGGCCAGCTCAGAGATGTAGTCCCTCCAGCGTGTCCTAGGTCATTCCTGAGGCATTCTCCCAATAGGACCTGCCTAGAACACCTCCTTCAAAAAAGAGGGACCAGGAGGCATCCAAAACAGATGTCGAGCCACCTCAGCTGGCTCCTCTCGATGCTAAGGAGCAGCAAATATACTCATACTTCATGCCTGGTGACTGAACTCCTCATCTTATTCTCCAAAGGTGCACCCAGCCACCCTGCAAAGGAAATGTGTTTCCAAATGCACTCAGATGCAGCAGTAGCAGGACACTCGGCTCTACTTCAGAGAAGTCCACTGCCAAAGAAGTCAACGAGGTGGACAACGGAGGAAGGATCTTGGCAACTAAAGGAACAGGCAACCATTTTTCCATAGTGAGATATGTTCTTACCTGAGCTTAGACGAGTTGATACGTACCTGTCTGGTCTTTGTGTGTGCCTGTGGAAGAGCGTGGTCGCTTCTAACTTCACCCCGTTTGGAGCTATAGGAATACATTGGGAGAGGCCAAATGCTAACAACATCTATGGTCGTTTTGCGTGACTGAGCGCACGCACAAAGACCAGACAGATAAGAATCAACTCGTCTTAGCTCATGAAAGAACATAATCAGTATGTAAAAAACAGTGGCCTGTTCCTTTAAGTAAACTTTTCCACTTGAGGCAAGGACTCTACACCGACCTGGAGAACCATGGCCGCAGATTTGGAGCTGCATATTCTCATCCCATTTTACGTTTTCAGATTACAAGTAATGTCTATGTAAAGGGACATTACTTCTTCTTCTTCTTCTTCTTCTTCTTCTAAAGGGACATTATAGTTAACGGCATATCAAATCAATATCAAATCCATGGCTCTGTGATGATCGAGCTCAGAACCTGTGCAATGATGCATGTGCCTAAAAAAATAGCGTCTGAGTGAGTTTGGATCAAAACTAACAATTTTAACGTTACTAGCTTCCATTTTTGGGTTTGAAAATGTGAAAAGTCAGGTCCAGTCTCTTTTATGCTGCATGTAAAAAACACCTTGTCTAAGCCGGTGACCATCCCTGTCCCATGTTTACAAGTTTCCCGCTCCTCTTGATCCGCCGTCGCTGGCCTTATGTGCGAGGGAGATCTTTTCCGTGAGAATAACGGCCTATGTGTCCGTCTGGGGTCTGCCACTTTCAATTCCAGTCTGCAGCTTTAGCCTGTGATCCTTGTTCGTCTGTCGGTGCCATGCGTGCCTCGGCTGCAGTCGTCATGGCTGCCCCCCCCCCCCCCCAACTCCCCACTGTTCGCCCATCTGTCCCGGAGCCAGATCAGAGAAGAGCGCAGCCCGGAGGAGAGAGTTGAACTATGTTTTTCTTTTCAATCCAATCAGTTATTGATGGGATTCGTTGCTCTGAAATGGAAGCCGGATCTTCAGGATCTGGCTCTTTGTAAGATTGAGTTTGTAAAAGAAGTCTCTTGATAGTATTATTTCAGAAATCATTGCTGAGAGCAAAGTCATGTAAGCAGCAGGACTCGTTTAATTCCACTCTAGCCTTGTTTTGGTCTTTTTGTTGTCGCAAGATGAACCAATCGCTCACTATTTTTGTTTAAATATCATGTAGTAAAAGCTTGCAGTTACTAATTTGCACCTCTTTGAAAAATGGAAGCACAGTCGTTGACAGACTGAGCTGAAGTCGCTAACAAAGGTCAGAGAGGACTGTTGATCAGTCTGGATTGGGTCGATGGCCGTTTCCCGGGCGCGGCGGTGTTGTTGTCAGTGGACTAAGTAGGTAGCGAGCCCGGTGCCAGAGTGCGTGCCAGATTAGCGTACCCCCTGCCAGCGGCTCAACTGCCTCATCAGGACACGTCACACACAGAAGCAACCGGGCACAAACACACACGTCTCTGTTGTTTTCACCGAGTAGTGGTAAGTTTAATGCTATTGTGTGGACTCAAAGTTCTTACGTCGGGGGATTTCAGTTGAAAACAATGTATGTGTAAATGTATGAAATGTCATGTATGAAGCATAATTAAAGTATCCATATTTTCTTACACATTGACTTATACTCATATGTTGGGTTATACTGAGATTTTGAGATATAAGAATAAAAATAAATGAATAAAGTTTCTAAAACAGCACTGAGGTGGTCATTATGGTCATCAATAATACCCATAATTGAGTAGGATTTACCGAAAATCAGTAGAAAAAAATGATGTCCAACTCATTTGGTCAAAATAACATTGTGTTGGCCCAGCACTGGGGCTAAAAACAACCCCTTGCCTTAACCAAGCGCATTTTCTCCAGCCTTACCCAAATCTAAAATCTTCTGGATCTTGGAACTTACAGCCTCTAGACCAGAGTAACTAATTTGAAAGCTAAGACCTACAAAACTGATCGGAACTTTTTGTGGCATTGTTGTGGCTTTCTTTTAGACTTAGAAAAGGCGATACACGCCTTCATCACTTCAAGGTTGGATTATTGTAACTCCCTTTACACAGGGCTGGACCTTAAATCCCTCCAGCGCCTGCAGGGAGTCCAAAATGCCGCAGCCCGCCTGCTGACCGGCACAAGAAAATGGGAGCACATCACTCCCATTCTGTCCTCCTTACATTGGCTTCCAGTTCCCTTTCGCATCAAGTTTAAAATTCTGCTGATTGTTTTTAAATGCCTAAATTCGCTGGCACCTCAGTATCTATCAGAACTGCTGCAGCTGTACTGTCCTTCCAGAGCTCTGAGGTCTGCAGACCAGCTTCTTTTGTCTGTTCCTAAATCCAAGCGTGTGTCCAGAGGTGACCGAGCCTTCTCAGTGGCGGCCCCTAAACTTTGGAACAGCCTTCCTCTACATGTGCGCTCGGCTCAGTCTGTAGAGGAGTTTAAAACCGAATTAAAAACTCATCTTTTTGCCTTGGCCTTCGGTTCCATGTAGACCAGATACAGTTTGTGCCTTTATATATTACCTGTGTTTAACTTTTATTGTGTTTATTGTACATATTGTTACTGTTCTTGTACAGCACTTTGGTCGACAATGGCTGTTTTTAAATGTGCTTTATAAATAAAATTGATATTGACATTGACATTTCTTTTGTTGTGTTTTTGTTTTTTTCCTCCCTTTTTTTATTTTAGATTTTGGTAAAGCCACACTGGAGAAATGTGCTTGGTTCATGTGGGGGTTAAGAGATCATCTTAGCATTTTTTTAGGGCGTAGTGGTTAAGCGTCACCTGCTGATGTTACATTTAGTCCATACTTCCACATAAACAGTGTTGGGGAGTAACTAAATACATATATTAAGAATACTCATTTTGAAAAGTTACACTTTCAATTGAGAGTGTTTAGAATGCAGTTACTTTCCAAATATCAAGAGAATACATCCCATTATCAATCATTACATTTAAGCTCCATATTGCACAACATTATTAAGAAAGAAGTTTTAGTAATGTTGACATGTTTTTCCTCCTAAAACAAAACAAAGATTTAAAACGCCTTATGCCACAGTTCATACACACACTGCACATGTGTCACATGATGCTGTATCTGCTGCTCCATTGGCCAAGAGTTAAAGAGTTCATCATTAATGAGAAGTGCCTTTATAACAGGTGTTCCAGCAATCGTAGTCTTCATTTTTGTAATTATGCTCCATATTTATACATAAATATGATGACAAACAATGTGAAAGTATTCTAAAAGTATTCAAAGTATTCAGAATACAGTACGCTGATTAGACAAAGAGTACGTTAGAAAATACATTTTAAGGCGAGTATTCAGTAACTAAATACAATTTCAAAGTATTCTCCCCAACACTGCACATACCCTCACTTTGTTTGCAAACACTCAATAATCCGACCATCGTTAGCACTACCTCACACATACAGTGAGTTTTAACATGCACACAAGGCTTTATTTTGAAAGGCTCTCTTAAAATAGCCGTTTGTTCCCGTGTTTTTATGAGCAGGAGCCGATCTGAGCTTCGGCTAAAAAGGGGCGAGATGTGAAGAAGCATTTCAAGTCTTTTGGCTTTTGAAACAGACTTATTAACTGATGTGCGGGCTGTGTGTCTGTTGACATTTCTGTCATCATTAGAAGTGACATAAAAGGCTCCCCATATCAAAGTGTCATCTGTTCTCCCCACTGTGTGCAAACGCATGTGAGCTAGTTTAAAGGCCTTTTTGATCAGCGCCGACTCAAGGACGTTCAAAGTTAAAAGCGGGATATTTCCAGCCACAGCCTAAACAAAAAAGCCAAAACGGTGCACTTTACACATAATGTCAAACCATTAAATCATCCTAAATCACGTCTAAAATATCTGAGATTGTTTTTCTCCCGCAGTTTTGACGACATAATCCCGAGCTCTGAGTGAGTAAAAGATAAAACCGGACTTTTGGGAGTTTAGTTTTGGAGTTTTCTGGTAACTAAGTCAAAGACACCACAGCAGTGATTGAGATCATCACAGCGGCGCTCACTTCACAAACCAGTTCAAAGAGAAACTCAACAATAGGATTATATTACATGCAACCAAATGAAGCCTGTCCTCCTTGCAGAGTGATCAGCCATGCATTTGTTTGCCCTGTGAAAAACTGAAAATCACAGTAGTTGTTGTAATTCCTTTCTTTAAGATGTTCCCTGTTGTTAGGAGTTTTTTTTTTAATAGTTCTCAAACTGTTTCTTCAAATCTTGTTTATAATTGAGGAAAGACACTGTCAGAAAACCGATTTTCATAATGAGCAAGTGTCCCCAACAGTAAATGCCACCTTGACCAAAAACACTATAAACAAAAACTGCCTTTGCTATTCCTCTTTATCTTTTTATGTAGTAGTTTATTTGACAGGAACAATGCTCATTAAGCTGTTATTCTCCACATGAAAAGAGCAATAAAAGAACGTGCAGGTAAAGCAAAGCAACAAGAAAGCCACGAAAGCACGACAAAAACGCAAACAAAAAAAAGTCACGATCAGTTTTGTTGGTCTTCAAATGAGGAGTCACACTGGCCTAGAGGCTGTAAGCTCCACTCGAGAAGCTTTTAGATTTGGGCAAAGCCGAAATGTGCTCGGCTGAGGCGAGGGTTAAGAGATTAATGAGCAGTTCTGCCAACGTGTATAGTTTAGGGCTGAAACAATGAATCGATTGTTGAAGTAGTTGTCAACTCTTTAGTAATCGATTAATTGTGTTCTAGTAAACACAAACTTAAAGGGACTATACAGAGTTTAAAAATGTTAAAATCAACTATTTTCCTCCCCCTACATGTTCCAACAATGTCCTAAGGTGTAGAATGAGCCCTGTTCACCACAACTGCCTCTAAAATCCTGCACTGTTACTCAAAAAGTTGTTACTTCAGGTCCGAATTGCCGTCCTGCACGAGCTTTAATATAGAAGGTGCAGTTACGCGTATGAACTGAGGTGGCAGTAGTGAGTATAAAAAAATGAGTGAGTAAAAAATGACATGTTTTATTTTTGATGGAAACGTACTTTGTTTTTCAAGTTAGGATATGTAGTGTTTTCTACATTGAACATTTCAGAAATATCTGTCCGTGTCTCATCAAATCAGATTTCAGAATTGGCACTAGCCCCCCAAAAACACTCACTTAACGGAAGAGGCACCGTTTTTCCATACTGTGATTTGTTCTTACCTGAGCTTAGACGTGTTGATGCGTACCTGTCTGGTCTTTGTGCGTCCCAGTGGAAGCCTGGTAGCCTCGAACTTCACCCCCGTTTGGAGCCATAGGAATAAGCTGGGAGAGGCCAAATGCTAACAACATCTTTGGTCTTTGTGTGTGCCCTTAGTCACGCAAAACGACCAGACTGGTACGAATCAACTTGTCTAAGCTCAGGTAAGAACATATTTCAGAATGGAAAAACGGTGGCCTGTTCCTTTAAAGTTTACTTCCTCAACGTGTCCTCAGGCGGCACTTTATGTAATTTTCATGCACCATTCGCAGCCAAGTGATTAATCGTAAAAATAATCAGCAGATTAATCACTTACTAAATCAGTCGTTAGCTGCAGCACTAGTATAGTTAAACAAGTGCAGCCCCCCCGCCCTCTCGCTGACAGGCTCTGATCTAAGTTTTTCCCGGAGGGTGTTTAGTCAATCGACAGACCCACCAAAAGAAAAGTAAAAAACAACGAAAGTGAGAATTGATCTCACAAACTCCTGCTGTTGTGCGCTCTCCTCATCGAGTTAAACGTCGCGGCGCTAAGAACAGGCACCAGGGGAAATTCAAACAACTCTCACAACACAACCCCAAGTCTGTTTTTAATAAGGGAACAACATTGTAGCATGATTAGAAGCTCTAAAAGTCGATTTTGCAAAATAGCCCCTCTTTAAACCAGCTCAAGCAATATCTTAGTTTGGAAGCAGTGACATAAACAAATATTTCACTCGCTCAGTATATAAACAGATGTGTTTCAAAGCCTGCCCAGTGCGCTCTAAACGATCACCAATGGGACATCACTTCCTGCTTCGCTTTCTCACTGCCGACAATCATCAGATCTTTACTAAGTTTACGCTTTTGTCATTTGGCCCTAAATTTGGGATTTGCTTTCAAAACGACTTTGTGTGTTGGGTTTGTGTACTCTCGTTGCCGGGTTACACGAGATTACCATGTCGTACGCCGCGTGTGTGTGTTTGTTTATCCAGTTGTTGCCTCGCAGGGAATCCGAGCCACCATTAGCCGCGAATGGGGGGTCATCCTTTGCTCCTCTCCGCCGCTCCAAGGCGACTGAATTATACAAGCGCAGATACACAAACGCCGCCGTCCGCCTCGTTTGATGTGGAAATGTGAACTCCCGAGGTTTTTGGATCCCGCGCTTCCTCCTCAGGCTCGACTCGGGCCCGACAGCCTCGGCTTGACTCACCCAAAAACAAAGACTTTGTGTACTGTTTACGCCGGTTGCTATGGGAGACCTCGAATTGGAATCAAGCGACGGGACTAATTGGGTGTGAAGCGTTTCCGCGTTGCAAATGAAGGCGTTTGCGTTTGTCATCCATCATGTCACCGCCGCCGCGCTCCCACCTGCAGCACGGGCTTATCGCCGATGCCATCCAGCTCCAGGTGCTTTTCTATGATTCATTCATCAAATCTGCCAAGACCCAGTTCAGTTATTGCACCGCAGACGCACTGAAGACAAGCGGGTGTAATAAGGCACGAGGAACTTTGATGACGAGAAGAAGAAAGACTTTTTTCAGGTTTTGTGTCGGTTTGCTCTCTAAACGTCCACCTCAAAAACAAATGCAGAAAACAAAGCAAATTATGTATTGATTTTCAGTGAGGCAAGACAACAAAAACACAGGAAGCAATTTACAGTATATAGTAAAGACAATGGATGTCATTAATAACATGCATGATGAAAAACTTCTTACCCCTTAGACTTAATCAATCTTTTTGTCCTGTTTCTTCATTTTTTTTGTGTGTGTTTTCATAGTTTTTTGTTGCTTTTGGACACGTTTTTGCAAACCGTGAAGCTTTTTCGTCACTTTTTAGCCACGTTTTTGAGAGATTAATAGTGAAATGAAACAGCAATGAATAAAATATACACATGAAATCCAACCGAGAATGTGTAAAATAATATATAATTTGAAGGCTTCAGCAAAATATCCCGACTCTTGGCACTTGCAGTAAGAACTTTTCAAACAAGACTATAAATAAGATCTTCAAAAACACCTTAGATATAATCATACTTAAAGGGACTATACAGTTTAAAAATGTTATAAATAATTAAAATCAAATATTTTCCTCCCCCTACATGTTCCAGCCATGTCCTAATGTGTAGAATGAGCTCAGACCTGTTCACCACAACTGCCTCTAAAATCCTGCACTGTCACTCCAAAGTGCCGTCATGCTAGGCTGGGAGTGCCCATGCTGCTGTGTGCGCTCGAATCATTTCGAACTGCACAACAGCCTGGGGACCATGGCCGAATTTTTTGCATGGATTTGGGGACCAATCACAGAACGAGGAGGGACGGCAAGACGATGACGCACTATACTAGCTTGTAGTTGGTGCAGATCGAGCATGACAGCAGCGACTCCATCTTTTGATCGCGCTCTAGACCGTGTTTTAAATAGTTTAGCTCGAAAGTTTTCTGCGGGATCGGCATACGTCATCGGATACGATGATATGATTGGCTGTGGCTACGTGCAGACACATACTATAGACATTCGTAGCGCCCAATAAACTGCTATGGACAATCGTAAACCACACCTCTCCTACGAGAAAATGAATTGTGATATTTTGTCTGGCGATAACCAGGCTACCGTGATGCACAAGCTTAATATAGAACCTGCAGTTACATGAAAGACCTGATGTGGCAGTAGTGAGTATAAAATTACCAACTTGCATCTTGTCCCTTTAAACCTGGCTCCATCTGCACTTCAGATTTAGTCACCCCAGTTATGGGCAATTTTGGACATTTGTACAAATAAAGGGGGTCATGTATACATGAAGTGAGGTGCTAAATAGCCAGTGAAAGCTGAACATAGGGCTGTTTGTGGACATTTTGCACCAAATGTAGCATTTAAAATGGCCTCTATTGCAGTTTTTGGGGCCCAAATCTGACATGAGAGCAGTGTGAATTTCTTCGACTGAAATATTTTGTCAGAATTTAGTCAAAGGTATATTTAACTTGACTAAAACTACATCAAAAGTTGCTTATGAGACTAAAACTAGAATGTGTAGATATTTTTGTCGACTAAAATATGAGTAAGTACAAATTATAAGAAGAGACTAAAATCATACAAACCTCCAGTGTGTGACCACCGGATGAAAGAATGCAGACATGTTTTGTCCTATTTATGTCAAGTAAGATTTCAAATTGATATCTCATTCATTTTTTATAGACAGATCAATCATTGAAATGTATAGTGGTTGACACACATGACTCATACTAGTAACATTACGATGAAGATATATATGCTAAGGATATATTGCCACACTCTATTTTTTCATACTGAGCAGCCCAACTACAAAACATGCTGTGAGTATATATATCTTTTTTTTGCCATATTCCACAACCCTGGACAGTTTTATTTTTTGCTAGAAGTCACATCTGTCAAAGTGGCTGCAACAGTTTTCAGCAGCTGCAGAGTTGAACGCTCCAAACATGTTGTTGCCGGTGGTGATCTTTCCCCCGACATGAACCACAGTCACTGCCTGCGAAAAATTAAAAGCCAACTCATAATGAATCAGCTTCCAGACATTTAGCCCTCAGCGTTTTTTTTTTCTGAAAATATTCTTTCAACAACAGTGCGTGTGACATACATCAATATGATTACGGCCTTCGGGGAGACAGAAAGCGAAATTGCTGGGAGGTTTAGAATTTGAATACTGGAGAATGTATTTATGCAATATGTGGAGGAAAAGAAAAACGTTTTTTGCTTGAGCGGGTCGCAGGTGCTCGTTTCCCCAGGTTTGTGGGAACTACGAACGCGCCATAAGGCTCCAATTTGACCCTCTTGGTCGGTTTTCGATGACTAGCACAGGTTTTGACAGGTGCCGCCGACATCAAAGTGGCGTGCCATATCGCCTCGGATCACTTCAGCGTTACCCAGAGTCACACCTGCTTCAAATTCTCGGCCACATATGGAAAAGACCAAGATGGGAATCCAACTTTTATGTTTTTCCTCTGCAGCCTTAGTCACCAGTGTTGCCACATCGAGGATTTTTAAGTGGGACAAATGAGTAGGCGCAAAATGGCTTATGCCGGATTTGAACCAATGAATCAGAGGAATATGTGTTACACCCAATGCCCTTCCTGTCACAGCCAGACACATGCTTTGTTAACTCAGCAAAAAAAACAGGTTGATTTACCAGCAGCTGCAACATTAGCACGGTGATATCTTTCAGGAATGGCTCACGTTTAAAGTGGGACTAAAAAAAATGGAGCACTAAAACTAAACCTGCAATAATAAATATGTTTGCTCCAATATAATTTTATTCAATCCAATCCAATACGTTTGCTTAGGCTCGGAGTAGATGACAAGCGCACAGGGCTAATTATGCACAATCAGTCACTCCATTACTCAATTGTGCCTCAGTTTTGTTGCCACTCTAAAGACTATAGTGAAGGCACCAAGAGGTGATGTGAATTGCATTACACAGTATGTATACATTCAACAAGTTTGGTGTTGGCATTTTTGGCCAATATTTATTTGTCTAAAATCCTGTCTATAATGCTTCTAAACTGTAAAAGAAGGGGGCCCTGTATGAGGGGCATAGGGCTCATTTAATCAGGACATTCATGTTTACTGGTTACTTCAGAGGGAGCTCATTTAAAAGACAAAAAAAAAGTGTAAGTCTCTCTTAAAGGAACAGGCCACCGTTTTTCCATGCTGAGATATGTTCTTACCTGAGCTTAGACAAGTTGATACGTACCTGTCTGGTCTGGGTGCCGGTGGAAGAGCTTGTTCGCTTCCAATTTCACCCATTTGGAGCTATAGGAATACATTTGGAGAGGCCACATGCACAAAGACCAGACAGGTACGTATCAACTCGCCTAAGCTCAGGTAAGAACATCTCTCAGTGTGTAAAAACAGTGGCCTGTTCCTTTAAGGTTCTGAAATTAGAAGCAAAAGTCAGCAACATAAAATATAAAAAATACGATCCGAGGTGTACACATTTGTGACAGATTTTCACCGCAGTGTTTCTTCGCCTGAGGCCTAGAAGGTTGCTCATTTTACGGCTGTGACTGAGCTCTTTCTAGTGTAGAAAACGGGAAGACACTATCACTTTCAGTTTCAGAGATGTCTGCCTTTCCTCGACATGACATCAACAGGGCGACGGTGGCGCAGTTGTTAGAGCGAGACACTTCACCCACCTTACCTTCAGTGTCTGCGTACACTGGTGTATGAATGAGAATGTGAATGGGTGAATGGTTCCTTGCTGTAAAGTGCTAATGAAGATAGAAAAGCGCTATAGATCTATCTATACAGACGGCATCTCGTCATAGAAGGGGGTGTGGCTTCGGCGAGGGGGAAAATAGAATCTTCTGGGAAACACAGTTTTTCACACTTTTAACTTATTTATCACAAACCAATCAATTGAAGTCTAAATCAGGTCCATATGGATGTTTATTTACAGCAGATTGTTCAGGAGCAGCAAAAAAAACGGCAGTCGTAGCTAGCGATAGCATTAGCACGTTGCTAACATGTAGCATCAAGTTAGCATTCTCCATTATTTATGTATTTATGGGCTGTTGAACCACTTTGCTCCTCTCCATGTCTTTGTATCTTTTTTGGGTAGAACATATATCAATAATTCTGCATTTGTTAAAGTAGTTTTTGAATAATTAGAGAAAGTTTAGATTTTTCTCCAAATTGTTTTCCCCCTTTACTGTTTTCAAACATGACCATATATGGACGATTCCAGAGATGCCGTCTGTATCTGTATGAGTTGTTATTGGCTAAAAGTTGATATTGTAATGTATGTGAATAAAAACATACCCACCAATCTACCACGATGATTGAGCGCTCTAGTTGTTTTCTTCACCTGGAATTTCGCAGCGATTTATCAGACTCATTTTCAACCATGTGCACAATCCTGTCAAAATAAAGCTCTGTAGGAAAGGACCCGGCTGATCTAAACTAAACCTTTAGTTGAGAAGAAGTTCCAGCTGTCTCAATTTCAAACTTACGTCTCTGTCTTCGAGCTCTCTCAAATGGATCATGGATTTCTGAGCGATCGAGCATCCAAATCTCCAGCATTTTATGTAACCGGAGGAGGCGATGTGGGTGAAAAGTCTTGCCCAGAGACAATACACATGTCAGGTGAGTCACCAACAGCACCACTTTGCTCCTGCGTTTCTTGTCAGTATGTCAGTATGTCATGAATCACACCAATATCACCATATAAAGTCATTATATTGCATTTTGTACTTTCTATTTCTCTGACATTGAAAGCTGACTGGCCACAAAACCAAACCCACAGTTGCTGTCTATTGACTCCCGCAGGCCCTTTCTCTCATTAATCCAAACATCTCTCGGCTCATCCTTGTCTCGACACGTCTCTGAGGTGACATTTTAAAAGCAGCTTTTATTGCACCCTGCGCCTCTCCATCCGTCTTCCCTCGCCTCCCTCTGTCATCGCCGCCGACGGATCCACCTGACACGCGACATTTTCATCGGCTTTCATTTGCATTTCCGACCTGCGCTTCTAACCGCGGAACTCAATCAACTCGCCAGACGGCCCAGACTCTTTAGTGGAGGAGACAGGGAAGTCGGATATCAGTGGAATCATAAAATCACTTTGAAATAAAATAAATAGAATGAGTTACATAAGTCTCCCGGTCGTGAACGTGAAAACAGCCAAGGCAATTCGGTGCTGTAACTCCCACACGTGCTACCTCACCTGGCTTTTCATCATTTTCAAGGCTGCCTGCTTGGAGAAAGTGAAGCCACTCTCTGTCAAATCAAAAGTGTAATGTTCTGCAGCGAGTGGGAAGAAAAACAGGGTAGGTGGCCAAGCGAAGTTATGAGGGGAACGTGTTAAAAAGACTCCGCTGTGCCAGTGTGTAATTTGTGACATTTTATAACAAGGAGTACCTGTAAAACATTGCAATCACAAGTTAATCATGATAGTAACAATGGAATAGTTATGAATAAATGTTAGTATGAAAGGAGTAATACAACTTTCATGTCCTTTGTAAATCCTTTCTGTAAAGCATTGGTTTACTATAGGCTCATGTTATCTTGTGTTTGCAAATGCTTTACAAATATGTGTGTTCATTAGCAACAAAAGGCTTACAAGCGACATCCATCCATCCAACCATCCATCCATCCATCCATCCATTTTCTTCCGCTCTATCCGGGGCCGGGTCGCGGGGGCAGCAGTCTCAGCAGAGATGCCCAAACTTCCCGATCCACGCACACCTCCTCCAGCTGTTCTGGGGGGACCCCGAGGCGACACCAACCCAGCTCGGAGACATAGTCCCACCAGCATGTCCTGGGCCTTCCACGAGACCTTGTCCCACTAGGACATGCCTGGAACACCTTCCGCGGGAGGCGACCAGGAGGCATCCGGAACAGATGCCCGAGCCACCTCAGCTGGCTCCTTTCGACGTGGAGGAGCAGCGACTCTACTCCGAGCTCCTCCCGGGTAACTGAGCTCATACCACACAAGCGACTTACCAACAAAATACGTAAGTCAGTATGATTAATTTGTCATTGTACAGCCATACACCGAAATTGTGTTCAGGTGTTAGTCCTGAGCTGTGGGCCAACCTGACCAGCATGTTTATGGAGGTCAGGGAAACCGTAGCA
The DNA here is from genome assembly GCF_951799975.1 of Gobius niger. NCBI lineage: Eukaryota > Metazoa > Chordata > Actinopteri > Gobiiformes > Gobiidae > Gobius > Gobius niger. The sequence goes on along the minus strand of NC_136852.1, from coordinate 9,108,379 downwards.
CCTGGAGGAAACCTGGCTGGCAGTGCTGGTCCCAGAGCGTGGTGTCCTGCACTGGTCAGCTCCTCCTCCTCCTTCTTCTTGCAACTCCCTCCACTCCACAGCAGTCTTTCACCATCTTCTGGGAAGATCGTATCTGTTTTATTCTCCTGTGAATGTTAATTTGCCAGAACACTAGTAGGGATAGAAGGCATGTGTGGCTTAGCTGTGAGTCTTACCCAGATACCTCCTAGTTTGTTCCTTTTTTGTTTCCTGTTGCACCTCTTGTAACGCCTCCACTGTGCTGCAGGTGTGGGGGCTCTTGGTGCCTCTTCACTGTTTCAAAAGACGAAATGTGTCAGCCTCAAATGTCTTAAATATATATTTACTTTTTGCATGTGAATGTGTTTTAATACTTTCTTCTGTTTACTTAACGGAATAGGGTTATTTATGCCTTTTGACTTGCTTACAAATACACCCAGACAACTAAAGGTGTACAAATTACTTACTTTCTTGAAATCTTGTATGTTAAAGATATTTAAGACTATAAGAGTAGATTGTTGACGTGGCAAACGTGACGACCATCTTGTGACTGGCCTCCGTGGCAGAATGTGGGAAACACTCATTGTTTGTGATTGGTTGTTTTACTTCTCGGTTTCTCAGTCAGGATGTAATTTATTTGAAATGTCTCGTTCTTTAGTCATGGCGTATTAGCATTGTTTTCTCCACTCATGGTTCCTAGTTAGCATTCATTATATCACTGTCCCATGTTCAATGAATATTGATCAAGTACAGAAATACTGTTTTAAAGTAGGAAACAAATATTATATTTGATATAAATAGAACTGGATGATTTGAAGAATTTGACAGAGGAAAACCCATAAATAAAACTGTATTTTCTTGCCAGATGTGACATCAGTTCAGCCACAATTATCAAAGAGTCATGAAATAACTAAAAATAGCTAAAAACAGTTTCAAGGAAATAGTTTCCCATTTGATTACATTGCACTGTGTGAGAAGGGCCAGTCACAAGATGGCCGCCAGAATTGCCATTTGTTCCGAAGTATTACTATGGCCAGATCTTTGACTGTATGTATCTTTAAGTCAGGCTTTGCTTTCACATTTATTCGTAGTTAGTTTATAGCTTTTTTATAAGTTCATGGTTAACTATCCTTTATAAATATATCTTTTGTTATTCAGCGTCACCATTTGAACATCTTTTGAGTGAGTGGTCGATTATTGCGCACCGAGTGGAGAAGTGGGGTCTAATGCACGTCACTCCTATTAGTGAATCATGGCATAAGTGGCTCTAAAGTGGCTTTTGTACAAAGACCGACTGTAGTTTCTATTGAACCACCATTAATGTGGGCTTTCAATGTACAAAGCAGTCCAGTAAAGGAAGTTTACTCATGACTGTTGTAACTAGTGACACAGGGATAAAGCATGGAAATGGGTATTATAAAATGACTTTCCCTTTTCTATTGGAGTTTGTCCTGAAACTTGTGATTTAGAGGATTTTTTTAATGGCACTATGGAGCAGAGTGAGCCATTGAAGTGTCTTTTCCAATCAAATGACAATATCCAAGTGATATCTTCATTTTTGCTGAGGAAACACTTATCAAGAGCTCTAGTGTCAAAGTATTTCACCAAAAAGATTATAGGCTCAAACGCCTACAAACACATAAATAAATGAAATATCCCTGTATATCAAAGCCTCACACAGAGCTGGTTTGTGGCCTCTGCGTGACCCCTGAACTCGTGCCCCACGTTTGCCCCAAGGCTCGTGCTCTATCCGTGTATGTTTGCATGTCATGAGCAACAATAATAGTGTGAGATTTTCAGATTAGATTATGCAGATTTAAACATATAGGCTATTATACTCACACAACATCGTCGGACGTGATCTGTCAAAGTGTCTTTCTGCTTAATCCCCCTCCGTTTCAGTGCGTGCGTATTGTAATTGGCACGCGGGTCAAAAGGCCAGCACGACAGTCCATCTGCAAAATAAACGTATTTGCTTTGCCTTGGGAAAGAGCAGCAGATTATAATTACGAACATGATTATTGACCCAACAACACTTTCCTATTGGACATTTGCGCCTAAAACAATGACAATTTTCTCTTGTTTCAGGTCTGGCAACGTAACAATTTACATGGTAGAGCGAATAGATACTGACGGCAACGCATCATACAAGGGGGTGTGGCCTATCCAAAGGGGAAGAAAACCTTTTTTTTGCCGTTTCCGGTTAGACTATAAACATATTTATTACACACCAATAAATTCATGACAAAGTCGGGTCCATATGGATGTTTTTTCATAGCAAATTGTTCAGTAGAAGTGAAAAACAGCACTTGTCGCTAACGTGAGCATGTGTAGCATGAAGCTAATGTAGCTTCCTGGTTAGCATTGTCAGTTTTTTAAGTATTTATGGGCTGTTGAACCACTTTGCTCCTCTCCATGTCTCTGTATCTTAATTTAGTAGACAATATATTAATAATTCAGCATTTGTTATGTTGGAGAAATGGGAGAACATTTTTTCCTCTTTGTTTTCCCGCTCTAGCTGCTTCAAACATGACCCAATATGGGCAATTCCAAAGTATCAATATATATCAATAACTGAGGGGTTGGAGGTTTGAATCTCGGCTCCAAAAGGTGCAGACGTGTCGTTGTGTCCTTGGGCAAGACACTCCACCCACCGCCTGTGTGAATGTCCTGTGAGAGTGTTCGGTAGTAGTCGGAGGGGCTGATGGCGCAGATTGGCCACCTAACTTCGGTCAGTCTAACCCAAGGGCAGCTGCAGCTTCGGTAGTAGCAGCAGTTAGTGCGTTGTGTCTCACAGAAAGAAGGTCCCAGGTTCGATCCCCGGGCCGGACGGGGCCTTTCTGTGCAAAGTTTGAATGTTCTACCCTTTGCCTGCAGAGGTTTCTTAATCTCAGTGGAACTTTCCTGTTTAAGTAAAAGTCACAAAATTAAATAAATAAAGATAAATGACCACCACCGATTATGGAGTGAATGAATAATGACAGTGTGCACTACAAGTGTAAGCGCATTATTAAATATTTCATATACAGTACATGTTCAAATCAAATATTTAATTTACTGATGACTATTGTATTGTTGATTTATTCACTAGAACAAAAACATTTTACTTGATCGTTTTTTATTGAAGCAATAGGTTCAGATAAGATAAGATAAGATAATCCTTTATTGATCTCACAATGGAGAAATTCACTTGTTACAGTTGGCGTTCAAGAAGATCACTCAGAGTTGTGCAAAAACAGACAGGAAAATGTGCAACCAGTAAAATAGAATAAAAACGAGGTATCCCATGTACAACAAGCAAAGCAGAAATACAACAATAGGTGAGCAACAACAATAAAAATAGGATCAAAACTAGAACAGGTCATATAAGTAAAATATTGGGGTGTAAAGATTCAGTCCTAGTGCAGGATGTCAATAAGTGATGCTGGTACAGGGAATAAAGTGCTGCTGATACAGAGAGTGGGGATGAAGGCTTTGCGGTAGCGCTCCTTCTTGCACTGGTGGTGTCTCAGTCTGCCACTGAGAAAGCTGCTCAGCTCTTCATGTTATAGAATTCTATTTCAGATGGACTGCAGGTGCCAATAAACCCAATGGGAGAGAAAATGTCCAAATGTTTTCCATGATTGTCATTTGACAGTGATTGGATTCACAAACCTGCCACAATATTCTTATACCTGAAAGTCCTTTCTACTGGCCAACATCACACACTTTGGACGCCTTTATGAGGTGATAATAAGACCATAGTTCATGTGTGCTGGAAGAGACGACGTTGAACTTTGTGTCAGTTTTTGTTTCATGTGAATTGGCCCAGGAATTACAGAGAAATTAGCAAACAAATTAAGACTAGAAATCTGCATTTTGACTGTTACCATAGTTACCACCATGGAAATTTCAGCTCAATTTTAAACTATAGGCTCTACTATAGAGTGTAGTGACGTCACGTGAATGCAATCTATTATTATATAAAGCAGAAAGAGTCCCACACTGGGTTGCCAGATTGGCTAAAACCAGTGTGCTACAAGCCTAAAAGGGTTGTCTCTGATATAAACGCTCCTGCTTCCAAACAAGTGACGACAAATACTGAGATTACGTAGTGGGTAAAGGCAACCCAGGTTTTCATTAACACGAGAGCATCCTACCTATAATTTCCTCTCTCCCGCTCAATAAAGTCTCTAAATGCCGTTCATAAAGTTAAACATCGAACAGCGAGTTTGTTTACGTTCTTGAAAGTCACGTTCCAGCCTTGTGCAAACACTGCCGGTCTGTGGCATCCCTTGATTTATCTAAGGCCTCCCATGGTATTTGACTGTAGGCACAGGATTTGTCGCTACAATTGAAGAGTTTGACATAGCGCTCATGTGAGTCACGGAGCGCTCGCATTCTCCGCATATTTACCGTGAGCGTGGCCAAGGCGCGGGCTTGATTACAGAGCCGCGCTGGTAGTTTACTGACAGCTTTATATGAAGTAAGTAAACAGGAATCCTCGCCAGCTGTTTGAGAACGTCTGTATTTGGAAAAAGCCACCAAAAGAGAAGGTGAGTATAGAAAGCATGACAACCACAAGTGGACCTCTAAGCTGGACATGGCAACTCATCTGATAAGGTTTCAGGCAGTGAGCTTAATGGAGGTTACACAAGCTGGATTTGATTGTGGTCAGAAAGAAAGTCATTTTAGATTTATTGGAGACTGGTTGTATGTCTATGATCTGGCAACCTAAAGTATTCTGCTTTCTGTTTTGATAAATGCAAACATGAACATAATGATTACCAGTAAAGTCAACATTTGACTGGAACACAGGAGATGGTTATGATGAAATACACCCCTTGATATATTATGCCTCTAAAAAGGGTGGAATTATGCTTTTTGCAGATATTTGGTAACAATCTCAAACACATCTTTATCACTATGTTGCACTTTATTGGTTAGAAAATGCAAGATTGATCTAAAACAGCTGAACCGAACACATTTTCTCCAGTTTGGCTTTACCCATGTCTAAAAGCTTTTAAAAAAAAAAAAACACATCAAAAATAGCAACGAAAATGCAACAGAAAAAAAAATGCTCTCCAGTCAAGAGGCTTCTAGATTTGGGTTTAACCGAACTGGAGAAAATGCACTTGGTTCAGGCGTTGGGTAAGACGGAACAGGCCACCGTTTTTCCACACTGAGATATGTTCTTACCTGAGCTTAGATGAGTTGATGCGTACCTGTCTGGTCTTTTTGTGTACCCTCAGTCATGCACAACGACCAAAGATGTTGTTAGCATTTGGCCTCTCCCAATGTATTCCTATGGCTCCAAACGGGGTGAAACTAGAAGCGACCAAGTTCTTCCACGGGCACAAAGACCAGACAGGTACACATCAACTCGTCTAAGCTCAGGTAAGAACATACCTCAGTATGGAAAAACTGTGCCTGTTCCTTTAAGGATTAAGCTTAGCAAGAGATCAAGAGGTGAGGAAAACAATTCCTGGATACGTAGGACCAGCAGGAGCTTTTTGGGAGCCGGTGTACAATCGAAACAGACGGCTTGTCGAGTTGCACTACTTCTCGTTGCTGCGCATGTGCAGAACTATCGAGTCATTTTACATTCAACCATCATTTACCATAGTAAATGACGTAGCTGCTAAAACAATTTGCCTCTAAATATCTGTCTGTTGAAAATATAGGCTTTAAATACAAAAAAAAGTACAAGTTTCGTCAATAATCATAAAGCATGACCGTCTAAATGTAATAAAAGTTGCTGAGGAAAGAGTCGTGTGCTCTTTAGTTACGTAATATTATGCAAGACAAAGTTTACCAGCTGTTAATAACGCGTTTTTAATGAGAAACAAAGACATTATGCACATGCGCACTGAAACTGTCAGTGCAGCTTGACCAAGAAGTGCATCTCGACGTTACACCGGCGCCATTGGTGAAGATCGAAAGATGTGCTGGCAACATGGGAAAAGCTAAAAAAAAAAAACACTATTATGTATTTTCTTTTGGACACCGTTGCACTGAAGTAAATTTCTTAGTTTTACTTCACTACATTTTAGATGTATCTGTTCTTCTCTCCATTCTAGAACTGGATTATAAATCTATTTTAAACATATTCATTTGTTGCAATGACCTAGTGTAGCTATAAATTAGTTCTAATAATGTCAGAAAGCACCATTCAGTCTACAAATAATGCTCATTTGACTCCTCCGATGGTTGATGTTGAGTGAGCCTTTAACTTGAAGTCTGTCAAGTCTGGTCTGGTATATATCACACTTATAGGTAATCTTCTTTTTATCGTCAATCCTTGGTGCTGCATGTAATGATTGAGCGCCTGATCCGAGTGCTCTTTACTGTTTACGGCTGCAGCTACAGGATGACTCAGTGGAAAAGCAGCCACCCTAAACCTAACATTACACACTGCTCCCCGACAAGGACAAACAAACGCACCTCTGCTCCAGCTGTTCGAGCTCGTCAAGCCTTTTATTGGCCTTTTGAAGTGCGTCATTCAGAACTTTCCCTCTCGCAGCTCGAGGCTTTCTGGGACTCAATCTCCTCCATTTCTCTGAAGTCGCTGCGCCGCTTTACTGTTTGATTTCTGAAGCTCCTCCTCCCTCAGCCGCCCGTCCTTGTCCGGCTTGTCCTCTGCACTGCCTGACCAAAAAAAGAAGTGCTAAGACTAAGTGTTAAGATCTGGGGTTGTTGCAGTTGGTCAGGTTTAGGTTCAGCAACATATAGGCCTGATCTTCTGTTTCTAAACGCAGGCTGAAGACACGACTTTAACGTCAATTCATACCTGGTACTTACTGCACCAGGTATGAATTGATGTTAAACCAGGGGTCACCAACGTGGTGCCCGCGGGCACCCAGGGGCCCTTTGGGGCATGTCAAGTAGCCCTTGGGACTTTTTCTAAAGTGTAAAACACTTTATTTTCTTGAATCTAATTCTTAAAATTACAGTTATTTCGGTTCTTGTGACTCGGTATGAGTTTAAAATAAAGCTATTTTAATATAATATGGGGTCAATATCCTATAAGTGAACAGTGTACGTTTAAGTCTTTAGGATTTGTTTTTAACTGGTAGCCCTCGAACAACTTAATGCTCTTAAAGTAGCCCTCAACTGAAATAAGGTTGGTGACCCCTGTGTTAAACTCTGTCCAGCCTCAGGACTGAGGTTGGACAGAGTCCCTGGGCGATGTTAAGTAAAGCACTAGTCCCTCCCAAGCTTTTCCGGTAACACTTTATAATAATGGTACATGAGTTCATGCATGATTTTCATGAACTTATGCATGAAGTAATGCATGATTTCATGATACATCATTACATGTTGGTTCATGGATGAGGCCATACCACCTTTGCTCTGCCCAATCCCGTCAGACCTTGGAAGCTAAGCAGGGAAGGGCCTGGTCGCTACTTGGATGGGAGACCATTTGGAAACACCAGGAAGCCTGGCGAATAGCTGTGGCTACAATAGTATGGTAAATGGTAAATGTAAATGGTCTCAACTTATATAGCGCTTTTCCACCTACATTAGGCACTCAAAGCGCTTTACAGCAAGGATCCACTCACCCATTCATACACCAGTGTACGCAGACACTGGGAGTAGTGTACCACCTAGTAGTGTACCACCACCGAGTATGGAGTGAAGGAATAGTGCAATTGTAAAGTGTCTTTGAGCATCCAGAAAAGCGCTATATAAAGCCAATGCATTATTATTATTCATCCCTGAATTGAACGTTTAACAACGGCAATGAATGTACACGGAAATCTTAATAATTCATCATGATCATGAGGATCAGAATACCATGAATTCAATAAAACGGCAATGAAATGACAATAAAATGATCGACTAATCATGATCATGAGGATCATGCATGAACATCATGACTCATATGGCAGATGGTTGCAAATTATGGACAAGAACACAAAGTATTACTTTATAGGATAAAATTTACGGCCATAGGGAACATATCATTTTTCTATTCCTTTATACATCAGGATTTCATTCTGATTATGTCCCCTCAGCTCAAGTGGTGTCTTCTTGTGTTTTTAATATAAAAGCACCAATAAGATAAGTCAGGTATTACCAAAATGAATATCATTTATACTTTTTGCTTTGTAAGTTTATACTCATGCATTACCCTAAACTTTTTAACCTGTTAAAGACCACCTTAGTTCTGAAGAAGAAGCAAAGATTTCTGGTTTATTTCCTCAATTGGAATTTTTGTGTGGAAAAAAACAATTTAAAAACGTTTTATTACAAATTCTTGCAAGCACAGCATAACCAAATAAGACCTCCAGAGATGGCCTTTAACTAAGTGTAGGGTAATGCATCATTTTAGTTGGAGGGACGCAATCAAAATAAGAGCTTAATAACACGTAGTACACAATGTCAATGAAAAAAGAGGAGCGTGAAGGAGAAGCTCTTGTATTGCACCGAGCTTCAGCCGACCCCAAGCGACGCCCTCAGGCAGCTGGCTGCAAGCACTGGTGCACCGTGTGTGTGCAAGATACCAGCTTCCACTTGAGCAACGCTGTTGTTGCACCAGGTGGAAGATCGGGCCCAAAGTGTCCAAAGAATGAGATCGTCTCATGATCGGAAGGTTGGTTCGAATTCCGCCTCCTGAGTAGATCCTTGCTGTAAAGCTCTTTGAGTGCCTACTGTAGATGGAAAAGTGCTATAGTTTAGACCATTCACCATTATCTGACGACCTGAACATCCTTAATGACCAGGTTATTCCATCATTAGATTTCTTCTTCCCTGATGGCACGGGCATATTCCAAGATGGTAATAGTGAAAGAGTCAAACTCTTTTAGGAGACAGGCAGTGCATTTAGTCATTTCTCACTTTAGTTTTCAATTTTTCTTCAGATTTGTTTCCCTTTCTCTTCTGTTTGTCTCAGAATCGTTCGCTCCCACTCCTTCTCCTTGATTCCATGGATTCATGGAGCTCATCCCCCAGTTGAGCTCTCCTGATGTTGAGCTTATGGAACATGTTGGAGATGAGACTGTAAATCTCAATGGCCTGGTTAAATAATGCCCAATAATAAGAAATAAATAAGCGCTAAGCTACTAACAAGCAAGTCAATTACATTCCAATCAATTGCTCAGCTCTTGCACACACCCTCTATTTAATTAAAAAGTGCCATATCTTCCATGCAGGACTCTTAGCTCCTGCCACCTCACATAAGACCTGAATATCATCACATTGTGCTATACAGCTAACAGACTTGCAACTTCAGACTCAAAGCCTCTCCCAGGACAAACAGGCCCTAATCGAATCTGTCAGTGCAGGTACTTTATAAGATTGTTATTCTTGGCTCCTTCTGTAATGACTATATTAGACACAATCCGTGACGGGAAATTCAACATAAGCCGATTTAGCCGCCGAACAGAAAGGGAGAGCAAACATATCGGTGTGGGTGGATGGCACAACAACAATACGTTACAGTGTATTGCAGCAGCAGAAGGCACTCTGGAGAATACGGCCTATTATCTGTTTGGAAAGTGTGAGTGTTTGTGAGAGGGAGAAAGGGAGGGGAGGAAAGAATAAGAGAAAGCAATGACATTTATGACTGAATCGGTTGTTTTGAATGGCTCTTAATGTGAACAGTTTAGAGCAGATCTCATTTGCATCTGGATCAACTTTTACAAACATCTATGCCAGTCGAACACATAAGACTCGGCGACAAAGCAGAGCAGCTCACACAAGTGACAGCTTACACTAAAAAGCAGTTGTAGCCTGTTTTTCCTGAATTGAAACACATGGTTTTATGACACTGTATCTGAAATATGATTTTAGCCACTTATTTAGGAAGGCTACGATTCTATGGAAACACTGAGGTGGAAATACGATGTGCGTTGTTGTGTAAAAGAAACGTATGTCTACTGCCGGGGTCGGCCCATTAGTCCGACGCCCCATTCTGTCTGAAAATGTCCATTGAGTAGGGGTTGAAAAATAAAATTAGGTTTAGGCAAGAGTCCAAATACCATTACTAATTGGTATTAGTTCAAGCAGATGTAACAAGGTTATTTTGATTATTGAATTTCATCAAAATGTATCCGATTATTAAATCCTAATCAGCTTTAACACCCCCTTTTATTTGGAGTGTATTTTACCTGGCAGAGGTGGTTTCCATGGCTACGCACTTTGCTCCTCCCCTTTGACTGCTTTGTGATTTGACGGTATAGATACAGACGGCATCTCGTCATGGAAGGGGGCGTGGCTTCACCGAGGGGGAAAATAGAATCTTTAGAGAAACACAATTTTTCACTCTTTTTAGCCATTTTCTGGTGGAATATCAACTTATTTATCACACAGAAATAAAGTCAAGTGTAAATCGGGCCCATATGGATATTTTGTCGCAACAGATTGTTCAGTAGAAGTGAAAAAACGGCAGTTGTAGCAAGCGCTAGCTAACCGTTAGCATTAGCCCGATGCTAACATGTAGCATCAAGTTAGCATTCTCCATTATTCATGTATTTGTGGGCTGTTGAAACACTTTGCTCCTCCCCATGTCTTTGTATCTTTATTTAGTAGAAAACTATATTCATATTTCAGCGTTTGTTACAGTAGTTTTTGAATAATTAGAGAAAATGTAAATTTTTTCAAAATTGTTTTCCCCCTTAACATTTGGTCAAGTTTAGATGTTGGCTGTTTCCGAATGTCCACACTATTCCCTATATAGTGCACTATATAGTGTGGTCACGCCATTTTGTAGGGGTGTCCGAATGTCCAGAGAGAATAAAGTAATCCACTCGAAATTTCCCACAATGCATCTCGAAAAGTAGTGAGCATCGATGGTCACTAAACGGGTCAATATAGACCACAATGCATTGCGAGAGTCGGAGAAGAGCCTGATAGCGACAGGTCTTTGAACTAAACAACACGACTGAAGTAAATCAGCTGTTTCAGTCGTGTGTTGCGTATTTGTCATGAATAAACGACCAAAATATAACCGGTTACGGTGAAAAGATGCTAACGTTAGCTGCTAACCTTTAGCTTGAGCTGTTAAATGACCGACAGCTTCTTCTCGAATAAACCAAGCTATTCATGTAAAATCCATGTGAAGTAAAATCGTATCTGACTCGTATTAATCCATAAATATTCCACTGTCTCATGAGTCTGGTTGGTCTTTATCGCAGAAATACATTATTCCCGGAGTTTAGCGAACTTTTAGCAGATGTAGTGCACTCAATCTGCTGGCGCTTCGGACACCGGGCTGTGACCCACTTTCGGCACGTCTTTTGACGCTGGGGTGATATTTTTTTTCCCCTTTTTTTGTGATGATATAGTAACGCCTGTAAAAGTGCCAAAACAGTCGTTCTGTTTCATAAAATAAACGTTTGTAGCAATAAATAAATTCAGATTAAAATTTTTAAAAAAACATCTGCACGCCGCAGCGCACCTGACATCACGCAGCGCGGAGAAAGTAGTGGCTTGTGTCCGAATCGCCAACAGAATCAGTGACTATATAGTCGACTATATTGTGCGGGCCTATGTAGTGAATGAGGGGTTAGGGAATAGTGTGGACATTCGCATACAGACGTTGTGAATCTTTGTCAGTTAGCTTGTCAGGGGAGTAACTGCCATTGCTCCATTGATACAATGTACAGTTCATACTTTGTAATAATACTCTTGTATCTGGTATGGGGTGTTTAGGGGCAGAAGACACTGTCAGACCACCTGTCCTGTCAATGTGTGATTCCCGGTAGGCTATGCAATTAATGGGGAGTGCAATACTAGTTTCATTGTTGTTTGTATTTGAATTTTGTGTAAATACTTAAATCGAATACGATCATGACTGCTGTGTGGTTTGACAACAGGGCAGAAGACACTGTAATCACTCGTCCTGTCTATGTGTGATTCCAGAGCTTCATATAAAAGCCACAAAACCTGCTCGAGTGTTCTCGTCATTGCAGCCTGGGTCAAACTTCAAGGGGTTACACAGATACTGTTTAATGATTCCTGTGGTTTTGATGATGATCAGTCCACATTTAGTGATCAATTTAGGCAGAAATGTGAGAAATTCCAGACGGTGTACTGACTTTTTCTCGGCACTGGATGTTCTAGCTTTTCATTTTTTATTTTAAAACAGTTTAGCTCATACAATATCACCAAACCATAGCGAATAACGGAAAATGACAATAATTAAGCTCAAACTTATGCGTCTGAACCGCTACATTTAAACAATCCTGTGGACTCAGACGTTGATGGGCCACCGTGAATTAGCGAAGGGCCACCCCCGGGTCACCCCAATGAAAAAAGTCCGGCTACGCCCCTGTTTCCATCACAACGAGTTCTTAAATAACATGATTTATTAGAAGAAAGTCAATATAGCAGTGTTGGGAGAGTTCATTTTCAACATGAACTGGTTCAAAGTTCAGTTCACAAATTTCAAAATGAACTAGTTCGTTCATAGTAGTAGTTCATAGTTCTTTGTGTGTGTGTGCTGCTGCAAGCTATTCTTCAGGCATGACAACGGGTCGGGGTGAAAAAGGTGAGAAGTATGTTTCCCCTCTCTGGGACATTTTTTTAGAATTCCAAATCTTAAAGCATCAACCTTGGGAGAGCTGGAGCAACTTGACTTCAGCCATGAGTCAAAAATATGAATGCCTCCTTACTTAGTGTTATGCAAGCCATTCATGCCAGCCTGTCACTGTTTTCAGAGTGGATTTTGGATATGTTTAGTTTTTGAATAAGCTAGTAATGCTGAATAAATCTGCAAAAAAGAGATACAAAATAATAATACTAATACAAATAATGATAATGATAATGATAATGATAATGATAAAATCTAATCAAAATCTATTTTAAGTTACTGGTTAATTCATAGTGTAAAATGAAGCTACAAATATTCAATTGCATTTGTGTTGATTTGGTAAATTAATCATGTTATTTGAAAAACTCCACTTTGTGCGCACGAGGAGCAGAAAGGACTTTGCCACACGTTACACAAGGGAAACTAGCTTCTCACACTGTGGCTGCTTGCGGGTGCCCTGCGGACCCGCTGGTTACCGGTGTGCCAGGGCATGTGCCAGAGCCATAAACAGCAGAGTTCACCGCCACAGACCTGAACGCAGTCGGGCCGTTGGCGCGGGGGCGGAGCGGAGCCAGCGCGAGCTGCACCGTGGACTGGCCTGTGTTCAGAGCGGCTGCGGGTGAGCGAGCGGCGCAGCGAGGTTTTATAACACAGATAGTCACAGATATAAGAAATCTAAATCTGGCGGGAGTGCCATTCACAGACACCAGAATGAACGCGTTCATAGTTTCGTTCATCAGGCAGTTCAGGTTGGCCCAAGACGCGCTCAGGTCTATGGTTCAGGTACATCACAGCAGTGTAGTAACCAGCCAGTCTTGCGAACGGCTCTTTGAAATGAACAGATCCCAACGTTTAGGCTCCCATAAAATCCATGAATCCGTGAATATCTTCAATAAAGACAGTGTGACAGAAAGAGAGAGTGAAACAGGCTGCAGGAGCGCGTGCAAGTGCGTGCAGTGTTTGGCGCTGTGGCTCAAGGGCTTCGAGTGTTTACTGTGCAGATGTCCTCTCCTGCAGGCGCTCACAGCTCTGCTCACTCTGGGCAGAGAGAGCGGCGCTCCTGAAATGCTTATGCGAGTCAAAGTCTCTTTGTCTGCTCGCTGTGAGTGCGTGTGAGGAAGAGTGCGTGTGAAGAGGAGTGCGTGTGAAGAGGAGTGCGTGTGAGGAAGAGTGCGTGTGTGGAAGGGTGCGTGTGAAGAGGAGTGCGTGTGAAGAGGAGTGCGTGTGTGGAAGAGTGCGTGTGAAGAGGAGTGCGTGTGAGGAAGAGTGCGTGCGGAAGAGTGCGTGTGTGGAAGAGTGCGTGTGAAGAGGAGTGCGTGTGAAGAGGAGTGAGTGCATGTGAGGCGGAGTGAGTGCGTGTGTGTGGAAGAGTGCGTGTGAGGCAGAGTGCGTGTGAAGAGGAGTGCGTGTGGAAGAGTGCGTGTGAAGAAGAGTGCGTGTGAAGAGGAGTGCGTGTGGAAGAGTGCGTGTGAAGAAGAGTGCGGGTTGAGGAAGAGTGCGTGTGAGGCGAAGTGCGCGTGTGAGGAAGATTGCGTGTGAGGCCGATCGCCTGTGAGACCGATCGCGTGTGAGGCGGATTGCGTGTGAGGCTGTTTGCGTGTGAGGCAGAGTGCGCATTAGGAAGAGTGCGTGTGAGGCGGAGTGCGTGTGAGGAAGAGTGCGTGTGAGGCGGAGTGCGTGTGAGGAAGAGTGCGTGTGAGGCGGAGTGCGTGTGAGGCGGAGTGCGTGTGAGGAAGAGTGCGTGTGAGGCGGAGTGCGTGTGAGGCGGAGTGCGTGTGAGGCAGAGTGCGTGTGAAGAGGAGTGCGTGTGAGGCGGAGTGCGTGTGAGGAAGAGTGCGTGTGAGGCGGAGTGCGTGTGAGGAAGAGTGCGTGTGAGGCGGAGTGCGTGTGAGGAGGAGTGCGTGTGAGGCAGAGTGCGTGTGAGGCTGTTTGCGTGTGTGTGGCGGAGTGAGTGCGTGTGAGGCGGAGTGCGTGTGAGGAAGAGTGCGTGTGAGGAAGAGTGCGCGTGAGGAAGAGTGCGCGTGAGGCGGAGTGCGTGTGAGGAAGAGTGCGCGTGAGGAAGAGTGCGCGTGAGGCGGAGTGCGTGTGAGGAAGAGTGCGTGTGAGGAAGAGTGCGTGTGAGGAAGAGTGCGTGTGAGGCGGAGTGCGTGTGGCGGGCGCTCGTGCTGTATGAAGCCGGCAGGAAACGAGGGCGCAGAGCACGCGCGCTGAAGTGACCTCCGGGTGCCGTTTGGTGCTTGATACAGCTCACAGCAGCGCGCGCACGGGAGGATTGTTTCCTTGAGCTAAATTTGGGTTTTTGAATGTTGAATGTGGTTGTAAAGTTTTCAGGCATTCTGGATGTTTGCCAAAGTTTTGCACTTGTTCACCTGTAAATAAATACATGTTTTCTAGACCAAGCGGTGTTTGAGGAACTGAGCTGGGGATGATCATGATTCAAGATATTAAACAAGATACATATTTCCACTGTATTTACTATGAGTCTGTATTGAAAACATATATTTGGCCCTGGACTGTTTGCTTGGTAATTCTGTGGATTATGTCCTGGAAAGTTTAGGAATCCATGTTTAGACTGAGAGATGAAGCAACAACACAAGAACAAACGATAAACATTGTGAAATTTAATAATAATAATGCCTGGGTTTTGTTTCACAGGGCACTCAAAGATGCTTTCCATGACATTCACTCGTACACAGTGGTGGTGAGCAGCTATTATAGCCAGAGCTGCCCACTTTGTCTTTTTTCACTCTTTGATATCTGAGACTAACAATAGAAGGATTTCAAATATCTGGGACTCACAATCGGTGATACATCTTGACAAGCACACATTAGACATTCATAAAAGATGCAACCAAAGACTCCCCGTAATTCGAAAAGTGAAAAGACTTCATGTTTCATCACGTCTTCTGTTCATGTTGTCCAAAAGCATCATCCAGGCTGTGTTATTGTACTGCTCTCCCTGTTTCATGACTATACTTACACTCAAGAACCGGAACATGTTCACTAAAATAACCACCATAGCAGCCAAAATCATCGGTCTACCCACTCCCAACCTCGCACAGTTAAACACTGAGGCCATAATACTGCACGTGCAATAACACAGGACAAACCCGCCCACTGCAAAACTGTTTCACTCTATTACCCTCCGGTCCAAAACACAGGTCACTCAGTTACAGCAGAACACGTTTTAGAAATAGTCTAGTCCCCAGAGCCATCAACACACTGAACAAGCTGTAAGTAACGCTCCTAAAGTTCCTACAGTTCCTACAGCTCCTACAGTTCCTACAGCTCCTACAGTTCCTACAGCTCCTACAACTCCTACAGCTCCTACAGTTCCTACAGTGACACCTGTACTGTGGTATCACTGTGATCATAATGTCATGTAATGTGTGTTGTCTGTTTGCAATGGATATTCATGTGTCTTGCTTTCCTGCTTGTACTACTGTGAAAACGGATAAACTAACGAACCAACAAAGGAACCAACCAACCAACTAACCAACTAAAGAACCAACCAAAGAACCAACCAACCAAAGAACCAACCAACTAAAGAACCAACCAACTAAAGAACCAAACAAACCAACCAACTAAAGAACCAACCAACCAAAGAACCAACCAACTAAAGAACCAACCAACCAACCAACCAACCAACCAACCAAAGAACCAAACAAACAAACCAACTAAAGAACCAAACAAACCAACCAACTAAAGAACCAACCAACCAAAGAACCAACCAACCAAAGAACCAACCAACTAAAGAACCAACCAACCAACCAACCAAAGAACCAAACAAACCAACCAACTAAAGAGCCAACCTACCAACCAACCAAAGAACCAACCAACTAAAGAACCAACCAACCAAAGTACCAAACAAACCAACCAACCAAAGAACCAACCAACTAAAGAACCAACCAACCAACCAACCAACCAACCAACCAACCAACCAACCAACCAAAGAACCAAACAAACCAACCAACCAACTAAAAACCAAAGAACCAAGCAACCAACCAACCAACCAACCAAGCAAAGAACCAACCGACTCACTCACTCACTCACTCACTCACTCACTCACTCACTCACTCACTCACTCACTCACTCACTCACTCACTCACTCACTTACTCACTCACTCACTCACTCACTCAGGCAAAATGGGTGAAGTGTCTTGCCCAAGGACACAATGACAGTGTGCGCCTGTGAAAACTGGGATTAAATCCTGAACCATCCGGTTATAAGACGACCGTCGCCACCAGCCTCTATCAACCCGACTTCTACGACCATCTTACCTTTTCTGGCACTAACATGAATGAAGGAAAACAAAGTTCTACATCATTAGTTTTTGATGTAACACACTTCAGAGCGTTAGTCTCACTCTGGAACACAATGTATTTTGTGTCAGATTTGAACCGGCGACCTTCTGTACAGGGAGAAAACAAACTGTTCCAAAGTCGAGGAAGATGACAAACAACTTCTCTCTGAGGTGTTTTCTAAAAAGTCCAACATTGTTCAGGCTATTAAGCACCTTTCCTTTTCCATATCTCCTCCGCTCACAAAGATGGGAGTGAAACAGTCTGAAATAAAGTTTAAAACAACATCTGCTGGCAAGAAACTATAAGTATTAGTCACAATTTGAGTGCTGAAAGGATCAAAACAATATACAAGGTGTCTGAAGGAAACAAATTCAATTCAGTTCCATGTTTTGTATTCTGGAAAGACTCAAGTCTGTTCTGGTCTTAGATTAAATAAAACCTCTTATCGCCAATGGAACGAGCAATTCAGATAATTTAGTATCATTTCAAGTGAAAAAGAAATATTGTTAAATGCAAAAGTGAATTTGTCTGATTTCAAGTGGGATTTCTGCTCATTCCTTGGGCGTTAGCGTTTGTATCTGATAAGACTGACTCAAAGTCAACAAAAAGAAGTCATTTGTCTCATTTAGGTGGATCATTTTTCCAGTGTACTTGGTGTAATAAAACCATATTTCATTGTGTAATATATTTGGTCACTATATCAAGCAGTTACTATTGCATTTGTACGTGAACATTTTTCACATTAAAAGCATCTAAAAGAACACTACAGTAAGAGTACGCCGTATCCTTGTGTCGGAAAACAGTAAGGGCTCGTTGAAAACTTATTCATTGACTGTAAAGTAAAGATGTTCAATACTCAGATGCTTATAAATAAACCACATTATTACTAAACCTTTGTAAAAAAAAAAAAAAAATCTTAACCCTCACCTTAACGGAACGCATTTTCTCCAGTTACTATAACAAAGAAGGTCAGTATTTGCAGGTTTACAGTGCAAGTGGTTGATAAAGTGGCGCAGATAAAGTGACGCAGGTACAGAGATTATTGCACATAGTTTTTCAAAGGGGTTTGTTTGTTTGTTTGTTTGTTTGTTTGTTTGTTTGTTTGTTTGCATACTTTATTTTGTATACGTTACGTTGTATACGTTATTGCACATGTTACTTTACAGTCTTGTTGTACAGTCTGACAGCAGTGGGGATGAAGGCCTTAAGGTAGCGCTCCTCCTTGCACTTAAGGTTCCTCAGTCCGCCACTGAAAGAGCTGCTCAGCTCCTCTACAGTCCCGTTCAGTGGGTGGGAGATGGAGGTGAGCTTGGCCAACGCCCTCCGGTCCCTCACCTCCTCCACAGAGTCCAGGAGGCAGCCCAGGACAGCCCTCCTGACCAGCTTGTTCAGTCTGTTCTGTGCCTGCTCACTCCGAAGGACCTCAGTCTCCTCATGAGGTGGAGGCGACTTTGGCCCTTCCTGTATAACGCCTGCTTTGAAAGCTAAGAACTACAAAATTTTTCCGTCGATTTTTTTGTCACGTTTTTGTAACCTTTATGTTACCTTTTTGTCATTTTTTGTTGCGTTTTCAGCCTTGGTTACATCTCGTTTGATGTTTTTTTCAAGAAGCTGTTAGATTTGGGTAATGCCGAAGGGGGAAAAATGTGTTCGGTTAAGGTGGGGGTTAAGACGTTAACGTGTGCCATCTCCATGAAGTGCTACCATACATTTTTAAGTCATTGCAAAGTGAAAGAATGATTACAAAATGTGCTTTTATTACACAAAGAAGTGAAAATTGCATTACATTTTTAACCCCCATTTGAAGTAGCGTCTGCATCCATTAATCCATCTCTCTCTCCCTCTCTCTCGCCCTCCTCGTGCCCCGGCCCAGACAGCGTGTGTGAGCGGGGGGCAGTCGGTCTGTGGCACCAGTGGGTCGTGCGCTCCCGTGACTGAGCGCTGCCCCGTGGGGACAGCCCTTGCCCTGGGCACTGACACGTTCACTTAGCACTCAAACCGCACTCTCTCCCCACATCTGCACAGGCACACGGGGCTAAAAATACCCGTCCGAGGAGAGGAGAGGAGAGGGAGAGTCTGTCCAAAACAAAGCCGTGAAATACAAGAAGGGATCCCCACTGTCTTTGATGGTTACAGCATGCTTCTGAAATTACTACCGGGCTGTGATGTAAAAGTGGGTCTAGAATTTCACAAAAAAAGTGCCGGAGGTAAAGAGAAGACTTCAAAATCTGTTATAGAGGATACTTTGGAATAAAAATGTTCACACAGAAACTCTATACATTATTAGCATTTGGTTAGTTAGACGAGCAACACAATCCTGATAACATATTGATTACAATAAAAATGCAGGAAATTAAAGTACTTCCTGCTCCTGAAGAAGAAACAGCTAAAGTAAACAGAATTGCTCATGCTCAAGTTATAACAACAAAACAAAAAGCTCTCAAAAGACAATTTCGCAAAGTTGATTTTTGATCTTGTCGTGATGCTCCAGGATTGTTTGGAAGGTTTTCTCTGCTGACGGAGCCTCTAACCAGAAAAGCTACTAAACAATTGATCCTGGAGCTTTGTAGAGGCCTCCGTGACTGAACATAAAGGTGCCATGCTGACCCCTCATACAGCCACTGGGTTACTAAGGTCAAATACGCACAAATATCAACTTTTTTTTTGCATAAAAAGTTGCATAATGCACTTTTAGAGTGAACATATCACGCTAAATTTAACTTTATGTTATCTTGTAAGTTAACATTGACGCAGCAATTCTGTTTACTTATTTACAGCTTCCTGAAAGAAGCGTCAAATAGCGACAAAAACAAGAAGAAAACGAGAATGAAAATACAACCAAAAAAACATCAAAAAGGCGGCAAAAAATCCACAAGAAGCAACAAAAATATAACCAAAAAGTACATACTCACATGACTGGCACCACCTAGCTTAAATATTAAGAAATATAGACTAAAACTTGCACTTGCGTCACTTTCTTACGGTGCATTGTTACACCCCTACTTACCACACTTCTGGTTCGAGGCTTAGGGCTCCATTGGTGGGGAAAAACAGATACAAATATTCCTTCATACCTGTAGCCATCTCCACTCTAAACGCTGAGTATAAAAGGAGTATACAGGCACCAAATTCAGTGTGAGGGAAAATAAAGTTGTTGTATTCTCTTGTTCTGTTGTTGTACAAAAATTGCCACATTTTTGGTTTTGCACTTCGGCATCTTGTTTGAACTGTGAATGAATGCATTTTTTATTGTTCTTGTCTGTTTTTATGTATCTATTTTTATGTATCTTGTGCTGCAAAACTAATTGCCCCATTGGGGACATGAAATAAAGTGAAGTGACACAATATGCATGTTTCCTAGGTTCCTTGCACTATGTACTTTGTAATATGCTCCTTGATATGAACATTTTCATTGTAATTATTTCGGGGGTGGACGCTCATAAGCTTTTGCTTTGGCCCACTCCTTTTGAGCAGAATGTTAACTGCTCAAATAAACAAAGCCCATAATCGATCACTGGACCTGTGCTCATGAGTTCTGTGTGTTAATTGATTTGCTAGCATGCCTTTAGCAAAAATGACAGCTAACATTTACCATTTTATCATGCGTAATTCCCACTACTGGCTGTGGAGGGCGCTCCAAGCCAATTCGAATATCAATGCCTTTTATGTCAGCAACAAAGACTTGGGCTGAACTACCTGCCCCCCACTTCCCCCTCGGGCCACCCGTGTAAAGTTTGGTGCAGTGGTTCGGGGGCGACTAACCTGACCCTGTCCAGATACATGTAACAGGTTCTGGGAGTGCGTTTTGTGATTCCCCCCACGCCCCCATCATGTAACCAACACAACGTCTCCACGCTCGATCAATTAAACATGTGACTATTACCTCTGGTCTGAAACATTTAGGAGAGCCAGAGAGGGGCCAGTATAGTGAGGGGGGGTCAGGTGTAGACGGGGCAGGGAAGGGGGGGGGGGGGGGGGGGGGGGGGTGACATGGCGGGTGTCTTGACAGGACGGGAGCCATCATTTATTTAGGTGAAGGCTTTTTAACTCTCTTACTGTCTGGGCGAGTGCAGTGTGCAAATGTCAGCGCTCATTGGATCATGCTCTGAATGGGAGACGGCAGCAAAAAAAAAATGTAGGTTTGCAATTCAGCGACTGACAGAAGGTTGTCAGTAGTCACTGTAAGGCTTGTTGTGGGTGAGGATTTCTGTGTAATTTCATATAAAGCTAGTCTTCACCCAACACATAAAATGATTTGGTGGAAAAATAGGGCTCTCGTCAGATGTGACTTTGGGAGCTTGTTATGGGCAGATCAAAACCATTATGTAAAATGGGAAGCACAGGAGCAATTAGAGACACAAAGGCCCGGCTTACTTCATTGTCCTGGACCAAAAGATCAAGATCAGGCATTCGGAAACAAACTTATCCTTTAATACTTTAATAGCACTGTAAAAAATAACAACAGGTCCACTTAAAGTAGCTCCTAGTAAGTAAGTGCCTTTTAGTAGTAGTAGTAGTAGTAGTTTATTCGGTCACTTCATTCCTTTAAACTTTAAACAAACATTTCTAATTATTTGTGCACAATATAAGGGTTTAGGCTGAAGTGAAAACTTATTACGCCTAACCCAGTTTACATACTTCCACGAGAAAACAAACACAAACATTTATAATGAACAACATCAAGTGTCAAACAGAAGAGAAATAAGCATGTATCTAGAGTTAATAACATGAATTTCAATATTCCAACAAATATGAATATATACATTTTGTTTTATGTTAATTTATTTGAAACTAAATCAGGTCATCATTTAAATTTATATTCAACCGTTATGGATCTATTAAAGTCTTTTAACTTTTTTTCTTACTTTATTCATCCTAAGCTTATATATTCTTAAATGTTAGTAGATTTATACAACTTTTGAAAGCTTTGACTGTTTTAACTGATCTTCCAAGTCGTTCCACAGATTAACCCGTCTTACAGAAATACTTTACTCGACTTTTTAAATTGAAATACCAGTTCCTCGCAGGTTATACTGACTTTTCCTGTGTTCGAAAGGCTCCTGGATGGGAGAAGGGAGAAGATTATTATATGCTTTGTACAATATTACTACTACTACTACTTTAAATGTCAACACAATTATGTTCAGATGTTAGTCCTGAGCCGCTGTGACTGAGCCGCGGTGTCACTGTGGGCCAACCTGACCCGCATGGTTTTGGAGGTCGGGGAAATATTAACACCTGGAGGAAACCTGGCTGGCTGCCTTCAGTGCTCCTCTGATCCTCTGAAACGGTAAATGGACTCAACTTATATAGCGCTTTTCTACCGTCATCAGGCCCAAAGAGCTTTAGGAACCAGTCACCCATTCACTCCCTCTTTCATACACCAGTGTACACAGACACTGGAGGCAAAGTGGGTGAAGTGTCTTGCCCAAGGACACAACAACAGTGTACATTTGCGGGATCTAGGATCCGAACCTGTGATCATGAGACGACCCGCTCTACCATCTGCGCCACCATCGCCACCAGGACAAACCCAGGAGGCGGCGCACCGTTTCCTGGGTTTGTCCCTGTTGCAGAGGGTGGTGTCCTGCACTGGTCGGCTCCTCCACCTCCTCCTTCCCTTCCTTCTGCGCAGCTCCCTCCGCTCCACCATCTTCTCCTTCATCCCTTCCTTGTTTCCTGTAGCGCCTCTTGTGACGCCTCCACTGTGCTGCCTCTTCAGTGTTTCAGGAGAAGAAATGTGTCGGTCTCAAATGTCTTTAGCTCGAGCTGTTTGTTCAGCCGCTTTCTTCAGGACCATTATGGACTCTTTGCAGTAAAAAAAAAAATCCACACAAAAACACGGCAAAGATGTACAAAAGCATCCAGTATAACAATGTGGAAAACAGAAAACACACATGCAAAAAAAAACAACGCAGCTGTACCAAGAGAGAGGGAGGTTGCTGCTTGTTTCCTATAGACTCCAAACTTATAGTCTTGGACTCAACAATATTAAAGGTTTGTTCAGAGGGATTTTTTTTACATCAAATTCCTGTGGTGTGCTGTCAGGGCCAGCAAGGCCGAATGAAGAAAAAAGAAGTGTAAAATGTATTAATAGTATATATGTAATATGTATGTCCTGACCCCACTGTCCAGTTCCCAGCCTGATTTATATAATGTCAGATAAGATACGATTTTTTCACTTACAGTACAGATCATTCAAAAAGAGATATACAAGCTCTCCTCTGAAAAGATCTTTGTTACTATCATCATAAATTTAAAGTCGATCCATTTTTCAGACTTCATCATGCAGTCGCTGAACAAGAGTGTTGTTCCCAGGGCTCTCTTGTGGAAGAGATTTTTTTTTTTTTTTTTTTACCTCAATGACATGTTTCCTGGTTGAATAAATGTTTGAATGAATGAGTGAAAAAATGGGCAATTCTGGACATTTTTATGCATAATATGAAAAGATAAAATGAAATAATTTCCCCCCTAATATTTACATCAGTAATAGTTTCAAATTTGTATGAGTAGATGTATTATTTCCCAGTTTCACCTTTAATATCTAGCCTTAAAGGAACAGGCCACCGTTTTTACATACTGAGATATGTTCTTACCTGAGCTTAGACGAGTTCTTTTGTACCTGTCTGGTCTTCACGCGTGCCCTCAGTCACGTAAACACAGCACAGACGGCGTTAGCATTTAGCCTCTCCTCCTCTCCACTATAGCTCCAAACGAGATCAAGATAGAAGCTACCAAGCTCTTCCACTTTTTCCCTATTTAAATACGTGAAGTGTTACACTACAAAGTATAATTACACAAAATTAAACAATGTGGGTTTTCTAAGCGCATAAAAGGGGGAACTATATTGTAAGGCGTAATAATACCAGGAGTAGTTCGGCGTCTGCACAGTAAAGTGAAGATATTACTGCACAGATTTCGGACTACTCCTGGTATTATTGTCCGCTTAGAAAATCCACATAGTTTAATTTTGTGTAATTATACTTTGTAGTGTAACACTTCACGTAACCATATTTAAATAAGGAAAACGTGGAAGAGCTTGGTAGCTTCTATCTTGACCTTGTTTGGAGCTATAGAGGAGAGAGGGAGAGGCTAAATGCTAACGCCGTCTGCGCTGTGTTTACGTGACTGAGGGCACGCGTGAAGCCCAGACAGGTACAAATGAACTCGTCTAAGCTGAGGTAAGAACATATCTCAGTATGTAAAAATGGTGGCCTGTTCCTTTAAATCAAAATCCAAAAGTGCAGATAATACTCCCAGCTGTCCGTTTTCAGCTAAATATGGGATTTTGCTTCTCCGTCCTCCACTCCATGTCCCGGCTCTTGTCCTTGTTCCGCCTCCGCCCCCTCATACAGCTGCCGTGACCCATCTGGCTCATCCAAACACCAGAAGTGGGTCACGATCGCACACACACACACACACACACACACACACACACACACGCACACACACACACACACACACACACACACACACACACACACACACACACACACACACACACACACACACACACACACACACACACACACACACTGTACCTTCTCCCAAACTGCTCGCGCTGTGTCCTCAAGCACCAGGCCAAAAACTGACCAAGAGGCACGGAGACTGCACACATCGCACGCAGTGTACCGTGAACGAAAAAAGCAAAAAAAAAAAAAAACAGGCTACATCAAAGGTCACACGTAATGCTCGGGCTTCTTTTGTAGCTCCAAATTAGCATTCACATCCCAATGTCACATCACGAGTTCAGTCAGCTTTTCACGAACAAAGCTTTATTTACTGGACTCAGGCAAACACAGCGGGCAGTTGGATATTCGTCACAGTCGGCTCCAGTTAGTGCGGACTTAAAGGATATTATTGTTGGGAAGCACACGATATGAGGTCATGCGAGGTCAGGAAAAACGTATGCGTATTGTAAGAGTTTTATCGCGAAAGCACATTGAAATAAATCAACTTACGCCTGTCATTTTCTGTTTGTGTCATCATGGCCAGATTCATTTTAGTGCAATGAAAATATTTAGTATTTTCTGCAGAGGACACCAACATAAACAGTGGCGTCTGTTTCTGCAATTGAACTCTCTTCATATCCCCGTATAATGCGAGGATAGAAACGGTGTGGCAAGTCTGCATTCTTATGATTTGATTTGGCCGCTCAGTCTGTTTCGGATGAAAGTATTTTGGTTAAAATGAAAATGTGTGAGCGTATAGGCTCTATAGCAGTAATTCTCAGCTGGTGGAGCTTCAGGACTCACAATCACCCTGGGATGACAAGCCGCGACCCAAATACGCATTAGACTTGTGAAATATAATGTAAAATGTGGTGTTTTCCTCAAAAATTTTGTGCTGAAATTATGATCAAAACAACCCAATAACAGTAATTTTAACAGACTCATGTAGAGATTCTATACTTGTCTGTACATAAATAAAGAGAAATGGTGGGAGGAAAATGGTGGGAAAGGCTCACGACCCACTGATAACGATTTTGTGACCCACTTTTGGGTCCCGACCCACCAGTTGAGATCTAAAAGGGATATTTCAGGGTTTTTGACATAGGACCTCAATTCCTAGTTATCCAAAGTGTTGCTGATTTCTGGAGGTATTTTTTGTGTGATTCATGCAGTTCTTATGTTTGAAGAGTTTCGTGGCGCTAGGCTAGTGCATTTCTACGATATCAGCTAGCCTGCATTAAAACAGTCTGACCCGCTCCACAGTGCACCTGAGGCAAATCACTTATAACACCAGACTAACCATATAAATGTCTGTGTCGATACAATAATTTTAACCATTTTGCATTTAAAATAACTTATATTTGAGCAGCATCAGCTTTGCGGTTGTATAAGCTACACAGCGGCGGAGTGATCTGCCAGAAAACAGTCCCTCAAAATGCGATCATTCATGTGATGCAAGGTCAGTTATATTCCCAAAAATATTCTATCTGTTCTGCCATTTACAATATGACTTCGAGCCACGCAGGCAATATTTTCACCAAAAAATTCAAAAGTTATATTCATTACAAATGCTAAATATACATTTGCCATGTTTTGTAGTAACATACAAGATTTAATTGTTTTGTAAACTGATGAACGGTGTTGGAGTTCTTCACATTTAGGTGAAGGCCGTTCCACAGTTTGACTCCGGCCACAGAGTTGCTCATCTGCTTCTGGGTCGTCCCGGCAGAAGGGAGATTAAAGCCAAGCATTCTACCACTGGATGAGTTGGATTTGACTAGAAACACACTTTGCACGGTTTGAGGCAAAACAAGAGAATATCTTGCTTTATACTTTGTGATTAATGCTTGTAATTTTACGAGGTCTTGTAATTTTAATCGTTTTTGTTATTTTTAGTAATTATAATTACCTGCAGGTTGGGAAAGAGGAACCAAAGAGGTATTTATAAAAAATACCCAGTTCAAATCTGATGACGAAGGTAAAATTTGACACTACAGGCAAAACTAAATGTTTTCCGTTTTCAGGTTTCGGGCCAAATTGGTCTCTGAACAAATAAGCTTTCACCTGGAAACAAAAAAGACATAATCATCACAATAAAATGTTTAAGTATTGCACTGATTCTCCATAGATTTATATAAGAAAACGTAATTTCAAGGGCTTTTTTCTCAAAATGCATTTTTCTCTCATTGTGGCAACACTTTCTCCACTTCCAGCCGTGGACTGAACAAGATTTTGAAGAATTTTCTAATATCTAATTCCTAACCTGATTTAGTGAGTTTTGAATGTGAAAATGCGTTTCAATTTTTACAGATTTTTCCACTAAAAACTGCTCATTTTAAAACTAAACAAGATAACCAAAATCCCCTCTGAAGAAAAGGCTCGGTGACTCATATATAAATAAAATAAAATAAAACCATAACTTTGAATGTAGCTCAATCCGTTACTCAGATTTTGTCCCCGAAAAGTTGGGAAATTGTTGCCATTTTTAGATATAAACACCTTGTTTTTATATGAAAACATAAAGTGACAGAAAACTTGCAATGCATATTTTTCTCATATTCATGCCTGTAATCTACAGCAAAAGTTTCAAATTGATATCAGTAAATTTAAAAAATGTCCCTATTCACCTGCAGTGTCTCGCCTTACATGTCCTAGTGTATCATTAAGCCGTCTTTAACCACGATATAGAAATATTGAATTCAGAATAGTGGATCTTGCTTCTCATCTATTCCCTTTTCTTTCTCCTAAATGCAGATCTGCTCAGCTGGCACCTCATCCTTCCTCCGCCCCAGCGCCTGGAATCACACACACTTTAGGTCACGCAAGCATTTAGGACAGGATTAAGCAGTTAAGGGACTTATCTTTGTTTTTCCACCATTTATTCCTTCCCTCTTTTTTTTTGTAGAGCTTCCGATAGTTTTGAGCCGTGCCGAGTCCGCCATCCAGCTGTGCCTCTGTCATCGCGTGTCAAAACCAGAAACTCTTTCCCGCTTTAGCAGAGTGCGTGCCTGTGGATTTTAGGCTTTTTCTTTTTTTTTTTTTGGGATGGGTAAGCTTTGCGTGCGTGTTTTGCAAATGTGCTCCCGTGCGTAATTCCGAATATTCACCAACCCCGTGCATGTGTGTGCGGGAGGGGCATATTCGTGACTGCGGCTTTGTTGATTTTTTGCGACGATAAAGACCCCCTGTGGTGCTCAGTGTAGCGCGAGCCAACGCCGAGATTCCACTTATCCACATCACATGACCCGCTCGCCACTGTGCCGTCTGCCGGGGCATGTTTTTGGAGATAAAGCTGGAATATTAGTGAGCGGTGGTTGTTCACGGCAACGGCAACATGTCCAGCAGAAATCGGGTGTTTCCGTTTGTCGATGTGTGGGTTTATTGAATGAGGAGGGAGATCGGGTTGGGACAGGGGGTACAGACAGGGGGTACAGACAGGTCATAGGGGACATCAGGGCATTAGGAAGTGCAATGTGGGGCGGGGGGTATTTGAATAAAGGGGGGGGGGGGGGGGGCATAAACTGGACATAATGTACAGTCACATGAGGATAAGAATGTCATGTGATGTCATTGAGGCAGAGAGAGATCATCGCAGACAAAGAGCCTTAATAATGCAACGTACACATGAGTGGAGGTGACGGGGGTGGACGTGGAAATGAGATGGAGAGATACAGTTAACAAAGAAGAACGAGAAAAGTTTTGCAGAGGCAGAGACTGAGTTGAAACACATAGAAATGCAAACGGCCTTGCTCTTTAGTCTTGTGCAGGCTCATATAAGATAAGATCAGATAGGACTTTATTGATCTCACAATGTAAAAAATCACTTGTTACATCAGCTCTCAAGAAACACTCGGGAGGGCAAACAGTCAGGGAAGTGTGCAATCAAAAAAAGAACAGGATAATGTGCAAACAAGTAAATGGTGGTTAATGGAAGTATCTTATTTACAATGAATAATAATAATAAAAAAAAGGGGTGGGGCAAAGAATATGTAAACATTTTATAAGATAACAGATACTAAAAGTATCACAATGTCAACATACTGCAAAGTTTACAGTCATAGCGCAGGTGATTCATAACTTGACACTGATAGAAGTTATTGCACATGAGGTTATTGCCCATTAAGTTTCTTCACATGAGGTTATAGCCCATTAAGTTATTGCACATGAGGTTATCGCCCATAAAGTTATTGCACATGAGGTTATCGCCCATAAAGTTATTGCACATGAGGTTATCGCCCATAAAGTTATTGCACATGAGGTTATCGCCCATAAAGTTATTTCACATGAGGTTATAGCACATCAAGTTTTTGCGCGTGAGGTTATAGCCCAATTTACTACACGTGAGGTTATAGCTCATTAAGTTATTGCGCATGAGGTTATCGCCCATAAAGTTATTGCACATGAGGTTATTGCACATTAAGTGATTGCACATGAGGTTATTGCACATTAAGTTTTTGCGCGTGAGGTTATAGCCCAATTTACTACACGTGAGGTTATAGCTCATTAAGTTATTGCGCATTAAGTTTTTGCGTGTGAGGTTATTGCACATGAGGTTATAGCCCAATTTATTACACGTGAGGTTATAGCCCATTAAGTTTTTGCGCATGAGGTTATCGCCCATAAAGTTATTGCACCCATCAAACATGCAATAAAGATGCAGCAAAAAAGAAAAAGAAAAAAACGCAGGAAAATGGCCGACAAAAAAGCAACAAAAACACTACAAAAATGTGACGATATAAAATCAACCTTTTTTGAAGCAACAGAATTTTGAAACCTTTTTCCTTAAGTTATTACTACAACATTTATCCTTTTTCTTCAAAGATATTCCACCTCTGTAAGTTGTAAATGAATGACAGTATAATTATAGCGTGACTGAGGGAACAATATTAGTGAAAGAAGTGGAAAGCTTTCACCGTATTGCGCTTACACCTGTATTTTCCTTGTCATACACGTGTTGAATAATGCAACAGCACGGCCACCGCTGGACTATTGCATGTGTGTCGCATGAATGACCATCCTCTTATCTGTGCTTGACGTTCCTCTTCCCGACTGCCGGCCGCCCACCTTCCTCCCCGCGTGCGTGGAAGCGGGCACAAAGGGCAGCGGCCGGGAAAGAATCACCTTTGGCTGCCACGCATCACCTCCCATTCACGCGCCGCACGGCATCGCTCGGCACGAAACACGCCACACAAACAACTGGCCAGGGAGAGGCTGCAGACAATATGGATTCAGATGGATATTTCACTTTCCATTTGTGTCATCACAAATGGAAAATGGCAATAAGTCGTTCACAAATGGATTCAAATTACAGCCGCAACCACTGGCTCATTGCACAATACATTTTATTTAAACAATACCTTTTTTCCTGAATGAACAATGAACCATCTTAACATAAAGTAGGATAATTAACTCGAGACAAATTATAGAAAAGCTTAAACTTCTTTCTTCTCGACAGGCTGACAATAATTACTTCTTCTGACTGAATGAGCACATAACGCCACATATTTGATTGATCAAGTAGTGAGTGGATTTCCAGCTCTTTGGGTTCCGTTCATATTTTTATTTTCGAGACAGTTTAGCAGTATAGACAGTGAAAAAACACAAATACAGAGACAAACATGCTGAGTCAGTCCAAAATCTTTAAATTTCATACAATGTTCCTTTGCCCCATAACAATAATATAAAAACATTTTAGCTCAAAAAGGAGTGGGAAGAAGACAAGCTTATTGCTCCTACCCCCATCCATCCATCCATCCATCCATCCATCCATCCATCCATCCATCCATCCCATCCATTTTCTTCCACTTGTCCGTTGCAGGGTCTTGGGAGCAGCCGTTGGAGCTCCCCAAATCACATTGCACCAGCCCCTATGGCTCCTCCTGCAGGTGGTGGGCCCACAGAAGGACGGCCTCACAGTTCTAACCGGGCCTGTTCGTCTCTCATAAGGGGCTTCTGAACCTTTGTCTGACCCGTCACCTAGAACCTGACAACAGAGCTCCCAGGATCATTCGGGTGCTCAAACCCCTCCACCACGTTAAGGTGGCGGTTCCAGGAGGGGTACCCCTATTCATTTAAATAATAATGTGGTTGCTACAACAACATAGTTTGGTCCTTGGTGTCGGCATAAAACAATTCAACAATGCATAGGATTAAGTCAACATTTACATATTGTTAGCCACATAGCATAATTGCCTAAGTCATTTTTATATTGTTACAATGGCAATAACATATGTTGCCTAAAAAACATATTTTTTTCATGTTTTCCAAAAACAGTGGAAAAATGTTAGGCAATTATGTTACACTTTACAACAAGTCTATACTTTTTTGTTTCCTTTACCTATATATTACTATGTTAGTATTACTGTTATTCATCATCAGCGCTATCATAATATATTGATTTTATTGTATATAAATGTTTGAATGATACACAACATAATCCATATTTATTCATGAAAAGTATAGTAATAGTAGTAACAGACTGACTGAAATTAAATGTTAATGATGTGTGTTAGAAGGAATAAAGGTTCTTCTTTGTTTCTTTTTTTCCCTGTGTCTGGACCTGCCGTCAGAGGGGAGCAGTTCAAAGAGCTGTTTAAAAGACCGGCTCTTTTAAATATAAAACTGTATTAACGACAGCCAGATAACTCATAATATCTAAGACGCCATCGATAAAAGGCACTTTGTTTTCATCTCCTTTGAAAAATGTGTTTGTGAAGAAAATCTTGCACCACAACTAATAAAAAGTGAATACAGCTGTTGACAACTCATTTTTAGTGCCTGTAGAAAGCTCTCACTTGTGTGGCCTGCTCCTATGTTGGGCTGATTCTTGTGTTTGTTTGGGAAGTTCTGGGTAAAACTGAGATCCGTTCGACCCATTCACCTAAATGGGCCGTCCAAAAGAGCCGGTTGGTCATGAACATGGCATCAATATGACCAAGAAACTATGAACATCACTATTTGGAGATGAAATCGAGGGTTAAGAAAGTTGCTGCAGAAATAATGTTAAATGTAATAAATACTGGTGATATTATGGACTTGAACCGCAGATATTCATAGCCAGGGAGTTACCGACAGTCAGCCGTAGAATCAATAAACCTGCAACGATTAGTCAAATAAACATGTGCTTCCCGAGTAATGCCAAAGGGCAATTCAGAACACACTGAACCTCACAGCAGACGGGCCATGTCAGAACGGGGTGTACTTCTAGGCACGACGTGTGACTAATAAATTGGCCAGTGAGTGTATTTAGAGATTAAACTTTGAAATGTGCAAATGTGGGTCCTCTGTGTATTTTAAACAAACCTATTGGTGTAATTTAGCAGCACTGGGGATTAAAAGAATATTAGCAAACGCAATAGCCATAATAAACACTCATATTGCAACGAAGTCTGCAAATGCAAAACATAACTTTATTAAAGTTTTCTTTTGTAGTGCATACAATAAGATGTTTTTCTTAAAGGGATATTTCAGGATTTTTGACATAGCGCCTCATTCCCTAGTTATCCAGAGTGTTGTTGATTTCTGGAGATGTTTTTTTTTTTAATTCATGCAGTTCTTATATTTGAAGAGCTTAGTGGCGCTAGGCTAATGCAAGGCTAGTGCATTTCTATGGTATCAGCTAGCCTGCATTAAAAACAGTCTGACCCGCTCCACAGTGCACCTGAGGCAAATCACTTTTAAGGCCAGACTAACGATATAAATGTCTGTGTCGATAGAATAATTTTTACCATTTTGCATTTAAAATAAGTTATATTTGAGCAGCATCTGCTTTGTGTTTGTATAAGCTACGCAGCGGCGGAGGGATCTGCTAGAAAATAGTCCCTCAAAATGCGATCATTCATGTGATGCAAAGTCAGTTATATTCCAAAAATTATTCTATCGACAT
This sequence comes from Gobius niger, assembly GCF_951799975.1. NCBI lineage: Eukaryota > Metazoa > Chordata > Actinopteri > Gobiiformes > Gobiidae > Gobius > Gobius niger. The sequence goes on along the minus strand of NC_136852.1, from coordinate 9,076,206 downwards.
AGACATTTATATGGTTGGTCTGGCGTTATAAATTATTTGCCTTAGGTGCAATGTGGAGCGGGTCAGACTGTTTTTAATAGCTGATATCGTAGAAATGCGCCAGCCTTGCACTAGCCTAGCACTAGCCTAGCACCACGAAACTCTTCAAACATAAGAACTGCATGAATTACAAAAACAAATATCTCCAGGTACCAGCAACACTCTGGATAACTAGGAAATGAGGCCCTATGTCAAAAATCTTGAAATATCTCTTTAATTTATAGCTCTTTTTTGGTCCCGCTTTAGTTGACAGTTTGGAAACATCTGTTGTATTTATTAATTTATTGAACTTAATATGTCAGCGTTCATCAAAGCATTTAATAAAATCCTAATAATATCAAATATATGTATAGATATCCCGGTCTTCATTAAAAACAAGCCAACCTAAAGCTCCAGACAAGTAGACCCACTCTCTCCAGTGAACTTTTACGCCAAACAAAGAGGCAGGGCTGTTATTATAAATTAATGACCGTGCCGCTCCCCTGGGACAGACTCGGGGTGAGTGCAGGACAGTGGGGCAGTGTGAAGCGGACAGGACAGGGGAGTGCAGTCTGCTACATTAATGAGAGCGAGCAGACAACACATGTGCGCCTGTTAGCCCCCACTGGACCACGCATCACAACACACACCGCTCCGCACGACAAGCCGAAGCAGCTCCATGTTCTCACAGAGCGCCGTGCATGGACTTATCAACCACAGCTCTAAGAGTAATGGCTGTAGTGGCAGAAAAACATCATTTAATGTCGTTATTTGATCAGGAAAACATCCGATCAATTGTCATAACATCCACTACTCTTTAAGCCAGGGGTAGGCAAGTTTTCTTGGCGGAGGGACGATTTTCTTTATTGTAAATAGACCGAGGGCCGAAACTGCTGATTATTAGCACAAAGTAAAGCACAACACTGGAAAAATGACCATCTTAAATGTTCTTAGTTCTTTTATGTCTAATTTCAAGTGGGTTTGAACTAATCCAAGATACAAATGCTAGTGCCAATGGAACAAGAAGAAAACCCACTTGAAATCAGACAAATAATTGTTTTTCACTTGAAATGACGCAAAATGATCTGAATTAAGAGAATAACTACTCCTAGAGGTTTTAGCTCATCTAAAACCAGAACAAATCTACTCAAACCTTAGATTTAATCTCTTAATTCAAGTAGATTTATGTCATTTCTTCCTTAAAACGATTATTCTTTTTCCAGTGTTGTACATAATATATGACCTAATTGGGCGTATTGACTGTATTTCTAACTTTTTTTCTCCCATTTAACTCTAATGTTGTTAAAAGTACTCTCTGATTTGTGTGATACTGTTTCTCAAAATCCTTTTGAGGGCCAGAGCTGCTGTGCTGAAGGGCCGGATTTGGGCCTGACGTTGCCTACCCCTGCTTTAAGCCAACAGACCTTTTCAAATACTGTAGCCGACTGCAGTGACAGCAGCACACTTTGGTGTAAATTAGATTTTTTCAACAAGTTTTGGATTTGAATTTTGTATTTTGTGAATCACCATTCAGTTCATTGTAAAAAGTCGACTCAGCACTTCCAGGAGCATTACGTTTACGTTTCAGTTATACTTTATTAATCACTGTAGAGAAATTTGTTCTCTGTGTTTGACCCAGGAGGATTAACCTATTGCACATGTTTTTACCACTAACCTACACAGACACAGGAAGAACATGCAAACTCCACACAGAAAGACCCTGTCCAGGTGGGAATCGAACCCGGGACCTTCAAGCTGTGAGGCATGAGTGCCAACACCTGTAACCGACCAATAGTGGGTCACAGAACTATTTTCAGTGGGTCGTGAGGCTTTCTTAGAGGCTAGATATTGGAATAGAAATAGATTCAGCCTTTGCAGTTTGCTTATCACGACCATCCATATTGCAATTTGATTTAATGAATTCTGTGCAGTTGTTATGGGGGTGAAAAGCAAAAGCAGATGTATTTGCTGTTCAGTCACATGATGAAAGTGGGCCAAGTTACATACGTGCTGCCCTGAGGCACACCGAGGACAGCGTGGGTCCTGATTTGCGCATATGGCTCCTTGGACCATCTCCAATCACAGTGACACACTTGAACCATATGGATCAAACTTCCGAGCTTTAGGTTTATGGGGGAACGCTCTACATTTTAGATCCAATACCTAAAAAAAAAATATTTGTGTGTATCTGACTTTGTAGTGACCCATCAGTTGTATGAGTGGTTTGCATGCCACCTTTACTTTCAGTCACAGTGGTCTCTACAATGCTCCATGATCAATTTTTTTTTTTTGCTGGGAGGGTCCATCAGCAGTGAATACCTTCCAAACAATTGATCCTGGAGCGTTGTAGAGACCACTGTGATCGAAAGTAAAGGTGCCATGCTGACCACTCTCACAACCACTGGGTCACTACAACGCACAGATATCAACTTTTTTTTCCTCATGAAAGTTGCACAATGCTCCTCTAACCGCTTAACCCCCCGCCTTAACCGAGGGCTACCTCCGGGTAAATCTAAAAGCTTCTCGACTAGAGAGCAACAGTGTAATGCCTCGTTTGAAAGCTAAGATCTACAAATGTGCCATGTCGTCACTGCCGTTTTGTCACATTTTTAAAGCATTTTTTGTTTTGTTTTTTTATCATCTTTTTGTCTCTTGATGTGTTTTTGTCTTGTTTTATCTAATTTTGTGGCTTTTTTGTTGCTTTTTTTTCATTACTTTTTTATTGCACTTTCATCCCGGTTTTGTTGCTATTTTGATGCTTTCTTTTTAAGCTTTTAGATTAAACAAGGTGGAGAAAATGTGCTTGGTTGTGTTTTTTTTCTTGTTTCAAAGCAGATGTTCGTTAATGTGCATTGTCCCTATCAAACGAATAAACAAATAAGGCGGGGGTTATGAGGTTAAAAAGATACTTTAGGAATCATAAATCTAAATCCACACTTGTTGTGCTACCTCCCCGTGTGTTTGCACTGCGTGTGTACATAATGACAGTTATAGAATAATAAATAAGCCGTACTAAATACCTTTTTTAGCCCGGCTTTAATGTCATGCAGTGCGTGGATTATTCTGCTGGTTGAACTGCCCGAGCACTAGTCGTCGTGTGTGACTAAAGCTGAAGGAGCGGCGCTGAACCGGCCCAGACTTAGACGGCATAATGCCTGAGAAGATGACAGTCAGCGGAGCGTGGGCAAATCCAACCTCATTTAACCTCCTGAGCAAGAGAAAAGCCAGCGCCGCTGCCCGTGGAGCCCGGGACACAGGGTCTCAGCACGCTTAATGAGTAAAACGCTTTAAAATTTAACCAGCTTTTTATTAATGCAGCAACTTTATTAACTTTCCAATAATAAGTTTAGTAGTATTGCGAAACCTTTGAGTTTTGAACCAGAGCTAACAGGGTCTGCAAAGCCTTCTCTTGTGTAGATTGATGGTTCTTTAGTTCATTCAAGGTTGTTTCATTCTGGTCTGGCAGAAGTGACAGAAATGGAGGTATGGCTCAGTGGATATAGCGCGAGATCAAGTCAGGGCACGATCTTCAGCTTTGCACAACGCGACCGACGCCCGGGTGAAGGTCTGCACCCCTCTCTGCGCTCGTGGTCTGTTACTGTACGAGACACAGCAACAGCTTGACAAAAGCAACAGTGACCTTGCCCTGGCCCCTGGATTATCGTGCTCCATTGTCACATTGTATTACCGGCTGCAGACAACACCCGTGACAATATTGCACAATAATCCCCCACTGTCTCTCGGGCGCAACGGCAGATAAGCGATCACCTGATGTGACAGATTTGAGAAGGCGGTTTGTCGTCGGCGTCGAAAGTATTATGTTAAAACAGTTACAGAAGGTTCGGGTTTTAGGAGAGGCTTAGGCTGACTGATTTCAGGGGGAATGTTCACCTGCTGCTTTCTCTGACACTAATACGTAACATCGCAAAGGGGAAAACGTCAAAACCCAAGAATTTCACACGTTACAATATTTCTGTTCTCTGTAGAAGACAAAACATTACCATTGCAATATTACACGTACAGCTGTGCTCAACAGAGTTTGTCCTTTTAAATCATAATGAAAAAAGAATGTACCAAAATGACCCTGATCCAAAGTTTACGCAAGTTTATTTTGTAGAGCACAATTCATACACAAGGCAACTCAAATTGCTTCACAGTTGCATAAAATTTCAAGAAAGCAGATCAAACCAATAAAACATCAACATAAAAATGAATCAATTACAGTAAAAGGCAAGAGTGCAGATAACATACTCTCAGTTGTCATATGCACAGGTAAAAAGAACTGTTTTCAGCCTGGATTTGAACAGTTGAGGCCTGTCTCACATCCTCGTGAAAAAACTGAAAGATTTGTAAAGTGCTTTTTTGGATTCCTAATTCATAGTAAATAAGTTCCTAAAGCGGTGTGAGAGTAAGTACTCAGGATACAGTACTCTGATTGGACAAAGTAATGGAATGTGTTTTATATTCTACGGCAATTCAGTAGTCTGTAACTAAGATTTTGTACACGTCTCCATCTATTTGCTGAGTCACATATAAGAATTTGCATGTATTACTTTGTTTGAATACTTTAAAGTCTTGAGGGTTAAGTCTTTTAAACAAGTCTCTTTGAAGCATCTCTGCCATTTTGCTACATGGGTGAACAATTTTGGAGGCCACTGGAGTAGAATTTGTTGATTGAGTTTGCCGGGACAGTCTATATCAGGGGTCTCCAACAGGCGGCCTGCGGGCCAAATCCTGACTTGTAGAGCACAAATTCCCGAGTATGTAAAAAACAATTGTACTTAAAGAATTAACCTGAATGCTCACTCCAGCCACTAGAAGCTCAACGAAAGGAAAGGCACTGACATAACAAGACATCAGGATATAAACAACACATTATAGTCACGTGATAAATGGTCAGTCTGCCCCTGGGCGGCTGTGGCTACATTAGCAGCTTGCCACCACAGAGTGTGGAGTGAATGAATAATGACGACAGTGTAGCAGAGACTTGGGACACAGGCTTAAGTGCAATACAAGTGTAACAGTCCTGTCAGGCTCATTATTATTCATTTATTGAAAAAAGTTTCCTCAATAGTATATTCTCAATCAAAACATATCTTACCAGAGCTTTTGTTTATGGATCCCGGCAACACATTCCTGATATATTTTGGCCCGCAGCGAAATTTACATGGAGACCCCTGGAGTACATGAACACATGGGACAATACACCGGATTGTAGCCAAGAAAGAGTTTGTTTCCTTGCACTTACAAACATATTCTATAGATACAGACGGCATCTCGTCATAGAAGGGGGTGTGGCCTCGTCGAGGGGGAAAATAAACTTATTTATCACATACAAATAAAGTCAAGTCTAAATCGGGTCCAGATGGATGTTTATTCACAGCAGATTGTTCAGTAGAAGTGAAAAAAACGTCAGTCGTAGCAAGCGCTAGCTAGCGTTAGCATTAGCACGATGCTAACATGTAGCATCATGTTAGCATATGTATTTATGGGCTGTTGAACCACTTTGCTCCTCTCCATGTCTTTGTATCTTTATTTAGTAAAAAACTACATCCATAATTCAGCGTTTGTTAAAGTAGTTTTTGAATAATTAGAGAAAGTTAAGATATTTTTCCAAATTGTTTCCCCCCTCAACTGTTTTCAAACATGACCATATATGGGCGAGTCCAGAGATGCCGTCTGTATCTATCTCAGCTGATGGAAGTTAATGTAACGCCAAATGAAGAACAAATAGTTTTCAAATATTGTGAACTGGACTGACACCAAGAGCGACGAAAGAGGCGAAATGTCCTCAGCTCGATCAGTCCGGTATTTGAGAGACAGTATCTCCGCTGCGATGGAAGATTCCTCGACGACTGAGAGCCAACACAAACATTTTGGCAGAACATCATCACCAAGCCTCGCTCTAATCATCTGCAAACCCCTCCCTGAGTTCGAAGCACACAGAGGGCACTGTGGCACCGCTCCGGGTCAGGCCACATCCAAAAGTCGGCATTAAACACTAATCTCCTCCTTATTATCCAGACTTACTTTTCCTAATTCAATATCCGCCGTTACACAACCGGGAATATCAGACTTCTCGGAGCAAGGAGGCACAAAACAACAAAAGATCACAGATTCAGCGTTGAACAAGAATATCTGGGTCCAGAGTTGTTATTGAATGATTTATGTTGCCCTGCATTGTCGAAGCAAATTGATCCTATTTTCATCATGACAGGGGAGGTAAACAGACTAGAAAAATGATTGTCCAGATCTGTGCTGAGGGGGAGCATAAATAGAAGTGGGAGAAAGCGGGTTAGTCAAAGCTGTGTGGACTTTTGGAGAATGTAAACTCACAAAATCAAAGAAAGGCTGTCCTTGCTGTAAGGCAGTTGTGGTAACCTTCATGTCACGCTCTGGAGGAATGGCCTGTTACTCTGAGCAGACCAGATCCAAAGATGTGCCGAAATCAAGACATCAAGCGATGAATTCTGGAGAGAGAATAAATTGTCGGTTCATTTGTGTTTTAACCTCTTACCCCCCGCCTAAACTGAACCAAATTGAAGACCTACAAAAGTGATAGTAACCTTTGTATCACATTTTTGAAGCGTTTTTGTCATGTTTTGGTTGCTTTTTCATTGCTTTATTGTTTTGTTTTCGCCATGTTTTGCATTTTATCCTCACTTTATTCTGTTATTTTCCAGATATCCAGGCACTACCCAAATGTAAAAGCTAAGACAATGACAAGACAAAAGCATGACAATACAGTGATGACAATGCATGCAACACAATGAGGAAAAAGATCAGTTTTATAGGTCTTAGCTTTCAAATGGGTTCGATTCTCACCTGGACGGGGCCTTTCTGTGTGGAGTTTCCATGTTCTCCCCGTGTCTGCGTAGGTTTTCCTCCGGGTACTCCGGTTTCCCCTACCACTAAAAACATGTACAATAGGCCAGGATGAATGAGAGTGTGTTTGAGAGTGCGGATTAGGGGACGACGGATGGAAATTAGCCTATGTGATTAGACCTATGTGTGCTCATTAACATGCACTGTCCCGACCAAATAAACCAATAAATGAATGAGACACACTGGCCGGTCGGCTGTAAGAGGCTTTTAGATGGGTATGGCCGCACTGGAGAAAATGCAATCCATTAAAGTTAGGACATGACTCATATGTATTTAATAAAGAAACAATATAAAACACAGTTCATTGTGCATAATGAACCTCCCCCTTTAACTCTGACATTAGAGCCGTATGAACCACCTCGGGCCCTGAGACCCTCAGGGAGGGGTCTCCTGGTGGTTCCTAGAGTCACCACCAAACACGGTGAGGCTGTGTTTCAGGTTCATGCAGCAAAGGTCTGGAACAGCCTCAGTGAGTCCAGGCTGAAAGGAAACCTGTTTACTGCTGACTATGGAGATTATTATTAGTATATACATATACATACATATATATATAGTTGTATGTATACAAGTTGTTGTATGTAGTTGTATCAAATGATTAGTTTTATTGATTTTGATTGTGTTTTTATTGTGTAGGGCATTTATTCAATGCCAAAACGGTAGCGGCTGAAACTTGCTATTGTAACCCAAAGTAAAGCACCTTTTTTTCTACAAATATAAGTTATGCACATAATATATGATCTAAATGGCTGTTTTGCTGGGAAATGTGAAAATATTGACAGTATTTACCACATTTTAGAGTCCTTTTCACGTATCTGGTCTCTGATTTATGAATAAATGTTTCTTCAAAAGTCTCTTGGGAGCCAAAGGTGTTATGCTGGTGCCTACCCCTGGTGTAGGGTGTTGCTGTGAGGCACGTGCTATACAAATAAACTTGCCTTGCCTTTAAAAGAAAGACTGCGATATGAACAAAAAGAATAACATGTTTATAGAGGTCTATTCTGTAGCAAAAAAAAGCTATGAACACTTGAATTTATCAGTATATTAAACAACTTCAGATGCATTAACAATTGGGAGAAGACTTAAATATATTTGCCGAGGTCTCAATACAAGTAAAAACCCACTTCTCTTTTGAAGGCGGTGCCGTGATAATCTGTTCCTCGCTCTGTAATTATCTGCAGTGAACATCTTGTGCCGTTACACTGTGTTTTCGGTCGCTCTTTAAGAAGCACAACATTGGAGAAGTTAGCAGGCCCTGTGCCTTTTCTCGCTCCCTCATTTGTCCCTCTGTCTCTGTGGGTGGTGAACGTCCTGTCCCGTCACGCCGTGTGTCGGACTGTGGCACAAGTGCGGAGTGAGAAGGCGAGATCGGCCTCTCGGAGAACAGGGGCTGCTCAGAGCTGGGGGTGAGGGGCTGTACCTAACGCTCAAAACAGCTCGTCCGCCCCAGAACACCGTGATACAAAGAGAGCACACTTTAGAAGCTTGTGCGCCGCTCTCACATTCCCGAGAAACTCCTTCCCAAAACAGCCGAAGAGCAAGATTAGTCTGGGAAGATTGGGGAAAGTTCCCAGGGTCTGAACAAATCAAAACGGATCTGGCCTTCAGACGGTCTTTTATTAGTCCCATGCAGGTCTCCATTTCCCTTTCTCTTGTCTTTAGTCAAAAGTAATGGACGAACGCTCTCATCGCTTGATCATGACTGGATCATTTGTATTTAGATGAAGCTTAAAGTGCATATGACAGGTTTGAATGCTTTTGAAAATAGGACTTATTTACATGGATAACATCAATTGTAAGTTCATCAGCTGCATAATTATCATTTTATTTCAGTGAAGCAACAATTTTCATGAAGAAGTGTTGGGCAGAAAAGTTATTTTTATTTGAATTTTCAAGCTACTGACAGGAAGTGACGTAGAAGAAGGTAAAGTTCCATAGCAGCTTGACTCACTCATTTCCCATTGACTTAACATGGTTGGCATGGCAACATTTTAATCATCGATGTCACTTCCTGTCGGTGTCCAATAAGGAAGTAAAACTATAAACATCATAAAATTGACTAAACTAAAGAGTTTTTTTTTTTTAGCAAAATCTTAAATATAATCATGTTAACTATGTTCAAGCAAAAATTGTGTCTGATGCAGGGGTGCCCAAAGTGGGGCCAAATTTGGCTCGCCGGAACAATTCCGTTGGCCCGCCAGAGAGTCAGCTATTTTTGCACTGCGTATGGTTAACACTAACTTTTTTCCCATTTATTCTCAATGGTAAATATGGATGCAGTACACTTTTTGACCACTACGTCAAATTGGGGGCGCTGTTTCACTTCTTTCGCCATGTTAAGGAAACACTGTTGTGGTGTTTTGGAGTTTATGACAGAGCGTTGTTGCGTCAACTTTCCCAGTTTTCCAAGTTTTATGTCAAAGGTTGTCATCATCAACAAAAGTGCATGTTAAAAATTGACTTATAAAAGAATTTATGCTGAACTGACACTTTCAAAATTATCCAATATCCTATTTTCTTTGAGTTACCAAATGAATGAGGTAAAGTCACTGTAGGTGCTGCAGATACAGGTGGTGTTGTTTACATTTTGCACTATATTGCTACAATTGTTGATTTTGATCAACTAAAACTTGGCTTTTTCCATAGTTAACATTTGTATTAATGTAGCATGTTATTTGCATAGATAGAATCAAATGCATATAACGAAAAATTTAATAAAGTAATTATTATTGTTATACGCATTTCACGCTTCACATCGCCATGTTTGGCCCGCGACCCACTGGAGCATTTTCATTTTGGCCCTCGGAGACAGAAAAGTTTGGGCACCCCTGGTCTAATGTGTCATGCACTTTAAGGTGAAGCAGACAACGGTGAGCTCCAAAAATTATACAGTTAAGGCCTTGATTTTAGTCTTGTGTCTTTAGTCAGTGGTTATTAGTGGTTATTGTTTGTACAGTCCAATGATTTGTCACAGAAACTGTCAAAACAATGAGGTTGGTGATTTGTAAACCTCTCAAAAACTCCCACATACATCCAACTCATTTCCCCAAACTCTTGTCTCTATTTTAGTCTTGAAAGCCCAGTACAAACAGGTTTGAAAACTCATCCGTTTGACTAAACATGGCAGCCCAGGCCCTCCTTAACCCTCTGATGTTTCTCTGTGCGCTCCTCATAAACACCTGAACGCGCCTCTGTGCTTGTGTGGGCGGAAGCCATGTTGGGAGAGAGTAACCACAGAGCTCTCCTCCCAGCAGCCGCCCATTAAAGCGTCGTGCCAGCCCTTTCCCAGCACACCGGGATTAACAGCACTTAAATGGTCGCATTAGGTTAGTAGGTGCTCCCACTCTGGCTGACTCCTGCATATGGTACGGCCCCCGGCTCTGCGTCTAAGCCCAGTTATAGTGTTCGCGGCGGGGGGCTAAGCTCAGAACATCCTCTGTTTTACGGCGGAGGATGACAGAACGGCAGAGGGCAGGGAGAGGTGGAGGCACAAGCAGATGGGGTAGTGTCGAAATGTCAGTCGCTCCTTGTTCGCGGGTGATTTGTTCTCGTAGTCTCCTGCCCTTTGTGGCTAATCATAAACAGACACAATGAGAGGTTGTAAAACATTAGATGCCTCATGAGACGGCAGGCTGGGGTAGCACAGCAGTGGCACAGTGAGTGCTGTGTGCCTCAGTAATTTACTTCATTGCCGGTGTCTGGGTGGGTGTCTTCGAGCAAGGAACTGCCTAAACAAGGTCCACTGCAGGCGCTCACGGCTCCGGAAAGACTGACCAGGCCTCAGCACTAAAGTTGCCACACTATTTCACAAAGTCACTGCACAAAAACACATAAACCATTCTTTCAAATGAGCCGAAAACATTTCAAAGCCGTGGGGTGATCAAATAGGGCCGATTATGTTACGCTATAACATTTTTGGATAAAATGGTTCACACTGTGTAAGCGGTGGTTGGTTCATTCTCAACCAGAAGAAGGTGGCCTCGCCTCTTCAGAACGGTGGAGAGTCCTTGCCTCAAGTGGAGGAGTTCAAGTATCTGGGGGTCTTGTCTTGGGACGGATGAACAGTGAGATCAACAGACGGATCGGTGTGGCGTCGGCAGTGATGCGGTCGCTGTATCAGACTGTTGTGGTGAAGAGGGAGCCGAGTCGAGGGCTAAAGCTCTTGATTTACCGGTTGATCAACGTTCCTACCCTCACCGAAAGGACAAGATCATGGATACAGACGGCTGAAAGGAGTTCCCTTTGCAGGGTGGCTGAGCCCAACCTTAGAGACTCAGAGTAGAGCCGCTACCCCTTCACATAGAGGGTGGCATTATTCCAAAAATGTCCCATTAAGTAGGGGTTGAAAAATACAATTTGCTTCAGGCAAGAGTCCACTGACCTTAAAGGAACAGGCCACCGTTTTTACTTACTGAAATATGTTCTTACCTGAGCTTAGATGAGTTGATGCGTACCTATCTGGTCTTTGTGCGTGCCCTCAGTCATGCAAAACAGCTAAAGATGTTGTTAGCATTTGGCCTCTCCCAATGTATTCCTATAGCTCCAAACGGGAGTGAAGTTAGAAGCGACCAGGGGCTCTTCCACGGGCACGCACAAAGACCAGACTCAGGGTGGCCTGTTCCTTTAAGGTTAGGGCCAATGGTTGTATATATATGGCTCTCTAACCCATAACACAACTGGGTTAGAGATGTCGGACTAATGGGTGGTCAGAGCAATGGCATGGCACCCACATAGAGAAGAGCCAACTGTGGAGGCATCTGTTTCAGCTGCCTCCTGGTCGGATTGATACCCCTCTGTAGATTTCATATGCTGGTTCTGGAGGGACTATGTCTGGCCTGGAAACGCCTTGGTGCCTCTGCTCAGACTGCTGCCTCCGCGACCCGGCCCTGGATAAAGCACAAGAAGATGGATGGTTCATATGATGATTGCATGTTCCACCATAGTCTTGCCAAACATCTCATTTGTGAGACAGGAAGGGCCTCTGCAGTACATTGTGTTTTATTTGCAGCAACGCCTACTGAAATAAGAAACAGGGTCAGTGTGAGCTGTAAGTTACAACCTAAACCTTCACATAGTAACCTGCACTGCAACATAATCTTATGAGTTTACTTTGTGTATAACTGAATCCTGCCTGTTCCTCATGTTCTTCTACAGAGCACAGTACTACATGTGATGCTTTCATATAATCAGAGCATTAAGAATCTATCCTGATGTATTATTTCTGAGGCAGTGCGGCACTATATGTCAAATCTCCAGATTGAGAGGTTGCCCTCCGTGACACTGGGTAAAGGAGAGTCAAATGCAGCGAATTTAAAAGCAACAGAGTATGAAATGAAAATGAATATGGCAGTTTTGCAAAAGAGTTTTCAAGGACGCGGGAGGCACAGGGGAGACAAGGAGTGTTTGAAAGTTAGCTGCGAAAATACTATGTACTTGAGAACTACCATCTCACACATACTGCATGTTCAAAGACATCTGTGGTACCACAATTCATCTCCGGTACTCACACCTTTTCTTGGCTTTGTCAATACTTACATACTAAGGAGAGCATAATATATTCTGAAGAGCTGCATCGCTAACATTTCACCGTTCAAATATGTGGCTATTCTTGTTTATGTTTTGCATGAAATTCTGACAATAGTTATTTAATGACTTTAATCGTTTCACACAAGAGGGCAATAAGAATTCGTCAAACAGCTGCTCCAAAAGAACAATGAACTGTTTCTGGAGTCGGGACCATTAAAACTGAAGGACTTGATTACTTTTTAAACATCACTGATTATGCACAAAGCTTAACCATGTGGCTCTGAAAACCTCATTGTAGCAAAAAAGTTCCAACTACCATTAGAAAACAGAAACAGTCTATTTCAAATTGTAACAAAAGGAATATGAAACGATTAGAAATAGACGGGTTGTCTCGTGAGCAGAGGGTTGGCGGTTCGAATCCCGCAGGCGCACACTGTCGTTGTGTCCCTTGGCAAGACACTTCACCCACCTTGCCTCCAGTGTCTGCTTGCATTGTGCGTGAATGGCTGAGTGGTTCCTTGATGTAAAGCGATGTGAGTGCCTAAAGCAGGTGTGTAAGAGAAGGCACATAGAAGCCAAACGTATACAGGCAGTAACTACTATTACTACTACGATGGCACAGTTGGTAGAGTGGGTCGTCTCGTGATCGGAAGGTCGTGGGTTCGAAACCCAGCTGGGTGACTGGTTCCTTACAGTATAGTGCTTTGGGCCTGATAAAGGTAGAAAAGCGCTGTATAAGTTGTGTCCATTTTATTTGAGAAGCCATCTTAAATAGGGTGTAGCGCCACACCTTTTTTAAGATGGCTTCTCATTCATAAAAATTGACGAAGGCCACTTGTTGAAACGTTGCATTGAATAGAGGAACACTGGGGTTGCAAGAGATTCTATCCTGTTATACTTAAAGAGGGGGTATTATGTTTTTTTCAATTTTCTATAGCACACTACAATGATGACAAAACCTTCTGTTGGTCTGTAAATGCAGTAAATTAGAATAACTGCCTTGTATAACATTGCTCTCTCAAAATGGCTGTAGTGAATGTCTTGAAATAGGCCTCTGTCTCTTTAAGAACCTCTGACCCTTTCCGACACGCCCCCTCCACACGCTGTCTGTGGCATCAGTGGGGAGGGGGTTCTGCTGAGGAGCAGTGGTTGGTTACTCGGCTGGTGACGAAAGCTCGGAGGCGTCTCCAGGAGGTGGGGGCGTTCCTAGGAGGACTCAGGCAAACCTATCCCTAAAATGGCCGCCATCAGAGTTTTTACAGACTACTCAAAAATACGTGAATGTGCCAAGGCAACACTTCAGGCATGTTTTTAATGAGGGAATGACATAATAACATGATGTAAAGCTTGAAAAAGTTTTACATCATCAACTCTGTATAATCCCCCCTTTAAAGGGACTATACAGAGTTTTGAAATGTAAAAACAAAGTATTTTCCTCCCTCTACATGTTCTAGTAATGTCCTAATGTGTAGAATGAGCCCAGACCTGTTCACCACAACTGCCTCTAAAATCCTGCACTGTCACTCAAAGTTGTTGCTTCCTGTCCAAAGTGCCGTCATGCACAAGCTTAAAGAAACAGGCCACCGTTTTTCCATACTGAGATATGTTCTTACCTGATCTTAGACGAGTTGATACGTACCTGTCTGGTCTTTGTGCGTGCCCTCAGTCACGCAAAACGACCAAAGACGTTGTTAGCATTTGGCCTCTCCCAATGTATTCCTATGGCTCCAAACAAGGGGGAAGTTGGAAGGTACCACGCTCTTCCACGGGCACGCACAAAGACCAGAAAGTTACGTATCAACTCGTCTAAGCTCAGGTAAGAACATATAACAGTATGGAAAAACGGTGACCTGTTCCTTTAATATAGAGACTGAAAAGAACAAATGAATGGATAACTACAGTAATAAAGGAGTAAATAGGGCTTTGCAGTACATCGGCAATTATTGTTAGCGCAATACTCTTTGATGCAATATCCATGACGCAAGTATTGTAATATTATCAAATATTGCTTGTAATGTTCACACCATGCAGCCCTGTTGCTGCGCTAAATGATGTAAAAGCTGAAGGACATGCTCTGCCCTTCAGTGTGACACAAAGAGGGAGCGACACTAAGCTGTTTAATTCATATCTGCAGCATATGGCGCATCATATGGTAATGTACAGTCCACCTGACAGAGTCGAGCACAGGGGTGTCTCCTCCCGGCCCCATCACACACAGGCGGCAGATGGAAGATTAAAACCAAGACACACCGTCCCGTCCCGGCCTCAGATCATATGGATTACTGACATATGGAATACATGCCGCAGCTAATGTGCTAATCAGGATGTGAAACGCGGACGCCGTGTTTTGGGAGCTGGCATATGTTGTTTGCTTAAGCTTGACGAGAAGAGTGCAGTGAACCATGTTTTTGTTTTAAAGGTAATCTTCACATAAATAGTGTTTCCAGCATGTGTGTGTATAGGCTCTCTTTGTGTGGCTTCCATCATTGAGACGTTTCACTATGAAGGATGACAGAAGTCTTGTTATTGAGTGCATGATAAGGTTGTCTTTCCACTGAAGCAGAATAAATGAGCCGGGCTGTTACTTGTAATTCCAACATGTAATTTTGACAAAGCCCTCGAGATGAAAGGTGGACAACGTTAAACAAAAGATGGGCAGATAGATGCCAAAATGTTGATATTTTGTGAATTGTATCAAAGGTATAAACATCTCAATTTGAGCATAATAATCCTAATTTTATTTGTTTTGATTGGGTAAATTGTTCTTGGGCATTTGTCCTAGATCATTTCACTTATTTCACTGAGATGTTTCTGACTCGTTTCAATACATTTCGTTCTTATTTCAGGTAATTTTCTTTGGCAATGGGGTAAGAATATTCTTCGTATCTCATTGGCAATTTTACTTTCTTATTTCAAGCGAGATTTACCTTAGAACCAGTCTGAAATGTCCTCAAACAAGCAAAGGAAACTTGGTCCGATCAGGAAAAATGTCTAAATTAGCGAAAAACACTCAAAACAAGATATATTTCCTCAATTCAAGTCATTTAAGACAATGCTTGATATTTACTTTTTTCAGTGTACTCACGTCTAGATATCATTCAATACGCTGATTTCTTTAACCTTTTCACCATTTTAGTTCAGCTCTACCCAAATCTAAAAGCTTCTGGACAGCTCACAGCCTATAGGCCAGTGCAACACCTCATTTGAAAGCTGACACCTACAAAACTGATCTAAATACTTTTTTTTTTCTTGCGTTGTTGCCGTGTTGTCATCATATTTTCAGTCTCATTTTGAGTTTTTGTCTCTTTTTTGCTGCACTTTCGTTGCTTTTTTTTTTTGCTCTTGTTACTTTTTGCGCTTTTATTGATATTTTGGGGGCTTTTTTTATTGTGTTTTTGTCAGATTTTTGCCTCTTTGCTTGTTGAGTTTTTGTCACTTTTTTGTTGCACCTATATCGCTTTTTTTTGTCACATTCTTGTTGCTTTCTTGATCACTTTTTGCTGCGTTTTCATCCTTGTTGTCTTCTTGTGCTCATTGATATTCTGTTTCTTTTTTCGAGAAACTTTGCTCAGTTCAGGTGAGGGTTAAGAGATTATTGGGCCTTATAGACTAGACTTTGACGGGACAGACTCCCATAGTGACAAAGTTGTGTGGTGGTTGTTATGTACTACTGTAAGTGAGCAGCATGCAAGGATAACGCCTTTGTTCATTTCTCTCGTTTCAGTGGATTTTAACGTAATCGGTGTCAGATCGATATCAAAATCTTAGCCCAGATATTCCTTATTGTGGATCAAATCTAAAAAACACTGGTGTCGCTCATCTCTGCTTTAAAGAACCATGCAGATGGCGACTCTATTTCCAGGCTTGCTATTTTCTGATGCTGCCCACCTTCCTAATGGCGTCAGGCAGTGGGCGTGGAGGGCTGCGTAGAGAGACCTTCATTTCCTGCTCTTCAACAGAGGCCTCCAAAGGTCTCGGTCTCCTAGAAACAAGATTGCCACAACATGTGTTTACATGTTCTTTCGTTTCTGCAAGGAATAATAATCAAAGCTCTCACTGTTTGACAAGTGATTCATCCATTTTCGCTTTATAAATAGTGACAATTAGGCTGCACAGTAAGTCAACCTAAGCCATTACTCCCTACTTCCTATCTTCTTACTACGATCACGTTTTATAGGACCCAAACCCAGAGTTTCCCGGTGAGAAACAAGAAGTTGCTCCATGGTTGACTCCTGCACAGTCGTCACAAGCTCGCCCGGAAAAAGGGGAGTGAACTGATCGTGACTGTTTACAGCAGGACTTGGCCTAAAGACCTTAAGATGGCCGCACCTCCTTAAACAACTCACTGTTTGATCTGCCATTTTTTGTTTTGGAATCCATATATTTCAACCTCTCAAACGAGTCCTCCCTGATGTCGACCTCTGGGAGCCATGGGAGCTGCATAAACAACATTCTGAATCCTATATGACCTCCCCCACCCCTAGAATATACCATGCGTAGAGATGTTGATGCTTCATCTTCTCTAAGAGTATTTTCTCGACGCTAGCCTGGCCATAGCCATCCGTAAACTCCGGTCAATTATCATTTCCCTTCAGGTAGGTCTGGGTTTGATCTCAGTGGCCGCGTTATATCGGTTGAATTTTAATCTACCATTCAGCGAGCGGGGAAGGCGGGTGTTGTAGGTGACGTCAAGCATTTGCTTGGTTTTACCATATAGTACTCACTGCGTTTCATACAAGGGTCTGGACCTTCACTATTGAGCTCCGTTATCAGGTGGGAAGGGTTCCTTTGAAACTATTGGATCTGATTTTTGCTAGCGTTTGGTCGTGAGATATGCAATGCACCCGAGTGATTGAAGCAGCTTTCAAAACTCTTGGGGGCATTCCTTGCAAATCCCAAGGCTTCAATTTTAATTTCTGGATATTTGGGAGCCGAGCCAGAACGGATTGAAGAGCTTCCTTTTCTTTCGTATCCGCCGCCATTGCCAAACTACAACCAGCAAATGCGGCAAGATGTACCAAGATGTACATGTAGGGAAATTATAATTGACCAGGAGTTTACAGATGGCTAAGGCCAGGCTAGCAATACTCTAGCGATTGGGTAAAATCAGATCTGAGCTCAATTGTGAAGATCCAGACCCTCTGTACAAAATGAGTACGAGGGTATGGTAAGATCAGGCTAGGGCGACGCTGGTGCAGTTGGTTGTGCGGGTCGTCTCGTGATCGGATGGTTGCAGGTTTGAATCCCAGCTCTTGATGATGGCCACTATAGTTGTGTCCTTGGGTGAAACACTTCAACCACCTCGCCTCCAGTGTCTGCGTACATTGGTGTATGAATGAGAGAGTGAATGGGTGACTCGTGTTGAATTCTTCTACATTTAGAATCAGTACCGAGTCGCTAATAGCTCATTGAAAAAACGACATCAACCGCTCACATTTGTCTTTGCTCTACCGGCCAATGCCATTGTAAAACCACTAGCTTCCTCATTAAAAAAATACGCCACATGCTGCTTGCGTCTCATCTGGCTTTTCTTTGATTGGTTAATATGTTTGTTTTGGGGAAGTAAAAGAAATCACCCCTGGTCCCAGTCTCTCTCTGTGTCTTTGTAAAGAATAGGAAAAGCGTGTGTTCTGACCGGCCAGGCTATGACGGTGCATCATAGGGTAATGTTTTATAAGCAACACGATACAAATAAAAGCAGGTGCGAGAAATGCCCCAGTAATAACCAGACCACAGAGGATTTGGGTTAATGGCAACATGTGGAAATTACAACTGCTGTAAGCACTTACAATTATCAACTAAATTATCATTGACTCATAATAAAAGTGTCATTTTCATCCTCAAAGTGTGGTATTTTTATAGCTTTGTTTACGGGCTTGTCGTTTCCCTTTTTCCCTGGCTGCCTCATTACTGCACAGCTTGGCGCGGTGCATCCACCTGTTATTGCGAGTTAATGGTGCAGCCTGTTCTGTCAGGTCCAGTGGAAAGGGAACGATCTGTGCAGCGTGTACGGCATATGGTCCGACCCGTTACAGCAAAGTCAAGCAATGTCAGGAATATGAGCCTGTATTCGTGCAAAGATGGCCCCGGTATACCTGGGAAAAATCATGAAAGTAATGAACTGTGAGGTGAATACAAGGCCAAATCCCCCCTAGCGTGATGTCCACCATATTAAACCCATTTGGCGCTACACTCAATTCCATAGATTAATCAGTAAAGCTTATGGGTTTAAGCCTATATACTGTAGATTACGGCATTACGGCATTTCACAGCACAGACTTCCCTTACATTAAGCTTATGCTCCCTCCAGGGCAAGTTTCACAAGGACACTTACAGTGACGGTAACAGAAGTTTTACCAAGCACTCTCCGCAATTGCTTTTTGTGGATGCTCAATGCTGATGCCTCTGATTGTGGACTGTTGTAGTTTGTCACTATGTACATAAATAAAGCTCAGAGGAAATTATTCATTACACTATTATCTATGCATTTACTGATATTAAGCTGTGCTAGGCTTATTGTTTAAATGGTGGCTTGATTTGTGAAAATATAATCTGCTAATACAGATGTTATAATTGGTAAAAAAAATAAAAAAATAACATTGGGATCTTCCAGCTGGCGCAACAACAGCGTCGCTCAAGACGAAGTTGGTATCTTGCGTACAAACAACAGTGCACCAGTGCTTTCGCTGGTACCTGAAGGAACCGCTCAGAGAAAAAAAAGCGGTCGGCTCACTCATCTGAGGCTCGGTGTGCTACGAACAGCGCTGACTACAATGAGCGCCTCCTCTTCGCTCTCCTCTCTATAACATCACATACAGTCTCGTTCATCTTACAGTATTAGAGGGGCTATCTGACATCTCACCAAAGGAGAGTTGCGGAGAATTCTACGACTGGTAATCTCACCGGCCTGAAGACTAGTTGACATTCAATACCGCCAGGGTCTTTTCACCAAGACCCTGGCGAGTCTTGGTGAAAACGAACAAGTGAAATATCAGGTGTGTCTCCGGTCTTCAAGAGGTCTACACAGTCTCAAGCAGTATTTGTTGTCTTCAGCCTGTGAGACGTTTCTATGACGTCCCTGCAATGTCATTGAGACCTGTCGGAGACTTGAAAAAGTCTCAACTGAAATCAAGCCTGTTTGTTTTCACCGAGACTAGATGGAGACTACCGCCTCATCTCCAGGGAACATCATGGAGACATCTCCCGCGCCAACTTGAGTCTCCAAAAGTCTCCAGGAGAGTCAAGTTGCCGTCTCCTGGAGACGGGGAGATAGGCCCTTAAACACTCGCTGGGCAAAATTACAAACTATTTCTTTCACTGTGAATGAAACACTGTCCAGCTCCCAAATATATCCATGCTGCTCAGGCTCTAGTTCCAGTACTAAAGAGCGCGGGGAAAACGTGATTGAAACACCAACACGTACCCCCCACACCATTGCTACTATGAGTGGCAATGGGTGAATTGCCCTTTTATTTATCCCAAAGGCCAATTCTGTTCGCTGTTCTCTGGTCATAAAAAAAAACACATTCAATATAAACATCATGAACTGTAAGTGCATCAGGACACAAGTGAACCAGTAAAGTATAGATGAGGAAAAAGCAAGAAAAATAAACACTGCCTTCCTAGCTAGTGTCATTTCAAATTTTGACAGCAATTGGAATAAAACACTTTGAATAGCGGTTGCCTCAAGTGGAGGAGTTCAAGTATCTCGGGGTCTTGTTCACGAGTGAGGGGCGGATGGAGCGTGAGATCGACAGACGGATCGGTGCGGCGTCAGCAGTGATGCGGTCGCTGTATCGGTCTGTCGTGGTGAAGAGGGAGCTGAGTCGGGCTAGTGGGACAAGGCCTCGTGGAAGGCCCAGGACACGCTGGTGGGACTATGTCTCCGAGCTGGCCTGGTGTCGCCTCGGGGTCCCCCCAGAACAGCTGGAGGAGGTGTGTGTGGATCGGGAAGTCTGGGCATCTCTGCTGAGACTGCTGCCCCCCTGCCCCAGCCCCGGATAAAGCGGAAGAAGATGGATGGATGGATGGATGGATGGATGGATGGATTTTTTCTGCATGTGCTGGTGTTTCGATGTGGACCTTCGAGTCTAGAACGGTCTGTAGGTGGAAAGAATTGAGGGGCCCACTACCATGCAAAACATTGCCATGGGAGTCTGTCCAGCCCACTTACTGCCCCAAGTATTACTTCGAAAGAAAAGGTGTTGAAGTATCGCATTAATGTAATGAGCTTTCCAGAGGAGTAAAGAGATAAACTTAACCAACCACTTTCCAAACTCACGTTGCCTAACCCTGTTTGTGCCAAATAAAAGGTTGTGAGGCAATTTTAGTTTTAGCTTCCTCTGTTGTGGCGGGAGGTTGTGTGAGAAGAGAAGCACCGCAAGCCAAAACTCAGAGGCGATTGGTCTATTAGCTCACCATTAGAGAGAGGAAAAAAACATCACGCCAACTCAACACTTATCCGCTGCTTAAACACCCCTGGCTAAGTCTTGGGGCCGTAGGTCACTTCCATCAGAGGTCCCCTGTGTGCGAGTGCGTGCCTGGCTTCAAATGCCCCGCGGACCTTCAAAGGGAAGTGCGAGCGGAGAGGAGACAACTGATGAAAGGCGGCAAAACAAGTAGTTCCATTATAAAGATAAGTTGCCCCGGGTGCCGCAATGTTCAGTTTTAAAGTTTGGAACGTTGTGAGGATAAAAAAATATTGTGAGCTTCCAATGTTTTTATCATTTTGTGGCATTCATTCGATGTCCAATAGTGCAGGTGTACAAATAGGAAATGTAGTTGATTTCACTTTCTAAATAATTACATGTGAAAGGACAAAAAACGACAGGGATCCACTGGTGTTGCTTTTCCTAAAACTTGACCAGATTTATGTGCAGTCTTCAAACGCTCAGTATTAACTTAACATTAGAAAAATGCAGAACAACAGACAAATGAATGACCCAATGGCGACAGCAGACAGGCCCCGCTGAGACGGAAACAGGGGGGAAGGTTTTTGCACGACAAACCCGTCCCCAGTGTGTTTGTCCACTTGTGCCCTGATTGAACTGACTAATGTGGAGCAAGCTGTTCATGAACGCCTTTCTGCTGTCGTGAGAGGAAGACACACGACATCAGAGACTTCACGAGAGCCCACAGCAGCGGTCGATCACGAGTTTGGATGCGGGACAGGAATAAGTTGTTATGCCTTGCCGGAATCACGGCAAAAGTAACGAGCAGTTGAGGTGTAATACAGTTCTGCCGCTGTGAAGATACTTAAGTAAAGGTTAGAGCTGCATTTACAACACGAAGCTGACTTTCTTTTTGTTTAACCAGGTCCCTGCTGTCCACCCCCTGTTTTCTCATACAGACTTTACACATATTGTCAGAAACTACAAGGTCTTAGCTTTCAGATGAGGCACTGCACTGGTCTATAGGCTTTAAATAAAAACATGCGAAAAAGACGAAAACATGACATAAAAAAGTTGAGCAAAAAAGGCAAAAAAAGCAACGGAAAAGCAATGAGAACACGGCAAAACCAAGAATGAAAAAAAAGACAAAGAAGCGACAAAAACACAACAATAATGTGACAAAATGCAGCGACAACGCAACAAAAAAGTTTAGATCAGTTTTGTAGGTCTTAGCTTTTAAATGATATCTTAAGCATGCTTTTGGGAATCTGGGAAGGTTTCCAGAATAGGACAATAAAATGATAACAAAGGAAGGTTACTGTATAAGACAAAGGCATTTATTAATTTCAGTGGATGATGAGATATTCTCAAACAGAAAACCTCACAGTGAAGTTGTATAAGCCAAGTCTATGCTCCTGGAAGAAACATGCTGGCTGATTTGTATAGTTTTGTATTGTTACTTACTTCTTAGTAATGAATGAAGACAACAATCAATATGGATATCCAGATAAAGCTCTCAGTGATTTGTAAAAAGGTAAATAAGAGCGATGGTTCTCGCTGATCAATTAACCAATCAATCAATGTGTTTTTGCAAAGCCCAATATCACAAAAACACACTCACAAAGCAGGTAAATGGATCGTCTGTCTCTCTAGAAAAATAATCATTAACTTTAACAAAAGAATAGTTTGGAAATTAACAATGAAACAGAAGATATCAAACAATGTGAATGTTCTTTTTGGCAATGCAAGTGTATTTATACCGCACATTTCACACACAAGGCAACTCAATGTGCCTTACAAAAGAAGATTTGTGAAGTTACAATCAGGTTAAAGTTAAGGAAAAGCACATAGACAAAAACATCAAGACATGGGATATACACACAGTACACAAGGTCATGTGTTGGAACTTTTTCTTGAGTAGGGGAGGTGCGTCCCCATGTCGACTGGAGGGGCGGGGGAGTTGAGGAAAGGTCATGAACACAGCCACCGAGGGATTGGGGCGTGGTCAGGAAAGGGACGTGAGTGCAGTTATTTGCATGGTCCTAGAATGTGTTCATAATGTAGACATTATTGCAATCCTATTAAGTGAGTGCTCTACTGCTTTCTGGATCTTTTTCTCCAGAGCTACAATTTTAAACATGTATAGCTTGTAAGATGTCTTTGTAATTCACTTATCGATAAACCTAGTATTTAATGTGAACATGTTTGCCTCATCGTGGGAGATAGGTCATATTTATGAATTATTTACAAAACATCCCACAAATCCCAGCTTCAGCAGCAACAAATTCAAGTTCTGAAACTCTTTGGGTTTGTTTCGGCTCTGTCCGGTTGCGTGCCTCAGCCTTACACCCTACTCTGTTTGGTCTTGTCTTAGAACCAATCTGAGATAGCATCCAGACATCCCTAAAGGGGTTTTTACACGGCCTATCATTTCATGGTAATAGATGTTTGAAACGGCACTTTTATGTTATCGTGTATGATATCATTACTCTCATTTGATCGACCAGAAAACACTGCAGCCTCCCACACACTGTGCCTCTCTCTCCCACACACGCCGAGAGGAAAGAGGGAACATGGAGTGATTTCAGCTCCGATACGACGCATATTTCTGGATATGTCACTTCATCTTACAGACAGGCTGATGCAAATGGATCTCACCCACTCGTGTTTCCTCCTCCTCTTCCTGCTGTGTGGTGTTTTTTTTGTTTGTTTCAAGCACGACGAATCCATAAAAAAGAAATGTGGTCGTGTCCATAAATAACTCCATGGCAACAGTGGCTGAGACGCTGAAATAAACATGTCTGATTTCGTGATAGAAAACAAAGAATCAGTTCTAGATGTCTTGACAGGAACAGGGAAGTGTGTTTAGTAAATGGGGAAAAAGTATTTTGATGAATAACTTCTTCCACAGTTTCATGAGCATTATAATTAACAACAACACTGCCTGAAGTACTTTGATAAAAGGAAGTACAATTTATTTACTTTATCTGCTGCTTTTGATTCATCCTTCAAATGTCACTCTGGAGTGTCTGGATTAAGCAGCTGTGTAACCTTTTCTTTTTACTGTTAATGCCATACATACATTTTATTTATTGGTTTATTTGGTCGGGACAGTGCATGTCAATGAACACACATGGGTCTCATACATGTAAACAAGCCACACCGGATTGTAGCCTTGGGCTATTTTCCATCTGTCGTCCCCCATGCGCACTCACAAACACACTCACATTCATCCTGGCCTATTGTACATGTTTTTAGTGGTAGGGGAAACCGTAGAACCCGGAGGAAACCTACGCAGACACGGGGAGAACATGCAAACTACACACAGAAAGGCCCTGTCCCTGGTGGGAATCGAACCCGGACCTTCTAGCTGTGAAGGACGAGCGCTAACCGCTGTGCTACCGTGCCGCCCAATATGCTTTATGAGGTCGTCCACAAGGCTGTGTCCTGTCCCCCATACTATTCCTTCCACTTCACAGCTCAAGTGAGTCCAAAAAGTCATCTATGCCCAATGCCCATAGTTATGTCCCAATATTTTTCATTAAACCACTGTTGGGTTTACAGGGTCCATAATTCTCCACAATGGCTGGGTGAGCTCCATGTTTTTCCACTGAGGCCACTCCCGCCAGTAGTCTAATTATTTATATAAGGTGGCGTCAGCGTGATTAGGTTTCTTCATTGTTCTGGTAAAATTGCATGAGTGATGCCCAAACTGTATCCCCCATATTTATAGTAAAGCTTCACTTATTTCCAGAAGCCCTATTTCTCTCTGTCATCATAATTAAACTTATGTTATACTTAATTAACCTTCGTGGAGAAATTCATCTTTGCATTTGTACCATCCTCAATGAAGCTCGGGCAACCTGTAGGAGCAGTGATCAGCCAGTCATGTGGTTGTCCTTTACTGTAATTATTTTCATTGCTCAATGTTTGTGATAATTTGTGAGTAATGTGCACCTCCACCTCACACTCCAAAGTAGCCGATCGACTCCTGTGGCAACTTTACTACCAGGGTTTAATCCATGTGTATATTTGCAACTCTCAACCACAAAACATTACTTCTCCTCATAGGTTTGAGGAGATGAGTGGCAGCCCGGGCAGGTGTTAAGGTTAAGGTGCCACTCACGACAAACAGGAAGATTTGACCTTAGATTTACCTTTGGATTCCTCCGAGTTCACTTTAAACAGTTGTGTACGTCCTGTATGGGACTTGCTTCATGCAAACTGTTGATTTAATTTATTGGTTTATTTGGTCGGGACAGTGCATGTTAATGAACATACATGGGTCTCATCCACACCGGATTTCCATTTCCATCCGTCGTCCCCCATGCATCACATTCATCCTGGCCTATTGTACATGTTTTTAGTGGTAGGGGAAACCGGAGTACCCGGAGGAAACCTACGCAGACACGGGGAGAACATGCAAACTCAGCACAGAAAGGCCCCGTCCCTGGTGGGAATCGAACCCAGACCTTCTAGCTGTGAAGCACGAGCGCTAACCACTGTACTACCGTGCCACCCTTCATTCATGTGCGTATTGACCAGAGAAACATTATTGGTTATTAAATTAGCTAGCAATTTTTAAATTGCTAGCTAATGTTCAGTGTTGTGGGAACTAAATACAATTGATGATTAACCCGAGTTTGTTCAAACAACAAACTATGGTTAACCAAAAAAAAACTTGTCACATTAACCAAACTAATTGATTTTTTTAAATGTTTGTCAAGTATTTTCGTAACCAAAGATTGATTCTCTGTATTATACACACACTCTAAAACCTGCCATGCACTTGTGTTTGCTCTCAGCTGTACAGGAGTTTTCCATTATTGGCTCTGCTGTCGTTTTGTAGCAGACATCGTTTTGGCGTAGATATGAGCGAGGGCTTGTGTGCGGACTGGAAGTAGGATGAAATCTTCTGTGGAAGTAGCTTGGAATGAACAAGATAATGAAATCGTATGAGAGCCTAAAACCCAATATGCTCGCAACCATTGAAATGCTTGCGATGAAAACCTCAGTCACCCAGATTTGTGCAGATAAAAAGATCCAAAGACCTTTCAAACATGCGTGGATGACTTACAATCCACCTCCAGGTCTGTTTTTGCTGAGGGAATAAGAGTTTAACTAGCTTAAAAAAGTCAATTTTCTCACCGTATCACCCAATAAAAAAAATTAAAAACGTGGTAACACCTTACATTACGGGCCGGTAAGTCCTTGGTACTTACAAAGGTATTTCTAGATACTTATTGTGGTACTTACGGTGGTACTTACAGTTATACAGTGGTAACTCTAGGTATAGTGGTAAATACTAGTAATAATAGTGGTACTTCTAGGTACGTATTGTGGTACTTAAAGGATACTATAGTGAGAATTACCAGGTATGTACTTCTAGATACAGAGGTAACTCTTAGTAATGAAGGTTGTACTTCTTGTTTTCTCTATTGCTGATTTATGTTGTTTTATAGTCACAAAATCCTAGAAATTACTTCTCTATGTAGAAGTACCACATTTACTACCTATGAATTGCTGATGTAGTATCCTTGAATTACCAATAAGTACCATAGATGTATCACTGTAACTACTAGAAACTATCACTTAAAGTACCAGTAAATAGAAGTAAAACCTTCATTGCTAAGAGCATTACCACTGTATCTCTTAGTAATGAGAGATACTGTGGTAACTCTGTGTCTCCCTAATCCTAACCCCTAACCCTAATTACTAGTAATTACCACTTTTAGTACCACAATTCTAACCTAGAATTACCACTGTAAATGCTAGTACTTACCACTATAAGTACCACATTAAGTACCTAGAAGTACCACTGTAATTAGCACTGTAAGTACCTCGGACTTACCGGCCCCTAATGTAAAGTGTTACCAAAATGGCTGTTTGTAAACCAAGGAAAATGGTTCCAACAGCAGATACAAAGTTTCAGAAGGGCGACAGGAGGGGCAGGCATGCCCCCCTCATGGGGTCGCTGAGTGGTAAGTAAGTATGTGGTTCAGTAACAAACTTGTCGAGGATGTGTTGTTGGATGGGTATGAAGCTGGCGTCATGGGGATCGTCAAACGTTTGACGGAGGTTCCGAGCTTTGGCCCCCGGGAACAGCGCCACCCCCAATCTGACGTCGAAGATTTTCCCCCTGAGTAACGACCACAAAGGGATGTTGAGCATGACGGCAAAAACCTTTAGGGGGATCGTCGTCGGCAGGAAGGAGATGACGCTGAGACTCACGGTGATCGGAGGGAGAGAACGGAAAGACAGAGCGGACAGCGGCGGGAGATAAAAGTACAGCGAGGGGAAAAGATTCGAGATCAAGAAGCTGTCGAAAGACTTCGTCCATCCCGGTAAACTCACCACCAGATAGGAGCGTCTGAACGGGATGCAGGATGGGAGAGGGAAGGGCCACAGGGAGAGCGGGGAGATGAAGAGAGTGAAGGGGCCGAATTCGAAAAACAACGGTGGTAAAGGTATTTCCTCGATGGACGTCGGGAGTCGTATGTAGATGTCTGTGAGAGGGACGTGGAAGGGGGCGTCGATTCCCAGCTCATAAAGATGATGGCCAACACAGACGAGGAACAATACTGCAGCAATGGCAAACAGGTATTGGACCAGAGGAATGAGAATGTCCAGGACGAAGTGTTTAACTTTATAGCTAAATCGATTCTCCATTCTCCATTCCTCCTCTCCCTCTTGCACCCTCGCCATGATGACCTTGTCTGATCTACTGGTGATTTCAAAGCACTAGCAGTTGTAGTATTAGAAAACGGTTACCTAAAACCCTATTTTCAAAGTATTAGCAGTTCTGGTTATAGCGTAAAGTCGTTGAAAACCTGGTGTGAACACAAGCGTGCGCGTCTCTGATCATGCGTCAGTAATAGTGATGAGAGCTGAGTTCTTCTCTGAGTTAAGAAACGTCTGTCGTGATGTCGCCACATTCTAAGGAACCTCCCATATATGGGCGCAGCTTCCATGGTCATGTGTTTCCAGAGCAACGAGTTCCGCCGCTAAGGATTCTGGGATTCCTGGCGTATTCCACGGTAATCAATGTAGATTTTAAAAATTGAAAATATAAGATTCTTCAGTTATCGTTGATTTAAATGTGTTTCTGCAGTGTCTTAGATGCAGCAGTGACCTGGCCCGAGTTGCTCCATGGCTCTTTAGTCTACTTTTTAGATTGTTTTTAGCACAGGTCAGTAATAAAACTCCTTATACGACCTTACGTACGTGGCAAATTTGTTGGCCAGTAAGTAAAAAAGAGGAACACATATTCACCATTGAAGTGCATATGACACATTAGACACATTTTTTGCTAAAACATACTTAACACAACTATATTTATGATTTTGCTAAAATTGTACTCAGCTTTCTTTAGTTTGACAATTTTTGTGATGTTTATAGTTTCACTTCCTTATTTGACACTGACAGGAAGTGACATAGGACAGACAATTTTAAACTGTTGCCGTGCCAATCATGTTACGTCAAAGATAAATGAGTGAAACTGCTATCGAACTTTACCTCTATAGATACATATATGGTCCCATATATGGTCATATTTGAAAACAGTTAAGGGGGAAAACAATTTGGAGAAAAATCTAAACTTTCTCTAATTATTCAAAAACTTCTTTAACAAATGCTGAATTATGAATATAGTTTTCTACTATGCGAAAACATGGAGAGGAGCAAAGTGGTTCAACAGCCCATAAATAAATAAATAACGGAGAACGCTAACACGATGCTTCATGTTAGCATCGGGCTAATACCAACGGTTAGCTAGCGCTGTGAGAAAATATCCATATATACCCGATTTAGACTTGACTTTATTTATGTGTGATAACTAAGTTCATATTCCACCAGAATATGGCTGAAAAGAGTGGAAAATTGTGTTTCTCTAAGATTCTATTTTCCTCATCGGCGAAGACACGCCCCCTTCTATGACGAAATGCCGTCTGTATCTATCTATGTCACTTCCTGTCAGTGGCTTAAAAATTCAAATAAAAAATACTTTTCTGTCCAACATTTCTTTATTAAAATTCTGCTTGACTGAAATAAAATGATAATTATTTATGTACAACAGATGCTCATTCATATAAATAAGTCATATTTTCTCAAGCATCTACAACCCGTCCTTTATAAAGATTTACAGTATCTTTATCTTTCTATCCTGGGAATACTACTTTGCCCTCGAATCATTTCGAACTGCTCAGCAGCCTGGAGACAAGGCTGTGGGGACCAATCACAGGACGGGGAGGGAGGCCAGACGATGACACACGACTGGACAGACATACCAACATGACAGCAGCAGACGGGAAGCCATCTTTCGATAAAGCTTTAGACCTTGTTAAATAGTTTAGCTCAAAATACAAACTGCTATGGCTACGTGCAGACGCATATGACAGACATTCGTAGCTCCGAATAAACAACTATGTAAACAACACCTCACCTACGAGAAAATGAATGGGTGGTTCCAGACTAAATATCACTTGTCTGACAACATTTATGAGCAAAATTCAAAATGATTTTTCCACAAATATTATCTCATTAGTATAATAGGTTGTGCTTCTCTCCCATAGAGTTGTATTGGCACCTGCCCTCCATCTGAAATAGAATAGATAGAATGTACAAATTAGCATATACAAAATAATGTAATCCCACCCTATATTTCAGTTATATAGTATTAATTACTTAAATTTCACATTACTGGACATCATCTCCATTAGATTACTACATCCTGTCTAGAGTTTCATTATTATTATTTTTTTTACACAGCGCCTAAAACCGTTCCTTGCTTTCCTCATTTGACTAAATAAATCCCGCTCATATTAAAGTCTCCAGGCGTCCTCTCGAGTCAACATTATTATCATCACACAGTTATCTTTGGATCAATATTAAAATGTAGATCTATCCAGGCTCATATCCGGCAGCTCGCCTGACAGTGTTCGGAGCAGCCTCTGTGGCAAAGACAAATTAACCTAATTTGGGAAGGTGCTCTCGTGTTTTCGGGCCAGGCCGCCTGCAGGGACACGGAGTTTGGCATCCATTGAGTCAGTTTCCGGCACGCTATGCTTTGTGGACAAGTGTATAATGAGAGAGGGAAAGGAGAGCGGGAGGGGGCGTGTGGCTTTAAGAGGAGCAGGGGAGGAAGTATGACCCACTATTCTTTTTTGGAGCCTGGAATGACTAATAATGTCACAGCTGACATATTTGGGCTGGGTTATAAAGGACGAATCCCACAGTCTTCTGTGTAGGGTCATGTCTTTGAAGTTAGAAAGGGTTACAGATTACATTAAAACACTATAAAGTAATGCCAATTTGAGATGATACTCTTCTTGACTAAAAAGAAATGTATTATAAGGGCAAATTGTGTGAGTTATGAGTATTACTTGCACTGGTGTTTTGTTGTCTTCATCACAAATAAGAGACAAAACGGATTGATTTGAGTGAAATCCAGTATTGAATCTACAGTGACCAGAGACAACCAGTGACTGATAGACTTAAGCAGAGGCAAAGCTTATACAACAGAGATGGAAAAACAAAGGCCCGGTGAACACATGCGAGCTGTCTAACCCCTGTGTTTCATTTGCACATGTTTGAGCAATCTTTGAATCTTCCCCAGTGCCTACAGTGCTCCAGCTGTTTATCCAGGAAGTGCTTTTGTTACTTTACGATGTCTCTGGAAACGCTCATCCACCCATCCCAGTGCATCATCAAGCAAAAACACCAACCAACAAGGAAAATGTACTTAAGGAAATTACAGCCTCACCTTCCAAACCGTGACATGATTGAGTTAAGAAATTTGCCCAAACCTGTTCTATACATAGGCCTACTTCCAACAACTCAAATTCCACATACCAAAGTAAGCCTATATATTTTTAATATATCCAGATAGAATGGATGTCGAATGGATGAACTGATGTAAAATGCATATATAGATACAGACAGCATCTCTGGGATCGCCCATATATGGTTTGAAAACAGTTAAGGGGGAAAACAATTTGGAGAAAAATCTAAACTTTCTCTAATTATTCAAAAACTACTTTAACAAATGCTGAATTATAATATAGTTTTCTACTAAATAAAAATACAAAGACATGGAGAGGAGCAAAGTGGTTCAACAGCCCATAAATACATAAATAACGGAGAGTGCAACCATGATGCTACATGTTAGCATCGTGCTAGCTGCGACTGCCGTTTTTTCACTTCTACTGAACAATCTGCTGAGAGAAAATATCCATATGGACCCCGATTTACACTTGACTTTATTTATGTGTGATAAATAAGTTAATGTTCCACCAGAAAATGGCTAAAAAGAGTCAGAATTTGTGTTTCCCAAAAGATTCTATTTCCCCCCTCAGCGAAGCCACGCCCCCTTCTATGACGCGATGCCGTCTGTATCTATACAAAGAAATCCAACATTTGATATCTATAAACTGTGCTTTAACAGTAATAGTTTGACATTAACATTACAAAATAAAAAGACCCTCCTGCACATCCTGATTGTTCACTTCAGTTAATAAGAAGCTCATCAAATGATAGGTAGACAGGTTTTGTTAAGGGATTGGAAAAATCCCTGAAATTGTGGGGTTAATTTTGTTCGAGAAATAAACCATATTTTGGATAAACAATTCCTATTTGTATCTGGAATCTTCCCCCGATGGAGGGAATAAATATCATCGATGGCCTTTACTAAATCCAACCTGAGCTAGCTTTTTATTTAGAAAAGCTAAATAAAATGAGTAAAAAAAAATAAAAATAAGAAGCTCATATTTACAGACACACAATAGCGCACATGGTCTGGTTTTCCTTCACAAATGCCGCGTTTACACTGTGGATCTGCAGCCCCAATTGTCGTTTACTTTCTCCATGTGACGATTATTTAGTCTACTGTCGATCTCGGGTGAAAACTCAATGTTACCTGCAACTCTCAAAAAGACTCAACGTCCATGCACTTTTCCCGAGACGTCTGTATACTTCCCTGCTTCCGTATATGTTTTAGCGGCGGGATTCCCCTATAGAGGCAGCTGACTTCCTGCTAGCTTCTCCCTCATGACCGCGCTCACATAATCAAATCATTCTCCCCTCCTCTATTCAAGTCCACTCTCCTGTCCTTTGTGTCCCTACACCTCCTCCTTAGCTCTGCTCCTCTGCTTCCCCTCCTCCCTCCCTCTCTCTCTCTCCCTCTCTCTCTGTGCTGCTTATCTATTAGTCGTGTCTGTGTGTGTGTGTGTATGTGTGTGTATTGAATGGATTTGCATGTGAGCCAGTGGGGTGACCCTGCACTCTCACGCCAAGGCTTCTGTGGAACAAATAGGACTAGTCGGATGTCGTGACAGCGCTCGCGTCAGTTTAAATAAGAGCCGTGCGCTGCTGCTGTGTGTGTAGTGCGTCTGTGTGTGTGTGTGTGTGTGTGTGTGTGTGTGTGTGTGGGTGTGTGTGCGTGTGTGTGTAAGTGTGTGTGTGTGTGTGTAAAAGAGCAGCCAGGCCAGGCACGCACTCGCTCAGACGCCCTTTGTGCGCCTACTATTGTGTTGCGGCCAGAGAGAGTGATATAGTGAAGGTATACGGTCTGCTATGTTTAAGGGTCCATTCAGCTCCATTGATTTTGACTCTGCAGGAAAGAAAATAAGTGTGTTGTTTTTCTTTAATTTAACATTTTTCATTTGGAAATAAGGCCTTTTGAAGGGTCATAGACATAGGTTTTGTTGCTGTTGCTTTATTTGGAGCGGAGAGAGGAGGTGGGTTGTGGTTGTGTGCAATTTGTCCATCTTTCCGTGTTTTGAAATACAAAATACACTGCGATTTATAGGCAGTAGCGATACCTGATTTTTTTCTAGTAATGGAATGTAATTGGTCTTGTCCTCATTAAGAATTGTGTAAAGTCAAACATTTGTGGGGAAAACACTATGCTTCTAATTATAAACCATTTGTATAAAGTTGCTGGTTTTCTAGCATTTCTGTGGCAGTTATCTTGAAAGGTGGCCCTGCAAGTTGTGAGATGTGACCACAAACTCGCTCCTGTGAAGAATTGGGTTGCTACAAAAACGTTATGAATGAGTCTAGATCACAACTAACATTTAAATTTAGTGGCTTAGTGGCTCTTTCATTGTTTGTAATAAAAGGTATGGCCTTTAAAGCAGAACTAAGAAACATTTGACCTTAATAAATCCTTTTCGTAGTCCCTCTGGGGGTCATACAAGTGTTAATGGGATGATTAGGGGGTCTTTTATCGCCCCAGAAAACCACACTTGTAACTTTCCCTGCCTTCGACACCGGCAACCCCAATACACACTAATGGCGGACAGGTAAGTCCTGACTGTGTTCTGTCTACAGCTTTCGGTTTGTTGATGAACATTTTGCAAAACGTTGTTTTTTGGTTAATCATGATTAAAAGAAGCTAACAGGCAAAGCTAACTGTGGGCTAGCGCCTCTTTAGCAGTATTTACAGCAAGTTTGAGCGGAAAGAAAAAAATCTCCATTGTATAATTGGGTTGTGGCACAATGTACAATATCTGTCTTTCAATTTGTCTTTTCTCAGTGTAGGTGTAGTATTTACTCTCATGGACAATTAATGAGTAAAAAAACAAATACAACATGTTCTTAATTTAAAGTAGAAGTTCTTAAAGCAGTACTAAGTAACTTGTTTACCTTAATAAATCCTTTCCGTAGTCCCATATGGGGATAATACAAGTGTTAATAGAATGATTGGGGGTCTTTCATATCCCCATGGTGTCTTTTTTTTCCCCGTCTCCGACCCGGCAGCACCAATACACACTAATGGAATCACGAAGACAAAGCTAACAGGCTAACGGGCAAAGCTAACTGCGGGCTAGCGCCACTTAAACAGTATTTACAGCCAAGTTTGAGTGAAAATAATTGTGTAATTGGATGTACAATGTCCCTCTCCCTCTTGTATTTTCTGTCAGCATATTATTTACTCTCACGGACAATTAATGAGTAAAAAACGGCAACATGCTACAACACCTGCAGTGGCATTTATGGCCTCTAGGGGCATGAGTTACTTACTACTTGAAGAGCATACAATGAGGAGAGATAGAGAGACTCCTTCCCTCATTCCCTGCCTCATTCCCATCTCTCCTCAACGTTTGACACTGTCCATCAAATCTTATTAGCAAGATTCTGTGACTTGGTCGAAATTCCAGGACCAGTCTCGGTGTGGTTCTCCTCCTATGTATCGGGGAGGAGCTTCAGGGTCTCAGCAAACCAGATTCTGTTTGACTCGGCTGATATATTACCCCAGGGCTCTGTTTTGGGCCCGATTTTGTTTTGCTCCTTGTCCTTCCCTTGGGAAAGATTATCCAGGACTTTGATGACGTTTCCTACCATTTATTTGCTGGCAATATCCAGCTTTACTGCTCTTTTCAGACATCTGAGATCAAGAGATTAAACTCTCAGCTCAAATGTCTTGGGCAACTCAAACAATGGAAAGGTGCAAATTCCCTGCAACTCAATCCAGATAAAGGTGAGGTGCTGGAGATTGATATTCTGCTTTGTGGCTTTAAAGATTCTGTAGCAAACAAAGAGTGGGTTACTTTACCGACGTACCGCAGAGGTCAAGTGTTTTGAGCTCAGGAAAGGTGACTACAACAAGCTCAAGAAAAACACAGGATATACTGTACGTTGTGGTGAAAAAGCTTTACAAAGTTGAGCATATATCAGTCGGTTATCATGTTGAGAGCCTTATTAGCTTGTGAGAGGAAGACAGCTGTGCAGAGGAACAGGTTGGTCCGGTAAGAACGAAGAGTGAGATTAGGCTGAGTTCACTTTGACAGACATGATGAAAGGAACAATACATTCAGTTACACAGGAATCAATAACACCAAACCTGGAGGGAGTCATACTGTACAGCTGCAGCATGTGACCTTTTATCACACGTCTGTCACCCGAAATACTGATGAGGATGTACTGTGCTCCTTCTTATTAATGAAAAGATTAATTGGAATAGCATTCTAATATTGAAGAAAATGGAGTAAGCTTTGGCACAAAACCAAAGTTGAACACAAGTTGAGAGGACAATATCTATCTGATATTGGATTCAGCGTTTGGAAGTCAAGTCAATCTGAGCTGAACTATCCTGACCTGATCCAGATGCGAAAAACAGATATGGGCCTGAACCGAGCCCGCACTCTTTCTGATCTTTAAAGGGCCTATATCATGCAAAATCGTTTTTTTTTTTTAGCTTTTAACCATGTTGTTATGCTATTTCCTTATCAAAACTTGACTGACTTGTTCTGTTGTGTCTTCATAGCGAAACGGAAGTGCTCAATGTCTGTAATGTAAATTTGTAAAACCGCTTTTTCATTATTTCTGTTGTAAGAAAGAATAAATATAATATATAAAAAAAAGGAAGTGCCTGCCCCTGAGAAAACAAACGCACCCCCTGAGCGTCTGACAGATGTCATGTTCGCACCGAAAGCTGTGAAGAAGGAGCTCTTTCTAACTTACTCTGGACACCTGTTCTTTTTTCTTACCTAACGATAATGTCGCGAAGAAAAAGCGCGTTTGGCTATGAGAGGACAGGACTTTATTCAGCCTTCCTAAAGAAGAGGCCACTCGCCAGAACTTGGAATTTCTTTACGGGATTCTGCGACTATCAGCCAAAATAGTATTTGTCTGTGACCGTCACTTGATGTGTGTTTGGTGAACCTTCGCCAGAATCTAAGTGGATTAACTTTTATAACCAACGAGAGTCCCACAATAAAAACACCTGATGGACCAGAGCGGTGAGTCGATCAAAACGTGTGTTAGCTTGTGTGTTAGCCATTTATGAAGCTGTGTTGCAGATGTCAACTCCTCATAACTGCATCGTGAAGTATCTTGCTGTGGTATTTACATTTCTACTACTACAAAAGTTGCATGAGCGGAGAGACGGGGTGTTAACTGAAGCGTTTTGTCTTTCAGGTAATAAAAATACCTCCAGAAAATACTTATATTTATCACAAACGTAGTGCTCCATAGTGGTAGTGGTACACATATATGCCTATACTTTACTTTGGAATGGCTAAAATAGCATGATGCAGATCCTTTAATATAAAGTCGCTTGATGAGGTGCATCCTCGATCACAGTTGAGTTCGCGTCACGTCTCGCCCAAACGTCCCTCATCTATGTTCCTCAATATTTTTGCATGGATTTTATATTTTGCATATTTAGCCTTTGAATGGAAATATATTCTTGCTTACAGATTTGCATTACTACAAACGGTTTCAGATTTTAATACCTTATAAAGTCAAACCAATTTACCAAGAAGCAATTTGCCTAGTATAGAAAAGCTAAACTGTGGATACATCCCTTTCACAAACTTTTCTTTATGTAGTTTCATGGAGAACGGCATCCATAAGTTAACGCACATAAAACATATTCTAGATTATAACATTTCCAAGAGCTGATAGATGATACAGATGCGACTCATAGGCCAGTAATTTTCCCTGTTATTATTATCTCTGTAGCACTGAAATAACAATTACTTTGGCGACACATCCAAAGATAAACATACTGATTTGAGCTGTTTAAGGAGTCAACAAGGCGAAGAAGAAAAGGCACACACTGGAGAACGGAGCAACGGACAAACAGCCATAAAAATGAAGCCGTACTCATAATGCCAGGATTTATCTTAGTTCCTTTTACATTCCTCGCCACTGATTAGATTTAGGATTCCCGCACAGCGCAGTAGCGTCAGCACTAGCCCGAGGAGGCCGATCCGAGATGAGACCAGACAAAGGCTGTAATTATGCGTCACAGCGACAGAGACGAAGAGGAGAAGCACGATGCTCCCAGCCCCGTCCACCACCAACCGCCAAACCGCTATCTATACCCAGAGCATCACGACCGCGGATTATTTATTCTCCTCCGAAAGGTGTGAAAGAACCACCCGGGGCAATGTGAGAGTATGGAAGCACGCCATGTCCACACGCCCCCCTTAGGCTGTCACCGTAGTGTTATCACATAGGCTATTTTAAAGTTAGCGTATCATGGGTGGAAAGGAGAAAAATCAACTTTAATTTAGCTTTAATATGAGCTGACACTTCCATTAAAAAATAAACCTGAAGAAAATAGTAGTACAAGTGGTGGGAGAGACTTGAGGAAAAAAACGTAAGCATTTAAAGTGCATATAACACAATTATTTTTTAACATTTTGCCAGAAAATTCTTACCAGCTTTCTTTAGTCTGACCATTTTTGTGATGTTTATTGTTTAGATGAAGCAAAACTATTTGAAACAGTTGCCGTGCCGACCATGTTATGTCAATGGGAAATGAGTCAAACTGCTATAGATACAGGCGGCATCTCTGGATTCACCCATATATGGTCATGTTTGAAAACAGTTAAGGGGGAAAACAATTTGGAGCAAAATATAAACTTTCTCTAATTATTCACGACTTTAACAAACGCTGAATTATGAATAGGGTTTTCTACTAAATAAAGATACAAAGACATGGAGAGGAGCAAAGTGGTTCAACAGCCCATAAATACATAAATAACGGAGAATGCTAACATGATGCTTCATGTTAGTGTCATGTTAATGCTAAAATGACACGCTTGCTACAACTGCTGTTTTTTCGCTTCTACTGAACAATCTGCTGTGAATTAACATCCTTATGGACCTGATGTAGACTTTACGTTATTTGTATGTGATAAATAAGTTAATATTTCACCAGAAAATGGCTAAAGAGTGTGAAAAACTGAGTTTCCCAGAAGATTCTATTTTCCCCCTCGGCGAAGCCACGCCCCCTGACGCGATGCCGTCTGTATCTATCTATGTCACTTCCTGTCAGTAGCTTAAACATTAGAGTTAAAATAACTTTTATGCCCAACATCGTTCTAAATAAGTCATATTTTCCAAAGCATTAAGATGCACTTTAAAAAAGAAGTATAAATAACATGTTTACTGTAATAAATCCTTTTTGTAGTCCCTCTGGGGGTAATACAAGTGTTAATGGGATGATTGTTGGCCTGGTGTCTCTGTCCAGAAAACCTCCCTTGCAACCTTCCTGTCTCCGGGTCGGAGCCACGCATACACACTAATGGAATCACAAAGAAGAAGCTAACGGGGCAAAGCTAACTGCGGGTTAGCACTGCTTAAACAGTATTTACAGCCAAGCTTGAGTGAAAAAAATGATCTCCATTGTGTAATTGGACGTACAATATT
Organism: Gobius niger; assembly: GCF_951799975.1. NCBI lineage: Eukaryota > Metazoa > Chordata > Actinopteri > Gobiiformes > Gobiidae > Gobius > Gobius niger. The sequence continues at coordinate 9,038,230 of NC_136852.1, read as the reverse complement.
CCTCTCTCCCTTTGTCTTTTCTGTCAGCGTAGTATTTACTCTCACGGATAATTAATGAGAAAAAAAACAGCAGCATGCCATGACAGCTGCAGTGGCACTTATGGCCTCTAGGGGCATGAGTTACTTAGTACTGCTTTAAGCATTTCCTTTGCTATTTTAACCCAAATAAGACAGTAAACAAAGTAAACATAGGTACACACTGGAGATAATTGACATAAAATTGCTTGAATAAAGGTTCTTTAGGTTGAGTGTTGTTCTGTTGAATCATTTCTTTACATAGACAGGATTATGAACTTGAAGATATAAGATACATCACAAACTGTTTCACATAAATTAGTATTGTTGTTTGGCAAAAACGTATTGAATAAAAGGCTTAAAATGTACAAGATAGTATACTGATTACTGATTTTGAGTTCACTTTGACCACCTTGAAATAAGATTGCCAATGAAACAACATGTTTTTCTTGCCTTTGACTATTTTTGGATCTCATTTCAAGTGTTGTACAAGATCATTACTTTTAACTCAGGCAAAACTAATGCTTGTTCTGTTGGCTCCTCTTTCAACACAGAATGTTCTTTATTCACGCATCTTTTAAGCCTTTTATCCAAGAAATCACTTTGTCCAGTATGATCATATGTTAGGACACCCGATATTACAGACTGAACTGGTGAGACGGGAGGACAAAGGACTAATTGGCTGTGCAGTGCAACGGAGGCTGTTTTAATAATTGCTGCAGAGTTTTATCACCTGAAAATAAAGCCAGGAAAATCTGCCGGTCACGAGGTGAATACTGTGAACATGGGATTTATAAAATGATTCAGAAGGGCCAAGCCAAAGACAAGTGGAAAAATGCAGCTAAGATACGAACTATGAAGCTAAGCGGAGCACAGTATAGGGGGAAATATTAGTAGCAGACTGTGAGACATAATTATAGCAGATTAATGAAGCCACGCTGAGAACCTGATGGAGAGCAGTCTGGACACGGAAACAACGACCTCTGTCTGGCACACAAGTCGACGCACACTGAGATGATCACAGAAGATGGAAAAAGCCACACATTGTATTTTCTATCTCCATAATTAAGAGGTCGTTCTGTTTCATCGTGGTCATTCAGATGCAGTGATTTTTCCCGGGGCCCCTGGAATTCATTATTTTACAGCAAAAAACGTGTAAAAAGCAACAAAAATGTGGCAAAACCAAGACAAAAAAGCAATGAAAACACGACAAACAAAAAATACAAAAAACACGACAAAAAAAATATGAAAAGAATTTGAAAAAATGTGGCGGCAATACGACAAAATATTTACTATCAGTTGTGAAGATCTTACCTTTCAAAAGAGGATAGCCTGGTCTGTAGGCTGTAAACTCCGGTCCAGAAGCTTTTAGATTTGGGTAAAGCTGAACTGGAGAAAATGTGCTTGGTTAAAGAAGGGTGACCAGATGTCCTGCACTGACATTTAAACTCAAAATCTGCACCACACACATTGGAGCCGTGTCCCACAATGACAAAAATGCCCTCAAAAATGTGAAACATACTGTCAATTCCTTTACATTTCTTAGCAGAACACCCACTTAATGCAGTACTAAGTAACTCTTGCCCCTAGAGGCCATAAGCACAACTGCAGGTGTTGTGTAAATACTACGCTGACAGAAAGGACAAAAGGAGAGAGGGATATTATACATCCAATTATACAATGGAAATCATTTTTACTTGGCTGTAAATACTGCTAAAGCAGCGCTAGCCCGAAGTTAGCTTTGCCCGTTAGCCTGTTAGCTTCTTCTTCGTGACTCTATTAGTGTGTATTGGTGACTCCGGTCCGGTCGCAGTCAAGTTGCAATTGTGGTTTTCTGGCCAGAGACACCAGCGGGAGATGAAAGACCCCCCAATCATCCCATTAACACTTGTATTACCCCCAGAAGGACTAGGAAAAGAATTCATTAAGGTAAAAAAGTTACTTAGTACTGCTTTTAGTCATATATGATGTACAACTGGTATTTGTTGATGCTTTACTTCAGGCGATAATTGGCAAGAAAATCGTCTGTATCACTGTATATAGGTACACTATTGCAACAAGTCAAACCATTGGTTACCAACTGTGGTTCCAGCTTTTCTTTAGCTTATGTTTTTTTTTATTTGTTGATCTATGAGAGAGAGAGAGAGAGAGAGAGAGAGAGAGAGAGACAGAGAGAGAGAGAGAGAGAGAGAGAGAGAGAGAGAGAGAGAGAGAGAGAGAGAGAGAGAGAGAGAGAGAGAGAGAGAGAGAGAGAGAGAGAGAGAGAGAGAGAGAGAGAGAGAGAGAGAGAGAGAGAGAGAGAGAGAGAGATTGCAGTAATCCGCTTTATCATATATTTTTTGCAGGTAAGATGACAAAAAGTGAATGATTGAACATAATTAAAATGTTAACATGTATTAAAACACATTTGCTTCACGATCTGGTTTCTAATAATTGAAAATGTGAATGTTTTAAAGATTTCTACACAGTGTTAATTTCGTCAACTAAAATATTTAGTCTTAATTTTAGTCTAAGTGATATTTTTAAAAGACTAAAATTGGACTAAAACTAAATTAAAAGTTTTTCATGAGACTAAAACTATGACTAAAATGGACAGATATTTTAGTCGACTAAAATAAGACTAAATAAAAATGAAAGGGAGAGACTAAAATCATCCAAACTTCTATTGACTGTCTGAAAGGCCCTCATATCATGTAAATTCTCTGCCAAAGGATCAGCTCTGAGCTTTGTTCATGTGGAGCAGCTCCATGAAGCAGAGGAACAATATTAAATATGATTATAATGAATATTATCAATGCAAAGTCGACTAAATTCGTCTTAAATTTAGTCGACTAAATTTTTCTTGCAATTTTAGTCGACTAAAACTAGACTAAAATTGAAGATATTTTTTTTTGACTAAAACTAGACTAAAATCGAATTACATTTTCGTCAAAAGACTAAGACTAAAACTAAATTAAAATATGTTGTCAAAATTAACACTGTTTCTACAAGGGTAAATTCCGACAGCTTTTGGCTTTTGGTTTTCATTGCAGTACCACAACTCACCACTAATGCCGTCTGCGCCACAGAAACGTCTTCATTGTTGTGGCTTTAGCTGCAGCTCGTGAAAGTTTAACATGTTTGTGTCAAAGATCGGTGATTATCTTCATTCCTTCTTTTGCAACTCTTTACGATCAACAAACAGCGCACGCCCGACCTCTTCCCTCTGCCCAGAATGCCTTTTTAATTCCCCTGTCTTGGCTGTGCACGCGCTGGAGTCTCATCAGCCATCTCAATCTGATCACTATCACAGGCCGTCTGACTGGGGTTATCTGCCGAGGACCACCCTGCTGCTGCTGCTGCTGGAGACAGAGGAGGGAGGACCGGCGCATACGGAGTAAAAGGTGGAGGTTTGGGAACTGAATGTCCGTCCAAAAGCAACAGCCATTCGAATTGTCTGTCCCTCGGAAAAACACTGTCGAATTTTGTTGACTGAACTGGTTTAGTTGAGGATGTTTTGCTTCTACATATCATCAGTGTTCAACAATGGTGGCTGTGGGCTGCTTACTTTTCAGTGTTTTATATTACACAAAACCCCAGATCTGCAGGCCGCAAAGTAAACTCTGTGGACAAATACCACTTATTGACAGAGTTTATGAAGCGATTTGGATATACAACAAGAACAGAGGAAACGTGCTGCTTCAAGATGAGGGATGGTTACAACAGTGGGTTTTGGCTTTTCTTTATTTTCAACACTATTTACTCTGGTTCTCAGAGAAGACATTGAAGCAGTACTAAGTAACTCATGCCCCTAGAGGCCATAAGCGCCACTGCAGGTGTCGTAGCATGATACGGTTTTTACTCATTAATTGTCCGTGAGAGTAAATACTACGCTGACAGAAAAGACAAAGGGAGAGAGGGATATGGTTCATCCAATTACACAATGGAGATCCTTTTTTTCAATCAAACTTCGCTGTAAATACCGTTTAAGTGGCGCTAGCCCGCAGTTAGCTTTGCTTGTTAGCTTGTTAGCTTCTTCTTCGTGATTCCATTAGTGTGTATTGGGGCTGCTGGGTCGGAGGCAGAAAAATTGCGATTGTGGTTTTCTGGCCGAAGACACCAGGGGGAGATGAATGACCCCCTAATCATCCCATTAACACTTGTATTACCCCCAGAGGGACTACGGAAATGATTTATTAAAGCAGTACTAAGCAACGTGTTTACCTTAATAAATCCTCTCCGTAGTCCCTGTGGGGGTAATACAAGTGTTTATGGGATGATTGGAGGGTCTTTCATCTTCCCCCTGGTGTCTCTGGCCAGAAAACCGTGTTTGCAACTTGACTGCCACCGGTCCGGAGCAAGCAATACACACTAATGGAATAACGAAGATGAAGCTAACATGCTAACGGGCAAAGCTAACTGCGGGCTAACGTCACTTTAAACGGTATTTACAGCCAAGTTTGAGTGAATAAAAATATTTCCATTGTATAATTGGATGTACAATATCCTTCTCTCCCTTCGCCTTTTCTATCAGCGTAGTATTTACTCTCCAAGACAATTAATAAGTTAAAAAATCGTAACTTGCTACTAAACCTCCAGTTGCGCTTTTGGCCTCTAGGGGGAAGAGTTACTTAGTACTGCTTTAAGGTAAACAAGTTTCTTAGTTCTGTTTTAAACTATGAACACATGGGTTTAGGCGGGAAACAAAAAATAACTCAAAATATGGTGACTACATCATGAAACTTGATTTTTTCGAAAAATGGACATTTGGAAAAGTTTACAAAAACAAGTGGAAAAAAATGTAAGCAAAATTGGGAAAAATATGGCAAAAAACAGGGAAAATTCAGGGGAAAATTTGGGGAGAAATATGGGAAATTTGGGGGGGGGGACATGAGAAAAATTTGAAAAAAATAAAATAAAACTTGAAAAGTGCTTTTTCGGCCCTTTTGTAAAGGAAGTTTCTTGGTTCTATCTGACAAATAAATTAGTAAAGGTATCGAAAAAAGTATCGTTAAAGTGACCGGTATCCAAAAAAACTGTAATGGTACCCAGCCCCAGTCATGTGTCGTGTGTTTGCGTATATTACGAGTGTTCCTGAAGGTTTAGTTTGGGGGCGGAGGCACTGCTGCTTTGGTTTGCTTTGTTGATACATCATGTGGAGTTCAAATGCCACGTTAAAACCTGCTTTATCCGTCTTTCTATTCGTATGCGTTTGACTGAGTGGACTTAGGCTGCTACAGACGGCTCTGACTGAAACGCCACTGGTCAACAGCACAAGCCCTAACGCTTCTCCAGCCCATCCAAAGACGCATCTCACATCTCCGCTCTTTCTTTCCCACGTGTCATCCTCGTCACGTGACCGGTCTCCGCTTTAACATCTGGGCGCGGAGCTGCTCTTCACATGCAAATGCGGTGAAAGTTGGCGACAACCGCGGGAAATGGAGGCACACAAAATATCCAAAACAAATGCCTAATTAGTAGCTGGGGATTTGAAGGCAGTCAAACACGGCACTTTCGTAGAACGAGGAAAGCGGCCGGGGAGGGGAGAGGGAGGCCAGGGATGTGATAATGTGCACTTTAAACTGCCCTGGCTCCGGGCGCGTTTGTGTGTGCGCAGAGGAGAAGATGTTTCAGTGAACATGGATGAGGCTGTGGCTTAATTAAAACTGTGATATGAAGATGATTTGAAAAGATATGAACATGTTCTGGTGGAACCATGAAGGGAAGTAATAAGGAAGTTCAACATTTCACACTTTACCAACTGCAGTGTTTCCCAATTGTGGCACAGGGAACCCCCAGAAGGACTGAGTACTTATCAAAGTTTTGGAATTATTTTATATTAAAAAGGAAGGGAAACTGTATTATATTTGATAAGTTTTCTTTCTACTAAATGTCATTACTGAACAAGATAATATTATTCTGCCTTTACTGGCATGGACAGAAAGCTAGCAGTTTCCAATAAAGGACCAGGAAGCGTCTCGCTGTTTTGGTGTATATGACCGTAAAACTGTAACATAAAGAAACAAAGAGACATGCATATTACAATCTTAGTTGAGAAAATATACAATTTGCATATAAAATAAGTAGCTTAAAGATAGCTGAAAACCTTTAAAACAAAAAACAAAAAAACATTGCATTAACGAACGGTTTGCACAATGCTACTTTACCTGGAAAAGGCCATAGGGATGCTAACGGTATTAGCGCCAAATATTTTCTAACAAATTATGAATTGGAAACTTCCTGAAATCACTAAATTTGATATTCAAAGCAAGCTAACAACACTTGCAACAAAATAGTTACAGATGTATTTGTTGGGCCTAAATAAAATGTCACAGGCTTCAACACTTTATTGACTTGCTGTGTTACTGCTAAAATCAGTACTGAACTACAGTAGGCCTAGGTGTGGAACACAATAAACAAATATTAATATTCATTCATAAATACTTCATGATGACTTGAATCTGGACGGTCTGCACAACAGAATTCTATCCTTACCTGAGATTGTGTTTCTGTTTTTTTTACACAAATGCCTTGAGCTGAAAAAGTAGTGACGTGAGTGCCAAACAGAGCAGCGCAGTTAAGTGATTGAGGGCTTAGGGTTATGGTGGACATTTGGACACAGTCTGTTTATCTTTCTAGAGCAACACCAATGACGCAACGATGACCTACTTTGTTGAACTAGTCGAGGTTTTCTACATTTAGAGCCTGAGTCAGGTTTGATGACTGGACTGTCTGGACTTTTGGCAAAGCAACATGTGTCATCACATTTATAGATTGTAAAGACTTTGCCAACTAACACGCCACAGGGTTTCTACAGGTGCCAGCAAGTCAAATGTAGTGCTTTCTAAGGCCTAAATACTGCGTTTTTAATGCTACAAATCCATCAAATATTGGCCTATTTAATTTTGTAGCATTTGTAAACGTTCCAATTTCATTGTTTGATGTTCAAAAACGAAATTGGTCACAACTTTTGAACAAAAGAGTGTGTAACATTTCAGTCAGAACTGAAGCTGACTTAGTTTTATTTGAACGCAGTAAAAAAAAAAAAAAAATAGTTGAGCAATGTCATTCAGTGGGTTCTGTCTCTGAAGAAAAAATACATTTTGTAAGATATTGCCAGTTTGAATAACATGTTTATGCATTTCAATGACTTTTAAGGCCTTCATTTTGGCATAACTCATTTAATGACTTTTAATGCTCTGCAGAAAGTCCTACTCCAAGATGTTGCCTATGTCACCCAAGCCTTGTAGTTAATCCACATTCTGGCAATGTGGATGAAGGGTCTTGACCAGTGGTGTCCAAAGAGCGGCCTGAGGGCCCTATGCGGCCCTTAGACCTATTTCTGGTGGCTTGCGTTGAATTGTCACACATCGCCAGAGTTGGTACTTCTTACAGCAAATGTAATCTTTCTGTTGTGTTAGTACCAAAAGCAATGAAAAGAGTGAGAGAAAGGTTATAGCACGTCGCCCTCAGTTGGTGCCATATTTCACCATCTATCTATTCTACACAAATATAGCCACAAAAACTAAAGCCCAGTTAAATGCTTCAGTGCGGTATGAGCTTCAATATGTGGCCCTCGATGAAAAAGGCCTGGACACCTGACACTTCATGAAAATGCCAAACAAGTCTGTGTATCTGTATCTCTATTTGTTTGTCTGACCGATAAATACATGCGGTAGAAAACGAGGCGCATTTTTCAGTTATTAATCCGACATTTCACCACACAGAAATAAACAGTGTGCATTCCACGAGCTTCAAAGGACCGCGCTGAAAGGTGTGATTTGCATATAGTAAATGTGTCCAGCGCAGTGGAGTGAATGCAGTGGGTTTCCTCTCTGGGCCTGTAGTGTGTACGCTGAATGCTAATGGCGTGATTTATGGAGCTGGGGCCGTCTCGCTCACATGACGCACGAATGACCTGCTCCACACTTTTCGTATAAACCACTCAGCTCAGGGTGACATGTGGCCTGATGAGGGAGAGGAGACAGCTTGTGGAAATACTGGGGAAACAATGCTGTGCGCTGCTCGGATGAATGCTGTTCAAGGTGATTTATTGTTTCACTTTTGTGTGATTTGGTTTCTGAGCATATGTAGTAGAAAATATGGGCATTATAGAATAGCGCTTACTGTTGCTTGATTGCACATTTCCTGTCTGTTTTCCCTGAGTGTTTCCTGTGAACTGATGCAACAAGTGAATTTCTCCCTTGTGAGACCAGTAAAGTCCAATCTTATCTAATCTTACAGCAATACATTTACTTCTGCTGACAATAATGTATTTTAATCCAAATTCTATAACCATAAACAGTTTCCCAAATGCAGCATTTTCAATATAGGGAAATTAGCCTGCATAAAACTATAACACATACGACTTTGACCCATGGATATAAGATAATAGAGATAACCGGTGTTCCATTCAGCCCCATTCATAGTAATGATCCTGAGTGGTCTGTGAAATTAACACGGCTCCTCCTACGAAGCCAATACCGAGTTTAGTTTTTCCTCCCCCTACATGTTCCAGCCATGTGTAAGATGAGCCCAGACCTATTCACCAAAACTACAAGCTACTAAAATCCTGCACTGTCACTCAATATGTTATTAATTCGGGTCCGAAGTGCCATCATGCACAAGCTTATTAATATAGAGCCTGCAGTTACGAGTAAGACCTGAGGTGGCAGTAGTGAGTATAAAAATGCATCTAGTCCCTTTAAAAGGGCTTCCGCAAGAGGACCTGCTACGAGCCTCCACAGAGCTCCAGAGCCTGTCAATCATAGACTTAGGCTTCCACTTTTTATTGTTGATGTATAAAAAAACAGAGTGATTAAAAATATGACACCAAGCCCAGCGTTGTCACACGTGTCATAGCAAATCTTAGAAAAAGAAAAACTCTTTGGAGTCAGACTTTTAAGCAGTACAAACAAGGCCATAGCTACATAGGAATCCTGTTTACCAAGTTTCTTTTGGAGCTGTAGCTGTGGTTCTCGTTTTTACACCTACAACTATTCATCACATGCAACAACTCCAAAATTGTAATTTTAATTGAAGATTTGTAGTTGTAAAAAATAAAATATACAATATAATTTCAAAAGTCTTTCCTCACAGTTCTCCTGTTCCAATCAATAATCAGAAGGCTGACCCTTAACTATTAAATACTGAAATTTGCAAGAGCAACCCTCATCAGTTTGTTGAATTTATATTTATTATAGGTCATTTATAGATTAATTTCAGTCCTCATTGATCTCGATGTTGGTGGTACTGGGAAAGTTAAACACTGTCTGAGGTGAAACTTGGTGTGAAACGTTTGAGCACCGCTGCCCTAATGAGGCCCGTCCGTCACCAAACCCGGCGTTCTTTGTTATGCTCCGTTTGCCGAGGAGCAGAGCTGTGGACTGATGGGACACAGACACCTCCACGCTGCTCGTCTGCGCCGCGTTAGCCATGTGTATGTTTCCTCCGCGGTAACCACGACAACGGGCCTGCTGGGCGTCCCCGGTCGGCAGTCATCTGATAGTGTTTTGGCATTCCCCCCGCGTCCCGGCTGATTGAAGCGCTCACCGTGTGCGAGCGCCGGCCGGAGTTTGACAAGGTGCTAACGGGCGCTCACAGGATATTAGAGGGTCATGCACCTCTGCTACATATCCCCCACACGTGCTAACCAGGCCCACGAGCCGGCGCCGCCACCGCTCACCCACATCCTTTTTATGGATTTGTTACGTTTGTTTTGGGAAACTACGATTCAAAGTGAGTGTCCCTAAAACTTTGCGCTTTATGGAACCTCATTATTTTGAGAACGGTCGGTCCAAATGGGGATTGCAAATCATTATTGGAATAGTCATTTCTACTCAGCTGGACAGTTGAGATAACACTTTCCTCAAACTTGGATTGGGATCGGAAGAGAAAACATGCTCTGGATACATAGACATCTGTTATTGGGGTTACAAGTTCTAATCTGTACTTTTTTGGACAACTCAGAAACCTTTTTTCTGCAAGAGAGCTGTATAGTGTTTTAAAGTAATGGCTTACAAGCTTCAAAAAGCATTTAATGTGCAAAGGTTGGCTATATCTCCTCTCGTCCTGGGAAAAGCCAGGACTGGGCAGCAAACTGTATATCACAGAGCTCTGGCTGGGACAGAGTAAAGGCAAATTTGCACATTCACACAGGCAATAGTTAGGATTTTTGGATGAAAATCACGACTTTAGCCGGACAATAGCCTGCTACGGCGCATGTGTTTGGCTTAAAGGAACAGGCCACTGTTTTTTCCATACTGAGATATGTTCTTACCTTAGCTTAGATGAGTTGATTCATACCTCTCTGGTCTTTGTGCGTTCACTCAGTCATGCAAATGTTGTTAGCATTTAGCCTCTCCCAGCATAGGTATAGCTCCAAACTGGTGTGAAGTTAAGCTACCAAGCTGTTCCACGTTTTCCCTATTTAAAAACAGTTACATGAAACGTCACATGATCCAAGTCTAGCTACACTAAATTAAACATGTCGATTTTCTAAGCGGATAGGAAACAGCTTGGTAGCTTCTAACTTCACCCCAGTTTGGAGCTATACCTTTGCTGGGAGAGGATAAAAGCTAGCAACATTTACGTGACTGAGTGAATGCACAAAGACCAGACAGGTGCGCATCAACTTGTCTAAGCCCAGGTAAGAACATATCTCAGTATCTAAAAACGGTTGCCTGTTCCTTTAAGTAAGACGGTGCCATGCTATTCCAGGTTTTGAAAAAATGTTGACCCCATCTGCCACAGGAAATCAAACCTAAGATCTTCTTTGCTGTGAGAAAAGGTTCAATAGGATGGGTTACACAGCGCATTGAGTTGCCCTGTGTACGAAATACGTGGTATTTAGCGTTTAGCGTTTTTCCATTTGGTATTGTAAGCATCTGTACCAAAAAGTCAATAGCTTATAGATGAGAATCTGTGACAAAAAGTTCCTTGAAGGTCATCAACGACAGCACAGAGAGAGGCATTGCCCTTATTAAATGCTCTCAACAATCCGTCAGACAAAATGAAGGCCGAAAGCAAATTTTTCTTCACATTGCACGGACAGTCGGACACAGAGATAAAGTATCAAAGAGAGCACAGTCATCATAACTGTTCTAATGTTCGCAAACATGTTGTATAAATGCAGGGACACTGGGAGAGATGATGAATGAACATACCTATCTTTGTATCGTATCTGTTTCCTGCAAAGTTGCACACTGTTTGGTCGGCCAAGAGAAATAAGAAAAATGTGAAAAATTGTGCCACCCTTTACTGGAGTCGTATTGGCTCAACTTTTGGATTGTGGTAAAAATTGGAAAACTTTTTCTCATACCATCATATTGTGAACCACCCTCCTTCTATCAACCTTGACGTTTTGTATCCCGGTCGCCCCACGCCAGCTGTCTGATGATAAGAGGGAGTGGGAGAGACGTGGGTGTCCAGCCTGCGTCGTGTCCGCTCTAGCCTCCAAGGGCGCGCTAAAACAAAAGGAGAAAAAAACGTTGTGTTGTCAAGGAAACACAGTCCTCCTCAGCCTCTCAGGTGCGGAGTGTATACTGGTCGTGTGCGTCAGTGGCTCTCTATTTGCGGGGGAACCTCTCACGACTCGAGACAGAGAGTACATCGAGTAGGGCGTCACGAGTTTTTTCTACGTTGTCGTGTCTTCGGGAGGGATGTCCTGGTTTTACAACATCACAGGAAGTTGATGAAGTGCTCCACACTTCTTTAGTTTCCTACACTTGGAGGGAATGTTGAAAAGAGAAGGACAATAAATCAATAGAACTTTGACTCTTGAGTCACGCTTTGTCGATGACCGGCCTCAGGGTTGCCAGGTCTCTGCAGCCAAACCTGCCTCTGGTCTGCGCTCAGTCACGCAAAACGACCAAAAACGTTGTTAGCATTCAGCCTCTCCCAGCATATTCCTATAGCTCCAAACGGGGGGAAGTTAGAAGCGACCAAGCTCTTCCAAGGGCACGAACACAGACCAGACAGGTACACATCAACTTGTCTAAGCTCAGGTAAAAACATATCTAGGTATGGAAAAAGGGGATTTGGTTAGAGTTAGAACAATGTGGGGGACGGGATCATGGCGTAACTGGGTTGGAAAGTGGAAAGTTTAGAGTTAGAGTAGAACTGCTTTTAATGCCACTTTCACACCTGTATCTTATGTGTATCACTTTATGTGATGTGTCCAAAGGCCAGGTTGTAACAACCACCAGCTGAATGCTGATTGGCTGCCTCTGCAAAAAGAGGAAAAACAGCTCCTCCTGCTCTGTCTGTGAGAGCAGCATTAGCATTAGCATTAGCCTTAGCCTTAGCCTTAGCGGCTATCACTGTGAAGCTACAAAAGGAAAACTGAAGCTGTTGAGACCAACATGAGGGGACGGACTTTATTTCAGTCATGACGTGATGTTTTATGGAAGGTTTTAAAATAATGCACTTTTGTCTGATAAGAAGACTTCTGTGGAGAGTAACAAATGTTTTCTGGCGTTAGCTCCTCGTGCTTTAGCTGCTATTAGCCACATACACACATGACACAAGCACAACCGCTTTGAGTTAGCCCTATGGACCTGGTTTCTTAGTCCTATTCTTGGTCCTATTTTTGACCTGGGTTAATTCTGGTTTAGTCCAAGTTCTGACACTTTAATTTCATAAAAGTTGCTCACAGGGTGAAAAAGGATGTAGACCGCAGAACATCATAAAAAACACTGTAAATAGTAAAGCAAAGAGCCGGGTCACGACTGGTAAATATACTATCTACTACAGTGCAGTCTCCAAATTCCAAATGCTCCACATATGTGAACAATAACCTCAGCATTTTACATTTTAAATCTCCATTAGGTTTCCATTATTATGGAATGCACCAGGAATCCCAGAAATCTTAGCGGTTTTGACGACACAATCCCTTGCTCTACCTTCCTCTATCTGTACTCTCAATCTTCTAAACAATTCCCCAAAGGTCTAAGGTATACATTTTTGTTCATCATGTTTTGGTAGTTTATTGATGTATATTGCTATATAAAAAAAAAAAGAAAAGCACTAAGTATTCGTCAGCCTTAATCTAATCTCAGCCAAAGCCACCGACAGCACAATGGAGATTCCCTTGTATCTGATCTGAAGAGTTTAAATTAAAGCAGCAGGGACCTCACGCTCGTCTCGGCCCAGCCTCTGTGCCTTTCTGATGGTTCCTTCCTCGCTGTCTAACCCCGCGATAAGGCGCCTTCGGAGGGTGTGTATCTTAATCAGGATCACTCGCTACTGCGGCACAAGGCGGAGGGGGACAAATGAGAGCTGGCACAGGCCTATGGAGTTTGTTACAAAGGAGCGAGAGGGCTGAGAGTACATAAACGCGATTCAGTGATTTGGGGTTTGTTGTGTCTCTTCTTTGGCTGGCGACTTCACTGAGGCGTAGCGTTTCCTTTGTCCAAAAGTAGCAAGAAAGATGAAAGAGTGTTGGATTATCGGGATGCTTTGTCAATTCTCATGTTGCTCAAAAAGCTGTTTAACGCCCCCGAGGGAGGGGTCGTGCCGCCTCCACGTGCTCTGTTATAGATGATCCTGGAAATTACGAGTACAAACATCTGAACAGAGTCATGGAACACGACATTTTGCATCAGAAGTATGTTCAAACTGAAAAGTCAAGAACATTAAATCAATAGTGTTTTACCTCTAGAGTCACGCTTTGTCAGTGACCAGTCTCAGGGTTGCCAGGTCTCTGCAGCCAAACCTGCCTAAAAATATCTGGAAAATCCACCCTGCATCTGCTGACATACGGCGCGGGTGGAAATTCCTATGTATTTTACACAACCCATGTGCTAATTAGTACGGAGCAGCCCCGGTCTCACTCTGAAAATATGTATGAAATAAATGGAGCTAAAGAAAACCTCTGAACAGAGTCATGGAACACAAATTTTGAATCAGAAATGTGTTAAGACTCAATACGTAAAAATCTCAAAGGAGGGTGACCTCAGAGCGTCATGAGCTCGTCAATATCAAGGCTCATTATTTGCTCATACAAATGCAAATTGACGCTTATTATTGGCATTTTCTCGGTTTTAACTGTGTTTAAAGCAATACTAAGTAACTTGTTTACCTTAATAAATCCTTTCCGTAGTCCGCCTGGGGGTAATACAAGTATTAATGGGATGATTGGAGGCGTCTTTCATCTCCCCCCCCGGTGTCTCTGGCCAGAAAACCACAATTGCAACTTTCCTGCCACCAGACCGGAGGCCCCAATACACACTAATAGAATCACGAAGAAGAAGCTAGCAGGCTAACGGGCAAAGCTAACTGCGGGCTAGCACCACTTTAACAGTATTTACAGCCAAGTTTGAGTGAAAAAAAAGATCTCCATTGTGTAATTGGATGTACAATATCCCTCTCACCCTTCGCCTTTTCTGTCAGCGTAGTATTTACTCTCACGGACAATGAATAAGCAAAAAAACGTAACATGCTACGACACCTGCAGTTGCGCTTATGGCCTCTAGGGGCAAGAGTTATGGGCAAACCGTTGGTTGCAAACAGGGCAATATTCAGGAGAGGAGATATTGTAATTGAGTGTCCAAATAGCTAGATCCAAACTGGACTTCATAACAATCAGCTAAAAAGGTAAGCTAAAAAAACCTGTTGTTGTTGCTCTCAGTTGTGTTGAAAGGTCAAAGGTCATCTCATCTCAGGAACTCGGGCATCAAAGTTGCTACCCTGTGGAAAATACGAGATGAGGTGACATTCATGTGCAATTTTCTACTCGGCAAGTGGTATTTACCATAATTACGAGACCACATGAAGGCAGCATAAGGCACGCTCCTCTTCGCAATGACTGTGTTTCATCTACGTTGCTCTCAACAGTTGTCATTCTATTGCTCAAAATTACAAATTGAGAATTAGGGGAGGAGAGTTATGAGTTATCGAGAGACATAAACCTCGTCTTTTAATGCAGAACAGCATAGGAACATCATCTACAAAATCAGCTAGTTAGGGCAGCTGGGTGGGGGTTTGTTGATGAGGAGCTACTGCCCTCTTTAACTGGCCCGCTCTACACCTGGCTTTTTAACGCACTACACTGTGTAGGGCTTACATAATACATGTACTTTAAAAAAATAAAATAATAATATATATATGTTGTACACAAATTAATATTAAATTAATATTATACTGAGGAAGGTAATCACAACTGGGAAGTAGCAAGATTACCAAGTATAATATGTATATTAATGTGTCTTTTTAACATAAAACTAGTGACTCTCAGTAATACTAACAATGTTAGGCATGGTAACCATCTGAAAGTAATGTATCAATGATCGCCTTTTTATACTTGCTTTGTACTAGACTCTGTACATGTTGTAATTGTTCTTCTTTTCTCTTGATGTATGAACATTTCAAACAGTGTTTTGTAAGTTATAGTACTTTGTAAATAGTTTGTAAGTATGTAGCTTTATTATAGTTGTTTCGTAAACAGTATTGCTCCCTTTTGGGGATTGTATACAGTACATAAGTTTCAGTCATGTAAAGCCTTTATGTAAATACCATTTTGTAAATGGTTATTTCTGCCATGGTCGGATGCTGCGGGTGTGCATGGTCTATTTTGTTTTGCTCTTGTTTCCTTGTTGTTGTTTTTTCCCATTGTTGTTCCACAATGTTCTTGTGAAATGAGAGTCTTTGCTGCTCAAATAAATATCTAAATCTCATCTCTCCAAAATATAGCTTAATTTGTTGTCCCTGTGTGGGAATTTAACTTGTGCATTTGACCCGTCCTTCAAGGCCACTGGGGAAACCTGTCAGGAGCAGTGCCCAGTTGGGTCCATCTCTGGAGAGCTTGAGGTCTTTGGTCAGAGATAATGAGGATAAGTGCGAAGTTTAGTTAAGGCTTCATTCACTGTTAACCACACTTAATGGGGAATAGGGTGGACATTTGCATATAGTCGTTGATATGAACCAAAAATCTTCAAATGAGGTGCATGCTCTCTTCCAATCCTCTATTTAAGCTGATTATATACTTAGGTCGAAGGACTCCATTAATGCGTGCAGGTATTGTACATGCTCTATAATAAAAGATCTTTCCCCATTCTCAGCATCACGTGGAGAGGATTTACCCGCACCAGCTCTGAGCCTGTTTTCACATTACATTTCCTGATCAGCGCTGAGGCATGGGTCGGAAACGCTAACCCGCCTTAGCGCCAGACTGTGCCACTTCCACTCCACTGGTCATCCGACAGATCCTACGTGGAGCCGGCTACATGAAAGCTGCTCCCGAGCTCGCGACCAGAGTTTGGCAGGGGGACTGAGCGGAGCTGGAATGCAGGGAAGTGATCGGATTTATGGATTTTTAAAGGGACGTATCATGAGAAAATCATTTGTGTGAGCTTTTAGCCACACTGTAACGCTGTTCACTTGTCAAAAAACATGCCGACAGTGGTACTAGGCTTCAGTTGCTGCATCGTGTGAGTAATCCTGTTTACTTTGATCATTTCTGCAGAATCGCTTAGATTTGTATTTCCTGGATTTTATAACTGCGTCCTCCATATTTTCAAGTCCATAAGCCATCGCTGAACCCTTCTGAACAGTTCACAGCGGCATCTGTACCATAATCTCCGGACTTTAAGCTGCTGCTTTTTTCACATGCTTTGAACCCTGCGGCCTATACAGCGATTCAGATGATTTATATATACATTTTTTACACTCATACTGAATATTGCTATCTGCTAGCCTCTGCTCTCCACTACGCTGTCGTGTGCTGGGCTCCAGGCAGCACAGAGCGGGACAAGAACAGACTGAACAAGCTGGTCAGGAGGGCCAGCTCCGTCCTGGGCTGCCCCCTGGACTCTGTGGAGGAGGTGAGGGACAGGAGGGTGTTAGCCAAGCTCACCTCCATCATGGACAACACCTCCCACCCACTGCACGGGACTGTAGAGGAGCTGAGCAGCTCTTTCAGTGGCAGACTGAGACACCCTCAGTGCAGGACGGAGCGCTACCGCAAGGCATTCATCCCCGCTGCTATCGGACAGTACAACAAGACTGTAAAGTAACATGTGCAATAATCTCTGCATCAGCGCCACTTGATTCACTGTATTAGCATCACTAATTGACAACCTGCACTAGGACTGTAAACTTTGCACTGCCAATGCTAACCTTGATATCTACTTTTCATAGTCTATTCTAATCTTATTGTATTTTTTTTTTTTTTTTTTATTGTTTATAGTCCAGCCCCTTAAGATTTTTGCTCCTACTCATTGTACAAAACTTCCTTTTCTGCTATTGAACTGTTTCACATTTCCTATCTATTTTGCACACTCTGAGAGATCTTGAGAGCCGAAAGTAACCAGCTGAATTTCTCCATCGTGAGATCAATAAAGGATTATCTTATCTTATATCTTCTTATCTTATCTTATGTTTTCTAATGTGTCAAGTTATCAATAACAATGCACCTATATTAAATTATAGATAGAGCGCTACACAAGTAAAACACACTCGGCTATTTCCAATGAAAAAATCTCCCCCTGGTGTCTCTGGCCAGAAAACCACAAATACATCTTCCCTGCACTGGTTCGGAGTCACTAATACACACTAATGGAATCATGAAGAGGAAGCTAACAAGCTAACGGGCAAAGCTAGCTGCGGGCTAGCGCCACTTAAACAGTATTTACAGCCCAGTTTGAGTGAAAAGAAATTATCTCCATTGTGTAATTGGATGTACATTATCCCTCTCTCCCTTTGTCTTTTCTGTCAGTGTAGTATTTACTCTCACGGACAATTAATGAGTGAATAAACACAACATGCTAACACCTGCAGTGGCGTTTATGGCCTCTAGGGGCAAGAGTTACTTAGTACTGCTTTAACAGCACACAAAAGGCGATTTTGCCAGTTTAAGTGGCCTTTTCTCAAGTTTAATGTAATTGAGATTGTTTGAAATGTCACTGATAACTAAATCTTGAATATAAACTTGAAATTGCAAATATGATCCCAATTTAATATCCTTTTCCCCAAAATCGTGCAGCCCTAGTTATAGTAGTAGTGAAGTTGTGCAGGCAGACGGAGCAGAGCTGGAATGCAGGGCGGCTGTAGCTGGTTATCGGCAGCAGGCGGGATGGTAAATAAAACGCAGCCTGCCGCTCCGACTTACACATGCCCCGCTCGGTTCTGGTCGGCAGGATAATCAGAATGAATGGGGTGCAGCTGTGGAGAGGGAGCCAAATGGTGTCCCAGAGTTTTAACATGGCAGAAGAATGTGGACGAAACGAGAGGAAGAAAATCTAGGTTGTACCCTTCAAAGCAAAGGATTTTGCCAGTTTATTCAGCACAATTACATGCAATCGAATTGAAATTGCACTAAGCACATCACAAACTGTGCAAGACCAGGCAAGATGCTAGACTTTGCAAACAACACAATCTCCTGTCTTCATCCTATTTGGTAAAGGTAAATAATGATGTTTGTCTGGGGGAAAAATTCATTCCAACATTTTGCCCAAATGAGTCAGCAAAGTCATAAGTATGTCACAACAGACACTGGGCTCAAAGTGTTACGCTCAAGGACACAACAGCTATGCGCTTTGTGGAGCAGGAATGGAACCGTTGGCTATTCAGACTAGCACTTTAGCTCTTACTCTTCATGAAATCATTTGTTGTTTGACCTGGGATGGATGGATGGATGGATGGATGGATGGATGGATGGATGGATGGATGGATGGATGGATGGATGGATGGATGGATGGATGGATGGATGGATGGATGGATGGATGGATGGATGGATGGATGGATGGATGCAAGGATGGAAGGATAATGGATGGATGGAAGGATAGATGGAAGGATGGAAGGATAATAGATGGATGGAAGGATTGATGGATGGATGGAAGGATAGATGGAAGGATGGAAGGATAATAAATGGATGCAACGATTGATGGATGGATGGATGGAAGGATAGATGGATGGATGGATGGATGGATGGATGGATGCAAGGATGGATAGATAAAAGGATAGATGCAAGGATAGATGGATAGAAGGGTGGATGGATAAAAGGATAGATGCAAGGATGGATGGATGGATAAAAGGATGGATGGATGGATGGATAAAAGGATAGATGCAAGGATGGATAGATAAAAGGATAGATGCAAGGATAGATGGATAGAAGGATGGATGGATAAAAGAATAGATGCAAGGATGGATAGATAAAAGGATAGATGCAAGGATAGATGGATAGAAGGATGGATGGATAAAAGAATAGATGCAAGGATGGATAGATAAAAGGATAGATGCAAGGATAGATGGATAGAAGGATGGATGGATAAAAGAATAGATAGAGCTAACTGTCCCGTGGGAGGAGGGAATCCAGGTGGCAAACGAGTTTAAGAGGCTGAAATACACGGAGCTTGCAGCAGAATGCAGAGAGGCTGAGTGGGCGGCTACTATCTACCCTGTAGAGGTAGGCAGCAGGGGCTTTGTGGGGAAATCCATGCTGCGCTTGCTCAGAGATGTCGGGATCACAGGAGCAAAGCTGAGGAGGGCCATTAAGGAGTTGGCGGAAGAGGCGGAGAAGGCAAGCTTCTGGTTGTGGGTGCGTAGGAAGGAGGAGAGCTGGGGGACAACACCAAAGTAGGGTCAGCTGCAGGGGGTGGCGGGGAGACGTCCCTATTCAGCCACTGCCCCCCCACCGGGAGATGTACTGGCTAGGGGGCGAAACATCAGTGAACGGTGGTACCAGCTGACGATCCTGCAGCTGAACTGAAAAGGCACCGTAGGAGGTGCATCAACCGAAAGGATGGAGCAGGAATAACATCACCTGTATACTCATAAGATGCAAGGATGGATAGATAAAAGGATAGATGCAAGGATAGATGGATAGAAGGATGGATGGATAAAAGAATAGATGCAAGGATGGATGGATGGATAGAAGGATGGATGGATAAAAGGATAGATGTAAGGATGGATGGATGGATACTTTATTGCTGCCGAGGGAAATGCATGTTTCAGCAGATGCAATCAATCACTCAGCATCAAATAATACAAATAATCCACCAAAAACACACAAAAGGAGCAACAGAGAGAAGGCAAAACAACTGTCTACAATCCTTGCAGCAGAGCTATTTTGTCCATTTTCAAACTGGTTTTAACTTTATAAGATCTGGAAATCATTGCGATGATTGCAAGTGTGTTTAAATGAACATTTTCACAGTAAAACCTATTTTATATGAAGACCTGGTGGTCGAAACACGTTGGCTTGGCCATCTAAATAAAGGCCTTTTAATTTCTTTCTCATGCTGCTCTTATTTGTTTGGAGTGCTTGGGTTTGCTGCTTGTTTTACTGAGAAAAAGTCATGTGAATTTAAACACACTTGCAATGTGATGATGCTTTTGAAAATCAGAAAGCAGAATGATCATCACACTTTGGATTTCCAGATCTTATAAAGCTAAAAAAAAAAACTGTTTGGAAAAGGATAGAAAAGGGACTCGCTTACTTTGACAAAACAGCGCAAGGATTGTAGATACTGTATATAGTTGTAACGCTTTCCTCTAAACCTGTAATTTCTCTCAGTAAATGCAAAACTATTCACCAAAACACACTCAATGTTTTTGTGAATAGATAAGCCATTTAAATCTACTCTAATGTCTTGTTATGAAGCAGTTGCATTGACGTAAAGGCCAGTAGCAGCTGAAAGTGCACAGTTAAAGAAGTCACGACTGCAGCGTGTGAAATGTTTTCCCCGAGCGCTACAGGACCAGGAGACGGATGAGAGCGGCGTGCAGTGATACCGAGGTCAGCAGCGGAGTCGTGAGCGCTGCACAGCTCCCCGGAGAATGCGCAGCTATGAATCACCGCTTGTCGATCGGCGGCGTGACGATGCGGCGCTGTCATCATGGTGTCTGTGCCCACCCTGTGAGGTCAGAGAGGAGACACGGAGCCCCCTGAGTGGTCACCGCGATGGGGAGGACAAGTTAGTTCACTTAGGGTTGTTCAGGTACAAGACAACAATGCAATGTGGGCTAATGGAAAATAGGGCTTTTTCTGACAACCAACAAGTGGCACTCCAAGACCGGAGCCAGTGGAAAAGGAAAACCATCATTCCCACAGCGAGTAGTGTTTTGGTGGGTGCGAGAGAGCAGGTAAATGGTGCCATCTCGAACACTTTTGGCAGACGTTTCCCCGGAGGACTTTCAACACCCACTACCACAGCGGGTTTGATGGGAGCCGAGGCAAAAAACCAATACACATCCATCAAACTGTCACTGCCTTGTGTTTGAATTGTGAATTTACTATGAGCTATCGATCATTTAACAGCTCAAGGTAAAGGTAGGCAGCTAACGTCAGCAATCTTTCACTGTAACCATTTATATTAAGAACTTTATTCATGAAAAATATGCAACTTAAGCTGTTCTCCTCTGACTCTTGCAGTGCATTGTGGTCACTGTAGTGCACTATACACTATACAACTGTGTACAGCAAATGTTAAAGGAACAGGCCACCGTTTTTCCATGCTGAGATATGTTCTTACCTAAGCTTAGACAAGTAGATACGTACCTGTCTGGTCTTGCGTGCGTGCCCTCAGTCACACAAAATGACCAAAGATGCTGTTAGTATTTGGCCTCTCCCAATGTATTCCAATAGCTCCAAACGGGGGTAAAGTTGGAAGCTACCACGCTCTTCCACGGGCACAGAGACCACACATCAACTCGTCTAAGCTCAGACAAGAACATATCTCAGTATGGAAGAACGGTGGCCTGTTCCTTTAAACTCTTAAAGGCAATGCTTCATGCCCCTTTTGCTCTATGGAAAACGTGGCACTACAAGTGACATGAATGATCAGAGTTCTAAAGCACTTGAAGCTGAATGGCTATAAATGCACTTTGCACCAGTTTGTTTGTTAAATAGCTTAACAGATTAACAACACTAAATATAGTTGAGCTCATGCCTCCATTTATTCAATTTTATTCAATAATTGCGTTGAAAAGGACACCACTCAAGACACCAATTGATTTAGTATTTATCTTTACCCAAAACGGGGTATTACTGGAAAAGTAACTTACCGTAAACCTTTGAAATGGTGTTGATGTCTTTGGATCCGTTTATTTCAAAGAGTGGGGGAAAAGAATGGCTAATTTGTGTATCTTTTTCTTAGGACGGTCATTATCTGAGTAGGGCTGAAACAACTAATCGATTAATCGACAACTAATCGATTACTAAAATAGTTGTCAACTATTTCAGTAATCGATTAATCGTTTTCTAGTGAACACAGACTAAAGTAGAGCAAAAAAGACATGACAATTATGTATTTTGGATGAAAACCTACGTTGTTTTTAAAGTGAGGGTCTGCAGTGTTTTGTACATCGTAAATTTCATTAATATCTGTCTTTGTCTCGTCCAATCAGAAAGCAGAATTAGCACAAAGAGCCTCCTACAAACGTTTACTTTAAGTTTACTCCATCCACGTGTCCTAAAGCGGCGCCACTTTAGCTCTATGTGAGAAAAAAATTGAAAAAATACAATTTCCATGCACCTTTCACAGCCAAGCGATTAATCGATTAATCGTGAAAATAATCGGTCGATTAATCGATTACCAAAATAATCGTTAGTTGCAGCCCTATATCTGAGCCCGGATTGCTGACGGGCACACCTTTTTATCAAAATGATCCAAAATGATGATGAGGCTGCCCTTTTGAAAAATGTGAAAATGAATGCAATTCTGCGCTGCAATTGATGAAAAGAGGCTAAAATCCTCCCCGTTGCCTGCTCTTTCTACAGTTGCCGAGTTGCTCAGTTTGTAATCTGTATGAACTGAACTGGAACAATAAGATACTCATAAATGCCACATTAACATGATATTGTGTAAAGCACAGTAAAGCAACAAAAAGACAGAGAAGAATGACTTAAATCTAGAACCACTATGCTAACCCTTGCTCAATCCCAGTGGGCTATTCTCTATTGTTCCCGCGGGCTCGTCTTGTCACTTTTATAGATCTTTTCTCCGTATGCTCAGACAGAGAGAGCGAGAGAAGAGACACAGCGCTCGGGTCCGCTGCTTGAATGACTTTCGCAGACGTGCCACCACCAGGCTGTGCACATTCCTCCCGGGCCGTGCATCCTGTCCAGGCATCCCCACCTCCAGCAGGCTCCTCCCGGCTCACACACGGCCCTGCACGTACGCACCGCTCCACACCCCCCTCTTCAACCCACACCAGTGCCCGCTCTTTCCCCTCGGCCGGCACACACACACACACCGGTACAGGAAATGTTCAGCTGCTCACTCCCCTGCTCTCACTGTGGACTGGGTCACTAGTACAGAGGGTATTCACAGCTCTCTGCAACACACCTGCCAAATGCCTGCTGGTTAGAGACAGCTTGTATACACGAAATAACAAGTTCACATGTCCTATCCTTTGAATTTCAGTCTTTGCAATCCTAATCTTTGAAATGTTTTGAAAAATACGTTTTGTTCTGTTTGTTGTAGAAGCATCAAGCCCAAGTTGAATCCATTGACATAGAAAATAACAGATCTATTCCTCACTCCCCATTAGTGACGAGAGTCTAGAGAGAATCGATGACGGCTGCTCAGCCTCCTCCTAGTGCATGTTCCTAAAAAGGACAGAGCAAGCCTCCACAGTTCTGCCAGACTTGTCAACACAAGCCAAAAGCTCAAACTTTAAAAATCTACTAAACTAAAACCAGCGTGTTTTAAAATATGGAAACTCTTATGTGGAGATTTTTTTTGTTATTAGAAACAAAGAAAGAGAAAGCCACTAAATTAAAACCTGAGCTGTGGTTCAAACTCATTCCTAACTTTCTTGACATGTTTCTAGCATCCCAATTCTTCACCGAAACATGTTCTGGGAACAATTCACAAATTGCAGGGTCACTTTTTTGGGTCGCAGAAATGTTCATCAAATACAAATGCTTTATTAGATTTTCCCACAAATGTTTAGGTTTACAATCTACTGAAGGAGACCAAAAACAAATATGGTTCCACTACCAGTTAAAGCTCAAGTATAGTGCCTTTTAAGTTTTTGTCTAGTGCTAACGCAGAACTAAGTAACTCATGCCCCAGAGGCCTTAAGTGTCACTGCAGGAGTCGTAGAAGTTAAGTTTTATTACTAATAAATGAGTCCGTGAGAGTAAATACTGTATACCCTGACAGAAAAGACAAACACATACATCCAACTACACAATGGAGATATTTTTTTTCACTCTATCTTGGCTGTAAATACTTTTTAAGTGGCACTAGCCCACAGTTAGCTTTGCCCGTTAGCCTGTTAGCTTCTTCTTTGGGATTCCATTAGCGTGTATTGGGGCCTCTGACCCGGAGGCAGGGAAAGGCAGGGAAAGTTGCAAGGATGGTTTTCTGGCCAGAGACATCAAGGGGAGATGAAAGACGCCCCAATCACCCCATTAACACTTGTACTACCCCCAGAGGGACTACAAAAAGGATTTATTAAGATAAACAAGTTACTTAGCTGTTCTTTAAGCTTTCTGGAGTCGACCCCAGAAAGTGCTATCATCACACACTGGTAAAAAGGGATGATGCAAGATAGTTGGCTTGGGAAGGACAGTCTGCTGTAAAAACTTGGCAAAAAATAGGACAGGGATTTGGTTAAGGTTAGGATTTTGGTTAGTGTTATTTATATTTTCAGACAAACCAACTCCTAGATTCATCCAAAAGCACAGCAGACTGTCCCTCCCGAGCTCTAACCTTGGTCAAGTCTCAAGTCTTAAATGCTGCCTTCATGCCCTACGGGAAAGAAGATCCTTTCCAGCTGTGAATTGTGAATGATGCTGCTTTGTGTGTAGCGGACAACACAGACTGGTATACACTTTACATAAGTCAATTAACATCAGACAATTATAAACTGCTTGCTGGCCTCTGCTTTGCCCAGAAGAACACACCAACTTCCTAAACAAAGATCATTAAGTTATGCGTACTGACAAAAATTGTGTTGTTTTCAAATCAACTCGCTAAAAGGGATAATGAGCACTAATTGCCACTTTTTTTCTGGCACGTAATGTAAACTCCCGGTTCCAAATAATTTCCCACTTCTCCATGTTTTGAGAGATCTCTCGTTCCAGGGCTCCCGCGACCTTTATTTGCTCGACTGCGCACAGGGTTCGTCTTGACAGGTCGACTGTGGACACTGTGTTCACCTCCGCTCGGCGCTCATTTACGAGACTAGAGGATTGCTAGATCAGTTTAACCGTGTGACATTAGAGCGGGCTGCCGTGACTTGAGATACAGACGAGAGTTGGATCAAAACAGATGTGATTAATGTGAGAGCTGACCCTCATCACAGGTTATTAAGAATGTGCAGCCAGGGGTTACGGCATCAACAAAGCAAAGGCAACTCCTCCTTTATATCTTGTTATACTTTACTGTACTTCATTTGCCTTTATAACAACATGTGGGTGAATGTGCGCCTTCTTTTTAGGTCAGTTCCTGCAAAAGCTCATGCACTGGAGCTCTAATCCTCGCGGTCTTAGAGGAGGAGTGCACAGATCCAGGCTCTTCCGGTGACCGTTCCATTCGGTCCACCTGTGTACACTGCCCCCCCTGACTCCCCTGGCCCCTCACTCCTCCTAAAGCCCGACCACAGCTCAGTAACTTAGTTCAGCCACTTATGATCAAGATCAACACCAGTGAAGTGGCAACTTTGTGAAGAAAAGTAAAGGTAGAGATTTGGATTTTTTTCAGAATGGACATGGGAAAGGGGAGGACTCCATTTTCCAAAGACAGAACGTGAACTGGCTAAATATTATCATTTCACCAATAAGGAAGTTAGATCTAATTATTATACGGTTCTTCACGATGCAAGTAGAACGCTCCATTGACTTGAATGGGATTATCCAACGTTCTACCGGTCATTATTCTCTGATAGAGGACTTCTGTAAAAAATAATGACCGCTGCCAATGGCAACAGAGTTTGTGCTTGTGATACAGGTCTTTCATATCACTCCGCGTGAGTAGTCGAGGACACTCTCTCTGTCCTCGTCCCTGCGAGAGAAGTTGGAGGAATCGCTCGTGAAGTTAACTGGAGTCCGACTTTCAACTTACCCAGAGATTCACCACCATAGCAAATCCAACTGCACCTTCAACTAAGCAGCAAGGCTAGCAATAAGTAGCTAGCCTTGCTGCTACTAGCCTAGCCACACTGCCTGGATTCACAACAAACGTTGCCAAGCAAAGAGCACATCTTTGGGAACTATTTGCCGCGGATATCATTAAATAAATCTTTCAGCCTTCATGAAAGTGTCTGAAGTTCATTTTGTGTGTGTTAATAATCCATGTCAAATATACTTGTGTCACTTATGTTCTGGAAATAGCAGTTTATTGTCTTGCATATGTGTAGGCTCTTCTCTTACAGGAATTTTCCATTGTGGTATAGATTTAAATATTGTAACTGTCGCTCTTGTAGTTAATGACAAGACACACAGGCTAAGGGTCCATTTAGCCTCTTAACCGCTACCTTAAACGAGCACATTTTCTCCAGTTTGGCATTTCCCAAATAAAAACTTGAAAAAAACAGATTGAAAATGCAACAAAAAGCCACAAGAGAGAAACAAAAAAGTGACACAAAAGAGATGAAAATGAACCAACAATAACATGACAACAAAAGCGATGAAAAAAGCGGCAAACATGTGACGAAAACGAGGATGAAAATGAGAATGAAAAAGCAACAAAAAAGTGACAACGCATTAACAACATAAGGAAAAATATCAGGTTTAGCTTTCAAGTGAAGCACTGTCTGACTTTCTGCACAGATACTCAGTATAAATTCGCCCAGGTTAGAGAATCTGCATTAGAAATAACTATAAGACCCAACTACGTTTTATTTATTTTCATTACTTGCCCTTTAGTTCTTCCTCCCTGTAGTTATAAAAGATTTGTCCTGTGATGCTAATGTTGCTAACCATCATCATTTGAATAGAATGGGTGATTTGAATTGTTTTTTTTTATGGGCACAATGGCTGCAGCACTTTAGGTTAGGTTGCCATGGCGACTCGGGCTGGCATGACGGGGTATAGGGCAGTTTGCCGTTGGGATGGGGGGGCGGGGGTGTGTGGCTGTTTGCGTACGCGCGCATTTTTAGGTCAAAACGCAGATCACTTCCATGAGAGTAACAGTTGCGTCACGCGGGGCCGCAGGAGCTCGTCGCCGCGGCAGTCATTACGCTCTTGTGCGTTTAATGCGTCCAATTACACAAACGATCAAAGCCGCTCGCTCCATTGTGCGTGGAGTCTTAATGGGAGTATAGCGCTGCCTCTTCATTTTACATCAACTGAGCAAAAGTCAACAGGAAAAGAGGGTGAAACAAGGCGACGCTGACATGCTTTTTTTTAATGAGATGGAAAGTTTACAGATTGAAATAAGAGGTTCTTAAGGGCAGACACTACAAGCAAAACTAAATTTTTTCAGTTTTCAGGTTTTGGGCCAAATTGGTCTCTGAACATATAAGCTTTCACCCGGAAACAGAAAATATGACTAATCTTCACAACAACATGTTTAAATATTGCGCTGATTCAATGTTCCCCCATAGACTTATATGGGAGAAAACAATTTCAAGGGCCTTTTTCTCAAAACACATTTTTCTGTCATTGTGGCGACACTATATCCACGTCAGTAGGACCTAAAGACTTCAAATTTTCCAGCCTTGGACTGAACAATATTTAGAAGATTTTTTCAGAGGGATTTTTTATTATCTAATCCCTAGCCCCATTTATTGAGTTTTGAATGTCAAAAAATAGGGCGGAAATTAATTTTTACACATTTTTCCACTAAAAAACAGCTTATTTTTAAAACTAAACAAGAAATCCTAAATCCCCTCTGAGACAGTCTTGGTAACTCATTCATCAATAAAATGAAACCATAAATTTGAATGTAGCTCTATCCATTATTCAGATTTCGTCACCGAAAAGATGGGAAATTTGGGGCATTTTTAGGCATAAAACACCTTGTTCTTATATGAAAAGATAAAATGACAGAAAACTTGCAATGTATTTTTTTTCTCACATTTATGCCAGTGATCGACAGCAAAAGTTTCAAATTGATATCTGTAACTATACATGTTTTCCCTATTCACCTGCAGTGTCTCGCCTTAAACTGAATCATGATAAATAACTTCATTTAAGTCGTGTCTTCTTCTGGTTTAGACATAGTTCACCACCAGTTTAGATATTTTAGGTCTATTTTGGTGCTTTTTCAGATGCATTTCAGCCCTGATAAGAACTTGATCTTGATCTGGTGGTACTTGAAAGATCAATGTTTTATGAAGTGGCACTTTAAGCATTGCGAAAACCCGTCATTGCTGGATTATGATGAAATATGTGTCACTTCTGGATTATTGTCCCAACTGTCCTTCCCAAAATTCCTCTCACTCTATAGTCACACTCACAGTAAGTTAAGGGCGTAAATGGAGCACATTTGTTGGTAGAGACTCCTGGTTCCAGAAGTACATTCTCGTGTATTTTCCCCAGGCCTAAAGGGACTATACGGAGTTTATAAATGTTGAAAGCATTAAGTAAGAATTAAGTAAGTGTTTTCCTCCCCCTACATGTTCCAGTCACACCCTAATGTGTAGAATGAGCTCAGACTTCACCACAACTGCCTCTAAAATCCTGCACTGTCACTCAAAAAGGTGTTAATTCAGGTCTAAAGTGCCGTCATGCACAAGCTTAATATAGAAGGTGCAGTTACACGTATGACCTGAGGTGGCAGTAGTGAGTATAAAATGGCTAACTTGCATCTAGCCCCTTGAAATAACATTCAAATGAAGAGAATAAAGACACAATGGGGGAACATCAGCTCGGTGATCAGTGTTGGGTTCCTTTTAAAAGTATCTTGTTAAGTTAGCTCGTTACTCCTCTGGAAAAGTAGCTTCTTATGTTACTGCACGTGTTAGAGTACTCATGCGTTACTAAAAAAACATCTACTATTAGCCTTCATTTTTTCCGATGCGGAATGCTCCATTTCACAAAAAGCGAACTCACGCAAACAGCCCGACACCAGTAAATATATTCAATAATGGCACGATAAATTTGCTCTGAGCTTTATTTTATATGTGGACAAATTACAGCGAAAGGCAACAATAAAGAGCATAAACTACAGGCCTTTAGTTGACATAAAAAAGCTTTGTTTGTTATATGTAAACATTTTGGCCCCGTCAGAAACTGCACCAGGTTTTCAACAAAGAGAACGTGTGTAAAGGAGCTCTTACGCTTTACAAAGTGCTTTGAATTGGAAATAACAAACACACAACATGCTCAACTTGATTTAGATTAATTGTACATATTCCTCAACCACAAAACCAGCTATGAGTTTGTTTATTACATTGGAAGGAACGATACTGGCAACAGCTAAGCGTTGTTGTTCGGGAGCTTCATCGTGGTTTTCCTCTTAAGCTTCACCACCAGCGCTGTATTGTCCATTTCACCAGTAACTTTAAAGGGGGGGTATTATGCAAAATCGACTTTGTCAAGCTTTACATCATTTTATGATGTCACTACCTCAATAGAAACATGCCTGAAGTGTTGCCTTGGCACATTCACGTATTTTTGAGTAATCTGTAAAAACTGAGTCCTCCTAGGAACGCCCCCACCTCCTGGAGACGCCTCCGAGCTTTCGTCACCAGCCGAGTAACCAACCACTGCTCCTCAGCAGAACCCCCTCCCCACTGATGCCACAGACAGCGTGTGGAGGGGGCGTGTCGGAAAGGGTCAGAGGTTCTTAAAGAGACAGAGGCCTATTTCAAGACATTCCTACAGCCATTTTGAGAGAGCAATTTTATACAAGGCAGTTATTCTAATTTACTGCATTTACAGACCAACAGAAGGTTTGGTCATCATTGTAGTGTGCTATAGACTGGTGCTATGTGATTGAAAAAAGCATAATACCCCCTCTTTAAAATAATATAAGCACTTCCACAATGTGAACGCGCTCGCTGAAAACTTTCATGTTGCTGACTTGATGTGACGTTTTGGAGAACACAGTCTGTGCACTAAGACTGACGTGACGCTGTCAGTCTGAGCCGCGGGAAAAATGAGACGAGATCAGGACCCAAGCTAACGCCACTACTGATTTGCAAAACTTATATGTAACCCAGTAGAGAAAATGGGTCCTTTTCTCTCCTTTTTGTTGTGTTTGCATTTATGCACTTTTATTTTGAAAAACATTTATTTTGAAAAGAGGAAGTGTGATTCCTTCACTAAAACTTTATTTTCCGGTTTTCACGGTCACGTTGGGTGAACATGACCTTTTGATTTGTTAAAAATGGTATTAGTCCCGCCTCCCAAGCTTCGGACCAAATCACTCACTAGTTTTCGGCCTTTCGCGCTCTGGGAATGAGCGAGACAGGCTGTAGACGGTCCGAGCGAAACATTTTGGGTCGTCTGGTGAGTTTTATTTTATTTTTAAATGATGTAAACAAACAAGTACATTGTATTTTGGTTGATTTGGAATATTTGTTGTATTAAGTGGAAGGAGCACGAGCTGGAGAGGCTGCGTTGTTGTGCCCCTTGCTGTGTTCCTCACGATACCTCATCTTGGTAAGTCCATGCCATGTGAGAATGAGAAAAACATGCTAGCGCGATGCTAATATTAGCGCGATGCTAAAGCTAATCGCGAGTGCCGTTTTTGTGTTTGAAAGCAATGTAAAAGCTATTTCTGGTGAAGATATGGTTTCTGCCAAATTCTATTTTAGTTCATAACAATACAGAGAAGCACTTTTGGTTATTTTTGGATTATTTTTGGTCCAAGGTAATGATTATTTTTAAGTTGATTGTACATTTTTCATGGTTTGTTATATGAAAGTGTACCCTGTAATGCTAAACCTAGTAGCACAGAGGTTTTACTGATCCAAATGTTGATTTTAAAGGAGACTGAGTTCAAAAGATACAAATTCATTTAAAATTGATATGTTAATTAGTTAAAAATAGTTAATCATAATATTATGGTTAAATAATTAAAAAACGATAAAAAGAGAAATTCATTTGTTTTACATGGATTAAAAACAAGTTCATGTATTAGAAAGGATATTTGAGTAAAAAACATGCATGTGAAGTATTACTGTGTATTTTGTAGCACAGTAATATGAGAAAAGATTTTAAAAGAAAAACAAAGCTATAGCAAATTGAAAAGAGATAGGATAACAGATTTTCATTTAGCTGTAAACAATAATACCATTATTGTTGTGCAGGCTAGATTTTCATGGTTAAGAAAACCCTGGATGGATTTCCTGGATTCTCTCCGGACGGAGATGGCGAGCCTGTGCCCAGAACAGAACTGAACTTCGAAGAACAACTTGCTTTCCACCAGTGGCCGAGTGGTAACACCTCAAAACACCGCTTAAAGGAAAACGAACGGAACAATAAAGACAATTGACTTGACGTACGACTTGAAAAAAGATACACTGAGATACACTGAGCTCATTAGGACTGGGGATTGTTTTGTTGCATATGCCGGCTATGCAGATTGTAAAAATATTTCTGAATCTGTGTTTCATTTTGGTACTAAAAAAATACTTTTTCTTATTCACTCCTTGTCTCCAGCCATTTCATTGCACACATTCACTTTAGTTCCTATTGTAATCATATTGAACCTAGCAACTGGTCTATACTTTAATTTCTCTTTACCTGCTTAACGTGAGTCAGGGGTTACAGTAAGTTTTGGCGAGCCAGCCAGGAGCCTTTTCTTTTTATTTCCTCACGTTATTTATACCCTATAACGTACCCAAGATGGAGATTATTGAGCGTGACTCAGTAAAAGTCCCAAATTCAGTGATTGTGAGTGAAATAGCTGGAGATGAACAACTTGATGAAGTGACCGAGTTCCTAAAACAATATGGGTCTATTTCGAGAGTCCTGAAAATTAATGACAGTAAATCTGAGTTTTTCCGGAATGTTATTTTTGAGTACAGTTCAGGTCTTGCTGTTGAATCACTTGATCCATTACCTTGTACACATGTATCCGACAGTGGTGCTAGCTATAGGATACAATCTCTTGCCGGTGTTTACACAGAACAGGTTGGGAATGACACTACCAAGTCATATCTCACTGAAATCCAATACCTAGCTAAGATGAGTGGCAGGGATTATGTAGATGTCCTGAAAGACATGATGTCACAGATTGCTAAATCAATCAAAGAACCAGAAACTGAACAAGCTGAGACAAATAACTCCACTGAATCATCCTTGGCCGAGTCTCAGCCTTCACCAGTTCAGCCTAGTGTCCAAAGTGCCCAACAAACCAACCAGACAAATAACACTGCGAGTAGCCCAGCTTATACTACGCCCGCAATTACTGCACACGATTTAAATCCTCCAGAAGTGCAGCGTGTCGTAGTTGAGCACATTGTAAAAAGAGAAGACTATTCTGTGCAACAGTTTTCACAAAAACTAAGAGTTTTCTCTGGCAAAGAACCCCGACCAGCTTATGAGCCAGACTATGACACTTGGCGCTCCAGTGTAGACCTAATCATGACTGACCCTTCCATGTCCAAACTGCAACAATCGCGCAGAATCATTGAGTCGCTCTTACCCCCGGCAGCCTATGTAGTTAAGCACTTGAACACCAACAGCTCACCGTCTGAGTACCTTCAGCTGCTAGATTCTGCATTTGGAACAGTTCAAGATGGCGGAGAGCTTTACGCCAAGTTTCTTGACACCTTCCAAAACACCGGTGAAAAAGCGTCATCCTACTTACAGCGCCTGCATGTAGCTTTAACTCACACTGTAAAGCGTGGTGGTGCGTTGAGCAATGATTTTGACAGACTTCTCGTCACACAGTTCTGTCGAGGTTGTTGGGATGATTCCCTTTTGACTGCGCTCCAGTTAAAGCAAAAACGAACAAATCCCCCAACCTTTCCTGATCTTCTTCTTTCGCTACGCACTGAAGAAGACCAAAATGCTGCCAAAAACACACGCATGAGACAACATTTAAGCAGTACAAAACAAAAAGCGACATCCCACTTGCAAATTGCAACGTGCTGCTCCGAAGAAAATGATAATGCAAATACCTTGAGCTCAATCAAAGAACTTTCAAAACAAGTTGCAGAAATCCAAAGTCAACTAGTAAAACTCGCTGCAAAACCAAAAGCTCAGGACTCAAAAAGTGCACCCAACTCGAGACAAAAAGAGAAACCAAAGCTGGACAAAGTAACCAAGGAGCATGAACGAACAAGCAAAACTCAAAGTACCTCTCCCAAACCATGGTACTGTTTCCAATGTGGAGAAGATGGCCACATTAAACCGAACTGCGAAAACGAACCAAACCCAGGCCTAGTTACTGAAAAGCGGAAATTGTTGAAAGAGAAACAAAAGAAATGGGAAGCTGAAAACCCCTCAGCCGCCGAAGAACAGTTAAACTAAAATCAGTCTCTATTGCGGGGCAGATGGGGACTGTAGCCAGACAATGTCCCACTAAGCACAAGCAACAAGCTAACCTTAAGCAGTCTGTCACTAAGCCTCAAAAGTACAGTCTACCAAAAGGGTTAGTTGGCTCTAAATGCACAGCTATAGTTAGCATTTCTGACATTAATGTGAATTGTCTTCTTGACTCAGGGTCACAAGTGTCTACTGTCACTGAGTCATTTTACAAACAGAACTTTCCAGATCAAGACCTTAACCCACTCTATGACCTTTTAGAAGTAGAGGGCGCTGCAGGTCAGCCCGTCCCCTATTTAGGTTATATAGAGATGTGCATTACCTTTCCAAAAGACTTCTTAGATGCAGAGATTGACATACCAACTCTAGCTCTTGTCGTTCCAGACACTCACCCTAACAGTCAGACACCAGTGTTAGTGGGGACAAATACGCTTGATGTTCTTTATGAAAAGTATTTAGACATCAAGACTAGTGATTACTTACCTTGTCCTTATGGGTATAGAGCACTGTTAAAAACTCTTGAACTAAGACATACACAAAACAAGGACGGGAACGCCGGATTAGTTACCTTGTCAGGCAAGACTGCAGCAGTAGTTCCAGCTGGACAAACTGTCGTTTTAGAGGGATCTGCTAACATTCACTGCACCTCTACAGACACCTGCGCTATAGTTGAACACCCCTCTCAGTCTTCCTTACCTGGTGGCCTTTGTGTCAAAACGTGCTTGATAACTCTTCCGTCACGAGCTCCACACAAAGTGCCTGTAATGATCACAAACGAAACAGAACAAGATGTCACAATTCCGTCATCCTGTGTCATCGCAGAGCTTGGAGCTTTCCACTGTATCCTGTCACAGCACAATGTCATCAGTGCAAATGAGTCCAACGCAGACAAGACACAGCTAAGTTTCAACTTCAATGACTCACCGATCCCACAGGAGTGGAAAGAGAGAATAACTAAGCAACTCGCTGACATCCCGGAGGTATTTGCTTTTCATGATCTTGACTTTGGGTGCACGAGCAAAGTGAAGCATTCCATCAAACTTCATGATCCGACTCCCTTTAAGCACCGTGCACGCCCTATCCACCCTCAAGATCTTGAGGCAGTGCGCAAACACCTCCAAGAACTGCTCGCTGCAGGTGTAATAAGAGAGTCCCAGTCACCCTACTCGTCTCCCATTGTCGTAGTGAGAAAGCGAAACAATGATGTGCGTCTATGTATAGACTTTCGTAAACTAAATCTACAAACGCGGAAAGACTCTTACGCTCTTCCAAATTTAGAAGAGACGTTCTCGGCGCTCTCAGGATCCAAGTGGTTTACAGTCCTCGATCTTAAGTCTGGATATTACCAGATTGAGGTCGAGGAAGCAGACAAAGAAAAGACAGCATTTGTAACACCACTTGGATTCTGGGAGTTCAACCGCATGCCACAGGGCATAACCAACGCCCCGAGCACCTTCCAGCGGCTCATGGAGCGTTGTGTCGGCGACATGAACTTACATGAGGTGCTAGTTTTTCTAGATGATCTTATCATCTTTTCAAACAGTTTAGAAGAGCACGAACGACGACTCATGCGAGTACTCCATCGTCTTAAAGAGTACGGGCTAAAGTTATCACCCGAAAAATGTAGATTTTTTCAAACTACAGTCCGGTACCTTGGTCATATAATCTCCGAAAGCGGTGTCGAGACAGATCCCGAAAAGATCCAGGCCCTAAAGACCTGGCCACAACCAAAGAATCTCAAAGAGCTGAGATCCTTTTTAGGGTTCTCAGGGTACTACAGACGCTTTATCAAAGGGTAGTCGTCCATAGTACGCCCACTCAATGACCTCACACGTGGTTATCCGCCACTCCGCAAAAAGTCAAAGTCCAAAGACATCGACCAGACATACTTTGATCCCAGACTGCCATTTGAGAGCCGATGGACCACAGACTGTCAAAAAGCATTTGATTCCATCATTGAAAAGCTAACAACAGCCCCTATCCTAGGCTTTGCAGACCCGAAGCTGCCTTACGTACTCCTCACCGATGCCAGTACCACTGGCTTAGGTGCAGCACTATACCAGGAGCAAGAGGGTCAGCTTAGGGCCATAGCTTTTGCCAGTCGTGGGTTATCTAGAAGTGAGGCACGTTATCCAGCACACAAGTTGGAGTTTTTAGCACTCAAATGGTCAGTAAGTGAAAAGTTTCACGATTATTTGTATGGTGGTCAATTCACGGTAGTTACAGATAGTAACCCGCTTACATACATATTGACCTCTGCTAAATTAGATGCCACAAGCTACAGGTGGCTTGCAGCTTTATCCAACTATAACTTTAAGTTACAGTATAGAGCAGGCAAGCTAAACCTAGACGCGGACGGGTTATCTAGACGTCCACATGGTGAACTTGTAAATGATGTCCAGTCCAGGAAAGAGCAGGAGCGTGTAAGCCAGTTTGTAGAGCGTCACCTAGCTAACACTGACAACACTGAGCTTGTAGATAGTGATGTTGTCCAAGCAATCTGTCAAAACCACCTGGTTAAAATCAGAGATGACGGTCAGGATAGTGGTGTTACGCTTGTAGAATCACTTACCATCTCAACTGATGCAATACCAGACCTCTATCTTTCCGAAGAACTCCATGGCTTACCTACCATTCCTGCTTTGTCCCAATCAGAACTTAAAGACAAACAACGAGCAGACTCGACAATCAGACAAGTTCTTGAGCAAATCGAACATGGTCAAACACCTCCACCAACAGTGAGAAAAGAACTCCCAGATCTTCCTCTATTGCTCAGGGAACTCAATCGATTGGAGATTCACAACGAGGTGTTGTACAGAAAAAGACAAGATGGAGACAAAGTGACCCACCAGCTCGTTCTTCCTGAGGAGCTCAGAGCTCCTGTGCTCCAAAGTTTGCACAATGATATGGGCCACTTAGGAATTGACAGAACCCTTGATCTGGCCAGAACACGATTCTACTGGCCACGCATGGCAACCGATGTTGAGCAAAAAGTGAAAAAATGTGATCGCTGCACACGAAGAAAGCGTCCTCCTGAAAAAGCAGCTAGCCTGGTCAACATAGCAACAACCCGACCTTTAGAGCTAGTTTGCATTGACTTTCTCAGTTTGGAACCAGACAGTAGCAATACTAGTAACATCCTCGTAATGACCGATCATTTTACTAAATTTGCTCTTGCGTTGCCCACCCCTAATCAAAAGTCCAAAACGGTTGCCAGGTGCCTGTGGGACCAGTTCATCGTCCACTACGGCATACCTGAGCGTCTGCACAGCGATCAGGGTCCTGATTTTGAGGCAAAACTGATAAAAGAGCTGTGTGAGATATCAGGCATCAAGAAAATAAGAACCACCCCATACCACCCAAGGGGTAACCCCACTGAAAGATTTAACAGAACTTTACTTAGTATGTTAGGAACGCTTGAGTCCAAACAAAAGTCCCACTGGAAAGACTACGTCATGCCGTTAGTACACGCGTATAACTGCACACGTAGTGACGTCACAGGGTTTACCCCCTACGAATTAATGTTTGGCAGGAAACCCAGATTAGCAGTTGATCTCGCGTTCGGACTTCCTCTCAACAAAGACCAAAAAGTGACACACCTACAATATGTAGAAAGTCTCAAGAAACGAATTGAGGAAAGCTATAAGTTAGCTTCACAAAATGCACAAAAAGTGGCAGACAAGAACAAGGCCAGGTTTGACCGCAAAATCACCGTTTCCGAACTTGAACCTGGGGATAGGGTTTTAGTTAGGAATGTGCGGCTGCGTGGTAAGAATAAGCTTGCTGATAAATGGGAGAAAGACATCCATGTTGTAGTCAAACGTGCAGGTACCTTACCCGTTTATACTGTTAAGCCCGAGTCAAAGCAAGGTCCCTCACGAACTCTTCACAGAGACCTTTTGCTTTCCTGCAGTTTCCTCCCTTTTGCCACAGCAGATACACCTGAGCCACAACCAATTCGCCGTCCTAAGACACGTCAAGCTGCTGCCACAGAGAGCAATGATGAAGAGTTAAACGAAACTGACAATGAACTGTACGAACTGATTCAATGGGTTGAGGATTCCCCATCTGAAGAGGTAACCAGATTTACTACTGTACATGAGTATCAAAAACCTTCAAAGAAACCGGACATGACAAATCCACCTGAATGTGACTTACCTGAACCCACTGCCAATGCAGAACCTGAAATGACAAACCCACCTGAATGTGACATACCTGAACCTGAATCCATGGTCAACGTAGAACCTGAAACGACAAACCCACCTGAATGTGACTTACCTGAACCTACTGCCAAAGCAGAACCTGAAACCACTGCCGATGCAGAACCGATCATGGAGAGAAATGAGAATGAGGATGAATTTGAAGATCACTTACCTGTGGAAACTACACTGGATGGAGACAATACAGAAATGAACAAATCTGTGGAAAACATACCGGATGGAGACAATACAGAAATGGACAACCTTGTGGAACATGAAACTGTGACGATACCGGATGAACCTCCTGAGGATTCAGTCGAGGAACAAGGAAACCAAATGAACGACTCACCTGATGAAATGGACAGTAATGAACCCATTACAACTCAACCAATAAGACGATCAGAAAGAATCAGACAACCTCCGAAAAGACTTGAATATCCTAATTTAGGAAACCCTCTTGTGACTGTTGTGAAATCACTGTTTCAGGGGTTGAGTACAGCCTTTTCAGAGTCTCTTATTAGTAAAGATGAACAATACTGGATGCACATGCAACGAGACGTGCATGATATTTAGCAGGGGAGGGTGTAACCCAGTAGAGAAAATGGGTCCTTTTCTCTCCTTTTTGTTGTGTTTGCATTTATGCACTTTTATTTTGAAAAACATTTATTTTGAAAAGAGGAAGTGTGATTCCTTCACTAAAACTTTATTTTCCGGTTTTCACGGTCACGTTGGGTGAACATGACCTTTTGATTTGTTAAAAATGGTATTAGTCCCGCCTCCCAAGCTTCGGACCAAATCACTCACTAGTTTTCGGCCTTTCGCGCTCTGGGAATGAGCGAGACAGGCTGTAGACGGTCCGAGCGAAACATTTTGGGTCGTCTGGTGAGTTTTATTTTATTTTTAAATGATGTAAACAAACAAGTACATTGTATTTTGGTTGATTTGGAATATTTGTTGTATTAAGTGGAAGGAGCACGAGCTGGAGAGGCTGTGTTGTTGTGCCCCTTGCTGTGTTCCTCACGATACCTCATCTTGGTAAGTCCATGCCATGTGAGAATGAGAAAAACATGCTAGCGCGATGCTAATATTAGCGCGATGCTAAAGCTAATCGCGAGTGCCGTTTTTGTGTTTGAAAGCAATGTAAAAGCTATTTCTGGTGAAGATATGGTTTCTGCCAAATTCTATTTTAGTTCATAACAATACAGAGAAGCACTTTTGGTTATTTTTGGATTATTTTTGGTCCAAGGTAATGATTATTTTTAAGTTGATTGTACATTTTTCATGGTTTGTTATATGAAAGTGTACCCTGTAATGCTAAACCTAGTAGCACAGAGGTTTTACTGATCCAAATGTTGATTTTAAAGGAGACTGAGTTCAAAAGATACAAATTCATTTAAAATTGATATGTTAATTAGTTAAAAATAGTTAATCATAATATTATGGTTAAATAATTAAAAAACGATAAAAAGAGAAATTCATTTGTTTTACATGGATTAAAAACAAGTTCATGTATTAGAAAGGATATTTGAGTAAAAAACATGCATGTGAAGTATTACTGTGTATTTTGTAGCACAGTAATATGAGAAAAGATTTTAAAAGAAAAACAAAGCTATAGCAAATTGAAAAGAGATAGGATAACAGATTTTCATTTAGCTGTAAACAATAATACCATTATTGTTGTGCAGGCTAGATTTTCATGGTTAAGAAAACCCTGGATGGATTTCCTGGATTCTCTCCGGACGGAGATGGCGAGCCTGTGCCCAGAACAGAACTGAACTTCGAAGAACAACTTGCTTTCCACCAGTGGCCGAGTGGTAACACCTCAAAACACCGCTTAAAGGAAAACGAACGGAACAATAAAGACAATTGACTTGACGTACGACTTGAAAAAAGATACACTGAGATACACTGAGCTCATTAGGACTGGGGATTGTTTTGTTGCATATGCCAGCTATGCAGATTGTAAAAATATTTCTGAATCTGTGTTTCATTTTGGTACTAAAAAAATACTTTTTCTTATTCACTCCTTGTCTCCAGCCATTTCATTGCACACATTCACTTTAGTTCCTATTGTAATCCTATTGAACCTAGCAACTGGTCTATACTTTAATTTCTCTTTACCTGCTTAACGTGAGTCAGGGGTTACATATAGCATTCTTTCTGTTTTTGTGCCTTTGAACAAAGGACAATCCCCTCTCCATAAAGTAGACATACTGCATATAACTGGAGTGGTTCTCCAACTTTTCACATCAAGTACCACCTTATATAATATATGACTGACACATACCACCAGGCCTGCAGTATTTCAAGATCAAATCAGGATTAAATTGGATCTGAAAAGAGTATTATGTCTAAAGTAAACTGGGCATAAATGCACTACTAAAGCGTCTAGTAATAACTGTATGATTAATTTAAAGTCCAAAATTGCAGATGAGCCTGAGAACCACCTGAAGCAGCTCAAGAGTTTGAGAATCACTGTCCCACAATGAAAATGCATCCATGAGAGCAGACGTTCCCAAACTCTCAAAATATCAGTATAATGAACTGACCTTGATGACTCTCACAGTTAAATACACTTACAAAGTATTTTAATAACTACGATTTTTAGCTATATCTATCTTGAAAATGACAAAAAAAGCACGTTCCCCTTTAAAGACTCTTTGGAAACCCGTGGCCGCAGCAGATCAGGATTTTGGCCTGATGATGGAGCGGCTGCGTGGACGGGGTCGTGACGATTTGCCATGTGCTTGTTAAGCTTTAATTATTAAGGCAGGATCGCGAGCGGCGCGGCACGGCTGACCTTCTGAACCCAGTCAGACGAGTGGCGTTGGCATGCACACGGCCCTGTATGTGGCTGTACATGCACGCTCCATATGGCACAATTAACCTTTTGAACCGCGACTCGCACACACTCAACCGCCCCGGCTTCGCACGGCACGCTCTCTGCCGCTCAGCGCTGCACGGTCCAAATAAGCCCTTTATATTGCGAGCCATCTCTTCTGTCTTTTCCCAGAAAGGCTGCACTATCCGCGAGAGCACGAGCTACCTGATTCTCACGCGGTTTTCTGATAACAGGGGAGGAGAGGAATGCACCGGGGGTAAATGATGTGGAAGATGCACATAATGTGGGCGAGGCAAATGAAGGATGAATCTGTGTGTAAAAGCAGGAGTTTATGCTGCATTATTAGAGTTGAGTATTCAAAACTGGAACATCTCTCTGACCCGGGATAGAGCTCAAGAGTCCTGCCCTCCGCAAAACCACACAAGGTCAAATCCTATTCAAATTTGAAACATCAGAATCTTAAATTAATGGAAATAGGGAAAAATAGTAATAATCTTTTATAATCTTTGACTTAAGGAGGGATCGGATAAATCATATTAAAGTTACGTGTTTATGATCATGATTTGCCACAGCTCAAAGGTTCTCAAACATTTCACACCCACTCACAGAAAACAAAGGTTCTCTGAGTAACTTGCAACATCATATTGAATTATAAAATTATGAAGCAGTAAAACAAGTTCCTCATTTGGTCTGTAATGTAGCTGGGATAAAACAATAGTAATGTGGGCTGTACCTTTTCATAATGGGAGTGGATCTCTCCTTGCTTTGGTTCTCCCCAGGGTTTCTCTTTTCTCCCACTGGGTTTTTGAGTTTTCTAAAGAGAGGGGATGCCCCGGGCACGGTTTCATCTGCTGGTCTAGACTGTTCATACAATATGTATGTATTCATATTGTATATTAAAATGAGTTAAAATACAATTCAATTGCCACAGGCAGCAGTAAATAGGCGTGTTTTCAGCCTGCACTTAAAAGCATTGGCTTGAATGACTTGAACTGAGGAAATGTATCTTGTTTTGAGGGGTTTTCACTCATTTAGACCTTTTTCCTGATCTGACCAAGATTATTTTGCTAGTTTGAGGACATTTCAGACTGTTTCTATGGTAAATCTCGCTTGAAATAAGAAAGTTAAAGTGCCAACGGGACAAGACCATTTTTCTGACCTCATTGGCAGAGAAACTTACTTGAAAAAAAGGCGAAATGTATTGAAAAGAGTCAGAAACCTCTCAGAACAAGTGAAATAATACAGGTCAAATGCCCAACTACATCTGAACTAGTCAAAACAACTCAAATTTGGATTATTATACTCAAAGTGAGAAATCTAAACCCATCTAGTAAACAACTTTTTGCAGCGTAGCCAGAGTTGAGGCCTGTCTCACGTCCTCACTGAGGCTGTTTCAGGCCTTTTCTGCGTGAAACTGAAACGCAGCCTCACCGTGTTTAGTGGTGACTTTATGAACCACCAGGAGACGCCTCCCTGAGGATCTCAAGGCCAGGGGTGGTTCATACGGCTCTAACATGTCAGAGATGTACTTTGGTGCTAAGCTATGAAAAGAGTTGTAATAAGCAGAGCTGTTTCAAATTCTATTCTCTGAGTGACAGGAGGCCAGTGCAGAGTTGCCGGTTGCCATGCTGTTGCCGTGGTGTGACATCACCAGCATACACTCATGTTGACCTCTTAACCCCCATTTTGTCCGTTGGCTTTGCCCATATCTGAATCTTTAAAAAATATTCATCAAAATTCCAACAAAAGCGCAACAAAAAAGAGACAAAAACATGCCGAAAACACAATGAAAAAGCGTGATGAAAACGCAAAAGAGCAATGAAAAATAAATAAAAAACAACAAAAACATGACCAAAAAAGAGACAAAAATGTGGCGAAAACATGACAAAAATAGCTATGAAAAAAAGCTACAAAAACATGACAAAAATGCAGAAAAAAAGTGACAAAATCGTGACAACAAAAGTGACAACAAAAAGATGAAAACAATGACACGGAGGGGCGTGAGCGGGTGTGAGAAGTGACTAAACGTTGTGCACCAGAACATTTTGAGCTGATTGAAACAAAAAGTACATTTCGTAACACATGAAAGCTTTACAAAACATTTACAGCAGCAGCGCCTTTATTTGCGCCCCGTCCCGCACCTGCCTGGTCCCGCCGCGTGCCTGTGATCGCTCCAGCTCCGCGGCCACTATGCGAGGAAGTCATAAAACCCAGAGCGGAGATAATTAGTCAGCCATAAACCGCGCAGAGAGGCCCGTCTAAATGGACAGAGTATTTACTATGTTAGCACGCCGTGAACTTTAACCGACGACTTATCCCCATCCCCATCCCCGTCCCACGCACAGTCATGCAAAACGCACGCCTAAAGCCGGGGTCTTAAAGGTCACGACCCCCACGCCTCTCTGGGAGGGTCGTCCAGGGGTCAGGACGCCAGCGTGACCATATTTGGCCGCCGGTACTTCCCACCCCCCCCCGGTTTGTGGAGTTGAAATTTTGAAATGATACAGAGGAGGAGGAGGAGGAGGAAGAAGAAGAAAGTGGAATGTCTATTAGTTGCAGCTGGGCATGGGCTGGAGCAGTGCGTGGTTTAATGCAGGAAGTGTGTGAGAGCGGGAAAAGGGAGACGCGCATGTGAGAGTGTTTATGAGGCGAGGGAGGGGAGGAGTGGGAGAGATTGGATTAAAAAAAGAAAAAAAAAAAAGGAATACCGAAGCGATGCTCATTTGCCTCTGCGTGTAAAGGATAAACACGTGGGTAATGCTGTCCGTGTGGGCCAGGACAGACGGAGG
Organism: Gobius niger; assembly: GCF_951799975.1. Classification (NCBI taxonomy): domain Eukaryota; kingdom Metazoa; phylum Chordata; class Actinopteri; order Gobiiformes; family Gobiidae; genus Gobius; species Gobius niger. Next base: position 8,995,072 of record NC_136852.1, on the reverse strand, counting down.
ACTGTCATGAGAAGCTTGTGTGTGTGTGTGCAAAAGGATGCGACTAAATGAAAGAAGGAATGAACGGGGTGGTACGTGCTTGTCATGGCTACAGCCCGGTTGTCACTTGAAAGGTTGTCACAGCAAATAATCTGCCTCCTCAGCCAGCAGTGATTTAGCGGTTTGATAACGGAGCTGCACACTGACACCAATGTGGTTTGCCCTAGATATAAATCACATTTCTTCATGTTTAACGGCCAAAAAAAAAAAAAAACAAGATGCTAATGATATGTATGCGCTTTTACCAGGGTAGCGGTGGCTCTTTACGGAAGTGGAAAGTTCATGTGCGAAACCTACACAAAAGATACATAAAGCAAACATTATCAGTGTCAGAGTGCACTTATGCTCACATGCTGACACATGGTTTACTCCCCCCGGCCTTTATACTGTGAGCATGGCTTTAAACAGGGGTGTCCAAACTGTTTTCACTGAGGGCCACATACAGAAAAATATACAAACAACTGGGCCACACTCTGTTGTTTTAAAATGAGCAAATTCAATAAAATGTTAAAGGTACACTGCGCAACATTTTGGACTATGCTGTTGCGGCAAAACAAAACAAGCTCCTAATGACCAGCTCAACACAGAAAATGCTGTTACTGCAGTGTGTAATAAAAGAATCGATTTGGATGAGAAAATAACCTGTTTAAATCTCAAATTCTACTGCGTTTCGTCACATCTCCGTGGAGACGAGTTGGAGACGCACCAGTAAAGTTTACAGTCAAATCTTAGGAGGGGTGAGCCTCATAAATGTACAAACAAACATTTATGTGGTATTTTTCAATGATGAAAATATCTGTCATAAAATAAATGCTTGCTTTTCAATTGTATTTATTCGGTAAAATTCTACGCAGTGTGGCTTTAAATATGCTATTTTATTGAATATGCTTAAAGGGGCTGGAAGCAAGTTCGCCATTTTATACTCACTACTGCCACCTCAGGCCATATGTGTAACTGCACCTTCTATATTAAGCTCGTGCATGACGGCAATTCAGGCCGAAGTGACACATTTTTGAGTGACCGTACAGGATTTTAGAGGCAGTTGTGGTGAACAGGTCTGAGCTCATTCTACACATTAGGACATGGCTGGAACATGTAGGGGGAGGAAAATACTTAATTTTAACATTTTTAAACTCCTTATAGTCCTTTTAAAGTAAAAAAAAAAAAAAAAACAGACTTCATCACAGCTTTCTTTTAATGGATTTCCATGTATTGTATATATTCAATTATTGACTATAAAAAAAATATTGTAGAATTTGCGGCGGGCCAATTCAAAGTGGGTCGTGGGCCGCAGTTGGCCCGCAAGCCGTAGTTTGGACACCCATGGCCTGAAAAATTTAGTGAAAAGTTGTTCATGAGACTAAAACTGTGACTGTGAACATTGTTTTCTGCCGATCATAGGATTCTTTTCATTTGTTTAAAACATAAAATCCCCACCACGGCCCCCGGATGTGATTGCTTCCCCGCTCGTATTGTTCATATTTTGACCTAATCTGGAACCTCGATGAGCACCAGTCGTTGTTACAATCTGAGCGCTTCCTCCATCTTTTTTCAATATTAAAATATGTTGTCAAAATTAAGACTGCATTCAAGTGGTATTTGGCAAGCAAAGTCTAAACAAAGGTTTTTTCTGTTCTAAATAGGAAGTGAAATGGGAAGAGTGTGTACACTATGGTTGCACAATGACAGTTATGACAGTTTACATCTTATTATGTCACATCCTGTGCCTATTTTCAATTAGGAAGGAAAACAAACAACAGAAAAAATGTTGAAAACCAAGAAAAACTAGGAAAATATTTAAGAAGAATCTTAAGATGTATTATGTTTATTTTGTTAATGCGTCTAGTCCAGTGGTTCTCAACTGTTATGGTTATTGGGACTCACAATAAACCTGTGATGACAAGCTGCAACACAAATATGACTTGTAAAATACAGTGTAATCTATTGTCTTTTCCTCAAAAACTGTTGTTAAGTATTAAACCAGCCAAAAAAAGCAAGTAGTGATTGTACATTTTTTCTGGACCTACCGTATTTTCTGGACTATAAGTCACTTTTTTTTTTCATAGTTTGGCTGGGGGTGCGACTGACCCACTGAAAAAGATTCTCGACCCACGAGTGGAGAACCATTGGTCTAGACTGTGCACCTCAGCTTTTTGTGAAATTTAAAAGTAAACAATGAAATTCCTCCCCTCTTTAACCAGAAAGCCCTTCTTTGTTTGCAAAATGAGGAGAGCAGGAACAGAATTTTCAAAAATTAACGCTCAAGTTCCTCCCCCTCCCTCCTGATTGGACTTGACAGGCTGGTTCACAGGAAAAGCTCGTCTCATTGGCCAACGTGGGAGGATTCTAGACTCTGATTAGTTGCTGAGATCCAGGAAGGATGGACCTTACAAAAAAATTATAAATATATATTATTTGTTGCTTTACATCAAAATGCAAGACCAGGTGGTTAATTTTGCACATTTTATAACATTTGTAAAACATGTAGACTTCCAGACTATCACTTTAAGGCCCTGAACTGGATTTTTATTTTTGCATGTTTTTAGAATTGAATTAGATTTCTTCTTCCGTATATATAGCAAAATCAGATATATCTATAAAAAATAAAATAAGAAAAAAACATAAAAATTGACTCCCTTATCAAATCAATCGGGAATTAGCAGCTAATGTTGCTAATGCTGTTGTTGCTTACAGTCAGGGGTTCAATTTAGGACCCCTTACTGAACAAAACACCCTCCAAATGTATGTGAGGTATTGTTTGAGTGATTTTACTGTAGATGGACCTCAGATTGGTGACCACTTACTGTATATTACTCCCTAAAATATAGTGAAGCTTGCTCATAAACTGTGAAGGTGTGTGCTTGAAATAAAGTTAGTTTCATTTCAATTACAGAGGTCACATGATCTAGTCTTGTACTTGACTATATCTGTAGTGCCACCAGTGGAAGACCCCGGTGGTAAAAGCCTGAACACGCCCCTGTTCCAAACCTCATTTGGAGGTCAAAGACTCATTTCAAGCAGACATTCCTGCTGTTTTCACATGCCACGAGCCATTCCTGGAGGGCAGTCAGGCAATCCAGCTCCGACCATGGCAGCGCCACATGATTCACGTAGACACAGTAAAAGCAAAGAGGCCAAAATCGTTAAGATGCCTCGGCCCGGGGATATGAAGAGGATTGATGAGCCAGGGGGCCGGGTTTCGGAGAGGAGATTGAAGTTTTTTAAGAAAAGTGGAGCGGCCCGGCTGGGGGAAAGATTATAAGGCACCCGGCCGTTTGGAAGAGACTCGGGAGATAGAGAGAGAGATGGGGGCAAACAGGGGGCAAACCTGCGCAGTCTTGCGTGCACACGAGAGGAGCAGACAGACACGCAGCGGCCCGGGACAGGCACGACACAGACACTCAGGCTCCGCCCCCCTCTGGAAGTGCCCCGCCTGCTGATTCGCCGTCTTCATGTGGCCTCCAGAGAGCTCAACATAGTAGAAGATGGTGAAATTTTAAATAGGCTTTTCATTTACACATGGAATATTTCTGTCACTGTCGGTGTTGCAAACTAAATTGTAGTATTTTCAGTTCATTTCTAATAAATATACATTTTGCTGTGAAATGTCCAGCTTTAGGTTCGACATGTTTTGTGCATTATTATAATTTGTTGATGTTCTTTGCTCATTGAAATATTGGCACACTGATTTTGACCCGGAAAATTTGATATAGTTTGGTATATGGGACATTGAGTTGCCTTGTGTATGAAATGCTCTTCACCCTCTCTTAACCCTCACCTGAACCAAGCACATTTTTCTCCAGTTTGGCTTTACCCAAATCTAAAAGAAACAAACAAGTGACTATAAAGTGGCAAAAGAGCAACAGAAAAGTGACAAAAATCGATGAAAATGTGGAAAAAGATTTGAGTAAATCTGAACTGGAGAAAACTAAATTGTGTTTCACTATAGGGCTGTCATGATAATTACTATGTCAACTTATCGTTCAATAAATAACAGACAAAAGATACATTTTTGGGCTCAGTATTTTTATGTTATAATTATTTAACTGAAGCATATTGGGTTATATTACATTTCAACCTGGATACACACATAGACAATCAGACCCCTTTGTTAGAGAATTAACAATGGTGTTGGAGAGGATAGATGCAGAACAGGCAGGAGTCTGGATGTCTTATACAGGAGATGTTTATTTACCATCGGTGCGGGACCCGGAGACATGAACTCGAGACATTGCGCTTGTCCGACCATTCAAGTCTGTCTATGCTTCCACAGAAAAGGGATAAATACCCTCTCAGAGCGTCATACTGATATGCAAGCAAAACATTCAGTGGCTGAGAGTCGGAGCACCACAGTCAAGGCTACGACAGAGATAGTACAATTTTACAGCTTGACCCAGTATGATAAATAGAGATTTAATGTTATCCTCCAAAACCCGGCACATCGATATACGGATTATAGTAATGCATGGGTAGGTTAGCGGTAGCGATGTCTTCCCCCGGAGCCTGGACACTGGTGATGGTACAGGAGAGCGGTGAAGGACGCAGCAGGGAGAGGTCATGGATAGCAGATGTGGTGAAGGGGTGGAGGTGGGTCGCAGCACACATGGAAAGCGGCCGCAGGACTGTGAGCGATGACTGGCCAAGGCTTCATTTCATGTTTATGCACTTTTAGAACAAAGGTTTACTGTCATTTTCACGTTTGAGAGTTGACAGTTGTATCTTCAGAGACATTAATAGTGTTTATCTCTATAGCTTCTCTTGAGCGTTGTTTGTTTGGCTGCCTCTGCACTAGGGCTGTGCAATTAATCGAAATTCGATTACGATTTCGATCATTACACTAAACGATTATTAAATTACCATAATCTGATTTTTTTTCTTTTTTTTTCACTTTTTTTTTCAAATTTTTTATTAAAATTTTTTTTTTGCAAAGCAGACTTACATTATCTCATGCCGCTGGTGTTAGTTTCCCTTCGCATTGCATGTGCCATGGCTCAAAATAATGATGTCATCAGGTCGCCCAGCCCAGTTTACTTGCGCAGGTGTGCGGGCTGGCCAGCAGGGGGCAGGTGTGAAACAGAGACCTCTCCTTAATCGAGGCATTCTTGAAATCATTTGTACTTTTATGACTGTTCAAAAAACATGAAATACTCAGAATAGTTTTTTGATTAAGAAAGAAAGAAAGAAAGAAAGAAAGAAAGAAAGAAAGAAAGAAAGAAAGAAAATTTAAATTATGACCAAAATGATCATGATTATTTTCTTTTCAATACTCGAGCAGCTCTACTCTGCACTGTATGTATCTGTGTGTATTTGATGTATCTGTTTGTCTCTGAATCAGCCAGCAGATGTGAGCCCATAACAAATTTCCTGCAATGGACAATAAAGTTTAATCACATTTCAATTCTTTTCGTCTGTGCACTGTTGAGCGTCACCGGCGGCCATGATGCAACCTCGGTGGGAATCCTGTCTCAAGCTTTGGCTCTGGAGAAGGCACTTCTTGGTTAGCAGGAAACGTCCGCCATTTCCATCCACAAATGTCCAGCTGTGGTCATCCATCAAGCTCTGGAAATCGAGACACTTTTGAACGGAAAATATGATCCGGGTTCTCGGTCCGGTGAAGGTTTTGTCTATCGCAGTTGTTGAATTCTCTGGATTTCTCAACCAAATGATCTCCACTTCACAGAATATCATGTACAGAAGACAGTGTTCAGTATAGTGGATGATTCCAGCAAGATCAAAGTTGCATCATTCACTTAAAAAAAATCCTAAAAGTGCAAAGTGAAGCCACTGTTAGTATAGTTTAATAAAGTGGGCTCGCTGAAAACCCCAGTCTGGGATAAACTGTGGAGTAATTATAGCCTGTAACCTGAATATTATTAGTGAAAATGAGCTTCTAACAAAGACGCACTGTATTTTGAAGTTGTTAGCTTCTAATTTATGAGTCTCAAACTTGATGCTGTGGGGAAATGAAATAAAATATTCAATTCAAACGACTTTGGGGTGATTTAACAAAGCCTTTCCTCATGTGCAAAGTGAGTAGTTTGTGCAAAAGTGGATCAGCAGCAAAGTGATTTCTGCATTATCTTATTTACATATCAAATGTGTGGCCTATTTCTGTACTGCTGGATATTGTTAAATTAGGTGCAACATGCCCACAAAAAGCTATATAGGGGAGACCGGGTCTGGTTGTCACACTTTTTGCTTAAGCACCTGTAACTCACATAATTTTCAAGCGAGAGTTCTCAAACCTTTATACAAAGTACCTACATTTGTTAACAACAGATGGCACCAATTCAAAAACCTCTGCAAGAATATCACACACCTCGGGAGGTGATGTGAAATACATGGTGGTCCTTTTGTAAAACATGATGGGGTAAGTTGTTAAAGAGTTAAACAAAAGAAGCAAAAACAGAGGCTTCGCCATATGATGTGCTTCAAAAAGAGGTTCAGTGAAATAAAAGAACTGTCTCTCTCTCTCTCTGACCTGCTTAACCTCAGGAGGAGTCAGTACTTAATACAGGTCTGCTGTCTGAGTCTGATGCTCCAATAACCTACACTGGGAAGATCACTGGACCCCTGTTCTCTCAGCTTCAGCAGTGTTTTGCAGTATCAGTGTTATATGGCAGATCCCATGAGCCTTTGCAACTGATCTGACTGACTTGCCCTTCTTTGTGACCTCATCAGATGCTTTTTAAAAACATTTGTCTGTCTGTCTTTCTTTCCCACTGCCTATAGGCCTTCTGTAAAAGTATTAAAATCAAGAAAATGTCATTAGTTGTATGTCAGCCATTGTTTAGCTCTATAAGAACAATGGTTTGAGATCAACAGGGGAAGTGTATGTGCACTAGTATAAGCACTAAACAAAATATAGTCTTGGTCAAAAAAATTACTTTCTTGCCTCAAAATCATTTTTTTTCTCTATAGAATCTGCACGAACCTGTTTACTACCTTGACACTCACCATGTGGGATCAGGGATCATTTTGACCCATGTTCTATGAGTTCCTCTGCACTATAGGTTTCATTGATTTGACTGCAGACCTTGGACAACAAAAAAGTGAAACTGAAGAATAAAAAGAGATGAAAGCGATAGGAGTTGGGTGGCGGTGGAGGTCAGAGCGGTGCGGAGGTGTGTTCAGTCTCAGGTCTGCGGGACAGGCCTCTCTCTGGGGCGCATTAGGCACGCAGCTCATGTAGTACTCACAGAGCAGAGGGAGGGGGACCGAGGGGGAGAGGAGGGACTATTAGGGCTGTACGAGTTTAGCAAAAAATAAATGTCGATTTTTCTGACAAGCGTTGCGCCTAGATTCGTGGCTTATGTTTCGCATCAATCTTCAAAAGCATCAAAACCAACACTGTAACATTTCACCCAATAAACACTAAACTGAAATACAATCATCAGCAGCTACATATAACCTGGAATGTTCTGCAGTGTGTGGCTTTGAATATTAAGTACTAACTAAACTTATACTTATTTAGAACATGTTTGAGGAGATCAAATCAGGGCGAGCTGGTTCTAAACATGAGAAACCCTTATCTGTATCATCTTAATTGTTTTCTTTGAGCTGTCCATGCTCCAGCGTCTTAATCCTCTTGTTCATGTCGCAGAAAAGATATTCAATTACTAATACAATACAATACACTGCTCGACACACGCTTGGATATTTGGTTGTAGCGGCGTTAGCTTTGATTGTTTCAATAAGCTTTTGCAATGTCAAAAGATCCTCTAAAAATGAATTTACACGGACTAAAAGATCCAGAGTTGGATTCATTTTTTCACCTAGAGCTTGTATTGATGATGGGAGAGTGTTATCACGGTGCAAAGGCTTCTCCAGCACATCACAAAGGTTCTCTGCGGGGTTAAGATCTGGACTCTGTGGCGGCCGATCCATGTGTCCCTGAACCACTCTTTCACAATGTGAGCCCGATGAATGTCAGCCACTGCCATCTTGGAATATACCCGTGCCACCAGGGAAGAAGAAATCTATAGATGGAATAACCTGATCTCGCATCGTTTCCACACAGAAAGGCCCCGTCCAGGTGGGAATCGAACCCGGGACCTTCTAGCTGTGAAGCACAAGCTCTAACTGCTGTGCCACCGTGCCCCCCCATCTGACCATTTTTTATCCTCACTTTCTTGTTGCTCTTTTGTCACGTTTTCATCGCTTTTTTGTCTCGTTTTTGTCTCTGTTCTGACAATTGTTTTGAAGAAGCTTTCAGATTTGGGTAATGCCAAAATGTGATCGGTTCAGGTAGGGGTTAAAGTGCCTTATGCAACTTTTTATGTGAAAAAAAAAAAACAGTGTGACCCAGTGGCTGTATTGGTGGTCAGGTTGGCCCCTTCACTTTGCATCACAGTGGTCTCTGTCCAGGATCAGTTGTTTTGTAGGTTTCCAGTCCATCAGCCATGAAATCCTACCAGAAACTCTAAAAAACAATTCATCCTCGAGCATCATACGGGCCACAGTGACCACACACTGACCACTCATACAGTACATGAAAAGTTCCATACTACACCTGTGTAGTAAGTGTGTAGGTAGCCTTAACATTTTTCTTATAGGTGAACTTTTGCTAACCTCTTACCCCCTGCCTGAACCGAGTGCATTTTCTCCAGTTTGGCTTTACCCAAATCTAAAAGCTTCTGGACTGGAGGGAAATTTGAGAGCCATGACATGCATAGCATTTTTAGTCCCATTTTTGAAGCGCTTTTTGGTCATGTTTTTGTCGATTTTTGATGGCTTTTTGTCGTGTTTTTGTCACGTTTCTGTCACATTTTTGTTACTTTTCCAGCATGTTTTTGACACTCTTTTGTCACTTATTTTGTTGCGTTTTTGTCGCTTTTTTGTCATGTTTTCATTCTTGTTTTTGTCGCAATTTTTTCTTAAATAAAGCTTTTAGATTTGGGAAAAGCCAAACAGGAGAAAATGTGCTCGGTTCAGTTGTGGGTTCAGAGGTTAATTACTGTAGGACAACAGCTGAAAGCCCGATCGTCCAGCCCCTTTCTAAATAAACCAATAAATAGCTCAAATCCCTAAATCATGGAGTCGGTGTCTTTCATGTATATTACCTAAATAATTGCCGCCTTTGTGCTTTTTATCAAGAGCGACGGTTAAAACTGATTCTGAGAGAAATCACAGGCAGCGTAGAGGAGGCAGGACGGGCTGTGCCAGACAAAGCGGGACGAGGGACGAGGGAGAGCTCTCTGTTCCCTCTCAAACACAAACCTGGCGAGATGAAGTAATTACATAAACAGAACCGCTCACAAAAATCACAGCGTAAAAAAAACTGTTATTTAGATGAAGCACATGTTAGCCATTTGGTCACTTTCTCTTTTGGATTTTTTTTATTTTATTTAATCAATGTTACATTTAACATAAATAAACATTTTTATGAACAAAAGGCACACAGCTCAAATATAAACAGAGAGAACATCTGTACAGTTTGTCTCGATAGATCTACAGTCTCTGAGCGAGTGTCCCAGGAGAGATGAGCTCTTCGCGAGTCCGTTTCAGCGCGCCACGGCCGCCGCCGCCGCCGCAGCAGCAGCATGGGCGTTCAGTGTCAGCCCCCTCACCCGCCCAAAGAGGAGGGAGAGAGGGCGGGGCCGGGCCAAGGCTAAAACGCCCGGCCGAAAACAGCACTGGCGTCATGCAAACAAATCTTTCATTTCATCTATAGGCCACAAAGAATCATCATGTCCACTAACGAAGTTTCACACACGCAGCACGAAGTATAAGGGCCTCGGGTAAACACGTAAACCTTTTGTGAGAAAATCCAAAAGGGGCTTCTAGAAAAGGAGAAAGGTGTGGAAGCTTTGTCATTGGTTTCCCGCTTCCTTCGGAGTAATACGACCGCTTTTGTTCATTCACAGTTACTGGCAAGATGCTACGGTCTACAGCAGAGCGGAGACCTGGAGTCAGGGAGGCGTCCCCGGAGTCGAGGCGCCGAGTCCGGGTGATTCTGTAGGGGGCGGGGGGGTCCGTTATCGTCCAAAACAATCAGGTTATGCTGATCTACGCAACACCCACGCTGCTAACAGAGCAGTCTGCACCACATGGCTTCAGTTCACAGAGGTAGTAGACGGCTGAATATTGAATGAAGGTTTTAGATCATTGTTTTGTTTGTTTTAAAGGGACTTTACGGAGTTTAAAAAGTTATAACATTATATATTTCCCCCCCATATGTTCCTAATGTCCTAATGTGTAGAATGAGCTCAGACCTGTTCACCACAACTGCCTCTAAATTCCTGCACTGTCACTCAAAAAGGTGTCACTTCGGGTCCAAATTGCCGTCATGCATGAGCTTAAAGTGATAGTCTGGAAGTCTAAATGTATTACAAATTTCATTAAAAGTGCAAAATCTACCACCCGGTCTTGCATTTTGATGTCAAGTAAGTAATAATAAATTTATATTAGTTTTAGTGAAGTCCCTCCTTCCCGGATCTCAGACACTAATCAGAGTCTTGTATCCTCCCGTATTGACCAATGAGACGAGCTTTTCCTGTGAACCAGCCTGTCAGGTCCAATCAGGAGGGAGGGGGAGGAGCTTGATCATTTACTTCTGAAAATTCTGTTCCTGCTCTCCTCATTTTGCCAACGAAGAAGGGCTTTCAGGTTAAAGAGGGGAGGAATTTGATTGTTTTCAAATTTCAGTCTCCTCACTTTGCAAACTTACAGACTATCACTTTAATATAGAAGCTGCAGTTACGCGTAAGACCTGAGGTGGCAGTAGGGAGTATAAAATGACCAACCTCTTTAACTAATGAATTGTTCATGATAAATTAACACTTAATTCATAATTTATTAAGGCTAAATAAGGTATAGTTAGTCTAAAGTGTTAGTAATGCATTTAAGTTCTGTGCTTACACCCGAATTAAGCATAATATAGTCAGCAGAGGCAGGAAATAGTTTCAGTACAGTAGTATTTGCACTTCTTCGAGTACTTTTATCATGCTGTACTTTTTACTTCTACTTGAGTAAAACTATAATGAAGTATCTGCACTCTTACATGAGTAAAAATAATGGTTCCTTTTCCCATTGTGAGTAAATAAGTCACTGCTGAATTTTGATCTATTGTTTTTCTTGGAATTCTCTTCGTAAATATCACTTTTTATGTTTTGTTTCACACAATTTATGGCGTAATTGAAAATAAATCAGACTTTTTTTGCTCAAACAGTTATTCATAATACTTGAGATACATTTTCTCCAAGTACTTTTTACTTTAACTTGAGTAGTTATTTGGGTCAATACTAGTACTTGAGTAAAATTATCTCCAAGTAACGTAACTCTTACTTGAGTAAATATTGTGGCTACTCGACCCACCTCTGATTTAGTTACCTGGTTGAGTCATAATTCAATTTTGGTGGTACTTGGAAGGTCAAATACTTTATAATGTGATACTTGGTGTGAATAGATTAAGATACTAGACTATATCGCACAGTTACACAGTTGCTAATCGTTTGTTCTCACTTTGTAATATCGCCATTTTCACGTTTTAAGCCGCTGCTTCCTTTATCCTGTGGCATTTGTTTACATTAGTAACCCCGGTGGTGGGTGTCACGTGATGGGCAAAAACCCCGACAGTCTCTCCCGTTCTCCCCCCCGAATGACGCCCCTTTATAATCGGCGCGAGCGAGTCCTCCATCTTTGCCGACGATGAAGCCGTCTGTTTACAGTCCAGTTGTGTCCGGCTCAATCTGGTCCGCACCGGTTTGTTCCTCCTTGATGCAGTCCAGTCTCGTTGGATCCAGATTTATACAGATGTGTCCCATTTGCAAAAAAAAAAAAAAAACTTCTCCGAGACTTTTGTTTCGAGCCTTTTCAAGTATCCCGCGAGGTAAAGTTCAGTTTCAACAGAGATATCATTAAAAATCAATAGGTTGCGTTCACGTCACACCACAGCGTTTTGAAGAGCGGGACAGGTCAGAATGCACGTGTTTGGACCTGGTTTGTGGTTAATATCTTTGTAATGAATGGCTCTATCCACATGGAACAAATCTGGGATAAAGTTCGACGTCTTTGTCAGCAAAAAACTGGTGAGATTACTTCATTATTCATTCACTATAATATTCAAAATGATCATTGTGCCTGGGATTCGCCTAAAACAAAATAACAACTTTAAAAAAGTAAATTTTAGTCATGAATTTTCCTCATTTAGCTCCATTTTAGCTAGGGATGCACCGATGCTATACTGGTATCGGATATCAGAGCCGATACTGGGAAAAATACAATATCGGGCATGGGCTACAAACATCCGATACTGATCCAAGAACCTGGAGAATTCAATTGCTGAGTTGGTTTTAATTTCTGCTAATGTATTTTTGATCACCGTGCAAAATGCTGCAGGTAACAACAGCATGCTAAAGCTAGTGCCAGCATGCTAACGCTAACAAGACGCTAATCAATGTGGGTTCCCGGAAGCCACTAACCTTAAGGATAGTGGGCTGGTGCTTAATCTTGATACGTCTATGTTCCTCCACTTCTATTGACGGGGGAACATAGGGCTGACTCCTATCAAGGCTGGGTCAGAAACTAACATAGAAATACGAAAAGAAGCAAAGCAAGTGCTTGTATGCTAGTTTATGAAATTGTTGTAATGATCAGATTATATATCATTTATGTTTGTTGATTGTATTAATGCTCTAAAAGCCAGTCATGTAGCCAAAAAAGTGATCCTTGTTATATGTTTTCTATTAGTTTAATATAACTAATTTGATCTGTAACACCAAAAATGATAGGGCTTTATTGATCTCAAGAAGAAAAGAGGAACAGTCTCTCGGTATTGGTAAATATTGGTTATCAGGAGATACTCAAACCCCGAGTATCGGAATTGGAAGCAAAAATGCTGAATCGGTGCATCTCTAACTTTAGCCTTGTATTAATCCTGAAAATCCTTACAATTTCTGTTTGAATTCAATTGAACGTGATTGGAACAGTGCATTTCCCTCTCTAAAGCGGCGTCCCCTGCCGTCCGTCTGTCATGAACGCAACCCATTGACTGGTTTACACGTGACATTCTTAGAGGTCATAATATCCTTGATTTTTGAAGTCTGAAATCCATTCTTGGCACTCGTGACGGTCCGAATCAGGGGGAAAAAAGGCGAGAGGGCTTCGCTGAACAGATCAAACGGAGACGGTGTTGGGCACTTCCTCGTAGTGGATGATGAAATAGGGGTAGCTCTGGTCGTCGTTGAAGATGACGTAGATCTGCGGGTCCACCCAGTTGTCCACGCAGGAGTCGAACAGGTCGCTGGAGGGGTCGCGCGGGTTGATGGGAGGGGGGCGCCGCATGGAGGGGTTTCCTACGGTTAACCTGGACAGACGACAGAAAGAGAAAATATCGTTAGAGTCATGATTATCGCCATTGCCAGAGCTTGACTTAAACTCCTATGCTCACAAACAACTTTGGCTATTCTTTTTCACATGGCATTTCATATTTCCAGGAATAATAAGAAAGTAAAATTATAAATATAGAGAAAGATACAACAGTGAGAAAGTTGGCTAGTTGGCTATTTACCAGAGGTGGGAGTAAGTCACTAAATGCAAGTCCAAGTCGATTGGTCATGGGGTCAAGTCAAGTCAAGTCTTGCTTTAGCCGGCAAGTCACCTCAAGTCACAAACACCAGCGTGTCTACTTTTCAAAATGTGTTTAATCTACTTGATGATTTCGAAAATTTAGGCTAATATAAAACTTTTTTAATTTGGATTTAAAGCAGTACTAAGTAACTCTTGCCCCCAGAGGTCATAAGCGCAACTGCAACTTATTAATTGTCTTGGAGAGTAAATGCTACGCTGACAGAAAAGGCGAAGGGAGAGAGGGATATTGTGCATCCATTTATACAATTGAAATCATTTTTTTCACTCAAACTTGGCTGTAAATACTGTTTAAAGTGACGCTAGCCCGCAGTTAGCTTTGCCCGTTAGCCTGTTAGCTTCTTCTTCGTGATTCTATTAGTGTGTATTGGTGGCTCCGGTCCGGTGGCAGTCAAGTTGCAAACATGGTTTTCTGGCCAGAGACACCCGGGGGAGATGAAAGACCCTTCAATCATCCCATAAACACTTGTATTACCCTCACAGGGACTACGAAAAGGATTTATTAAGGTAAACAAGTTACTGGAACAGCATTTTAAGGAGGGGGCCCGGGGGACATACTTAAAAAAAAAAATTGAAACAGAGTCTTTTGAACATGAGCTGCTTTACCTTAAAGTCTGAAAGATAAATATAACATAATATTCTTATTTTTGTTAGTTTCTGGCAGTTTTTCTGTCAGTGGTTCCCCTGTAATGCCCCAACCCCTGTATACTCGGATTCGCCCCTGCTCAGAGTAGATTCCGCGCAGTCAAACCATTTGACGCAAGGCACCCACCTCTGCTATTTACCTTTATATTAACAAAGAAAACCACCACAAAACTAGTCCAGTCGACTCCCTTTTTGAACACTTTTGCAGTTAGAACAGGCCTGGATGAATAAGAAACTCTCACTTTATTTCATATTTTAACAAAAGCACGAACAATTTAAAATGATGTACCATGTTTTCTTCTGGTTTAGGGTTTATGTAGTAATTTTTTGGTGACTTTTTGTTTTTGTTTTTCAGTAGACGTCACACTGAAGACCTCATAAGAGTCAATTCTTTCTGTTTTTCGTGAAGGCAACAAAAAGTGACGTAGAGCGGCCCCGACTGCTGCTATTCTGGGAGCGTCTACGCTGCAACAACACAAAAAAGCCATCGCATTGTTTTCAGTTTGTCTTTGCTTCCCTAAAATATTTAAGTCCAGACCTGTTCTCCATCAACCTTTGTTCCCCTTTCTCTGGAGGGATAAATAATGGATTTGAAACACGGCACAGCGCGAGGAGGCGGCGGCGTGTGCCAGCGCGGGCAGAGAACTCCTTTATTGTGCTCAGGTCTGGACACAGTGTCTCAGCCTCCGCACGCTGGCACAGACGAGACTGTACGCGATGATAGGAGCAAGAGATGGTATATGGTTTAGGCAGTACAGTACAGCAGTACAACAGCATAATGTCTCATCTCCATATTATGTATTTTCTTTCCTTTCTAACATCCCTAAAAAGGAGCTGAAATGCATGGGATTCTTGTATTAGTTTAGCACATTTCAGTTTTCTCTCAAATGATATCGCTTAAGGATAGGGCTGCACAAAATATTGCCAAATTATCATAAGGTCTCCCATCTGACGGAGAGATATTGGCAGGTTTTTTTGCTAACACAGCCTAAAACCAGAAAAACATTGCTGTGTGTGAAAATAAAAAAGTTAGACTTTTTAAGAGGAAATTTTGGATTTCTTGTTTAGCTTTAAAATAATCTGTTTCTTAGTGGAAAAATCTGTCAAGTAATTCATGCCCCTAGAGGCCATAAGCGCCACTGCAGGTGTCGTAGCAAGTTGCATTTTTTTACTCATTAAGTGTCCGTGAGAGTAAATACTACACTGACAGAAAAGACAAAGGGACAGAGGAATGTTGTACATCCAATTACACAATGGAGATGGACATTTTTTTTCACTCAAACGTGGCTGTAAATACTGTTTAAAGTGACTAGTTAGTTAGCTTTGCCCGATAGCCTGGTAGCTTCTTCTTCGTGATTCCATTAGTGTGTATTGTGACTCTGACCCGGTGGCAGGAAAGTTGCAATTGTGGTTTTCTGGCCAGAGACACTTGTATTACCCCCAGAGGGACTACGGAAAGGATTTATTATGGTAAAGAAGTTACTGTACATAGTACTGCTTCAAAATTGAAATTTCGCCTTGTTTTTTGAAAATCAGAACTCAATAAATCAGGAAATAGATATTAATAAGTCCCTCTGAAAAAGTCTATGGAGAAACATCGAGTCAGTGCAATATTTAAACATGTTGTCTTAAGATTAGGTGAAAAAATGTAGTATTGCCTGTAGTGGCCTAAAAAAACTGAATTGCTTACAATATTTGGTTAAATATAATTAGTATTTAGTTAAAGTAGTTGTAACAGCTGATACATCCAGGCCTCTAACTCTTTTTTATAAAATTACCGTTCGTTTACAGCACAAGAGAAGCCCGGTTTGTGAACTAGTATTATTTATTTCATACATTAAATTGCCATCCACAGCCCCCGGACACAATAATCAAAAGTTATTCAATATAACAGCTTTTCCCCATATTGTGCAGCCCTACCCTGTAACTCTGAAACCTGCCCAGTGGGAAACTTGAAACATAAGGTGCAAATGTAATCCTAAGTTTGCCAGAGATATCACCAACTTTTTTTTTTCCTTTCCACACTCATGTGACTCCGCGGCCGAGCCTTTTTAACCGCCGCGCTCTGCTGTCTTCTGCCGGTGATGGATGCGCGCAGCCAAATCAGCTGTTTTACATGTGGGCCCCGGCATTTGACTGAGCGAGAAATGACTGAGCGATGGTTTATGAAAAGGGACCTCCGGCCGGGCAGTGAGGCTAATGGACACTGATGCATGGAGTAAATCTAATTGGCACAGGCTCGCGGGCGATGGAGGCGGCGGCGGGGTCAGGGAGAGAAGGTGTATGTGGTGAGCCGAGGGGGGGGGGGGGAAGGAGGACACATACGGCCTTCATTTTGGAGTCAGGAAAGGCGATGGTACTTTCCAGCTCACATCTGAAAACAATACAAACTTTATATCGAAGAGAATTGTTTGCTCTTCGACTCTGCAGTGGACTATTCTGCACAATGAGGACAATAACAGCTAATGACCGAGTAAAGTGCTCAGAGAATAGACCTAAAAAACAGCTCTCCATGGTCCCAGAGACAGGACTAAACACAGTGAAGTCTTTCTGAAGATGAAAGACAGGCCTCTACCGTGACATGGTTCAAATCCAGGCTGAAAATGATGCTGTTTAGCCTTGCAAATGACAACTGAAGGCCTTTAACCTGCACCACTCTTTGCTTTTCATTCAATTGTATGATTATTCATGTGGACTTTAATTGGAGTCATTTTAGGAGGCCTACTTTCACATTTTTGATTTGTAGAATAGAAAGAAAAAAAAAAGACTTTGAACATCAACTACCGGTACTTGGGCCAGGTGGGTTCATTAACCTCTTAACCTCCTCCTGAACCTTATAAAATAGCGATAAAAACGTGACGAAAATGTGTGATGAAAACACAACAAAAGAGAGAAAAAAAGGTGAAAAAACGTGAGGAAAAAGCTCCATTGAGATCAGTTTTCAAATGAGGCTTTACACTGACCTTATGGATTTGGTTAAAGCTGAACTGGACATAATGTACTCGGTTTAAGGCGGGGGTTGGGCGAAATTCTTACGCACTTAAACTTTATTGTGTGGGAATTTCTCCTTTCTATTATTGTGCGTTTTGAATGACTTTGTACGAATAAAGCTCCACAAATAAAAAGAGAAGCCACTGAAAACCAATTTGTATAATGTACTTTGCTGAAATTCTACATTATAATCTCACAGATGTGGCTAGATGTGGTCAGGAAATAAACACAGGGCAAGATTCTCAAACGATTCGATACCAGTGCACCATTTTGAGAGATTACTACAGGATTGCACAACATGAAAAAAAACCCTCCAATATTCAATGGCATCCCCAATATTTAACACAAACGTTTATTAATTAAACACACATTTCAAGTCATTTATTTTATTTATTTTAAGCTATACTATAAAAAGTAAATATCAAACATTGGTTTAAATGACTTTAATGGAGGAAATGTATCTTGTTTTGAGCGGTTTTAGACTTTTTCTGATTTGACCAAGATTACTTTGCTTTTCTGGTGACATGTCGGTCTGATTCTGAGAAAATCTCGCTTGAAATAAGGAAGTAAAACAGCCAGTGGGATTAAAACCAATTTTCTGACCCCATTGGCAAAGAAAGTAATCTGAAATAGAGATGAAATGCATTGAAACGAGTCAGAAACATCTCAGAACAAGTGAAATAATCTAGGTCAAAACTCCAACTACATCGTAACTCGTCCAAACAACCAAAATTTTGATTATTATGCTCAAATTTAGATATTTAATTTTTACTTTTTGCAGTGTAATTGTGTGAAAATGAGATTAATTCACCAAAGCAAGACTAAATTAGGTTATTCCGGCTGTGTTAACTAAATAAGTAAAATGGAAGACCTTCATGACGTCTTATATTGTCCAACCTTAAGAATCAAACCATTTCGCCCCAGTATCAAAGCAAAGGCTGGCGTTCCGTACCTGCCCGTGAGGACTTTGGCCAGGAACATGCAGTGGACTCCTTTGGGCGAGCGCTTGGAGAAGTTGTGTGAGTAGACGGCCTTGCGGGCGAAGTAGGAGCCCTGTCCGAACATGGTGGCGTGTTTGCCGCAGACGCGGGGGTCGAAGTTGTGCTTGCAGATGCCCTCCACCACGTCCGCCGAGGTGCCGTGGAACAGGTGCCGCTCGCTCAGGAGCTTGTCCACCTCAGACATGCGCCGCAGCATGTACTCCTTCTTCCTGTGGACGCAGAGAAGGACAGGCTGAAGCATTTGGGGGGATTGGGAAGTGAATGTGTAGCTATAGGACAACACTACAACTATTTAGGTTTCAAGAACAATCGCAATTGATCAGAATTTGACGCACACAAAGCAAAACAAAATCCCCCACTTTCTCATGTCCCATCTATAAACCTGCTAACTAGCACTAGAATGGTAAAAAAGGTTTAGATACAACTGGTATAAAAAAAAATAATAATAATTGAAAGCAGGTACCAAAAAAATGTGGCAACACTTTATAATAACTACACCGTATTTAGCCTTTATAAATGATGAATTAATTCATGAACAATTCATTAGTTAACACTACTACTACTACTACTACTTCAACACTTAATAACTACATTTAATGCCAAACTCATAATGAATCGTTTTTCATACTTGACTTATTCCTTTGTTAAGTAGTTTTTAAGTGTTACAAACTAACACATTGTTCATCTTGATTAATTAACTGTTAACTCATCATTTATAAAGGCTAAATAATGTGTAGTTATTATAAAATGTTGCCAAAAACAGTATACACATTTTGGTGCTGTTGGTCATCAAAAATGGAGGAAAAAAATAGGAAATAGGTGAAGAAAAATTCGAAAAAATCAGTGAAAAAATTTAAACATTTGGGGAAAAAGATTGGGGAAAAGATTGGGGGGGGGGAATTTTTTAAAAGAAGTGGAAAAACTGGGAACATTTGTGGAAAAAGTGGATAAAAATACGGAAAGTGTTTTTCTCTGCCCTTTATTGAGTTAATGGAAGTTTCTTGGTTGTTTTGCCTCAAATAAATGACACAAATGTAAACGGAAGGAAATGGAAGAAAAAGCAAGAAATTAACATTAGGGTTCAATATGACAAATATTATACCTACTACTAACCCTGTAATTTATACTTCTGCAAATATGTTCTGAACTGCATGTGGTTCTACATCTAGGAGCATTGTTTTTTTGAGGCAAACCCAGCGACTGGTCTTCCCTAAAAAAAACAACGCACCTAGATGTGTTTGTATTTCCAAATTTCCCTTCACGATGTGCATTGTCAAAGATAATTGCAGCACCAACACAAAAATTCCCAAATTTCAATGAGAAACATAAATGTTGCTGTGTTATGGAGATGACACAAAAGGTAAAAAGCCCCTGTTCCACATACACAAACACTGCTCTTTACCAGCCCCTGACCTTCTTCTAAGATTTGAACAAACTTAAAAAAGTGCAGATGATAAAACTCTGCTGCAGCGGGTGCTCTGGGCGCTTGCTGCGGTCACGCCCGCAGAGTCTTGTGGACTAAAGCAAGTGTAATCCGCGAGCTCTTGGGCACTGGTGCAGACACGCAGCCCTCTGATGTGTCATTGGGCCATGAGAGGGGGCCGCTCAGGGCCAGATGGCTGTGACCGAGCCCTGACCTCTGGTGACCTCAGTCTGACTGGCACCGCACGCATCCCAGGACAAGCCCATACCATACAGTAAATCACATGAACTAAGCTGCAGACGTCTAAGAATTACTATATCAATGTGCAGAGTAAAATGAGTAATTTTTCATTTATTCATTTATTCAAGGCAATGGCACAGAAAGTACAAGGAAGACAAAATATAGTTGAGTCATTTGTGCAAAAAAAGGAATATGCAGTATTTAACATGACGATCCATTTCTACCTGATAGGAAGTGGAAAGTAATGAATATTATACTATTTGGTCATTACAGCTGATAAAAGAATATTTCTTCACGATCTGATGTTTGTTGCATTTACTTATAATAAAATATTTAATAAAATTGACACTCAATTCAGTTGAGTTGTTGCAATACTTTCCGTTGGGCTGCACATTAGCAAAAAAAGATTGCAATATTCTGTCTTGCGAATCGCGATAACAGTCTTATTGTGATATTTTCCCAAACAATTTCAACACAGGACGATCCATACAATCACGCAATCAAGCACTTTATTCTTTCAAAAAATTGGGTAAAAAAGTATATTGCTTCAGCTTATTGCAATGATATATTTTGGGGTGATAATGTGCAGCCCTGTTTTGTCCCAATACAGATAGAGAGCTGGTTTTAAACATATTAAATCCTTGTTGAGACGGATTTATTTAGCATTTTTTAAAAGGACATTATGTTGCCTAACCTTTCAACCTTTTCCGGCCTTAAAAAAAACAACTTCTGTGCGATTCCGACTGATTGTGCAGCTGACATTTCTTATTATTATTACGCATCTTAAAAACAACTTCACCCCGGGTTCACATCTCAAAGACGCTAGTCATTGCGAAACTGAGCAGGTTTTTTGTGCTAACTGTCACAGCTGATGCTACGTGCCCGTTCTCACCGCAGCACCTCAACGACAACATCATCGCCCCGACCAAATCTCACCCCATCCTCCGTCTTCTAAACCACGCTCCAGCGTTTCTCACGAAGCCCCCACACAGCTGCCGCGCTTGGCCTATTTCCTCCACTTCCTCCACTTGCCGATACTTTTAACAACTTGTTCTTTCACTCCAGCTGAGTTTATGTCTTCACCGTGTGAGTGACAGGAATCTGGATTTTGAACCGTTCGACGCGAGCCAAAGCGCCCCAGCGTTAACCGGATGGGGGGAGGATAAACATTCTAGCATTTGTTATTTGGCGTCCCCGATTGTGTATAATAACATTAGCTTCAACGAAATGAGGTCAGCAGCAAAGCGAGCCCCAAAACATCTTCAAAACAAATAAGCGAAAAAGTTGCACAGATTGACGTTAATGAGTTTGCCTAAATTCAATACTTAAATGTAATCACATCGCGAAACCTCTGCCAAATGCGGTCAGGGAATTTACAGGGCAAAAAAATCTCCACACAAGCCCCTAATTGTCATAGCATCAATAAAGTCCGAATAAAAACCTGCGCCACCCACAAAGGAATCAAACTCATGTGCTCACTCAGCGCTGGAACTAATCCTCATCAATAAGAGCCTGTGAATGGGCTTCAATCACATGACCTGTTCTTTTATGGGCAGCATTTTGAAGACACTTCGGTATTCAAAAGTTGGAACATTTTGTGCAGAGTTTTTCAAGGTCGCCATGGCAACGGTCCTCGTAAAACGCCGCTCTGGACTATGGAGGACTTAATGGCAGACTTTGCCTATAAACCCATGGTTCAGATCTCTGGATTTGCCTCGTGCAGGACATTGAAGGACAAAACAAATTTCTTGTCACTACAAGTACAAGAGGGAAAAAAGGTAAAGTAGGAAACAAGAACATTGCAAGATTCTACATTTGAGGATTTTCTGTTTGGTATGGTAACTATTGTGCACTTTTGCCATTTTTATATCAACTTTTGCACAGCCTAACCCCCCCAGTATGTGGTTGGACGCCATAAACTTTGATTACAGCACACATTCACAGTGAAATAGTTTCAATAAGCTTCTACGGTGTTGCATTCATTTCTCATCAAGATCTTGTATTGATGATGGGGGAGTGTGATCACTGCACAAAGCCTTCTCTAGCACATCCCAAAGATGCTCAATGGGGTTAAGATCTGGACTCTGTGGCGGCCAGTCCATGTGTGAAAATGTCTCCTGCTCCCTGAACCACTGTTTCATAATGTAAGCAACATGAATCCTGGCATTGTTATCTTGGAATATGCCCATGCCATCAGGGACGAACAAATCCACTGAAGGAATAACCTGGTCATTCAGCATAATCGGCTGATCTCATTATTTGTTCACATAGCGTTCCTGAACCTAGACCTGACCCACTGCAGCACCCCAGATTATAACAGTTATATAATTATCATCATATAATGTACGGAATGTGACAACTTCACTCCAGGCAGGTCTTTGAGGAAAATAAAACGCCATCTACAAAGCGCTCACCTCTTGTACTTCTCCCAGAGAAAGGGGTTCTGCACGCGGAGGATCTTGATGATTCTGAACTTGGTCTCGGACACGGTTTTGTGGAACAGGCTGTAGACGGTGCGGTAGCTGCGGTCTTCCCGGGACACTGGCACTTGGAGGAAGTCCTGGGTCATGGTCATGGGGAGCCAGGTCTCGGGGAAGAGGCTCGGCGGGTTGGTGGTGGTGGGGGAGAGCGGCTGAGAGGCGGACAGGTCCGAGGATGACGAGGCGGCGGAGAGGGACAGGCCTCCCAGTGTCCTGCAGGAAGACAAGACAAAACGGGGTTAGATGTTGAGATGTGCACAGTCAGGGTGTTGTGCTTTTTGGAGGTATTTGGTAATAATCTCAAACCCATCTTTATCACTATCTCACACTTTGCTGGGTAGAAAATGCAACAGCTAAAACTAAATATACTTCACTTTCTGGTTTTCAGAGGGTCTCCAAATTAGCCCCTCCCACCTGCTCCTCTTGATCTAGCGCCACAATAGCCACTGGTGAAGCTTCAAAGACAACTCAAAGATGCGCATTTGATGAGAGAATGGCATTGTAACATGGTGAAACGCTCTAAAAAAAAGTTTATTTTGCGTAATACCCCCCTTAAAGAAGACTTTTTTTGTCTGCAAACAAAAAAATGACCTAGGGCTAGAGGCAAATTAGCCATTTTATACTCACTACTGCCACCTCAGGTCACATGTGTAACTGCAGCTTCTATATTAAGCTAGTGCATGACGGCAATTCGTAAAGTAAAACTTTTTGGGTGACAGTGCATGAGTTTAGAGGCAGTTGTGGGGGAAAGGTAGAAAAAGAACATGTAGGGGAGGAAAATATTTAATTTTCCTCTTTAATCTCTTGTTAGGTATAAAACCTGCAAATCCCAAAGTTTAGACATCGACGGACATGATTTAAGTTCATTGCTCAATCTTCGCTCAAATCCAAATAAAAAAGAGCAAACAAAAGCCCCTTTAACACCTTGTAGATGTATGAAACATTCACACAAAAATGTCCTTCACATCCAAGCCCTAAGTACGTGTCGCGCAATGATCGATGTCTCTTTCAAAACTGTCAAACACACGCCATTTTGTCCCAGCAACCAAACTCTTCACAGAGCCACAAGTCCCCCCATGGAATCCAAACTTCACAATCTAAAACCCTATTCCCACATCTCGCCTCACGAAAGCTAAAATAAAAGCATTTCTGAAGCGAACGCCTACACCCCCCTCCTCCCGAAATCATACTCCGCAAAAACTAAGAGCAACGAGCGCGCGACGAAGCGGGGGGGAGACTCCACGGGAGCCGTCAAGAGTCCCATCCAAACAGCGGGACGGTGTGAAAATGAAATCCAGACACCAAACATCGCGGCGGGGAGGGAGGGGAATGGGAGGAGAGAGGGAGACAGAGAGAGAGAGAGAGAGAGAGAGAGACAGACGGGAGCGAACAAAATGCCAATTGCGGAGCTGTCACGGATGTGTCAAGAAAACCATTGTGCCTGGCGTCTCTCTGGATAACCGTGTTTGGCTGTCAAGTTATCTCTACGCCAGTGTAAATGTGGTTAGCCCTATCAGAACGGGGAGGAGAGAGTGGGGGGTAAAAGTGCAGGTTGTCACAGGGAGGAGGGGGAGGGGGTCCGTGCAACAGTTCTGGTACAGTATCTCCCCGTGTCTGAGCCTCTTATCTGGTGTGGATGATGCCTCAATCGATGTGCGGATTTCCCCCGAGGTTTTGGACACGCGGCGGCTGAAAACAAGCGTGAAATGAAATGAAATGTGATGGATGGAGAAGAGAGAGGGGGGAATATGACAGACGTGCCAGACGTGGTCATAGTGCTTTTAGGATGTGTTTATTATTAGAGATACAGGGACTAAACCAGGACTAAAAAGGCTTAAACCAAAAGCATCGTTTCGTAAGATTTGCTATGATATTTGGTGTTTTTAAATGGTGTTGTGAAGCACTTTGTGGCTTTTTGTCTGTGAAAGGTGCTATACAAATAAAGCGTACTTACTTACTTACTATTAGCAAACATTCCCTCAAACAGAGAAAAGTAAGACCTACACGTCCCATTTTTCGTCCCATTTTTTGTTGCTTTTCTAACATGTTTTGGTCACATTTTTGTGGCTTGATCACGGTTAAATTACACACAAAAAGCAATGGAAACCTGACGTCTATAAAACAATGAAAATGTGATAAAAAATGAGATAGAAAAGGCAACAAAAATGAACAAAACATGACAACAAAAACAAGGAAGAAGCTCAGATGTCATTTGAAAGCTGAGAACTACAGCTGGTCACACCGGTAAAAAGCTTTTAGCTTTGGGTAATACCAAGGTGGAGAAAATGTGCTTGGTTAAAGTGGGATAAAGACACTCATGGGCTTGATTCCTCCTTTAAAGCAGTACTAAGTAACTCTTGCCCCTAGAGGTCATAAACGCAACTGCAGGTGTCGTAGCAAGCTGCGATTTTTTTAACGTATTAATTGTCTTGGAGAGTAAATACTACGCTGACAGGAAAGGCGAAGCGAGAGAGGGATATTGTACATCCAATTATACAATGGTAATATTTTTTTTTCACTCAAACTTGGCTGTAAATACTGTTTAAAGTGACGCTAGCCCGCAGTTAGCTTTGCCCGTTAGCCTGTTAGCTTCTTCGTGATTCTATTATTGTGTATTGGTTGCTCCGGTCCGGTGGCAGTCAAGTTGCAAACATAATTTTCTGGCCAGAGACCCTCCAATCATCCCATATACACTTGTATTACCCCCACAGGGACCACGGAAAGGATTTATTAAGGTAAACACGTTACTTAGTACTGCTTTAATGTCAAAATTTGGAGACACACACAGAGACCGTGTCAGAAACAGGGAACCTTGAACTGATCTCGGACTAAAATGGATATCAACATGTTTGATCTCAGTATCTCTCTGTGCGGCGCTGATAACGGTGCAACATATATGAAGAAGGAGGAGGAGGAGGAGGAGGAGGAGGAGGAGGAGGAGGAGGAGGGAGCTCTTGTAAACATCACGGGGCGATGGAGATGACGGAGTGCGCCGAGCGAGACCCTAACGACCTCAGCCTCCTCTGGGACAGGCACAGACTGTTCCTCAAAGAAACACGCCCACGGGACTCGGGCCTGACACACATTCGATGATGATGATGACACTGGGACGAACGCAAACATCGCTAAAAGCATTTCTGCGAATTTAAAGTAGGACATTTTTTTTTCCCCCGTGTGAAGCCGACTCGGTTTGACAGCGGGAGCCTGTCTTAAAACACTGTGTGCCTTCTTTAAATCCAAACACTGATTTATGAACTCCCCCCCCAGGCCTCAGTAAATGGTTTTAACTCAATTAGACGGACATTGTTCTAGGCTCGCTTCCACTGGGCAGCCTTGTATTCATAACGCTGCGTTTAAGAGGCCATTACATCAGAATAGATTTGTCTAAATGTCAAAAGGAATCATTTGGATGAGACAAAGCGGAGGTCAATATTCAGAACTAGGATTGCACAACATCCACGACCCCGTTCCATATCAACAAGAGCTATATCTGACAGTAAAAAGGAGTATAATGGAAGCACTAAACAAAGAGACAAATGCATGCTGACACAGGAAGAAGAGCTGGGTACTGTTTTATCAATACCGGTACTTTAATGGCACTTGGTTTGCGATACAAATGAACGATACATTTGTCGATACCGATACTAAAATATTTCTCGTCTAGAACTAGAAAACGTTTGGAAGAAATGTGTGAAAAATGGGGAATAATTTGGGAAAAATTGTGGGAAAAAAAAAAAAGAAATTGGGTAAATTGGGGTGCTGTGTTAGCGCTCATGCTTCACAGCTAGAAGGTCCCAGGTTCGATTCCCACCTGGACGGGGCCTTTCTGTGTGGAATTTGCATGTTCTTCCCATGTCTGCGTAGGTTTCCTCCAGGCACTCTGGTTTCCCCTACCACTAAAAACATGTACAATAGGCCAGGATGAATGAATGTGCGCATGGGGGGCGACGGATGGAAATTAGGCCCAAGGCTGCAATCCGATGTGGCTTTTTTACATGCATGAGATCCATGTATGTTCATCAACATGCACCGTCCCGACCAAATAAACCAATAAATGACCAAAATGACACTAAAAAACTTGAAAAATATGGAGGGAGGGAATAGGGTAAAAATGTGGAGAATGTAGAGAAAATATTGGTAATAAAAAAAAATAGCACAAGAATGAAGATAAGGCAAGAATTTGGGTAAAAAGAAGAAAAAAAAGGGGCAAACTAGGATAAAATTGGAGGACGAAAATCATTTATTTGAGCTGAAACAACCAAGTCACTTCCTCTACTGCTGTCCCTGTTTTTCAGTACCTGCTTTCGATGCTGTGATTTTTTTCAATACCAGAAGTACATAAACTTTTTCCCCGATACCAATACTAATAAGGCTGAATTTATGCAACGAAGCAACACTGTAAAGGGCCTGTAGTTTAATAATGAGGACAGATTTCTTTAGTAGAATGTGGAGCCTGTTTTTAGGATGCTTTCTGGGGCAGTTTCCAAAGTGATTATGCAAAGTTATCTGCATTAGACTCATTTTGCCATAGAACGCTGGGTCATCCTTCACCACAAAAGACTCTCCTTGAGAATATCACTATCTAAATCTATTAGAAAGAGCTGTTAAACGGACAACCTCGCCAAAGAGAATGTAACCAAACACTCCAGCTATGCGACTGTGAAGATGATGAAACTCATAAAGATCTACCAGAACACGTCTTCAAGGACTTCCTACCTTGCAGTTTAAACAACCTCAGTGGATAGGCCTGATTATTGTTTCTCAATGTTATGTGACACGGTATCCATATCTGAAGATTGCAAAATCCCTGACGTCTTCCATCTGACTGAGATTTACACTTTTTTTTCCTCGCTAACATAGCCTAAAACAAAACACATGGTAGCTTAATGATTCACTAAAGTTCAGTTCTAGTCATGACACTCGAAATTGAGTTCATTTTTAGCCTTGTGTTGTTGCTAATTACCATTTTCCCAGTGTTATTTTGACACAGTTTGATGATAAAACAAATAGCTCACAGATCATGTAACATGTTCTCCTTTTTTTCGTATATCCTGCAGCTCCTCTTTATGCATTTTTTCCAGTGTTTTGTCTCTTGCTTTTAGTGATAAATCCTGCGCTCACACAAAACACACACACAACAAACAGCTGGAAAAGTCCCAGCGCTGGATTCCTGGCGGCAGACTCCCAGCCCCGCGCAGTCACGTTTCACACTCCTTTCTCCCCTCTCCGCTCGCCTTTGTTGTCGAGCCAATCTGGAAACCATTTAGACCTCGCTCTCTCTCTGTCTCGCGCTCCTCGTCTCCGCGCCCTAATCGGATCCCTCTTCCTCCTCCTCCTCCTCCTCCTCCGCCTCCCGAGCACCGATCTGGAGGCTTCGGGGAGCGTCTGCCGGGACGTGTTAGGATGTCGCGAATGGGCCGTGATGTCTCCGCGAGGTTCCTGCAACGGGCCCGAGCTGGGATGACGCGCTCGGGGCTAGAACAATGCACTTCTCTGGTGGATCGTGCTGAAATAAAGGCTAGGCAGGTGCAGAGCATGCAAACGCCTCCGTGCTTGTCCAAATATGGCTGGAAGAGACAAACGAGCACTATTTGTACATAAAAGTATTCAAGTCACGTTCCTTCATTTTAGCCAAACTCCGCCAACACTCAACACGATCAAATCAAAATAGTGAAAACTACAAATATTTAGCCAGTGCCATATCCTTTGCAGACAATAATCAGTCTCTCCAGGGCTTCACGATGTTCTGATCGCAACTTTTAACACAAAATCAAGCAAACTCAAAGCGGTATTGCAACTTTCCCACTGCTATTCCTTAACCTCTCAACCCTTGCCTTGACCAAGCGAATATTTTTGGTGCTTTTTCATCACTATTTTGTTGCCTGTATTTGTTTTTGTTGCTCTTTGGTGCATTTTCATCCTCGTTTTTGTCGCTTTTTTGAAAGAAGCTTTTAGATTTGGGTAAAGTCCAACTGGAGAAAATGTGCTCAGTTAAGGCGGGGGGTAAGAGGTTAACTCCGCAACTTCTGCTTCTGTTTTTAGATGATACAACTATTTAAAATAATGTCTATTTCAAATATTTAACTCTCCCTATTGTCTCTTTTGTTAAAACAGACGTAAAATTTCTAATGTTAAAATATAAGCAGAAAAAAAATGTTCCTTTTCATCGCAACATTTGGAAACAAGCAACAATCACAAAAAAAATGCCTGCGAAATCCTTGAGGGACTGAATAATACACTTTACTTAAAGGGACACTGTGTAACATTTTGGACTACTGTTGCCATGGGAACAAAGCATGCTCCTAATGACCAGCTTGATACAGATAATGCTGTTACTGCAGTGGGTGATCAACCTAACCTGTTTAAATCTCAAATCCTACTGACTTTAGTCACATCTCCATGGCGACGAGCTGGAGACGCACCCACTCCCGGTAAAGCTACAGTCATGTTTTAGGAGAGATGAGTCGCTCACAGCAAATATTAAGTATTTTTCAATCACAAAAATATCTGTAATATAATAAATGCTTGTGTTTCAATTTTGTTTATAGGCTGTGATGTTACGCAGTGTGGCTTTAAGAGTGCTTCCCACTATTTCCATGTGCTTTACCTATTCATATCCATATATAAGCCTTCAGGTTTTGAATCTGTCTGTGTGTTGTTTACGCATTAACTGACAGGGAAATCTTCACGTCAACACTGCACGCACACAATCAGTCCATGGAAAACCTTCAACTGTGGTCCCTTTAAGAGGAAAAGGAGACCACAACCAATTAGCAATAAAGCCTGTGCAACAAATCTTAAACCAAAAACAAATCTATTCGAAAATGCTAATTACAACCACTCAAAATCATTCTTCATTTGCGATTAATAGAGCAGCCCCCGGAGTCTCGAGCGCTTCCCTCGTCTGGTCTCGTTCACCTCATTATCTTATTTTCCGTTGGCTCCAGCTCTTTGCAACTATAGCTCTAACCGAGTACCAAAAAAAAAGAGCGCATTCCTTTCCACAAATATCTGGATTCTCGATACCGCGGCAAATAGAATCGCATTATGTCCATCGTCGAAACGTCCCGGGCTCTTTGTTGTTTGATGTGGAATCTGGGCATTTTCGTTCCCGTTCGTTCGAGGCAATATGCCCCGTCTGGCACATCGAATGGGTCTAGACTTCTATTATGTGAGAGATAGAACTTCATGATTCGATGAAAGCTAGCTCAAATAACGGCATTCTAGTAAAGCTTCTTTCTTATTATGGAAGCGGGATTACATAAAGATGCTCCTAAGACGGAACAGATCATTACATGCAGATTGTTTGCATTGCTTTTGTTTATTTTCCTTCTTCTTTGCCTTTTCCTCCGACTATGTGATTCAGTCACATGAAAACCAGGCAGTAGCTCATGGATTTATGTTTTACTAGTATTATTTCACTCCTGCTTTGGAAATTGGCATGGGATTTGGCATAAGCAGAGGTAACCATACTATATTGGACTACTATTTACTATTACTACTATTTTCGGACGTGTGGCGTCACATGATGAGCATGATCAAACACTGGAAGATACATTATTTTAATAAACTAAAAGATAAATAAAAGATAACGGTATGTTCTACTTTTAGGAAATCTATAGCACCCCTTCACTACGACCACAAATACAAGATTCAAAAAACATAAGTACCATGAGTGACAACATGAATATTAGGATGCCACATTCAAGAATACAGTATAATACAGGTGAACAATGAACAACATGGAGATGCGGCTCCCAAAAAGGAAACACAAGGCAGGGGCCCTCACAGAAATACTGAATAGTCAATCTCCTCATTAAGGCCAGGAAATGTTGTCGCCTGCAAGGTCGCAATCCAATAAGCTTCTCTCTTTTATTATTTTGAATGAGTTCAATAACCATGACTGGAACGTCCTTGGAACGTTGAATTTTCCCTTTTCTATCCTTTTTTGTGAAATTGTCTTCATAAAATCTACTTCCTTGCTGTATAACGAAGGTTCATATTTACTACCAGCATTATCCAACACTAATTAGAAACAATGATCTACCCGTCATATGCTTCTTAACAAACCACATTACAGTGACTTGGTGGGAAAGGGGAGTGTTAGCCAGGGCTACCTTGAAACTATGTATTGTATTCATAGAAAACTGCTTAAACCCCACAACAACAACAACACTGCTGCTTGTACCAGTGTTGCATCAAATCTATCGACATTTGTATCACTTCATAGCGTCATGAACATTCGCATTCCTTCCTCATTAATCAGCCACATCGCACAATACGACCGTCCATAAAGCCGCCAGTGTTTCCGTACCAAAGAGCCTGCTCTGCCTTTTTGTGTGCGCACCTGCGAGCATGACGTCAGGCCCAAACAAACGTCGGGAAACCACATTAACAGCGACGGCAAATTGTTATTGTTCTAACTTATACCGCTGCATACAGAACGTTCAAGGCGGTTTGCACAATGGAGTCGTCGCAGAAGGGGATTGTAGATCAAGACGCGGCTCGACTCTTAAACAAATGACCTTTAGATCTGCGTAAGGACTGGATGTTCCTGCTGCACCTTTATGCTCTGAGTAATTATTATCAGCCGTTCTTAAACCTGGGGCTTATCAGAATATTTTCTCATCTGTGCAGTGTGTGAAATAAGACTTTCTCCCATACAATGTTGGTCCCTCATCAGAAACATACCTCCAGTTGTGTATAGAGTCTTTTCTTATCTGTTTGTGCAAACTGAATCTCCTAAGGCTCCCACTATATGAGATGCCGTTCCTCAGCGTTTAAGGACACAGTGAGTTTATACAAAGCCACTCCCATAAGCAAAGCTCGCCCGTCTTCCTCAGAATGGCAAAAACACACAGCACACTGGAGCTTCACAACTGTATCCATCCCTCTCTGATGGTAAATTACATCTACAGAGCTGGAGAAACAGCCAGCGGTGTGTTCGATAACAAGCGAGGGAGTGGAAAGAGGCGCGTCTTAAAGGGACAGAGGCCAATTACAAAATGTGTAGAAAGGAAATGAGTTGGAAAGTTTGATAAACATAGCCCAACGAATGGTAAAATACGATACGCTTGTAAGATATGCTTGAAATGCCACAAAATGCCTGAAAAAGCACAATAACCTTGTTCTAACCCGGCATAAGAGGAGCACAAATATTGACATTGCTGTAAGACATGCAAATCATCATCCAAGAACATACACAAACGAGAAAAGACTGTGAACTGTGAAGAACACGTATCCCCTTGCTAAAACCAGCAGGATTCACGGGCAGAAAGCGTGTTTTTGGGGCGTTACGTACTGTAGGTGCGGAGTGAGGACCACGGAGGACATGTACATGGGCCGCTTCTTGATCTGCCGCCTGAAGCCGAACACGGCGTTCTGCTGGAAGCCCTCCCGGATGTTGAGGATGTACTGGTTTTGGAGCGTGATGAATCGGACCTCTTTCAGACCCCTGGCGCTGGCTTCCTCGATTAGCTTCACAACGGGCTGCCGGGAAGAAGACGGGACAAAGGCTTTCATTAACATCAGGGACACGGCGTATTTTGTGGATAAGGCTGATTTGTTTGTGATATTTTAGTTATTTAATTGTCCAGATTGTGGTGAAAAGGAAAGAGGATTCATATAGTGTTTTGAAGCAGAAAATATACGTGAATCAAGAACAAACAGGGAAGTTGTGACAGTCGTGTATAATGTGAAAGATCTTTGTAGAAAATATAAGGGTTGGATGAACGTTTTCAATAATTCTGCTAAATCTTGTATCAAACCTTGGTAATGTTTTCATGTGTTAAACAACTCCTGTACAAGTCATATCATACACTGCGTTCCAAATTATTATGCAAATTGTATTTTTGTGTCAAAAAGGTAGGAAAAAAATATATATATGAAACTCATGGATGGTATCGTCTCTCGGGGCTCTATGAATCACTGACATTAATCTCAGAGACCTGGGATGATTAGTTTTCAGGTTAAGCCCAGTTAAGGGAAAAACTACTGAAAAAGGATGTTCCACTTTATTAAGCAGATCATAATTTTCAAGCAATATGGGAAAGAAAAAGGGTCTCTCTGCTGATGAAAAGCGTGAAATAGTTGAATGCTTTGGTCTAGGTATGAAAACCTTCAATATTTCATGAAAGATTACGCGTAATAATCGTACTGATAAGAGATTTGTGGATGATTCAGAGCACACTCGGGTTTGTGCAGATAAAGGCACAATATGGACCGTTTCTGCCAGACAAACACATCAGATTAGGAGAACAGATGCTACAAAGCATCAAACAGGTATTTGAAGCTGCTGGTGCCTCTGGAGTCTCCCGAACATCAAGGTGTAGGACCCTCCAGAGGCTGCAGTTGTGCATAACCCTTCTATCCGGGCCTCCCCTAAACTGATAACTGAATGCTGATGAACAGAAACGGCTGCAGTGGCTCAGAAATACATGAGGACTCATTTTCAAACAGTCTTGTTCACTGATGAGGCCGTGTAGCCCTGGATGGTCAAATCAATGGAGTAGTGAATAGTTGGTGAATGGCCACCATGTCCCAACAAGGCTGTGATGTGAAGGAGGGGGCGGAGTCATGTTTTGGGCCAGAATCATGGGGAGAGAGCTGGTCGGCCCCTTTAAGCCCGTTTAGGCTCCCTGAAGGTGTGAAAATAACCTTTGAAAAATATGTGGAGATTTCTACTGAATTTGGAACCATAGATTTTTCCAGTAGAGAGTAGAGTTTTTTACTGTTATCACTGGGAGATTTTTTCAACCACATTTAAATGATCCTCTACCAGTTAAATACTTGAAAATTATGCTGACTCTCATTTGAGTTGACAATTTAGAAAATCTAAGAAAAATGTCATTTGCATAATAATTTGGAACGCAGTGTAGGTGCATTTTCTCCCCATGCACCAAATGATTGAGCGATGAACACACAGGAATAGGATTCCGAGGAAAACAAATAGACTTTCTTTCCTGGTGTTGAAATAACATCTTGAATTTGAACTATCCAATGTGTACTCTGCCTAAATCCCACAGCTACTAAAGCATCCTCAAAGCATAAGTAACTCAGAGACATCATTTTCCGATTCTCCCCTCAACAGTGCAAGACCTTGATTAAAAATGAACGCCACACTGCACGGAAATAAATCTTGTGACATTGCCGGAAGTTTATTGTAACAATTATCGGCTTGTTTTATGGCCAGGCTGGGTACAAAAAGTGGTTCTCATGCCGTGTCTGTATCCAAAACAAAATGCCTTCTGTTTCACAAATGCGTATAAAAAACAGAGAGCTATCAATAGACGAGGGCTGGAGCTGAATTGCCTGAGAGCGGGCGCAGCTGTGCGGCGATTCAGGAAAGAGCGTGAATCGATCAGTGCCAGACGATGACATTGATTGCCCCGTGGGCGGAGTCAACGCGCGTCTTACCTCAGAGTATTCCCTCCAGCCAAAGTTGTCTCGGCAGTAGTACTTCCACGTGGTGTGACAGTTGGGGGAGGGGGCGGAGCTCGTGCCGGGGGGAGTGGTCAGTCGTCGGACGCGGTCGAACTCGAGGTCGCACACTCGCATCGCCCCGAAATCGAGAGAGAAGACCCGGCTCCTGCAGAAACAACAATAAGAGAAAAAAACGTGAGACAACGAAAGCAGGAAAAACCACAATCATTCACCGGGACGTTGGGCGACATCCGGTCATGGCAGAGTGACCGCGCTCTTTACGGCTTATCTTTCTGTAATCGACTTTTATAAGTAACTCGCCGTGAAGGAAGTTAAACAAGTCTCCAACTGCACGCTTAATGAGTCATTGTGAGTTATGGATGTCACTATGACTTTGCGTTTGTAGTTAATCATAAAAGGAAGGAATCCAACACAACTTCACTGATGACGTGTGCGGTCGAAAGTAAGTCAAATTCATTAGGTCGATATGTCAAAAGCAGTTTGTGTGACATTCATGACTAAAGTTTTATGAAGATGAAAGATGAGCAAAAATAAAGGATGTTTGGAATGAGTTTGAGGTGTGGTGGGGTATACTTGGATTGTTAACCTTGGCCTGTTAGGGTTTAGGAGAGACACAAATCTCAACTGTGCCTACTTTTTGCACCTCTTAAACACATTAAAAAACCCAATACACAAAAAACTTCAAGCAAAATTGGTCGTACTCCCATCTGGCGTCAAACTCTAAAAATTTGAAAACTACAGACAATTTGTTGGCTGTTCAAGGTTTCCCTGATCACTAAAACCATCAAGGCCATTACTCCCCTAAAAGAGATTCTGAAGTCTTAAAGCAGAACTAAGTAACTCATGCTCCTAGAGGCCATAAGCGCCACTGCAGGTGTCATAGCATGTTGCGTTTTTACTCATTAATTGTCCGTGCGAGTAAATACTACGCTGAGAGAAAAGACAAAGGGAGAGAGGGATATTGTACATCCAATTACACAATGGAGATCATTTTTTCACTCAAACTTGGCTGTAAATATTGTTTAAGTGGTGCTAGCCCGCAGCTAGCTTTGCCCATTAGCCTGTTAGCTTCTTCTTTGTGATTCTATTAGTGTGTATTGCGCCTCAGACCAGGAGGCAGCGAAGTTGCAAACTGGTTTTCTGGCCAGAGACACCAGGGGGAGATGAAAGACCTCCCAATCATCCCATTACAACTTGTATTACCCCCAGAGAAACAAGTTACTTAGTTCTTTAAAAGAGTGACTTTAATGCTTGAATAAAGGTCAAATAGAAGCATAAAAAACACCATTAAGAAAAGCCGTGATAAAATCATTAGTTGCCAATTGTTAACCGTTACTTAAAAGATTAGCAGCATACTTTAGAGCGCGTGAAATTGTAGTGTAAAAGTAAAAGTATATCCTCCCTTAACCCCGCACTGTCTGGGCATCATGGGTCAAATCCCCTCTCCGTGTGCACGACTGTCTCTGCTCCACTGCGCCATACGGCCTCTGGCAAATCCTTTCTGGGTCAGACACAGCACTTGCATGAACGCAGGCATGGCTCTGGCACGCTACCGACATGAGGAGCAGACAGCAGCTCCACACACAGGCTGTATATGCGCTCAGGGATTAGCGCACAGAGTGAAAACATGCACGCAGCCCGCGTCGCTTAATGGCCTCATTGATTTTTCTTTGTTTTTTTGTGGCTAACCGGTTGAATCCAGAGTTAGAGGTCATTCTTGGGTGATTTGTGAATTGAAAGTGTGTGTTGTTTATGAGCAACAGCGACTTCACAGCATTTACGTCTATTTTTTTTTTTTTTTTCACGCTAGGTGTGCAAGAATGTGTGAATGTGGTGACCTGCTAGCCCTGACTAACAACTTGCTAGCTTCTGCAAAACAGCTTGGAGAAGTGAAACCTCATGCGGCACACTGTGTATACATTTGCATGTGGTGCCGGTCACTGGGGTTGTGTGCTCACACCGGCAGTTTCACTGAGGAGGTGATAATTACTGCAGAGTCATCTTCTGGGCAAAGCTAATTATAAAGACGCTAGCTAACTGCTCCGGGCCGGCACTGCTAAGTCATCACGTGAAGCCATGACTGGAAAGGGAAGCGAAATAGAATTTGACTGATGTGAGAAGAAGCAAAACTAAGCAGATTGTCTGGTCATCAGGTTACCAGGAAGTCAGAGCCACTTCTTTACTTACAACAAGCCCATCCAACTTGCTAAACGCTAGCATGCTAAGTGGTTTCCTGGCTGCTGCTCACATCCCAGAATGCATCTCTTTTCTCTCTTGTTCTAATTGGCTTCTTGTTGAATTGGCACACATTGCCAGAGAGGCTACTTTTCCCTGCAACTTTCATAATTCTACACAATTATAAACTCAAAAACTAACATTTGATGGTGGGGATGAGCTGGCATTATTGTTCAAAGCCTAAATAGAGGCTCGAGGCACGAGTTAAACCTCTGCTAAAAGCACCCAGGTGAAATTGACACCGTATTTACCAGCATATGCTTCATGAATGAGATATTTCCTGGTTAAATAAAGGTTTGTTTGAATGTTTGAATGAATGAATGAATGAATGAATGAATGAATGAATGAATGAATGAATGAATGAGGCCCCTCCATAAAAAACACTCCAAATTCGCTTTGAGCTACTAGCATTGTCAGTATTTCTAATAGAGCTTGGAATTGTGTCGTCAAAACAGAAAAAAATATATATATATATATTTTAGTGGTATCCTGGGACTATTATAAAACACCAATTGAGATTTTTATCGTTCCAATAAAAGCGTTTGGGAACTGCAG
Source organism: Gobius niger (assembly GCF_951799975.1). Lineage (NCBI taxonomy): Eukaryota > Metazoa > Chordata > Actinopteri > Gobiiformes > Gobiidae > Gobius > Gobius niger. The sequence goes on along the minus strand of NC_136852.1, from coordinate 8,958,434 downwards.
TGTGTTGAATTTAACAGTTTGCCGCAGCTGATGGACTTGTTTCACTTCTCCACTTTTAAATAGTTTTCTTTTTATTTGCTTATGTCAATCTATAGATACTCTTTCGACTTCCCCATGGAACAGCGCATTTGTAAGGTGTGATTTGATCCAACACGCTATTGCCATCTTCTCCAAAATTGCAGCTTTCAGCGTAATCTGCATCAAAGCAAATACCAAGCCCCTTATTACCCACTCACGCAAGAAGCACTGTACGACTTGAATATGTTAAAGATGTGAAAAGCAAACTGCAGAAAGGAGTGTCACAATTTGACTTCCAAAGAAACTCATCAGGTTAGTGTACCTTTGCCCAATAGCACGCTTTGTAACTAATTTTGTGTCACTTTGTTCCGACACGGAGCTTGTTCCATTCCCGGACTCACAGTGCGTCCCCTGTTCTGCTTTGTGTGCGTTGTATCTGAACGAGAGAACACAGTGGGATCATCACCTGTGCGCTCCGGCTGGCTTCTAGCCCTCTACCCTTGGACTGCGGCGGCGTTTCAAGCACAAACACTGTGTGCTTTTGCCGAATTGTGTCACGGTGACGCTGCGTTTACCGTCAGTCCGTCCCAACGTCACAGCTATAGAGGTTCGCGGAGTTCACGCGGAGGAACAAGCAGCCGGGCCTTTGAAAAGACACCTGAAAAATCGCTCCATTTGGCATTTGGAATGGAGCTCAACGGTCGCACCTCCTCCTCATGGGGCCGGAAATCCCATTCAAAACCTCCATAGACTTTTCAAAAATAGTTTAAAAGCACGACGGAAGCTTATGTGAAATAAAATACTAAATACTGGAAAATCATTTAGAGCACAATTCATACACAAAGTAATGAACCTCCGTAACTTCAAACTCTGCTGTAAAAGGAAATCTCCGGCTGTCGCTCTCCATTATTTTCAGCTCTATGCACCTTTCTTATGACACACAAGCTCCTGAAAACGTTTAAGTCTGCTTCCTCCAGGGCCGGCCCTGCCTATAAGCAGACTAAGCAACTGCTTAGGGCCCCGAGGCAACCAGGGGTACCCAGAGTGCCTACATTTTTATTGTAGAAAATGGCCAAAATAATTCAGTGAAAACGGTGGTACAACGCTTAATATAGTTAAAGCAGTGCTAAGTAACTCTTGCCCCTAGAGGCCATAAGCGCAACTGCAGGTGTCGTAGCAAGTTGCGATTTTTGAACTTATTAATTGTCTTGGAGAGTAAATACTACGATGACAGAAAAGGCGAAGAAAGAGAGGGATATTGTACATCCAATTATACAATGGAGATAATTTATTTCACTCAAACTTGACTGTAAATACTGTTTAAAGTGATGCTAGCCCGCAGTTAGCTTTGCCCGTTAGCATGCTAGCTTCTTCTTCGTGATTTTATTAGTGTGTATTGGTGGCTCTGGTCCGGTGGCAGTCAAGTTGCAAACATGGTTTTCTGGCCAGAGATGAAAGACCCTTCAATCATCCCATAAACACTTGTACTACCCCCACAGGGACTACGGAAAAGGATTTATTAAGGTAAACAGTTTACTTAGTACTGCTTTAACAAAACAATGAAATTCTGTTTAGCGTCATATTTTTTGTTTGAACTCCCTTCAAGAAGTAAAAGAAGTTAAATATAACATAAGCAGAAGACCATGCACTAAGAGCACAATCATCAATATTGAGCCCAGTCAGCACTGGTTTTATGAGGGGCCCCCAAGTCAGATTATGCTTAGGGCCCCTTGAGGGCTGGGGCCGGCCCTGGCTACCTCTCAAAAACGAGCCAAAATCATCACATAAATTCAAATCAATTCAAATAAAGCGTCATGCGAGTTCAATAATGTCGCCAACAATAAGCAACTACGCTCGCAGCGGCCACTCTCGGACTGATCTCAGACCAGCCTCTAAAAATAAAATTCCATCTGTTAAATTAAGTGCGATGAGAATGTGCGCTTTGATTGTGTTAGCCAATCGAACGATGGAGAGAGAGAAACAAGCCCACGCTGGCACCGCGCTCAAGACCTGGCTTGAAATGTCATGCTGCTCTGAGCAATGATAGCCTCGAGGTAGAAAAGGTCACGAGATAATTCGAAGAAAACGGCGTTCGGTTCTTATTTTGCGTAACGGGAAAAACAAGGAGGTGGAGCAGTCTTGTTGATGCGAGGGCTGCACAGGTAATCAAAGCAGAATCAGGAGTGCAACTTTATTTAATTTGCAGAGAAAGGAAATGCCCTTTAAAAAAAAAGAAGCAAAAAATGCATCTCTCCATGAGGACTTTTTAGGCAAACCTGCTGGCTGTAGTTCATAATCTCTTTTTCAGGCAAACGTTTAGTGGTTTATACGTTTACTCTCAAGCGTTAAAGCTTCTGAATTGGATCGTTTTCCCCAAAAGAGTGAAAGAAAACGCTCTTGTGAGTCAGGTGGAGCCGAGAAGCCGCTCGCAAAAACCTGTTTTCAGCTCATTTCGACAAGCTCCTACTGAATGTGTTTACCGGCCCGGCGTAAAGGGAAGAGTGCTGCCTCAGCGCTCAGCAAAAAAAAAAAAAAAAACGGAATAAGTGAAGGTTAAGAAAACTTTGGCGCTGTCAAGATGGCGGCTAATCCCCACACGCCGGAGAGCCGCGGCGTTCTCACGTCTGTTCATACAGGGACCCGCATACCAGCATCAGTCATGCCATTGTGCACGTCACACTGTGGGGAGAGGAGAAAATAACACACGCAGGTATTCCTCTGACAGATTCATGTACGTACACGCAATCGGCAGCCAGTTATGCTCAGATAAGTCAGTCAGTCGAGCGAATCTGCTGACGGAGGCGGCTTTGGCCTGACACCTCCAGGTCGCGGGTTAGTTCCTTTTTCACTGCTTTGCTTTATCTTTCAATGATTCGTTTACTATTATTGTTATGTTGAAGTACGAGGCTTATAAAGGGGCTGCACCTTTCTGCATCATGGGAAGTGAATGGAATTTACCACAGGCGTAAACCTTTATTGACGTTCACAAACACGATGGAGGGCAATGGCATTTTCCTATTTACCTTTTAAACTTCTATTTCACTGAAAAACTGTCAGTAATTTGACGAGGTTGCAACACCAGATGGCTACATAATTTATTCATTCAAATATTTCTGGAAACTTTTTAAAGCCACGGTGGATAGAAATAATCTTAACAGGCATATCCTGCAAAAAAATTTTTTAGCTTTTAACCATGTTACATAACATAGTGTCGTTCTCTTGTCAAAAACATATCTGGGGGTCATTTACCAAGCAATTGCTCATATCAAAACGAGGAGCATGTGCAAAAGTGGATAAGCATTTACACATTATAGTCACACAGCGTTCTCTTGAATTTTGCATATTTGATTTAAAGCAGTACGTGCCCCCGGCCATAAGTGCTACTGCAGGTGTCGTAGCATGTTGCATTTTTTACTCATTAATTGTCCGTGAGAGTAAATACTACACTGACAGAAAAGACAAAGGGAGAGAGGGATATTGCACATCCAATGACACAATGGAGATAATTTATTTCACTGAAACTTGGCTGTAAATACTGTTCAAGTGGTGCTAGCCCACTAGCCTGTTTTGCCCGTTAGCCTGTTAGCTTCTTCCTTGTGTGTATTGGTGGCGCCGAACCGGTGGCAGTCAAGTTTAAACTGTGGTTTTCTGGCCAGAGACACCAGGGGGAGATGAAAGACGCCCCAGTCATGCCATTAACACTTGTATCACCCCCAGAGGGACTACGAAAAGGGTTTATTAAGGTAAACAAGTTACTTAGTGCTGCTTTAAGGCCCTACAATTTTAATACAAATGGTAGATTTGGTGCAACATGCCCATTAAGCGCTATATGCCATTTTTCATCTTGCACTCACCTAAATGTAGTATTTATTGCATAGTAGCAGTATTAAGTTAAAAGCGGTCGGATCTGAATTTCCAGGATACTGTTGCGTCATATAGGCCTGTCACGATAAAACAAAATATTGATATATTGAGGCAAGAAAATATCGCGATAAACGAGTTTATTGAAAAGAGGAATCGAACTCTAAAGCTTAGAAATGGCAGTGAAGCTTTGTTCGAACATTGCTTAATCGCAAAATACCCCACAATAAACATAACTACAATGAAACACAGCTTACTTCGATAAAAACAATAAAGTATTACGTTAGTACAGACGATGCTTGTATTGCTTGTCATTTAGTCGATAATGAAACACAAAACTATCCTCCACATTTTGTAAACTCGCAACGTTTTCTGAGCACTTCTACACTCAAAGTTCATTTGTTACGGCTCCACCGATTTGCTAGCTGCCATTAGCTCACAATGAAAGCTCGTCAGGCAGCTGTGGACATTGTTAAATATCGAAAAATATCAATGAGAAGTTCCTGAAAGAATGTTTAAGCCTTGGTTATTCATGATATGTTGACTTGCTCGAGCCGAACATTGTGTGTCACTGACTGTTTTGTAAAGGATTGCAAAAGAAAACATTCCTCAGACCCGGCCCCGGCCCGGCTCTCGGCTCAAGGTGTCCCCAGTGTGTCCTCTCGCCCCTGCCTTCGAACGTTTAAAACCATTCGAAAAAAGTACGGAGAGTATGAAATGATAAATGTGTCCACCTGGGAACACTTGAGAAAGAGCAGAGCGCGCAAATAGGCCTTAAAGAGGGAAGAAGGCGGACGAATAATAGAAAAGAAAAGGCGAGAGCGGAGAGAATACGAGCCCGGGACACCGTTATCTGGAGTGCGGTTTAACGGCTTTCGGGGCAAACTAGAAAAGAAGTAAGCGGAGTAAACAAATGCAAATGTGGTGTCAGGGAAAGAGAGATTTTGAGTTAGTCACAAATGAATTACTGCAGTTGAGAAATCTTTGTTGCATTATCAGCCAATATGATCAGTAATTTAACTGAATGGGTCAGCTCAAACATTATCAGATAGTAGTTAGTTATTAAAGCTTTTCGTGATCCCTGATAAAAGGCAAACATCATTAATGCAGTAATGAGATTGAATACTGTTATAATAATAATGTTCATTCTGACTGCAAAAAAAAAACAAAGCAGTTGTGAAGAATCTGAGCATTGATTTGACGGCGTGTTTGAACTCAGCTAAGGCGGGGCAAGTAATAGGAGTTTCAACTTTAATGGCAAACATTTATCAAAGCGCCAATACTGTACACTGGACCCAATTTTATGTTTGATTCAGGTTATGTGGCCTGTGTAATTCTGATCATGCTTAGTTGTTAAGCATGAAAAAAGTGAAGATACAGAAGTAAAAAAAAAGTGACGTCAACAATGTGAAGAAAAAGATCCATTTAGATCTATTTTGTAGCTTTCAAATGAGGTGTTACTCTGGCCCATAGTCTGTAAGCTCCAGTCAAGAAGCTTTTGGGTAAAGCCGAACTAGAGAAAAGGCGCTTGGTTAAGACAGGGGGTTAAGTGGTTAATAAATTATGAGTTAACACATAATTCATCACTAGAAATTCATTAGTTAACAATGACGAAGTATGTGAAGAACTATTCATTAGTCATTACCTGTAGTAGTTATTAAGTGTTAGTCAACCTTAACTAATGAATTGTATATGAATTAGGTGTTAATTCATGATTTATAAGGCAAGAAAAGCATAGTAATTTTAAAGTGCTACCAAATTCAAAAATAAATGAAGTCTGTCCCTTAAAAGATCTCGTGGGACAGAATGTCCAGACCTCCTTGTTTGGTCTACGTTGAGTACAACACATTTTGTTGTCGCAAAGTTTGAGATTGGTCTTTGTTGAGAGGCTTTGTCGTCCCCGCTTGTCCATTTCTTTGTGCATATAACAGTATAAAGTATCTTATCTACGCTCTTTACTATTTAACATAAAGAATTAATGATTACACTTATGTTTGTATCTAAAAAACAGAACTGTAAAGCCTTTGAATGATCCTGTGCACAAATTCTGCCCTACAAATAAACGCGCCTTGCTTTCGAGATTTCAAGGATTTTAATATAAGTGCTGTCCCAATAGAAAAGAGTTTAAGATGCAAATAAAACCGAGGTCAAAGAGTTTACAACTGCAATTGCATTATGGGAAAACAGTGAGTGGAAAGGTGGAGGGATGAGTGGATAAGAGGCTGTGAGTAAGCAGCGACGCCTCACTGATTCATACCGTGGAGCTGTCTGACACGTCACACACACACACACACACACACACACACACAACACACACACACACACACACACACACACACACACGCTAAACCGGCTCGCTCAAGCCTCGCCTTTTTAGTTTCCCTGGATCGTGACAGTGTACACAAAGCGGCTCACACGGAATCCCCTGCGATATCAACACACACACACACACACACACACACACACACACGCAGAGGCGCTGGTGTCAGGTCGCTCTGCCCTGGGAGCGCGGCGTCTCTGAATGACGAGTCGCCCTCTCCGCACACCTGCTGCTGCGGCGGCGGCGACGGCGCACAAAGGGCCTGCTTGTGTTTCAGCCGCTCACGTGCAGCGCTTTGAAACAAGTACACAGGATCCCAAAGAGGTTTGTGAGAAAGGGATTCAACTTCTCCCTTCTTTGTAAAATCACGGAGGACAAACGGCAGTGGCACACCTACGCTTTTACGAAGTAGAATACAAATATTACACATTTTCTCTCACATCTTTAGTTCGAAACGGTTGTTGGCTCATTTAGGCGGACTTTGTGGCTCACATCAATCCAATATCCTCTAATTAGTGGAGAGTTTTTCCAAGTAAATGTGCTTTCTGAAGGTGTTTAATCACTTCTACTTGGGTGATTATTGAAGCGTCTGTATTCTTGACTGAAACATGTGGTCACTCTTTACCTCCTGAGTAAATCTGTAATAGACAAAAACTTTATTTGGCATGAAAATGGAATTTAAATTATCAAAACTCTTTTATCTTAAAGGAACAGGCCACCGTTTTTCCATACTGACATATGTTCTTACCTGAGCTTAGATGAGTTGATGCATACCTGTCTGGTCTTTGTGCGTGCCCTCAGTCACACAAAAAGACCAAAGATGTTGGCAGCATTTAGCCTCTCCGAGTATATTCCTATGGCTCCAAACAAAATCAACTCGTCTAAGCTCAGGTAAGAACATATCTCAATATGGAAAAACGGTGGCCTGTTCCTTTAAGTTATTCTGGTTTTATCCACTGTGTGTAATTCCAGGGTGTATAGAGACGGCATCGCGTCATAGAGGGCGTGGCTTCGCCGAGGGGGAAAACAGAATCTTTAGGGAAACACACTTTTTCCACTCTATATAGCCATTTTCTGGTGGAATATGAACTTATTTATCACATACAAATAAAGTCAAGTCTAAATCGAGCCCATATGGATAATTTTCCACAGCAGATTGTTCAGTAGAAGCGAAAAAAACTGCAGTTGTAGCTAGCATTAGCATCAGCACGCTGCTAACATGTAGCATTCTCCGTAATTTATGTATTTATGGGCTGTTGAACCACTTTGCTCCTCCCTATGTGTTTGCATCTTTATTGGGTAGAAAACTATACCAATATTTCAGCATTTGTTAAAATAGTTTTTGAATAATCAGAGAAAGTTTAGATTTTTCTCCAAATTGTTTTCCCCTTAACTGTTTTCAAACCATATATGGGCGAATCCAGAGATGCCGAATACTGTTTTGCTTTATTTTATGTCATGTTTGTCATATTACAACACTAAAACATAAATTCAACTTGCTAAAAAAAAGTGCTGTGTAAAAGTGATATTATTCTAAAAATGTCAGTACATTACTCAAATACTTTTAACACTACCCACTTGTGATCTTAAAATATGCTTTTAAAGTCATTTTTTTGGCACCTCAGCGTAGAAGTGTTAACCCTAAATGAGAAAGGACTTCAACAATAGGTGCGTGGGGCTTAAAACACTCACATGGGAACTGAAAACCTGCAAAAGTTCCGTTTTAGTCATATTTGTTTGTCACTTCACCCAAGTTTTGGTTCTAATTTAGTCATTTAAGAAGTACTGCTTTGACACAATTTGATTTTGGTTTGGATTTATGACGCACACTGTTGAAAATATACTATATTCCATCAGCCTTTACTTTCCTTCTTAACACTCTCACGTGTTTTCGCAGCCACACACACCCATGTCCTACACTGTTTACAACACAGTCTAATACTTGTGCGGTGAGCAGTAAAAGTAGTGAAAATCGGGGGGTTAGGAAGTGGCCAACTCCGACGTGAGTACGACACAAGGCCACAGGCAGTGCCCCGAAACATAAACCTGCCAACATTAGCTTATCGCCGCGCCACTTCTCGCTCGGGGCGATGACTGGGCCGTTCCTGCCGAGTTCACGACTAAAGGCGGATTAGCCGGACTTCCACGGCTGCTTATCATATGGATGGGATTAACCTGCGCTATGGATCATACACATGGGAACAGCTCAGCACACAGGCACATTCCCCCCGCGCTCGTCTTTGTGAAGGAAGAGGGGGGGGTGCGTTTCCATACCGACACAAGAGCCCAGTAAATATAGAGCTATAATGAAAGTCTCGAGGGGCCAGGCTGACCGGCACCTTGTGCGAACATGGCGGACACAATGCGGAACTCCCTCCATCGCACTAATTTTCACCGGAGTTATCAATATTCTTGTTCATATTTCAAACACTGGTTTCATGGAGTTTGGGAACTTTTATTGATTAAGGAATTGAATTTAATACTGATATTTTCACATTAGTACGGCTGAATATGGATGTTACAGGGCAAAGTCAACAATAAGTAGATTTGGGGGTCAATTGTCTTGACATTACCATAAAAATCTGCTATTTTAGGGACTATAGGTAAAAAATATTTCAGTTAGGGTTAAGTATCTCTATTTTGTTTCAACGGGTTAACGGTGCCTTTATTACATTACATCTAGAGCCATAAACCGAATGATAATGGTCATTGTTTCATCATTTCTTTGAGCTGGAACAACCTAGTAGGTAGATGGGGGAGCAGGTCGTCTCATAATCAGAAGGTAGGAGTTTGAATCCCAGTTCCGGAAGATGGACACTGTCGTTGTGTCCTTGGGCAAGACACTTCACCCTCCTTGCCTCCAGTGTGTGAGTACACTGGTGTATGGATGAGACAGTGAATGGGCGACTGGTTCGTTACTGTAAAGCGCTTTGGGCCTGATGAAGGTAGAAAAGCGCTGTATAAGTTGAGACCATTTAACATTTTACCAGAGTAACTTTTAGACGGTTTCCCTTACCAACTCAATCCCACAAATACTGTTTATTTGTTTTTTTTAACAGTACCCTTGATACATTGTACCTAACTACATTAAGTACAATGTAATGTAATAAGACATAACTCTAACCTTAAGCCTTAAACCTTAAGGGTCTCGTGTCCTAATACATTATGTACCTACAAAGTACTAATACAAGTTCCTCTATTGTGCATCTAACCCATAGGTACAAGTTATTACAGATTGTTACAGAACACATTACACTGGACTTAATGTAGTTAGGTAGAATGTATCAAGGTAGTGTAAAATAAAGTGATACCAATATTTTTTTACAGTATATTCCACACTGGCATCGATTAACGGCACCGAGCTTAACTAAAAGTAGAGAAAAGCTGTCTGAGTACCTCTATTTGACAATAACACCAGTATCTAACAAAAAAGTGCCTAAACTTCTTTATTTAGACAAACTTTCCATGAATGACATAATGGGTAACTTGTATGTATATTTTAATACAGACCATGTATTTCATTAGTATCTATTGAATTATATTTTGGGGTTCGCATTTTGTTTCCATTTGCATTGTTGTCTTAGTTTTGTGAAGCGCTTTGTGATTTGTCCGCTAAACACATTTACATTGTAACTTCTTCATCAGTTTATTGTTGAAGGCGCCGGCACAGTTTAAACCAGCTCTTGAGTGAATCAAACATGGCCGCCCGAGCTGGATGTTTAGTCCCACTGCGTCGCCACGGTAACGTCCCATCTAGACTTATAATATACATCCTCTTCAGATCTCTAACAGTGTTATCTTGCGCTGCCTGCCGGTCTCCACGGCGACGGAAAGTGTGTGTACTCGGGGCTGCTCTGTGCGGTACGCCCAGTCCGACACAAAGCTTCGGTAAATAACACAAACGACGGCTCAATGACCGAATTATACAGTCTGCTCGTGCTCCTTTAGATGTGGGTGAGTCAGCGCGCTGAAATTACCCCGGCATCGGAAGATCGCTGCGAGACAATAAAACAATTACAACCTGGAGAATGAGTGACAGAGCGACACAACAGTGCGTGTGCGCTTACGTGCCACCGCTTTGTCGGGCAACGGTCATCAGCTGGATTAGGTCACGTGACTGGATTTCTTTACTTTCAAAGGGTGCGATGATGTCACCATTAGGTTCCTGTCGCTTTAAGACCAAGGCAGCATTCTGTATTCTTGCAGCTTAACTTCTTTTATCTATGGCTGAAAATATAACTGCAACTGAATCACAAAAGGAACAGGACAACTAGGACTAATATTTCATTTTTATTGGAAGATTTAATCGATTCATTAGGTGTTTTTTGGTTCGGTTAGGGGTTTTTTTACACCCAGTTTAACCTTCCAAGCACAGGTCATATATTTTATAAAGTACATATCCTTTGCAAACAACAAAATATCTTAATAAATGTGATATTATGCACAGCTTTCCATCTTCCCTCAATGTTAAAGGCCCTATACCTGATTTTTGTTTGTTCATTCTTTTCACTCTTGAAGCAATTCGCCAATAATGTGAATTCTTATTTGTTATTTTATTTCAGTGAAGCAGCAAATTAATGAAGAAATGCTGGGTAGAAAGTATTTTTTTTTTTTTTTTTTAGCTACTGACAGGAAGTGACATAGATAGAGGTACTAATTTCCCATAGATACAGACAGCATCTCTGGAATCGCCCATATATGGTCATGTTTGAAAACAGTTAAGGGGGAAAACAATTTTGAGAAGAATCTAAACTTTCCCTATTTATTCAAAAACTACTTCAACAAATGCTGAATTATGAATATAGTTTTCTACTAAATAAAGATAAAAGAAAATGGAGAGGAGCAAAGTGGTTCAACAGCCCATAGATACATAAAAAAACAGAGAATGCCAAAATGATGCTACATGTTAGCATCGTGCTAATGCGAACGCGAGCTAGCGCTTGCTATGACTGCCGTTTTTTTTTTCCGCTTCTACTGAACAATCTGCTGTGAATAAATATCCATATGGACCCGATTTACACTTGACTTTATTTGTATGTGATAAATAAGTTTATATTTCGCCAGAAAATGACTAAAAAGAGTGAAAAACTGTAATGACATAACATGGTCGGCACGGCAACAGTTTAAAATATTTTGCCTCTACTTATGTCACTTTCTGTCAGTGTCCAATAAGGAAGTGAAACTATAAACAAACTAAAGAAAGCCGGGTGAAACTATGAGCAAAATCTTAAGTATAATTGTGATAACGATGTTTTAGCAAGACTTGTGTCAAATGTGTGATATGCACTTTAATTCATTACAGTGTCCTTTAATGGACTTACACCATGAAGCCTTACTTTTAACCCCCGTGGCCAAGTGTGAAGCCGCTATGAAGTGAAACAAGTCTAGCCCCTTGACCTTGAGCAGTGTGAGATATAGATTCCATTGGAGAAAACAATGCGGTAACTATTTTCCCTGCAGGGAATTCTCAACACGTAGGAGGCGCAAACATTGTATCCGGAGGTGTTATTGTCTAATGTGAAAACGTGAACATGTTCAACGTCAGTGTTTTCAATCAACCGTTTCATAACAGTCAAACCAGTTTCACGTCACGGTTGCAACAATCGCGCAGGATAAAAGGCGACACAAATGCCGTGAATGATCAGGGCGCGCGTACGTCAGCGCTGCTCTGTCGCTGAGTCAGACGACCCCCAGGCCAAGGACCTTTGAGGAACCTAACACCAGGTGGAGATCCTGTTTACAGAACAAGCTTCTCTCGTGTTTCTGTGGAAATTCATAAACTCGGCTGCAGCCAAATCTCTGTATAGATAACACTTCATACAGTCATGAGGCCGACTGCAAGGTCACTGCAATAATGTCAACAGTAAAGTAGATGTGGTTAAAGCAAAGCTATGGTTTCAGCAAATGATCGAATAAGATACTTTCTAAAGAAGGCTACGAAAATGGACCCCGACAACTTCTGTGTGACTTTTAAAAGTAGCAAGTCTAGCTTTCCAGATGTCATCGTCTGCTTATCTAGTCAAATATGGATGTTTTGGATGGCCGTTTGCATATTCAAAGACCTGCGTTCAGTGTTCAAATCTATTGTCAGAATGATACGCACTCATTTACCTGAAAAGGCCTTGCACCTCTGCACAAAGTACGCAATCTCTTCTCTGGTCAATCTCAATAACCGTCATGGGACCTTAAAACCGTCAGCTGTTTCTTTGGCAGACACAGCGCTAACCTTTGGTGTTTGTTTGTTTTAGCTGGAGTTTATCTAAGTTCATTTTTCCGCCATATCGTCCAGCTGCAAGTTTTAGCTGCTCCATATTCTGCGCTTAGCTGTAAAAGGAACAACATAAAAGTAGTGAAAGTGCTTTAGAGCTGCACAGGTTTCACATGCAGTATCTGTACTCCATTTTTGAACTAGAGTAAAAGTGTTTGTGTTCGCCTTGACCACATTCCAGGCCTGCAGTGATGAGATAACATTGCATTCGGTGGAAATGTGTGTTAAATGCTGCTTTATTCTATGTGGGTAGCTTGAACACTCCTCTGATTGTGCATAGTTTTCTGTGATCTGTGAGTTTCTGTGAGTTAGGGAAGTTCTTTTGCTTCTGAACTTCTCCCTCCGCTGCCTGTCGCCTGTTCGCATATGAAACATAATGCATGGAGCGCTTTCTGAAAAGAACTGCATGTCATCGCTCCGCCGGGTTACCGTCAGAGCTCGTGGAGAGGGGGAAATGAGGTAAGCCGCTTGTCCAAACACTCTCTTATTTGAGAAAAAGGTCATCGGCCCGATCCCCTCTATCAGACGCCGCTGTGTGTGTGTGTGTGTGTGTGTGAACCTACAGTAGTTCAACAGGAAGCGCTACATGCTCCTTTATGTCAGCCCACGAGCTCTTGCCAAATGCTTGCGTGCCGAGCGTGCGTGTGTGCGCTCGTAAAAAGAGAGGGTTTATCTGTCTGCGAGGAGGCGTGCGTGAGAGCAACCCGAGCCACTAGCGAGCGCCTCTTGTGCCGGCCGTTTTCGTGCGAGCCCCCTTCGTGCCAGCGCAGACGAGTGCGTGAGCGTTCGTGCTTGTGCGTGTGGGTGTGCGCGAGCGAGCTGCGCGACCGAGGCCGAGGGGAGAAGCTGCCAAGCACGCCTGTAACGCTGACCGCACAAGGCAAGCGAAGGGTCAGGGCAGTTCACAGCATTCTGCCAGGAGAGCTGTTAAGTCTAGCCGCAGAGGGCGTCCCGGCCAAATCGCAGGCGCAGAGACTGAGGGATAGGCTACAGGAAATGGACTGATAAGTGAAATCAGGAGATGGATGAAAGGTCAACGTGGTTCTGTCTGTCAGTGCGTAGACTCTTCCATCTTACGTCAAGGATATCTTTGTATCTGTTAAACCCTTCAGTCATCTAGAGCAGGGGTTCACAAACTTGTCACACCATGTAGCACCTCATAAAATACAATTTGAACTTCCAAGTAACATAAAGCCGAGATCAAGATCAAATCAAGACTAACCCAGGTCCAAAAGGGGTTTAAAATAGACCATATCTGGACTGAATTGGAGCTTAACGGGGTGTAAAGTATGTCTCAGCCAGAATAACACCCAACTTGAATGCACGACTAAAGCAGAAATGGCATTATCTTACATTAAAATGAATAAATCCTAAGATTGGAGATGACCCTGGCCCTGAGTGGAACCCGAAGAAGAGAACCACACTTTCCGTCAAGACGCTTTGTCATTTTCCGACCAATATCACTTCAGAACTGACTATGGTGGAACGTCAGATACAAAAGTGACACCAGCTGACAACTAAGTGAAGCAGCCCCATAATAGTGACTTTTATGGCGACTTCTCCTTTCCTTTCATTCATATTTCCGATATATATCACAAGTACAGTGAATAGATCTCGATATTCTCACAGAACGTACAGCATCTTCCATCCCTTTCATTCATAATTCTCAGTAAAAGTCAGAAACCTCCTCGAATGCTCCTTCTGCTTTGTGAAATGACTGTTTTATCGACAGCAGGAGACACTGGCTCAAAAGTAACCTTCGATACCGACGCATGACTTGGCCCGGGTTCATCGGCTGCGCACACAACAGCTGGGAAGTGTTGACGCTTTCAGTTCTGCCGCTGAAACCCAAGAGGAAGCGCTCATTCTGCGCTTTACACCGTTCCCAAGCGCAGAAGAGGCTTATCTCCCACAACAAGGAGGCCTATCTACTTACTGCGCAATTGTTTGCCGAGTCACAAGCAAAAAAAAAAAATCAACTGTATCGCCCATTCATCCCTTAAAAGCGGGTTTCAGGAGTGGAGGAATTGGATATTGGTCTTCTGTTATAACCATGGTTTGCCAAAGTAACGAGACGGGTATTCAAATTCTCTCCCAGGCCTACTTAAGGAAGCTTAGGAATATTTATCCACCACAATGCTTGAGTGAGTATTTGGTTACTACTTTGAATGGGCAGAACTGAAAGTAGAATATGATGAGACTTTGAAAACAGAAGCAGAGAAATGAAGTACGTCTCCTTCCTCTTATGGAACCACATCTAAATAAACAGGATGAATGAAGGTGCAGGTGCTGAGGAACACTACTTACTGGTACTTGAGTCGCACTTGCTCATTGTCCGGGTTGCAGTAAAGTCTCTCCAGTTGCTCCTGGGAATCGTCTGCTATGCTCTGCCACTTGTGAGTGCTGCTCCGGCGGATCTGCCAGTGGTAGGGCAGCACCGTGTGGTGATGGGCGCAGTCGTTGCCGTAAACACAAAGTCCTTGAAGGAAATCCACACAGATGTCCACAGAGTCCGCCTGGTGCGTATGATACTGGAGCTGGGTGAGCAGCTCGAAAACCAGGTCTAGGGAAGCCTCCTCACTCTTATCCTGAAACAGTACCCCTTTGTCAGGCTGAGCGACCGGTAAAAGCAGGGGAAGGGACTCCTGGACAGCAGTGCAGTCTTTGAGTGGGAGGCTTTTGGAAACAGAGGTTAAAAGGTCATTGCTTTTGATGGAGCAGTCCTGAAGAGGGGTCTGAGCTTTGACTGTGGGGGGTATATCCGTGCTCGGGGGAGTACTCCCAGTGGGCCTTAGGCCTGGTTTCACCTGAAAGCAGTGACTACTGTGTGAGGAGGGATCGGGGATTTTGGGGTGCTCCCCTGAGCGCTCAGTCTCTTCCAGTTCTACAGTAGTATCAGTTATTTCCATATCAGTGTCCCGGGATATGAGCCCAGTAGTGCCATCATTGGCAGCTGTTGAGTCTTTCAAACAGTCCTGGTCCATACAGCTCTGTTTCACTACTGCTGCAGCACACAGGCTGCCAGGAGTCCGGCCCGGCTGGTTCCGGGGCACAAACACCCCATCCCCAGAGACCAGAGTGTCCGAGCTGAGTAGAGTGGTCAGGATGGGGTCCTCCAGGGCACGGTGGAGGCATTTGGCATCCAGTTTTCTCT
Source organism: Gobius niger (assembly GCF_951799975.1). Classification (NCBI taxonomy): domain Eukaryota; kingdom Metazoa; phylum Chordata; class Actinopteri; order Gobiiformes; family Gobiidae; genus Gobius; species Gobius niger. Next base: position 8,942,813 of record NC_136852.1, on the reverse strand, counting down.
GCTTCTTTTTGAAGAAAGGTTTCACTAAGGGTATTTTATCAGACAGCCCCACAATCTGGTTCTCTGTGAAGTTGTCCCCTTCACCCATGTTTAAGCTGATATCCAGCGACAGCCCAGTCGGCACAACGTCTGCTGATTTCTGGAGAATGTGCAAAGTTTTATCCATGATCCCCTTCTAAAGCCAGATAGCCCTGGGAGAGGAGAAAGAAAGAGAAAGAGGTAGTCATCAAAGATAACACCTATAATCCTATAAGCTCAGTTTCCAAGGTGAAGTCATCTTGGCGCATAAAGCTATGATTAATGGTTGCTTGGACGAGCTATTATGCCATAAAATTCCTCTTTCCTTTCTAGAAGCACAGCCCTCGCCCTGTCTGAGCCGAAACGAAACCTGTCCTGCGACAAATTCTGACTATCCCAGCTGCAGCAGAACAGCAACGCACCTCTAGTGTTTTGAGAGCTAAATACAAAAGCGTCGGGATAGTTTGTAATGTGGCTGACTTCTTAGCGCGCTGCGAACGGCATTAAACCACACACACAATGGGCCACCCTATAGGCTATTGTCTAAACAAAGTACCACTCCGCAGGCAGCCTATCCGTATCTATCCTAAAACAGTCAAACTTAAACAGTAGGCTATTTCATGCCAATGGGGCGACCTGGTATTTCCAGGGACTAACCAGACCAGGTCCTGCTCAGCCTCCGAGATCTGACGGGATCTCGCATTCAATAAACAACAAACACTAGATTGTTTTGCAGTAATTGTGCGAAATTGGTCTGCTTACTAAGCATTAAATCTTGTGCCTTTGGTCTCTCGCTAACGTCATCCGCGCAATTACAGCTGCGTCTCCAGGCTGGAGCGATAAAATCATTACTGTAACAAAACCTCTCTCTCTCCCGGGACTATGTATTTTGATCACGGGAGTCCGATACGCAGCCCCTGCCGTCTACGTGCAGCTTACACAACGCTGCCCGAGCAAGTTCGCACGTAGGCTCCAGTCTCTCTCCAACACACAGCACTGCGGCGGAGCAGGGCCAGCACAGACATTGCCCAAGAGCTTCACAACAACCGCACAACACACTTCTTCTTCTCGCGATTAAACGCTTCTATAGCGCGGATCGACGCTGTAAAGTCGAGCAGCTTCCCTAAAACAAACACAAAGCCCCTCCGCGACAGGACTGGTGTGTGGACCTACAGCTGCCGCAGTCTTCGCCGTCCAAAGAAAAAAAAAAAAAAAAAAGGAACGCTACATTTTTTTGGGAACCAGGACTACAAGACCGTACCTGCGCAACAAAGTCCGCCCCTCTCCCCCAGATCTCGACTCTCTGCGCGGGGCTATATCCAGTGCGCACATCGGCGACGGGCTTGATCCACTCGGGAAGAAATACTATCCGTGTCCCGGGGGGCTAGGCTGTCGTCCCGTGGGGTCTGCCCTGTCCCAGTGCTGCCCCCGCGGCGCTCATGCTCCGTCTGCTCTGCCCGTGTCTTTGTATCTGCTCCCGGACAGAAGAGCGCACTGGGGCCCGACAAAGACCCAGCTCGGAGACACAGCTGTGGAGAGTGACGCTCGCGCTCTCCGCCTGCACCGTGTCCGCGCGTCAGGCCCCGCCCATTAACCTGGTCACAGAGCGGTGGGGCGGGGCTTAGCTCAGAGCCCTGCGCGAGGGAGGCGTCTGCTGGTGCATGCGGGAGCTGCAATGGGAATAAACTATTTTTTTTTAAATCTGTGAGATTCAGAGATGCTTAACCTTTTAACCCCCGCATTAAACCAAGTGCATTTTCTCCAGTTCAGCTTTACCCAAATCCATAAGGTCGCAGTCTATAGGCCAGTGTAACGCCTCATTTGAAAGCTAAGACCTATGGATCTTTTTCCTCGCAGTGTCGTCACTTTGTCTTTGACATTGTTTTCCCCACGTTTTTATGGCTTTTTTTGTCATTTTTTGTGGTTATTTTTTGATGCTCTTTTGTGGCTTTTTTGTCACATTTCTGTCACCTTTTTGTTGCGTTTTCATCCTTGTATTCATCTCATTTTTGTTGCTATTTTGACACTATTTTCAAAAAGCTTTCAGATTTGGGTAAAGCCAAACGGGACAAAATGGGGGGTTAAGAGGTTAAAACTGTATAAAAACTAATGTTAGAGATAATATAGATAAGATAAACATCAGAGAATTATCTATAGCAGGTTTTTAAACGTCAGAGAGCTACTTTTGCTTCAAAGACACTCGCGTGAAGTGCGACCTAGGTGAAGTTCACTTGGAGAATTAGGTGCCAAGATGACATTTCAAAGAAAATGAATTGTGTTTTGTCCTTATTCTTTACTGTTGTAAACTATTTTTAGCAGATTGTTCAGCAAAGTAGCTAAAATGTGAGTCATCAAGCGCATGTAGAAATGCAGTGGCTCATTTTGGATTGAAATACCAGGGCGTCAACGTTTTCTATGCATGTTTTCTAAAAGTAAATATGAATGGATTATTTGAACTCATTTAAAACATTACATAATTTATCCCACAGCTTCTTCAGGGATTTGCTTTTGTCAGAAAAGGGTTGTCAAACTCTTTGGTGTCGCGGTGCAAACATAAAACCTAGGGGAAGGGGGCGATGGCACAGAAAAAACATCCAACAATGAAAGAGGAAGCCACTAAATCAGAAGTCGAAGAGTTCATAGACACATTTCACAACTTGCAGGGTCACTATTTCGGGTCACAGAAATGCAGGAAAACTCGCCTGTAAGTTATAACCTCTTTATGCGCCTTAACCGAGCACAAAAATGACAAAAACGCACAAAAACGCAGCAAAACAGGTGACAAAAAAGCACCAAAAATGCAGCAAAACAGGCGACAAAAAAGCACCAAAAATGCAGCAAAACAGGCGACAAAAAAGCACCAGAAAACGTGGCAAAACAGGCGACAAAAAAGCACCAGAAAACATGGCAAAACAGGCGACAAAAAAGCACCAAAAATGCAGCAAAACAGGCGACAAAAAAGCACCAAAAAACGAACAAAACAGGCAACAAAAAAGCACCAAAACCGAACAAAACAGGCAACAAAAAAGCATCAAAACCGAACAAAACAGGCAACAAAAAAGCACCAAAAACAGAACAAAACAGGCGACAAAAACGCAGGGAAACAGGTGACAAAAAAGCACCAAAAACACAACAAAACAGGCAACAAAAAAGCACCAAAAACACAACAAAACAGGCGACCAAAATGCGTCAAAAAGCTGCAAAAATGCGACAAAACCAGGCAAAAAAATGCTCAAAAAACACAACATAACAGGCAACAAAAACGCACCTGTAGGCAGTAAGCTCAACTCGAGAAGCTTTTAGTTTGGGGTAAAGCTGAATTGGAGAAATGAAATGCTCGGCTAAGTCGGGGTTTAAAGGGTTAATGACACTGATTTAACTGTTTTCTAATTAGATGCACCGTGTTTTTCTCACAAACGTCTGAATTTCCAATATAATAAAGGAAAACAAAACAAATGTTCCATTAGTAGAATTAAGTATAAAAGAACAAAGAAGCTTATACTAATAAGACGGTTATAGCAGCTTTAATAAGTGGTGAAATAGGATAAGTGTGAGATATCGACAGTCCGGGTCATCAACTGTAAAGCTTAATTGAAAGTGTTTTTGTCCATTTCTATTCATATAACAAAACAAAACCTAATGTTCTAAAAACTTCAAAGGTTTACTCACAGATGTTCCACCAAACCTCTCGACTCTCTCCCCACCGAGGCACGAGTAATGTTTACCGTCGGCGCGTTGAGTCAGCTGTTCTTCGCTTCTAGTTTTACCAGAAGTCACTTTTAGGAACCGGGCGTTTGGTTTCATTGTTTGCACACAAGCCTGCTCAACCGAACCGCTCTCGTACTTCTCCACAGTCTTGGTTTCAGCGTGAGGCAAGTGCGGTTCGGTTTCAACATCCGGCCCAACGAGCTGACACGTTCGAATGTTGTTTTACTAATTATTGTAAGCCACGCTGCGAAACCACACTGTCAGTAAGAGTGATTTTACATCAGAGAGATTCACAGTAACTCACAGGGAAATGAAGTAACCTCTTCTTCCTTTGGGACATTGCAGAAGTTACGAGGCGGAAACACAGATTAGTTTGGTTTCTGTCGGTTAATGATTGTCTTGCAGGATTTTTTTTGGTAAAGGCCGAGCACTGGATTAGTATTTCTCGCTCCACAATAATCATTCATGTGGGTATTTGGTAGTTTCAGTGCACAGAAAATGAACAGAAACACAAAAACATGCCGTAATCCTATATGCTGTGTAATGAATAGGGCCAGTAGTCGTATGGAAACTATGTAAGTAAAGGTGAGTAACACTGAAACTCCTCTTTATGATAACTGAATACCTTGAATACCTGCTGGTGTTGCAATGTTATTTGCTGGAAGAGTTAGCGATAGTGTAATCTTTAATGACATGTTTTTGTGATTGTGACTACGCTTTTACACATGACATACCGCGGCGTGTTTGTAAACAGAAATGAAACGCAGGAGCAAAATTAGAAAATAGAAGAGTGAGTGTGCACAAGATGATTCAAGCCAAGACTGTGACTGAATCATTTTCTGACACTAAAATTGGAAATTCTACTTCAGTTGAATCAATGATCAATGGTGTTTGTTTAAAGATGAAGCAAATGTTTCTTAAAGGGATTTTACAGAGTTTAAAAATGTTAAAATTAAGTATTTTCCTCCCCTACATGTTCCAACAATGTCCTAATGTGTAGAATGAGCTCAGACCTGTTCACCACAACTGCCTCTAAAATCCTGCACTGTCACTCAAAAACGTGTTACTTCGGGTCCGAAGTGCCGTCATGCACGAGCTTAATATAGAAGGGGCAGTTACACATAAGACCTGAGGTGGCAGTAGTGAGTATAAAATGACAAACTTGCATCTAGTCTCTTTAAGATGGATTATTAAATGGTCACATAAATGGTAAACAATCACATTTATATAGTGCTTTTCTTCCTGCTTTAGGCACTCGAAGCACTTTACATCAAGGATCATCCAGTCACCCATTCACACTCTCATTCATACACCGATGTACACAGACACTGGAGGTGGGTGAAGTGTCTTGCCCAAGGACACAACAACAGTGTGTGTCTGTGGGATTCGAACCGCCGACCCTCCGGTCACAGTGGTGCTCTACTCTCTGCACCACTGTAGCCCCAAATTATTAATAAATGATTGCCATAAATCTGACAAACCAGAGGTGGGTGTATTTACGCAAGTACATGTACGTACTCACTTTTACTTCTACTTGAGTAATATTAAATGAAGTGTCTGTTTCTTACTTGAGTATAGCACTGTGAGTAACTCTTTAATGGCAAATCTTAATTTTGATGCATAAAAATATGTGTTTTGTGTTTTGTTAAAGAGTCTAGATAAGTTGGTAATTTTATACTCACTACTGCCACCTCAGGTCACACGTGTAACTGCAGCTTCTATATTAAGCTTGTGCATGACGGCACTTCAGACCCGAGTTCATATACCGTTTGAGTGACAGTGCAGGATTTTAGAAGCAGTTGTGGTGAACAGGTCTGAGCTCATTCTACACATTAGGACATGACTGGAACATGTAGGGGGAAGAAAATACTTAAATGTAATGATTTTTTTTTTTAAATGTGACTTTATGTGATTTTATGTTTTGGTTCTTTATTTATGTCACAACTGAAACATGAATCAGACTTTAACGACTTTTACAGTTCCTCAGTATCACACCCCTCATGTAATATTGACTGTCTTGTTGGGCCGCTCCTTCTTCCTTCTAGGTGACGTTACTAAATATTTTGGCTACTTTACCCACCTCTGCTAGAAACTATAGAGGAACATTGTGAAAAGAGTTGCTGTTTGCTGTCACCACCACCATTAACACACTGCAGGGTCCAAACACTTTTATTGGAATTCATTACTTCCTAAAATCCTTATTGGCTCATCATTATGGAATGTACCCGTATTCCTAGAATACTTAGTGGTTTTTCAATCCAATCCAGCTTTATTTATGTAGGACATTTTAACAACTCTGACCGCTTCCAAGAAAAATGTAAGAAAAACATTCAAATTCAAGTGTTTAGGTCGTCCTTAAAACAATGAAAACAGGTTAAACTAAATAAAAGACCATCAACCTCTTACCCACTGTGTGCATTTGCTCCAGGTCAGTTTTACCCAAATCTAAAAGCTTCTCGACTGGAGCTGACAGCCTGTAGTCCAGTAAGGCTTCATTTGAAAGCTAAGATCTACAAAACTGATCGTGACTTTTTTGTTGTCTCTTTTTTTCTTCTGGTTTTCGTGCTTTTTTGTCTTGTTTATGTGGTTTTTGTTGCTTTCTTTATCGCTTTTTTGATGCTTTTTTGTCGTGTTTTCCTCATGTTTTTGTCATAGAATTGTATGACCCAGAGCAAAAATGCAGCAGGCTTAATTGTGAAGTAGAGATTACTCGCCCCGCACGGTCATCCCCACTACTACTATTTTCAAATAAAACATTATTGCGTAATGTGACCAAAGTAATAACTGCTTACACTTGTATTGCGCTTTACAAGCCTGTGTCACAAGTTTCTCAAGGTAACACTGTAGTCATTATTTATTCACTCCTCAGTCTGTTGTGCTTCATTTACCACGTGGCTATAATGTGTTGTTTATATCCTGATCTCTTATTTCAGTGCCCCTGTAGGACACATGTGGAATTCTTTTTAATTTATTTAAGCTGCCCCCTAGTGGCTGGAATGAGTATACTGGTTATATAGTAAAAAAAAAAAAAATCCGCACATGAATGGGCCAGAGACTTTTTTGTGAAATACTCGGATTTGTGCTCTACAGGTCAGGGGCCGGGTTAAATCATCTCACGGGCCGGATTTGGCCCACGGGTCGTAGTTTGAGGTCCCCTGCTCTACACCCTTGTCTTTGTCGCATTTTTAATTGTGTTATTGTTGCTTTTCTGGCACGATTTTGTCGCTTTTTTTGGTCACTTATTTGGTTGTATTTTCATCCTCGTTTCGGTCGCTATTTTTACGCTTTATCAAGAAGCTTTTAGATTTGGGTAAAGCCAAGCTGGAGAAAATGTGCTTGGTTACAGTGAGCTTGAAAACCACGTGACACTTGATAATAGCTACACCTTTATAAATGATGAATTAATACACAATTCATCATAAACAATTCATTTAATGCCTAACTCATAAAGAATAGTTGACTTATTATTGTTAAATTAAGTCTTAGTCACACTTAAAAAATGAATCAAGTAAGGCTAAATAAGGTGTTGTAATTATAAAGTGTTAGTAGTGAACACTAGTTTTTCCCAGCTCTGTTATAACCCATGGACATAACTCACAAAAACTGTTGTATAAGAAAACTTTTTCAGCTGCTTTGGCCTCATCGTCTTCTGCACTTCTTGTATCCGACCACAAACTGTGAATCTAATTACTAAACTTTCTTACAGCTCTTGCAAAGTAAAAAGTCTTTCCATGCGTAATTAGTTAATTCCAGGAGTATTTCAGAAGCTTCCAGCTCGGCCCATCCCTGCGCATCACAAGGAGGAAGAGATTAGCTCGAATGCCCACAACTATCTCCGCGATAAACGCTCGGCTGCCGTCAGTTCAAGCGGGGGGGTTTGTAAATGGGGAAATTGCAGGCTTGTCGCTGAAGACCTGGCAGAGCTGACGTATTTGTGAGTAATTGCTTGGCTGCATACCGCCAAGGTCCCCGGCATTCCTGCGCGGCCAACATGCGTAACGGCGTTCTTTTGTTCAGGCCAGGACATGTTGCTATTAGATTTGGAGGAAAAAAAATAAATAAAGATACCTGGCTGCCAATGTCTACTCTGTGGTCCCTCTGCACAAAAGGGGCATGAGTGACGGCAGCACATGAAGTAACAAGTATCAACATCAGAGAGTAAAGATAGGTTAGGAAAAGGACAAAAGCAAAAGCACAGGGAGAGGCGGCTACTACGGGAAAGCCTCAACTGTGCATTTAATCACGGCAATAAAAACAGGAGTCACGCCACTCCTTCTAACTACCTGGGAAACACCTTTATATAAAAAGTGAGCTGCCAGATGAGAGCTATGGTTATACAAGCTCATGACGTGTTTTTTAACAACATGTGAAAAAAGGCAGGGACAGCCCAGCCACAGACCAGGCAGCTGCTTAGGGCCCTGAGGCCACCAGGGGGCCGCCGAGAGCACCCAAGTTGTTATTGCAACTAATGAACAGTTTGTACATACTGAGATATGTTCTTACCTGAGTTGATCTGTACCTGTCAGATCTTTGTGCGTGCCCTCAGTCATGCGAAACAACCAAAGATGTTGTTAGCATTAGGCCTCTCCCAATGTATTCCTATAGCTCCAAACAGGGGGTGAAGGTAGAAGTGACCACGCTCTTCCACAGGCACAAAGACCAGACAGGTACTCATCAACTCGTCTAAGCTCAGGTAAGAACATATCACAGTATGGGAAAACGCTGGCCTGTTCCTTTAAGAGTAATGGGCTGTTTTGTGTATAGTCAATTACGCAATAAAACAATGACATTTGTGTGTATTTCCAGTAACTTTTGCTGCTTACGTTATCTTTGAACCGGCCATGTGCACGGACAGCTACAGCTGCAGAACAAAGGACCCTTCTCCCTGAAGTGCCCTAAGCACTATGCGCGCTACAGTTCAAATTATCTCTACTAGTTGGACTAAAGATGACCTAAAACAGTGTTAAAGCAGTACTAAGTAACTTATTTACCTTAATAAATCCTTTTCGTAGTCCCGCTGGGGGTAATACAAGTGTTAATGGGATGATTGGGGGGGTCTTTCATCTCCCCCAGAAACCACAATTGCAACTTGACTGCCGCCGGACCGGAGCAACCAACGCACAATAATAGAATCATGAAGAAGAAGCTAACATGCTTACGGGCAAAGCTAACTGCGGGCTAGCGCCACTTTAAACAGTATTTACAGCCAAGTTTGAGTGAAAAAATAGTATTTCATTGTCTAATTTTATCCGCTTAGAAAATCCACATTGTTTAATTTTGTGTAATTATACTTTGTAGTGGAACACTTCACGTAACCATATTTAAATAGGGAAAACGTGGAAGAGCTTGGTAGCTTCTATCTTGACCTGTTTTGGAGCTATAGTGGAGAGGGGGAGAGGCTAAATGCTAACGCCGTCTGCTGTGTTTACGTGACTGAAGGCACGGGTGAAGATCAGACAGGTCCTAAAGAACTCGTCAAAGCTAAGGTAAGAACATATCTCAGTATGTAAAAATGGTGGCTTATTCCTTTAATGTCAGCTTTGTCTCACAATGAAATGTTAGTTGTTGGGTTAGAATAGTGGAATTATTAAACTTGAAATAAAAAGGACCATCACTGGTGATGCCGAGCAAGAAAACAGAGGGCCACCACTATTTGGTCTGAGGGCCGCATTCTACCCCCGGGCCGAACTTTTGACTGCCCTGCTTTTGGGGTAGCTGTTCTTATCAGATATAAGTTGCCCTGATGTCAACAAAACATCCACAATTCCTTCGACAGTGCGGGTCACAAACACTTTCAAAAGGAGAAAAGTTATGGGGGTTGCAAAGTAGGTCAAGGGTGAAGCCGCTCCTTATTAAGAAGGTGTGACTGTTTCATTTGCCAACAACAAGGTGCTCGATACACTTTTATTTTATCAAACTGTTGGCATAAGAGGCGGGTTGGCAGAGTTGGGAGATTAGCAGCAGTTTATCTCCCGTCTCATGAGCTGGTTCACATGCTCACATTCAGCACAAGTTTTTTTTTTTTCTTTTTTTCGATGAGTTTGCTCTGACAAGCCCAGAGCCTGGACACGCCCGCCCCACTCTGCACACACTCCCACGGCATGGAAACACTCATGACGTCGCTCTTGTTTTGGGACCGGCTCTAGCACACCGTAAACCCAGATGAAAGTGCTGCCGGTGCTGTTCAAGGAGGAACAATTAGTCTGTTTTCATGTGAAGTACTGCATTTTTGTGCCAGTGACAGTCAATAAAGGTAGTCTTCTGCTTTGAGCTAAGGAGGAAATACAATCAAATCTAGGCCTATATCCTGAAATGTATGGGCAAAAAAGACGCATAGAAATAGCCTGACCCAAAATAAAAGTCGCCACCTCACCTATAATGCACTGTTCTGATCTGGGGTCGCCGCAGTTGTTCAGGTCTCGGTTCAGCAACACGATGTTCCCAAACAATAAGATCAGCTGACGACCTGAATGACCAGGTTATTTCTTCTTCCCTGATGACAATGCCAGGAGTCATCAGGCTCACATTGTGAAAGAGCAGTTCAAGGAGCATGAGACATCATCATTTTCACACATGGAGCGGCCGCCACAGAGTCCAGATCTTAACCCCATTGACAATCTTTGGGATGTGCTGGAGAGGTCTTTGCACAGTGGTCATCTTGATAAAAAAGTGAATGCAACACTGGATCTTTTGACTTTGCAGAAGCTTATAAACAATGCCACAGAGAATGTGTGCTGTTGGTTGGGAAGGTTATCTTGATTAGTTAAAAATTACTCAAAAGATCCCATTGAGGGGACGTTTACACTGTGTTCTTAAAGGCACAGTGCTTAACTTTTTGAACTATACTGTTGCCATCAGTGTGAAACATGCTCCTAATGACCAGCTCAAATCAAAAATTGCTCTTTCTGCAGTGGGTAATCAGATAATGGATTTGGATGAGAACCTAAGCTGTTTAAATCTCTAATTCTGCTGAGTTTAGGCACATCACCATGGAGACGAGCTGGAGACGTCCCCACTCCCGGTAAAGCTACAGTCATGTCTTAAGGAGAGCTGAGCCAAAGCACATGTTTGTTTGTACATTTATGAGTTTTTTTTTCGATGATGAAAATATCTGTCATATAAAAAATGCCTGTATTTCAATTTTAATTTTTGGGATAAATCCTACGCGGTTTGGCTTTAACACACCACGGAGGAAGACAGGTAAGACAGGTTTCTATTTCCTTAGATGAATGTGACTTTTTAAGGAAACTCTGGAGCTTTATAAAGTAAAAGTATGTATAAATATAAATATAAATGTGAGAAGCTACTCAACACAAAGTAATGAGATCGTGAGTTTAGCCCATCATTTATTTTATTTAGTGTTAATGAACACACCACGTGGGACCTTGGGCTGATTTGCTTCCATTGCCTCCCCCTCATTCAAACACCCACTCTCCTTCATCCTGGCCTATTGTACATGTTTTTAGTGGTGGAGAAACCGGAGAACCCGGAGGAGAAAACCTACGCAGACACAGGGAGAACATGCAAACTCTTCACAGAAAGGCCCCGTCCAGGTGGGAATCAAACCTTCCTTCCCAGTCCTTGTAGTTTATGACACTGACGTTTCGGGAAATCTTAACTAATCGTTTTGCTTTGTATAAACCACAAGTATTTTTACTCTAAACCAAAGTCAAACAGTGTGACCGAAGCCGAGATTCCTTCGCTCCTGTGTTTGTTGCACTGATGCGACAAAAGCCCGTGTGAATGACCTCTTACTGCTTTAAGACTGAAGCTGCAGATATGCCAGTCTACAGTGCGGGAGCTGCTCGCTGTTTACGCCACCAGTTAAAAAAAAAAATTCAGTGATCACATGTTTGCTTTTCACGCATCGCAGACAAGGACTTTGTTTCCTCGTCGCACTGTCAAACAACCTGAATTAATGACTTTGAAAAGCAGGAGAGCGTGACTGAACTGGGTCAGGTTACAGAAGCCTTTGTGCACTCGCGAGAATGCAAAAAAAAAAAAAAGTTTTTAAGATTTTCAAAAGAGATAACAAAAATTTACCGCAGTCAACAACGTGTGACACAAAGTAAAGTCCAGAGGCTTTAGTGAAACATTTTGGACAACACTGTTACCAGAAATACAAAACATGCCCCTGACCAGCAGCTAAACACAAAAAATGAAAGGATTCTGATGAGGACCTAACTTATTTAAATCTCATTTGTCTGGCTTTTGTCACATCTCCATGGAAACGAGCCGGAACATTTGTCCATTATTAGGTATTTTTCAACTATAAAAATATATTCAGAAATGCTTGTTTTCAAATATTTGTGTCATCACCTTTTTTGGTTCTAGGCTTCACTCTGATAAATAGAAGCTCTGCACACCTAAGAAGGCGACAGGTGCATAACAGACACTTAACCTGAAAAATTATAAATAGAAGCTTTTTCAAGGTTTATGCTCAAGTTCTGAATCTGAGCTCGAGTTAAAGCTGAGGTTCTAGTTAATAATTTGACTTAAAGGCCCTAAACCTGATGCTTTGATTAAAAACAATGAAAGAAGAAGCCACTAAATTAAAACGTTAGCTGTCGTCCAAACTCTTTCCTGGCTTTCTTCCATCCATTTTGCATTTCAACAAATATCTGAGTTTACAAGATAATAATAGAGGGCAAAGCAAATGTTGCTCCATTGCTAACAACAACAAAAGTAAAATCAGGTATACTGCGTTTAGTGCTACAATCATATTGGGCATCGATCGATTTCCAGCCCATGGGTACGGAGACACCCAAAACTTCACGGGGTTAAAGCAGAACTAAGTAACCTTTGCCCCTAGAGGCCACAAGCGCCACTGCAGGTGTCATAGCATGTTTGCGTTTTTTTCACTCATTAATTATCCGTGAGAGTACGCTGAGAAAAGACAAAGGGAGAGAGGAATTTTCATTATGCCACAACTCAATTATACAATGGAGATGTTTTTTCTGCTCAAACTTGGCTGTAAATACGGCTGAAGTGGCGCCAGCCCGCAGTTAGCTTTGCGCGTTAGCCTGTTGCTTCTTCTGATCGCGATAAACCAACGTTTTTCAAAATGTTCATCAACAAACCGAAAGCTGTAGACAGAAAACAGTCTGGACTTACCTGTGCCATGTCATAAACCTCAGAAATGCGAGCCAAATGTGATTTTGTAGAGTCTAGACAACTGAGAGCAGTGAGGGAGATGTTTTCCATTAGTGTGTATTGGGGCCTCTGGGGTCGGAGGCAGGGAAAGTTACAAGTGTAGTTTCTGGCCAGAAACACCAAGGAAAAAACGAAAGACCTGATAACGTAAACAAGTTACTTAGTTCTGCTCTAACTGAGCTTCTGAAATATTATAAAACTAGATACATAATGGAGTGGTGGCAGTATAGTGTATTGTTGTGGACATTTAATTTAGTGAGGGGTTTTGTTATTTATTATTCTAGAATATCTTGAAATTAAAATCACTCTAATTTTATTTTCCTGTTAGGTTTGCTCATGTCTCCACTTGTCAAACACAGGTGACTGGGAGAAAACGTTGGTAACCACTGTTCTAGTGTTTGTTTTAAGCTTTGAAAACTGCGCCAAAGGCAAATGTAGTAACTACAAACAACATCTAATGTTGTCATCCAGCCAGTCTGTGTGGCTTCACACATGCCCTGTATGTTTGGAGCCTAAAATAGCCCAGATACAACAAACACGGGTTAAGTAACCTGCCTGGAAGTGTTATATTTGCATATGACGCGACATCATCTCTGTTTACAGGAAAATAAACTAGTGCAGTATCCATGTTTGTCATTGAATCCTTCACGATTGCAAAGAAAATGAACTAAAAGTGGTGCAGTAAAGTGTATTCTTTTAATTGTTGACATTGTGTTTACTTTGGGCTTATCCTCCACAATCATTCTTGAAACTTGACAAATATAATTAAAAAACGGTCAATATAAACAAACAAAGGATACTTCACTTGATAGGACTTAGTCGAAGTACACACATCCGGGACAGTTGTTAGCTGCGATTAAATTTCAACGAACACAGAAGTTTAATTAAGTCTCCTCTTAACACAGTGAGTGCTGTGCTGTTTATGGGATTTAGCTGATGAGTGCAAACAATCCAGACCATTTTTCATGATATGTAGCACAGAGTATTCTATGTTATAGCTATGGACACATGCCTCGTTTTAAAGACGGGAATCTAAGCTCTTCGTAGGTGAAAACAGTTTGATTCTACGTGGCCTTGGTTCCTGAGAAATCCTAAGCTAAACAGAGGCTAGTTTGGATCAAAATCAAAATTAAGTGTTTTATGCAACACTATCCTGATTACTTCCTCTCTCCTCCCCCCTCCCCTCTCTCCTCCTCTCTCCCCCTCTCTCCCCCTCTCTCTTGCACTCTCCTCCTCTCTCCTCCTCTCTCTTGCACTCTCCTCCTCTCTCCCCCTCTCTCCTCCTCTCCCCTCCTCTCTCCTGCTATTTCCTCCTCTCCTCTCCCCTCCTCTCTCCTCTCCCCTCCTCTCTCCTCCTCTCTCTTGCACTCTCCTCCTCTTTCCCCCTCTCTCCTCCTCTCCCCTCCTCTCTCCTCCTCTCTCTTGCACTCTCCTCCTCTCTCCCTCTCTCCTCCTCTCTCCTGCTCTTTCCTCCTCTCTCCTCCTCTCTCTTGCACTCTCCTCCTCTCTCCCTCTCTCCTCCTCTCTCCCTCTCTCCTCCTCTCTCCCCCTCCCTCCTCCTCTCTCTTCCTCTCTCCTCCTCTCTCCTCTGGCACTAACGTTATGGGACGAGGCAAATGCCTAAATATATTCGTTTCAAGTCCATTTTCAACGACATCATTGTTGACACGTGTTGAAACACCGCGTGTTGCCACAGATCGATCGATCAGTTGACCTTGGACCGATTTTAACCATTTAGAGAAACGTTAAAATCTCACCTGTTTCTATCTGTACCGCTTTGAGAGGTGTCGGGTTTACAGCTGTTCGTTTCGCAAAGCAACACCACGCCCCCTCAGACTAAAAAAAAAAGAAAAGAAACGCAATAATATATATGAAATGTCCAGATCTTGACTTTTTTCGACTTGTTGTGACTTATTTCGCCACAATAATGATCAAAGTAGACGGTTTAAGCTTATGTTGAAGCTTTTGTATTGCCATATGTTGGAGGATTGGGTATAACACGCACTCGTTGTAATCAGATACAGTTAAGCAGGGACCGTTTTTCAAAGCCCCTCTTGAATTTTTTGATATGCAGTGGACCCCTGGGTGACAGTGACCTCCTCCCAGACAGAGAGCCCCCAGAGTGTATCAGGAATCTGCGCTGCTTTGGCAACACGAGAGGAATGCGTGCTCTTTGGTGGTCCCTTTGATGATCGATTCCAAGAGTTCGGCCTTCCAGAGCGCTGAGGGTTCAAGGAGGGCTGAGGTGAGGCTGGTGGGGGGATAGGAGTAGGGGGCAGAGGGGGCAGGGCAGAGGGACAGGGGCAGGTTGAAGGGCGCCCCAAACAAAAGGCTGCTTTGGCCGTTCTTCCTCGGGTCAGGGCTTATGCAGAGGGCAGGAAGTAGCTCTACAATATCCGCCACTCCAGAAAAGTTAACCCGCCTCCCTTCCCCCACCCCCCTCCCAAAAGCTCAAATCTGTCTGCCTCTCGCACACTCAGGTCACCCGGTGTGCCCTGACAATGAGCGGTGATCAAAGAGAGGCTCAGGGCGCAGCGGAGGGCCCGCGCGGGGGGATTATCCCGGGAGGGAGTGTGATCTTGTGAGGAGATGTGAGCTGGGCTTTGGGTCAGCGAGGCTAAAGTCGAGTCCGCCTCTGAGACTAAAGACATGAGGCCCCACGCGGTCCCGGAATCACACCCAGAGGACCCACATTACACGCATTTTCATCCAAGTCTGAACTTAGAATGTTGTAATCTGCCAAACCACATTGATTATCAAGTTAAATGTGGTGTCAGTACAATTTGATTTGGTTCACATGATGTTCAAATCCAGTGTTTGTTTTACTGGAAACAAACCGGAGTCAAAATACTTGATTTTGTACCACTGGTCAAATATTACTCCAAAAAAAAGTAAAAGCTGCTCAGTCAAATTTTTAAAAGCCCCTTTACCTGATTTACAACAAATGAAAGAGGTGTTGGTTGTGGTTCAAACTCATTCCTTACTTTCCGAACATATTTGCAGCATCCAAATTCTTCACAGGGACGAGGTTTATAGGCACATTTCACAACTTTCACAGAAATGCTAGAAAACTCCCCTGCAAGTTCATGAAATTCATCAAATGCAATAATTAGAGGCAGAGTTTTTCCCTCAGATGTCAACATACTAAAGGACAGAACTAATTCTGCTCCATTACTAACAACAAAAAGACAGGTACAACGCCCGTAAGTTAAAGCAGTACTATGTAACTTAATAAATCCTTTTCGTAGTCCCTCTGGGGGTTATATAAGTGTTAATGTGATGATTGGGGAGTCTTTCATCTCCTCTGGTGTCTCTGGCCAGAAAACCACAATTGTAACTTCACTGCCACCGGGTCGGAGTCACCAATACACATTAATGGCATTACGAAGAAGAAGCTAACAGGCTAACGGGCAAAGCTAACTGCGGGCTAGCGCCACTTAAACAGTATTTGCAGCCAAGTTTGAGTGACAAAAAATGATCTCCATTGTGTAATTGGATGTATAATATCCCTCTCTCCCTTTGTCTTTTCTGTCAGCGTAGTATTTACTCTCACGGACAATTAATGAGTATAAAAACGTAATATGCTACGACACCTGCAGTGGCGCTTATGGCCTCGAGTGAGTGATTTTAAAAAGGGAAAAGTACAGAATATGTGCCGAGTGCACCTCCTCTACGGCAACACAAAGGGGACAAACCTTCTTCCTTGGTGCAAGTCTGTGGCATTTGACAGTACATTTCCACAGCGCCACCTTCTGTTCATTGTGTGCATGATCAGGCTTTTAAAATGAAAAAACAAAACAAAGGTTTGGAGCGTTATTATAAATATGGTGACGTAAAGGCCATGTGAACCCAGGGTGCTGAGGTGACGTCGCTGCACACCCTGGTGGATGGTTTGTGTATCACAAGCAATATTATTAAATATGAAATGAGCACAGAAAAAGCATTTTTCGGAGCAATCTTGTCCCTCAGCATCCCCTAACCACGACTCTGGGGGAAGTACTGTATTTATCTTTCAGATGTAGTGGAGTAAAAGTTCTCAACAAAAATAGTACAGATCTTCAATATCTCTACTCTTATCAATTACAAATACATTTTACATGATATTAAAGTTGTTTATTTTATTTAAATATCCAATTAGAAAGCAGAATGAGGCTCATGCTTGTGGTTGCCAGATCCTATAGCTGAAACCAGCTTGAAAATTAACTTCCGCAATCAGCTCATCCTACTTATATAGTGCAGCCTCCGAAGCTCAGTGACTACACTCTAGATGTTCTTAGCTTTCAAATGGGCTGTAAAAAATTCAGAGGACCCATTTATTTACTACCTATTACGTGACAAAAAACAGGAAATACAAATTACAGCGCTTCAGCAGTAGAAGAAGAAACAACCAAAGTAAACAGGATTGGACAAAACTTCATGAATGGCTTTAAATACAAGTTAAGAGATGTTTCTATTGAAGGAACAGAGATCAGATATGGCTAAAAGATGTGCCCTGTTTAAATAAGGTTAACAAGAACAGAGTAATGGGACTTGGGGCTCTGCTAAGTTGCCATAATGTCCACCATTCGATCGCTGAAGACGCCTCTCCATTGTGTTGCTCTGTGACAGTCAAAGTCTGGAGTTTTTGGATGCCTGCACACGTTGATGGTTTGGGGTCAGGGGGTTGTCTTTTTGACTGCGGCTGGAGCTGGCAGGAGATGACCAGACCAGAGGTGAGCGGTGTGGGCAGGCCTGACGCTCACTTTGTTTAGTTTGGTGTTTGAGATGTGACAAGGAGTGACACGGGAGCACACGCCTCAGTGGACAGCGGAGAGGAGGACGAGGAGGAGAGGCCCGGAGCAGAAACGGAGACAATGGAGGAGGATATACACTATAGCGCAGTGGCAGACCTGGCTGTTTTGGGGTTTTCAGGCTATATATATATATCTGCGATGGTCGGAGCTAGCAGTATTACTAATTAGCCTGGTCGTATTTTTATGCTCTATAGTCAGTGCAAAATATGAATGGGATTTTTCTTACAACTAGTGGGTATGGCTGGCAAGGCAATGCAAAGGATTTTACAAGTGGTGTATCTCCAACAGGCGGCCCGCGGGCCACTTCCGGCCCGTGTGATGACCCACGACTTGTAGAGCACAGGTTCCTAAGTCACTAGCCCATTCCTGTGTGGAGTTATGCATTTTTAAAGAAATAACCACAATGCTCACTCCAGCCACTAGGGGGCAACTTTAAAAAAGGAAGAATTACACGCGTGTCCCACAGAGGGAACTGACATAATAAGAGATCAGGATATAAACAACACATTATAGTCAGCTGGCATAAATGATCAGTCTACCCCAGGGCGGTTGTGGTCACAATAGTCCTTTACCACCACTGAGCGTGGAGTGAATGAATAATGACTACAGTGTAGCAGAATCTTTTTATGAGACTACCGTCCTGTCAGGCTCATTATTATTCATTTATTGAAAAAGGTTTCCTGAATAGTATATTCCCCAATTAAAACCCGGCAATACACTCACACCCAGGGAAATTTACTTGGAGACCCCTGTGGTAGGATGGTCTCCAAATGTTTCCATACAAGAGATGCATCCCGTAGGACTCAAAGACCCGAAACAGCTATTGCTAATGTCCTAGCTTTGTTTTGCTAAACATTTAGCTCAACATCGAGTTTCCATTCTCGCAGTCTACGACACTTATCGCAAAACAGGTAAGCACTTGGTAAAACGCGACAAATATACGTATTTGTGTGCATGCTTTTAGGTTTGTGTGTGCATTCTCCTTCATCTATATTAAAGTATAGCTGTGAGTGTTGTTAGTAAATGTAATTCTGTCATATGTTTTTGACAAATGAAGTACCTTGAACCTTGATGTGCTGCAAATAATAACAAAAACTTCCAAAAACATGAAGCTCACGGGGACAAACGTTCTTCTTTGTTGCAAGTCAGTGACAGTACATTTGCACACTGCCCCCTGCTGTTCTGGAGTGTGTGTCCAAAGACTGAACAAACAAGGTCAATTTGTTTCTGTTTTTCTTTGGAGCTTTTATAGAAACAATGAGTAGAAAGCAGTATGTTAATCTTCAGTGGAGTAAAAGTAGTAAGTTCTCAAAAAGAAAAATACAGCTGAATGAATACGCAAGGAATGTATTCAAGAACATTTTGTTTCTAATCACCTCTGCTGTTGTCAGACTCATTTGAACCAGTGCAGCAGAGTGTAATACCCTTGACCTTGTATTTTATTCCCCATTACCTCCCATTGCTGTTAAACCGCTGCACTACTTTTCCAACCTGAATGTTCATTTATAGTCTCAGTATGTTTCCTAGATTAGGGCCGGGAGGGTGCCACGAAAGGAGGCCGGCTTCCAGAAACAGCGTCGCTCTCTGGCTGGGGACGAGCGCGTGCAGAAGGGAGATAGCAGAGCCGTGCACGTGAGAGGCTGAGCCGTGCACGTGGACGCGAGCCAACATGTCGCTGGGAGCATTCAGCGTGGCCTCAGAAAGGACAAGAAGCGGAGAGGAAGGAATCTTAATGAGGGAGAAACCAGTCGGGCAGGTCTATAGGAGAATACCATAGATACCTACAGCTCGGTGTGAACTGAACGGATTTTATTGTTTGTTTCTTTTTTTGGCCTGACGATATTTTTAGATCGTGAGCTGCACTCGCCGTCACAGGGCGATGGTTCGAACAGTGAATCGCAGCAACAACCAAAGTGTTTCCGAGTGACTGAAAGTGAAACGTGTCCATATGTGAGCGCTGTTGCTTTTGACTCTGACGGTGTTGTATTTTTGTCGATGGCACGCTCGATGGATCACTCAGCGAACAGTATTTTAAAGTCAGATAATGCTCTGTCACAGCCTGTTCACTTATAGGAGAAATTCATCAGAAATTCATTCAGCAAAAAACTAGGACTAGTTTCTGCCTTGCTGTTTGCGGCGTAAAACTATGGAATAGCTTGAATGTGTCACTCAAGAAATGTACCACAGTTTGCCAATTTAAATCTATGTATGAAAACATGAGCTGAATAGAGCTGGATATTAATTATAATTCAAACAACAATTTAAACAATCAGTAACATTATTGTCGCTGGATGTGTATATTGTGGAAAGACATTCATATTTTGTAAAACAATTGTTGTAAATATTGAGTATCTCAGTTGTGCAGGTTGTTGTAAAAGAAGGTTTCAGAACGGTTTCAGCTTCTTTTGCACCTGTAAAAATATCAAGTAGAAAGGGGGTGGGACTAAATAAGGTCACACTTCAACCCACTCCTTTTTGAACAATTGCTGTATTGGTATCAATTACTTGTATTATCATTGTTTTTAAATTGTTCGAAATAAACTAAACTAAAAAAAAAAAAAGACAAAAAATCTGCAGTTCAGTATATCGTTAGGTATATGTTTCTTTCAATGTAATAACCACCAAATCAGCAACAAAACAGGTTCAAAATGTACCTAAATTAGAAAATTATTATTAAAACAGTGCATTTTTCAGTATAATATACATTTTCTTTGTGCTGACTTTGCACAAAATGTGACTAATTTGAATCAGATGGGAAACTTTAGTGATATATTGCGGCTTCTTGCATCAATCACAACGACACAAAATGTTTTGCAGCCCAATCATCCGGTCACATTGACTAGAGCTGTTCCCAAAGTGGGGGTGAAGTGGGATGATATTGAGACAGTATTTCTTACATTTCTGACATTGTATTTGATGTATTTCTTATTGTAAACAGGGTAGCACTTTGACCATACATTTTACATTTTACCTAACTAAATTTAGTACAATGTAATGTGCTCTGTAACAATGTGTAATAACTTGTACCTATGGGCTAGATACACAATGGAATAATATGTATTTGTAGTTTGTAGGTACATAGTGACAAGGCAGTGCATTCCACAGTTTGGGTCCAGCAGCTTCCTGTTTGTTTTGGGCACCACAAGCAAAAAATGATGTGCCGACCTGAGAGTGTAGGGCTGCAGCAGCTTAGATAGATACCACGGAGCGAGGCCAGGAAGGCATTTAAAGACGAATGAAAGAATCTTAAAATCAACCTGAAAGCGAACCGGGAGCCAGTGCAAGGATTTCAGAATTGCCGAGATGTCCCAAAATAGAGCGCGTTGCAAAAAATCAATCCGATGTGTAATAAAAGCATGAATTAAAATCTGAACATCGTGTTTGGAGAGGGCAGGTTTTACTTTTGCAAGTTACCCTAACCTTAAGCCCTAACCCTGGTCTCGTGTCCTACAAAGTACTAATACAAGTTATTCCATTGTGTATCTAACCCAAAGGTACAAATTATTACACATTGTTACAGAGCTCATTACACTGTACAAAATGTAGTTTGGTACAATGCATCAAGATAGTGTAAAAGAAAGTGATACCAAAAATAGTAATGTAGAGGAACCAAGCCATATCAAAATACAGTAATCAAACGTTACATTATTATACATTTACATTACAATTGCATAACATTACATTGCGACTAATTACATTTTACAGAAGGGGGTGATTTTGGGGGTCACGGCCTGAAACGTTTGGGAACCTCTGGACTAGAACTGTGTATCGTGACCCGACCTTTCTGAATCTTTTCTTTAGATCATGATTCAGCTTTATAGGATTATTCATTTGTTATTTCACAATAATTATATAGCTTTTATATATATATATAGCCCTAAGCTCTTACCTCGGGTCACCCATCACACCTTTCTGTCAAAGTGAATGTTTGGTCAACTAATTCATTCATTTCCACAGTTTGTTCACTCAGATGAAGGTTGACGGTTCCACATTCCCCCAGTGAATGAATGTATGAAGAATATTTGGTCTGATCTACTTTAATAAACTTACAGATAGTTTCATTTATTAAATTGGCAATAGTCTAAAGTTGAAACTACATCTCAGTTCATAATCATTTCCCCACTGTTGTGCACTTTTGCTTGCCTTTCTGATCTTCTGTTTACACCTCGGTCGTGAGCACCTGCCTCTGCTGCTGTAGTTAATGATCGCCTTAAGTTTCTGTTCAGTGATAACAGAAGAGGCCTGGACTCCGCTGTTTCCCTTTCCCTCTGACGGTCCGATCCGTGTGACTGCGGTGTTGTTACATACAGTGTATCCCATACTCAGACTGGACCTGTGCCATCGTGATCGGGGCGGAGGGAGCACTTTCCCTTTCTGTTTCCACTCCAAAGTCCTATCATCGCTGGACAGATGAACCTGTGTTTAGAGATAAGTTGTTGATAATGTGTTCAAGCTCAGAGCATGAAAAAAAGCAAATTGTTGAATAAACTTATGAATGTATAATCAAAAATATGGTCAATGTGCAGAAAAGGAAGTAGATGCACATTGACCTGGCATTTAGATATGATTGCAAAGTCCAAAATGGTAGTTCTGGATTCAATTGTTGTTGTAATAATGGATTAAATTATCTTTACAAATGCCCAAACAAACATTTGATATACTTTGACATTTTAGAATGAATTAAAAGTACAGGTCACTTTGTTTTCTCAATGGTTCAAAATGGTGGTGGTGCAGATCAACAGCCACGCTCACATCATTCCCCAGGATAGCAGTGAATACATAATGTATTTAAAATTATGTTTCTGCAAAGATAAGACAGTGACGGCTCGCCCTGCACAGACTTTTAGTTTCAGTGAACAGTGTGGTTGACTCCATGGGGCTGTGATGGACACACTGTGAGGCAGAGCTGCTCAGAGAGGGTCTGATGTTTGGATCATGGGCTTTAAACACATGAAGGACAGTTTTGTTTTACCTGTGATGCTTCAGCAGTGGAAGAACATATCACCAAAGGGAACAGGATCACCGGTACTAAAACCTGAGTGAATACAGTGACTGCTACGACACGTCTGTGTTTGATGAGGTCAATATTGGTTTAGAGGTCGACTGGCATGGGTTTTTCTAAGGCTGATGCCGATCTGCACCACCGATATTTAAAAATGTCTTGTGTATTCACCTTATTCCGCCCGGTCCACTTTTGCCTCTTTTTGCCACAGATCGGCACTTTCTTTGTCATGACACTTCTGGTAGAGTGACAAGAGGAGAATGAGGGGAAATGTTTGCTGCTAGAATATGATACATAGTAAACTTATTTGTGTAAAATATTCATTTGCACCAACAAGTCAACACTGCACAGTTTCTCTGCATGGCCTAAAAATAACTTCCAGTCCTATGAACTAATACGACTGAAGGGGCGGGCACAATGGGCAAGGAACATGCTTCTGTATGGTTCGTATGGCGGGGAGCTGACATTGCTGTAATACCTCCAAGACTCCAAGAGACACTTGGGAGCATTGATTCTAATGGGACTTCAAATGTCCCAAGAACCAAGAGCCTGTCAATCGAGCTCTGGAGCTCTGTGGAGGCTCCGCCCACCCCGCGAGCGCAGGGCTTCCCGCCTTTTTGCCCTTTTAAGGAACAGGCTGCATAGGAGGAGACAGAGCGGCCATTAAGGTTCACACACGACTCGGGAACCTTTTTCAATGAATGGGGCAGAATGAGACCCGCTCATCTTATTACATTATATCTATGGGCGGGCACTATTCATGGCGGCACGGACGGGAACTTCCGGAATAAGGTGAATAATCCTTTGTATGATGCTTCTAAACTGTAAAATATGACAGTGAGATAAGACTTTATTGATCTCACAATGAAGAAATGAACTTCCGCTTAGTCGGTACAGTACTTCAGAGGCAGCTCCTTTGAAGGACACAAATCAGCAGACTTCAAAACAAAAAAAACAGTAAGTCTCTAGCTCTTATGGTTCTGAAATAAAACACAATCTGAGGTGTACAAACTTGTGACCGGTTTTGACCGCGATGTTTCTCAGCCCCCTGAGGCCAAGGAAGTTGTGGGAGGGTGCATTTTAAGGCTGTGACTGAGCTCTTTCCAGCAACATGTGAACATCAGTTTCATTCTAAATGCAATAAGAGCAACTGTTAAACAATTCATGATGTACAACCTCTATACAGGCCTTTATTTCATGAACACAACCCCAATGAGGTGCATATAGGATTGCAAATGTATTCAAAATGACACAAAAATGAATGAATCCTCAGCTTTTTTAATCCCAATAAATGTTGCCTGGATCTGTCTCCTCACAGCACATTCGCAGTGACAGAAGTAGTTATATTTTTCTTCCTGTATAAGTCATCGGTTCGGTCACTCTCCGTGCCAGTCCGTCAGCGTCTGCTTGACCAACACTGCCTCCGTTTCCACACTTGCTCGGCTCACACATAGCGTGAGGAGCTGGAGCCCGCAGACGATTGAGTTGACGGCGACCGCACAGAAATGAGGACGTGCAGCGGCGAGGGGGAGGAAGTGGCGCCGTGCTGCTGCTGCTGCTCGTGCATCTGTGAACGCGGTGTTTAATACGAGGTAAATGGAGATCTGTGGGTCTGATGAAGATGATACTTAGATGGTCTGATGTGATAACGCACCGGCAACATATCAGAAACACGATAGGGCAGACAAACTGCAAACCCTATTTCATTACAAGTTTTCTTTCTCGGGATTTGTGTCACAATTGAAACATAAACCAGACTTTTACGCTCAGTTACTCAAGAAACCGAACATTCACTACATTCCTTTCAGAGAGGCCAGAGCTCTGTCGGCTTTGGTGTTGCCAGTTACTTTGTTCTTATATTTTGTAGTTGCATCAAAGTGATAGTGTGTGAGATTGCAAAATGAGAAGAGAAAGCGGTTCCCTCCCCCTTCCCTCCTGACAGGCCGGTTCACAGGAAAACTCATCTCTTTGGTCCAAGTTATGGCTCAGAGGTTTGTTATGAGTGTCTGAGGTCAGCAAAGGGAGAGACTTAACAAAAATATTCATTTAAAAAGAAGATCATCATTTAATATTTCTTACGTCAAATTGTAGGCAGTCAATTATACGCAATCTACTAAATTTGTAAAGCATTAAAGGGATATTTCAGGATTTTTGACAGAGGGCCTCATTTCCTAGTTATCCAGAGTGTTGCTGATTTCTGGAGATATTTTTTTTGTAATTCAAGCAGTTCTTATATTTGAAGAGTTTCGTGGTGCTAGGCTAATGCAAGGCTAGCACATTTCTATGGTATCAGCTAGCCTGCATTAAAAACAGTCTGACCCGCTCCACAGTGCACCTGAGGCAAATCACTTATAACGCCAGAGTAACCATATAAATCAGTTTTATTCCAAAAATAATTCTATCAGACATTTATATGGTTAGTCTGGCGTTATAAGTGATTTGCCTCAGGTGCACTGTGGAGCGGGTCAGACTGTTTTTAATGCAGGCTAGCTGATACCATAGAAATGTGCTAGCCTAGCACCACAAAACTCTTCAAATATAAGAACCGCATTAACTAAAAAAATAATAATATCTCCAGAAATCAGCAACACTCTCGATAACTAGGAAATGAGGCCCTCTGTCAAAAATCCTGAAATATCCCTTTAAGGGCCTGAACTTGGCGAAATATCTGATCTTGCTGCTCCAGCCCTGGCGCATTGAGAGGGCTGTATGTGGGCAGGACAGACTCCCAAGTTATGTAGAACATAGTTATGGCCAACAAACCCGGTGCTCTGGGGGCTTGTTTCGCTCTTCCTGAAGCAGATTGCTTCGAAACACTGCGGCGGAGCCTCTTTCAGTAACATCTGGTCATGTGACTGTTTCGAAAACTGTTTTATTCCGTGAGTTGCGTATCGTGTCTTAAAGGAATAGTTCACAGTTTTTCCACACTGAGATATGTTCTTACCTGAGCTTAGACGAGTTGATGTGTACCTCTTTGTGCTTGTGGAAGAGCTTGGTTGCTTCTAACTCCGCCCCGTTTGGAGCTATAGGAATACATTGGGAGAGGCCAAGTGCTAGCAACATCTTTGGTCTTTATAGGAGAAACCACGCCTCTGTCGACCTCCTTTTATAGAAAATAGGCGACGCCCTCTGGCTGGTGGCGCAGGCACACAAAATGACGAGTGTCCCACGTCACATTTGTAGCAACGCTGTCCTTGTACCAGGCGCGAGATCAGGCCCTAAACTTACTCCTACAGACTCTTTGAAAACAAAAGCAAAAAGATAGTTAATCTTCTCGCCATTGAATTTGTCAGACTAAGTTTAGTGGATGAAATGCAGGATTTTAAAATGGAAGAGGAGAGGGCACCATTTTTTGTTTCCCTCGTGAATCAAAAACTGTTTCTATGTGAAAGCTTGACATTTGTCCACTGTGCATCTATGTACGAAACCTTTTTATTGATTGTGAGTCACGTTGTTGCTCATTGAAAGTTGCGAAATGCACGAAAAAACTATTTCCAGTGAAGAACGGAGATGTTAGAAATGTGTTGGGAAAGTTAGGGCGCCACCGAGCAATTCAAAATGTACACCCTTCCTCTTTCTCAGTTTGAAAACAAAGAATTGGGGACAGGAGTCTTGCAAACCTACAAAAAGTGCCAGGCAGTTCTTGAATTACCACAATTTGTGAATCGAAACTGGCTAAAGCGGTGCCACCTTCAAAGACCATTTTGAATGAAACCCTTATCTCTGTTGAATATTGATCATGTGCCGAGGCCTGAGGGCGGCGGTGTCAATCATTACGAGCCGTCTGTCCTAGTGTCCATCTGTCTCCATTGACACGTCTTTGCCTGCGGGGACAGACCGGCCTCCCACATGTACTGTACTCACTCCCTTTCAAACAGACTTAGTGATTTTTCTGACCTGCTGACTCCACATATGGCCTGATCAATATTCAGCGTGTGATGGGATTCCTCCAAGACCACACAGGCTCACTCGGCATGGAGACGGGGTGCGGAGGTCACATTTAGCTGCTCATTGTCCAACCTTTAAACCCTTAACGGCAAATAAATGTGGCATAGTATGGTCCATTTCATATTAAACTGACCTTCAGCCGGAACATGTGATGATTATAGCCTCAGAATCAACACTTGAAGCAACAAAACTCAATGAGGAAATACTGAATTTTGATGGCAGACTTGTAGAGCCTATTAAAATATGTTTCAATTATAGGATTAAAGTAATATGTTGAGTTGCTATTTACCATAACGGATTGGAAGTAGAAAGACTTACTTCCCCAATAGCCCTACACTATTGTCCTTTTTAAGTTTTGAAAGGCTACAGACATTTCATTCACGTAACACCACCACTTGTTACTGCAACACTTTTCAATTTATGTCCGTTTAACAAATAACACATTCCCAGGAAGAAAATCCTTCACTTCTGGAACAAGTGGCTCCTTTGTTTTCCCATTCCTGACCCCCTGACTGTTTATGGTTTCATTGGGTCAGTGAGCAGGCTGTGCAAATGAGCTGGACATGGCTGAACATTTAGCCTCATCCGACAACAGAACTCATGTAATGTACCTAATTATGCTGCTCCATCATGAAAACCGACTTTGTGTCTCGAGTGATCCTGCATATTCAGTCCATCTCCGTCCCAAGAGCTAAAAACGTTCCATTCCACCTGCTGATGTCATGAGGTGGTGCCCACCTTCTCCAGGAAGTGCCGCATCTCATCATTTCATCACTCCCAATCATATGCTGTTACTGTAGAAGTGTAATAGGAATTGTTTTTAGCCTAACTTTAACATGTCTCTTTGTCCTATTGACAAGAGTTGTATGGTTTGTACTTTTGCCAGTTTTCCATTGGCCTATACTATATTTTAGGTTATTAAGCATAACACACCGCTTATGTGTCCAGAGCAGTGTTGGGCAAGTTACTTTAAAATTGTAATATATTCTATAGTTACATTTTTTTTTTAAATACACTACTTAGAGATACTTCTGCCTGTGTTATAAATAATATAAACTGAAAATATTAATAATGCCACCAAGCTAAAGTGCAGTCAAAGATGTCCTTTTCCTTTGCTTTCCACCATTCTCTCGTGTTTTGTTTTGACAACTTTAGCTACACTAACAACTGCAGATCTTATACACAGTGAACACCTTGATTTGGTGCTGCATTTTAATTAGGGGGAGTTTGCCATTTTTTCATTCGTACATTAACAAACCATTTATAGCAGTACTAAGTAATCTGTTTACCTTAATAAATCCTTTTCGTAGTCCCTCTGGGGGTGATGCAAGTGTTAATGGGATGATTCATCTCCCCCTGGTGTCTCTGGCCAGAAAACCACACTTGTAGTTTTCCTACACCGGGTCGGAGACCCCAGTACACAGTATCACGAAGAAGAAGCTAACATGCTAACGGGCAAAGCTAACTGCGGGCAAGCGCCACTTAAACAGTATTTAGAGCCAAGTTTCAGTGAAAAAAAGTATCTCCATTGTGTAATTGGATGTACAATATCCCTCTGTCCCTTTGTCAGCGTAGTATTTACTGTCACGAACAATTAATGAGTAAAAAAAATGCAACATACTACAACACCAGCAGTGTCGCTTGTGGCCTCTAGGGCATGAGTTACTTAGTACTGCAACAAATGCACTTGTAACTCGAGTTTCCTTGAATAATAATGACTAATATATTACCGCATTTTTATTAATATATTTTTTGTATTCCTTAGTTACTGAAAAAAGTTATATATTTTTGTAACTTGATGTAATATGTTACCTCCAACACTGGTCCAGACCCACTATTGGAGACATTTCAAGTGTGATTGACAGGCAAAATAACCAATCAGAGAAACTCTTGGTGCGTTTGTACAGCCATTGACGACTTTCATAGGTAAAAGACAACAAATCAAAAAGAATTGAGAAACAGCTGCATTTGTTTTCAACAGGAGGAGCACTAAATGCTGTTAATTAGATGTGAGAAGTTATAAAGTGCAACACAAAAAAAACACCAATGATTGCCAATTCAGTCAGACAGTGGAAATTATGTTTTTAAATGTCTGAATAGTTGTGACTGCAGCCTGTTTTAGTTCTATTCTAATCTCCCCAGGACCCCACACGGCTAGAAACGTCTCTGGAGTGAACGTAAATCAATGACATCAGAGTTTTGGAGTCAGTTAACCTTATCTGGGGAGGAAATGGCACAGGCCCTTAGAGTAAACACAGTGGAGGAAGTAGTATTCAGATGTCGTTCACTGGGTCACGCTGGGTCACTTTATGTGTGGCCTATTCACAAGCCAGTTCCTGTAGTTTCCATAAATGGACTCTTTGACACACAAAGAAGGTAACTAGTTAAGGAACTAGTTCCTTTTCATCTACTTTTTGTAAGAGGTAGCAGTAGTTGCTGTAAAAGCAGAAGAATGGCAGAGGAATGGCAGATTTGAAAAGTTACTTTAGTACTTCAGTAAATGTAACTGAGTTCTACCCACCCATCAACATCTACCTGCCAGGGTCTAAGTGACAAATAGTTATTCCTTTGATAAACTATGTTGCAAAATGTGTAGAATCAAAAAACCCTTATGGGGATGTACTTTACAGGACTCTGCAGTGATAGCACAGTAATAAGTTGGACATTGTGTGGTGTAATAACATGGTACATGCGCTTCCAATTACATCATACATAGTTCTGGCTATTTTGAATACCGAAATAGAATTATGCAGTACAACAACATGTAACAATATCTCTTCTCAAGATGAAAATGAAAGACAACTGATTGACAGTGGCATTTACTTGTTATCGTTGCTCCAGAAGATAACAGTTAAAACACGGTCCCAGAGACGCACGTTTATTTGATTTAACCACCAAATGTGGCACAGACATAGCAGCTCTGTCTGTCGAGCGACAGTAGGATTTACTAAAGATCTGCTTCACTTGTGAAACTAAATTAACACATCAAAGAGGAAGCAGAAATCCTTTCTCTGTCAACAAAATCTCAGTCTGACTCAGTGGTTAAGCTGCTTAAGACGTTAGCATGCTACTGGTTAGCAACTGTCAACCATTGGCTTCAACACGATAAACACATCTATGAACACTGAGGAAATACTACAGCAACAGCTCATCTCTGACCCCTGTCACATGTTGTATCCAAGGCTATAGATGTTTTGAGTGTGGTTCAGTGCTTTCTCTTGGAGAAGTCAGCGCTGAGATGTTGAAGCTAAATGCTAACCGATTGCATGCTAACATCTTGAGCAACTTAACACTGACTCACTGGTTTCTTCACATAAACATGCTCTCTCTGGGGCCGTGTTTTTACTCCTTTTACTACATAAAAATGCCACTGTCAATCAGTTATCTTTCATTTTCATCCTGAGAAGAGATATCGTTACATGTTGTTGTACAGCATAATTCTACTTCGGTATTCAAAATGGCCGCCATAACAACAAAAGTGCACTTTATTTCTTCAATATGACTCCAAACTCTAACCCAGACTGTAACTTACCTGGAAACATGTAATATCACAGGGCTGCAAAATACAATTTCCCTGGGTATATTTCAAGTCACGAGGCACTAAGCTGGGGATCAAAAGATTATTCAACATAGAACTTTATACTGTATTTTGTAATTTAAAGCAGTGTAATATAACTAAGCAAACATTTTGATCCTTGAAATCCCTGCAGGATATTTCGGGCCTGTCTGTCTGCAGCAGTCCCTATAGTGGGGCTGATCTCTGACACTCCATACCATCTTAACCCTATTATATTTCCGTGTCTCCTCCGTCTATGAACATCCATCTCCCAAAACGACATGCAAACAAAGACTTCAGAGGGAGCACGGACATATTCCAGCGGATAAAGCGGGGAGGATCATGTGTTGGCGTTGAGATGGTGATTCTATTGACCGAGGCGCTGTCACGGGAGCGGCAGTGTGAGATGGATGGCCCCAGCGCTTCCCTGTAACTGGAAAAATGGTCAGCTGCACGGATACTGTGGTGTTGACAGGAAAACAGCTTGTTGCCAGGACGGGCCGTTCGTTTACGGCTTCCCCTCTGCGCTCAGCCTGCTAACCCACTCACACACAGACGGGCAGTGTGTCAGCTCGCATGGCAACCACATTACGCAACACTTAGCAAGGATTAGGCTCATGGTTTGATCAAGGGAACGGACTGGATCGACTGAACTGAGGTAGATCTGCAAGGGAGAGGCAAACAAGATGAGTGTGAGGCAAAAACCTAGCATTAGCATTGACTTCGAACCAGTTATATCTTTGAAAAGTGAATGTAGCTACAGTTCAACATCAAGCAGCATGTCAGCACAGCAGTGTCAAGGAGATGTGTGTGCCAAAGTGTTATAAGGGGCAGTTTACACGATGGTATCTGACACATGTATCTTGCACGTACTCTGTGTCCTCTGACACCGGACCCCACTGAAAACTCTGGACGAGGTAGTTTCACCTCTTGGCGTGAGGCCTTTCTGAGCCGCTTGGCCTCACGTCACCTGGACATGACGAAGACTCAAGAGGGAGGATGGTCTCGTCACAGCCCTGGATACTGGTTCATTTACAGTTGTAACATAAATAGATTTTCAGGCTTCACACATTTAGTCAGGCAACAGTCTTTAACCTCTTAACCCCCACCGGAACCGAGCGCATTTTAGGGTTGAGGTATGTAAGGGATAATGTAGAAAACGCTGGGCATTATCGGGAAAATAATACCGACAGGGCGAATCAGACCTTGTTTCGCCCTGAAGGTACTTTTTTCCCGATAATGACCAGCGTTCTAAACATTATCCCGCTTATTATACGGCTACTTGCAAACTGAACACACACAACATGAACTTCATACACTTTTACGAAGGCCGAAAGGTTTATTTAATGATTTCCGAGACAAATAGTTCCCGAAGGTTTGCGCTTTGCTTGGCAACGTTTGTTGTGATTCCAGGCAGTGTAGCTAGGCTAGTAGCAGCAAGGCTAGCTACTTATTGCTAGCCTAGCTACTTAGTTGAAGATACAGTTGGAGGGAGGAATGGTGGTGAAGCTCTGGGTAAGTTGAAAGTCGGACTCACGTTAACTTCATGAGCGAGTCCACCAACTTCTACTACTACGTGTGGAGTGATATGAAAGACCTGTATTACAAGCACAAACTCTGTTGCAATTGGCAGCGCTCATTATTTTTTTCAGAGGTCATTATTTTTTCAGAAAATAATGAACCCTAACCCTAACCCTAACCCTAAACCCTAACCCTAACCCTAACCCTTTTCAGAAAATAATGACCGGTAGAACGTTGGAAAATCCCATTCAAGTCAATGGAGCGCTCTACTTGCATTGTGAAGAGCCGTATAGTAAACTTTATTTATCCCCATAGTGAAATTCATTCTCTGCATTTGACCCATCCTCAATGCAACTGGGGGGAGCTGTAGGAGCAGTGAGCAGCCAGCGTGGGCCGGGGCTCGGGGACCCATCTCCATGATGTGCAGCCAGGCTAATGGTCAGAACCACCTGGTTAGACGATTGACCTATTGTACATGTTTTAGGGGAAGCCGGAGGAAACTGGAGCAGACACGAGGAGAACATGCAAACTCCACATAGAAAGGCCCCGTCCCAGGTGGGAATCGAACCCGGACCTTCTGGCTGTGAAGCACGAGCGCTAACTACTGACCGGCCCATTTTCTCTAGTTGTAGTTGGGAAGACCTTATACCCAAATCTTCCTTGACTGGAGAGCTATAGGCCAGCGTCATTTGAAAGCTAAGACCAACGTGTGTTCCCGGAAGCTAGTTCTAGCTCAATTGTTTGTCGTTCTGTATCACTCCACAGCTGCAGTGGAGTGATATAGATCGTGATTTAACCGTTGACAGAATAAACTGACCATGGTGTAATTTTACTTTCCAAAGAACCAGAGAAAACCACAACATCTAAAAGTTTTCAGGAAGTTGAAACGGGGCTAAACCATCTTCCTCTGTCTTGTCACGGCATATATAAAAGCATGTGTTCAGTTCCATTGTTCAAAAGGGTTTTTTGTTTTGAAGCCTTATTATTTTTCACGTAAAAGCAGATCGAGAGAGGACACGATTGCTGCGTTTTCCTTGAGACTTTTACCGTGTAAACCCTGAAACGACACCCCAAACCCAGCACCGGTCAACCAGCCCTGAGTGCGGGACAGTCAGTGATTCACACACGAGCTGAAATTCACACCAGTGCGTGCTGCAGGAAGCGTGAGGACAACCAAATACTGTGAGACAGAAACAGACTCAGAGATATAAGATTTCAGATGAATGGGGTTTGTCTGCTGTGATGTCATGATACTGTGCAAGTAGCAGTAAAAGTACGTGCCTAAAATGGAAAAACTTTGTCGATTTGTGCTGTTATGCTCCCCAGGGGGAACTATATTGTATATGTTTGGGTGTGAAACAGACTTAGGGGGAACATGGAAGTTAGTGTATATCTTTTTGCAGATACTGGAAGCAGCATGTATTAACCTGTTAACCCCTGCCTTCACCAAGAGAGTTTTCTCCTGTTCAGCTTTACCCAAATGTAAAGGTTTATGGGCCAGTGTCACGCCTCATTTGAAAGCTAAGACCTTCAAAACTCATCTTAACAGATCTTTTTCCTCACGTTGTTGACACTTTTTGATTTTTTTCTTTCTCACACATTTCATTTTTGTCCATTTTTTTTTACTTTTTCTTTTTTTACATTTTTGTCACATTTTTGTCACTTTTTTGTCACTTTTTTTGTCACTTTTTTTGTCACTTTTTTGTTACATTTTCATCACAATTTTGTCACATTTTTGTCAATTTTTCAACACATTTTTGCCACATTTTTGCCACGTTTTTGTGACTTTTTTGTTCCATTTTCATCACATTTTCATCACATTTTCATCACATTTTTGTCACATTTTTTGTCATTTTTTTGTCAAAATTTTGTCAAAATTTTGTCACATTTGTCAATTTTTCAACACATTTTTGCCAATTTTTTAACACATTTTTGTCAAATTTTTGTCACTTTTTCGTCAATTTTTTCTCACACTTTTGTCAAATTTTTTGTCTCATTTTTGTTACTCTTGTGGCTTTTTTGTTGCATTTTTGTCCCTTTTCTATTGCAATTCTATGGCTTTTTGGTCACTTTTTCCATCACATTTTTGTCTCTTTTTGTTTCTCTTTTGTCGTTCTTTTCATGCATTTATATCCTCGTTTTCATCTCATTTTTGTCGCTATTTTGACACATTTTTTCAAGAAACTGTTAGATTTGGGTAAAGCCAAACAGGAGAAAATGTGCTCGGCTCAGGTGGGGGTTCAGAGGTAAAAACTGTAAAATGGTAAAACTATTGTCCAAAACCAGAGCCATTATCACTGAATGGTTTGTTCATTGTTTTTAACCAGGAGGAAGTGTACTGTACTTACAATGCTATATTTACATTTTCATTCTAGTCTTTCACACAGTCCATGATAGAAGAAGTCCTGACACTCATTCCACAGCACATGGCGGAGAGATGGCATGTCCTGGTGCTCCTGGTCCATGTGCTCCTGACAGCCCTCAACAGAAGGAGAAGACGTCTGAGCTTCTCTGTCCTCCCTTCTTTTCTCTAAACATGGATTTAAAATGGACATTTATTAGATCACGCTGTTGTCAGTTGGTGCACACATACACAATGATCTACAACAAGAATAAAAAGTACAAAAGCACTCGTGAAATCCCACCAAAATGCTTACTTTGAGTTAACTGTTTGAGCATTTTCTTTTCTTTTTGACCTTAGAACCAGGACCAACAGTAGATCGAGATCAAATCAGGACTAAACCAGGTCCACGACAGACCTGAATTCAACTAAATGAAGTCTAACCTGGACACAAACCATGTCTAAACCAGAAAATAACCAAACATTAAATGCATTACAAAAGCATAAAGGGTTGCACCAGTTGAAGACATCCCATTATAACTCTTTAGCACTGAAACCTTTATACATTTGATTAAGGGGTGGTCTTTTTTAAGCACTGCAATAGATTTTGTCATTAGAAATACTGCTATACGAGCATTTCAGATTTTTAAATTTTTTTTTTTTCAGTTTTTCAATGGTACTTTCTGGTTTTGCACACAAATGTCACATGTTGTTTATATTTCTAGGATGAACTACATAATTTTTCGTTGTTATGTACATAGAGAAGAAAGGAGGGCTTATCGAATAGGTACAATGCATTCACTGGAAAAAAAAAAAAGACCATCTTAAATGAGATAAATGACTCAGAATTGCTTAGTAATGCTTCATTTGAAAGCTAAGACCTACAAAACGGATCATAACTTTTTTGTCACGTCGTCACTGAGATTCTGTCACATTTTTGGAGCGTTTTTGTCAGTTTTTTGTCATATTTTTGACACATTTTTGACGCTCTTTTGTCACTGTTTTTATTGCTTTTTCATCCCTTTTTTTTCATTGTTTTTTTGTCATATTTTTGTTGCTTTTCTGCCTTTTAGATTTGGGTGATGCCAAACTGGAGAAAATATGCTCAGTTCAGGTGGGGCTTTTATCTGAGCTACTAAAACTTTTGATTTAATCTCTTAGTTCAAGTAAACTGATGTAATTTCTTCCTTAAACTTATTATTCTTTTTCCAGTGTTATATATAATCAGTTCCACCTTCATATGATTCCCACAAACCTGCACCGCTTCACTGCCTTAAACCCGTGTGCTTTAGCTCCCCCTGCTGGACGGCCGAGCACCTTCACTCTCTCCTCTCTCAGCAGCTTCTTCTATATACAACGTGGAGTTTCTATCCAAACATGTGGGCACCAGCCTGTTCCCATGAAGCGCTCGCTCCGGCTCTGATCTGGACCAGGCGGTTTGTTCTTGTGTGAACGCGCCACACCTTGTTTTCACATGCGCTCATTAATTACACGGGAGGGAGACACGGGGCGGGACAAGAGAGAATGGGATATGAAATAAAGGAGGAGGGAAGAGGTGGATGTCCTTTTGAATGGCACTTAAAGCGTGCGAGATCATGTCCCACTTTCCCAATGGAGTTGGATTTACAGAGAATGACAAATGATCCTCCAGTGTTTCTGAGTTTGATGAGTCATTAAGGGATGTGTGTCTGAATGAAGGCCTTAAACGTCACTGAAAATCATTACAGTTGTTTCCAGTCGGCAATAAATCTACATTTCTTAATCTTTTATGCCATAAATTCATGGGAAAAAAAATGCAAAAAGCGAGGTCCAAAGAATGAACTGCATGTTTTGATGAGATTTTCATTATTTGGTCTGTTGTTGAATAAGATAAGATAAGATAAACCTTTATTGATCTCACAAAGGAGAAATTCAATAGCCAAATGTTCCTCCATATCTGCTTGATCTAATTTTCCAATCTTCATTTTGAGACATTATATATAATGATAGATACATAGATCTGATGCATTTGAGGCTTTAACAAAAACTTAATTTTGCATGAAATGTAAAATTGTGTGTGTATTTTGTGACCTTTGTGTGTGTGATTTTGGGCCAAAATCACAAAGGAAACGCTCCAATGCTGACCATGAAATCTAAGATTCATGTTTTACGTCTGTCCCTCCATGTCCCACTGCATCACATGTCCCACTTTCCTACTATTTCAGGAGGTCGCCCGGACAAGTGGAAGAAAATGGATGGAAGGAAGGAAGGAAGGAAGGAAGGAAGGAAGGAAGGAAGGAAGGAAGGAAGGAAGGAAGGAAGGAAGGAAGGAAGGAAGGAAGGAAGGAAGGAAGGAAGGAAGGATGGATGGATGGATGGATGGATGGATGGATGGATGGATGGATGGATGGATGGATGGATGGATGGATGGATGGATGGATGGATATCAAAATCAATATTTCAATGGGCGGAAGTAGTACAGAGCTTAGCGCTTGTGCTTCACAGGTCCGGGTTCAATTCAAACCAGGGACGGGGCCTTTGTGTGTGGAGTGTGCATGTTCTCCCCGTGTCTCTGTAGGTTTCCTCCAGGTACTCCAGTTTCCCCTACCACTAAAAACATGTACAGTAGGCCAGGATGTATGAGAGTGTGCTTGAGAGTGAGCATGGGGGATGAGTCAGCTCTTATAAATAAGATCCTATTAAAGGAACAGGCCACCGTTTTTCCACACTGAGATATGTTCTTACCTGAGCTTAGACGAGTTGATACGTACCTCTCTGGTCTTTGTGCCCGTGGAAGAGCGTGGTAGCTTCTAGCTTCACTACGTTTGGAGCCATAGGAATACATTGGGAGAGGCCGAATGCTAACAACATCTCGTTTTGCGTGACTGAGCGCACGCACAAAGACCAGACAGGTACGCATCAACTCGTCTAAGCTCAGGTAAGAACATATCTCATTATGTAAAAACAGTGCCCTGTTCCTTTAAAGAGCCAATCAATAAATCATGTGAATTTGTATGTTTTTTGGGCGGCCTTTATCCCACTGTTCCCTCGTCAAGAACATGCCTGAAGCATAATGTTGTTTCCTTCACTTAGGTTTGAAAGCACTTTTTTAACTTGCACTTCTATTGTACTTCCACTGCTGGAGCGTTTCTATTTCCCGGATCCTCTTTCTTCTTCTTTTTGATTGATGTAATCTATAAGTGTCCTATATTTCTGCATCAATTGCCCATAAATTATTTTCGGACCCTTCAGCACTTCAGCAGTCATCCGCTCAATCTGCTTTCATTATACTATGTTTGCATGCCTTTATATAGCTGAAAAACAAAAGCTTGTATATTCCATCAAATCAGACAGTTCCCACTTCTACCTGCAGAGCTATATCACTGAGCCTGTGTCATGTGTTTAAAGTGTTTTGGGGGCTGGTATACTATGGAAAAAGAGCTGCGTAGGAACTGTGTGATTCACTGGAGAATGATGGACCCATCTGGAACACAGCTGGAGGACTATGTGACTGTGGAAGTACTTTATGCGGAGTAGTGGTGCAGGAGTACATGCACAAGTAGTAGTAGTAGTAGTACATTTATCCATTGTGAGATCAATAAAGGCCAGTCTTATCTAAAAAGTAGAAGTTGTCACAGTAGCAGGATTGATTTATGAGTGATAGTGGTGGTGGTAGAAATAGTAGCAGTCCCGGTTGTAGTGATTGTAGTAAAAGTGGCTGTTGAAACATTGTTAGAGATCGGAGGGGGGTGAGTTTTAATAGCAATTGTAATAGTAGTTGGAGTTGTATTGTAGGTGTAGGTAAGGAATATTCATTTGTAGATCGCATGTCCTAATGTGTAGAATGAGCTCAGACCTGTTCACCACAACTGCCTCTAAAATCCTGCACTGTCACTCAGAAAGGTGTCACTTCGGGTCTGAAGTGCCGTCATGCACAAGGTTAATATAGAACCTGCAGTTGCATGCAAGACCTGAGGTGGCAGTAGCGAGTATAAAAAATACCATCTTGCATCTAGTTCCTTAAATATACTGCCTGACCAAAAAAGATTTTTGTCATATTGGCATTGTTTCAATGAGCTTCTGCAAAGCCGAAAGATCTAGTGTCACCAAGATCTTGTCTTGATGATGGGAGAGTGTGACCACTGTGCAAAGCCTTCTTCAGCACATCCCACAGACTCTCAATGGGGTTTAGATCTGGACTCTGTGGCGGCTGTTCCATGATGTCTCCCTGAACCACTCTTTCACAACGTGAGCCCCATGAATCCTGGCATTGTCGTCTGGGAATATGCCGGTGCTATCAGGGAAGGAGAAATCCATTGATGGAATAACCTGGTCATTCAGGATGTTCAGGTTGTCAGCTGATCTCACTCCTTGGGCTCATATTGATGCCGAACCAAGACCTGAGCAACTGCAGAAACCACCCAGGGCAAAACAGTCAAATCCAGGTGGTGACTTTATTTCAATTATTGTGTTTTAGGCTTCATTTATGAAGATGACAAATGATGCTTGCTCAAATATTCTCATAATAGTGATGTAGTTTAAACAATTGTTCAATAAAATCTTTAGGATCATTTGTTATTTGCTGCTCTTTGGTTTGAATCTCTTTTGATTTTGAGAGTTTCAGACCTGGGCGGTCAGTTTCTCCAATGTTTTACTCTTTCTCTCTGAGGCTGACTCTAACTCTGGGCACTGGCAGCAGCTGCTCCCCGACCTCAGCAGCAGTAGTAGTAGTAGTAGTAGTAGTAGTAGTAGTAGTAGTAGTAGCATAATAGTGGCAGTAATGTGGCTGCCAGTCCACATTGGCATGTACGTGCGAGATATAAAGCCGGCATGTGTTCAAACAGATGGAAAGTTCAGAAGCCAAAGAGATAATCCCACCACACCTTCATGAAAACAAACGGGACACTCCTCTTCTACAAGCAGAGGATGTACCAGCACACCCGCCCAGTCTTTCCCTGGAACCATCAGAGGCTGCACCAGGCATGAAGTCATCCCTGGCTCTAATCATTTTCAGATAATGGTATTTAATTTTAATTTCCATTGCAAAAAGATAAAAGATAAAATAAAAATGAAAATGTTTTTGCTTATTGCCACATGAGAAACACCCACACACTGATTTGACGTGATGAAACCAGGAGGTTTATTCTCCATTCATAATGCTACAGATGTAAAGCAGTTCTAGCTTTTACTGTGGTGAGAATGTAAGACACTAAATACACAAGCAAAAATTAAAGATATGAAAAGTATAGTGTCAGATACAGATCATGCGGTCAAACATTCTGACCACAAGAGTGGTTTAAGTGCAAAAATACGGGCAGATCATTCAAATTACGGTCAAACATGATCTTTTGAGTGATCTTTTTTACTTATCAAGATGCACTTCCCGACCAACAGCTCACATTCGCTGTGGCAATGTTTCAAGAAGCTTCTGATCCTTCTAAGCTTCAAATCCAGTGTTGCAATGATTTTTCACTAAGAT
The DNA here is from genome assembly GCF_951799975.1 of Gobius niger. NCBI lineage: Eukaryota > Metazoa > Chordata > Actinopteri > Gobiiformes > Gobiidae > Gobius > Gobius niger. The sequence goes on along the minus strand of NC_136852.1, from coordinate 8,903,315 downwards.
CTTGTATTGACGATGGGAGAGTGTGACCACAGAGCAAAGCCTTCTCCAGCACATCCTAAAGATTCTCAATGGGGTTCAGATCTGGACTCCATGAACCACTCTGAACCAGACCCTGGCTTTGTCATCTTGGAATATGCCCGTGCCATCAGGGAAGAAGAAATCCATTGATGGGATATTCTGGTGGACACTTTTTTTGCCAGGCTTATTTCAAGTCATTTGAGATTTATTCTAACTTCTAACTTTCCTTAATTAAAGCAGCACTAAGAAACTCTTGCCCATAGTGGCCATAAGCACAACTGCAGGTGGCGTAGCAAGCTGCGATTTTTTAACTCATTAATTGTCCTTTTAAGTAAATACTATACTGACAGAAAAGAC